>NC_140989.1:66103693-68629596 GCF_052327205.1 Somniosus microcephalus | reverse complement strand
TCTCTCCCCCACTCTCTCTCTCCCCCAGTCTCTCTCTCTCTCCCCCAGTCTCTCTCTCTCTCCCCCAGTCACTCTCTCTCTCCCCCACTCTCTCTCTCTCTCCCCCACTCTCTCTCTCTCTCCCCCACTCTCTCTCTCTCTCCCCCACTCTCTCTCTCTCTCTCCCCCAGTCAATTCAATTCAATTCAATTCAATTCAAATCGCTTTATTGGCATGATAAGGTACATCTTATGCTGCCAAAGCATCGAAAAACATTTATGGTTGAACACATAAACGCAGATCTATTCATACAGTGTATAAACAGATATATCCCTGAGTGTCTAAATATACATTTGTATAATTTGTATATACTCTTTTCTTAGGTTTACTGGTTGTCCCTCTGTTTATGGCAAGCTGTAACATAGTGTGCCGCTAAGGTTACACAACTTCTCTGTTCCCCTAGTAGGTATGGCAGTTTTTGGTCGTCATTCAAATTTCTGAATTCAGGGCATATTTTTGTGAATTTTTGGTAGAAATTCTCCCTGATTCCCTGATATTTTCCACAAGCTGTGAGGAACTGCCTCTCTGTCTCCACCACTCCCTGACTGCAGTGAGAGCATATCCTGTCCTCTCTTGGCAGCCGGGTCTGTCTGTGTCTGCCTTTTTCGATGACCAGGCTATGTTCACTAAGTCTGTACCTTGTCTGTACCTTGTCTCTCTCTCTCTCTCCCCCAGTCTCTCTCTCTCTCTCCCCCGTCTCTCTCTCTCTCCCCCGTCTCTCTCTCTCTCCCCCAGTCTCTCTCTCTCTCCCCCAGTCACTCTCTCTCTCCCCCGTCACTCTCTCTCTCCCCCACTCTCTCTCTCTCTCTCCCCCACTCTCTCTCTCTCTCTCCCCCCCACTCTCTCTCTCTCTCCCCCACTCTCTCTCTCTCCCCCACTCTCTCTCTCTCCCCCCCACTCTCTCTCTCTCTCCCCCACTCTCTCTCTCTCTCTCCCACTCTCTCTCTCTCTCCCACTCTCTCTCTCTCTCCCCCACTCTCTCTCTCCCCCACTCGCTCTCTCTCTCCCCACTCTCTCTCTCTCTCTCCCCACTCTCTCTCCCCCACTCTCTCTCCACTCTCTCTCCCCCACTCTCTCTCTCTCTCCCCCACTCTTCCTCTCTCTCTCCCCCACTCTCTCTCTCTCTCTCCCCCACTCTCTCTCTCTCTCTCCCCCAGTCTCTCTCTCTCTCCCCCAGTCTCTCTCTCTCTCCCCCATTCTCTCTCTCTCTCCCCCAGTCACTCTCTCTCTCCCCCAGTCACTCTCTCTCTCCCCCAGTCTCTCTCCCTCTCCCCCAGTCTCTCTCTCTCTCTTTGCCCCAGTCTCCCTCTCTCTCTTTCCCCAGTCGCTCTCTCTTCCCCCCGGTCGCTCTACTCTTCCCCCAGTCGCTCTCTCTCTCTCTTCCAACAACAACATGCCCTCAAGAAACCCTCGGCACCGCCGGGCACTTCAGCTAGTATAAAAATAAAGGGGATAGACGGGATCTGAAGAATTGGAGGCCCATCACATTGAGTGGATAAGGGTTTTTTATTCAAACATATTTAGCTGTGTTAAATGTAATGGTTTTTTATCCAAGTATTTTCCAATACAAAGATCAGTAAGACAGGGTTGTTCCCTGTCCTCATTGTTGTACACATTGGTAGAAGAACCATTAGGTTACATGATGCGAAAGAAACAAGGTGTAGTTGGGATTGTGGTTCCTAATTCTGGGCTGGTGTCGGTGATACACCAATATGCAGATGACACAACCTTAACATTGAGAAATGGGGAGTCAGTGAGGAAAGCTATGGATGTAGTGGAGGAATATTGTAGAGCTTCAGGAGCCAGAATGAATTATAGTAAGTCCCAATGCCTGGTTGCAGGAAGGGGTAGGGAGGAATGGTTGGGGGAAAGACCCTTTAAGGTGGTGGAGGTTTTGGAAGTTCTGGGGGTGCATATGGGGTGCAAGAAAGACAGGGATGAAGTGGATCGATTAAATTGGGAACCGAAGATTATGAAAATTAAAATGATTTTGGGAAGATGGGAAAGAAGGTGATTGAAAGTGCAAGGAAGAGTGACAGTGGTGTCTGCTCTCCTGCTATCTAAGCGATGGTACTTATTGACGGTGGAGGATATTCCTGAGTGGGTGGAAAAGTCCATCTGAGGGCCTTGTGTGAGTTTTTTATGGGAAGGGAAACCAGCCTTGGTGGCTTACAATACCATCATTGGATGGAGAAATCAGGGAGGACTCAGTTTCCCAGATATTGATTTGAAGAAAAAATCCTTTAGAATCAAATGGGTGAAGAGATTTCTTCAGAAGTCAAATACAAGTTTTTGGAAGAGTTGTTCTGAGCATTTTTTAAAACGAAGTGGGATAGGAGGGCAGGGGATATTGTATCTATATATATAAAACGGTCCATCTTTCCGTCTTTCCGTCTGTCTTCCCGTCTTTCCGTCTGTCTTTCCGTCTTTCCATCTGTCTTTCCGTCTGTCTGTCCGGCTATACAATCAAAAGTTATAGAGCGTACCTACACATATGTTATATCAAAAGAAAGCTTATCATTAGGGGACTCTCATAGGCATATGTACTTTTTGGTCAGACAAAAATTTTTCTGACAGTATACAAAAAAGTTTCAAAAAATGGCAACATTCCGCTCATTAGCGTTGAGTGACATGATGGTTGACCAATCGTACAGGGGATTAACCTGATGGTTGACCAATCAGTGCATCATGGGGGGTGTTTCATTGCATGTGTGGGCGGGCCTAATCCTTCTGAGCTGAGGTGAGTGGCCGCCATCTTGATTCCTAACTCTTCATTTATTTTTCCCACTTTCTGCGTGTTTATTTTCAAATATAGATTTCCAGCAAAAAAAAAGTTACTTTTAAAACACAATTAAATTGTTTTTTAAAAAAGTTAATTAATTTGTAAATATTTTCTCTAACCTCATTAATTTTCCTACCTTTCACCGTTTTTGCAGGCCTCGAAGCCTCGGCCTCTCCTCCCCAGCCATGCCCGTGCTAGGCACCTCCCGTCCCGCTCAACAAGTGGCCCGCGATCACCGCCATCTTTGTAAAGGCTGGTGGGGCGGGTCTGATCCGAGCGTAGCCACCGCCGCCATCTTTGCAAAGGCTGGTGGGGCGGCACTGAGCTCCGCAGAGCCATCCCCGGTGCTGGGCTCGGGTGCTTTGTGGCCTGTGGCCGAACAGCGGTTATGGAGCTCGGGCTGCCCGGGGCGCTGCGCTCGGCTGGGCCATGTCAGTGCGGGTGCCCGAGGCCCCGGGGCCTAGCCTTCTCCAACCGCCGCCAGCAGCGCAACTCTCAATGCTGGCAGAGGGGAGAGGGTCTGCTGGCCCCCCCTTTCCCCCCTCCCTTTCCCCCCTCTTTCCCCCCCTTTCCCCCTCCCCCCTCCTTCCCCCACCCTTCCCCCACACCCCCTTCCCCCCCCACACCCCCTTCCCACCCCCCCTTCCCCCTCCCACACACCCCCTTTCCCCCCCACACCCCCTTCCCACCCCCCTTTCCCCCCTCCCACACCCCCCCTTCCCCATCCCCATTCCCCCCCTTGCCCCCCTCACCCTTCCCTTCCCCTTCCCCCTCCCCCCTTCTCCCCCTCCCACACACCCCCTCCCCCTCCCCTTCGCCCCTTCCCCTTCCCCCCTCCCCCTTCCCTTCCCCTCCCCCCTCCGCCCCTTCTCCCCCCTCCCCCTTCCCTTCCCCGCCCCTCCCCTCCCCCTTCCCTTCCTTCCCTTCCCCCTGCCCCTCTTCCCCCCCTCCCCCTCTTCCCCCCTTTCCTCTTCCCCTTCCCCCCTCTTCCCCTTCCCCCTCCCCCTCTTCCCCTTCCCCCCTCCCCCTCTTCCCCTCTCCCCCCATATTCCCCTTTCCCTTCCCCCCAATATTTCCCCCATCCCCCCCATTCACCACCTCCCACCTCCCCTACCCCCCTTCCCCCCACCCCCTTCCCCACCCCTTTCCCCCAGCCCCCTTCCCCCACCCTTCCCCCACCCCCCTCCCCCAACCCCTTTCCCCCACCCCCCTCTCCCCTTTCCCCCACCCCCCCACTCCTTCCCCCCCTTCCCCCCACCTCTTTCCCCCACCCCTTCACCCCTTTCCACCACCACTTTCCCCCCACCCCTTCCCCCCCTTTCCCCACACCCCTTTCCCCCCACCCCTTTGCCCCCCCTTTCCCCCACCCCTTTTCCCTTTCTCTCCTTCCCTCTCTCTCTCCTTCCCTCACTCTCTCCTTCCCTCTGTCTCTGCCTCTCTCTCTCCTTCCCTCTGTCTCTGTCTCTCTCTCCCTCTCTCTCTCTGTCTCTCTCTCCCTCTCTCTCTCTGTCTCTCTCTCCCTCTCTCTCTCTGTCTCTCTCTCCCTCTCTCTCTCTGTCTCTCTCTCCCTCTCTCTCTCTGTCTCTCTCTCTTCCCCCAGTCTCTCTCTCACTCTCCCCCCGTCTTTCTCTCTCTCTTCCCCCCGTCTCTCTCTCTCTCTCTCCCCCCAGTCTCCCTCTCTCTCCCCCCCCAGTCTCCCTCTCTCTCCCCCCCAGTCTCTCTCTCTCCCCCCAGTCTCTCTCTCTCTCCCCCCAGTCTCTCTCTCTCCCCCAGTCTCTCTCTCTCTCCCCCCAGTCTCTCTCTCTCCCCGTCTCTCTCTCTCCCCCCAGTCTCTCTCTCTCTCCCCCCAGTCTCTCTCTCTCTCCCCCCAGTCTCTCTCTCTCTCTCCCCCAGTCTCTCTCTCTCTCTTCCCCAGTCTCTCTCTCTCTCTTCCCCCAGTCTCTCTCTCTCTCTCCCCCAGTCTCTCTCTCTCTCCCCCGTCTCTCTCTCTCTCTCCCCCAGTCTCTCGCTCTCTCTCCCCCAGTCTCTCTCTCTCTCTCTCTCCCCCAGTCTCTCTCTCTCTCTCTTCCCCCAGTCTCTCTCTCTCTCTTTCCTTCTCCCTCTCTCTCTCTCCTTCCCCTTTCTCTCTCTCTCCTTCCCCCTTCTCTCTCTCTCCTTCCCCCTCTCTTTCCCTCTCTCTCTCTCCTTCCCACACAGACAGACAGACAAACTCATTTATATATATTAAAATTATTTGTACTTTTTTCATAACAACATGCCCTCAAAAAACCCTCGGCACTGCCGGGCACTCCAGCTAGTATGGAATATAATAATACGTTTTTGAAATCGATTAAACTTCTCCCTAGGTTTTATAAGGGGGTTATAGAGACTTGGGCCCAATTTTTAAAAAGTGTGCAGTTTATGCCCAAGGGGGCTGAGGAATTTTTAGAACAGCCCCTATTTTTGAACAGGTCAGTCAACATCGAAGGAGAGGTTTTATTTAATCAAGCTTTTATAAAAGCTGGTATTATATGTGTGAAAGATGTATTATACGAGGTAACTCCAGGTTGGTTGCCGGAAGCGATAGTGAGAGACATGGGGGTCGATTTTCAGTGTGCCATGAGGTGGGCTTTTAGGCGTGTGGGGGTCTAAAATCCCGAATTCGTGGGTCCCGACACCATCCCACCCAAAACCCGCCCCGCACTGGGACCCGCCGACCCGAGGCGGGAAGGGATTAGTGCCAATTAACTGCCTGTTGACAGGTAGTTAACAGGCAGTTTTTAGCCTAATCCCTATTTTGAAGGTTGTCGTGTGGGATTCCTGACGGCTCCAAACCACGCCAAGTTAGAGGAGTCGGGCCGTCGGGTTGAAGGACTTGGAGGGGTCGAGATGTCGGTGTTCAGGTAAGTGATGGGTGCATAAGTGCAAAGGTAAGTGTGTTTGGTGTGTCTAAAGTGTGTAAAGAAGTTTAAATTACCTGTACTTACCTTTACAGCCTTCCTTCCTCTACGTTTCGGGAGTCCATCATTCAGCCGGCACAGAAAACAGAATGGCCGTGAGCTGTCAAATGTGACAGCCTGCAGCTTTCTGTGCCGATGAGATTTCTAACTGAGTCTGTGTAGAAGGACTCAGGTTAGAAGTAAGACTGTCAGTGTTTGACAGCTCCAAACAGCTGTGAAACACTGATATTTCATCTGTCAACACGTCTTGACAGATGAAATTTCAGTCTGTGATGTCATCTGTTGCCGAGTGGCCCTTAATTGGCTGCTGGGCGGGCTCAACAAGGTCAATCAAGTTAAAATCGCGTGGATTGGCCGCATCTCGATGGAGGCGGGAATACAACCCGAAAGTTGTAGTCCCGCCTCCTTCCCGACTTCTGAATGAAAATCCAGCCTATGGTGTGGGAGGAGGATCAAGAGGTAGAGGAAAAAGCAATATGGGTCATGTATGAGAAGATTGTGAGGGCAATGCCACAGGATTGGATGGAAGAAATAAATGCGGAAATCTCCAAAAGAAGTAAAATGCGTCCTGCTTTTCCAAGCTTTCTGCTGGAGAATGGGAGAGAGTTGGTCCAATTTGACAACTGTAATACTTGAGATTTCTATGAGGTATTTAGAGAATGGAGATTCAAGACACCTGCTGGTCAGGAGTTTTGGCAGAGTATGTACCCACAGCTGGACTTCAACAGGATTTGGAAGGGAGTGTGGGCGAATTTTAAATGTCCAGAGTGGATTGAACTGGATTTCAAATTGGCTCATAACCAAATTTTTACCATGACGGTCTTGTGCAAGATTGGGCGAGTGGAGGGGGCAACTTGTCCAGTGTGTGGGACACGGGATGAGACTCTGTCCCATTTACTGGTGTTATGTCCGCAGTTAAATGATTTTAAGTACTATGTTCGACAGTTGTGTGGAGCTTTTTTGCTGGATGGGGACCGAAGAGCGAGAATGGGAATCCTGTACGGACTCAATTTTGAGATGGGGATTGCAGGAGAGTCTGCCCGAGTCTAGCGGAGCGGCAATTAATTTAATGTTCAGTTTGGCTAGATTCGTGATTGTGCAAAGAAGGAATGCTCTATTTTTTAAGGAGAGGAGAATCAATCTAAAAGAGTGTTTTAAATATAAGCTAAAAGATCATTATAAGGCTCTTGGATGACTTATTCAGAAAGCAATTTAAAGATAGTGGCCCAGAAATTCGGGTCGGAGGCTTCCCGCGGGTGCAAGCCTCCGACCTGCACTTACCTTGCGCACCGGTCGTTGAGCTGTGGGCCCGCGTGGTATTCCGATCCTGGGCCTCCTCCAACTGCCGGCACGCAGTGCTTGCGTATCCCAGGGGCGCAGTTAGTTCGATGCGTCCCCTGGGATCATGTGGGCCATGGAGAGCCAATGATAGCAGGGAATGCTTCATTCATAAGTTTGACAGGAAGAGCTGTCAAACCTATAAATACTATAAGCCCCAAAACATCACTAAAATTTCAAATAAATTTTTTTTTTTAATCACATTTTTAAAATAACTATAAATTACATGAAATAACTATTTTAAACAATAATTTAAATTTTTGAAAAAATTAATTACATTTTCTAATGGGGCTAAAAATAAACTTACCTTTCTTTAAAGTATTTAAAAATAATAAACCTGTGGAAAAAATTTTTTAATTTTAATTAATTCACGACTTACCTTGTTAAAAGCAGGCCTTGCGCCTGCTTTTTAAAAGTGTAACTACTGGAGACTTACCCTCCCGGAGAACCCTGCAAAAAAAAACATAAATTCGATGCACATGCGCTGCCTCTCCGGCGCACACATTCCACCTGTCAACCCCTTCTTTCAGGGGAACGGAAGTGCCGGTTTCCTGTGCATGCGCAGTGCATGCACAAAACTGGCACTTTCGTTGGGCCTACGTGTGAGTACCCCGTGCGTACTCACGCATTGGGACCCGAATTTCTGGGCCATTATTTTACAATCAATTTTTAAAGTACAATCGATTAATATATGTTACAGGAGACAAATTAAACTTCAGGTTTTGATGTTAAAATGTGGTGGCGGAATGGCTGTGCAGAGCGGCGGAATTGATTTGTATCATGCAATGAAATGATCACGATGTTGTAAATGTTCTTAATGTTCAATAAAGTATATTAATAATTTAAAAAAAGTGGGTAGCACTCTCGCCTCTCAGTCAGAAAGTTGTGGGTTCAAGTCGCACTCCAGAGATTTGAGCACAAAATTCTAGGCTGACACTCCAGTGCAGTACTGAGGGAGTGCTGCACTGTCGGAGATGCATCTTTCAGATGAGGCGTTAAACCGAGGCCCCGACTGCGCTCTGGGACGTAAAAGAGCCATTGGCACTATTTCGAAGAAGAGCAGGAGAGTTATCCCCGGTGTCCTGGCCAATATTTATCGCTCAATCAACATCATTAAAAACAGATTATCTGGTCATTATCACATTGCTGTTTGTGGGAGCTTGCTGTGCACAAATTGGCTGCTGCATTTCCAATATTACAACAGTGACTACACTTCAAAAGTACTTCATTGGCTGTGGGACATCCGGAGGTCGTGAAATGCGCTGTATAAATGCAAGTCTTTCTTTCTTTATGTTGTTCAGTTGGATCAGAAATAGCCAATGGAGCAGTGAGCTGACTGCCTCAAACTTTTTGCTTCAGCTCATTTGAATTAGTATTCACCGTTACCAATGCAGCTTTGCCCTTGTGCAGGGAGCAAGCCTAACGGGGAAGTGGAAATGTAGCCATCAGATCCAATTTAAGGGTTTGCACACACTTAAAAGGTCCTAACCAAGGGGAATGTTTCAAACTGACTGGTTAAAGAAGAGGAAAAGGAAAAGAATGTTTAAAAAAAAACAAAATTAAACGAAAGTAACAAAAATATGCTACTAAAAATGCAGCAGAAGAAAACCAAAAGGTCAATAAACTAAAACAAAAGGAAAACTGGGAAGACAGTCCTTTAACAGGGGCAGCAAGTCATTTCTGGTGACTATGCACCTGACAAGTGGGCTGTTTATACAGGTGCACAGCAATGACTAGAGGAGCGAACCACTGGAAAATGTAGGGCAGGAAGGACACACCTTAATTTAAAGAATTTTAAAAAGTTTAATGAGGCTTGTGCCCTGGAGCAAAAGGGGGGTAGAGAGAAAGCAGGGAATTATAGACCAGTAAGCCTTACATCGGTTGTGGGCAAAATGCTAGAGTCCATTATTAAGGATAAAATAGCGGAGCACTTGACAAATGGGGAAAGGATCGGACAGAGTCAACATGGATTTACAAAGGGTAAATCGTGTTTGACTAATCTGCTGGAATTTTTTGAGGAGGTAACTGGTAGAATAGATGGGGGAGAGCCAGTGGATGTGGTGTACCTTGACTTCCAGAAAGCCTTCGATAAGGTTCCACACAAAAGATTATCATGCAAAATTAAGGCTCATGGGATTGGGGGCAAAGTATTAACGTGGATAGAGAACTGGCTGGCGGATAGAAAACAGAGAGTTGGAATAAACGGCTCATTTTCGGAGTGGCAGGCAGTGACCAGCGGGGTGCCGCAAGGATCTGTCCTGGGACCCCAGCTGTTCACAATATATATAAATGATCTGGATCAGGGAATTGGATGCAATATTTCCAAATTCGCTGACGACACTAAACTAGGAGGAGGGGTGGGCTCTGATGAGGATGTCAGGAGGCTACAGTGTGATTTGGACAGGTTGGGGGAATGGGCGGATACGTGGCAGATGCACTATAATGTGGATAAATGCGAGGTTATCCACTTTGGGGGTAAAAACAGGAGGGTAGATTATTATCTAAATGGCAATAGATTGGGAGATGGGGAAGTGCAGAGGGACCTGGGTGTTCTTGTGCACCAGTCACTGAAGGAGAGCATGCAGGTGCAACAGGCGATTAAGAAGGCAAATGGTATGTTGGCCTTCATATCAAGGGGGTTCGAGTATAGGAATAGGGATACCTTACTACAGCTGTACAAGGTGCTGGTGAGACCGCATCTGGAGTATTGTGTACAGTTTTGGTCGCCCCATCTGCGGAAGGATGTTCTTGCCATGGAAAGAGTGCAACGGCGATTCACCAGGCTGATACCTGGAATGGCGGGAATGACCTACGAAGAGAGATTAAATAGTTTGGGCTTGTACTCACTGGAGTTTAGAAGATTGAGAGGGGATCTCATCGAAACATATAAAATTATGGCAGGCCTGGACAGGCTGAATTCAGAGAGAATGTTTCCAATGGCCGGGGAGCACAGAACCAGGGGCCACAGTCTAAAAATAGCGGGCAAATCATTTAAAACAGAGATGAGGAAGAATTTCTTCACTCAAAGAGTGGTGAGCCTGTGGAATTCCCTGCCACAGAGGGCTGTGAAGGCTAATTCAATAAATATTTTCAAGAGAGAATTGGATATATTTCTGAAGGCTAAGGGGATTAAGGGTTACGGAGAAAAGGCGGGGACGGGGTACTGAACTGGTAAGATCAGCTATGATCTCAGACGAAGATCAGCCATGATCTCATTGAATGGCGGAGCAGGCTCGAAGGGCCGAATGGCCTACTCCTGTTCCTATCTCTATGTATCTATGTATCTATGAATCTCCTGCTCCCCCAGCATTGGCCAGTCGTAAACCCTCAGCAGCATAGCCACAGCGCATATCCAGCCCAAGGTGCAGGAAACTGCAAGGTGCTGGTTTGATCAGAGTAACTGGCAGTCCTGGTAGGCTGTTCTTCCTGCCCCTCAATAACAGCAGAGGGACAAATGTTGCAATGGTGGCTGCAAGAGGCACCTTCAAACAGAGCTTGTGTGTGCTGTTTTTGTGGTTGTGTGCATACCTATGTATCATAATAGCAGGATGGTATTGGCTCTGAGCTTAGACAGACCTCTAGCTTCGTAATGTACTCCCACTGTGCTGTCATAGACAAGGATATCCAGGGCAGCCTCCTCAATGGGAACCAAGGCCTTGTAATTTCTGGGCTCTCCTCACTTTTATTGGGTACATATTGCAAGCAGAGAAGTTGAGATGTTGTAAGTTTAAGGAGCACATACAGTAACAGACATGTACCTAACTTGCAACCCATCCTACATATCAGTAACTGAACATGCAGCTAATGTGTATTTGAAAGAATTTGTCATGTGGAGCCCTGTTAAGATTTCAGTATGACAATAGTTTCACACATATAAGTTGCAGCCTGTATGTGTGCAATACTGCTGTATGCCCCTTCATGATAAGCACTGAAAGCTGTTAAGGCTCTGGAGGGGCAACCAGTAAACATTTGAGGATAAACTTTGTGGTACATATACTTGGGATAGATGCTTGAGGGGGGTGTGAGAAATTCGGCATGTTAGCGCTGGGGGAGGGGGGGCGCGGTGAATCCAACGCCACACGCGAAATTCACCCAGGATTTAACGCTGGCACTAACAGTTAGCGCCTAGGCCTTTAGCAGCTGACAGAGCGAGACGTCAATGAGTTTGGAACGCCCCGTTAATGTCCCAGATGCAAAATTGATGTCCGCCCCCTGCCTTAGCGCCTGGCGTGAACAACGGCAGGACGGGGAGGTATGATGCATTCGGATGGCCGCTGTAGGAGTGATATTTAAAGGGATTAACATCCACTTTCATTTTAGTGCCCAATCAATGCTGCCTTCTCAGTTTCACATTGCGAAATAGCTGTTTTCGGTGAGTTAAACAATTCTTACTTTCAGGGGTGTTCTGCCTGCTAAAAATTTGTCACTTTCAGTCTGCTAAGATTTCGAAGTCCTACACTTGGTTACATTAATGGGGGCTGTACTGGCATTCGACCTCGGCCTCCAGCATCAACGTCGGAAGCAGCAGAGGCAGAGGCAAAGATTGGAAAATGTGGCCAGAGGGAGGAGGGCCAACAGGGCTCTCAACAAGAGGCCTTACCCACCCAGGGTGTTCTGGGAGCACTTCTCCTACATAAATTTAACTGAGGAGCAATGTCTTAGAAGCTCCGCTTCACCAAGGAGGTGGTCACAGAGCTCAGCCACCTGCTGCAGCCAGACCTCGAATCTCAGATCAGGGCAACCACGGCTCTCTCAGTGGCAGTCAAGGTCACTGTCGCCCTCAATTTCTACGCCAGCGGATCCTTCCACTCTGCAGCAGGAGACATAGCTAACATCTCGCCGTTCGCCATCCATTGCTGCATCTGGGAGGTCATAGAGGCTCTCTGCAGAAGGAGAAGGGACTACACTTTCTTCCCCATCACCAGAGAGAAGCAGGACGAGCATGCATGTGGCTTTGCCAGAATAGTGGGGTTCCCCATGGTGCAGGGTGAGGGCATCCTGCAAGGCCATCTGTAGTCTCTGGCACCGACACACAGCAGCTTTCCACCAGCCCTGCTGCAGTCACTGGGGACAGACTGCGTAGGAGCAGTAGATTTGGAAAAGGCATTGTAAAGAGGGGAAGTAAGGGTTTGCACAAGTTAATATTGTTGTATATATGTGTTTACAGAATTTTAATAAATTTATTAATGGAATTTTGCAGAATTTGTGCTGTCTCTCCTTTCAGCTTTGCACTGTGATATGACATGCGAAATGAATGGAATGAATGATGATGTGGTGAGCAACCGGGATGTGGGGTAGAATTTATTGGAACCGCAGTCTGATGACGTGATCACGGACTGCCTTTCCAGAAGGTCGATTGAATGGCTGCCACCTCCCTCACTGCTGTTCCTCCTCCTGTTGCTCCTCCTCCTCCTCCTTCGTGTCCCCCTCCTCTCCCTCTTCTTCCTCCTGAGGTGGTCCCGCTATGCCTGGTAGCAATGACTGGGCCCTCATGATGGCCAAGTTGTGCAGCATGCAGCACACCACAATGAAAAATACACCCTCGCAGCCTCCTCCCGAGCAGTCAGTGCAGCGGAACCATTGCTTGAGCACTCCGATGGTCTGTTCAATGATGTTCCTGGTAGTGACATGGCTCATTATGTGAGTTCTGGGCAGGAGTGTTGGGGTTGCGGAGGGGAGTCATGAGTCAGGTGGAGATCGGATAGCCCTTGTCTCTGACCAGCCAGCCACAAGCTTGATGTGGTGGCTTGAAGAGTGCTGGCACCCCGGTCTGGCGCAGGATGAAGGCATTGTAGCTGCTACCAGGATAACGGGGATTGACGGTGAGGATTTGCAGTGTGTGGTCACACACCAACTGGACATTAAGTGAGTGGTAGCCTTTGCAGTTACAGAAGACCTCAGGATTATTACGGGGTGCCCGCAAAGCAACGTGGGTGCAGTCGATGGTGCCCTGCACCATGGGGAAGCCCGCTATCCTGGCAAAGCCACATGCACGCTCATCCTGCTTCTCTCTGGTGATCGGGAAGACAATGTAGTCACTTCTCCTACTGTAGAGAGCCTCCATGGCCACCCGGATGCAGCGATGGACGGCGAATGTTAGCTATGTTAACTGTGAGATGTTAGCTATGTCTCCTGTTGCAGACTGGAAGGATCCGCTGGTGAAGAAATAGAGGGCCACAATGACCTTGACTGCCACTGGGAGAGCCGTGATCACCCTGCTCTGAGGCTGGAGGTCTGGATGCAGGAGGTGGCAGAGTTCTGTGACCACCTCCTTGGTGAAGCAAAGTCTTCTAAAACACTGCTCCTCGCTTAATTGAAGGTAGGAAAAGTGCTCTCGTAATATCATCGGAGGGTAAAGCTTCCTGGTGAGAGCCCTGGTGGCTCTCCTCCTCCCTCTAATAAGAACATAAGAAATAGGAGCAGGATAAGGCCATTTGGCCCCTCGAGCCTGCTCCGCCATTCAATAAGATCATGGCTGATCTGATCTTGGCCTCAACGCCACTTTTCTACTCGTTCCCCATAACCCTCGACTCCCCTGTAGCTCAAAAATCTGTCTATCTCCGCCTTGAATATATTCAATGACCCAGCCTCCACAGCTCTCTGGGGTAGAGAATTCCAAAGATTCACGACCCTCTGAGAGAAGAAATTCCTCATCATCTCCATTTTAAAAATGGGCGACCCCTTATCCTGAAACTATGCCCCCTAGTTCTAGATTCCCCCATGAGGAGAAACATCCTCTCTGCATCTACCCTGTCAAGCCCCCTCAGAATCTTATATGTTCCAATAAGATCACCTTTCATTCTTCTAAACTCCACTGAGTATAGGCCCAACCTACTCAACCTTTCTTCTTAAGACTACCTCTGGTCACATGTTCCAGTCTTTCTCGCTGCCTCCGCTCCCTCCACCGTAGATCCTGGAGGACGAGGTCGACTGCCAGTACAGCCCCCATTAATGTCACCAAGTATAGCAGTTTGAATCTTTGAAGAATAAATGTAGCTACTTTTTAGTTGCTAGAAGACTCCTGATACAAAAGAACCTTGAAATTACTGAATGAAGCTGTTGTAGTGGGTGAAACCAACACAAAAAAAACACTGAAACTGCACTAACCTGACACCTGCGAGTGATTAGTAATGATTCCTTCAAATAACATCCCTGGAGCCAGCTTCCTGGTGCTGCACGCCAGCTCTCCCTATGTGTGTTTACTCCTGGTGGTGAGGTAAGTGGCGAGAATCAATTTTGCAAATCGGGTGGTCAGTGAGCGTTGCACACTCACTGACATCACTATCTACCTGGTGTTGATGTTCCCGGTGATCCCTCTTACTGGCAGCGCTACAGGGGGCTGGATTTGGTGTGCAGTGCTAGATTCGCCTCGCCCTGGCAATACTGGTCTAGTGCCCCATTAGTGCCATCTACTGGCGCTAACGGGAGGTGGGAAGGGGATGAATTCCACCCCCCCCCGCCGATAAAACATATACATTACATAATAATTTACCATTTCTCTATAAGAGAACAATTTCAATTTTGATAAACTGAAAAGCTTCTATTTTTATTGGTATCTGTTAACAGTTAAGGATAACATCTGCTAATGTTTCCTTTCCATAAAGCGCTGTCTCTCTGAAATAGTCATTAGTGAAAATGAAATCTTAACTTTGGAAACAGAAATAAAACTATAAACTATCTCTGAACATTAAAATTTTACAGAAACCATGTAAAATCCAGTGAGCTCTGAAACTTCATAAAAACTTGCAGTGAGGTGGTATTATCCCCACCTGTGCCAGTATATCATTCCTTCCTTTCTTTCTCATTTGTCCTTTCTATCATATGGGAAGATGTTATATACATGGAAATATCGTCACTGAAGTTTTTTCTGTCGTATAGGCAGATGTATAGGTTGTATTTTAGGTTGCCCTACTAGAGTGAAGCACTATTGCTGTTGCACCATACATTGCACACTGTGCTTTATGTTACTTTTATTTTACACTTCAAAGTATATTACTTCTTTATCACTTTTGCTAATTTGGTAAAATGTGTTATCAACAGGCTTACATGATTCACGCTATTGTTTTATATTATAATGTAGCAGCTCTGAAGTACAAATATTTACCTGAAAAAGATAATGCATCCACCAGCATTTTATTGCCCACAAGAGATACGGATCAGGTCCCTAAAACAAACAATCAAGCTGCCCCTAATTTGACATTAAGACTGAGATTGTCGCTCAAAGAATGGTTGGTGTGGGAAAAATGTCACATAGTTGAGATAGGGATTGTTCCTTTGAAGTTGGGACAGAGGCATAGCATAGGAAGCTTTAGTCTGCACTTAATCCATGCTATAATTGACTGGACAGTGCTTGTTACTGACAGTGGGTGCCCAAAATGGGACAGTGTTCCATTTCCCAGCACTACTATCCCTCATCGTGATGAATGGAAACTTAACAAAAAAGTAAGAGGGAAACAAAATAAACATTACAGAGTACACATCACTTTCTGAATAAGAAGTATCATACATTTTCTGTTTGGCTATAGAATTGCTGCTGGAGTCTTCTAAATCCTGCCAAGGCTATACTTTGCATTGAATGAAAAACAGTTTAAAGAATGAAAGAGGACAAATCCAAAGGGCTTATTTATATCATTAATCATCAGACCTGGTATCAGCTTGTTCTGATTTTATGTATTCTCATTAGACTATTTATATAAATAAACTATAAGTTAACTAGATTTTTAATGCACTTTTTCTTCAAAAATCCTGTTTGACTGTGTCCCTCATATATACATTCAGCAATTTGCATTTATATAGCGCCTTTAAAGTAGGAAAACATCACAAAGCCAGAAGCAAAAATAAGGAACACCAAGCCAAAGGAAATCTTAGTAGGAATGACCAAAAGCTTGGTCGAAGAGGTGGGTTCTAAGGTAGAGAGGCAGAGAGATTAGGGAGGGAATTATAGTGTATGAGGCCTAAGTGGCTGAAAGCACGGCTGCCAATGGTGGGGCAAAGGGCGGGAGGCCAAGAGGCCAGAGTCGGAGAAACACAGAGTTTTGAGGAGGAGACGTTTGTAGAGCTGAAGAAATTTACAAAGGTTGAAGGGTAGGTGGATGGCCCTGAGAGCAAGAGAAAAAAAGAATGAAAGACAACCTCATGACGTTCCAAAGAGTTTCACAGCCAATAAATAAATATTGGTCAGAACACCGGGAGAATAGACCTTCTCTTTTTCAAATAGTATCATGGGATCTTTTATATCCACCTGAGAGGGCAGACAGAGCCTCAGTTTAATGACTCATCCAAAAGTCAGCACCTCTGACATTGCAGTACTCCCTCAGTACGGCACTGAAGGGTAACCTTCAGTGTCTGGAGTGGGGCTTGAATACACAACATTCTGACACAGAGGCAAGATTGCTACCACTGAGCCAAGGCTGACACCTGCATTGAAATGGTTGAGCCTGAAGATGACAAATGAGGGTTTCAGCAGCATATGTGCTAAGCTATGTATAAAGGGACCCTGCTTGGACAAGTTATAAAAAAAGACAGGGTACCCAAAATGGCTTCTGCAACCTCGTGACCAAAAGGACAGGATTTTAAAAGCAAGGCTCTGCAAACAGGCAGGCACCTTTTTTTCAAGCCTGGAACGAAACTTAAAATGCATAGACCTGTGAATAGACTCTGTGGGGCCAGACAGTGCAAACACAGAATATGCATTCCATTCGCCTTGAAACAGATCAGGTTAGAATGGGCCTCAATCAAGGCCATTAGGTCTCTGCATATTTAATCGGTAACAGCTCACAGAAGCCATCAAGTCAGGAAAACCCGATTAAGTTTCATACATAACCAACAGCCAGGACATCGAAACCATTTAAAACACAGAGACAACCATTTCAGGAGTTGTTAAAGTAAATGGCTGTAATCAGTTTAAATGAGCCCGCCAAAAGTTAGACAAAGGACTGACCTGATTTGGCGCGCAGTTAAGGAATGAAGAATCGGGTATAATTGTAGGCCCATCGGTAGTGATCGGTCTCTTAGCTCTCTTATCGTGCTTGCTCTTGGCTCTTAGCTCTTGCTGTTAGTTTTCTCGTGCCCTGGCCTCATGGCGGGCTCTCTTCTCGCTCCCCGCGCCGCTCAACACTAAGGACGCCCATTACTACACCGAGGGCCCAACGTGGGAGGAGAACGAGACTCAAGTTTGAAACCACACAGGACACACAGGCCACAAACGGGCAGACGAGATGAGACAAAGAATACGGTAAACCGATAAGAGCAGAGAAGGGCAGCGAAAGACGCGTTGGGGAACAAACGCCTAGTTATAAGCTGGCGTTTTGTGAATAAGTTGGCGTTACATGCATGGACAGTAAAACCCCAATTTAAGAATATGCTGGTGTTTGAAGAATGGGTAGAAAAATCCAGACAAACAGCCTAGTTATAAGCTGGCGTTTGTCACATGGACAGTAATAGCCCAGTTGAAGAATAAGCTGGTGTTCGAAGCATGGATTGCAAAATCATTAGACGGTAAAGACCGCCAACCGACCCCCGACCACAGCAATACCGTCGGTGACTGCCCAAAGGAGAAGAAGGCCCATCGCGATGAAGTACTCGACAAAGACGTTAACGGAGAAAAAGGGAGGGTGCTTTTGCACAAACAACACGTGGCGATGGGATACCCCAAAGGACAGAAAGAGCGGACCTCAAACCCCACCATCTAAAGCAACAGGTTTTGAATTGGTGAGCATGAATTCCTGGCCCCTCATAGCTTAATCTAGTTAGGTATAGGGGGTGGGATTAAGGATAAGGGGATTTTTAATGTATTTGTTTCCCTCGATGTGCCGTGTGTTCCCCATTCCCATGTAAGTGTATTAACTGTTTTATGCCTGTAACCATACCAGTAATTCTCAGTAGTAGTGTGTTTTATTCAGCCTTTTAACAACATTTGGTTTTCTTGCACCAAACCACTTGTCTACTCGATTTTCTGTATCGCCGCCTGTCCGGTGTCTAGAACCCAGGGGGTGTGGAGCGATTTGAACCGCTCAGAGACAGTCAGGGGCAGAGCTGACTGGGCACACACGCCACGCAACCCCCTACAGCTAGGGAAGAGATGGGCAATGTTTCAGAGGTGGAAGTAGGCAGTCTTGTGACAGAGGGGACATGGGGTCGGAGACTCAGCTCGGAGTCGAGTAGGATGCCAAAGTTGCGAACAGTCTTGTTCAGCTGGTGAGAGAGATGGAGTCAATGGTAAAGATATAGGTCAGCCAATGCGGTCGAAATCGAGTGGGGGCAAGCGGTAGCTGGCAGTGGAGCACAATTTCAATACGAACCCAGGAGCACTACTGGCTCCATGGTCATGTAAGTAATTTTTTTAATATACCTCTTTGGTAGCAGCCTCTAGTGGCTCCTTTAAGGACTGCTGGTTTGGCTGCTTCAATTTCAGATCAATTTAGCATAAAGGGCCAGATATGGGCATTAGGCCCTCCCTTTGCATAGGCGATGGGCCTAACACTCATTTCAGGCAAGCACCCAGGGCACCCTAACCAATATGGCGATCAACACAATTCCTGTGCTTTTCAGTTGTGTACGCCCACCGACAAAAATTGATAGGTTGTGGACCCATTTTGCATCTGAAAAATGGGCGAAATGAGGTCCAATTTTGGCCCACAACATCCAGTTCAGACTGTACCTTGCACCTTGAGTTACATTATTGTATAATTAAATAATGGGCACACTCCAAAACTTAAGACATTCCGACCACTTAAGGAACTGACCAGCACCACTGTCCCTTAGAGAATATCTAAGGCACAGCCCAAACATACCTGCTGTGTCTTTTAGCCAATACATGTTACATAGGGGAAACTATAGAAGTGTGAGAAAATAACTTACAAAATGTCGGTTGGATGATAGATTAAGGAGGCATAATCAAAGTATTTATCAGTTTCTGTGTTATATCAAAGTGTTCCTGACGCGAGATACCTGTAGTCATCACTAAAACAATGCAAGCTTCAGTAGGATGCTCTTGGGTACCAAATGAGGCTTTTTTAAAACTGTGGCCTTAAATCTACTGTGGTTAGCCTGAGGCTGCCACAAATCATTTAACTTGTGACTGATGTATAAAGTACAGCACGTAGTAATAGTTATAAACATTTCATATATTCATGATTACATTTTGCAGTCAACTATGCCTTGACTTGTATATTTTTGTTTTTGTTAAGTATGACCTGCTAATTGTGTATGCTTTTCTACCAGCAATGTAGTAGAAATGATTGATGAGGGGTTGTTATTATAATCTCAACACTCCAGAAACACTTGATTTGCCTGTCAACAGATGATCACGTGCTAACTAAATGATTACAGCATAACAAAGGTTGTGTTGTAAAGCATTGCCCTTCTCAATAAACTAATACCATGGCTCTTTGTTGGTTTGATTGAACACAAATTTGTGTTGTTTAATTAAAGCACAATTATTACATTGAAGGAACATGTATTTAATTTTTAAACAAGCATTTTAAATTGACATCAACTTGCTTTGTGACATTGGGCACGACAGGCGTGGATTGTGAAAAAGTGAAACAACAATAACGGAGGCAAAGCTAAAGTATTTTTTCGTGAACTGTTATAGCAGAGTGGGGGCCAAACTTGAGTGGAGTTTGAAACATCCCTTGATTTTCTTTAAGAAGCAGGTAAAACATCTGAAAATTGCATGTTAAAAGAACTGGTCTAAATCTTCAATATGATTCTGTAAATTAATATTTTAGTGAGCCAGAATTCACGATTTGTTAAAAAAAATTCAAAGTATTGGAGTGTGAGGAGGTTTACTCATCTCGTAGGTAGACCTCTTGTCAGCCCCCCCAGATAGGATCCTTGAGAATACATTCAAAGTTGAAAACCTTTCTTGCTCACCTGCATCTCCTGGTGGAGTAAGCAGGCATGGGACTAAACAAAAGGAAGGGGCGGGGAATGACAATTACTGGACCCTCCTTTTAATTCATTCATTTAGATAATCTCCAGCCTTGCTTCATGCTTACATGATTAAAGCATTTGTACTTAACTATGCAAAAAACTAAGGAATAGTTAAGCTTTGTGATTGATTGTGTAATTAATGAAGCAAATGAAAGTCAATATTAATAGTTAAAGCAAATGAAAGTCATACCAGGGAGAGTTAATAGGAGCTTAAAATACCAAATGTTGCAAAAAATCACCAGTGTCATGTAACCAAGGAAGTGTCATCTGAGGACTGTTACTTATTTTTACCAACAGGTATCCAGTATTAAAATAGTACAATGTTCATCAATTTCACTGGGCGTGGCTGTGATTATTTTTAATGTCTATACAGGTGTTGCATAACTCCCAACCAGTCTTCATTTGTTACACTGAAGAGAACACCATGAAGATAAGTACAGATAGGGGAGGCCATTGGCTTGTCCAGCTCCTTATTCAGTAGAAACTTATGGTTCCCCCCATCACAACATCCAACTGTCTCTTGAATGATTCCAGAGTTCATGCCTCCCCAGAAAGCCATTAATTACTCTTTGCACAAGAAGTGCTTTCTGACCTCAGGCCTGAACTTGCCTTTTACCAATTTGTACCTATGCCCTTGTCCTGCATTGATTATTGATCTTGAAATAGTGATCAGAATAAATCTTTTCTGTTTCACTTATTTTTTTTATATACCTGTATATGGTTTACTCTCATTCCTTCTATTCAAAGAGAAACAGAGAGTTTTTTGTTAACCTTTCCAAGTATGAATATCTCATATTGGCAACTATTTTAACCAAGTCACAACTTGTTTCCTACATTACAACAGTGACTACACTTCAAAAGTACTTCATTGGCTGTTAAGCACTTTGGCACATCCTGAGGTCATGAAAGGCACTATATAAATGCAAGTTTTTCTTTCTTTCTTTGGATCCTGTGATAGCCATTGTTTAATATGATGCTTCACATTGTGTGTAGGCCAGTTCATAGCACATTACTGCCAATTCCAAATTATTGCCTGTAATAGAATTCAGGGAATTTTACAAAAACAACGATAATGTCTCTGCTAAGGCTGCCCGTGTAACTACAAACTGACTTTTCAAGCAATGAACAATTGAACAAAGCTACTCTGTTATTATTTAAATTTGACTCATTTTATTGTTTGTTACCCGTACTTTCCTGTTCCAGTTAGTAGCCAGCGGGCCCCAAATGCTTTTGTCCAGCTGTGGACGCAAGCTAATGAAGCTCAGACACTCTCCCAGCTTTCACCACCTACTCTGCTCCCTGATTTTGTCAACAGGAAGCCATTCAGGTTTTATATGGGCTTTGTATCAATGAATTTGATTCATGACTTTCCTCATTGTGAACAAAGCAGTTTAACCACATGACTGCAAACTATTCACTTAAAGGTGTGGAAAACTTTTAAGTGTCGACACTCGGCACTGTAAACTAAGTTAATTACCATTGGATGTGCCCTTTATTTGAATAGCCTGCAAACACTCACTGCCAATCAATAATAGCCATTGGGTAAGATATCAGAGGCCATCTAGTGTCTGTGGAACCATACCCTACGTAGTTTCTTTTTAATTCATTGTTTTTAATTCACCCGTCATTAGCTTTGGCTTGTTTTTAGTCTAATTATGATTCATCTCACTTTTATTTCACCAGCTTTTCCTAGGTGGCTCAGTGGTAGCACTCTCGCCCCTGGGACAGAAGGTTGTAGGTCAATGCCCCACTCCAGAGACTTGAGCACATAACCTACGCTGACACTTCAGTACAGTACTGAGGGAGTGCTGCACTGTCAGCGGAGCTGTCTTTTGAATGAGATGTTAAACTGAGGCCCTGTTTGTCCTCTCAGGTGGATGTAAACGATCCTATGGCACTATTTTGAAGACCAGCACGAGAGCTCTCCCAGTGTCCAGGCTAATGTTTATCCCTCAACCAATATCACTAACTAGAGGTTATCTGGTCATTCATCTCACTGCTGTTTGTGGGATCTTGCTGTGTGCAAATTGGTTGCCGTGTTTCCCTGCATTATAACAGTGACTTAACGTCAAAAAAGTACTTCATTGGCTGTAAAGCTTTATGGGATATCCTCAGGTCATGAAAGGCACTATATAAATGCAAATTATTTCTTTCTTTCCTTTCCTGAAATCATTAATTCCTTGCTGCAGGATGGTTTCATGGCCAGTTGACTATTGATACTTCATTTCAGTGGCCATTTTTCATTATCAGTTGACAGATTCTTCAACCATAAGGGGCATCACAGGCAAGCTTGATTCTGTCCTCACTCAGCATCTCCAAACACACGCTGTGGACTCTGCAACAAGAGAACGTTACACCGTGTGACACCCAAAATAGCAAATTTCAGACAGAGATGCAACAAACAGTGAATGGACCCTTTTAATAAAAACGTTTAAGGGAGTAATGAAAGTTCGGGAGTCAAGTGGTTAATTTAGAATTGTTTTACATTTTTTATACACAAGTAATAAATGAAACATTACATGGTATTTCCTTGTCTAAATATGACAATAAAACTGGTGACTAACATGATATACAGTCACTGATATTGTCTAGTTTTATTATACAATTTGAAACTGCCAGGAAGTAATTATTACCGCTGTGTGTAGATTATAATTGATTGATTGAGTTTGTGGTTAGAGAACTACTGTTCAGTGCTGCTTATCTGTAATTACACAGTAATCAAAACCATACTTTGCCATTAACTTCCAGCACAATGTCTTACAAACTTTACTGAAACTTAAAAATGGTTATATGTGAAAACTTTCTACTGTTAGCATCTCTCATTCATTGTCATGTCACAGTACTTCTAAAAGAAACAATATAACAATTATATATGGTGTGAAACACTGCTTTCACAAAAAGCGAGAGGGTGCCTGTTTCTTTGCGCGATTAACCAATAATTAAATTTCACTCGCGGAAAGCACACATTTCAAAGCTGCACATTCCTGTGATTTCACCAGCAGATCGGAGAAAAACAGCCATTTTCCCACTTTTCATTAATTTAGCAGCTTTGCTAAAATAACTAAGAGAAATTTTACCCCAACCGTTAACCAATTTATTAGAAATATTAGGGATTTGTAATAATTGGTGCATTTTTATCAAGCCACCTTTATATTGGCCATTTAAGTCAGATTCCAGGAGTTCGGCATCTGTGATTCAGCTCCCACATTTATGCTGTTAAATTCGGTTTCCATGGACCAAAGGAAAATTTGTAGACCCAGATAAAACTGGGTTTACAAGTCTGTCCATAGTCTACAGAAACTGGATTTAACCCATAAACACCAGGAGCTGACTCACAGGCACCAGGATCCCAGAATCCAAATTGAAAGACCAATATGAAAGGCCCTCCAGAGCAATCTTCCTCAGATTTTGGTTTCTCATATTTTGTTGTCAGAGAAAACTATCGATTTCTCAATTCAATTAACCTGCTTCCTGTGAATGGTGAGAGATTTTTGTTCTGCAATACTGAAGTGTGCTCTGGTAATTTTACATAGCAGTGTGGAAGAGATGAACTGATTTGATTTCAGAAAATACTTCATAAATCATTTGAATTCTATTCGCCCTGGAAAGAAATGAATACAAATCCATTATGCTCTGCAGTAAAATGCTAATCTGTATTTTGTCACTTAGAAAGTGGAGTTGTCATTATTAACAAATGTTTACATACCTTAGCTCAGATGTCCAAGCACTCGCCTGAAAAGTATTGGCCTTGACAATCTGCAGGGCCACGCATCTCAACATAAGTGCTGACCTCCACCATGGACCCTACCAAAGTTTGCAGGGTCGGGAAGGTTCCTTCATCTGGGCATTGGTGGGAACCCACAGCACTCGGGGCGCATCTAGAACATCAGCCACTGTATCCAAGCCAGAAAGTCCAGACAAGGTGGACTGGTTTGGGCGTGGGTGGAGCGGGAGGGTTGTTGTATCCTTTGACAAAGGAGCCACATGAAAATATATTTTTGACAAAAAGTTAGCTTCCTTTTCAGAGGTCACAGCCTAATCCAAACCTGAATCCTCAGATGGTCCCCACATTCACCCTTTGGTAAGCCTGATCATACACCAGGTCCCATTGACTGCCCTTGTATCCATTCATTTACTGTTATCTGTAGTTCACCCCCTTGTCGCCATAATGGAACTTCATGATGTAATTTCATGGGAGGTTTAAACCTCATGTCAGCTTGCAGGCTGCCTGCAAACACACATCTTGTGTAAAATACAATAACACGGGGAAACTGCACAGCTATCTTCTTTTATAACCTTTAGGACTGTACCAGTTCAGTAAAAACAAGGGCATATAAGGTAGCCAAATCTAGTGGGAGGATAGAGGATTGGGAAAACTTTAAAAGACAGCAAAAAATAACAAAAAGATTGATTAAGAAAGGGAAGATAGATTATGAAAGTAAATTAGCAAAAAATATAAAAACAGATAGTAAGAGTTTTTATAGTTATATAAAAAGAAAAAGGGTGGCTAAAGTAAATGTTGGTCCCTTAGAGGATGAGACCGGGAAATTAATGGTGGGAAATATGGAGATGGCAAAAACACTGAATGAATATTTTGTATCAGTCTTTACAGTAGAAGACACTAAGAATATCCCAACACTGGACAAACAGGGGGCTATAGGGGGGGAGGAGCTAACCATGATCAAAATCACTAAGGAAGTGGTACTCGGTAAAATAATGGGACTCAAGGCAGATAAATCACCTGGACCTGATGGCTTACATCCTAGGGTCTTGAGGGAAGTGGCGGTAGGGATTGTGGATACATTGGTAATAATTTTCCAAAACTCCCTGGACTCAGCAAAGGTCCCGGCAGACTGGAAAACTGCTAATGTAACACCCTTATTTAAAAAGGGCAGTAGACAGAAGGCTGGAAACTATAGACCGGTTAGCCTAACATCTGTGGTAGGTAAAATTTTGGAGTCCATTATTAAGGAGACAGTAACAGGACATTTGGATAATCATAATTTAATAGGGCAAAGTCAGCATGGTTTTATGAAGGGGAAGTCATGTTTGACAAATTTGCTGGAGTTCTTTGAGGAAGTAACATATAGGGTGGATAAAGGGGAACCAGTGGACGTAGTGTATTTAGACTTCCAAAAGGCATTTGACAAGGTGCCACACAAAAGATTATTGCTTAAGATAAAAAATCACGGGATTGGGGGTAATATTCTGGCATGGATAGAGGATTGGCTATCTAACAGAAGGCAGAGAGTTGGGATAAATGGTTCATTCTCAGACTGGCAATCAGTAACTAGTGGTGTTCCGCAGGGGTCAGTGCTGGGTCCCCAACTCTTTACAATCTATATTAACGATTTGGAGGAGGGGACCGAGTGTAACATATCAAAGTTTGCAGATGATATTAAGATGGGAGGGAAAGTAGTGAGTGAGGAGGACATAAAAAACCTGCAAGGGGACATAGACAGGCTAAGTAAGTGGGCAGAGATTTGGCAGATGGAATACAATACTGGAAAGTGTGAGGTTATGCACTTTGGCAGGAAAAATCGTAGAGCAAGTTATTATCTTAATGGCAAGAAACTGGAAAGTACTGAAGTACAAAGGGATCTGGGGGTCCTGGTGCACGAAACTCAAAAGGTTAGTATGCAGGTGCAGCAAGTGATTAAGAAGGCCAATGGAATGTTGGCTTTCATTGTTAGGGGGATAGAATATAAAAATAGGGAGGTATTGCTTCAGTTGTACAAGGTATTGGTGAGACCGCACCTGGAATACTGCATACAGTTTTGGTGTCCATACTTAAGAAAAGACATACTTGCTCTCGAGTCAGTACAAAGAAGGTTCACTCGGTTAATCCCGGGGATGAGGGGATGGACGTATGAGGAGAGGTTGAGTAGATTGGGACTCTACTCATTGGAGTTCAGAAGAATGAGAGGCGATCTTATTGAAACATATAAGATTGTGAAGGGGTTGGATCGGGTGGATGCGGGGAGGATGTTCCCGATGATGGGTGAAACTAGAACTAGGGGGCATAGTCTTAGAATAAGGGGCTGCTCTTTCAAAACAGAGATGAGGAGGAACTACTTCACTCAGAGGGTGGTAGGTCCATGGAATATGCTGCCCCAAAAAGCTGTAGAAGCTACATCATTACATAAATATAAAACAGAAATAGACAGTTTCCTAGAAGTAAAGGGAATAAAGGGTTACGGGGAGCGGGCAGGAATTTGGACATGAGTCTAGGTTCGGATCGGTCATGGCCCTGTGAGTAGCGGAGCGGGCCCAGGGGCCGTGTAGCCTGATCCTGCTCCTATTTCATGTGTCTAATTCTGTTAGATTCAGGAGATGGTTCTGTGATAGTGGATTGGCGGTTAGGATCAGATCAGCCATGATCTTATTGAATGGCAGAGCAGGCTCGAGGGGCCGATTGGCCTACTCCTGCTCCTATTTCTTATGTTCTTATGTTCTTATGTTAATACACATTTTCAGTTTAATTTTCTTTGCCACTTGGTAAAGATTCATAGCATTGCTAATGTAATAAGGATCCACTCATCCCTAGCCTATCTATTGTCCAGGGCTGACCACCAATCCCCTTGTATTGCCAAATTTACATGGGCTGCTGTCATTGGTGGATAGAACAAGTGGTGTATTGATACATAAGAAGTTACCACTCAGTCTATGAATCCACATATGATGCTGTATAATAGCATGGTAAAATATGCAGGAAGCAACCATATCAATATACACAATTTATCCTGTTTCAGCAGGCTCTAGTTCATATATTGTTAAACAATGCAATTTGAATCAAGTAAGCACTTCTGTTTCAAGCGCAGTACACCCCAAAGTACTGGCAGGCAGGCTACTTGCTTATGGCTAATACACATTGCTTAACCAGGTAATCATTTACATCTCCCAGCCCGAGACTATGTTATACCAATTTCCTTGTGTCAGAATTTGCCAGTCAAGTTCTATCAGAGCGCCTCCTACAGCAATGGTCTCCCCAATGCTACTAATCCAGAGTTCAGTATCATTGTGAGCTTGAGACAGGAGCAGGAGCAGGATATCCCATTTGCTCCCCAGACGTATTAGTTTGCAAAGCAATAAGTTTATAAATGGCATTTGATATTCCAGTGTCGCCAGAATCATTCTCCTTTGTCTGGATTACTTTGCTTAATGGCTACTTGGTTAACAGTATCTTTGAAGGGAAGCAATTAGTAGATGTAAAACAAAAATTACATTTCTGAGAAACATTTCAATGCACTTCACATACAATTAATTGCATATTTGAAGGGAGTACAGTGACTGACATAAGAAAACTACTAGGCACTTGGTCTGAGTATTAAACAAGACTTTAATCAACTGTTTTTCAACATGAAGATCTAGTTGTGTCCTTCACTAGTTCCTGTTAAAGAATGTCCTGAGCAAGCTGGGCCCATGCCCGAGTATTTATACTCTCCCTGGACAGCACCACCAGCAGGCCGCCCAGTATCATTTCATAAGTCATTTCCACATGAATGACAAGATTCATGTCAGTGAGAACAACAGCCATTTTTCACACAACAAAATCTCACAACAGACAATGAAATGAATGATCAATCAATGTGTTTTTTGGTGGTGTTGGTTGAGGGAGGAATGCTGGACAGGAAAACTCCCTGCTCCTCTTTAAATGCTGACACCACTGATGTTCACAATTTATATTAATGATTTAGACTTTGGGAGCAAAAACACAATTTCTAAATTTGCAGGTGACCCCAAATTGGGGGGGAGGGATAGTCAATATTGAGGAGGACTGCTACAAATTACAAGACATGAATAAACTTGCAGAATGACCATTTAATTTGCAAATTAATTTCAACACAGGTAAGTGTGAGATATTACATTTTGGTAAGAAAAATAAGGAGGTCACATAGTGCTTGGGAAATAAGAATCTAAATGTGGTAGAGAAGCAAAGGCATCTGGGTGTACAAATACACAAATCACTAAAAGTAGTGATGCAGGTTAACAAGGCCATAAAAAGCAAACCAGGCACTAGAGTTTATTTCTAGAGGGATAGAATTGAAAAGTAGTGAAGTTATGCTAAACTTGTATCGAACCTTGGTTAGACCACACTTGGAGTACTGTGTACAGTTCTGGTCGCCATATTATAAAAAGGATATAGAAACACTGGAGGGGGTGCAAAAAAGATTTACAAGGATGATACCAGAAATGTGAGGTTAACCCTATCAGGAAAGGATGAACAGTCTGGGTCTCTTTTCTCTTGAAAAGAGAAGGCTGAGAGGTGACTTAATAGAGGTCTTTAAAATTATGAAAGGTTTTGATAGAGCGGATACAGAGAGTTTTGATAGAGCGGATACAGAGAGAGTGTTTCCACTTGTGGGAAAGAGCATAACTAGAGGCCATCAATATAAGATAGTCACCAAGAAATGAAATACGGAATTCGGAAGAAACTTCTTTACCCAGGGAGTGGTGATCATGTGGAACTCGCTACCACAGGGAGTGGTTGAAGCGAATAGTATAGTTGCATTTAAGAGGAAGTTAGATAAGCATACGAGGGAGAAGGGAATAGAGAGTTATGCTAATAGAGATAGACGAGGAAGGACAGGAGGAGGCTCGAGTGGAGCATAAACGCCGGCATGGGCTGTTTCAACCCATACTTCTGGGTTTCCCACCTGAAAATCCTCCCCCACCCCTACTACCGCTCTTTTCCCGGCTCCAAGTTATTATCGGGCCCTAAAAGTAAGAATAGGTAAAATGGAGGTATATATGTAGAAAAGAGTAAAATTACAGTAAATAAAAGAGAGTGAAAGGGGAAGTAGGATAAAAAGGACAAAAGGGAAATTACAGGTAAAGTGGTTATATTTCGATTTTTATACCAAATTATGTGCTGGAGCCCTCAAACTCCAAACAGGATCAAGATAGAATCCTAGTGCATCTCCAGTCAGGGACCAGAAAAAGAGCCTGGTACCACCTTGATTTTTCTGGTTTTCCAAATTCCGGTAGGGGACATGTGGGCAAATTTTCCGTCACAGTGGCATATTCAGAGGAGTTCCCAGGCTCCTCCAGGAATTGCGCCCAGTACCCCCTTATAAAGCCTATGGGGAACGCACGCCAGCTGAAGGCAGGCAGGAGTCCTGCTGAGGTCCCCAAAAAGACACTAAACCCTCAGCAAGCAAAGGTAATCAATTCCAAATGGGAATGGTTATCTTGACCAAGTTGGGTGGTGAAAAGAAAAATGAAATTAGTCACACCCTTGGGTCTTTGCTGGACCTTTCCTCTGCTCTCAGAGCCACATGGCGCAGTTCCAATTTCCCTGGCCTCTGCAGGTGCCAGCGCTGCCGATGCTCCTTTACAGGCACCAGCGGCCTGCCCCATCCATGCAGATTACCCTAGTTCCCAAACTTAGGACAGGGTCTGCATGTTAGCATCTGAGTGGCTGGGAGTCTTGCTGCATGGAACTTCTGCTGATGGAGCAGGACTCCCACAATTCCAGGCCCTGGGTGTTTAGCAGTTTAAGGCTGGTAACAGAATAATAAATCTATTCCTGAGCAGTAGGAGTAGTTTTCTTACTGTAATATTAATGTTTCTTTCAGTACTACAGTACATAAGCACAGAACAAAACTGATCAGACCAGGGAAGCAGTAATTTCCCTGAAGCTGCCGGAAGTCTAAGAGATAAAAAAGCTGATTTTAACTTTAGGTAATGGCAGGAAACAAGCAGCAGTGGATCCGTTGCCTTTTATCCATCCCGACTGATTTTTCTTTCCATTAAAGCCAATCAGGCAGGGTGAATAATGGACGGCTGATCCAACAATGCCTGTTTTCCACCGCCAGCGAAAGTTAAAATCATCCCTAAATTTTCCTATTGCTCAAAATCTTATAAATGTATCTTTTTCTAAGCCATTGTACATGCACAGGTACATGTTATACCCGGGCTATGAAGCAACCAGACTTGATTACATTTGTGGTTGTGGGTCTCTGCTTGATAAGTTCAGCCTTGTTTCCCTTCAGGCACAGTATTAAATTATGGCACCATCTTGCCTAGTAACAACCTTTATCAAAATATCACCAAGGACACAGATAAAAATAAAATGGAAGACAGCAGATTTCCTTGCTGTGATCTTGCAAATTCCTTGTTATGTTTGTGTGTTCTTCTCTGCTTTCGTGCTTTTGCTCCTGTGCCTTGATGAGATGTATAATATTAATGTTGTATGACCTAATGGTCTGTCTCTGAAGGAGGCTCAGGGGAGGTTACATCAGGGAATTCTGGGTCTGGGAAATGAACAGTAAGCATGAGGTCATGCGCATTGCACATAATGTCTCTGGTTCATGTTTAAAATTCTAATTATGGCTTTCAATAAGTGACATAATCGTGAGTGAAAACAGTGATTATCAGTCATCAAAACTGAGGTTACAACACAGGAAGCTTTGTGTAATAAAGAAAGATCAGAATAAGGATTAAAGGTTCAGCATAAACTTGATACATTGTCAAATAAAAAGGTTACATAGTTTCTGGTTTGCATTTGCAGATATATAAATTGATCATTACTAACAATCTAAGGGCAACTTGAAGTCTATGGCTTGAAGATTCTGATCAGATGTGTCAAGCCTAACTTGTCTGAAGCAATACTCATTTTGCTTTAAAAATGTAAACTATTTAAACGTGCCTCGCTCTGAAAATTAAACAGCAGTTATTTGCAATCTTCTTTTTTGATCACATGACCCAGGCTTTCCAACCGCACCCCGCCTTTTTTGGGGTGCGTTGCTGAGGTGGCGGGACTTGCGTGCACCATAGGGATGCTGCCTTGACTCCAGCTGACTTTCCAGGTTTGGCGTCATTACCATGTTGAATTTGGACATTCCAGCCCTCGACTATGGGGACTGCGGCAGTATCCATTTATTATAGCCCTTTTCCTGAGCCTGTGCAAAGTAGAGCTCCCAGAGCTCCTTGCACTGAGATTTCTTCGCCAGCATACTGACGAACATTGAACGCCAAAATGCCTGGGCTAAATAAGCCGCTGCATTCAGTGCTCGAAAACTACTAATGGTAGGAAGCACAGTGAAGGCCATGTTCTCCTCATTTGCATTTGGCTAATATACATCCATCCACTAAGGATGAGCATATTGTGCCCAGTGTCGGCTGTGGCTCAGTTGGTAGCAGTCCCGCCTCTGCTATCAGAAGGTTGCGGGTTCAAGTCACACTCCAGAGACTTGAGCAAAAACATCTAGGCTGACACTTCAATGCAGTACTGAGGGAGTGTTGCACTGTCAGAGGTGCCGTCTTTCAGGTGAGGTGTTAAATCGAGGCCCTGTCTGCTCTCTCAGTTGGATGTAAAAGATCTCATGGCACTATTTCAAAGAAGAGCAGGGGAGTTAACCTCGGTGTCCTGGCCAATATTTATCCCTCCATCAACATCACTAAAAGACATTATCACATTGCTGTTTGAGGGAGCTTGCTGTGCACAAATTGACTGCCACATTTCCTACATTACAACAGTGACTACAGTTCAAAAATACATAGAAACATAGAAACATCGAAGATAGGAGCAGGAGTAGGCCATTCGGCCCCTCGAGCCTGCTCCGCCATTCAATGAGATCATGGCTGATCATCCAAATTCAGTACCCTGTTCCTGCCTTCTCTCCATATACCTTGATCCCTTTAGCCTTAAGAAATATATCTAACTCCTTCTTGAATATATTTAATTACTTGGCCTCTACTGCCTTCTGTGGTACAGAATTCCACAGGTTCACCACTCTCTGGGTGAAGACATTCCTCCTCATCTCTGTCCTAAATGGCTTACCCCTTATCCTTAGACTGTGACCCCTGGTTCTGGACTCCCCGGCCATTGGGAGCATCCTTCCTGCATCTAGTCTGTCTAGTCCTCTCAGAATTTTATAAGTTTCAATGAGATCCCCTCTCATTCTTCTAAACTCCAGCGAGTATAAGCCCAATCAACCCAATCTCTCCTCATACGTCATTCCTGCCATCCCAGGTATCAGCCTGGTGAATCTTCGCTGCAATCCCTCCATGGCAAGAATACCCTTCCTCAGATAAGGCAACCAAAACTGCACACAATACTCAAGATGTGGTCTCACCAAGGCCCGGTACAACTGCAGCAAGACATCCTTGTTCCTGTACTCGAACCCTCTTGCTACAAAGGCCAACATACCATTTGCCTTCTTAACCGCCTGCTGCACCTGCATGCTTACCTTCAGCGACTGGTGCACAAGGACACCCAGGTCTCGTTACACTTCCCCTTCTCCCAATCTATTGCCATTCAGATAATAATCTGCCTTCCTGTTTTTTGACACCAAAGTGGATAACCTCGCATTTATCTACGTTATATTGCATCTGCCATATCACCCAACCTGTCCAAATCATACTGGAGTTTCTCTGCATCCTCCTCACAGCACACACGCCCACCCAGCTTTGTGTCATCTGCAAACTTGGAGATATTACATCTAGTTCCCTCGTCTAGATCATTAATATATATTGTGAATAGCTGGGGTCCTAGGACTGATCCCTGCGGTACCCCACTAGTCACTGCCTGCCACTCGGAAAAAGACCCGTTTATTCCAGCTCTTTGCTTTCTGTCTGCCAACCAGTTCTCTATCCAAATCAATACCTTGCCCCCAATCCCATGTGCCTTAACTTTACATGCTAATCTCTTATGCGGGACCTTATCGAAAGCCTTCTGAAAGTCCAAATACACCACATCCACTAGTTCTTCCTTATCTATTTTACCAGTTGCATCCTCAGAAAATTCCAGTAGATTAGTCAAGCACGATTTACCTTTTGTAAATCTATGTTGTCTTTGTCCGATCCTGTCACTGTTTTCCAAGTGCTCTGCTATTACATCTTTTATAATGGACTCTAGCATCTCCCCACTACCGATGTCAGGCTTACCGGTCTATAATTCCCCGTTTTCTCTCTACCACCTTTTTGAATAGAGGGGTAACATTAGCTACCCTCCAATCCATGGGTACTGTTCCAGAGTCTATTGAATTTTGGAAGATGACCAGCAATGCATCAACTATTTCCAGGGCCACTTCCTTAAGTACCCTAGGATGTAGATTATCAGGCCCTGGGGATTTATCGGCCTTCAATCCCATCAATTTCCCTAACACCATTTCCATACAAATACTGATTTCTTTCAGTTCCTCCCTCTCATTAGACCCTATGTTCCCCGACATCTCTGGGAGGTTATTTGTGTCCTCCTTTGTGAAGACAGAACCAAAGTATGTATTTAACTGGTCTGCCATTTCTTTGTTCCCTATTATAAATTCCCCTGATTCTGACTGCAAGGGACCTACGCTTGACTTCACCAATCTTTTTCTCTTCACATATCTATAAAAGCTTTTACAGTCAGTTTTTATGTTCCCTGCAAGCTTACTCTCGTACTCTATTTTCCCCCTCTTAATTAATCCCATTGTCCTCCTTTGTTGAATCCGAAACTGCTCCCAATCCTCAGGTTTACTGATTTTTCTGGCCAATTTGTATGTCCTCTCCTTGGATCTTATCCTATCCCTACTTTCCCTTGTTAGCCACGGTTGAGTCACCTTTTTTGTTTTATTTTTATGCCAAACTGGGATGAACAAATTCTGTAGTTCATTCCTGCGATCTTTGAATGTTTGCCATTGCCTATCCACCGTCAACCCTTTGGGTGACATTCCCCAATCAATCCTACCCAACTCGCGCCTCATACCATCGTAGTTTCCTTTATTTAAATTCAGGACCCTGGTCTCTGAGTCAACTACTTCACTCTCCAGCTTAATGAAGAATTCGATCATATTATGATCGCTCCGACCCAAGGGGCCTTGCACAACAAGATTGCTAATTAATCCTTTCTCATTACTTAATACCCAGTCTAAGATGGCCTGATCTCTAGTTGGTTCCTCGACATATTGGTCCAGGAAACTATCCCGTATACACTCCAGGAATTCCTCCTCCATGGTATTGTTACTAATTTGGTTAGCCCAATCTATATGTAGATTAAAGTCACCCATGATAACTGCTGTGCCCTTATTGCACGCTTCTCTAATTTCCTTTTAATGCCATCCCCAACCTCCGCATTACTGTTTGGAGGTCTATATACCACTCCCACTAACGTTTTCTGCCCCTTGGTATTTCTCAGTTCTACCCATACAGATTCCACATCATCAGAGCTAATATCCTTCTTTACAATTGTGTTAATCCCCTCTTTAACCAGCAATGCTACCCCACCTCCTTTTCCTTTTTGCCTATCTTTCCTGAACATTGAATACCCCTGGATGTTGAGTTCCCAGCCTTGGCCACCCTGGAGCCATGTTTCCGTAATCCCAATCATATCATATTCGTTTACCTCTATTTGCGCAGCTAATTCATCCACCTTATTACGAATGCTCCTCACATTAAGAAGCAAAGCCTCCAGGCTTGTTTTTTAATGCTCTTAGACCTTTTTGAATTATTATTTACTGTGGCCATGTTTGATTTAAACCCTTGATTTCTCTGACTGCCTCCTTTGTTTCTCTCCTTCCTGTCTTTTGCTTCTATCCTTGTTTCCCTTTCCTCTGTCTCCCTGTTCAGGTTCCCAACCCCTTGCCATTTTAGTTTAAACCCTCCCCCAGAGCACTAGCAAACACTCCCCCTAGGACATCGGTCCTGGTCTTGCTCAGGTGCAAATTGTCTGGTTTGTACTGGTCCCACCTCCCCCAGAACCGGTTCCAATGTCCCAGGAATTTGAATCCCTCCCCCTTGCACCATTCCTCTAGCCATGTAGTCATCTGAAATATCCTTCTATTTCTACTCTGACTAGCACGTGGCATTGGTAGCAATCCTGAGATTACTACCTTTGAGGTCCTATTTTTTAATTTACCTCCTAACTCCCTATATTCAGCTTTTAGGACCTCATCCTGTTTTTTACCTATATTGTTGGTACCTATATGCACCACGACAACTGGCTGTTCAGCCTCCCCTTCCAAAATGTTCTGCAGCTGCTCTGAGACATCCTTGACCCTTGCACCAGGGAGGCAACACACCATCCTGGAGTCTCGTTTGTGGCCGCAAAAACACCTATCTATTCCCCTTACAATAGAATCCCCTATTACTATAGTTCTACCCCTCTTTTTCCTCCCGTCATGTGCAGCAGAACCACCCCTGGTGCCAGGAAGTTGGCTGCTGCTGCTTTCCCCTGATAAGCCATCCCCCTCAACAATATCCAAAGTGGTATATCTGTTTGAGAGGGGGATGACTACAGGGGCTCCTGCACTATCTGCCTGCGCCTACTACTCTGCCTGGTGGTCACCCATTCCCTTTCTGCCTGTGCAACCTTTACCTGCGGTGTGACCAACGGATTAAACGTGATATCCACGACGTCCTCAGCATCATGAATGCTCCAGTATGTATCCATTTGCAGCTCCAGCACCACAATGCGGTCTGCCAGTAGCTGCAGCTGGATACACTTCCTGCACACATGGTCATCAGGGACACAGGAAGTGTCCCTGATTTCCCACATAGCGCAGGAGGAGCATACCACGGGGCCGAGCTATCCTGCCATGACTTACCCTTTAATTAATCTAAATTAAATTAAATCAAATCAATACCACCAATTACACTATAATTAAATGATATACTCAAGGGCCCTTGTTTACCAACACTCCCTGCTACACCACAGAGAGATTAGAAACTATAAACCACAGAGTTTAAGTTTGGAAAAAAGGAGAAAGAGAGAAATACTCACCAACCAATCACTTACCTGCTTTCTGGTGACGTCACACTTCGATTACTTTTTACTTCTCTCTCTCCCGCTCTGAGATTGGTAAGCCTACCTGCTGCTGCCACCTCGGTTTAACTTAGCTCCGCCGCCGCCGCCGCATCACCCAGGTCCGCCGCCACCAATACTTCATTGGTTGTAAAGAGCTTTGGGTCCAGAGATGTCGGGGAACATAGGGTCTAATGAGAGGGAGGAATTGAATGAAATCAATATTTGTAGGGAAATGGTGTTAGGGAAATTGACGGGATTGAAGGCCGATAAATCCCCAGGGCCTGATAATCTACATCCTAGGGTACTTAAGGAAGTGGCCCTAGAAATAGTAGATGCATTGCTGGTCATCTTCCAAAATTCTATAGACTCTGGAACAGTTCCCATGGATTGGAGGATAGCTAATGTAACCCCACTATTTAAAAAAGGTGGTAGAGAGAAAACAGGGAATTATAGATTGGTAAGTCTGACATCCATAGTGGGGAAAATGCTAGAGTCCATTATAAAAGATGTAATAGCAGAGCACTTGGAAAACAGTGACAGGATTGGACAAAGTCAACATGAATTTACAAAAGGTAAGTCATGCTTGACTAATCTACTGGAATTTTCTGAGGATGTAACTGGTAGAATAGATACGGGAGAACCAGTGGATGTGGTGTATTTGGACTTTCAGAAGGCTTTCGATAAGGTCCTGCATAAGAGATTAGCGTGCAAAGTTAAAGCACATGGGATTGGGGGTAAGCTATTGTCTTGGATAGAGAACTGGTTGGCAGGCAGGAAGCAAAGAGTTGGAATAAACAGGTCTTTTTCCGAGTGGCAGGCAGTGACTAGTGGGGTACCGCAGGGATCGGTCCTAGGACCCCAGCTATTCACAATATATATTAATGATCTAGACGAGGGAACTAGATGTAATATCTCCAAGTTTGCAGATGACACAAAGCTGGGTGGGCGTGTGTGCTGTGAGGTGGATGCAGAGAAACTCCAGTATGATTTGGACAGGTTGGGTGATTGGGCAAATGCAGTATCATGTGGATAAATGCGAGGTTGTCCACTTCGGTGGCAAAAACAGGAAGAGAGATTATTATCTGAACGGCAATAATTTGGGAAAAGGGGAAGTGCAACGTGACCTGGGTGTCTTTGTGCACCAGTCGCTGAAGGTAAGCATGCAGGTGCAGCAGGCGGTTAAGAAGGCAAATGGTATGTTGGCCTTCATAGCAAGAGGATTCGAGTACAGGAGCATGGATGTCTTGCTGCAGTTGTACAGGGCCTTGGTGAGACCATACCTTGAGTATTGTGTGCAGTTTTGGTCGCCTTACCTGAGGAAGGATGTTCTTGCCATGGAGAGAGTGCAGCGAAGATTCACCAGACTGATACCTGGGATGGCAGAAATGACGTATGAAGAGTGATTGGGTCGATTAGGCTTTTACTCGCTAGAGCTTAGAAGAATGAGAGGGGATCTCATTGAAACTTATAAAATTCTAACAGGACTAGACAGACTAGATGCAGGAAGGACGTTCCCGATGGCGGGGGAGTCCAGAACCAGGGGTCACAGTCTAAGGATAAGGGGTAAGCCATTTAGGACTGAGATGAGGAGGAATTTCTTCACCCAGAGAGTGGTGAACCTGTGGAATTCTCTACCACACAAGGCAGTTGAGGCCAATTCATTAAATATATTCAAGAAGGAGTTAGGTATATTTCTTAAGGCTAAAGGGATCAAGGGATATGGGGAGAAAGCAGGGATAGGGTACTGAATTTGGATGATCAGCCATGATCTCATTAAATGGCGGAACAGGCTCGAGGGGCCGAATGGCCTACTCCTGCTCCTATCTTCTATGTTTCTATGGGATGTCCGGTGGTCGTGAAATGCGCTATATAAATGCAAGTCTTTCTTTCTTTGATGGGACCAGCCTCTGGAAAACAGTGGGGAGGCGAGGACACAGTGGAGACGTGAATCACCTCTGCAAGATTCTGACAGAAACTTGACTGCCAGCCAGCCAGCAACTCCTTGCTTCTTTCAGAAGCCTCCCCACCTGGCTATACTTTCCACCACCAGCCCAGCCCAAATAGTTGTGGCAGCAGCGTGTTCCTCCCCTACTCTTGGCACCTTCTCCTCCTTGAGCATCTCATCCTCTTCCATCTCCTCTTTTTAAAAATTCTCATTGTGTACTGCCCCTCAGCTACATATTGACTTATGTCTTTCCTCAGCACTGAGCAATTCTTCACCTTCAGTGATCTCAACTGTATACTGTGCAAGCAGGTCATTCTGAATTACTACAGCATAACTGCATAGCCTTTTCCAGCTCTGTTATTTATTTATTAGTTAACCCTATCTACTAACTATTTTCACACTCAATGTTTACGTGCTGCTAACTACAATTCTAAGGTTAATAAGCTATTGTTAGTTCTAAATAATTGGCAAGTAAGGGTTAATTAATTTACTCCGTAGCTTGTGCAGATCTGGATGTGAGGTTAGTAGTGTAAATGTTAATATAATCTGAACTGGTTGATGTAAGACAGTTCGACAAGCCAAATGTAGGCATCACAAACTAAGTGGTAAACCCCACAGACTCTCTTGATGAGGTTTTGGGTGTGAAGGGTTAGACATTTGTCTGGTGCCCTTGATGGTGCCATTCTTCTCAGTTATCGATCCCATTTTTCTTACAATCTGTAATTTTCTAAACCATCTCAGCTGTTAAAATAATCTTGCAGTGTCCTTTACTCCTGTCAAATTCCCAGTTTCCTAATAATGCATTTAACCACCACTCCTGCTGGATTGAAAATATTTTCCATCATTCTTACAAGATCAAATATAATTCCCCAGTACCCACAAAGTAAAATGGCCACTTCCAGCAAGTCATTCCTCTGGAGTGAGGCCTGGGAATTAATAACTGGAACTGCTTCAGGAATACAATCAGGCTGATATTTCATATAATATTGCTCACTCCCCGAGGTGAAAAATAAAAATGGCAGTTTGTTAAAATTGTTGACAGTTGAGCTACATATAATTTTTTTGCTATTTATTTGTTCGGGAGGAACTACTCATTTAATCATTAGCAGGGCTACTGGTTTACAATAAGTCAAATCCCATTTTTATTGCATGAGTTTCTGGGACTTTTACCAGTGTATAGGGGATTATATTCCATCATTCCATTTGCTTTCCATGAAAACAACCATTGGCCTTTGGTATTAGTGATTTTAATTAAAACATGCAGCTTGTTTGAGAAAGGTTCTCCTTCTAATGGAAAACAAAGGCCACAACCTTTCTCCATGGAATAGTCCCCCAGCTTTCCGCCCTTTTCTTTTAAGGTCAATGCAATTGTCTGCAATTTATCATCTTGCATGTTCTACTTTAGTGCTTTAGATATCCAAACGTAACTTCCTCTCATTAATTGTTCCTCTGCTCACCCCCCTCACTTTTTTTTCTCCTGAACTATAGACAGTGAAAAAGAGTGCTTGACTGACAGTTTAATATATAGGCATTGATCGCATGAATCATGGTATCACTATGATTGTACTTTAGGTATGCTGTTAAATGAAGCAATAAAAAAGGAAATAAAACTTCAAAGGCTTCTGTATCCAACATGCAATTAAAAATATCTTTCTTGTGTGGAAGTCCTGACGGAATATGCAAAGAATCATGATATCAATTCAAGAGAGTTTGAAGATTACAATTATGAACTGTTGCCCAGTACCAATCAATTTATATGACCTTGCAAAATGTCTGTGTTTTTTCTGTCAACACTTTTGCCAAACAATTAAATTTACAAATTATTTGAGGCATGTAAGTTGAGCAAAAGGTGGAAACCCCCAAAATACTGATTTCTCTTTTTAGCATTTGATCTTTGTTGGCACGGTGTGTGTGCCATGAAAAAACAGAACACAAGTTTGTGCCCACAATTCCCCAGAGGGTGAGTTCCTAAACTAAAATATGCCTAAGCTGGATAGCAGCAAACATAGATTCAGTCATTCCTCCCCACTGTGCGAGGGGTGCCCACACAGGCTGCTGTCACTCATCTCTCAGCCGCCAGTTATAGAATAGCATTGCAGAGGTCTAGCAAGGGTTCACCTCTGGACCTCTGCTGGGAATGGTGCAAAGGAAGACCAAGAGACTAATAAACATTTACCTCCCCGCCTCTCAAAAAAAATGACATTTCCCAACGATATGCAATGTTGTTAAATCCATCCTTTTAGTTTAAATTTTTTTGGATAGAGACAAAGATTTAAAGTAAACAAATTTGCAGTACTGCTTATGCAAATATATTCCATGAATTGCCTTTAGTTATTGTCATCAGCATTTACACTAAATCAACACGTAAGGATATTAGATCCTTCACTGTTCCTTGATTGAAACAAGTCTAAATATGCAGCCAGCACTTTATTTCAATGTCTGGGCTAATATTTCATAATTATTGGGTCCTTTTACCTCCTGCAAAAGAGAATGTAAATATTTGAATATTGTCAGTTTATTTTTTATAAGAGAGATGTGAGCCCATGGAATTAATTATTGTTATTCTACACATGTTGAATAACATAAATCTATAGAGCTCTGGGACAAGTTGGTTTATTTGTGGTTGTTCATTTCACAACCCAGAAGTAAGCCTGATGATGTCACATGAGTTCAGGTTACCAATATTGAGCCCATTCCCAGCACCTTTTAATTATACTTATTTGTTTTTAACTAATTACAGTGCTGCCTCACTAACTTGCAATATAAATAGAATAACTAACTTGGGTGAAAATATGAGAAAATAATTCAATTCATGAAAGAAAACAAAAATCTAGATGTTAACCCATTGAGTTCTGCAGATGAAGTTACTCACTGGGGCTGCCAGTCAGTATACTCACACAGCTGTCCTCATACCAGTTTGATACACGAACATGCATCAAAGATAAATCAATCTTCACTCTCTGGGCTTCCCTGGGTTCAGAATCAAGCCTTCATGACTGGTTTTCAGATAATGAAAAATATCTTTGAAATGTTGTTCCTACTTTCAAAATGAAGGGCGAGAGTCAGAAGGTTAACAAAATGTTTTAAATTTAATTTGTTAGGAAAGAAGTGTAAGGAAAGAGAGATTAGATAGACAAAAGGTCTTAATAAATAGATCAAACACTAAAATTAAAGTTAAAAATAAGAATGTAAGTATGGTAGATAAAAAAAGTGAAAGATGAGAGAATAGGACAAATAGAGCAAGCAGAATTAAAATATTTAGGCCCCCTCTTAGCATTTAAGGCCAGTTTCGTCCATTGGCAGCCACCTCGCTTCCGGCCACTTCCAGGGTGGGCCACGGCTCGCCATTTTGGACATGCCGATAGCGCGGTCATTGCCTGCATTCACCAGAAGAATGCTAATGAGGCAGATTGTGATGTCAATCAGCGTGCAACATAAGAACATAAGAATTAGGAGCAGGAGTAGGCCATATGGTCCCTCAAGCCTGCTCCGCCATTCAATAAGTTAATACTGATCTTCGACCTCAACTCCACTTTCCTACCCTATCCCCATATCCCTTGATTCCTCTGGAGTCCAAAAATCTATCTATCTCAGCCTTGAATACACTCAGTGACTCAGCATCCACAGCACTTTGGGGCAGAGAATTCCAATGATTCACAACCCTCTGAGTGAAGAAATTCCTTCTCATCTTAAAAGGCCGGCCCCTTATCCTGAGACAATGCCCCCCAGTTCTAGACTCACCAGCCAGGGGAAACAATCTCTCAGCATCTACCCTGTCAATCCCCCTCAGAATCTTATATGTTTCAATGCGATCACCTCTCATTCTTCTAAACTCCAGAGAGTATAGGCCCAATCTACTCAATCTCTCCTCATAGGACAACCCTCTCATCCCAGGAATCAATCTAGTGAACCTTTGTTGCACCGCCTCCAAGGCAAGTACATCCTGCCTTAAATAAGGAGACCAAAACTGTGCACAGTACTCCAGGTGTGGTCTCACCAGCGCCCTGTACAATTGTAGTAAGACTTCCTTACTCTTGTACTCCAACCCCCTTGCAATAAAGGCCAACATGCTATTTGCCTTCCTTATTGCCTGCTGTACCTGCATGCTAACTCTGTGGGGTCAATTTTCCTGGAGCCGTCAGGCGGGGTTTCAGGCGTGTGGGGGAGGGGGGAATCCCGAATTCGGGGGTCCCGACACCATCCCACCCAAAACCCCGCTCCACGCAAGTTTCAGAGGCGGCGGTGGGTGCATGAGTGCAAAGGTAAGTGTGTTTGGTGTGTCTAAAGTGTGTAAAGAACTTTTACTTACCTGTACTTACCTTAACAGCCTTTCTTCCTGTAGGCGTCGGGAGCGCATCACTCAGCCGGCACTTAAAGCTGAATGGCTGCGATCTGTGAAAAGTGACAGCCTTCAGCTTTGAGTGCTGCTGAGAGTTCTAACTGAGTCTGCGTAGAAGGACTCACGTTAGAACTCAGACTGTCAGTGTTTGGCAGCTTCAAACAACTGTGAAACACTGATATTTCATCTGTCAAAACTCTTGACAGATGAAATTGCAATCTGTGACGTCACCTGTTGCCGGGTGGCCCTTAATTGGCCTGCTGAGCCCGCTGGGCGGGCTCAACAAGGTCAATCAAGGGAAAATCGCGCGGATTGGCTGGACGTCGATGTAGGCGGGTCTAAAACCCGAAAGTTGTAGTCCCGCCTTCTTCCCGACAACTTTGGGAAAATCGACCCCTGTGTGTTTCTTGTACTAGGATACCCAAATCTCTCTGAACGCCAACATTTAATAGTTTCTTACCATTTAAAAAAATTTCAGTTTTTCTATTCTTCCTACCAAAGTGAATAATCTCACATTTCCCCACATTATACTCCATCTGCCACAATATTGCTCACTCACTTAACTCATTTGCAGGCTCTTTGCATCCTCCTCACATCTTACTTTTCCACCTAGCTTTGTATCGTCAGCAAACTTGGATAAATTGCACTCGGTCCCTTCATCTAAGTCATTAATATAGATTGTAAGTAGCTGAAGCCCAAGCACTGATCCTTGTGGCACCTCACTAGTTAGAGCCTGACAATCTGAAAATGACCCATTTATCCCTACTCTCTGTTTTCTGTCTGTTAACTAATCCCTTATCCATGCTAATACTTTACCCCCAACCCCATGTGCCTTTATTTTGCTTAACAACCTTTTATGTGGTACCTTATCGAATGCCTTTTGAAAATCCAAATATACTACATCCACTGGTTCCCCTTTATCTGCCCTGCTAGTTACATCCTCAAAAAACTCTAATAAATTTGTTAAACACGATTTCCCTTTCATAAAACCATGTTGACTCTGCCTAATCATATTATGATTTTCTAAGTACCCTGTTACCACTTCCTTAACAATGGTTTCCAGCATTTTCCCAACAACTGATGTCAGACTAACTGGCCTGTAGTTCCCTGTTTTTTCTCTCCCTCCTTTCTTGAATAGCGGGGTTACATTTGCGACCTTCCAATCCGCTGGAACTGTTCCTGAATCCAGGGAAATTTGGAAGATCACGAGCACAACACTGATTTGACGCACAACCTGCTCTTTTGGACGTTGCCATTTGACTGCCCGCCCGCTCCAAAGCGCACACAGGTGCACGAGGTACCACCCCCGCCTCCCCACCCCGCCAGCAATATTTAATGGGATCATCAATAACTTTCAGCTGACTTGATTTTTAGATTTCTACTGGCTCTGTGTAAGTTTGTACAGCCATTTGGAGCTTTCTGCAGTTATTTCAGGTTGGTGAGGTGACAGGGAGTGGGTGCTGCAAGTGAAGAAGGCCTTGCTTCTGAATTCAAGGGTTCTGCTCAGACCACTTGCTCCCAGTCACGGGTGCTCTAGTTGTCATCCCCCTCGCAATGCAGCATGACAAGGAGATGGAGCAGAAAAGAAAAGAAGAGGACAAACTGCTCGCAGAGGGAGGAGGAGGAGGGGCAGGGAGCTCTCAGCAGGAGGACTTACCCACCTAGGGTCTTCCGAGAGCACTTCTCCCACCTGCACTTAAGCCAGGAGTAGTGTATTCAGAGGCTCTGCTTCACCAAGTAGGTGGTCACAGAACTCTGCCACCTCTTGGAACCAGACGGTATATTGCCCCCAGGACCTGGATCCAATACCGCAAGAAGTTTAATAACCCCACATGAATGGTCAAGCTGAGTGAAAGCATCTTCAAATGCCACCAACTGCACCGCTAGCCTCACACACTGCAAAAAGCAGCATACCCCCATCACTCAACCACCAACAATCTCTCGCAATCACCACTCATACCTCACAATAATTGCTTCACCTCACCCTCATACACATATCACTGCTGTGAGCCTCACACCCACATCTCACACCTTGCACACACGGCCAACTATTCAACCATGCCAGTCACATCACCCTAACACTTTGCACCACACTCACTGACACTTTCCTTTCTCTTGCAGGCCTAGGTGGCTCACAACCACCGTGAGCAGCAGCAGACAGGCGGAGGGGAAACAAGTCTTAAAAACCTTACAGCGCTGGAGGAAACGGTGCTGCAGATAATTGGAGGAGCCATCACTGAGGCTGTGGTGAGCAGCGAGGTTGAAAGCATTGCTGATGATGGTATGCTCATACCTAATCCTTCTCACATCACATTTCCCCCTTATGGCACAATCTCTTCTCACTTACAAGCTGCTGGTGGTGTAACCATGTACATCTTGCTTTCCCACCTTCCCCTCACCACAACCCGACCCTTGTGCCTTTCTCCTTTCAGATACCCAAGTAATGCCAGCAGCCCAGCCTGTCCCCGAACTAGTAGAGGAGGAGAGTGATGGAGAAGAACAGGCACCATCACTGCATCTGACACTTCCAGGCACCAGCTCAGAAAATGCCACTGTGCGAACCTTAGAGGGTAGTATAGAGGCGGGATTTGCACATGTTGAGTCACCGGGCATGAGTGAGCTGCAACCAGGCCAGGGGGAATGGGTAGCTTGGGTGCCAGATCCCTTGCACATGAGTTCTGTTGCACAGAACTTCGATGGGCCGCCCTTCAGAAGAAGGGTGATGGGCATGCACACAGAAATGCTTGGTGTAATGACAGGACTGCCAGAGAGCCTCTTGTCAGTGTCAAGGAGCATGGAAGAGTCCGGCCCCAACCTTGCACGGGCTTTACGCGGAGCTTGGAGCCTCTGATTTCCAGGTTGGAAGTGACTTAATCAGAACAATTGTGGACCCAACCATGATGCTGGGTATGATGGGCAATGTCGCAGCTTCCATTGCAGCACAAGCAGAAGCGATCCAACATTTGAGTGTTGAACTGGAAGCTCAGACTGCTCTCATGCAGTCTCCGCTTGCTGCCACGCAAGCTCAGACTGATGCCATCATGGCTCGGTTTACGAGTGAGGAAAGGGGCTTACAGGGTCTCACAGCAGTCCAGCAATCTGTGCTCCAATAGATGGCTAGGAATGCTGAGGCACCGTCTTGGAGCAATGGCAGTGGCTCCATGGAGCACAAACCTGCTGCCCCCTCTCAGGATGACAGCATTTGTACTCCGACCCCTGCCACTCCGCCAGTGCCCTTGCTGCTGCTTGTCAGCCAGCCAGCCCAGACTGCTGCCGCCCATGCCGGGGTGGTGCAGTCTACAGCCGGGCCTTCTAAGCCCAGAGCTCCTCGAGGTCATCCTGCAAGGTCATCTGCAGTGTCCCTCACAAGAAGTCAGCAGCCTTCCATCAGCCATGCTGCAGCCACTGGGGTGGCACTGCGTAGGAGCACCAGAATTGGCAAAGGAACACAAAAGACAGACACTAACAGAATGCACAAGGGTGATTAGTTGATTTTGTGATGTAGTTTTGGATTGATTCATTTATAAATTATGTTTGGAATGTTTGTTTTGTGGTGGCTGTCATTTAGGCTTTGTGCCCAAGAGGAAGCAGACAGAATCTATTTGGTGCCATTACACTACTAGGCATATGCTATAGACCACCTACTAATGGGAAAGATATAGAGGAGCAAATTTGCAGAGAAATTACAGACAGGTGCAAGAACTATAGAGTAGTGATAATGGAGGACTTCAATTATCCTAATATAGATTGGGATAGTAATAGTGTAAAGGGCAGAGAGGGGGAAGAATTTCTGAAGTGTGTTCAGGAGAAATTTCTTGATCAGTGCATTTCCAGCACAATGAGGAAGGCAGCACTGCTGGATCTGGTTCTGGGGAATGAGGGTCAGGAGGCTCAAGTTTCAGTAGGGGAACATGTAGGGAGCAGTGATCATAGTATCATAAGATTTAGGTTAGCTATGGAAAAGGACAAAGAACAATCTAGAGTTAAAATACTTAACTGGAGGAGGACCAATTTCAGTGGGTGGAGAATGGAGGTTGTAATGTATGTACCTTTAAGGGGGGAACTACTTTCTGCAGCTCATGTATACTGTAGTACCGGCAGTGACCACACCTGTATATAACGCTGAGTAGTAATCTGTTGTTTCAGTTGCAGTTTGAACCACGTTGAGTAAACACCTGTTGTACCGTTCTCTGCAGTCTTTTCTTATTATTACACGGACGTAACAGTGGTGATGAGCAAGTTCAAACCTACCTGCAACTTTGCATCACCTCCCAGGGATTCGCTCCTGGAGAACAGTGGAAGAAGGTCGAGTCCAGAAGCACGGGCGTCGACCACGGGCAACCGCCCAGTCATCCAGCGGAGATTTGAGCATCGCAGGGGAGGCTGTCGAGAGCCAGGCTTGGCGTTCCAGTCACGGTGGTCCAGCGAAACGGGCTGGCAACAGGTACTGCGCAGACCCTTCCCGGACAGCGACGGGCTAGAGCCCGACCGAGCGGCACAGAAAAAGGCCGAGCAGCGTCGATGGGGGAGAGAGAAAGGGCAGAGCGCACAGGGCGCAGCCGGTGTTCAGGACCGAGCGGCGTCAACGGGGGAGAGAGGCGAGAGAGAGCAGAGTGCAGCCGGTGTTCAAGGGCCGAGAAGCATCAACAGGGGAGAGAGGCGCGCAGGAAAATGTGAGGCGCTGCCATTGCCATGAGGACCAGAGAGCGGCATTGGCAGCAGCGCAGGAGCAGCGCATGAAACCCACAGGGCGTCGCCATTTGCCACGAGGACCGCCGAGAGCGGCGTTGGCAGCAGCGCGGGAGACGCCATTTTAAGCCGCAGTGGGGAAGAAAGGAAAGCGCGGGAGACGCCATTTTAAGCCAGTCTAACTACACCCAAAAATGCCGAAGAGTGGCAGTATCACAGCGTTCGACAATGAAGTCGAAGATTGGATGACATATGTCGAACGCATCGAAGTATACTGCAAGGCGAATGAAGTGCCAGATGACAAGAAAGCGCTGGTATTGTTGAATTCAATGGGTGCAAAAACATATGGCTTACTACGAAACCTAGTAACCCCAGAGAAGCCATTAGAAAAGGATTTTGAAAACATAGTGTCAATCCTACAGGACCACTTAAACCCTACACCGCTGCTGATAGCAGAAAGATTTAAGTTTCACAAAAGGAACCAGCATAAAGATGAAAGTAATGCTGAGTATTTAACGGAACTGCGCAAGCTATCGAAACACTGCCAGTTTGGAACGGGACTAGCAGATACTTTAAGGGACAAGTTTGTGTGTGGGCTTCAAAGTGAAGGAACCCAGAATCGGCTTCTATCAGAAAAGGATCTTACGCTGGACAAGGCTTTCAGCATTGCAGTATCACACGAAGCAGAAGCACGGGGCGTTGCAGAGATACAATGGAGACCACAAGAATATGGCACAAATGAAATGTCATACGGAACAGTGAAGTGCTATCGCTGCGGCAGAACAGCACACGACCATAATGATTGCTGGTTCAAGGAGAAAGTGTGCAGACAGTGTGGAAAAGTAGGACACATAGCAACAGTCTGCAGGTCGGGAAAGAAAACCAGCAGCAAGAAATCTCCACAGGAGAAGTACAAGAAGGTACATAAGGCGACGGAGAGTAGTTCAGACGAACAGAAGAGTGATACAGACTCCGGAAGCAAGGAGCTGGGTTGTCTGAAACTACATAATGTGATCAAAATGGAGGATCACCAAACTATCTGGGTCACGCTCAAGATAGCAGGAGTCCAAGTGAAAATGGAATTGGACACAGGATCAGCCCTAACAGTCATAACCCGAAGGGACTACAAGCGACTATTCTCACATATACCCTTGAGAGATACAAAGATTGTCTTGAAGACGTACACGGGGCAAAAAGTCTACCCCAAAGGAAAAATAAGGGTGAACGTTATATATAACGGCAAGGAAACACCAAAAATTGACCTATATGTATTGCCAGATGGAGGACCACTACTACTAGGACGTGAATGGATCCGGAAGATACAGCTAGATTGGCATTCCATGCAAGCACTGACTGTAGATGCCAAAAAGGATGACGACGTCACACCTGGACGACTGTCAAAAATGCTAACTGACGCACAAGAAGTTTTCCAGCCGGGACTCGGAACACTAAAAGGCATAACAGCGACGATCAAAATAGAGGAAAATGCAAGCCCAAAGTTTTTGAAGGCCAGACCAGTACCTTATGCGATCCGCCCAGCCGTCGAAGCAGAGCTGGAAGGTTTGGAACGTTCAGGAGTACTGTTCAAAGTGGACTGGAGCGAGTGGGCTACACCCATCGTTCCTGTAATGAAGGGGTCGTTGAGTAATACGCCTGGGGAACCAAAGAAGGTTCGCATCTGTGGGGACTTTAAGGTGACAGTGAACCCAGTCCTTCACACTGTACAATATCCGCTTCCGCGGATTGAAGATATTTTCGCCTCGCTATCTGGAGGGAAACGCTTCAGTAAGATTGATCTGGCCCAGGCGTACCTGCAAATGGAGGTAGAAGAAGCCTCAAAACAGTACCTCACGATCAACACTCATAAAGGTCTCTACCAATACAACCGGCTGGTGTTCGGGGTAGCATCAGCTCCGGCTATTTGGCAAAGGGCAATGGAACAAGTCCTGCAAGGGATTCCAGGGACCCAATGTTATTTGGACGACATCCTGGTCACGGGCGAAAATGACAGTGATCACCTCGCCAACCTGGAGCAGGTGCTCACTAGATTGAAGGAATATGGGCTCCGAGCTAATCGACAAAATGCGAGTTTTTCCAGAAGCAGATCTCGTATTGTGGCCACGTTATTGATAAAGAGGGGTTACATAAGTCCCCTGAAAAGATTGAGGCAGTAGTCAGGGCTCCAGCAGCGGAAAATGTGTCACAACTGAGGTCGTTCCTCGGGCTGGTGAACTACTACCATAAGTTCTTGCCGAATTTGTCTACCATACTACACCCACTGAACACCCTACTGCAAACGGGGGTACCATGGAAGTGGTGTGACGAATGTAAATGAGCTTTCCAGAAGAGCAAAGCATTGATCACATCAAAAGAGGAGTTGTCTCATTTCAACCCAGCACTACCAATTTGGTTGGCGTGTGATGCATCACCCTATGGCATTGGAGCGGTGCTGTCGCACAAATTCCCGGACGGCTCAGAGAGGCCAGTAGCCTTTGCGTCTCGGTCACTAACCTCAGCCGAGCGTAACTACGCCCAGATTGACAGGGAGGCCCTCAGCCTAGTGTGGGGAGTGAAAAAGTTCAATCACTATCTGCACGGGCAGAAGTTCACCTTGCTGACTGACCACCAACCACTTGTTTCCATCTTTAATCCAAAGAAGGGCATTCCGGTGATGACTGCGCAACGGCTACAAAGATGGTCCCTTTTTCTAGGGGCGCACCAATATGAAATCGAGTATAAGGGCACGAAACAGCATGGAAGCGCTGATGGGCTATCACGCCTGCCACTGCCTACTGCGGAGGAAGCACCAGCAGTGGATCCTGTCGAAATATTTCATTCGACTATAATTGAATGCTTGCCAGTAACTAATGCTGGTATAGAGAAGGAGACCCGAAATGACCCGACACTGTCTCGGGTATATGATTTGACGGTGAAGGGATGGCCAGCACATGGCGACTCTCTGTTGCCAGCATTCTCATCCAGAAGAGAACAGCTGTCAGTATGCCAGGGGACCTTGATGTGTGGATCCCGAGTGGTAATTCCACCCAAGTTAAGGGAGAGAGTGCTCAATGAGCTTCACGAAGATCATCTGGGAGGGGTGAAAATGAAAAGCCTTGCTAGGGCTTATGTGTGGTGGCCAGGGATCGATCAGCAAATCGAGGACCTGACAAAGAGCTGCTCAGGATGCCAGAAGGTCCAAAATGCACCATCACATGCCCCTCTACACCCATGGGAGTGGCCCTCATCTCCATGGCAACGGGTGCATATTGATTTTGCTGCTCCATTCATGGACTCAATGTTTTTAATAGCCGTGGATGCGCACTCGAAATGGCCTGAGGTGATCAAAATGTCCTCCACCACCACGGAGAAAACTATTGCAGTCCTACGGACCATTTTTGTCAGGAACGGCTTGCCAGAGCAGATTTGCTCTGATAACGGACCACAGTTTGTGTCCGAAGAGTTTCGAAGATTTATGAAAAGGAATGGGGTAAGGCATTACACATCCGCCCCGTATCATCCAGCCACAAATGGATGGGCTGAGAGGGTCGTACAAACCTTTAAAAAAGCAGTAAAGGCCATGTGCGATGACGACATTCCACTGCAGCATAAGGTGGACAATTTCCTGTTAGCCTACAGAAATGCGACACATGCAGTCACCAACCAGGCCCTGGCCATGATGTTCTTTAACTGAAGGTTGAGATCTCATCTGGATTTGCTCAGACCAAATGTACGAAGAGATGTTGAGCGTAAGCAATTCCAGCGCATCAATGAAAAGCCGACAAGGAGCTTCAATGTAGGGCAACCAGTCTTGGCCCGCGACTACCGAACAGAGAAATGGCAACCAGGAACGATATGCACACGGCAGGGGCCACTAATGTACACAGTGGACGTTGGGGAGAGCATCGTGAGACGCCATGCTGACCAGATCCTAGAGTCACAGGAACAAGTCAACCCCATGCCTCGCCCATACGTACCTGGTGATGAACCCGACATACAGGTAGCATCTACCCCAGAAACAGTAGCATCGGAACCTGATGAACCAACCGACGACAGGGGGCCAGAATCACCTCCGCACCAAGAGCAAGACACTCGGGAAAGGCGCTATCCAGAAAGGATCAGGAAGCCTCCCCAAAGACTGAATTTATAAATAGACTATTTTCAGCTAATGTTGCATGTTAAAAGTGTTAATTGTAATTAGTTTGATATTTAATTGTTAAATGAGTGTTATGGTACTGTTAATCTAAAAGGGGAGGAATTGTAATGTATGTACCTTTAAGGGGGGAACTACTTTCTGCAGCTCATGTATACTGCAGTACCGGCAGTGACCACACCTGTATATAACGCTGAGTAGTAATCTGTTGTTTCAGTTGCAGTTTGAACCACATTGAGTAAACACCTGTTGTACCGTTCTCTGCAGTCCTTTTCTTATTATTACACGGACGTAACAGAGGTGGCCCGGGTAAATTGGAATCAAAGATTGGCAGGCAAAATTGTAATGGAACAATGGGCTGCTTGAGGAAATGGTTCGGGTACAGTCATAAGAACATAAGAACATAAGAAATAGGAGCAGGAGTAGATCATTTGGCCCCTCGAGCCTGCTCCACCATTCAATAAGATTATTGCTGATTTGATCTTGGTCTCAACTCCACTTCCCTGCCCACTCCCCATAACCCTTGACTTCCTTATCATTCAAAAATCTGTCTATCTCCACCTTAAATATATTCAATGACCCAGCCTCCACAGTTTTCTGGGGAAGAGAATTCCAAAGATTCACGACCCTCTGAGAGAAGAAATTCCTCCTCATTTCCAATTTAAAAGGATGCCCCCTTATTCTGAAATTATGCCCCTTAGTTTTAGATTCCCCACGAGGCGAAACATCCTCTCTGCATCTACCCTGTCAAGCCCCTTTAAGCAGTGAGTAGTGGTGAACGGTTGTTTTTCGGGCTGGAGGAAGGTATATAGTGGTGTTCCCCAGGGGTCGGTAGTAGAACTACTTTTCTTGATATATATTAATGATTTGGACTTAGATGTTTAGGGCACCATTTCAGAATTTGCAGATGACACAAAACTTGGAAGTATAGTGAACAGTAAGGAGGATAGGGTTAGACTTCAAGAGGACATAGACAGGCTGGTGGAATGGGCGGACACGTGGCAGATGAAATTTAATGCAGAAAAGTGCGAAGTGATACATTTTGGTAGGAAGAACGAGGAGAGGCAATAATGGGTACAATTCTAAACGGGGTGCAGGAACAGAGAGACCTGGGGTACATGTGCACAAATTGTTGAAGGTGGCAGGACAGGTTGAGAAAGTGGTTAAAAAAGCATACGGGATCCTAGGCTTTATAAATAGAGGCATAGAGCACAAAAGCAAGGAAGTTATGAAGAACCTTTATAAAACACTGGTTCGGCCACAACTGGAGTATTGTGTCCAATTCTGGGCACCACATTTTAGGAAGAATGTGAAGGCTTTAGAGAGGATGCAGAAAAGATTTACAAGAATGGTTCAAGGGATGAGGGACTTCATTACATGGATAGACTGGAAAAACTGGGGTTGTTCTCCTTAGAGCAGAGAAGATTGAGAGGAGATTTGATAGAGGTGCTCAAAATCATGAGGGGTTTAGACAGAGTAGTTAGAGAGAAAATGTTCCCATTGGCGGAAGAGTCGAGAACCAGAGGACACAGATTTAAGGTGATTGGCAGAAGGTCCAAAGGCGACATGAGGAAAAACTTTTTGACACAGTGAGTGGTTAGGATCTGGAATGCACTGCCTGAAAGGGTGGTGGAGGCAGATTCAATCATGGCTTTCAAAAGGGAATTGGATAAGTACCTGAAAGAAAAAAAATTGCAGGGCTACGGGGAAAGGGCAGGGAATTGGGAATTGCAAAGAGCCAGCAAGGACTCGACGGACCGAATGGCCTCTTACTGTGCTGTAACGATTCTATGGTTCTTCTATGATTCTCCGGGCAACTCAGACGTGTACTCGGCTGCCATTCCCCCAAGACCTTATTAGGGCAGAATATGTCAAATTTCCCAGGCTAGCCCAGGAAGTACCCCAGATATGCCGCTTTGATGTTGGTGGGTCAGGAAAAAGATTCGCTATGTCCCCACCACAAGAAATTAAATGGGCTCTGGAAACGGGGCAGAGTCCCAGCAGAACCAAATCCCTGCTCCCTGAGTAGAAATCTTTGTTGTAAATGAAATTTATGGGTGGATTTAAATAAGTGGCAAAGGCGAGAGGATACTGTACTAAATCCTGTGATATCCGACTCTCATAGGAGCCAGGACATTAAAAATCACCAGATTCAGAAAACTCCATAAACTTGCCCTCATTCTTAATTATAAGGGGGAAGAGTTTGGCAATTTCATTTTGCTTGTTGGCGCCCTTTCTTTTAATAAACTTTCACACTAAAATATGGAGCATAATACTTCCTGAAATGGGCCTTTAACCTTAGAATGGTTTTAGACTACGTCCTGTTCCAGTTACTGTCCTTGCAAAACAAAACACCTCTGGAACTCGGCTCTTGGATACTTTGGAGATTCATTTATCATCACTTTGCAAATGGCCAAAGCTTTTAGCAGAAGCAGGCATCATGCATTTCTAAATAGTCTTCCACCAATGTTCTGTTCATGACTATCTCGCTTCCTCTTAAAATTTTTATATGTGCTGTAGTTGACAGATTATCCTCTGCTTCTTTTTCCATCAACTCAGCAATTCCCCAAAGCTTCTCTCTGTTTTACCTTTACATATCAATGCCATATTCACTCATCATCCAACCCTATCAACTCCTTTACTGATCCAATCCATTCTAAATACATTAATTTCCTTCAGCCCTCATTTCCCCTCCCCTAGTGCATACATCCTTCATTCCTCTTGCAATGTAATGGTTGAATAATTACATCTTGATCGCCCCCATACCCTTCAGTGAGGCAATAAAAATGTTGATTAATTAAATTCTTTGAAGACACAGTGGTGGTAATTCTCACCTGCAACACATGGAAATGAAAATCGACTGGTTCTATAATGGGTGAACAATTCACTCCAATAGTTTACCATCCAAGCAATGAAGGTGAAAATTACCCCCCAATTTATTCACATCTTGATTGGCACCCCATTCACCACCTTAAACATTCACTCCCTCCACCACTGGTGCAATGTGGCTACAGTGTGTACCATCTACAAGATGCATTGCACCAACTCACCTAGAAGGACAAGGGCAGCAGGCGCATGGGAACACCACCACCTTCAAGTTCCCCTCCAAGACACACACCATCCTGACTTGGAAATATATCGTCGCTTCTTCATCAGCACTGGGTCAAAATTCTGGAACTCTCTCCCTAACTGTGGGAGTACCTTCACCACAAGGACTGCAGCAGTTCAAGAAGGTGGCTCAGCTCCACCTTCTCAGGGGCAATTATGGATGGGCAATTAATGCTGGCCTTTTCAGCGATGCCCACATCCCATGACTGAATTAAAAAAATCTCCCACATCTTCAACCAACAGTTATCATCTTTGACCTTTGATTTTTCTACCGTAGTCTTGCTTCATTTATTGATATTTTGACCACACCAGATCTCTGATGGAACTCTCACATCTTTTTCCCTCGACATCTATAAAGCTCAAATCCATCTGCAATTGTAATACAACTCCTATATCTATGGAGGTCCATTATCACCTCCCTTTTATTCTTGGACAGGATACAAAAGCAAGCTCATTGTCTAATAAAATATCCAATTCTCTCCTTTAACATCCAACCTCTCTCTCGCTCTCTGCCAAAATTATTTTGGTCTCTCTATTCCATTGATATTACTATCGTCATTGTGCCTCTCTTATTGTTTTGCATAATTAAGCTAATATTTCCTGTCTATAATACCTTAACAATCACAAATGAGGTGATCCTTCTGCAAATCGCTGTGCTAAAGAATTTATCTAATCAAAATATTTTAGTGCAGGAAGAAGGGAAGAATGTATTTTTATTGCCCATGGGATGACTAGTTATGGTATAAACAAAACACAGAGCAAGCTACTAGTTAGAGGCATAGCAAGCTCATGAATGTGACTAATACAAAAAGAAAATACTGCAGATGCTGGAAATCTGAAATAAAAACAGAAAATGCTGGAGATACTTAGCAGGCCAGGCAGCATCTGTGAAGAGAGAAAGAGAGTTAACGTTTCAGGTCGATGACCTTTCGTCAGAACTGGAAAAAAGCAGGAAATGGAACAGATTTTTAAGCAAGTGTGGGAGCTGGGAAAGGGGGGAGGGAATGAAAGAACAAAAGGGAAGGTCTGTGATAGGATAGAAGGCAGGAGAGGTTACGAGACATTAAGAGATATTCAAGGCAAAAGGAGATGGTAATGGGACAGGTTAAGAAACAAAAGATGGCTCCAGATGAAGTGTAAATTGCGCTGGCAGAATGAAAGACAGCTGCCATGTGGGAGCGAAGAAAAAAAAAGTGTGGGGAAAAAATATATATGATAGGGGCCGAGGTTATGATCTGAAATTATTGAACTCTATGTTGAGTCCAGAAGGCAGTAAAGTGCCTAATCGAAAGATGAGGTGCTGTTCCTCGAGCTTACACTGAGCTTCAGTGGAACAATGTAAGAGGACGAGGACGGTGAGGTCTGAGTGGGAGTGGAGTGGAGAATTAAAGTGACAGCGACCGGATGCTCGGGGTCCCCCTTACGGACTGAACGGAGGAATTCCGCAAAGCGGTCACCCAATCCGCATTTGGTCTCCCCAATGTAGATGAGACCACATCGTGAGCAGCGAATACAGTATACTAAATTGCAAGAAGTACAAGTAAATCGCTGTTTCACCTGGAAGGTGTTGTGTCTGTGTATAATAAGACACAGACCGCGGAGAACGGTACAACAGGTGTTTACTCAACGTGGCTCACTCTGGAACTGACCTGTACAGATTACTACTCAGTGCTATATACAGGTGTGGTCACTGCCGGTACTGCAGTATACATGAGCTGTAAAAGACAGTTCCCCCCTTAAAGGTATATACATTACAATTCCTCCCCTTTTAGATTAACAGTACCATAACACTCATTTAACAATTAAATATCAAACTAATTACAATTAACACTTTTAACATGCAACATTAGCTGAAAATAGTCTATTTATATATTCAGTCTTTGGGGAGGCTTCCTGATCCTTTCTGGATAGCGCCTTTCCCGAGTGTCTTGCTCTTGGTGCGGAGGCGATTCTGGCCCCCTGTCGTCGGTTGGTTCATCAGCTTCCGATGCTACTGTTTCTGGGGTAGATGCGACCTGTACGTCGGGTTCATCACCAGGTACGTATGGGCGAGGCATGGGGTTGACTTGTTCCTGTGACTCTAGGATCTGGTCAGCATGGCGTCTCACGATGCTCTCCCCAACGTCCACTGTGTACATTAGTGGGCCCTGCCGTGTGCATATCGTTCCTGGCTGCCATTTTTCTGTTCGGTAGTCGCGGGCCAAGACTGGTTGCCCTACATTGAAGCTCCTTGTTGGCTTCTCATGGATGTGCTGGAATTGCTTACTCTCAACATCTCTTCGTACGTTTGGTCTGAGCAAATCCAGGCGAGATCTTAACCTTCGGTTAAAGAACATCATGGCTGGGGCCTGGTTGGTGACTGCATGTGTCGCATTCCGGTAGGCGAACAGGAAATTGTCCACCTTGTGCTGCAGTGGAATGTTGTCATTGTACATAGCCTTTATTGCCTTCTTAAAGGTTTGTACGAACCTCTCAGCCAATCCATTTGTGGCTGGATGATACGGGGCGGATGTGTAATGCCTTACCCCATTCTTCTTCAAGAACCTCCGGAACTCTTCGGACACAAACTGTGGTCCGTTGTCGGAGCAAATCTGTTCTGGCAAGCGATTCCTGGCAAAAATGGTCCGTAGGACTGCAATCGTTTTCTCCGTGGTGGTGGAGGACATTTTGATGACCTCAGGCCATTTCCAGTGCACAGCCACGGCTATTAAAAACATTGAGTCCATGAATGGACCAGCAAAAGCAATGTGCACCCATTGCCATGGAGATGACGGCCACTCCCATGGGTGTAGAGGGGCCTGTGGTGGTGCATTTTGGACTTTCTAGCAACCTGAGCAGCTCTTGGTCAGGTCCTCGATTTGTTTATCGATTCCCGGCCACCACACATAAGCCCTGGCTAGGCTTTTCATTTTTACCCCTCCCAGATGACCCTCATGAAGCTCATTGAGCACTGTATCCCTTAACTTGGATGGAATTCCCACTCGGGATCCACACATCAAGGTCCCCCGGCACACTGACAGCTGTTCTCTCCTTGTCGAGAATGCTGGCAACAGTGAGTCACCATGTGCTGGCCATTCCTTCACCGTCAAATCATATACCCGAGACAGTGTCGGGTCATTTCGGGTTTCCTTTTCGATTCAAGCGTTAGTTACTGGTAGGTATTCAACTATAGTCGAATGGAATATTTCGACAGGATCCACTGCTGGTGCTTCCTCCGCAGTAGGCAGTGGCAGGCGTGATAGCCCATCAGCATTTCCATGCTGTTTCGTGCCCTTATATTCAATCTCATAGTGGTGCGCCCCTAGAAAAAGTGACCATCTTTGTAGTCGTTGCACAGTCATCACCGGAACGCCCTTCTTCAGATTAAAAATGGAGACAAGAGGCTGGTGATCAGTCAGCAAGGTGAATTTCTGCCCGTGCAGATAGTGATTGAACTTTTTCACTCCCCACACTAGGCTGAGGGCCTCCCTGTCAATCTGGACGTAGTTACGCTCGGCTGAGGTTAGTGATCGTGACGCAAAGGCTATTGGCCTCTCTGAGGCGTCCGAGAATTTGTGCGACAGCACCGCTCCAATGCCGTAGGGTGACGCATCACATGCCAACCGAATTGGTAATGCCGGGTTGTAATGGGCCAATACCTCTTTCGATGTGATTAGTGTTTTGCTCTTCTGGAAAGCTCGTCTACATTCGTCACTCCACTTCCATGGCACCCCCGTTTGCAGTAGGGTGTTCAGTGGGTGTAGTATTGTAGACAAATTTGGCAAGAACTTATGGTAGTAGTTTACCAGCCCGAGGAACGACCTCAGTTGTGACACATTTTCCGGTGCTGGAGCCTTGACTACTGCCTCAATCTTCTCTGGGGGGTTATGTAACCCCTCTTTATCGATAACGTGGCCACAATACCAGATCTGTTTTCTAAAAAACTCGCATTTGGGACGGTTAGCTCGGAGCCCATATTCCTGCAATCCAGTGAGCACCTGCTCCAGGTTGGCAAGGTGATCACTGTCATTTTTGCCCATGACCAGGATGTCGTCCAAATAACACTGGGTCCCTGGGATCCCTTGCAGGACTTGTTCCATTGCCCTCTGCCAAATAGCCGGAGCTGATGCTACCCTGACTACCAGCCGGTTGTATTGGTAGAGGCCTTTATGGGTGTTGATTGTGAGGTATTTTTTTGATGCTTCTTCTACCTCCATTTGCAGATACGCCTGGGCCAGATCAATCTTAGTGAAGCGTTTCCCTCCAGATAGCGAGGCGAAAATATCTTCAATCCGCGGAAGTGGATATTGTACGGTGTGAAGGACCGGGTTCACTGTCACCTTAAAGTCTCCACAGATGCGAACCTTCTTTGGTTCCCCAGGCGTATTACTCAACGACCTCTTCATTACAGGAACGATGGGTGTAGCCTACTCGCTCCAGTCCACTTTGAACAGTACTCCTGAACGTTCCAAACCTTCCAGCTCTGCTTCGACGGCTGGGCGGATCTGGCCTTCAAAAACTTTGGGCTTGCATTTTCCTCTATTTTGATCGTCGCTGTTATGCCTTTTAGTGTTCCGAGTCCCTGCTGGAACACTTCTTGTGCGTCAGTTAGCATTTTTGACAGTCGTCCAGGTGTGACGTTGTCATCCTTTTTGGCATCTACAGTCAGTGCTTGTATGGAATGCCAATCTAGCTGTATCTTCCGGATCCATTCACGTCCTAGTAGTGGTGGTCCTCCATCTGGCAAATACATATAGGTCCATTTTTGGTGTTTCCTTGCCGTTATATATAACATTCACCCTTATTTTTCCTTTGGGGTAGACTTTTTGCCCCGTGTACGTCTTCAAGACAATCTTTGTATCTCTCAAGGGTATATGTGAGAATAGCCGCTTGTAGTCCCTTCGGCTTATGACTGTTAGGGCTGATCCTGTGTCCAATTCCATTTTCACTTGGACTCCTGCTATCTTGAGCGTGACCCAGATAGTTTGGTGATCCTCTGTTTTGGTCACATTATGTAGTTTCAGACAACCCAGCTCCTTGCTTCCGGAGTCATTATCACTCTTTTGTTCGTCTGAACTATTCTCCGTCATCTTATGTACCTTCTTGTACTTTCCTTTGGTAGGTTTCTTATTGCTGGTTTTCTTTCCCGACCTGCAGACTCGTGCTATGTGTCCTACTTTTCCACACTGTCTGCACACTTTGTCTTTGAACCAGCAATCATTCTGGTCATGTGTTGTTCTGCCGCAGCGACAGCACTTCTCTGTTCTATATGACATTTCATTTGTGCCATATTCTTGCGGTCTCTGTTGTATCTCTGCAGCGCCCCGTGCGGCTGCTTCATATGATACCGCAATGCTGAAAGCCTTTTCCAGCGTAAGGTCCTTTTCAGATAAAAGCCGTTTCTGGGTTCCTTCACTTTGAAGCCCACCCACAAACTTGTCCCTTAAGGTATCTGCCAGTCCCGCTCCAAACTGGCAGTGTTTCGATAGTTTGCGCAGTTCTGTTAAATAAATCAGCATTGCTTTCATCCTTATGCTGGTTCCGTTTGTGAAACTTGAATCTTTCTGCTATCAGCAGCGGTGTGGGGTTTAAATGTTCCTGTAGTATCGTTACTATATCTTCAAAACTCTTTTCCATTGGCTTCGTTGGGGTTACTAGATTTCGTAATAAACCATACGTCTTTGCACCCATTAAATTTAACAATACTGACGCTTTCTTGTCATCTGACACCTCATTTGCCTTGCAGTATACCTCTATTCGTTTGACATATGTAGTCCAATCTTCGACTTCATTGTCAAACGCGGTGATACTGCCACTCTTCGGCATTTTGGGTGTGGTTTAAAATGGCGTCTCCCAATGGCTTAAAATGGCATCTCCCGCGCTTTCCTTCCTCCCCCGCTGCTGCCAACACCGCTCCCGGTGGTTCTCGTGGCAATAGCAGCGCCCTGTAGGTTTCGCGCGCTTCTCCTGCGCTGCTGCCAACGCCGCTCTCGGCGGTCCTCGTGGCAATGGCGGCGCCTCGCGGGTTTCTGTGCGTCTCTCTCTCCCTCTCTTCGATGCTGCTCGGCCCCTGAACACCGGCTGCGCCCTGTGCGCTCTGCCCTCTCTCTCTCTCCCCCGTCGACGCTGCTCGGCCCTTTGCTGTGCCGCTCGGTCGGGCTCTAGCCCGCCGCTGTCCGGGACGGGTCTGCGCACTACCTGTTGCCAGCCCGTTTCGCTGGACCACCTTGACTGGAAAGCCAAGCCTGGCTCTCGACAGCCTCCCCCGCAATTCTCGAGTCTCTGCTGGATGACTGGGCAGTTGCCCATGGTCGACGCCCGAGTCTCTGGCCTTGACCTCCAATCCACTGATCTCCAGGAACGAATCCCCGGGAGGTGATGCAGAGTTGCAGGTAGGTTCGAACTTGCCTTGTCGCCAATGTTGTGTCTGTGTATAATAAGACACAGACTGCAGGAGAACGGTACAACAGGTGTTTACTCAACGTGGCTCACACTGGAACTGATCTGTACAGATTACTACTCAGTGCTATATACAGGTGTGGTCACTGCCGGTACTGCAGTATACATGAGCTGTAAAAGATAGTTCCCCCCTTAAAGGTATATACATTACAGAAGGGGTGTTTGGGGCCCTGGACAGTGGGAAGGGAGAAGGTATAAGGGCAGGTGTTGCATCTCCTGCGCTTGCACAGGAAGGTGCCGGGCGAAGGGGAAGGAGTGTTGGGGGTGATAGAGGAGTGGATCAGGGTGTCGCAGAGGGAGCGGTCCCTTCGGAATGCTGAAAGGGGGGGTGAGGGGAAGATGTGTTTGGTGGTGGGATCACGCTGGAGGTGGCAGAAATGGCGGAGGATGATCTGTTGAATGTGGAGGCTGGTGAAGTGAAAGGTGAGGACAAGCGGGACCCTATCGTGGTTCCGGGAGGGAGGGGCAGGGGTGAGGGCAGAAGTGCGGGAGATAAAACAGGCACGGTCAAGGGCCGTGTCAACCACAGTAGAGGGGAATCCTCGGTTGAGGAAAAAGGAAGACATATCGGAAGCAATGGTATGGAAGGTGACATCGTCAGAGCAGATGCGGTGGAGACGGAGAAACTGGGAGAATGGAATAGAGTCCTTACAGGAAGTGGGGTGGGTGGAAGTGTAGTCCAGGTAGCTGTGGGAGTAAGTGGGCTTGTAGTGAATGTTTGTCAATAACCTAGCCCCAGAGATGGAGACGGGGAAGTCGAGGAAGGGAAGGGAAGAGTCGGAGATTGACCATGTGAAGGTGAGGGAAGGGTGGAAATTGGAAGCAAAGTGAATGAAATTTTCTAGTTCAGGGTGAGAGCAGGAAACGGCACCGATACAGTTATCAATGTACCGGAAAAGAAGGTGAGGGAGTAGGAGTAGGACTGGAACAAAGAATGTTCCACATAGCCCACGAAAAGGCAGGCATAGCTAGGACCCATGCGGGTTCCCATAGCAGCACCTTTGATTTGGAGGAAGTGAGTGGAGTCAAAGGAGAAGTTGTTTAATGTGAGAACAACTTCAGCCAGGTGGAGGAGGGTGGTGGTGGATGGGGACTGGTTGGCCTCTGTTCAAGGAAGAAGCGGAGGAATGCTGAATATCTTGGCGATATCTGTAGTCCTGGGTGGATCCAAAACACGAAGGGTGAAATTTCAGTTGGAATCCATGTGGAGTAAGTTGGAGCCGGAGACAGTTGCTGAGGAAAGATATGTGGCTGTGATCAAACACGAGAAGGGAAATAGAAAGTAATGAAGATGAACAAGGTAAAAGAGACAAACAGAAATCCCATCGGAGAGAAGAGCAGAACTTCTTCAAGGTGGGCATTCCTGGAAGAGAGGTGGCAGTGAATTAATTAAACACTAACACAAAAAGAAAATACTGCAGATGCTGGAAATCTGAAATAAAAGCAGAAAATGCTGGAGATACTCAGCAGGTCAGGCAGCATCTGTGAAGAAAGAAACAGAGTTAACGTTTCAGGTCAATTACCTTTTGTCAGAACTGGAGAGAAGCAGGAAATGGAACAGATTTTTAAGCAAGTGTGGGAGTTGGGAAAGGGGGGAGGGGATGAAAGAACAAAAGGGAAGGTCTGTGATAGGAGAGAAGGCAGGTGAGGTTAAGAGACATTAAGAGACATTAAGAGATGTCTCTATTTCCATATCCCCCCTTCTGCACAATGTTAACAGATAAGGAAATGGTTGTTAAGGTAGATAAGACATTCACAGATATTCCCCAGTTTGAGAGTGTTGACCCCTCTGCCCCAATTTATAACAGCGCAAAGGTCACACTGGTACAGAAGTTAATTAATTCCCCACTGTAAGCAGAAATGCATAGTAGTACCACCATGTACTAGTCAACTTGACAGAATCTCATCTGTCTACAGTGACCTACCCAACTTAATCATCCATGGATAGCTTGTGAGCTATAGAGGCCCCCTGACTAATGCCATTCCATAGTATAGCCCTTTGGAGCATCATTCTATCACTCCCTTCATAGCTCTTTGAAGTTCCATCCTGCTACACCATAATATAACACATTGGAGCTCCATCCCACCACTCCATGGTATAACATATTAGTGCACCAGCCAACCACTCTGTACATAATCCATTGGAACACAAACCTTCCACTCCACGATATAGCACACTGAAGCTCCAGTACACTGTGCTGCCCTGTTTCACCTAGATGTTTGTTTATTAAAGTAATAAAAAGTTTCAAAACACTTTTTTCTCTTGTGTAATTTTGTTACAACATACATAAAATAAATTGCAGTGACATACAACTAGCATTTTGTCCCACAAAACGTGCATAAATACATTTCCTTATATGATCTATTATAGAGATATTCAAACATGTTCATTCATTTATATCATTCAACGAGAACATTATTGTAGCTTTATAGAATCCATTATCTTGCAGTTGCAACAAATCATTCTTGAAAAATCTTGTATATGAAAAGCATTTTATCTTTATTCAAAGGGGACGTACTTATTATGATTTTTACTTACTGTATTTATGATGTTCTCAGAGAACTCTGCAGACTTCTGCTTTAAAAGTCCCTGACATGAATTTTTGTGCACCCCCAGAGCTCCAGAATGGCTCTCTTGGGGATCTGGGGATGTGTTTTGCATTATTATAATAAATTCCAATTTTGGCAAAGTTCAGGAAATGAAAACAGAAGTAATTTGAAAACGATGTTTATGAAAATATCAAAGGCTTGTGGAAAACTGTTTTTACATTATTTCAAACATAAGGCAGAATCTAGTTTGACAACTTCACTCTACAGAAATATCTTTAGATGTGTATTCAAAACAATGTCTTGTGACCCAGCTTCAGCTAGCTGAACTTACAGTTAGAGTGTAAGTTTGATTGATTTATGTGGGCTCGGTTTCAGGATTAAGGATAAGCCAAGTTCAAACATTTCAACCGACATACTCAGAACATGAGATGGAAGACAACCTTCCACCTGAGTGTGAGGTCCTAAAGGCTTTTAACAGTCCGCCCTTGAGGTTCATCACATTTGCTGATCTCATCGTAATTTAAGTTCACATAAATTTGACAGCTGAAAGTTGCAGTGTGTCATAGTCGTACTTGCATTATGTACCCGTGGTTTCTCACTCAAGGCCAAGTGGTGACATGGTGATCATATGGTTTTGGTTTCCTTAAGCAACTGCTTTGTGGGGAAGATTCCTTGCAAAGCTATAATAATAGTAGACTGCTATCATAATGCAATGTAATGTAGTCATTATAGTATTTATAGTACATGTTATTGCTTGTAGATTGGTTACATCTGTACTTGTAGACCAACTGTAGCTTGTGTAGTGGTTACTATACTATTTATAGTTCTTCATAATCTTTGGTTCATTAGTCGTTATACATTGGCAGTATATGTTTCATAAACTGAAGTTAAATGCATAGGAACCATTCTTGACCATGTCTAAAGAGTCTAAATCTTTTCTTCTTCCTCCTCCCAACCAGGTACCAGATACTCTTTTTGCCTTAGATTGAATTATTAATAATCATACGTGTAGGGGCGCTGGGCTGCTGTGCCACTCTCAAGCAGAAAGTGCAGGCAGCACAAGATCAGTTTATCGTCCTCTATGTACAGCCAGTACTGACCATTATTAGTCCTTCAGCTTGCTGCAAGTTTCCACAATAGCTGACCAAACAGCTGAATCATTTATTGTCACCTGGAACTTTTATATATATATATATATAACTTGCACTCTTGGTAATTTGTATTTTAGTATTTTAATGTATTCTTGTTTCTTAAAATCTGATTTTATATTTTCAACATCACCATGAAAGGTTTACACTTGAGCGAATTAAGGACAGGGGTAGGAGGAAATTGAATTTCAGTCAATATATATTAATGGTCTACAAAGGGCCAACAGTTACCATTGGACAGGAGCCCCTAAACATTGATTAGTTTATTTGAAATGTAGTGAACTTCTATAAGTGCAAACTTTACAAGGGAGGGGGGCTTTCATAGCCTTTTGAGCTCAGTTATAGATACAGACTGGCAGAGGTCTTAGAAAAGTTCTGTCTACCAGATTTCTTATTCACTGCATAGGCTTGGGAGCCTAAAGGTGGTTTAAGCAATAGTTTATGCCACAATTTCATTGATAATATTACCAGCATATGTGACACTGTTCTGCATCTCTTCAGCGTGAAAAGTTAAATAGCACATCTGATCAGCAATTGAATTGTTTGGAGGCTTCTACCAGGACAGTAGTGCAATATCAATGGCCCGAAATTGGCGGCCAGGATGATGGTGAACTGACAGCATTCACCGTCATTCCACCTTTGAAACTGACTGCAACTTAGAGATATGGCACACGCGCAGGCGCATGCAAAAATCCCGAAGTTGCGGTCAGTCATTGTAAGCTTCGAAACAGGCTGTGCTGTACAACCACGCCTCCACAGCACCACCGTCCCTCCCCCCCCCCCCCGCACCCCACCACCACTGTCCCTCCTCCCCCCCCGCCCCCCACCACCATCCCTCCTCCCCCCCGTCCCCCCACCACCACCGTCCCTCCTCCCCCCTGCCCCCCCACCACCGTCCCTCCTCCCCCCTGCCCCCCCACCACCATCCCTCCTCCCCCCCGTCCCCCCACCACCACCGTCCCTCCTCCCCCCCGCCCCCCACCACCGTCCCTCCTCCCCCCCTGCCCCCCCACCACCGTCCCTCCTCCCCCCCGAACCCCACCACCACCACCGTCCCTCCTCCCCCCCGCCCCCCACCACCGTCCCTCCTCCCCCCGCCCCCCCACCACCACCGTCCCTCCTCCCCCCCCCGCCCCCCACCACCGTCCCTCCTCCCCCCCCCGCCCCCCCACCACCACAGTCCGTCCTCCCCCCCCGCCCCCCCACCACCACCGTCCCTCCTCCCCCCCCGCCCCCCCACCACCACCGTCCCTCCTCCCCCCGCCCCCCCACCACCACCGTCCCTCCTCCCCCCCCCGCCCCCCACCACCGTCCCTCCTCCCCCCCGCCCCCCCACCACCACAGTCCGTCCTCCCCCCCCGCCCCCCCACCACCACCGTCCCTCCTCCCCCCGCCCCCCCACCACCACCGTCCCTCCTCCCCCCCGCCCCCCCCACCACCACAGTCCGTCCTCCCCCCCCGCCCCCCCACCACCACCGTCCCTCCTCCCCCCGCCCCCCCACCACCACCGTCCCTCCTCCCCCCCGCCCCCCCCACCACCACCGTCCCTCCTCCCCCCCGCCCCCCCCACCACCACCGTCCCTCCTCCCCCCGCCCCCCCACCACCACCGTCCCTCCTCCACCCCGCCCCCCCACCACCACCGTCCCTCCTCCACCCCGCCCCCCCACCACCATCCCTCCTCACCCCCCACCCCCCCACCACCACCGTCCCTCCTCCCCCCCGCCCCCCACCACCGTCCCTCCTCCCCCTGCCCCCCCCACCACCACAGTCCCTCCTCCCCCCCGCCCCCCACCACCACCGTCCCTCCTCCCCCCCGCCCCCCCGCCACCATCCCTCCTCACCCCCCACCCCCCACCACCACCGTCCCTCCTCCCCCCCGCCCCCCCACCACCGTTCCTCCTCCCCCCCCCGCCCCCCCGCCACCATCCCTCCTCACCCCCCACCCCCCACCACCACCGTCCCTCCTCCCCCCGCCCCCCCACCACCGTTCCTCCTCCCCCCCGCCCCCCCACCACCACCGTCCCTCCTCCCCCCCCGCCCCCCCACCACCGTCCCTCCTCCCCCCCGCCCCCCCCACCACCACCGTCCCTCCTCCCCCCCCCCCCACCACCGTCCCTCCTCACCCCCCCACCCCCCCACCACCACCGTCCCTCCTCCCCCCCGCCCCCCCACCACCGTCCCTCCTCCCCCCCGCCCCCCCACCACCACCGTCCCTCCTCCCCCCCCGCCCCCCACCACCGTCCCTCCTCCCCCCAGCCCCCCCACCACCACCGTCCCTCCTCCCCCCGCCCCCCCACCACCGTCCCTCCTCCCCCCCGCCCCCCCACCACCACCGTCCCTCCTCCCCCCCCGCCCCCCACCACCGTCCCTCCTCCCCCCAGCCCCCCCCACCACCACCGTCCCTCCTCCCCCCGCCCCCCCCACCACCGTCCCTCCTCCCCCCCGCCCCCCCACCACCGTCCCTCCTCCCCCCCCGCCCCCCACCACAGTCCGTCCTCCCCCCCACCCCCCCCACCACCACCGTCCCTCCTCCCCCCCCGCCCCCCACCACCGTCCCTCCTCCCCCGTCCCCCCACCACCACCGTCCCTCCTCCCCCCCCGCCCCCCACCACCGTCCCTCCTCCCCCCCGCCCCCCCACCACCACAGTCCGTCCTCCCCCCCAACCCCCCCACCACCACCGTCACTCCTCCCCCCGTCCCCCCCACCACCACCGTCCCTCCTCCCCCTCGCCCCCGACCACCACCGTCCCTCCTCCCCCCCGCCCCCCCACCACCACAGTCCGTCCTCCCCCCCCAACCCCCCCACCACCCACCGTCCCTCCTCCCCCCGTCCCCCCACCACCACAGTCCCTCCTCCCCCTCGCCCCCGACCACCACCGTCCCTCCTTCCCCCCGCCCCCCCCACCACCGTCCCTCCTCCCCCGCCCCCCCCACCACCACCGTCCCTCCTCCCCCCTGCTCCCCACCACCACCGTCCTTCCTCCCCCCCGAACCCCCACCACCACCGTCCTTCCTCCCCCCCGAACCCCCACCACCACCGTCCTTCCTCCCCCCCGAACCCCCACCACCACCGTCCTTCCTCCCCCCCCGAACCCCCACCACCACCGTCCCTCCTCCCCCCGAACCCCCACCACCACCGTCCTCCTCCCCCCCGACCCCCCACCACCACCGTCCTTCCTCCCCCCCCGAACCCCCACCACCACCGTCCTTCCTCCCCCCCGAACCCCCCACCACCACCGTCCTTCCTCCCCCCCGAACCCCCACCACCACCGTCCCTCCTCCCCCCCGAACCCCCACCACCACCGTCCTTCCTCCCCCCCGAACCCCCACCACCACCGTCCTTCCTCCCCCCCGAACCCCCACCACCACCGTCCCTCCTCCCCCCCGACCCCCCACCACCACCGTCCTTCCTCCCCCCCCGAACCCCACCACCACCGTCCCTCCTCCCCCCCGACCCCCCACCACCACCGTCCCTCCTCCCCCCCGCCCCCCCACCACCACCGTCCTTCCTCCCCCCCCGCCCCCCCACCACCACCGTCCCTCCTTCCCCCCGCCCCCCCCACCACCGTCCCTCCTCCCCCGCCCCCCCACCACCACCGTCCCTCCTCCCCCCTGCTCCCCACCACCACCGTCCTTCCTCCCCCCGAACCCCCCACCACCACCGTCCTTCCTCCCCCCCGAACCCCCACCACCACCGTCCCTCCTCCCCCCCGACCCCCCACCACCACCGTCCTTCCTCCCCCCCGAACCCCCACCACCACCGTCCCTCCTCCCACCCCAACCCCCCACCACCACCGTCCCTCCTCCCACCCCAACCCCCCACCACCACCGTCCCTCCTCCCCCCCGCCCCCCCACCACCACCGTCCCTCCTTACCCCCGCCCCCCCCACCACCGTCCCTCCTCCCCCGCCCCCCCACCACCACCGTCCCTCCTCCCCCCTGCTCCCCCACCACCCACCCGTCCTTCCTCCCCCCCGAACCCCCACCACCACCGTCCCTCCTCCCCCCCGACCCCCCACCACCACCGTCCTTCCTCCCCCCCGAACCCCCACCACCACCGTCCCTCCTCCCACCCCAACCCCCCACCACCACCGTCCCTCCTCCCCCCCGACCCCCCACCACCATCCTCCTCACCCCCCACCCCCCCACCACCACCGTCCCTCCTCCCCCCCGCCCCCCCACCACCACCGTCCCTCCTCACCCCCCACCCCCCCACCACCACCGTCCCTCCTCCCCCCGCCCCCCCACCACCGTCCCTCCTCCTCCCGCCCCCCCACCACCACCGTCCCTCCTCCCCCCCGCCCCCCACCACCGTCCCTCCTCCCCCCTGCCCCCCCACCACCACAGTCCGTCCTCCCCCCCCACCCCACCACCACCACCGTCCCTCCTCACCCCCACCCCCCCACCACCACAGTCCCTCCTCCCCCCCGCCCCCCCACCACCGTCCCTCCACACCCCCCACCACCACCGTCACTCCTCCCCCCGTCCCCCCAACACCACCGTCCCTCCTCCCCCCGCCCCCCCACCACCGTCCCTCCTCCCCCCCGCCCCCCCACCACCACCGTCCCTCCTCCCCCCCGCCCCCCCACCACCACCGTCCCTCCTCCCCCCCGCCCCCCCACCACCACCGTCCCTCTCCCCCCCGCCCCCCCACCACCGTCCCTCCACACCCCCCACCACCACCGTCACTCCTCCCCCCGTCCCCCCAACACCACCGTCCCTCCTCCCCCCGCCCCCCCACCACCGTCCCCTCCTCCCCCCCGCCCCCCCACCACCACCGTCCCTCCTCCCCCCCGCCCCCCACCACCACCGTCCCTCCTCCCCCCTGCCCCCCCACCACCACCGTCCCTCCTCCCCCCCGCCCCCCACCACCGTCCCTCCTCCCCCCCGCCACCCCCACCACCACAGTCCGTCCTCCCCCCCCAACCCCACCACCACCACCGTCCCTCCCCTCCTCACCCCCCACCCCCCCACCACCACAGTCCCTCCTCCCCCCCGCCCCCCCACCACCGTCCCTCCGCACCCCCCACCACCACCGTCACTCCTCCCCCCCGCCCCCCCACCACCACCGTCCCTCCTCCCCCCCCGCCCCCCACCACCGTCCCTCCTCCCCCCCGCCCCCCCACCACCACAGTCCGTCCTGCCCCCCAACCCCACCACCACCACCGTCCCTCCTCACCCCCCACCCCCCCCACCACCACAGTCCCTCCTCCCCCCGCCCCCCCACCACCGTCCCTCCACACCCCCCACCACCACCGTCACTCCTCCCCCCGTCCCCCCACCACCACCGTCCCTCCTCCCCCCCAACCCCCCCACCACCGTCCCGCCTCCCCCCCCCGCCCCCCCACCACCACCGTCCCGCCTCCCCCCCCGCCCCCCCACCACCACCGTCCCTCCTCCCCCCCCGCCCCCCCACCACCACCGTCCCTCCTCCCCCCCAACCCCCCACCACCACCGTCCCTCCTCCCCCCACCCCCCACCACCACCGTCCCTCCTCCCCCCCGCCCCCCCCACCACCACCGTCCCTCCTCCCCCCCAACCCCCCACCACCACCGTCCCTCCTCCCCCCCGCCCCCCCACCACCGTCCCTCCTCCACCCCGCCCCCCCCACCACCATTGGTTGGTTGCTTAGACAGCCTGTTGACGTCACAGCAGTTCGCACTAGGGGATCCCCATTAACTTCCATTGATTTGAATTGAATGTTGGAAAACCCGAAGTTCTCGACACAGGGATCGCGAGATCCTTGTGCGAAGCGTATCTCAGGGCCAGCGGCGAACGCTTTCGTTTTGCTGCTGACCGCAAATTCCGAGCCCTTAACTTAGGCTTCCTGTGTTGTACTTAGCTCAGCCTCACCGATAGAGCAAGGTGTTGAAAATTATTGTAATTATCCTGGATAATTACAGACTCATCAGCAGTTCAAGCAGTTACAAGTGAGTCCCAAAACTACCAGGAGGTTATAAACATGAGTCCTATGGTTGTCTGTCACTCAAACTTGTTTAACTTGGCTCATTGAGCTTGAAGTGTTACGCGGCGGTAATGATTATCTCTCCGGGAGAGAAGTGTAACACAAAGAGATGACATTATTGATCTCACCTTCATTGATCTGCACCTGCTGTCGGTCAGTAAGGGGCCACTGCAGCAGGGGTCAGGGAGAAATCCCCACTGCTGACTATCCTGGGAGGAGGGTGGTTTACGAGGCTATGGTGGGGGTAGGGGGGTCTATGAAGTGGAAGAAAATAGGAAAAGAAAAGGAGTCGTTAAAAAATAACAAAAGCTACAGACCTTGAAAGATTCCTTTGTAGTGATTGCATTTGTACAGAACTCAGATCCAACATTTTAACATGGATGTCACAGATACACTGACATCATCTGTATTTCAATGAGTTTTAGTCCAGTAAATGGTGAAACAGAAACAGTTCTCAAAAATCCCTGGGTGTTTGATCATAAGGGCCACAATTGGCTTACCAGGAACTCCTGACCCTACCAGAATTTCCAGGATCAAGGGGACGACCTCTCATTAAAGTAATGCTGCTTGGCACTGTAATAGTGGCCCATCTCAGCCACCACCCAGTCAGGGAAGGCCAGCAGTTCTGATAAACTTTTTAAATCTTTGATGTTCCAGGCCACAACCCAGTCCTGTGTCCACAGCTGGGTTTTATTTCTGACAACTGACAGACCGATACATATCATCTCACTGAGCAAACTGATCTACCAGCACATTCCCAGGCTGGAACCAAGGAAACCCCAGGCCTGGGAATGTGCAGCTCAGGGGAGGTAGGCGACGCTCAATTTTACGGTGGGAAATCAAATCAAATCAACTTTCATTGTCATTGTTAGTGCACAAGCGCAGTACAACAAAATGTAGGCTTGCGGCTCCCGAGAGTGTACATTTGGATTAAGACATTTAAACATTCAACATACATTTGGCTTGTAGTATATTAACATAAATATAACCATATAAAGTGCATTGGCAGATGTGCAGGCTTTAGAGTTTATTTGTGGAGTTCAGTAGGATGACAGCCCTGGGAAAGAAGCTGTTCCTAAATCTGGTCGTACGGGTGCAAATGCATCTGTAGCGTCTCCCAGATGGCAGGAGGGCGAACAGACTGTGGCTGGGGTGGGTAGGGTCTTTGATGATGGACCGTGACCTCTGTAGACAGCGTTTCTGGTATATGTGCTCTATGGTCGGTAGCCGGGTGCCGGTAATGCGTTGGGCAGTTTTGACTACCCGCTGCAGGGCTTTCCGGTCATAGTAGCTACAGCTGCCATACCATACTGTGATACAGTTTGTCAGGATGCTCTCTATAGTGCAGCGGTAAAAGTTAGAGAGGATCAGGGGTGACAGATTACATCCCTTCAGCCTCCTTAGGAAATACAGGCGCTGCTGGGCCTTCTTCACCAGAGAGGAGGTGTTGAGGGACCAGGAGAGGTCTTCCGTGATGTGGACTCCGAGGAACTTAAAGCTGTCCACCCTTTCCACCACAGCCCCATTGATGTGGATGGGGGTGTGACTTCCGCCTTTGGACTTCCTGAAGTCCACGATGATTTCTTTTGTTTTCTTGGTGTTAAGGGCCAGGTTGTTATCGGCGCACCACTTCACGAGATGCTGGACCTCCTCCCTGTAGGCTGACTCATCGTTGTTGGTGATCTGGCCTACTACCGTGGTGTCATCCGCAAACTTGATGATGGTGTTGGAACCATTAACAGCCACACAGTCGTGGGTGAAGAGGGAGTAGAGGAGGGGGCTCAGCACACATCCTTGTGGGGCCCCCATGTTCAGGGTCAGGGGGGGGGAGGTGTGATTACCTAATTTGACAGACTGGGGTCTGTTTGTTAGGAAGTCCAGGGTCCAGTTGCAGAGGGAAGTGTTCAGGCCAAGAGTTTGGAGTTTGGTGGCCAGCTTGTTGGGGACGATAGTGTTGAATGCTGAGCTGCAGTCTATGAACAGCATTCTGATGTAGGTCTCCTTACCATCTAGGTGATTCAGTGCCGAGTGTAGAGCAGTTGTGATCGCATCCTCCGTTGATCTGTTTGCACGATAGGCAAACTGGTGTTGGTCAAGAGAGGCAGGAACACTGGCTTTGATGTGGGCTAAGACCAGTCTCTCGAAACACTTCATTATGATGGGTGTGAGTGCGACAGGTCAATAGTCGTTCAGGCACGTCACAGCCGTTTGTTTTGGCACAGGAATAATGGTAGTGGTCTTGAAGCATGTAGGGACTACTGCCTGGGCCAATGACAGATTGAAGATCTGTCATTTGAATGGACTACTGGAAAGCTTGCCCAGAGAGCTTGGCCTGTGACACACTTGACCTGGATGGTAAAATCCTAGGGGGAAGCAGCAGCTCGTAAAAAGCTGCTATTTGCTATTAAACTGTAAGTTGTAGCAGGCTGCAAATGAAGAAGAACTTTGCTGGTGTTAGAAGGCAGTCGAAGGTAAGTGTGCTCCTCACTCCTGTACACCTTTTCTGTGGGGCCCATCAGGCCTAATTTGAAAACTCCCACATTCTCTGGGAAAAAGCATTTCATGCATTGTGCACAACCACCACTGCCCCTATGCGAGCACCTTTTCATCATGTCAAAGCTGCGTGGCACATTTTTCTTGGAGGTGGAAGTGGCAGCCGAGGAACAGTTTCAGCCTGAGGTGCTCCTCTGCTGTTAGGTGGGATCAGTAGCCATGGATACAGAGGTTAGACCTGTTCCCCTAACAGTCATCCTACCAGTGTTTCCTCTCCATCCAAAAATGCAAGCACTGTGGCTTGATGCTTAATGAAGACATCACGGCTGTTTTCTGGATAATAGCCATTGCTGTGCATAATGTTGTGTCTGTGGTCAGATACCACCTGTACGTTTTAATTGAATTCAAACCCTTTGTGTTTATATAGGCTGCGGGGTTGATGCAAAGAGTCCTCATGTCCCTATGAGTGCCATCTGTCATGTCCTGCACTCTGCACCCTGCCCAGCTAATAGCTCCTTTCCACAGGGAAAGTAATGAAGATGTTGCCCCTTGCAAACATAGCTTGATACATGGGGGCACGACAGATTGCCTGATGTGGCATACATTCCCTCAGTTGTCTGGGATGGATCCCGTAGCACAGCATTTTTGGGAAAAGCCATCTGTGTTCCAGCTGTTATTTGTAGGTCATTCTGCAGCAGATGATACCGTTCTATCACAGCCTGTGTTGTGCAGTGGAGATGGTGAAGATAGTTCTCTTCTGAAATGTCCAGGTACACGTGGAATGTGGGGCTTCAACAGCGATGGATGCGGACAACAGCCCTCAGGTGTCATTGCACCTGTATTTGATGGCCCCTCGCAAACTACTCTTCCTCATCTCAATCCAGCAGAGTATTCAGAACCCCCAAAGAACATGCACCCTCAGCACTTGGTAAGATGCCAGCAGCAGCCAAAAATATTGAACGAAAGGTTTGCCAGAGAGGGAAAGAAATGGAGGACTACCCAGCAAAGACAACTTATGCAGGAAGCAAAAGGCAGTGCAGTGTAATTGAAAACAGAAACCACTATCTCCCTTTCAGAAGCCTCTTGAGCAGGCTGGGTCCCAGGGTTCACCATGCACTTGATTTAATGGATGATGCTCAAGCTGTGAGTGGAGCCTCGTCTAAAGATATGACATTCATAGCAGGGCTTTTTAACAGGTTACATAAATATTGAAATTAAATTATGCATGCTCAGCTTTTGACCCCAAATCACCAAAAAGAAAATGGAAGCACTACGAATCGGGTATGGAAGACCAGCCACCTGATTTTCCTCTTTGTGCCTACTGCCAATGAGGCCTCACGCCTCTGGAAGCGCCTTACAAAATTAGGCTTATTTTTCTTGGGTTCAGCTCCTGTAGGTGAGCTCTTATTCTCTAGGACCCAAATTTGCCATTGCCTAGCCAATATCTAGGTCATTTGTAACAAGCCCAAACACAAACAGAAAACCTTCTTTATTGTATTTTGGCTACTGGTTATTTCACATGTCCTCACTTGATCTTTCTTGACCTCGGCAGACAGTAGAATAAACATTTCACTGGACCATGGCTTAGGCTGAAAACTGCCAAACAGATTCCTCAAACAGTAAGTGGGTAAGTGAACAGTAGCGATGACACATTGCAGATTTACAGTAATTACGGGTTTAACTCTCCATCCTCTTAAGATAGAAAATAACAAACAGTTGTTTTGGCTATGCAAAATTGTAATGTTAACTGGAAATGCTTGATTGTCTTAAGGAGTTGGAGAGGAATTTCCCAGAGTTTTTCCTGAATTGGCCATAGTTTTCATTTCGTCTGTGTTTTTGTTTCTCTAGAGAGTGCACGGTTGGGGGTTGGGTCAATGGTGTGAATGGTTGCACCATCTCTGGATCAATTTGATGGTCTTTTCTAGCCCTTCTGTTTGTGTGGCAGTATGTTCGGATGTACCATGTTGGTTCACAAGTTCAATGCCCCATATCATGCAAACTACCAATCTCAGTTGCTCTGTTATGCAGAAATGTGGAGCAAAGTGTGAGCCATCCTTAGGCCATTACTATGTACCTTGGCAGAGGTCTGAGAACAGGTTGCTTAGCTGCCATCTCAGTTGCAAACACTCCATGGTATGTGGACACCTGTGGGACCGGAAAAGGTTAAAGGAATTTGATACCCTCACAAAAGGCAAAAAATATAATAAAAACAGAATTCATGCAATACCACTTTTATACTTAAATTGTGTTTCTAAAAATACAGGATGTACTGGGAATTAGTTCATGCTGAGCAGCCATTAGCTATTAATCTATAACTGTTACATTATGTACTTGCATATCATATTATTAATGGTATAATTTATTGAAAGTGACAAACAGACAGTCTCATCCTGACCACCTAATGGGAAAACATCCCTTTTGTGTGCTCCTTTCAAAAAGGGAGTGTCTTTGCGAAAAGAAATAAAGCATTCATTGGATATTACCTGGGGACGCTCCTGGTACACTCACTGTTTTTACAAGTTAACGCTCACAGATGTAAGTACTTATGCTTGAAATGAAGGTGTACTTGCCAATATAATAAATTAAAGAAATGGTTTTCATAACAATGCTGGGAAATAGAAACAGTCCTGCTATGAGGTGTTTTAATCCCTGGCCTGTTTTGTGAATTAAAAATAAAAGTTTTAACAGAAGAAATGTAGTATAAAGTCTTGTTTTGAGAAATACATGGGAATCCCGTAGGAGGGAGCTAACCTTGGCTGGATTTTGTGAGGTAAAATTCCACAATAAAGCCATACATGCCTGGAAATCCCATCACCTGTGAGCCCCACAGTTGGCAGTGCACAAGTTCCCTGCTGCACTGCTGTAATCACTGATCGGTGTAACAGATCCCACCAGCAAGTGCTGCCAAGAGTCAGGCTTTGGGCCTTTATTTAGATACAATATCCATAGCAACAAATGGCACTCTTAAATTGAGCAAATCCCTGCAAAAAAGCACACACAAGTTAGGTTTCCTATTATTCTTAACTTAGCATCCTAAAATCTTTGCTCAGGTTTTTCACTGGGTAACAATGATCTGTTAATATTTTATCATTTTCATATTTTTATGTTTGCATTATTATGATATACCATGAAGGCAGAAAAACACAACATAATAGGTACAAATATTACTCTATGATCTTTTGATAGGAAATGTAGTCCCTTGGGATGATGGCTCTATATCCACTGAAAAGGCTAAGAGCTTGCAAACACTCCCAGTCACTTGGAAAGTAAGGGTATTAAGGATTGGTGACAAGGCAATAAATTGAGATCAGAAAGATAGAGCTGCCATGGCTAACAGAAATGGCACAGCAAGCCTAATGAGCAAAGAGGCCTGTGGTCCATTGTGATAATGCTGTTCATACACCCTCCTACTATATCTATATATACTGCTCCTTGGTGGAATTATCCATAAGCATGGGTTAGCGTCAATATGGGGTTGACTTTACTGCTCTACCACCATTTCCATGATTGTTATGCTTGAACAAAACATTCCAGAGCCTCACATTGGCAAAACCAAAGCCATCCTATTTAGGCTAGATTCTGTTCTACTCAGGTGCAACTTATAACATTGAAACGCTGTAAAAGAAATTACTACAAACTACTAGTAAGGAGGTGGAAATTCATACAGGACATGCTGACCTCCAGACCTGAAATTCAGCTACATGGTGGGAGTGCAAATACTCTGCTCTTAATCTGTTCTTAAGCCAGAAGACCAACACTATTGGAGACATTGTATGGCATATGTGTCAGAGCGATAAAGAGATACATGGCGAGGTTACATACACTAGAGAGAGAATCATATGGTGCGGTATTTATGTAGTTTTCTGTAATTATATCTATGATATATTAAAAATCTTATGTCTGTTTGCACTTCCTGTCTACTTCCTGTTGTCCCTGTTTTGTGCCCACTCTATCCCATTATAAATTCCTATGTACACAGTTATATTGGAAAATATTGGAAACTGTCTATGTAAACTTGTCACATTGTAATTGTAGCCTCCTTCCAGTGGTGGTGCTGCAACACCTCAGTTTTGTACCTCCCATCTCCATAGCCTGTACTGCAGAGAAGCTCTGATGCTCCAACCAACTCTACTTCTCTGCTTCCCAAATTGCCGTAGGTTTTACGATTTAACTATTAATTATTGCATAAAATCAAAGTATTACATAATGTATGACTCGAGAATAGGGACTGAATTTATGTGGTACAAATGTTGCCTGCTACTTGTCAGCCGAAGCCTGGGTGTTGTCCAGGTCCTGTAGCTAGCACGGGGTACTTCATTATCTGAGGAGTTGTGAAAAAAGCTGTAAAATCATCAGTGAAAAGCTCCACTCCTGACCTTATGACAGAGGGAAGATCATTTGACTAAGAATGCTGCTCTGCGGAACTCCTGCAGTGATGTACTACGGCTGCAACGATTGACCTCTGACAAACACGACCATCTTCCGGTGAGTCGGGTATGATTCCAAGCACTGGAGGGTTTTCCTTTGATCCCCAATGACCTCAGTTTTGCTAGGGTCCCTTTGTGCCATATTTAGTAAGATACTGACTTGATGACAAGGGCAGCTAATCTCATCTCTCCTTTGATTTTGCTCTTGAATCCATGGCTCAGATTTTAACTGACCCTGCCTGACGGAAACCGGGTGGGGGAGCAGTTAAAATAATGCCAGTCACTTACCCCTTCTGATCCCACTGCCTTGCCACCATTTCCCGATTTAACCTGCTCTTTTGTTGGGAGCCGAATGGTGGGCCAGAAGAGGCACAGAAGTTTTATTGTAGGTTTCTTTGTGGGCCAGGATGGACAGGGGTCCTCCTTTGGGCCTCACAATAAACAAAGCCTTGGGCTTCCCTTGTGCTGGGCTACCCCACCCACCTCTCCCCGATCATGGTCAGAACCTTCCCCTCTCCTCCTATCGCAACCAGACCCCCCAACCCTCCATGAATGCCAGGGACCGTTTCCACAGGTCCCTGGCTGCAGCCTCCTGCCGCCAGATGCCCACTCCCGCCTGCCGGCCAGGTAGTCAGTCTGGTCGGGTCTAGGCAGGACTCTGGAAAGATTTATTCAAATGAGGCCCTGCCGTTAAGATCAGCAGGGCCTCTACATCCCCGGGTTCGTCGCCCGCTACCAAGCTCCCGCACATCCTTCCTGTAAAGATTGTGGCCCTCCAATGTTTGTATCGAAGCTGTGATAAGATTTGCCTACAAAATAACAGTAGCTACACTTTGAAAGTAATTCATTGAGTGTGAAGATCATTAGGATGTTAAAAGCACTATATTTTTTTCCGTTTTGGAATCAGTCCTAACTTTGCTTTTTACTAGTTTGAACCTGAAGGGATAAAATTCAACTTCAGTGGGAGCAGAAAACAGGTGATAATTGTAAGATTTGCAAAATTTCTACATTTCCCCAAAGGTTATTATTAATAAAAGGGGCCCTGCGTGGACATTTTAAATCAAAAAGGGTACCCAAGATGGCTTCCGTGCCTTGTGGCAGAAAGCCTGTGAGATTTTAAAATGGACTCTGCAATGCAGACAGCTTGTGGATCGAAACCAAAGCTGCAGTTTCTGTGAAAGAGAGACTTTGTATTTTTAAACCAGACAGGACTTTGAATTATGTATTAGACCGAATTGGAGACAAATCTAAATTCAGTTAGGCCTATAGTTAAGGCCATCAAGCAGTTTACATATATAATCGGAAACAGATTAAGAAAGCCATCAAGGCTGGACAGGCCCATCAATGAACATTCCTGACAAAACAAGTCAATTATCGGGCCGGTAGATGCGATTACCGGCCATCTAAAAACAGTTAGTATGGATTGCTACCATTATTTAAAATAGCCCGCCAAGATTAAGACAAAGAACTAACCTGATTTGGCGCGCAGCTAAGGGTCTTCGAAAAGAGTATAATTGAAGGCCCCGGGTAGCAATCTCTCTCCTTTCTCTGCACTGCTCGGCTCTTCGGCCCCTCACCCTCGTGGCTGTCGCTCTTTCCCCGTCCTGCGCTTACCCCCTGGCCTTTGCCCGTGCCTTTTGCCACTCCATCTGGAAATCGCCCAGGCACTGCATCGGGTGGACACAGACAATCCAGGCCAGGTGAGGCGGGACGCGACGAGGGGAGGAGGGAAGACCAACTGAGGAAGACCAACTGAGGAGATGAACTGAGGGTAGGCTTCGAATCATCGGGCCTTCAGCCTCAGCCAACCTGCGACTATCTTCATGCAAACTCAAACTGTTGGCTGAAGAAGAAGAATCATCCCTGCAAGGTAAAGTACCCAAACAGAGACTTTAGCTTTGGGGTACTCGAACCTGGACAATGCCCTTGCAGTGCCTGGAGACCACGTGATGACGGCAGGCTCCAGAGAGCACCAAGAGCGAACCCCGAACCCCGCCGCTGTTTTGAGTCCAACAAACCCTTTTGATTGGTGAGCATAAATTCTGGCCCCTCATAGCTTACTCTAGTTAAGTATAGGGGGTGGGGTAAGGATAAGGGGATTGTTAAGATAGTTGTTTTCCCTCGATGTGCCGTGTGTTCCCCATTCCCTGTATAAGTATACTAGCTGGAGTGCCCGGCAGTGCCGAGGCTTTTTCGAGGGCATGTTGTTGTTGGAAGAAAGAGAGCGAGCGACTGGGGGGAAGAGAGAGAGAGAGCGAGTGACTGGGGGGGAAGAGAGAGAGAGAGAGCGACTGGGGGGAAGAGAGAGAGCGACTGGGGGGAAGAGAGAGAGCGGCTGGGGGGGAGGGGGTGGGGGAGGGGGAGGGGGTGGGGGGGTGGGGGTGGGAGGGGGGAGGGGGAGGGGGAGGGGGGAGGGAGGGAGGGGAGGGGGGTAAGGAGGGGAGGAGGAGGGGAGGGGGGAGGGGAGGAGGGGAGGGGGGAAGGAGGGGAGGGGGAAGGGGGGAGGGGAGGGGAGGAGGAGGGGAGGGGGGAGGGGAGGAGGGGAGGGGGGAAGGAGGGGAGGGGGAAGGGAGGGGGAAGGGGGAATGGAGGGGAGGGGGAGGGGGAGGGGAGGAGGGGAATGGAGGGGAGGGGAGGGGGAGGGGGGAATGGGGGGGAGGGGAGGGGGGAATGGGGGTGGGGGGGAATGGGGGGAGGGGAGGGGGAATGGGGGTGGGGGGGATGGGGGGAGGGGAGGGGGGAATGGGGGGTGTGGGGGGAGAAAGGGAGAGACCCGATGGCTCCGCAGAGCTCCGTGCCGCCCCACACACTGACATGGCTCAGCCCGAGCCCCGCCCTCCTGAGCACTGGCCTCCGGAGCCCCGGCCCTCCTGCTCTCTGGAGCCCTGCCCTCCTGCTGCGCTCTCCCGAGCCCCGCGAGCGCGCCCTCCCGAGCTCCGCCCTCCCGAGCTCCGCCCTCCCCGAGCCCACGCTGCCACTCTCCCAAGCCCCGCCCCCCCCGAGCGCCGCGCTCGTGCTCTCCCCGAGCCCCGCACGCGCGCCCACCCGAGCTCCGCCTTCCCGAGCCCCGCCCCCCCGCCCGAGCCGGCTTCAAGACCAGAGAGACGCCGGCCGCGCAACGTACCGCGTGAGGCCCGGCCGGACTCAAGTCGCACTCCGGGCGGAAGATGACGCGGGCGCTGACTCCCGCCCCGCCCGCCTTTACAAAGATGGCGGCGGTGGCAACGCTCGGCTCAGGTCCGCCCCCCTCCAGCCTTCACAAAGATGGCAGCGATCGCTGGCCTTTTGTCGATCGCGACGGGAGGCGCCTAGCTCGGGCGTGGCTGGTCAACAGACGCCCAGGCTTTGAGGCCTGGAAAAACGGTGAAAGGTAGGAAAATTATAGAGGTTAGACAAAAGATTTATAAATGAATTAACTTTTTTTAAAAACAATTTGTCTTTTAAAAGCAACTTTTTTTTTTGCTGGTAATGTAGATTTGAAAAGAAACACGCAGAAAGCGGGAAAAAGAAATGAAAAGTTTGGAATCAAGATGGCGGCGACTCACCTTGGTTCAGAACGATAAGGCCCCGCCCACACACGCACCGATTGGTGGACCGTCAGGTCACCGAAGCGTAGGATTGGTCAATCGTCCCGTCACTCGACCGTAGTAGGGCCCGCCCGCACGTGCCAGGAACCCGCCGTACAATTGGTCGACCCTCGACGTCACTCGATGCTAATGAGCGGATAATGAGCGGAATGTTGAACGTTTTTTGGATACCGCGGGCGCAATTTTTTGTCTGGCCGAAACGTAAATACACTTAGGACGGTTCTGGAATCGTCAGCTTTCTTTCGACGTAACACACGTGTAGGTACGCTCTATAACTTTCGAGTTTATTCAATACAGACAGACAGACAAATGGAATGACAGACAGACAGATGTATCCTTTTATATATATAGATAAGTTAGTTGTATTTGCTTGTAATTATATACACTGGTAATTTCTCTTAAGACTGTATTAACTTTTTCCTGTTTAATAAAATCCGAGTTTTGCTTACATCCAAACCACCTGTCTACTCGAGTCTTTTTTCTGTATCGCTACCTGTACCTAAGTCCGGGTGTCGAGAATCTCAGGGGCGTGGGAGTGATTTGAACCGCTCACGGGCAGTCAGAGGCATAACTGACTGGCTCACGCGCCACCCCCTACATAGTGGGTCGGCCATCCATTATACACCCACCCCAGCTTTCTTTCCATTAACTTCATTAGAAAGGAAAATCGGACAAGGCAATCCACTTTTGCACCTCTGTCGAAGTTGAATTTTACCCCTTTCTTGTCTAGGACAAAAGGGGCACAGGTTTAGTGTGTAAGTAATTTTCACAACCTATACCATTTATATTTTATAGGTACCTTGATGCAGTGGTAGCACCCTCACCTCTGATTCAGAAGGTTGTGGGTTCAAGTCCCACTCCAGGGACTTGAGCACAAAATCTAGATTGACACTCCAGTGCAGTACTGAGGGGAGATGTTAAACTGAGGCCCTATCTGCCCTCTCAGGTAGATGTAAAAGATACCACAGCACTATACCGTGTTCTCCCTGCTGTCCTGGCCAATATTTATCCCTCAACCAACATTACTAAAAGAGATTATCTGGTCATTATCTCATTGCTGTTTGTGGGAGCTTGCTGTGCACTAATTGGCTGCCATGTTTCCTACATTACAACAGTGACTACACTTGTAAAGCCCTTTGGTAAGTCCTGATGTTGAGAAAGTTGCTATATAAATGCAAGTCTTTCTTACTTTATACGGCCACCTGTCCTTTCAAGGTTAAAAAGCCAAAGTTTCTCCTTATAAGTCAGGCCTCTAACACTAGAAATAGATTTGTGCCTCTTCTCTGAACTACCTCCAGAGTTTGACTATGTACCTTGGGGGCAAAATTTGGTTACGCCCCGTTTGGAGGTGGTAACTGAATTATCACCAGAAATTTAGCTCTCAGCACGGAAGTACCGCCCCAGCTGCTAAATTGGGCTTTGTGCCCCAGCGAGGAAGCGGAGCACTATCTCGGGCGCTCCACTTCCTCTTGGGGCGGCGTCGGGGGCGCAAAGCACAGTAGCGTTTCAGCGCCCCTCCCCTTCCGTTAAAGGGGAGGGACGCTGCGAGCTCTGCAAGACCTCCAATGACCCACACTAGTCCACCAGGGCGGTGTGGTGCCGTGGCTGCAGCCCGGCACTGAGACGCGGTGCCAGGCTATGCGATGGCGGCCACGGATCATGCCAAGGGTTGCCAGGGAGGGCCGACCTGTAGGTCAGCCAAAAAAAAATTAAATGGCGGCGCGGGTTGCGGCCGCGCCTCCCTTTAATTAGCCCCCCATGAGCGGAGGTCAGCCCGGCTCATGACCCGCGAGGCTGGCGTTGACACTGCCCATGGTAGCCTCGCGTGGCGCAGCCGAATTTCTGCCATGGGGCGGTAAAGGGTCATGGAAGGATGCTAAAGGGTCGTGGTGCACGGTGATGACGTCATCGCTGGCGGCACAGCGGCCCAGGGCGCTACCGCCGGGGGGTGCGGCGCTATCAGGCAGCGCCTCAGCAGCGCCCCGCCAAATTTCTCAGGGGGCGCTGGCCGCACCTGGGCAATAAGCCCTTTGCACCCCGTTAGCCTCCCCCAGAGGTGCTAACGGCAGGCGCAAAGGAGCCGAATTTCGCGGCCATTGAGTCTTGATGACCCAAACTGGACAGAGTAATCGAGATGCGGTCTGACTGGAGCATCATTCAGTATGAGCACGACATCCTCTCACTTCTATTGTACTGTTTTCGCTGTATAGTTCAGCATTCCGTTAGCTTTGTTGATTACTGTTCCACAGTGGTTGGACATATTGACCATCAAATCTACTGAAATCCCTGGAATTCTTTCAACTTACTTTGACATACTTCACTGGTTATCCACTTTTTCTTCCTGTGTGTATTATTTTGCATTTGTTGCTCATTAAAAACATATAGCAACTCAATTAGGTGATGGCTGGCCATGATCCACTTTCAGTTGACGTTTTCAATGTGAAAAATAGCGCTTTCTAAAATGTTATAAGCTGAAACCATCCCACACCCTATGAGATTCCCATAATAAAAAGAAACAGGCTTGTTTGCATCTATTGGCCTTTTCCTCTTCCAAAAAATGTCTTAAATTCATATAAATTGCTGAGAAGGCAGCATCTATAAACATTTCAAACAGTTTCAGTAAACACATAAAATAACAAATATTTTAGCAGCATAGAATCATTTGCCCAGCTGTACCGACTCCTAGTGAAATGGAGCTCAACATAGCTACAAGCTTTGTTTATTAAGATCAGAAGAGAGTAGTTGAACAGCAAGTATTAGATTTAACTACTTTATACAGAAGGTTGCAATATATGGAACAGTCTGCCCGGGGAGATAGGTTACATCAGCAAATTTAGATGGGAGTTGGATAAACATCTAACAGATAAAGTGATTCAAGTATATGAAAAATAGAATATGGTTTGGCATTTTTCAAATATCGGGCCTGTTCAATGAACCACAATGAACTTCTTTCAGGAAGTCAGTGGTTTTCCAACATTTCTGTGTGGGGGACCCTCTGCAAACACTGACACAATTCCAGGAACCTCGTGCAAATATTGAGACATTCCTGACATTAATTTCAAAAGACAGCATCAGCTATCCAAAAAAGCAAACCATACTATAATCTCAATTTTATCAGTATACAGCAACAGAAATAATGTGCTAGCAAATAAACAAATACAGAAGAAAAAAAATCTGATATCTGATATCGGATGGACAGAAATCTGATTTACCTCAGGATTTTCCTGGGATCACCTTTGTTCGCTTTCTGTGGTCCGGAGATCCCAGTTTGAAAACTTAGGACCTGCATTCGTATCTTTTATTTCATTTTGGAAGGAAGGCCTTGTTTTGTATGTTAAATGGCACAACAGCAAAACACAGCCGAAGACAACAGTAACGTAAGCCAAATGTTTCACAGAATGGAAAGGGAATCAAACCTGCATTAAGTCTATGGATTTGGAAGACAATTTTGAATTTTTTTTAGAGACTGTCCCTGCCCTAAGTTAGAAACTGGGACTAACTCCAAAAAAATACATGTTGTTTAAATGCATTCATAACAAAAAACAGATAATCCAAATTTTTCATGAATAATACCAAACAGAAAAAATAAATTCCCCAGGGAAGTTAAGTGGCTGGTAGATTTTTCCAGTGGTGCTGCTTTGTCATGGTCACGAACCAATGAGGCACAGCTGATTCTGTCACTTTTTTGCACAGTAAGAATGTTTTTTTTGCTGGCAGATCCATTTTATTACTTTTATCACAGTATCATGGTTGCTTTTATTAAAATGTTATGGCATTTTTACATTTAATTGCCAGCTGTCCACAGCATGCAATCCATATGCCTCTGCATTCAAACGGACCTTGCAAAATCGCTGTCAAATGTCAGCTGCCCATTGTATTAAAATTGTCTGAATATTGTCAACATGTACAAGTGGCCCGAGTTTTTTTTCTCCCCAGAACTGGAGTATATAAAGACATGGAAATTAGTTACAACACAAAATCAAAACTGGGACTGTTCCCCAAGCTGATTACTTATTAATATTGATTAGGTCATTATGGGCAACACTGAAGAAACACAAGAGGCCTCATCAAATGGAGGATAGAAGGTGAAATTGGCAGGGGGTTTAGCTGGCAGCTGTTTTAGGATACATTTCAGCACCTCCCATGGGCTGATCATTGAGTCACTCTGCTGCAGGCTATAGTCACCCACTTACCCTTTTCTGCTGGAGTAGTGGATGTCCGTCCCAGGATGATGTGGGTGGGATAAAATGTGCATTAAATAAGTACAAGTAAACTGCAACAAGAAACATATCGGCCCGGATTTTGTGGTCAGCGGCAACAAACGGCCCTCGCCGTTCATTGCACTTTCACTTTCTGTGGGCTTTTGCACTGCGGCTTGCGGTTATTCGAGAGCCGAAACAGCGTGGCGCCCTCTACAGGGGACCTGGGAGCTGTGTAAACAGGGCAAGCAACGACGAGTCTTCTTAACCAATCAGATTGAAGAATTCTTATTGAGACATGCAAAATCTAAACCAGGGAGTGTGAGTTAGAATATTTATTTCAATGCCAAATCATGTACAGTAAGTGAAATAAAGAGAGGCAAGGAAATATGGGATTAAGAGAGAGATAAAAGAAAGAAAAAGTACAAAAATTTTTTTAATTTTTTTTACATCTCCAACAATGATTAAAATCTGAAGGAATGAGACTCCAGGCTTATAAAAGTACATTTTCAGTGCCAGAGAGGTTGTTTGGCAATAATTAAGACTTGCCACGCTGTTAAAAATTCACTTACACTTGAATGGTCAAGCCGTAACATTTTCTGGTGTGTTTAGTATGTATTTAGTGGATAATTACAGCAACTTCATGCCGTTGCATGTATTTGAATGCTGAGTCTATCGGCGAGGTACCGGTGTAGCAAAGCTTCTGGAGGAGCAGGGAAACTCGGACAGCAACCTCCTGATTTCCGCGTTTAACTGCGCATGTGTGGACGCCAGAAGTTGCCGTCCGATTTATTCCTTAATAGCGGTGAGCGCTGATAGCTTCACTGCTATTCTTACCGCAAATTCCGGGTTATTGATAATATCTCAAAATATATAACAAAGGCCAACATTTTCATTCAGAAAAGTGTCCACAGTTCAGCCTTTTATGATATGAATGAGATGACATCTGGCTTGCTGCTAGCCTTGGGACAAGGTGAATTTTAATTCTTCCAAATATTGGCACTATGTAAAAATTGAATTGGAACTAAACACTTCCTCCTCAAATTTAATAAAAAAATAATTCTATGTTTGTGTGCGAGTGAGGAGGGAAAGATCAATGGTTTTCAAAGGAGAGCAGACAGTTGGGGATAAGAGTAATGAGGCCGATTTTCATGTGGTGTGTCGATCGGGAGGGCGGTGGCACCCACCTGAAGGAGCCATTTTGATTCGGGGTCCTTGTTATAAAATGTGATCGGCATGTTGTTGGCGTGAAACCTGCTCCCCAATAGGCAGCTTGCCAACCTGGAGGTTGGAAATCGGGCAGGGTGTTCACCTTGAAGGAAGCACCATTTACAGAGCAGCAGCCGCTAGTTTTGCAAAGCCTACAGTAGCACAGACATTAAATGTGAAAGCCTTTAAAGCTCAAATGTCATAAATGACTGCTCCCCATGCAGCCGGCGGTTGTTAAATGCACGCTCGTAAAACCCTTTACCAGGATGGCGTCCGATGCACTCCCCGTCGGAGGTGTGCGCCGCATCTCGAATATCATTTTCCACCATTAGGAGGCCACGTATATACAATAACAAATGTGCGCCAAACCTGCAACCCTCTTTCCCTGACTGCTGCTGAGGATCTATTTGATGGGACCGGTGGGGGAGAAATTAGGCTCTGTAGCAACATCCTTTAGGCAATACGCTGCCTCCTAATGGAAAATGGTATCCGAGATGCAGCGCACACCTCCGACAGGAAGTGCACGGGATGCCATCTTGGTAAAGGGGTTTGCGGCATGAACCTAACAACCGCCAACAGCATGCGGAGCAGGCAGATTATGATGTCAATCAGTGTGCATCGCTGATTTGACAGCAGCGCTGCCATTTTTGAATGCCACATGCCATTCTACACCCACTCTTAACCTTGCACAGCCTAAGACATTAAATAGCATGAAGCACTATTTAAAGGGATCATGAACTACTTACAGGTTTGTTGCTGGATTATTTCTTCTGTCTGCTGGTGCAATTGTACATATTTTTGGAGCTTTCCTATACTTGCCTAAAGTTTGAATAGTCTACATGGAGTGGTCTAGCTGGTGCTGAAGTATTTTTTGTTGATTTAATACCTTGCGCTGAAACAAGTTGCTTCCAGACACGGGTGGACTTGTAGGCCTTCCTCTTGGAATTGAGCATGACTGGGAGAATGAAAAGAGACCATGCAGAGCAGGACAAGCTACTAGAATAGGGAGGAGGAGGAGGAGGGGGAGAAGGGCTCTCAGCAGGAGGCCATATCCGTTGAGGGTCTTTAAGGAGCAATTCTCTTACCTCAACATCAGCGAGGACCAATGCTTGAGACATATTCGCTTCACTAAACAGGTCATGACTGAAATTAGCCACCTGCTGCAGCCAAAACCCCAACCTCACCGCATTGCCTGTGGCTGTCAAGGTGACCGTGAGTCTTAACTTTTACGCATCTGGCTCCTTCCAAGCTGCTGCTGGAGATATTGGCAACATCTCACCATTTGCAGTCCACTGCTGCACATGGTCGGCATCCTCAAACAACACTCCTGCTGCCTGGACCCCTCTGGAGGAGCCCTGCAGTACTCAGCTGAGTGGATATCAAGATGTGTGCTAGTATGCTGCATGCTGCAAAACCTGGCAATTATGAGGGAACAGCCCTTGCCACCACATATCAGGTGAGATGCTGAGGAGCGGGAGCACAAGGAAGAGGAGGAGAAGGAAGTGGAGGAACAGGAAGAGGATGGGAGGCTACAACGTAGACATCCCCTTTCTGCCCGGGCTCTACGTGATGAAGTAATTCTTGAGCAATACGAGTTAAATTAATTAAACCTCCCCATTCACCAACAGTCCCACGCTCCTTACCTTTCCTCTATCACTGACCATCACATCGTCCTCTTTCCAACAACACAAAAATAAAAACCACCAGCAAATGCACATTGCAATCCAAATTTATAAATTGAATCATTACATAATGCATATAACAATTACCCTTAGTGCCTGTCTTCTGTGTGCCTTTGCCTGTCCTACGAGGTGCTTCCCCATTTGGCTGCAGTATGGCTGTTGGAAGGCTGCTGATCCTCAATTGCGAACACAGCAGATGGCCTTAGAGGGCGGCCTCGAGCAGCTCTGGGCTCAGAAGGCCTAGATTCAGACTGCACCATCTCGTCCTGGGCTGGCTGGCTGACAGGCAACAGCAAAGCATTGGCAGAGTGGCATGGGTTGGGAGGAGCCACTGCCACTCTCCCAGGGTGGCGCCTCAGCAATCCTACTGATCTGTTGGAGAACAGATTGATGGACTGCTGTGGCGCCCTGGAAGCCCCTTTGAACAGTGGTATCCAGAGCTATGATGGCAGCAGGCTGAGCTGTCAAGTCAGCAGTCTGAGCTTCCACTGCAGCTGTTTGTGCTGCAATAGAAGCTATGACATTGGCCATCAGATGCTGCATCATGGTGGGTTTCACAGGTGTGCTGATGGAGGTGACCACATGTTACATGTTGGAAAGGATGGACTCCATGGTCTGCTCAAAGCCCTGTGCCAAGTTGGTGCTGGACTCCTCCATGCTCCTTGACATTGAGTGCAGGCTTTCTGGCAGGCTTTCCAGTGCATCAGCCTTCTTCGAAGTCTTCATCTGACTCCTCTGCAGCAGAACTAGTGTGCGACCTCACCCTCTGGTGAGCTGGCACCTGTGCTATCCTTTCCCCTCGCCCTGGCTCCTGTGTAGTTGTGTCTGGTGTCGCACCACGTGCAGATCCCTCCTCTATCCTAGCCTCTAAATTACGCACAGTGTCAGTGCCTGAGCTGGTGGCTGTGAATGTAAGGTCGAGTGACGGTGTCTCTTCATCTTCACTGTCTTCTTCCTCTTCCTCCACTGACTGGGAAGGCTCCAGTTCTTGGGTATCTGAAATGAAAAAGGGACAAGAGTAGGGTTGTGGTGAGGGGAGAGGTGAAAGTAAGAAGTATGTACTTACACCATCTGCAGATTCTATGTCAGAAGAGATTGTGGGATGAGGGAGAGGTGGGATGAGAGAAGGAGGATTAGGTACACAGATACCTTCATCATCAATCGCTTCAGCGCCGTCAGTGACCACGGCCTCAGTGATGCCCCTTCCCATGATGGCCAGGGCTGTCTCGTCCATGAGGGTTAAAACATGCAGAAGCGCTTGCCCTCCTCCAGTCCTTTGCTGCTGCATCCTGTTATGAGTCACCTTCTCCTGCAAGGAAGAGGGAAGTGTGTCAGTGAGTGTCCTGCAATATGTTTGGGTGATGTGGCTGTCATAGTTGAATAGCTGTAAGTGCATGTGAGCTATAAGCTGTGGGTGTGAGGCTTGTAACAGTGCTAAGTGTGTGAGGGTGAGGTAAACCATGTGAATTCTAGGGTTGAGTACTGATTTAGATTGTTGGTAGATGGGTGATGGGGTGTAGATAATTGAGCAGTGGATGAGGCTAGTTCTGTAGTTTGAAGATGAACTCACTTACCTTGACAACTCGTGTGAGATCGTTAAACTTCTTCCTACACTGCATCCATTTTCTTGGAGCAACACTCCTGGCATTGACCTCCGCTGCTACTTGTTCTCACTGTCTCCTGAGCATATGTCTGGAGGGCCTCCTGCCCCCCTCCGGATGCAGGATGCCTCTCCTTCTTTCCACCTCTTCCACCAAGACCTCTAGTACATTGTCTGAAAAACTTGGTGCTCACTCTCTCGCATGTCCAGTCATTGCTCAAAGTATCACAGCCCAGATTACCTTCTGTAAAAACTCCCACCATTTCTTGCAGCCATAATGCACCTCCCCTTTAAGAGGAGCAGGCTGCCTTTAAGTAGTAATCGCCACTTGTGATATTGGGCCCTCTGCTGGTGCATGCAGCCAATGAACAGCATGGGGAGTGCTGGCTGCATACAGCAATCATGTAAAACAGCAGGCTGCACCAATTTAGCGTGCTGCCTGCAAGGTAATGAATGGGCGTAGGTTAATCGTGTACCGCGATCCCCACGCCCGTTTTCAAGGGTTAGCTAATTTCTCCCCCTATGTTTTCTGGTCGGGAGCAGGAACTGGACCAACACAGAGGCAAAAATAAAAATGGTTGGAGCCTTGGCCACATGGATCAAGGTCTGCCCGAGAATCGGCATGGGCAGGAACCCGGCGGTAAGTCGTTAATTCTGAACGCTATTTTGGTATTGCTACCGCCTTGTTTTTAAGTGCGAACGGGTAGTAGTAGGGAGATGATAATCGCCCCCATGCATTTTCCAAAGAGCAATAGCATGTCAGACGTCACTCAGTGGTAGCACTCTAGCCTCTAAGTCAGAAGATCATGGGTTCAAGTCCCCCAGAGACATGAGCACATAATCTAGGCTGACACTTCAGTGTGGTCAGAGCTGCCGTCTTTCGGATGTAACATTAAACCGAGGCCCTCTTTACCCTCTCAGGTGGAGGTAAAAGAGATCATGGCACTATTTGAAGAAGTGAAGAGGGGTCCTGGCCAATAGTTATTCATCAACCAACACCACTAAAGCAGATTAGCTGGTCATTATCTCATTGCTGTTTCTGGGACCGTGTTGTGTGCAAATTGGCTGCCACATTTCCCTACATTACAATAGTGACTACACTTCAAAATCACTTCATTGGCTGTGATGCTCTTTGAGATATTTTGAAGTTGTGAAAGGTGCTTATATAAATGCAAATTCTTTCTTTCTAGCAATGTGAGCACAAGTAAGCTGCAATATGTCAAGTCAGTTGTTCTATTTAAATAAATATAAAGAATCAGCACCCTCAGATGTGACAGAGTTGTGTGTAAAAGTGAGTTGAATGGTTTTATAATAAATGTAGTAATTTGTTGAAGACTGAATAGTCCATATGACATGTTATTATAGAGACCTTTTCTCTAAACTTGTCTTCTGAAGTCAGGCAAACATGTGTTGGAGCAAAATATATGTAATGGAGAATGTGTTTTATATATCAGTGAAGAACCAATATAGAATGAAGGCCATATCAGAAGTTGTGGAATGTCAGAAAATATTACAAGTCATGCACTGCTGTATATGTTTTTCAAATCACAATGGTCAAATTTCATAACAATCAGATTATCATATTTAGAATATTTCAAGTGCACTGGACCTTTAGTTGGCTGAAAGTTGCACAGATGTGCAATAATTTACTGATCCTTTTTAGATGAATGATTCATAGTCCATGTTGTTTGTGACTTCTTACCCTGATGTTTTTATTTCTGTGTGTCCTTTCTCAGGCAGATACAGGTTTATCTGCCAGCAGTTTCTCATTTTTAAGGTTGTAGTACCCACATTCCTCTTGCATTTATTGTTCTCATAACAACTGAGATTGATATGTTCTGTGAAACAAGCAGCAGATTGACTGAAATCAGATACCCAAGAGTCTTTGATCTAAGCGAAGGCTATATTCACAATTAAACAGTCAACTTTTAAACCCTGCACTTCAATATAAAGGTCATTTTAAGATAACTTTTAATAATAAAAACATTCTTTCTGCATTTACTTGTTGTTAATTGCTACCTATGATCGCATTATCAGAATGCAGGGTGGCCCACTGATATCCTTATTAACGTATTTATGTTCCATGTACTTGAAGACCCAAATTCACATTCACACCCAGGCTTCATGCTTCCCCTGGGCCAGTTGCCAATGTCGAAGAGATGATTAACCATAAGGTGTTGCTGAGTCAATAGGACAAGAAGAAATTAGCAGGAAAAGACTCATCCATGTTTCTATAGTACCTCCTAGTGGCACAGACAGCAGTTAAGGCATGTGTAGTAACAGTAGGACAGACTGCTCTATTTGGATGTTTTGTTAATGCAAATTGTAAAACTTTATTGAATTGTACTCTAAGTACGTCATAATACTAAGCTTTGTGGTTCCCACAATAACAGGGCTTCAGAATATGTTCTGTAGTTCTGGTTACTACAGTACACAAAGGATGAAGTGAAATTGGAAAGTCTGTGTTTCTGAGGATGAGTCTGAATTTACAGGTGTGCACAGCAAGAGGTTTGAATGAAGCTTCAGAGAGGTTACAAGGACATTTTTAAATGGTTTCTGTAAAGGACATGGTAAGTGCTGCACATGGTAAGGGCTGCACATGGTAAGGCTGTATAATTTTCAAGGTATGTCTTTCTCTTGTGGTTATCTTCATTGTGTGACTCAATAAAACTGTACCAGAGCTAGTAAAAATAAAATTAACAAATGGAATTATTGTGAACAGAGATGTTAACTATATTTAGTTAACACATGCTTCACGACGACATGCAAGCCATGATCCTGACCAATGGATCCACCACAGACCCAATTCACGTACAGACCAGGTTCAAGCAAGGCTGTGTCATCGCACCAACGCTCTTCTCGATCTTCCTTGCTTCAATGCTCCATCTCATCCTCAGTAATATCCCCGCTGGAGTGGAGCTAATTTACAGAACAAACGGGAAATTTTTCAACCTCCGTCGTCTCCAGTCCAGATCCAAGGTCGCCCCATCCTCTGACGTCGAATTACAGTATGCAGACGATGCTTGCATCTGCGCTCACTCGGAGGTCGAATTCCAAACCATCGTCAACACCTTCACCGAAGCGTACGAGAGCACGGGCCTTACACTAAACGTCTGTAAAACAAAGGTCCTCTACCAACCTGCCCCTGCCACACAGTACTGCCCCCCGATTATCAAAGTCCACAACGAGGCCTTGGACAATGTGGACCACTTTCCATACCTCTGGAGCCTACTGTCAACAAGGGCAGATGTCGATGACGAAGTCCAACACTGCCTTCAGTGTGCCAGTGCAGCCTTCGGTCACCTGAGGAAGAGAGTGTTTGAAGACCAGGACCTCAAACCCAGCACCAAGCTCATGGTCTACAGAACAGCAGTGATTCCCGCCCTCCTGTATGCTTCAGAGACATGGACCATGTACAGCAGGCACCTCAAAGCACTGGAGAGGTACCACCAACGTTGCCTCTGCAAGATCCTGCAAATCCACTGGCAGGATAGGTGCACTAACAACAGTGTTCTCGCTCAGGCCAACATCCCCAGCATCGAAGCTTTGACCATGCTCGATCAGCTCCGATGGACGGGTCACATTGTCCACATGCCCGATACGAGACTCCCAAAACAAGCGCTCTAATTGGAGCTCCGGCACGGCAAGAGAGCCCCAGGTGGGCAGAGGAAATGCTTCAAGAACACCCTCAAAGCCTCCTTGAAAAAGTGTAACATCCCCATCGACACCTGGGAATCCCTGGCCCAAGACTGCACAAAGTGGAGGAGAAGCATCCGGGAAGGCGCCGAACACCTCGAGTCTCTTCGCCGGGAGCAAACGGAAGCCAAGCGCAAACACGTCAACCCATGCACCCCACCCACCCGCCCCTTCAACCACCGTCTGCCCCACCTGTGACAAAGGCTGTAGGTCCCGCATTGGACTCATCAGTCACCTAAGAACTCATGTTTAGCATGGAAGCAAGTCATCCTCAGTTCCAAGGGACTGCCTAAGAAGAAGGTTTAGTTAATGAGCCATCACAGGTGAGATGATAATCAGTTTTGCTCTTTAACTGATGCAACGGTGCTAATTATTTGCAATTTTAATTAGCAATTAATTAATTTTGTGCTACCGTTTTTACTCTCTCTTCTATCTGGGAAATCATGCACGTTAAACAATGCTGCAGATGTCAGCAAGCAATAGCAGATGGACTGTAACCCACGGTTGCCACAAATACACAGGCTGTAGCCTGCCTCTTCTAAATTAAATTGAAATGTAAAGCATAAAAATATATTGATTGCAGCTAAGCACGGTAAGTCATTGTACTTGACTATGAACACTATTGCCATCAGCTACAGTAAATATCTGTGCAATACTGAACCAGAAATGCAGAAAATTGCTTGGAAGGTTAACATCTTTGACACTTTGTGCATAATCCAGGCAAAATCACTGGTAAGTAGATATGTATTTTTAATAGCACCTCTCACAAGCCTTGTCCTTGTGCTGTTCTCCAGCCATTATGAAATCCTCACACAAAAAAAAACCTAATTCTTGACTATAAGACCAAAATGAGAAGTTAAGCACTTCTATCAGTTCTAGTTTGAGGTCCCAGTCGGTGGATCTGAGTTTAAATCCCAATACTGCCTCACAATTGTACACTGTTAACCTTTACTAGTGAGTGTCCCCACTTACTGACCAGTGTAGTGTATGTACCTTTAAGAGAGAACTACTTTTACAGCTCCTGTATACTGTAGTACCGGCAGTGACCACACCTGTATATAAGTCTTGAGCATGCCTCTGTACCCCCAGTCTTGAGACTACCCTACTCCAGTAAATACCTGTTGATTGTTAAGTTACAGCATCCGTGTGGTTATTGAAAAACAGCATACTCTCAGAATCACGGATCTAACAGTGGCGACGAGTGTCGATTCGAATCTACCTGCAACTCTGCATTTCCCTTCGAGGATTCGCTCCGGGAGGGCGGTGGAAGAAAGTCGAGGCCAGAAACACGGGCGTCGACCACGAGCAACCGCCCAGTCGTCCGGCAGAGAGTGAACATCGCAGAGGAGGCTGTGGAGAGCCGGACTTGGTTCCCCAGCCATGACGATCTGCAACAGACTGACGACAGGTACCAGGTACAGCACAGACCCTTCCCGGACAGCGGCGGCTGGAGCCGACCAACGGCAGAGAAAAAGCCGAGCAGCGTCGACGGGGTAAGATAGAAGGTGAAGCGCACAGGGCGCAGCCGGGGATTGAAAACCGAGCGGCGTCGAGGAAAAACAAAACGGAGAGAGAGAGGGTAAAGCAGCAGCCGGGTTCAGGACCGAGCGGCGGAAATGGGAAAGGCGCACTGAAAAAAAAAGGCGCAGAGCACAGCCAGGGCTCAAGGGCTGAACAGTGCCGCGGGGAGAAGAAAGGAGAGCGTGGGAGACGCCATTGAGCCGCGGAGAAGAAGGAAGAGCGCGGAAGACGCCATTTTTAGAAGCCGCAGCGGAGAAGAAGGGCGAGCGCGGGAAGAAAGGAAAGTGCGGGAGACGCCATTTTGTGCCAGCGGAGAAGAAGGGAAAGCACAGGAGACGCCATTTTTGACAGTTAAATCACACCCAGGGATGCCGAAGAGCGGCAGTATCTCTACGTTCGACAATGAAGTCGAAGATTGGGCGACATATGTGGAACGTATTGAGGTGTACTGCAGGGCAAATGAAGTGCCAGATGCTAGGAAAGCACTGGTTTTGTTAAATTCCATGGGTGCAAAAACTTATGGGTTACTGCGAAACCTAATAACCCCAGAGAAGCCTGTGAATAAGAATTTCGAAAGCATAGTAGAAATCCTACAGGACCACTTAAACCCCACACCGCTGCTGATAGCAGAACGATTTAAGTTCCATAAAAGGAACCAACACAAAGACGAAAGCAATGCTGAGTACTTAACGGAACTGCGCAAGCTATCGAAACACTGCCAGTTTGGAGTGGGACTAGCAGATACATTAAGGGATAAGTTTGTGTGTGGGCTGCAAAGTGAAGGAACCCAGAAACGGCTTCTATCAGAAAAGGATCTTACGCTGGACAAGGCTTTCAGTATGGCAGTATCACACGAAGCAGCCGCAAGGGGCGCTGCAGAGATACAACGGAGACTGCAAGAATATGGCACCAATGAAATGTCCTATGGAACAGGGAAGTGTTATCGCTGCGACAGAACAACACACGACCAGAAGGATTGTTGGTTCAAGGACCAAGTGTGCAGACAGTGTGGAAAAGCAGGACACATAGCAAGAGTCTGCAGGTCTGGGAAGAAAACCAACAGCAAGAAATCTCCACAGGAGAAGTACAAAAAGGTACACAAGGTGATGGACAGTAGTTCAGATGAACAGAAAAGTGACACAGACTCCGGAAGCAAGGAGCTGGGTTGTCTGAAACTACATAAGGTAACCAAAATGGAGGATCACCAGACTATCTGGGTTACACTCAAGATAGACGGAGTCCAAGTGAAAATGGAATTAGACACAGGATCAGCCCTAGCAGTCATAAACCAAAGGGACTACAAGCGGCTATTTTCACATATACCCTTGAAAGCTACAGAGATTGTCTTGAAGACGTACATGGGGCAAAAAGTCTACCCCAAAGGAAAAATAAGGGTGAAAGTGATATACAAAGGCCAGGAAATACCTAAAATGGACTTATATGTATTGCCAGATGGAGGACCACCACTGCTAGGACGTGAATGGATCCGGAAGATACAATTAGATTGGCATTCCATACAGGCACTGAAGGTTGAGGCCAAAAAGGATGACGACGTCACACCTGGACGACTGTCAAAAGTGCTAACTGACGCAAAAGAAGTGTTCCAGGAGGGACTCGGAACACTAAAAGGCATAACAGCAACGATTAAAATAGAGGAAAATGCAAGCCCAAAGTTTCTTAAGGCCAGACCAGTGCCTTATGCGATCAGACCAGCCATCAAAGCAGAGCTGGAAGGGTTGGAACGTTCAGGAGTACTGTCCAAAGTAGACTGGAGCGAGTGGGCTACACCCATCGTTCCTGTAATGAAGAGGTCGTTGAGTAATACGCCTGGGGAACCAAAGAAGGTCCGCATCTGTGGGGATTTTAAGGTGACAGTGAACCCAGTCCTTCACACGGTACAATATCCGCTTCCACGAATTGAAGATATTTTCGCCTTGCTATCTGGAGGTAAACGCTTAACCAAAATTGATCTAGCCCAGGCGTACTTGCAAATGGAGGTAGAAGAAGCCTCGAAACAATACCTCACGATCAACACTCATAAAGGTCTCTATCAATACAATCGGCTGGTGTTCGGGGTAGCATCGGCTCCGGCTATTTGGCAAAGGGCGATGGATCAAGTCCTGCAAGGGATTCCAGGGACCCAGTGTTATTTGGACGACATCCTGGTCACGGGCGAAAATGACAGTGATCACCTCGCCAACTTGGAGAAGGTGCTCACCAGATTAAAGGAATATGGGCTACGAGCTAATCGCCACAAGTGCGAGTTTTTCCAGAAGCAGATCTCGTATTGTGGCCACGTCATCGATGAAGAGGGGTTACATAAGTCCCCTGAAAAGATTGAGGCAGTAGTCAAGGCTCCAGCACCGGAAAATGTGTCACAACTGAGGTCGTTCCTCGGGCTGGTAAACTACTACCATAAGTTCTTACCAAATTTGTCCACGGTATTACACCCACTGAACACCCTACTGCAAACAGGGGTACCATGGAAGTGGAATGACGAACGTAGACGAGCTTTCCCCAAGTGTAAAGAATTTGATCACATCAAAAGAGGTGTTGGCCCATTTCAACCCAGCACTACCAATTCGTTTGGCATGTGATGCATCACCCTATGGTATTGGAGCGGTGCTGTCGCACAAATTCCCAGACGGGTTGGAGAGGCCAATAGCCTTTGCGTCTCGGTCACTAACCTCAGCCGAGCGCAACTACGCCCAGATTGACAGGGAGGCCCTCAGCCTAGTATGGGGAGTAAATAAATTCAACCACTATCTGCATGGGCAGAAGTTCACCTTGCTGACTGACCACCAACCACTTGTCTCCATCTTTAATCCTAAGAAGGGCGTTCCAGAGATGACTGCACAACGGTTACAAAGATGGTCCCTGTTTCTAGGGGCGAATCAATATGAAATAGAATATAAAGGCACGAAACAGCATGGAAACGCTGATGGGCTATCACGCCTGCCACTGCCTACTGTGGAGGAAGCACCAGCAGTGGACCCTATCGAGATATTTTATTCGTCAATAATTGAACGATTGCCAGTAACGAATGCGGATATAGAGAAGGAGACCCGCAATGATCCGACACTGTCTCGGGTATATGATTTGACGGTGAGGGGATGGCCAACACATGGCGACTCACTGTTGCCCGCATTCTCATCCAGAAGAGAACAGCTGTCAGTATGCCAGGGGACAGTGATGTGTGGATCCCGAGTGGTGATTCCACCCAAGTTAAGGGAGAGAGTGCTAAATGAGCTTCATGAAGGTCATCTGGGAGGGGTGAAAATGAAAAGCCTTGCTAGGGTTTATGTGTGGTGGCCGGGGATCGATCAACAAATCGAGGACCTAACCAAGAACTGCTCAGGATGTCAGAAGGTCCAAAATGCACCACCACATGCCCCTCTACACCCATGGGAGTGACCCTCCTCTCCATGGCAACGGGTGCACATTGATTTTGCTGGTCCATTCATGGACTCAATGTTCTTAATAACAGTGGATGCTCACTCGAAATGGCCTGAGGTGATAAAAATGTCCTCAACCACTACCGAGAAAACGATTGCAGTCCTACGGACCATATTTGCCAGGAACGGCTTGCCAGAGCAGATTTGCTCTGATAATGGACCACAGTTTGTGTCCGAAGAGTTTCGGAAATTTATGAGAAGGAATGGGGTCAGGCATTACACATCCGCCCCGTATCATCCAGCCACAAATGGATTGGCTGAAAGGTTCATACAAACCTTTAAAAAGGCGATAAAGGCGATAAAGGCCATGTGCGACGATGAAATTCCACTACAGCATAAGGTGGACAATTTCCTATTAGCCTACAGAAATGCGACACATGCAGTCACCAACCAGACCCCAGCCATGATGTTCTTTAACCGAAGGTTGAGATCTCGTCTGGATTTGCTCAGACCAAATGTGCGAAGAAATGTTGAGGATAAACAATTCCAGCACATCAATGAGAAGCCGACAAGGAGCTTCAATGTAGGACAACCAGTCTTGGCCCGTGACTACCGAACAGAGAAATGGCAACCCGGAACGATATGCACAAGGCAGAGGCCATTAATGTACACAGTGGATGTCGGGGAGAACATTGTGAGACGCCACGTCGATCAGATCTTAGCATCACAGGAACGAGTCAACCCCATGTCTCGAGTACCCGGGGATGAACCCAACATACCGGTAGCATCTACCTCAGAACCAATAGCAGTGGAAACCGATGAACTAACCAACGAAAAGGGGCCAGAATCGCCTCCGCACCAAGAACAAGAACCTCAGGAAAGGCGCTATCCCGAAAGGATCAGGAAGCCGCCCCAAAGACTGAATCTATAAATGGACTATTGTTGTTTAATGTACATGTTAAAGTGTTAATTGTTATTTGAATATTATGGGTACTGCTAATCTAAAAGGGGAGGAATTGTAGTGTATGTACCTTTAAGAGAGAGCTACTTTTACAGCTCCTGTATACTGTAGTACCGGCAGTGACCACACCTGTATATAAGCCTTTAGCATGCCTCTGTACCCCCAGTCTTGAGACTACCCTACTCCAGTAAATACCTGATGATTGTTAAGTTACAGCATCCGTGTGGTTATTGAAAAACAGCATACTCTCAGAATCACGGATCTAACAACCAGGGTACTCAATGGAATATCTCACAGTGGAGGAAACATTGGCAGAAATGTGTTCCTCTCCAAATTTTATCTCCAATTGTCCTCCCAGTTTAAAGACAAAACATTGCAGAGGGAAAGACAATGACAGTGGATATAGGGTGGAACTGGTTCTTTTGTATTCAAACGTCTGAATTTGCTTAAAAAATTAACAATAATTTATCTTCTTACTCTCCAAACATGCACCCATTTAAAGGGATTAGCTTATATATAGAAACTTACTGTGTTTGATGCCTGTGAGTAACTCATTATCTTGTCAAATTCCATTCTGTCTATAAAACTACGTTGAAGACATTGACATTAATTTGAGGTTAATGCATGAACATAGCAAACTAATTTCTGGTTTGGTGGGTGGATCTGAAATGCTTCCTGATGCTTGCAGTCTGGATAGAATTTCTGGATATTTGTGGTGAAAAATGACACGTTAAAGTATTGCCAAAACAAAGTAGGGTTTTTTCTCTTTTAAACAAAAAAACAAATTTATATTCGTGGGACATTTTTGTGCTCACGAGTTGAGAGGAATGAAACACTTTTAACACCTAGAGCCAGCCTTGTGCAGTCCTAGGCACAGGCAAGGTCCGTCTGCAACCCTAGGCCGAACAGTGAGAATTAAACACACCCCTTCTTGAAGTAAATGCATTCTTCCCTGGTAAATGTTGCTGTTTTACGGTGAAAAGGGTGCATTCTGATTAACTTTAATTACTTTTTTAACTTCACATTTGATGATTTTTTTAACCTAAAAAAACTATAGGAAAAGTGATTTGTGGGTTTATCCATATTCAACAGACCAAACAGATCATCACTTCCCCAAAAGCTACTTCAACACTCACTGAACCCCTTCACTGATACACTCCTCACCACCCTTTACAGAGACACGTTCCCCCATTCACCTTCCCTCTCCCTGTCACAGAGGCTCCCTTCCCCTCTAAAACCCTCCAGTTCACAAAGGGATCCTTCACAGTAACCGTTGTCCCCTCTAACATCCCAGTGTACAAAAGCACTCTTACTCCTTAATGATCTTCTGTGTGCCAATCCCAGCTTCAGCTCCTATATGGCGTTCCAGGAGCAGACTCTGTGCTGTCGTGTGAATTCCTAATTCTTGTCCACAGTCTGTAACTCAACGTCCACTCCCAGAATCAAGCAGCAGTTGTCAATGAGGAGATCATCAAGGAGGGGAGGAGCAGAGGTTTGCTGACCAGATCTACTGGAGCAGCAAATCAGAGGTTGCATCACGCGTCCACCAATTTGTTGTCCCATGGGTAAAACCTGTATCGAGTTACTTGCACTGCATATATCTGGCTATGCCCCCTGGCTGCAACTGTTGGATAAAAATTCTGCTGCTACACTCCTGCCACAGGCCTGGATTGCATGTCACAAAATTGTGCAACCTAAGCCCATGATTTTCTATTCATTTACGTTAGTGGGCTGCAGCATGCAATTTTACAATATGCACTTCCCGCGCACACCAATAGCACAGAAGCATAATTTTTACCCATTAACCGCACCCGTAGAAAAGTATCTCCTACTGCACCATTATGAATTTTAAATTTCCCTCAGCAACCACCTCAAGATTGCTCCCTTGTACAGGTGCCTTGTACAGAGGACCCCATTTGCAATTTTGAGTTACAAGTGCTCCGCACGCGCCCTGCCCATTTCTACCAGGTACTGAGCGGCGTAACTTAATGGAACTGCTGGAGGCCACTCAAAAATGGGCCCAGGCAATGTTTAATTTTTTTTGGCACTGCCAGGAGGAACAGGAATGGGCCTTCCCCAAAAATAACTCAAACCCACTGGCGGCCTGTCCTATCAGCTGGCTCAAAGTGGGAGCCAGTTGATTTTCTACCCTCCTACGACCGGCGAGCTTCAGCGGAACCACCCACAGCTCGCCAGTGCCATGTAACTGAGGCCTAGGCCTCAAAATAACTCAAACCTCCTGCTGGCAACAACAGGCGGGCGAAGCACACCCTCCACCCGCCACCTGCCTGTTAGCTGCCTGGAGTTAAAATCCACCCTATTAAGAACATAAAAATAGGAGCAGGAGTAGGTCATTTGGCCCCTCCAGACTGCTCCGCCATTCAATAAGATCATGGCTGATCTTTTACCTCAACTCCACTTTCCTGCACTATCCCCATATCCCTTGATTCCCTTAATATCCAAAAATCTATCTATCTCTGTCTTGAATATACTCAATGACTGAGCCTCCACAGTCCTAAATGGCTGACCCCTTATTCTGAGACTGTGACCCTTGGTTCTAGACTCCCCAGCCAGGGGAAACATCATCCCTGCATCTACCCTGTCAAGCCCTGTAAGGATTTTGTATGTTTCAATGAGATCACCTCTCATTCTTCTAAACTCTAGAGAATATAGGTCTAGTCTACTCAATCTCTCCTCATAGGACAATCCCCCCATCCCAGGAATCAGTCTGGTGAACCTTCATTGCACTCCCTCTATGGCAAGTATATCCTTCCTTAGGTAAGGAGACCAAAACTGTACACAATACACCAGGTGTGGTCTCACCAGGGCCTATATAATTGCAGTAAGACGTCTTTACGCTTATACATAAATCCTCTTGTAATAAAGGCCAACATACCATTTGCTTTCTTAATTGCTTGCTGTACCTGCATGTTAACTTACAGTGATTTGTGTACAAGGACACCCAGGTCCCTCTGAACACCAACATTTCCCAATCTCTCACCATTTAAAAATACTCTGCTTTTCTATTTTTCCTACCAAAGTGGATAACTTCACATTTCTCCACATTATATTGTTTCTGAATAATTTACAATGACAATAATTCAGAGCAGTATCTTAATGACAGAAATGGCAATGGACCTGATGCAATACGCAAGCAGACAGGAACAATAACAGTCAGCAAAACATGGTAGGAATGAGGCTGAATTGCGTTAATGATGAGAAACAGGTAATACAATTTGGTGAGGGTCACAATCTCCTGTAAAAAGCAGAAATGAGAAATAACATTCTCAGTAAGTCTGAGAAGGCAAAACTGCACACACAGTGGTGAGCAGGAGATGTAAAACATGCATATTAAAGGGAAGTTAACTAGGTTTTGTGTCACATCAAGAATGAGTAAGCTGGCAGCCAAAAAGGATAAAAGTGTTTGCAATGGATATTGTATTTGTTTGAGATATATTTTAAGAGTATTACAGCAACCTCTCCACATTGGGAAACTAATTGAAAAGCTGCGAGTTACATAGGTATTAAAAGAAAAGTGATGAGTCAAGAGATTGTGGTTGAGCTATGTTAGTGCGCATTTACACTGCAGGTTTAGTAAACTGATTTCAGCTTCACACCATTGCTAAACTGGTAGCGTAAATCTGGAGCAGAAAAGCAAAATACTATAGTTGCTGAAAATCTGAAACCAAAATAGAAATGCTGGAAACTGACAGCAGGACAGTCAGCACCTGTGGAACTGAAAAAGAGGTGGACATGTCGACATATTGATACAATCAGAAATGTCTATTATATATAATTATAATGATTATAAAATCTAGAGAGGCAGAAAGGGATCATGAGTGGAATGATGTATGTTTCTGTGTTGTAAATGCTATGCAATTATGTAATTAGTCAGGGCCTGACCTGACTCTGAAGTGAAATGAACTGTGACTCCCTGGTGAGGGTAGTATCACGCCCTTTTAGTTTGACACCACATGGAATCTAAATATGATGCAGTGTCAAACCTGATTTCCAAAGTTGGAATCCCGAGACACTTTGCAAATCCAACCAATGTCACTTTAAATGCCTAGACAGCAGAGATTCTTTCCTCCCCGCTTTCTAAACATATCAAACTTTTAATTGTTGACGAAGTTCTGAGGAAGGGTCATCGACCTGAAACGTTAACTCTGTTTCTCGCTCCACAGATGCTGCCTGACCTGCTGAGTATTTCCAGCATTTTCTGTTTTTATTTTTAATTGTTGAGCCCGCTCCAAACCCATTTCCTGGGTCTACCTGAGGGTGCTGCCGATGAGGCAGTTGGCCCCAAATTGTTTTTCCTCATCGGGTGACCAATTTCTATCGATCATTTGGCCTCTTGATTTGGATTCAAGCCCCCTCTAAAGCAGGCCCAGCCTCATTTCTATCCCATTAACCAACAACTGTTAGAACCTGCAGTCATTTTTTTTTTTAATTCTGGCTAATTCTCCCCTCTCTAACCCTAGGATGCTGAGACCAATTGTGGCACCACTACTGGATTTATTTCAATAAATACAATGTACTGTAATTGTCCAGTTGAGATCAGCGAGCTCAGCATGGATCAGTGACAAAACCTGGGATGTCCCTGGATAATGTATAGCTGTATAGTGCAAGACTATTTTGCAAAATGATATATTTCTTTTAAAGCAACTTACTTTGAAGTTGGGACTAAGTAGGGCCTGAGAAACAGCCCCGATTTTAACTCGAGTGGTAGTGTTGGGAGGTGAGGGGGTGGGGGGTGAGTGAAAAGCTCCCGCGGCCAGGCAGGCAAGAGGCCCCGGCCATTTTAACTCCCAGGCCTTAGATTTTGTTTCTCATCTCCCGCCATCGCTTCTCTGAACCCAGGTTGAAATCTGATAACTGTTCACATATTTATCAGGATTAATAAAGTCCTCCTGGCACCTGTAAGTATATCCCAAGGCAGACTGCCGCTTCAACCCAGCGGCAATGACAAGAAGGCTGGCAGCCGGAAGAGGAATATCGGATAGCAGGAGACCGCCGGGAACCCGAGAAATTGGTCCCCGGCAGTCAGGTAAGTGTGTTGGGGTAGGGGTTGAAAAGGAAGCCCAGGTCAAGGGACTCCCAATATATCCTTATGGGGCCCGGAGATGCACTCCTGGGAACTATTGCCCACAAGAAAACCACTAGAAGTTTTTTTAAAAAGGGTACCTTACTAGGCCTCTTCTAGCCCTGGATCCATTTTGCGGCAGCTTTTCCCAGCGGTTGGCACGGTGCATGACTCACGCAGCCCAGGGTTAAATTTGTGTCAGTGCCCAAATTACATCATCAAATTACTTCTGAATATTTATGAGGCACTCACCTGCCTGCGACGAGGGGCTCACACCTCCCAAATCCCTGGCGTTAAAAAAGCAAGGGAGGGACTGCAGCGTGAACGGGAAGGTAAGCACTCTACCACCATTTTAACCCGCACGCCCATTCTCGTGGGTGCAGGGAGTTAAAATCAGGCCTTAAATGTTAATTTGGCTTGATTTAAGCAGTGAGAAAATGTAGGTAGCTGTACAATACCTTGTTTGAAAGTCCTTAACTACCTTAATAATTTTATTGAACAAGGTGCTTCTCAAATTCTTCTAAACAGCAGGTATCTGCTTCCTGTCCAGATGGTATTTTTGACAGGCAGTTTATCTTTTACACTGTGGGCTTCACCATGTCAAATTGCTGCTGTTGTTAATGCTTGCAGGTGCCAGGAGGACTTTATTAATCCTGATAAATATGTGAACGGTTATCATATTTCAACATGGGTTCAGAGAAGCGACGGGGGGAAATGAGAAACAAAATCTCTCCAGCCACCAGTGATCTACTTTTGTAATGCCTACAGGTAGAACATTAGATGGAGGTACTTCGTTCTGTGTACATAATGTATTCTCGTGCTCTCTGTCTCTCTATAGAATTGCAAGCCATTTACAATATAGCACATCTGTGTATGTTGGGGGTGGGGGGAGAGGGGGGGTGGAATTAGAAGATTATAACATATACTGCATTTCAATTTGTGAATTCATTATGAATCCGCTCCAGGAAGGGAGAATATTTCAACAGTCAACAGAGTGAGATTAACTATGAAAATCTTTACACAGTTCCTGAAAAGTTCAACTCTTTATTCCAGTCACACGTCTGTATTATCAGCTGTGTGGGCTTTATTCTACTTTATTACTATGCATTACATGCCTTTAAGTAGCACAGTTTAAAAGGAGGGTCGGTGTTCCCAAGTGGGTTACTGTTGATTTCTCTTCCCACAAGATAGCCTGCAAAGAATGGCATCACATCTATGCTACAGGTGTCCCACAGAATTTTAGATCAAAATACTTTAATGAATATCAGTTACACTGGGGTGTCAGCCCAGACCTAGTGGTAGCACTCTCGCCTCTAAGTCAGAAGGTTGTGGGTTCAAGCCCCACTCCAGAGATTCTGATGTATAATCCTGGCTGACACTCCAGTGCAGTACTGAGGGAGTGCTGCATTGTGAGAGCTGCCTTCTTTCAGGTGAAATGTTAAACCCAGGTCGCGTGAATCCTCTCAGGCGGTTGTAAAAGATCCCAATGCCACTATTCAAAGAAGAGCAAGAGAGTTCTCCCAGAGTCCAGGCCAATATTTATCCCTCAACCAAAGATTATCTGGTTATTTATCTCATTGCTGTTCGTGGGACCTTGCTGTGCACAAATTATAGCAGTAACTACACTTCAAAAGTACTTCATTGAATGTGAAGCACTTTGGGATGTCCTGAGGTCATGAAAGGCACTATATAAATGCATTTCTACATTTATAAATGATAGTTCTTTCATTACATTTTAGGTCAGAATTCTGTGGAAAAATACTATGAAGTATAACTTGGTCACAATTATTTATCCCACACAGAATCCACTGCAAAAGGCAACACTAACAACACTGCTGCTGTGATTACAAAGTGCGGTTGCAAGATCAATGTTTGCTCTGTACAGCATACTACATGGCTCAGAACACAACCACATAGAATTATTTGTATGAATATTCTACTTGTATTTATATATGATTGGGTAACATTCCCCTTTAAATTTTCTTTTCAGGCACAATAAGCTCAATAGGTCAATTTATGTTACTGAGATCAGCTCTTAATACCCTTCGGCCTTCAATGCTGCCATCTTCTTGAATAAATAGACTTTTATGCCCTAACAAAAGGAACACATTAGCAAGTGCATTCAAGCACAAGACTCAAACAAATTCTTAGATTCCTGGGTGGATAACTGTGTTATTCCAGAATACTTGGCAGCCAGAAGTACTTATCTTTGCTTAACTGGTGAATGCTATCCTTCACAAGTATGGAATAATCCTAATCATTTTCCTAATTACACATTGATATACCCTCTATTGCCAACATTCCTTGTAGAACTGATGTGTGGTTTATTAGCCCATTGAGTACACTAGGAACATGCATGATCAAGAACTGCTTATTTCAGAAACACATGCAGGGCAGAAATTATAAAATGCACAATGTGTTCCTTAATACAGTTTTCAGGTCAACTACATCTTTATTGCTCTCCAGTGGTAGGAAAAGTGTGAATGACTTACATTTTTAGTAAGACAATAGGCTTTTATGTCATCTAGATGGCCTGGTTTGTAAGCACCGTCCAAAGACTGTGTTCAATGTTGCAAATACTGTTTATCCTAACCTTTTTGTGGCACCAATACAAATCTGTGTGTGTTCTGGAAAGTGGGAGGATTATTCCCAATTCCCACTGTAATTACCTGTCCGCTCATGAAAATTCCTCCGTTTACACACAGTCCTTCAGCTACAGCCGTGTTAATTCAAAGAAAAACAACAAAAAAGTAGCTGTAAATAAAATGAAAAAAACTTAACTGCAGATCCATCAGCATCTCTGCCTTTTCCTTCTCCATGTTCCAACAATCTGTAAAGAGAAAACATAAGTTAACATTTTAGGTGTAGACCCTTCATCAGAACTGAAATCTGAAAGATAAGCAAGTCCCTAAATTAGATTGAAAAATACGAGATCATCTGTCATTCTCTCTCCTCCTATTTGTTTTATTCATTCCCATTTAGCGAACATAGGAAGATAGGAACAGGAGTTTGCCATTCAGCCCCTCAAGCATGATCCGCATGATCAATTAGATCTTTGTTCCGTATCCCTTGATACACTTACCTAACAAAAGTCTATCGCTCTCAGTCTTGATCTCAGCATCCAAAGCCTTTAGGGAGAGAGAGCTCCAGATTTCCATGACTCCTTATCTTCCATTTTCCAGTTCTGACAAAGGGTATATGCACTTGATATGCCACTTTTCCTCACAGTTGTTGGCAGACCTGCATTTCCAGCATTTTCTAATTTATATTTCAGTAAAGAAGTTGCTAGTCCTCTCCCATTGCATCAAAGCAATTTTACTTTGCAAGTGTTCCAATTTAATTTTAAAAATAATGCACAGTGTAAATGATGCAGCTTCCATGCTGAGCCAGAAGTAAGCAGAGCGCAGTTCATCTGAATGAAGTTGTCCACCAGTATCAATGCATTTATGATGCTAATACCGACTCCTCCTTAAAGAGGTATTTCTCAATTGATGTTTTTAGTGAATGGTGGTGGAGTCTTGGGAATGGCATTTTTCCCTTTCTGTGTGCAGTGTCACAATCAAGCACTCCTAGGTTTGGTGTATCATATCCTAAATCTACTCTACTTCAACATGTTTCTTAATTTCTATCCCCACTGCAGAAGTGTAATCTCTCCCATATTCAGCACTACTTCCTTTTGGACACTTTGGCCTAGAAATTCACTGACACCGTGCCTGTTTTACAGGCATAAAATGGGCACCTAAGCATCCAATATGGCGGGCGGCATAAATACGCACGTAACGTGCCAGAGGTACTCCACCCGCCATATTGGTAAAGCTCCTGTATAGGCGCCCAAGGCCCACACCTGAAACAGGCATTAGGTCCTTTATATATGCAAATAGGCGGCCAAACGCCTGCAAGAGGCCCCCTTACCAAAAATTGGGCTGCCCAGAACTCAGATGGCACCGGGTCTACTGTGTTCAGGGTAAACATGTCTACATGTACCCTAACTAGCAATCCTTAAAATGACCACTGGAGGCCACCACCAAAAAGATAATGGGGAAGAAATTCATCATAGCCCAGGAATGGGCGGTAACTTCAGAAAAGTTTGAGATTTAGCATTAGGCGCTAATGAATCACGCTGCATGCAAAATTCAGTATCATTGCTCAAAGAAAGGATTGGAGCGCGAATGGCCTAGCTCAGTGGCGCCACACTCAAAGCACTAATCAATATCAGGTGCAGTGTAATCGCAAGTCATCATTGCCACAGGCTCTTTCCAGTTCTTAAAGGGGAGGTTCATTGATGCTGCAGAACCTCATTCTCAGCATTGCTGACTATAAGAAGAGGAGTCAGCACTGCTGGCTGTGAACTTGTGTCAGCAAGCAGGAGCAGGCCAAGCCCAAGGAGCCGGATGACTCAAGCAGTTGACATAATGGCAGATACATGCCCCTGGGAGAGAGCCCGCAGATTTGGAGCGATGGAGGCCGGTGCTCTACCTAACAAGTGGCAGGAGGCCCTCGCCGCAAGTCTTCCGTGCCATGTGGAGGGTGGGTGCCCAGCATGTCTTGGGCAGCACTGTAGTCTTCAGGACTCACACAAAGTGCAGGAAGAAATTTAACAACCTCACTCGAGTGGTCAGGGTGAGTCAATGCCACAACAAATGCTACATACCACCATCTGAACCTCAGTCTGCACACACTGCCCAAAGCACCACACCCCCAGCACTCACCCACCAACAATCTCTACCTACCAACACTCACACCCACATTTCACACCTTGCACACAATGGCAACTATTCAACTATGGCAGGCACATCACCCAAACACATTGCTCCACACTCACTCGCACATTTTCCTTTCTCTTGCAGACCAAGACGGCTCACAACAGGAGGGAGCAGGAGCGCACAGGTGGGAGACAAGCCGATACCCAACCACTGTCTGCACTGGAAAATAGAGTGCTGGAGATTATTGGGCCAGGTGGTGGGTGGTTCATTCCTACTCCTTCTTCTCACATCCCACTTCCTCCTCACTCCACAAGCCTTTTGCACTTTCCAGCTAATCATGCTGTATGCATGCATTTTTACCTTCCTTCCCCCTCCCCTCACCTTAACCCAACTCTTGTGCCTTCATGTTTTTAGATAATCAGCATGCATCTGAGCAGCCTGTCCCTGAGGGCACTGTTGAGAGCGAGGCGGGAGAAGAGGAGGAGGAAGAATACACCGCGTCACTGCATGTCTCACCCGCAGGCACCAGCTCAGATACTGGCACTACCTGTTCTTTAGAGGCTGGTAGAGTAGTGAGATCTGCACAGGGTGATGCACCAGGAACGAGTGGGCTGCAGCAAGGCCAGGGGGAAAGGAGTCAGCTCCCCGGAGGGCGAGTTCTGCCGCACAGGACCTCGATGGGGAGATCTTTAGAAGAAGGCTGATGGGCATGCACATGGAGATGATGGGTGCAATGGCAAGGGTGCCCGAGAGCCTGTTGGCAAAGGTAAGGAGCATGGAGGAGTCCACCTCCAACATTGCACAAAGCTCTGCGCACACCATGGAGCCCATCGTTTCCAGTCGGGAAAGAATGGCCAACTCCCAGAGAGACCGTGGTGACCCAGACCTGATGCCGCGTGTGATGGGTGATCTGGCAGCTTCCATTGCAGCACAGGCGGAAGCGATGCAACGTCTTAGTGCTGCAATGCAGTCTCTGGTTGGTGCCTTTCAATCTCAGACTGCTCTCATCCAGTCTCAGCTTGATGCCACGCAAGCTCTGACTGCTGCCATCGTGGCTGGGTCGACCACCGTCCACTGGGGCTTTCACGGTGTCGCAGCAGGCCATCAACCTGTGCTCCAACAGATTGCTAGGGATGCTGAGGTGCTGTCCCGGGGGAGTGGCAGTGGGTCAATGGAGCAGGAAGCTGCTGTCCTCTCTCAGGATGACAGCATTCCTGCTCCCACCACTGGTACTCCGCCATTGCCCTTGCCGCAGCCTGTCATCCAGCCAGCCCAGACTGCTGCTGCCCATACTGTGGTGGTGCAGTCTCAAGGGCGTCCTGCAAGGCCATCTGAAGTCTCCCGCATGGACACTCAGCAGCCTTCCACCAGTCGTGCTGCAGCCACTGGGCCAACACTTCGTAGGAGCACTAGAGTAGGCAAAGGCACAGTAACAAGGGGCACTAAGGGATTGAACAAGGGTGAATAGTTAATATTGTTGTTGTAAATATGTGTTAACAGATTATTGATAAATTTATTAATTCAGTTTGGATTATTTTGTGGTGTGTTTCATTTCAGTTTTGTGCTGTGAAATGGCCTGCGACAGGGACGGAATGATGGGGATGTGGTGAGCAATGGGGATCTGGGGTTTAATTTATTGGAACCTCAGTCTGATGAGGTGATCACGGACTGCCCTTCTGGAAGACCGATTGAGTGGCTGCCTCCTCCCTCGCTCCTGTTCCTCCTCGTCCTTGTCCTCCTCATCTTCCTCTTCCTCCTCTTCCTCCTTGTCTTCATCCTCTCCCTCTTTCTCCTCCTGAGGTGGTCCCGCAATTCCTGGTGGCAAGGGCTGGGCCCTCATGATGGCCAAATTGTGGAGCATGCAGCAGATGGTGACAAAATGGGACACCCGCTCAGCCGAGTACTGGAGGGCTCCTCCCGAGCAGTCAAGGCAGCGGAACTGTTTGCTTGAGCACCTCGATGGCCTGCCCAATGATGTTCCTAGTGGTGGCATGACTCTCATTATATGAGTGCTGGGCAGGAGTGTTGGGTTTGCGGAGGGGAGTCATGAGCCAGGTGGAGAGCGGATAACCCTTGTCTCTGACCAGCCAGCCGCAAGCTTGATGTGGTGGCTGGATGAGTGTTGGCACACCAGTCTGGTGCAGGATGAAGGCATTGTGGCTACTGCCAGGATAGCGGGAATTCACATTGATAATTCGCTGTCTGTGGTCGCACACCAACTGCACATTAAGTGAGTGGTAGCCTTTGTGGTTACGGAAGATGTCAGGATTGTTATGCGGTGCTCGCAAAACCATGTGGGTGCAGTCAATGGTGCCCTGCATGGGGAATCCTGTTATCCTGGCAAAACCACATGCATGTTTATCCTGTTTCTCTCTGGTGATGGGGAAGGAAATGTAGTCCCTTCTCCTACTGTACAGAGCCTCTGTGACCTCCTGGATGCAGCAATGGATGGCGAACTGCGAGATGTTCGCTATATCTCCTGTTGCAGACTGGATGGATTCGCCAGCGAAGAAATTGAGGGCGACGGTGACCTTGACTGCCACTGAGAGAGCCGTGGTCACCCTGATCTGAGGCTCGAGGTCTGGTTGCAGGAGGTGGCAGAGTTCGGTGACCACATCCTTGGTGAAGTGAAGCCTTCTAATACACTGCTCCTTGATTAATTGAAGGTAGGAGAAGTGCTCTCGGAATACCGTCAGAGGGTAAGGCTTCCTGTTGAGAGCCCTCATGGCACTCCTCCTCCCTCTGGCCACATATTCCAATCTTTCTCGCTGCCTGCGCTCCCTCCACTGTAGATCCTGGAGGGCGAGGTCGACTGCCAGTACAGCCCCCATTAATTTAACCAAGTGTAGCACTTTGATATGTTGTGAGAATAAATGTAACTAATTTTTAGTTGCCACAACACTCCGGAGACTAAACAACCTTTAAATGACTGATTTAAACTGTTGCATAATGTCAAACTGACAAGGAAGCAGTGAAACAGCACTAACCTGAGAGCTGTGACACATTACTCATGATCCCTTTAAGTAGTGCCCCTGGAGCCGGCTATTGACTACTTCATGTCGCCTCTCTCTGTCACTGTCGGGGCGAGGCGCTAAGGCAGGGGGCGATAATCAATTTTGCAGTTCGGGGGCCCAGTGAGCATTGCAGCGGCGCTACGGGGGTGCCGGATTTGGCGTGTGTCGCTGGATTTGCCTCGTTGCAGCGCTACTGCCTCAGCACCCTGTTTGTGTCCCTGCCAGGTGCTAACTGGAGGTGCTAAGGTACCGAATTTCTCCCTCAATTTCTTTTTAAAATACTTACCTGAATGTGGTGCATTCCTGAAGATTGTTGCCGGCTTCCACTCGGCTGTCTCTCGATCGACCCACCACCCCCCTCCCCCACCATCCTGATAGCCACACTACTGATCGGCTCCCTCTCTCCCACCTCCCAATTGCCCCCCTCCCGATCGCCTCCCTCTCCCCCCACCCGATCACTAACCTGCCAATTGTCCCTCTCCTCCTCCCCTCCTCGATCTCCTCTCCCCTCCCAGGACCTAGCCACTGCCAGGGAAGCAGCCGGTCCAACCTGGTCCTTGTGGAACCAACGAGCTACCTCTTGATGCCCGATTGGCGTCTGCAACTCGCCGGCAATGTGCTGATGAGGCCCGAGACCCACTTTTGAATGAGCCTCAGGTCTCCAGCTTCTGGCGTGCGATCCCAGTGCACCACTTATTTGAGGCCCGAAACCAGGCCAAAATTAATTTCCCCCCCTTTAAATGACTTTACCAACGTTTGCCAATTTATGGATATTAGTGCGTTGTGAACTTGTTGCTAATAGAAACAAACTGCCCAACCTCATTTCATGTATTACCCTTACAGCAGACAGAGAGAGAAAACAACCCCACTTCCCCACTGCTTTTTATGCCTCCACATTTATGTTGCCAGCCAGCTACCCTTGTGCCCCACACAGCCTTTAAAAAGACTGAAATATGCATTTTAAACATATACAGCCTTTTTAAAAACCTAAATACATTTTTGCTGCCATATACAGTCATTGCCCTTAAATGGAAATCCCTTACATTTTCACAGCAGCCCTTTAATGATTGCACTCAACACGTGATACTCCATGCTCTCCTCCACCCCGTGCTTCCTTTAGTGAGCTCCCAGATGCTGGTGCAAACGAGGCTGGGACCTTGCCTATATTACGGATAGAGTTTCTGCAGGGGTTCCTCAATGTCCTGCCCATGACTTCGGCACAAGAGCAGCAAAAACCCAGCGGAAACTGAAATTCCAGGTGAATTTATCAAACTCACCAAAAAGGGAGTGAGGTTGGGCTTTGATCAATTTTTCAATGATCGGTGCATTTACAGCATTCTGAGCTTGACGGCACTTCACCAGGACTGGGATGTTCCTGAGATCTTCATCTCATTTCTATCATTGGGATCTTAATTGTGTCCAAAATGGCTGCTGTGTTCGCCTGCATACCCAACCTTTACAGTAATTTATTGTAAGGGAAGCACTTTGAGAGATTCTGAGAGATGTGATGAGGCACTATATAAAGACAAATCTTTTTTTCAATAAACAATTCCTTTAGTTGTCTCAATTGTAGTAAAGGATAATTTCTTAAACAAAAACATATTTAAGAAATGAGAGTTCTTCATTCTTTTAGTATTGAAAGAAAAAAATCACGGCTTAATGCTTTGAATATATCAAACTGATGTCTAAAGATACCATATGTAAGCATGTCTGGCATTAGTTATGCTAGCACACATAAAATATAAATTGTTCTCAACCCTACAAAGCACCTAACTTGTGTTTTTTCTAGTATAGGCACTAAAAATATATTTAAAATTGGATTGCTATTTGAGGTGATGTTTAACTGCATTTGTTCCACATGGCCAAATTCTGTTTAGCAACATCACGCAAAAAAAAATAAGATAGTGCCCAGCTCTTTAATTTACTGCAGGCTTCTAACAAAGTTCTGTGTTTTATTACCAGACTTAAAAGGGAATGTTGGGTTTGTGCTGACTCTGGATATTAGGCCTGAAAGGAAACTTATTAATAGCCTGAAACCTAATATAATAAAACGGAGTACAGTGGATTTCTATGACTGTTACATTCAGTTTGCCGGCCAAAAAAGTGACAATAAGCGTAACAGGGTTTCAATCCAATATGATGTTGTTTTCCTCAAAGGTTTTGTAGTAAAATCACTATAAATTAAATCAGCCACTTTTTGCAGTGACTTGTTGCAATTTTCTAGAGATGTTGGTAACATTGCCCATTTAGAAAAGAATTGTGAACATTTCCATCTCAGAAAACAATAAATGAAATATAATAGAAAGCAGGCAGTGAGTTACAGCACAATAATTCATCTAAGGTGTGTGATGACATCATAAATTGTAAGTGTGAATGTCAAGCCATTTCTGAATGTCACTAGGACCTCGCATAAGAACAATTTTTTTTATCAACAGTAAAAAGGCATTGGGCATAACAAGCCTACCCTCTAATAATAAATCTCAAACCCACCTATTCACCTTCTCACCAAGTCCCTCAATCTCTTCTCTCTTCAGAAACATGTCCAATTATCTCCTGAACTCATTTACATTGTCCATCTTTGGTAACATTTATCACAACTCTGAAGCCACTGAGCTAAGGTTCCTGTTCCTGATCAGTATCCAGATTAGCCTTGCATTGTCCATATTTTTACTATTTGTGTTTCAATGCAATCTGTAATGAAAGGGAAGCATGTAGGCCCGTCTAAAATAACATGGAAGAGGCAGTTACTGAGCATCTTAGGACATTCGTCTTCTGGGCGGCCAGCCGGCTGGAGGTCTGGTCCATTTTGAGGGCCAGACTTCATTAACATACAGCCAGCAGACAGCAGGTGGAATACAAGCGGCCCAGGGCAGCCCGCCGGTTCAAGGTTATCACAATATCAGGTTCAGCTTCAGAGACCTCGCCGCAAATTAATGTTCTCGAACCACAGAGATCACTGACCCTTATGAGGACGCAGCCTCCAGCAGGGAATGCGGGCAAAAGCACAAGAACAGACAGGTGACTCTCCAATCTCTATCAGTTCCCTACGGAGTCCCCTACCAGTCAGTTACTTGGTTTCATCTACTCTGGACAAATGACAGGAGAAACCCTCAACAGCAAAGAGGCCTCCACAGCCAAAGTAGAACTAGCCTTTTCTAGCACATGCACAGGCCCATCAGGTACTGTACAAAGGAAGGCAGACACCTGAATTACAAGCAGGCCTCTCAGGAAGTCTCCACATCTATTCCCTCCACTAGTACATCACATAGGAGTGGTAGAGAAGAAGGACCATGACGCACTATTGCACAACTTCACTATTACATATTTTGAATAATAGTTTCGGGTGTATATATTGTGATACACAAGGTATCGCAATTGTGTGTCGCAGTCTCGCTGGACCAGAGGGTCTTTACCTGTCCGTCATTGTTCGTATTCGTATAAAGATGCAAGAATCACGGTCATTGTTTTGCTTCCACGTTTATGTTTACCAGTAACAATGAGAATTTGTTTACAAAAGGAAAATGACTGGCATTATGGAAAGAACTCCTCAACCATAGCCTGCAATACCAATGATGCTCCTGCAATGGCTGCTCTGTTCCTGCTAGCTCTTTGTCATCCCCCTCCTCAGTTTCTGCTCCCTGTGTCATGGTGTATCATGCCATCATCACCCCTCTCCTCAAAAATACAACCCTTGTTATCTCTGTCCTTGCAAACCACCATCCCCATCTCCAACCTCCCTTTCCTCTCCAAAGTCCTTGAACATGTTGTCGCCTCCCAAATCTGCGCCCATCTTTCCTGCAATTCCATGTTTGAATCCCTCCAATCAGGTATTCACCCTTGCCACAGTACCAAAACGGCTCTCATCAAAGCCACAAATGACATCCTTTGTGACTGTGACAAAGGTAACCTATCCCTCCTCATCCTTCTTGACTTGTCTGCAGCCTTTGACACGGTAGACCACTACTTCCTTCTCCAACGCCTCTCCACCGTCATCCAGCTGGGTGGGACTGCACTCGCCTAGTTCCATTCTTATCTATCTAATCGTAACCAGAGAATCACCTGCAACGGCTTCTCTTCCCGCTCCCGCATCGTTACCTCTGGTGTCCCCCAAGGATCTATCCTTGGCCCTCTCCTATTGCTCATCTACATGTTGCCCCTTGGCGACATCATCCGAAAACACAGCGTCAGTTTCCACATGTACGTTGCCAACACTCAGCTCTACCTCACCACCACTTCTCTCAACTCCTCCACGGTCTCTAAATTGTCAGACTGCTTGTCCGACATCTGGATGAGCAAAATTTTCTCCAATTAAATATTGGGAAGACATTGTTTTCAGCCCTCGCCACAAACTCCATTCCCTAGCCACTGACTCCATCCCTCTCCCTAACATCTGTCTGAGGCTGAACCACAATGTTTGCAACCTTGGTGTCATATTTGACCCTGAAATGAGCTTCCAACCATACATCCGCAGCATAACTAAGACCACCTATTTCCACCTCCGTAACATCGCCTGTCTCTGCCCTTGCCTCAGCTCATCCACTGCCGAAACCCTCATCCATGCCTTTGTTACCTCTAGACTTGACTATTCCAATGCACTCCTGGCTGGCCTCCCACATTCCACCCTACACAAACTTGAGGTCATCCAAAACTCAGCTGCCCATGTCCTAACTCGCACCAAGTCCTGGTCACCCATCACCACTGTTCTCGCTGACCTACATTGGCTCCCGGTTAAGCAATGCCTCGATTTCAAAATTCTCATCCTTGTTTTCAAATCCCTCCATGTCCTCGCATCTCCCTATCTCTGTAATCTCCTTTAGCCCCACAAGCCCCCAAGATATCTGTGCTCCTCTAATTCTAACCTCTTGAGCATCCCTGATTATAATTGCTCAACCATTGGTGGCCGTGTCTTCTGTTGCCTAGGCCCCAAGCTCTGGAATTCCCTGTCTAAACCTCTCCGCCTCTCTACCTCTCTTTCCTCCTTTAAGACACTCCTTAAAACCTACCTCTTTGACCAAGCTTTTGGCCACCTGCCCTAATTTCTCCTTATGTGGCTCGGTGTCAATTTTTTTGTCTTAAAATACTCCTGTGAAGCGCCTTGGGATGTTTTACTACATTAAAGGCGCTATATAAATACAACTTGTTGTTGTATTGATGGCCCTTAGATACAGACTCTTTCCATGTCTAGATTGTCCTGTAGCACAGGACCACTATTTTGTCAAATCTCTCTGGGACACATTATAACACACCCATAATGCAGTTCAATCATTGAAATTGTGACTCATAGAGAAATGTTAGCCCTTTAGAACATCATATAAGCATATAGTTTAGCAGAAAGCTTGTGCAGTGGTTGATTATTGTTGGCATATAGTTCAATTTATTCTAAAACTGCTTAAGTCAGATTTAAAGTGGATGGAAAAGACTGCATTCTGACAAGATCCGGAATGAATTTTCCTGACTGAAGGGAAGGAATTATGTACTCATTCCAGAATCTTTTCTCCAAAGGAGTATTTTTCTCATTCACAGAGCTGAAACAAATATTTTCTCTTTGAAACCAATACTTTTAGCAGTGGTTACAATTATAGTCAATCTTACAGGAATCTAGGACATAAAATAGGGAATTCCACTCCAAATAAAAGTGAATGAGCTAGAAAAGGAGATAAAAGCCACTAAAAAGAAACCAAGATGCATTCATGCTTTTTCATTAGTTGTGGTGAAAGTTCAAATACAATCAATTTGGACAGGAAATGGTAGACGAATTAAGAGTTTGGGATATAATTCACATGAGATGTGCACTTTTACTAGTCATAAATTGAAATAATACAAGATATTTCTTTAAAAGTCCAATTAGCGCCAGCATTACTCAAAAGACAAAGGATCAAGATATCAATGTTAGAGATGCAGGCAGCAGCGAATGAGTGGTGAGCTTCCTGGCATGGTATTACCTTGCTATTGCATCATTCTGGGCAGAGTATTTAAACAATAGAAAAAATATTTGGGCAATGTAAAACACTGTGGATGATGCAACTAGACTTATGCTTCGCAGCCAAATAATTAAGTGCTGCCATCACCAAGAGAAATGCTTCCTCTTCTTAGGCAGTCCCTCGGAGCCGAGGATGACTTGCTTCCACATTAAAAATGAGTTTGCAGGTGACTGATGAGTCCAATGCGGGACCTACAGTCTGTCTTGTTTTGCACACTTTGTACAAAAATAATAAATTGCAGGACAACGGAGTATTACAGTTTAACTCTTTATTTAAGCATTAGGTCTGTGATCTTATTCATAGCAGTACCAGTGGGGGAAGCCTGGCATTAGGACCCCTAGCCTGGGTCTTCAAAACAATAGTAGTCCTTACAGATGCCTGCAGGCCAATGACAACTCAGCATGTGCTCACATGTGAATATAATAGGTATTCCTTACAGATGCCTGCGGGCCAATGATAATTCAATATTCAAATGTTACATCCCGTTTCTTTTAAAAGAAAAATGTTATGCATTACTTTTAAACCTTTCTTCTACATAATGTTCTCGGTAGCATAAACATATAAGTAAACTCAGCATTTAACTAGCACTGAAAACATCTCAGCGTTTCAATAACGATGTACAGTATTTTTTTAGGGCAGCAATCGCCTACACCCTTTGACAGTTCACAAGTCAAGGATAACTCTAGGCTTGACCTCTCATCCCGACCTTGTGTGGTATGAAACTGAACATGCTCCTGAATCGGTCAACAATTCAGGTTCAGGTTTAGGTTCAGGTAAGTATGATGTGTTTTGTGCATTGCTCTGTTCATCACACTCTGTTGAACTGATCCTCTCGTCGGAATGACGGTGTTGTTCCTTGGTGTTCAGGAGGTGCCTGCAATTGCGGCGGTACACCTGTCCTTCTTGGGTGCGGACGTGATACGATCGCTCAGTGTCAGCAGGCTGGATGACGACTGCTGGCTTCCAGAAGTCATGCTCCTGGATTCTGACAGATTCTCCATTGTGCAGCGGCGGCAGTAGTCTAGCTGACCTGTCATAGTATCTCTTTTGGTGTTGCTGTCTCTGTACACATTTTGCATGCACTTGCTTGTAGCTGACGACCTCTGGCTGCAGCTGCTGGTTGGTGCTTGGAAGGATTGAGTGAAGTCTGCAGCTCATCGACAGCTGTGCTGGTGACTTGAAGTTGTCAACCGGAGTGTTGCAGTACTCAAGGAGACTGATGTAGGGGTCTCTTTTGTCCGCTTTGGCTTTGTCCATGAGTGTTTTTGCAATCTGGACAGTTTTTTCAGCAAGGCCATTACTTTGAGGGTAATGTGGGCTTGATGTGACATGTGTGAAATCCCATGCCTTGGCAAACGACTCAAACTCTTTTGATTTGTATTGGGGGCCATTGTCTGAGACTAAAGTCTCTACCATGCCATGCCTGGCAAAGGCTGCCTTTAGCTTGTGGATCACAGCTGCAGATGTGGTGCTGTGAAGCTTGTCCAGTTCAAAAAATCTGCAGTAGTAATCAACAGTCATTATGTAGTCCTCGTTGTTCCATGTGAATAGATCCGTTGCCGCGACCTGCCAGGGCCTTGTCTGGGATACAGTGAGGTGTCATGGGCTCTTTAACATTTGATGGGTGGCGTTCTAGACAAATGGAACATTTTCCGACGAAGTCCTCAATGTGTTTGCACATTCCGGGCCAAAACATAATGTCACGTGCTCTTTGTTTGCATTTTTCCATGCCCATATGTCCAGCATGAATTTTTGTCAACATCTCTTCTCTGAGACTGGTAGGAATGATCATTTTCTCCCCTTTGAAGACGACTCCGTTGATTCGTCTCTGTGGTTCCAGAATTCAGATATGCTCTGAGGGCATTTCCTCCTTTCCTCAGGCCATCCTTCATGTATGACTTTGCTCAGCAGTGTGAGTTGTGCATCTTTCTCTGTTCCTGCTCGGATCTCCTTCAGTTTTGAGTCACTCACAGGTAAGCTGTTGTACACCATGTGCACCTGCACATCCATGCCTTCACTGAGGCTGCTGTCCTGGTAGCTAAGAGACTTTCTGGAGAGCGTGTCTGCGACAGGAATGTCTTTGCCTGGATGGTGAATGATTGTGAAGTCGTACTTCTGTAGCTGAAGGATCATTCTCTGTAGCCTTGGTGGGGCTGCGGCTAGTGGTTTCCTCATGATTGACTCGAGGGGCTTGTGGTCAGATTCCACAATGACTTGCCGGCCATAGACGTACTGGTGGAAACGCTTACATCCAAACAGAATTGCATATAGCTCTTTCTCGATTTGAGCATAGCTGATTTCACTGTCTGTGAGAGATCTGGAAGCGTAGCCGATGGGCTTTCCTTCTTGCAGTAATACTGGGCCTAGTCCGTACTTTGACGCGTCCACTTGTAGTCTGAGCTCTTTGTTGGGGTCAAAGTAGGCAAGAACTGGTCCTGGTTCTCTGGTGATTAGGTCTTTCATTTTCTGAAATGCTGTGTCATGTTGTTTGTCCCACAGGAACTCATTGGATTGTTTGAGCAACTGACGCATGGGTGCGTTGATTTCGGAGAGGCTCGGGGCAAACTTGGCTAAGTAGTTAACCATACCTAGTACTGTCTCTAACTCTGCACGGTTCTTCGGCGGCTCCATCTTCTTGATGGCGGAGATTTTCTCTGGATCCGGCTTAATGCCATCAGTTGAGAGGCGATGCCCGAAGTAACTGATCTCGGTGGATCCGATTATGCTTTTCTCGGGGTTGAGCCGGATACCTTTCTCCCGTGATCTTTGTAGCATCGCACGGAGGTTCCTGTCATGTTCCTCTCTATTCCTGCCATAGATGAGGATGTCGTCTATGATTGCGACTACTCTATCGAGGCCTTCATAGGTTTCGTCGCTCTTCCGCTGGAATTCATCCTGAGCTGAGATAAGATCAAATGGTAAACGCAGAAATCAATAGCGTCCAAATGGTGTGTTGAACGTTGTTAGCTCAGATGACTCTTCCGTGAGCTTGATAGTCCAGTATCCTGATCGTGCGTCCATTACACTGAAGTAACATGCTCCCACTAGCTTGGGTGTGATGTCATCTAGCATTGGTAGAGGGTAGTGAGGGAATTTGATAGCCTTGTTCAAATCTCTGGGGTCGAGACAGACTCTGAGCTTGCCTGTACGTGGTTTCTCAACCATTACTAACGCATTGACCCACTCTGTCATTTCTGTTTCCTGGATGATGATTTCTGTATTCTCCATGCTCTGCAGCTCCTCCTTCAGGCGACTATGTAGAGCAAGGGGTATCCTTCTCGGTGGGCAAACCACAGGGGTTGCTGATGGGTCAAGGTGAATAGTGCATTCACCTGGGAATAGTCCGATTCCTTTGAAAACATCAGCAAACTCCTCCATGACTGTCTGCTTCTCAACTGGTGCTGTCAATGATAGCACTAGCTTGACGAGGTCCATGTCTAAACATGCCTTTAGACCTAGCACTGGAGGTGCTCGAGTGTCAACAATGTAAATGTCCAACATCATGTCGCTTTCTTTGTACTTGCATTTCATCACACATGTGCCTTTTACAATGAGCTGCTCACCCCCATAGCTAGTCAGTCTGCATGAGGTGGGCTGTAGCTCACACTCATCCTTCAAGCTGTGATACTCACTCAGAGGAATTACATTAACCTGAGCCCCAGTGTCTAGTTTAAACTTAAGCTCTTTGCCCTGCTTTCCTATCTCAATATCTGCAAAGGCTTGCTCAGTCTCTGAAATCTGTTTTTTCTGTGACACAGAATCAATAAACAGTTCCTCTGCATTTGGCTCTCTATCTGGCATTTGGCTGTCACTCACTGTGTGTACTGCTCTTCCCAAAACAGTCCTGCAAACTTTAGCAAAGTGATTCCGTTTACCACATTTAGCACATTGCCTTCCTTTGGCAGGGCATTGCTCCTTTTCCCCATGCACCTTGTTTCCACAATATCCACAGTTTTTGAAGCGTTTTATGTCTGTGTCGCTCATTTTTAGAACTCTCTCGGTTCTTTCTGTTCTGAAACACGCTCTCTGGGCGGTGTTCTTTGGTGTGTGTCTATTAACTGCGTGCACTGTCTGTTTACGCAAGCTGCTCATGGCACCGGTTATGGTTTTCAACTGTGCTTGGGCTATCTCGTGTGATCTAGCTATGTCCATAGCTTTGTCCAGCGTTAGCCCGGACCCAACATTCAAAAGTTTCTCTCTCACTTTAGCTGAATGTATTCCAAACACGATGCGGTCTCTGACCATCTCATCTTTATCTGCATATTCACAGTCTTTTACCAGCAGTTTTAACTCAGTCACGAACTGTTCAAACGACTCACTAGCTCCTTGTACTTTCTCCTGAAACTTGTACCTAGCGAATATCGTATTTGTCTTGGGCATCACATATGATTCAAAACGGTCAAAATAACTTTTCAGTACCTTTGCTTCATCCGCGGTGAGAGACCATGTGTTAAAAATGTCTCTCCCTTTTTCTCCGATCCACAGGAATAGGTAGCTGCATCTTTCTTCCTCCCCTTTGCTTTTCAGCGGACCCAAGAACATCAACTCCATGTGTTGCTTGAACTTGCACCATTCTCTATGTAAGTTCAAAGATCCCCAATCCATTCGAGGCAAGGGAGCTCCAATGATGTCCATTTCAATTCCTTGTTCTGACACCATGCCTTGTTTTGCACACTTTGTACAAAAATAATAAATTGCAGGACAACGGAGTATTACAGCTTAACTCTTTATTTAAGCATTAGGTCTGTGATCTTATTCATAGCAGTACCAGTGGGGGAAGCCTGGCATTAGGACTCCTAGCCTGGGTCTTCAAAACAATAGTAGTCCTTACAGATGCCTGCAGGCCAATGACAACTCAGCATGTGATCACATGTGAATATAATAGGTATTCCTTACAGATGCCTGCGGGCCAATGATAATTCAATATGCAAATGTTACACAGTCTCTGGCACAGGTGGGGCAGACGGTGTTTGAAGGGGCAGCTGGGTGGGGTGCTTGGGTTGACGTGCGCTCCTTGCGCTGTCTGCGCTTGGCTTCCGCTTACTCCCGGCGAAGAGACTCGAGGTGTTCGGCGCCTTCCCGGATGTTTCTCCTCCACTTTGTGCGGTCTTGGGCCAGGGATTCCCAGGTGTCGGTGGGGATGTTACACTTTTTCAAGGATGCTTTGAGGGTGTCCTTGAAGCGTTTCCTGTGCCCACCTGGGGTTCTCTTGCCGTGCCGGAGCTCCGAGTAGAGTGCTTGTTTTGGGAGTCTCGTATCGGGCATGCGGACAATGTGACCATCGGAGCTGATCGAGCGTGGTCAAAGCTTCGATGCTGGGGATGTTGGTCTGAGCAAGAACACTGATGTTGGTGTGCCTATCCTGCCAGTGGATTTGCTGGATCTTGCGGAGGCAGCGTTCGTGGTACCTCTCCAGTGCTTTGAGGTGCCTGCTGTACATGGTCCATGTCTCTGAGGCATACAGCAGGACGGGTATCACTGCTGCTCTGTAGACCATGAGCTTAGTGCCGGGTTTGAGGTCCTGGTCTTCAAACACTCTCTTCCTCAGGCGACCGAAGGCTGCACTGGCACACTGAAGGCGGTGTTGGACTTCGTCGTTGACGTCTGCCCTTGTTCACAGTAGGCTCCCAAGGTATGGAAAGTAGTCCACGTTGTCCAAGGCCTTGTGGTGGATTTTGATAATCGGGGGGCAGTACTGTGTGGCGGGGGCAGGTTGGTAGAGGACCTTTGTCTTACGGATGTTTAGTGTAAGGCCCATGCTCTCGTATGCTTCGGTGAAGGTGTTGACGATGGTTTGTGTAGTGTATGTACTTTGCAGAAGGAACTATATTCTGCAGCCCCTGTATACTGCAGTACCAGTAGTGACCACCCCTGTATATAAGCCTGTGTAGTAACTTTTACATAGTAGTTCCAGGTTGTCTCCACTCAGTAAAGACCTGTTATAACCAACTCCTGCAGTCCGTGTCTCAATTATACACGGACATAATACTGGTGACGAGCAGATCCGAACTTACCTGCAGTCTGCACCACCTCATGGGGATCCATCCCTGAAGCGAAGTTATCAGAGGTCGAGGCCAGAAGGAAGAAAAAAAATTAAAATAAACGAACAGAAGAAACGGGCGTCGACCGTGGGCATCCGCCTCTGATTCATCGGAGTTGAAGATTTGCAGGAGAGGCTGTCGAGAGCGGGGCTTGGTTATCCTGTCAATGGTGTGTCAGCTAATCGGGCTGGTGGCAGGTAGTACACTGATCCTTCCTGGGCTGCGGCGGTCTAGAGCTCAATCGGGTGGCTTTTCAACGGGGCCGAGCAGCGTTGTCAGGAAGAGGAGAGAGAGAGAGGGTGGAGCACACAGGGCGCGGCCGGTGCTATGAAGCCGGGCAGCGTACAGACCCGAGAAGAGGGAGGCAAGTGTCCCGCAGGGTTGCTCCGACAACGGGAAATAATAAAAATTAGAAGCGCAGAAAGCCGCGAGGAGCTGCAGTTTGCCACGGGAACCGCGGAGACTGGCATTAGCAGCAGCGCGGGGGGGGAGTGCGCGAAGACCATAGGGCGTCGCCATCAAGGCATAAAACACCAGCAACAGTGCTAGCAGCAGCGGAGAAGACAGAAAGCGCGGGAGGCGCCATCTTAATCCAGCGGGGAAGAAGGCAAAGCGCGGGAGGCGCCATTTTGTTAAATCGTGGAAGAAGGCAAAGCGCGGGAGGCGCCATCTTAGATTTCCAAGATGCTGAAGACTGGCAATATCACTGCCTTCAATAATGCAATAGAAGACTGGACAACGTATGTGGAAAGAGTCGAGGTATATTGCGAGGCAAACGAAGTAGCCGATGAGAAAAAGGCATCGGTACTACTAAACTTAATGGGCGCAAGAACATATGGCCTATTGCGGAACCTGATTACTCCAGCCAAACCGAAGGCGAAGAGTTTTAACGAAATTGTTGCTATCCTACAGGAACACCTAAATCCTACACCGCTGTTGATAGCAGAAAGATTTAAATTCCACAGGAGAAATCAGCATAAAGATGAGAGCAATGCTGATTACCTTACGGAACTACACAAGCTATCAAAGCACTGCCAGTTCGAAGCAGGACTGGCAGATACCCTACGGAACAAATTTGTGGACTCCTGAGTGAAGGAACCCAGAAGAGGTTACTCTCAGAGAAAGAGCTGACGCTAGATAAGGCTTTCAGCGTGGCAGTATCATACAAAGCAGCAGCAAGGGGAGCTGCAGAAATACAGCAAAAGCCACAGGAATACGGCACCCATGAAATGACACGGGGATTTGAAAAATATTATCGCTGCGGCTGAACAACCCATGACCAGAAGGACTGCTGGTCCAAGGACAAAATATGCAGGCAATGCGGAAAGATGGGACACATTGCACGAGTTTGCAGGTCTGGGAAGAAGACTAACGACAACAAAAAGGCTACTAAGGAACAGCACAGGAAAGTACAAAAGATGACGGACAGTAGTTCCGAAGACCAGATGAGCGATAGTGAATCCGGGAACAAGAGAGTAAGCTGTCTCAAACTTCACAACGTAATCGCAAAAGAGGATCACCGAACCATTTGGGTCACCCTCACGATAGCAGGGTCCCAATTCAAAATGGAATTGGATACAGGATCAGCTCTGACCGTCATGAATCGACGAGACTACGAGCGGCTATTCTCACACATACCCTTGAAAGAGACATCCATTGTCTTGAAGACGTATACGGGGCAAAAAGTATACCCCAGAGGAAAAATAAGGGTGCCTGTCAAATACAACGGCAAGGAAATACAGAAATTATATCTGTACATACTGCAAGATGGTGGACCACCGTTATTGGGACGTGAATGGATCAGAAAGATAAGTTTAGACTGGCACTCCATTCAGGCACTGACGGTGGCTGGTAAAAAGGATGACGACGTCACTCCTGGACGATTGTCAACAATCTTAGCTAACGCCAAAGAGGTATTTCAACAAGAACTGGGAACTCTTAAAGGCGTAACCGCCTCGATAAAAATAGAAGAGAATGCAATTCCCAAGTTTTTCAAGGCAAGACCGGTACCATATGCAATTCGCCCAGCCGTCGAGGCAGAGCTGGAGAATCTGGAGAATGCAGGCATGTTATCTAAGGTAGACTGGAGCGAGTGGGCGACACCCATCGTTCCTGTCATGAAGAAAACGCTAAACAATAAGTCTGAGGAGCCAAGGAAGGTTCGCATCTGTGGGGACTTCAAGGTGACGGTGAACCCAGTCCTTCACACAGTACAATATCCTCTTCCGAGGATAGAAGATATTTTCGCCCCACTATCTGGAGGGAAGCGTTTTACAAAAATTGACCTAGCACAAGCATATTTGCAGATGGAGGTTGAAGAATCCTCTCGGAAATATCTCACGATAAACACTCACAAAGGTCTTTACCAGTATAATCGACTGGTATTCGGAGTAGCATCAGCTCCGGCGATATGGCAAAGAGCGATGGAACAAGTCCTGCAAGGGATTCCGGGGACTCAGTGTTACTTGGACGACATCCTAGTGACAGGTGAAGATGACAGTGAACACCTTGCCAACCTAGAGCAGGTGCTCACTAGACTAAGAGAACATGGGCTACGAGCCAATCGCCCCAAGTGCGAGTTTTTTAAGAAACAGATATCGTATTGTGGCCACGTGATTGATGAAGAGGGGTTACATAAGTCCCCTGACAAAATTGAAGTGGTGGTTAAGGCTCCAGCGCCTGAAAATGTGTCGCAACTGAGGTCATTCCTCGGATTGGTGAATTACTACCATAAGTTTTTGCCGAATTTGCCCACAATTCTGCACCCACTGAACGCCCTATTACAAACTGGAGTAGCATGGAAATGGAGCGATGAATGTAAGCGGGCCTTTCAGAAGAGTAAGGACCTAACCACTTCAAGAGAAGTATTGGCTCACTACAACCCATCACTACCGATAAGACTGGCGTGTGATGCGTCTCCCTACGGCATAGGAGCGGTACTGTCACATAAATTCCTTGATGGTTCAGAGAGGCCGATAGCTTTTGTGTCGCGCTCGTTAACTTCAGCCGAGCGTAACTACGCCCAGATTGACAGAGAGGCCCTCAGCCTGGTGTGCGGGGTGGAGAAGTTCAATCACTACTTGCACGGTCAGAAATTTACTCTACTAACTGATCATCAACCTCTTGCCTCCATTTTCAACCCTCAGAAGGGCGTACCGATAATGACAGCACAACGGCTACAGAGGTGGTCCCTTTTTCTAGGGGCACACCAATATGACATCGAGTACAAAGGAACTAAACAGCATGGGAATGCTGGTGGATTGTCGCGCCTACCGTTGCCGACGGTGGAAGAAGCACCTGCAGTGGATCCAGTGGAGATATTCCACTCGACCATAGTCGAATGTCTCCCTGTGACGAATGCAAACATAGAAAAGGAAACACGAAATGACCCGACACTCTCCTGGGCTTATGATTTAACGGTGAAGGGATGGCCAGCACATGGCGAACCACTGCTGCCAGCATTCTCGCCGAGAAGAGAACAGCTGTCAGTGTGCAGAGGAACCTTGATGTGTGGATCCAGAGTAGTAATTCCACCCAAATTGAAGGATAGAGTGCTCAATGAGCTTCATGAGGGTCATCTGGGAGGGGTAAAAATGAAGAACTTAGCCAGAGCATTTGTGTGGTGGCCAGGAATCGATAGAGAAATCAAAGAGATGACCAAGAGCTGTACAGGATGCCAGAAGGTCCAAAACGCCCCACCACAAGCCCCTCTACATCAATGGGAGTGGCCCTCATCTCCATGGAAAAGGGTGCACATTGATTTTGCTGGTCCATTTATGGACTCAATGTTTTTAATTGCAGTGGATGCACATTCAAAGTGGCCAGAGGTAATAAAAATGTCCTCAACCACCACAGAAAAAACTATCACAGTCTTACGAACCATATTTGCCAGAAATGGGCTGCCTGAACAGATTTGCTCCGACAATGGACCACAGTTTGTGTCTGAAGAGTTCCGGAGGTTCTTAAAGAACAATGGTGTTAAGCATTACACATCCGCCCCATATCATCCAGCCACCAATGGATTGGCTGAGAGGTTCGTTCAAACATTCAAGAAGGCTATTAAGGCAATGTATAATGAAGACATACCCCTACAACACAAGGTGGATAACTTCTTGTTTGCCTACCGGAATGCGACACATGCGGTTACCAACCAAACTTCAGCCATGATGTTCTTCAATCGAACACTACGATGCCGCTTGGATTTGGTTAAGCCAAACATCAGAAGAGATGTGGAGAACAGGCAGTTTCAGAATATGAATGAAAGGCCGACCAGGAGTTTTAAGATAGGTCAACCAGTTTTGGCCCGGGACTACCGCACAGAGAAATGGCAGCCAGGAACGATCTGTACGCGGCAAGGACCTCTAATGTATACCGTGGACATTGGAGAGAGCATTGTAAGACGCCATGCTGACCAGATTCTAGAGTCACTGGAAAACGTCAATTCCACACCACGATCCGATACACCTGGTGATGAAACCGAAGTACCAATTGCATCTACCTCAGAATCGGTGACATTGGAAGCAGACGAACCAAACAACGACGTTGATCCCGAATCAACTTTGCCAGAAGAACCTGATACCCCAAAGAGGCGTTATCCAGACAAAATCAGGAAGCCTCCTCAAAGACTGAACTTATAATTGCTTAACTTCAACTAATGTATCTAGCAACTGTAATTGTAAATATGTTATTTAATTATTAATCGAATGTTATGTACTGTTTAGCTAAAAGGGGAGGAATTGTAGCGTATGTACTTTGCAGAAGGAACTATATTCTGCAGCCCCTGTATACTGCAGTACCAGTAGTGACCACCCCTGTATATAAGCCTGTGTAGTAACTTTTGCACAGTAGTTCCAGGTTGTCTCCACTCAGTAAAGACCTGTTATAACCAACTCCTGCAGTCCGTGTCTCAATTATACATGGACATAATAGTTTGGAGTTCGACCTCCGAGTGAGCGCAGACGCAAGTGTCCTCTGTATACTTCCATCGTCTAAGTGTCTGCTCATTTCTTGCCTTTTTCCAGAGGACCCTCCCAATGATCAAGCATCTCTTAAATCATTACCCATTGTTTAAAATATTCATAGAAACAGGCCTCCTAAAATACAACGGCCTGTTTAAGATTGATTGGTGGTAGAAGAAGTTCACTGAATTAAGTGAAGATTAACAAAAGGTTAGCATGTAGACATCAAAGGCTGTTGCTACATATGTGATGGGTCTAGAGTAGATATTCTCTTGGACTCAGCATCACCAGTCATCCTGTAAGTAGACTTTAGGTCCTCTATGATCAGGAGTGCACTTTTACTGCCCAATGTTTAGTTAAGTGATAGTGTGACCCATGGATTGTAAAAAAAATGTGACTTTGCCACTGGTCTATGCAGACTTCACTTACAAGCTAACTATGCTTTAGCTAAGTGGCACGTCTTTAGCATACATACAGCATGGCTCACTCGCCTATTCTTGAGCCTGTGTGTGTATTTCTGACTGTCTCACCCTCACTGCTGAGAGATAACTCTGTGTGTCTCTCATTATCTCAGGATGTCCCTCACAAACAAAGACTGACCCCTTCCCTCAACTCTGCATGTCAAGAATTGTCTCACAGAACCACCAAACAAAGTTACAACCTTGAAGGAAATGCCACCGCACCCTGCCCCCTCCCATTATTCAATATCCAGTAGTTTTATCGTTTTGTGCTCAAGAAAGTGGCCTCCTATGATGCTTTTTGCGCTATTAAATCAGTAAGTGTAAATGTTAGTTTAATAAGTAAGCGTTATTGGGGTCGATAATGTGAATCTGGTAGTGTAGCATTGTCTGTGCCTCCACCCAAATAAGCTGACCTTTCCCAATAATGTGAGGTCCGTTCATTATTATAATAAAATGTTGCTTCCAGCACATAGCACATGACTTCCTGAAGCTGGGGTGCAATTTGGGTGCTAGAAGCGCGTAAAGGAAAACAAAATTGATGGGAGGGCAAGGAGCACAGGACTGGGGAGGAAACAGCCTTTTTTGGCCTGACAGTGAAAGAGGAAGTAGGCTGACTAGTCCTAGTGCCACCTGGGGAAAAAATTAAACTGGATCTCCTTTTCCCTTGTTAATGGTTGCCTAGTGACTGAAGCACAACTCAGGCGCTGTAGCCACATTTTGGGGTGCAGCCCTAATTAGACTAGGTTCTGGAGTCTAAATGAGCCTAGCGCCCCAGCCAACCACATTACAATATGCTAGCCACATCAGGTGAGGAGTACAGCTCAGGCCTCCATGCCCAATAAATACAGGGAGCTGGCACCTGATACACTTTAGCACAGTGGACACCAGCCACCCCATCATAGGGCCCTTTGTCAGAATCTTTGGGAGATTTGCAGTGGTAGCCACATACAGTTATCACCATGCCAATCACTTCTCAATTTTAGTTTTGGTGATTTTTAGCTTTCTGGCACCTTGATACTGAAGACAATGAAGCAAAAAATAAACCTTCTAAGATATCATCTAAATGCTGTATTGTTCTCTGCTCTTGGAAGTCTATAGAATATAGCATATCATATTGTATATGGGAGACTCCATCATAGTGTGCACATATTTCAATGACAAGGCCAACAACAGTGGCTACAGCTGCCTGAAAGAATATCAATTTGGTTTAAAGGAAAGCTATACTTTGTTGGGCTAATGAGTGGTATGATATGATACACTATTATCGTGCAATTTATTTGCTTGGACATAGTCACTCACATCTGCTGTGCTCATATGTCATGGATTATAAAATAGAAATATCCCTACATTTCTGGTAAGAAATACACATCTGGCATAGTAGTGTGAAATAATGTTGGTAAGAGTATGCTAATGGAAGAAAGCTGACTTGCTTTCATTCAGCAAATACGAGGAAATTAAATGAAATAAAAAGACATGTCCAGTGGTGAGATCAGGACTCTTTAACCAATGCAAGAAGAAATCCTTTCTGTGCTCAGTGATAAATATGCAAGTCAGCCAATTCAAATTCAAAAGGAAATTCAAAGAGGTGAAATTAAACAGAATATGGTGCCCATTTTATGGGCATAAAATGGGGGCAATGCAGGCCAATTTCAGGGACCAACATCCCAAGTCCAATGGGCGCTTGAAAGACATCCGACCAGATCTTGGATCAGGCGATTTTTCAACCATCCTTGGTGGCCACCTAAAACAGGACCTAGGACCCCTCAGACATATAAATGAAGCCCCCTGCTTGAAAGGTTGACATCGCAGAGCGAAGCAAGAGTAGGCCTTGGACCTCTCGCTACGTGCATGCGTTATGGCCACATCACTGCCTCCATGCCCAAAACCCTTTGATAGAACGATGGTCCTAGGAATTAGAGTCTGGCGAGTAAATTGAACTTCAAATGTATTCAATCTGAGTTGCTTCTGAGATTTTGAAGATAACATAGAAACATAGAAGATAGGAGCAGGAGTAGGCCATTCAGCCCCTTGAGCCTGTTCCGCCATTTAATGAGATCATGGCTGATCATCCAAATTCAGTACCCTGTCCATGCTTTCTCCCCATATCCCTTGATCCCTTTAGCCTTAAGAAATATATCTAACTCCTTCTTGAATATATTTAATGAATTGGCCTCAACTGCCTTGTGTGGTAGAGAATTCCACAGGTTCACCACTCTCTGGGTGAAGAAATTCCTCCTCATCCCTGTCCTAAATGGCTTACCCCTTATCTTTAGACTGTGACCCCTGGTTCTGGACTCCCCGGCCATCAGGAACATCCTTCCTGCATCTAGCCTGTCTAGTCCTGTTAGAATTTTATAAGTTTCAATGAGATCCCCTCTCATTCTTCTAAACTCTAGCGAATATAAGCCTAATCGACCTGTTCTGGACATTTTACATGCAGGTAGCACCCTCTGGTGGTGGTTATTGTGTTAGCAGTTTGTATGCAGCAAAGGTCATTTGACCTTTCTACCTTTCTTCCTGTGTGAGCGGTCATTTGACCTTCCTACCTTTCTTCCTGTGTGACCCAGGAAGTAGAATCCCAGGAAGTAGAATTCCAGGAAGAACCTGACTTGAGTAATGGAGAATCTGCCATGAGGGGTTCCATTCACAATCCAATGTAATCTGATTTCCTATGTTAGGCCAAGCACAATATCTGTGAGTATCTTTGTTTGTTAGCATAATAGCAACGTTGTCAGAGTAGTATTTTGATAACACTATGTTTATAAAAGGTTAATATTTGATAGTTACAGAAGTTAGTCCAAATGTTAGTTAGTTATACAATTAGTCTATTCTACTGTTGTAAATATGTTATATCTTATGTAATATCGAATGTATAGTACTCAGTTTATGTACAAAACATACTTTGTTTTTGTTTACAGTTTCACAAATTTGTTCAAGTAAAGCTTCAAAACAGCAAACGGCTTCACGAGGAATTACTTTGAATAAGTGTTTAACTTGCTGGATAACTAGATAGGAGCACGTCTAGCGCAGCCAGTACACGACCCAATCTCTCTTCATACATCATTCCTGCCATCCCAGGTATCAGTCTGGTGAATCTTCGCTGTACTCCCTCCATGGCAAGAACATCCTTCCTCAGATAAGGCGACCAAAACTGCACACAATACTCAAGGTGTGGTCTCACCAAGGCCCTGTACAACTGCAGCAAGACATCCTTGCTCCTGTACTCGAATCCTCTCGAATCCATAACAGAAGTAAAAACAAACTCTTGAAAACTCTAGACATGCTTATTACTGCTCATTTACAGATATGGAGGGCTAAATTTTCCCTGGACCTTCAGGGCAAGAATCTTCAACCATACTATAATCGTGAAACTTATTTGCTTGGACACAGTTGGCAGATCAAGTCTAGTGAATCTGCTCACCACACTTATGCTAAACCAGCTCCTCAAAACTGCTCCATTCATAGCTCCCTCAAATTCTCTGCAGAGTTCTTGAACAAGCACATCCTGGTCTCAAATTACAGTGAAATCAGCTAGGCAAAGAGGGGCAGGCTGTGTAAATAAAGCCTGAAACACCCCAGCACTGTCTGAATTTTGGGCCCATTGACTTGTGCTGCATATGTTGCCATGTGCACTAGTGTCTTTCTGATACCTCTAACCTGTGGTCAATCCTCCAAGGTTAATTTTTTTGTTTTTGGTACTCCTGGGGCCACATATTGGAAAATTGGGAATGTGTTGCCCAATTTTCTGCCCATTAAAACAAATGGATGGAGAATTCTGGGCAGCTGTGCACTGGTAGTGCTGAAGAGAAAACTTACCCATTCGTATGTGAGCCCAATAAGTGAGTATTGGGAGGCATCACAGCTGAGCCTGATAGCCTTCTCATCCAATTTCCACACATGCACACTTTCTATCAGGTGTCGTTAGATAACAATCAGGAGCAGGGTGCTGAGGCCAAATCTGTCACAGGCAGAATTAAAATCTAATGAGTAGGATAAAAGAACCATCTGTGCTATCATAATTGAGAAAGCTACGGCAATTGTGCTGGATGAAAAAGGAGAAGTTCCACTCCAGGACTTGAACACAAAGTCTATGCTGACACTTTCATGCTGCACTTCCTGCTTTTCCAATGCTTCCTTCAAATGCTCCTGCTCACTTATGCTCTGTGATTTGCCTGGTGCATCCTCCTCAAACAAACTTTTTTTTAATTTGTTTATGGGATGTGGGCATCGCTAGCAAGGCCAGCATTTATTGCCCATTCCTAGTTACCCTTGAGAAGGTGGTGGTGAGCCGCTGCCTTGAACCGTTGCAATACATGTGGTGAAGGTACTCCCATAGTGCTGTTAGGGAGGGAGTTCCAGGATATTGACCCAGCAACGATGAAGGAACGGCGATATACTTCTAAGTCAGGATGGTGTGTGACTTGGAGGGGAACTTGGAGGTGCTGGTGTTCCCATGCGCCTGCTGCCCTTGTCCTTCTAGGTGAAAGAGGTCGCGGGTTTGGGAGGTGCTGCCAAAGAAGCCTTGGCGAGTTGCTGCAGTGCATCTTGTAGATGGTACACACTGCAGCCACGGTACGCTGGTGGTGGAGACAGTGAATGTTTAAGGTGGTGGATGGGGTGCCAATCAAGTGCGCTGCTTTGTCCTGGATGGTGTCGAGCTTCTTGAGTGTTGTTGGAGCTGCACTCATCCAGGCAAGTAGAGAGTATTCCATCACACTCCTTACTTGTGCCTTGTAGATGGTGGAAAGGCTTTGGGGAGTCAGGAGGTTAGACACTCGCCGCAGAATATCTAGCCTCTGACCTGCTCTTGTTGCCACAGTATTTATGTGGCTGGCCCAGTTAAGTTTCTGGTCAATGGTGACCTCCAAGATGTTGATAGTGGGGGAATTCAGCAATGGTAATGCCATTGAATGTCAAGGAGAGGTGCTTAGACTCTCGCTTGTTGGAGATAGTCATTGCCTGGCAATTCTGTGGCGCGAATGTTACCTGCCACTTATCAGCCCAAGCCTGAACGTCGTCCAGGTCTTGTTGCATGCGGGCATGGACTGTTTCATTATCTGAGGAGTTGTGAATGGTGCTGAACACTGTGAAGTCATCAGCAAACATCCCCATTTCTGACCTTATGTTGGAGGGAAGGTCATTGATGAAGCAGCTGAAGATGGTTGGGCCTAGGACACTGCCCTGAGAAACTCCTGCAGCGATGTCCTGGAGCTGTGATGATTGACCATCAACCACCACAACCATCTTCCTCTGTGCTAGGTATGACTCCAGCCAGTGGAGCATTTTCCCCCTGATTCCCATTGACTTCAGTTTTGCTAGGGCTCCTTCATGCCATACTCGGTCACAAGCTGCCTTGATGTCAAGGGCAGTCACTCTCACCTCACCTCTGGAATTCATCTCCTTTGTCCATGTTTGGACCAAGGCTGTAATGATGTCAGTAGCCGAGTGGTCTAGGCGGAACACAAACTGGGCATCAGTGAGCAGGTTATTGGTGAGTAAGTGCTGCTTGAAAGCACTGTCGGTGACACCTTCAATCACTTTGTTGATGATTGAGAGTAGACTGATGGGGCGTTAGTTGGATGGGTTGGATTTGTCCTGCTTTTTGTGGACAGGACATACCCGGTCAGTTTTCCACATTGTCGGATAGATGCCAGTGTTGTAGCTGCACTGGAACAGCTTGGCTAGAGGTGCGGCTAGTTCTGGAGCACAAGTTTTCAGCACGATAGCTGGGATGTTGTCAGGGCCCATAGCCTTTGCTGTATCCAGTGCACTCAGCCGCTTTTGATATCACGTGGAGTGAATCGAATTGGCTGAAGACTGGCTTCTGTGATGGTGAATCCTCAGGAGTAGGCCGATATAGATCATCCACTCAGCACTGCTGGCTGAAGATGGTTGCAAACGCTTCAGCCTTGTCTTTTGCACTCACGTGCTGGGCTCCACCATCATTGAGGATGGGGATATTCGTGGAGCCTCCTCCTCTCGTTAGTTATTTAATGGTCCACCACCGTTCACGGCTGGATGTGGCAGGACTGCAGAGTTTTGATCTGATCCGTTGATTGTGGGATCGCTTAGCCCTGTCTATAGCATGCTGCTTCCACTTTTTAGCATGCATGTAGTCCTGTGTTGCAGCTTTCCCAGGTTGGCAACTCATTTTTAGGTACGCCTGGTGCTGCTCCTAACATGCTCTTCTACACTCCTTATTGAACCAGGGTTGGTCCCCTGGCTTGATGGTAATGGTAGAGTGAGGGATATGCCGGGTCATGAGGTTACAGATTGTGGTGGAATATAATTCTGCTGCTGCTGAAGGCCCATAGCGCCTCATGGATGCCCAGTTTTGAGCTGCTAGATCTGTTCTGAATCTATCCCATTTAGCACGGTGGTAGTGCCACACAACACAATGGAGGGTGTCCTCAGTGTGAAGACGGGACTTCCACTCCACAATGACTGTGCAGTGGCCACTGCTACTAATACTGTCATGGACAGATACATCTGCGACAGGTAGATTTGTGAGGACGAGGTCAAGTAGGTCTTTCCCTCATGTTGGTTCTCTCACCACCTGTCGCAGGCCCAGACTGGCAGTTATGTCCTTCAGGACTCGGCCAGCTCGGTCAGTAGTGGTGCTACCGAGCCACTCTTGGCGATGGACATCGAAGTCCCCCACCCAGAGTACATTCTGTATCCTTGCTACTCTCAGTGTTTCTACCAAGTGGTGTTCAACATGTAGAAGTACTGATTCATCAGCTGAGGGAGGGTGGTAGGTGGTAATCAGCAGAAGGTTTCCTTGCCCATGCCTGACCTGAAGCCATGAGACTTCATGGGTTCCAGGGTCAATGTTCAGCGATGGTAATGCCGTTGAATGTCAAGGGACAGTGGTTAGATTCTCGCTTGTTGGAGAAAGTCATTACCTGGCACTTCTGTGGCACAAATGTTACCTGCCACTTATCAGCCCAAGCCTGAACGTCGTCCAGGTCTTGTTGCATGCGGGCATGGACTGCTTCATTATCTGAGGAGTTGTGAAAGGCACTGAACACTGTGCAGTCATCAGTGAACATCCCCATTTCTGACCTTATGTTGGAGGGAAGGTCATTGATGAAGCAGCTGAAGATGGTTGGGCCTAGGACACTACCCTGAGGAACTCCTGCAGCGATGTCCTGGGGCTGTGATGATTGACCTCCAACCACCACAACCATCTTCCTTTGTGCTAGGTATGACTCCAGCCAGTGGAGAGTTTCCCCCCCCCCGATTCCCATTGATTTCAGTTTTGCTAGGGCTCCTTGATGCCACACTCGGTCACAGTCTAAGGATAAGGGGTAGGCCATTTAGGACAGAAATGAGGAGGAATTTCTTCACCCAGAGAGTGGTGAACCTGTGGAATTCTCTACCACAGAAGGCAGTAGAGGCCAATTCATTAAATATATTCAAGAAGGAGTTAGATATATTTCTTAAGGCTAAAGGGATCAAGGGGTATGGGGAGAAAGCAGGGATAGGGTACTGAATTTGGATGATCAGCCATGATCGCATTGAATGGCGGAGCAGGCTCGAGGGGCTGAATGGCCTACTCCTGCTCCTATCTTCTATGTTGCTATGCTGCCTTGATGTCAAGGGCAGTCACTCTCACCTCACCTCTGGAATTCAGCTCCTTTGTCCATGTTTGGACCAAGGCTGTAATGAGGTCGTGAGCTGAGTGGTCTTGGCAGAACCCAATCTGGGCATCAGTGAGCAGGTTATTGGTGAGTAAGTGCCGCTTAATAGCACAGTCGACAACACCTTCCATCAATTTGCTGATGATTGAGAGTAGACTGATGGTGCGGTAATTGGTCAGATTGGATTTGTCCTGCTTTTTGTGGACAGGACATACCTGGGCAGTTTTTCACATTTTTGGATAGATGCCAGTTTTGTAGCTGTACTGGAACAACTTGGCTAGAGGTGCGGCTAGTTCTGGAGCACAAGCCTTCAGCACGATAGCTGGGATGTTGTCGGGGCCCATAACCTTTGCTGTATCCAGTGCGATCTGTCGTTTCTTGATATCACGTGGAGTGAATCGAATTGCCTGAAGACTGGCTTCTGTGACGGTGGGGAGGAGGCCGATATTGATCATCCACTCGGCACTTCTGGCTGAAGATGGTTGCAAACGCTTCAGCCTTGTCTTTTGCACTCATGTGCTGGGCTCCACCATCATTGTGGACGGGAAGATTCATGGAGCCTTCTCCTCCTGTTAGTTGTTTAATGGTTCCCCACCAATCACGACTGGATGTGGCAGGACTGCAGAGCTTTGATCGGATCCCTTGATTGTGGGATCGCTTAGCCCGGTCTATAGCATGCTGCTTGCGCTTTTTAGCTTGCATATAATCCTGTGTTGCAGTTTCACCAGGTTGGCACCTCATTTTTAGGTATGCCTGGTGATGCTCCTGGCATGCTCTTCTACACTCTTTATTGAACCAGGTTTGGTCCCCTAGCTTGATGGTAATGGTAGAGTGAGGGATATGCCGGACCATGAGGTTACAGATTGTGGTGGAATACAATTCTGCGCCTCATGGATGTCCAATTTTGAGCTGCTAGATCTGTTCTGAATCTATCCCATTTAGCATGGTGGTAGTGCGACACATGATGGAGGGTGTCCTCAGTGTGAAGATGGGACTTCGTCTCCACAAGGACTGAGCAGTGGTCACTGCTACCAATACTGTCGTGGACAGATGCATCTGCAACAGCTAGATTGGTGAGGACAAGGTCAAGTAGGTTTTTCCCTCGTGTTGGTTCTCTCACCACCTGTCACAGGCCCAGACTGGTAACTATGTCCTTCAGGACTTGGCCAGCTCGGTCAGTAGTGGTGCTACCGAGCCACTCTTGGTGATGGACATTGAAGTCCCCCACCCAGAGTACATTCTGTGCCCTGCTACTCTTAGTGCTTCTTCCAAGTGGTGTTCAACATGGAGGAGTACTGATTCATCAGCTGAGGGAGAGCGGTATGTGGTAATCAGCAGGAGGTTTCCTTGCCCATGCTTGACCTGAAGCCATGAGACTTCATGGGGTCCGGAGTCAATGTTGAGGACTCCCAGGGCCACTCCTTCCCGACTGTATACCATTGTGCTGCCACCCCTGGTGGGTCTGTCCTGCTGGTGGAACAGCACATACCCAGTGTTATAAATCTCATCATTCATCAAGAAACTACTCGTGAAATAACGCTGGACAGCCAGCTGGTGGCGCCGTCCAAGGAGTATAAATACTCCGGCGTCGACCCCAGCTTTCCAGGGACATTTTGTAAGACAAGGAACTAGTGAAGTACAACTAGACCTCCATGTTCTGAAACAAGTTGATTAAAGCCTTGCTTTATGCTCAAACCAAGTGTGTAGTGAGTTTTATTACGTCACCCAGGGGTAGTGATGGAGGAGTTTGGGACATTGTCTGAAAGGTATGATTCTGTGAGTGTGACTATGTCAGGCTGTTGCTTGACTAGTCTGTGGGACAGCTCTCCCAATTTTGGCACAAGTCCCCAGATGTTGGTGAGGAGGGCTTTGCTGGGTCGACTGGGCTGGGCGTGCCGCTGTCGTGTCTGTAGCTGGTGCCGAGGTTGATGCCAGGTGGTCCGTCTGGTTTTATTCTTGTTATTGTGTTTCGTAGCGGTTTGTTACAACTGAGTGGCTTGCTAGGCCATTTCAGAGGGCAGTTAAGAGTCAACCGCACTTTGCTAAATCGCAGTGTGGATGTGCCTATGCTATTTCCCAAACTCACCCACCCAGAATCTACGTGAAAATGGGCAGTTAATGCTTACAAAGTCTGGGCCATCGTGTGCTATGGATTATTTGAATGTCTCAGGTTGTATCTATAACCAGTTCAGTTCCAACCCAGATAGTTATCCATTTTCCTTATAAAGCACTAATCATTTCTGTCCCAGCTGCTTTTGCTGGGAGTCTGTTCCACATATTCATTACTTAATGCAAAAAAAGAGTTTCTTCTAATCTTTAGTCTTACTTGAGGCTTGTTACTTGTAAACCTGCCCCCTCTAGTTCTATGCTCACAGTCTAAGTCAAATAGTCTACATACATCATCCATGCTTGTCAACATTTTAAAGTGAAGAACTGTCCTTTTTGCGATGTTTAATGATGTTAATCATCTTGGTGCTTAATAAAATACTTTGTAATTATCTAGAGTTGTATGGAATAGCCATATAATCATGAACTTAATGTCAAAATAACCTGTATGACAGAGAACACCTTTCATGCAGCTGGTGTGGGCATTATACAATTTATATATGATTAAACATACATGAGAAATGAAGTGCCAAACTTTTATTTAAAATATGACTGCGTATCCCTAATGTTTGTTCCATGGCGGTTTTCCCCTAGTAACCCTAGAACCTTCTCATTACTTCTGAGGAGGCAATCTCCATAGGTAAACACACCAGAGATGAAGTGAAAATGTACAGAGGCTAGAACAAAGTGACTGAATAGGTTTGAGCTCTGAGTACTGAAAGAGCCTTTCAGCTTTCAAAATACACCCATCTTTTCTGTCAGAAAATATCTGCAAGAGTAATTTCCTTTACAACTTTTAATATCAAAAATATCATAAAAGGGAAGGACACAAACGTACTCAACCATAAAACATTCTTATGGAATAAATAAAAAGATTTAATCTTGTTTTATGTTTTGATGCATAAATATTACTCAAAGGGCCAGAAAGAACACCATGTTGTTCTTTTTCATGCTGGCGCAATAACATAGTAAATGACAAGGTAAGCAAATGTTCCAACATCTACAGACTGCACTCATTAACCCTAGGGCGGTTTTTATTGGCTGTAAACTTTAAAAACATGAGCTGAGTCACCACCAGAAGATTTTCTCTGCTCATTTACAATTCAGATTTAGAATAAATCAGCAGCATGCATCGCTTGTAGGGCTCAACACAAACATGAGGGATAAAGCTATGAATACATTACAAATGGAAAATTAAAATAATTACTTTGTATTAAAGAGTTGTTTATCAGTCTCCATTTTTAAATAAACACATAGCAAATTTCTGTTAGCAAATAAATACTTAGAGTTCAGGAGGGGAGTCTTTCCATTACAGCTTAAGAGTGATCAAATAAAAAAGGTTTGAAATGCAGAATTACACCAACGTTTAAAAATAACTTGCTGCACCATTTGTAAGCTAGCACTGCACTCTTATGGACAACTAGGTATTGCAGCAACATACAATTCGATCTATCGGTGAAGATTTCCTCATCACAAAATGAGTTTAGTAATTTTGATAGAAATATACATTGTCTGCTTTTATTGCTGGGTTCCTTCACTGACAGTTCACTTATTTTTTTGTATTTATCCGTATGCAATTTGTTCACTAATGTCCTTTAGGGACCTGCTGTCCTTACCCAGTTTAGCCTCTATGTGACTCCAGTCCCACACCAACATGGTTAACTCTTAACTGCCCTCTGCTATGGCCAAGCAAGCCATTCAGTTGTATTAAACCTGGGCAACCTTGGATGGACAATAAATGGCAGCCTTGCAAGCAAAGGCCACATCCTGAGAATTAATACGAGGTGCTCGCTACAGGGGAATATTTCCATTTAAATCATATTATTCAGGAATTAATTCAAACTAACAACAAATTTCTCTTTATGGTTTGTATGTGCTGAATAAATAATTCTCACCAGTATGGTGCATTTGTTAATACTTTTTATTTAAAGGTTTAGTAGCACAGCACCAGTTAGAAGGCACATTTTTCATCTTATTTTTGTGCTTTTGAATGTAATATATCTACTCACACATACACTCACAAGTCTTGCATGTGATAGGTGATTTGTCCGTCACACTCAAGGCATCACACTTGAGTAAACGCAAATTTCTGTGTTACACTTGCATCTGATTTGCTCAAATTTCATATTCATGAAATAGCAACAAATCACTGCTTAGATGGCTGAGACTGTGTCAATGGGCAAATAGAAAGTGGAAATGAAAACCACCAACCACAAGGTGGAAAACAACTAACAACAACAACTTGTATTTATATAGCACCTTTAATGTAGTAAAACGTCCCAAGGCGCTTGACAGGAGTATTAAAAGAAAAAAAATTGCCACCGAGCCACATAAGGAGAAATTAGGGCAGGTGACCAAAAGCTTGGTCAAAGAGGTAGATGAAAAGTCCGCGCCTCAATAATACACGGACTTCAGGAGAACAGTTTAACAGGTACTTTACTGAACAGGAGGCAGCATCAGACTGAAAATACAGAAGCCTGCTAGGGCCTTTTATACAGGGGTGGTCACTGCCGGTACTGCAGTCTAAGACCAGTTATTCCCTTAAAGGTACATACACAACAATTCCTCCCCTTTTAGATAAACAGTACATAACATTCATTTAACAACTAAATAATAACTAATTACAATTACAATTTTCTCGGTACTATATACATCAACTGAAATAGTCATTTATAAGTTCAGTCTTTGAGGAGGCTTCCTGATCCTGACTGGATAGCGCCTTTCTCGAGTATCCTGTTCTGGCGGTGGAGACAATTCTGGCTCATTGTCATTGGTTGGTTCGTCAGCTTCCAATACCCCTGCTTCTGAGGTAGACGCACTCTGTACTTCGGGCTCATTACCAGGTGCACCTGCTCGTGGTATGGGTTTGGCTTGTTCCTGTGACTCAAGAATCTGGTCAGCATGGCGTCTCACGATGCTCTCTCCAACGTCCACTGTGTACATTAGTGGTCCCTGCTGTGTGCATATCGTTCCTGGCTGCCATTTTTCTGTTCAGTAGTCGCGGGCCAAGACTGGTTGCCCTATCTTGAAGCTCCTGGTTGGCTTCTCATTTATGTGCTGGAACTGCTTATCCTCAACATCTCGTCTTATGTTTGGCTTGAGCAAATCCAAGCGACATCTTAGTCTCCGGTTGAAAAACAGTACGGCTGGAGTTTGGTTGGTTACTGCATGTGTCGCATTCCGGTAAGCAAACAAGAAGTTATCCACCTTGTGTTGCAGTGGTATGTCGTCATTATACATTGCCTTGATGGCCTTTTTAAAGGTCTGAACAAACCTCTCAGCCAATCCATTTGTGGCTGGATGATATGGGGCAGATGTGTAATGTTTCGCCCCATTATTCTTCAGGAACCTCCAGAAATCCTCAGACACAAACTGTGGGCCATTGTCAGAACAAATCTGTTCTGGCAACCCATTCCTGGCGAAGATGGTCCTTAGGACTGCAATAGTTTTCTCCGTGGTGGTGGAGGATATTTTAATGACCTCTGGCCATTTTGAATGGGCGTCCACAGCGATTAGAAACATTGAGTCCATAAATGGACCAGCAAAATCAATGTGTACCCGTTGCCATGGAGATGAGGGCCACTCCCATGGATGTAGCGGGGCCTGTGGTGGAGTGATTTGGACCTTCTGGCATCCTGTGCATCTCTTGGTCATATCCTCAATTTCTTTATCGATTCCCGGCCACCACACAAATGCCCTGGCTAGGCTCTTCATTTTTACCTCTCCCAGATGACCCTTGTGAAGCTCATTGAGCACTCTATCTCTCAACTTGGGTGGAATTACCACTCGGGATCCACACATCAAGGTTCCCCGGCACACTGACAGCTGTTCTCTCCTTGGCGAGAATGCTGGCAACAGTGAGTCGCCATATGCTGGCCATCCCTGCACCGTCAAATCATAGACCCGAGAGAGTGTCGGGTCATTTCGGGTTTCCTTCTCAATACTTGCGTTTGTAACAGGTAGACATTCGACTATGGTCGCATGGAATATCTCCACAGGGTCCACTGCAGGTGCTTCTTCCGCCGTAGGCAACGGTAGGCGCGACAGCCCATCAGCGTTTCCATGTTGTTTCGTACCTTTGTACTCTATGTCATACTGATGTGCCCCTAGAAAAAGTGACCATCTTTGCAGCCGTTGCGCCGTCATCACTGGAACGCCCTTCTTTGGGTTAAAAATTGAGACCAGGGGTTGATGATCAGTCAGTAGGGTGAATTTCTGCCCGTGCAGATAGTGATTGAACTTCTTCACACCCCACACCAGGCTGAGGGCCTCCCTGTCAATCTGGACGTAGTTACGCGCGGCTGAGGTTAGCGAGCGCGATGCAAAGGCTATTGGCCTCTCTGAACCGTCACGGGATTTGTGTGACAGCACCGCTCCAATGCCGTAAGGTGACGCATCACATGCCAACCGAATCGGTAGTGTTGGGTTGTAGTGGGCCAATACTTCTTTTGAAGTGATTAGGCATTTACATTCCTGAAAGGCACACTTACACTCATCACTCCATTTCCATGTTACACCAGTTTGAAGCAGGGCATTCAGTGGGTGCAGAATTGTAGATAAATTCGGCAAGAACTTATGGTAGTAGTTCACCAACCCGAGGAACGACCTCAGTTGCGACACATTTTCCGGTGCTGGAGCCTTGACTACAGCCTCAATCTTGTCCGGCGACTTATGCAACCCTTCCTCATCAATCATGTGGCCACAATACGAGGTTTGTCTCCTGAAGAACTCGCATTTGGGACGGTTGACTCGTAGCCCATATTCCTGCAATCTCGTGAGCACCTGTTCCAGGTTGGCAAGGTGTTCATTGTCATTTTCGCCTGTAACCAGGATGTCGTCCAAATAACACTGGGTCCCCGGGATCCCTTGCAGGACTTGTTCCATTGCCCTCTGCCAAATAGCCAGGGCCGATGCTACCCCGAATACCAGTTGATTGTACTGGTAAAGGCCTTTGTGAGTGTTTATCGTGAGGTATTTCCAAATGCTTCTTCCACCTCCATTTGTAGATACGCTTGAGCCAGGTCAATCTTTGTAAAACGTTTCCCTCCAGATAGTGAGGCGAAAATATCTTCTATCCGCGGAACTGTACTGTGTGCAGGACTGGGTTCACAGTCACCTTGAAGTCCCCACAGATGCGAACCTTCCTTGGCTCCCCAGGCGTGCTGCTCAATGCTTTCTTCATTACAGGAACGATGGGTGTGGCCCACTCGCTCCAGTCCACCTTAGACAGCACCCCCGAACGCTCCAGACTCTCCAGTTCAGCTTCCACGGTTGGGCGGATCGCGTATGGCACCAGTCTGGCCTTGAAAAATTTTGGGGTTGCGTTATCCTCAATCTTTATGGTTGCCTTTACTCCTTTTAGAGTCCCAAGTCCTTGTTGGAACACCTCTTCCGCGTCAGATAGAATTTGTGACAGACGTCCAGGTGCGACGTCATCATCTTTTTTGTCAGTCACAGTTAGTGCCAGAATGGAATGCCAATCCAATTGTAGTTTTCGGATCCATTCACGTCCCAATAATGGTGGTCCTCCATCTCGTAGTATATACATGTATAGTTTCTGTGTTTCCTTTCCGTTATATTCAACTGGCACCCTTATTTTTCCTCTGGGGTAGACCTTTTGCCCCGTGTATGTCTTCAATACAATGGACGTGTCCTTTAAGGGTATGTGTGAGAATAGCCGCTCATAGTCTCGTCGATTCATGACAGTTAGGGCTGATCCTGTGTCCAATTCCATCTTTACTGGGGACCCTGTTATCATGAGGGTGACCCAAATGGTTCGGTGATCTTCCTTTGCAATCACATTGTGTAACTTTAAACAACTTAGTCTCCTGCTCCCGGAGTCCTTATCACTCTCCTGATCTTCTGAACTACTGTCTGTCAGTTTCTTTACTTTCCTGTACTGTTCCTTAGTAGTTCTTGTCGTGTTGGTTTTCTTTCCCGACCTGCAGACTCTTGCTATATGTCCCATTTTTCCGCATTGCCTGCATATTTTGTCTTTAAACCAGCAGTCCTTCTGCTCATGGGTTGTTCTGCCACAGCGATAGCACTTTTCGGCTCCATACGCCATTTCGTTAGCGCTGTATTCTTGTGGTTTCTGTTGTATTTCTGCAGCTCCCCGTGCTGCTGCTTCGTAGGATACTGCCACACTGAAAGCCTGTTCTAGCTTCAGGTCCTTTTTTGAAAGTAGTCGTTTCTGGGTTCCTTCACTCTGGAGCCCGCAGACAAACTTATCCTGTAAGGTGTCTGCCAGTCCTGCTCCGAACTGGCAGTGCTTCGATAACTTGCATAGTTCCGTAAGATAGTCAGCATTGCTCTCATCTTTGTGCTGGTTTCTTTTATGGAACTTGAATCTTTCTGCTATCAGCAGTGGTGTAGGGCTTAGGTGTTCCTGTAAGATATGAACAATCTCCTCAAAACTTTTCTCCATGGGTTTAGCTGGGGTAATTAAATTCCACAATAGGCCGTACGTACTCGCACCCATCAGATTTAATAATACCGACGCCCTCTTTCCATCGGCCACCTCATTTGCCTTGCAGTACACTTCAATTCTTTCCACATACGTGGTCCAGTCTTCTACCTCATTGTCGAAAGCAGTGATACTGCCACTTTTCGGCATCTTGGGCGATTTAAAATGGTGCCTCCCGCGCTTTTGCTTCTTCCCCAATGGAATAAAATGGTGCCTCCCGCGCTTTTGCTTCTTCCCCAACGGGATAAAATGGCGCCTCCCGCACCTTTGCTTCTTCCCCTTACTGCCACGCTGCTCCTAGTGTTCTGCGGGGTAATGGCGGCGACCCGCAGCTTCGGCGCGTCTCGCTTTCCTTCCCCCCGTTTAGTTTCTCTCCGCTGTCCTGTTCTTGAGCACCAACCGCGCCCTGTGCGCTCCACCCTCTCTCTCTTGTTTTCTTTTCCCGGCGACGCTGCGTGGCCCGTTTTGTAGAGCCGCTCAATCGAGCTTGAGCCCGCCGCAGTCCAGAAGGGTCAGCGCGTTACCTGCTACCAGCACGATTTGCTGGAACCACAGTCTCTCCCGCAATTCTCCGAACACCGATGAATTCTTTGGGCGGTTGCCCTCAGTCGACGCCCGTTGCTCAGACTACGACCTTCCAGGACCCTCCTCTCAGGCGAGATCCCCGTGAGATGTTGCCACACTGCAGGTGAGTTCGAACTTACTCGTCGCTATTATGTCCGTGTATGATTGAGACACGGACAGCAGGAGTTGAACAAAACAAGTCTTTACTGAAAGGAGTCAATCGGGAAACTGAAACTACAGAGGCTTACTAGCGCCTTTTATACAAGGGTGGTCACTGCCGGTACTGCAGTCTGAGACCAGTTATTCTCTTAAAGGTGCATACACAACAATTCCTCCCCTTTTAGATAAACAGTACATAACATTCATTTAACAACTAAATGATAACTAATTACAATCACAATTATGGTTGCTAGATACATTGGTTGAGTTTAAGCAATTATAAGTTCAGCCTTTGAGGAGGCTTCCTGATTCTGTCTGGATAACACCTCTTTGGGGTATCAGGTTCTTCTGGCAAGGTTGAGTCGGGATCAATGTTGTTGTTTGGTTCATCTGCTTCCAATATCACCGATTCTGCGGTAGCTGCAATTGGTACGTCGATTTCATTGCCAGGTGTATCAGATCGTGGTGTGGAGTTGACGTTTTCCAGTGACTCTAGAATCTGGTCAGCATGGTGTCTTAGAATGCTCTCTCCAACGTCCACGGTATACATGAGAGGTCCTTGCCGTGTACAAATCGTTCCTGGCTGCCATTTCTCAGTGCGGTAGTCCCGGGCCAAAACTGGTTGACCTATCTTAAAACTCCTGGTCGGCCTTTCATTCATATTCTGAAACTGCCTGTTCTCCACATCTCTTCGGACGTTTGGCTTAACCAAATCCAAGCGGCATCGTAGTCTTCGATTGAAGAACATCATGGCTGGAGTTTGGTTGGTAACCGCATGTGTCGCATTCCGGTAGGCAAACAAGAAGTTGTCCACCTTGTGTTGTAGGGGTATATCTTCATTACACGTTGCCTTGATAGCCTTCTTGAATGTTTGGACAAACCTCTCGGCCAATCCATTAGCGGCTGGATGATATGGGGCAGATGTGTAATGCTTAACACCATTGTTCTTTAAGAACCTCCGGAACTCTTCAGACACAAACTGTGGTCCATTGTCAGAGCAAATCTGTTCAGGCAGCCCATTCCTGGCGAATATGGTTCGTAAAACTGTGATAGTTTTTTCTGTGGTGGTTGAGGACATTTTTATTACCCCTGGTCACTTTGAATGTGCATCCACCGCAATTAAAAACATCGAGTCCATGAAGGGACCAGCAAAATCAATGTGCACCCTTTGCCATGGAGATGAGGGTCACTCCCATGGATGTAGAGGAGCTTGTGGTGGGGCGTTTTGGACATTCTGGCATCCTGCACAGCTCTTGGTCATCTCTTCGATTTCTCTATCGATTCCCGGCCACCACACAAACGCTCTGGCTAAGTTCTTCATTTTTACCCCAGCCAGATGACCCTCATGAAGCTCATTGAGCACTCTATCCGTCAACTTAAGTGGAATTACTACTCTGGATCCACACATCAAGGTTCCTCTGCACACTGACAGCTGTTCTCTTCTCGGCAAGAATGCTGGCAGCAGTGGTTCGCCATGTGCTGGCCATCCCTTCACCGTTAAATCATAGACCCGTGATAGTGTCGGGTCATTCCGTGTTTCCTTTTCTATGTTTGCATTTGTCACAGGGAGACATTCGACTATGGTCGAGTGGAATAACTCCATTGGATCCACTGCAAGGTCTTCTTCTTCCACCGTCGGCAATGGTAGGCGCGACAATCCATCAGCATTCCCATGCTGTTTAGTTCCTTTGTACTCAATGTCATATTGGTGTGCCCCTAGGAAAAGGGACCACCTCTGCAGCTGTTGCGCTGTCATTATCGGTACGCCCTTCTGAGGGTTGAAAATGGAGACAAGAGGTTGATGATCGGTTATTAGAGTAAATTTTTGACCGTGCAGGTAGTGATTGAACTTCTTCACCCCCCACACTAGGCTGAGGGCCTCTCTGTCAATCTGGGCATAGTTACGCTCGGCAGAAGTTAACGAGCGTGACGCAAAAGCTATCGGCCTCTCTAAACCATCAAGGAATTTATGTGACAGTACCGCCCCAATGCCGTAGGGAGACGCATCACACGCCAGTCTGATCGGCAGTGCTGGGTTGTAGTGAGCCAATACTTCTCTTGAAGTGAATAAGTCCTTACTCTTCTGAAAGGCCCGCTTACAGTCATTGCTCCATTTCCATGCTACTCCTGTTCGTAGTAGGGCGTTCAGTGGGTGCAGAATTGTCGACAAATTCGGCAAAAACTTATGGTAGTAATTCACCAATCCGAGGAATGACCTCAGTTGCAACACATTTTCAGGCGCTGGGGCCTTAACAACCGCTTCAATTTTGTCAGGGGACTTATGTAACCCCTCTTCATCAATCACGTGGCCACAATACGATATCTGTTTCTTAAAAAACTCGCACTTGGGGCGGTTGGCTCGTAGCCCATGTTCCCGTAGTCTAGTGAGCACCTGCTCTAGGTTGGCAAGGTGTTCACTGTCATTTTCACCTGTCACTAGGATGTCGTCCAAGTAACACTGAGTCCCCGGAATCCCTTGCAGGACTTGTTCCATCGCTCTTTGCCATATAGCCGGAGCTGATGCTACTCCGAATACCAGTCAATTATACTGGTAAAGACCTTTGTGAGTGTTTATCGTGAGATATTTCCTAGAGGATTCTTCAACTTCCATCTGCAAATATGCTTGCGCTAGGTCAATTTTTGTAAAACGTTTCCTTCCAGATAGTGAGGCGAAAATATCTTCTGGATACTGTACTGTGTGAAGGACTGGGTTCACAGTGACCTTGAAGTCCCCACAGATGCGAACCTTCCTTGGCTCCTCAGACTTATTGTTTAACGTTTTCTTCATGACAGGAACGATGGGTGTCACCCACTCGCTCCAGTCTACCTTAGATAACACGCCTGCATTCTCCAGATTCTCCAGCTCTGCCTCGACGGCTGGGCGAATTGCATATGGTACCGGTCTTGCTTTGAAAAACTTGGGAATTGCATTCTCTTCTATTTTTATCGAGGCGGTTACGCCTTTAAGAGTGCCCAGTTCTTGTTGAAATACCTCTTTGGCGTTAGCTAAGATTGTTGACAATCGTCCAGGAGTGACGTCTTCATCTTTTTTACCGTCCACCGTCATTGCATGAATGGAGTGCCCATCTAAGCTTATCTTCCTGATACATTCACGGCCCAATAACGGTGGTCCACCATTTGGCAGTATGTAGAGATACAATTTCCGTATTTTCTTGCCGTTGTATTCGACAGGCACCCTTATTTTTCCTCTGGGGTATACTTTTTGCCCCGTATACGTCGTCAAGACGATGGATGTCTCTCTCAAGGGTATGTGGGAGAATAGCCGCTCGTAGTCTCGTCGATTCATGACGGTTAGCGCTGATCCTGTATCCAATTCCATTTTAACTTGGGACCCTGCTATTGTGAGGGTGACCCAAATGGTTCGGTGATCCTCTTTTGCGATTACATTGTGAAGTTTGAGACAGCTTAGTCTCCTGTTCCCGGATTCACTATCGCTCATCTGGTCTTCGGAACTACTCTCCGTCATCTTTTGTACTTTCTTGTACGGTTCCTTAGTAGCCTTTTTGTTGTCACTGGTCTTCTTCCCAGACCTGCAAACTCGTGCAATGTGTCCCATCTTTCCGCATTGCCTGCATATTTTGTCCTTGGACCAGCAGTCCTTCTGGTCATGGTTAGTTCTGCCGCAGCGATAACATTTTGCAAATCCCCGTGTCATTTCGTGGGTGCCGTATTCCTGTGGCTTTTGTTGTATTTCCGCAGCTCCCCTGGCTGCTGCTTCGTACGATACTGCCACGCTGAAAGCCTTATCTAGCGTCAGCTCTTTCTCTGAGAGTAACTTCTTCTGTGTTCCTTCACTCAGGAGTCCACAGACAAATTTGTCCCGTAGAGTATCTGCCAGTCCTGCTCCGAACTGGCAGTGCTTTGATAGCTTGCGTAGTTCCGTAAGGTACTCAGCATTGCTCTCATCTTTATGCTGAGTTCTCCTGTGGAATTTAAATCTTTCTGCTATCAACAGCGGTGCAGGGTTTAGGTGTTCCTGTAGGACAGCAACAATTTCGTTAAAACTCTTCGCCTTCGGTTTGGCTGGAGTAATCAGGTCCCGCAATAGGCCGTACGTTCTAGCGCCCATTAACTTTAGCAATACCGATGCCTTTTTCTCATCGGCTATTTCGTTTGCCTCGCAATATACCTCGACTCTTTCCACATACGTGGTCCAGTCCTCTATTGTATTATCAAAGGCAGTGATACAGCCAGTCTTCGGCATCTTGAAAATCTAAAATGGCGCCTCCCGCGCTTTGCCTTCTTCCCCGATTTAACAAAATGGCGCCTCCCGCGCTTTGCCTTCTTCCCCGCTGATTAAGATGGTGCCTCCCGCGCTTTGCCTTCTTCCCCGCTGTTGCTAACGCTGCTTTCCGCGGTTTCCATTGCAACCTGCAGCTCCTCGCGGTTTCCTGCGCGTTTAATATTTCTTTTTTTTATTATTTTCCCGTCGTGGAACAACCCTGTGGGACTCTTGCCTCCCTCTTCTCGGGTCTGTACGCAGCCCGGCTTCGCGCCCTGTGTGCTCCACCCTCTCTCTCTCCTCTTCCAGGCAACGCTGCTCGGCCCCGTTGCAAGCCACCCGCTCGAGTTCGCGACCGCCGCAGCCCAGGAGGGATCAGTGTACTACCTGCCACCAGCCCGATTAGCTGAAGCACCGTCGACAGGAACCAGGCCCCGCTTTTGACAGCTTCTCCAGCAATCTTCAACTCCGCTAACTCAGGGGTGGATGCCCACGGTCGACGCCCATTTCTACTGCTTCTTTCTTCCTTCTGGCCTCGACCTCTGCTCACGTCGCTTCAGGAATGGATCCCAGGAGGTGGTGCAGACTGTAGGTAAGTTCGTATCTGCTCGTCGCCAGTATTATGTCCGTGTATGATTGAGACACGGACAGCAGGAGTTGAACAAAACAAGTCTTTACTGAAAGGAGTCAATCGGGAAACTCAAACTACAGAGGCTTACTAGCGCCTTTTATACAGGGGTGGTCACTGTCGGTACTGCAGTCTGAGACCAGTTATTCTCTTAAAGGTACATACACAACAGTTGCCACTGTAAAGTCCGCGCCTCAATAATACACGGACTTCGGGAGAACAGTTTAACAGGTACTTTACTGAACAGGAGGCAGCGTCAGACTGAAAATACAGAAGCCTGCTAGAGCCTTTTATACAGGGGTGGTCACTGCCGGTACTGCAGTCTAAGACCAGTTATTCCCTTAAAGGTACATACACAACAGTAGGTTTTAAGGGGTGTCTTAAAGGAGGAAAGAGAGGTAGCGAGGCGGAGAGGTTTAGGCAGGGAATTCCAGAGCTTAAGGCCTAGGCAACAGAAGGCACGGCCACCAATGGTTGAGCGATTATAATCAGGTATGCTCAAGAGGGCAGAATTAGAGGAGCGCAGATATCTCGGGGGGTTGTGGAGCTGAAGGAGATTACAGAGACAGGGAGGGGCGAGGCCATGGAGGGATTTGAAAACAAGGATGAGAATTTTAAAATCGAGGCGCTGCTTAACTGGGAACCCATGAAAATGATCAGTCAGCAAACAGCTACCAATAAAATTAGCAGAAGGGGAACCAATTAAATCACTGCAGATGCTTCTGGAAATTCTCTCAGTCACCATCATGCCTCCTTAGTAAGCTGAAGACTTAGTATTGGGATTTCTAATATAATAAGGATGTAAAAAAATCACAATAATATGATTAAAATGACCTACATTAGTGTGTGGTGTGTTTAAAATAGCTCTAAACAGCAGAGCTGCTACTCTGTCAGCTGAATGAAGGGGCTAGCCTGGCTGGCAGACTACAACTCCCAGAATAAAAGGCAAATGCTATGTTGGCCTTCGTAGCGAGAGGGTTTGAGTACAGGAACAAAGATGTCTTGCTGCAGTTGTACAGGGCCTTGGTGAGACCACATCTTGAGTATTGTGTGCAGTTTTGGTCGCCTTATCTGAGGAAGGATGTTCTTGCCATAGAAGGAGTTCAGCGAAGATTCACCAGGCTGATACCTGGGATGGCAGGGATGACGTATGAGGAGAGATTGGGTCAACTGGGCTTGTACTCGCTGGAGTTTAGAAGAATGAGAGGGGATCTCATTGAAACTTATAAAATTCTGACAGGACTGGACAGACTAGATGCAGGAAGGATGTTCCCGATGGTCGGGGAGTCCAGAACCAGGGGTCACAGTCTAAGGATAAGGGGTAGGCCATTTAGGACAGAGATGAGGAGGAATTTCTTCACCCAGAGAGTGGTGAACCTGTGGAATTCTCTACCGCAGAAGGCAGTAGAAGCCAATTCATTAAATATATTCAAGAAGGAGTTGGATATATTTCTTAAGGCTAAAGGGATCCAGTGGTATGGGGAGAAAGCAGGGACCGGGTACTGAACTTGGATGATCAGCCATGATTGCATTGAATGGCGGAGCAGGCTCAAGGGGCCGAATGGCCTACTCTTGCTCGTATCTTTTATGTTTCTATGTTTCTATACCTGAGAGCCAACTCTTATTCCTTGCTCGTTGTGTTCAATTATTGGGGGCTGTTCCTTCAGTCACTATGCCCCACCCTTTGGAACTCCTTTCTTCAGCATCTCCATCATATCACATCCCTCCCTACCTTCAAAAGTGTCTTACGGATACTTCAACCATGCTTTGGTTCCTACCTAACCCCTCTCTACCTTTTTCGCCCTCCTTCTCACTGTCTACCATTCTGCAAACAACAACAAAAGCAATTAGCATTTATATAGTGAGTCTCACTTTGGAAAGACATCCCAGGATAAGTTATAAATCACAGAATGAAATGGACACCAAGAGGAAAGAAAACAAATAGGTAGAATTTAGTTAAGGACCAGTTGAAAGCAAAATTCTTTAATAGGCTTTTGTAACTCAGGAGGGTAGAGGTAAGATTGTGGGAGGGAGCTCCAGATCACGGTGGCTGAAAGATTGAGTGGCAATGCAAGAGTGAAGAGGATGGGCAACGAGACGTGAACCTGTGTCAAGTACACATCATTTCCTATAATTCCTCTTGAAATCAAGAATTATGATTGTAGTTGTAATATGTGAATGGGTCTCACAAATGTATGGTAAAGAGGTTCTTCTGTGTAACTGGGCTGTTAATAGTGATAGTGAAGAAGCAAACATGCATGAAGTGGATCAGCGAAAGTGTTTTCATGACAATTAACAAGAGTAGCTTGGTTATAAGAGGCCAATATTTTCAACTTGGCTGTTGTGTTCCCAATCTCAGACACTATTGCTTGGTGGAGGTGCTGAGTGGCATGGAGTGGCTTCCCCAAAGATGTGAATACTTTTGTGTTTCCACGAGTGACTGATTCAGAACTCAGCACTGATTGGGGGCCTGGGAAAAGGTTGCTAACCTGGCCACCTGCTCAGCCAGAATGAATGTATAACCCACAAGAACTGGTTGGGGGGCGTGGGGTGGGGGGGGGGGGGAGCAGGGTGGGGGCAGTGGTGACAATTAGAGGTGAATAGGGATAGTTTCATCTCAATTTTTAAAAAAAGTAATAAAATCTAGAAGAGCTAAGTCTGCTTGTTCCCTTTGGCGATATGAAATTTTGGGTGGGACAGAATAAATTGTTGGGCACATCTCATAATCCACAGGTGTGGCACAGATGGCAGGCCAAACAAAGGAAGAGCAAAATATGTCAGAAAGGGATTCCTGGAGCATAGTGTGCAACCACTTGGAACATTTTACTGTAACAAACCTTGCTACAATAAATCATCTATCAATATTCTTAGAAGAGACAATCTTGTAAATTCACATAAATAAAACCATGCCTTGAATGCTATTCATTCTAAAATACAGTTATTATTCTACTGGGAGCACAGCCTCCCGTTTTATTGATATCAAACTGCTGCTAAGAGCCCTGTGGTCTGTTTGGAATTACAGCTGAGTTACCAGCATGGATGGTCTTCATATAGTATTTGGAAGAACTTCAATTAAGTTGCTCAAAGGTGTTTCATAACCTACAGGGAGTCACTGGATAAACTGCAGATACTGCTCGGGAAGAAATGTACCATCTTTTTTTTTCTTTTTGATTAAAGTAGCTTTGCTCCCAGTTTCTGATATCCCCAAGTCGCTCGCGCACTTCCACGCGGGGCTCCAGCAGTTGATGAACACGCCATTAGTAGAAGAAGTGATTTAACGCAACATCCCGCCTACAAATCTAGCTTGCAAAGTTCCACACTTAGCCCATGTTGTGTGATTTGCTGCCTGAGTGCCACAGTTTTGCTTAGTCCACAAGGCAGTAAAAGATGTTGATTTCTGCAGAACAGTATATCACTTGTTGCAACAAATCACTTTGGGTTTTCCGAGACAGAGCTTGGATTTGAAATTGAAGTCTCATTTCTCAACAAAAAAAATCAAAAAGAGAGATCAATTTACCCCAAAATGAGGAACAGATACTGAAGAAAGCAGAGGGTTTAATTCCCCCACAATCTCATGTATTAAATGTCGTTGGTTTGCTATCCTGACTAAAGTAAGCATTCATCTTCTGTCATTCCTAAAGTTTTGGCTCTGCCTGCGATGAACACACTTGAAGCAAACAACATGAAAGCCTTTTTGGTGTCTTTCATCTGATTTATTTATAATATAGGGTTTTCTCTGCGTTCTTATGCATTCTCTTGTTCTTTCCTTCTCCATCACTTACTCTATGCAACATCCCTTTTGTTAGTACAAAGGACCCCGATTGCCATTTTCGGAGTGAACTGGGTGGAGCATGCGCCGTACACCATCCGCGCAGTAACAGCAGTCCAACTGAAGAGGATCCCAGAAGGAAAGTTTTAATTTACTTAATTTAATTTATTGTGGCTGGGAGGAGCTGGAGTGCTTCCCTAAATGTCACACTGTTGCACTGGGCTGCCGGGCAACCTATCCCAGGGCACTCGATTTCCACCCACAGCTTGCCAAAGCTATGTTAATAAGGCCTATCCCTCAAAATGGCTTCCTGTCCGTACAGCCAGCTGCCCGAAATCTATATGGAGGGAAAATCGATTCCTATTTCTTTAAAGGCAAACGTGGCAGCCATTTTGTGCACATCAAGGTCCCACACACAGCAGTGAGATGAATGATCAGATTAATCTGTTGGTTTTGAGGATTAATGTTGGCTAGGACACAGGAGAACTCTCAGGTTATTTTTAAAAAGTAACCTGTGATCTTTTACATCGATCTGATCAGGTAGACTCAGTTTAGACTCAGTTTAACAGCACCTCCAACAATGTAGCATTCCCTCAGTGAGGCCTGAACCCACCACCTTCTGACTCAGATGAGAATGCTACCAACTGAACCCAGCTGAATTCAAGCATTTAAAAGCTGAAAGAAACCTAAGAAGCCATAAAGTTATCTAAAAATAATGGGAGTAATTTTGGTGATGGTGTAAAATGGGTGTGGAGCACCCTGAGAGAGGCCTAAGGAGGTTTAAACAGAGCAACAGCAGCAGAATCGGTGAGACATAAAAAAACACTGAGGGAATTTGAGAAAGTGACGTCACAGTAAACAGGGAGGAGAAGCTTTGAGAGCGTCCTGGAATAAAAGAGTAGGTAGATTAAGAAATACTTTAAAATAATCAGATAAATGAATTAATTACTCATTTCAAATCACATTAAATCCATTTACTAATAGTTAAATAAGTAAATATATGAATAAATAATCATAGTAATTAATTACATCTAAGGGGAAAAAATAAAGTAAGTAGGGAATACTAACACTAAAGGGATTTGAAATTGTATTCAATAAGAATCTGGTAACATAAATATTAAATGAATAATAAATAGATGTTAAAGGGATACCAAGATAAAACATATATATATAACATAAGAGGCATATATGTATAATATAAGTAGACTCTAAATAGAATGGAGCGGAGACCCGTTGCTTGCTATTCTTGTGCCATGTGGGCACTCCAGGTAACTTCAGAAGTGCGGCAAGTGGAGCATGTTTCAGTGAGGGAGTATGCAAAAGGACAAGGAACATTCAAGCGTAAAAATACTTAACTGGAGGAGGGCTAATTTCAATGAGTTAAAAAGGATCTGACCCAGGTGGATTGGAATCAAAAATTGGTAGGCAAAACAGTAACTGAAGCATTCAAAGAGGAGATAGTTCGGGTACAGACTAGACACATTCCCACGAGAGGGAAAGGAAGGGCTTCCAAAGCTAGAGCTCCCTGGAAGATATAGAGATTAAAATTCAACAGGTAAAGGAGGCTTTTGACAACTGTAAGGTTCATAATACAATAGAGAACCAAGCTGAATACAGAAAGTAGAGAGGAGATCTAAAAAAGGGAATAAGAGGGGCAAAGAGAGAGTAGGAGAATAGATTTGCAGCTAACATAAAAAGGAACCCAAAAGCCTTTTATAAACATATAAATAGTAAAAGGGTAGTCCAAGGATGGGTGGGGACAATTAGGGACCAAAAAGGAGGTCTTCTTGTGGAGGCAGAGGACATGGCTGAAGTACTAAATGAGTACTTTGTGATGTAAAAAAGGAGTCTCACACATCAAGGAACTTTAAAGTAAGCTTTAAGCAACTTATAATTATACTATATACAAGAGCAGTCTTCACCATGCCTCTAGAAGAAGCCCTTTTACCATACTGAGCAGTTCAGTATTTATACTAGTCCAAACACAGGAAGTGACGTATGCACAGGAAGTGATGTATGCACAGAGTTCACAGTTCACAGGAAGTGATGTGCACATAACTTCATCCGGAAGTTATTTATTATTATTACACTTTGCATCTGTCTTTGCTAAAGAAAAGGATGTTGCCAATGTAGCAGTAAAGCAGGAGGTAGTAGCAATATTGGATAGGATAAAAAATAAAGTGGATGTACTTTTAGGGATGGGCAATAAATGCTGGCTTGCCAGCGATGCCCACATCCCATAAAAGATTTTTTTTAAACTTAACAGGTTGGCAGTGCTCAAAGTCACCTTGTCCGAATGGGATGCCTCCTAGGTTACTGAGGGAAGTAAGGATGGAAATTGTGGAGGCTCTAGAGGCCACAATTTTCCAATCCTCCTTAGATATGGAGGTGGTGCCAGAGGACTGGAGGATTGCAAATGTTACACCATTGTTTAAAAAAGGGGAGGGGTAAACACAGCAATTACAGGCCAGTCAGCCTAACATTGGTGGTGGGAAAACTTTTAGACAATAATCTGGGGCAAAATTAATTGACACTTGGAAAATTATGGGCTAATAAATGAAAGTCAGCACAGATATGTTAAAGGCAAATCGTGTTTGACTAACTTGATTGAGTTCTTTGATGAAGTAAAAGAGAGGGTTGAGATGGTAGTGTGGCATATGTTGTGTATATGGACTTTAATAAGGTGTTTGACAAAGTGCCACATATTAGCAATATCAAAGGATTAAAGGAACAGTGGCAAAGGGACAGAAAGCAGAGAGTAGTGGTGAATGGTTATTTTTCAGACTGGAGGGAAATATAAAACGGTGCCCTCTGGAGATCGGTATTAGGACCACTGCTCTTTTTGATATATATTAATGACTTGGTCTTGGGTATACAGGGCTTCTTGCCTCAAATGAAATCTATAGCAACGGGATGGAAACCATTATAGCCTCTCATCCTGGTCATCAGATTCGGAAGAAGAGCAGCCGCGGCAGCTCCACAACCAACCACAACAGCAGCACCTGCACCAGGAGCACCAACCTCCTCCTCACCCACCTGATGCTGCACAGGGCAGAGGGCCTCAGCGCAGGGCTGCACCTCGCCACAGGAGATACCCCCAACACAAGGTTTACAGGCAGAGGATCAGCTTCCTCAGCATGACTGAGCAGCAGTGCCAAAGGAGGCTGAGACTTTCGAGAGAGGTAGTCGCTGACATCTGCACAATGCTGCACCAATACCTGGAGCCCCAAGGAGAGTATGGACACTCCTTACCAGTGGCTGCCAAAGTCACCGCCGCACTCAACTTCTTTCCTTCGGGCTCCTTCCAGGGATCAGCTGCAGACATCAGCGGCATCTCCCGGTCGGCCACACACACCTGCATCACGCAGGTCACTGATGCCCTCTTTGCAAAGGCTCGCAATTACATCTACTTCTCCATGGATGGGCCAAGTGTGACGGCGCGTGCGGTTGGCTTTGCCAATATGGCAGGCTTGCCAATGGTGCAGGGTGCCATAGACTGTACAGATGTTGCCATTAGGGCCCCCTATTACAACCCAGCTGTATTTGTCAACCGCAAGGGACTCCCCTCCCTGAACGTCCAGCTGGTGTGTAACCTCAGAGACATGGACCATGTACAGCAGGCACGTCAAAGCACTGGAGAGGTACCACCAACGCTGCCTCCACAAGATCCTGCAAATCCATTGGCAGGATAGGCGCACCAACGTTAGTGTTCTCGCTCAGGCCAACATCCCCAGCATCGAAGCTTTGATCACGCTCGGTCAGCTCCGATGGACGGGTCACATTGTCCGCATGCCCGATACGAGACTCCCAAAACAAGCGCTCTACTCGGAGCTCCGACACGGCAAGACAGCCCCAGGCGGGCAGAGGAAACACTTCAAGGACACCCTCAAAGCCTCCTTGAAAAAGTGCAACATCCCCACCGACACCTGGGAATCCCTGGCCCAAGACAGTACAAAGTGGAGAGGCATCCAGGAAGGTGCCGAATACCTCGAGTCTCTTCACCGGGAGCAAGCGGAAGCCAAGCGCAAACAGCAGAAGGAGTGCACGTCAACCCAAGCACCCCACCCACCCGCCCCTTCAACCACCATCTGCCCCACCTGTGACAGTGACTGTAGGTCCCACATTGGACTCATCAGTCACCTGAGAACTCATTTTTAATGTGGAACCAAGTCATCTTCGGTTCTGAGGGACTGCCTAAGAGAAGAGAGAAGGGTGTGTAACCACAGGAAGATCATCATGCATGTTTGTGCAAAGTACCCTGGCAGTTGCCATGACTCCTTCATCCTGCGCCAGTCTATTGTGCCTCTGCTCTTACAGCCAACAAACCAACTTTCCATATGGCTTCTTGGTGACAAGGGCTAACCCCTGAAAAAGCGGCCTATGACACCGAGGAGGAGGCCAACAAACGAGGCTGAGGAGCGGTACAATGTGACTCACATATACACCAGAAGCATTATTGAGCAAACCATTGGCTTGCTCACAATGCGCTTCCAATGCCTGGACAGATCTGGTGGAGCCTTGCAGTATGCACCAGCCAAGACCAGAATCATCATGGTCTGCTGTGCCCTGCACAACAGCACCCAGCAGCGCGGCTTAGTGCTGCCGGATGAACAAGTGGCTCAGCACACAGCCTCCTCGGACGACGAGGAGAACGAGGAGGAAAATGAGGAGGAGGGCAGGGAGCAACGCCTTGCGGGGCCGGATGTGGCCAATCCAGCAGCAGGCGACCACATTGCTGGCCGTCATGCAACGGATGCACTCATCCATGCCACGGATGCACTCATCCATGCCAGATTCGCGTAAGCTTATGCTTCAACCACAGGTGGCTGGCACATGGAGATGAATATAAGTCTGACATTCTCAAAACCCCAGACATCATCTGTCCAATAAACGGTGGTTTGCGCTCAGTGTCACCACCAACATTCTACATGGAAATCACCCTGAGCCCTCACTCTTGAACTTCCATTTCCCAGAACACAGAAGCCACACTTTAGGTGATCTCAGCAGATCATTAAAACTTTTTTGACACGGAACCCATGTGCGTCTGCATACAGACCTCGAGCTCACCTCCTCAGCAATTTGCAGCCAAGCTGCCTTGGTTTGCTGAGGAGGCCTCCTCCTTCCGTTTCCAGGGAAGAGGAGCTCCTGACGTCCTCTAACTCCCTCCACAAGAGCATGGAGGGAGCCCTCATTGAACCTGGGTGCAGCCTTAGTTTTTGGGGCTGCCATTCCTGCAGCAGCCAGCACCTTTAAGAGAAAAAACCTAATGCTTTTGCAAAGGGGACATGGCCCCTTTAAATTTTTATTCAAACAATGCGTCATCAGAGGCGAGAAACTGACATGCTCCAAGCAATTGCCTGGAGGGACCCGCACGTCGGCCGTAACGAGGCCAATCAAGGTAAAATCGTACGATAGCAAAATACTGCAGATGTTGGAAATCCGAAATAACAACAGAAAATGCTGGAAAAACTCAGCAGGTCAGGCAACATCCGTGGAGAGAAATTTGAGTTGACGTTTCGGGTTTGACCCTTCTTCAAAACTGGAGAGAAAAGGAACTAGATCGAAGGCAGGGCTGCGATCGGACAAAAGAATAAAAGAACCAAAAGAAGTAAAAGAGATTAGAAGCTAGACGAGATGGTAATAGGCTGGGATTAGGTGTAAAGTGTAATGGCAGGGCAAAAGATAGCTGCCAGGTGTGAGAGAGAAACAAAAGGAAAGGGGGGGGGGGGAGGAAAGGAGTGGAAAAATATAAGTAAAAATGAAATAGGGGCCGAGGTTATGATCTGAAATTGTTGAACTCGATATTGAGACCGGAAGGCTGCAGAGTGCCTAATCGGAAGATGAGGTGCTGTTCCTCGAGTTTACGTTGAGCTTCCGTGGAACAGTACAAGAGGCCAAGGACGGTGAGGTCCGAGTGGGAATGGAGCGGTGAATTGAAATGACAGGCGACCGGAAGCTCGGGGTCACCCTTACGGACTGAACGGAGGTGTTCTGCAAAGCGGTCACCCAATCTGCGTTTGGTCTCCCCAATGTAGAGGAGACCGCATCGTGAGCAGCGAATACAGTATACTAGATTGCGAGAAGTACAAGTAAATCGCTGTTTCACCTGGAAGGGGTGTTTGGGGCCCTGGACAGTGGGGAGGGGGGAGTTTTAGGGGCAGGTGTTACACCTCCTCCGCTTGCACGGGAAGGTGCCAGGCGAAGGGGAAGGGCTGTTTGGGGTGATAGAGGAGTGGACTAGGGTGTCTCGGAGAGAGCGGTCCCTGCGGAATGCTGAAAGGGGAGGGGAGGGGAAGATACGTTTGGTGGTGGGATCACTTTGGAGGTAGCGGAAATGCCGGAGGATGATCCGTTGAATGTGGAGGCTGGTGGGGTGAAAGGTGAGGACAAGGGGAACCCTATCGTGGTTCCGGGAGGGAGGGGCAGGGGTGAGGGCAGAGGTGCGGGAGATAGAACTGACACGGTCGAGGGCAGTGTCCACCACGGTAGAGGGGAATCCTCGGTTGCGGAAAAAGGAAGACATGTCTGAAGCACTGGTGTGGAAGGTGGCATCGTCGGAGCAGATACGGCGGAGGCGGAGAAACTGGGAGAATGGAATAGAGTCCTTACAGGAAGCGGGGTGGGAGGAAGTGTAGTCCAGGTAGCTGTGGTAGTCAGTGGGCTTGTAGTAAATATTGGTCGATAACCTATCCCCAGAGATGGAGACGGAGAAGTCGAGGAAGGGAAGGGAAGAGTCAGAGATGGACCATGTGAAGGTGAGGGAAGGGTGGAAATTGGAGGCAAAGTGAATAAAATCGTAACTGCTGGGCGGCAGCATCCGGGAGCGGGTCCGAAAGCTGCTGAGCAGCGAGCCCGCCGGCAACCCACTTCCTTTAATAAAATCGCGGCCAAAGTGTGGCCAATCCAATATCGCCCATTTTACACAATCACAAAAAGTTAAAATTATTGTTTGAATAAAGTTTCACTGCTGATGTGCATATATTTTGTTACTGAGATTATATTAATCAAATACAATTCGAGTACTATAAGGTTTTTTTAAATAAACTCCTTCAAACTACATCTATAGCCTCGACATTAACTTAACCTGCCCAGGGAGACACGGATGTGATTGGGTCGGACACCTGATTTACACCCTGCTCAGCATAAAATCGGGCAGGGTGTGAATCAGGCATCCAACCCAAAGGCACCCATTCACACTGGACGCGTTAGGTTAAAATCAGGACTCTTGCTACTCTTAAGTGCCTTGTGAGCCTAGAAATGGCTATTTGCCATATTATTGTATGAATACTCAAGAAATTTTCATGACATTCCTCTGTTCATTGTTTTAACGGAGGTGTTAACACAGATATAATCTTACGCATGCACTGAACATCCGTACAGTAATATCACAAACAGTTATTTCGAGGCTGCGGAGTCTACATGACAGTTTTTACAAAGCTTTACTGAGTACTTCTGAAGGCTAATTGGGAGTTGTTTGGAAAGTTTTGGAAAACTCTGTGAAGGCTTATACCACACAATAGTTTGTTATCTGAAAGTGCCAGTGTAAGCGTTTGATGAACTTGGCAATGATATGCAGCTCCATAGATGTTAGATGATCCATGAAGGATGAGATCTCTGTGAAATCACTCAGCATGTACAAATAGTGATCTCTGACATGCTGCCAACATCTGGACAAGATGAAGCGTAATTACATTAAAAATGTGAGAACAAAACAAATTTCAACTGAAAGTTCAATTATGTCCCAGCTCTTCTGAAGCAGCAACATCCAGCTTCACTGGTTGTATTCCTAGAAACAATGAGAAATGTTGCAAAACCTACAGGCAATGAATGCAGTTCCTGTTTTCATTCAGAGCTAAAAGGGTAATCTTTTTTGCTAAAAGTAGCGAAGACAAGGATTTCAGTTCCTAAGTGTTGTAGTGCAATGAAAGTTTCGTAACATCAGTGTTCAGCTTCAAATTTCCAACCAGGAATTTTAACTTGGTTGACACTGCACACATAACTATCGCTTCCACTATATGTAACTGGTGGATGACCTCATTTGCAGCTGTGTGGCTATGTCCATCATCACCATATTTGTTTTTAATGTTTCAAATATGTGTTGGCTACAGTAAAGTGTAATGCTTTCAAAACAAGCATCTGTTTTGATGAAAAATATTGCTGCTTCAAAAGACTTACTGGTTTTATTTAAAATGGGCTTGTTTTAAAACATACCTTGGCATAACATTACAGTGTGCAAAGACAGGAAAATAACATTTTTTAACAGATAGTTAACTTTTATAGTTCTAGTTTATTTTAATCGTCATAATCACGCAACTTAAATTTAGTGCAATAAAGTATTGCAATCATCACGAAACACGGCAGCAAATAGATACAAAATGTATAGTGTCCAGTGAAGCAAGGATCAGAGTACAGAAATTCTGTTCCATGGTAGGACTTAGGTTGTCAATGTGTCATGTCTCCAAGCTCATTTTATCTGAGGAGGTTGCACCCCTTGACGAGGGAGAGAGTGCAGGAGATAGAAAATGATAGAGAAAGGTCAACTCAATAGTCTCGACTGGCTGGCCAGATTTGCATTGACTACAATTAGTAAAGTGCCTCATTGGAGGTGGTAGTGTAAAAGATGGGAGGACAACTATTAATATATTGTGCACATAACTCCATTAATTGTATACTTATAAGCAAATTTTTAATTGACCAAATTTCACCAACAGTAATTTCATTGGACACGTGTTCTATTGTGTATATAATAAAAGGCAATTTCATTTAAATGCATTGTCATCCTATACTTACTTTTGCAACTGCTATTCTATCATTTATTCCCCCCAAACAGACTTAATTTAACTCTTTTCCTCTGATGCTGATGCAAAGCAATTCCCAGTGGCTCAGAGGGTGGCTGATCCATGCAGGCCAGCAAGGTCCCAGGTCCAATCACAGCTCTGTGCTGAGTTAGCTGATCATAGCAGCAGGAGACTACCATTGGCCTCAGTGCCGCGGGATGAGGAAGGGAGAAATGACCTAAGGTCCTGCTCCTGATTACCATCCAGTGACACCTGCTAGAAATTTATGTGCGGACCCTGGTTGAGGACAGGGTCGGACTGGACCGTGATTGGAATAGCCTGTCAGCGCTTACCGAGAAGCCCCCCACATGAAGAATGGCACTTGGGTGAGGTGCCAGAAGATGGGAGGTGCTCATGGAAGGACTCAACATTTTCAGAAGAGCAGAGGAGGGCAAAAAAACTGAATGAGAAAATCAGTGAAAAAAAGGGACTTAAAATTAGGTGCCACTGAAGTATGGGTGGGAGAGGGTTAATACCTCACTAAACACTATCAAAGCACAGGCAGTGCAAGTATCACACTGTACTCATTAAACACTACAGGGCACTCCTATTAGTAGCAGTATCCTTCGAGATAAGGTGTGTACGATTGCATACTTTATTTATATCCCTCTTAAATCTGGATTTGTATTTACTTCTGTTTTAAAATCTCTTTAAGCTATCCCATTTAGCAATCAAGGCTAGTTTAGAAAAGCGCACAAGTAAAAACAGATGTTGGGAACATACAAGATAAATAACATTGAAAGCAACACCAAAATATAACATCATCTGGGGGGGTACATTTCAAGCTGATTAAAAGATAACACTGGAAGGATCTTAAAAGGCTGTGTCGAAGGCATTTTGCTTCAAAGGAAATAGAATCCCAAAACTGGGCAGCTTGGAATGGAAAAATACTTGGTAGAGCCTGTGAGAGAAATACAAGTTGCAATTTGCAAGGATCTCTTCTCCAAGTGTCATACCTGATAGAAGGAGACAATTCAAACAGTTTCTTTGTGAGCTGTTTAAACATTTAGAAATCTAAGGGCCAGCGTGGAAAGCTCTCCACCCTCTCAGCAGCATTAATCATAGAATAGAATCATACAGCCCAGAAGGAAGCCATTTGGCCCATCGTACCTGTGCCGGCTCTTTGGTAGAGCTATCCAATCAGTTCCACACTCCTGCTCTTTCCCCATAGCCCTGCAGAATCAGATTGGTTAGTCTCAACCCAGTTGACAGTGAGGTACTACACTGGCCTCAATTTGTCACAGAATTGTCCCCATGTCTCTGTATGGCTGTCACATGTTTTATTTACTGATGTGTGCAATTTTTATGTTTCTTTATTTTTATTGTCGCACTTTTTTTTCCCCTAAAGCTCAATACAGCATTTCGGTGCTCAGCTGTGAGATTCTGGAAACTCTCTGGACAAAGGAATTTTTTAAAAGACATAAAATAAAATCATAGAGGGAGCGATGTCTGCCACTTACCGAGAACTGCCTAGCCTCACGCTGAAGAAAGATTTGTTTCCACCAACCCCCCGCCACCACCACCAACCTTTTATAGGGCCCTTTCTCGGTTTCCCTGGGAACCCATTGGTTAAATCACATTTTTTATGTTGATTCTTATGTTCCAGCTCAGTCAAGTTCAGTACACAAGCAATTTTGGCCTAAATTGCCATCAGCAACATTGGCATAACAATGGCTGTAAATTTTGGCGTTACTTGCTGATTACGCCACTACAGGAAATTCCAGGCCTATCAGCACCACCTGAACATAATTCTGGTAGATTTATTGTAAAGCCTTATTAGTTGTATTAATATTTGATAACACCTACATACTGAAAGAGTGGAATAAATGCATTGGCACTCCTTTGTCATATTTGTAAAATCTGACACAAAGGGATAGACCAATTAGTTAGAAATGGCTGTGCCTGTTTCACTGATGTATTATTAAAATATAAGTTGGGAATGAGGTGCAAAATCACAGCCAGATATTTATAAGCATGTGCTCAGGTTAAGAGTGTGTTAATCGCAGCATTCTTAAAAGCTAAAGAGTTCACCAATTTAACAAAAAAAAACAATGCAGTGGAAATTATCTCAAAATGTTGTAATAACTTGGCTTATGCTAGCCAGATGGTGATCATCATTGCTGAGAGCTCTGGATGTAGAATCAGCTGAGGATATGATTAATAAAAGATGGCAGTATCAGCAGCAAACATTGTTTGGAAAAGCCTACAAGAAGAATAAAGTTAGTTAAATATTATAAAATATACGAAAGTGGAGCATAGGTAAATCCTTGGAGTAGCTAGTCTCAGTGTTACAGGGTCTATTTCATTACCCTTGAATGTGGCTATCTGAGGTTGTTCTGTTCAGCATGAGGAGCCTCACTGCGATGCTCTGCTGCTGAAATTATGGTTCTTCGAAATGGTCTGAAACGACTCTACAAACAACGTTTCAAATGCTTTTCTGTTTTATAATCTTGAAATAGAATGGGGGAAATTTAACCCCCAAAAATGAATGGGTCCATTCCATGGACGGATGGAAGGTTAAAGTATAAAAATGTGACTCCCAATCCCAACCCGCCTCCAACTCGCCCACTGCCGGGTTTAACGGAGGCGGGATGGGGGCAGGTAGCCAACACGCTCCCAGAAGGCAGGTTGGCACTTTAAAGATTATAATGAGGCTGAAAGCTTCGGATTTAACCTGGTTTAACGGTGGACGGCCGGAGATTCCGGGCCTCAGGATTCTCGGCAGCTGCAGCGAAGTGAGCTCAACCTCAGGGAGCAATCCGTGTGGGCCAGGAGGAGGAGGAGTGCTTATTCCCGGCCCCCCCAAGCTACCCCACCATCCGCCCCATACAAACACCATCCCCATGCTCCCCCCCAGCCCGGAATCAGAACTCCCCCCGGGGTCGGGGATCAGACCTCCCCTGCCCCCGGGTCAGTGATCAGCCTCCCCCTGGAATCGGAACTCCCTCCAACCCCCGGGGTCGGGGATCAGACCTCCCCTGCCCCCGGGTCAGTGATCAGCCTCCCCCAGAATCGGACCCCTGGGTTGGTGATAAGACCCCCCCTGGGGTCGGGGATTGGATCACCAGCCCCCAGGGGTCGGGGTTCGCACCCACCTGGTCCTGCGGCCTCCTGTCCAACGTTCCCCGCCCGACTGGATACCATCCTGTTAATCAGGTTGACTTCTGGGCGGGGAACCTGCCGGTGATGTCACAAGCACGCAAACCTCCACAACGTGTGAGGAAACATGGATTTCTACCGCCCCTCCCCCCTGCCCTGTGCCTGTGAGTAATATGCAAAGGTAAAAAAAGAACAACTGTGAATGCTGGAGATTTGACATTTTAAAAAATAGGAAATGCTGAAAATACACAGTAGTTGGATAAGCATCTGAAACAGAAAAGGTAGATAGATCTGGGATGAGTTTCGTTTACTTGAATATATAACCCCTGAATTTCAGAAAAGGTTGTCCCGATCTCCTGTGGTAAACAGCCCCCCAGACAATTCAGGGCAGTAAAGTCTGTGAATGCTAATAATTTAAACATTTGGAAATGGTTAAATCTAAAACTAAATTATTTGCAATTTAACCGTATAATGGCTTAGACAGTAACAGATTTATCCAGAAGCTGTTTTTTTTCTTTCTCAGGAGGCTGGATGATACCATGGGTTAAACGTTGTTTATTCACTTCTGGTTTCTTAGTTTAAATCCAGCCCACATGAATGGTGTCAGGGATAGCTCTTTACTGGTTGTAAAGGTCCTTTGTGAAGTGTATAAAGCTCTCAGCGGTTCATTATTAGTTGCCACTGATTGGCAAGCTCACTGAAAGTGATTATCACTTTCTATTGAAACAAGAGCAATGTCAAAAATAACAACAGAAAACGCTGGAAAAACTCAGCAGGCCAGGCAACATCCGTGGAGAGAGAAACAGAGTTAACGTTTCAGGTCGAATCCCTTCTTCAGAATTGAGAAAAAAAGCAGGAAATGAAACAGATTAAAAGGCCAGTTTGGGGGCTGGGAAATGGGGGAGGGGATGAAAGCGCAAAGGGGAAGGCCTGGGAGGTGAAGAGACATTAACAGAAATTCAAGACGAGACGAGGTGGTAATAGGACAGGTAAAGAGACAAAAGATGGCTCTAGATGAAGTGTGAAATGCACTGGCAGAATGAGAGACAGCTGCCATGTGGGAGAGAAAAAAAGGAAAAGGCACAAACCAAAGGTGTGGATAAAAAATATATAAAAATATAATAGGGGCCGAGGTTATGATCTGAAATTGTTGAACTCGATATTGAGTCCAGAAGGCTGTAAAGTGCCTAATTGGAAGATGAGGTGCTGTTCCTCGAGCTTACGCTGCCGTGGAACAATGCAAGAGGCCGCGGATGGTGAGGTCTGAGTGGGAATGGAGCGGTGAACTGAAATGACAGGTGACCGGAAGCTCGGGGTCACCCTTACGGACTGAACAGAGGTGTTCCGCAAAGCGGTCACCCAATCTACGTTTGGTCTCCCCAATGTAGAGGAGACCGCATCGTGAGCAGTGAATGCAGTATACTAAATTGCAAGAAGTACAAGTAAATCGCTGTTTCACCTGGAAGGGGTGTTTGGGGCCCTGGACACACTGGTGCAGAGAGGGTGCTTGTCTGAGTTTGGCTACATTGTTCTAGCAATGTGGAGGGAGATTTGCTCTGCTTTTAAGCCTTACTTGCCTCCATTGTTCTTGGTACTAACATTGAGTGTAAAAATGAAAAACAATTCTTTACCCTAACATTGGCAAGCACAGTATTCTCTAAATCGCAAAACAAATCCCTTCAAAATATAGAGAGTGTCCTTGGTTCTGCGCCTAGGCTCACTGGATCACCTGGGTCCAGCGAATATTGAAAATCCAAGCCATGATGATGATAACAACAACTTGCATTTATATAGAGCCTCTAACATAGAAAAGTGTCCCAAGGTGCTTCAGAGAGGCATAATCAGACAAAGAAGGAGATTATTTAGTGCCCTTAGATTTGTGAATACACCTTTAAGGTAAATATAGAGCTACTGTCTGAAATGTGGAAAATATATATTAATGGCAGTTTGCAGACATAACATTTCCAGACCTTGTGAGGCCATTAAACCTCATCCTGCATTGGAGAGGGGTCAGAGGGTTAGGGAGATGCCATTCACTATCTGGGCCAATTCTGGCTGCTATACTGTGAGATTTTTTGCCAATCACCACCACTATTCAATCCGCTGCCCTCCGTGCCTAATGTCAGTTAGAATAATATTCACACCACTCTCTGAGAAGTTCAGGAACTCATGTCTGGTTCTTTTTTAATCCATGGTTTCAAATTGTTGTATGCTGGTACCACTTTAAGAGCAATCCAGCTTTAAATGCATCGCTCCCTCACACCCCAACACAACCCCCCACCCCCTCCCTCCCACACCACCACACGCACACACATTTTCCAGGCCACCTGATGTAACTGGCCAATTGCTGGTGGGACGTGTGCCTTTGGCCGTCCCAGCAATATTTAAATTTGATGGGGTGCTCCTACCAGCTCCACTGCTGTACCAAAGACTGTTATCGGCCCCCACTCGGCCTTTTCCCAATCGCTTCCTCCTTCCTATCGATCGCTTCCCCCCTTCTCCCTGCACCTTCCCTAAGTGCCTGCCCTCCTCTCACGGTCTCCACCCTCCCTCCTGATCGCCACCCCACCTCTCCCCACTCCATCCCGATCACCTCCCCTTCTCTCCCGGTCTCCTCCCTCCCTCCTGATCGCCTCACCCCCTCTCCCCGCTCCCTCCTGATCGCCTCACCCCCTCTCCCCGCTCCCTCCTGATCGCCTCACCCCCTCTCCCCGCTCCCTCCTGATCGGCCCACCTCCTCTCCTCGCTCCCTCCAGCTCATCTCCCCCCTCTCCCCACTCCCACCCGATCACCTCACCCCCTCTCCCCACTCCCTCCTGATCACCTCCCCCCTCTCCCCGCTCCCTCCTAATCACCTCCCCTTCTCTCTCCGCTCACTCCTGATCACCTCCCCCCCTCTCTCCGCTCCCTCCTGATCACCTCCCCCCCTCTCCCCGCTCCCTCCTGATCACCTCCCCCCCTCTCCCCACTCCCACCCGATCTCCTCCCCCCCTCTCCCCGCTCCCTCCTGATCACCTCCTCCCCGCTCCCTCCTGATCACCTCCCCCCCTCTCCCCACTCCCACCCGATCACCTCCCCCCCTCTCCCCGCTCCCTCCTGATCACCTCACCCCCTCTCCCCGCTCACTCCTGATCACCTCCCCCCTCTCCCCGCTCCCCCCTGCTCACCTCCCCCCCTCTCCCCGCTCCCTCCTGATCACCTCCCCCCCTCCCCGCTCCCTCCTAATCACCTCCCCCCTCTCCCCGCTCCCCCCTGATCACCTCCCCCCTCTCCCCGCTCCCTCCTAATCACCTCCCCTTCTCTCTCCGCTCACTCCTGATCACCTCCCCCCCTCTCCCCACTCCCTCCTGATCACCTGCCCCCCTCTCCCCACTCCCACCCGATCACCTCCCCCCCTCTCCCCGCTCCCTCCTGATCACCTCCCCCCCTCTCCCCGCTCCCTCCTGATCACCTCCCCCCCTCTCCCCACTCCCACCCGATCACCTCCCCCCCTCTCCCCGTTCCCTCCTGATCACCTCACCCCCTCTCCCCGCTCACTCCTGATCACCTCCCCCCTCTCCCCGCTCCCCCCTGATCACCTCCCCCCCTCTCCCCGCTCCCTCCTGATCACCTCCCCCCCTCCCCGCTCCGTCCTAATCACCTCCCCCCTCTCCCCGCTCCCCCCTGATCACCTCCCCCCCTCTCCCCGCTCCCTCCTGATCACCTCCCCCCCTCTCCCTGCTCCCTCCTGATCACCTCCCCCCCTCTCACCGCTCCCTCCTGATCACCTCCCCCCCTCTCCCTGCTCCCTCCCGATCACCTCCCCCCCTCTCCCCGCTCCCTCCTGATCACCTCCCCCCCTCTCCCCGCTCCCTCCCGATCACCTCCCCGCTCTCCCTGCTCCCTCCTGATCACCTCCCCCCCTCTCCCCGCTCCCTCCTGATCACCTCCCCCCCTCTCCCTGCTCCCTCCTGATCACCTCCCCCCCTCTCCCCGCTCCCTCCTGATCACCTCACCCCCTCTTCCCGCTCCCTCCTGATCACCTCACCCCCTCTCCCTGCTCCCTCCCGATCACCTCCCCCCTCTCCCCGCTCCCTCCTGATCACCTCCCCCCCTCTCCCCGCTCCCTCCTGATCACCTCCCCCCCTCTCCCCGCTCCCTCCCGATCACCTCACCCCCTCTCCCCGCTCCCTCCTGATCACCTCCCCCCCTCTCCCCGCTCCCTCCTGATCACCTCCCCCCCTCTCCCCGCTCCCTCCTAATCACCTCCCCCCCTCCCCGCTCCCTCCTAATCACCTCCCCCCCTCTCCCCGCTCCCTCCCGATCACCTCCCCCCCTCTCCCCGCTCCCTCCTGATCACCTCCCCCCCTCTCCCTGCTCCCTCCCGATCACCTCCCCCCACTCCTCGCTCCCTCCTGATCACCTCCCCCCCTCCCCGCTCCCTCCTGATCAGCTCCCCCCCTCTCCCCGCTCCCTCCTGATCACCTCACCCCCTCTCCCCGCTCCCTCCCGATCACCTCACCCCCTCTCCCCGCTCCCTCCTGATCACCTCCCCCCTCTCCCCGCTCCCTCCTGATCACCTCCCCCCCTCTCCCCGCTCCCTCCTGATCACCTCCCCCCCTCTCCCCGCTCCCTCCTGATCACCTCCCCCCCTCTCCCCGCTCCCTCCTGATCACCTCCCCCCCTCTCCCCGCTCCCTCCTGATCACCTCACCCCCTCTCACCGCTCCCTCCTGATCACCTCCCCCCCCTCCCCGCTCCCTCCTGATCACCTCCCCCCCTCTCCCCGCTCCCTCCTGATCACCTCCCCCCCTCTCCCCGCTCCCTCCTGATCACCTCCCCCCCTCTCCCCGCTCCCTCCTGATCACCTCACCCCCTCTCACCGCTCCCTCCTGATCACCTCCCCCCCCTCCCCGCTCCCTCCTGATCACCTCCCCCCCCCTCCCCGCTCCCTCCTGATCACCTCACCCCCTCTCCCCGCTCCCTCCTGATCACCTCCCCCCCTCTCCCCGCTCCCTCCTGATCACCTCCCCCCTCTCCCTGCTCCCTCCTGATCACCTCCCCCCCCCTCCCCGCTCCCTCCTGATCACCTCCCCCCCCTCTCCCCGCTCCCTCCTGATCACCTCACCCCCCTCTCACCGCTCCCTCATGATCACCTCCCCCCCCTCCCCGCTCCCTCCTGATCACCTCACCCCCTCTCACCGCTCCCTCCCGATCACCTCCCCCCCTCTCCCCGCTCCCTCCTGATCACCTCCCCCCCTCTCCCCGCTCCCTCCTGATCACCTCACCCCTCTCACCGCTCCCTCATGATCACCTCCCCCCCTCTCCCCGCTCCCTCCCGATCACCTCCCCCCCTCTCCCCGCTCCCTCCTGATCACCTCCCCCCCTCTCCCCGCTCCCTCCTGATCACCTCCCCCCCTCTCACCGCTCCCTCCTGACCACCTCCCCCCTCTCCCCGCTCCCTCATGATCACCTCCCCCCCCTCCCCGCTCCCTCCTGATCACCTCACCCCCTCTCCCCGCTCCCTCCTAATCACCTCAATCCCTCTCCCCGCTCCCTCCTGATCACCTCCCCCCCCCCCGCTCCCTCCTGATCACCTCCCCCCCTCTCCCCGCTCCCTCCTGATCACCTCCCCCCCTCTCCCCGCTCCCTCATGATCACCTCTCCCCGCTCCCTCCTGATCACCTCCCCCCCTCTCCCCGCTCCCTCCTGATCACCTCCCCCCCTCTCCCCGCTCCCTCCTGATCGCCTCACCTCCTCTCCCTGCTCCTTCCTGATCACCTCAATCCCTCTCACCGCTCCCTCCCGATCACCTCCCCCAATGTCCCGTTCTTTCCCCCACCCCCTCCCTACCGATCGGTTCTCCCTCTCTCCTGGTCGTTCCCATCCTTCCCAGTTGTTTCCCCTTCAGATCCCAGTTCACACCGGCATTAACCAATTTCATAGAATTTGCAGAACAGAAATAGGCCATTCGGCTGGACTGACCTATGCCAGTGTTTGCTCTACTTCATCTCTCCCTGTCAGAATAACCTTCTATTCCTTTCTTCCTCATGTACGTCTTTATCTAGCTTCTCCTTAAATGCATTAATGCTATTCGCCTCAACCACTCCATGTGGTAACAAGCTCCACATTCTCGGATCATGACTTTGTACTATTTTATCCAGATTATATGGGATCTTGAGGTTAACTCTATAAGACAACAATTTCTCACCTGTGGTATCAGGTAGAGGTAAGAGGCTGGTGCTCATGTAAAATACATATAGTAGTTTCATTTTCTGTGTTTCTTCATCAATTATTAGCTCGCCGCCATTAGCACAGAAATCAGTGGTAAATCTGCGACACCTATGGTATGTTTGTTCTAAGTGTATAGGCCTCTGAATCCAGTCAATTGATCATAATGATTTGCCAACATAAGTAACTGCGCTTACATTGAACACCTGATTAATAAAGTAGTATCATAGAAAATGGCTTTGAATATTTTGTTTTTAATGCACAACTCTTGCATTCATTGTATATTTCAGCTGCTTCCTCTTAAGTGAACAAAGATTTTCCCAGACTGTACATGTCCCTATATTTACAACCAACGCATCACACAGAGGAAAGACAGATTAGGCCGAGTCAGACCTACTTAATCCTAGGTGAGTTAAAAAAAACAAGCAAATGCTGGAAATCTAACAGAAAATGCTGGAAATACACATTGGGTCTGCCACCATCTGAAAAAAAATAGACAGATTAATGTTTCAAGTAGAGATATTTTATCACAACTCAATTCTATCTTTTCTATTTCAGGTGATGACAGACTGGCTGTATATTTCCAACACTTTCTGTTTTTAATTTTAGAAAGTGTTGTTCACGGGCTTGCTTCTGTTACTGACTGTCTACAATGCTGACTGTGTGTATCTGGTCCAGTCACTGCGCAATTTGTTGTTATTTGAGGTTATTGGTCTTCGTTGCTTTGACGGTCTTGCTATTTACTGCCGCACGTTGAGCCCTTGCATTATTTGTGGTCACTTTGGCTGGCTGCCCTTCACTTCCTTCCTTGTAGTTGGATCTTTCCATTTCTTGAAGTGTCCAGCTCGGACACCAATATTTTCAAACAGAAAGTAGCATTATTTTACAAATATTACTGGCTGCCTATTGCTCTAGAATCAGCCCGATTGGCCTTCTAATTTGCGGAGATGAGCTTCAAATGGAATTCATAATCCAAAGCGATTTAAGTTGGACCATTTTGGCTCTATTTGAAAAGGTCTGCAATTGATCCAAAGTGAACCTCATCAGGTTTGAATTTGGAATTACTTCAAACATCAAAAATGATGGGGACACAGAAAGAGACATATCGCCTCCTGCTCATATGTGTCACGAGTTTCTGTATCCTGTGATGGTTGTAGCACTTGGTACAAAATTGGCTGGCATTTAATGCCTGGTGGTTAGTGTGCGGAGGTGAATCAAGTATAATAGTTAGTAACCTGGTGGTGGATAGAGTTAGTGGGCACCTAATGGCTGGTAGTCTAGTGGTGACTCGGGATCTGTTCTCTGCCAGTGCAGGGGCACTATGGGTAGTTGTCAGCGCCCCTGGTGTTCTAAAGGGGAATTTTAACTCCCTCCACCCAGCGGAAATGGGGCAGAATGGGAGTTAATATCGAGTGGCCCTATTTGCTGCTCCGTTCCCACCTCACAGCAGGTTTACCTCCACTGTCTTGACCGGCGACTGAGGCGGGAGCCTCATTAATATATGCTAATCTGGGTCCGATGGCGTCCATAGAACCCCGATGGCATTTTAACAGACCTGTCAGGGAAGAAGCGATGACCCTAAAAGAGGCTCCCGGGGAGATGCCGGTGGTGGTGGGGGGGGGGGGGAGGCGGGCGGGGGTTGCAATTCACACGTCCCAGTGGCTTCCCGCCTGGGGAGTTAAAATTCCTCCTCTAGTCTCCACTTTTTAACTGGCCAACAGAACTACAGCTCTCACTACTAGACTTTTTATACTGGCCAACTGATATAATTTCCTTTGTGACCTTTGTCTTTTCCTGCCCTTCCTCAAAGACTCTGGATACTGGACACTTTCTGGGTGTCATCCCAATGTCAGTGCTAAAATCTGAATCAATTCTTTGATCGGCGGGAGGCGGTTTAGATGTAGGGATGGCAAAGGGAAATTAAACTGTCACTGCATCTGAGCTGAGTTTACAGTCCAGACTCCAGAGAACGGAACTTTTATTCCGATTGACTATTTACAGCCGGGTAGCGGAGGAGAGAGGTCGCCTTAGAGCTTGCATTAGAGGTCAAGTGAATTGTTTTCCTTTCTGAAGAGAAAGGTTCACTGTTTCCAACCGCCTTGGGCAAATGCAGAAGGCAGTGCAATCTGGCAAGAACTCACAGGGCCTTTTTCCTTAACTCGTTTTTCTTTTAAACATTAGGCTTAGGATCAAAAGAATAAATGAACTTGGCATTTTCATTTAATAATGTTCCTGGGATCTCAAAAGATTTGCATGCCATGTCTGGATTCATATTTTGAAACCAGAGGATTTTTACTCAAAAGGCCTGATTTTAACCCCCATGCTTGTTGAGAACAGGGCACGTGATCGGTGGGGGGGAGGGGGGGTTAAATCGCGACAACGTGCAACTACTTGGATCTATGCCGACCACGCGCCACGTGACATTTTAACAGACACATTTTAGCCGGCCAGCGAGGTTGTCGCTCCAGGCAGGAGAGGGCATAATTGAGGTTCAAAAGTCGGGGTCTGGTGATGTCACTCAGGCCTTGATTCTATTTTAACTTGGCACCTGGTACCAACCTTGCCAATGAAGCCTTGCACCAAGAAGTAGCAGATCATAAGAGGGCCAAGAAGGTGAGTCTAAATATTTTTATTTTCCTTGTGGGCCAGGAGGAGCAGGAGTGCTCCTCTGGGACCCACAAGGAAAGGCTCAATAATAACTCGAGGTGGGGAGGGAACAGGGGAGAGGTTTAACAGCTGGGAAACCTGAAAGTACCAGTTTCCCAGAGGGGCTGCCGAATTTAGCCAGATTAAGAGGCTGGCTAGCTGTCAGGTGGGAAAGCCTGTGGCACCAGGCCGCAGCCGGGGAGGGAAGAGATCGTGGGGGGGACATCTGGAAGGGTCGTAGAAGAGATCGGAGGGGCCGTGAGTAGACCAGGAGTCCAATCGCAGGAGGGTTCCGATTGCTGGGCGATTCAATCGTACGGTGGGAGGGGGGGGGTCCAATCACAGGGTCCGATCGCGGGGGTCCGATCACAGGACGGAAGCAGGTAAGCTTGGTGGCCCGGGAGGGAAGCACTCCTGCTCCTCCTGGCCCACCAGTGGTGCTGGAAAGGCACTTAACTGATGGATCCGGCCCTTCTTGCCTCCCTTCAGCTGCCGGGGTTTCCGAGGCCCGGGTAACCCGGCCTATATGCGTTAGAAGTAATACTCTGGTTAAATTGAAGGCACGCAGCCTCATTAAAATATTTTAGTGACAGACCCGCCTTCTGAGAGCAGGTTAGTCACCCGCACCCAAAACCTGCCTCTGTTAAAACTGGAAATGGGCGGGTTGGAAGTGGATTGGTGTCAGGTTGGCCAGTTTCTTTAATTTTTAAACCCTCCCTTCCACTCCCACCCATCCTGGGGGGTTAAAATCGAGCCCATATGGTCTCCCCTACCCCAGGCTGCCCCCATCCCCGCGATTGCCTTTAAACCCACTTCCCTCCAGACTTACTTTGCCAGGGACCATTCCTGCGGGTCCCCGGCAGCAGCCTCATGTCGCCTTCGCCCGCTCTTGCCCGCCGGTGCCACATCGTCGACGCCGGGCTTGGGCAGGAGTCAGGGCTAACTTATTTAAATGAGGCCCGAGAGTTAAAATGGCCTGCCCCTCACTCGGCAACTGGGGCAAGCCTAATGTTGGCTCTGCCGGCCCCACGCTCCACCCTTGCCCCCAGTTAAAATCGGGGCTATACTGTATATATTTAACAAAGTACATAACTATAAATCAATCCATTGGACTCAGCACAGCTTTCTTGCAATTGCAACTGAAACTTTGTGGATAGAATTTGTGCTTATCTCACAGCTGCCAAGCTAAGCACAATTTTGGATGCTGATTGCTTTGGCCTAAGTCTGTAACTCAGTTTGAGCAGCACTGCTCTTCAAGAAGCTCCTCTTTTAGCCCAGAACATGTATACCTGCAAATGTGCCAGTGCGAGTTTGGAAGGAGCCATGCTGACTTTGACAGCTACTGACAGTGCTGTGTGAATGTTATATCTTGCGCAGAGGTCTTTGTTAAGGAGATGGCACAGTTTCGTCTATCCTCTCTGCTGAACCTCAAAACTGCTTCGGCCCATTTCTACTGTCAGTGCCAGGTAGCTGTGCCTGGTATCGAAAAGGCAGAGCGGCAAGACTTGACAGTGTGTCAGGTGAACCACCCGAAGTCATGGGCAGCCCTTTCCTGCTCTCGCTGTTCCTCCTGTGGCAATGCTGCTGGCGCACCGAAATGCATTCTTAAAAGTAGCCAGAAACCTACCAAAGTGGAGAGAAAATGTCACTTTTAAATGGACAATTCTCTCCCTGCAGCCTATTTTTTAAGAGCAGTTCAATCTATGGGAAATGTACTTGTTGCACCGGCAATATGGGGTGACTACCCTTTAAATATCTCATCTAGCCTCTTAGTTAGTGGATTATACAGCTGAGCACACATTAGCATTCACATTTGCTTTTCACCCTGTAGCAATGTTGTTCAGGTTGGGAGCACATCCAACATTGTTTTCCATTACTATTTATTTGCCGCTGGCATGATGCCTTACACTGAAAGCAATTTCCCCACTTATGTCTAGTTACCACCAAAATAACATTAACTATGCAGATAGAATTATCCCATTCCATAGAGTATAATGGGTACAACAAAACAAAACTATATCTGGCACTATGCCATTCATAAATTGCCATGATTCTGAAAGGAATAAATACAATAATATTTCACTTATCCGGTTCCCAACGCATACAAGGCAATTATGATTAAATTGTCTGTTTTTATACACATTAAAAAAGTGAGCATGGAGCAAAAATCCTCTTCATCAGTATTCTCTATACTCATGTATGAAAATGATAACTAGCCCTTTATTAGAACTCTATTTCTATACATATTCTTCTGGAATTTTCTTAAGTTCCACCATTACTTGTATCTAGTCAGAAAACTGAACCGTACCACAATTATATTGCCATTTTAGCTCATTCTCATTCTACAATGCTGACATCTATTTTTCTTGACTAAAAGGAAATTGGATACATAACTGAAGGGGAAAATTTAACAGTGCTCTGGGGAAAGAGCAGGGGAGTGGGACTAATTGGATAGCTCTACCACAGAGGCGGCACAGCCACGATGGGCCGAATGGCCTCCTTCTGGGCTGTATCTTTTTCTGATTCTACGATTCTATTCTCAATAATAATCAATATTGCAAGAGTGATCAAAAAGAGGTATTTCTATTTCTCAGCCATTCTCAGGCCAAATCTCCAGAGAAAGTTGGTCATCCCACTGAGCAACTCTGTTGACTGTGGCTGCAGTCATCATTCTACATACTTTACAAAAATTTGCGGACTTTAGAAAATGTAAAAGTAGCTCCAGAAGGGAGCCTTGGCTGTACATTTAAGGAAGCAAACAACAAAAGAGAATGGCACGGTGTCTGTGGAAACATAAACGAGCATCAGAAGCGACACCAACAACAGCAGCGTGCTTGATCAGTGGGAAGAGATACTGATGATACTGATGAAGAGGATTTTTGCTCCATGCTCACTTTTTTTAATTGTGGTATGGTTCAGTTTTCTGACTAGATATTATATAAGAGATACAAATGGGTTAAGTAATAAAAAACTAATGCCACTGCTGCCCTACACAGGATTTGTTCTCAAAGTTAATAGATGCCAATTAGGATTTTTTTTTTTAACTCAGATGTTTTACATTATAATAAGAATAGAAGGATTCCAGGTGAAGATTCTAAAGAGAGTGTTGACAAATGCCAACATTTTTTGTATCATGCTGGATTGAAGTGATTGTAACCTTCCAGGGAGCATCCATGGAATGTCCTTGATGTGGTAAAAAAAAAGTTTGAGAGTGCCAGAATCTTCTCTTTGATTCTGCAGGATCAGCTGGCAGCAGAGCACACGTCAACCACTTACACAGAACACAAAGGCAAAACCTAAAAACTGCAGATGAGAAAAAACATTACTTTTTAATGTGTAAAAGCCTGAAGTCAACTTTCCAGTGTTGCCTGCTACCGAGCTCGAAGCAAAATTGATATCTTATCAACACCGAATTATTTTTGATGGCATTCATTTCTTCTAGAATCGTTGACTGTGTTTCATTAGACACTGTGTGAACTAGATGCACACTATCTCAAATAATCATTGCTCCCATATTACAATGTTTGAGCCAGCCAATTCTATGAATAAGCAATTCTGAAAGGCTGTTGAAGTTCCATGATGTCTGTGGCACCAGAATCTTTTACAACACTTTTCTTCTTTGTAAGTTGTAACTTGAAGGTAAAGAGAAATGTCAGGATGACTATAAATGACATCACCCTTCCCCCTAATAATAATCCTAGTATCATGTCTTGCAAGACACCTCGTTAATTGGCAATTCCTTCAGAATGAGAAGTTTTGTTTCTTTAACTCTTTTCTCCCCCTTCACATTTGCAGTATGGTTGCGATTTCAGTTTTAATACTCTGCATCACAACATAATATAGGCAAAATGAAGAACTGTGGACATTATCATGCAGTTGATTCCTGCATTCTGAACAGAACAAAGAGTCAAATGTTATTATGGAAGAGCCGTCACTCATTGAAGCTGCACAGCTCTTTGTTACACAGTCTCACTGATGATAGTGAATTGTAGGAGTATGAAAGACTCATTATTCACTACCTTTGCAGTCGCATGTGAGTTCTGAAGGTCTTATGAGAGAGAAAAAAAGTAGTGAATTGTTATTTATCCCACACGTTTGGATTGTTTTAGCAACTGGCAACATGGAAACAACAAAAAGGTGATTTGAGAGGAGCGGTGTTTAAAAATCCCAAATACATTGGCCCAGATTTTACAGGGCCTACGACGGTGTATGCACGCTGCCGTAAGTGCCCCGCAGGTTCCGGGTTTCCGCATGCGATGCGCATGTGCAAAAAGCCAGAACTTGCGATCTGTCAAGTTTCTCCTTGACAGATCGTACCCATCCGCTGGAAATTCACTTTCGCTGGCGCAGGGTTGGGCTATTTAACTGCTGCCCAGCGAATACCCTTACGCCTGGTAAAAGCGGGCGTAAGGCCTTTTACCAGCGTAAGGGTTTAAATAAATGTTAAAATACATTTTTTTAAATGATTTCAACATTCACTAACATTTAAAACTAGTTTAGGTCAATTTTGTCCCAGATAAAAATGGTTACATTTATTTTTCAAAAAATTAAGTTTTTATTTTTAAAGTTTAACTAAATGGCATTTTAATTAATTTTGAACCTGTGATCATTTATTTTTATTTCAGTGGTGTGAAATTGTGTTTTTTCGGTGATTCTATTATGTTTATGGGGATTCCGTACGTAAATGGAATCCCCATAAGCATCATAGGAATCCCCCTTTGTCATTGGTTGGCCTGGCCCACGTGATCCCAGGGACACTTGCGAACCGCATGCGCCCCTGGGATGTGTGGGCCTTTACGCAGGCGTACGCCTGCAGGCCCAGGACCACAGGAGTCCGAAGCTCCAGAGACACCAGGTAAGTACAGGGTTTTCTTGCGGTTCGGAGGCGTACGCGGGCGGCAAACCTCTGACTGCAATTTCCAGGCCAATTTGTTACATTCTATTTTTCGCACAGTATTTGCTAAACTGGTAGAAATGGTCATTAAGACGCTATTAGGGCAGAAAAGGGAGACATTATTGTTTTAATCATTCTCCTTTTATTGAAATTTCCTGTTTTAAAGACAGCAACAGCATGGCAAATTAAACAGCAATTCCAGTTGCGCACTTTTTAAAACAGATAAAGACAAATTCACCAACCAAATTTTCTTCAGAGGAGAGATTTCTTATAAGGCTGCATTTAGCAACACTAGTAGTAGCAATCACATGAAGGCAAAGAGGGCATCATGGATTCACTCAAAGGGAACATGCCTGCTACTCACTTGCTTGTAAAATTTTAAACATTGATGTCACACCTGGAAGATCATGCTGCGTTACCAATAGTAAAACATAGGGTTGATGCTATAATTAAAATCTCAAAGTAGATGCAGATATAATCCTGGCTAGAATTAGTGATCTCAAAATAGATTAAGCTGCTGGCCTTGACGGCATTCATCCTAGGATGCTCAACCTGTACTTCCCACTTGCTCGTATATTTAATAACTCGCTGGGGTCTGGGATTGTTCACATGGACTAGACCACGTGAGGCCCATTAGTTTGACATTGCCTATAACCAATGAGGATATTCACTTTGGTAGGAAGATTAGAGAAGCAGAATATTTATTAAATGGTGAGAAACTATTAAATGTTGGTGTTCAGAGAGATTTAGGTGTCCTCGTACAGGAAACACAGAGAGTTAGCATTCAGGTACAGCAAGCAATTAGGAAGGCAAATGGCACATTGACCTTTATTGCAAGAGGGGGTTGGAGTACAAGAGTATAGAAGTCTTGCTACAATTGTACAGGGCTCTGGTGAGACCACACCTGGAGTACTGTGCACAGTTTTGGTCACCTTATCTGAGGAAGGATATACTTGCCTTAGAGGCGGTGCAACAAAGCTTCACTAGATTAATCCCTGGGAAGAGAGGGTTGTCCTATGAAGAGAGATTGAGTAGATTTGGCCCAAACTCTCTGGAGTTTAGAAGAATGAGAGATGATCTCATTGAAACATAAAAGATTCTGAGGGGGATTGACAGGGTAGATCCTGCGAGGTTTTTTCCCCTGGCTGGAGAGTCTAGAACTAGGGTGCATAGTCTCAGGATAATGGTTGGGCCATTTAGGACTGAGATGAGGAGGAATTTCTTCACTCAGAGGTTTATGAATCTTTGGAATTCTCTGCCCCAAAGGGCTGTGGGCGCTGAGTCGTTGAGTATATACAAGGCTGAGATAGATAGATTTTTGGACTCTAGGGGAATCAAGGAATATGAGGATCGGGTGGGAAAGTGGAGTTGAGGTCGAAGATCAGCTATGATCTCATTGAATGGCGGGGCAGGCTCGAGGGGCCGAATGGCCTGTTCCTGGGAATATTTATGTTCCTATAAAAGAGAAGCTAGGACCATTCATGGATGAAGGGGGTAATTCAATTGGAGGATTAAGGTATGGCGGAAATATTAATTAAATATTTTGCATTGGTTTTACAAATGGTGAAAGTGAGAATGTAGGTATACTAAAGGAGGATATAGAACAATAGTTACAGATGACTGTAGAAAAGGAATTTGTTTTATAAAAAAGAAGAACCCAAGGTGAATAAGTCGGCAGGCCTTGATAGCATGCAACCTAGACTGTTGAACAATGTTAATCCTCCTTAAATATGCCAGTTTTGCTGTTCAAAAAGGGAGCGATGGATAAACTGGTTATAGGCCAGTTAGATGAGCATTAATTTGTGGTCAAACCTTCATGATGCTTTGCCTTTTTTTCAGACCACCATTCAGCTAATCTGTAATATCTCAAATATCCTCTCTGGGTTAGGGCAGTTACAAACAATAATCACCATATAGGAAGGACAACAGGAGGCTTCCCTCCAAAAAATATACAAACACACCAAATTGACAAAAATGTGCAGGGTAGTATTTCCACAGGGGTTTCTTGATTTGCCACCATAACCTCGGGGAAGATCAGTGGACACCCCAGAGAAATAGCGTAAATGGCCATCTGAACCTCTGCTCCAGCAGTCCAATCGTGTGCTCTATAAGGATCCTGGTTGTGCGCTAACTTCCATTGTATCTGTGTCAAGAACCTTGTCCTACATATTCCATACCTAGTCCCATTGACCTACAACCAATGGTATTAGTATAGCTAGAAATTCATGGTAGCATGTATTGGCACTAGGCCAGGAACGGGAGTCGAAAGATATTTGTCTTGTCACAGCTGGGGTGTGAACATAACTTTCTCCAATTAAGCCATTTTTTAGATCATCTTTTGTGAGGTAAACCATGATGACCAATTCACCTAGCACCACATGACTGAAATATGACACCATGGGTGTCGATCAAACAACTCATTCCAGGATCAAGCAGAATATGTTTTTAAAAATTACTTCTAATAAACACTGTGAAACACAATGCAGTTTTCCATTTTCTCAGTACTTCCACGTATCAATAGTGGTCAGTTCTGTTCAGAGCCAGCATGGAATCTGTTTCAGTATCTATCAGAAAACAAGAATCAATACAGAACACAGTCAGGCACTAAAAGCTTCCAAGTCCCATTCATACACTAATACTTTAATAGCAGTAAAACTACTAAATGTTTGGTAATAATCCCTTGATTAATAAACTTCAAATAAGAATTTCAGGTTTGCCAAAAATACTGATTACCTACTGGCCTTCCTATTAATTTTGTATTCAGATGAATTCATCTGGCAACCCAAAACTGGGCATCCATGAGGCGCTGTGGGCCATCAGCAGCAGCAGAATTGTATTCAACCACAATCTGTAACCTCATGGCCCGGCATATCCCTCACTCTACCATTACCATCAAGCCGGGAGATCAACCCTGGTTTAACGAAGAATGCAGGAGAGCATGCCGGGAACAGCACCAGGCATACCGAAAAATGAGGTGTCAATCTGGTGAGGCTACAACACAGGACTACTTGCATGCCAAACAACAGAAGCAACATGCGATAGACAGAGCTAAGCGATCTCACAACCATCGGATCAAATCAAAGCTCTGCAGTCCTGCCACATCCAGTCGTGAGTGGTGGTGGACAATTAAACAGTTAACAGGAGGAGGAGGCTCCAAAAATATCCCCATCCTCAATGATGGTGGAGCCCAACACGTGAGTGCAAAAGACAAGGCTGAAGCGTTTGCAACTATCTTCAGCCAGAAGTGCCGAGTGGATGATCCATCTCGGCCTCCTCCTGAGGTCCCCAGCATCACAGATTCCAGTCTTCAGCCTATTCAATTCACTCCACGTGATGTCAAGAAACGGCTGAAGACACTGGATACTGCAAAGGCTATGGGCCCTGACAACATTCCAGCAATAGTACTGAAGACTTGTGCTCCAGAACTAGCTGCGCCGCTAGCCAAGCTGTTCCAGTACAGCTACAACACTGGCATCTACCCGGCAATGTGGAAAATTGCCCAAGTATGTCCTGTCTACAAAAAGCAGGACAAAGCCGATCCGGCCAATTACCGTCCCATCAGTCTACTCTCAATCATCAGCAAAGTGATGGAAGGTGTCGTCGACAGTGCTATCAAGCGGCACTTACTCAGCAATAACCTGCTAACTGACGCCCAGTTTGGGTTCCGCCAGGGCCACTCAGCTCCTGACCTCATTACAGCCTTGGTCCAAACATGGACAAAAGAACCGAACTCAAGAGGTGAGGTGAGAGTGACTGCCCTTGACATCAAGGCAGCATTTGATTGAGTGTGGCATCAAGGAGCCCTAGCAAAACTGAAGTCAATGGGAATCAAGGGGAAAACTCTCCATTGGTTGGAATCATACCTAGCACAAAGGAAGTTGGCTGTGGTTGTTGGAGGTCATTCATCTCAATCACATGACATCACTGCAGGAGTTCCTCAGGGCAGTGTCCTAGGCCCAACCATCTTCAGCTGTTTCATCAATGACCTTCCCTCCATCATAAGGTCAGAAGTGGGGATGTTCGCTGATGATTGCACACTGTTCAGCACCATTCGAGACTCGTCAGATACTGACGCAGTCCGTGTCCATATGCAGCAAGACCTGGACAACATTCAGACTTGGGCTGACAAGTGGCAAGTAACATTCGCACCACACAAGTGCCAGGCAATGACCATCTCCAACAAGCGAGACTCTAACCATCTCCCCTTGACATTCAATGGCATTACCATCGCTGAATCCCCCACTATCAACATCCTGGGGGTTACCATTGATCAGAAACTGAACTGGACCAGCCATATAAATACTGTGGCTACAAGAGCAGGCCAGAGACTGGGAATTCTACGGTGAGTGTCTCACCTCCTGACTCCCCAAAGCCTTTCCACCATCTACAAGGCACAAGTCAGGAGTGTGATGGAATACTCTCCACTTGCCTGGATGAGTGCAGCTCCAACAACACTCAAGAAGCTCGACACCATTCAGGATAAAGCAGCCCGCTTGATTAGCACTCCATCCACCACCTTCAACATTCACTCCCTCCACCACCGGCGCACTATGGCTGCAGTGTGTACCATCTACAAGATGCACTGCAGCAACTCGCCAAAGCTCCTTCAACAGCACCTTCCAAACCCGCGACCTCTACCACTTAGAAGGACAAGGGCAGCAGACGCATGGGAACATCACCACCTACAAGTTCCCCTCCAAGCCACACACCTTCCTGACTTGGACCTGTATCGCCGTTCCTTCACTGTCGCTCGGCCAAAATCCTGGAACTCCCTTCCTAACAGCATTGTGGGTGTACCTACACCATATGGACTGCAGCGGTTCAAGAAGGCGGCTCACCACCATCTTCTCAAGGGCAATTAGGGATGGGCACTAAATGCAGGCCTAGCCAGCGACGCTCACATCCCATCAATGAATAAAAAAATTTTTTTTTTTAACTCACTTGTTGGGTGCGGTAGTAAATTATCCCAGGATAACTCGCCAGTTAGGTGAATGCAGTTATGTTCCTTCAATATCTGAGGTGTTAAACTATTGGAAACCTGGGTCACCAGTAGAGCGGGATTAGAACTGGAAGTGAGTGATCAAAATGTTTGTGCTGATTTGACAGGTCCTAAGAAATGTGAGTTGTGGGATTCTCAGACTCTCATTGGCACAAATCCATACCACAAGACATAGATTGTCGCTGTACGTAAGTAGCCATACTTAAAACAAATGGTTTGAAAAGCTATTTGATGCAGCTTGATTATGAAGGTGAAGGTGGTTTTATTCTGGTTGGAGCTCCAAGACAGTCCTTGTGTGGACCTTATGATTTATGTTCCAAACAGTTTTATATACAGGACTTAAAGATGGCAATAAAAAGTGTAGTTAATACAAACCTTTTCTGCTGATAAAATGCACTGTAAAGAACATTGAGGCAATCCGAGCCATTGCTTAAAAATTCCATTATCTTTGGAGCTTTTATGTTCTGGAAAACAAAAGGGATCAAAATATAAGGTCTTTTTAATGGGCAGACACCAAGAGGTCACATGAGACTGGAAAAGGGCCATTTTAAAAAATGTTTTACTTTTATGTGTATACAAAAGTGAATCAGTTTTCCCACCTCCAAGTTTATTATATAAACTAACCTTTAATCTTTAATCCACATCTGGTTGGTGGAATGTGTTTGCTGTATGTAGTTGCTGATCTATTGTCCGCTTACTGGAACAACTTATTTCCATTTGAAAACCTTCCTATGATTAAAAAAAGACTCTTTTTTCCAGCAGTGGATGTAGGAAAAAGGGTTTCCATTGTGTTAACTCATCATTATCTGTTCCCTTTCTTAACAGTGTGCAGCGTAACAGTGGCAAATAGCTGAGACATACTAGTCCCCATAGAATCTACAAGTATTAGTAATCCAGGATTTATAAAACATAGTAGGAGCAAACTGTGTGGGAAAGTGATATAAAGGCTTCGCCTCTTAAGCAATCCATCAAAGCTGAATTTTCACAGTGTTAGCTGTTCATTTGTGCTGTATGCATACATTTATGGAATGCTGTTAAACAAAAACAAATCTAGTTAGAAAACCACTGATTTGTATTTGGAATAACAGAGCACTTTATAAGAGTTTACTAGCATTTAGAATGATTCAGTTCTGGTATTAAAGAGGTGCCAATTATTCCTGCAAATTGGCCAGTTCAACAGATTAAGAATGATAAAAACTGAAATTGTGGCTGCCAATATATTTAAGGAATACATAAGCATTGTGAATGAAAGGATAGTTTTCATTTAACAGAGAAGGTTCCCACAGAAAGGACAGGTAAGCAGTTTCACAAATTAGACTTATAACAGGATGCATTTATGGAATAAACTTTATAAATACAAAAGATTGATTATAGCTCTAGTATAAAATGCTTTGTCCTTTAAGATACAAAAATTGGTGGGGGGGGGAGAAAGGAGTCTTATTTTAGTCAACAGTTTTGTCTGCATCAACTACAATGTTAACATTATGTGACAGAGCTCTGGGGAGTTTTGGTAGAACTGAATCCTTTAATTAGGGCTGTGGAAAAATGCTCACATCTGCGCTGAGCCAGTGTTAATTTGCCCTCTTCACACGAAAATGAGAGGAAACTGAGATTTGAAACTGACATTTCCTCAGAACATCGCCCTGTTCTGCTAATATAGTGGTGATAATTTGCTGATAACAATACTTTGAAGTTCCTGGAATACAGCCAGGGAACACTGGAATTATTCAACTGAGAATATCTGTTTTATATTACAAACATATATTGAAACCATACATGCAAGCTTAAAACCATTTTCTCTCTTCAAAGCATTTACAGTAGTATTGATTGATCCCAAGCCCTTTGTCCTGGCTCCACAATGTAAAGAGCAAGATGAATCTTAAGGCAGTATACTTCAATTTGTAGTTCAGTGTTATGTTTTTAATTCAAAATATATCTGAATTTTAACCATGTGAGTGAAACAAAATATACTTTCTGATGAAGGGTTCCATCTGAAACATCAACCTATCTTCCTCTTTCAGAAGCTGATTGACTAGCTGTGCATTTGCAGAACTTTTTGCTTTTATTTTATATTTTTGAACTGTGTGCTTCAGTATTGTATATATGTATTTATTGAGCAAATATATTTGCTAAAATTGGTTTAGGTGTAGGCCAATTGATTTCAACATTCCCTGTGATTAATCCTTGGTTACACAATTGATTATTTGACTTCTTAGTTCAAAAGTAATGTTTGATAAACTGTTCAGCAGGTAAAAGCGTTCAGACTGGCATTCTGTAGAGATACAGAACATACTCCATGATGCCAGAGGCATTAAGCCAAGGCCCAGCCTGCCTGTTCGGAAGTGCATGCATGTTAAGATCTGAACTAGGTATTCAAAGAAGAGCTTTCCCACTACATTTTCCAACATTTCTTCCTCAACCACCAAAAACAGGTTTACTAGTCATTCATTCCATTGATGTTTGTGGGATTTTATTATGAGGAAAATGGCTGCTAAGTTTGCCAACTTAAAAATAGTTAATGCATTTTAAAATAGTTCATTGCACATGAAACACTTTGAGACATTTCTGAGCAACGTAATAAAGTGCTGAATAAATGTAAGTCTTTCTTTAACTACTCAATGGAACCATGTTGGAGCTGGATGCATGTTGGGATGAAGCATAAGGACTCTGTTGTGTACACCACAAGCAGAGTGAAGTTCTCTTAACACTCAGGTAAAATTACATTTCTGTAAAGATCAACTAGTTTGTTATTGTTAATTCAACTTCATCCCACTGAAATGAATATATTTTTTAGGACGGATGTACTGCACTTCTGTGTCTATCATACAAGCATAAAATTACATGTCTAGTTAAAACTCCACAGCAGGCAGGGAAACCCAGGTTTCCCGTCCGAAACTCCCTCCCCCCCACAACCCTGCCAATGCAACCCGCCTCTGTCACTATCGTGGCCAGCGTTTCTACTGTCTGCTCAACCTTACTGATATCCCCTCTTTCTAATGCTGTAATAGTGTCCCTTGTTGTTGAGTCTGTGTTTACAAGCAGTTATTATGAATAACACGACACAGACAACAGAGAGTAACTAAACAGGTCTTTAGTGATTGAGGGTCAGAGCGGGAACTGAGATACATATTACTCCACAGGGTTTATATACCGGTGTGGTCACTACCGGTACTACAATGTACAGGAGCTGTTAAAAAGTAGTCCTTCACCTTAAGGTATCCTCTTAAGGTAGTACAGGTTACATACACTACAATTCCTCCCCTTTTAGCTTAACAGTGGACACCCCATTAATACAGTACATGAATATATATACATATATACAATTTACACACAATGAATATTCAAAGGTTCAGTCTCTGAGGAGGCTTCCGGATCCGTGCCGGATAATGCCTTTCAGGGATCTCTTGTTCCCGTTGCTGGGGTGACTCATTCAATTGATCTTCTATGGATTCAACATCATCTAATACAACCGAGTCCGAGGTAGGTGCTACAGGCTCAATAAATTCTTCAACTGGTGTCTCTGCCGGAGACATGGGGTTGACCCTTGTTCTTGATCCCACAAGTTGGTCAGCATGACGTCGTATTACGTTCTCCCCAGTGTCTACCGTGTACATCAAAGGCCCCTGCCGTGCACAAATTGTTCCAGGTTGCCATTTATCATTTCTATAGTCCCTGGCCAACACTGGTTGTCCTATTTCAAAACTCCGAGTGGCCTTTTCATTTATGTGTTGGAATTGCTTGTGTTCAACTTCCCGTCTCACATTGGGTTTTAACAAATCCAACCGGGACCGCAACCTTCTGTTATAGAACATGATGGCAGAGCTTTGATTTGTCACTGCATGCGTGGCGTTTCGATATGCCATTAGGAAATTGTCCACCTTGTGTTGTAGTGGAATATGATCTTCACACATGGCCTTTATTGCCTTTTTTAATGTTTGTACAAATCTCTCGGCCAACCCATTTGTAGCCGGATGGTATGGGGCAGATGTATAGTGTTTCACCCCATTCTTTTTCATGAATTTCTGGAATTCTTCTGACACGAACTGTGGTCCGTTGTCTGAACAAATTTGCTCGGGCAATCCATTCCTCACAAATATAGTTCTCAAGACTGCAATCGTCTTCTCAGTGGTAGTGGTCGACATCTTGATCACTTCTGGCCATTTAGAGTGTGCGTCTACTGCTATCAAAAACATGGAATCCATGAATGGACCTGCAAAGTCAATATGCATGTGTTGCCATGGAGCTGAAGGCCATTCCCACGGATGCAGCGGTGCAATTGGAGGTGCATTCTGAACTTTTTGACACCCTGAGCAGCTTTTTGTCAGGTCCTCTATTTGTTTGTCTATACCTGGCCACCACACATAAGCCCTAGCAAGGCTTTTCATCTTGACTCCCCCCAGATGACCTTCATGCAATTCTTTTAAGACTCTCTCCCGTAATTTAGGAGGAATAACCACCCTTGTTCAATACATCAGTGTTCCTTGACATACAGACAGCTGTTCTCGTCTGGCTGAGAATGCTGGTAACAGTGGTTCACCATGTGCTGGCCATCCCTTCACCGTCAAATCATAGACCCGAGACAGTGTCGGGTCATTTCGGGTCTCTCTCTCAATACCCGCATTGGTGACTGGCAAGCATTCGATGATGGTCGAGTGGAATATCTCGACAGGATCAACTGCCGGTGCCTCTTCCGCTGTAGGTAGTGGCAGGCGCGACAGCCCATCAGCATTACCATGTTGCTTTGTACCTTTGAACTCAATATCGTATTGATGTGCCCCTAGGAAAAGGGACCATCTCTGAAGCCTCTGCGTCGTCATTACCGGAACACCCTTCTTAGGATTGAATATGGAAACCAATGGTTGATGATCTGTCAGCAGTGTAAACTGTTGTCCGTGCAGGTAGTGGTTAAATTTCTTCACTCCCCACACGAGGCTGAGGGCCTCCCTATCTATCTGAGCATAGTTGCGCTCAGCGGAGGTCAATGATCTGGATGCAAAAGCGATTGACCTTTCCGAGCCATCTGGAAACCTATGTGAGAGCACCGCCCCGATACCATAGGGAGATGCATCACAAGCCAACCGAATAGGTAGCGTTGGGTTAAAGTAAGCCAACACTTCCTTAGACGTGATCAACGACTTGCTCTTCTGAAAAGCCCGCTTACAGTCATCGCTCCACTTCCATGGTATTCCCGTTTGCAAGAGGGTGTTTAGTGGGTGTAACACAGTAGATAAATTTGGTAAAAACTTGTTGTAGTAGTTAACCAGCCCGAGGAACAACCTCAACTGTGACACATTTTCCGGTGCTGGAGCCTTGACTACTGCCTCAATCTTGTCAGGGGACTTATGTAACCCCTCCTTGTCAATAACGTGGCCGCAGTACGAAATTTGCTTCTGAAAAAACTCGCATTTCTGGCGATTAGCTCTTAGCCCATATTCTTTCAATCTGATGAGCACCTGTTCCAAATTCGTGAGGTGATCACTATCGTTATCTCCTGTAACCAGGATGTCATCCAAGTAACACTGTGTCCCTGGAATTCCCTGCAAGACCTGTTCCATGGCCCGTTGCCAAATAGCCGGAGCTGATGCCACTCCAAAAACCAGCCTATTATACTGATATAAGCCCTTATGCGTGTTGATCGTGAGATACTGTCTCGACACTTCATCAACTCCCATCTGCAGGTACGCCTGCGCCAGGTCTATCTTGGTGAAGTGCTTGCCGCCAGATAGCGAAGCGAAGATATCTTCAATCCACGGAAGCGGATATTGCACTGTGTGAAGAACTGGATTAACAGTGACTTTGAAATCACCACAGATGCGAACCTTCCTAGGTTCACCAGGCGTGTTGCTCAACGATCGCTTCATGACAGGAACAATGGGTGTAGCCCACTCGCTCCAGTCCACTTTGGACAGTACTCCTGAACGTTCTAACCCTTCCAGCTCTGCTTCCACAGCAGGTCGTATCGCATAAGGCACCGGTCTGGCTTTGAAAAATTTGGGGCTTGCATTTTCTTCAACCTTGATGGTTGCAGTAATTCCTTTCAGTGTCCCAAGTCCCTGTTGGAACACCTCCTTAGCATCGCCTAAGATTTTGGACAGTCGTCCAGGTTTGACGTCATCCTCCTTACTGGCATCCACAGTCAGTGCTCGTATGGAATGCCAATCCAGTTGTATTTTCCGGATCCATTCACGTCCTAGTAGTGGCGGACCTCCATCAGGTAACACATATAAGTTCATTTCCTGACTTTCTTTACCATTGTAGACCACGTTTACTTTTATTTTTCCTTTGGGGTATACTTTTTGCCCCGTGTATGTTTTCAATACAATCTTCGTATCCCTCAGGGGAATGTGCGAGAATAACCTTTTGTAGTCTCGCTTATTTATGACCGTTAAGGCCGATCCTGTGTCCAATTCCATCTTCACTTGGACTCCTGCTATCTTGAGCATGACCCAGACAGTTTGGTGGTCTGCTGTGTTGCCCACGTTATGTATCTTCAGACAACCCAGTTCCTTGCTGCTGGAGTCTGAATCAGTCTTCTGTTCATCCGAACTGTTCTCTGTCACTTTATGTACTTTTTTGTACTTCTCCTGCGGTGACTTTTTGCTGTTGGTCTTCTTTCCTGACCGGCAGACTCTCGCTATGTGACCAAGTTTGCCACATTGCCTGCATTCTTTGTCTTTGAACCAGCACTGGTTCTGGTCATGCGTTGTCTTACCGCAACGATAGCACTTTACTGCACCCAATGCCATTTCATTGGTGCTGAATTCAGATGGCTTTTGCTGTATTTCCACAGCTCCCCGTGCTGCTGCTTCGTACGATATGGCCACGCTGAAAGCCTTGTCCAGTGTCAACTCTTTCTCTGAGAGTAGCCTTTTCTGGGTTCCTTCGCTCAGGAGACCGCAGACGAATTTGTCCCGTAGGGAATCTGCCAGTCCTGCTCCGAACTGACAGTGCTTTGATAGCTTGCGTAATTCCGTAAGGTAATCAGCGTTACTCTCATCTTTATGCTGATTCCTCTTGTAGAATTTGAATCGTTCTGCTATCAGCAGCGGTATAGGGTTTAGGTGCTCCTGCAGGATAGCAACAATATCCGTGAAACTTTTTTCTACCGGTTTATCTGGGGTTATCAGGTTCCTCAATAACCCGTACGTCTTCGCACCCATCAAGTTTAATAGGGTTAGTGCTTTCTTATCATCCGGCACTTCATTCGCTCTACAATAAACTTCGATGCGTTCCACATAAGTGGACCAATCTTCCACATCGTTGTCGAATGCAGTAATGTTGCCTGTTTTCGGCATCCTAGCTGAGTTTCTTCTTTCCCTTCGGATATTATTTTTAAAAAATTTTAAATTTAAGATGGCGGCTCCCGCGCTCGCCTTCTTCTCCGCTAGCTCAAGATGGCGTCTATTCCCGCGCTGCTGCTGCCCACGCCTCACAGCAGTCCTTCTTGCACTTGTTTTTCCCTGTATGTGCGCTTCCTTGAGCTGCTGTTGTTGTTGTTGTTGTTGCCATGCCGCTTCCTGCGGTTCTCGTGGCAATGGAGCGCCTTTCTGGCTGCTGCACGTCTCTGCCCTGCGATTGCAGTCCGGCCCCTGACACCGGCTGCGGTCTTGTTCTCCGCCCTCTATGCTTTCCTCCCCTTGTCCCTCCGACAAGCTCGGCCGTCTTCCCCCGCGCCGCTCGATCGGGCTTACCCGCCGCTGCCTTAGAAGGGTTGCGCACTACCTGTAGCCAGCCCTTATGCTGGACTTCGTGGCCAGGAAACCAAGCCCGGTTCTCGATGGCCTCCCTTGCGATGCACCGCGCTGCAGGATGCTGAGGGCGGATGCCCTTGGTCGGCACCCGTGTTCCAGGACGCAGCCTCCTTCCAATGTCCCCCAGATTCAGTACTGGGGGAGGTGATGAAAAACTGCTGCTAGGTTCGATCAGACTCGTCGCCACTGTTGAGTCTGTGTTTACAAGTGCAGTTATTATGAATAACACGACACAGACAACAGAGAGTAACTAAACAGGTCTTTAGTGATTGAGGGTCAGAGCGGGAACTGAGATACATATTACTCCACCGGTGTGGTCACTACCAGTACTACAATGTACAGGAGCTGTTAAAAAGTAGTCCTTCACCTTAAGGTATCCTCTTAAGGTAGTACAGGTTACATACACTACACTTGTCAATATTGCTACTCCTACTCCTTTTCCAATTTCCCTGTCCTTTCTAAAGACCATATAACCTGAAATACTCATCTCCCAGTCATGCCTAGTTTGTAGCCAGGTCTCAGTGATGATCACTACGTCATACCCTTTTAGCAGAATTTGCACTTCTAATTCATTTGTTTTATTTCTTAAGCTATGTGCATTAGCGTATAGAACTTTTAATTGAGCAATCGACCCTTTTTTTAATTTGTTTATGGGATGTGGGCGTCGCCGGCAAGGCTAGCATTTATTGCCCATCCCTAATTGCCCTGGAGAAGGTGGTGGTGAGCTGCCTTCTTGAACCACCTGTCCTACCCTTATACCTTGATGTTGGTTTACAACACATAGTTTAACTTATCACACTCCTTGTTTTTATCTTTGCTCAGTTATTTTGTTGTTATTTCCTAGATTGTTTCTGAACCTGAAGTATTTATATTACCTTTAACACTATTGATGACCTGGACTTCACTCTCATCCCTTCTTTTGATCTTTAGGCTATTTTTATTTTTATTTCTGTCTGAACCCTGCCCTACCCCCACCCCCTTTATTGGTTTATAATCCTTTCTACAGCCCTATTTATCCTTTCAGCTAGGACCTTGGTCCCAGCCCGGTTCAGGTGAAGCCCGTCCCAGTGGTACAGCTCCTTCCTGTCCCATGAAATTGAATCCGTTTCCCACACCAATCCTTTAGCCACATGATAACTTTCCTCACCCACACCCTCCCCGTAAATATCAGGGCTAAACAAGGTTTTATTGGATGTCATGGATAAAGTAAAATCACACACTCACTATTTTGTTTAATGTTATAAAAAATGCCTTTTCACAAATAGCACCATGGGTGCTCTATCTGTCACTATGCTTTTTAAAAAGTCATTCATAAATCCAGGATGCCTTTAATAATCTACTATGGCAACATTATAAAACATGCCAAAATAAAACTGATGACCAGCTTCTCCATCATTTTCTCTTATCCAAGTGACATATAACAAACACATTTAATGTAACTATTGTTATGTTATGTTTTTCTAGGATGTAGCAGAACTACAATGCAGCACCATCAAATGCTCAGTGCTGTAATGGAAGGTGGTAGAGTTGGTATTCGGGAAGGAAGATTTCAAATGGAGCAAGGAGGCTATCTTTGTCCAAAGCTATTTTGCGACATGCAGCAATGCTGCCTGCTGCTATGCATTCCGGGATGCTCGGACATTGTTGCGCTTCACAGGAGAAAAATGATCGTCCTATCTGACAAAACCTTCACTGCTTACTGTTAACTTTTTATCACAGAACAGAAATGGAGATGTCATATAAGTAGATGTTTCATAGAAAAATGTTAAGAATTAATATTATTCCACTCATGAAGTGGCTTGCATAATTTGTGATTTAGTCTCCTTCACTCATGTGATAAAGATTACCAACAACTTCCAAAGCAGTATCCTGTATTAGAAATTATTTCTCTTACCACGGGAGTGCTGAGTTCCTGATTGAAGACAAAAGTATTCTGTTTCTGCAATATTTCTGACCTGTTGGACAAATTCTTTGTTTCAAGTTTCTTCAGAAAATATTTAAAACATTTTCTTCCCTTTCCTCCCTCTCCTGAAAGCCATGGTGTGTTGGCATATGGTTCCATAGCCATCTGTACCTCACCCAAGTGGCTAGTCGTCATGTGTAAGTTTGACCAGCAGGCTATTTGATTATGGAGCCCAATTCTGTCCTCATCCAGCATCGCAAGCTACTGTGCTACAAAATGCTCCAGTAGTCATGTGATGTGGTTGCTACAGAGCGAAATACTTTCCAGCAGAGGATCAGTGAATAACAATCAGGAGCATGAACCCTGGTAGATTTGTTTCTCTTCTCATCCTAGCCCAGAGGGCACTGAGATCTAACTGGTGAGGTCAGCTAACTCAGCACAGACAATGGATCAAACCTGGGGCCTTCTGCATTGTATGCTGATGCCTTTATCTACTAGGCCACCACAGAGGAGCTCATATCTTCAGATATTTACCTTTGGTACAATGCCATGGAGTAGTCCAGTGCAGTTATATGATGTGGTTGGTACACAGCCAACTTTTAATCAGTTGTGTAAAACTCCTGGTTGAGAATTAGAATAAGAATTATTCTTATATTTCAACAGCCAACAGCCTAATGAGTAAAGGCACCACCTGGTCCAGTACTAAGCCACGGAGACCAGAAGATCCAAGATTTGATCTCTGCTCTATATTGAGTTAACTGATCTAATCTGGGTCAGAATTTCAGGTGCCAAAAGTGGACTCAATGCTCCTGGGCTAGGAAAGGGAAAAATCAGCCAGGGTTTCGCTGCCTGATTGCTATGTGTGTTCACATTTAGCTGTAATGCCTACATTATCAACACTTACTGTTAGGCTCATACATGAAGAGTCTTGGCCATCAGAGAGCTGAGTGTTTTGGGGGAACACCAAATAAATAGTTTGAGCAACATAATAGCACTGAGCAACAACAACTTGCATTGATATAATACTTTTAATATAGAAAAACGTCCCTAGGTGCTTCACAAACATCTAAGGAAAAAAATATGGATGCTGAGCCAAAGAAGGCGATATTAGGAGGAGTGAGCTTAGTTAAAGAAGTGGGTTTATGGAGGGTCTTAAAGGAGGAGAGGGAGGTGGTGAGATTTAGGGATGGAATTACAGAGCGTGAGGCCTAAGCACTTGAAAGTACGTCCGCCAATGGTGGGGTGATGAGACGGGGTGCACACAGAGGCCAGAGTCAGAGGAATGTAATGTTCAGGGAAGATTATAGTGATGGAGGAGGTTACAAAGATAGGGAGGGGCAAGGTCATGGAGGGATTTAAACACAAGTATATGAGCTAGGTTTGATTTCTGCTCCACTGATTTCCCAATCTCAGTGTGGCAAGCAGGGAGTTTCCATGCAGAGGCTCAAGCGTCTCCCAGTAGTGTGGGGAGGAATCGTCGGAGGAGAGAATCATATGTTGGTAGTCCAAGCCACTGGCAATAGGAAATGTTATTTAGCAATCTGGAATGAAGCAACGAACCCTTCATTTTGGATTCAGAGGCATCCGGCAAGACAAAGAAGGGCATAAAATTACAGAAAAAGCAGAGAAACTTACACTGAAATACTCCAATGAAAAGAAAGTCAAATGATAAGAAACAGTTCCACTTTAACTGCTGTTATTGCTTCATTTACAAAGCGGAACAATTGTATAAATAGGTCTTATTGTTGGAATTGGGGAAACAAACAAAAAGATACCACAGGGTATTTTATGAACCCTGCTGTATCCGGTGATAAATAGTTCTGGCAACCTCTGTGCCAAAAATGCTAATGAAGCTATGACTGAAGGTTTTGCATTAATGCATCTCCATGTTGGCCGATATACTTTTCCGACTACTTTGACCCACGGGACTGATTAAATGGCACCAACGTTGATTAGTGGGAAACGAAAGCTAATGGTAGCTCAGATGCAAATTACTGTCTATGCATTATATTAAAACACTGTTCACTTATTATTACTTTTTAACCAGTAATTAGGATGGGCAGCTGGCAATGCTGCAGCACAGGGCGTATTGCCACTTTTCAAATAACGATGATACTGAAAATCATAAGTCATTTGTACTGTGTTTCCCTGACAATGAACCTTAAACAACAAACCTCAAATGCTTATCCCTATTATACTGTTCTGAAATTTCCAATGGAATATTTTGTGCTTGCCAAGTTCAGGGCCTGCTTGTGCTGTTGCTTCTTGTCTAATGTGCCTTAGACTTAGAGGGCCAGAATCACCTGGCTTTGTAAATCCATAAAGGTGGAGGCCTAGAAATTACTGGGATCGCATGCCACCGGCGTAAGTCCGCCTACCCTTGCCCAAGGCCCCATTTCAAATGGGTCACTTGAATAGTGGGGCAGGCTACCGGCCCCTGCAAGGATGCATCAGCAGAACCCACCCCACTTTGTCACTACGCCTGAGGATCCCCCGAGGCCTAAACGGTCCAAAGATAAAGGCCTAGAAATTCGGTGGGCTGCGCCACCAGTTAGCGCCTAAAGAGGGCACTCAGTGGCTTTAGCGCCACTGGCCGCGCCTCCCGCGATATTTAGCTGGGGCGCTAATGGTGGTGTTAGCCTGTTGCGCTGCACCGCCACCGATGACGTCATCGGTGTGCGCAACGCCCCGCTACCGCCCCGATCGCGATATTTGGCAGCGACCGCCTCTGTAGCGCCGTTCGCAAATGGCGCCCGGTTCACGGGGCCTACCTGTGGCGGCAGTGGCACAAATTAAGGTGGAGGTGCATGGCGGCCGTTTTTTTCGGCGGCCGCCTGCCAGCACCTCCGTTCCCGGCCTCCTGATCGACCCCCGCGGCATTGCCGGCTGTTTTCCAAGAGCCCGGCACTTCTCCTTGGTGCCGGGCTCTTTTGCTGGCACTCGCGATCTCCAATCGCGCTGGTGCAGGCCCCTCCCCCTTAAGAATGGGAGGAAGGCCTGCAGTACCGCAGCGCGCCGTGCCTCAGCGTGTGGTGCTGCGGCACGTTGCGCTGCGATATTCAGTTTCAGCGCCCTAAGAGGGACGCGGAGCACCTCGAGCCTCGCCCCGTGTCCCTCTTGGGGCACTCAAGCTGAATTTCCGGCGGTCGCTACTGCTCCAAATGCTGCGCTAAATCCGGCGCCCAGGCGAGCTTGGCGCCTCGTTTGCGGCTCCACCCAATTTCTCCCCCAAAGGATTTTTGTCTACAGTCTTTGACTCCCATTGGAGCCACTCCAACTCGAGCTGGTAATTATTCCTTATTCTAGTAGAGGTTCGGGGCCTTCAGAAGGTCTCAAAAGGACTTATGATAGTTCGCAATGAGTTCCGCTGAGGCCTTTCAAGGACATAAACAGAGAAATTTCCTGAGGAAGAAATTCCCCCAACATGCCGCTTGACATGGGGTTGGGTGCTGGTGGTGGTGGTGGTGGGTGGGGGGGCAGGTGGCAGATCTGCCCAGGGCCCTCCCCACTGGAATTTAACATGGTGGAATCCTGGCAGAGCTGGGTTCCAGCCATATTCTGTCGCTCCCCAGGAAAAGATGAGACTTACGCCCTCTTCACCCCCAGGAATTTTGGGGCTGGTGATTCAAGTGGCCAGAAGGGTAAGGAGGTGATTATGGGAGTAGCTTAGAATAACCTGATCTGCTATGCATCTGCCTGATACAATTGAGGGCTGAACTAAAATAGAACTACACCATTCAGATTGAGAGTTCAAAATTTGGGATGCCCTCACTATGAAACATTTAAATGCTGAGCAAGCATGGAAAGAGCCTTCCCTGATTTATCAAGAAATTCAGCGTTTGTTGTCACTGGAAATATCCATTTTCTGCAGCAGCTCCTGGAGCCAACAGGCCAGAGCGACAGCAAGCAGCAGCATCCATTTTGTAATGTCCACAGCATAAAGAATAATAATTACAACAGTCTCAACAAAGATTAAACACAGCCAATTGTGGGCTGAACTGCTGATGATTCTGCTAATCAGATTTACACCTCTTCTAGACCCATCTTTTGTTTCTTGTTCCATTACCATCTCCTTTTACTTTGTACAATCATACCTTTTGTAATTTAATCTCTCTTGCCTTCCATCCTATGACAGACCTTCCCTTTTTTTCTTTCTTGCCCTCCCTCCTTTCCCTGCTCCCACACTTGCTTAAAATCTGTTACATCTCTAACTTTTTCCAGTTCTGACAAAAGTTCATCGACCTGAAACGTTAACTCTGTTTCCCTCTCCATAGATACTGCCTGACCTGCTGAGTATTCCCAGCATTTTCTGTTTTTATTTCAGATTTCCAGCTTACGCAGTATTTTGCTTTTGGGTTTAACACAGCCAAGACTTGTAGTGTGTTTACAAGTATTCTATCATAAGAACACAACTGAGAAAAGGCAATTCAACTCATCCACTTTGTTCTTTCATTTCAAGTCTTGTTTCCGGGAGCTAAATGACCACTGATAATCTTTGTCCCACCCCAAGCCATACTATCTCACCTTTGCTATATCATGAGTTGTTCCAATTCCTTTTGAATGCTACAGATAAGTCATTATTTATTACATTGTGTGGCTTTTTATTCGTTAGGCATTGTGGCTCAAAGGAAAACGGCATCTCGCCATTTGACTCCCCATTCAAACGATGTGAAGTTCCTGTACTTACCTCATAGATGTGGACTAAACTTGCCAAAAAAATTTAGGACTTGTCCATTCCAGTCTAAGTACCCATTTAATGGCGTGAGAAGTCTTAACTGCTGCCAAGCATCTATTCTGGCACTGAAAATTAAGTTTTACAAGTATGGAGTCTCATTCTTTCAGTTTTTAATTATTGTTGGAGTTGATTTTTTTACTTAATTTTTTTAAACTTTTTCTTTCTGTCTCTTTTATCTCTCTTTCTTAATACAATCTTTCTTACCCTCTATTTGGCTTTCTGTACCTGATTTGACATTGAATTCACTATTCTAACTGACACTTCCTGGTTCAGACTCTGTGTGGCTCATTAATTATTCTTTCTGATTGGTTAAGGAGATACACAGTTGCTTACCCTGTTCGCACAGGTCCCAGAGGGTGCTGCATTTTTTGGAAGGTTGGCTGACAGCAACTTGCTGTGCAAAAGCCAATAAAAAGTCTATGGGCAAATACAAGTCTAATGTTCGCCGTTCAAATTAAAATCTGGGCCAATGTGTTCATAGTAAATTATACTGCGTGCTATTTTCACAGTGGCATTTAGTCTTTAAATGGGGCAATTTAATTCTAAAGCATTAAATGTTCATCCGGTAATATCACAGGGCATAATTTCTAGGTTTATATCTTATAATAATAAGGGTGAGCAATGTGTGTCAGTAGCACACCCTCGGACTGGTATTATCTGTATCTATTTATATATGGTAAATTTGGCAAGGCCCTGTGCCACTGGCAGGAATTCACATGCAGCCAGCACATATGGAAACTTGGGGAGACGCTGCCTGCGATTTACTATCTGTTGAAATCAAGGTCAGAAATCACCATGCACTAGCTTGATGCAAGGCCCGACCATTGGCGTGGGGCTTTCAAAATCTACCTTACACTCTCAACATGTAAAAACTGGTCTTTGGAAAAAGTTCCCTCCTGTGACAGCACTTTCAATATTTTGTCAGCTATTGCACCGAGATCTTTTTGCTAACTTGCCTTATTTAATGATATATACTTCATTTTGTATTTTTAGTTCTACTTTGTACTACTTTCTGTAATGGACTGGATTATTTTTGTACAAATTGCAATTGCATGTCTGCAAACCACGGCCAGAATTTTCCGTACCTGGGCTGGTCGGGTGCAGGCGGTGGGCGTGGCGGGTCGCGACCCCGTTGCTGCTTCCAGCCCGCTCCAGAAAATGACTTTCCAATAATAGGGCCTATTAAGCCCACCCTGCGCGTTACCCAGCCCAATTAAATGGTGCGGGTCTGATGATGTCATCCATGATGCGTTTTCAACCGGTATATTCTTAAAGGAGCCATGGCCACATTGCATTTGAAGGTTCATCTAGGAGTGTGCAGGCAGCACACTGGAGGTTTTCATTGCTCCAATCAGCTGGAGAGATGGCTGCATAGAGGCAGAGGGCTGCACCCAGGTACTCCAATGACTCCCTCCATATGCTTGTGGAGGGAGTCAGAGCACACATGGAGGTCCTCTTCCCTTCGAATGGGCGGAAGTGACCACTCCAGGAGACAAAAAGAGCCTGGCTCCATATTGCAAAGGAGGTCAACAGCAGGGATGTGTTCAGGAGGACCTGGGTGCAGTGCCGCAAACATTTCAATGATCTCATTAGATCAGGAAAGGTGAGTACAAAGCCACACTCAACTTCATCCTGCTGTGCCTCTCATCACATCCCCATCACTCTGCCTTCCCTACCCTGCTCCTGCACATCCTTACTCACACAACATACCTTGCACGTCCACCCATCCCTCTCTATCTACATTATCACATCCCCATCTGACTAGACACATCTCACACTCACCCTCATCCTAATGTAATCATACCAACTAACAACACGCAATGAGCCCACTTGGCATTGCCACCCCAATCCATCATAGTCACCCTCCATTCCTTACACTCATTCCATCACTCTCACTCAACCTTCTCTTCTTTCCCTCCTTGCAGGAGAAGAGAGTGCACAATAAGAAGGAGAGGGAGAGGGACCAGAGGTGGCCCTTCATCATTGGCCACCTTACCAACAGCAGAGCAGGCTGCATTGGAAGTCTCAGGAGTGGCCGAGCTACTGATGGTGGGAGATGGAGAGAGGGGGACATCTCAGCAACCTGGTGACAGAATTACATATCATACAGCTACATGGCATGCATCAGTCACTCATATGGGGACTGATGTCATCAGCCACTGAATGGTCATTATGTGCATAATGGTATGTGTACCCATTCTTCATATGGCATATCTAACTCATCTCTTTACTCTCCCACAGGTCCATCAAGAGCCCCCCCCCCACCCCCCACACTGTCCAGAAGGAAGAGCAAGATGACTCCTCAGAGGAGCCTCCAGCCTCTGAGGGCACACCGTCACCAGACATGAGCACACCCAGCACCAGCGCAGAGACGCACACCTCGGTGGGTCCAACGCGAGATAGAATAGTGTTGTCACCGGGTCTGTCACAACTCACAAGTGAGCAAGAGCAGATGGTGGAGACAGGGACAGCAGTGGAGACTCCTCGCTGGAGGGCGCGGGATGCTCCCTGCTCTGTTTAGTTGCATGTAGACACTGAGCTTCGGGGGCCATCCAGAAAGAGGGCATTCCTGGAGGTGCAGCAAGAAGTGCAGGAGGCTTTGACAGGTTTTGCGAGTGCGATGTCTGCAAATGTCCAGAGAATGGAGGAGTCCATCTCCAACATGAGCACCACCGTGTTGCAGGCAATGGCGACTGTAGGCTCTTCCATGGAAAGGATGGCCACCTGCATGGAGCAACTAATGCGCCACTCACAGGAGCACATGCTATCTATGGAGAATAGATGGCTATCAATGGAGAATAGATGGCAGAGGCTCATAGACCTCCTGTCTCGGAGGGATGTCAGCATAGACGTGGGTCCTCATGGCCCCAGTGATGTGCAGCAAGGTGCTCTCCAGCTCCTTGCTAGCAGGGAAGTGCGGACAGCCCATGAGAGGGATGATGGTGAGAGGGGAGAGGGAAGTGGGGGCTCCTCTCAAAGAGCTTACACTTCTCCCCCATTGTTCACCCCCTCAGTCAGAGCCCCAGGTGCCTCCTCGGACAGCGATGGCCGAGTCTGCCCCTGCACAGTCGCAGGAGGAGCAGACTTTGGCGGGGCTATCACAGGCTCCAAAACCCAGAGGACATCTGCCAAGAGTGTCTAAGCAGTCACAGCAGGGAAGTGAGCAGGCTGCCTCTACCTCTGCTGGAGCCACAGGGGTAGCACCTCATAGAAGCATGCAGAAGAGAAAGATGACACACAAGTAGATTCAGAAGGGCAGCCACTTGGGTGTTTTAGTCAATGTTAATGGCAAGATTCCATTAATGTATTGTCAACCATTAACATCATTATTTTCAGCACTTTGCCGTCTTGGACACATTTGTGTGCACCTTTGGAAGAGGCTTAGTGAGTTGCAGTGACTGGTGAGACATAACGGAATCTCCAGCAATGGTAATCAGTGTAAAAGGAATGGTTTGGTCATTCTAGGGATCCTTTATGGTGTTGCTGTGGGGTGGTGCCAACCTGGCACAGCATATACCAGCCATATAGGTGTACAGTGTAAAGATAAGTAAATCTGGACAAGATGAGGCCATCCCTGGCCTCTTGGGCAGCAATGCTCGGGTGCTGATGCCCTCTGTCCTGTGCAGCATCAGGTGATTGCGGAGAAGGCTGGTGGTCTTGTTTTTGGTGCTGCTGGTGTGCCTGGTGCTGCTGGTGTTGGGGCTCATCATAGTCCAATTCTGAGGACCAAGGTGAGACAGTATAAACGGCACCCATGCTGATGGAATAGATGGCAGGTTGACAGTGACAGAGATAGAGTTGACAGAAGCAATCTGTCAATGGTGAGAGAGGTTCTTCCAATGAGGTGAGACTGGATGGAGACTTTGCTGTAAACACTTGCAGCCTGTTGAAAGTTAAATCTGTGCTGAGGATGCAGTCAGCAACAGCTTCTGCCTGAGGAAAGTGATCAGCTGTGAGGTGGGAGCTTTTATAATACATTTGATCCTGTCAAGTAATCAGCTGGAGCAATGGCCACTCAACTCCAGCCTCAGGTTGACAGATGCAGTTCCCGAGCTGTGTGAATCCCGTGGTCATGCACAGAAATTTGAAATGGGGGAGAAAGATTCTTAAGTGTCTAACAACAAGCTTATAATGATTTCAATTAGGTTGCCCACCTCTGCTGGTCGAGTTGCTGCCACACCGGAAAACGTGCCCGAGGGAAAGGCACGCGGGGGGTTGGATAACAGCGGGTTCCCGACCCGCTCTGACTTTTTTCAAATTTCCCACCTGACCCACCTCCAATCGCACCCACACGGACCCCAGAAAATTCCAGCCCATATGTTTGTGGGTGATTTTATAAATATTCTTATGTTCTTTTATAGGAATAATACAAAAGCTTAAAGTCGGGAGTGATACAGTGGACTAAGTAACTTAAAAAGTTTCAAAATATAACAATTAAAAAAAAGTCAAATGCTAGTTGGAGTAAATTTTAAAATCTTTAGGAGCCAAAAAACTTTCAAAATGGCCCAAAGATATTTCAAATTTAACCTCTTAAAATACTGTAGGTATGCCTTAGTGTTAAAGGACTTGTTGCAGCAGACAATAATTCAATTCCTGCAATTGTGAATGCAACATAAATGGAGCTGTTAACAATGGCAATATAGGGTTTGGGAGTTCCATACTAGGGAAAGTGGCTAGGCTAAGGAACCATTTTGTAGGCTAAAGTAGGAGATTTTGATTGGCAGATGTGACCTAAGTCTCCCTCTCTTCCTCTTTCACTCTCTTAGTTCTGCAGGTTACTCTCTGATTCGTTTCTCAGTTCAGGGTGTAGTGCTCTTTTTCTCTTTCTCTGTGCTTCTCACTACCCCTACTGGTAGCAGCTAAAGATAAGATTGTGCAACCACTGTAACTGACAAAATGTACCTTTTCAGTCGACTTTTCTCCGTTAAGCCTTTGTGGCAGTTATTTGCTAACCTGCTGCTTGAACTCAATTGCGTCAACTACGTCCAGTACTTCATCTAACCCTGGCTGCATCCTATGAGGGAGGAAATCGGGCTCCATGACTAGATCACTAGTACGCATCCATTACTTTGTCGAATTTGTTGGCAATTCAATTACTCATAATCTATCTCTGTGAATGTCTTTGAATTTTTTTCCTTTCTTCTGCCACCCTGATTTCCCACATATTGCATTAGCTGCTCATACCTTCATAAAGATCAACTCATAAATATGATGAACATCAGAACCGATCACTGGACACTGAACTGGTCACTGCAATTCATTTAGAACACTACCAATGATCACTATCCTTTGTTTCTTATCATTTAGCTAATTTGATATTCAATTTACAATATCTTCTATTTCAAGCCTCTTTTCAGTACCTTCTGAAAGTCATTGGCCTGTTGAGGCTGCCGTGGAACACGAATGGAGGCCGAACCGATCTGAGGAACACATGGCTTTTTATTACATTCTCTTGAGAGATGGCTGCCCCAGCTCTTCTCTCTGCTAAACCCGAATACAGAATGGGGCGACGCCCGCGCTTTTGTGTACACACTGAGGGCGACGCCCGCTCCTTTGTCATGCCTTAAAGGCAGTATGCTTCTTAAAGGCAAGGTGCCCGATTTATTGTCCACGGACGGAAAAGTGGATTGCGCCCATTTAGGTGGCGATCCGCCACACAGCTTCCCCCAGAATCCGCTTAGGAGGTGTGGACGAGACGGTGCGGTGGTCTGATGGGCCGGCCAGAGCGGCTCTTGTAGGATGCCGGTGGACGTGGAATGGCCGGGCGTGGAGCAGCCGGGTGTACTGGCTTGAGGGCAGGTCGGCCGCGTGGCGGTGGACGAGCTACTGGGACCTGTTCACTGGGCTCCGAGTGTGCTGTCTTGAGTCGGTCAACCAACACTTTTTCAGTCCTGTCGCCCACTTGTAGGGTGAAAAATTTGTCCCCAGCCTGTAGCACTTTGTAGGGCCCGTTGTACGGGGGTTGAAGGGGTCCACGGTGGGCGTCGTGCTGGACGAAAATGAACCGTGCCTGGTGCAGGCTTAGCGGGACGTGTGAGGTGGATTCGCCGTGCCGGGCAATGGGCACCGGGGTGAACTGTAGCGCCGGTGAGGCGAAGTCGTGGCGTTGCTGGTCGGCTGACCAGGGTGTTGTGGCGGTGGGCAGGAACTTGCCAGGTACGTGCAGCGGCTGGCCATACACGAGCTCTGCTGCCGATGCGTGGAGGTCTTCTTTAACCGCGGAGCGCAGGCCGAGGAGGACCCACGGGAGTCAGTCGGTCCAGGCGCCGTCCTGGAGGCTGGCTCGAAGAGATGCCTTCAAGGATCTGTGGAACCGCTCACACAGTCCGTTGGCTTGGGGGTGGTACGCTGTGGTGCGGTGAATGGTCACCCCGAGATTGCATGCGATGGCGGTCCAGAGTTCAGAGGTAAATTGCGGACCTCTGTCCGACGTCATGTCGGAGGGGACACCGAACCGTGCGACCCAGGTGCTGACGAAGGCTCTGGCGATGTCGGCGGTGGTGGTAGAGGTCAGTGGAATTGCCTCGGGCCAGCGCGTGGTGCGGTCGACGATCGTCAGCAAGTGCGTGTGGCCTTGCGACAGCGGCAGGGGCCCGACGATGTCCACGTGGATGTGGTCGAATCTACGTGAAGGGACGGTGAACTCCTCGAGGGGTGCTTTCGTGTGTTGCTGCACCTTGGCCCGTTGGTAGGCTAGGCAGGAGTTGGCCCAAGTACGCACATCCTTGCGAAGGCCGCGCCAGACAAAGCGGTTGGCTACCAATTTGATGGATGCGCGGGCGCCGGGGTGGGAGAGGTTGTGGAGAATCTCGAATACCCGGCGGCGCCAGGACGCTGGGACGACGGGCCGAGGTTGAGATAGGGATATGTCGCACTTGACCGTGACTGCGGTCGGGCCGCAGGCGACGTCGGCCAGGCGTAGCCCTGGTAGGTTGGTAGGTGCGGAGAGCAGATCAGGGTCCGTGAGCTGGTCTGCTGCGAGTTGAGCGTAGTCGACTGCCAGGTGTGCGGCGTGGATGGTGGGGCGGGAGAGGCAGTCGGCTACCACGTTGTCTTGGCCGGAGACGTGTTGGATGTTCGTGGTGAACTCGGACACTGCCGCGAGCTGGCGCTGCTGCCTGACGGACCAGGGGTCGGTTGTCTTTGCCATTGCGAATGTCAGGGGTTTGTGGTCGACAAACGCAGTGAAGGGGTGGCCCTCCAGCAAAAACCGAAAATGGCGGACTGCCAGGTACAGCGCGAGGAGCTCGCAGTCGAAGGTGCTGTACTTGACCTCCGGGGGGCGTAGTTGGCGGCTGAAGAAGGCAAGTGGTTGCCAGGTGCCGTTGACCCACTGCTCGTACACGGCGCCGACCGCGTGGTCGGAGGCGTCCGTGGTGAGCGCTACTCTGGCATTGGGCCGTGGGTGCGCGAGCAGGGTGGCGTCGGCGAGCGCGGTCTTGGTGGAGTTGAAGGCGGCTGATACGTCTGCCGTCCATTCGACCGCCATCTTGCTGCTCCTGCCCCGGAGGGCTTCATACAGGGGCCTCATGAGGGACGCCGCTTTGGGGATGAAGCGGTTGTAGAAATTCACCATCCCGAGGAACTCCTGGAGTCCTTTGATGGTGGTGGGGCGGGGAAATTGCTGGACGGCCTGCACCTTGGTGGGCAGGGGAATGGCCCCAGCACGGGTGATGTGGTGGCCGAGGAAGTCGATCTTGTCCAGGCCGAACTGGCACTTGGCTGGGCTGAGGATGAGCCCGTGGTTGCTGAGGTGCCCGAACAGGATGCGAAGGTGTTCGAGGTGTTCCTGCTTGGAGGAACTGGCTACCAGGATGTCGTCCAGGTAGACGAACAGGAACTTCAGGTCCCGAAAGACCGAGTCCATGAGCCGTTGGAATGCATGGGCTGCGTTTTTGAGGCCGAAGGGCATCCGCAGGAACTCAAAAAGCCCGAAGGAGGTGATTACGACCGTCTTGGGGACGTCTGCGGGGTGGACGGGGACTTGGTGGTAGCCGCGCACCAGGTCGACTTTGGAAAAGACTGAGCGGCCGGCCAGTCTAGCCGAGAAGTCCTGAATGTGCGGCACGGGGTACCGATCAGGGGTGGTGGCGTCATTGAGGCGGCGGTAATCCCCGCAGGGGCGCCAACCCCCACCTGGTTTGGGGGCGATGTGGAGTGGGGAGGCCCAGGGACTGTTGGAGCGGCGGATGATGCCGATCTGTTCCAAAGTGGCAAACTCGGTCCGCGCGATCTCCAGTTTAGCCGGGTCCAGCCTGCGGGCGTGGGCATACACTGGGGGGCCTGTGGTGGGGATGAAGTGTTCCACCCCGTGTTTGGCGACCTCCGCGGAGAAGGTCGGGTTGGTGAGGGCCGGGAATTCGGCCAGGAGTGCCGAGTAGTCATCCGTGGCCCGGGCGTGGCACTGTGACACCATGTCGGCGGGTTGACGGGGGACAAGGCGCCCAGGATGGGGGACATGGTGTTTATGTCCACGAGGTGGTGTCGAGGGATGTCTACCAGTAGGCCGTGGGCGCACAGGAAATCTGCGCCGATGAGAGGGGAGAGTACCTTGGCAGTGATGAACTCCCATCGGTAGCGGTGACCAGCGAGGTCGAGGGTGACTGTGCGGGTGCCGTACGTCCGGATGTCCGAGCCGTTAGCGGCAGCCAGCGCCTGTCCTCGTTCGCCCTTTTGGATGTTGAGGGCGGAGGCCGGGATGATGCTGTGCTGAGCTCCAGTGTCGCACAGGAACCGGCGGCCGGTTTTGTCATCCGTGACGTACAGCAGGGAGCCCGCGTGGCCCACGGCCATCGCGGGGGCTGGTACGGGGGCGGACTTGAAGGAGCAGGGAGGTGTGCACCGTTGTGCCCTGGCACCGAACCGTGCGTGGTAGTAACAGTAGCCCGGGTTTGTGGGGCGCGAAGGCCCCGTGGGCCCCGTGGCTGGGCCTTGTGGCTGCGTGGTGGCCGGTGAGGGGCGCGCCCAGGCTGTGGCTGCCAGGTCCGGAGCGACGTCGCGGCTGGAGTGAGCGGACAGCAGCTTGTCGGCCTCATCGGCCAGGGCTTCTAGGTCTGTGAGGCCAGACGCCGCGATCGCTGGGCGGATGCTGGGAGGTAGCTGGTGGATGAACAGCATGCGGAAGAGGGACCCGGGTGAGCTCTCGTCGGTGAGTGAGAGCATGTGGGAGAGGAGGTCTGACGGTGAGGCATCACCCAGGCCTGGAAGGTCGAGGAGGCGGCAGTTTCGCTGGTATGTCGAGGTCGTAAATTTTTTAAGGTGTGCATACTTGCCCTCCTCTGGTGAGTTCTGCAGCACTATCCAGACCTTCGTGACTGTGGTGCTACCGAGTGATGCGACGAGGTAGCCATACTTCGTCCCATCTGTGGTGATGTGCCGCAGCCGGAATCGGGACTCAGCTTGGAGGAACCAGGCTTCGGGCTGGTTTTCCCAAAACTCCGGCAGTTTCACGGAAACTGCGTTCGTGTCCGCCATTGCAGTGCTCGGAATACGTTCTGAGCGTCGGGGTCACCAATGTTGAGGCTGCCGCGGAACACGATGGGAGGCCGAACCGATCTGAGGAACACATGGCTTTTTATTACATTCTCTTGAGAGATGGCTGCCCCAGCTCTTCTCTCTGCTAAACCCGAATACAGAATGGGGCAACGCCCGCGCTTTAGTGTGCACACTGAGGGCGACGCCCGCTCCTTTGTCATGCCTTAAAGGCAGCATGCTTCTTAAAGGCAAGGTGCCCAATTTATTGTCCACGGATGGAAAAGTGGATTGCGCCCGTTTAGGTGGCGATCTGCCACAGGCCCGTATTTTCCAATCGGAGGCTTCCTGCGTGCGTAAGATTTTTAATGGTTTTCAGCGGGCGGAGGTTCCCCAGAAAGCGGAACTCTCCACCCGCGGAGGCCCTTCTCCAGGGCAGGCGTGCAAGATCGGAAATGCCGGTTTTCAGCGCATGTGCTTCCCTTGCCTGAAACCGGCATTTGCGAGGTCCCTACGGGTGTCGTACACACCCGTAGGGATCTGAAAATACGGGCCAATGTCATTCTAATACTCAATGAACTTAGCGCAATGCTTCTCTAATGGAACCATAAATACTGATGCTTATGCTATGGAAGGGATATCACACTGTCCCCATCACTCATGCTCTTAGCTCCATTAGCTGCTAAACATTTAGATTTTTGCCAGATTCCCCAAAGAGAAGCTTTGTAAATGAAAATTTGATCAACTACCAGGAAGGAAGTCTATGCAGAAAGATCCATCAAGTTACCAGCTGCTAAAAAGCAAAGACAAGGGGGGCAATATTCGGTTGCTTTGTGCCAAGGGGGCGCTAACAGGGTGCAAAGCAACTAGCGCCCCAGCGCGGTTCCGCTAACGCCTCCTGCGAAATTCAGCTGGAGGTTAGCGGCAGCGGTAGCCGGTAGTGCCCCATGGCACTGCACCTCCGGCAATGACGTCATCGCCATGTGCAGTGCCCCGCTCCCGCCACAAACTTGGGTCCCATCACCTGACGTACCGCCAGACACTATAGGGTCAGGGGGGCGTACTTGCGGCCGGGGCGGCAATATTTAAAGGGGAGGTGCCGGACGGCAATTTTTTTTGTGGGCCGCCTGCCAGCACCTGCAACCTCTGCCCTCCTCCCGTGGGGTGCTGTCCGCAACCCGTCAGCCCGGCATTCCTCCTGAGTGCCGGGCTCTTTTGCCAGCACCCCGCTCCCCGGTGGTCCAGCAGGGCCCCGGTGCATGCTGCGCTAGGCCCCTCCCCTTTAATAAGGGGAGGGAGGCCTGCAGTACCGCGGCGTTACGTGCCGGCACGAGTGGCGCTGTTACACGTAGCACCGCGATATTGAACTGAGCGCCCCAAGAGGGAGAGGGAGCGCTTCCAGTAGCGCCCCGCCTCCTGCTTGGGGCACTACCATTCAAATTCAGGCATGAGGACGCTAACTACTAAAAGTAGTGCCCTGGGGAAGTTAGCGCCCCAAAGGGGGCGCGAGCCAATTTTTCCCCCCCAAGGAATTTCCTTAGTGTTGCTCCCATTTCTCCGCTGTGACTTCATTCATAATGTGACGGAAGCCCCAAGAAAACTCCCGAGCAAAGCCATATGAAAATAGGAGGGCCAGTTCTCCCAGTGGCTTAGTGGGCTAATGTATGACCCAGTGTGCTACTGAACATATCGATCAGGAACATCCCAGGTGAAATCCCTCAGACCCTACTAAGCCTAGCCAGGGTGTAATGGGTGTAACACAATTGCTTTCAATATCCCAGGCAATGGAGGGGGGGAAAAAACAGCTAGCGTTCTGACTACTATCAGTGACAACTGCTGAAGGAGCATGCATAAAGAGTCTAGTTGACAAAATCAGGCTGGGCTGTGCGTATTGACTTAGCTGCCAGTACTACCTGTCCAGCCTCCGAGATAACAAATAATACACTATCACCATCAGGGCCCGTGGAACTATACCACATCATGAATCAGCGTCTTCAGAAGAGGAGGGAGAAAAAGGATGTGGGTGAAAACTGGAGAAAAATGCTGAGGGTGCCATTTTTGTGGTAATGGCTCCAATAAATAATGCCAGGCATAATTTAAAGAAGCTATAGGAAAAAGCATGAAATAGAAGTGACTTTATTATTTTTAAACATTAACCACATCAAAATACTAAATAGCATGAATTGGGCCAAATTTCAATGTTTTGGGAGTATTTACATTTTGGCACCATTTGGATTTTGACTTTGGGTTTGGCACCATAACAATCCCTTGGCAGTGCAGAAGGAGATAGGAGACTGTGAGTCTGCTTCCATCTTTTCAATTAATTATACTATTCTTGAAGAGTTTAGGCAATGCAATCTTTATAGAGAAGCTTGATGAAATTTTCAGTCGGAATGCTTCAAAAAACAGTCTCAATGAAAAGATCACGACAGACCTTTATTTTTCGATTCTGGAAACTGTTTGCAAACCAGAAATGTTAAATAACACAGCCCCTTTAACTGTCATCAGTAAAAGCAGGCCTCCATTTTAATTTGCTTGGCTGGGTTGAAACATGTATACCCAGAGGTGGAGGGCGGCAGAAGGGAACAATTTCCCAGGCAGCTGTGTTACCTAGTTCAGTCTTAATTTAGTTTGGCAAGCACATCAGGCAAAAGACACAGTTCGCTTTCTGTCATTTCAGTTTGCCTGGGTGTGTCACAACAAATGATGTTCAGCTGAACAAGTTATTGTTACATCATGTGGTTAAAACTTCCTGGCATCTTTCCAGTCCACTGGGACACTAACAGCAGCTGCTCTTTTCTTACGTTTCCCTCGCTGACCTTGACTTTTCTCTTTCAATCCAGGGAGTGACTGTGTTTCACGCCTCTACTGTAACCTGTGGGATTGGGTGGTGTGGCAAAGTGGATCTGGGTGTTTCTTCTTCAATAAAACAGCTGCTTTTTTTTCCCTGCCTCGTCTCTCACAGTACTTCAGTTTACTTTCATTTTGAAATTTCAGGCTTTGGTGGAATGCGGTAGCTTTATTAAAATTTCATTATTTGTATTGTTTCCTCACCTGATTGTTCCTCCCTGTGGTGAAGTGGGCCGAGTTTCTTTTTTTGTGCCTCCCCATGATACCACAGCTGAGACTGATAAGCTATAAGGCTGGACATTGCTGTCCGTGTGCTATTGGTGGCCTAACTGTGGGTTACCAGAAGTTTTGGGAAGCATTCTCGCCTGCTGGTTTACACATGCTGTGGCCAGTCTGTGGGCTAAAAATGTGGGCAATCTTTCCTGTATGGTAGATCAACCAGTGAGGAGGGAGCGGCACCAAGTCCTCTAACTCAGGCGCGAGCTACGACAGGGAGTCAGTTAAGCACCTGAAATAGCGCTGGGAGGGTAAATCCAGTTGACCATTCACCACAATGCTGCAGATTTGGTCTGGGTTGAGTTTCCACAATGGTCATGGATGGTGGAGGAAGTTTGTAAAGCACGTTTTGCCCATGCTCAAATGGCACATCCGACCCCAACAAATCTTCCAGGGTCAAACCAAATTATGTACTGAAAGCGAGGTCCACTCACAGGGAGCTCACTGATTTATTCAAGAACTACCCGGCACCGCAACATTTCTTTGAAGGGCAGGTCAATATTTGCTGGTAAAGCGTTGGAAGATTTTGTGACTTTTGTTTACAGTTTGCCATCCGCTTATGGAGCACCAGCAAGGTAGAGCCCTCAGATCCTCAGTTGGGTTCAACTCCAGATTGATGAAATGAATTTATGATGATCAGGAACAAAAGGGGAGTCATTATCTCATCTTATGTGCTCCCAGCAAACATTTACACCTTCAGAGGATGGAATGCCCTTCTTTTGAATTTTGCATAAAACTAGTTTCAAAGGGGGAGGTGGCGGTAACAAGGATTGATTAGCAGCTCTTCTGGCCAACACCCAGTGAGGGAGAGGGGTCAGGAACCTGTGAGCCAGGAAACAAGAGCACACAGAGCAACATATTGGGAGGCGCAGCAAAGCCTGCAAAGTCAGTCAAGTTTTTTTTTTAAACAGAAAACTGCACAAGCAGTCAGGCCCAGCAAAGGTTGCAAGAAGGTTAGAATGGAGGGGAAGTAGTTAGTAATTGTGTTGTCTAAGCCAAGCAAGTCAACCTATTGCTGTGGGGAAGCATTTTGTATTCTTACACAAAGACCAAGTTTTACTGAATAAAATGAGTAGATCTAATGTATGTGTTCACGTGCTGTGAAATAAAACCACTTAATGATTCATATCACATCACATCCCACCAAGTGTTTGCTTGATCTGCCTTCAAAGAGATTGAGAAAGCACACATGCGAAAGGCACACATATCCAGTTTAGATCACAGAGGGATACTATTGTTACACCCTTGGGTTACACTATTTTTATAGTTAGACATTGGACTACACAAGCACACCCTGAAACATAAGATGCGGAAATTGCTATGGGAGTGACTAGCAACGCTGTACACTAGAGAATATCTAAGGCAAGATGCTAAACATGTAGCAGCATGTTGTTGGGCAAAGTAGAGAAAGATTTACTGTGCATCTGGCTGTATTATATCTGATCTGGGAGTGCTTTTACTGACGCTGGAGGTCTAAAATGGGAAGAGTTCTAATGCCCGACACTAACATCACTCAACATGGTGTGTGTAAAAGAAATTGCTGCCGCTAAAGGCCAACGAAAGGAAGGCTGTTTTGTTTAGCACTGGAGAGCACCCTGCCCCTTAATGACATGGACAATAGTAATAAGGAGATCCATCAGCAAAGCCCAGGCATCATATCAGGATAAGTCCACGGCAATCTCAGCTCAGTCGACCCTGCAAAGTCTTCCTTGTTAACATCTGGTAGGTGGTGCCCAGGTTGGGAGAGCTATCCCACAAACTAGGTAAGCAACAGCCTGACACAGTAGTACAGTGAAACCTGTAAATTAGGGACACCTAAGGCTAAGGAACTTGCATCAGTTATCCTTTTTTTGCAGATATTCTTATTTTCAAATCAGTTATTGTATGTACTATAAAGATTGTCCCAACAATCTTGAAGAACCAGCTGAGATTATGATCAGCACCTAATCAGCTGCAACAATGCTAAGAACCTATGTTTGGAAGCAGATATAACAACAGAACTGATGTTGCAATACAATGGAATCTGTTTCTAACGACAATCTCAGAAGACGGTCAACTGTATGGCATGAGGTCGGGTGCGTGTACATCTTCTGGGTCCGCGTGGGGTTGGGTGCACGTGCATAACGGGAACAGTAGCATAGTGGTTATGTTCCTGAACTAATAATCCAGAGACTTTGACTAATGATCTGGAGCTGTGAGTTCAAATCCCACCATAGCAGCTGGGGAATTTAAATTCAGTTAATTAAATAAATCTGGAATAAAAAGCTAGTAAGAGTAATGGTGACCATGAAACTACTGGATTGTCGTAAAAACCCATCTCGTTCACTAATGTCCTTTAGGGAAGGATATCTGCTGTCCTTACCTGGTCTGGCCTATATATGACTCCAAACTCACAGCAATGTGGTTGACTCTTAACTACCCACTGAAATGGCCTAGCAAGCCATTCAGTTGTAACAAACCGCAAAGAGAAACAATAATAAGAATAAAACCAGACACACCACCCGGCACCGGCTTCGGACACAACAGTGGCACACCCAGCCCAGACGACCCTGCAAAGTCCTCCTGACCAACATTTGGGGACTTGTGCCAAAATTGGGAGAGCTGTCCCACAGACTAGTCAAGCAACAGCCTGACATAGTCACACTCACATAATCATACCTTTCAGCCAATGTCCCAGACTCCTCCATCACCATCCCTGGGTATGTCCTGGACCCCAAGTCTCATGGCTTCAGGTCAAGCATGGGCAAGAAAACCTCCTGCTGATTACCACCTACTGCCCTCAGCTGATGAATCAGAACACCACTTGGAAGAAGCACTGAGGGTAGCAAGGGCACAGAATGTACTCTGGGTGGGAGAACTTCAATGTCCATCACCACTACTGGCCGGGTCCTGAAGGATATAGCTGCAAGACTGGGCCTGTGGCAGGTGGTGAGAGAGCCAACATGAGGAAAAAACCTATTTGACCTCGTCCTCACCAATCTACCTGTCGCAGATGCATCTGTCCATGGCAGCATTGGTAGCTGTGACTACCGCACAGACTGTGTAGAGGCGAAGTCCCGTCTTCACACTGAGGACACCCTCCATCTTGTTGTATGGCACTACCACCGTGCTAAATGGGATCGAGTTAGAACAGATCTAGCAGCAAATCAAAATTGGGCATCCATGAGGCACGGTGGGCCATCAGCAGCAGCAGAATTGTATTCCACCGCAATCTGTAACCTCATGGCCCGGCATATCCCTCTACCATTACCATCAAGCCAGGGGACCAACCCTGGTTCAAAGAGGAGTGCAGAAGAACTTGCCAGGAGCAGCACCAGGTGTACCTGAAAAAAGTGAGGTGGGAACCTGCAACACAGGCCTACATGCATACTAAACAGCGGAAGAAGCACACTATAGACAGGGCTATGCGATCTCACAATCAACAGATCACATCAAAGCTCTGCAGTTCTGACTATCCCCATCCTCAATGATGGCGGAGCCCAGCACACGAGTGCAAAAGACAAGGCTGAAGCGTTTGCAGCCAGAAGTGTCAAGTGGATGATCCATATCGACCTCCTCCTGAGGTCCCCACCATCATAGAAACCAGTCTTCAGCCAATTCGATTCACTCCATGTGATACCAACAAACGGCTGCGTGCACTGGATACAGTAAAGGCTATGGGCTCCGACAACATCCCGGTTGTCATGCTGAAGACTTGTGCTCCAGAACTAGCCACACTTCTAGCCAAGCTGTTCCAGTACAGCGACAATACTGGCATCTACCCGACAATGTGGAAAACTGCCCACGTATGTCCTGTCCACAAAAAGCAGGACAAATTCATTATTCAAGAAGGGTAGTAGGGATAAACCAGGGAATTACAGGCCAGTGAGCCTAACATCAGTGGTAGGGAAATTATTGTCCAGTGATGTAATGAAATGTGTTTGGCTTGCCTGTATTCGTTTTGAACTCATGTGTATTACCCTCCCCCACATGGTGTATAGTTTCACTTCCTCTTTCCTGACTAACCTGGAATGTTCCAGGTCTTGGCTCTTGGCTCCACCCCTGACTTCTCTTACATAAAGATCTCAGGATCTATATGACTCATTCCTGCGAGCCAGTCAGTGTGTTGAGATGTTAGCTCTGATCTTAGTGATTAAAAGCCAACTTGTTAAGGTCTATAACTTCTAGTTTTGTGGTTATTGAAGGCACATCAATTTTAATCACTAAAGAATACTAGGATGGATCGACTCCTAAAACCAGAGCGTCTGGACTTGGATCCACATTCTGCTGAAGCATCAAATCAATTTGGACACTGGCTCAAATGCTTCGAACTCTTCGCGAGGGCCTTATCCGCTAGCGAGGTAGATAAACTGAGTCTACTGACTACTCGCGTTAATCATCGGATTTATTCGTTCATCCGGGACGCCACCTCTTACACGGAGGCCATCACTATCCTGAAGGCCCAATACCAGAGGCCAGTAAACAAAGTGTACGCCAGACATCTGCTGGCTACACGCAGGCAGCGACCTGAGGAATCAATGGACGATTTCTTACAGGGCCTAAAGGACTTGGTCCGGGACTGTAACTGCAAGGCCGTGACGGCCAACGCATACTCTGATGAATTGGTCCGCGATTCCTTCATCACGGGCCTCAAATCGAATTATATCCGGCAGAGACTGCTGGAGAAGGAGGTCCTGAACTTAAAAAAGGCAGTGGCCACTGCGCGATCGCTGGACGTGGCCCAGAAAAACTCTGAATCTTATTCTTCCGGCCATGCGGCCCTCACCGCCTCATGCGCGCCGAGCGGGCCGCCATCTTGGAATCAGCCATCTTCCCCATCCAGGTCTCAGACCAGCTCTACACCGCCGGAGTCCCCACACAGAAGTTCACCCAGGAGTCCTACTACAGCGGCAATGTCTCGAGGCCCGAAATGCTACTTCTGTGGCCAGGCCAAGCACCCCAGACAACGATGCCCAGCGAAGGACGCTACATGCTTCAAATGTAAGAAAAAGGGCCATTTTAGCAAAGTCTGCAGGGGGAATCCGATTTCCCACTCCGTCACCGCCTCGTGCATGCCGTGCGGGCCACCATCTTGGGGTCCGCCATCTTTTCCCGACTCAACGGCCGCCCAGGGCCCAACAGTGGCTTCGATCACGGTGGATCAATCCAGGCCACACCCGTTGACAAAATCCATGATGGACATACAGGTAAACGGGAATTTAACGAAATGTTTAATTGACTGTGGGAGTACCGAGAGTTTTATCCACCCTAGCCTGGTACGGCAGCACTCATTAACGGTAACCCCTACACGGAGCAGAATTGCTATGGCTGCTAAGCCCCACACTTCGGACATTTTGGGCTACTGTGTGGTAACACTGACTGTAAAAGGCACGGACTACAAGGATTTTAAACTCCTCGTGATGCCAGAACTCTGTGTTCATGTAATCTTGGGCCTGGACTTCCAGTGCCACCACGAAAGTGTCACGCTAGCATATGGCGGGTCCCAGCCGCCACTCACAGTCTGTGGCCTAGCAACCTTAAAAATCAGCCCGCCTTCTTTATTCGCTAATCTCGCTCCGAACTGTAGGCCCATAGCGACCAAAAGTAGACGGTACAGTCTGGAAGACAGACACTTTATCAAGGCGGAAGTGGACAGACTCCTGCGGGAAGGCATTATTGAATGCAGTACCAGTCCGTGGCGTGCCCAAGTAGTCATAGTTAAAAATAGCGAAAAGAAACGGATGGTAATTGACTACAGCCAGACTGTTAATATTTATACCCAGCTGGACACCTACTCTTTACCCCGCATATCAGAAATGGTCAACCAGATCGCGCAATACCGAGTCTTCTCGACTATCGACCTCAAATCCGCGTATCACCAGCTCCCCATTAGAACGGAGGACCGCCCATACACCGCCTTTGAGGCGAACGGACGCCTCTACCGTTTTCTCAGAGTGCCCTTCGGGGTAACAGATGGGGTCTCGGTCTTCCAACGTGAGATGGACCGCATGGTTGACGAGAATAAACTACAAGCTACCTACCCCTATCTGGACAATGTCACTATCTGCGGGCACAACCAGCAAGACCACGATCTAAATCTTGCGAGATTTTTAAAAACTGCCCTAAAGCTGAATCTAACCTACAACGAAGACAAATGTGTCTTCAACACAACCCGTCTCTGTATCCTCGGCTGTGTGGTGGAAGATGGGGTAATTGGACCGGACCCTGACCGATTACGCCCCCTAAAGGAACTGCCCCTGCCACACAATCCCAAAGCTTTAAAAAGGTGCTTGGGATTTTTTTCGTATTATGCCCAATGGGTGCCCAATTACTCTGATAAGGCCCGACCCCTCATTAAATCGACGTCCTTCCCACTATCAGCTGAAGCTCGGGAGGCTTTCACCAGTATCAAACAGGACATTGAAAGGGCTGCACTGTGTGCAGTGGACGAAAGCATTCCCTTTCAAGTCGAAAGCGATGCGTCAGACTTTACTTTAGCTGCGACCCTCAATCAGGCTGGGAGACCTGTGGCCTTCTTCTCCCGAACCCTTCAGGGACCTGAAATCAGGCACTCTTCTGTCGAGAAGGAGGCACAGGCTATAGTGGAGGCAGTGCGGCACTGGAGACACTACCTAGCCGGCAAACGTTTCACCCTGCTCACCGACCAGCGGTCGGTGGCTTTCATGTTTAATAACAAACAAAGGGAGAAAATCAAGAATGAGAAAATGCTCAGGTGGAGGATCGAACTATCCACGTTCGACTATGATATTATGTACAGGCCGGGAGCCCTTAGTGAACCCCCAGACGCCCTATCGCGGGGAATGTGTGCCAGCATTCATACGGACAAATTACAGGGTCTCCACAACGACCTCTGTCACCCAGGGGTCACCCGACTATACCATTTTATAAAGTCCTGCAATCTGCCCCACTCCATCGAGGAGGTCAGGGCAATGACCAGAGCCTGCCACATCTGTGCGGAATGCAAGCCTCGTTTCTACAGGCCTGACCGTGCACACCTTATCAAAGCCACACGGCCATTCGAGCGCCTAAGTCTGGACTTCAAGGGACCCCTTCCCTCTGCCGACCGTAACGTATACTTCCTCAATATCATCGATGAATATTCCCGCTTCCCCTTCGCCATTCCCTGCCCAGACATGACCAGTGCCACGGTCATCAAGTGTCTCGGTAATCTATTCTGCATGTTTGGCATGCCGAACTACATACACAGCGATAGGGGGACGTCATTTATGAGTGACGAACTGCGCCAGTTCTTGCTCTCAAAGGGGATAGCCACTAGCAGAACCACTAGCTACAACCCCCGGGGTAATGGGCAAGTGGAAAGGGAGAATGCTACTGTTTGGAAGGCTGTCACGTTAGCCTTAAAGTCAAAAGGCCTTCCGACCTCCCGCTGGCAGGAAGTCCTCCCAGACGTGCTCCACTCCATAAGGTCTCTGTTATGTACAGCCACTAATGCTACCCCTCACGAAAAGATGTTCGTTTTCCCCCGGAAATCTACCTCGGGCATATCTCTACCCGCGTGGCTGACGTCTCCGGGGACAGTACTATTGCGGAAGCACGTGAGAGGCCATAAAATGGACCCCCTTGTGGAAAAGGTACAGCTCCTCCATGCAAACCCTCAGTACACCTATATCGAATACTCTGACGGGCGAGAGGACACTGTTTCCATAAAAGACCTCGCTCCCTCGGGGAGCGGAGAGAACAATGAGAGACTACCCGAGGAAGACCTACACCAAAAAGAGACAGGACGCCCAGAGGTATCAATACCCAACTTTAACCTGGAGGACACTGCAGATAACCTGGAAGACACTGCGGAGGCCCGGACAGCGGAGGAACCAGAATCCACTCCCCTAGAGGCACCCCAACCGGCTTTGCGCTGATCACTGAGAACCGCAAAACCTCCTGACAGACTCACTTATACCAACTTTTAAGAAACATCACCCCGATGGACTAAATCTAAAGAAGGGGTGAATGTAATGAAATGTGTTTGGCTTGCCTGTATTCGTTTTGAACTCATGTATATTACCCTCCCCCACACGGTGTATAGTTTCACTTCCTCTTTCCTGACTAACCTGGAATGTTCCAGGTCTTGGCTCTTGGCTCCACCCCTGACTTCTCTTACATAAAGATCTCAGGATCTATATGACTCATTCCTGCGAGCCAGTCAGTGTGTTGAGATGTTAGCTCTGATCTTAGTGATTAAAAGCCAACTTGTTAAGGTCTATAACTTCTAGTTTTGTGGTTATTGAAGGCACATCAGATGTACTGCAGGGATTGGTGCTGGGTCCTTTGCTGTTTGTAGTGTACATTCATCATTTAGATATGAATGTAGGAGGTATGATCAGTAAGTTCACAGATGACATATAGATGGGTTGGTTAGATGAGCAGAACAGTGGCAAATGGAATTTAACCCTAAAAAGTGTGAGGTGATGCATTTTGGGAGGACTGACAAGGCAAGGGAATACACAATGAATGGTAGGACCCTAGGAAGGACAGAGGATCAGAGGGACCTTGGTGTGCATGTACATAGATCCCTGAAGGCAGTAGGACAGGTAGATAAGGTGGTTAAAAAGGCATATGGGATACTTGCCTTCATTAGCCGAGGCATAGAATATAAGAGCAGGGAGGTTATGATGGAGCTATACAAAACGCTAGTTAGGCCACAGCTGGAATACTGTGTGCAGTTCTGGTCACCACACTATAGGAAGGATGTAATTGCATTGGAGAGGGTGCAGAGGAGATTCACCAGGATGTTACCTGGGCTGGAGCGCTTCAGCTATGAAGAGAGACTGGACAGGCTGGGGTTGTTTTCCTTAGAGCAGAGAAGGCTGAGGGGGGACCTGATTGAGGTGTACAAAATTATGAGGGGCCTAGATAGGGTAGATAGAAAGGAACTTTTCCCCTTAGTAGAGGGGTTAATAACCAGGGGGCATAGTTTCAAGATAAGGGGCAGGAGATTTAGAGGGGATTTGAAGAAAAACTTTTTCACCCAGAGGGTGGTTGGAATCTGGAACTCACTGCCTGAAAGGGTGGTAGAGGCAGGAATCCTCACAACATTCAAGAAGCATTTAGATGAGCACTTGAAACGCCACAGCATACAAGGCTACGGACCAAGTGCTGGAAAATGGCTTTAGAATAGACAGGGCTTGATGGCCAGCGCAGACACGATGGGCCGAAGGGCCTCTTTCTGTGCTGTATGACTCTATGGCCTAGAAATTCAGTAGCGCCCCATTTGGGGCGCCAGCCTTGCCAGGGTGCCAAAAGTAGCGCCCCGGAAGTAGTCGCAGCCGCCCGACGGAAATTCACTTTGCGCACCCCAGAGGGAAGCGCGGCGCTACTGGAGGTTCCCCGCATCCCTCTTGGGGCACTGCAGCTGAATATCGCTGCGCAACGTGCCGCAGCGTCACACGCTGTGGCACGGCGCGCTGCGATACTGCAGGCCTTCCTCCCCTTCTTAAAGGGGCGGGGCCTTGTGCAGCACGATCGAGGATCGTGAGTGCCGGCAAAAGAGCCCGGCACCAAGGAGAAGTGCCGGGCTCTTGGAAGGCAGTCGGCACTCCACGGGGGGGGGCTCAGGAGGCCGGGGACGGCAGCGCGGAGAGGTGCTGGCAGGCGGCCAGCAAAACAAATGGCCGCCCCGCACCTCTCCTTTAATTAGCGTCTCTACCGCTGCAGGTAGGCCCCCTGAACCGTTCGCAAATAGCGTCCGGCGTTAAAGCAGGGGGCGCAACTAAATATCGCGATCGGGGCAGTAGCGGAGCGCTGCGCACACCGATGACATCATCAGTAGTGGCGCAGCGCTAACAGCTAGCACCGCCATTAGCGTCCCGCTAAATTTAGCGGGAGGCGTGGCCAGTGGCTTCCGACCCACTTAGCGCCCTCTTAAGGCACTAACGGGTGGCGCAGCCCACTGAATTTCTAGGCCTATGACTCTATCTATGGCTCTAAATCCAATCCGGCCAATTACCAACCCATAAGTCTACTCTCAATCATCGACAAAGTGATGGAAGGTGTCGTCGACAGTGCTATTAATTAGGTTGATTGGCTATGATAAATTGACCCTTAGTGTTAGGGGGATTAAATACGTGGGGTTACGGGGATAGGGTGGGATATGTGTTGGTGTAGGGGTTACGGGGATCGGGTGGGATATGTGTCGGTGCAGGCTCGATGGGCCAAAATGGCCTCTATCTGCATTGTGGGGTTTCTGTGATTAAGCAGCACTTAATCACCAATAACCTGCTCATCGATGCTCAGTTTGGGTTCTGCCAGGACCACTCAGCTCCAGACCTCATTACAGCCTTGGTCCAAACATGGACAAAAGAACTGAATTCCAGAGGTGAGGTGAGAGTGACATCAAGGCAGCATTTGACCGCGTGTAGCATCAAGGAGCCCTAGTAAAACTGAAGTCAATGGGAATCAGGGGGCAAACTCTCCACTGGCTGGAGTCATAACTAGCACAATGGAAGATGGTTGTGGTTGTCAATCATCTCAGCCCCAGGACATCACTGCAGCAGTTCCTCAGAGTACTGTCCTAGGCCCAACCATCTTCAGCTGCTTCATCACTGTCCTTCCCTCCATCATAAGGTCAGAAGTAGAGATGTTCGCTGATGATTGCACAGTATTCAGTTCCATTCGCAACTCCTCAGAAAATGAAGCAGTCCATGTCCGCATACAGCAAGACCTGGATGACATTCAGGTTTGGGCTGATAAGTAGCAAGTAACATTCGCCCCACACAAGTGCCAGGCAATGACTATCTCCAACAAGCGAGAGTCTAACCATCTTCCCTTGACATTCAATGGCATTACCATCACCGAATCCCCCACCATCAACTTCCTGGGGGGTCATCATTGACCAGAAACTTAACTGGACCATTCACATAAATACAGTGGCTAAAAGAGCAGGTCAGAGGCTGGGTATTCTGCGGTGAGTGTCTCACCTCCTGGCTCCCCAAAGCCTTTCCACCATCTACAAGGTACAAGTAAGGAGTGTGATGGAATACTCTCTACTTGCCTGGATGAGTGCAGCACCAACAACACTCAAGAAGCTCGACACCATACAGGACAAAGCAGCCTGTTTGATTGGCACCCCATCCACCATCTTAAACATCCATTCCCTCCACCACCGGCGTACCGTGGCTGCAATGTGTACCATCTACAAGATGCACTGCAGCAACTCGCCAAGGCTTCTTCGGCAGCATCTCCCAAACACGCGACCTCTTCCACCTAGAAGGACAAGGGCAGCAGGCGCATGGGAACACCACCACCTCCAAGTTCCTCTCCAAGTTACACGCCATTCTGACTTGGAAGTATATCGCCGATCCTTCATCGTCGCTGGGTCAAAATCCTGGAACTCCCTACCTAACAGCACTGTGGGAGTACCTTCACCACACAGACTGCAGCGGTTCAAGAAGGCGGTCCCCACCACCTTCTCAAGGGCAATTAGGGATGGGCAATAAATACTGGCCTTGCCAGCAATGCCCACATCCCATGAACGAATTTTTTTTAAAATCTTCTGGGTCTGCATGGGGTCAGGTGGCGTGCATTGTCAACAAGGTTGCTTTTGGAAGCAGGGACAGCGGCTGCAGGGGTGATTCAAACCCTGATGCTGGCATGAGCGTAAAGGAATCCAGTCACAATCCATCGGTCTTCACGATCTTGACTCAGATACAGTACGCACTTTGAACATTTTAAAGCGTGACGTCAGGAGATTCCCATGTTTAAAGTTGTAAAAGGGCAGCATTGAAGGCTGTCCATATTTCATAATTTGCGAGTGTCCGTGGTTTCGGAGTGCCGCTTGTATATTTTACTATGCAAGTTATTTGGCTCTCTCAATAAGTGCCCATTTTTTTTGCAGGTGTCCATTTGTTTTGGAAGTGTCCATTTGTACGTGTTTCACTGTACTCACAGAATCATATCTATCACCCAACATCCCAGATTCCTCCATCACCATCCCTGGATATATTCTGGCCTAATAACAGGATAGACCCACCAGAGGTGGGGGCACAATGGTGTATAGGGAGTAGCCCTGGGAGTCCTCAACATTGACTCCAGGCCCCATGAAGTCTAATAGCTTCAGGTCAAAGAAAGTCAAAAAAAAGTCCTGCTGATCACCACCTACCACTCCCCGCTCAATTGACAACTCTGTACTCCTCCATGTTGAACACCACTTGAAGGAGGCTCTGAGGCCCAAGGGCACAGAATGTACTCTGGGTGGGAGACTTCATTCATCCTCTTCTGCCGTCTCCAAAAAACTCAGGGATGGAAGAGCACTGAACACTATATCCATTTTAAAAATCAAAATTCAAACAGCTTGACTTTAAGAAACTACTTGCTGAAAGGGCAAAACATGACTAACCTTGAATACATAATTATATTATATTATATAGCATAGATGCATTTAAGGGGCATCTAGATGATTACTGAGGGAGAAAGGGAAACAAGGATATGTTGGTAGGGTTAGATGAAGTAAGATGGGAGGAGGCTCTTGTGGAGCATAAATACCAGCATAGATCTGTTGGGCCAAATGGCCTGTTTTTGTGTTGTAAATACTACATAATACTATGTAATAGGTGGGATAAGCACACTGCATGAATCAGGAATTATCACTGTTAAATTGCACAGGGACTCATTAGCACAATTTTGATCATGGAAATGAAGCTCTCACACCATTAGTGCAAGAACACTGTCCTCCCATGTAAAAGGCTGCTCTGGGAAATTGTACAATGCGTGAATAGAGCAGGGAGCCCATGAAGTATATCACTGCACTATTTCCAAGCCTTCACGTGTCTGAAACCCACTGACAGGAGCAGGCCTACCATTCAGAAAATCTACCCAGACATCTACTCAGAGAAGTCATTTTGATTGGAAGGTCAACAAGCCCTTCTTGAAGAGAAAGCGCACACTTAAGGTACTGATGGCCTCCACCTCCCTCCCAGAGGTGCTTGCTACACCAGGAATGGGAAGAGATAGATTAACTCAGCCAGTCAACCACTACAGTCCCAGGTAATGACTGACTCATGTGAGGTCCTCGCAGTACACTGCCCAGGGGAACAGCAGAAAATCCCAGCAGGCTGTCAAGTGAAAGCTTGAAGCTAGCCAACACATTTACTTCTTCCACAGTGGAATAGCTTAGGAATGGTAGGTTAAGCAGCACACATTTGCAACAAAGTGCAAGGACCAAGGTATGGCTCCATAATAACCCAAGCTGCCAACATTCATACACTACACAATAGAGGCGATAGATGGTTTGCACTTGTTTTAAACAATGTACTGAGCATTTATTTGTCATTGGTTCTTCTTCTTCTTAGGCAGTTCCTCGGAACCGAGGATGACTTGCTTCCACATTAAAAATGAGTTCTCAGGTGACTGATGAGTCCAATGTGGGACCTACAGTCTCTGTCACAGGTGGGGCAGATGGTGGTTGAAGGGGCGAGTGGGTGGGGTGTTTGGGTTCACGTGCGCTGTCTGCGCTTGGCTTCCGCTTGCTACCGGTGAAGTGACTCGAGGTGTTCGGCGCCTTCCCGGATGCTTCTCCTCCACTTTGTGCGGTCTTGGGCCAGGGATTCCCAGGTGTCGCTGGGGATGTTGCACTTTTTCAAGGAGGCTTTGAGGGTGTCCTTGAAGCGTTTCCTCTGCCCACCTGGGGCTCTCTTGCCGTATCGGAGCTCCGAGTAGAGCGCTTGTTTTGGGAGTCTCGTTTTCGGCATGCGGACGATGTGACCCATCCATCGGTTACAATGTAGCAGGATGGCAATAGATGAAATTTGAAGAAATGAGCATGAAAGTAGAGGACTTGGTGTTTTGGGCTCTATTGCTTGGCATTTGCTATTTGCCCCTTTAAGAAATGGTGTGGCCTTTGTTTGGGGGGATTTGTTGGGGCGAACTTGGGGGGCCGGAGGGAAGCACTCCTGCTCATCCTGGCCCACAATCAGTGCTGTAAAGGCACCTACCTTCACCCCGAAACTGTCCTCACCTCCCTTCAGCTGCCAGGTTTCCCGAGGCCTGGGAAACCCAGCTGGCCACTGTAAAACCTGTAAAACAGGTTAAAGCAGAGGCTGCCAGACTCATCAAAATATTTAAATTGCCAACCCACCTCCTAGGAGTGGGTTGGCTGCCCACCCCTTGTCCTGCCTCCGTTAAACCCAGAAGTGGGCTGGTTGGAGGCGGGCTGGGGTCGGGTTACAGATTTAAAAAATTTTAACATCTGACCCGACCCAAACCCACCCGGTGTTAAAATTCAACCCTATAGCTTCCTGAAGCAGTTGGCAAAGCTGTGCAACTGCTTCCTGCTAAACTAGAGCATCCTTAGGTAACATTCCTCACTCATTACTAGGTTGCTGTGCCTAGGCCTATAAACACAACGGGTGGTATATTGCATGTAGGGGGCAATTTGCCTAATTCATCCTTTCTCATCTCTGGAAGCCTTTTTCTGCACCCAGTTGTCTTCATGCCACCAGCGTAATGCTGTACTCCGACAGCAATTTCCCAGCTTCAATGACTGGGAAGCTTCATTGGCTGCAAATGATTAAAAAGTGTAGTGCTTTATCAACCACATCCAGAATTCATAATACAACATGGAATGTTATTAATAGCACAGTAAAAAGAACTTTTTTAGAAAGTTACATTCAGAAGGTCTCGGAGGATAAATTAATTATAAATTCTATAATAGCTGCACTCCTAGCTTTCACTGATTCAGGGCATAGATTATTTTGGATGCAGCGGTAATGCTCTGGCTTTACCTTTCCTATACCATTTAAAATCTTACATAGGTCCCTCCTTAGTCATCTTCTTTCAAGGCTAATTACCCCTAGTTTCTCTATTCTACCCTCAAAGATGGCCCTTTAATCTTGAGGATCAGCACCTCCCAGTCCTGTGACCTCTATCACCGAGAAGCACAAGAACAGCAATACAATGGGAACACCATCCTGACTTACCATTCCTTCAATGTTACTGGTTCAAAATGCTGAAATTCCCTACGTAGCAGCATTAACACAAGGACTCCAGGGCCTAGAAATTCGGTTGGTTGCGCCAGCGATTAGCGCCTAAAGAGCCCAAGAATTGGGGCGTTACCCAATGTTCGATCGGGCGCAATGAAGATAGCGACACCTCCCATATTGAGTATCCATTTAGCGCCAGCGCTAACTCTTAGCACGCGCCCGCGTGCGCAGGCAGTTAATGACGTCATTTCAGTGTGCCACGCCTTTTTGGCGCCCCTGACCGGATATTCGGTGGCGCCCGGAACCTTTCCGCCTGGCGCTATTAGTGACAGTTGGATGGAATGTTCCCAGGCCCTTCTTGGAGTCGGGGGGCGCTATTTAAAGGGGACAGCTCTAGTATAAAAGCTGCAGGCACTTGGCCTGTTCATTCTGTTCGTTGCTGGAGAGAGTTGGTGAACTACTGTTGCACACTATTTTTCGGATTTAGCCTTCGAAGACTTCGGACCTGCAGGCCTGTCCGGAGCAGTTGGAGCGCTAGACATTACTGCGTGTTGCCCGTCTGGCATAGCAATGGGAGCTGCTTTGGAGGGGAACGTCCTCATGGAAGGGGCACAGTGACGGCGGGAGAGAGGGCCAGGATTGGCCAGAAGGAGGAGGGGCAATGGAGGTGGGCCAATCCGACGATACGCTGTGAGGGTTTTCAGGCAGCAGGTGTCATACCTTACCATGTCCGAGGAGCAGTGTCTGCGAAGGCTCAGATTTGGTAAGGAGGGTGTGACTGAGCTGTGCCACCTGCTTGCTGAGGATCTGCAGCCGCGTCTACGGTGCAGGACCGCTCTGTCGGTTGCCGTCAAAGTGACTGTTGCCCTGAACTTTTACGCAAGCGGATCCTTTCAGTCAGCCACTGGGGACATCGCGAATATAACACAATTTGCAGTGCATTGTTGCATCCGGCAAGTGACAGCTGCCCTCTATAGAAGGAGGCGTCAATTAATCACCTTCCCTGTGACCCTGGAGAAGCAGGCGGAGCGCGCGCAGGGCTTCGCTGCTATTGCGGACTTCCCCATGGTGCAGGGGGCCATAGATTGCAAACATGTGGTTTTGCGGGCGCCATTGCAGAATCCAGAGGAGTTCCGCAACCGAAAGGAGTTCCACTCCCTCAATGTCCAGCTGGTCTGTGACCACCGCCAGATGATAATGGCAGTCAACGCACAATTCCCTGGGAGCAGCCACGATGCGTTCATCCTGCGGCAGACCTCAGTTTCTGACCTTTTTGAGGGCCCAGCTCACCCACGAGGCTGGCTTCTAGGCGACAAGGGCTATCCTCTCTGCCCATGGCTCATGGCCCCACTCCATTTGCCCGCCACCCCGGCAGAAGAGCTTTACAACAGCAGCCATCAGGCGACCAGGAACATTGTCGAGCACACTATTGGTGTGCTCAAACAGCGTTTCCGCTGTCTGGACCATTCGGGGGGACCCCTGCAGTACTCACCGGAGCAAGTGGGTCACATCGTCGCCGTCTGCTGCATGCTCCACAACTTGGCCATTCGACGAACCCAGCCAATGCCAGCCGACCCTCAAGGTCCAGCAGAGCAGGCGGACGAGGAGGAGGAGGAGGAGGAGGAAGAGCAGGCGGACGAGGAGGAGGAGGAGGAGCATGTGGACGAGGAGGAGGAGGAGGAGGAGGAGGAAGATGGGAGGGCTCCTGAAAGTGGAAGGGCCGTCCGTCAGAGGCTCATAAGGACTCGGTTCTAGGCCCCTCTGACGGAATGATGGCTGTCATTCGTCCTGCGCACTTCGGATCGTTCAAAGCCTAGGAAGTCCACCATGAGTGTAAATAGTTACGAGTACCATTGTAAATTAAAAAAAATCTTTATTGTCAAAAAAGTGCTTCCTTCCAGCATAACAACGTCATGTCAACAGAAACCATAACTAACAAAATAACAGTCAACTCTCTGGCAAAGCCGCAAAACTAAACAAACCATCACAAACAATCACAACAGGTGAGGGCGTCCTTGAATTTGGAGGAAGAAACGTCTCAGCAACTCCCTCGACTGCTGGCCCCTTGATGGAGACCGACTTCTCTTTCGCGGTCGGCCCCTTCCCTCCCTGCTGCTCCTACGTAATTGAACCCCAGTGGCGGGGTCAAGGCTGGGGGACGCCTGGTGACTGTCTGGAATCGCAGAAGCCCCTGATGGACGGCCTGGACGACCTCTGGGCTTGGAGGGTGCGGAGGCTGGCTGCTTGATCTGGCCATGGCTGGAAGCAGTGTGCACTGCAGGTGGTGGCAGCTGCACTGCAGACGTTCCAGCGGTGGCATGAGCAATGGTCACCTGCCGAGAGAGGACACCTGCACCATGGTCAGACGACACACTGGCTCTCGGAGGGGACCGGCTCGGCTCCACCACCACAAGCGACTGCTCCACTGATTCCTGGCCTCGTGTGGTACTGGAAGGACCCGGGGTGATCCTAGCTGACGCAGATAGGGTGGCAGCAGTGAGAGTTCGCGTTGCCTCAATCTGGGTCTGGATGAGGCCAGCAAGTGACTGCGTGGCAGCAGTGAGGACCTGTGTGGCAGGTGCCAGTGCTTCGGAGAAGCCCTGGACAGTTCTCTCCATTGCTTCAGACAAGGCCGGAGCAGTCCGTTCCACTGCCTCGGACAAGCCCTGGACAGACCTTTCCAGGGATTGTCCGAAGCTCTGAACAGTCCTTTCCATAGCGGCCTCGAAGCCCTGAACAGTCCTCTCCATTGCTGCCCCGAAGCCCTGGACAGTCCTCTCCATTGCAGCGTCAAAGTCCAGCACACTCTTTGCCAGTGTTTCTATCGACTGAGGCATCCTCCCCACTGCAGCCATAAGCTCAGTGTGCCTGAGCCGGGCCTGGGTGCTCATTTCAGCCAGGCTACGCACCTCCTCTGCACTCTGTGCAGCAGTCATCGCTCCCTGCCTCGCCCTCCGGGGAGCCAGTGCCCGAACTTGCCTACCCCGCTTGCGTTGATGCAGGCCGCTTGTTCCGGCAACTGGCTCCTCATCAGAGCCTCCCCCCCCTCCCCTCCAGGGAGCTACTTTCCCCAGTCTGCAGATGTGTTGGCTCCCCTGCGGCTGGAACGGATGGTGCGGCTTCCTCCTGATCCTCGCCTCCGGAGGCACTGGCACTGGCAGCTTCAGGGCCCGGATCCCGAGCTGGTGATGCAGCATCTGAAAGCAGGGAGGTGGAAGAGTGGCTTTAGCAAAAGGACAGGTTGGCAGCAAGGCATGCCAGATTGCAGCAAGGCTCTGACATGGCTCCACAGTGAGAAAGCATGCTGGCGGGGGGACCAAGTGGAAGGAGACAGCTGTAAAAGGTGAGAACCTTACCATCGCTGTCGACAATGGGGTCGGCAGCTGCAGTGGTAACAGGACCACTCAGACGTCCTCCAAGAATTTGATGCACTCTCTCCTCGAGATCCATCAGAGTGATCACTTGTGGAGGTCCTCCACCGGTTCGAAGCTGGTCCTTGCGAATCGTCGCCAGCTTGGACTGCAGGGGAAAGAAGGGGAAGTTCTGTTACATGATGCCCTGAGTGATCATCTCATGCCCCCCATGGTGCAAGAGCCCTTACATGATGCCCTGAGTGATCATCTCATGCCCCCCGTGGTGCAAGAGCCCTTACATGATGCCCTGAGTGATCATCTCATGCCTGCCATGGTGCAAGAGCCCTTACATGACGCCTTGAGTCAAATGTGCATGTGTGTGCCCAGAAAGGACCATGGGTGCTTGCTGACACATGGCCATTGGGGCATCGCGCACCCTGTAGCCATGAAGTCAGGTGCAGATGGAGGGAATCAGAAGTTTGCATAAACACCACTCACCCTAACGACCCAAGTGAGGTCGTTGAATTTCTTCCTGCACTGAACAGGGCTCCTGGTCGCCATGCTGCTGGAGTTGACCCTCTGACAAACATCCCTCCAAGCTCGGCGGTAGTCCTTTTGATTCGGCCTCCTGCCATTGTCAGGATAGAGAACATCTCGACGGCGCTCCACTGCGGCCACCAACTGCTCCAGAGCCTCAGTGCTGAAGCGCTCTGCTCTCTGTCTCACCTTCTCCATCTTGACCAAGTTTTTTGCGCCAGAGAAGGGCCTGCGCCAATTCTGAGGCCTACAGGGCGGTGAGTGTGGAAGCTGAGGCTGACTGACCCACCCCTTTAAGAGCCGGTCGGTGCCTGGAAGTCTCGTGGTTATCGGTAATTGAGATCACCTGCGCTGCGCCCGTCCGCGCCGATATTGGGTAGCGCCAGAAGTTTTGCGTCTTAGGAGGCCCATGCAATGTCTGAATTCGCGCCTCAATCACCTTTGGGGGCGATGCAACCCAATATTGCGCCAGGCGGCGATAAGTTTTGTCTGGCTATAAACTTTGCGCAGCGCCAGTTCTAACGCCTCAAGCGGGGCGATACCCAATTTCTAGGCCCAGATGTTCAAGAACAAGGCCCATCACCATCTTCTCGGGGCAACAAAGGGTGAGCAATCAGTGCAGCCTTGGCAGCATTGCCTACATCTGGTCAACAAACTTTCAAAAAAAATGTCATGGCTCTTCTCAGAACGGCCTCCAGGGTTTGAATGTTTTCCTCGTATCTTGGTGTCCAAGCTGGACACATTATCGTGTGACTACCAGGGGGTGGAAGGCGAACTAGGTGAACCATGGCCTTTTTTCAACTAGCAATTTCTATGTTCCTCAAGGTGCAGTCAGAGCAAGGCCTATTTAGGTTCATCTGACTTGTACTCTAGTGATTTTATAAAATGCTTGAGCATTCTATTTGCTTTAATTGCTGCTCTGCAGTGCCCTGACATGTTAAATCTACTGACACCCAGCTCTCCTTAACTGCACCTTTACTTTCTCCTCTACAGCCACTGCTGGCTCAATTATTTCAGTGGGGCACACTTAAGGGAACACTTTTACAGTGGCATGGCAGTACAAGTATCAATGCCAATGAAAAAATCCAGCATACACATTCAAGAATATTACCTTTCTCCTATAGGCATTGTGAACTCATGCAGCAGTTCTTGTTTCTTGAAGGCTGTAGAGCTAAGTATAGAATGAAATGATAAAATGTTCCATAGGACTATATGGAAAAGAACATTCAAAATTTCACTAGAAATATTGACCAGAAGAAATCTTCCCACATTTGTTTATGAAGCTGCTTCACACAGTGGCTATTGGAAATTTTCCCACAAGTTATAATTGTGTGTGTGTGTGTACATGAACAGAGGGAAACATAGAAACATAGGAGCAGGAGTAGGCCATTCGGCCCTTCGAGCCTGCTCCGCCATTCAATATGATCATGGCTGATCCTCTATCTCAATACCATATTCCCGTTCTCTCCCCATACCCCTTGATGCCTTTTGTTTCTAGAAATCTATCTACTGTATCTCCTTCTTAAATATATTCAGTGACTTGGCCTCCACAGCCTTCTGTGGTAGAGAATTCCACAAGTTTACCACCCTCTGGGTGAAGAAATTTCTCCTCATCTCAGTCCTAAATGTCCTACCCCGTATCCTGAGACTGTGACCCCTCATTCTAGACCCACCAACCAGGAGAAACATACTCCCTTATTCCAGTCTGTCTAGCCCTGTCAGAATTTTATACGTTTCAATGAGATCCCCTCTCATTCTTCTAAACTCTAATGAATACAGGCCTAGTCGACCCAATCTCTCCTCATAAGACAGTCCTGTCATCCCAGAAATCAGGTGAACCTTCGCTGCACTCCCTCTATGGCAAGTATATCCTTTCTTAGGTAAGGAGACCAAAACTGCACACAGTACTCCAGGTGTGGTCTCACCAAGGCCCTGTACATCTGTAGCAAGACATCCTTGCTCCTGTATTCAGATCCTCTTGCAATGAAGGCCAAAATACCATTTGCCTTCCTAACTGCTTACTGCACCTGCATGTTTGCTTTCAGTGACTGGTGTACAAGGACACCCAGGTCCCTTTGTACATCAGCATTTCTCAATCTATCACCATTTAAATAATACTCTACCTTTCTGTTTTTCCTACCAAAATGGATAACTTCACATTTATCCACGTTATACTGCATCTGCCATGTATTTGCCCACTCACTCAACTTGTCTAAATCTGAACGAGAGAGGCATCTCTAAAAATAGTTCTTAGCACGGACTCATCTAACCCATAACCGTGGAAACATCATAAGTGATGTCAGACACAGACATTTAAGGGGAGGAAGAGGAGAATATTACACAACGATATCAAAAATATGTGCATACAAAGATAAAATGATCTGCAATTTTTAAAAAAAGCATTAATCAATCCTCTTTGGGAGAACTAAATCATACTTTCATTCTAACTCATTTATGACTATGTGGTGTTTTTATTAGTTCCCATGTTTAAATTACTGATTGTATGGGTCCGCCATCCCTCATGCACAGTCATTATTTCTCCCTACATTTCAGACCTCATAAAAATATCATTAACTGAGGTGTCATATTTGAAGTTCAGAACAATACCTGTGCTTGATTTATTCATTTAGGGGTATGAGATTACACTACGGTTGATATAAAATCTACTTAGAAGTAAGGTTCTTGCAGTTCTGCACCACTTTGTGATGCAGGACTGCATTGCCTCAAGTGTACTACAAATTCATTATCAGTTATTATTATTTGCAACTTTTTGGCAAGAATCTTATACTGGGAAGAAGTTGGAGTTGCAGTATGTTATTTGGCGAGAACATTTTAATACCATGTTAATGGGAAGGTGGTGAACCTTGTGTTAATTATTTTTAAGATCATTTCAACTTTTCAATAGAATACTACACTCCATCTATCTTACCTCTTAAAGATGAGGGATCCTTTTGGATTTGATTTATTTGAAGTTTCTTTAACCTTTCTGCAAAATTACAAGTGTGGTTGTGTAATTTTAATGAAGATGGATCTTTAACAATTACTGTCAAGATTGCTATCTTGTTGTGAATAGTGTGGCCAACATTACTGAACAAAAGCGCAAACTTATGTTAGTGCATGTCTTTCATTAAAAGTAACTATGGGCTGAAATTCCGCTATGGGTGCCCCAGCGGCACCAGCACATGTTGCCTGGCGCATGGAGTCAACTTCCCTGGGATTTCCACTGACGCCTCATTTACATGCAGTTGCCGCACTCCAAGCACGAGTTATTTCATGCACTGTGAGCACAGAGGTCAGAATTTTCTGGGTAGGAGTTGCAATGTGCCGGTATCGCTTCTTAAAGTGACACCTGCACTTCCGGTTAGCGCTATGGTTTGCTGCAACGAGGCAGGAGACTGCTAATGCACAAAGGACAGGCAGGATAGCTTAAGCTAAGCAAAGTGTTTTGAACGGTTGGGTAGCTCAACAGAGTTTCTGGAGCCGCAAGGAGACACCTCCACCATAACCACAAATGAAGGTGTAATGGGGCAGTGCCATGGAACAGCACAAGCTTCCTGCACCCACAGCAATTGCCCATTGGAAAACCTGGTAGATGCACGGATCAGGCACATGGACTCATCCTGGTGTGTGGCTGTGTGATGGCACATGCGAGCAGAATTTCAACCACCATGGGCAGGATTTTCCATTGGGCCGTGGAGTCGGGATTGGAGGCGTGTGGGGGGTTAAAATCCCGAAATCAGGGGTCCCGACACCATCCCGCCACCAATCCGCCTCCATGCCAGTTTCAAAGGAGGCGGGTACCCGCCCCGCACTGGGGCCCGCCTACCCGAGGCAGGAAAGGATTAGTGCCAATTAACTGCCTGTTAACAGGTTTTTAGCCTAATCCCTATTTTTAATGCTGAAGTGTGGGATTCCCAACGGCTCCAAACCACGGCAAGTTTGCAAGGCGGGCCATCGGGTTGAAGGACTTGGAGGGGGCGAGATGTTGGTGTTCAGGTGAGTGATGGGTGCATGAGTGCAAAAGTAAGTGTGTTTGGTGTGTCTAAAGTGTTTAAAGAAGTTTAAATGACCTTTCCTTACCTTTTCGGCCTTCCTTCCTTTAGGTCTCGGGAGTCCCTTATCTCATCGGCACAGAAAGCAGAATGGCTGCGAACTGTCAAAAGTGACAGCCTTCAGCTTTCTGTGCAGGAAAGATTTCTAACTGAGTCTGTGGAGAAGGACTCAGGTTAGAAGTAAGACTGTCAGTGTTTGACAGCTTCAAACAGCTGTGAAATGCTGATATTTCATCTGTCAAAACCTCTTGACAGATGAAATTTCAGTCTGTGACGTCACCTGTTGCCGGGTGGCCCTTAATTGGCCTGCTAAGCCCACTGGGCGGGCTCAACAAGGTCAATCAAGTTAAAATCGCGTGGATTGGCCACATCTCGATGGAGGCGGGACTACAACCCCGAAAGTTGTAGTCCCGCCTCCTACCTGACTCCTGAATGAAAATCCAGCCCCATATCTCTACTACCTTCTCCTTTACTGTGACATTGGCACGATTCTCTTCTTTTGTGAAGACAGATGGAAAGTACTAATTTACTACCTCAGCCATGCCCTTTGCCTCCACAAGAATATCTCCTTTTTGGTCCATAATCGGCCTCATCTTTCCTCTGACTACACTTTTACTATTTATATGTTTATAAAAGACTTTTGGGTTCCCTTTTATGTTAGCCGCTAACCTATCTATTCTCATTCTCTCTCTTTGCCCCTCTTATTTCCTTTTTCAGTTCTCCGCTGTACTTTCTGTATTCAGCTTGGTTCTCTATTGTATTATGAACCTGATATTTGTCATAAGGCTCCTCTTTCTGTTTCATTTTAATCTCTATATCTTTAGTCATCCAGGGAGCTCTAGTTTTGGATGCCCTTCCTTTCTCCCTCGTGGGAATGTGTCTAGTCTGTACCCGAACTATCTCCTCTTTGAAGGCCTCCCCTTGTGCCCAATTACTGTTTTGCATGTTAATCTTTGATTCCAATCCACATGGGCTAGACCCTTTTTCAACTCACTGAAATTGCCCTTCTCCAGTTAAGTATCTTCACATCTGAATATTCCTTATCCTTTTCCACAACTACTGTAAGCGTGATGATATTGTGATCACTGTTCTCCAAATGCTTCCCCACTGAAATGTGCTCCACTTGCCCCATTTCATTCCCCAGAACTAGATCCAGTACTGCCCCTTCCTTCTGACGAAAGGTCATCGACCTGAAACGTTGACTCTGTTTCTCTCTCCACGGATGCTGCCCTGGCCTGCTGAGTCTTTCCAGCGTTTTCTGTTGTTATTTCGGATTTCCAGCATCTGCAGTATTTTGCTATCGTACTGCCCCTTCCTTGTTGGGCTAGAAACATACTGATCAAGAAAGTTCTCTTGTACACATTTCAGGAATTCCTCCTCCTCTTTGCCCTTTACACAATTACCATCTCAGTCTGTATATTAGGATAATTGAGGTCCCGCATTATCACTACTCTATAATCCCTGCACCTTTCTACAATTTGCCTGCAAATTTGCTCCTCTACTTCCTTCCCACTATTTGGTGGCCTATAGTACACACCCAGTAGCGTAATAGCTCCTCTATTGTTCCTTAATTCCAAACAAATACATTTGTCTTTGACCCATGTCCTTAGCAATGCTGGAGGAAGAGATGCTTGGGCATCCCATTGTGCCCTGCCTTTACATACACCAGCCCATTTGTAAGCAGCAGCAGCTTGGACCCGCCGCAGATGGCCCAGAAATGACCATGAGTGGGAAAAAAAGGGTGGGGATCTAGCATAATCGAATTTCCAATTTCCACCTCGACTAGCCCCCACCCTGAATATAGCATTCGAACACTGGACTGGCTGAGGAGATTTGGCGTTATCATTTTTAATAAATTTCTAACAGATGTTCTGTGGCATTGCTCGTGGCAAGTCAAAGGTTACACTGTTACAAGGGAGATCCTGGGGTCTGTCTAGAGACAGTGAAGTAAGTGCTTTTTGAATGGTTCCTTGAAAGTAATTAGTGTTTCCCTGGCCCACTGAGGCGGCATAAATAAATCTTTTGTAAATAATTATTATTAAGCACAGCTGCTATAAACATCCAACTCACAGCTGAGAGATGCACCTTGGGAGCTCGGAAGACCAGAGCTGGACTGAGTCATCTGGGAAGATTCAGCCAATCAAAGTTAAGTATAAGAAAAAGTATTAAAAGTAGCAACTTTAAGCCTAACAAACAGTCATGTCAGACAGTCATGTGATAAATAGCATGATGAAAGAAGTGTGATAATAAAGTCTTCCAGGAAGCAAATGTAATGCTTACAGGAAGAGCATGTTACACGCAAGGGAGACAAAATTCTACAGACCTTTCAGCACACCTCCGCCATCACTCCGGTGGGAGTCTGGCAGAAGGGCCAGAAAATAGACAGGGACCCAGATATATTGGGTCCCGACCTTATTTGACGGTGTCCTGTGGCCTTGTTTTAAAATGGAGCCTCAACCTGTCCTCAAGTATGTCCTGTCTACAAAAAGCAGGACAAATCCGACCCGGCCAATTACTGTCCCATCAGTCTACTCTCAATCATCAGCAAAGCGATGGAAGGTGTCGTCGACAGTGCTATCAAGCGGCACTTACTCAGCAATAACCTGCTAACTGACGCCCAGTTTGGGTTCCGCCAGGGCCACTCAGCTCCTGACCTCATTACAGCCTTGGTCCAAACATGGACAAAAGAGCTGAACTCTGAGGTGAGAGTGACTGCCCTTGACATCAAGGCAGCATTTGATCGAGTGTGGCATCAAGGAGCCCTAGCAAAACTGAAGTCAATGGGAATCAAGGGGAAAACTCTCCATTGGTTGGAATCATACCTAGCACAAAGGAAGTTGGCTGTGGTTGTTGGAGGTCATTCATCTCAATCACATGACATCACTGCAGGAGTTCCTCAGGGCAGTGTCCTAGGCCCAACCATCTTCAGCTGTTTCATCAATGACCTTCCCTCCATCATAAGGTCAGAAGTGGGGATGTTCGCTGATGATTGCACATTGTTCAGCACCATTCAAGACTCGTCAGATACTGACGCAGTCCGTGTCCATATGCAGCAAGACCTGGACAAAATTCAGACTTGGGCTGACAAGTGGCAAGTGTAATGTATGTACCTTTAAGGGAGAGAACTACTTTTTACAGCTCCTGTATACTGTAGTACCGGCAGTGACCACAACAGTATATAAACCCTGAGTAGTGATATGTACAATTAGTTCTAGAGTAACCCTCATTCAGTAAACACCTGTTGTACCGTTTCTCCTGCAGTCTGTGTCTTATTATACACAGACACAACATTGGCGACGAGCAGATTCGAACCTAACTGCAACTCTGCATCAACTCCCAGGGATTCGCTCCTGGAGAACAGTGGAAGGAGGTCGAGTCCAGAAGCACGGGCATCGACCACGGGCAACCGCGCAGTCACCCAGCGGAGATTTGAGCATCGCAGGGGAGGCTGTCGAGAGCCAGGCTTGGCTTTCCAGTCACGGTGGTCCAGCGAAACGGGCTGGCAACAGGTACTGTGCAGACCCTTCCCGGACAGCGGCGGCTAGAGCCGACCGAGCGGCACAGAAAAAGGCCGAGCAGCGTCGACGGGGGAGAGAGGGCAGAGCGCACAGGGCGCAGCCGGTGTACAGGACCGAGCGGCGTCAATGGGGAGAGAGACGAGAGAGAGCAGAGCGCAGCCGGTGTTCAAGGGCCGAGCAGTGTCAACGGGGGAGAGAGGCGCGCAGGAAAACGTGAGGTGCTGCCATTGCCACGAGGACCGCAGAGAGCGGCATTGGCAGCAGCGCAGGAGCAGCGCACGAAACCCACAGGGCATCGCCATTTGCCACGAGGACCGCCAAGAGCGGCGTTGGCAGCAGCGCGGGAGACGCCATTTTAAGTCGCAGCGGGGAAGAAAGGAAAGCGTGGTAGATGCCATTTTAAGCCAATCTAACCACACCCAAAAATGCCGAAGGGTGGCAGTATCATAGCGTTCGACAATGAAGTCGAAGATTGGACGACATATGTCGAACGCATAGAAGTATACTGCAAGACGAATGAAGTGCCAGATGACAAGAAAGCGCTGGTATTGTTGAGTTCAATGGGTGCAAAAACGTATGGCTTACTACGAAACCTAGTAACCCCAGAGAAGCCAGTAGAAATGGATTTTGAAAACATAGTGTCAATCCTACAGGACCACTTAAACCCCACACCGCTGCTGATAGCAGAAAGATTTAAGTTCCACAAAAGGAACCAGCATAAAGATGAAAGTAATGCTGAGTATTTAACGGAACTGCGCAAGCTATCGAAACACTGCCAGTTTGGAACGGGACTAGCAGATACCTTAAGGGACAAGTTTGTGTGTGGGCTTCAAAGTGAAGGAACCCAGAAACAGCTTCTATCAGAACAGGATCTTACGCTGGACAAGGCCTACAGCATTGCAGTATCACACGAAACAGCCGCACGGGGCGCTGCAGAGATACAACGGAGACCGCAAGAATATGGCACAAATGAAATGTCATACAGAACAGTGAAGTGCTATCGCTGCGGCAGAACAACACACGACCAGAATGATTGCTGGTTCAAGGACAACGTGTGCAGACAGTGTGGAAAAGTAGGACACATAGCAAGAGTCTGCAGGTCGGGAAAGAAAACCAGCAGCAAGAAATCTCCACAGGAGAAGTACAAGAAGGTACATAAGGTGACGGAGAGTAGTTCAGACGAACAGAAAAGTGATACAGACTCCGGAAGCAAGGAGCTGGGTTGTCTGAAACTACATAATGTGATCAAAACGGAGATCACCAAACTATCTGGGTCACGCTCAAGATAGCAGGAGTCCAAGTGAAAATGGAATTGGACACAGGATCAGCCCTAACAGTCATAAACCGAAGGGACTACAAGCGGTTATTCTCACATATACCCTTGAGAGATACAAAGATTGTCTTGAAGACGTACACGGGGCAAAAAGTCTACCCCAAAGGAAAAATAAGGGTGAACGTTATATATAACGGCAAGGAAACACCAAAAATGGACCTATATATATTGCCAGATGGAGGACCACCACTACTAGGACGTGAATGGATCCGAAAGATACAGCTAGATTGGCATTCCATACAAGCACTGACTGTAGATGCCAAAAAGGATGATGATGTCACACCTGGACGACTGTCAAAAATGCTAACTGATGCACAAGAAGTGTTCCAGCAGGGACTCGGAACACTAAAAGGCATAAATGCGACGAGGAAAATGCAAGCCCAACATTTTTTGAGGCCAGACCGGTACCTTATGTGATCCGCCCAGCCGTCGAAGCAGAGCTGGAAGGTTTGGAACATTCAGGAGTACTGTCCAAAGTGGACTGGAGCGAGTGGGCTACACCCATCGTTCCTGTAATGAAGAGGTCGTTGAGTAATACGCCTGGGGAACCAAAGAAGGTTCGCATCTGTGGGGACTTTAAGGTGACAGTGAACCCAGTCCTTCACACTGTACAATATCCGTTTCCGCGGATTGAAGATATTTTCGCCTCGCTATCTGGAGGGAAATGCTTCACTAAGATTGATCTGGCCCAGGTGTACCTGCAAATGGAGGTAGAAGAAGCCTCGAAACAGTACCTCACGATCAACACTCATAAAGGTCTCTACCAATACAACCGGCTGGTGTTCGGGGTAGCATCAGCTCCGGCTATTTGGCAAAGGGCAATGGAACAAGTCCTGCAAGGGATTCCAGGGACCCAGTGTTATTTGCACGACATCCTGGTCACGGGCGAAAATGACAGTGATCACCTCGCCAACCTGGAGCAGGTGCTCACTAGATTGAAGGAATATGGGCTCCGAGCTAATCGCCACAAATGCAAGTTTTTCCAGAAGCAGATCTCGTATTGTGGCCACGTTATTGATAAAGAGGGGTTACATAAGTCCCCTGAAAAGATTGAGGCAGTAGTCAAGGCTCCAGCACCGGAAAATGTGTCACAACTGAGGTCGTTCCTCCGGCTGGTGACCTACTACCATAAGTGTAAAGATCAATAACATGTCATTCTATAGTGGACACTAGGTGGAGCCGTAGAGCTGTGTAGAGCTGTATTAAGACTACACTACCCAGCTGTATGTAGATTAAGACTACATTACCCATGAGGCACTAGGCTACCCACAAGGCAACAGTCAAGATGGCAGCCTGCACACAGGAGCACACATGCTGCATCTCTACAGATACTGTACCTAGAGAACGTGTACTGAATAAATGACTAGCTAGAAGCTAGCTGTGTTCATAATAAGAATGTCTAGTTATTAATGAACATAACATGGTACCAGGATGGTGAAGATCTGCTGAAAATTGTGAAAAGCGACATGGAGAATTTGAAGCCACCAGAGCGTTTGGATCTCACAGAAAAAATCGACTACAATTGGCAGACTTTTAAACAGCAATTCGAACTCTACATTGCAGCCATCGGATTCGGTACGAAGCCAGACGCAAGGAAGATAGCATTGCTGCTTACGGTTGCAGGCCCACAGGCGATAGAGGTATTTAATACATTTGTATTTAATCCAGAGGAGAACAGAGAAAAATTAGAAGATGTGCTAAAAAAATTTGATGCACATTGCTCTCCCAAAAAGAATGAGACGTATGAAAGATACATATTCCGTTCTCGGACACAGCAACAAAATGAGACTCTTGATAGCTTTATAACTGATCTGAAACTGAAAGCACAGACATGTAATTTCTCTGAGCTGAAATCATCCATGATTCGTGACCAGATTGTGTTTGGTATTCATGATAAAAAAGTCAGGGAACGTCTGTTGAGAGAAACCGAACTAAATTTGGAAAATGCAGTGAAAATATGCCAAGCCAGCGAGTTAGCTCGAAAGCATGCGAAGACTTTCAGTGAAATCAATAATGATGCGATTATAATGAGTGATAATGCTGCTGTCGGTGCTGTGTTCTACAAGGGGAAGAAACGTGGGCAGAACAGAAATGAAAAGCAATTGGAGGATGACATTTTTAATTGTAAACGCTGTGGTTACAAACACCAGTTAAGACAATGCCCAGCATTTGGAAAAATGTGCACAAAGTGTAATGGAAAGAATCACCTTGCCAAACAATGCTTTTCAAAAGTAAAAACAATGAAAGGGCAACAAGTTAATGTGATTGAGGACACTGATTTAAGTGAGACATTTTTTGTAGGAATGGTGTCATGTGACGATATCAAAAAAGATACAGAAAATGTGCAGCCCTCAGAAATGGACAATGCTGAACATAAAGTCAATGCAGTAAAAGTGGACAAATGGATGATCCCACTGCAGATAAATGGAGCATTAGTTCCATTGAAACTGGACACTGGGGCAAAAGCAAACTTAATCAGTATGAGTGACATAAAAAATATGAAAGAAAAGCCCAAAATACAGAAAAAGTCAGTGCTACTGAAGGACTATAATGGACAGAAAATAGATAGCTTAGGTGTATGCAGACTTAAAGTGACAGTCAAAGACAAAGTGCATCATCTCATGTTTTCTGTTGTGGCTGAAAGACTTGATTCGATACTAGGTGACAAAGCTTGTGAGGACTTAGAACTGGTCAAAAGAGTCTACCGTATAAACTGTGCCATAAGCAGACCAGATGACTCAGGTGATGAAGCAGAGAGCCCATCAAGGATGAAAAGGCCAAAGGGTATCCATGTCTTCAAAAAGCCTAGTTTCTCCAAGAAGAAAAAGACTTTAAGGTCAAAGAGAAGCCAAAGGAAGAAAAGCACAAAGAGGAAAAACACAAGGAGAAAAAGTCCAAAGATATAACCGCAGCAGATGTTGTTAAGCAGTGGAAAGAGAAAGAAAAAGAAGAAGCCTGCACCAGAGCAGGAAGCAGTTCCGGTGGATACTCCTTCTTTCCTCAGGCCAATCTTTGGTGTTCCATTAGCCGAGGCTGCTGTGAGGACTATGCTGTATGATGGGATCCAGCTGCCAGCAGTTTTTCGAGAGTGCATTGACTACATTGAGAGTTATGGCATGAAGAGTGAAGGAAACACTGAAACCCTCTCCAAGCAAAGATCGCAAGGAGACCTCGATCTATACAAGAGCAGATTGATGACAATGCCGCAACTGCATCTTGTCATTCGCCGCCAGAACAATCTCATGAAGACACATCAGACTTACCCGTGTTGAGAAGATCCACACGTGAAGTAAAAGAGCCTGATAGCCTTAATCTTTGAGTACAATGTAAAGCTTTGAAAATGTGTTGACTGTTTTGAAAATGTTTATGTTTATAGAGCACTAACAAAACTGTTACTGATATTATCTTTATTGTTTTCTTGAAAGTTGATTGATATTGATTTTGTTAAACCTCAAAGAAAGGGGGATGTAACGATCAATAACATGTCATTCTATAGTGGACACTAGGTGAAGCCGTAGAGCTGTGTAGAGCTGTATTAAGACTACACTACCCAGCTGTATGTAGATTAAGACTACATTACCCATGAGGCACTAGGCTACCCACAAGGCAACAGTCAAGATGGCAGCCTGCACACAGGAGCACACATGCTGCATCTCTACAGATACTGTACCTAGAGAACGTGTACTGAATAAATGACTAGCTAGAAGCTAGCTGTGTTCATAATAAGAATGTCTAGTTATTAATGAACATAACAATAAGTTCTTGCCGAATTTGTCTACAGTACTACACCCACTGAACACCCTACTGCAAACGGGGGTACCATGGAAGTGGAGTGATGAATGTAAATGAGCTTTCCAGAAGAGCAAAGCATTGATCACATCAAAAGAGGTGTTGGCCCATTTCAACCCAGCACTACCAATTCGGTTGGCGTGTGATGCATCACCCTATGGCATTGGAGCGATGCTGTCGCACAAATTCCCCGACGGCTCGGAGAGGCCAGTAGCCTTTGCATCTCGGTCACTAACCTCAGCCGAGTGTAACTACGCCCAGATTGACAGGGAGGCCCTCAGCCTAGTGTGGGGAATGAAAAAGTTCAATCACTATCTGCACAGGCAGAAGTTCACCTTGCTGACTGACCACCAAACACTTGTCTCCATCTTTAATCCAAAGAAGGGCGTTCCGGTGATGACTGCGCAACAGCTACAAAGATGGTCCCTTTTTCTAGGGGCGCACCAATATGAAATCGAGTATAAGGGCACGAAACAGCATGGAAACGCTGATGGGCTATCACGCCTGCCACTGCCTACTGCGGAGGAAGCACCAGCAGTGGATCCTGTCGAAATATTTCATTCGACTATAATTGAATGCTTGCCAGTAACTAATGCTGGTATAGAGAAGGAGACCCAAAATGACCCGACACTGTCTCGGGTATATGATTTGACGGTGAAGGGATGGCCAGCACATGGCGACTCACTGTTGCCAGCATTCTCATCCAGAAGAGAACAGCTGTCAGTATGCCAGGGGACCTTGATGTGTGGATCCCGAGTGGTAATTCCACCCAAGTTAAGGGAGAGAGTGCTCAATGAGCTTCACGAAGGTCATCTGGGAGGGGTGAAAATGAAAAGCCTTGCTAGGGCTTATGTGTGGTGGCCGGGGATCGATCAGCAAATCGAGGACCTGACAAAGAGCTGCTCAGGATTCCAGAAGGTCCAAAATGCACCACCACATGCCCCTCTACACCCATGGGAGTGGCCCTCATCTCCATGGCAACGGGTGCATATTGATTTTGCTGGTCAATTCATGGACTCAATGTTTTTAATAGCCGTGGATGCGCACTCGAAATGGCCTGAGGTGATCAAAATGTCCTCCACCACCACGGAGAAAACTATTGCAGTCCTACGGACCATTTTTGCCAGGAACGGCTTGCCAGAGCAGATTTGCTCTGATAACGGACCACAGTTTGTGTCCGAAGAGTTTCGAAGATTTATGAAAAGGAATGGGGTAAGGCATTACACATCCGTCCCGTATCATCCAGCCACAAATGGATTGGCTGAGAGGTTCGTACAAACCTTTAAAAAAGCAGTAAAGGCCATGTGCGATGACGACACTCCACTGCAGCATAAGGTGGACAATTTCCTGTTAGCCTACAGAAATGCGACACATGCAGTCACCAACCAGGCCCCGGCCATGATGTTCTTTAACCGAAGGTTGAGATCTTGTCTGGATTTGCTCAGACCAAATGTACGAAGAGATGTTGAGAGTAAGCAATTCCAGCACATCAATGAGAAGCCGACAAGGAGCTTCAATGTAGGGCAACCAGTCTTGGCCCGCGACTACCGAACAGAGAAATGGCAACCAGGAACGATATGCACACGGCAGGGGCCACTAATGTACACAGTGGATGTTGGGGAGAACATTGTGAGATGCCATGCTGACCAGATCCTAGAGTCACAGGAACGAGTCAACCCCATGTCTCGGCCATACGTACCTGGTGAGGAACCCGACGTACAGGTCGCATCTACCTCAGAAACAATAGCATTGGAAGCTGATGAATCAACTGACGACAGGGTGCTAGAATCGCCTCCGCACCAAGAGCGAGACACTCGGGAAAGGCGTTATCCAGAAAGAATCAGGAAGCCTCCCCAAAGACTGAATTTATAAATAGACTATTTTCAGCTAATGTTGCATGTTAAAAGTGTTAATTGTAATTAGTTTGATATTTAATTGTTAAATGAGTGTTATGGTACTGTTAATCTAAAAGGGGAGGAATTATAATGTATGTACCTTTAAGGGAGAGAACTACTTTTTACAGCTCCTGTATACTGTAGTACCGGCAGTGACCACACCTGCATATAAACCCTGAGTAGTGATCTGTATAGTTAGTTCTAGAGTAACCCTCATTCAGTAAACACCTGTTGTACCGTTTCTCCTGCAGTCTGTGTCTTATTAGACACAGACACAACAGCAAGCAACATTCGCCAGGCAATGACCATCTCCAACAAGCGAGACTCTAACCATCTCCCCTTGACATTCAATGGCATTACCATCGCTGAATCCCCCACTATGAACATCCTGGGGGTTACCATTGATCAGAAACTGAACTGGACCAGCCATATAAATACTGTGGCTACAAGAGCAGGCCAGAGGCTGGGAATTCTGCAGCGAGTGTCTCACCTCCTGACTCCCCAAAACCTTTCCACCATCTACAAGGCACAAGTCAGGAGTGTGATGGAATACTCTCCACTTGCCTGGATGAGTGCAGCTCCAACAACACTCAAGAAGCTCGACACCATTCAGGATAAAGCAGCCCGCTTGATTGGCACTCCATCCACCACCTTCAACATTCACTCTCTCCACCACCGGCGCACTGTGGCTGCAGTGTGTACCATCTACAAGATGCACTGCAGCAACTCGCCAAAGCTCCTTCAACAGCACCTTCCAAACCCGCGACCTCTACCACTTAGAAGGACAAGGGCAGTAGACGCATGGGAACATCACCACCTACAAGTTCCCCTCCAAGCCACACACCATCCTGACTTGGACCTGTATCGCCGTTCCTTCACTGTCGCTGGGCCAAAATCCTGGAACTCCCTTCCTAACAGCATTGTGGGTGTACCTACACCATATGGACTGCAGCGGTTCAAGAAGGCGGCTCACCACCATCTTCTCAAGGGCAATTAGGGATGGGCACTAAATGCAGGCGTAGCCAGCCAGCGAAGCCCACATCCCATCAATGAATTAAAAAAAAAAACAAGGCCACAGATAAGAAGCGGGCAGGGCCTGGGTTGGGGACTCCCACTTGGGGGGGTTGTCAGCTAGTATGCCCAAAAGAGAGAAATATATGAGCCACAGGAATGGCAGAAGTGGAGCACACATTGGGAGTCCAGGACAGGATTTTAGAGAGGCTGTCTTGGCAAGGGAGCTGCTGCATAACTCCAGTTGGCTCAACACCCCAAGGCCTAGCCACCAACATCATACTTGCTGGCATCGTTGGCTCGGCAAGAACCTGAGATGCACCCCTAGTGGTGAAGAGGTGACCCACCACTGACCCCACGAACCCTGACAGGGTCAGTGACGGAGGCCATTGCTGGGTGCTATCCCAGCGTAACTGCCAGGATCACGTCCCCGTGGAGTTTTGGCCCCAAAACTTTTAATATATACAGATAGTTATTACACCATTTACTAGCCCCACTAAAGTACAAATTAGCCCTGCACTAGCACACGGAGCACTTACAAAGTCATGATACTAAAGCTTATGTTGGGAAGGCTGGAGTTTACAGGCTACTGTGTAACTACTGTTGCAGCAAACTAAGGATTAAGTTTTATTTTAGAAATCAGAATTTCCCCAACAGGCAGACATGTTTATACTTAAGAACTAAACCTTGGCTCAGGCAACTTGATGAATTTGAGCTTTGTTCCCAAGTAGAGAGAAATTCTTGCTCGCAACACTGAACCAACTCCTGAAAGGGAAAGATCAAGCCCAATTTTAACCCTGGCTGTCCAATGGGAACATGTGCGGAAGTTATTAAAATGGCGGTCAGGCGATTCCCACTGCGTTCTCGATGCTTCTCGCCCGCCAATATTTGAACCATACTGTTTTCAGCCATGGGAAAGGCGCCTGCCACAGTCAGGCGGAGGCCTCATTAATATTTAAATGTCAGGGTGCTACAACGCAATTACGACCCTAACGCAATTTTAACTGCCAATCGTGGCAGTGGTACCCAGAGTCGGACCCACTAGTGAAACCTGACAGGAAGCAGGAGTGTGACCAGAAGAGGCCCAGGTAAGTTAGTAAAATTGAATTTCATTTGTTTCCTTGTGGGAAACTTTGAGCCTCCCCTGTCCTGGGCTTTCTTCCCACTTCCCTGACAGCAACGCCCTCCCTCCCCCTCCCCCCGAACAGTTACCTTAGTGCCGGGGATTGTACGCTTGGGTCCATGGCAACAGCTTCCTGCCATGTGAAAGCCCACTCTTGCCCGCTGGCCACCTCATGATTCCCATTGGGTTCAGGCCTGGAATAAGGGAGTGAAATTGGTCCTGGCCCCCACACTGCACTCACATTCTAAGTTAAAATCAGGCCTTTATCGACAAAGAGAGCTCTATGCCCTAATTTTAACTGAAGAAGGATAAAGTAAACTTAAGAATAAGAGGAAATGAGAAAGAAAAAAAATCTCTTTGGACTCAGGTTGCGGTGTATTATAATATCTGAGTGCTTATGCATGCTGATATTTGGTTGCAGACTTAGATATTTGTTTCATACAAAGGTACTACCATAGGTCGAGGATTATGATCTCTAGGAATAACTATTTCTTTAAAAAAAACTTTCTTGAAACACGCAGAAGTTCTAAAACTTAACAACTAATAACGTGCAACTATGAGTTTTGGAATGACATCTGCTTATCTGGAATGTGGAAGGAATGTTTTTCCAAAAAAATCTTCGGCAAATTAAGTAAACTTCAGTGGCTGAACCACAGTGCTGGTATGTTACTGAGGAATGTAGTCGCACAGATGGTCTAATGTATTTGAGCACCGACAAAGAAAACCTCAGGCAGTGGATTAATTCCAGTAAGAATGCTGTGTACATGTGTCACGCTCCCAACAGCAACCATTTAGCACAGGAACTGTGGTCTCAGCTGTTGCTGCAGAACTTCCAATACACACAGTGAAAATACAAGGTGTGAACCTGTCGTGAAAGTCTGTCAGAAATGGCTCTGGCGAGGTCAGTGATAGCACTGTAAAATAACATAAAGCAATAATAGGGTGTTCACTGAAGGAATAGAAAGCCCCATCAACTATGGAGGTAGGCTTCTTGTAATCCAGAGATGGGCAGTGCATTCACATTACAAGTTCAGCATCAGTCAGAAGCTTGGCTGTGCACTGAGAGTGTTAAGGCTCAACTCAGACATGGGGTGAGACTACCTCCTCCCCCCTGAGCAGAATATGCTACTGAGAGGCACTGTTCTTCTGCCAGGGAAGCTAGGAGCCACCCATATCAATTGTGGCATCATCTTAGAACAGAATAAGATATGGCCAATTGTGATGATGGATTCCTACTTAGTAATGGACAACATTATGGGGAAAATAACTAAAGGGAGGGTGGTAGTGGAGGAGTGCTTTCAGTTCCACAGTAATGTTGTTACTTAATTATTGGCAAGGAGAACACGGTAATTTTGGCAGTAATCATATTTCTGCTGGCATTACCACTAAATACCATTTTCCAAGAACAGTTTAACACAACAGGAATTGAGTTCTGGCTGTAAACTGAAAACAAGAATGGAAGCAGTTACTGGGGGGCAGCTGTTATTTGATTCAGCTAACATCATTTTCCAAATTTATGTTTAAGCTTTTTTGTCCATGTATACTGTAAACCTAGAATGAGCGGGGTTTTATTGCTGATGTAAGACTAATCAATACAGTGCCACAAACTACTTCAACAAGGCCTCACTGTGGGGGAGAAATGGCTGCTGTGTCAAAGGAGAAAGACAATGGACTGAGATGAGTGCAAAGAAGAATCCAATGCAGAAAACAGTTCACCGATGCATTGGACTGAAGGAGAGTTGACTGCTTTGTCAGAGAAAAAAGCAAATGCAACTGGGATCATTTGAAGACTGTCCAGAGAATAGGGTATATAGGCACCAAATGAAGCACCTAGCCTTATCCTAGAAGTACTGTAATAATACTTGGGGATGTAGCTTAGTGGTAGAGCACATAGTTTTCATGTATCAGGCCCAGGATTCGTACCCTGGCATCTCGATATCTTCCAGATTTGCAGTGTTAACCTAGGCTCAGTGGTAGCACTCTCACTTCTGAGTCAAATTGCAGGTTCAAGCCACATTCCACTCCACTTTATTATCTAGACTGACACTTCCATATAGAATTGAGGGAACACTGCATTGTTGGAAGTTCTGTGTTTTGGGTGCCAAAGCTCTCCTTGCCTGGTGAATGAAAAAGATCCCACTGCACTATTTGAAGAAGAGCAGAAGTTACATCTCTAAATCTTCCAGTTCTGACGAGAGGTCATCGACCTGAAACGTTAACTCTGTATCTCTCCCCACAGATGCTGCCTGACCTGCTGAGTGTTTCCAGTATTTTCTGTTTTTATTTCAGATTTCCAGCATCCTCAGTATTTTGCTTTTGTAGAAGTGTTGTCCTGGCCAATATATATTGCGCAACCTGTAATTCATCATCTGTAAAGTACTTTGGGAAGTCCTAAGGATGTGAACAATGCTATTTAAATGCTTAGCGGTAGCACACTGAACCTCTGAGTCAGAAGGTAGTAGGTTCAAGCCTCACTCCAGAGTTTTGAGTACATAATCTAAGCTGACACTTCAGCGCAGTACTGAACGAGATCGGCACTATCAGAGGAGCTGTCTTTTGGATGTGAGGTTAAACAGGTCTTGTTTTTCCCTCTCAAGTGGGCATAAAAGATCCCATGGTACTTTTCAAAGAAAAGCAGGAGAGTTCTTCTAATGTCTTAGACAATATTTATCACTCAATCAACATCACTAAAATAGATTATCTAGTCATTATCTGATTGCTGCTTTTGGGACCTTACTGTGTGCAAATTGGCTGCGATATTCCCCTACATTACAACAGTGACTACAGTTCAAAAGTACTTCATTGGCTGTGAAATGCATTGAGACTTTCTGAGGTTGGGAAATGCGCTATATAAATGCAAGCCCTTTCTTTTTTCTTTTCCTGAAATGTATATCATTTACACACCACCTTAAGTCCATATTATTTTGTTAATGCATGTAAGTAAATGTCAAAAGCATTTTTAGAAGAGAGTTATAAGAATCAGTAATGGTAGCACGCACTTCAAGGTCTAAACCTCTTTCCAAAGAAAATAGCAGAGAAGCCTTTTCCTCAACTGGTTTGAACGCCTTTGCTGTCTTGGGACACTTCCAGCTGTTTCTTGTGTTTGGTCATTGAGTACAATCTTCTTGTTAGCTATCTGAAAATTGCATTCAATCGCCTAGCAACCTCTTCCCATACTCATTTGTGTCTCCAAGGATTCGATGGAATTGAAACTGGCCCCAAATATAAAAGGCCCTCCTGGCTATTGTCTCCTCCCCAGTTTTCCTGCGACCATTTTTGGAGTAGCTGCTGTTGACATTTTTTTTATCTTATCACTCACTTACACCAAAAGTGCCTTAACATCTGCCAATCTAAAAATAGGTACGAGTGGGAGGTTTGTTCACTATTAGAGAATTCTAATGACAACATCCCTTTAACCTTTGGCCTAATACAACATTTTTACTGTTGGTAGCAGAAGGTAAGTTTTTAGAAGTAAGGACTTTGTGCGACCCTGACGTTATGATATTTCTTAGTCTTAAATTTAATATTAAAGCTGCAATGATGGTTGCCTGCTGCTGGAATCTTGGGTTCTTCATAATTAGCCCCAAGATTGAATCCCAGTTTTAACTAATTCCTATTTAGGCCTCTTTAAAGGAATGGTTTTGTTAGTCAAGTATTGTCAGGAGAAGAGAAAGAAAACTGGCCCAGGGGAGAAGGGGTTATGTTGATTCGCACATGAATCAAGTCTGCCTCCATATTCATCAATATGTTATTTTTAAGTTTGTTCCTGGGACTAGGAACAGGGTCACTGGTCAAGGCTTGGAAGCTAAGCAGAGCCAGGCCTGGTTAGTATCTGGAGGAGTGACCATCAGGGATGATCAGGTGCAGAAGGTCACGGAAAGAGTCCCGAGGAGGGGCGGTTGGTGAGAAGGTCACGGAAAGAGCCCCGAGGAGAGGCGGTTGGTGAGAAGGTCACGGAAGGAGCCCCGAGGAGGGGCGGTTGGTGAGAAGGTCACGGAATGGAGCCCCGAGGAGGGGCGGTTGGTGAGAAGGTCACGGAAGGAGCCCCAAGGAGGGGCGGTTGATGAGAAGGTCACGGAAGGAGCCCCGAGGAGGGACGGTTGGTGAGAAGGTCACGGAAGGAGCCCCGAGGAGGGGCGGTTGGTGAGAAGGTCACGGAAGGAGCCCCGAGGAGGGGCGGTTGGTGAGCAGGCCTGGGCGTTGGGCTGAAGATTGTTGGACAGGAGGAATGGTGGAAATGGAATGGCGGCACGCACAGACGCAGTGGCTTTGCTTCTCCCAGGACGGTGCTATTTACGTTTAATGTTAATGTTATTTGTACTGGACTCATGGGAGCTTGCAAGATCACATTTCGTTGTTCATGTACCTGTGCATTGTACAATGACAATAAAGTTGAATTATTATTATTATTAAATAATGTTTTATATGACACAGTTGTAGTAGTAAACGTTAGGCATTAGAAACCTCCAATCCAAGCATCTCAATGAAACTGTGCTGGCAAGCATTAGCTTGTGATGTCGATAAAGAGTGTATATTTTCAGTTTTGAGCTCATATATCCCAAGAAATATTCCCAATCAGCAGAGTTAACTTTGAAGCAACCCGAAAAGTGACACGTACAGTGTAAATAACTCTTCTCTACTGCATTAGACAGTATCAGTTGTTCCAATTTTATGGTACATCAGTATTATAGAAAAGAAGATTGCCTGGTGGCTCCACCTATTATTATAATACTAACATAGTGGCACCTTGCCCATGCAGATCTACGATTGCCTACAGGGCGAGTTCTTAATCCTAGCCAGGCAGTCAGAGGAAGTGCCCAGGTGCTGCTTTGAAGTAGATGAAGAATAGGTCAATGGAAGAGTCAACACCAGTTATTCATACCCACCTACTAATGGTCCCAACTGAATGGCAGTAAAGGAATAGCTTGCCTGCCCACCTTTTTAGTTAATATAGTTGGTATATGATATGAAGAAACCAAAAGAAAAAGATTATTTTTTTTAAAGAAGCAACAACCTATAATGTAACATCATCCAAAGAAACAAGGACTGGAATTTCCTCGAAGCTGCTCCCACTCTGCCGATGTAACTTTGGCGGAAGTGCGGTGGAAACCCCGTCTACCCGCATAAATGGGTTTCTGCCGCACTTCCGGTGAAGTTACGGCGACGGAGCTCCGAGGAAATTACAAGGCAATGGCACCTTCTGACTTCTATGTAGGAGAATGTAAGAGAACACTGGAATATATCCAACTCATGTCATATCTGATCTGGTAAAACTGTATAACTCAAAGATTATTGATTTACAAAAATATTTGCCACTACTTGTTTTCCCAAAACTTAATTAAAGAAAAAAACACTACCGGCTGTTCCATCAAAAGTAAAACCTTCAACAATCTATATCTACAGTAAGACTGAAAAGTTCCAATCTGCAGCATTAAATGAGTAGAAGTATCACTGCTGGTCATGAAAACACAGGGGAAGAGTTTTGGTTTGTTAGCCAACCTACGTGTGTTCAGAGTAACTTTGTTAAGTTCTAATAGGTTCATGTGGCTCAGTTGGTAGCAGTAAAGTTGTGGGTTCAAGTCCCACTCCAGACACTTCAGTACAAAAATCTAGGCTGAGAGCTGCACTGTCGGAGGTGCTGTCTTTTGGATGAGATGTTAAACCGAGGCCCCGTCTGCTCTCTCAGGTGGACGTAAAAGATCCCATGGCACTATTTTGAAGAAGAGCAGGGGAGTTATCCCCGGTGTCTTGGCCAATATTTACTCCTCAATCAACATCTCTAATACAGATGATCTGGTCATTATCACATTGCTGTTTGTGGGAGCTTGCTGTGCACAAATTGGCTGCCGCGTTTCCTACATTACTTCATTGGCTGTAAAGTGCTTTGGGACGTCCGGTGGTCGTGGAAGGCGTTATATAAATGCAAATCTTTCTTTTTTTCTTTAAATCTGCTTATAATCTGCTTTTATTTCCATGTCCAAAACTGTTCCCATTTAATCCAGTGACATTTATTATCAGTCCGTTCCATAAGGTCAAATCGTATTGAGCTTCATATTATTTTAAGTGGATTGATGCAGCATTTCATGTATAACAAGTATGGTTTAATAATCAAACCAAGGTCATATTTGGTATTCTCTGCCACCGTGTGGTTCACACGAGTAATGGGAGGAGTAAGCTTTCATCAATAAGTAAGGTTAAAAAGATTTCTGAGAGAAAAGTTTAAAACAGAAGGAACTTTGCAAAGTTTCTTGCAAGTGGAATTTTTTCATAAATCAGCTTGCAGCACTTTTTGGACTAAGATCTAATTCTGTCAAGAAACCTCTGAAACACATTCACAGCAGACAGCTTGGTCGTGTTCCCACAGTTACAGCTAACATCTGCTAAATGGCAATAAAATTGTATAGATAGGGGAAGTATAATCAGATTTAGTCCGTAAGGAGTTAAAAGGTTGCCCTTTCACCTATCTAAGTTGACGTTGCATCGCTCAATGGCTGTTAAGTTCCTAATAAAACGTGCAGTACAATCAATCCTGTTCTTATTGGACATTAATCCACTTCAAGAAACTTGTGTTAACTTGCCCTAACTCAAAAGGTAAAAAGACCAAGAACAAAGAAATCAAGCTATCTCTTCCTTCCCTATTGTAATATGTATATCTTATGTTCTGACCTCTCTTTACTTTAGGGTCTGAGAACATCTGTCCCACACCCACTCTGACCAGGCAGCCATGCTAACTCAAAGAGAGACTTTAGGTATAGAGTGTAGGAGGATAGAAATGGCACATTGATCCAGAAGGGTTAATTCTGAGGTTACAGTTAGCACACATTGTCAGGGCAATGCACAAAAGTGCTGTAATACAACTGACATGCCATATCCAATCTGGCAGCATTTTATGCTTTCCCTAGGGCGACAATTCACAAGATAATTGCAGACGAGAAAGACGATTCAACCCATCTTAATTGGTTTAGAGAGATCCTAATGCACCCCTCTCCATCCCATTGTAACATTCAATTGTTTCTTAAACAATTCTAGGGTCTTTTGCCTCACTACTCTATCTGGAAGTTTGTTCCACATGTTGATCACTCTTTGTGTGAACAAGAATTTCCTGATACCTGTCCTAAAATGGCCATTGACTTGTTTGAAGCTGAATCCCTCAGTTCTACTCCCACAGTTTAATTTAGAGTAACATTCCAGGTTAACTTTTTCTATGGAGGTGATTTTAACCCTGCCTGTCTGGTGTAAACTGGGCAGATGAGCAGTTAAAATTGCTCAGGTTACTGGCCCTGGAGACACCGGGAACCAATCGATCACAATTTTAACTCGCGCAACTGAGCAGACAGCAAGGACAACCCCAAAGCTGATGGGGTCTTTTTTACAACTGCATGTTGGGTCCCCATGACGTCATCGGGATTTGACTGCAATTTTTACTAGCTGGCCTGAGCAGGAAATGGCAGTGGATTTCCCGTCAACCCAAAAGAGGCCCAAAAAGGTAAGTTTTTACATTTCTAAAATTTACTTTCCTTGTGGGGCCAGGATGAGCAGGAGTGTTTCTCTGGTCCCCACAAGGAAAGCTTAGGCATCCCATGCTGCTATCTAGCCCCTTGGCACGATTGCGGTATGGACCAGTAGCCAATCCCGCCACTTAATTGTTGTCAGAGGGTGACCCCCCAGGCCTGCTTCCTGTCGACTTCTTGCCCGGAATAGATAGGAAGTAGGCTGCCGAGAATTGAATGAGGCCCAGCCGTTAAAATCGACACCATTCATGAAGTACATGTGTCATCTATTTTTCCTTCCTATGTATGGCTCTTCATCCTTGTCTGCGTTAAATTTAATCTGCCACTGTTCTGACTATTTACATATTTTGTCCAACTCATTCTGTAATTTCTGAGTTGCCCCCTACAATGCCATTCCCTCACTCCTAGTTTGGTATCATGACCACTTTGTATTGTGTTTCTGAATCTAGACCACTTACGTAAATTAAAGAAACAACAGTGGGCCCAGCACTGAGCTAGAAGGCATCTCATCACTCAGTACTTCCCTCCATCTTGACATTATGGGGTAGAATTTCCATGGGGGTTCCCTGATCTCTGGCCCTAACTTTGGAGGAAGATTGGCAGAAACCCTGGAGGTTCCCTGGGGTTTGGGCCAATCTTCCATAAAGGTTATGGCGGGAGATCAGGAAAACTCTTGCAGATGTTACTGGCATAATTCTCTAACAAGTACTCAGCATTTCCTTCAAAAAATTGCCGTCAAATCGCTTCCATTTTCAATTTATAACCAATTCAAGTTCGAATGTTTTTACACAAAGTTATTTCAGCCTGGATTTTCCTCTGCTATTCTGCCCCATTTGGGGCTGGTTATTGACAGAAACAATGGGGAAAATCAGGCAGCCAGGCTTATCGCTGCCTTCCTGTCCCATCCTTAATGTCCCTCCCCCGGACCTGCTCCTGCCACCACGGCTACTGGCTGCCCCTTCCCCACCCGCTACATGCAAATAACAGCGGGCAGAGTAATGCCCACCTTCCCCTCCATGTTGGCCCAATCCTTCACCTGCTGAAGGCTTCAGTCTCAGCTGAGGCTTTTAGTTAAAGAACTGCTGAAGCGTTCGAGCAGCTTCTCCTCCAATAAATGGCTTCCTGCCCCTGCGGAGATTTCCCCTCTTAGTGAGCCCCAGTGCAGGAAGGTGGGTCAGGGTCATAGCGGGATTGGGGCAGTAGTCAGAAATTCATGCTGGTGGGAGGCCCGTTCCAAATTCGGTACCAGGCCTCATAGAACCTCCACAGAACCAGCAAGCCAATCGGGTGTCAGGAAGCAGTTGGCGGGTTCCACCTGCACCAATTTGGGCCGGCTGTGATGTGGGCAGCGGCCCTCAGGTAGATCCTGGGAGCGGGGGGAATGCAATCCCGAGCAGGGGGCAAGCCTAGGCCGGAAGCGACCCGCAGTTCTTAGTGGAGCTAGGAGGAGCACTCCTGCTCCTTCTGACTCTAAAGAAACCCCCAAATTTTCAGTTTGGGGGTCGTTTTTCAGTGGCTTTCAGCGGTCCCTTTAAGAATCTAAAGACCTGGTACAAGTGAGCGGAGCTTGTATGGCGCAAACTCTGCCCATTTGTACTCCAATTTTGCAACTGGGGTTCTACAACTGGCATATGACCCAGATTTGCAAAAACAATCAGCCCAACGTCTGTTTCAGGTGGGTAGCCTGGGCAACTAAAAGTCTCCCAATCCAATATGGCAGCCACCAAACTTCAGGTACAGATCAGGGGCAAGACAACCCAGCCGAATTTTGGTAAGCATTTCCCTTGTTCTATGTCCAGAAAACAGATGAAACAAGGCTAAATTTCTCCCCCACAGAGTCTATAAAATTTACTGTCAATCATAGATCAGGGTTTTCCTCAGAATATGTGGTACCGGCGTACCATTGCTGCAGTGTATACCATCTACAAGATACACTGCAGCAACTCGCCAAGGCTTCTTCGGCAGCACCTCCCAAACCCACGACCTCGTCCACCTAGAAGGACAAGGGCAGCAGGCACATGGGAACACCACCACCTCCAAGTTCCCCTCCAAGTCACACACCATCCTGACTTAAAAGTATAGAAACATAGAAGATAGGAGCAGGAGTAGGCCATTCGGCCCCTCAAGCCTGCTCCGCCATTCAATGAGATCATGGCTGATCATCCAAATTCAGTACCCGGTCCCTGCCTTCTCCCCATATCCCTTGATCCCTTTAGCCTTAAGAAATATATCTAACTCCTTCTTGAATATATTTAATGAATTGGCCTCCACTGCCTTCTGTGGTAGAGAATTCCACAGGTTCACCACTCTCTGGATGAAGAAATTCCTCCTCATCTCTGTCCTAAATGGCTTACCCCTTGTCCTTAGACTGTGACCCCTGGTTCTGGACTCCCCGGCCATCGGAAACATTCTTCCTGCATCTAGTCTGTCTAGTCCTGTTAGAATTTTATAAATTTCAATGAGATCCCCTCTCATTCTTCTAAACTCCAGCGAGTATAAGCCCAATCGACCCAATCTCTCCTCATACGTCATTCCTGCCATCCCAGGTATCAGCCTGGTGAATCTTCGCTGCACTCCCTCCATGGCAAGAACATCCTTCCTCAGATAAGGAAGTATATCGCTGATCATTCATCATTGCTGGGCCAAAATCCTGGAACTCCCTACCTAACAGCACCGTGGGAGTACCTTCATCATATGGACTGCAGCGGTTCAAGAAGGCAGCTCACCACCACCTTCTCAAGGGCAACTAGGGATGGGCAATAAATGCTGGCCTTGCCAGCGACATCCACATCCCATATATGAATTTTTTTTTAATGTAAAGTGTCATTGTTCCAATTATAAGTGGCACTCTGAGGTACTGGAGGTAGATGGTGCAATTTGTCCAAATTCTTTGTTCTTGGACTTCTTTAATGAAGATCAACCATAAACAAATAATAAGTTAATTCTTCTGTGGAGCACTGAGATTGAACTGAGTTCTTGGTCATAGTGGACTAAGCATGGTTTATGACACAGGTAAGGGAATTGTAATGTACTCTATCAGCAAAAGTTCAACTGTTAACTAAAACTGCTCACTAGTGATGATCCTGTGGGCCAGATAAATTCCAGTAGTCCCTTGTTTATGCAATAACCATTTTAAAAGGACTTAGTCATCTGGCAATGTGTCTTACAAGATTTTTTTATTGGTTTTATAAAAAGAGGAATGCGCAGTAACATAATCGATGACATGCTGACGACATTGCATCACTGCTGCATCTGCAGCTAAAACTTTCTGTTAAACTCGGCACACATTAAACACGCTACAAAAGTTCCTATTGCTGCAACACCAGTGCCCCCTGCAGGACAGCCAGCCTACTCAACAGACATTGAATTGAATGGACAGAGAATGAAAGAAAGAACTTGCATTTCTATAGCGTCTTTTACAACCTCACGATGTCCCAAAGTGCTTTACAGCCAATGAAGTACTGTCACTGTTGCAATGTAGGGAAATCAGGCAGCCAATTTTGCACAGCAAGCTCCCACAAACAGCAATATGATAATGAGCAGATAATCTGTTTTAGTGATGTTGGTTGAGGGATGAATATTGGCCTCGACACCAGGGAGAACTCCCCTGCTCTTCTTTGAAATGGTGCCATGGGATCTTTGACGTCCACCCGAGAGGGCACTCGGGGCCTCAGTTTAACATCTTATCCTCAGTCCTGCACTGGAATGTCAGCCTAGATCTTGTGCTCAAGTCTGTGGAGTGGGACTTGAACCCACAACCTTCTAGTGTCAGAGGCGAGAGTGCTACCATGGAGCATGACACAGCTGACACACAAGAAGTTGTGCTTAGTTGCCCAATGATTTGAGCCTGGCAAATGTTCCTCCAATATGGCAGTGATGCCTCTTCAACTGACTACATTTTTCATAAATACTACATACTAATAAAGTTGCTTTTTAGGGTTTGTTTGGTTAGGATTTTTTTCCATAATTGGTTATGTTCATGGTGATCATTCCCTCGGTGCTGTAGTAATCCTTATTTTGCCCATTTGTCTAGGAAGGTAGAGGATACACAGTAACTAATGTCATGTATAAGTAGAATTGGTCCTATGTAATATGCTGGGGCTACTGGTCGTGTCAAATTTGCTCTGTTCACATAATCACATTGTGGGGTTATATTCTACAACTCTGTAATGACATCTCAATTCGCAGCACACGCTTTACTGTTCTTTACTGCTGAGCATCTTTATTTCTGCATAATGTTTCACACCATAGACAACCTGAAACACTGGGGTCGATTTTCAGTGTGCCGTGGAGTCGGGATTGGAGGCGTGCGGGGGGTTAAATTCCCGAATTCGGGGGTCCCGACACCATCCCGCCCAAAACCCGCCTCCATGTAAGTTTCAAAGGAGGCGGGTACCCGCCCTGCACTGGGACCCGCCGACCCGAGGCGGGAAGGGATTAGTGCCAATTAACTGCCTGTTAACAGGTAGTTAACAGGCAGTTTTCAGCCTAATCCCTATTTTGAAGGTTGTCGTGTGGGATTCCCAACGGCTCCAAACCATGCCAAGTTAGAGGAGTCAGGCCGTCGGGTTGAAGGACTTGGAGGGGTCGAGATGTCAGTGTTCAGGTGAGTGATGGGTGCATGAGTGCAAAGGTAAGTGTGTTTGGTGTGTCTAAAGTGTGTAAAGAAGTTTAAATTACCTGCACTTACCTTTACAGCCTTCCTTCCTCTAGGTTTCGGGAGTCCATCATTCAGCCGGCACAGAAAGCAGAACGGCTGCGAACTGTCAAAAGTGACAACCTGCAGCTTTCAGTGCCAGTGAGATTTCTAACTGAGTCTGCGTAGAAGGACTCAGGTTAGAAGTAAGACTGTCAGTGTTTGACAGCTTCAAACAGCTGTGAAACACTGATATTTCATCTGCCAACACGTCTTGACAGATGAAATTTCAGTCTATGACGTCACCTGTTGCTGGGTGGTCCTTAATTGGCCTGCTGAGCCCGCTGGGTGGGCTCAACAAGGTCAATCAAGGGAAAATCGTGTGGATTGGTCACATCTCGATGGAGGCGGGACTACGACCCGAAAGTTGTAGTCCCGCCTCCTTCCCGACTTCTGAATGAAAATCCTGCCCACTGTGTGACTCAGGACTGGTCCTGCACAATTTTGAAATAAAAAAAAACACATTGCTGACTTTCTTCCCTTCCAGCTACTGAATCAAGTAGCTACTAACATCCCCAAGTACCTGTCTGTCTGTTTCTAATTATACCAATGTCAGTACACGCACCGTTGGCAGCAAACACATACAGGCACAGTTGCTTGAAGTTCACAAATCGTAACTTTCATTCCTGTCTTTCCACCTCTAACAGTGCCACCCGATTTTTCTTTTTATGCTAGTACTGAATTTGGGACTAGCACTGGTAGAAGTGCGGTACGGTAACCCTATGCTCAGAGTGCTTCCTCCATTTGTACTTCTTACATATTGATTATAATTTATGTTGTGCTTTGATGCAGATTTATTTTGATTAACTGTATCTTAGAACGTTGGCCTACGGTGTCTGCACCTCTTAGATTAGGATACATCTCCGGCAGGATGAGAGTTCCACCTGCCCCAGAGATTCTCCACTGGCCTGGCCTTATTTCCGACCTCTGGGTCATTTACGTACATAACAAATTTACACAAAAGCGTTCCCTGGCCTTTGCAGGGAGTCACCCGGTTATAGGGTCGGGGAGTTGCTACAGCATGCCTTGCCACAGTGAGAGAAAAAAGTGACCAACTGCCTGATTTGCATTTTTTTAGACCTTTAAAATATTGATTTGAACTAATGGGGCCTGCGCACTGCCATGCTCTTTCATCTTTTAGACTGAGTCTTCCTCCAGCAACATCTAAACCCTGGATGCCGGGCCTTAATAGGTGGGCCCAAAGTCCAACATTGGAAGAGTGGAAATGGTGGGAAACAATTCAATTCAATTCAATTCAATTTTATTTGTCATATATGCAGCAGACGTGTGTACTGCACAATGAAATGTTGATTTTTACGAGTCCTCCCAACATTGGAATAAATATGGCATAACAATGATAAAATACTAATAGAAATACAGTAATAATAAATAAAACAACAGTAATAAATAATAATAAATTATACGTTCATGAGTCTTATGGCCTGGGGGTAGAAGCTGTTTCAAAACCTGCTGGTACGAGACCGTATGCTTCGGTATCTCTTACCAGACAGGAGCAGGGTGAAGAGGTTGTGGCTGGGGTGGCTCGCGTCTTTAATGATTCTCAGGGCCTTCCCCCGGCACCTCGCGGGGTAGATATCCTGGACAGCAGGTAGTTTAATTCCTATAGTATGTTGTGCAGCTTTCACCACCATCTGTAGAGCCTTGCGGTCTGTGGCGGTGCAGTTGCCATACCAGGTAGTGATGCAGCCGGACAGGATACTCTCGATGGTGCACCGGTAGAAGTTGGTGAGAATCTGGGGGGCCATTCCAAATTTCTTCAGTCTCCTAAGGAAGAACAGGCATTGGCATGCCTTCTTCATTACGACGTCGATGTGGTGTGACCACGTTAAGTCCTCCGTAATGAATACACCCAGGAATTTGAAGCTGCTGACCCTCTCCACCTCAGCCCCTTCAATGTAGATTGGGGTGTGTCCCCCTGCCGCTTCCCGTAGTCCACGATCACCTCCTTTGTTTTGCTGATGTTGAGGGAGAGGTTGTTGTACTTGCACCATTCTGCTAGAGCTCTTACCTCCTCCCTGTAGCCTGTCTCGTCGCCATCTGTGATCAGGCCTACAACGGTAGTGTCATCAGCAAACTCTATGATGGAGTTGGAGTTGTGCGTGGCCACGCAATCGTGAGTAAACAGGGAGTACAGAAGGGGGCTGAGCACACAACCCTGGGGAGCTCCCGTGTTCAGGATCAGTGTTGAGGAGGTGTTACTGCCTATTTTCACCACCTGGGGTCTGCCCGTCAGGAAGTCCAGGATCCAGTTGCATAGGGAGGTGTTAAGTCCTAGCTCACTGTGCTTGTTGACAAGCTTGGAGGGGATAATGTTATTGAATGCTGAACTATAATCAATGAACAACATTCTCACATAGGTGTTCCTCTTATCCAGGTGTGATAAGGCAGTGTGCAGTACAGTGGCGATGGCATCATCCCTAGATCTTTTTGGGCGGTAAGCAAATTGGAGTGGGTCCAGTGTGTCAGTTAGTAAGGAGTTGATGTGGGTTTTGACCAGCCTCTCAAAGCACTTCATGATGACAGAAGTGAGTGCTATGGGGCGGTAGTCGTTTAAACAGGTTACTTTTGTTTTTTTGGGGACTGGAATAACCGATGTCATCTTGAAGCAGGTGGGGACTACAGACTGGTACAGTGAACGGTTGAATATATCCGTAAGCACAGCTGCCAGCTGGTCAGCGCATGCTCTAAGGACACGCCCAGGGATTCCATCTGGACCGGGTGCTTTGTGGGTGTTCACTCTCTTAAAAGTCTTGCTCACGTCAGCCACGGAGATTGAGAAGACCCGGTCGTCCTGAGCCACGGGCGCCCTTGTAACAGGCCAGTTGTTGTTGGCCTCAAACCGGGCGTAAAAAGTGTTAAGCTCGTCCGGGAGAGAGGCATTGCTGGGCATGACACAGCTGGGTTTCCCTTTGTAGTCCGTAATAGATTGTAGTCCACTCCACATTCTTCGCGAATCTGAGCTATGATAGTGTTACTCCACTTTATCTGTGTATTGTTTTTTTGCATTTTTGATGGTTTTTCTTAGCTCGTACTTTGATTTCTTGTACTCATCTATGTCCCCAGAGTTGAATGCGATGGACCGTGCTTTTAGCATAGCATGGATATTGCCATTTACCCATGGTTTCTGGTTGGGAAATGTTCGTACAACAATCCTCGGAACAACGTCATCTATGCACTTGTTTATGAAACTAATGACTGAATCTGTATATGTGTTGATGTCATTGTCCGAGGCATTCCGGAACATATCCCAGTCAGTGGAATCAAAACAGTCTTGTAACATAGCGTCTGATTGATCCGACCAGCGTTGTAGAGATCTCATCACAGGCTTTTCCTGTTTCAGTTTCTGCCTATAGGTGGGTAGCAGCAGGATGGAGTCGTGATCTGATTTGCTGAAGGGAGGGCGGGGGAGGGCCTTGTATCCATCCTGGAACGGAGTGTAAATGTGATCTAGTGTGTTCTTGGCTCACGTTGGGCAGGTGATATGCTGATGGTATTTAGGCAGTACTTTCTTCAGATTGGCTTTGTTGAAATCGCCAGCCACAATGAATGCAGCCTCTGGATGGGAAGTTTCAAGCCTGCTAATGGTCCCATACAGCTCGTTTAGTGCCCTATTTGCGTCGGCCTGTGGTGGAATATACACCGCTGTCATGATCACGGATGAGAACTCTCTCGGGAGGTAGAAGGGTCGGCATTTGATCATCAGGTGTTCAAGATCGGGTGAACAAGAAGATGTAAGTAGTTCCACGTCGGAACACCAAGAATTGTTGATCATAAAGCATACTCCACCCCCTCTATTCTTCCCCGAGTCCTTTGTTCGGTCTAGCCGGTGAATGTTGAATCCCTCTGGTTGAATGGCCGAAGCCGGTATCGATGGATCAAGCCAAGTCTCAGTGAAAATCAAGACGTTGCAGTTCTTAATGTCTCGCTGGAAGGTGAGCCTCCCCCTGAGTTCGTCCAGCTTATTGTCCAGTGACTGCACATTCGCCAGGAGAATACTCGGAAGGGGGGGCGGTGTTCACGTCGCCTCAGCTTCACTAATGCACCTGCTCGTCTGCCCCGCTTGCGCCGTCGTCACTTCCTGATCACAGGAATGAAGTCAGGTAAGCAGGTGGGAGGGTAGATGGTAGTAGCAGCAGAATCCCAGTTCGAAAAATCGGGGGTAGGTCCTATATCTCCGGACTATCTTATGTCCAGAAATGATTGACGGTTGTAGCGGATAAGCGAAGAAACAGTACTTACAAAATTGTTTAATAATAACAATAAAATAATAAATAAAGTGGAAAGTTGTGGACGAGCTCTTAAAACAGCAGCTACCCTCATGAGCCATACAGGTCGGTTAAACAGTAGAATATTTTTTAAAAAACAACTAAACTACTAATACTAAAACTAGAATGCTAAATACTAAACAGTAGAATACTAAAAAACTAACAGTACGATATATTAAAATACAACATTAAATACATTAAATACAGCATTAAAATACCAGTTGGGGAGGAGTTCGTAAAACAGCAACCATACAGGTCGGTTAAACAGTAGAATATTTTTTTTAAAAACAACTAAATTACTAATACTAAAACTAGAGTGCTAAATACTAAACAGTAGAATACTAAAAACTAACAGTATGATATATTAAAATACAATATTAAATACATTAAATACAACATTAAAATACCAGTTGGGGAGGAGCTCGTAAAACAGCAGCCATACAGGTCGGTGCTGATGTCACAGATGCTGTGCTTCCCTCAATCTCATGGACTTTACATACGCCCACCCACATACGGCGGGGAGGCAGGGATGGAGAATTGCACTCCATCTCCACTTGCTCCAGATCCGCTGAAAAATTGCCATGGAGAGACAAAGTTTAGGCTGCTGGCATTTAGCTGACAAATATGTAGGCCCCAAATTTCTTCAGAGGTAAGTGGTGTAGCTGAGGCACATGACCGGTGGTCGCAACTTGGCAGTGGTGGAGAGTGGGGCAGGATCCAGTGATGTTGGGTCTCCGCCCAGGCTATGAACGTTTCCTGTAGAGGTAAGTGATGTGCCTCAATGAATCCGAGACTCAACGTTAACGGAGCAAAGCAAGGCTTTTATTAACTCAGAAAGTAATACACAGTGGAGAAGTGTCTCTCATCCAGAGATCTGCTGTACTGCCTGTGAGACACGCTGGGGCCTGCTTAAGTAGGGGCCAGGTATGGGCGGAGCCCTACAAACAATACAATACAGGTAAGGAAATGAAACTGAAGCTAAAATACAATACAGGTAAGGAAATGAAACTGAAGCTAAACTCCCCTGCTTCTCACAGTCACAGGCACAATCAAACACAGAGAATACAGCGTGCCTGATGAAAGGCATATTTCATCACATTCACCCCTTCTACAGATTTAGTCTGTTCGGGGGTTTGGTAGTCCTCTGTGACCGACGTAGCTGTTGTGGTGCCGCGGGTGTCAGCCGGGTGTCCCCGGTGGCCTCCTGGGTCTCTGCCGGGGGCGCCGCCAGGGTTGTTGAAGGGGTAGTTGGTGGGGGCACCGTTGGTCTATGTTCTTCCGGGGGTGATGAAAGAATAGTGGGTGGGTAAGAGTTGCTGTGATCGTTGTTGCTGTTGTTGTCATGGTTGTTGTCGTTACCAGCTGGGGCGACGTCTTTTATGGACACGGTGTCCTCCCTTCCGTCGGCGTGCCGGACATACGCGTATTGGGGGTTCGTGTGGAGTAGGTGCACTGACTCCACGAGAGGGTCCGTCTTGTGGCCCCTCACATGCCTTCGTACAAATACCGGACCTGGGGTGGAGAGCCATGACGGCATGGATACGCCTGAGGTGGATTTCCGGGGAAAGACAAACATTCGTTCATGAGGCGTGGCATTAGTGGCAGTACACAATAGCGACCGTATCGAATGGAGCACATCTGGGAGGACTTCCTGCCAGCGGGAGGTAGGGAGGCCCTTGGTCCTTAGAGCTAGAGTGACTGTTTTCCATACTGTCCCATTCTCTCGCTCCACCTGACCGTTACCCTGGGGGTTGTAGCTGGTGGTACAGCTCGTGGCGATCCCCCTGGACAGCATGTACTGGCGTAGTTCTTCACTCATGAAGGACGCCCCCCTATCCGTATGGATGTAGCTCGGCATACCGAACAGGCAGAACAGGCTGTTGAGGCATTTAATGACCGTGGCGCTGGTCATGTCTGGGCAGGGGAAGGCGAATGGGAAACGGGAGTATTCGTCCACAATGTTCAGGAAGTAAACATTGCGGTCGGCTGACGGGAGGGGGCCCTTGAAATCTAAGCTGAGCCGCTCAAAGGGCCGTGTAGCTTTGATTAAGTGGGCTCTATCTGGGCGGTAGAACCGAGGCTTGCACTCAGCGCAAGTGCGGCAGTTCCTGGTCAGAGACCGAACTTCCTCAATCGAGTAGGGTAAGTTGCGGGACTTTATGAAGTGGAACAGCCATGTGACCCCTGGGTGGCAGAGGTCGTTGTGGAGGGTCTGTAGCCGATCCCCGGTGGCGCTGGCACACATCCCTCGTGAGAGGGCGTCGGGGGATTCGTTAAGGGCCCCTGGCCGGTAAATGATGTCATACTCGAAGGTGGAGAGCTCGATCCGCCACCTGAGAATCTTATCATTTTTAATCTTCCCCTTCTGTTTATTATTAAACATAAATGCTACCGACCGCTGGTCGGTAAGTAGGGTGAAGCGTTTGCCGGCTAGGTAGTGGCGCCAGTGGCGCACTGCCTCCACGATGGCTTGGGCCTCCTTTTCCACGGAGGAGTGTCTGACCTCGGGCCCTTGGAGGGTCCTCGAGAAGAAAGCTACAGGCCGCCCCGCCTGGTTGAGGGTGGCCGCCAAGGCAAAGTCAGACGCATCACTTTCCACTTGAAAGGGAGTGTTCTCGTCCACTGCCTGTAGCGTGGCCCGCTCAATATCCCACTTAATGCTTTTGAAGGCAGCGTGGGCCTCAGCAGAGAGCGGAAAAGAGGATGCTTTCAAGAGGGGGCGGGCTTTATCGGAGTAGTTGGGGACCCATTGGGCATAATAAGAAAATAACCCCAGGCACCTTTTCAGGGCTTTGGGAGTGTTGGGCAGGGGCAGCTCCCGTAGGGGGCACAATCGGTCGGGGTCTGGTCCGATTTCCCCATTCTCCACCACGCTGCCTAGTATGCAGAGGCGCGTGGTGTTGAAAATGCACTTGTCCTCGTTGTAAGTGAGGTTGAGTTTTTGTGCGGTTTTCAGGAACCTCTCGAGGTTCGAGTCGTGATCCTGCTGGTTGTGACCGCAGATGGTGACATTGTCGAGGTAGGGGAAGGTTGCCTGCAAGTGGTGGTCATCGACCATGCGGTCCATCTCCCTCTGGAAGACCGAGACCCCATTCGTCACCCCAAAGGGGACTCTGAGGAATTGGTAGAGGCGTCCGTTCGCCTCGAAGGCAGTGTACGGGTGGTCCTCTGGTCTGATAGGGAGCTGGTGGTATGCTGACTTGAGGTCGATGGTGGAGAACACCCGGTATTGGGCAATTTGGTTCACCATTTCTGATATGCGGGGTAGCGGGTAGGCGTCTAGTTGGGTGTACATATTGATCATTTGGCTATAGTCGATCACCATCCGTTTCTTCTCGCTACCCCTCACCACCATCACTTGGGCGCGCCACGGGCTGTTGCTGCATTCAATAACGCGCTCCCTCAGCAGCCTGTCCACCTCGGTCGCGATAAACCGCCTGTCCTCCCAGCTGTACCTCCTGCTTTTGGTCGCTATTGGCCGGCAGTTGGGAGTAAGGTTCGCGAATAGCGAAGGCGGCTTTACCTTCAGGGTAGCCAGACCGCACACTGTGAGGGGCGGCTGGGACCCACCGTAATTGAGCGTGATGCTTTGGTGGTGGCACTGGAAGTCCAGGCCCAAGATCACACCCGCACATAGACTCTTCATGATTAGTAATTTAAAATTATCATATACAGTTCCGTTAACGGACAATTGTACCGCGCAGTAACCCATAATGGTCAGTCTGGGTTTTATCAGCCATAGAGATGGTGCCCCGAGCAGGGACCACCGTTAGAGAGAGTTGTTGTACTAGTCCAAGGTGAATAAAACTCTCCGTGCTTCCACTGTCAATTAAACATTTAACCCCGCACCCGTTTACCTCGATGTCCACCATTGATTTGGATAACGGGTGCGGTCTGGTCTGGTCCACTGTGACCGATGCCACTGTAGGGCCCTGATCGAGACAAGATGGCATCCACGCTGTCTGCTCACAAGATGGCGGACCCCACGAGGTCGGGCAAGATGGCGTCCAAGATGGCCGCTCCCACGGCGCACACGTGGCGGTGGCGGGTTTTCCAGCGGGGTTCCCTCTGCACACCTTCCCGAAGTGCCCCTTCTTACCGCACTTAAAGCAGGTGGTGCCTTTCGCCAGGCACAGGTTTCTGGTGTGCTTCAGCTGCCCGCAGAAGTAGCAGTTGGGGCCCCGACGCGTCGCGGCTGTCGTAGGGCTTCTGGGGGGAGAGCGGGGCCCCGACGGTGTCGGGCTGCCGGGCGGGGAAGATGCCTTCCAAGATGGCGGCGCCCTTGGTGCACACGTGGCGGCGTGGGCGGCACGGGCTGAAGAGTAGGCGTCCGAGTTTCTCTGGGCCACATCCAGGGATCGCGCTGTGTCCACAGCCTGTTTCAGGTCCAATCCCGTTTTTTCCAGTAGTCTCTGCTGGATGTAAGTGGAGCTGAGGCCTGTGATAAAGGCATCACGAACAAGCTCGTCGGTGTACACTGCGGCTTTTACATCTTGGCACTTGCAGTCTTTGCCAAGCGTTTTCAGGGTGACTAGGAACTCATCCAGCGATTCCCCAGGTCGCTGTGTGCGAGTAGCGAGCAGATGCCTAGTGTACACCTCGTTCGTAGGCTGCTGGTAATACGCCTTTAGGATGTCGCAGGCGGCCGGGTACGTGTCGGCGTCTTGGATGAGGGGGTAAACCCGGTGGCTTACCCAATTCCGCAGGATTCCGAGTTTCATACTTTCAGCGTCCGTAGCGTCTGTGATGGCTGCGGAATTGTCCAGGAAGAATTCCATACACTTAAACCAGTGTCCGAATCGTGCCGATGCGTCCGAAGCATGCGGGTCCAAATCCAAACGTTCGGGTTTCAAGAGTTGATCCATTGCGTTGAAAATTGAGTTAATAAAATTGATGTGCCTCAATGAATCCGAGACTCAACGTTAACGGAGCAAAGCAAGGCTTTTATTAACTCATAAAGTAATACACAGTGGAGAAGTGTCTCTCATCCAGAGATCTGCTGTACTGCTGTGAGACACGCTGGGGCCTGCTTAAGTAGGGGCCAGGTATGGGCGGAGCCCTACACACAATACAATACAGGTAAGGAAATGAAACTGAAGCTAAAATACAATACAGGTAAGGAAATGAAACTGAAGCTAAACTCCCCTGCTTGTCACAGTCACAGGCACAATCAAACACAGAGAATACAGCGTGCCTGATGAAAGGCATATTTCATCACAGTAAGGCCGGGTTAGAATTCCAGCATTCAAAAAAGAAAGCTAAGGCTAACAGGATGCCATTATCCACCAGATTTCTCCACTCCTGCCTCCTCCCCGCAGTATCCAGTATGGTGGAAGTGGAGCCATGGCCTAGAACATTCCAAAAGATTACAAGCTGTTGAATTTTAATTGTCCCTCTAATACAGGGAGTCGATCCCACAGTTACTTGCAGTTTTAATCAAGTCCTGCAATCTTTGCTCTCAAGCAGCCTTCCAATACCCCCGCCCCCTCACCAGGCACCCAAGGTGCAACAATAGAGGAAAAGGTGCCGGTCTAATTTATTTAAGTTGCCTGGCCAGGGATACACTGGCGAGGTTATGATCTATTTGCAATGGAGTGTTACAATTCCCATTCCACCACAGTTACAGTGGCAGAGCAGGATGGCAGATATTTGGGGCCTAATTATTCATTCTTCGCCCTCACGGTTTATAGTGTAACCTGAATCAGTTTACTGTAGCATTTGTTCCAAAGTATTGAGCGTCTTGTATGCGTCACTAAAAATGTGTTCTGGTGACAGACTATCCTACTCTCAAATAAAGTTGAGAGCACAATCTGTTGTTGTGCAAAGTTGGCTAAGAAAAAAGGGCTGTTTGCTCAGTCTCACAGTTTGAAATGCTCTTGTTTTCTTGTAAAATACAACAACATCTGATCCCACGTGCTTTTTTTCCTCCCTAAATCCTCGCTATGGTGAAATCAAGATTCATTGCACTGACCACATATCCGCAGCATAACAAAGACTGCCTATTTCCACCTTCGTAACATTGCCCGTCTCCGCCCTTGCCTCAGCTCATCCGCTGCTGAAACCCTCATCCATGCCTTTGTTACCTCTAGACTTGACTATTCCAACACACTCCTGGCTGGCCTCCCACATTCCACCCTAAGTAAACTTGAGGTCATCCAAAACTTTGCTGCCCGTGTCCTAACTCGCACCAAGTCCCATTCACCCATCACTCCTGTGCTCGCTGACGTACATTGGCTCCCAGTTAAGCAACGCCTCTATTTCAAAATTCTCATCCTTGTTTTCAAATCCCTCCATGGCTTCGTCCCTTCCTATCTCTGTAATCTCCTTTAGCCACACCCCCCCCCCCCCCGAGATATCTGCGCTCCTCTAATTCTGCCCTCTTGAGGATCCCTGATTATAATCAACCTTTGGTGGCTGTGCCTTCTGTTGCCTAGGCCCTAAGCTCTGGAATTCCCTCCCTAAACCTCTCCGCCTCTCTTTCCTCCTTTAAGACACTCCTTAAAAACAACCTCTTTGACCAAGCTTTTGGTCACCTGCCCTAATTTATCCTTATGTGGATCGGTGTCAACATTTTTTGTCTTAAAATACTCCTGTGAAGAACCTTGGGACATTTTACTATGTTAAAGGCGCTATATAAATACATGTTGTTGTTGTTGTTGTTGGGGGGTTTTATCCTAACCCACTCTTTCCCAGCATTTCCTTATGTTCCTACGGCTTCTCTTCCACCTTCAATCTTTGAAGTTCAAGTTTGGCAGCATCTAATCATTACCTCGTGATTCACCTTGTCTTCTTTCCTACTCTGTTCAAACCTGGTGATAGCTTTCGGCCCTTCACTCAGTAAAAAAGACTATGAGATAGATTTTCGCCATCACCGCTGGGGCAGTAATCGGGCCGAGTGGTTCAGCCACCTGTTATAGAGCCCACCTGAGTTTTCATTCCATTCTATCTGACACCTAACTTGAGAGCGTTTGATGTCGACACTGGGTGCAAAAATGGGGAAGTATTTCATTTTCTTTTCAAAGGTTGCAACCTAGAAAACTGACAAAACCTCAGCAACAGCTTCAATGATAAAACTGGCACAGCCCCAAAACAGCTGACAAGCCAAATACAGCCATAAATAACAATGTTATATTTATATTACTCCTTTCATATCCTCAGGACATCTCAAAAGGCTTCACAGTCAGTGAATTACTTTTGAATTGCAGTCAATGTTGTTACGTGGGTAAATGTGCAGACTAAGCCACGTTTGATTGGTTGCTTCAGTCCCATCACCCGTTCTGATGAAGGGTGCCCACCTGACACTTCATTCCCTGTCTTTTCTCTTTACAGATGCTGACTGACCTGCTGTTTTCTCTTTTTGTCCAGACAATCCGATTAGTTGATACTGACAACCTCCAATCTCCGTGGGAAAAAAGCTAGTTTTTCTTGTAAAACCCTGACAAGCTGACACATGGCATGAGAAGCTGACAGTTGAAATGTGCAGGTTGGGGAGAACGTTTTGTTCTCCCTAAAGTACAGGATCAGCAGAGGATGTGGGAGGGAATCCATGATAGAATAATTATACACGGACGCTGAATGGAGCTAGCTTGATTGTCCACCTTGGCTTTTCTCACTCTCGATTTGTTATGTTTTAGCACCAGATTTGCCAAAAATGTAAATAATGAAGCAGATTATTAAAGTAAGACTGAATGCTCTTTGATGTCTTACTGGATAACTGAGCCAGCCACTGTGTACTGAGCAATATGGACCAAGAATCTATCAGCTTTGATTGTCTCGTCTGGGCTGAGCAGGGTGGCACTTGCCCTTACCACCCATGAACTGAGAGTGGAGTTCCACTTCTGCCACTATCTACTGAACCCTGTTAGAAGGTATGTCTGTGCAGACATGAGGATTGAACAGATTCAGACTCAGCTGTAATGTCTCCCTACCCCATCCAACCCCCCACCTATCAGTTGAATAGTCTATCGGCCCTCATTGTCTCGATACACACATGCAAAATGCCCACTTGGATGTGGTACTGAACAGTTTCCAGCGGCCCTGGAACTATCCCTAAGCAAGAGTCAACGCTCTCAAAAAAACAACAGTAAGCTGAGCTTGTAGTATGCCAAGATACACCTATCCAGTGACTAAACTGCACAGCTGTGAGGAAGGATCTGAGCTTGCAATTATTCAAAAAACCTTGAAAGGGCAAAGTAAACCAACAGCGTGCTATAAAACTAATAAAACTTTTCAACACATTGAGCTTGATATTAGCTATACGCCTAGCACATATATGACCTTGGATACTTGCTATTCAAACCCCCGGTGGTTATGACTGTAGTATGAGTGCCAAAATATGGAAAAGGCAAAAAGGTACTGAATTCAATTAAGATAAATGGACAATAAAGCATTATTATTGATAATATTACATCAGGGATGAGTTGTTTCCTTAAACTAAAACAGGGTTTTTCAGGTAAAACAAATGTGCTACCATAAAACGAAAACTGTTAGCTCCAGTTAGAAAATTGCTGACAGCAGACAATAGCAATCCCAAAGGTAGGTGGGGACAGCTGTCTCTGTGAGCAACTTACAGTAATTAAATCTCAGTTTCCACTTAAAGTGCTAGTGTTGTGTTAACCATACTGAGTGGCAGATTATTCAGCCGGAGAAGTATGTCAATATAATTAAAGAGATTATGTATTGACAAGATGAACCGCATGATTAGAATTGCTTAATGATTTTCAGCGGTAGTATGTTTTTCCTTATCTTTCTGCAAATTTTTTAATGTTTGTTTAAGTAAAATTCCTTCTTAATAATACAGCCAAAGTCCTTTTTGTTGTTCCATTGAATTTGTAAGCTGAAAAAATGATAGCAAGCAGAAGGTTCGACGTAACTATTGCTCCTAAATTACTGTTTTATCCCCAAAAATGTCAAGAGGACTCTGAGGCAATGAAATTGCTAAAACCGTAATAATAGTTTCAACTTATTTATGCACTTACCTTTGTTGCTGAGTCCCAAGCCAGAATCATCAGCTGCTTGCCAACAAATACATAATATTAAGGAAAGTTGCAATAGGAGAGTCAAGGTGAAATATGAGCACACAAAGGGCATTTTTTCTATGCCTGCAGATCATTTCTTGTTTGCTTAACCTGAACCAAATGTTTTTTTTCAAATTGGAAATGACTTTGTCTATCCTCAGTTAAACACAAAATGCTCAAATTTGGAATATATGTAGTTTATAACTTAATTTGAATCTCCCCTTAACCTTTACATTGCCACAGTGTACACAATGTCTGCTGTTGCTACACTGCTAGAAAGCTGGTTGAGTAAATGAAACTAAAGAGCTGTAAACACTTTGATGCATTCAATGTGTAAAACTGGAACCTCTGTTTATGAACAGTAACACACTGTATCAAGCATCAGGAACTGATTAAGAATCAACAACAAACAACAGCAACTTACATTTCTATGGCACTCCTCACGTGCAGGGAGGTATCTCAAAGCACTTTAGGAAAAAAATCAGTCATTGGAGGGAAAATGGATAGGTTGAAGCTGCAGTGCTGAAGGCATGGCCGAGGAGAAGGACTTTGAGGAGGCTTTTGAAAGCAGAGAGAGAGATGGCAGCAGGGGAAACTAGACAGGGATTTCCAGAGAACAGGAGTAAACTGGCTGATCAAGCTAAGGTAGGATGGAGCAAGGCAAAAGAGGGATTTGAGAGCACAGAACAAGAATGTTGAAGTCAACTGACTGGGGCACGGAGAGCCAGTGGAGGTTAGAGAAGACAGTGCGATGGGGGTGCAGGACATTGTGTGAGTGAGTATGTGGGCAGCTGCATTTTTGAATTAGTTCTTATGAAGAATAAGATGGGAAAGCCGGCGAGATGAGCATTAGAGAAGCCAAGCCTCAAGGTGATGAAGGTATGGGCTAGGATGTCAGCAGCGGCGGGGGAGAAGTCAGAGTGGAGACAAGTTATGTTGCAGAGCTGGAAGAAAATCGCCTTGCTAATGAAATAGATCCGGGGGATCGAGCTGAACTTAGGGTTGAGCACTCTCCAGTTGGCAAGAGATGTTTTGCGCACAGTAAGATCTCACAAACAGCAATGAGCTGAAAGACCAGTCAATCTGCGTTTTTTTTGCTAGTGTTAGTTAGAATTTTTTGAGGATGTAACTGGTAGAATGGATAAGGGAGAACCAGTGGATGTGGTGTATTTGGCCTTTCAGAAGGCTTTCGATAAGGTCCCGCATAAGAGATTAGCATGTAAAGTTAAAGACACATGGGATTGGGGGCAAGGTACTGACTTGGATAAAGAACTGGTTGGCAGACAGGAAGCAAAGAGTTGGAATAAACGGGTCTTTTTCCGAGTGGCAGGCAGTGATTAGTGGGGTACCGCAGGGATCGGTCCTAGGACCCCAGCTATTCACAATATATATTAATGATCTAGACGAGGGAACTAGATGTAATATCTCCAAGTTTGCAGACGACACAAAGCTGGGTGGGCGTGTGTGCTGTGAGGAGGATGCCGAGAAACTCCAGTATGATTTGGACAGGTTGGTTGATTGGGCAGAAGCATGGCAGATGTAGTATAATGTGGATAAATGCAAGGTTATTTTACTTTGGTGGCAAAAACAGGAAGGCAGATTATTATCTGAACGGCAATAGATTGGGAGAAGGGGAAGTGCAAAGAGACCTGGGTGTCCTTGTGCACCAGTTGCTGAAGGTAAGCATGCAGGTGCAGCAGGCGGTTAAGAAGGCAAATGGTATGTTGGCCTTCGTAGCGAGAGGGTTTGAGTACAGGAACAAGGATGTCTTGCTGCAGTTGTACAGGGCCTTGGTGAGACCACACCTTGAGTATTGTGTGCAGTTTTGTTCGCCTTATCTGAGGAAGGATGTTCTTGCCATGGAGGGAGTACAGCGAAGATTCACCAGGCTGATACCTGGGATGGCAGGAATGACGTATGAGGAGAGATTGGGTCGATTGGGCTTATACTCGCTGGAGTTTAGAAGAATGAGAGGGGATCTCATTGAAACCTATAAAATTCTAACAGGACTGGACAGACTAGATGCAGGATGTTCCCGATGGCTGGGGAGTCCAGAACCAGGGGTCACAGTCTAAGGATAAGGGGTAAGCCATTTAGGACAGAGATGAGGAGGAATTTCTTCACCCAGAGAGTGGTGAACCTGTGGAATTCTCTACCACAGAAGGCAGTGGAGGCCAATTCATTAAATATATTCAAGAAGGAGTTAGATATATTTCTTAAGGCTAAAGGAATCAAGGGATATGGGGGGAAGGCAGGGACAGGGTACTGAATTTGGATGATCAGCCATGATCACATTGAATGGCGGAGCAGGCTCGAGGGGCCGAATGGCCTACTCCTGCTCCTATCTTCTATGTTTCTATGTTGAGAGAGGAATGTTGTCCCGGAGTCACCAATTTTCATCAAATAATACCCTGGGACTTTAATGCTCACCTGAACCACCAAACAGTAATACAGAGCTTTAGTTTAACATCTCATCTGAAATACTTCCGTGAGCAGCGTGCGGCAATGTCAGTCTGGGTGGATCATGTGCTCAAGTAGATTATGGGTGATTGGCTGTCATTTGTAGTTAGAGTCACAACAAACGTACTTTTTTTTTGTTTTCATTTTAGCCTCTGGTGGGTTGCGGTCTGCTAGGGCTGTGCCTAGTTCCACTGTTAATTGAACATATGTTTGATTCCTATTAGCAATGGGAGTGTATAGGTCTAATTGCTGGTTGTCAACTCAGTAGATTTTGTTGTATCACTTTAATTTCTGATATTCTGACCTAAATTAATTAGCTTTGTGATTGCACTGGAGCAAGTTTTCTTCTGTTGCACGTGGGTGCAAATAACTGCCTGGGTACAGAAAAAATTCGGGGAGGGTCACATACCTGTCACAGGGCCAGACTAATTTTCTATCCATTTTCCTCTATGAGCTCTGTCCATGTGATTATTTATTCCTAAAACCAACAGAGGAGAATCTACCCTCATGTGTCTATCGAGCACTTAATAAAAGCTCACTGACCTGAAACGTTAACTCTGTTTCTCTCTCCACAGATGCTGCCTGACTTGCTGAGCATTTCCAGCATTTTCTGTTTACATATAGCACTTAATAACCTGTTTGTTAGTGTGATTTTATTTTTGTCCAGTCCCTGGTAGTCAGTGCAGTGGAATGGCGCATTCTCCCGCTTTTAAAACTCATGTCAACATCAAGCACTTTTAGTTAAAGTATGACATGACCGAGATGAAGATTAAAGCTCTCTGTACTCTGCTCCAGCAATGTTCCATTGCCCAAGCCAACTATCTTGGTGGTCTCTCTTGGTGACACTACCAATTTAATGCTGAATTACAGACAGTTTTCTGTTATGGATCCATGCCCGTCTCACACATAGAGCAAGAAGACAAACAGAGGAGCATATTTTCCCCATGTCCGGGAAACGCTGTTTTACCCAATTGCACCATCCAGTAACTCTCTAACTATGGCTGCTCTGGGACATATTTCTATATTAGTATTAGATATGGCTGCATAACAAGGACAAATTCCACCTCTTCAGCAGTCCAAATAGGTCAGATTTCAGATATTCCAAAAATACAAACTTTGGCCCACATGCACTGCCCAATTAGTTGATTCTCCCACTTCTGCATAACACATCAGCATTTTAAAATTCAAGTTAAAACTTTTAATGACTGATGTCTGGAAGGAATTGATTGGAAGAAGGAGGCGGGTGTCTAGTTATATTTATAACTTTTATTTTTATATTTGTGGAGTCAGCAGAGTTAAATGTTTCTGAGTTCCCTTGCAGTAGTAGGGTGGGTGACATATCCCAGTTCCCTGACGCCCTAGCACTGGAGCATGTGTGTGTTTTCTCCTCCCTAGCTTCTTTTATTCTTAACGATTTTAGGAGCTTCATTCATTTTAATGAGAATGGTCTGGCTCGTTTTATCCCATTCCCTATACAGTGTGCTGTGTATGAAAGATTTGCAATTTGCTTTGTTTGAAGTAGGGAGCTGTTCAATTTGTTAAACGGCTCAGAAAACCCATTTGTTTGTTGGAAAAATACTGCCATCTAGTGGATATCTAGCTTAAAGGACATTGGAGGAAAATATTCCTATGTGGACGGTGTGTACGGATGCCGGAGGTATATCCCACTTCAAATATATCGGGGGTGCATTTCCACAGGGGTTCTCCCGCTCGCCCACCATAACTTCCTACAGGTGGGAGGACAGTCGAGCGAGAGAAACTCCACTCCTGAACTTATCCCTCGTTATTTTGAGTAATGCTTCACAACATGTCTAGCTGTAAATTGACAATCATTGACATCATGATATGAATATAACAGATAACAGGGTTGATGTGCCTCAATTATTCCGAGACTCGAAGTTAGCAGAACAAAAGTAAGGCTTTTATTAACTCAGAACAGAACACGTAAAATAGAGAGATGTCTACCTTCAGGAGGCTGATGCCGGACTGAAGTTAGATTACAAAGGAGCCAGGTATGGGCGGAGCCCTGCACACAACCAGTTCCAGCACATTCCAATGCATAATACATGAGGACTGGGGGAAGGGAAAAGACACAGAAAGCAGGCAGTTAGAAGACACAGAAAACAGGCAGTGATGAATGGAATATATTTCATCACATTCACCCCTTCTATAGATTTAGTCTGTTCGGGGGTTTGATAGTCCTCTGCGACCGACGTGGCTGTTGTGGTGCCGCGGGTGTCAGCTGGGTGTCCCCGGTAGCCTCCTGGGTCTCTGCCGGGGGTGCCGCCGGGGTTGTTGAAGGGGTAGTTGGTGGGGGTGCCGTTGGTCGATGTTCTTCCGGGGGTGATGAAAGAATAGTGGGTGGGTAAGGGTTGCTGTGATCGTCGTCGCTGCTATTGCCGTGGTTGTTGTTGATGCCGGCTGGGGCGACGTCTTTTATGGACACGGTGTCCTCCCTTCCGTCGGCGTGCCGGACATATGCGTATTGGGGGTTGGCGTGGAGTAGGTGTACTGGCTCCACGAGAGGGTCCGTCTTGTGGCCCCTCACATGCCTTCGCACGAGTACCGGACCTGGGGTGGAGAGCCATGACGGCATGGATACGCCCGAGGTGGATTTCCGGGGAAAGACAAACATTCGTTCATGAGGCGTGGTATTAGTGGCCGTACACAATAGCGACCGTATCGAATGGAGCACATCCGAGAGGACTTCCTGCCAGCGGGAGATAGGGAGGCCCTTGGTCCTTAGAGCTAGAGTGACTGCTTTCCACACTGTCCCGTTCTCTCGCTCCACCTGGCCGTTACCCCGGGGGTTGTAGCTGGTGGTACGGCTCGTGGCGATCCCCTTGGACAGCATGTACTGGCGTAGCTCTTCACTCATGAAGGACGCCCCCCTATCCGTGTGGATATAGCTCGGCATACCGAACAGGCAGAACAGGCTGTTGAGGCATTTAATGACCGTGGCGCTGGTCATGTCTGGGCAGGGGAAGGCGAATGGGAAACGGGAGTATTCGTCCACAATGTTCAGGAAGTAAACATTGCGGTCGACGGACGGGAGGGGGCCCTTGAAATCTAAGCTGAGCCGCTCGAAGGGCCGTGTAGCTTTGATTAAGTGGGCTCTATCTGGGCGGTAGAACCGAGGCTTGCACTCAGCGCAAGTGCGGCAGTTCCTGGTCAGAGACCGAACTTCCTCAATCGAGTAGGGTAAGTTACGGGACTTTATGAAGTGGAACAGCCGCGTGACCCCTGGGTGGCAGAGGTCGTTGTGGAGGGTCTGTAGCCGATCCTCGGTGGCGCTGGCACACATCCCTCGTGAGAGGGCGTCAGGGGATTCGTTAAGGGCCCCTGGCCGGTAAATGATGTCGTACTCGAAAGTGGAGAGCTCGATCCGCCACCTAAGAATCTTATCATTTTTAATCTTCCCCCTCTGTTTATTGTTGAACATAAACGCTACCGATCGCTGGTCGGTAAGTAGGGTGAAGCGTTTGCCGGCTAGGTAGTGGCGCCAGTGGCGCACTGCCTCCACGATGGCTTGGGCCTCCTTTTCCACGGAGGAGTGTCTGATCTCGGGGCCTTGGAGGGTCCTCGAGAAGAAAGCTACGGGCCGCCCCGCCTGGTTGAGGGTGGCCGCCAAGGCGAAGTCGGACGCATCACTTTCCACTTGAAATGGAGTGTTCTCGTCCACTGCCTGTAGCGTGGCCCGCTCAATATCCTGCTTAATGCTTTTGAAGGCGCCGTGGGCCTCAGCAGAGAGCGGAAAAGAGGATGCTTTCAAGAGGGGGCGGGCTTTGTCGGAGTAGTTGGGGACCCATTGGGAATAGTAAGAAAATAACCCCAGGCACCTTTTCAGGGCTTTGGGAGTGTTGGGCAGGGGCAGCTCCCGTAGGGGGCGCAATCGGTCGGGGTCTGGTCCGATTTCCCCATTCTCCACCACGCTGCCCAGTATGCAGAGGCGCGTGGTGTTGAAAACGCACTTGTCCTCGTTATAGGTGAGGTTGAGTTTTTGTGCGGTTTTCAGGAACCTCTCGAGGTTCGAGTCGTGATCCTGCTGGTTGTGACCGCAGATGGTGACGTTGTCGAGGTAGGGGAAGGTTGCCTGCAAGTGGTGGTCATCGACCATGCGATCCATCTCCCTCTGAAAGACCGAGACCCCGTTCGTCACCCCAAAGGGGACTCTGAGGAATTGGTAGAGGCGTCCGTTCGCCTCGAAGGCGGTGTACGGGCGGTCCTCTGGTCTGATAGGGAGCTGGTGGTACGCTGACTTGAGGTCGATGGTGGAGAACACCCGGTATTGGGCGATTTGGTTCACCATTTCTGATATGCGGGGTAGCGGGTAGGCGTCTAGTAGGGTGTACCTGTTGATCGTTTGACTATAGTCGATCACCATCCGTTTCTTCTCGCTACCCCTTACCACTACCACTTGGGCGCGCCACGGGCTGTTGCTGTGTTCAATAATGCGCTCTTTCAGGAGCCTGTCTACCTCGGTCGCGATAAACCGCCTGTCCTCCCAGCTGTACCTCCTGCTTTTGGTCGCTATTGGCCGGCAGTTAGGGGTAAGGTTCGCGAATAGCGAAGGCGGCTTTACCTTCAGGGTAGCCAGACCGCACACTGTGAGGGGCGGCTGGGACCCACCGTACTTGAGCGTGATGCTTTGGTGGTTGCACTGGAAATCCAAACCCAAGATCACGCTCGCACATAGATTCTTCATGATTAATACTTTAAAATTATCATACACAGTTCCGTTAACGCACAATTGTACCGTGCAGTAACCCAGAATGGTCGATGTCTGGGTTTTATCGGCCATAGAGATGGTACCCTGAGCAGGGACCACCTTTAGGGAGAGTTGTTGTGCCAGTTCAGGGTGGATAAAACTCTCCGTGCTTCCACTGTCAATTAAGCATTTAACCCGGCACCCGTTTACCTCGATGTCCACCATTGATTTGGATAGCGGATGCGGCCTGGTCTGGTCCACTGTGACCGATGCCACTGTAGGGCCCTGATCGAGACAAGATGGCGTCCACGCTGTCTGCTCATAAGATGGCGGACCCCACGAGGTCGGGCAAGATGGCGTCCAAGATGGCCGCTCCCACGGCGCACACGCGGCGGTGGCGGGTTTTCCGGCGGTTGGTTTTCCGGCGGGGTTCCCTCTGCACACCTTCCCGAAGTGCCCCTTCTTACCGCACTTAAAGCAGGTGGTGCCTTTCGCCGGGCACAGGTTTCTGGTGTGCTTTGGCTGCCCGCAGAAGTAGCAGTTGGGTCCTTGACGCGTCGCGGCTGTCGTAGGGCTTCTGGGGGGAGAGCTGGGCCCCGCCGGTGTCGGGCTGCCGGGCGGGGAAGATGCCTTCCAAGATGGCGGCGCCCTCGGCGCACACGTGGCGGCGTGGGCGGCGCGGGCTGAAGAGTAGGCGTCCGAGTTTCTCTGGGCCATCTCCAGGGACCGCGCGGTGTCCGCAGCCTGTTTCAGGTCCAACCCCGTTTTTTCCAGCAGTCTTTGCCGGATGTGAGTGGAGCTGAGGCCTGTGATAAAGGCATCGCGAACAAGCACGTCGGTGTACACTGCGGCTTTTACATCTCGGCACTTACAGTCCTTGCCAAGCTTTTTCAGGATGCTTAGGAACTCCTCCACCGATTCCCCAGGTCGCTGTGCGCGAGTAGCGAGTAGATGCCTAGCATACACCTCATTCGTAGGCTGCTGGTAATGCGCCTTTAAGGTGTTGCAGGCGGCCAGGTACGTATCGGCGTCTTGGATGAGGGGGTAAACCCGGTGGCTTACCCAATTCCGTAGCATTCCGAGTCTCATCTTCGCAGTGTCCGTAGCGTCTTTGACGGCTGCGGAATTGTCCAGGAAGAATTCCATACAGTCAAACCAGTGTCCGAAGCGTGCTGATGCGTCCGGAGCATGTTGATCCAAATCCAAACGTTCGGGTTTCAGGAGTTGATCCATAGTGTTGAAAATTGAGTTAATAAAATTGATGTGCCTCAATTATTCCGAGACTCGAAGTTAGCAGAACAAAAGTAAGGCTTTTATTAACTCAGAACAGAACACGTAAAATAGAGAGATGTCTACCTTCAGGAGGCTGATGCCGGACTGAAGTTAGATTACAAAGGAGCCAGGTATGGGCGGAGCCCTGCACACAACCAGTTCCAGCACATTCCAATGCATAATACATGAGGACTGGGGGAAGGGAAAAGACACAGAAAGCAGGCAGTTAGAAGACACAGAAAACAGGCAGTGATGAATGGAATATATTTCATCACAAGGGTCTAGGGTGTTATTCCGATTGCTCTCCTCACTTTTTCCCTGAAATCTTCCAGTGTCACATACTTTCCCAAGCCTAATGGAGAGGTTGGAGGCTTAATCCCGGATTTCTACCAATGCTGGTGTAATATTAGTTAGGAAGAGGAGTAAAAATTTAGTACATGAGGATCGTCATCTGTCTTCCCCTGCCTGACAACACAGCTGGCTAATCGCATGGGAAACTCTTGACTCAAGCCCCTATTCTAGCACTCCACGGCAATCCAATAAATTCCACCTCTCTGGCACCCTGATAGTGGTAAGACAATGCAGAAATAAGAAAGTATTGAAAAAGATAAAGGTACTATAGGGTGAAAATACTTGTTGGAGTGGGCCGTCAGCCTTATTCGTTCCACATGGTTGTTCCTACCACAACTTCTGGGTTCAGCCATTATTCACTCCGAGCTCCCGACTGCAATGGGCTGTCACTGGGAGTTTGCAACCAGGGTGCTGGGCTCTCCTGTTGTGCAAGCAGCCAGTTAAAGGGAAATGACCATGTAAAAGCAAGTGGTCATTGAGAGCAAGGTAAACATTTGAGCCAACAAAAGTTGTTGTTGGAAGAGAGAGAGCGACTGGGGGGGAAGAGAGAGAGCGACTGGGGGGAAGAGAGAGAGCGACTGGGGGGGAAGAGAGAGCGACTGGGGGGGGAAGAGAGAGAGCGACTGGGGGGAAGAGAGAGAGCGACGGGGGGAAGAGAGAGAGCGACTGGGGGGGAGAGAGAGAGCGACTGGGGGGAAGAGAGAGAGCGACTGGGGGGGAAGACAGAGAGCGACTGGGGGGAAAGAGAGAGCGCGACTGGGGGGGAAGAGAGAGAGCGACTGGGGGGGAAGAGAGAGAGCGACTGGGGGGGAAGAGAGAGAGCGACTGGGGGGAAGAGAGAGAGCGACTGGGGGGGGAAGAGAGAGAGCGACTGGGGGGAAGAGAGAGAGCGACTGGGGGGGAGAAGAGAGAGCGACTGGGGGGGAGAGAGAGAGCGACTGGGGGGGAAGAGGGAGAGCGACTGGGGGAAGAGAGAGAGCGACTGGGGGGAAGACAGAGAGCGACTGGGGGGGAAGAGAGAGCACGACTGGGGGGGAAGAGAGAGAGCGACTGGGGGGGAAGAGAGAGAGCGACTGGGGGGGAAGAGAGAGAGCGACTGGGGGGGAAGAGAGAGAGCGACTGGGGGGGAAGAGAGAGAGCGACTGGGGTGGAAGAGAGAGAGCGACTGGGGGGGAAGAGAGAGAGCGACTGGGGGGGAAGAGAGAGAGCGACTGGGGGGTAAGAGCGAGAGCGACTGGGGGGAAAGAGAGAGAGTGACGGGGGGAAGAGAGAGAGTGACTGGGGGGGAAGAGAGAGAGCGACTGGGGGGGAAGAGAGAGAGCGACTGGGGGGGAAGAGAGAGAGAGCGACTGGGGGGGAAGAGAGAGAGCGACTGGGGGGAAGAGAGAGAGCGACTGCGGGGGAAGAGAGAGAGCGACTGGGGGGAAGAGAGAGAGCAACTGGGGGGGAAGAGAGAGAGCGACTGGGGGGAAGAGAGAGAGCGACTGGGGGGAAGAGAGAGAGCGACTGGGGGGAAGAGAGAGAGCGACTGGGGGGAAGAGAGAGAGCGACTGGGGGGGAAGAGAGAGAGCAACTGGGGGGAAGAGAGAGAGCGACTGAGGGGGAAGAGAGAGAGCGACGGGGGGGAAGAGAGAGAGAGACGGGGGGAAGGTGGCCCGATGGACCCCTGAGAAGGAAGGATGAAGGTAAGCTCTCCCTCCCTGTCCCACCCCTCACTCTTTCCCTCCCTCACCCGTCTCTCCCTGCTTTACTCTCTCTCCCTCCCCCTCTCCCCCCTGTCCTCTCCCTCCCTCTCCTCAGCCTCTCCCCTCCCCCCACCCTCTCTCTCTCCCCTCTCCCTCCTTGCCCCTCTCCTCTCTCCCTCCCTGCCCCTCTCCTCTCCCTCCCCCTCTCCCTGTCCTCTCCCTCTCCTCCCTTCCTATTTCTCTGTCTCTCTGACGTCTGTCTGTTGACTGTTCCCCTCTGCTACTCCAGGCCCCGCCGTCCGCCCGCTCTCTGGGGCAAGGTAAGAGCTGGGCTCCGGCCCCACACCCACACCGCCAGGGATCAGCACCCGGGGAACCCGCCCGCCGCCCAACGTGAACAACAAACACCCTCCTCACCTGTCACGGAGTTGAAGTCTCCGAAAGTGGCCACGGTGCCCCGGGCCTCTTCCCCCGCGCATTCAGGAGGCGTGGGGAAGAGAGAGAGAGACTGGGGGGGAGAGTGAGACGCCGCCGCGCACCTGCTCCGCGGAGCTCCGTGCCGCCACCGCCGCACCAGCCTTTACTAAGATGGCGGCGGTAGCGACGCTCGGCTGAGGCCCGCCCCTCCAGCCTTCACAAAGATGGCGGTGATCGGGGGCCGCTTGTTGACTGGGGCCGGGAGGTGCCTAGCTCGGGTGTGGGTGCGGAGGAGAGACCGAGGCTTTGAGGCCTACAAAAATGGTGAAAGGTAGGAAAATGAGAGGTTAGAGAAAAGATGTACAAATTAATTAACGTTTTTGAAAAAAAATTGTGTTTTAAAAGCAATTTTTTATTTGCTGGAAATGTAGATTTGAAAAGAAACACGCAGAAAGCGGGAAAAAGAAATGAACAGTTTGGAATCAAGATGGCAGCCGCTCACCTCGGTTCAGAACGATAAGGCCCGCCCACACACGCACCAATTGGTCGACCGTCATGTCACCGAAGCGTAGGATTGGTCAATCGTCCTGTCGCTCGACTCTAGGAGGGCCCGCCCGCACGTACGACAAACCCGCCCCCGCCACGCAGCAATTGGTCGACCGTCGGGTCGCTCGACCGTACGATTGGTCGACCTTAATGTCACTCTATGCTGTCACTCTATGCTAATGAGCGGAATTTTGAATGTTTTTTGGATACCGCGGCCGCAATTTTTGTCTCGCCGAAATATAAATACGCTTATGACCGTTCCGGAATCGTAAGCTTTCTTTTGATGTAACGCACGTGTAGGTACGCTCTATAACTTTAGAGTGTATAGCCGGACAGACACACCAAAGGACAGACAGACAGACAGACAGACAGATTGATCCTTTTATATATATAGATAGATATGCAACAGTCAAGGTGCTGCAGCAGGAGGATTACCCTGTTTGGCACTCAGGGCAATCTCCTCAGGCAAGAGTAGTGTAATATGCCTGGGAGGAAAGCCCCTGCTCATCACTGGCCCCACTAAGGAAAGTTTTCTTACCTTCAGTGGGCTCACTAGCTTCCCACCAACTTTTTTTAAATTCATTCCTGGGATGTCGGTGTCGCTGGCAAGGCCAGCATTTATTGCCCATCCCTAATTGCCCTTGAGAAGGTGGCGATTGTTACGTCCGTGTAATAATAAGAAAAGGACTGCAGAGAACGGTACAACAGGTTTTTACTCAACATGGTTCAAACTGCAACTGAAACAACAGATTACTACTCAGCGTTATATACAGGTGTGGTCACTGCCGGTACCACAGTATACATGAGCTGTAAAAAGTAGTTCTCCCCCTTAAAAGGTACATACATTACAATTCCTCCCCTTTTAGATTAACAGTACCATAACACTCATTTAACAATTAAATATCAAACTAATTACAATTAACACTTTTAACATGCAACATTAGCTGAAAATAGTCTATTTATAAATTCAGTCTTTGGGGAGGCTTCCTGATCCTTTCTGGATAGCGCCTTTCTGGAGTGTCTTGCTCTTGGTGCGGAGGCGATTCTGGCCCCCTGTTGTCGGTTGGTTCATCAGCTTCCGATGCTACTGTTTCTGGGTTGGATGCTACCTGTACGTTGGGTTCATCACCAGGTACGTATGGGCGAGGCATGGGGTTGACTTGTTCCTGTGACTCTAGGATCTGGTCAGCATGGCGTCTCACGATGCTCTCCCCAACGTCCACTGTGTACATTAGTGGCCCCTGCCGTGTGCATATTGTTCCTGGTTGCCATTTCTCTGTTCGGTAGTCGCGGGCCAAGACTGGTTGCCCTACATTGAAGCTCCTTGTCGGCTTCTCATTGATGTGCTGGAATTGCTTACTCTCAACATCTCTTCGTACATTTGGTCTGAGCAAATCCAGACGAGATCTCAACCTTCGGTTAAAGAACATCATGGCCGGGGCCTGGTTGGTGACTGCATGTGTCGCATTTCTGTAGGCTAACAGGAAATTGTCCACCTTATGCTGCAGTGGAATGTCGTCATCGCACATGGCCTTTACTGCTTTTTTAAAGGTTTGTACGAACCTCTCAGCCAATCCATTTGTAGCTGGATGATACGGGGCGGATGTGTAATGCCTTACCCCATTCCTTTTCATAAATCTTCGAAACTCTTCGGACACAAACTGTGGTCCGTTATCAGAGCAAATCTGCTCTGGCAAGCCGTTCCTGGCAAAAATGGTCCGTAGGACTGCAATAGTTTTCTCCGTGGTGGTGGAGGACATTTTGATCACCTCAGGCCATTTTGAGTGCGCATCCACGGCTATTAAAAACATTGAGTCCATGAATGGACCAGCAAAATCAATATGCACCCGTTGCCATGGAGATGAGGGCCACTCCCATGGGTGTAGAGGGGCATGTGGTGGTGCATTTTGGACCTTCTGGCATCCTGAGCAACTCTTTGTCAGGTCCTCGATTTGCTGATCGATCCCCGGCCACCACACATAAGCCCTAGCAAGGCTTTTCATTTTCACCCCTCCCAGATGACCTTCGTGAAGCTCATTGAGCACTCTCTCCCTTAACTTGGGTGGAATTACCACTCGGGATCCACACATCAAGGTCCCCTGGCATACTGACAGCTGTTCTCTTCTGGATGAGAATGCTGGCAACAGTGAGTCGCCATGTGCTGGCCATCCCTTCACCGTCAAATCATATACCCGAGACAGTGTCGGGTCATTTCGGGTCTCCTTCTCTATACCAGCGTTAGTTACTGGCAAGTATTCAATTATAGTCGAATGAAATATTTCGACAGGATCCACTGCTGGTGCTTCCTCCACAGTAGGCAGTGGCAGGCATGATAGCCCATCAGCGTTTCTGTTACGTCCGTGTAATAATAAGAAAAGGACTGCAGAGAACGGTACAACAGGTGTTTACTCAACGTGGTTCAAACTGCAACTGAAACAACAGATTACTACTCAGTGTTATATACAGGTGTGGTCACTGATGGTACTACAGTATACATGAGCTGTAAAACATAGTTCCCCCCTTAAAGGTATATACATTACAATTCCTCCCCTTTTAGATTAAAGTACCATAACACTCATTTAACAATTAAATATCAAACTAATTACAATTAACACTTTTAACATGCAACATTAGCTGAAAATAGTCTATTTATAAATTCAGTCTTTGGGGAGGCTTCCTGATCCTTTCTGGATAGTGCCTTTCCCGAGTGTCTTGCTCTTGGTGCGGAGGCGATTCTGGCCCCCTGTCGTCGGTTGGTTCATCAGCTTCCGATGCTAATGTTTCTGGGGTAGATGCAACCTGTACGTCGGGTTCATCACCAGGTACGTATGGGCGAGGCATGGGGTTGACTTGTTCCTGTGACTCTAGGATCTGGTCAGCATGGCGTCTCACAATGCTCTCCCCAACGTCCACTGTGTACATTAGTGGGCCCTGCCGTGTGCATATCGTTCCTGGCTGCCATTTTTCTGTTCGGTAGTCGCGGGCCAAGACTGGTTGCCCTACATTGAAGCTCCTTGTTGGCTTCTCATGGATGTGCTGGAATTGCTTACTCTCAACATCTCTTCGTACGTTTGGTCTGAGCAAATCCAGGCGAGATCTTAACCTTCGGTTAAAGAACATCATGGCTGGGGCCTGGTTGGTGACTGCATGTGTCGCATTCCGGTAGGCGAACAGGAAATTGTCCACCTTGTGCTGCAGCGGAATGTTGTCATTGTACATAGCCTTTATTGCCTTCTTAAAGGTTTGTATGAACCTCTCAGCCAATCCATTTGTGGCTGGATGATACGGGGCGGATGTGTAATGCCTTACCCCATTCTTTTTCAAGAACCTCCGGAACTCTTCGGACACAAACTGTGGTCTGTTGTCGGAGCAAATCTGTTCTGGCAAGCCATTCCTGGCAAAAATGGTCCGTAGGACTGCAATAGTTTTCTCCGTGGTGGTGGAGGACATTTTGATGACCTCAGGCCATTTCGAGTGCGCATCCACGGCTATTAAAAACATTGAGTCCATGAATGGACCAGCAAAAGCAACATGCACCCGTTGCCATGGAGATGAGGGCCACTCCCATGGGTGTAGAGGGGCCTGTGGTGGTGCATTTTGGACTTTCTGGCATCCTGAGCAGCTCTGGGACAGGTCCTCGATTTGTTTATCGATTCCCAGCCACCACACATAAGCCCTGGCTAGGCTTTTCATTTTTACCCCTCCTAGATGACCCTCATGAAGCTCATTGAGCACTCTCTCCCTTAACTTGGGTGGAATTACCACTCGGGATCCACACATCAAGGTCCCCCGGCACACTGACAGCTGTTCTCTCCTTGTCGAGAATGCTGGCAACAGTGAGTCGCCATATGCTGGCCATCCCTTCACCGTCAAATCATATACCCGAGATAGTGTCGGGTCATTTCGGGTTTCCTTTTCGATTCAAGCGTTAGTTACCGGTAGGTATTCAACTATAGTCGAATGGAATATTTCGACAGGATCCACTGCTGGTGCTTCCTCCGCAGTAGGCAGTGGCAGGCGTGATAGCCCATCAGCATTTCCATGCTGTTTCGTGCCCTTATATTCAATCTCATAGTGGTGCGCCCCTAGAAAAAGTGACCATCTTTGTAGTCGTTGCGCAGTCATCACCGAAACGCCCTTCTTCGGATTAAAAATGGAGACAAGAGGCTGGTGATCAGTCAGCAAGGTGAATTTGTGCCCGTCCAGATAGTGATTGAACTTTTTCACTCCCCGCACTAGGCTGAGTGCCTCCCTGTCAATCTGGGCGTAGTTACGCTCGGCTGAGGTTAGTGATCGTGACGCAAAGGCTATTGGCCTCTCTGAGCCATCTGAGAATTTGTGCGACAGCACCGCTCCAATTCCGTAGGGTGATGCATCACAAGCCAACCGAATTGGTAACGCTGTGTTGTAATGGGCCAATACCTCTTTCGATGTGATTAGTGTTTTGCTCTTCTGGAAAGCTCGTCTACATTCGTCATTCCACTTCCATGGTACCCCAGTTTGCAGTAGGGTGTTCAGTGGGTGTAGTATTGTAGATAAATTTGGCAAGAACTTATGCTAGTAGTTTACCAGCCCGAGGAACGACTTCAGTTGTGACACATTTTCCGGTGCTCGAGCCTTGACTACTGCCTCAATCTTCTCTGGGGACTTATGTAACCCCTCTTTATCGATAATGTGGCCACAATATGAGATCTGTTTTCTAAAAAACTCGCATTTGGGGCGGTTAGCTCGGAGCCCATATTCCTGCAATCTAGTGAGCACCTGCTCCAGGTTGGCAAGGTGATCACTGTCATTTTCGCCCGTGACCAGGATGTCGTCCAAATAACACTGGGTCTCTGGGATCCCTTGCAGGACTTGTTCCATTGCCCTCTGCCAAATAGCCGGAGCTGATGCTACCCCGAATACCAGCCGGTTGTATTGGTAGAGAACTTTATGGGTGTTGATTGTGAGGTATTTTTTTGATGCTTCTTCGACCTCCATTTGCAGATACGCCTGGGCCAGATCAATCTTAGTGAAGCGTTTCCCTCCCGATAGCGAGGCGAAAATATCTTCAATCCGCGGAAGTGGATATTGTACGGTGTGAAGGACCGGGTTCACTGTTACCTTAAAGTCCCCACAGATGCGAACCTTCCTTGGTTCCCCAGGCGTGCTGCTCAACGACTTTTTCATCACAGGGACGCTGGGTGTAGCCCACTCGCTCCAGTCTACCTTGGACAGTACACCTGAATGTTCCAGGCTCTCCAGCTCTGCTTCGACGGCTGGGCGGATCGCATAAGGTACCGGTCTGGCCTTAAAAAATTTTGGGCTTGCGTTTTCTTCAATTTTAATCGTCGCTGTCATGCCTTTTAGTGTTCCGAGTCCTTGCTGGAACACTACTTTCGCGTCAGTTAGGGTCTTTGACAGTCGCCCAGGTGTGACGTCATCATCCTTTTTGTCAGCCACAGTCAGTGCCTGTATGGAATGCCAATCCAGTTGTATTTTCTGGATCCATTCAGGTCCCAGTAATGGTGGTCCTCCATCTTGCAATACATACAGGTCTAGTTTTGGTGTTTCCTTACCGTTATATATAACGGTCACCCTTATTTTTCCTTTGGGGTAGACTTTTTGCCCCGTGTACGTCTTCAAAATAATTTTTGTGTCTCTCAAGGGTATGTGTGAGAATAGCCGCTCGTAGTCCCGTCGGTTTATGACTGTTAGAGCTGATCCTGTGTCCAATTCCATCTTTACCTGGACTCCTGCTATCTTGAGAGTGACCCAACTGGTTCGGTGATCCTCCATTGTGATCACATTATGTAGTTTCAGACAACTCAGTTCCCTGCTTTCGGAGTCGTTATCACTCTTTTGTTCGTCTGAACTATTCTTCGTTATCTTATGTACCTTCTTGTACTTCCCTTTGGTCGGTTTCTTATTGTTGGTTTTCTTTCCCGACCTGCAGACTCGTGCTATGTGTCCTACTTTTCCACACAGTCCGCACACTTTGTCTTTGAACCAGCAATCATTCTGGTCGTGTGTTGTTCTGCCGCAGCGATAGCACTTCACTGTTCCGTATGACATTTCATTTGTGCCATATTCTTGCGGTCTCCGTTGTATCTCTGCAGCGCCCCATGCTGCTGCTTCGTGTGATACTGCAATGCTGAAAGCCTTGTCCAGCGTAAGATCCTTTTCTGATAGAAGCCGTTTCTGGGTTCCTTCACTTTGAAGCCCACACCCAAACTTGTCCCTTAAATTATCTGCTAGTCCCGTTCCAAACTGGCAGTGTTTCGATAGTTTGCGCAGTTCCGTTAAATACTCAGCATTACTTTCATCTTTATGCTGGTTCCTTTTGTGAAACTTAAATCTTTCTGCTATCAGCAGCGGTGTGGGGTTTAAGTGGTCCTGTAGGATTGACACTATGTTTTCAAAATCCTTTTCTACTGGCTTCTCTGGGGTTACTAGGTTTCGTAGTAAGCCATATGTTTTTGCACCCATTGAATTCAACAATACCAGCGCTTTCTTGTCATCTGGCACTTCATTCGCCTTGCAGTATACTTCTATGCATTCGACATATGTCGTCCAATCTTCGACTTCATTGTCGAACGCTGTGATACTGCCACTCTTCAGCATTTTTGGGTGTGGTTAGACTGGCTTAAAATGGCATCTCCCGCGCTTTCCTTTCTTCCCCGCTGCGGCTTAAAATGGCGTCTCCCACGCTGCTGCCGACGCCGCTCTCGGCGGTCCTCGTGGCAAATGGCGACGCCCTGTGGGTTTCGTGCGCTGCTCCTGCGCTGCTGCCAACGCCGCTCTCTGCGGTCCTCGTGGCAATGGCAGTGCCTCGCGTTTTCCTGCGTGCCTCTCTCCCCTGTTGACCCTGCTCGGCCCTTGACCACCGGCTGCGCTCTGCTCTCTCTCGCCTCTCTCCCCCGTTGACGTCGCTCGGTCCTGAACACCGGCTGCGCCCTGTGCGCTCTGCCCTCTCTCTCTCCCCCATCGACGCTGCTCGGCCTTTTTCTGTGCCGCTCGGTCGGGCTCTAGCCCGTCGTTGTCCGGGAAGGGTCTGCGCAGTACCTGTTGTCAGCCCGTTTCGCTGGACCACCGTGACTGGAAAGCCAAGCCTGGCTCTCGACAGCCTCCCCTGCGATGCTCAAATCTCCGCTGGATGACTGGGCGGTTGCCCGTGGTCGACGCCCGTGCTTCTGGACTCGACCTTCTTCCACTGTTCTCCAGGAGTGAATCCCTGGGAGGTGATGCAGAGTTGCAGGTAGGTTCGAACTTGCTCGTCGCCACTGTTACCTCCGTGTAATAATAAGAAAAGGACTGCAGAGAACGGTACAACAGGTGTTTACTCAACGTGGTTCAAACTGCAACTGAAACAACAGATTACTACTCAGCGTTATATACAGGTGTGGTCACTGCCGGTACTACAGTATACATGAGCTGTAAAAAGTAGTTCTCCCCCTTAAAGGTACATACATTACAGTGATGGGCCGCCTTTTTAAACTGCTGCAGGCCGTGTGGTGAAGGTACTCCCACAGTGCTGTTAGGTAGGGAGTTCCAGGATTTTGACCGAGCGACTATGAAGGAACTTTACCTGGCAGGGCAGCCGCAGCAGGTGCCACGATCAGGAATGAGTTAAAATGGCATTGGGATGCCACTTATGTCATCGAACCCCGATTTACATTTATTAATGAAGGTCCATCACCAAAACCGACGACATTAAAATGTGGAATCTCTGGAAACGGAGTGGAAAATGGATCTGCTCCATTATAACGGTTCCCCATCCCCGCTCCTTTCCTGCCGATAGGAGATAATTAAAATGACCCTGACAGTATCTCTTGTGAATATTGAGAATGCTCCTATAGAGACCTTGTGGGAGAAATTCATTATAGCCCAGGAATGGGCGGTAATATATGAAAAGTTTGAAAATTAGTGCCAGGCGCTAATGCTTCAGACTGCACGCAAAATTCAGTCTCATTGCACAAAGAAAGGATTGGAGCGCTAAATCAAGTGCTAATGGCCTAGCTCAGTGGAGTTAAACTCGAAGCGCTGACCAATATCAGGTGCAGTCTAATCACAAGTCATCATTGTCAGAGGCTCTTTCCAGTTCTTAAAGGGGAGGTTCATTGATGCTGCAGAACCTCATTCTTATCATTGCTGGCTGTGCAGCCATCTCAGCCAGCAGCAGCAGGTCAAGGAGAAGGAGCCGGATGACTCAAGCAGCCCTCATGGCCCTTCTCCTCCCTATGACCACATATTCCAATCTTTCTCGCTGCCTTTGCTCCCTCCGCCGTATATCCTGGAGGGCGAGTTCGACTGCCAGTACAGCCCCCATTAATGTAACTGTGGTAAACCACTGTTACCGTTCACAACCGTTCACTATTATTACACTGTTGTTATCACTGTTTACACTGTTGTTATCGCTACACAAGGTTACCTCTTGCCACGCACACTGCTATACCTGGGCTTACCTCAGCTGACTCCGCCCATGGCTCCGCCTGCTTGCCCAGGTATAAAGGTGACCGCTTGGCTAGTATTCTCCCTTGTTGGAACAGATCGCCCACGAGGGTGGGCTCTGTTATTTAGCCAATAAAAACCTATAGTTACTATCTTAACTCGTCGCTTTTCATGGAATGAATTGATAGGTATATCAATTTTATTGGCTAAATTTTGAAATGAGTGGATCGGAGCAGCCAAACGACCAGCCAAACGGCCAGCTACAACAGCCACAGCAGCCGGCCTGGCTGCGAGCCCTCCGACCGCCGTACCTGGATCTAAACCCACAGGCAGCGAACTCAGCCCTCGACTTCGAACACTGGCTGAGCTGTTTCGAATCCTACCTGGGAGAATCCGGCGTGCCTCCGGGATCCAAACTAAGAGTTCTGACCACCCAGGTGAGCCCTAAAGTATTTGCATTCATCCGGGACCTTGCTACATACGAGGACGCCCTCAACCTGCTGAAAGAGCAGTACCGGAGCCCTGTAAATTCCATGTATGCCAGACATCTCCTAAGATCCCGCTCGCAACAGCCAGGAGAGTCTGTAGATGAATTTTTACGGGCACTACAAACACTCGGCAGGGACTGTGACTTTAAAGCTGTAACGGCTGCAGAAAATACTGAAGGGAATATCCGCGATGCCTTCGTGAAAGGCTTCGGTCCGACTACTCACGGCAAAGACTGCTCGAATCAAAGGACCTCGACTTGAATACAACTGCAGCCCTTGCTCGCTCTCTGGAAGTGGTCCATCGGGACCTCGAGGCGTATTCCAGGTACTGTGCTGCGCGACCCTGGGACTCGGGCCCGACTCCGGCCGCAATTCCCCTCGCACCGCCACCCCTGGGACCCACCACGGCGTCGGTGTCCTGGAATCGATCGGGACCGCCACCCCCGGGACCCGCTGTGGCAGCGGACCTCCGCGATCGGGCCGCCAGCTGCTTCTTCTGTGGCCAGGCGAGACATCAAAGGGCGCGCTGCCCTGCAAGGAACGCGACCTGCTCCGGATGTAAAAAGAAAGGCCACTTTGTAAACGCCTGCAGGGGGAAAGCCACAGACGCCAGCATTGCCTCATGTGAGTTGTGGGGGCGGCCATCTTTGATCAAGGCCACAGACGCCAGCATTGCCTCAGGTGGGTCGTGGGGGCAGCCATCTTTGATCAAGGCCACAGACGCCAGCAGTGCCTCATGTGAGTTGTGGGGGCGGCCATCTTCTCCGCCATTTTGTCCAACTTCGTGGGGACCCGCGTCATGGGCGCCGCCATTTTGTTCGCCGCACTCGGCCACCGTTCTGTCTCCAGACCCGACCACCGCCTCGCCTGCAGACTACAGCAGCTCGCTCAGCCATACACTGGCCTCTGTCACGCTTGACCAAGCTCTCCCGCATCATCTGTCCAAGTCCATGATGGACATCGAAGTAAACGGCCACGCCACGTCCTGCCTGTTCGACAGCGGAAGCACGGAGAGTTTTATTCATCCAGACACGGTGAGCTGCTACTCCCTCACTGTCCGGCCAGCGCGCCATCGGATCTCGATGGCGGCGAAGTCCCATTCAACAGACATTAGCGGCTACTGTGTAGTGACCCTGTTGGTTAGGGGCACAGAATATAAAAATTTTAAACTTCTCGTCCTGCCCCAGCTCTGCGCTGCCGTCCTACTAGGGCTGGATTTCCAATGCCACCTTCAAAGTGTCACTTTGGCTTACAGTGGACCCCTCCCCCCACTCACAGTCTACAACCAGCAAATTTTAAACCGCCCACCGCGTACCACCTGAGGCCTCTCCACCCTCAAAGTCCCGCCCCCCTCCTTGTTCGCTAACCTCACCCGTGACTGTAAACCCGTCGCTACCAAGAGCAGGCGGTACAGCGCCGGGGACAGAGCTTTTATCAGCTCTGAGGTGCAGCGACTCCTGAAGGAAGGCATCATCGAGGGGAGCACCAGCCCCTGGTGTGCCCAGGTCGTAGTCGTTAAGACCGGCGATAAACACCGCCTGGTCATCGACTACAGCCAAACCATAAACCGGTACACCCAGCTGGACGCATACCCCCTTCCCCGCATATCTGATATGGTCAACCAGATTGCACAGTACCGGGTATTCTCCACCATCGACCTCAAGTCAGCCTATCACCAGCTCCCTATCCGCCCTGAGGACCGCCAGTATACCGCCTTCGAGGCGAACGGCCGCCTCTACCACTTCCTTAGGGTTCCCTTCGGCGTCACCAACGGAGTCTCGGTCTTCCAAAGGGAGATGGACCGGATGGTCGACCAGAACGCGCTTCAGGCCACGTTCCCTTATCTAGATAACGTCACCATCTGCGGCCGCGACCAGCAGGACCATGATGTTAATCTGGAGAAATTCCTCCGTACGGCCCAACGGCTGAATCTCACTTACAATAAGGATAAATGTGTGTTTAATACCTCGCGCCTGGCCATCCTCGGCTGCGTAGTAGAGAACGGAGTCATCGGCCCCGACCCCAAAAGAATGCGCCCCCTCATGGAGCTTCCCCTCCCCCACTGTCCAAAGGCGCTGAAGAGAACCCTGGGGCTCTTCGCTTACTATGCCCAATGGGTGCCGAATTATGCAGACAAAGCCAGACCCCTCATGAAGTCCACCTCCTTCCCCCTGACAGCAGAAGCAGGCGCAGCCTTCTCCCTCATAAAAGGAGACATTGCGAAGGCCACAATGCACGCTGTGGATGAGTCCATCCCTTTCCAAGTGGAGAGCAATGCCTCCGACTTCGCCCTAGCGGCAACCCTTAACCAGGCGGGGAGACCTGTGGCCTTTTTCTCAAGGACCCTCCAGGGCCCTGAGATCCGACACTCGTCTGTCGAGAAGGAGGCCCAGGCAATTGTGGAGGCGGTACGACGCTGGGGGCATTACCTGGCAGGCAAACGATTTACCCTCCTCACCGACCAGCGTTCGGTTGCTTTTATGTTTAATAACAAGCTGAAGGGCAAAATCAAGAACGACAAGATCTTGAGGTGGAGAATTGAGCTCTCCACCTACGATTACGATATCTTGTACCGGCCTGGTAAACTCAACGACCCCCCGGATGCTCTATCACGAAGTACTTGCGCAAACGCACAAGTTGATAGACTACGGACCCTCCACAACGACCTCTGCCACCCCGGGGTCACCAGACTTTACCACTTCATTAAGGCCCGCAACCTGCCCTACTCCATCGAGGAGGTCAGGACCATGACCAGGAACTGCCAAACCTGTGCTGAATGCAAACCGCATTTCTATAGGCCGGACAGAGCAAGCCTGATCAAGGCCACCCGCCCCTTCGAGCCCTTGAGCATCGATTTTAAGGGGCCCCTCCCGTCCTCTGACCGTAATGTGTACTTCCTGATGCGCCATCAATTACTCAAAAGACTGAGGTTGAGCGAGTAACAATCAGGCTTTTATTAACTAAAGAATGAAGGTCTTGTCTCGAGTGGTCGACCCGTCCAGAATACTAAGGGACTGGGAGGTAGTCACTTATATACCTGGAATAGTGGGAGGAGTCAGCCGAGGCATGTCCAGACCTGTACCTATTGGAATACACATACAGACACAGACAGGTAGAACAGTGGTTTACCACATTCACCCCTTGTTTAAAAATGAGTCCGGCGGGGTGAAGTGTATTTAAAAGTTCGTGTATTGGAGTCTCTCCGGAGGTCTTGTCTGCCGCTGTGATTGACGTGGCGACGGCAGGGGTGGTGGAGCTTCCGGCGTCGCGTCCCGTGTAGGCTGGGGCCCTGGAGTATAGTCCTCGTGGGTGACGGTCCAAGGTGAGCCGGCTGCTGGGGTTGGATATCGGGTCGTGGGGGGGGGTGGTAATGGGTAGTGGGTTACAGCGGTCCCCGAGGGTGCGAGGTCTCGTATGGAGACTGTGTCCTCCCGCCCGTCCGGGTACGCAATGTAAGCGTACTGGGGGTTGGCGTGGAGGAGGTCGACCCTCTCGACCAGGGGGTCCATTTTATTGGCCCTCACGTGTCTTCTCAGTAGTACCGGCCCTGGGGACGTCAGCCATGGTGGTAATGATGTCCCCGATGTGGACTTCCTTGGGAAGACAAACATTTTCTCGTGAGGGGTGGCATTGGTGGCAGTGCAGAGCAGTGACCGAATCGAGTGGAGCGCATCGGGGAGCACCTCCTGCCAGCGGGAGGTCGGAAGGCCCCTAGACTTAAAGGCTAGTAGGGCGGCCTTCCAAACTGTTGCATTCTCTCTTTCCACCTGTCCGTTCCCCCGGGGGTTGTGACTGGTGGTCCTGCTTGTGGCTATACCCCTAGCGAGCAGGTACTGGCGGAGTACGTCGCTCATAAACGAGCCCCGGTCGCTATGGATATAGCTGGGGAAACCGAACAGGGTGAAGAGGCTGTTCAGAGATTTAATGACCGTGGCACTGTTCATGTCCGGGCAGGGGATAGCGAACGGGAACCGGGAGTACTCGTCAATGATGTTGAGGAAGTACACATTGCGGTCGGAGGAGGGGAGAGGCCCTTTGAAATCGACGCTCAGGCGTTCGAAAGGGCGAGTGGCTTTTATCAGGTGGGCTCTGTCTGGTCTATAAAAGTGCGGTTTGCACTCAGCGCAGACTTGGCAGTTCTTGGTCATGGTCCTGCCCTCCTCGATGGAGTAAGGCAGGTTGCGGGCCTTGATGAAGTGGAAGAACCTGGTGACCCCCGGGTGGCAGAGGTCATTGTGGAGGGCCCTCAGCCTATCGATCTGCGCGCTGGCACAGGTGCCACGCGATAGGGCATCTGGGGGTTCATTGAGCTTCCCAGGCCGGTACAAGATCTCGTAATTGTAGGTGGAAAGTTCGATTCTCCACCTCAAGATCTTGTCATTTTTGATTTTGCCCCTCTGCTTGTTGTTGAACATAAAAGCAACTGAACGCTGGTCAGTGAGCAGGGTAAATCGTTTTCTGGCCAGGTAGTGCCTCCAATGACGCACAGCCTCCACGATAGCCTGGGCCTCCTTCTCGACCGCGGAGTGACTGGTCTCCGGGCCCTGGAGGGTTCGTGAGAAGAATGCCACAGGTCTCCCCGCCTGATTAAGGGTGGCGGCCAGAGCGAAGTCGGACGCATCGCTTTCCACCTGGAAGGGGATGGATTCGTCCACTGCGTGCATGGTGGCTTTGGCAATGTCCTCCTTGATACGGTGGAAGGCCAAGCGGGCCTCTGCCATCAGGGGAAAAGAGGTGGATTTGATCAGTGGACGGGCTTTGTCTGCATAGTAGGGGACCCACTGAGCGTAGTAGGAAAAAAACCCTAGGCACCTCTTCAGAGCTTTTAGGCAGTGGGGCAGTGGGAGTTCCACAAGGGGACGCATCCGGTCCGGGTCGGGACCGATGACCCCGTGTTCCACAACACAGCCAAGGATGGCGAGGCGGTCTGTGCGGAATATGCACTTCTCCTTGTTATATGTCAGGTTCAGGAGTTGGGCGGTGCGGAGGAATTTCTCGAGGTTTGCGTCATGGTCCTGCAAGTCATGGCCGCAGATGGTCACATTGTCTAGGTAAGGGAAAGTGGCCTGCAGCGCGTTTTGATCGACCATCCGGTCCATCTCCCTTTGGAAGACGGAGACCCCGTTGGTAACGCCGAAGGGAATCCTAAGGAAGTGATAGAGGCGGCCGTTTGCCTCGAAAGCAGTATACTGGCGGTCTTCAGGGCGGATGGGGAGCTGGTGGTACGCTGATTTCAGGTCAATGGTCGAAAAGACGCGGTACTGCGCGATCTGGTTGACCATGTCAGCTATGCGGGGGAGTGGGTAGGCGTCCAGCAGGGTGTAGCGGTTTATTGTTTGGCTGTAGTCGATGACCAGGCGTTGTTTCTCACCGGTCTTAACGACCACAACCTGGGCTCGCCAGGGGCTGGAGCTGCCCTCAATAATCCCCTCCTTCAGGAGCCGCTCCACTTCGGTTTTGATGAAAACCCTGTCCCCGGCACTGTATCGCCTGCTCTTTGTGGCGATGGGCTTACAGTCGGGGGTGAGGTTAGCAAACAGTGGAGGGGGTGGGACTCTGAGTGTGAAGAGGTTGCATCTGGTGCGCGGCGGGCAATTTGGAGGCTGCTGGCTGCGGACTGTGAGTGGGGGGAGGGGGCCACCGTACGCCATCGTAACACTTTTGAGGTGGCACTGGAAATCCAACCCCAGTAGAACGGCAGCGCAGAGGTCCGGCAGGACCAGGAGTTTAAAATTATTGAACACAGTCCCGTCTACTACTAGTGTCACCATGCAGTAGCCGCCAATGTCCGCTGACTGGGACTCGGAGGCCATAGAAATCCGCTGGTGCGCAGGCAGGACTGGGAGAGAGCAACGCCGCACCGTGTCGGGGTGGATGAAGCTCTCTGTGCTCCCGGAGTCAAAAAGGCAGTTTATTGCATGGCCGTTTACCTTAACGTCCATTTTGGACCGAGCTAGCTGGTGCGGTCTCGTTTGGTCCAGCATCACAGAGGCCAGCGTAGGGGTCGGTGTGTCGCTGCGGGTATCAGATGGGGGGGGTTGGCGGTCTGCTGCGTCCCGGCTGGTGTCCAAGATGGCGGCGTCCATGATTCCCATGTGGCTGGAGTCGTCCAAGATGGCTGCTGCTGCGGTGGTCCGCACATGGCTGGGGAGGCCCAAGATGGCGGCCCGCACGGCCCCCACGCGGCGCTGTTGGGGGCCCAAGATGGCGGCTCGCACGGCCCACACGCGGCGCTGCTGGCGTTCGGGGTGGCTTTGGCCTTGCAGACGCTGGCGTAGTGTCCCTTTTTTCCGCAGCCCGAGCAGGTCGCATTCTTCGCCGGGCAGCGCGCTCTGGGGTGTTTGGCCTGGCCACAGAAGTAGCATTTCTGGCCTTGGGATACTGCTGTCTGGCTTTGGGACACTGCTGCGGTAGTTGGGCCGTTGTTGGGCTGTGGCTGGGGTGGCACGGTGCTATGGGGCTGTCCTACCGTGTCCCAGGTTGTCGTTCCCCGCGGCGTCCACGGTGCAGAGGAGTAGGCATCCATGCCCCGGAAGGCTGCGTCCAGCGTTATTGCGATTTCGGAGGCTTTGTCAAGGGTGAGGTCACTCTGCTCCAGCAGTCGCTGTCGGGTGTAGTTGGACCTGTGGCCCGCTACGAAGGCATCCCGGATCAGTTCCTCCGTGTACTTAGTGGGCGTTACCGCCTTACACCCACAGGCCCGGCCAAGCACGGACAGTGCTTGGAGGTATTCCTCAGTCGATTCCCCAGGTTGTTGCTTGCGACTCCCCAGAAGGTGCCTAGCGTATACTTCGTTCACAGGGCGCGTGTACTGGGTCTTGAGGAGCTGGAGGGCGGCTGTGTACGAGGTCGCGTCCCGGATGACTGAGTACACTCGGTGGTTCACCTTGGAGATCAGGACAGACAGTTTGTCCGCATCCGTTTCGACCGCAGTGGAGGCAGTCAGGAATGTCTCGAAGCACATGAGCCAGTGAGCAAACTTCGTGGAAGCGTCCGCTTCCCGACTGTCCAGGTCCAGGCATGCTGGTGTGAGGATCTTCTCCATTATAAAAAATTTAGTTAATAAAATTGATGCGCCATCAATTACTCAAAAGACTGAGGTTGAGCGAGTAACAATCAGGCTTTTATTAACTAAAGAATGAAGGTCTTGTCTCGAGTGGTCGACCCGTCCAGAATACTAAGGGACTGGGAGGTAGTCACTTATATACCTGGAATAGTGGGAGGAGTCAGCCGAGGCATGTCCAGACCTGTACCTATTGGAATACACATACAGACACAGACAGGTAGAACAGTGGTTTACCACACTTCCTCAACATTATTGACGAGTACTCCTGTTTCCCCTTTGCCATCCCCTGCCCAGGCATGACCAGTACCACGGTCATCAAATGCCTGAACGACCTGTTCGCCTTGTTCGGGTTCCCGAACTATATACATAGCGACCGGGGCGCATCCTTCATGAGCGAGGAACTTCGCCAGTTCCTGCTCGCGAGAGGTATTGCTGCGAGCAGGACCACCAGCTACAACCCCCGGGGGAACGGCCAGGTGGAAAGAGAAAACGCGACAGTTTGGAAGGCCGTCCTCTTAGCCCTAAAGTCTAAGGGCCTCCCAATCTCTCGCTGGCAGGAAGTCCTCCCGGCAGCACTCCATTCCATCCGGTCACTGCTTTGCACTGCCATTAACGCCACCCCCCATGAACGAATGTTTGTTTTCCCCAGTAAGTCGACTACGGGCACCTCGCTACCAACATGGCTGACTTCTCCGGGGCCCGTCTTGCTGCGGAAGCACGTGAGGGCCCATAAAACGGACCCCCTGGTCGAGAGGGTGGACCTCCTGCACGCCAACCCCCAGTACGCCTATGTGGCATACCCAGACGGGCGGGAGGACACTGTCTCCTTGCGAGACCTCGCACCCTCGGGCACCCCCGAGATACCACCGTTACCCCCCACCACTCCCCCAAATCCAGCTCCTGTAGACGGCATGCCGGAACCCCAGGAGCCTTCGTCGACCACGCAGACACCAGCATTACCATCGGATACTGCACCACCGCCGCCGCTGCTGCGCCGATCAGAAAGGCTTACGAGGCCTCCTGAGAGACTGACATACACGAACTGGTAGTACACTTCACCCCGCCGGACTCAATTTTAAACAAGGGGTGAATGTGGTAAACCACTGTTACCGTTCACAACCGTTCACTATTGTTACACTGTTGTTATCACTGTTTACACTGTTGTTATCGCTACACAAGGTTACCTCTTGCCACGCACACTGCTATACCTGGGCTTACCTCAGCTGACTCCGCCCATGGCTCCGCCTGCTTGCCCAGGTATAAAGGTGACCGCTTGGCTAGTATTCTCCCTTGTTGGAACCGATCGCCCACGAGGGTGGGCTCTGTTATTTAGCCAATAAAAACCTATAGTTACTATCTTAACTCGTCGCTTTTCATGGAATGAATTGATAGGTATATCAGTAACCAATGCGCATTGCATGCTCACTGACGTCACAATCTGCCTGGCATTGAAGTCCCCGGCGGCAACTGTTAGCGGCGGCGCTACAGGGGGGCCAAAATTGCCGTGTGACACTGGATTCACTTCGTCCCGGCGCTACTGCATCAGCGTCCAATGACGACCCCACCAGACGCTAACGTGAGGCGCTAACAAACTGAATTTTTTTACCCATAAGTTCCAATTTCAAGAGATGCTGTTATCTAGCTTCAGAATGCTGGTAGATTGGATGGAGAGAGCTATGATTAAAAGTTTTACTGATAATCATTCGCTGCCCAGAGATTTGCTTTGACACAGATCACTGGACATGCTGAAGAAATGCCCAACAGCATGGATATAGCTAGAATTTGCAGAGATGAGGCTATCATCCATCCAACCTCTCTACTTCCCCCCACCCCTACACTCTAATGACAGTAGGTATGCCACAAGACAGGCAAAACCAACCAACCACAACAGCAGATGTGGTAGTACCAGATGCACAGCCATTTCATTGACAACACAAGGTTAAGCAACGCCTCGATTTCAAAATTCTCAACCTTGTTTTCAAATCCCACCATAGCCTCACCCCTCCCTATCTCTGTAATATCCTCCAGCCCCACAACCCCACGAGATATCTACGCTCCTCTAATTCTGCCCTCTGAGCATCCCTGATTAAAATTGCTCAACCATTGGTGGCCGTGCCTTCTGTTGCCTAGGCCCTAAGCTCTGGAATTCCCTGCCTAAACCTCTCCACCTCTCTACCTCTCTTTCCTCCTTTAAGACGCTCCTTAAAACCTACCTCTTTGACCAAGCTTTTGGTCACCTGCCCTAATTTCTCCTTATGTGGCTCGGTGTCAAATTTTTTGCCTTATAATTCTCCTGTGAAGTGCTTTGGGATGTTTTACTACATTAAAGGCACTATATAAATACAAGTTGTTGTTGTTGAGATTGTAGTGGCGCTTCGTAATTTCCAAACATGCAGCCACTGAGCTTTGAGGCTCTTAACAACGAGTAGACGCGTGTCGAAATAAAATGTTCCAAAACGTAACTTTGTCTTTAAACTGTTTACTGTGACACCTTACAAACAGAATTACAAAGCAAAACACGTTTAAACGAACACGGTCAAAAACTGTATTGCTCCAGCCATCAAGGCTTTTACCTTCTCTCTAGCCTCGTGGCGCTTGAACTGTAAAATGGCTGGATACCATGTGACAAGCTTAAGGACTGTACCATTGTAGCAAGAATAAAGGGGGTATCTCAGACTATACTACTGGAACAAGAAAATAGGGGGTTTCTCAAGACAATAAGTCAGTCAGGTAAATTAACTGTATTATACTATTTAACCAATATTTTAAAGTATTTTCTTTCTTAAACTTTCATGACTCTTACAGAGATACAAGGCCACTTGAAATACAAGTGACTCCCACTGAAACCCAGGCACCAGCTACCAGACTGCAGAATCACTTCAGAGATGTAGTAGGAGGAAGTTATGGGGAAATAAACACTGAACTCACATACACGTACCACAAATGGAGCAACAAATTGGCTATGTCTTATTTCACCTTTATTCAGAGAGTTTACTTCCGATGGTGCCGCATAAGGTAATAGTAAAGGATGGGCATCCATGGTAGTTGAGGTAGGACAAAGGATAATATTGGGGATCGTTCATTGTCTGTGTCCTGATCTGCCCTTGCCTGCGGCTGGGGCACTTCCTCTTCCTCCAACATGGTTAGGTCACATTGTAGAGCAAAGTTATGCAGTAGACATATTGATCTTGGGCATCCTGGCAGGGTTGTTCTTCAAGATGCTCCCTAATTTCTCCAGGCATCTGAAGCACTGCTTCAGTATTCCTATGGCATACTCTAACAATGACCATGGTAGCTATAGTCAGGTTCTGTATGTGGCTGGCGCAATGGCTGAAGAGGAGAGACCTTCCTTCAAATCTGCCTTGCCTTCAAATGAAACTGGCACAGAGAATTGTATTAAAATGAAAGCATTGTGACTGCTATCTCGAATGTGATAATTCAGCTGCATGATCCAGTGTTTCTGATCACTGACCAGTTGTGTATTGATGGAGAGAAATCCCTTTGATTTATTTGAACTATAGCACTGTTCTGCGAAGTCTAGGTGGCCATATGCATGCCATCAGTAATCGCCCTGTACTGTAGGGAATCCAGCAATATGATGGAATCGCATTCGTCTATCATGGTGCTGTTGTTTTTCCCTGTGAAAACAACAACAACAACAACAACTTGTTTTCAAATAGCACCTTTAACGTAGTAAAATGTCTCAAGCAATGTTCCCCTAATTTTTTTGGGGGTGAGGGGCCGTACGGCCCGTCGACAGCTTCACGCATGTGGGAACTTTAACATTGTAATAGCCAATAGGACCGGCACAGAACTGCGTGGCCACAAGACCTACAACTTATAGTGAACGTTGGTCCCAAGGCACTTCACAGGAATATTATAAAACAAAATCTGACACCGTGCCACATAAGGAGATGTTAGGGCAGATGACCAAAAGCTTGGTCAAAAAGGTAGGTTTTAAGGAGCATCTTAAAGGAGGAAAGAGAGGTAGAGAGGTGGAGAGGTTTAGGCAGGGAATTCCAGAGCTTAGGGCCTTGGCAGCTGAAGGCACGGCCACCAATGTTGGAGCGATTAAAATCGGGGATGCGCAACAGGCCAGAATTAGAGGAGCGCAGATATCTCGTGGGGTTGTGGGGCTGAAGGAGATTACTGAGATAGGGAGAGGAGAGGCCATGGAGGGATTTGAAAACAAGGATGAGAATTTTAAAATCGAGGCGTTGCTTAACCGGGAGCCAATGTAGGTCAGCGAGCACAGGGGTGATGGGTGAACAGGACTTGGGGCGAGTTAGGACACGGGCAGCCGAGTTTTGGTTGACCTCAAGTGATGAGGGTGTTCACCCTGCAGAAGCGTGCAGCAATACCTGTTTGATGCATCTGTGAACTACAAATCACCTTATATTACAGATGTCCCTTGTGGTAGCCTGGAAGGAGCTGGAGGTATAAACGTTTATGGCTTTGCCTACCATGAGCAGTGCCAGCCCTTTGGTGGAAGCTGTCTACAGGCCTGTTTGTTGGCACATCTCTGAAAGTGCTTCCCTGCTGATCCTGAGGCTGCAGAGTCACTTTTCCGCTGACATTTCCAGGTAGCTGTGCCTGGTCCTGACATTTCCTGAGGTAATGGTAGCTGCGGACAACCGCTCCTGCTGCAAACAGATCTCCCTGACACCCATTCTTCATCTTTCAACAAATACACAAGTGAGTGTTGAAAGCAATACCCATTATTTTAAATTAAATTGCAGCAACTATAAATGGAGCAGTGGAACGCGAAAGAAACAATCCCTGAAAGGCCCCACTGTGAATGTCCTTTAACACACATCATAATTAGGTGAGCTGAGCACTGCATGCGTCTGTGTAAAAAAAACAGGCTTTTGCACATAGCCTCATTATGCAGCTATTTGCATGAAATGGAGCTTTGAAATGAAGCTCTTGTGTGTTCTGTACAAAAGCAATGAATGCTGGCAGACAATCAGGTGTGAAGTGGCTAATAGAGTGGGGACCTGGCACGTTTATAAACTCACAATTTCCTGGCCCCCGCTCACCCACTTCACGCCAATCCTTCCCGCACAGCGGAAAATAGAGCCTCATAGTTTGAAATTCAGAGGAGCATTCTTCCTAACTAGTTTGCTGATACTAAAGAGATGATTAGAAAGTGATTTGAAAATAATTTTCACGGATCAATCAGTTGATTTAAATAATTCATTAAGTGTGGAGCTCCTGTCACCATAGCTACTGAGGTACAGTACTTCACGGTAGAATTTGCAGTGGCAAAACACATGGCTGTCTTAAAAAAAGATGAGTCTCCAACATAATGGATGATATAAAAACAGAAAATGCTGGAAAATCTCAGTGGGTCGAGAGGCTGACTGACCTGCTGAGTATTTCCAACATTTGGGGCAGAGATTTCCAGCATCCGCAGTATTTTGCTTTTGTATAATGGATGATATTCCTACTTTCAACCTTCATTCCCCACAATGGAGGCTCTTTATATTGACTTCATACTGGTTTAATGTTGGATTTTTATGTGGGATATATGTCAGCTTGGCTCATTTGGTAGCACTCTTGTCTGAGTCAGAAAGTTTTAGGTTCAAGTCCTAGTTCAGGACATGAGTACCTAATTTACTAATTACACTGCAGTGCAATACTGAGCGATTACTGCATTGTTGGTGATGTCATAACAACATAAGAACATAAGAAATAAGAGCAGGAGTGGGCCATACGGCCCCTCAAGCCTGCTCCGCCATTCAGTAAGATCATGGCTGATCATCGACCTCAACTCCACTTTCCTGCCCGATCTCCATATCCCTTGATTCCCCTGGAGTCCAAAAATCTATCTCTCTCGGCCTTGAATATACTCAAAGACTCAGCATCCACAGCCCTCTGGGGCAGAGAATTACAAAGATTCACAACCATCCTTCAAATGAACCCCAGTGCGCCTGTTCTGGAAGAGCAGGAACTTCTCCTGGTGTCTTACGCAATATTCCTCTTATAATTAACACCACTAAAAACAAAATAATTATTTTCAGCCATGATGAGTGTGAAGCAGGCTTGATGGACCAGCTGCTCTTTACCTGCCCATCATTTTGGTATATTTGTATTTTGTCATTCATCTCAGAGCTGTTTGTGGGATCTTGTTGTGTGCAAAATGGCTGTCATATTTGCTTACATAACAATGGTACTGCAGCTCAAGGTTCATTGTGGATGAAGTCACTTCAAGGTGTTTCTGAGAGATGTGATCAAGCAATATCTAAACGCACAGGTTTCTTTTAGTGGGACTGCATGTTCTAAGATATAAATCTGTTTCATCCAAGTGTTTTACATATGGGTCGGTAGGTGTTATGAAGGAGCAGGACATATGTTCATGCCCACAATTTCTCATATTTTAGCAAGTAGGTTTCAATAATGTATGAAGGTCCTTTCATCTAAACCATAGCTGTTGAGTTACGGTCGGTCTGCATTCCATTTTAGAGGCATATTTCCAGTTTACAATAAGCCAGACTTGTTAACAAAAACCATGCAGTTCATTCCTGGTTGTCAAAATGTAAAATTTTCAGCTTTCAATTAAACTTTAAGCTTTACTTAGTCAATGGTAATTTATCATTTGAGAATAGAGAAAATGTCATTCTTAAAACTTAGAAATATCCATACATTGACCACCAAAATCGGCAGTGCAAGCTTCTCCTCCCTCTACTGAATCCACCCATGGCTTCAAAACATTACTGTGAAAAGCCACTGTGATATCCAATAATCATTATTGAAGTGAAGGTTAAAAAGGAGTTTCCTATTTCTATATAGTCTGACAATGTCCATTTGTCTCTGGGTCAGCTCTTCAACTATTTCTAGGTATCTCTTTCCTCTATGCTAATCATAGCAATTGAATTAAAGAGCATCGTGGATTTTAAGGCCAAAAATAACTTTACACATTGGGAAAGAAGAAGTCCACTTGCATTAGTGGCATTCTTTTCAACAAAGCCAAGGTAAACTATTGTTGAAGCTCCTGGGTACACATGGTATCCATTACTCTCGTACCATGTGAAGCAATATTGGGCCTGAATTTCATTGGACTTTCTGTGACTGTGCCACTGTAACTTTACCATTTTTATATGTCTTGTCTTTCAATAAAGAAATCTAAAAAAATAACTTCCGAGAACTCAATTGTGTATTTTCCCTCATTATTGACAACTATGCAATCACTGGGCTACCAGTTCATTTTGTTTTGTCTTTCTGTAATAATAATCCAGCCAATCTCTTCCTTACTTTCCTTACCTCTGGTGCTCTGTCTCTTCCTCATTTTATTTCTCAGTCTCTGTCTTTTTTGCTTTTATCTCTGTCTTTGTTTCTTTGTCACTGTCTCTTCCATTTTGTCTCTATCTGTCAGCAAGCCCCATAATAATTACACAACTTCCTGTAATCCATTTTTGCATCCTGTAAAATCAGTTTCTTATTTATTAAATACTAGTTACTTGATTTATTCTCACCTACTACCTTTATGTTGAAGTTCCCACATGGTTCTTGGAACGCATGCGTTATCAGTAAAACTGTAACTCAAACTGTCCACATGCTGTTCCTACTCTCTGGATCCAACACCACACACCAACAATGGACAACGTTTCAACTATAGCCACCTTAATCACTGTTGAATTGATCAATATAAACAGGCCAGGATTCATTTAAAATCAACTGGTGCAGCAAAGTAAAACTGTGAGTGCACTGCAGTTGGTATTAAAAAAACTTACTGTCTGTAAGAGGTATTATTTACAATGTTACCATGTTGCATTCATGCTCTAGCAGATTTGAATCCCGGCCCAGTTCACCTTTGACTATTCTTTTCTTGATACTGAGCCCAGCCAGAACCGGATAATTAGCTTGAGCCTCACTCAAGCCTGGCCTGGGCCTCTACCAAACTGTAAGTTCTTTATGATGTAATTACAGACCTTCAGCAATACAGGGTCTCATAACTGATGGGTATTGTAGTTAAGAGATAACTTTTATTTGTCAGAAATGTAAGAAGCAGTAAACAGTTGCTGATTAAATGTAAAGGCCTCAGGCCAAGGCATGCCATCCAACCACAGGAGCCATATATGTCAAAGAGACTCCAGACAAAGATTAGATTATCACTGCTACCATATTATCTATTTATTATATAGCATTTACAGGGCTCTGCTTTATTGCTTGTAGTGCTTCTGCAAAATGCCATTAGTATCATTGGCAGCAGCAGATTGTTTTGCTGCATTGCTATAGAGTGGTGCAGACAGAATAGTCCTGTTGTTATAACCTGGAAATTAAATTATTTTAAGACTTCCCTGCACTACTAGTTCCACACTTCAGAGACAGTGTGGCATTGGTACATTGTCACCATTTATTGGATTTCATGTGGGAAAAAAAGAAAGTATATTCACATTTTCTGGCTCCTCCAAATGGACAGTTTGTCAAATCAGTTACACAAAATGAAGACAGTTCTTAGTGATTCTGTATATTATAAATGAAACTACTATATAATGTTGCACCTATTGTAAGGTGCAATGGGCAATCACAGAATCACAGAATCACAGAAACCCCACAGTGCAGATAGAGGCCATTTCGGCCCATCAAGCCTGCACCGACACATATCCCACCCGATCCCCGTAACCCCCACACCAACACATATCCCACCCTATCCCTGTAACCCCACGCATTTAATCCCCCTAACACTAAGGGTCAATTTATCATAGCCAATCAACCTAACCCACACATCTTTGGACTGTGGGAGGAAACCGGAGCACCCGGAGAAAACCCACGCAAACACGGGGAGAATGTGCAAACTCCACACAGACAGTCGCCCGAGGCCGGATTCGAACCCGGGTCTCTGGCGCTGTGAGACAACAGTGCTAACCACTATGCCACCGTTTTATTTTTATTTGGTCTTGCGATGGCGACAAGATGGCAAAGGCCCATTCCTAGTTGCTCTGAGAAGCTGGTGGCTAGCCGTCTTCTTGAACCACTGCAGTGATTGTACTGATGGTGCTCCCATGATGGTGTCAAGTAGGGAACTCAAGGATTTTGACACAGTGTCAATGAAGGAGCAGCAATATATGACCAACTAACGATGGTGTGTGACTTGGAGAGAAACCTGCAGGGTTGAGTCCCATGATCTTACTGCTCGACCCTCTTAGTGGTAGCGGTTGTGGGGTTGGGTGGTGCTGTTGAGGTAAGCTTGGTGAATTGCTACAGTGCATCCTATAGATAATATATACTGCAGCCAGTGTGCCAGTGGTGGAGGGGTGGATATTGAATTCAGTGTCACTGGTGCCAATCAAGCAGACTGCTCTGTCCTGCCTCTTGAGTATTGTTGTAGCTGGTAAGTATTCCACACACTCTTGACTTGAGTCTCTAGACGGTGGAAAGGCTTTCAGGGGTCAGGAGGTGAGCCACTCATTGCAGAGTACCCAGCCTCTGCCCTGCTCCTGTAGTCACATTGCTGATATGGCCGGTCCAGTTAAGCTGAAGGTCAATGGTGACCCCCATGATGTTGATAGTGGGAGACTAGGAAATGCTGATGGCATTGAAGGTCAGGGCAATGTAGTTTTGCCTTTTCTTGTTGGAGGTGGTTATTATCTGGCACTTATGTGATGCTAATGTTACCTGCCACTTGTCAGCCCAAGATTGGATTTTGTCCAAACCCTTCTGTAGGCCGGCATGGGCTCCTTCATTGATGAACATGGACACATCATTACCATAAGCAAACTACTGTTTTTCCTACTACATATCACATATTCCTTTGTCCTTTGACTGCCAAGAATAGGTTCAATGCATGCCTACTGCAAAGGCATCCAACCCACCTTCCCTGTTAGATTACTAGTAATCGAATGGATACACATTATCATAAGGAATTGGAGCCCTTCTCCCACTTTCAGCATATAGGTAGCAGTTACTTAGCTTTGTTTTGTTTTGTTTTGTTTTAAGAAAACATTATTTTAGCGTGTCAGACCAACATGCATTAGGTAAAATTCAGGTGTTCAGCAAATTAATCTGAACATTATCAGCATAGACTCCTGGTGGTCACCCTAAAGCAGAAAAGAACCAAGCACAAAATTCTGAGAAACTACAACTGTTCCACATTTTATAAATTTAGGCATCTCCATCACAACATTCTGCTATTGGCCACAGGCCAAAACATGACCACATAACCAAAGCCCAGTAGTTTTTCCAAACTTTATATTGCCAGCATGCTTCTCAGCGTCAATGGGAAGAAAATTTGATCTGACAGCCAAAAGTATAAGAGCTAAAGTTAGATGGATGATATCTGTGGAGATGCCTGTTATTTAGCATTCAGTAGTCAAGTTGTCTGCAATCATTCCATTGACTTAAATGGTACTGGTAAAAAAAAACAAGTAAATTAGTAAATCTTACTTAACCTGCCACACGCACACAAATAACCTTTATAACTTCCTTTACATTAACCAATCATAAATTATTAATGACTGTTCTTTTAGATATAGCCACATTGTGACTATATCTAAAAGAATAGTCATTGCCAACAGTGTATAATTTCATGGTTCATATAACACTGCAATATTTGAAACATTCAACAATCTGAAAACTTCCATCAGGTTGAGAGTATGCAAGTAATTTTATAGGTCTGCTCATTTTAGTGGGAAATCCTGAGCAGTGTGCACCCGAATTTCTGCTATGTGTTGCCAGTGGATGAGACTTCCCGGCAGAAGCATAGACTCATAAGATTGGCCCTTATATAAGTTTCTTATCATTTCATTACAGGGTTGCAGCCTGGTCCTCACCTTTACCTTCCTTAACCTTTTCTGTAGTTTAACACTTTATTACCAACGTATTACTTTATAGTTATAGCTATCCTCTCAGACTTTTTGTTGCTCTTATCATGCCTTGTGGATATTTGTTACATTACCATGCTGTCCGTAGATTCTTTTTATTTTGGGAGGGTGACACTTGTATAGTGTATGTGAAAGCTTTATGTGTGTTTCAGGTCATTACAGAGCACATGTAAGTAGACGAACCAACAGTGAGACAGGAAGGTGGGATTACAGCTGCCAATGTTACTTACACAACAGCTCCCTGGTTCCAGCAGCAACAACAGGAGTTTTTTTTCCACAAATTTTTGAAGAGTCCATTTTTTTCCAAAACAAAAGAGTTAATTTCTCCATATTATTTCCAACATCTGTTACATTTATGGCAGTCAACCAAATAAAGAAAAGAAAGAGCTTATATTCATATCGCAATTTTCATGATCTCAGCATGTCCTAAATGCTTTATTACCAACAAAGTCCTTTTAAAATGTAGTCACTGCAGTAATGTGGGGAAACACAACAGCCAATTTGCACACAGCAAGTCCCCACACAGCAATAAGATAATCTGTTTTTTAGTGTTGTTGATTGAGAGATAAATATTGGCCGGGACACTGGGAGAACGCCCCTGCTTCTCCTGGAACAATGCCATGGGATCTTTTATGTCCACCTGAGAGGGCAGACAGGGCCTCAGTTTAACGACTTATCAAAAGAAGGACTCCTGGCAGGAGAGTCTGTATTACAGCTGATTTCAGATAACATGGTCCAGGCATAATTCTGACTGAGACAATTCAATCTACCAAAACATGTTGACTGTTCTCATCTGTAGTTTATAAAATTCTTGATCCACACGTAATGAGGCAAATTCAGTGAGGCTGTGCTCCCAACATGTGTGGGATGGAGAATCGGGGTTGTAGTGTAACAGTCCTACCGCCAAACCATGTTCGCTGTTGGCGTTGCTCTGTGCAGTGGGAGTGCAGCCTCATTTAATATGTTCCAATATTTTCTGACGTGTTACTTGTAGCCACAATCCATAATTTCTTTCCCGATAGAATTCATACTTTTATTAGAGCACAGTTATGCTACACTTTCAGGTCAATGTAAAACAATTTCACATGTGCATTGATGCACAAGTGGCCATTCCGCTCAGACGCCAGGTCGGCAACCTGACTCCCAAGTGTACAGAGAGACTCACACCAGTTGGAGTTTGCACTGGCTGCAGATTTTAACTATAGCCAGTGCAGAGCTACGTTTTAAACATGCATGGCACATCGGAGCTCTTGGGAAATTTATAAATGTATTTTTCTCTCTTTTTAATGTTAGAATATAGTAGATGGTCCTGCCAGAACTCTCTGCCATTAAAAATAATCCATCCAGGGCAGGGCTCTGTGAATGCTTACAGGGGAAGAGTGAAGCTACGAAAGCAACAACCACAACTCCTGCAACATATACCAATTTGGTCACGAGACATTGTGCTATATAACCAATTTGGAAATTGCAACTTCAATTTCCTGATCCCTGGTTCCAGCAGCAACATCAAGGCCCCTTACACATATATATCGTAAGCCGCTCTATGATTGCTGCATAATCATTGCTAATGATCTCCATTAGTTCTATAAATCACAGTGATTTCATCTGCAGTAGAAAAGAAAAGATGACAGATATGTGACTAAAGAGTCCTCTTACAGAGGTAAGGTATTAGGCCCTAGTTCAAGTAGGACTTAATAGCCCACAAAAATACATTTCCAAAAAGTAATGCAAAATCATTACTTGAGCTTAATTTAGTCTATCCTGTCCCTTAAATTAGCTTAATTGCTAATTTTCTACTTAGATAGTAATGTTTAACATCTGTTATTAATTTACAGAGCAAAATGCAACAGAGTATAATAATGCCCAGTGTAGATTTATTTATGAAACCATTTTCCATTGAGTGAAATATTACACAAACACTGCTGAAATAATTCAGCTACACAGAACAACTCCACAGACTATTGTTCCTTGTGCAACTCAAGTTTTTTTGCCAGCTTTCCTCGTTTCCTGAAGGCTCTGTATTTTTGTTGGGGTACAGTTCTATGATGTTCGCAGAACTCTGGTGCCTGACCCAAGTTGCCCCTTTTTTATTGGTCAGCCAGATGTCTGACATGCAGAAGCTCATCATCACATTTAAGAGTCTATGAACAAAACTACAGAAAACTCCATAGAGGTAGCAGTTCCTGTTTGCCCGATATGAAGTACATAGGCTTCACATTGGAATACAACGCACTTACCTAAGTCCAGAGAACCTCCTGTCAGTGAGTGAAGGCCTACCTGACAATCCATGCTTTGTGCTTGAGACCAGAGACTTCCTAACACAATGGGTAAGAGGTGTTTACTGATTACCAAAACAGACTAACAAATTGTTTATTATTTATAATATTTGTGGAAAACAACTTCAACAGTAAAATTAGGTTTGTTTTTGTGTAATTGCATGCCTGTGACAAAAATAAAGTAAAAGAAACAAGTTCAGTCACAGATAAACAAAGTCCCATACCATTCGAGTGATGCCAACTCTCCAGTGTAACTGAAACTGATTTTGGTGGAAAAGTGTTTGGGAGCCATTCTGCTGGCTCCCTGCTCATCTTCACCACTTCCAGATTTACTTCTGGAAATTACATTGGGTGTTGCTATGAGTGGCAGGTGTAGAATTTAAACTTTAAACAATTTGCAGGGCCTTCGAGACCTAACACAGACATTATCCTCCCCCTTCGGAGGAATTCCCTGATAGAGGTCAGGGAGTCCACTTCAATCATGGAAAATAGTCTGTCCCGAGAAAACCAGCTGTGGTCAGAGGCAGATCCTTGTGGCTGACAGAATTCCTGTCCCACCAAAGATGTGCTGGGCTTCTGTAATAGCAGAACATTCCGGCCATGATGTCTGATCAGGTATTTGAGGAAGGGCCTAAGTCCTTCTATTTAAATGCAAGCATCTGCATTCGGTTAGTATATATGTTTGATTAGCAGGTCTTTTTGAGTTGAAGAGACTCCTATTTAAATTCCCTTTGTTGCAATCATTTTTTAAAAATATTTCTCAGCCTGTCTTGTTCAAATTGTGTAGTCCATTTGAAGTTGTGAGAGAGATAGCTGGGCTAGAGAGATTCTGTGTACAGTAAGCAAGAAATTGCCACGTAAAGGTTAATAATCAGGGACCTTGTGTCTGATCCACTTTAAATTACAGTTCAGTGCAGCAGATGTGACTGTTTATTTTTATATTTATAACTACTGTAAATCTACAGTGTGACATTGCTTCTGTTCATTTATCCATTTACTGTTTAATAAAACTGTGTGTTAGTTTATAGCCTAAGCCACGGTGTAGTGAAGTATTTATTCTACCGCTTTTACATGAGGGCAGGTGATATAACCAGTAAGCCAAAATACAGTGATATAGAGTTTTCTATTCATCCCCTTGATTCACTACAAATTTTCTAGATACTGTCCAAGTAAAGGTACACTCTCATAGTCTATGACCTGGATGTGCCTTTACATGCTCAATGTGGACTGAGATCTGAAACTGAGAAAAATATCTAGAATAAAACTGTAACAGCCCCTTCACAGATAACCACAACCAACTGATCCTGCTCCAAATCCCTAATGGTCATTGGACTTCACAAGTGCTGCTCTTGATTGATCTGAAGAGGATTTGAGTATCACTTTATCACCCCTTTGCTTCTACCTAAGAGTTCTCCTTCCCTTTGTAGTTATCCTAACAGGGTGTTGCTTAGTGGACGAGCAGCCAGCAGGCTCTAGCTTCAGTTTGTTTATGACTTCATCTGCAGAGGTGGGGATGTTATTGGCCATGTCATCTGCTTCAGGTCCACCCTTTTGGCAGTCAAGCAAGACATGACCCCCAGCCTTTGAGGTGAGCAGTATCCTTCCTGTGGCTGTGTGTTTTGGCCCAATCATTCATAGCACAAAGGCAATCAGCCAAATCTGACTTGGCAGTCATTCTTTGTCATGAAGCCAGCATCTTGCCCAAGGCCTCTTGATGAATAAGGCCAGTGATCTGAAGTGTCCCAGTGATGTTGAATACTGCATTTGGAAAGCAAAGAATATGCCATAATTAAATAATCAATTGCTGTGCCACTTTGAATCCCAAGCCACATCATTGGTGAACCTTGGAAAGGAAGCACAGCAGCCAGAATGATTTACATCACCTTTGAAGCTCCAGCACTGGCATATTCCAGTCACCAATAAGGAGCAATTGACACCATTCAGTGAGTTCAATCAGGAAAGATTTCTTCACTTTCAGTCCATAATTAAGACCTCAGTGACTACACTTAAGAAAGCACTTCATTGGCTGTGAAGTGCTTTGGGACAGCCTTAGGACATGAAAGGCACTATATAAATGCACATTTTTCTGTGTTTTTCTCAGTGTTCAGAGTAGAACTTATTTTGCTTACTTTAGGACATGCAATTTTGACAGTCACTGGAATATGTACCACAGCTGAATTTCTGGAGGACAAAACATTTTCTTTTGGTGGTTTTCAAGAAGCAATGCTAAAGCCAACTCAAAGATGGTTTTAATACCACTCAGAGTAATTAAATCGTTTACTTTTAAATGCTTGGAAACAACTGGAGTCTTACCCCAGCAAGGTAGAATTCTAGCTATTCACATGCATGGGGAACAATCTATATGGCCAGTTCTCGATGTTAGCTATACTATTGTGGGTAGGCGTCAAGTGCTGGTCAGCTACTTTCCCAAAGGGAGGAAAGAAAAGTCAGAGTGACAATCACTTTGAACCACTATTGTGGCCAGTTACACACTAGCATTTGAGTGGACCTTGGAACAGGTCTCCTGCTCATGCTAACCCTCAGGAATTGTCTATATTAGAGATAGGTCATAGATAGAAATAAACAAAAATCAAAAATCTAGTATAACATTATATATATTTTTTTTTACTGATCAACTGCAGATTATTTCTCAATAAATGTGTAGTAATGAGGAAAGAATTTCCAGTCAATAAAGGTCATGCATGAATGCTCAACGTGCTCGTTCTACCTTCCTGTGTGTGCTGTAAACATGTTAACACCTGCAGAATAACGGCACACAGAGGAATGTATTGTGAGTGCGTAATGCATTCATATGTGAACTTTGTCGATTGGAATTTCTACCATATGTTGTTATGGACCATTAATGCCCTTGTACACATTAAGGACATTGACAGACTCTGCTAGCATATAAAACTAGCCATACAAGGGATGAATTTCTGCAGGGTTCTGCTGACCGTCCGCCAGTATTTTGGTGCAAGATCCGGGAAATAGCATCAATAGTATTTACGTAATTTCTCCAGGGTTTCATGACTCATCCACCAAAGATCTAGGAGCCCTGAAGTATTTATTCCCTATATAGATGTGTTTTGTCTGTGTAGCCCTACTGTTGGGGACCACTGTGCTTCCCTTTAATGTAATTATATGATTTAAGTGCAATGCACACCCCAGTGAGGTGGCAGCCTGCTGAGTGTCTTTTGGGACTGAAGTATATCTCTACCTCATGGAGTTGTATCTTCTTAATACCCAACTACCGGCTGCATGGTCCTGCATAATCCTGCATAATTACTTGCACTTGTATAGTCAGTGGGCAGTGTTGGCAATGATGATCCAAATGTGGAACTGTCCAGAGAAATAGCACCTGCATCCGTGCCAAGTCCAGCCGTGCTTTTGTTGCTGGGCCCTGGCTCAACGTCCCCACTGATCCGCATCACAACGACCTGATGGAACCAGAGAACTGTGAAGCCCTGGGTGAGACTTTGATCGATCCAATCTGCCAACATTTGGAAAGCAGAGGAGAGAGTAGGTTGCATAGTGAAGGCCAACGCCTCTGCTGAAAATGTCCCTGGAGCTGCCATACGCTCCAGAGTGGGCTGAAATGCACTGAACTTGTCCATTATCGCTGTACAGATGTGGCTGGTGCCCTTTGGCTGTTATAGATAGATGCTGATAGTGTCATCCGATTTCATTGTGCTTCTATGCTCAGAAATGATTCTTTTAAAGCAATCCATGTGAAGTCTGCGTCACATAGCTCTTCTGCTGAGTAAGGACCCAACCTGGCCCTTCAGGCAGTGGGTTCCTGCTCCTTCTCTGCCTCCACCACCACCTTTCCTACTCAACCTGTGCTTTCTGAGTAACCTTGTGCATCCTTGTTGCTGTCACTAAAGAAATCCCTGGGGTGGATGGATCTGAGATGCTCCTTGGGTGGGTAGCAAGGTGTGATGCTGGCTGCTGGGCAGTGTTTGGGGGAGTGGCCTGCTTTCTAAGGCCGCGATTTTACCGGCGCTCAGAGGGCAGGTTTGGAGGCGGGTCAGAGGTTAAAGTTGTTTTGATTGACGGCGGGTTCCGTAGCTGCCGTCATCCCGCCTCCAGACAACCTTCCCAAGTGTCGGGTCCCCGATTTGCGAATGGACCCGACACCAAGCGGCAGGAAACGGATTAAAGGCAATGAACTGCCTATTAACAGGTACCTGTGAGCAGTTTTCAGGGTCTTTTTCGATTTTCCAGCTTCTGAGTCAGGTTTTACGACATCCAGACAACACGCCAGGTAAGTGTGGTGTGTTGTGAGTCTGGTCTGATGTTTGTGAAAAGATGACAGCTGCAGAAGAGGTGTCAAGGATGCCATGTTGCACATGGTGAGTTTCAGAGCAAAGAAAATGTCGGTTACTGCATTTTTAATACATATACAGATTTCTTTAGCTTACAAGTTTTTAAATCCAACTGTATGTCCAGTGGCACCTCATTGGGAGAATCTCTCTCACCAGTGACAGATCGCTTCTGTCATCTCACCTGCAGCTGCCATCTATTCCAGCAACATCAGAGCCAATGAAACAATCAGACCTTGGTCCTCTAAACCCTTCCACAATCATCCCCAACACCAACATCACCAACCTTCTCCGCCATCACCTGATGCTGCACTGGACACAGGGCATCAGCCCCTGATAACATTGCTGGCCGGGAGGCCAGCGATGGCATCACCATAGCCAGACTTTCTTCACTTGATGCTGTAAACCCTGGGTGCCACATGATGCACCAGGTTGACACCATCCCACACCAGCACCATGAGGCATCCCTTTAATATCCAAGGCATTCCATGCACACACATCACTATAGCAGTGTGGGGGGTGGCGGGAGTTTGACTGAACAATCACTGGAACTCAGTAAGACACTTCTCAATCTGCGCTCAGATCTGTCCAAAAAGGAGCACTTTTTGAAAAAGAGATTTCACTGTATGACAGCACATTACCAGAAACTTCACATGGGCATTGGCTAAACCTCTCAAGTGCCCACCCTTGTGTGTTGTTAGTTGGTATGCTTGCAGTAGGATGAGAGTGAATGTGAGGGGTGGCTAGTGAGATGGGGAAGTGATAAAGTAGATAGAGAGGATTGGTGGAGGTGCAAGGTAAGTTGGTGTCCTGGGGAGGTCTCTTCCGCCCTTGGAAGGGAAGAGAACCTCCCTGCGTACTGTGACTCTCTCCATAAGCATATGGAGGGAGTCATTGAAGAGCCTGGGTGCAAGAGTTCACCTTTGTGCAGTGATTGTCAGTGTTTTCAACACCTCAATGCTGTCAAACACTGAAAAATCAACTGTCAAAATAAAATTGTGCATGGTCCCTTTAAGGAAATCAGCAGATGACACGTCATCAAATGACGTCATCAGACCCGCTTTCTGTTAATTGGCCGGTAAGCCCACAGGACAGGCTTAACAAAGCCAATCAAGGGAAAATCACGTCTGTAGAGCGGAGGCAGCTGGGGGTGGGACTGGAACCCGGAAACCAGCTGACCCGCCCCCATCCTGACACCGATGAGAAAATCGCGACCTAATTGTTCCGAGAGGAAGGAAGACATCTTACAACAGTTGAATCACATGCATAATGACTTTCATCAGAATTTTGCACACCTTCTTCTGCTTGAGTACATGCATCGGTGGCAGTCAGTAAGTTGGCAGATTAATAAAGGGGAAGATGAAACTGGTACTAGTCAATATATTGGAGTGGGGGGGAGAGGCTCCAGCTTCTCGATCTACCACCCCATCTACAGCCTCCATGCCAAGTAACCCGAGTGTCACCTCTTCAAAACAACAATGGACTTGTAATTAAATGGCCCTACTCTAAAATGGGTAAGTTCTCTGTGGTAATGTACCACTTTACCTACAAGGAGAAAATTGAAGGCAGAAATTCACATTGTTAGGAAGAGCTACAAGAATAAGTCAAAATTAGATGAGATCACATGGGCATGCATTATGCAGCTACATCGGCAAGGACAGAAAATAGAAGTTGTGAGTGAAGACTAAATGGACACGTGTGTAAGCGGATAGAGTGAGGGGTTTAAAGAGTGCAACGTGTCATACACACTTAAGAGAATGTCACACTTCTTGGGCATTTATTTACAGACTTTGTGAGGTCGCTAAACTTCTTTGACTTGCACCCATGTTCTGTGAGTGTTGCTCAGAGTTGGCATGGTTTGTCACATGGTTAGTATGAGCATGCTCAGTTCGCTATGGCCTAATAAACAAGCACATGTCTCTGTCCTTCATTTGTTCTATCCACATATATTACATTTTTGGCGATGAGAATGGGATCCCAAAGCCATTTTTAGGGATCATGGAAGGACACAGTGTTCAACCTTCAAGTGGACAAGTTTAAGGTGAATTTGTGACACCTAAACTGAATTTTTGCGATGTTTTACTGTTAATGCTGATGCAGAATTATCTGTTCTTTGCCTTTGTGTGTATGTATACACAGCAACAGCAGCGCTGATTCTCACAGGTACACAGGTAGAGTGCTGAGCCACTGTTCAACCAGATCGGGACAATCATGGCCGCGCCTACGTGATTCATCGGAAGACTCGGCATGTATGACCGAGCTCGCAAACCATTCAGTTCTTACATTAAATGGATGGAGATGTTTTTTAGGGCCAATAACATTATTGAGACCGAAGGTGCAGATGAGAATGTTCAAGCTCAAAATAAAGTAATTCGTGAATGTGAAAAAGCAATTTTTCTAATGGAGATCGGGTCAGATGTCTACAGAATGTTGACAAACCTACTTGTGCCAGGGAAAGTGAAGGATGTGTAGTTTGAAGACGTTGTCGAGAAACTCGAGGACCATTTCAACCCAAAGCCATTAGAAATAGCAGAGAGCTATAAGTTTGGTACCAGAAACCAAAAACAAAGTGAAACCATCAGTGAGAACATTGTAGCTCTTAAAAACCTGTCTTTGCATTGTAACTTCGGCACATTTTTGGATCGTGCGTTGTGAGATAAGTTTGTGTGTGGACTGGTGGATGAGCGCACACAGTCCAAGTTACTGAACACTCTGAACCGAACGTTTGACATAGCATGCAAAATTGCCCTATCTATGGAGATGGCGTCTAAGAATGCTAGGGAGCTCCGTCCAACTCAAGTGACTAGTGCAGCTGAGGTCTACAGTCACAAAGCCACCGCCAAACCTAAAGCTCTGAGACCAAGTCAAAAGCATATCGGTGAAACCAGTTCAGTGAATTGTTATCGCTGCAATGGAAATCACTCACCACAGTCCTGCCAATACAGAAATGTGACGTGTTTTCACTGCCAGAAGCAAGGCCATATTTCAACAGCTTGCAGAGCTAGATCTAAAGCAGGAGGTAAGAACCATTCCAGTGGCAATGCAAAGCAGTGACAACAAAAGGGGGGAGTTCACAATATTGAAGTGAACACACCTGATGTTGAAGAACTAGGCATCTACAGTACAGGTTGAGTGTCCAAAATCCGGGGTTCTGGAATCCAGAATGTTCCAGAATCCAGACTCTGGGACGATTGGTGGCAGGGTCGTCCGGAATCCGGAAAATATTCCGGAATCCGGACACCCTGAGGGAGGCTTACCAAAAACCGGAAATATCGCAACCTGGGCCCAGGCATTTCCGGACTCGGAATGTGTTTCTGATGTCCGAAGTCCGGAAATATCGCAACCTGGGCTCGGGCGTTTCTGGACTTCGGACATCAGAAACACGTCCCGAAGTCCGGAAAAACCCGAAAACCAGCTTGGCCTCGATCCCGAGGTTGCCGGATTCGGGACGCTCAACCTGTATCTATGCCACTAGTGGCAATGCTAGCAGTTGTGAGATAGACTTCTGTACAAAACTTTTGATCAATGACTAATGTACTGATATGTGAATCAACACAGTGGTGGACTGCTCTATCATGAGTAAGGACACATATGAGAGTAAGTTTAATCACATACCACTTACAAAGAGTACCGTAGAGTTAAAAACCTATTCTGGAGAAATCCTAGAGACATGTGGACAAATGGAACGTACAGTTCAGCACAATGGCCAGTCAGTAAAGCTGCCTATTATGGTAACGAGCTACAACAACAGGCCAACCCTCATGGGCAAAGACTGGTTGAGAAAGTTAAAACTAGACTGAAAAAACATCTTCAGTGTAGATGCTTCAAAGAAGTGACTCGACACAATGCTGAACAAGTAGGAAAGCAGGTTCACAGACAGTTATGAGGGCATCACTGGGTATGATGCGTCTATCTGCATCAAGTCCAATACGAAGCCTGTCTATTGTAAGGCAAGGTCAGTCCCCTATGCGTTGAAAAGTCAGGTGGAGGAAGAACTAGAGAAACTCAGAGACAACGGAGTGCTAGTAAAAACTGACAAAAGTGAATGGGCTACCCCGATCGTGGTAGTGCCCAGGGCAGACAAAACTGTACGCTTGTGCGGTGACTACAAAATTACTATCAACCAAGCAGTTGACGATGAACAGTACCCATTACCTACATCACAAGATTTGTATGCAGCGCTCTCTGGGTCAAAGGTTTTCTCCAATCTTGACCTGTCACATGCTTACGCTCAGCTGAATGTTGACAAAGAGAGTCAACAATATCTCACCATCAACACACACAAGGGACTACTCATACACCAAGCTGCCGTATGGTGTAAAGTCCTCCCCTAAAATCTTCCAGTCTACGATGGATAAGATTTTGCAAAGAGTTCCAAATTGCTTATGCAACCAAGACGATGTGCTGATCACAACAAGCAGTGAGGAAGAAAATCTAGAAGTGTTAGATTTAGTGCTTCAAAGGTTGAATTCCCATAACGTCAAATTGAAAAGGAGTAAATGTGCTTTTGTGCAGCCCGAGATTGTGTACCTTGGACTGAAAGTTGATGCAAATGGCTTGCAACCAGTGAAGAAAAAGGTTGATGCTGTCATCAATGCTCCAAAGCCATAGAATGTGTTTGAGTTAAGATCTTTCCTTGGAATGGTCCAGTACTCTGTACGTTTCTTACCTGAGTTAGCGACCATGTTAGCTGCACGAGCTCCTCAAGAAGGATGTCCAATGGAAGTGGACAAAAGCGCAACAGGAAGCTTACAACACTTTTAAGAGCAGTCTCTCTAGCAATGCTCTACTTGTGCACTACGACACAGAGCGTGAGCTTAAGTTAGCATGTGATGCTTCCAGCTATGGTGTGGGAGCTGTCATAAGCCACATAATGGATGATGGCCAAGAGAAACCAATCACGTTCACATTGCGAACCCTCACAAAGAGAGAAAGAAACTACATGCAAATTGAAAAGGAAGCACTCACCATAGTGCTTGGAATCAAGAAATTCCAACAGTTCCTGATCGGCAGAAAGTTTACCCTGATAACCGATCACAAACCGCTCCTAGCAATATCGGGGCCCAAATCTACCATCCCTGCAATGGCCGCATCAAGAATGCAACGTTGGGCAGTGTTGTTGTCAAAATATGACTACACGATTGAATATCGCACTTCAAAGCAAAACGCAATCGCAGATGCTTTGTCCAGGTTGCCACATGAAGACTCATGTGTTGGGAGTGAAGGTGAGATTTTCACGCTAGGTGCAGTTTGTTGTGTATGTCCCTTTAAGGGAATAACTGGTCTCAGACTGCAGTACCGGCAGTGACCACCTCTGTATAAAAGGCGCTAACAGCCTTCTGTAGTTTCAGTTTCCAGAGTGTCTCCATTCAGTAAAGACTTGTTAAACCAACTCCTGCATTCTGTGTCTCCATTAACACACGGATTTAATACTGGCGACGAGTAAGAAACGAACTTACCTGCAACTTGGCAGCACCTCGGACGACGTTGTTGAAGGTCGAAGCCAGAAGAAAGAAAAAAAAATATCATCTAAAGAAACTCGAGAAACGGGCGTCGACCGTGGGCAACCGCCCTCCAAATCATCGGATTGAAAACTTGCAGGAGAGACTGTCAAGAGCCAGGCTTGGTTCTCCAGTCTGTGGTTTCCCAGCTAATCGGGCTGGTGGCAGGTAGTGCACTGATCCTTCCTGGGCTGCGGCGGGCTAGAGCTCGATCGGGTGGCTCTGCAACGGGGCCGGGCAGCAAGTCGGGAAGCAAAGAGAGAGAGAGAGGGTGGAGCACACAGGGCGCGGCCGGTGCTTCGCAGCCAGGCAGCGTTAGGACCTAAGAAGAGGGAGGGAAGTGTCCCAGAGGGTCTGCTCCACGACGGGAACGGTTAAAAATAAAAATACCGCGGAGAACGGCGTTGACAGCAGCGGCGGGAAAGCGCGGGAGGCGCCATCTTAACTCGGCGGGGAAGAAGGAAAAGCGCGGGAGGCGCTATTTTGATCCATCGGGGACGAAGGAAAAGCGCGGGAGACGCCATCTTAGATTTTCAAGATGCCAAAGACTGGCGATATCACTGCCTTCGATAATGCAATAGAAGACTGGACCACGTATGTGGAAAGAGTCGAGGTATATTGCGAGGCAAACGAAATAGCCGAGGAGAAAAAGGCATCGGTATTGCTAAATTTAATGGCCGCAAGAACGTACGGCCTATTGCGGGACCTGATTACTCCAGCCAAACCGAAGGCGAAGAGTTTTAACGAAATTGTTGCTATCCTACAGGAACACTTAAATCCTACACCGCTGCTGATAACAAAGATTTAAATTCCACAGGAGAAATCAGCATAAAAATGAGAGCAATGCTGATTACCTTACGGAACTACGCAAGCTATCAAAGCACTGCCAGTTCGGAGCAGGACTGGCAGATACCTTACGGGACAAATTTGTCTGTGGACTCCTGAGTGAAGGAACCCAGAAGAGGTTACTCTCAGAGAAAGAGCTGACGCTAGATAAGGCTTTCAGCGTGGCAGTATCGTACGAAGCAGCAGCAAGGGGAGCTGCGGAAATACAACAAAAGACACAGGAATACGGCACCCATGAAATGACATGGGGATTTGCAAAATGTTATCGCTGCGGCAGAACAAACCATGACCAGAAGGACTGCTGGTCCAAGGGCAAAATATGCAGGCAATGCGGAAAGATGGGACACATTGCACGAGTTTGCAGGTCTGAGAAGAAGACTAACGACAACAAAAAGGCTACTAAGGAACCGTACAGGAAAGTACAAAAGATGACGGACAGTAGTTCCGAAGACCAGATGAGCGATAGTGAATCCGGGAACAAGAGACTAAGCTGTCTCAAACTTCACAACGTAATCGCAAAAGAGGATCACCGAACCATTTGGGTCACCCTCACGATAGCAGGGTCCCAAGTCAAAATGGAATTGGATACAGGATCAGCTCTAACCGTCATGAATCGACGAGACTACGAGCGGCTATTCTCACACATACCCTTGAGAGAGACATCCATTGTCTTGAGGACGTATACGGGGCAAAAAGTATACCCCAGAGGAAAAATAAGGGTGCCTGTCAATTACAACGGCAAGAAAATACGGAAATTGTATCTCTACATTCTGCAAGATGGTGGACCACCGTTATTGGGACGTGAATGGATCAGAAAGATAAGTTTAGACTGGCACTCCATTCAGGCACTGATGGTGGCTGGTAAAAAGGATGACGACGTCACTCCTGGACGATTGTCAACAATCTTAGCTGACGCCAAAGAGGTATTTCAACAAGAACTGGACACTCTTAAAGGCGTAACCGCCTCGATAAAAATAGAAGAGAATGCAATTCCCAAGTTTTTCAAAGCAAGACCGGTACCATATGCAATTCGCCCAGCCGTCGAGGCAGATCTGGAGAATGCAGGCGTATTGTCTAAGGTAGACTGGAGCGAGTGGGTGACACCCATCGTTCCTGTCATGAAGAAAACGTTAAACAGTAAGTCTGAGGAGCCAAGGAAGGTTTGCATCTGTGGGGACTTCAAGGTGATGGTGAACCCAGTCCTTCACACAGTACAATATCCTCTTCCAAGGATAGAAGACATCTTCGCCTCACTATCTGGAGGGAAGCGTTTTACAAAAATTGACCTAGCACAAGCATATTTACAGATGGAGGTTGAAGAATCCTCTCGGAAGTATCTCACGATAAACACTCACAAAGGTCTTTACCAGTATCATCGATTGGTATTTGGAATAGCATCGGCTCCGGCGATATGGCAACGAGCAATGGAACAAGTCCTGCAAGGGATTCCGGGGACTCAGTGTTACTTGGACGACATCCTAGTGACAGGTGAAGATGACAGTGAACACCTTAACAACCTAGAACAGGTGCTCACTAGACTACGTGAACATGGGCTACGAGCCAACCGCCCCAAGTGTGAGTTTTTAAAGAAACAGATATCGTATTGTGGCCACGTGATTGACGAAGAGGGGTTACATAAGTCCCCTGACAAAATTGAAGCGGTTGTTAAGGCCCCAGTGCCTGAAAATGTGTCGCAACTGAGGTCATTCCTCGGATTGGTGAATTACTACCATAAGTTTTTACCGAATTTGTCCACAATCCTGCACCCACTGAATGCCCTACTATGAACGGGAGTAGCATGGAAATGGAGCAATGACTGTAAGCGGGCCTTTCAGAAGAGTAAGGACTTAATCACTTCAAGAGAAGTATTGGCTCACTACAACCCATCACTACCGATAAGACTGGCGTGTGATGCGTCTCCCTACGGCATTGGGGCGGTACTGTCACATAAATTCCTTGATGGTTTAGAGAGGCCGATAGCTTTTGCGTCACGCTCGTTAACTTCAGCCGAGCGTAACTACGCCCAGATTGACAGAGAGGCCCTCAGCCTAGTGTGGGGGGTGAAGAAGTTCAATCACTACCTGCACGGTCAAAAATTTACTCTAATAACTGATCATCAACCTCTTGTCTCCATTTTCAACCCTCAGAAGGGCGTACCGATAATGACAGCACAACAGCTACAGAGGTGGTCCCTTTTCCTAGGGGCACACCAATATGACATCAAGTACAAAGGAACTAAACAGCATGGGAATGCTGATGGATTGTCGCGCCTACCGTTGCCAATGGTGGAAGAAGAACTTGCATTGGATCCAATGGAGATATTCCACTCGACCATAGTCGAATGTCTCCCTGTGACAAATGCAAACATAGAAAAGGAAACACGAAATGACCAGACACTATCCCGTGTCTATGATTTAACGGTGAAGGGATGGCCAGCACATGGTGAACCACTGCTGCCAGCATTCTCGCCGAGAAGAGAACAGCTGTCAGTGTGCAGAGGAACCTTGATGTGTGAATCCAGAGTAGTGATTCCACCCAAATTGAAGGATAGAGTGCTCAATGAGTTTCATGAGGGTCATCTGGGAGGGGTAAAAATGAAGAACCTAGCTAGAGCGTTTGTGTGGTGGCCGGGAATCGATAGAGAAATCGAAGAGATGACCAAGAGCTGTACAGGATGCCAGAAGGTCCAAAATGCCCCACCACAAGTCCCTCTACATCCATGGGAGTGGCCCTCATCTCCATGGCAAAGGGTGCACATTGATTTTGCTGGTCCCTTCATGGACTCGATGTTTTTAATTGCGGTGGATGCACATTCAAAGTGGCCAGAGGTAATAAAAATGTCCTCAACCACCACAGAAAAAACTATCACAGTCTTACGAACCATATTCGCCAGGAATGGGCTGCCTGAACAGATTTGCTCTGACAATGGACCACAGTTTGTGTCTGAAGAGTTCCGGAGGTTCTTAAAGAACAATGGTGTTAAGCATTACACATCCGCCCCATATCATCCAGCCACTAATGGATTGGCCGAGAGGTTTGTTCAAACATTCAAGAAGGCTATCAAGGCAATGTGTAATGAAGATATACCCCTACAACACAAGGTGGACAACTTCTTGTTTGCCTACCGGAATGCGACACATGCGGTTACCAACCAAACTCCTGCCATGATGTTCTTCAATCGAAGACTACGATGCCGCTTGGATTTGGTTAAGCCGAACATCAGAAGAGATGTGGAGAACAGGCAGTTTCAGAATATGAATGAAAGGCCGACCAGGAGTTTTAAGATAGGTCAACCAGTTTTGGCCCGGGACTACCGCACAGAGAAATGGCAGCCAGGAACGATCTGTACACGGCAAGGACCTCTCATGTATACCGTGGACGTTGGAGAGAGCATTGTAAGACGCCATGCTGACCAGATTCTAGAGTCACTGGAAAACGTCAGCTCCACACCACGATCTGATACACCTGGCGATGAAACCGACGTACCAATTGCATCTACCGCAGAATCGGTGATATTGGAAGCAGATGAACCAAACAACGACATTGATCCCGACTCAACTTTACCAGAAGAACCTGATACCCGAAAGAGGCGTTATCCAGACAGAATCAGGAAGCCTCCTCAAAGAGTGAACTTATAATTGCTTAACCTCAACCAATGTATCTAGCAACCGTAATTGTAATTGTAATTAGTAATCATTTCGTTGTTAAATGAATGTTATGTACTGTTTATCTAAAAGGGGAGGAATTGTTGTGTATGTCCCTTTAAGGGAATAACTGGTCTCAGACTGCAGTACCGGCAGTGACCACCCCTGTATAAAAGGCGCTAGCAGCCTTCTGTAGTTTCAGTTTCCAGAGTGTCTCCATTCAGTAAAGACTTGTTAAACCAACTCCTGCATTCTGTGTCTCCATTAACACACGGATTTAATACAGTTGACAAAGACTTTCCCGTGAATGCAATTGAGATTGCAAATTAAACTCAAAAGGACTCAGTACTGAAAAGAGTGTATGAAAACACCTTGAATGGATGGACTGATCAGTGTCTGGACACAGAGTTGAAACCATTCCATAACCGTCGTACTGAATTGTCTTTTGAGCAAGATTGTATCAAGTGGGGTAATAGTGGTGGTACCTACTTCTTTGAGTTCGGAACCCAAACAAAACATCCTGAAAGTTGGTTCAACACCAAAACCTTTTGTAAGGAGATCAGGAAGGCTCCGCAAACCTGTTATAAAACTGGATTTGTAGTTAATTTAAAAATAAGCCAGGAGTTTTTGTTATGTGGTACATGTAATGCTGGGAAAGATGGGACCATAGATATGCTGTATTTGAGAGCGGAATTCATACATTTTTTTTAAGGGGAAGGCAGTGTAATGTATTATCACATAATTTGTCATATGGTTTAGTATGAGCATGCTCAGTTCGCTCTGGCCTAATAAACAAGCACATGAACTAGCAACTCATGGTGTCTGTCCTTCATTTGTTCTACCCACATATATTACAGCAACACCTACCAGGCATTCTGTGAGGTCAGTGTCCAATGTTCCATAATATTGCTGAGCCAAATCTGCTCCAGTAGCACCTCAAGACTAGTATCCAAAATCGTTGGGCTCTCCTTACTGCTCCATTGCTGCGTCTATAGTCCTAAGTGTCTACTATAAGATGAAACAAAACTTGCCTCCATAAACCCAACAGGCTTTAAGACCCAGCTGCAAGCTTATAAATCCTGCAGCATGTAGTGTCTGCAGCTCACTATGTTGTGAGTTTCCAATATGGGGTACTAAACATGCAGGAAGCTCGCTTGCTTAATATCAATGAGACAGGGATCAAATCACCAGGTGTGAAGCCCACTGCACCCACTTCTCTCCCGGTCTGCACCCTGATCAGATTTACCTGGATAAGTCTTAAACACCCGTGTGAAATTTTTATTTCTTATAATAATCAGTGATGAATTGCAGCAAGTTTTGTGGTTTGGACATATGGTCAGTAGGGATCAGCTAATGCATGCCCAAACTCATTCAGCTCAGACTTTGGTCTGAATTCAAATTGGGGTTGCCCTTGGTGCAGTTTTGGAGTGGTCCATCAATGGAATGAAAATTGGGCGGCTTCTATAATGGGCGAGTGCTTCAGCAGTTTACCGCCCAAGTAATGAATGTGAAAGTTACCCCAACATTTTAATTCTTCTTCGAGTAAGAAACACAGGTCCTGAAATCCCTGTCGCTGGAGCGGGCTTCAATTGTATTTACACCTGGTGGGGTGGTGGGGGGGGGGTGGGTGGCGGGTGGTGAGGGGGCATAAAAATGCAAATAGGATCTATGGCCGCGATTTCACCATTGGAGGCGGGATCGCGGCGGGAGAGCTGTTTGGTGGGTTCTGGTCCTGATCCTGGCTCCAGCCGCTCTGTGAAAAGGATTTTCCCTTGATTGGGCTTGTTAAGCCCACCCTGCGCGTTTGGCGGCCAATTAAATGGAAGCGGGTCTGATGACGTAATTTGATGACGTGTCATCAGCCGGTTTCCTTAAAGGGGACATGTCCACATTCATTTTCACAGCTGTTCTCTCAGTGTTCTGCAGCACCGACAAGCACTGCACAGAGGTGCACAGCTGCACCTAGGCTCTCGCATGACTCCCTCTCTATGCTTACGGAGGGAGTCACAGCACACAGGGAGCTTCTCTTCCCTTCCAATGGGCGGAAGAGACCTCCCCAGGAGATCAACACAGCCTGGTTGTACATTGCACAGGAGGACACAAGCAGGGATGTCGTCAGGATGACCAGGCTGCAGTGGTGCAAACCTTTCAATTATCTCAGTAGATCATGAAACGTTAGTACAAAGCCACACTCAAACTCATCCTGCTGTGCCTCTCATCACATCCCCATCACTCTGCCTTCCCTACCCTACTCCTGCACATCCTTACTCACACCAACTTACCTTGCACCTCCACCCATCTCTCTCTATCTAGCTACATTATCACATCCCTATCTCACTAGCCACCCCTCACACTCACCCTCACCCTAATGAAATCATACCAACTAACAACACACAAGGGTAGCCACTTGGGTGTTTTATCCAATATTCATGTGAAGTTTGTGTTAATGTGTTGTCAAACATTGAAATCTATATTTTCAACACTTTAACTTATTGGACAGATCTGTGCGCACCTTTAAAAGTGTCTTAGTGAGTTCCAGTTAATGTTCAGACATAACTCCCCCCCCCCCCTCCCAATTGTGATGAGTGTGAAAGGAATGGCTTGGACATTGTAGGGATGCTTTATGGTGCTGGTGTGGGGTGGTGTCAACCTGACGCATCATCCAAGGTGTACAGCATCAAGTTAAGTAAATCTGGCCATGGTGAGGCCATCCCTGGCCTCCCGGGCAGCAATGTTGTTAGGTGCTGATGCTTTGTGTCCTGTGCAGCATCAGGTGATTGCGGAGAAGGTTGGTGTTGTTGTTGGTGATGTTGGTGTGCCTGGTGATGTTGGTGTTGGGGCTGATTGTGGTGAGATTCTGAGGACCAAGGTGAGATTTTATCAAGGGCACCGATGTTGCTGGAATAGATGGCAGCTGAAGTTGAGATGACAGAAGCGATCTGTCAATAGTGAGAGAGCTTGCTCCAAGGAGGTGACACTGGATAGAGAGTTTACTCCAAACACTTCCAAACTGCATACAGCTCAAAAGTGTCTTCCAAGTCCTGAAAGCTCAAGCTTCTGACATTGGAAAGTGAACGGCTGTGAAATGGTAGCTTTCATACCACATTTGCAGCTGTCACCTATTCACAGCAATGGGGAGACATAGAAAACCCGACCTACTTACCTGACGTGATCTTCGAACGACGTGAACCCTGTTAAAAATGTGGTAAAATGGAAAAAGGCTGGCAAAATAGCAGTAAACAAGCACTTAACAAGCAGTTACGTATCTTAAATGCCTCCCCCACTGCTTGGTGTCACTTTGGAAACTGACATGGAGGCGGGTTCAAAGCAGTTTCCCAACCCGCTGTCAATCATTTCAATTTTGACAGCGGACCCGCCTCCAAACCCGCACCCTGAGCACCGGCAAAATTTAGCCCTTTGCTTTTGAATCTAGGGGCACAAAATATAAAAGGAAGGAGGTATTGGTGAACTTGTACAAGGGTATAATAAGAGCATTATGTACAGTTATGGGCACCACATTATATGACGGACATAAAAGCAAAGGTGCAGCATAGATTAAATAGAATGTTACCAAGGGTGGGTTTCAGAAATGAAGAGACTTTAGAAGTTAGGGTTTTTTCCTTTAGTGCTGAGAAGGTTGAGGGATGATTTGATAGAGAGTGCAGGGGGCCATTGAAGGGACACACGTCCCGCTGAAGGCACCACCTGATGAACCTGTCACGTTCATAAATAATAAAGGTTAACATTCATTGAATGTTATGATAGTCTGCGATGCTCAACTGCGCATTCTACATGTTAATGCAGGACATCGGGGAAGTGCTCATGATGCCTTTGTTCTTCGTCACTCCAACATCCACGATTTGTTCAGCAGGCAGGGACAAGGAGGTAAATGGGTTTTAGGGGACGAGGTAACTCTCTGAAGCCACGGCTGATGACACCCTTCCACATCACTAACAGCGCAGCACAGGAAAGCTACAACTGTGCCCGTGTGTCCACACAGCAAGTGGTGGAGAAGACAATCAGGATGCTCAAATCACGCTTTCAGTGGACAGGTTATGGGGTGTTTTACAGTATTTGCCTAGTATAGCGGTGAAGATTGTGGACATTTGCTGCACAATTTTGCTCTGCTGACCCATAACCTGGAAGACAAGATGCCAGTGGATCTGAAGGATCCTGACCCACGTGTTCCTGGGCCCATAGGTGGTGCCACACACACCGCACCCCCCAGACAGGACAGCTATAGAGCAGCTAGTGGCTCAGGTATTTGTACGATGACAGCCACCAGTTGAATTGAGCTGGACAAGGAAGTCCTGAATGTGTCCATGGAATGATTCCAGATTGTGACGCAAACATAAGGAAGGACAGGCGAGGTTTAAAGTGAAACAATCAAACTTTTAAATGTGCAACAGTTTAAACAACAGTCAACAAATTAACACAGATGAGAACAAGAAACTGCATTCTCATCAGGAAGAATTAACAAAGAAGTAGTGCATATTTTTTATAAATACTGTTGAGTCTGTGCTTTCAAATGTAGTTATGCTGAATAACTGGACACAGACTACAGAAATACTTAAACAGGTCGTTAGTAACTGAGGGTCAGGGCTGAACTGGAATACACTTTGCTCCACAGGGTTTATATACCAGTGTGGTCACCACCGGTACTACAATGTACAGGAGCCATCAAAAAGTAATCCATCACCTTAAAGTATCCTCTTAAGGTGGTACAGGTTACATACACTACAATTCCTCCCCTTTTAGCTTAACAGTGTACACCCCAATTTAAACATTACATGGATAACATATATACAACTTTCACACAAAACTGTTCAAAGATTCAGTCTCTGAGGAGGCCTCCTGATCCGGGCCGGATAACGCCTTTCAGGGGTCTCTGGTTCTCGTTGCTGGGGTGACTCATCCATTTGATCTCCTATGGATTGAACATCATCATGTACGTTCGAGTCTGAGGTAGATGCTACAGGCTCACTAACTTCTTCAACTGGTGTCTCTGCCGTAGACATGGGGTCGACCCTTGTTCTCGATTCCACAAGTTGGTCAGCATGACGTCGTATTACGTTCTCTCCAACGTCTACCGTGTACATCAAGGGTCCTTGTCGGGCACGAATTGTTCCGGATTGCCATTTATCATTCCTATAGTCCCTGGCCAACACTGGTTGTCCTATTTCGAAACTCCGAGTGGCCTTGTTATTTACGTGCTGGAATTGCTTGTTTTCGACTTCCCTACGCACATTGGGTTTTAACAAATCCAACCGGGACCGCAACCTCCTGTTATAGAACATTATGGCAGGGCTTTGATTTGTCACTGCATGCGTGGCGTTTCGATATGCCATCAGGAAATTGTCCACCTTGTGTTGTAGTGGAATATGGTCTTCGCTCATGGCCTTTATCGCCTTTTTGAACGTTTGTACAAATCTCTCGGCCAACCCATTGGTAGCCGGATGATATGGGGCAGATGTATAGTGTTTCACCCCATTCTTTTTCATGAATTTCTGGAATTCTTCTGACACGAACTGTGGTCCGTTGTCTGAACATATTTGTTCCGGCAACCCATTCCTTGCAAATATGGTTCTTAGAACTGCGATCGTCTTTTCAGAGGTAGTGGTCGACATCTTAATCACTTCTGGACATTTAGAATGTGCATCTACCGCTATCAAAAACATGGAATCCATGAATGGACCTGCAAAGTCGATATGCACACGTTGCCATGGGGTTGAAGGCCATTCCCACGGATGCAGCGGTGCAATTGGAGGTGCGTTTTGAACTTTTTGGCACCCTGAGCAGCTTTTAGTCAGATCCTCTATTTGTCTGTCGATACCTGGCCACCACACATAAGCCCTAGCAAGACTTTTCATCTTGACTCCCCCCAGATGACCTTCATGCAGTTCCTTCAGAACTCTCTCCCTTAATTTAGGAGGAATAATCACCCTTGTTCCATACATCAATGTTCCTTGACAGACGGACGGCTGTTCTCGTCTGGCTGAGAATGCTGGTAACAGTGGGTCGCCATGTGCTGGCCATCCATTCACTGTCAAATCGTAGACCCGAGACAGTGTCGGGTCGTTTCGGGTCTTTCTCTCAATACTCGCATTGGTGACTGGTAAGCATTCGATGATGGTCGAGTGAAATATCTCGACAGGGTCAACTGCCGGTGCCTCTTCCGCTGTAGGTAGTGGCAGGCGCAACAGCCCATCAGCATTACCATGTTGCTTTGTACCTTTGAATTCGATATCATATTGATGTGCCCCTAGGAAAAGGGACCATCTCTGAAGCCTCTGCGCCGTCATAACCGGAACACCCTTCTTAGGGTTAAAAATGGAAACCAACGGCTGGTGATCTGTCAGCAGCATAAACTTTTGGCCTTGCAGGTAATGGTTAAATTTCTTAACTCCCCACACGAGGCTGAGAGCCTCCCTATCTATCTGAGCATAGTTGCGCTCTGCGGAGGTCAATGATCTGGATGCGAACGCGACTGGCCTTTCCAAGCCATTTGGCAACTTATGTGAGAGCACTGCCCCGATACCATATGGAGAAGCATCACAAGCTAAGCGAATAGGCAGCGTTGGGTTAAAGTGAGCTAACACTTCCTTAGAGGTGATCAGTGCCTTGCTTTTTTGAAAAGCCCGCTTACAATCCTCGCTCCACTTCCATGGTACTCCCATTTGCAAAAGAGTGTTCAGCGGGTGTAACACTGTGGATAAATTTGGAAGAAACTTGTGGTAATAGTTAACCAACCCAAGGAACGACCTCAACTGGGATACATTTTCCGGAGCGGGAGCTTTCACAACAGCTTCGATCTTGTCAGGTGACTTATGGAGCCCCTCCTGGTCAATGATGTGGCCGCAGTACGAGATTCGCTTTTGAAAGAACTCACATTTCTGGCGATTAACTCTGAGTCCATATTCTTTCAATCTGGTGAGCACCTGCTCCAAATTCGCGAGGTGCTCCTTATCATCATCTCCTGTAATCAGAATGTCGTCCAGGTAGCATTGTGTGCCTGGAATTCCCTGCAATACCTGCTCCATGGCCCTTTGCCAAATCGCTGGAGCCGATGCCACTCCAAAAACCAGTCTATTATACCGATATAAGCCCTTATGTGTGTTGATCGTGAGATACTGGCGTGACGCTTCATCAACTTCCATCTGTAGGTACGCCTGCGCCAGGTCTATCTTGGTGAAGTGTTTCCCGCCAGACAGCGAAGCGAAGATATCCTCAATCCGCGGAAGCGGATATTGCACCGTGTGAAGAACCGGATTAACAGTGATCTTGAAATCGCCACAGATGCGAACCTTCCCAGGTTCCCCCGGCTTGTTGCTCAACGAACGCTTCATGACGGGAACAATGGGTGTGGCCCATTCGCTCCAGTCCACCTTTGACAGTACTCCTGAACATTCTAGCCCTTCCAGCTCTGCTTCCACAGCAGGTCGTATCGCATAAGGTCTGGCTTTGAAAAATTTTGGGTTTGCATGTTCTTCAACCTTGATGTTTGCTGTAATTCCTTTCAGTGTTCCCAGTCCCTGTTGGAACACCTCCTTAGCATCATCCAATATTTTGGACAGTTGTTTAGGTTTGACGTCGTCCTCTTTACAGGAATCTACAGTTAGTGCTTGTATGGAATGCCAGTCCACATTTATTCTCCGGATCCATTCCCGTCCCAGTAGTGGCGGACCTCCATCAGGTAACACATACAAGTCCATTTCCTGACTTTCTTTACCATTGTAGACCACATTTACCTTTATCTTTCCGATGGGGTATACTCTTTGCCCCGTGTATGTTTTCAATACAATCTCCGTATCCCTCAGGGGAATGTGTGAGAATAACCTTTTGTAATCTTGCTTATTCATGACCGTCAATGCCGATCCAGTGTCCAATTCCATCTTCACTTGGACTCCTGCTATCCGAAGCATGACCCAGATAGTTTGGTGGTCTGCTGTGTTACCCACATTATGTATTTTTAGACAACCCAGTTCCTTACTGCTGGAGTCTGAATCCGTCTTCTGTTCATCCGAACTGTTCTCTGTCACCTTGTGTACTTTTTTGTACTTCTCCTGCGGCGACTTTTTGCTGCTGGTCTTCTTTCCTGACCGGCATACTCTCGCTATGTGACCAAGTTTGCCACATTGCCTGCATTCTTTATCTTTGAACCAGCACTGGTTCTGGTCATGCGTTGTCCTTCCGCAACAATAGCACTTTACTGCGCCCAATGCCATTTCATTGGTGCTGAATTCCAATGGCCTTTGCTGCATTTCTGCAGTGCCTCGTGCTGCTGCCTCGTGCGATGCTGCAATGCTGAAAGCTTTGTCCAGCGTAAGATCCTTTTCCTCTAGCAGTCGCTTCTGGGTTCCTTCCCTTAGGAGCCCACACACAAACTTATCTCTCAGTGCGTCTGCTAGTCCTGTACCGAACTGACAGTACTTTGATAACTTGCGCAGTTCGATTAAGAATTCAGCGTTGCTTTCCTCTTTAAGTTGAATTCTTTTGTAGAATTTAAATCGTTCCGCTATCAGCAGCGGCGTGGGGTTTAAATGCTCTTGCAGGATAGTAACAATATCCACGAAACTCTTTCCTACCGGTTTATCTGGTGTTACAAGGTTCCTTAATAACCCGTACATCTTTGCACCCATCGAGTTTAATAGGGTTAGTGCTTTCTTATCCACCGGTACCTCATTCGCTGTACAGTAAACTTCAACGCGTTCCACATAAGTGGCCCAATCTTCCACATCGCTATCAAAAGCAGTGATGTTACCCGTTTTTGGCATCCTTGTTGAGTTTCCTTTCCTTCAGATTATGATTATTATTTATTTTATTTTTCAAAATGGCAGCTTCCCGCGCTTGGCGGCTTTTCCCGCGCTTGTCTTCTTCCCCCGCCGACTAAAAATGGCGATTACTGCGCTGTTGCTGTTCTCGCCTCCCAGCGGTCCTTTATTTTCCCCGACGCTGCTGCTGTTGTTCCCCGCCGCTCCCGCGGTCCTTGTGGACATAAACGCTTTTCTGGCTGCTGCGCGTCTCTGCCCCGATTGCAGTCCGGCCCCTGACACTGGTTGCGGTCATGTTCTCCGCCCTTTTCGTCGTTTCCCTCCCCTTCTCTTACTGACAACTCGGCCGACTTCCCCCCCGTGCCGCTCGATCGGGCTTACCCGCCGCTGTCGTCGAAGGGATGTTCACTGATGTTAGACTTCGTGGCCAGAACCCAACCCGGGTTCCCGATTGCCTCCCATGCTATGCAGTGCCCAGCAGGATGTTGAGGGTGGATGTCCTTGTTCGACGCCCGTTTCAGAGGCGAAGCTTCCTTTGATGCAACTGCCACTAGGTAAGATCAGACTCGTCGCCACTGTTGGGTCTGTGTTTCCAAATGTAGTTATGCTGAATAACTGGACACAGACTACAGAAATACTTAAACAGGTCTTTAGTAATTGAGGGTCAGGGCTGAACTGGAATACACTTTGCTCCACAGGGTTTATATACCGGTGTGGTCACCACCGGTACTACAATGTACAGGAGCCATCAAAAAGTAGTCCATCACCTTAAGGTATCCTCTTAAGGTGGTACAGATTACATACACTACAAATACTGCAAAAAAATTATAATTCACTGGACTTTATTAACAGTGGCAATCGTCATTCCACAGTGAACGTGTATGCATCACTGCCTGTGAACTGAGCAGTGGACGGGTCACATTGTCCACATGCCTGATACGAGACTCCCAAAACAAGCGCTCTACTCAGAGCTCCGGCACAGCAAGAGAGCCCCAGGTGGGCAGAGGAAACGCTTCAAGGACACCCTCAAAGCCTCCTTGAAAAAGTGTAACATCCCCACCAACACCTGGGAATCCCTGGCCCAAGTCCGCACAAAGTGAAGGAGAAGCATCTGGGAAGTCGCCGAACACCTCGAGTCTCTTTGCTGGGAGCAAGCGGAAGCCAAGTGCAGGCAGCGCAAGGAGCGCACGTCAACCCAAGCACCCCACCTACCCGCCCCTTCAACCACCGTCTGCCCCACCTGTGACAGAGACTGTAGGTCCCGCATTGGACTCATCAGTCACCTGCGAGCTCATTTTTAATGTGGAAGTAAGTCATCCTCGGTTCCGAGGGACTGCCTAAGAGAGAGAGAGAGAGAGAACTGAGCAGCAGTAGTAATACTATATTGATGTAGTCTGTTGAAAAGTAGTGGTTTGTTTGAAAAGTAGTGCTAGATTTCTCCTGTGACAACAGTTGCAAATGTAGATTGGTTCAAAAGTTGTAAACTTTTTCGAAGTATTAAAAAGTTTCAAATGACTTCTCATACAATTATTAACAACACTTGTAAATGTAAACATGCTAAACATCAGTACAAATTTTCAAAGTTTCAAAAAAAATAGACAAGCTTGTCATAGTTGGGGGGAAAACTTTGAAACTCAGATTTATCTATCAGCAAAAGTGCCTGGAGTTTTGTGCAGAATGATTTTCAGTCCCCCTGTCCTCAGCACAGGAAAACCCTTTTCGTCTTTGCACTCTGTGTGGCAAAGTTGTCAGGTGACAGATCTTAAATTTAATTCTGTACTAGCTCTGTTTTCTTAATAAGATTAGCCTGAGTCCAATCCTTTTAGACTAATTTAATGTAGTTCATGCACATTATATACACTACTTAAAAGTTTGAATTCGTGTTTAAATCTTTTTACTACATTTGATGTACTTTATAATACAATAAACCAGTATATGTACATTCGATGTACAATAGATATGAATCATTTGACACTATAGTTTCCATTAACACTTTTAATAAGAACACTTTATGAAGTGTAGCATTCTGAAAGGTTAAAATGTACTGAAACTGGGTGCTGCATTAGCTCAGTGGATGCATTACACCCTCTGGTGTGGTTCAGTCATACCGAAAATGAAGGCTCCAAGTTAAATCCTTGACATGAGCCAGGCTTATGGTAGAAGTGATAAAACTGTACTCAACATTCTGGGAGAGGGTGGGGCTGGGCTAGCAGGGAAAAAAAATCAGTGAAGGTCCCCGTTCCTGGTCGCTCTCCAGTGATCACTGCTGGAACTTTCTGCTGAAAGTGCATGTGTGTGGATGTTAGGCAACAGTACTCGTTCTGCAGTGATATTCCCCCACATTTCAGTAACTTGCCAATTTCATTATGCTGGTTCACATGAGTGACATTTGAACAAGGTACCAGAGATCTACTGGCATCTGCAAAATTGTATTCAGGGGAAGGGTGAAGAGAAGTAAAGGGAAAGAAATGTGTTGAATCATATTTGCCTTCTAACCAAGTTAATGAAACTGGTTGAGCAGGTACAAGTAAAATGTGAAATAACAGAACTCAAGTTCCACTGTGTCGTTATGTAAACATTGATCAGTAGTGTTCAGAACTATTACAGCAATGACCAATGGAAACTTACAAGGCCGGAATTTTCCGGGGTGGTAGCAGGCGTGATCGGTGGCGGCGGGTTGGGTGGGAAAGTTGTTATTTTTGACAGCGGGTCGGGAACCCACTGTCATCCCGCACCTTTCCTCCAGGCGTGTCATCGCGGAACCGACCCAACCGGCAGCAGCGGGCGACCCAATTGAAATCATTATCAGGCACTTGAGAACCTTTTTTCATTTACTTTTTAAATTTCCCTGCCTGGCCACGGGATTCACGCAGCTCCAGAGAAGGCCCTACTTCTTTCTTCAGTGAGATTTGTCGACACCTTGTATGTCGCCAAATGATGTTATGCAGCTGGTTATCATCTGAAGTTATAAAAGTTTAGGTCAACATCTGTGGTGGGAACAGATAAGTTAACATTTCACGTGTACAATCCTTCACCGAACAGAAAAAAATTATTCTCTTTATTAGGGTTTTAATTTTTTTGAATGACTATGCATGTACAAGTCCATATCCATATACTTAGGTTTGTTTTCACCTTCTTTCTGTCTTCAAACCCACCTTGGTTTAGTCTATGTGCAGGTTCAGAAACATCTGGCTGCTGGCTTCCCATCTGTTGCTGCTCAGTCACCTCACGCTGTGGTATGTTCACAAATTGCTTTGCTCACTGCGTGAGGAGTTGCTGAAGAAATGTGAAGAGGATCAAAATACTTAAGAAAGCCTTCAGCAAACTTGTCAACATATTTAGTGACATGCAGACTCTTGTAACAAAAAATCATCTTACTAGCTTTTCACTTCAAAGGATTTGCAAGCAATGTTTCCATTTTACTTAAAAAAAAACTCTACCTCCTAGTTTCAAATGGTCTGCCCATGACAATATTGTCCCAAATGGAAGATAAAGAAATGGATACACAGACATAAAGACATTGAAATCCAGATTGAGGGAGAAACCATGAGCGACACACATGAATGTGCAGTTTGTCTGGCAGTGGGGAAGATAGAAATCTTGACACAGAGTGAGACAGTGAGAAACCACAAGAGGTGGGCTGACAAATTGAGAGAAAGGCATACACAAACTGGGAAACAGATAAAGAGCAGTACAAAAGAAACATGTACAAACACACGCAATCATGTGAGGCACATACAGACGAGGTAGAGAAACAAGAGTCTTACATACATAAAACACAAGATAGAGAGACACACATCCAAAAATGTCAAGGAGGCCATTTGGGTAGCACAATTACTTGACTGTGATCATTGAAATACATGCTACAAAAATGATCCCTGCCTACCTTTGCAGGAAATGTTGCTTCCGTTCTTCCTTCCCAGATCCTCCTCCACTCACTCCCCTCCCACTCCGCACGCATATTGTTAAGTTCTTTCAACAATAACATTGCCTCCAACAAAGATATATTTTTTAATTGTTTTATTGCCTAGGTAAAGAACTCACAACATTTTACAACAGATAGCTTTATTCTCCCAATGAGAGCAACATTTCAAAATAAGTACATATATTTGTAAATAATTATACATTTCAAATATCACTTTTAAACAGACCCAAACTTGTTTACATTCTTGAGGATCGTTTTTTCATTTAGCAGTGTTGTAACAACAGTTAAGGCATATCGCTACCATTAGCAGTTATGGAGGATGACCATTTTCACAGTGTACAGTACAGACCATGTTTTATTGTAGGATATTAACTACAAACAGAAGTCACAGAAAACAGAAAGAATACATTTCCATCACAAGAATTGTAAACTAGATTTGACAGTATGCTTAGTTTTGAGAATAGCTACAAATCACATTTGTCGAAAGGCAGCTCAAAACAGTAATTTGAAATTTGATTACGTTTTTGCCCATTAAAAGGAACTGTATCCCTACAAGCATTTCTAAATCACCAGCAAATTAAGTTACCGTTTTCTGACTGGATACTGTATGTATTATACGTGCGTATGTAGACTGAAACAAATATATTTCTACCACATTCTTTCATGTTTAAAGTTGTTGAAAAAGCCAAGAACACAATCCGAGCCTCCAGTTAAATTTCAGGGGAGATAAAGTGGTCTTTCCTACATTTGTTTTCCTAATCTCTTTGTACTTTACACTTTGGCAGCAGGTAACAAATGATTTCTTAGCAGAGTAAAACCAAGTACTATTAACAGAGGAGGAGAAAAGGAAAAATTGCAGTAAGATTTTAAGAATTGCGTCTTGTTTCCAGAACTGAAAAAAAGTCATTTTAAGCCAGATTACATTTCCAAACAAAGCTAAAATATAAAGCAAAGCACAGAATGAGATAAAAATAGCATTCAGCCCATTAAACCTGTTCCTTCCATATATAATTTACCCTAATACAGACTATACCTGACGTATGTAATCACTTGAGTGAAGATTGTGCAAATCTCTCTCTCTATCTTTCTCCCAAATAGGTAATCAGGCAAAATTTCATAACATCTATTTAAACTTACAACTCAACTCTCTTTTGAAGAAGTTTGTTGATATATTAAATGCTTTTGCTGGAATCTGTTACAAATATGCATTACTTTCAGGAGGAAAAACTCCAATCTCCAGTCTCGCTTTAGGCTTGTTCACTTTATAATAGTTCCCTCTAGTTTTGTTTTCGCAGGATAAAAAAAAATCTTAGCACAGGAACTGAATCTATGACTCTTATAAGGAAAATTTTCCAACCGCGTGCTCCTGGTATGGAGTCTCGCCCAGTAGGAGCATATATTAGGAAATCGCAGACGTGATTTCCTGACGTACGTTTCCAGTGCCAAAGCCATCATATTCAACACATATAAAAAGGATTCACAAGCACTGGAGTAAATATTGCTTCCTGTGCTCTTTTCATAATTACAGGTAAAAATAAATCAGAAATTACTAAATAAAGTCAATTTTGAAACATTAATGAAACATTATGTAAGTATTAGAGCTACTGCACTTTATTAAATATTCTTGGCAGATTTAAATATGGAAAAAAGTTCCTTTCAATATTCCCCAACGTGACAGCAAGACACATTGCAGAGTATATACCTCCATCTGCGTTCATATTGTTCCTTACTACCCTTATACAAAAGTAACTGAATTTGAAGCTCATTGTGGATAAATAATATTATAAATCCAGATGCTGTAGGGGACATAGCTTTGTATCATAGAGCAATAATTTAGACTGGCCAATATTAGTAGGAAATTATTAAAAAGCATTGCATTACCGGATAATCTACACCAAATATCAAGGCTATGCTATATAATCATTACTGGGTAAAAACTAAAGAAGTCCAACACTCCTTATAGTGATCACAGCAAGTCTAAAATCCTGAGTATTACATGGAGAACATTTCTGGATGTAATAATTAACCACTGTGACACCTTTGCCCCAATCATCTGTTTTATGCACATGCACAGACATGCAAAAACACACAGGCCTAGAAATTGGGTTTTGGCGCAGCGACGGCTTTAGCGCCGGAAGTTAGTGCCGGAGCTAAGTCGCGCTGGGCGGGCCAAAAATTCACTAGTTCTGCGCCCAAACGGCTGCCGGCGCTGCTGAAAGCTGTTTGCGCCTGAAAACTGGCGCTACGCGCTGAATTGCGGCGCTATTCCGGCGCTGCGGCGCCCGCTGCGGTGCGGCAGGTTCGGGAAGTGCAGGCCTCCTCCTTCCCTTAAGGAGGAGCTGCCTGCACCCGGCCGCGGCCCGCGAAAATCATTGTAAAAATGAGCCCGGCACCTCGGACAAGTGCCGGGCTTGCATCTGTCCCGGGGGGGGGGGGGGTGTGGAGAAGTCCGGGGAGGGAGCTGCGGCCAGGCGGCCGGCGGGAAAGCGGCCGGCCGCCGCGGGGCCTTTAATGCGCCGGCGCAAAGTCCAGTAAGGCACCTCTGCCAGAACGTTGCTTGCGGCTGCCACGGGCGAGGCGGCCGCAAGTCAATTTCGGAGTTCGGGTGGGTTACCATGGCAACCGGGACGCTGCGCACACCGATGACGTCATCGGTGCCGGCGCAGCGCTAACGGCCTAACGCCGATTTAGGGACCCACTCAATTTCCAAACTGGCCATAACTCCGGCGCTAGGCCCTCTAGCGCCTCAAAAGCGGCGCTAAGCCTACCGAATTTCTAGGCCACACATTTGCAATCTCCCTCTTTGGTCCAAACTCAAACTTAAATAACTGAAATACCTTCACACATCAAAAGTCCTTTATCAATTTACAACCTTGAAACCACATGATTAAGATATAAGTAAATGATGCTAAAACCATCAAACCACTTTCCTATATACAATCTGAGAGGGCAGGCAGACAAACTGTGTAGGGCTCTGTTGATAGTATTCTTCAGTTGGCCATGAACACAAGGACGAGAGCAGCCTATGGTAATCTACTGATTTTCTGCTCCCTTTATGTTATATAAAACACTTGCTTCCTGAAATTCCGGGGATTCTGTTTTGCCACCACAAATCTGTCAGTATGGAATCCCCATCCACACAAATCCATGGTCGCTGACCCATACCCAAATCTCAAGGGTAGAGTCATTTAAATGATTGGGGCAGGCTGCCCGCATCTGTAAGGACACTTCAACAGTGCCTGCCTCGAACCACTGGCAGGAATGTCAGAGTGGCATCAATCGAGGAAGCAGGCCTCTCTGGAGATTTGTAAGCCCTTTTGTGGGACTCACATCAGCCCTCAGCTAGCAAGAGTTACCTTCAGGCTATATAAGAATGTACTAGGCAGAATTCCCTGGTTGACCTCGACTCTCAAGACATGCCCCCTTGACATGGATGAATAATTTGTCCCCTTCCCCTCATTACCGCCCCACCCCCCACCACCACCACCACAACTCCCACAACCACCACTGGAATTTAAAGGCATACTTTGGTCAGAGTAGAAACCTGGTGGACCTGTGTTCCATGCCTCCAGATGGAAACTCCTTTCCTGCCCTCCCGCAACCCAGGGATTTTGATCCCTTAGGGTCTACTCAGTACCTAATCGATACCAGCTCAATGTCAGGAATTCACTGGATAAGAATCATGGTAATGTACGAACCCGAGTCCCACCATTCAATGACACCACTGTAACAGATTGTAAATAATGAAACATATTCTGCAACGAAAAGTGCAATTTTGCACTACACTTTTTTTAAAATAATGAAGAACACAGATTGTTGCACTCCAGACAAATGCATTTGAACCAGTGGCTCATATAAAAATAACGCTGTTGAACAATTGTGCCAAAAAGCAATAACCTTGTACTTGATCATCCCACGATACAGTATTACGTAAAAAAAAATTAATTAAATTACTGTGGTTTGATCAACCTGGAACAATGCAAATGATTTTTTCCCTGTTTTTGAAAGCAACGGTCAATTGCAGGACATCTGACACAAGTGTCTAAGCTAGATGCTTCATGCAATTGAAATTGAGGATTTCCTTCAGGTTTGATGTACAATTTAGATATTTTGCAAGAGATAAAACTTAGCTCATCATCTTTAGTCAATTTAGCATTCAAATGGCAATTTGCCACTTAATCTTACAAGAACACAAATAACATCACTTTCTGTGAACTGTAGTTAGTTCTGCAAGCTCATTTCAGACTGGTTATAATGAGGAAGTTGAACTTTAGCTAAGCACATCTCAAACACATTAACGGAGGGGGACCTTATTGATCTGTACTCTTCTGTAGCAGGCTTTTGCTTTTTATAACAAGGATTACCAGTCCTACATTCAACTTCAGTGTGAAATCTGGTTTTTTTGCATATAAAATAAAATAAACTTATTATAGTGATGTACTGTGCAAACTCAATAGTCCATTTGTGTCTTCCTGCTTTCCTTCACTCATGTCCTTTGTTGTTGGCAGATTGTAAGATGGAAGAGTGGAAACTTCTGCATTATCTTCCTCTACCCTGCTACTCGTATGGCCGTTACACGAGGTCCCTGGAGGATTGTTACTCATCTCTATGTAACCCTCTACGTCAAGGTCATGATCTTTTTGTGGGATGCAGCACATTTTATTCTCGCATTCCCTTAAAATACAGGGGGAGTTGCACATTGAAACGGAGTCAGTCACTCTATCAAAAAACTCGGCCTGAATGGTGACAGAGTGAACTCCTGCATGGTGGAAGATCTCGCGTATTTGTAAAGCTGCTGTTTTGTAGGTGGAAGGATCCAGGCATTTCACATGAAGTGAAGCAATATTCTTCCCTCCGGCCAGCTCCCATATATGGAGTTCATGAATCCCGTGCACTCCGTCAATTCTGCACAATTTTTCCTCTGTGGAGCATAGGAAATGGCACTTGAGAATTTGTTCAATTAACAAAAATAGCATATCATTCAAAATAAGATTATTGGAACTTTACACTTCTGAACTTAATGTTTAGAGATATATTGTGCCTGGTTATTGGCTGGCCTGGTAGTTATAGTGCCAGAATCCTGGATATCCAGAAGAAGAGGGAGAAGCAAGCTCCAATTTTAATATTCATGACAGATATTTCAATTCACCTGTCTGCACTGGGTGAGTTACGTTTTCACCAGTTTGCTCAAAAGAACATCTGAGTCTCTTAGAAAGGAATAAAACTAGTTGGGCATATCCTGTTGGGTCAACCTGGAGGGACATCATTAACGGCAATGGTAAAGCTCAGACTGTGTACCCTCCTGATGGAAGGAATGTGTACACGGAGAAAAGCAGTGAGTGGAGGGCCTGAAACATGCAAGTGGAAATTAGCTCATGGGATCCTGTATTATGAAAAGATTCATTGTAATAAACATATTGGGCTGGATTTTAACTCAGGTGCGGGCTGTTGTCGTGTTATCTGAATTTTGTGTTTCCCACAAGAATCTAAATGGATGTGGGAGATTGATGCAATTTTAACTCAATTGGCCAATTGATTTCTAACGTGTGGGAAGCCTTTGCAAATGGGTTTTTCGTGACTGAAAGTCCCCTCCGATGACGTCATCATTGCTGCTGCATTTAAGGTCCACAGCAAGCCTTGCTTCTTCTGCAGGCTTCCAAGCTTTCTCCATTTGGTGTCAGAGGGACCTGCAGGAAAGATGACAAGCGGGAGGGCAATATCAGCTCCTCACTTTGACGAGGCGGCACTGCAGGCATTAGTCGATGGGGCTAGGGCCAACAGGGAGGTCCTGTTCCCTTCATCAGGGAGGAAGAGGCCTCCCACTCAGACCAAGGCTGTGTGGATGCAGGTGGCTGAGGAGGTCAACTCCTTGGGAGTCACCCGCAGAACCGGGATACAGTGCAGGAAAAGATTTCATGACTTTCTGCGCACTGGAAAAGTGAGTATGAATTTCCCATCACCCTCAATCTGATCCCCATTGCCTTTCCTCACCAGCACTCAGCTTTAGCAATCTCTTCCTCCACATCCCACTTGACACTGACATACATGCACCCTTACCCATTCCCTCTCTCTCTCTATGCTCACATTCACATAACTATTCCACCATGCAGCCCTCACACTCCCTATCACTCTGATGCTTTGAACACAACTGACAACACACAGGGAGGGCCCTTGGTCTTGTCACCTCACTCCATATTTGTCTCCTTCTAAGTATCTATGCTATGCAATCTCTACACTCCTTCATTCTCACTCAACCTCCACTTGTCTCCCTCATTGCAGGAAAAGAGAGCTCACAACAAAAGAGAGCGAGCCAGGACAGAAGGAGGGACAGCCTCATTAGCCCACCTGACCCCCTGGGAGGAGGCCGTCCTGGAAATCATGGGCATTGAGGACGATTTGCATGTGGGGGACGGACAGACGGGTGCAACACAGCAAGCTGGTGACAGAAAAGTTTCCCATCTCTCTCTTTGACATTGCATGAGTCGCTGATAATGATTGTGAAGCTGTAACAGATGGACTTATGAGCATCTGCAAAAAGCTATGTGCATGTAGCCTTTGCATCACATCTCTGACTCTTTCCTTTACTCCCCCACAGGACCATGACAAGCATCCGTCCCCCCTAGCCAGGAAGAAGAGGCTGAGCAGCCAGACTCCTCAGAGGAAGCTGCAACCTCTGAGGGCGCAGCGTCAGCAGAATTCAGCACACCCAGTACCAGCACAGACACTCACACCTCGGTGGGACCTTCGGGACATAGAGTAGTGTTGTCACCTGGTGTATCACAGCTCACAAGTGAGCATCAGCAGATTGTGGAGACAGGGACAGCAGTGGAGCGTCCTAGTCGGAGGGCGCAGGTCTCTGCCAGCTCGGCTCAGCAGCATGTCGACCCTCTGCCTCTGGGTCCATCCATAAGATCAGAGGTGATGGAACTCCAGGCACAGATGCAGGAGTCTCTGGCAGGTTTTGTCTCTAGGGTCGCTGCGAGTGTGGAGCGAATGGAGGAGTCCATAGCGAACATGAGCAGAGCCTTTGTGGAGTCATTGGCACATGAATGCATCACCATGGAAAGGATGGCTACCTCCGTGGAAACGATTGCTACCTCCGTGGTAAGGCTGGCTATCGTACAGGAGAGGATGGCTACGGTAGAGGAGAGGAGGGCTACGGCCATGGAGGAGCTTAGTCGCCAGGGTATGGAAAACATGGTCATTGTTCAGAATAGAATGACATCTCTTGAGGAGTGATGGGCATCTATTGAACAGAGAAACCAGACCTTCATGGAAGTCCTTCTGAGTAGGACTGCCATTGCAGATACGGGTCCCCATGGCCCCCCCTGATGTGCAGCAAGGTGCTCTCCAGCCACTTGCAGGCATTGAGGGGGACCTGACCCATGAGAGGGAGGTTGGTGGCATACCTCAAGGAAGTGGGGGCTCCGCTCCAAGCGCTCACACTTCCATGCCACTGCAGAACCCTCGGTCAGAGCCCCACCAGAGTCCACACCCAAGTGAGATAGACGTCTCAACCCCTGCACAGCCACAGGAGCAGCAGACTGCTGATGAGCCCTCACAGGCTCGCAACCCCAGAGGACGCCCACCAAAGGTGTTGAGACAGGAGCAGCAGGAAAGTGAGCAAGGGGCCGCCACATCTGCTGAAGCCACAGGGGAAGCACTACGTAGGAGCACGAATAAGAGGAAGATAAAGCACAAGTAGTCACAAGGGTAGTCACTTGGGTGGAATTTTGTGTTTAGTGTAAAAATGCCATCACGTCGTAATTGTACATAAAAATTCTGATGGCAAATGTTGCAGTTGTGGTGTCTGTCATTTCGCTATTGGGACTTCCACATTGAGGCCTTAGGAATACTTGCAACTGTCAGTATGGTGGTCGGAGTGCTAGGAATCCTCTGGTTCTTGGCCACTGTCAATGCTCTGGTAAGAAGCTGTGAGGCAAAAGTGTTTGATTGACTAGGCTAAGCAAATCTGGCCAAGATGAGTGCGTTCCTTGCATCCCGGGCAGCAATGTTCTCACGTAATGCTGCCGCTGGTTGATGGGCCTCTGCAGGATGTTCGTTTTCGCCCTCCTCCTCCTGATCTGAGGAGGATATGTGAGGAGCCACTTGGTCCTCAGGAATCTGCAAGCCACAACGCTGTGCCATGTTGTGAAGTGCACAGCAAACCACGACGATTCTGGAGACCCTGGCTGCTGAATACTGCAGGGCTCCACCTGGTCTATCCAGGCATCTGAAGCACATCTTCAGCATACCGATGGTTTGCTCGATTATGGCTCTGGTGGAAATGTGGCTGGAGTTGTAGCTCTCCTCAGCTTCATTGGATAGTCTCCTCAACGGCATCATCAGCCATGTCCTCAGGGGATAGCCCTTGTCTCCAAGTAGCCATCCGTTAAGTTGGTCTGGCGGACTGAATAGCAGAGGCACACTAAACTGGCGCAGTATGAAGGAGTCATGGCAACTGCCAGGGTACTTGGCACAAACATGCAAAATTTCCTTCTTGTGGTCACACACCAGCTGAACGTTAAGGGAGTGGAAGCCCTTGCAGTTGACAAAAATACCTGGATTGCAATGGGGTGCCTTAAGGACCACATGTGTGCAGTCAACGATGCCCTGCACCATTGGAAAGCCTGCCAAATGAGCTAATCCAACCGCTCGCGCCGTGACACTTGCTCGATCCTTGGTGAAATGGATGTGATTGTGCGCGAGGGCAAACATAGAAACATAGAAGATAGGAGCAGGAGTAGGCCATTCGGCCCCTCGAGCCTGCTCTGCCATTCAATGCGACCGTGGCTGATCATCCAAGTTCAGTACCCGGTCCCTGCTTTCTCCCCATACCCCTTGATCAATTTAGCCTTAAGAAATATATCCAACTCCTTCTTGAATATAAAAACATAGAAACATTATTTAATAAATTGGCCTCTACTGCCTTCTGTGGTAGAGAATTCCACAGGTTCACCACTTTCTGGGTGAAGAAATTCCTCCTCATTTCTGTCCTAAAAGGCCTACCCCTTATCCTTAGACTGTGACCCCTGGTTCTGGATTCCCCGACCATCGGGAACATCCTTCCTGCATCTAGTCTGTCCAGTCCTGCCAGTATTTTATAAGTTTCAATGAAATCCCCTCTCATTCTTCTAAACTCCAGCGAGTACTAGCACAATCGACCCAATCTCTCCTCATACGTCATTCCTGCCATCCCAGGTATCAGCCTGGTGAATCTTCTCTGAACTCCTTCCATGGCAAGAATATCCTTCCTCAGATAAGGCGACCAAAACTGCACACAATACTCAAGATGTGGTCTCACCAAGGCCCTGTACAACTGCAGCAAGACATCCTTGTTCCTGTACTCAAACCCTCTCGCTATGAAGGCCAACATACCATTTGCCTTCTTAACCGCCTGCTGCACCTGCATGCTTACTTTCAGCGACTGGTGCACAAGGACGCCCAGGTCTCATTGCACTTCCCCATCTCCCAATCTATTGCCGTTCAGATAATAATCTGTCTTCTTCATTTTGACACCAAAGTGGATAACCTCGCATTTATCCACGTTATATTGCATCTGCCATGCTTCTGCCCAATCATCCAACCTGTCCAGATCATACTGGAGTTTATCGGTATCCTCCTCACAACACACACGCCCACTCAGCTTTGTGTCATCTGCAAACTTGGAGATATTACATCTAGTTCCCTCATCCAGATCATTAATATATATTGTAAATAGCTGGGGTCCAAGGACCGATCCCTGCGGTACCCCACTAGTCACTGCTTCCCACTCGGAAAAAGAGCCGTTTATTCCAACTCTTTGCTTTCTATCTGCCAACCAGTTCTCTATCCAAGTCAATACCTTGCCCCCAATCCCATGTGCCTTAATTTTACACGCTAATCTCTTATGCGGGACCTTATCGAAAGCCTTTTGAAAATCCAAATACACCACATCCACTGGTTCTCCCTTATCTATTTTACCAGTTACATCCTCAAAAAATTCCAGTAGATTAGTCAAGCACGATTTACCTTTTGTAAATCCATGTTGACTTTGTCCGATCCGGTCACTTTTTTCCAAGTGCTCTGCTATTACATCCTTTATAATGGACTCTAGCATTTTCCCCACTACCGATGTCAGGTCTGTAATTCCCCGTTTTCTCTCTACCACCCTTTTTGAACAGTGGGGTAACATTAGCTTCCCGCCAATCCATGGGTACTGTTCCAGAGTCTATCGAATTTTGGAAGATGACCCGCAATGCATCTACTATTTCTAGGGCCACTTCCTTAAGTACCCTAGGATGTAGATTATCAGGCCCTGGGGATTTGTCGGCCCTCAATCCCATCAATTTCCCTAACACCATTTCCCGACAAATACACTTGACTTCACCAATCTTTTTCTCTTCACATATCTATAAAAGCTTTACAGTCAGTTTTTATGTTCCCTGAAAGCTTACTCTCATACTCTATTTTCCCTTTCTTAATTAATCCCTTTGTCCTCCTTTGTTGAATCCTAAACTGCTCCCAATCCTCAGGTTTAGTGCTTTTTCTGGCCAATTTATATGTCCTCACCTTGGATCTTATGCTATCCCTAATTTCCCTTGTTAGCCACGGTTGAGTCACCCTTTTTGTTTTATTTTTATGCCAAATTGGGATGAACAAATTCTGTAGTTCATCCATGCGATCTTTGAATGTTTGCCATTGCCTATCCACCGTCAACCCTTTGCGTGTCATTCCCCAATCAATCCTACCCAACTCGCAGTTTTGGTCACCTTATCTGAGGAAGGATGTTCTTGCCATGGAAGGAGTGCAGCGAAGATTCACCAGGCTGATACCTGGGATGGCAGGAATGACGTATGAGGAGAGATTGGGTCGACTGGGCTTATACTCGCTGGAGTTTAGAAGATTGAGAGGAGATCTCATCGAAACTTATAAAATTCTAACAGGACTAGACAGACTAGATGCTGGAAGGATGTTCCCGATGGTCGGGGAGTCAAGAACCAGGGGTCACAGTCTAAGGATAAGGGGTAAGCCATTTAGGACAGATATGAGGAGGAATCTCTTCACCCAGAGAGTGGTGAACCTGTGGAATTCTCTACCACAGAAGGCAGTGGAGGCCAATTCATTAAATATATTCAAGAAGGAGTTAGATATATTTCGTAAGACTAAAGGGATCAAGGGATATGGAGAGAAGGCAGGAACAGGGTACTGAATTTGGACAATCAGCCATGATCTCATTCAATGGCGGAGCAGGCTCGAGGGGCCGAATGGCCTACTGCTGCTCCTATCTTCTATGTTTCTATGTTAGCCCTCCAGTACCTTGCCCTAGTGGCAATACTTCATATGGAAGACTAGATATGGGTACCCACAGAGATGGAGAGGCTTGCATGGTTTATTGATGTAACTTGAACGCTGAGATTAAGCAATATTCTACTCACCAATGTTCCCTTTAAGCGGTCTGGAGCTCCAGCGCAGATGGCTCACTGGCTTTTAAATGCAAAAACCGCGCATGCGCAGATTTTTGAATGGACCGTGCAGCCCGTTAAAGGGACCGAGCAAGCCAAAAAAAAGATTAGAGGGAACATTGATGCTCACCCTCTAATATTGATTATTAATATTAGAATATATATATACATGCATACTATAACTTACTACAATGAAATAATCCTAGCAGCAATTAAAGAAGAGCTCAAATGACTTAAGTTGAAGAGTAAGCAGGCTCCTGTGATGGAATCACTTTCGAATTATATGGGTCGATGTTAACTAGGGGCGAGAGGGAAACACCCATGGAGAGCTCAACATGAAGCACAGGCCATTTTAACTCCCGGGCCTTATTTGAATAATCCATTACTGTCTCCCACTCGAAACCAACAGGTTTCACATTAGGGCCGGTGGGTGGGAGCACAAATCGTGTCAAGAGCTCAAGGACATTGGAGACCCAAAGGAACAATCCCTGGCGTAATTAATGCTGAGAGGGGAGGAGTGACCCCGGGTGCCGGTGCTGGGAGGGAGAGGTAATGCCTTGGCTGGGGAGCACCAAGGACTCCATGCTGGGCCCAGGGAAACACTGCTCCTCCTTCTGGCACACAAGCAATTTGTGGTAAATGTAATCTATACTTACCTTGGCCTCTTCAATGAATCCCGCCATGGTGTAGCTGTCGGGGTTGGCCCTGTGCCTGTTTTGAGGTAAGTTACGATAGCAGGAGGAGGCGTGGGAGAGAAGCAGAGCCATGTTGGGAATGTAGTGCGACCCACTGCCATCTCAACCACCCCCCCCACCACCCACCACACCGTTCCCGCTGATTGGGGGGGGGGGGGTGACGGGTTAAAATCAACCCCACAATGACAATTGAGGTAAACTGCTGCACAAAGGACAAGCAATTCCCCAATGGTGTGAAGTGCAATCAAAGGTATATCAACCCTGAGTTACTCTTAGACACATCCTAATGGCCTGCCTGCTCTCCCACTTTAGTGGAGATGAAGTGTAATGCAGGATTATCATATAGTATATCATATACAGATACTAGAATTAATGCATATCATGCAGTTTCAACAAGGAGGATCTGCAAATGTTGGTGGACACTTTATGGCGAGAGATTGGATCACACTTTTTTTTGGAGGGGGAAGGATGGTCCCCCATTGTGGAAAGATGCCAAATGCAGCATTCAAATCAGTTCATAAGATTTAATAGTTACCCAAGTTGGTTGAGTTCCTTCGAATTACTTTTCAGACATTTAAAGTAATGTTGAAAAACTAATAAACATTTTGATCTTTTTCTTCCTCTTTCTATGATAATCCTACATCATCTCCACTAAAGTGGGACAGCAGGCAGGCCATTACGATGTGCTTAAGAGCAATTCAGGGTTAATGTCCCTTTGATTCTACTTCATACCATTTGCTCAGCAATTTACCTCAATTGTCATTAATAGCGCTAATGCCATCTTCTCCACTTGAAAGATTTAGCAGGAAATCCAGAAGAAGTTGGACAAAGGTAAGGCAGGAATATTACTTACTAGAACTGGATGGATACACACAAACACATGCAGAAAATGTCACTGGCATTAATATTACAGATGTCTTGGAAAGATCTTTGTGTATATGCTAAGGTAGATAGCCATTCATTGTTCAAGTAATTCCCTTAGTCTTGCAGATTGATTTCTCACTGCAAGGTTGTATTTTAAATAGTCCGAGAAGTATAAGGTTTGGGCATTTCAGATTTTCTAGTTAATTACAATTTTGACTGAGCCACAACAGACACGTAGACATGATGCAAACTCCATTAAGTGGGAACACATATATTTTTCCGAATACAATTACAACTGGTTAGAATTAGGGTGTTACAAAGCTAGTCACGGATAGCCCACATTCTATTACTTTAACGGCTAAATTTTGCCGGTGCTCAAAGTGCGGGTTTGGAGGCGGGTTCGCTGTCAAAATTGAAATAATTGACAGCAGGTTGGGAGCCCACTCCAAACCCGTCTCCATGTAAGTTTCCAAATTGTTGGGTCTGTGATTTCAGAACAGACCCGATACCAAGCGGCGGGGGAGGCATTTAAGATAGTTATATACTTGTTAAATGCTTGTTAACTACTACTTTGCCAGTCTATTTTCCCACTTTTTTAACGAGGTTCACATAGTTCGAAGATCACGTCAGGTAAGTAGGTCGGGTTCTCTATGTCTCCCCATTGCTGTGAATAGGTGACAGCTGCAAAAGTGGTATAAAAGCTACCATTTCACAGCTGTTCACTTTCCAATGTTAGAAGCTTGAGCCTTCAGGACTTGGAAGACACTTTTGAGCTGTATGCAGTTTGGAAGTGTTTGGAGTAAACTCTCTATCCACTGTCACCTCCTTGGAGCAAACTCTGTCACCATTGACAGACCGCTTCTGTCATCTCAACTTCAGCTGCCATCTATTCCAGCAACATCAGTGCCCTTGAAAAAATCTCACCTTGGTCCTCTGAATCCCTCCACCAACATCACCAGGCACACCAGCATCACCAACAACACCTACCTTCTCCGCAATCACCTCATGCTGCACAGGACAGAGGGTATCAGCACCTGACAACATTGCTGCCCGGGAGGCCTGCGATGGCATCACCATGGCCAGATTTACTTCACTTGACACTGTACACCCTGGCTGCCACATGATATGCCAGGTTGACACCATCCAACACCAGCACCATAAAGCACCCCTACAATGTCCAAACCATTCATTTCACACTCCTCACAAGTGGGGGGTGGGGGGAAGTTATGTCTCAACATTCACTGGAACTCACTAAGACACTTCCAAAGGTGAGCACAGGTCCTTCCAATAAGGTAAAGTGTTGAAAATATAGATTTCAATGTTCGACAACACATTAACAGAAAATTTACATGAACATTGCATAAAACACCCAAGTGCTTACCCTTGTGTGTTGTTAGTGGTATGTTTGCACTAGGATGAGGGTGAGTGTGAGGGGTGGCAACTGAGATGGGTAAGTGTTAATGTAGATAGAGAGGGATGGGTGGAGGTGCAAGGTAAGTTGGTGTAAGGATGTGCAGGAGTAGGGTAGGGAAGGCAGAGTGATGGGGATGTGATGAGTGGCACAGCAGGGTATGGTTGGGTGTGGATTTGCAATAACGTTTCATGATCTACTGAGATCAATGAAAGGTTTGCGCCACTGCAGCCTGGTCCTCCTGACCACATCCCTGCTTGTGCCCTCCTGTGCAATGTGCAACCAGGCTGCGTTGGTCTCTTGCGTTGGTCTTCTGCCCTTGGAAGGGAAGAGAACCTCACTGCATGCTGTGACTCCCTCCATAAGCATATGGGAGCCTGGGTGCAGCCGCACACCTTTTTGCAGTGCTTGTCAGTGTTTGCAGCACCTCAATCCTGCAGAACACTGACAGAACAACTGTCAAAATGAATGTGGACATGGTCCCTTTAAGGAAACCGGCTGATGACGCGTCATCAAATGATGTCATCAGACCTGCTTCCTTTTAATTGGCCGGGAACCTTGCAGGGTGGGCTTAACAAGCCCAATCAGGGGAAAATTCTTTTCACAGAGCGGCTGGAACGGGACCAGGACTGGGACATGCCAACAACCTCTCCCACCGCTGTCCCACCTCCGATGGAGAAATCGCGGCCGAAATGTGTGAAAAGCAATTCGAAGGAACTCAACCAACTTGGATAACCATTTCGAACTGGTTTGAGATAATTGTATATTCCAAGCTGACTTTGACAACTGGTTATACACTACTAGCACTTTAAAAGACCTTGGCCTAGAAATTCGCACAGTTTGCGCTGGCCATTAAGGCCCGTTTTGGATAAAAAATGGCGGCCGCCTCACTTCCGGCCACCTCCAGCGCAGGACTCGCGGCCGGCATTTTAGTAAGGGCCATAGCGCTGCCAGGGTCCTAAGCATGCTCAGACAAGCATGCATGAATCAACCTGCAGAGGCGTTGTCAGTGCTTCTTAAAGGGACAGACACATCTTTCAGGTAAGTTTGGATTTAAGCTTTTGAACTTTAAAAAAATATTTTATTGAAGTAGTGGCTTGGTGCAATAGATGTTAAAAGTTTTTAAAGTGTGCAGGGAGTGCAGCTTAATGCTTGCAAGGCTTTGGATGGTAAAGGAAGGCCTCTGAGAAGACAGAAAATACTGGAAATACTCAGCAGGTCAGGCAGCATCCATGGAGAAACAGAGTACACATCTCAGGTTAAGATACTGCCTGACCTGCTGAGTATTTCCAGCATTTTCTGCTTTTATTTCAGATTTCCAGCATCCGCTCACAAAGGGAAAAGCAGGAAGATGCAGAAGAGGAAGACACAGAAGAGGAAGACGCAGAAGAGGAGGAAGTGGAAGGAAGTATTGTTAGAAACTAGGGGTGCCTAAAAATGTATAGGGCTACATGAATAATACTGTTTTTAAATGATAAGTTTTGTTTTCCTGGAAAGCTTGCATTAGAATTTGAGACAGTCTTTTTAATCAGTTGGGGAGACCAAACGCAGATTGGGTGACCGCTTTGCGGAACACCTCCGTTCAGTCCGTAAGGGTGACCCCAAGCTTCCGGTCGCCTGTCATTTTAATTCACCGCTCCATTCCCACTCGGACCTCACCGTCCTTGGCCTCTTGCATTGTTCCACGGAAGCTCAACGTAAACTCGAGGAACAGCACCTCATCTTCCGATTAGGCACTTTGCAGCCTTCCGGACTCAATATCGAGTTCAACAATTTCAGATCATAACCTCGGCCCCTATTACATTTTTACTTATATTTTTTTCCACCCCTTTGTTTTGGGTCTTCCCTTCACCCCCCCCCCACCTTTTTTATTTCTCTCTCCCACATGGCAGCTGTTTCTCATCCTGCCAATACACTTCACATCTAATCTCAGCCGTCTTTTGTCTCCACTGTCCTATTACCATCTCGTCTGGTTTTGAATACCTCTTAATGTCTCTTTTACTTCTTTTGTTCTATTGCAGCCCTGCCTTCGATCTATTTTATTTCCTTTCCAGTTTTGAAAAAGGGTTTCGACCCGAAACGTCAACTCTAATTTCTCTCCACGGATGTTGCCTGGCCTGCTGAGTTTTTCAAGCATTTTCTGTTGTTATTTTTAATCAGTTAGATTAGGTGAAACATAAACATTCCACACGGGGGCCTGTAGGATGGTCCTGCCAGGCTAGTTATCTGTTGCTTGTAAGTTAGGGTTTTGACTTTGTTAATGTATCTTTAATTTGGCCAGTAAAGGCCCAACCTATGTTTCTTCCATTATTACTAATAACCATATTATAATCTCCACAGATTTGTTAGATGAAGGTGAGATAGCCCAAGCAGCTGCAAGTTGCTATGTATTTTTGAAAGGGAAAAAAAACTATAAAGCAACAGCTATTGAACCCTGAAAGCAGCACGAAACCATAATTCATGGGAATGTAAAAGTTCTGAGAGAAAAGTTCACAGCTGAAAAAGAGAGTAAATCATAGACCTTACTTGTGAAGGTCAGAATGGGGAGATAGCGACTGGTTAATGTGTGACCGCTCTGACTGGGGTCTTGTACTTGCTGGGAAAAAGGGGGAGAGAGTAAAAAGAGATAAGATGGATTCCAATGGAGGAACCTTCAAAATGTAAAAACAAGGATGAAGTAATGAGACCCGCTTTTAGGGAGGGCTTTCATCCAAGCACCAAGACAAAGAACTTAAGCTGTCATTGGTTGATGAAGTTATGGAGGAACCTCTATAGATTAAATGGTCTTGTCAATAACTTGGCCTCAGGCCCACCCCTAAAAAGAGAATAAAAAGTGACATCCCAAGGGCTTGCACACAGACGGTGGAAGGGAGAGCCGAACAGCTGGTCGAATGCTCTTTTAAGAGTGATCCCATGCTCACATCGAAGGCCCTAGAGAGAGGGAGAGAGAGAGAGAGGCCAGAAGCCAGAGAACTGTTCACGCATGCCAGCCGTCTGTCTGATTGGGTCTGGTACAAGCTGCTTGTCACGGTTGTATGTTTTTGCTGTATTACTAGTGTGTTATATTCCGTCCTAAACTCTGATTAAACACAATGGGGGAAAAATTCGGTATCGCCCCATTTGGGGCGCCGTTGTCGGCCGTGCGCAAAGTTTAGCGTCTGGCGCTAATTATCGCCTCCAACAGCAAACTTGGCTTTTATCACCCCTGGAGGTGATTGGAGAGCTAAATCAGGCGCTTCACACCTGTCTTAAGGCGCAAACACTGAGGAGTGAGGCGCTACCTCAGAGTGCTGGCGAAGCAAGGAAAGGCAAATCAAAATAAACCTGCAAAGTGCTGCTCAGTACTCAAAACTCCTTCACACAGCGTTGAATCACTCCAGAAGTCTCTCTCTCTCTCTCTCTCTCAGACTGCGTGGTGCAAAAATGTCACTGACAAAAAAAGGCAGGAAGTGGTCGCCTTTACATAGCACTCCCCTAGTCCCTTTCTGACAGCATAACGCGCCCCTCAACCCGTCGTTGCTAGCGGCAGGCGGTAAGGCAGGGGGCGCCACTCAATATCCGGTCCGGGGCGCTAACGGGGCGTTGCGCACTCAAATGACGTCACAATTTGCCGGCGCAGGAGATCGTGGCGCAAGTGTTTAGTGCCGCCGCAAAATGTCTAGTTAATTTCGCGAGCGGCACAAGCATCGCCGCGCTCGGCCTCTAGTTGCTTTGCGCCCCAATTGGCGCCCTCTTAAGGCGCTAACGGGTGGCGCAAGCAACTGAATTTTTCCCCCAATATACCCACCATATTGGTTTGCACTTGATCCTGTTTACCAGAGATACGTGAATTTCTAAAGCATGCAACCTAGACAGTCCCTTTCTGGCCGGGATATCCGGGATGGAATCATCCGCCTGCAGTACCAGTGACCACAACCCCAATTCCCCTTTCAACATTAGTCCCACACCTTACCTTCCCTCTGTTACTGACCATCACAGTGTCCTCTTGGCCATGATGCTGAAATAAAAGCCACTACAAAGCAAACTTTCCAATCCAACTTTATACATCTATCCATCCAATATGACATCAAGAAATCAACTCATCGCCCTCGTGCATTCCCTTAGTGACTGTCTTGTATGTGCCATTGCCTATCCTACTGATGTCGCACAGTGCTACCCAATGGATCCAGCATGGCTGGTGGAAGGCTACTGACTTTCAGTGGGGGACACTGCAGATGACCTTGCAGGACGACCTTGAGGAGCTGGTGGCTGGGAATGTGAAATCGAGTGATAGTGTTTCTTCTTCTTCTTCTTCTTCACTCTCCTCTCCCTCTTCTTGGTCAACCACTGGCTTGGCAGGCTGGATTTCTTGGGTGTGTGAAAAAAAGAAGGCACAAGGGTAGAGTTGTAGTGAGGGGAGGGCAGGAAAGCAAGAGCTGCATGCTTACACCATACGCGCGTTGTAAATCAGAAGATATTGTGGGATGAGGTGGAAGTGGGGTGTGAAAAGGAGGATAATGTATGAGGATACCAGCATCTTGTATCCTTTCTGCCCTGCCACTGGCCAAGGGCTCAGCCATGCCCCTGCCAAAAATGTCCAGCACCGTCTCCTCTAAGGGGGTGAGGAGACGCTAGGAATGGGAGGTATGCTTCGTGTTTGGTAATGATTGTTGGTAGGTGAATGATGGGGGTCATGCAATGAGCAGTGTGTGAGGCTAGTGGTGCAGTTGGTAGGAGACAACTTTTGAAGCTGCATTCAGTGACCTTGACCAGTGGTCTGAGGTCATGAAATTTCTTTGGGCACTGGAGCCAGGTCATGGGGTTGACACTGCTGGCAGTGACGGCCTCGGCGATCTGGTCTCGCATCCTTCTTTCTGGAGGGCCTCCTGGCCCCTGTGGGCAGAGGACCTCTCTTGCAGTGTTGACCCCTGCACAAAGCTGGAGTGCTGCATGCGAGACCCTGGGTGCCCTTTCCCTGCCTTGTTAAGCCATCTGTGTTAGTGCTGAAGCATTTTTACCCTTTTTTTGGTGCAGAAGGCAGTTCAGCTTCAAGAGCTGCCATTTGGGAATTTTGTTTTATGTTTATTTTTTTTCAGAAGGCAGTTGAGTTCTAAGGGCTAAAAACTGCCTATTTTAAAATGATTTTAATTTTTTTAATTTTAGAAGGCAGTTCCCCTTTAAGGGACTTCCGAGCAGGAAATCTGTCAAAGCAAAACTACACACTCGATGGAGTCAAAACTCAGCAGCATGTGGGGAAACCCGAACTTCCGGGTTTCCTGACAGAAACTCCGACCCCCCACCTATGCAGCCCCAAGATTCAGCCCATTATGTCCAAAGATATATAGTACACAAAAACATTGTACTGGCACACAGAACGTTAGTAAGAATGCAGCACATAATGGAATGGAAGTGAAAATAGCAGGGTTATGCAAAATACATTATACATGCCACAATGGGAGAATTAATGGGCTGCAGCAAGGTATGTCCATGGACCAAATCTCAAACATTGCTTCTTTTGTATTTAATGTCAGAACTGTCACATTGTAAGAGGATGCAGTGTGCAACAGGTGTGTCTCCCACACCTGAAAACACTCACACCATATGAGAAAAAAATTAATTCCTTTGGCCGGGAGTGTCTGAAAGCAATTGAGTCTACACAAATTAAACTACATAATATAAGTAAAAGGCAATGATGAGAAAAAGCTATCACTGACCATGAGAAAAAGATTTATCCTCTATCAGTCTGGCAAGAAATCAAATAGGGAATTCAGAAGAAACTTCATTATCCAGAGAGTGGTGAGAATGTGGAACTCGCTACCACAGGAAATAGTTGAGGTGAGTAGTATAGATGCATTTAAGGGGAAGCTAGATAAGCAAATGAGGGCGAAGGGAATAGAAGGTTATGCTGATAAGAGTTAGAGAGGGCTTGACAAGATAGATGCTGAGAGGCTGTTTCCCCTGGCTAGAGAGCCTAGAACTAGTGGTTATACTCTCAGGATAAGGGGTCGGCCATTTAGGACTGAGATGGGGAGAAATTTCTTCACTCAAACGGTGGTGAAGCTTTGGTATTCTCTACCCAGAGAGCTGTGGATGCTCAGTCTTCTTAAGCAATCCCTCGGAACCAAGGATGACTTGCTTCCACACTAAAAATGAGTTCTCAGGTGACCGATGAGTCCAATACGGGACTTACAGTCTCTGTCACAGGTGGGACAGACGGTGGTTGAAGGGGCGGGTGGGTGGGGTGCTTGGGTTGACGTGCGCTCCTTCCGCTGTTTGCGTTTGGCTTCCGCTTGCTCTCGGCAAAGAGACTTGAGGTGTTCGGCGCCTTCCCGGATGCTTCTCCTCCACTTTGTGCGGTCCTGGGCCTGGGATTCCCAGGTGTCAGTGGGGATTGTTAAAAATCTCATCATTCATCAAGAAACTACTCATGAAAGAACGCTGGACGGCCAGCTGGTGGCGCCGTCCAAGGAGTATAAATACTCGGGCGTGGGCCCAGCTTTCCAGGGACATTTTGTAAGACAAGGAACTAGTGAAGTACAACTAGACCTCCATGTTCTGAAACAAGTTGATTAAAGCCTTGCTTTATGCTCAAACCAAGTGCGTAGTGAGTTTTATTACATCAATTTAATCAACTTGATATCGACTCCATGCTCTGAGTGATTTCGGGAACAGCCAGCTTCGACTTCAACTGCAGAAGGGAACTCCGGCATGGAAATCAATCCATCATGGATAAACTACTCAGACCCGCCCGTCTTGACCTGGACCCAAATTCACCTACAACTGCTAAGGTATGGAAACACTGGTATCGTACCTTCAGCAACTTCCTCAGGGTGTGTGGTGAGAATGTTCCTGATAAATTAGAGATACTTGCCAATTATGTATCTCCTCATGTGTTTGACTATATCGAAGACTGTGTAGACTATGGGGTAGATTTTCCCGAAGCTGTCGGGAAGAAGGCAGGACTACAACTTTCGGGTTTTTGACCCACCTACATCAACATCCGGCCAAACCGCGTGATTTTCCCTTGATTGACCTTGTTGAGCCCGCCCAGCGGGCTCAGCAGGCCAATTAAGGGCCACCCGGCAACAGGTGACGTCACAGACTGCAATTTCATCTGTCAAGAGTTCTTGACAGATGAAATATCAGTGTTTCACAGCTGTTTGTCAGTCTGAGTTCTAAGCTGAGTCCTTCTGCACAGACTCAGTTAGAACTCTCAGCAGCACTCAAAGCTGAAGGCTGTCACTTTTCACAGATCGCAGCCGTTCAGCTTTAAGTGCCGGCTGAGTGATGAGCTCCCAACGGCTACAGGAAGAAAGGCTGTAAAGGTAAGTACAGGTAAGTAAAAGTTCTTTATACACTTTAGACACACCAAACACACTTACCTTTGCACTCATGCACCCATCACTCACCTGAGCACCGACATCGCGACCCCTCCAACTCCTTCAACCCGACGGCCCGCCTGCTCTAACCTAGCGTGGTTTGGAGCCGTCGGGAATCCCACACGACACCCCTCAAAATAGGGATTAGGCTAAAAACTGCCTGTTAATTACCTGTTAACAGGCAGTTAATTGGCACTAATCCCTTCCCGCCTGGTTTCGGCGGGTCCCAGTGCGGGGCGGGCACCCGCCGCCCCTGAAAGTTGCGTGGGGCGGGGTTTTGGGCAGGATGGTGTCGGGACCCCCGAATTCGGGATTTCCCCCCCCCCCACACGCCTGAAACCCCGCCTGACGGCTCCAGGAAAATCTAGCCCTATGACTCCGCTATCCTAATATTACAGCGACTGTATGTTAAGGCCCCAAACGAAATTTTTGCTCGGCATCTATTGGCCACAACTCGACAACAACCCAGGGAATCACTTGACAAATTCCTTCAAAAGCTTCGCAGGCTCAGCATGGATTGTAACCTTAAAGCTGTCACAGCTGAGCAGTACCAGAAGGAGCTAATTCGCGATTCCTTTATTAATGGAATTACGTCTCCCTTCATACACCAGCGTCTGTTGGAGAATAAAACCCTCGAGTTACAGGCTGCCTATGACCAGGCGTATTCCCTGGACTTAGCAAAGAGGAATGCAGATACCTATCTTTTACCTCGTGCACGGGCTGCTGCTATCACTTTTAATGACTCCTTCGATAGGTCTCGGGCAGAAGCCCTCACCGATGATGACTCTAACTTAGCGGATGACAACCCTATCCTAGAAGCCTTCACTGATGACAACCCCGCCCTAGCGGCAAATTGGCAATCAGGAAGGAAGTGTTTCTTCTGTGGAGGTGCGTTCCATTATAGGAAATTCTGTCCTGCTCGTAACGCAACCTGCAATCATTGCAGCAAGGTCACTTTTCTAAGGTATGCCAATCAAGAGCCGCTGTTAGTGAAAAAGGACACTTTTCTAAGGTATACCGGTCGAGAGCTCCTGATAGTTTTGCAGCTACTATCTATAAAACTGCTCCTCCCCCAAGAGCCACTACTAAGGTTACAGCTGCAATCTATAAAACTGCCCCTCCCCCAAGAACCACTACTAAGGTTACAGCTGTCAAGGGTAAAACTGCCCCTCCTCCCATCACAGCTGTATTTCCCCAAAGTCTGTCCCATGCAGCCACGAAGGTTTCAGTAAATGGACACATTTTGAGTGCACTAATCGACTCATGCAGCTCTGACAGCTTCATTAGTGAGCAGGCTGTCAGTAAGTTAAAACTGTGTACTTACCCCTCGGACAGGGAAATTGCAATGGCTCTGACGACACTGACCACCAATTCTTCCGGCTTTTGTCTTGTCGACCTTATTCTCAATGGCCGCACTTATTTCTCCACCCGGCTCGGGGTGCTCAAGAACCTATGCAGTGATGTGCTCCTGGGACAGGATTTCCAGAAACAACACAAAAGACTCACTTTTGAGTTTGGAGGGTCAAAGCCGGAACTTACTATTTCCAAAGTACCGTTTTGTGCGCTTTCGCCGGCTTCGCTCGACGAGCCCTTCTTGTTTGCCAATCTTTCCCCCCGATGTAAGCCCATAGTCACTAAATCACGACGTTTCAGCCAAGATGATCGATCCTTTATCTCGGCAGAAATCTCTCGCCTTCTAGCAGACGGTATCATTGAGCCATGTTCATCTTCCTGGCGGGCTCAAGTATTCATTGTTAAAAATCCTCTGAAGCAACACAAGAAATGTCTTTGCATCGATTACTCGCAAACTATTAACCAGTATACCGACCTGGATGCCTACCCACTACCACGCATCGATGACATGGTCAATAACCTTGCCAACTACAAGGTATTTTCAACTTTTGATTTTAAGAGCGCATATCATCAAGTTGTAGGAATCAACAGATTCCTATCTAAATCACTGAGGTCGAGTCAGTTCATTAAATTAACCGAATTTAATTAAACTGGTGAACAAAACAAAAACATGCAGGAGCAACAGCAAACAGGTCGATACAGTAGCTTGTTCCACGAGGTCTGAACTTAGAACCTCCCACCTCTGACGTCATCACGTTTCCCGCCACTCGGGGCACCACGTGACCAACGTGATGATGTCATCGCGTTGTTTCAGGGTTTTTACAGAAAGCTTGTTTACACTCAGCAAACGGACATAGGTGCTGTAACATTGCTTTAAAGACAGTTATTCATTTGTACAGGAGTTCATTGGTGGTTTTACCACATGCACCCCCCCAGAAGTGTCTTTAATCATCAAAGTCAATCGCAGAGGAGGTCGGACAATCCTGTCGGAGCGACTCCGATATTCCCGGAGAGGAATGGATGGTGCAGGAGAGGAGCTGGGCCACGGGGCCGATGGGCCAGGCATAGCGGCCGCGGGTGGTCGCACACGACGCGGCGGCTGCGCTGTTTCGACTGGCTGGCTGAGGTCCAGGTGTGCAGCCTTGAGGCGGTCCACGGAAATGTAGTTGGGCGTCCCGCCGACGTCTACCAGAAAACTCTTGGCACCCGCCTTCAGTACCCGGAAGGGGCCCGTGTATGGAGGCATTAGGGGACTACGGTGGGCATCGTGCCGTACAAAAGTGAATTTAGCCCTCATGAGCGTTGGCGGAACATGTGACACAGGCAGTCCATGCTATGAAGTCGGAATGGGCCGGAAAGCGTGCGCCGCGGCTCGGTGAGCCTCCAGTTGTTCAGTGGCGGACCACGGACGCATCGGCGACGGGAGAAACTCGCCGGGGACCCTGAGCGGCTGGCCGTAGACCAGTTCGGCGGCCGACGCCTGCAGGTCCTCTTTAGGCGCCGTGCGCAACCCAAGCATTACCCATGGCAACTTATCCATCCACACGGTCCCTTGGAGGGTAGCCCGCAGCGATGCCTTCAGAGAACGATGGAAGCGTTCGCATAACCCATTGGCCTGCGGGTGGTAAGCCGTGGTGCGATGGAGCTTGGTGCCCAATTCTGAAGCCACGGCGTTCCACAAAGCAGAGGAGAACTGCGGCCCACGGTCCGATGAAATGTCTGATGGCACGCCGAAACGGGCAACCCAGGACGAAAGAAAAGCCCGGGCGACGTCCGTGGAGGTGGTGGACGTCAATGGAATGGCCTCCGGCCAACTGGTGGTACGGTCGACGATCGTCAGCAGATGCGTGAACTCTTGTGATGGTGGTAGTGGGCCCACGAGGTCGATATGAACATCATCGAATCGCCGCTCCGGTACCTCGAAAACGGCGACAGGAGCTTTAACGTGGTGCTGCACCTTCGCTCTCTGGCACACGACACAGGTGTTGGCCCAGTCGTGCACATCTTTTCGCATTCCCCTCCAGACAAACTTGGATGCTAACAACTTCTGTGAAGCCCACACACCCGGGTGGGCGAGGTTGTGCATGATATCGAAGACTTTCCTGTGCCAGGATGACGGAATGATCGGGCGTGGGTCTCCCAGGGAGACATCGCAGAACAAGGATGTGCCGTCTGAGTGTAAAAGTACGTCCACTGGCCGCAGGCCGGACGAATCGGAACAGAAAGCGTGCGTCTCCGGGTCAGCCGCTTGGTCGACCGCCATTAGTGAATAGTCGAGACCCAGTTGGACGGCCTGGACGGCCGCACGCGAAAGGCAGTCAGCAACCGCGTTGTCGTTGCCGGCCACATGACGGATGTCGGTGGTAAACTCGGAGATGAAAGTGAGTTGCCGTTGCTGTCGGGCCGACCACGGCTCAGTCGTCTTGGCCATGGCAAATGTCAGGGGCTTGTGATCCATGAAAGCGACGAATTGGCATCCTTCCAATAAAAAACGAAAGTGGCAGATGGCCAGGAACAATGCCAACGGCTCTCGGTCAAATGTGCTATAGCTACGTTCGTTACTACGTAACTGGCGGCTAAAAAACACCAGCGGTTGCCATGCCCCGTCGACCCATTGCTCTTGCACGGCGCCGACGGCGTAGTCCGACGCATCTGTCATGAGCACGATGGTGGCGCCGGGCAGTGGGTGCGCTAACATCGTCGCATTGGCGAGGGCCTCCTTCGTGTCCCCAAATGCGCGGTCCATGACCGACGACCAGATCACCGGTTCTTTTCCCGGTTTCCCTCGGAGTGCCTTGTAGAGCAGCCGCATGAGCTGGGCGGCCCGGGGGACAAAGTGATGGTAAAAGTTTACCATGCCAAGGAATTCCTGGAGCGCCTTGACGGATTGCGGCCGTGGGAACGCCGTGACGGCTGCCACTTTCGCCCTGAGTGGCAGTGCCCCTTCCGCGGTGATGCGGTAGCCCAGAAAATCGATCTGCCTCAGTCCAAATTGGCACTTGTTTGGGTTAACTATAAGGCCATGCTCCTGGAGACGGCGGAAAAGGACGCGCAGGTGACGTAGGTGTTCTTCCTTTGACGCGCTGGCGACGAGGCTGTCATCGAGGTATACGAAAAGGAATTTGAGATCCCGGAGCACCGAATCCATGAGGCGTTGGAACGCCTGCGCCGCATTTTTAAGCCCGAAAGGCATCCGTAAAAATTCAAAAAGGCCAAATGGGGTAATGACCGCCGTTTTCTGGACGTCCTGAGGGTGGACGGGCACCTGGTGGTATCCACGGACGAGGTCGATCTTGGAGAACCACGACGTGCCGGCCAAATGGGCGGAAAAATCTTGAATATACGGTATCGGGTACCGGTCTGGAGTTGTGACCTCGTTGAGGCGCCGATAATCACCACAGGGCCGCCACCCACCGCCGGGCTTTGGCACGATGTGTAGCGGAGACGACCAGGGACTATCAGATCGGCGAACGATGCCCAACCGCTCCATAGTGGCGAATTCCGCCTTCGCGGCCTCGAGTTTACTGGCCTCTAATCGCCGAGCCCGGGCGTAAACCGGGGGCCGGTCGTCGCGATGTGGTGTTCAACACCGTGTTTGGCGGTCGTCGCAGAGAAAGTGGGTCGAGCGAGCTCCGGAAATTCCTTGAGCAGGCGGGCGAACTCGTCGGGCGGCGACTCGGTGCGGGCAACCGCGTGGGTCGTGCTGGAGCCCCGAAAACAGGGGATGGGGGCTCGTGAGGCGGCATGGATCAGGCGGCGATTACGTACGTCGACCAGTAGGTCATGCGTGCTGAAAAAATTGGCACCGAGGATTGCCAGTGGTATCGTGGCGGTGATAAACTCCCAGTGGAAGAGTTGGCCGCCGAGACACAATTGGATACGCCGCTTCCCGTACGTACGGATGGCGCTGCCATTGGCGGCCTGTAGCGTAGGACCGCGCCGCCCAGATCGGACGTCGAGAACCGAAGCGGGGAGGATGCTACACTGAGCGCCCGTGTCGCATAAGAAACGCCGGCCTGAAATGGAGTCGGTGATGTACAACAATTTCCCGGAATCACCAACTGTCATTGTGGAGGCGAAACCGACCCTGGGCTTCCCTTCTGGTCGCGCAATCGGTGTTGCTGCTTTCTCGGTGCCGGCGGCACAAATTTACATGGGGGTCGGCAGCATCTGGCTTTCTGACCGAAACGGGCGTGGTAGTAGCAAAGGCCGGTCTGTGGAGGTGCCGAGGCGGGGTTCTTGGAGGCGGGGCGCGTCGAGGTGGCGCAATACTGTTGCATCACCGCGTAAATGGTGTCGGCTTCGGCCGCGAGCGCCACACCGTCCGTAGCCGTCGACATGGCCAGGGCTGCTTGTACCTGCTCAGGGAGCTGGCTCAGGAACAGTTCACGAAATATAAAACACTGCGGCTCAGACCCGAGGAGGGTGAGCATGTGGCTCATCAACTCGGAAGGCTTAGCATCGCCTAACCCGGGGAGTGCGAGCAAGCGTCGTGCGCGCTCCGCCTTTGTGAGAACGAATACTTGCATGAGGCGCGCCTTGAGCGTTTCGTACTTGTTCTCCATGGGCGGGGTCTCCAGCAGGCTGATAATGCGGGAAGCCGTCGAGCTGTCCAGTGCAGAGACCACATAAAGGTAACGGGTCAGATTCAGCACTATGTTTCGCAGTTGGAACTGAGCCTCCGCTTGAACGAACCAGGAGGCTGCCTGTTGTTCCCAAAATTGAGGGAGCTTCGAACTCGCTGCATTTACATCCATCTTGTTCTCGAGCTTGCCTCCGCGAAAATCGTCCGCGAAGCTTCGGGGTCACCAATGTAGGAATCAACGGATTCCTATTTGAGGTCGAGTCAGTTCAGTAAATTAACCGAATTTAATTAAACTGGTGAACAAAACAATAACATGCAGGAGCAACAGCAAACAGGTCTATACAGTAGCTTGTTCCACGAGGTCTGAACTCAGAACCTCCCACCTCTGATGTCATGACGTCATCACGTTTCCCGCCACTCGGGGCACCACGTGACCAACGTGATGACGTCATCGTGTTGTTTCAGGGTTTTTACAGAAAGCTTGTTTACACTCAGCAAACGGACATAGGTGCTGTAACATTGCTTTAAAGACAGTTATTCATTTGTACAGGAGTTCATCGGTGGTTTTACCACAAAGTACCATTAAAGGACTCTGACAAAAAGTATACGGCCTTTGAGGCCAATGGTCAGCTTTACCAGTTTTGTCGCCTTCCATTTGGGGTCACCAATGGGGTGGCTGTCTTTCAACGGGCAATGGATAGCCTAGTCAAACAGGAGAACTTAACAGACACTTTTCCATATCTGGATAATATCACCATTGCTGGTCATGACCAGAAGGAGCATGATGCCAACCTCCAGAAGTTTTTTGATGTTCTCCGTCGTCGCAACTTAACCTTAAATGAGTCCAAATCTGTGAAATCAGTACCATCAGTCAACATCCTTGGCTACTGGGTAGGCAACGGTGTCATCAAACTGGATCCGGAGCGAATTCGTCCACTTCAGGAGCCCCCTCCCCTATGAATCTTGGCTCTCTTCGTCGGGCACTCGGCATGTTCGCCTATTATGCGAAATGGATACCCCACTTCTCCGACAAGATCCAGCCCCTGCTTCACGCAAAGTCATTTCCATTGGAGGCAACGGCTATTTCAGCTTTCAACCTCCTCAAGCGACAACTGGAAAAAGCCACGCTTCGTTCCATTGATGAAAATCTTCCTTTTGTGGTCGAGTGCGATGCATCGGATGTGGCGATCTCGGCTACCTTGAATCAAGGTGGTCGACCCGTTGCATTTCTGTCCAGAACTTTGCAGGGTAGCGAGCTCCATTATCCTCCTGTCGAGAAGGAGGCTACGGCCATCATCGAAGCAGTACGTAAATGGAGTCATTTTCTCGCTCGTCGCCATTTCACACTTATAACCGATCAGCGCTCCGTGGCCTTTATGCTGGATAACCGGAAATGCACTAAGATCAAGAATAACAAAATACAGCTCTGGAGGATGGAATTGGCCACCTTTGGATACACCACACATTATCGACCCAGCAAAGAGAATGTGGCCCCGGATACCCTCACGCGGGCATTCTGCTCTTCTATGTCAACTTCGACTCTTGCGGATCTTCATACTGACTTATGCCATCCTGGCGTTACCCATATGTTGCACTTTGTGCGATCTAAAAATCTCCCATTTTCTACGGAAGATGTGAAAAGAACGTGCGTCTCCTGTAGAATTTGTGCGGAATTAAAACCGCAATTCTTCCGTCCATCGGATGGCTCGCTCATACATGCTATGCAGCCTATGCAGCGACTCAACATTGACTTTAAAGGGCCATTGCCTTCCTCAACGCGAAACACCTACTTACTGACTATGGTGGACGAATATTCACGCTTTCCCTTTGCTTTCCCCTGTCCCAATATGCTTACTTCCACAGTGATCAAATGCCTTGATCAAGTCTTTTCCCATTGTCAAGCGAACTCAAACGTTCTCTCTCCTAACGGGGAATCACCACAAGTAAAACGACACCATCCCATCCCATCGGTAACGGACAGGTTGAGAGATACAACGCTATCATTTGGAACACTGTTCGTCTTGCGCTGAGGTCACACAACCTACCAGACCAGCAGTGGGAAACTATGCTCCCCGACATGTTGCATTCCATCGGGTCTCTCCTTTCTACGTCTACCAATGTCACACCTCACGAGCGATTCTTCAGCTTCCAGCGTCGCTCCACCCATGGGACGTCTCTACCATCATGGTTGGCAGCTCCCGGCCCCGTGCTGCTCCGAAGATTCGTCCGATCATCTAAAAACGATCCTCTCGTTGACGAGGTAGAACTCACGGACGTCAACCCCACGTACGTGCACGTGCGGTACCCTGATGGCCAGGAGTCCACCGTGTCGCTCCAGGACCTGGCTCCCTGTCCAGCCGGTTCCACGGACCCAACCGATAGAGGGACCCACGGGGATGATGCCAACACTCTGCGCTCCCCCGAAGATGACGCCCTACCTGGGACATCGAGAGATCTGCCAGCTGCCCCACCGGATCCACTCGGGGAGCCGAGCGCTCCCCGTGGGATGGCCACCCGAAGCCAGGACACCGGTCAATCCCCGGCTATCCAACAGGATGAAGCCAGTTCTGCGCCTGTGGGGACCCGCACCCAGAGTCACAATCTCCCCAGCCTCCCTCGGGTCGATCAGAGCAACACGGGCCCTGTCGATCCACCGGTACGGATCAAGCGGCCCAGGGACCAAGACACGGTCCGGGGAGACGTGCCTTCTAGCCATAAACAAAAATCTAAAAGACTGCGGCTATTCGTGGTCCGCCTAATCCATTAAGAGGAAGTCGTCGGACTTCCAAATCTTTTAGGCAGGAAGAATGTTATAAATCTCATCATTCATCAAGAAACTACTCATGAAATAATGCTGGACGGCCAGCTGGTGGCGCCGTCCATGGAGTATAAATACTCGGGCGTGGGCCCAGCTTTCCAGGGATATATTGTAAGACAAGGAACTAGTGAAGTACAACTAGACTTCCATGTTCTGAAACAAGTTGATTAAAGCCTTGCTTTATACTCAAACCAAGTGCGTAGTGAGTTTTATTACGTCAGGGATGTTGCACTTTTTCAAGGAGGCTTTGAGGGTGTCCTTGAAGCATTTCCTCTGCCCACCTGGGGCTCTCTTGCCGTGTCGGAGCTCCGAGTAGAGTGCTTGTTTTGGGAGTCTCGTATCGGGCATGCGGACAATGTGACCCGTCCATCGGAGCTGATCGAGCGTGGTCAAAGCTTCGATGCTGGGGATGTTGGCCTGAGCGAGAACACTGACGTTGGTGCGCCTATCCTGTCATTGAATTTGCAGGATCTTGCGGAGGCAGCGTTGGTGGTACCTCTCCAGTGCTTTGAGGTGCCTGCTGTACATGGTCCATGTGTCTGAAGCATACATAGAAACATAGAAGATAGGAGCAGGAGTAGACCATTCGGCCCCTCGAGCCTGTTCCGCCATTTAATGAGATCATAGCTGATCATCCAAATTCAGTACCCTGTCCCTGTTTTCTCCCCATATCCCTTGATCCCTTTAGCCTTAAGAAATATATCTAACTCCTTCTTGAATATATTTAATGAATTGGCCTCAACTGCCTTGTGTAGTAGAGAATTCCACAGGTTCATACAGGAGGGCGGGTATTACTACTGCTCTGTAGACCATGAGATTGGTGCTGGGTTTGAGGTCCTGGTCTTCAAACACTCTCTTCCTCAGGTGACCGAAGGCTGCACTGGCACACTGAAGGCGGTGTTGGACTTCGTCATCGACGTCTGCCCTTGTTGACAGTAGGCTCCCGAGGTATGGAAAGTGGTCCACGTTGTCCAAGGCCTTGTCGTGGATTTTGATAATCGGGGGGCAGTACTGTGTGGCGGGGGCAGGTTGGTAGAAGACCTTTGTCTTACGGATGTTTAGTGTAAGGCCCATGCTCTCGTATGCTTCGGTGAAGGTGTTGACGATGGTTTGGAGTTCAGCCTCAGAGTGTGCGCAGACGCAAGCATTGTCTGCATACTGTAATTCGATGACAGAGTATATTCAAGACTGAGATCGATAGATTTTTGGAATCAAGGGATATAGGGATAGGACAGGAAAGTGGAGTTGAGGTAGAAAATCAGCCATGATCTTAGACTCCTCTTATTTCTTATATTCTCAAACAGCAAATGCCTCAGCACTGATCCCTGTAGCATCCAGTTTGTCACCCCTTGCAATTTCAATGCAGCTCTATTTGCAACCACCTTCATTTTCACTGTTTAGCCAATTTTCAATACACTTCAGAAGCTTGCCTTCTATTACATGCCTTCTTAGCTTGTGGACTAATCACTTGTGTGGCACAGTATTAACGCCTTTATGAAATCTAAATATATCACATCCACAGAAGTTCCTTTGTCAACAATGCTCTTTCCACAAATCTATGCTGACTCCCTCTTACTATACCATTCCTACCTAGGTATTCCATTATCCCCTCATTCAGGATGCTTTCTAATACTTTACCTACAATGGATCTTAGGCTCATTGGCCCATAGTGTCCTGGGTCATCCCTATGCCCCTTTTTAAAGATTGGTGTTATGCTAGCTACTTTCCAACTTTTAGGCACTATTCCTATTTTTAATAATTCTCTAAAGATTGCAGCAAGGAAGTGCCATTAGCAGCACGGAAAGTGAATATTTGGGGAGGCCGAGTAGCGGAAAGGGCAAGGCAATGGAAAGGAAAATCGGACAGGACGTATAACAGGCATCTGATCCAATATTGCCCATTTTACACCCTCACTGAAGTTGAAAATTCCACCCCCCCCTCCCCCCGTTACTGATGCAGATCCTTCAGGGTTAATCATAAATACAGGTAGCAAGTCTTCTGTATCTGCCATAGCTCTGTGGTAAGCTTTGTAGTCATCCACGTGTAGGGCAAATCATGGAGAAGCTCACAACACACAAGGGGAAAACATGGCAGAAAAGTACATTTAACATGTACATCATTAGCAATACACAACTTAAAATGAATTCACTAATACTTGTGTTTATACTGCACCTTATCATGTTGAAGTGCCTCAAAGCACAATGCAATTAATTACTCTTGGACTTGATATACAGACAAACACAGCAACCATTTGCTTGCGCATCTCACAAACAAGATGAATGATTAGCTCATTGATTTTTTTTAGTTTCACTGGTTGAGGGAGAAATGTTGGTCAGCGCAGTGGGAGAACCCCCTGCTCCGCTTTTAAAATTGTGCCACAGGATCATGAAAATCAACCAAATCATTGGGTACCATCCCATCCAAAGTATGACAGTTCCAACAAGTCAGCACTCTCTTAGCACTGCACAGAAGTGTCAGTCTAAAATATGAGCTCAAACCTATAATCTTCTGACCCAAAGGCAAGAGTGCTACTAGCTGATCCAAACTAACACGTAACAGCAGTACAGACATAGTAAGGTTAACTAGTGTGAAGTGGCGATGACATGCTTTTCAGTGTTAAATCTATCACTTGAATGCGATTATCAAAAGAACATATTTTTCAATCAGTCATTTTTTTCCCCACAGTGCAGAAAATAAAGTATCAGCTTTCCAAAGCCAAACACATGCAGAAGGCAATAATAAAATAATAGACAGATAGGAAATAGTAATTCTGTGATTGTAAGTCCAAAAGAAAATAATACCTTTTGCAGAGCTCACTTGAAGAACTGGGAAATGAGGCCCTGGTGCACATGACTCCCTGCCTGCAGCAGTTGGTCTGCTGATGTTTCTTGATGAGGTGTATGGTGTAACAAAGGTCGCGATTTCGCCTACCGACGTGCGTCCAGGGCGAACGGAGTCGGTGGCGGCTCCCGACCCCACTGCTGGCTCCACCCCACTCTGAAAAGAATTTTACACTGATTGGACTTGTTAAGCCCGCCCAGCATGATTCCCAGCCAATTGAAGGAAGCGGGTCTGATGATGTCACTTGATGAGGCGTCATCAGCCGGTTTCCTTAAAGGGACCATGCCCAAATTTAGTTTGACAGTTCTGCGGTCAGTGTTCTACAGCATTGAGGTGCTCCAAACACTGACAATCACTGCACAGAGGTGCACGGCTGCACCCAGGCTCTCCCATGACTCCCTCCACATGCTTATGGAGAGACTCACAGCACGCAGGGAGGTTCTCTTCCCTTCCCATGGGCAGAAGAGACCTCCCCAGGAGATCAACACAGCCTGGTTGCACATTGCACAGGAGCACACAAGCAGGAATGTTGTCAGGAGTCCCAGTGACGCAAACCTTTCAATGATCTTAGTAGATCACAAAACATTAATGCAAAGCCACACTCAACCACATCCTGCTGTGCCACTCATCATATCCCCATCACCCTGCCATCCCCACCCTACTCCTGCACATCCTTACTCACACCAACTTACCTTGCACCTCCACCCATCCCTCTCTATCTACATTATCACTTCCCCATCTCACTAGCCACCCCTCACACTCACCCTCATCCTAGTCCAATCATACCAACTAACAACACACAAGGGTAGACACTTGGGTGTTTTATGCAATGTTCATGTAATGTTTCTGTTAATGTGCTGTCAAACATTGAAATCTTTATTTTCAGCACTTTGTGTTCTTGGACAGGTTTGTGTGCACCTTTGGAAGTGGCTTAGTGAGTTGCAGTGAATGGAGAGACATAACGATCCCCCCCCCCCCACCCGCAATGCTGATGAGTGTGAAAGGAATGGCTTGGGTGTAGGGATGCTTTATGGTGTTGGTGTGGGGTGGTGCCAACCTGATGCATCATGTGGCAGCCAGGGTGTATACTGTCAAGTGAAGTAAATCTGGCTATGGTGAGGCCATCCCTGGCCTCCTGGGCAGCAATGTGCTCGGGTGCTGATGCCCTGTGTCCTGTGCAGCACCAGTTGATTGCGGAGAAGGTTGGTGTTGTTGTTGGTGCTGCTGGTGTGCTTGGTGCTGGTGGTGTTGGGGCTGTTCGTGGAAGGATTTTGAGGACCAAGGTGTGATTTTTTTCAAGGGCAACGATGCTAATGGAATAGATGAGAGGTGAGGTTGCGATGACAGAAGCGATCTGTCAATGGTGAGAGAGGTTGTTCCAATGAGGTGACACTGGATAGTGAGTTTGTTCCAAACACTTGCAAGCTGCATAAAGCTCAATCTGTCTTCCAAATGCAGTAAGCAACAGCTTCTAACCTTGCAAAGTGAAGATCTATGAAATGGGAGTTTTTATGGACCATTTACAGCTGTCAAGTAAAGAAATCATCCCATGCTGACACACCACCCGACCCCCTTACCTGACGTGATCCCCGAGCAGCGGGGAAGTCATTGGCGAACTCTAAAAATCTAAAGGTGAGCTTAAAATACTATTTACTTGCCTCTTAACAATCTCTCTAATGATGTAAATTGCCTCCCCCGCTGCTTGGTGTCAGATCTGTTCTGCAGTGACAGACCCAATATCTGGGAGACTAGCGTGGAGGCAGGTTGACAGCGGGTTCCCTACCCGCTGTCAAAAAAAAACATTTTCCCAGCCAACCCGCCTGACCCCCAAAAAATTCCGGCCAAAGTTTCAGTTATGTCCTGATGGAATAATATATGGTAAAGCAGCTGACACATGACATGTCGTCAGTAGGTGCTGAGAAGACCCACCTGCATAAATGTGTAGGTCAGTAATAAGAACAAAAGAACTAGGAGCAGGATTGGGCCATATGGCCCCTCAAGTCTGCTCTGCCATTCAGTGAGATCATGGCTGAACTTTTAAATCAACTCTACTTTCCCACCTTATGCCCATATTTCCTTAGTGCCCAAAAATCTATCGATCTCAAATGAAAATTTAAAAACTGAGATTGATAGATTTTGATTAGGCAAGGGTATTAAGAGATATGCAACCAAGGTGGGTAAATGGAGTTAAGGTACAGATTAGCCATCATCTAATTGAATGGCGGAACAGGCTCGAGGAGCTGAACGGCCTACTCCTGCTCCTATTTCTATATTCTTACCTTTACTACCACATTGTAAATGGTTGACTATGAAAAAAACAAGTACTTAATATCATTAAATGTCACACAAAGTATCCATGTGGGAATACATTAATAATACAATATTAAATATCTAATGGGAGCAATTTCAGTTAAGAAGAAATTTTCTGTTGAAAAATTGTACTTATTCTTAAAAAGGATTTGACAATATTTATGTACTTTTATTGTTTTGCGGATACAAGCGGTGACTCCTTAGACAAAACTTCAGGCAGATCCTCAGCTAGATCTAATTACCTTATTAATGTAAGTTAATTGGTACTGAAGACAGGAGTCAATTTAGGTCATCACAGCACAGACTGCAAAAGAACTCAGATGTCCTTGTGGAATAATTCTAATGTTTATTGTAGGATAATGATGTGACGGCTGCAGGTGTGTGTCAGCCACAGCATTCCCACACTCACCAGGGACACAGAACATGTTGACTTTGTAACCTGCTGCCATGGATTTTTTTTTAAGATGAAAAATGATGAAGGACAAGTCAGTGAATCAGTACCCCAGTATGAGTCAGAGTCTTCAGATGATATGGAAAGGAAAGAAAGAGAAGAAAAAGTAATTAAGTCTTAAATTTATATAGCACTTTAATGCAGGGGCAAGATGTCTATTGATAAAGAATACTGTTAGGGCCAGATTCTCCCAAGGTGCTGAATTAAAATGATGCAAAGCAAACAGCAACACTAAGATGTTGATATATTAAAAAAAATTGAACAACTACATAAGCAGCATTCTCCCTAAAATAGTTCAATTAACTGTATAGGCAAGAATGCAACTCAGTCGCATAACTGAGGGCGGGGAGAGGAGAGGGAGGCTTCTCCTTCAACAAGTCCAATTATTAAGCTGTCTCACAGACTTGCTTCAGTGTGCATGACAAACACAGTATGGATTTTCCCACCTAAAAATTTATGGAAGGGGTTTTTAATACCCTTTTGCCCCATCCCTGTCAGCAGTCGCTCCAGCTACAAGGGAGAGCTCAGCATATCCCTCCCTCACTGCCAGTCTAAGTCGATGGAGCAATTCTACTGCCCTAACCATGGAGCTGGTTGCAGCTGGAATCCTATTTTGTTTAGGCCGTCTGGCGGCAAAGGCATGTCAAATCCCATCAGGACATTCAGAAGCACCCTCCTAAATTTGGGAGGGTACCACTAATAGACGGCTTTTGAAATCTAAAGCTTATATAACCAATTTTATATCACAATTTTCCAATTAGGGTTAATTAGGCAGTGGATGTCCTGAGATGCCCACCAGTCAACAGAAGTTACAACTGGAACCAGTTTACTAGCCTTCCTATGCACAGCAAATAATATTGTTTCAAAACAATCCAACACGTTAGGGAACACACTGCTCCTGCCTTAACAGCTTGAAATTCTAACATTAATACAATGTCCTGCTAAAATGTAAACAAGAACATTCTAAACAAAATTCACATTAATAATACAGGGGATTAACCCAGTCTTACATCACATCTTCAGGATGTCCTAAATCACGTTACAGGCAATGAATTACTTTTCAAGTCCAATCACTCTTATTGGCCCGGATTTTGCAGTCAGCGGCGAATGGACGGCGCTCACCGCTGACCTCGAAGAAAGCTGCCCACAAAGATTTAGCGGGCTCAGTGGCATTGATTTCCCCTATTCCAATGTCACATTAAATCTGGCGCCATCTATAGGGGATCCGTAGCATCCAGGAATAGTGAGGTCATCAAGCAGGCTGAGCAGCCAATCAGACTGAAGAATTCTCACAGATAGCAAACGAGGAAGTAAAAATCACTGATTATCATTCACTTTTTAGTCACTTTACAGAGAGAGAAATAAAGATTGGGACATACACAGGGAATAAGGTAGAAGCTGAAATATCATAAACAAACTAAAATAATAATTTTTATTATTTTAAAAATCTATAGAATTTTTATCATGGAATGGAGGGAATGACACTCCACACTTATAAAATTAGTTTTTCAGGGCCAGAGAGGTTGTTCGGCAGTAATTATGACTTAGTATGCCGTTAAAAGCTCAGTTACACCTCATTCAACAAGGTTTAACTTTTTCAATGGTTTTTACAGCGAGAATAGTGGGTAAAAAGTTGAAGTTCACGTCAAATCACTGATTCTGTGTTGATTGCATCTGCGAAGACTACAACAGCGCACCCTGTAGAAGAGCAGGGAATGACTGACAGCAACTTCCGGATTTCCACCTTTAACTGCGCCTGTGCGGACACCAGAAGATGCGGTCAGTTTTGCGCAGTAATGACAACGAAAGCTGACAGTTTTGCCATCATTACAACTGCAAATTGCAGGCCAATATCTAGGCAAACATGCCAGTCCATTTGTGTACACCAAAGTACTACATAGAGCAAATGAGATGAATGACCAGTTAATCTATTATGGTTGGTTGGGGAAGAATATCAGTTAGGCCATCTGAAGACTTTCCTGCTCTTCAAATAGTAGCATGAAATCACGTATATCCACCTAGAAGGACAGGCGAGGTCTCCATTTAATGTCTCATCCAAAAAACGGCACCTTCAAGGATGTGGCACTCCTTCAGTCCTGCACTAAAGTGCCACCCAAGTTTACGTGTTCAACTCCTAGGGTGGGCCTTAAAACACAAGCTTTTCACTCGGAGGCAAAAGTGCTACCAACTGAGTCAAATTGACACTGGAAGATCGGAAAGAAGAAAAGCACTTTACCACTTCTCACACATCCAACTCTTACAGCTATTAATAAGCCAATGGTGAATTTCCCTGTTTAGTCTCACTCAAATAGACTGCTGCTCAATGGTACATTTTCAAGAGTTTTTAATCCCCATAGGAATTATGTATAAACCTCCCTGTGACATTTCATGCCAACACTTTAACAACCTTTCTCAGGCATGCTGGTGGCTTAAAATGTTATTAAACTTCTGAACAAAGGAGCGAAATTCCTTTTTTCTATAAAAAAAAATGAATGACTGTTTTTCTCTGTACTAAACAGAACACTAACAAAATTGTGTTCTGAGAAATCATTCACCTTAAAGCTCTATGCTCCCATAATTTTGTCAATTATAGAAAAATAGGCATTATTTGTTAAAAGAGAAGTATCACCCCTGAAATGCCTACATGTAGTTCTTACAGGAAATGCTAATATCATCACCCTTGCTGTCACACTTAAGACCACACTTAGGGTGTCCTTGTACAGGAGTCAATGAAAGTGAATGTGCAGGTACAGCAAGCCATTAGGAAGGCAAATGGTATGCTGGCCTTCATTACAAGAGAATTTGAGTACAGGAGTAAAGAAGTCTTACTCCAATTATATAGGGCCTTGGTGAGACCACGCCTGGAGTACTGTGTACAATTTTGGTCTCCTTACCTAAGGAAGGATATACTTGCCATAGAGGGAGTGCAACGAAGGTTCACGAGATTGATTCCTGGGATGGCGGGACTGTCATATGAGAAGAGATTGAGTAAACTAGGCCTGTATTCTCTTGAATTCAGAAGAATGAGAGGGGATCTCATTGAAGCATACAAAATTATTACAGGGCTTGATATGATGGATGCTGGGAGAATGTTTCCCTTGGCGGGGGAGTCTAGAACCAGGGGCCACAGCTTCAGGATAAAGGGTAGGCCATTCAGGACAGAAATTAGAAGAAATTTCTTCACACAGATGGTGGTGAATCTTTGGAATTCTCTACCCCAGAGGGCTGTGGAGGCTCAGTCATTGGGTATATTCAAAACAGAAGTCAATAGATTTCTGACTAGTAAAGGCATCAAGGGATATGGCTATAGGGCGGTTGAATGGAGTTGAGGCAGAAGATCAGCCATGATCTCATTGAATGGCGGAGCAGGCTCGAAGGGCCGAATGGCCTACTCCTGCTCCTATTTCTTATGTTCTTATGTTCTGACCTCATCTTGGAGAGTGAAATCTGCATGTAATTCATCATCTGCATAGTAAGACCAACCACAGAACACCTAGGGGGCAAAATTGGGTCGCACAGCCGTTGGGGTACTAACTTTGCCGGGGCGCTACTTTTAGCGCCCCAAAATGATTAGCACCCCCGTGTCCAAAATTCACTAGTAGCACCCCAAGAGGGAGGTGGGTACTGCTGGAAGCGCCCCGCCTCCCTCTTGGGGCGCTGCGAGTGATTTTCGCAACACTATGTGCCGCAGCGCCACACGCGCCGGCACATCACGCCGCGGTACTGCAGGCCTTCCTCACCTGATTAAAGGGGAGGGGCCTAGCGCAGCATGACCCGGTGCCCAGCTGGGCCACCAGGGATCGGTGTGCCAGCAAAAGTGCCCAGCCCTCAAGAGAAGTGCCAGGCTCACGGAGCGCAGCCAGCACCCCGCGGGGGGGCTTCACAGGAGGCCGGGGACAGCAACGGGGGCAGGTGCTGGCAGGTGGCCAGCAACAAAAATGGCCGCCCGGCACCTCCCCTTTAATTTGTGCCGCCCCGGCCGCTGGTAGGCCCCCTTGACCCAGTCAGACATAGCGTCCGGCGGTAAGTCAGGGGACGCTACCGAAGATCGCGGCCGGGGCGCTGCGCACGCCGATAACCTCCCGCAAATCAACCGAATTTTTCCCCCCTAGAGTGATTTTTGATGGTGAATAAGGAGTACTTTCAATGGATCATTGATGCTCTTGATACCTTAATCAGATAAATACATGGTTCACTGTGATATTAAGTCATGCATGCTAGCAAGGTTCGCCAGCAAAAAAAGGGATAAAAGGCATTATTATACTGAAACAGTTATAGGTAAAATAGGACCATATCCAACAAGATAACATAGTGCTTTGGATTTGATGAGCAGAATATTGTTTCTATATTTAAAATGCTAATGATGAAAAGCCAGTTGGCTTAAACCAGAGAGGCTGTGGCAGTACATCACATTTCCTGCGTTTACGACTCTTTATGCCATTATAGCATCTAATTTTGATGTCAGTTCCTAATAAAACCTTTTGACAGCTGATAATCAAAGCATGAGACAAACGTTTAGGCTCCAAAAGCCCTTAGGATTGACACATTTTCAGGATGGAACCACCCAACTGTAATTTGTGCATAGTCAACACTGGTCCAGATGTTTGATACCATGAAAATGATCAATATCATGTCGAAGACCTAAAAGAGTTTTACCAAGTGAAGATTAAAAAGTAAAGCCCAGATGTTGAAGCAGAGCTACAAGATAAACCACTTTTCTTTGGCTTGCTTTGATGTTCAGGTATGAAAGAAAACAGCCTTAGCCCAGTTTTCCCAGATAGAGGGATTGGAGGAAAAAGATAGACCAAGTAGAGAATAAGTCAAGAAACAGACTGGAAGACTAAGAAAGACTAATAAAAAGCAGGAGAAAAAGATGCTAGACGAAGTCAAGTTGGCTCAGAAAGAAATTTAGTGTAATACCCACTGGAAATGTTATGTACGCTAAGTATGGTTATCAATCTTTAACTTAAACACTGTATTATCATTGTTATAAATCCCTGGGTTAAAGTTGCCCATGTGAAGGTACGGCAAGAACTTTTAAGGACACAATGTGCCTAAGAGCAGACTTTCCATAATTCTGCACCAGTATCAACTGTTGCAGACAGTGAGGCTGCGCAGTCTCCAGGCAGAAACCCCAGGAGGAAGGGGTGGAGTCGGGTTTTTCGAGCGGGAAGAAAGGAGCGACTGGAAGAAGAGGGCAGGAGCTCTGAAAAGAGGGCTCAGGAGGCAAATGGCTGCCGCATCCCGTCCCGGGCTTCCAAACTCGGCTGCCGCCCTTCGTATTAGTAGCTCTGCATCCAGAACTCAAAGTGGGATTCAGTGATCGTGAAGAGAATTCAACGAAGGGGTTCGGAGTCGTAAGTCTTGCAGACATTATACATACCATGAGCTCCAACTTAAGCGCGCCAACGAAAGAGTGCACTCGAATTTGGACACAGGGACAGATTCTCCTTTGAATCCATATAAATGGAGAATGTATGTTTATTATGTCTAGATTCATTCTAATGTATGCAAATGTCTAATTTAGGTCATTGACCCGTAATCTTCTTATACTGTCTGACGTTAAAAGTATAAAGTAAGATAATTAGAATTAAGCCATTGTAGTAGTGATCTCCTTACTGGACTATAGAATACTGTCTACAACAGAGACCACATCTCACATATATCTAGAGAACCGTGAAGGGGTTACATTTTGGGGGCTCGTCCGGGATTGTGGTCTATTTATGTCAGTAAACTAACAGTATTGAATGCTCATTGCTAAGAGAGTGGTTTGTGGTTTCTACTGGGCTGTTTGAGCATAAAAGATGGATGTTATTGAGGTTGAAGCTTGGTGCAAACGGAAGCAGATAGCTACTACCCATGCCATTGTGCTGAATGGTGTTGCTAACGATGACCCTGATGATGTCTTGCTAAGGGCTCTGAATTGTGTCAAAGCCTTTGGAAAGGTTAGGATAGTTGAGTGCTGCTTGGATACAGCTACCAAGAAGCAGTTTGTGTTGATCCAGACATCAGAGAACCTGAGAGGTCATGGTTTACCTGAGGCAGTTGGGCTTTCTGAAGAGGCTGGTCCCTGGCCAGTTCAGTTTGTCCCTATTACTACTAAGGAAGAAGAAGGGTTTCAGACCAAGTTGTTGTCATTCTTGAGACAAGAAGGAAAGACTGTTGCTGATGTCAAAGGTTTGATAGGTCCTTCGGCCCTGGATATGAACACTCAGTTGGTCAGTGCCATTAGTTCTCTGGTGGATAAATGCACCAATCTGCCCTTCGAGGCTCAGGGATACCATAAGCTCCGTATGTTCTCAGGAGTGAGACCAACTCCCAGTGGGGAAGAGGAGTACGACGCCTGGGCTGAGCAGACCCTGCCTCTGCTAGAGGAATGGCAGTGCAGTGACAATGTGAAGAGGCAGAGAATAGTAGAAACATAGAAGATAGGAGCAGGAGTAGGCCATTCGGCCCTTCGAGCCTGCTCCGCCATTCAACGAGATCATGGCTGATCATCCAAACCCTAGCACCCGGTCCCTACACCGACAGCCATCCCACCCAAGCCCTATCCCAGTAACCCCGTAACCCCACGTATTTAATCCCCCCTAACACTAAGGGTCAATTTTTTTAAATTTTTTTTTTTATCATGGCCAATCAACCTAACCCGCACATCTTTGGACTGTGGGAGGAAACTGGAGCACCTGGAGGAAACCCACGCAAACACGGGGAGAATGTCTGTGTGGAGTTTGCACAGTCACCCGAGGCCGGATTTGAACCCGGGTCCCTGGCGCTGTGAGGCAACAGTGCTAACCACTAAAGCCTTAAGGGTCCTGCTGCTGACATTGTAAGATTCTTAAAGGCGCAGAACACCTCTGCTACTTCCTTTGACTACACGCAGGCTCTAGAAACTGCCTTTGGAACTACTGAAACCATTTCAGATTTGATGGTCAGATTCAGAAGCACATTCCAGTGTGAGGGAGAGAAGCTGTCCAGTTATCTGCTGAGAATAGACAAACTGCTGCATTGTATGTTACGGAAAAGAGGGATTGAGTTGCCTGAAATGAATCAGTTCCGCATTGAACAGGTTGTGCGAGGTGCATTGCTCGAAGACGTGACTGCTCTTCGCATACGCATGACCCATAAGTTGCGAGATCCACCTACCTTCACTGAGCTGCTAAGGGAAGTCAGAGAGGAGGATGATATGCTTCAGGCCCGGAATGTAGCAAAGAGTGCTGTGATGTCCAAGCTTGTGACTCCTGTTACAGTTCCTACTCCTAAGGGTGATGTCAACCCTGAGATGGAACAGCTGAAGAAGGAAATAAATGTCATGAGAGCCGAGATGGCATATTTTCGGTCTAAGCCCAACACAGAAAGGGATGACGCATGGGTGAAAAAGGTTGAACACCCTGCGAAGTCTAACAGCAAAATGAATGATTCCTCTAAAGGATATCCCCATGAAGGAGATAGACCTGGAGTCTTTTGTTATAACTGTGGAAAGGATGGACATTTCAAGCGAGAATGTAGAGGTGAGGAAAATCTAAAAAAAAGTAAATGACCGTCTCATAAAACTTACCAAGAAGTCGGGAAACTACAAAGGGGCACAGTAACGGAATGGCCTGCTGTCCCTGTAGTTAAGCCACGTTCCGCTAAGTGCAATAATAGATGAGGGGATATGAAAGACATCATACCTGAAGGTTTAGTAGGGCCGAGTTCTGCTGTATCAATACAGATTGAAGGCATTTATACTAAAGCTATCCTCGACACGGGTTCTCAGGTTACCATACTGTACAGATCCTTCTATGACCGATACCTGACGCATTTGCCGTTAACCCCAATCAGTCTTCTGCAGATCTGGGGCCTTAGTCCTGCTGATTACCCATATGATGGCTATTTGTCGCTGAGGTTGGAGTTCTTGGAAGCTGATGTAGGGACCACTGAGACCATTGATGCACTTGTGTTGGTTTGCCCTGACCCCATGGTGAAAGGTGAGGTTTCCATACTGGTTGGCAGTAATACACCCATAGTGAGACGACTCCTGACAAGCTGCAAAGAGCAGGGAGGTGAAAACTTCTTGAGCACCAGACACATTCACCCTGTTTTCAAAAAGGCTGTTGAGAAACTGCCTGAACTTTCTTCCGACGTAGATGATAGCAAAAGAGGAACTGTGTGGTACGTTCGAGCCAAACCTATCACCCTGTGTCCTGGAGGAGTGGCTAGAATCCCTGGGATACCAAAATTCCCTGGAACGCCAGGTACTGAAGCCATTCTGATAGAGTCACCTGATGATCCTGCAGAAGAGTCACGGTTTCCAAATGAGCTTCTGGTGAGACCAGAGTTGCAGACCCCGACAGCTGTGATGTCAAGGAGAGTTACAGTGACCATGAGGAATATGTCAGGCAAAGGAATCACATTGAGGAAAGGAATGCCGATTGCGCATCTGTTTCCTGTAAATGTACTGTCGTCACATGTGAAGGAAGAGTCCAAAGTTAACTCAACCGGAGATCTGACACCCTCCTCCTTCAACTTTGGAGATTCATTCGTTCCTAAAGAATGGAAGGACCGATTAGTCAGGAAGATGATGGAGTGGAGAGGAGTTTTCTCTACTCATGAGTTTGATGTTGGTTGTAGTAAGAGTACTCGCCATTCTATCAGAATTACCGAGGATAAACCCTTTCGGGAGAGGTCTCGACGGCTGGCACCAGCTGACATCGAAGCAGTGAGACAGCACCTGTCGCAGTTAAAAGAAGCTGAGATCATTACCGAGTCCAGGAGTCCTTATGCATCTCCTATAGTGGTGGTGAGGAAAGAGAACGGAAAGATTCGGATGTGTGTGGACTTTAGGATGCTTAACAGACGTACTATTCCCGACCAATACACCATTCCAAGAATTGAGGATGCACTGACTTGTCTTAATGGAAGCAAGTGGTTCAGTGTGTTGGATCTCAGAAGTGGATACTACCAAATACCGATGAGTGAATCGGACAAAGAAAAGACAGCCTTTATATGTCCAGTTGGGTTCTATCAATTTGAAAGGATGCCACAGGGAGTTTCAGGCACTCCAGCAACTTTTCAAAGAATAATGGAACAAACAGTTGGGGACATGAACTTGCTCGAAGTATTGGTGTACTTGGATGATATCATTGTGTTTGGGGCAACCCTTGAAGAACACGAAGCTCGGTTGCTGAAAGTGCTTGGTCGCCTGGAGGATGAAGGTCTCAAGCTATCATTGGACAAGTGTCAGTTTTGCCAAACATCCGTGTCCTATGTGGGGCATATTGTATCACAGGATGGAGTAGCCACAGATCCATCCAAGATCGAAGCTGTTACCACATGGCCCAAACCGAACACAGTGACTGCCTTGCGGTCATTTCTTGGGTTCTGCGGATATTACAGGTGCTTTGTGCAGGATTACTCCAAAGTGGCCCATCCTCTGAATCAGCTGCTGGCTGGTTACCTCCCACCAGCCAAGAGGAAGAAAAAGGCTAAAGGTAAAGAGAACAAGGACTACTTCAAACCCACTGAGCCTTTTGGTGTTAGATGGGATGAGAAATGCGAAGAGGCCTTCCACACCTTAAAGCAGAGTCTTACTCAAGCCCCCGTGTTGGCTTTTGCAAACCCACAGCTGCCATATGTGCTACACGTGGATGCCAGTCAAGAAGGGTTGGGTGGTGTGTTGTATCAGGACCAAGGAGCAAGACTGAGACCTGTAGCGTTCATCAGTCGCAGTCTTACGCCATCAGAGCGTAACTACCCAGCTCATAAGCTAGAATTCTTGGCGTTGAAGTGGGGGGTGGTGGATAAGCTGCAGGATTATCTGTATGGAGCGAAGTTTGAAGTGAGGACAGACAATAATCCATTAACCTATGTGTTGACTTCGGCAAAACTCGATGCCACCGGCCACCGCTGGCTTGCTGCACTATCTGCTTACAACTTTAGTCTCAGGTACAGACCTGGGAACCAGAACATTGACGCAGATGCTCTGTCTCGTCGCCCACACTACCAGAAACCAGAGTGGAAAGATGTTGCTTCAGCAGATGTGAAAGTAATGTGTCAGATGTCCGTGGTATCTGGACCAAAGAATTCATTTCATGCCCGAGAGATTGACCACTTGGGAGTGTCAATGCATGCTGTTCCCCAGGCATTTTGCAACCTTTCCAGTTTGGATGTACAAAACTTACCCATGTTGTGTTCATCTGAAATATCCAAAGCACAACAGGAGGATCCCTGTATTCATGAGGTGTTTTCAGCTCTCCGTCTGGGTGATATTACACAGATCGACAAATCAAAACATCCTGACTGTCGTCTGCTCCTAGAAGAATGGGACCACTTGGAAATTAAAGAGGGAGTGTTGTGTAGAATCACTCACCCACCCACTAAACCATGTCATTCACAGTTGGCCCTGCCTGAAAAGTACAGGGAAATAGTGATGAAGTCTTTGCATGATGACGCAGGTCATCTGGGAGTAGATAAGACCTATGGGTTGGTCAAGGACAGATTCTATTGGCCGCGTATGAAGTCTGCGGTTGAGGAGTTCTGCAAGTCCTGTGCACGTTGTGTCCAGAGAAAGACTTTACCTAAAAGAGTTGCTCCTCTGTTTCACATGCAAAGTGATGGACCTTTAGACCTTGTCTGTATGGATTTTCTGTCCATCGAACCCGATTCCAGCAATACCGCAAATGTCTTGGTCATTACAGATCATTATACTCGCTACGCCCAAGCTTTTCCCACAAAGGATCAGAAAGCATCCACCGTTGCCAAAGTGTTGTGGGAGAAATACTTCATCCACTATGGACTGCCAAAGCGAATACACAGTGATCAAGGTAGAGACTTTGAAAGTAGACTTATACATGAGTTGTTGTCCATGCTCGGGATTGAGAAGTCAAGAACAACTCCATACCATCCTCAGGGAGATCCTCAACCTGAGCGGTTTAACCGTACTTTGTTAGACATGCTTGGAACGCTGGATTCAAAGCGAAAGAACAAGTGGAGTCGGCACATTGGACATCTTGTTCATTCTTATAATTGTACCCGAAATGACGCTACTGGTTTTTCACCGTACTACCTCATGTTTGGGCGTGAAGCGAGGATGCCGGTGGATTTGTGTTTCGGAGTATCCAGTGATGGCACATCACAGAGAACTTACCTCAAGTATGTATCTGACATGAGAAAGGAATTGCAAGCTGCTTATGAACTTGCTGAGTCTGTTTCTGCCAAACAGAATAAAGGAAATAAGCAGAGGTATGAACAGAAGATCCGTTTTTCCCAACTCATGCCTGGTGACCGAGTTCTCATACGGAACCTAGGACTTCAAGGGAAACATAAGTTAGCAGACCGCTGGGCTTCTACACCTTACATTGTTGAAAGCCAAATGTCACAACTACCTGTGTTTCGGCTAAAACCTGCAGGTGGGAATGGACCCATAAAAATACTGCACCAGAATCATATCCTGCCATTGGGACAGCAAGTGCGTCTGGATCCGCCAGCGGATAATGAGCCGACACCTAGTAGGAGAACCCTGCAGAGAAGAAGAAGGAAAAAAACGAGAAACCAGGAAAACTTTGTTCCAGAAGACAGAAAACCCATGACACAGTGTGTGGATCATGAGGAACCTGATGAGTCGGAAGATGAAGGATGGGATCTATGGTACGACCTCCCAGAAAGACACATAAGACAGAATCTGGATGAATTGTCTGAACCATTTAGCTCAGACTTGGACATGGTCTGGGAAGAACCAGATGCTTCCGAGAAGGAGATAAAAGAGACTGAAAAGCATGATAACAACGTAGTTGAAGGAATTGAAGACCGGGTATCCGAAATAAGGAGCTCACAGCGAGTTAAGAAGGTTCCTGAAAGATTGACATACAGTACACTAGGAGTGCCAAGTGTAATGATAGCCCCTACGGTTCGATATGTTACCTCCCTTTATACATGGTTGGGAAGCATGCAACCCCTTATGTGTAAAGTTCATTAGTCATGGGGACATGCCTATATTTGGTAGGGGGGAGTGTAATACCCACTGGAAATGTTATGTACGCTAAGTATGGTTATCAATCTTTAACTTAGACACTGTATTATCATTGTTATAAATCCCTGGGTTAAAGTTGCCCATGTGAAGGTACGGCAAGAACTTTTAAGGACACAATGTGCCTAAGAGCAGACTTTCCATAATTCTGCACCAGTATCAACTGTTGCAGACAGTGAGGCTGCGCAGTCTCCAGGCAGAAACCCCAGGAGGAAGGGGTGGAGTCGGGTTTTTCGAGCGGGAAGAAAGGAGCGACTGGAAGAAAAGAGGGCAGGAGCTCTGAAAAGAGGGCTCAGGAGGCAAATGGCTGCCGCATCCCGTCCCGGGTTTCCAAACTCGGCCGCCGCCCTTCGTATTAGTAGCTCTGCATCCAGAACTCAAAGTGGGATTCAGTGATCGTGAAGAGAATTCAACGAAGGGGTTCAGAGTCGTAAGTCTTGCAGACATTATACATACCATGAGCTCCAACTTAAGCGCGCCAACGAAAGAGTGCACTCGAATTTGGACACAGGGACAGATTCTCCTTTGAATCCATATAAGTGGAGAATGTATGTTTATTATGTCTAGATTCATTCTAATGTATGCAAATGTCTAATTTAGGTCATTGACCCATAATCTTCTTATACTGTCTGACGTTAAAACTATAAAGTAAGATAATTAGAATTAAGCCATTGTAGTAGTGATCTCCTTACTGGACTATAGAATACTGTCTACAACAGAGACCACATCTCACATATATCTAGAGAACAGTGAAGGGGTTACATTAGCAATTGTGATAACCTAGATGCCACAACAAGCACGCTGCAGAAAGAGGCTAAACCAGCTCACTGCAATGGAGAATTCAATTTTGACCCAACAGCACGACCACTTCTGAAATGCAGATGTAGGATGCCTATTTATTAATAGTTTGGATTTAAATGGAGACAATATAATTGCAATTGATTATGCTGTTATGCAGACCACAAAAGACTAGATATAATGTACTCCTCTAAAGCGACTGATGAACTGAAACATGTTACATTAATGTGAATCCAGTTAGGCTGTATTCTTGTAATTCAGAAACAAAATTATTGTACTATTTATGGTGATCACTTTGATAACCATGTTAGTTTTGCATGCAGAGAATTAGGAAAATAAAGCTGTTAGGCATACGGCTTTATGTTCCTGTTCATTTATTCATCTCTGGTGAGACAAGAATCAAAGGGCAAAAAATTCAGGGGTTTAGCGCCACCCATTACCGCCAGATTCGGGGGGGAAAAAATGGCAGCTGCCACACTATTGCCCGCTGTCGGCGGGTCCCGCAGCAGCCGCCATTTTCGGCAGGTCAGCAGTGCTGCTGTTGCCTGTGCTCGCCGAAAGTATTGTAATGAGTCGGAGCGTGAAGTCAATCGGCGTGCAACATCGAGTTGATGCCCGCTCATCCATTTTGGAGTTCGCCGTTACTATTGCTGCTCTCTCCAAAACACGCACGTGTGTGCAGCCAGTGAAAGTGCTTCAGTGGCATTAAGGGCCATGAGGAGTCTGGCAGGACTTAGCAGATTGTATACGAGGATGGAGGCTGACAAGTGGAAAACACCTCAGATGGTTGCCGGAACTTCAAACACCTCCTTTGCTAAGGTTCTTCTTTTATACTTACATTTTTTGCCCATCAATGGCAGGGGGGGCGGGGGGGGGGGGGGAGGCATTTTCTGGCAGCTTTCCAGGAGGCCTACAGTGTTTGTGAGTCAGTAAATCAATGAGTGAAACCTTGTGGAACAAGCTTTTAGTTCAGAACTGAACACCTGCACAAAACTGCAAATCCCTCAGCGGATTCCCAGCAAATAAAAAAACTGAATTCCTAAAGAACATCAGATTTCCTGGAACTCCATTGCAATGTTTGAAGATCATCTCTGATAAGATCTCTTTGATCTTTATGATGGGGTCACCAGAACGTCACCACGCCACCCCCACCCCGCCACCCCCGGCAGCAAATCTGGACTCAACTGCTTAAGATTTTAAGGAATTATAATTAATTTATTCAAAATTCCATAACTAATTATTTATCAAATAATTATTTTGTGTCGCATATGCAAGACCCACTAAAAGTTGGCACGATTACTACATATTTATATACACTTTCAAGAGTAAACATTGGAGAAAGATTAGTGTTATAGAGAACGCAGATGCATTCATTTCATGATATATTAAAAAATCAACAAACATCAGGCAAGTACGGCAACTGTTCCGTACATGACCTACAGGTTCGCTCCTTTCTTCCCCATTCCCCTTCACTGCAGGTAAGAGACAGAAGCGACCTTCGGCCTCCTGCTGAGCTAAGCGCTGGAAAGAGCTCGTTACACCACAAAATCAATGCACCGCTGATGTTAATTAGCAGGCAGCACCAAAATACCGGTGCTACCTGTGCTCTCTCGGCGGGCGGCCATAAGCTTTGGCCGGCACTGTTAACCGGCTGGTTTCCAGCATTCTTGAATTTTTAGCCCAAATAGTTTTCAATCAATGCTGCATTTTACTCAGAATACTGGCAGAATATTTTCTTAATGTTTTTTGAGCTGGTTTAATGTCAGGCAACTTGCAGCAGGCTAAATATGGCATGAAATATTAAACCCTAGGCACACAAAGGGGAATTTCAATTTTTTCCTCATGTTTGGGATATGGATTTCCAATTTTAACAAGAGCTCTAGTCCATGGCACACGTTAATTAATCTTACTCAGTAAACAAATTAGCTTACCCAAATCATGCAGTTTGATCCCTTTGGGTACCATCTGGAGCAGAATAATTGCTGTTTCTTTTACGAGTGGGAAAGCAGACGTTAGAACTATTATAACCATGATGATTGTCAGGCCTGGATCAACATAGCATTCCCAGTTACAGATTTCATCTTTATCAAGTGGAAATACGTAGAATATAGTAGCAGAAGCTACCACCACCACAGATCCCAATGCATCGCCCATTACATGTAGAAGGACACCTAGAAAATAAATATTTATTAGTGATTTAACTCTTATAAAATGCAAAAAAAAGTCAGTGTACAATACTAGCCAGTGACCACTGTGAATCTAAACTGGCTCCCTCCCCTTATAAGTAATGTAACTGTGGTCTGGAACAGTTTCGCACTAATACTGTACATAAGAAAAAGTCAAGGATAAGGAAAGGCTATTTGACTCATTGAAGCTTGTCCCTCTAATACACCAAATCACCCAGTCCAGCATCCAATTTCATGTTGAACTCACTAAAAGGAGGAAGTTTTAACGTGGGTGAGCGCGTGGGTTTGGGTGGGGGTGTAATCCCGGAAAAATGCGAGCGCATCGGGGAGCAGGCTCCAACCCGCCGACTTCCATATTTAACTGCAGCATGTCAGGCTGCGTGCGGGCAACCCCTTTGGGAGAGGCGGGTTGACAATTTCAATATGTTAATCGCTCAATTACAGTGATATTAACATGGGTTTTGGAGTTTAACTTTGGCTCCACAGGTTTCCCGGGCTTCCTGGAACTCACCAGTGAAAGCAAGGTGAGAAGAAAGTGGCAATTGAGGGGACTGAAGCCATGACAGGGAAATATGGCAATAAGTAGTGAGTACTCACAGCTGCTTTCTTACCTGCTTGTGTGAAAGGGTTTGTTCACAGTATTTCTGCTGGGAGATTACTTTACACACTTTGGAGGCTACTTTACATACTTTGGAGGTTCGGAAGTCTGATCTGCACTTTGGAGCTCTGATCTATCATATCAGCAAGGGTGCCGCTTATGCTGTGTTACTTTGGATTTCAGATGAGGGCCAAGATGGCCCAGGAGGAGCAGCAGGAGCTGCACCAGCAACAGCCTGCTACTCACAGACCTGCAACTCCACAGGAGAAAGGTGATCAGCAGAAAGGTGCCGCTCGCAGGAGGCCATACCCGGCACACAGGGTCTACAGGCAGAGGATAAACTTCCTTGACATGTCGGAATATCAGTGTCTCAGGAGGCTCAGGCTGTCGAGTCAGTTGGTGGCAGACAATTGCAGCCTGCTGGAACAAGATCTGCTGCCAACCGGACCTGGTGGCCATGCTTTACCAGTGGCAGTCAAAGTCACCACCACCCTCAACTTTTCTGCCTCTGGATCCTTCCAGGGCTCTACCAGAAACATTTTCAGGATCTCAGTCAGCGGCACACAAATGCATAAGACAGGTGACTGATGGCTTGTTTGCCAGGGTCGCCACGCATGTCAACTTTGCCTGCGATGATGCCAGTCAGAGTGAGCGGGCTCTCGGGTTTGTGGCTCTGGCTGGCTTCCCACAGGTGCAGGGCGTCATCGACTGCACACGTGGCAATTAAGGCACCCATTGATCACCCAGGAATGTTTGTCAACCGCAAGGGCTTCCACTCCATCAATGTGCAGCTGGTGTGCAACCACAAAAAGATCTTTATGCAAGTGTGCGCAAGATTCCTGGACAGCTGCCATGATGCTTTCATCCTGCGCCAGTCCACCATCCCAGTTGAATTTGCACCTGTAAGCAGAGTTACTGGCTGGCTGCTCAGAGACAAGGGATACCCATTTGAAACGTGGCTGATAACCTCTCAGAAACCCAAGGAATGCGGCACAGGAGCGATATAATGAATGTCATATGACTACCAGATGTATCATCGAACAAGCCATTGGCATGCTGAAGACACGCTTCAGGTGCCTGGACAGATCTGGAGGCGCCCTTCAGTGCGTACCAGCCAGGGTGTCCAGAATGGTCGTGGTGTGCTGCACTCTGCACAACACTGCGCAGCAGCGAGGTTTGGACCTGCAGGAGGAACAAGGCGCAGAGCACAGAGCCTCATCAGATGATTCCGAGGAGGAGGAGGAGGAGGAGGAGGAGGCAGAAGGTGATGTGGGCAATGCACCACCAGCGGTGCACATTATTGCAAGGTTCACTTAGGTTCCACCAGTGCATCCATCTAACAACCACATGCAAAAGCCACTTTTGCACCCCCCTCCAACCCCCAACAAAATAGTCCTGCAAACAACCTAGCCTCCCTTTCACAGACCCCATTGCTTGGCATCAACTCATGTCTTCCCATTCATCATCACACAGCTGAAAAGGCCACTTGCCAGTCAGCAACCAAGAATAGGCAAGACGTGAAAGTGGTACTGAACAATAAGATTTATGTGGATCACATAGAAAACACACCCATGTGCATACTCTTGTGCAACTACAAATTTTTACTCTTCCTTTTCCTACCACAAGATGCAACCCCTGTCGCTTCAGTTGAGGTAGAGGCACGCTGCTCAGATCCCTGCCCTGCCAGCTGAGATGCGCTTGGCTAACGTCCTGGAGCCCATGAGGGCCCCGCCAAAGGCTGCTCCACCTGTACCTGTGCAGGGGCAGGCTCGGCCATCGAGGCAGCATGTCGGGTCCTGACCGGGGGTGGAGGAATGGTGGGCAACAGGTGAGAAGTGGAAACGCTTTGAGCCGAGTCCCCACATCCATGTCCCCTTTCATCATCATCCCTCTCATGGCCCAGCTGCACTTCCCTGCGAGCAATGAGCTGGAGATCACTTTGCTGCAGATCAGTGGGGCGGTGAACGGCCAAGGCTAGGGTATCAAGTCATCCAATTTGAGGTGGCATTCGCAGTGTGCATTGGTGAATGTCTGCATGCGCTCGTATTATTGCTGCGTTTGTTGCTCCGAGCAGGTGGCCACTCTTTCTATGGACGAAGACATCACTGCAAAGGCCTGCAACATCATGCCACTCATGCTTGAGATGGACTCCTCCAATCTCTCTGCAAGCACGCACAGTGTGGCTGGAACACCTGCTCCAGAAGTATCCTGTTCGTTGACGGGCCCTGAGGTACAGCACCTGCATCCAGCTGAGCAGAGCTTGGAGCGCCCTGCGCCCTCCAACGCGGACTCTCCACTGCTGTCCCTGTCCCCACCATCTGGTCTTGCTCACTTGTGATGTGTGAGTCACCAGGTGAAAACCCAACTATCTGCCTTATTGGTCCCACCGAAGTGTGAGTATCTGAGCTGGTGCATGGTAAGCATGAGTCCTGTGACGGTGCACCCTCAGAGGGAGTGAGCTTCTCTGAGGAGTCGTCATAATCATCGACCATCTAGACCACCTCCTGTGGGACATGCAAGGCCCTGTGGGAGATAAAAGACATGAATGAGTACTGTCAAGATAAGAAAGTTTGACGTTATCATTATGCACATGATCACATTTCACTCGCTGTTGACATCAACTTAACATAAGTGAGTGTTGTATGCCTTGTGGCTGTCTGATATTTAGTTCTGTCACCAGGTAGCTGGGAGGCTCCCATCTCCGATGACCAGGTACGCCGAGACTCCACTGATCTCCAGCACATCCTCCTCTGCGCTTGTTAGCTGAGATCTGTGGAGGGCCACCGCTGGTCCTCTACCTCTCCCTGGTGTTCTGTACTCTCTTTCTCTGTAAGGAGGGAAAGAAAGGACCTATGAGTGAGAGTTATGGCATGCATTGAATGGATGGATGGAAAGCATTTGTTGAGGGTGAATATGAGGGAGAGGGGTGGCACTGCCTAAGGATGAGGGTGTCAGTGGTGGATGGATAGATAGGGATGTGAGGAAGTGCATAGACAGAGAGGGATGGGTGCACCTGCAAGGTAAGTTGATGTGAGCATTGATGTGCTGGAGTAGGCTTGAGAAGGCAGAGTGAGTGGGTTGGGGTGATACACACATCAGGATGTAGGTGAATGTACGATTTCTTTTATCTTTCCAGCCCTTCTTGTGTCATTGAACCGCTTCCTACACTGTATCCATAAGCGTGGCACCACACTCCTGCAGCTGACCTCTTGTGTCGCCCCCAACCACACCTTCTTGGTGTCCCCAGCTGGCTTCTTCCACCTATCTCTAGAGAACAGTCCATCCCTCCGGGTCCTCGCAACCCCAGCAGCACATCAAGGGAGGCGTCATTGAACCGAGGCGCAGCCTTTGACTTTCTGGACTCCATTCTCCCACTTCTTTCTCTTTGGCTCCTAACTACAAACTCCTTCAAATCGCATGTTTAGAGTGTCCCTTTAAATACTGAGGGTGATCACACGCCCGCATTATAGTACAACAGCGATTACACTTCACGCCTGCTAACACTAATTGACAGACGCGCTGCAGGGACTCCTGGGTTTCCTGTGCGCTACCGGACTCTGCACCCACCCCCGCTCCCAGCACGTCCTGAATTTAAAATCCAGCCCAAAGTCATATGACTCCAATACTTCACCTGGCAGATTATTCACCCTTTGAAACATAGAAACATAGAAACATAGAAGATAGGAGCAGGAGTAGGCCATTCGGCCCCTCAAGCCTGCTCCGCCATTCAATGAGATCATGGCTGATCATCCAAATTCAGGAGCCTGTCCCTGCCTTCTCTCCATATCCCTTGATCCCTTTAGCCTTAAGAAATATATCTAACTCCTTCTTGAATATGTTTAAGAATGAATTGGCCTCTACTGCCTTCTGTGGTAGAGAATTCCACAGGTTCACCACTGTCTGGGTGAAGAAATTCCTCCTCATCTCTGTCCTAAATGGCTTACCCCTTATCCTTAGACTGTGACCCCTGGTTCTGGACTCCCCGGCCATCAGGAACATCCTTCCTGCATCTAGTCTGTCTAGTCCTGTTAGAATTTTATAAGTTTCAATGAGATCCCCTCTCATTCTTGAGTAAAGTTTTTTTTAAGTTAAGTTTTAAAGTTACCTTTCACTCATTTAAATTTATGTTCTCTTGTTCTATTGCCTATCTTGCCTTGAAATAATATTATGGATCCACACCTCTAGGCCATTAAATATTTTATAAACCTCAATGAGGTCTTCTCTTAAACAACTGCTCTCTGGACAATAGAGCTCAAACATAGCCAACATCTTATAGTTGACCCTCTTTTATACTTGGGATCATTCTTGTTGCTCTTCTCTGTGCCCTCTTCCATGCATGTATGTCTCTTTTGAGGTTACCTAGTGCTCTCAATGAGACATCACAAGAACAAATCATGAAATGGAAATATCACACTGGCTCAACAGGGGGTGTTATTCTAGGGTTGCAATTTTAAAAGAAAAGAACTTGCATTTATCTGGTGCCTCTCATAAGCTCAGGAAATCCCAAAGTGCTTTATAGCCAATGAAGTACTTTTGAAGTGTAATCACTGTTGTACTATAATGCGGCAGCTAATTTGCACACAAGGTCCCACAAACAGCAATGAGATCAATCATCAAATAATTTGTTGTAGTGATGTTGGTTAAGGGATAAAAGTTGGCCATGACACAGGGAAAATTCTCCTGCTCTTCTTCAAACAGTGCCATGGGATTTTTATGCCCATCTGTAAGCAGCAGACGAAGCTTTGGTTTAACGTAATATCTGAAAAATGGCACCACCAGCAGTGCAGCACTCCCTCAGTATTACACTGAAGTGTTAGCCTAGATTATGTGCTCAAGTCTCTGGAGTATTATATTGACGGGGAACACATGTACTTTTTTTTCCTGCAAAGAAGAAATCCTCCCATCAATGTTATCCCTTACCCTAATAAATATGAAATGCGCAATAAAAACAATACAAATTCCACATAGATGGAAATATAGAGAAGAGAGGCTGTTTTCTCATTCCCACCAGATTGTAACTATTACTGACATTTAGGAAGAACTGAAGATAGCAGAGAAAGCATTGCACCCAAATGCTACAGTAGGTACACATCTTCAGATGTGGTATTAATCTTAATCACTCAAAAGGCTAAAATATCACATTAATTGATCCTGGGATTTTAACCTAGAACTTTCTACCACCTGCCAAATGCTCAATCAATTGAACTACCCAGCAAAGTGGTAGCAGTAAGTGTGTGTTTTACCTTTGCCAGTTTCCTCTCTAAAGGGATTCATTTTTTATGTATATAAGGGTGACATTGGAAAGGTCTCGGGGATGAGGGACTTCAGTTGTGCAGAGAGACTAGAGAAGCTGGGGTTTTTCTCCTTAGAGCTGAGAGGGTTAATGAGAGATTAAATAGAGGTGTTCAAAATTATGAAGGGTTTGATATAGTAAATAGGGAGAAACTGTTTCCAGTGGCAGGAGGGTCGGTAACCAGAAGACACAGATTTAAGATAATTGGCAAAAGAACCAGAGGGGAGATGAGAATTTTTTTACGCAGAGTTGTTATGGTCTGAAATGCACTACCTGAAAGGGTGGTTGAAACAGATTCAACAGTAACTTTCAAAAGGGAATTGGATAAATACTTGAAAAGAAACATGCACAGGGCAATGGGGAAAGAGCAGGGGAGTGGGACTAATCGGATAACTCTTTCAAAGAGCCGGCACAGGCACAATAAGCTGAATGGCCTCCTTCTGTGCTGTATGTTTTATGATTTAACGATACTGAGAAAAAATGGAGAAGGAGAAAATAAGTAGGTTTGGATTTCATATACCTTAAATTAGTATATGAAATCCAAACCTACTAATTTTCCCCTTCTCCATTTATAATAAAATATAGTGCAAGTTACATTTCACAAATAATAAATGTTTCAAATAGCTATTTCAAAACATCAACTTGTTCATTAGTATCAGCTGAACATGGCTTAAAGTTGCATAACATCATAATACAGGAAACTTCGCGATATCCGGCACCGACGGGACCAGCGTGATGCCGATCTATGAAAACTTCCGGACAGATCAGCGCTAATGTTGAAGGATACGGAGGTTTTCATCTCCATATCTGACAACAAACACTGTTGCTTAGCAACAGCTTGTAAACAGTCGGCCCGTACCTTGGAAGTGTCTCTGCAGCTTAGCAACAGCTTCAGAGAGGCTTTCCAGAGACTGACTGTTTAAAAAAATGCTAGGAGAAGAAAAAAAAACTAACAAAATGGCTGCTGATTTCTGCCGTTAGATCGAGGTTTCTGGCCATACAACCTCCAGATAAACCAAAGTTTCCTGTACTCTATAAAAACTGTTTAACTTTTAGTACCTTAGCAGTCTGGAAGAAAAACTGCCCTCTCTCAGCACATTATTACAACAATATCAACAGACTTTCTCTGATTCTTTTCTTTTAACACTATCATCAACTCACTTTCACTTGACCTTATTTATCTCACTAGTGTCACTGGTGAAGACACATGGAGACACCGGAAGTACCTCCATTCAGTCTAAGACAAATGAATTAAATTGATAGTACACAAGGGAGCCCATATGAAAACTCCCCTCAGAGTTTCACAGCTCACTTTTAAAATGAGAGCTTACAAGGAAGCACAATGGCAACCTCGTTGGGAAGTTCAATAGTTCAGTCTGCCAGTTAACTTTTTCTTTGTTTTCTTAAGCCAAAAATGCTAAGATTTCTTGTTATTTTAATCTTAAAGTGTCATCACGTCTTTGAAAGGAATTTGAAAAATCTTTACTTGCTTCTTTACGAACATCTAACACAATAATGTGAGATGTATTGAAACCATCATGCAAGAAATACACGTTGTATGATCATGATGAAACTGATAATTGCTTTTCTGGTTCTTCTTGTTCTCCAAACTTAAAACAAATACTTCTCTGTAACATTGCAGAGAAAAGCAATAAATGCACCCCCATTGCTCCGTGAGTTTAATCCAGTGAGTAGCTGACCCTTACAGACCAGGAGGATCCAGGATACAATCCTTAGTCTGTGCTAAGTTAGCTGATCTCACCTGGGACAGTGGTAGAGGTGCTACAATTGGTCTCTGCCCCTGAAAAAACTACCCAGGATTCTAACTCCTGATTGTTATCCAGTGATTCCTGCTGGAAAACATGGCTATCCGCTAGAGACAGAATCAGGCTCAACTGTGATGCCCCTATCATAGGGCCCTATGGTAAATTAACCGACTGATACTCACTGTCAATGTTCAGATATGAATAAAGGCCGCCTGGATGAGGTATTGGAAACTAACTGATACTTGTAGAAACATATTCCAGTGAGAAGTTACTGACTTCAAGAGAGGTTGGAAGGGGAGAAACATTAGCAGAGAAATCAATAAAATATAATGCTTAGATAAAAAGAAAAGTTGGACAGAATCCACAATTGAATGATTGTACCCCAATATTTTGAGAGAAATGGAAATGTAGTTGTTTTGCAGTAAGGGGGTCTTCTCCAAGATTGGGTTGAGGCACATTATTTGGCAGTGAGACATCTGCTCTACATCTAATCTAGGAGCTTCTTGATGCTTACAGTGAGCACATAGAGAAAAACATCCAAACATGGTCACTCCTTACACTGACAGCTCAAAATTGAGCACAAAACTTGTGAAATGTATTAAAAATGAAATTGTTTTATATTTATGGAAACTCAGTGATTTCATTGTAATACTGGCAGTGCAGCTGTTAGTTTACTGAGAATGTGGCTGAGCTACATTTCTGGATTACTGTAGGCAAACCAGTATTGCAATAGGTGCGTATCAAACTTAACTATGGAATGTCATTGGTTGCAAACTGGGTAAAAATGTATTCTTTAACACTATCATATCTGACTGCACAGATTAATTATACAATATTAGTAAATGTTCTATAATTGTATGAATGAATTCATTAAAAGTACCCTTGCATAGATAATGAATAATCACAAAATTATTATCAAATTGGATACAAATTGGGACCGAAATTAAGCTTTGCTAATACAGCATCAGGAATTTGTACAGTATCAAATGTGTAACCATGTAATGGTAGAACTCTGTAAGAAATTAATTTGGTTTAGTATACTTAAGAACTTACTAGCAAATTCCCCATGGTGTGGTTCACAGTGAGCCAGCTGTTAGACAATTAGGGCTGTCGAATTACAGTATGCAGACAACGCTTGCGTCTGCGCTCACTCGGAGGTCGAACTCCAAACCATCGTCAACACCTTCACCGCAGCGTACAAGAGCATGGGCCTTACACTAAACATCCGTAAGACAAAGGTCCTCTACCAACCTGCCCCCGCCACACAGTACTGCCCCCCGATTATCAAAATCCATGACAAGGCCTTGGACAACGTGGACCACTTTCCATACCTCGGGAGCCTACTGTCAACAAGGGCAGACGTCGACGACGAAGTCCAACACCACCTTCAGTGTGCCAGTGCAGCCTTCGGTCGCCTGAGGAAGAGAGTGTTTGAAGACCAGGACCTCAAACCTGGCACTAAGCTCATGGTCTACAGAGCAGCAGTGATACCCGCCCTGTTGTATGCCTCAGAGACATGGACCATGTACAGCAGGCACCTCAAAGCACTGGAGAGGTACCACCAACGCTGCTTCTGCAAGATCCTGCAAATCCATTGGCAGGATAGGCGCACCAATGTCAGTGTTCTTGCTCAGACCAATATCCCCAGCATCGAAGCTTTGACCACGCTCAATCAGCTCCGATGGACGGGTCACATTGTCCGCATGCCCGATACGAGACTCCCAAAACAAGCGCTCTACTCGGAGCTCTGGCACGGCAAGAGAGCCCCAGGTGGGCAGAGGAAACGCTTCAAGGACACCCTCAAAGCCTCCTTGAAAAAGTGTAACATCCCCACCGACACCTGGTAATCCCTGGCCCAAGACCGCACAAAGTGGAGGAGAAGCATCCGGGAAGGCGCCGAACACCTCGAGTCTCTTCGCCGGGAGCAAGCGGAAGCCAAGCGCAGGCAGCGCAAGGAGCGCACATCAACCCAAGCATCCCACCCACCCGCCCCTTCAACCACCGTCTGCCCCACCTATGACAGAGACTGTAGGTCCCTCACTGGACTCATCAGTCACCTGCAAACTCATTTTTAGTGTGGAAGCAAGTCATCCTCGGTTCCGAGGGACTGCCTAAGAAGAAGAAGGGCTGGATTTTCATTGAGGAGGCAGGTAGGAGGCGGGACTACAACTCATGCACCCATCACTCACCTGAGCACCGGACATCTCGACCCCTCCAAGCCCGACGGCCCGCCTTGCTATCTTGGCGTGGTTTGGAGTCGTCAAGAATCCCACATTTCACCAATGAAAATAGGGATTAGGCTAAAAACTGCCTGTTAACTACCTGTTAACAGGCAGTTAATTGGCACTAATCCCCTTCCCGCCTCGGGGAGGCGGGTCCCAATGCGGGTCGGGTACCCACTTCCTTTGAAACTGGTATGGAGGCGGGTTGGGGGCGGGATCAGTTCATGCCCCCCGATTTCGGGATTTAACCCCCCACACGCCTCCAATCCTGCCTCCACGGCCCAATGAAAATCCTGTCCTTAAGCTCTAACTGACCTCAGGACTTATAATAATTAAACTTTGTGGCCAGTTAAAACTGCATTTTAGCAGTAGAATAAATTGTTATATGCGCTAAAGCTCCTAGTGCTATAAAACAGTGTATTATCCCACTCACTGTGAGCAATGCCACAGGAGATTCACTAGTATTTTTAAATGCTGTGTAAAAAGCGGTGCGAAATTGGAGGCTTTGGGCTGGATTTTGATACTGGGGCGGGCTGGGGTCGTGTAATCCGCATTTCATGTTAGCCACCCGATTCTAAATCGATGTGGGACAATGATGCGATTTTAACTTAATTGGCCAATTGAGTTCCAACGTGTGGGAACCCATGGCCAATGAGTTTTTCCAGTCTGAAAGTTGCCTCCGATGATGTCATCATTGCTGCTGCATTTAAGGTCTGCAACAAGCCTTGCTTCTTCTGCAGACTGCCAACTTTTTGGCCTTTGCAGTGAGAGACACCTGCAGGAAGAATGGCCAGCCAGAGACCTAGGTCTGCACCCCGCTTCAATGACGTTGCCCTGCAGGCTTTAGTGCAGGGAGCAAGAGCACATAAAGAGGTGCTCTTCCCTTCTTCAGGGAGGAAGAAGCCTCCCAGCAAACCAAGGCTGTGCGAATCCAGGTGGCAGAGGAGATTAACTCATTGTCAGTAACCCGCAGAACCTGGCTTCAGTGCAGAAAGAGATTTCATGACCTTCTGCACACTGGAAAAGTGAGTATGAATTTCCCATCACCCTCAATCTGATCCCCATTGCCTTTCCTCACCAGCACTCAGCTTTAGCAATCTCTTCCTCCACATTCCACTTGACACTGACATCCATGCACCCTTACCCATTTCCTCTCTCTCTATGGTCACATTCACCTAACTATTCAAATATGCAGCCCTCACACTCCCTATCACTGTGATGCTATGAAAGCAACTGACAACACACTCCATCTTTGTCTCCTTCTAAGCATCTATGCTATGGATTCTCTACACTCACTCCTTCATTCTCACTCAACCTCCACTTGTCTCCCTCATAGCAGGAAAAAAGACCTCACAATAAGAGAGAAAGAGCGAGGACAGGAGGAGGGCCACCCTCAGTAGCCCACCTCACCCCCTGAGAGGATGCAGTCCTGGAGATCGTGGGAGTGGAGGACGACGCGCAAGTGAGGGACGGACAGATGGGTGCATCACAGCAAGCTGGAGAAAGAATAGTTTTCCATCTCTCTCAATGACATTGCATGAGTCGCTGATAATGATTCTGAAGCTCTAACAGATGGACTTATGATCATCTGCAATATGCAATGTGCGTGTAACCTTGGCATCACATCTCTGACTCTTTCCTTTACTCCCCCACAGGACCATCACAAGCACCCATCCCCACTAGCCAGGAGGAAGAGCCTGAGCATCCAGACTCCTCAGAGGAAGCTGCAACCTCTGAGGGCGCAGCACCAGCAGAATTCAGCGCACCCAGCACCAGCGCAGACACTCACACCTCGGTGGGACCATCGCGAGATAGAGTAGTGTTGTCACCTGGTGTATCACAGCTTACAAGTGAGCATCAGCAGATTGTGGAGACAGGGACAGCAGTGGAGAGTCCTAGTCAGAGGGCGCAGGACTCTGCCAGCTCGGCTCAGCTGCACGTCGACCCTCTGCCTCTGGGTCCATCCATAAGATCAGCGGTGCTGGAACTCCAGGAACAGATGCAGGAGTCCCTGGCAGGTTTTGTCTCCAGGGTCGCTGCGAATGTGGAGCAAATGGAGGAGTCCATTGCGAACATGAGCAGAGCCTTTGTGGAGTCATTGGCGCATGAACGCGTCACCATGGAAAGGATGGCAACCTCCACGGAGGTGATAAGTCGCCAGAGTGCAGAAAACATGGTGAGTGTTCTGAATAGAATGACATCTCTGGAGGAGCGATGGTCATCTATTGAACAGAGAAACCAGACCTTCATGGAAGTCCTTCTGAGTAGGACTGCCAGTGCAGATGCGGATCCCCATGGCCCCCCTGATGTGCAGCAAGGTGCTCTCAAGCCACTTGCAAGCGCTGAGGAGGACCTGACCCATGAGAGGGAAGTTGGTGGCAGACATCAAGTGGGGGCTCCTCTCCAAGCGCTCACACTTCCATGCCACTGCAGAGCCCTCGGTCAGAGCCCCACCAGAGTCCACACCCATCTGAGATCGCCGTCTCAACCCCTGCACAGCCGCAGGAGCAGCAGACTGTTGATGAGCCCTCACAGGTTCGCAACCCCAGAGGATGCCCACCAAAGGTGTCGAGACAGGAGCAGCAAGAAAGTGAGCAAGGGGCCTCCACATCTGCTGAAGCCACAGAGGAAGCACCACGTAGGATCACGTGTAAGAGAAAGATACTGCACAAATAGTCATAAGGGTAGTCACTTGGGTGAATTTGATGATTTATGTTAAAAAGCCATCAGATGATTACTGTAAATAAAAAATCTGATGGCTACTGCTGTAGTTATGGCGTGTGTCATTTCACGAATGGGACTTCCACATTGAGGGCTTAGGAATACTTGGTATATGCCTCAGTTGAGGAAGCGCTCAGTGAAGGTGGCGAGAGGGGTTTCCCAGGAGGTCACACTGGAGATGGGTGTCAGGCTCCAAACTTCCACAGCTGTGGTTATGCCTTCTAAAAGTTCCCCCAGACCTGAGACAACAAAGTCCTACCACCTGCAAATGATGGCTGATCAAATATCCTGTTTAATGGTGGAGCTGCAGCTAATAGTCAGCAATCCAATTGTGCTCCCGCCAGATTTCACCGTCGTGTTTCAGAACAGGCGTGCTTCACGTCGGAAAAGGGTTACTATCGCCAAGGCCTATCAAAATGGCATTATAGAGGCAATTTAGTGCTTGTTAAGGGCCTTAACGGCCTATCCCGCCTCTTGGAGGCAGGACGGAGACGGGAGCAGTAGACACAGTTTAACGAAAATTGCTTGGAGGCGGGGTTGGGCCCGCCCGCCAGTTTTTGCAATTTTAACCCCCCACACGCCTCCAATCCCGCCTCAACGGCCCAATGAAAATCGAGCCCTTTGTTTTTAATACCGGGCATGTAAAACTGTTTAAAAGCTGTTTACTTTGCTAAGGCTGAGTCTCCTATCCAAACCCTCCTGTTTATAATACTGAATGCCCTGCCAGTATTGTACTTTGAAAGATGTACGGTGCTGTGTTCTAGATGTCTAATATTAAATATCCTAAAAGAGGATTAGGAGAATGTGGGGAAATCATGGCATTGTTCTTAATTCACACTATTCGTCAACTAAACATTGCCACGTGAGGATTGGTAGCAAACTGGATATCCAAATATGAAGCTGCATTCTCATTGAGTTTAGGTAAACTACGAACAGACTAAATATTGGAATAATAAAGATGTGCGATGGCGTGTTGACTGCACGACCTCCAGCCATCCTCACTGCGACCAGCACATTGCAACACGTTTCCATCCCATTGTATTACCTCGAATATTTAAAGCCGATGCAGTTCCAGACTCTATGTTTTCTCTTTGTTCTCTTGTGCCGGTTGCCAAGCTACCTAAAAGAAAATCACAAGAATCGATGAGCAGACATCCTCGAAGGCAATTCGGTGAACGCAGGGCAGCTCTCCAGACAGACTGGTCGATTACACTGAACATTACTCACGCTAAATAAAATAACGTGCTCCGGTCGTAATTATGCAAAAACATATTGCAAAATGACTGCAAAATTACAGCGATACAATATATGTCTATACAAAGTATATGTTAGAAATGTCGGTGGTATTAAATGCTTATACTTCGGTCGATATTGGTGGCTTTTCCCTCCTAGTGTATTTTATTTCGCAGTCATTGTTCCTAGAGCCTGTGATTTGTACCGTGGGCGAAGTGCTAACTGTACCGTGATCCAAACACTGACGATACCACAACAAACACATGTTAAATTCGACACTAAACATAAGGCGACGTTAATTTGAACCAGAATCCACAGTCACCTGTCGGACTGCTGCCGATTTTTCTCCTGAAGCAACAGTCCTGGAAGAGGATCAGACCGACGATGTTCACCGCCAGTCCCAGAGCTCCCACCATCAGCACCAGCCCGACATCGTCGATTTTCTGCGGTCTGATCAGCCTTATGATCGCCTCCGCGAAAATGGTGAAAGTCAGGGCTGCGAGGAAGACGGCGTTGGCCAGGGCGCCGACCACCTCAGCCCGGGCAAAGCCGTAGGTGTTCCGGCGATGCCTCTGGATTTTCGACACGTTGGCCGCCGTCAGCCCGATGACCAGGGAGATCAGATCAGACAGCATGTTGAAGGAATCAGAGACCAGAGCAATGGAGTTGCCCATGTGTCCCGACACCAGTTCCACCACGAAGAAGCCGGCGGTTATCACCAACATGAAGATCAAGCGGCAGTTCTTGCCTAGGCATCTCCCCATGGTGGTGGTTGCAAGTGGCGGCGATATGTGGCGTCTTGTGCAGCCAAAACAAACATCACCCTTGTACGGCAAGTCAAGTGTTACTCGGTTATTGATTGTGTTTGTATCTGTTTAGGATTTTGCATTTCATCGACACCCTGCCTTGATCCAGTCGAGCAACATATCTCATACATGGTTGAAATAGTGCAGAGTATGGGGAAATCTACCTCAAACAGCATTCCTCAAGGCCATAATGCTCTTTCGTTAAAAAACAAATCTTTCGGTGATTTTTTTGTATTTGTCAAGTTATAGTTGTGCTTTCTACCCAAACTTTTTTGGCAAAAAAGACTATCAGAAAACCGAATCTTCTATCAACCTGCACTCTTATAGATGCCATAAATGGAATAACATGCCCAGTATTAATGAATAACACCTAATTAGACACATAGAAACATAGAAGATAGGAGCAGGAGTAGGCCATTCGGCCCCTCGAGCCTGCTCCGCCATTCAATGAGATCATGGCTGATCATCCAAACTCAGTACCCTGTCCCTGCCTTCTCCCCATATCCCTTTAGCCTTAAGAAATATATCTAACTCCTTCTTGAATATATTTAATGAATTGGCCTCCACCGCCCTCTGTGGTAGAGAATTCCACAGGTTCACCACTGTCTGGGTGAAGTAATTCCTCCTCATCTCGGTCCTAAATGGCTCACCCCTTATCCTTAGACTGTGACCCCTGGCTCTGGACTCCCCCGCCATCGGGAACATCCTTCCTGCATCTAGTCTGTCTAGTCCTGTTAGAATTTTATAAGTTTCAATGAGATCCCCTCTCATTCTTCTAAACTCCAGCGAGTATAAGCCCTATCGACCTAATTATACTATTACCCACTGGAGATTACATGAGATGCCCACTGTGTTGATGCCTCTTTAAATAGTAGGCATAGCCGTGAAATAAAAACAGAAAATGCTGGAAATACTCAGCAGGCCAGGCAGCATCTGTGGAGAGAGAAACAGAGTTAACGTTTCAGGTCGATGATCTTTTGTCAGTATTAGGCGTAGCCTGAGTTGATATAAAGAGTACCAATGTTTTATTTAAGCACATAAATTACAGTAGTTTCAGGAGCTGCAGAGCTTGCTGCTTTACCAGCCCACACTAAGAGGAGAGAGAAAATAAAGGAATCACCTGATGAATCACATGACTCAGATGTCATGCACATATAGCAAACGTGCGCCCCGTGTCACATTTTTCCCCTCAAAAAGAGAAAAAGATATAGGCCTAGAAATTCAGTCGCGTTTGCGCCCACTTATGGGCTATAGAGTGGTTTGCGCCGGAAGTTTTTTCGCACCCGAAATTCAGTTGGTCCGTAACATCGACGTTAGCCGGTAGCGCTGCGCCGGCACCGATGACGTCATCGGTGTGCGCAGCGCCCCGGTTCCAATGCAATTCCGGTCCGACCGCCAAATTCAGTTGCGGCCGCCTCTCCCGTGGCGGCCGCAAACAGCGTTTGCAAAACGGTGCCTTGCAGCTCTGAGAGGCCGGCGCATAAAGGTGGAGGGGCGGCCGGCCGCTTTCCCGGCGGCTGCCTGGCCGCACCTCCCTCCCCGGACTCCTGCACCACCCCCCCGCGGCATTGGTGTGTCACTCCCGCGAGCCCGGCACTTCTCCGTGGTGCCGGGCTCATTTGCCGGGGGAATCCAGCGGCGATCACACAGCTGCAGGCAGCTCCTCCTTAAGAGAAGGAGGAGGCCTGCAGTACCCCAGCCTGCCGCACCGCATCGGGTGCCGCAGCGGCAGCTGGACGCCTGAAACTGACATTCTTCACCCCAAACGAGGCGGCCAAACCCTCCAATAGCGCCCGCCTCCGTGTTGGGGCGGTGCAACTGAATTTCAGGCGGGCGCTACGGGAATCCGGCCGAGCGCTAAATTTCGGGCGCTAAAGACCTGGCGGGGCGATACCTAATTTCTAGGCCATACTATCTAACTATTTCAGAGTTAAAAAAACACACATAGAAGAACTCTGAAATTTAATTGAAACCAAACACACAATCACAACAACAACAGCAACTTGTATTTATATAGCACCTTTAACATAGAAACATAGGATAGGAGCAGGAGTAGGCCATTCGGCCCTTTGAGCCTGCTCCGCCATTCAATGAGATCATGGCTGATCATCCAAATTCAGTACCCTGTCCCTGCCTTCTCCCCATATCCCTTGATCCCTTTAGCCTCAAGAAATATATCCAACTCTTGAATATATTTAATGAACTGGCCTCCACCGCCCTCTGTGGCAGAGAATTCCACAGGTTCACCACTCTCTGGGTGAAGAAATTCCTCCTCATTTCAGTCCTAAATGGCTTACCCCTTATCCTTAGACTATGACTCCTGGTTCTGGACTCCCCAGCCATTAGAAACATCCTTCCTGCATCTAGTTTGTCCAGGCCTGACAGAATTTTATAGGTTTCGACGAGATCCCCTCTCAATCTTCTAAACTCCAGTGAGTATAAGCCCAATCGACACAATCTCTCCTCATACGTCATTCCTGCCATCCCAGGTATCAGCCTGGTGAATCTTCGCTGCACTCCTTCCATGGCAAGAACGTCCTTCCTCAGGTAAGGCGACCAAAACTGCACACAATACTCAAGGTGCGGTCTCACCAAGGCCCTGTACAACTGTAGCAAGACATCCTTGTTTCTGTATTCGAACCCTCTTGCTACGAAGGCCAACATACCATTTGCCTTCTTAACTGCCTGCTGCACCTGCATGCTTACCTTCAGCGACTGGTGCACAAGAACACCCAGGTCTCTTTGCACTTCCCCATCTCCCAATCTATTGCCATTCAAATAATAATCTGCCTTCCTGTTTTTGCCACCAAAGTGGATAACCTCACATTTATCCACATTATAGTGCATTTGTCATGTTTCTGCCCAATCACCCAACCTGTCCAAATCGTACTGGAGTTTCACGACATCCTCCTCACAGCATACCCTCCCACCCAGCTTTGTGTCGTCTGCAGATTTGGAGACATTACATCCAATTCCCTCATCCAGATCATTAATATATATTGTGAACAGCTGGGGTCCTAGGACCGATCCTTGCGGTACCCCACTAGTCACTGCCTGCCACTCGGAAAACGACCCATTTATTCCAACTCTTTGCTTTCTGTCCGCCAACCAGTTCTCTATCCAAGTCAATACCTTGCCCCCAATCCCATGTGCCTTAATTTTGCACGCTAATCTCTTATGTGGGACCTTATCGAAAGCCTTCTGAAAGTCCAAATACACCAAATCCACTGGTTCTCCCTTATCTATTTTACCAGTTACATCCTCAAAAAATTCCAGTAGATTAGTCAAGCATGATTTACCTTTTGTAAATCCATGTTGACTTTGTCCGATCCTGTCACTGCTTTCCAAGTGCTCTGCTATTATATCTTTTATAATGGACTCTAGCATTTTCCCCACTACCGATGTCAGGCTTACCGGTCTATAATTCCCGGCTTTTTCCCTACCACCTTTTTTGAATAGTGGGGTAACATTAGCTACCCGCCAATCCATGGGTACCGTTCCAGAGTCTATCGAGTTCTGGAAGATGACCAGTAATGCATCTACTATTTCTAGGGCCACTTCCTTAAGTACCCTGGGATGTAGATTATCAGGCCCTGGGGATTTATCGGCCTTCAGTCCCATCAATTTTCCTAACACCATTTCCCTACAAATACTGATTTCTTTCAGTTCCACCCTTTCATCAGACCCTATGTTCCCCGGCATCTCTGGGAGGTTATTTGTGTCCTTCTTTGTGCAGACAGAACCAAAATATGTATTTAGTTGGTCTGCCATTTCTTTGTTCCCCATTATAAATTCCCCTGATTCTGACTGCAAGGGACCTACGCTTGAGTTCACCAATCTTTTTCTCTTCACATATCTATAAAAGCTTTTACAGTCAGTTTTTATGTTCCCTGATAGCTTACTCTCATATTCTATTTTCCCTTTCTTAATTAATCCCTTTGTCCTCCTTTGTTGAATCCTAAACTGCTCCCAATCCTCAGGATTATTGCTTTTTCTGGCCAATTTATATGTTCTCTCCTTAGATCTTATGCTATCCCTAATTTCCCTTGTTAGCCACGGTTGAGTCACCTTTTTTGTTTTATTTTTATGCCAAACTGGGATGAACAAATTCTGTAGCTCATCCATTCTGTCTTTGAATGTTTGCCATTGCCTATCCACCGTCAACCCTTTGAGTGCCATTCCCCAATCAATCCTACCCAACTCGCTCCTCAGACCATCGTAGTTTCCTTTATTTAAATTGAGGACCCTAGTCTCTGGGTCAACTACTTCATTCTCCATCTTAATGAAGAATTCGATCATATTATGATCGCTCTGACCCAAGGGGCCTCATACAACAAGATTGCTAATTAATCCTTTCTCATTACATAATACCCAGTCTAAGATGGCCTGATCTCTGGTTGGTTCCTCGACATATTGGTCCAGGAAACCATCCCGTAAACACTCCAGGAATTCCTCCTCCACACTAATTTGGTTGGCCCAATCTATATGTAGATTAAAGTCACCCATGATGACTGCTGTGCCCTTATTGCACGCTTCTTTAATTTCCCTTTTAATGCCATCCCCAACACCCGCCTTACTGTTTGGAGGTCTATATACCACTCCCACTAATGTTTTTTTCCCCTTAGTATTTCTCAATTCTACCCATACAGATTCCACATCATCAGAGCTAATATCCTTCATTACAATTGTGTTAATCCCTTCTTTAACCAGTAATGCTACCCCACCTCCCTTTCGTTTTTGCCTATCTTTCCTGAATATCGAATACCCCTGGATGTTGAGTTCCCAGTCTTGGCCATCCTTGAGCCACGTTTCCGTAATCCCAACCAAATCGTGTTCGTTTACCTCTATTTGCGCAGCCAATTCATCCACCTTATTACAAATGCTCCTCGCATTAAGACACAAAGCCTTCAGGCTTGTTTTTTTAATGCTCTTAGACCTATTAGAATTATTATTTACTGTGGCCACGTTTGATTTAAACCGTTGATTTCTCTGACTGCCACTTTTGTTTTTCTCCTTCCTATATTTTGCTTTTATCCTTGTTTCCCTTTCCTCTGTCTATCTGCTCAGGTTCCCAACCCCCTGCCATTTTAGTTTAAACCCTCCCCCTGTTAACGTAGTAAAACATCCCAAGGTTCTTCACAGGAGTATTATGAGACAAAAAATTTGACACTGAGCCACATAAGGAGAAATTAGGGCAGGTGACCAAAAACTTGGTCAAAGAGGTAGGTTTCAAGGAGTGTCTTAAAGGAGGAAAGAGTGGTAGAGAGGTGGAGAGGTTTAGACAGGGAATTCCAGAGCTTAGGGCCTAGGCAACAGAAGGCTCGGCCACCAATAGTTGAGCGATTATAATCAGGGATGCTCAAGAGGGCAGAATTAGAGGAGCGCAGATATCTCAGGGGGGTTGTAGGGCTGGAAGAAATTACAGAGATAGAGAGGGGCGAGGCCATGGAGGGATTTGGAAATAAGGATGAGAATTCTGAAATCAAGGTGTGCTTAACCGGGAACCAATGTAGGTCAGTGAGCACAGGGGTGATGAGTGAACGGGACTTGGTCCGAGTTAGGACACGGGCAGCCGAGTTTTGGATTACCTCAAGTTTACGTATAGTAGAACATGGGAGACCAGCCAGGGGTACGTTGGAATCGTCAAGTCTAGAGGTAACAAAGGCATGGATGAGGGTTTCTGCAGCGGATGAGCTGAGGCAAGGGCAGAGACTGGTGATGTTACGGAGGTGGAAGTAGGCGGTCTTAGTTATGCCACAGATATGTGGTCGGAAGCTCATTTCAGGGTCAAATATGACACCAAGTTTGCAAACAGTGTGGTTTAGCCTCAGACAGATGTTAGGGAGAGGGATGGAGTCAGTGGCGAGGGGACGGGGTTTGTGGTGGGGACCGAAAACAATGGCTTTGGTTTTCCCAATATTTAATTGGAAAAAATTTCTGCTCATCCAGAACTGGATGTCGGACAAGCAGTCTGACAATTTAGAGACCGTGGATGGGGGTCGAGAGAAGTGGTGGTGAGATAGAGCTGGGTGTCGTCAGCATACATGTGAAAACTGACGCTGTGTTTTCAGATGATGTCGCCGATGGATAGCATGTAGATGAGAAATAGGAGGAGGCCAAGGATAGATCCTTGGGGGACACCAGACGTAATGATGCGGGAGCAGGAAGAGAAGTCTTTGCAGGTGATTCTCTGGCTACGAATAAATAGATAAGAATGGAACCAGGCGAGTGCAGTCCCACCCAGCGGGACAACAGTGGAAAGGCATTGGAGAAAGAAGGAGTGGTCAACTGTGTCAAAGGCTGCAGACAAGTCAAGAGGACAAGGAGGGATAGTTTACCTTTGTCACAGTCACAAAGGATGTCATTTGTAACTTTGATGAGAGCTGTTTCGGTACTGTGGCAGGGGCAGAGACCTGATTGGAGTGATTCAAACATAGAGGTACGGAAAAGATGGGCACGGATTTGGGAGGCGACAACGACAGTTCAAGGACTTTAGAGAGGAAAGGGAGGTTGGAGATGGGGCGTTAGTTTGCAAATGGCAGAGGGGTAAAGGTTTGGTTTTTTGAGGAGACTGCAAGTTTGAGGAAGAGGGGGACAGTACCTGAGGAGAGAGAATCATTAATAATGTCAGCTAACATGGGAGCCAGAAAAGGATGTTGGCACTATAAAAACAAATAGTCCTTCAATCGCGATGGAGGCTGACACTATCTTCCAGATCTGCGATCGGTGATTAGAGTCTGACTACCAGATGTTTCGGGTGTTGTAGTTGTTGTTACTCGTTTTGGAGACTGGACAGTTCAGAAAACTGCTGGGGACCTGTGCTTCAGAAAACTCCTCAATCTCAGGAGCTCTGCTTACAGCTGGCTCATTAGTATTAATTAACTGATGCCGATTCCTGCGGTATGATGAGTCTCCAGCTTGTACACCTAACTTCTAGGACCCACCGCACTTGTGCATGTTCCAGCACTCGAAGCACTCTGGCTATGGAGTTTCCTCCGCACTGTATCACCAGGGTGAAGTGGAGTATTTGTAATAAACACTCGACACCAGGTCTGCGTTCGAAGATTCAAGCAGTTTTTATTCGCACCGGTGGGGAGACAACCTGCTATCTGTCTAACCAGGCTTCTCTCCGATGATACAAAGTTTTAAGCAGTCTTTTATACAAAATATAGGTACATGATTAGCCTCGTGCACGATCCATCTTAGCAATGTGATTGGGTTTCGCCCCGGTGCACATTTACTGATTGGTTATCTATCTATATCTATAAAAGACCTCTTCTGTCTGTCTGTCTGTCTGTCCGTTCTCTATACGTTCGAAAGTTATAGAGCGTACCTACACGCGCGTCACATCAAAAGAAAGCTTACGATTACGGACCGGTCATAAGCATATTTACTTTTCCGTCAGAAAAGAATCGTGCCCACGGTATCCAAAAAACTTTCAAAATTCCGCTCATTATCCGCTCATTAGCATTGAGTGACTATGATGTCAAAGAGCTGCTATGATGTCAGTGCAGTTTTTGTGCTGTCATAAAGAAATCAATGCTTTCACTGTGCCCAGCCTACTCAGCTGGGGTGACTCGGGCCGGGTCTCTCCCTCTCTCTCTCTCTCTCTCTCTCCTTCCCCTTCACTCCCTCTCTCTCTCTCTCTCTCTCTCTCTCTCCTTCCCCTTCCCTCCCTCTCTCTCTCTCCTTCCCTCTCTCACTCTCTGTCTCTCTCTCTCCTTCCCTCTCCAAACGGGGCGATAACGAATTTCTAGCCCTCTCCCTCTCTCTCCCCCCCAATCTCTCTCTCTCTCCCCCGTCTCTTTATCTCTCTCTCTCTTGTCTCCCAGTCTCTCTCTCTCTGTCTCCCAGTCTCTCTCTCTCTCTCTCTCTCTCTTCCCCCAGTCTCTCTCTCTCTCTCCCCCAGTTTCTCTCTCTCCCCCCTCAGTCTCTCTCTCTCTCTCTCTCTCTCTCTCTCTCTATCTCCCTGTCTCTCTCTCTCTCCCCCCCAGTCTCTCTCTCTCCTCCAGACTCTCCCTCCTCCAGTCTCTCTCTCCCAGTCTCTCTCTCTCTCTGTCTCTCTCTCTCTCTCCTCCAGTCTCCCAATCTCTCTCTCTCCCCAGTCTCTCTCTCCATTCCCCCGTCTCTCTCCCTCCCCAGTCTCTCTCTCTCTCCCCCAGTCTCTCTCTCTCTCCCCCAGTCTCTCTCCCCCAGTCTCTCTCTCCCCAGCCTCTCTCCTCTCTCTCCCCCAGTCTCTCTCCCCCAGTCTCTCTCTCCCCAGCCTCTCTCCTCTCTCTCCCCAGTCTCTCTCTCTCCCCAGTCTCTCTCCTCTCTCTCCCCCAGTCTCTCTCTCTCTCCCCCCAGTCTTTCTCTCTCTCTCTCCCCAGTCTCTCTCTCTCTCTCCCCCCCAGTCTCTCTCTCTCTCCCCCCAGTCTCTCTACTCTCTCCCGTCTCTCTCTCTCTCCCCCAGTCTCTCTCTCTCCCCGAGTCGCTCTCTCTCTATCTCCCCAGTCTCTCTCTCTATCTCCCCAGTCTCTCTCTCTCCCCCCTCAGTCGCTCTCTCTCTCCCCCCAGTCTCTCTCTCTCCCCTCAGTCTCTCTCTCTCTCCCCCACACTCCAATTCCAATTCCAATTCAAATGCTTTATTGGCATGAAAGTTTACAGAGAACCATATTGCCAAAGCTTACATATCAAAAAGGTACAGTTTTCCAACATTCTGTAGGTGTCAATCGATTTGACATTTGTTGGGTACATACAGTATTACTTTTAAACAATATTAATTTTAAACAGTCTTTCTACTTCATTTGGTACGTTCAATATTAATTTTAAACAGTCTTACTTTTAAACAGTCCTCAGGTTGTGACATGTTGTTACATATTTGGCCCCAAGGTATGGTCTGTCTCCTTCTCCCAGGACTAATCTCAATTTTGACAGGTCATCCAATTCCTTGAAATCTGGGGTTGTTTGGCTTAGCTTGTTGAATAATATGTTTCTTGATGTGTTGAATTTTTCGCATTTTAGGAGGAAATGCATTTCTGTTTCAACCTCGCTGGCCAGACATTGATCGCATATTCCATTCTCTCTAGGCTGCCAGGATTTCTTGTATCTGCCTTTTTCAATTTCCAGTTGGTGGTCGCTTAGTCTGTACCTGGTGAGGGTCTGTCTCTGTTTTGTGTCTCTGATGGTCGTGAGGTAGTCTGCCAGTTTATATTCTCTTTTTAGGGCCCGGTAACATTCTAATCTGCTTTGGCTTTCGGTTATTTTGTTCCAATGTTCCAGGTAGGTTTCTTTGCATTGTTTAACGATTTGGTTCACTCGGATTGGTGTTTGGACGGCTGTGTTGGTCTGGGGCTGGTCAGGGTCCGGCTGAGTACTTAGTTTCAGTAGCAGCTGACTCAGGGGACTCTTTTCTGGGTTTAGCTCTTGGGTCTGAAAGGCTTTGAAATGAAGGGTGTCTGGGGAGCTAGATTTGAGGTGATTTAGGAAGTTTAGTGCTCGTTTTTGGATGTTTATTATCAGTGGGTATCTGCCTAGTTCGGCTCTGCATGCATTTGTTGGCGTTTTTCTTTGGGTGCGAAGGATGCTTCGGCAGAATTCTGCATGTAGGGCTTCTATTGTGTGTTTTTCCCATTTAGTGTAGCTTTGGTGATTTAGCGGGCCCCATACTTCACTACCGTACAGTGCAATGGGCAGGATTATGCTGTCAAATATTTTGAGCCAGATTTTGATTGGGATTTGGATGTTGTAGAATTTCCTTTTTATTGCATATAGGGCTCTTCGGGCTTTTTCTTTTAGTGCATTCACTGCTATGCTGAAGCTCCCTGATGCTGTAATAGTTAGACCAAGGTAGGTATAGCTCATAATGTGTCCTATAGTGGTATCACTGAGGGTAAACTGGTATTTGTTTTCCTGACATCTGGGCCTTTTTTGAAAAATCATGATGTTGGTTTTCTTTAGATTTACTGTTAGAGCCCAATTTTGGCAGTATTTGTCGAGTAGGTCTAGTTGTTGCTGTAATCCCTGTTCTGTGGGAGACAGCAGAACCAGGTCGTCCGCATAGAACAGGGATTTCACTTCTCCATCAAGGAGACGGAGACCTGGTGACTCGCTTTGCTCCAGCATGTCTGCTAATTCATTTATGTATATGTTGAACAGGGTCGGGCTCAAATTGCAGCCCTGCCGGACGCCTCTTCTCTGGGTGAAGAAATCGGTGCGTTTGTCTCCAATTTTGACCCCGCATTTGTTTTTCAGATACATTGATTTAATAAGGTCATAGACTTTGCCCCCTATTCCACACTGAAGAAGTTTATAATAGAGCCCTTCGTGCCATATAGAGTCAAAGGCTTTCTTGAAGTCGATGAAACAGGCGAATATTTTCCCATTTTTTGTTTGGTGTATATGTTTTTCAATGAGGGTGTGAAGGGTATAGATATGGTCGGCGGTGCGGTGTTTTGGAAGAAAGCCTATTTGGTTTTTTCTGAGGATATTATGTTTGTTAAGAAAATCAAGTAATCTACTATTTAGAATACTGCAGAATAACTTCCCTAGACAACTGTTGACACAGATGCCGCGGTAGTTATTTGGGTCTGATTTGTTTCCGCTTTTATATATGGGGGAGATTAGTCCTTGGCACCAGATATCGGGAAAACAGCCTGAACGTAATATGATGTTGAATAATTTGAGTACCGCACCCTGCATCTCCATATTGCTGAACTTGAGCATTTCATTTTTGATGTTGTCTGGGCCACAGGCTTTCTTTAGGTGGAGAGATTTTGTTTTTGTGGCCAGTTCTTTCCATGTGATTGGGGAGTCTAGAGGGTTTTGGTTGTCTTTAATTGTTGCTTCTAATGTGTGGAGTTTTTCTGTGACCTGATGTTGACTTGGGTTTGTTTCGTTTATTGGGATGTCTTTGTAGAGGTTTTCAAAATGTGTTCTCCAGATGTCGCCATCTTGGATTGGTAATGCTTGCAATTGTGTTGTACTCAGGTTATTCCACATTTCCCAGAATTGTTTTGGATTGGTGGAGTTTTCAATTTCTTCGAGTATTTTGTGGGTATAGTTTTGTGTTTTGTTCCTAATGGTGTGTTTATATCTTTTGAGGGTTTCATTGTATCTAGTACGTAGGTCCGGATTGTTTGGTTGCCGATGCTTTTGGTTTGATATTTTTCTCAGGTCTTTTCTGGCATTTTTGCATTCGTGGTCAAACCATTTCTTATTTTTATTTTGTCTTTTGTGACGCTTCCTCTTCTGTTTCACGAGGTCGGCTTTTACAGCTGCCTCATGGAAGATCATATTTATATCCTCTATGGCCATGTTTACACCATCTCTGGTGATCTCATATAGATTTTCTTTAAATTTTGAAATTTTACTTGTGAGATTAGGTGAATTTAGTGCTGTGATGAATTTATCTCCACTGTCTGGGGCCCATCTGTATGTCTGGTTTATTTTATGTAACTTACTGGGTTCCTTTTTTGTGTCTGTAGTTTGGGCAGAAAGTTTAAGGTACACATTTATTTGGTTATGGTCTGAGAGGGGGGATTGCTGCCTGACAGTGAATGCGTTGATATCGCAGACTCTCCCTCTCCCTCCACTCTCTCCCTCTCCTCTCTCCCTCTCTCTCTCTCTCTCTCCCCCCCACCCCTCCCCGGTCTCTCTCTCTCCCCCCCAGTCTCTCTCTCTCTCTATCTCCCCAGTCTCTCTCTCTCTCTCCCCAGTCTCTCTCTCCCTTCCCCATCTCTCTCTCTCTCTCTCTCCCCCAGTCTCTCTCTCTCTCCCCGTCTCTCTCCCCCAGTCTCTCTCTCTCTCTCCCCCTCAGTCTCTCTCTCTCTCTCTCTCTCCCCATTCTCTCTCTCTCCCCCAGTCTCTCTCCTCTCTCCCTCCAGTCTCTCTACTCTCTCTCTCTCTCCCCCAGTCTCTCTCTCTCTCCCCGTCTCTCTCTCCCCCAGTCTCTCTCTCTCTCCCCCTCAGTCTCTCTCTCTTTCTCTATCTCCCCATTCTCTCTCTCTCTCCCCAGTCTCTCTCCTCTCTCCCTCCAGTCTCTCTACTCTCTCTCTCTCCCCCGTCTCTCTCTCTCTACCCCAGTCTCTCTCTCTCCCGCTCAGTCGCTCTCTCTCTCCCCCCTCAGTCTCTCTCTCTCTATCTCCCCAGTCTCTCTCTCTCCCCCAGTCTCTCCCTCTCTCTCTCTCCCCGTCTTTCTCTCTCTCTCCCCCCCTCAGTCGCTCTCTCTCCCCCAGCCTCTCTCTCTCTCTCTCTCCCCATTCTCTCTCTCTCCCCAATCTCTCTCCTCTCTCTCCCCCCAGTCTCTCTACTCTCTCTCTCCCCCAGTCTCTCTCTCTCCCCCCAGTCTCTCTCTCTCCCCCTCAGTCTCTCTCTCTCTATCTCCCTGGTCTCTCTCTCTCTCCCCCCTGGTCTCTCTCTCTCTCTCTCCCCCCTGGTCTCTCTCTCTCTCTCTCCCCCTGGTCTCTCTCTCTCTCCCCCCTGGACTCTCTCTCTCTCTCTCTCCCCCAGTCTCTCTCCTCTCTACCCCCCAGTCTCTCTACTCTCTCTCTCTCCCCTGTCTCTCTCTCTCTACCCCAGTCGCTCTCTCTCTCCCCCTCAGTCGCTCTCTCTCTCCCCCCTCAGTCTCTCTCTCTATCTCCCCAGTCTCTCTCTCTCTATCTCCCCGTCTCTCTCTCTCTCTCTATCTCCCCGTCTCTCTCTCTCTCTATCTCCCCGTCTCTCTCTCTCTCCCCCCAGTCTCTCTCTCTCCTTCCCTCTCTCTCTCTCTCCTTCCCCCTCTCTCTCCTTCCCTCTCTCTCCTTCCCTCTCTCTCTCTCTCTCTCTCCTTCCCGCTCTCTCTCTCTCTCTCCTTCCCTCTCTCCTTCTCTCTCTCTCTCTCTCTCCTTCCCTCTCCAAACGGGGCGATACCGAATTTCTAGCCCTCTCCCTCTCTCTCCCCCCAATCTCTCTCTCTCTCCCCGTCTCTTTATCTCTCTCTCTGTCTCCCAGTCTCTCTCTCTCTCTCTCTCTCTCCCCCCCCCAGTTTCTCTCTCTCCCCGTCTCTCTCTCTCTCCCCCCTCAGTCTCTCTCTCTCTATCTCTCTATCTCCCAGTCTCTCTCTCTCCCCCAGTCTCTCTCTCTCCTCCAGACTCTCCCTCCTCCAGTCTCTCTCTCCCAGTCTCTCTCTCTCTCCGTCTCTCTCTCTCTCCATCTCTCTCTCTCCTCCAGTCTCTCCCTCCTCCAGTCTCTCTCTCCCCCCAATCTCTCTCTCGCTGCCCGTCTCGCTATCTCTCTCTCTCTGTCTCCCAGTCTCTCTATCTCTCTCTCTCTCCCCCAGTCTCTCTCTCCCCCCAGTCTCTCTCTCTCTCTCCCCCACTCTCTCCCTCTCCCCCACCCTCCCTCCAGTCTCTCTCTCTCTCTCTCCCCCACTCTCTCCCTCTCCCCCCGTCTCTCTTTCTCTCTCCCCCACTCTATCCCTCTCCCCCCAAGTCTCTCTCTCTCTCTCTTTCTCTCTCCCCATCTCTCTCTCTCTCTCCCCTCAGTCTCTCTCTCGCTCTCTCTCTCTCTATCTCCCCAGTCTCTCTCTCTCTCCCCAGTCTCTCTCTCCCTTCCTCCGTCTCTCTCTCTCTCTCCCCCAGTCTCTCTCTCGCTCTCTCTCTATCTCCCCATTGTCTCTCTCTCTCCCCAGTCTCTCTCCTCTCTCTCCCCCATCTCTCTCTCCCTCCGTCTCTCTCTCTCTCTCCCCCAGTCTCTCTCTCTCTCTCAATTCAATTCAATTTCAATTCAAATCGCTTTATTGGCATGATAAGGTACATCTTATGTTGCCAAAGCATCGAAATACATTTATGGTTGAACACATAAACGCAGATCTATTCGTACAGTGTATAAACAGATATATCCCTGAGTGTATAAATATACATTCGTATAATTTGTATATACTCTTTTCTTAGGTTCACTGGTTGTCCCTCTGTTTATGGCAAGCTGTAACATAGTGTGCCGCTAGTGTTACACAGTTTCTCTCTTCCCCTAGTAGGTATGGGAGTTTTTGGTCGTCATTCAAATTTCTGAATTCAGGGCATATTTGTGAGAATTTTTGGTAGAAATTCTCCCTGATGCCCTGATATTTTTCACAAGCTGTGAGGAAGTGCATCTCTGTCTCCACCACTCCCTGACTGCAGTGAGAGCATATCCTGTCCTCTCTTGGCAGCCTGGTCTGCCTGTGTCTGCCTTTTTCGATCGCCAGGCTCTCTCTCTCTCTCTCCCCAGTCTCTCTCCTCTCTCTCTCTCTCCCCCTCAGTCACTCTCTCTCTCCCCCCTCAGTCTCCCTCTCCCTATCTCCCCAGTCTCTCTGTCTCCCCCAGTCTCTCCCTCTCTCCCCCCTCAGTCACTCTCTCTCCCCCCTCAGTCTCTCTCTCTCTATCTTCCCATTCTCTCTCTCTCCCCAGTCTCTCTCTTCTCTCTCCCCCCAGTCTCTCTACTCTCTCTCTCTCCCCTGTCTCTCCCTCTCTACCCCAGTCTCTCTCTCTCCCCCTCAGTCGCTCTCTCTCTCCCCCCTCAGTCTCTCTCTCTATCTCCCCAGTGTGATGAAATATTCCATTCATCACTGCCTGTGACTGTGGTTGGTTTCAGTTTCACTTCCCTTACCTCTGTTCCGTTTCCTCACCATTGTATTGTACTATGTGTAGGGCTCCGCCCATACCTGGCCCATTGTATTGTACTATGTGTAGGGCTCCGCCCATACCTGGCCCCTATGTAAGCTGGCCCAGCCTGCAGCACATCCAGTACGGCAGAGCTCTGGATGGAAGATACCTCTCTCCTGTGTGTTACCTTCTAAGTCAATAAAAGCCTTGTTTTGTTTCGCTAACATCGAGTCTCGGATTTATTGAGGCACATCAATTTTATTGACTTAATTTTCAACACAATGGATCAACTCTTGAAACCCGAATGTTTGGATTTGGACCAGCATGCTTCGGACGCATCGGCACGCTTCGGACACTGGTTTATGTGTATGGAATTCTTCCTGGACAATTCCGCAGCCGTCAAAGACGCTACGGACGCTGCGAGTATGAAACTCGGAATTCTGCGGAATTGGGTAAGCCACAGGGTTTACCCCCTCATCCAAGACGCCGACACGTACCTGGCCGCCTGCGACATCTTAAAGGCGCATTACCAGCAGCCTACGAATGAGGTGTATGCGAGGCATCTGCTCGCTACTCGCGCACAGCGACCTGGGGAATCGGTGGAGGAGTTCCTAGGCACCCTGAAAATGCTTGGCAAAGTATGCAAGTGCCGAGATGTAAAAGCCGCAGTGTACACTGACGAGCTTGTTCGCGATGCCTTTATCACAGGCCTCAGCTCCACTTACATCCGGCAAAGACTGCTGGAAAAAACGGGATTGGACCTGAAACAGGCTGCGGACACCGCGCGATCCCTGGATGTGGCCCAGAGAAACTCGGACGCCTACTCTTCAGCCCGCGCCGTCCACGCCGCCATGTGTGCACCAAGGGCACCGCCATCTTGGAAGGCATCTTCCCCGCCCGGCAGCCCGACACCGTCGGGGCCCCGCTCTCCCCCCAGAAGCCCTACGACAGCCGCGACACGTCGGGGACCCAACTGCTACTTCTGCGGGCAGCCAAAGCACACCAGAAACCTGTGCCCGGCGAAAGGCACCACCTGCTTTAAGTGCGGTAAGAAGGGGCACTTCGGGAAGGTGTGCAGAGGGAACCCCGCCGGAAAACCAACCGCCGGAAAACCCGCCACCGCCGCGTGCGCGCCGTGGGAGCGGCCATCTTGGACGCCATCTTGCCCGACCTCGTGGGGTCCGCCATCTTATGAGCAGACAGCGTGGACGCCATCTTGTCTCGATCAGGGCCCTACAGTGGCATCGGTCACAGTGGACCAGACCAGGCCGCACCCGCTATCCAAATCAATGGTGGACATCGAGGTAAACGGGTGCAGGGTTAAATGTTTAATTGACAGTGGAAGCACGGAGAGTTTTATCCACCCTGAACTGGCACAACAACTCTCCCTAAAGGTGGTCCCTACTCAGGGTACCATCTCTATGGCTGATAAAACCCAGACATCGACCATTCTGGGTTACTGCACGGTACAATTGTCCGTTAACGGAACTGTATATGATAATTTTAAAGTATTAATCATGAAGAATCTATGTGCGATCGTGATCTTGGGCCTGGATTTCCAGTGCAACCACCAAAGCATCACGCTCAAGTACGGTGGGTCCCAGCCGCCCCTCACAGTGTGCGGTCTGGCTACCCTGAAGGTAAAGCCGCCTTCGCTATTCGCGAACCTTACCCCTAACTGCCGGCCAATAGCGACCAAAAGCAGGAGGTACAGCTGGGAGGACAGGCGGTTTATCGCGACCGAGGTAGACAGGCTCCTGAAAGAGCGCATTATTGAACGCAGCAACAGCCCGTGGCGCGCCCAAGTGGTAGTGGTAAGGGGTAGCGAGAAGAAACGGATGGTGATCGACTATAGCCAAACGATCAACAGGTACACCCAACTAGACGCCTACCCGCTACCCCGCATATCAGAAATGGTGAACCAAATCGCCCAATACCGGGTGTTCTCCACCATCGACCTTAAGTCAGCGTACCACCAGCTCCCTATCAGACCAGAGGACCGCCCGTACGCCGCCTTCGAGGCGAACGGACGCCTCTACCAATTCCTCAGAGTCCCCTTTGGGGTGACGAATGGGGTCTCGGTCTTCCAGAGGGAGATGGACCGCATGGTCGATGACCACCACTTGCAGGCAACCTTCCCCTACCTCGACAACGTCACCATCTGCGGTCACAACCAGCAGGATCACGACTCGAACCTCGAGAGGTTCCTGGAAACCGCACAAAAACGCAACCTCACCTACAACGAGGACAAGTGCGTTTTCAACACCACGCGCCTCTGCATACTAGGCAGCGTGGTGGAGAATGGGGAAATCGGACCAGACCCCGACCGATTGCGCCCCCTACGGGAGCTGCCCCTGCCCAACACTCCCAAAGCCCTGAAAAGGTGCCTGGGGTTATTTTCCTATTATTCGCAATGGTTCCCCAACTACTCCGACAAAGCCCGCCCCCTCTTGAAAGCATCCTCTTTTCCGCTCTCTGCTGAGGCCCACGCCGCCTTCAAAAGCATTAAGCAGGATATTGAGCGGGCCACGCTACAGGCAGTGGACGAGAACACTCCATTTCAAGTGGAAAGTGATGCGTCTGACTTCGCCTTGGCGGCCACCCTCAACCAGGCGGGGCGGCCCGTAGCTTTCTTCTCGAGGACCCTCCAAGGGCCCGAGATCAGACACTCCTCCGTGGAAAAGGAGGCCCAAGCCATCGTGGAGGCAGTGCGCCACTACCTAGCCGGCAAACGCTTCACCCTACTTACCGACCAGCGGTCGGTAGCGTTTATGTTCAATAATAAACAGAGGGGGAAGATTAAAAATGATAATATTCTTAGGTGGCGGATCGAGCTCTCCACCTTCGAGTATGACATCATTTACCGGCCGGGGGCCCTTAACGAATCCCCTGATGCCCTCTCACGAGGGATGTGTGCCAGCGCCACCGGGGATCGGCTACAGACCCTCCACAACGACCTCTGCCACCCAGGGGTCACGCGGCTGTTCCACTTCATAAAGTCCCGTAACTTACCCTACTCGATTGAGGAAGTTCGGTCTCTGACCAGGAACTGCCGCACTTGCGCTGAGTGCAAGCCTCGGTTCTACTGCCCAGATAGAGCCCACTTAATCAAAGCCACACGGCCCTTTGAGCGGCTCAGCTTAGATTTCAAGGGCCCCCTCCCGTCCGTCGACCGCAATGTTTACTTCCTGAACATTGTGGACGAATACTCTCGGTTCCCATTCGCCTTCCCCTGCCCAGACATGACCAGCGCCACGGTCATTAAATGCCTCAACAGCCTGTTCTGCCTGTTCGGTATGCCGAGCTACATCCATACGGATAGGGGGGCGTCCTTCATGAGTGAAGAGCTACGCCAGTACATGCTGTCCAGGGGGATCGCCACGAGCCGTACCACCAGCTACAACCCCCAGGGTAACGGCCAAGTGGAGCGAGAGAACAGGACAGTATGGAAAGCAGTCACTCTAGCTCTAAGGACCAAGGGCCTCCCTATCTCCCGCTGGCAGGAAGTCCTCTCGGATGTGTTCCATTCGATACGGTCGCTATTGTGTACTGCCACTAATGCCATGCCTCATGAACGAATGTTTGTCTTTCCCCGGAAATCCACCTCAGGCGTATCCATGCCGTCATGGCTCTCCACCCCAGGTCCGGTATTCGTGCGAAGGCATGTGAGGGGCCACAAGACGGACCCTCTCGTGGAGCCAGTGTACCTACTCCACGCCAACCCCCAATATGCATATGTCCGGCATGCCGACGGAAGGGAGGACACCGTGTCCATAAAAGACGTCGCCCCAGCCGGTAACGACAACAACCACGGCGATAGCAGCAGCAATGATCGCAGCGACTCTTACCCACCCACTACTCTTTCATCACCCCCGGAAGAACAACGACCAACGGCACCCCCACCAACTACCCCTTCAACAACCCTGGCGACACCCCCGGCAGAGACCCAGGAGGCTACCGGGGACACCCAGCCGACACCCACGGCACCGCAACAGCCACGTCGGTCGCAGAGGACTATCAAACCCCCGAACAGACTAAATCTATAGAAGGGGTGAATGTGATGAAATATTCCATTCATCACTGCCTGTGACTGTGGTCGGTTTCAGTTTCATTTCCCTTCCCCCAGTTCTGTTTCCTCACCATTGTACTGTATATTGGAATGTGTTGTGTGTAGGGCTCCGCCCATACCTGGCCCCTATGTAAGCAAGCTCAGTCTGGCCTCATATACAGTACTGCAGCCCTCCGGATGGAAGATACCTCTCTCCACTACGTGTTACCTTCTAAGTTAATAAAAGCCTTGTTTTGTTTCGCTAACATCGAGTCTCGGAATTATTGAGGCACATCAGTACACTGTCGAGCTTGTTCACGATGCCTTTATCACAGGCCTCAGCTCCACTTACATCCGGCAGAGACTGCTGGAAAAAACGGGATTGGACCTGAAACAGGCTGCGGACACAGCGCGATCCCTGGATGTGGCCCAGAGAAACTCGGACGCCTACTCTTCAGCCTGCGCCGTCCACGCCGCCACATGCGCACCAAGGGCGCCGCCATCTTGGCAGGCATCTTCCCCGCCCGGCAGCCCGACACCGTCGGGGCCCCGCTCTCCCCCCAGAAGCCCTACGACAGCCGCGACGCGTCGGGGACCCAACTGCTACTTCTGCGGGCAGCCGAAGCACACCAGAAACCTGTGCCCGGCGAAAGGCACCACCTGCTTTAAGTGCGGTAAGAAGGGGCACTTCGGGAAGGTGTGCAGAGGGAACCCCGCCGGAAAACCCGCCACCGCCGCGTGTGCGCCGTGGGAGCGGCCATCTTGGACGCCATCTTGCCCGACCTCGTGGGGTCCGCCATCTTATGAGCAGACAGCGTGGACGCCATCTTGTCTCGATCAGGGCCCTACAGTGGCATCGGTCACAGTGGACCAGACCAGGCCGCACCCGCTATCCAAATCAATGGTGGACACCGAGGTAAACGGGTGCGGGGTTAAATGTTTAATTGACAGTGGAAGCACGGAGAGTTTTATCCACCCGGAACTGGCACAACAACTCTCCCTAAAGGTGGTCCCTACTCGGGGTACCATCTCTATGGCTGATAAAACCCAGACGTCGACCATTATGGGTTACTGCACGGTACAATTGTCCGTTAACGGAACTGTATACGATAATTTTAAAGTATTAATCATGAAGAATCTATGTGCGAGCGTGACCTTGGGCCTGGATTTCCAGTGCAACCACCAAAGCATCACGCTCAAGTACGGTGGGTCCCAGCCGCCCCTCACAGTGTGCGGTCTGGCTACCCTGAAGGTAAAGCCGCCTTCGCTATTCGCGAACCTTACCCCTAACTGCCGGCCAATAGCGACCAAAAGCAGGAGGTACAGCTGGGAGGACAGGCGGTTTATCGCGACCGAGGTAGACAGGCTCCTGAAAGAGCGCATTATTGAACGCAGCAACAGCCCATGGCGCGCCCAAGTGGTAGTGGTAAGGGGTAGCGAGAAGAAATGGATGGTGATCGACTATAGCCAAACGATCAACAGGTACACCCAACTAGACGCCTACCCGCTACCCCGCATATCAGAAATGGTGAACCAAATCGCCCAATACCGGGTGTTCTCCACCATCGACCTCAAGTCAGCGTACCACCAGCTCCCTATCAGACCAGAGGACCGCCCGTACACCGCCTTCGAGGCGAACGGACGCCTCTACCAATTCCTCAGAGTCCCCTTTGGGGTGACGAATGGGGTCTCGGTCTTCCAGAGGGAGATAGACCGCATGGTCGATGACCACCACTTGCAGGCAACCTTCCCCTACCTCGACAACGTCACCATCTGCGGTCACAACCAGCAGGATCACGACTCGAACCTCGAGAGGTTCCTGAAAACTGCACAAAAACTCAACCTCACCTACAACGAGGACAAGTGCATTTTCAACACCACGCACCTCTGCATACTAGGCAACGTGGTGGAGAATGGGGAAATCGGACCAGACCCCGACCGATTGCGCCCCCTACGGGAGCTGCCCCTGCCCAACACTCCCAAAGCCCTGAAAAGGTGCCTGGAGTTATTTTCTTATTATGCCCAATGGGTCCCCAACTACTCCGACAAAGCCCGCCCCCTCTTGAAAGCATCCTCTTTTACGCTCTCTGCTGAGGCCCACGCCGCCTTCAAAAGCATTAAGCAGGATATTGAGCGGGCCACGCTACAGGCAGTGGACGAGAACACTCCATTTCAAGTGGAAAGTGATGCGTCTGACTTCGCCTTGGCGGCCACCCTCAACCAGGCGGGGCGGCCCGTAGCTTTCTTCTCGAGGACCCTCCAAGGGCCCGAGATCAGACACTCCTCCGTGGAAAAGGAGGCCCAAGCCATCGTGGAGGCAGTGCGCCACTGGCGCCACTACCTAGCCGGCAAACGCTTCACCCTACTTACCGACCAGCGGTCGGTAGCGTTTATGTTCAATAATAAACAGAGGGGGAAGATCAAAAATGATACGATTCTTAGGTGGCGGATCGAGCTCTCCACCTTCGAGTATGACATCATTTACCGGCCAGGGGCCCTTAACGAATCCCCTGACACCCTCTCACGAGGGATGTGTGCCAGCGCCACCGGGGATCGGCTACAGACCCTCCACAACGACCTCTGCCACCCAGGGGTCACGCGGCTGTTCCACTTCATAAAGTCCCGCAACTTACCCTACTCGATTGAGGAAGTTCGGTCTCTGACCAGGAACTGCCGCACTTGCGCTGAGTGCAAGCCTCGGTTCTACCGCCCAGATAGAGCCCACTTAATCAAAGCTACACGGCCCTTTGAGCGGCTCAGCTTAGATTTCAAGGGCCCCCTCCCGTCCGTCGACCGCAATGTTTACTTCCTGAACATTGTGGACGAATACTCCCGGTTCCCATTCGCCTTCCCCTGCCCAGACATGACCAGCGCCACGGTCATTAAATGCCTCAACAGCCTGTTCTGCCTGTTCGGTATGCCGAGCTACATCCATACGGTTAGGGGGGCGTCCTTCATGAGTGAAGAGCTACGCCAGTACATGCTGTCCAGGGGGATCGCCACGAGCCGTACCACCAGCTACAACCCCCGGGGTAACGGCCAAGTGGAGCGAGAGAACGGGACAGTATGGAAAGCAGTCACTCTAGCTCTAAGGACCAAGGGCCTCCCTATCTCCCGCTGGCAGGAAGTCCTCCCAGATGTGCTCCATTCGATACGGTCGCTATTGTGTACTGCCACTAATGCCACGCCTCATGAACGAATGTTTGTCTTTCCCCGGAAATCCACCTCGGGCGTATCCATGCCGTCGTGGCTCTCCACCCCAGGTCCGGTATTCGTGCGAAGGCATGTGAGGGGCCACAAGACGGACCCTCTCGTGGAGCCAGTGCACCTACTCCACGCCAACCCCCAATACGCGTATGTCCGGCACGCCGACAGAAGGGAGGACACCGTGACCATAAAAGACGTCGCCCCAGCCGGTAACGACAACAACCACGGCAATAGCAGCAACGACGATCACAGCAACTCTTACCCACCCACTACTCTTTCATCACCCCCGGATGAACATCAACCAACGGCACCCCCACCAACTACCCCTTTAACAACCCTGGCGGCACCCCCGGCAGAGACCCAGGAGGCCACCGGGGACACCCAGCCGACACCCGCGGCACCACAACAGCCACGTCGGCCGCAGAGGACTATCAAACCCCCGAACAGACTAAATCTATAGAAGGGGTGAATGTGATGAAATATTCCATTCATCACTGCCTGTGACTGTGGTTGGTTTCAGTTTCACTTCCCTTACCTCTGTTCCGTTTCCTCACCGTTGTATTGTACTATGTGTAGGGCTCCGCCCATACCTGGCCCCTATGTAAGCTGGCCCAGCCTGCAGCACATCCAGTACGGCAGAGCTCTGGATGGAAGATACCTATCTCCTGTGTGTTACCTTCTAAGTCAATAAAAGCCTTGTTTTGTTTCGCTAACATCGAGTCTCGGATTTATTGAGGCACATCACCCAGTCTCTCTCTCTCTCTATCTCCTCGTCTCTCTCTCTCTCCCCCATTCTCTCTACTCTTTCTCTCTCCCCGTCTCTCTCTCTCTCCCCCCAGTCTCTCTCTCTCCTTCCCTCTCTGTCTCTGTCTGTCTCTCTCTCCTTCCCTCTCTCTCTCTACTTCCCTCTCTCTCTGTCTCTCCTTCCCTCTCTGTCTCTGTCTGTCTCTCTCTCCTTCCCTCTCTCTCTCTCTCCTTCCCTCTCTCTCTGTCTCTCTCTCCTTCCCTCTCTGTCTCTGTCTGTCTCTCTCTCTCCTTCCCTCTCTCTCTCTCTCCTTCCCTCTCTCTCTCTCTCCTTCCCTCTCTGTCTCTGTCTGTCTCTCTCTCCTCTCTCTCTCTCTCCTTCCCTCTCTCTCTCTGTCTCTCTCTCCTTCCCTCTCTCTCTCTATCTCTCCCTCCTTCCCTCTCTCCTTCCCTCTCTCTCTCCTTCCCTCTCTCTCTCCTTCCCTCTCTCTCTCATCTGCCCCCAGTCTCTCTCGCTCTCTCTTGCATCACGGGGGGCGTTTCATTCCATGTGTGGGCGGGCCTAATCCTGCAGCCTCCCGAAACGTCGCCGCCATTTTAAAAATACCAACAGCGACAGCACCAGCACAACATACCCCCACAGTGCGGCTCCGGCACAGTATCCCGCTCCCGGCCCGCCGGAGCGGGAGGTGAGTTGGGGTCACTTGGGCCGGGCCTCACAACCGCTCGGCCCGAGACACAGAGCGGGGGAGCAGCAGCGGCCGGCCGTAAACCGCGCGGCCCTGTAAACTGCCGTTTTACAAAAAAGCCTTGGCAACGCTCTTCTCTCTCCCCCCAGTCTCTCTACTCAATTCAATTCAATTCAATTCAAATGCTTTATTGGCATGAAAATTTACAGAGAACCATATTGCCAAAGCTTACATAGCAAAAAGGTACAGTTTTCCAACATTCTGTAGGTGTCAATCGATTTGACATTTGTTGGGTACATACAATATTACTTTTAAACAATATTAATTTTAAACAGTCTTACTTTTAAACAGTCCTCAGGTTGTGACATGTTGTTACATATTTGGCCCCAAGGTATGGTCTGTCTCCTTCTCCCAGGACTAATCTCAATTTTGACAGGTCATCCAATTCCTTGAAATCTGGAGTTGTTTGGCTTAGCTTGTTGAATAATATGTTTCTTGATGTGTTGAATTTTTCGCATTTTAGGAGGAAATGCATTTCTGTTTCAACCTCGCCGGCCAGACATTGATCGCATATTCTATTCTCTCTAGGCTGCCAGGATTTCTTGTATCTGCCTTTTTCAATTTCCAGTTGGTGGTCGCTTAGTCTGTACCTGGTGAGGGTCTGTCTCTGTTTTGTGTCTCTGATGGTCGTGAGGTAGTCTGCCAGTTTATAATCTCTTTTTAGGGCCCGGTAACATTCTAATCTGCTTTGGCTTTCGGTTATTTTGTTCCAATGTTCCAGGTAGGTTTCTTTGCATTGTTTAATGATTTGGTTCACTCGGATTGGTGTTTGGACGGCTGTGTTGGTCTGGGGCTGGTCAGGGTCCGGCTGAGTACTTAGTTTCAGTAGCAGCTGACTCAGGGGACTCTTTTCTGGGTTTAGCTCTTGGGTCTGAAAGGCTTTGAAATGAAGGGTGTCTGGGGAGCTAGATTTGAGGTGATTTAGGAAGTTTAGTGCTCGTTTTTGGATGTTTATTATCAGTGGGTATCTGCCTAGTTCGGCTCTGCATGCATTTGTTGGCGTTTTTCTTTGGGTGCGAAGGATGCTTCGGCAGAATTCTGCATGTAGGGCTTCTATTGTGTGTTTTTCCCATTTAGTGTAGCTTTGGTGATTTAGCGGGCCCCATACTTCACTACCGTACAGTGCAATGGGCAGGATTATGCTGTCAAATATTTTGAGCCAGATTTTGATTGGGATTTGGATGTTGTAGAATTTTCTTTTTATTGCATATAGGGCTCTTCGGGCTTTTTCTTTTAGTGCATTCACTGCTATGCTGAAGCTCCCTGATGCTCTCTCTCTCTCTCCCCGTCTCTCTCTCTCTCCCCCAGTCTCTCTCTCTCCCCCTCAGTCGCTCTCTCTCTCCCCCTCAGTCTCTCTCTATCTCCCCAGTCTCTCTCTCTCTCCCCCCCAGTCTCTCCCTCTCTCTCTCTCCCCGTCTCTCTCTCTCTCCCCCAGTCTCTCTCCCTCTCTCCCCCCTGGTCTGTCTCTCTCTCTCTCCCCCAGTATCTCTCTCCCCAGTTTCTCTACTCTCTCTCTCTCCCCGTCTCTCTCTACCCCAGTCTCTCTCTCTCCCCCTCAGTCGCTCTCTCTCTCCCCCCTCAGTCTCTCTCTCTATCTCCCCAGTCTCTCTCTCTCTCTATCTCCCCGTCTCTCTCTCCCTCTCTCCCCCCAGTCTCTCTACTCTTTCTCTCTCTCCCATCTCTCTCTCTCTCCCCCCAGTCTCTCTCTCTCCTTCCCTCTCTGTCTCTGTCTGTCTCTCTCTCCTTCCCTCTCTCTCTCTCTCTCCTTCCCTCTCTCTGTCTCTCTCTCCTTCCCTCTCTCTGTCTCTCGCTCCTTCCCTCTCTCTCTCTCTCTCCTTCCCTCTCTCCTCTCTCTCTCTCCTTCCCTCTCTCTCTCTCTCTCTCTCTCCTTCCCTCTCTCTCTCTGTCTCTCTCTCCTCCAGTCTCTCTCTCTCTCCCCCAATCTCTCTCTCGTGCTCTCTCTCTCCCCAGTCTCTCTCTCTCTCCCCAGTCTCTCTCTCCCTTCCCCCGTCTCTCTCTCTCTCTCCCCCAGTCTCTCTCTCTCTCTCTCCCCGTCTCTTTCCCCCAGTCTCTCTCTCTCTCTCTCTCTCTATCTCCCCATTCTCTCTCTCTCTCTCTCTCTCTCCCCAGTCTGCCTCCTCTCTCTCCCCCCAGTCTCTCTACTCTCTCTCTCTCTCCCCCGTCTCTCTCTCTCTCTCCCCCCCAGTCTCTCTCTCTCTCTCTCAGAGTTGGGGTCACTTGGGCCGGGCCTCACAACCGCTCGGCCCGAGACACAGAGCGGGGGAGCGGCAGCGGCCGGCCGTAATCCGCGCGGCCCTGTAAACTGCTGTTTTACAAAAAAGCCTTGGCAACGCCGGGCCCCCCTAGCTAGTATAAAATAAAGCAGGGCTTCCATTAACGCCGCCTACCAATGCGTGACATCAAGATACCGCCTTCATTACCGGAAAAGCATATGACTGTTATCACCACAAGCTGTTGCTGCAACTATGACATTGTGCTTATGCTAGGTGGGGTTTCACCAACATTGTACATTCTTCTAAGGAGAAGACTCCTGACTCATTGTTCTGCTTATCTGGCCCTCTAGGCCTCTTGTGGTTCAATGCACTATTTGCAATTATCTCCAAATTATACAGCTTGCAGCAGTTTAATCATTCTAACACTACTGCGAAATCAGCATGTCATTCTTCGCGTTATCTCAACTGTCAGTTCAGCAACTTAAGACACCTTACTTCTGCAAACAGACTTATTAGCTCATTTAGTTCCTGAGACCCATTCTTAACCCTTTAATCATAGTAGAGCCCTAAAGCCCCACTTCAAGGGTGTATTACTTGAAGTGGCTTAGCATTCCTGCCATATTAATACTGCTGACGTTGCTTCATGCCTAGAAGCACGAGTGTCTTCCTCAGTCAAATATCGAGGCTGTGGAAGTGTTCCCGCTACAGGAAGTCATGTCTTGCACCTTTGACCCATAGGTCTCTGTGCAGGGCTTGTTCCTACACTATCACTTGGTATGTTGCACCAATCTAATAGAGCTATAAACTCTGATTGACTGGACTCTTGGAATTTTGTGAAGAGTTGTTTCACGGTCTTGACGGCATTCTCGGCTTTGCCATTGGACTGTGGGTAGTGAGGTGATGACGTCACATGTTTAAATCCCCATCTCTTGGCAAACACTGCAAATTCTGCAGATGCAAATTATGGACCGTTATCCATTACTAGGATATCTGGTAGCCCAAATCTTGCAAACATCTCTTGGAGTTCTCTCAGAACACTGCGCATAGTAATGGAAGTGAGGCTGGCTACTTCAATAAAGTTACTGTAATAGTCACGCACAATGAACAGTGTATGGCCATGTAACTCACAAGCTCAGTCCCAACCTTCGACCAAGGCCTAGCCACAAAGTTGTGCTGTAATAATGGTTCCTTTCTTGGAGAACTGCGATGAGCCAAATAGATTTTACACTTTGCAATGTATTGTTTAAGCACTGTTGACATTATGGGCCAATAGAGGCTGTTGCGGACTCTACAGATACAACCTTCTATGCCGATCTGTGTTGAATGAGCTACTGACATCAACTCTTTTCGCAATATAGCTGGTACCACGAGTTGCTGTCCCTTGAATGTTAGGAGTGGAGGCTTTCAGGTACCTCTGACTGGATCCCAGGCCAGCCTTGCCGTATAATAATCCGCAGTTGCTTTTGAACCCGGTCATCCGCTGCAGCATGATTACGTTGTTGCCAGCGTGAGTCTCCAACTGGAAGTGATTCACGATGACCGATTTCTTCCAGCTCACGTGTAAAATCACAGGTGTTAACTTCTGACAAGTATGCTCTGCTCAGTGTATCTGCTAGGATCATCTACCCCCCCCTTATAAGATATTTACAGACAATATTTTTGGAGTCTTAACAGCATTCTTTGAAGTCTCTTAGGCACACTGTTTATTGCCTTGAGAACAATGATCTGTTTCAATATTCACCGTGTTGTAATAGTTGTAAACTTCAAATTTATCACAGGTGAACACGATTGCTAGAAGTTCTTTCTTGATCTGTGCGTATTTTGTCTCTGCTGATGTTAATGCCCTTGATGCATACATGGTTGGCTGTCCATTGTGCATCATTGCTGATCCAAGTCCAAATTGAGAGGCATCGCATTGTAGAGTGACTTCTTTTATATTATAACAACTAAGAACTGGTTTTATTTATTCGTTCATGGGATGTGGGCGTCACTGCCAAAGCCAACATTTATTGACCATTCCTAATTGCCCTTCAGAAGGTGGTAGTGAGCCGTCTTCTTGAACCGCTGCAGTTCATGAGGTGAAGGTACGCAGTGCTGTTAGGGAGGGAGTTCCAGGATTTTGACCTAGCGACGATGAAGGAACGGCAATATATTTCTAAGTCTCTCTCTCTCCTTCCCTCTCTGTCTCTGTCTGTCTCTCTCTCCTTCCCTCTCTCTCTCTCTCTACTTCCCTCTCTCTCTGTCTCTCTCTCCTTCCCTCTCTGTCTCTGTCTGTCTCTCTCTCCTTCCCTCTCTCTCTCTCTCCTTCCCTCTCTCTCTGTCTCTCTCTCCTTCCCTCTCTGTCTCTGTCTGTCTCTCTCTCTCCTTCCCTCTCTCTCTCTCTCCTTCCCTCTCTCTCTCTCTCCTTCCCTCTCTGTCTCTGTCTGTCTCTCTCTCCTTCTCTCTCTCTCTCTCCTTCCCTCTCTCTCTCTGTCTCTCTCTCCTTCCCTCTCTCTCTCTATCTCTCCCTCCTTCCCTCTCTCCTTCCCTCTCTCTCTCCTTCCCTCTCTCTCTCCTTCCCTCTCTCTCTCATCTGCCCCCAGTCTCTCTCGCTCTCTCTTGCATCACGGGGGGCGTTTCATTCCATGTGTGGGCGGGCCTAATCCTGCAGCCTCCCGAAACGTCGCCGCCATTTTAAAAATACCAACAGCGACAGCACCAGCACAACATACCCCCACAGTGCGGCTCCGGCACAGTATCCCGCTCCCGGCCCGCCGGAGCGGGAGGTGAGTTGGGGTCACTTGGGCCGGGCCTCACAACCGCTCGGCCCGAGACACAGAGCGGGGGAGCAGCAGCGGCCGGCCGTAAACCGCGCGGCCCTGTAAACTGCCGTTTTACAAAAAAGCCTTGGCAACGCTCTTCTCTCTCCCCCCAGTCTCTCTACTCTCTCTCTCTCTCCCCGTCTCTCTCTCTCTCTCCCCCAGTCTCTCTCTCTCCCCCTCAGTCGCTCTCTCTCTCCCCCTCAGTCTCTCTCTATCTCCCCAGTCTCTCTCTCTCTCCCCCCCAGTCTCTCCCTCTCTCTCTCTCTCTCCCCGTCTCTCTCTCTCTCCCCCAGTCTCTCTCCCTCTCTCCCCCCTGGTCTGTCTCTCTCTCTCTCCCCCAGTATCTCTCTCCCCAGTTTCTCTACTCTCTCTCTCTCCCCGTCTCTCTCTACCCCAGTCTCTCTCTCTCCCCCTCAGTCGCTCTCTCTCTCCCCCCTCAGTCTCTCTCTCTATCTCCCCAGTCTCTCTCTCTCTCTATCTCCCCGTCTCTCTCTCTCTCCCTCTCTCCCCCCAGTCTCTCTACTCTTTCTCTCTCTCCCATCTCTCTCTCTCTCCCCCCAGTCTCTCTCTCTCCTTCCCTCTCTGTCTCTGTCTGTCTCTCTCTCCTTCCCTCTCTCTCTCTCTCTCCTTCCCTCTCTCTGTCTCTCTCTCCTTCCCTCTCTCTGTCTCTCGCTCCTTCCCTCTCTCTCTCTCTCTCCTTCCCTCTCTCCTCTCTCTCCTTCCCTCTCTCTCTCTCTCTCCTTCCCTCTCTCTCTCTGTCTCTCTCTCCTCCAGTCTCTCTCTCTCTCCCCAATCTCTCTCTCGTGCTCTCTCTCTCTCCCCAGTCTCTCTCTCTCTCCCCAGTCTCTCTCTCCCTTCCCCGTCTCTCTCTCTCTCTCTCTCCCCCAGTCTCTCTCTCTCTCTCTCCCCGTCTCTTTCCCCCAGTCTCTCTCTCTCTCTCTCTCTATCTCCCCATTCTCTCTCTCTCTCTCTCTCTCTCCCCAGTCTGCCTCCTCTCTCTCCCCCCAGTCTCTCTACTCTCTCTCTCTCTCCCCCGTCTCTCTCTCTCTCTCCCCCCCAGTCTCTCTCTCTCCCTCTCAGAGTTGGGGTCACTCGGGCCGGGCCTCACAACCGCTCGGCCCGAGACACAGAGCGGGGGAGCGGCAGCGGCCGGCCGTAATCCGCGCGGCCCTGTAAACTGCTGTTTTACAAAAAAGCCTTGGCAACGCCGGGCCCCCCTAGCTAGTATAAAATAAAGCAGGGCTTCCATTAACGCCGCCTACCAATGCGTGACATCAAGATACCGCCTTCATTACCGGAAAAGCATATGACTGTTATCACCACAAGCTGTTGCTGCAACTATGACATTGTGCTTATGCTAGGTGGGGTTTCACCAACATTGTACATTCTTCTAAGGAGAAGACTCCTGACTCATTGTTCTGCTTATCTGCCCCTCTAGGACTCTTGTGGTTCAATGCACTATTTGCAATTATCTCCAAATTATACAGCTTGCAGCAGTTTAATCATTCTAACACTACTGCGAAATCAGCATGTCATTCTTAGCGTTATCTCAACTGTCAGTTCAGCAACTTAAGACACCTTACTTCTACAAACAGACTTATTAGCTCATTTAGTTCCTGAGACCCATTCTTAACCCTTTAATCATATAGAGCCCTAAAGCCCCACTTCAAGGGTGTATTACTTGAAGTGGCTTAGCATTCCTGCCATATTAATACTGCTGACGTTGCTTCATGCCTAGAAGCACGAGTGTCTTCCTCAGTCAAATATCGAGGCTGTGGAAGTGTTCCCGCTACAGGAAGTCATGTCTTGCACCTTTGACCCATAGGTCTCTGTGCAGGGCTTGTTCCTACACTATCACTTGGTATGTTGCACCAATCTAATAGAGCTATAAACTCTGATTGACTGGACTCTTGGAATTTTGTGAAGAGTTGTTTCACGGTCTTGACGGCATTCTCGGCTTTGCCATTGGACTGTGGGTAGTGAGGTGATGACGTCACATGTTTAAATCCCCATCTCTTGGCAAACACTGCAAATTCTGCAGATGCAAATTATGGACCGTTATCCATTACTAGGATAATCTGGTAGCCCAAATCTTGCAAACATCTCTTGGAGTTCTCTCAGAACACTGCGCATAGTAATGGAAGTGAGGCTGGCTACTTCAATAAAGTTACTGTAATAGTCACGCACAATGAACAGCGTATGGCCATGTAACTCACAAGCTCAGTCCCAACCTTCGACCAAGGCCTAGCCACAAAGTTGTGCTGTAATAATGGTTCCTTTCTTGGAGAACTGCGATGAGCCAAATAGATTTTACACTTTGCAATGTATTGTTTAAGCACTGTTGACATTATGGGCCAATAGAGGCTGTTGCGGACTCTACAGATACAACCTTCTATGCCGATCTGTGTTGAATGAGCTACTGACATCAACTCTTTCGCAATATAGCTGGTACCACGAGTTGCTGTCCTTGAATGTTAGGAGTGGAGGCTTTCAGGTACCTCTGACTGGATCCCAGGCCAGCCTTGCCGTATAATAATCCGCAGTTGCTTTTGAACCCGGTCATCCGCTGCAGCATGATTACATTGTTGCCAGCGTGAGTCCTCCAACTGGAAGTGATTCACGATGACCGATTTCTTCCAGCTCACGTGTAAAATCACAGGTGTTAACTTCTGACAGTATGCTCTGCTCAGTGTATCTGCTAGGATCATCTACCCCCCCTTATAAGATATTTACAGACAATATTTTTGGAGTCTTAACAGCATTCTTTGAAGTCTCTTAGGCACACTGTTTATTGCCTTGAGAACAATGATCTGTTTCAATATTCACCGTGTTGTAATAGTTGTAAACTTCAAATTTATCACAGGTGAACACAATTGCTAGAAGTTCTTTCTTGATCTGTGCGTATTTTGTCTCTGCTGATGTTAATGCCCTTGATGCATACATGGTTGGCTGTCCATTGTGCATCATTGCTGATCCAAGTCCAAATTGAGAGGCATCGCATTGTAGAGTGACTTCTTTATATTATAACAACTAAGAACTGGTTTTATTTATTCGTTCATGGATGTGGGCGTCACTGCCAAAGCCAACATTTATTGACCATTCCTAATTGCCCTTCAGAAGGTGGTAGTGAGCCGTCTTCTTGAACCGCTGCAGTTCATGAGGTGAAGGTACGCAGTGCTGTTAGGGAGGGAGTTCCAGGATTTTGACCTAGCGACGATGAAGGAACGGCAATATATTTCTAAGTCTCTCTCTCTCCTTCCCTCTCTGTCTCTGTCTGTCTCTCTCTCCTTCCCTCTCTCTCTCTCTCTACTTCCCTCTCTCTCTGTCTCTCCTCATCCTTCCCTCTCTGTCTCTGTCTGCCTCTCTCTCCTTCCCTCTCTCTCTCTCTCCTTCCCCCTCTCTCTGTCTCTCTCTCCTTCCCTCTCTGTCTCTGTCTGTCTCTCTCTCTCCTTCCCTCTCTCTCTCTCTCCTTCCCCTCTCTCTCTCTCTCCTTCCCTCTCTGTCTCTGTCTGTCTCTCTCTCCTTCTCTCTCTCTCTCTCCTTCCCTCTCTCTCTCTGTCTCTCTCTCCTTCCCTCTCTCTCTCTATCTCTCCCTCCTTCCCTCTCTCCTTCCCTCTCTCTCTCCTTCCCTCTCTCTCTCCTTCCCTCTCTCTCTCATCTCCCCCCAGTCTCTCTCGCTCTCTCTTGCATCACGGGGGGCGTTTCATTCCATGTGTGGGCGGCCTAATCCTGCAGCCTCCCGAAACGTCGCCGCCATTTTAAAAATACCAACAGCGACAGCACCCAGCACAACATACCCCCACAGTGCGGCTCCGGCACAGTATCCCGCTCCCGGCCCGCCGGAGCGGGAGGTGAGTTGGGGTCACTTGGGCCGGGCCTCACAACCGCTCGGCCCGAGACACAGAGCGGGGGAGCAGCAGCGGCCGGCCGTAAACCGCGCGGCCCTGTAAACTGCCGTTTTACAAAAAAGCCTTGGCAACGCTCTTCTCTCTCCCCCCAGTCTCTCTACTCTCTCTCTCTCTCCCCGTCTCTCTCTCTCTCCCCAGTCTCTCTCTCTCCCCCTCAGTCGCTCTCTCTCTCCCCTCAGTCTCTCTCTATCTCCCCAGTCTCTCTCTCTCTCCCCCCCAGTCTCTCCCTCTCTCTCTCTCTCTCCCCGTCTCTCTCTCTCTCCCCCAGTCTCTCTCCCTCTCTCCCCCCTGGTCTGTCTCTCTCTCTCTCCCCCAGTATCTCTCTCCCCCAGTTTCTCTACTCTCTCTCTCTCCCCGTCTCTCTCTACCCCAGTCTCTCTCTCTCTCCCCCTCAGTCGCTCTCTCTCTCCCCCCTCAGTCTCTCTCTCTATCTCCCCAGTCTCTCTCTCTCTCTATCTCCCGTCTCTCTCTCTCTCCCTCTCTCCCCCCAGTCTCTCTACTCTTTCTCTCTCTCCCATCTCTCTCTCTCTCCCCCCAGTCTCTCTCTCTCCTTCCCTCTCTGTCTCTGTCTGTCTCTCTCTCCTTCCCTCTCTCTCTCTCTCTCCTTCCCTCTCTCTGTCTCTCTCTCCTTCCCTCTCTCTGTCTCTCGCTCCTTCCCTCTCCTCTCTCTCTCTCCTTCCCTCTCTCCTCTCTCTCCTTCCCTCTCTCTCTCTCTCTCTCTCCTTCCCTCTCTCTCTCTGTCTCTCTCTCCTCCAGTCTCTCTCTCTCTCCCCAATCTCTCTCTCGTGCTCTCTCTCTCTCCCCAGTCTCTCTCTCTCTCCCCAGTCTCTCTCTCCCTTCCCCGTCTCTCTCTCTCTCTCTCTCCCCCAGTCTCTCTCTCTCTCTCTCCCCGTCTCTTTCCCCCAGTCTCTCTCTCTCTCTCTCTCTCTATCTCCCCATTCTCTCTCTCTCTCTCTCTCTCTCCCCAGTCTGCCTCCTCTCTCTCCCCCCAGTCTCTCTACTCTCTCTCTCTCTCCCCCGTCTCTCTCTCTCTCTCCCCCCCAGTCTCTCTCTCTCCCTCTCAGAGTTGGGGTCACTCGGGCCGGGCCTCACAACCGCTCGGCCCGAGACACAGAGCGGGGGAGCGGCAGCGGCCGGCCGTAATCCGCGCGGCCCTGTAAACTGCTGTTTTACAAAAAAGCCTTGGCAACGCCAGGCCCCCCTAGCTAGTATAAAATAAAGCAGGGCTTCCATTAACGCCGCCTACCAATGCGTGACATCAAGATACCGCCTTCATTACCGGAAAAGCATATGACTGTTATCACCACAAGCTGTTGCTGCAACTATGACATTGTGCTTATGCTAGGTGGGGTTTCACCAACATTGTACATTCTTCTAAGGAGAAGACTCCTGACTCATTGTTCTGCTTATCTGCCCCTCTAGGACTCTTGTGGTTCAATGCACTATTTGCAATTATCTCCAAATTATACAGCTTGCAGCAGTTTAATCATTCTAACACTACTGCGAAATCAGCATGTCATTCTTAGCGTTATCTCAACTGTCAGTTCAGCAACTTAAGACACCTTACTTCTGCAAACAGACTTATTAGCTCATTTAGTTCCTGAGACCCATTCTTAACCCTTTAATCATAGTAGAGCCCTAAAGCCCCACTTCAAGGGTGTATTACTTGAAGTGGCTTAGCATTCCTGCCATATTAATACTGCTGACGTTGCTTCATGCCTAGAAGCACGAGTGTCTTCCTCAGTCAAATATCGAGGCTGTGGAAGTGTTCCCGCTACAGGAAGTCATGTCTTGCACCTTTGACCCATAGGTCTCTGTGCAGGGCTTGTTCCTACACTATCACTTGGTATGTTGCACCAATCTAATAGAGCTATAAACTCTGATTGACTGGACTCTTGGAATTTTGTGAAGAGTTGTTTCACGGTCTTGACGGCATTCTCGGCTTTGCCATTGGACTGTGGGTAGTGAGGTGATGACGTCACATGTTTAAATCCCCATCTCTTGGCAAACACTGCAAATTCTGCAGATGCAAATTATGGACCGTTATCCATTACTAGGATATCTGGTAGCCCAAATCTTGCAAACATCTCTTGGAGTTCTCTCAGAACACTGCGCATAGTAATGGAAGTGAGGCTGGCTACTTCAATAAAGTTACTGTAATAGTCACGCACAATGAACAGCGTATGGCCATGTAACTCACAAGCTCAGTCCCAACCTTCGACCAAGGCCTAGCCACAAAGTTGTGCTGTAATAATGGTTCCTTTCTTGGAGAACTGCGATGAGCCAAATAGATTTTACACTTTGCAATGTATTGTTTAAGCACTGTTGACATTATGGGCCAATAGAGGCTGTTGCGGACTCTACAGATACAACCTTCTATGCCGATCTGTGTTGAATGAGCTACTGACATCAACTCTTTTCGCAATATAGCTGGTACCACGAGTTGCTGTCCCTTGAATGTTAGGAGTGGAGGCTTTCAGGTACCTCTGACTGGATCCCAGGCCAGCCTTGCCGTATAATAATCCGCAGTTGCTTTTGAACCCGGTCATCCGCTGCAGCATGATTATGTTGTTGCCAGCGTGAGTCTCCAACTGGAAGTGATTCACGATGACCGATTTCTTCCAGCTCACGTGTAAAATCACAGGTGTTAACTTCTGACAAGTATGCTCTGCTCAGTGTATCTGCTAGGATCATCTACCCCCCCTTATAAGATATTTACAGACAATATTTTTGGAGTCTTAACAGCATTCTTTGAAGTCTCTTAGGCACACTGTTTATTGCCTTGAGAACAATGATTTGTTTCAATATTCACCGTGTTGTAATAGTTGTAAACTTCAAATTTATCACAGGTGAACACGATTGCTAGAAGTTCTTTCTTGATCTGTGCGTATTTTGTCTCTGCTGATGTTAATGCCCTTGATGCATACATGGCTGGCTGTCCATTGTGCATCATTGCTGATCCAAGTCCAAATTGAGAGGCATCGCATTGTAGAGTGACTTCTTTTATATTATAACAACTAAGAACTGGTTTTATTTATTCGTTCATGGGATGTGGGCGTCACTGCCAAAGCCAACATTTATTGACCATTCCTAATTGCCCTTCAGAAGGTGGTAGTGAGCCGTCTTCTTGAACCGCTGCAGTTCATGAGGTGAAGGTACGCAGTGCTGTTAGGGAGGGAGTTCCAGGATTTTGACCTAGCGACGATGAAGGAACGGCAATATATTTCTAAGTCTCTCTCTCTCCTTCCCTCTCTGTCTCTGTCTGTCTCTCTCTCCTTCCCTCTCTCTCTCTCTCTACTTCCCTCTCTCTCTGTCTCTCTCTCCTTCCCTCTCTGTCTCTGTCTGTCTCTCCTTCCCTCTCTCTCTCTCTCCTTCCCTCTCTCTCTGTCTCTCTCTCCTTCCCTCTCTGTCTCTGTCTGTCTCCCTCTCTCCTTCCCTCTCTCTCTCTCTCCTTCCCTCTCTCTCTCTCTCCTTCCCTCTCTGTCTCTGTCTGTCTCTCTCTCCTTCTCTCTCTCTCTCCTTCCCTCTCTCTCTCTGTCTCTCTCTCCTTCCCTCTCTCTCTCTATCTCTCCCTCCTTCCCTCTCTCCTTCCCTCTCTCTCTCCTTCCCTCTCTCTCTCCTTCCCTCTCTCTCTCATCTCCCCCCAGTCTCTCTCGCTCTCTCTTGCATCACGGGGGGCGTTTCATTCCATGTGTGGGCGGGCCTAATCCTGCAGCCTCCCGAAACGTCGCCGCCATTTTAAAAATACCAACAGCGACAGCACCAGCACAACATACCCCCACAGTGCGGCTCCGGCACAGTATCCTGCTCCCGGCCCGCCGGAGCGGGAGGTGAGTTGGGGTCACTTGGGCCGGGCCTCACAACCGCTCGGCCCGAGACACAGAGCGGGGGAACAGCAGCGGCCGGCCGTAAACCGCGCGGCCCTGTAAACTGCCGTTTTACAAAAAAGCCTTGGCAACGCTTTTCTCTCTCCCCCCAGTCTCTCTACTCTCTCTCTCTCTCCCCATCTCTCTCTCTCTCCCCCAGTCTCTCTCTCTCCCCCTCAGTCGCTCTCTCTCTCCCCCTCAGTCTCTCTCTATCTCCCCAGTCTCTCTCTCTCTCCCCCCCAGTCTCTCCCTCTCTCTCTCTCTCTCCCCGTCTCTCTCTCTCTCCCCCAGTCTCTCTCCCTCTCTCCCCCCTGGTCTGTCTCTCTCTCTCTCCCTCTCTCCCCCCAGTCTCTCTACTCTTTCTCTCTCTCCCATCTCTCTCTCTCTCCCCCCAGTCTCTCTCTCTCCTTCCCTCTCTGTCTCTGTCTGTCTCTCTCTCCTTCCCTCTCTCTCTCTCTCTCCTTCCCTCTCTCTGTCTCTCTCTCCTTCCCTCTCTCTGTCTCTCGCTCCTTCCCTCTCTCTCTCTCTCTCCTTCCCTCTCTCCTCTCTCTCTCTCCTTCCCTCTCTCTCTCTCTCTCTCTCCTTCCCTCTCTCTCTCTCCTCCAGTCTCTCTCTCTCTCCCCCAATCTCTCTCTCGTGCTCTCTCTCTCTCTCCCCAGTCTCTCTCTCTCTCCCCAGTCTCTCTCTCCCTTCCCCGTCTCTCTCTCTCTCTCTCTCCCCCAGTCTCTCTCTCTCTCTCTCCCCGTCTCTTTCCCCCAGTCTCTCTCTCTCTCTCTCTCTCTATCTCCCCATTCTCTCTCTCTCTCTCTCTCTCTCCCCAGTCTGTCTCCTCTCTCTCCCCCCAGTCTCTCTACTCTCTCTCTCTCTCCCCCGTCTCTCTCTCTCTCTCCCCCCCAGTCTCTCTCTCTCCCTCTCAGAGTTGGGGTCACTCGGGCCGGGCCTCACAACCGCTCGGCCCGAGACACAGAGCGGGGGAGCGGCAGCGGCCGGCCGTAATCTGCGCGGCCCTGTAAACTGCTGTTTTACAAAAAAGCCTTGGCAACGCCGGGCCCCCCTAGCTAGTATAAAATAAAGCAGGGCTTCCATTAACGCCGCCTACCAATGCGTGACATCAAGATACCGCCTTCATTACCGGAAAAGCATATGACTGTTATCACCACAAGCTGTTGCTGCAACTATGACATTGTGCTTATGCTAGGTGGGGTTTCACCAACATTGTACATTCTTCTAAGGAGAAGACTCCTGACTCATTGTTCTGCTTATCTGCCCCTCTAGGACTCTTGTGGTTCAATGCACTATTTGCAATTATCTCCAAATTATACAGCTTGCAGCAGTTTAATCATTCTAACACTACTGCGAAATCAGCATGTCATTCTTAGCGTTATCTCAACTGTCAGTTCAGCAACTTAAGACACCTTACTTCTGCAAACAGACTTATTAGCTCATTTAGTTCCTGAGACCCATTCTTAACCCTTTAATCATAGTAGAGCCCTAAAGCCCCACTTCAAGGGTGTATTACTTGAAGTGGCTTAGCATTCCTGCCATATTAATACTGCTGACGTTGCTTCATGCCTAGAAGCACGAGTGTCTTCCTCAGTCAAATATCGAGGCTGTGGAAGTGTTCCCGCTACAGGAAGTCATGTCTTGCACCTTTGACCCATAGGTCTCTGTGCAGGGCTTGTTCCTACACTATCACTTGGTATGTTGCACCAATCTAATAGAGCTATAAACTCTGATTGACTGGACTCTTGGAATTTTGTGAAGAGTTGTTTCACGGTCTTGACGGCATTCTCGGCTTTGCCATTGGACTGTGGGTAGTGAGGTGATGACGTCACATGTTTAAATCCCCATCTCTTGGCAAACACTGCAAATTCTGCAGATGCAAATTATGGACTGTTATCCATTACTAGGATATCTGGTAGCCCAAATCTTGCAAACATCTCTTGGAGTTCTCTCAGAACACTGCGCATAGTAATGGAAGTGAGGCTGGCTACTTCAATAAAGTTACTGTAATAGTCACACACAATGAACAGCGTATGGCCATGTAACTCACAAGCTCAGTCCCAACCTTCGACCAAGGCCTAGCCACAAAGTTGTGCTGTAATAATGGTTCCTTTCTTGGAGAACTGCGATGAGCCAAATAGATTTTACACTTTGCAATGTATTGTTTAAGCACTGTTGACATTATGGGCCAATAGAGGCTGTTGCGGACTCTACAGATACAACCTTCTATGCTGATCTGTGTTGAATGAGCTACTGACATCAACTCTTTTCGCAATATAGCTGGTACCACGAGTTGCTGTCCCTTGAATGTTAGGAGTGGAGGCTTTCAGGTACCTCTGACTGGATCCCAGGCCAGCCTTGCCGTATAATAATCCGCAGTTGCTTTTGAACCCGGTCATCCGCTGCAGCATGATTATGTTGTTGCCAGCGTGAGTCTCCAACTGGAAGTGATTCACGATGACCGATTTCTTCCAGCTCACGTGTAAAATCACAGGTGTTAACTTCTGACAAGTATGCTCTGCTCAGTGTATCTGCTAGGATCATCTACCCCCCCTTATAAGATATTTACAGACAATATTTTTGGAGTCTTAACAGCATTCTTTGAAGTCTCTTAGGCACACTGTTTATTGCCTTGAGAACAATGATCTGTTTCAATATTCACCGTGTTGTAATAGTTGTAAACTTCAAATTTATCACAGGTGAACACGATTGCTAGAAGTTCTTTCTTGATCTGTGCGTATTTTGTCTCTGCTGATGTTAATGCCCTTGATGCATACATGGCTGGCTGTCCATTGTGCATCATTGCTGATCCAAGTCCAAATTGAGAGGCATCGCATTGTAGAGTGACTTCTTTTATATTATAACAACTAAGAACTGGTTTTATTTATTCGTTCATGGGATGTACACTGCCAAAGCCAACATTTATTGACCATTCCTAATTGCCCTTCAGAAGGTGGTAGTGAGCCGTCTTCTTGAACCGCTGCAGTTCATGAGGTGAAGGTACGCAGTGCTGTTAGGGAGGGAGTTCCAGGATTTTGACCTAGCGACGATGAAGGAACGGCAATATATTTCTAAGTCAGGATGGTGTGTGACTTGGAGGGGAACTTGAAGGTGATGGTGTTCCCATGCGCCTGCTGCCCTTGTTCTTCTAGGTGGTTGAGGTTGCGGGTTTGGGAGGTGCTGCCGAAGAAGCCTTGGCGAGTTGCTGCAATGCATCTTGTAGACGGTATACACTGCAGCCACGGTACGCTGGAGGTGGAGGGAATGAATGGGCTGCTTAGTCCTGGATGGTATTGAGCTTCTTGAGTGTTGTTGGAGCTGCACTCATCCAGGCAAGTGGAGAGTATTCCATCACACTCCTGACTTGTGCCTTGTAGATGGTGGAAAGGGTTTGAGGAGTCAGGAGGTGAGACACTCGCCGCAGAATACCTAGCCTCTGACCTGCTCTTGTTGCCACAGTATTTATGTGGCTGGTCCAGTTAAATGATGATCCCCAGGATGGTGGGGGCGGTGATTAGACTCTCACTTGTTGGAGATAGTCATTGCCAGGCACTTGTGTAGCGCGAATGTTACTTGCCACTTATCAGCCCAAGCCTGAATGTTGTCCAGGTCTTGCTGCATGTGGGCACGGACTGCTTTATTATCTGAGGAGTTGTGAATGGAACTGAACACTGTGCAATCATCACCAGTTATTGTGAGTAATTGCTTCTTGATAGCACTGTTTACGACACATTTCATCACTTTGCTGATGAATTAGAGTAGACAGATGGGGCGGTAATTGGCCGGATTGGATTTTTTCCTGCTTTTTATGGACAGGACACACCTGGGCAATTTTCCGCATTGTTGGGTACATGCCAGTGTTGTAGCTGTACTGAAACAGCTTGGCTAGAGGCGCGGCTAGTTCTGGAGCACAGGTCTTCGACAGTCAGTATGCCAGTGCACTCAGCTGTTTCTTGATATCATGTGGAGTGAATCGAATTGGCTGAAGACTGGCTTCTGTGATAGTGGGGACCTCAGGAGGAGGCTGAGATGGATCATCCGCTTGGCACTTCCGGCTGAAGATGGTTGCGAATGTTTCAGCTTTGCCTTTTGCACTGACGTGCATTCCTCATTGAACCAGGGTTGGTCCCCTTGGTAATGGTAGAGTGAGGAATATGCTGGGTCATGAGGTTACAGATTGTGGTGGAATGCAATTCTGCTGCTGCTGATGGCTCATAGCACCTCAGGGATGCCCAGCTTTTAGCTGCTAGATCTGTTCTGAATCTATTCCATTTCGCACAGAGCGTGTCCTCAGTGTGAAGACGGGACTTCATCTCCACAAGGACTGTGCCGTTCACTCCTACCAATGCTGTCATGGACAGATGCAACTGCGACAGGTAGATTGGTGAGAACGAGGTCAAGTAGGTTTTTCCCTCATGTTGGTTCTCTCACCACCTGCCGCAGGCCCAGTCTGGCAACTATGTCCTTCAGGACTCAGCCAGCTAAGTCAGTAGTGGTGCTACCGAGCCACTCTTGGTAATTAACTGAATTTAAATTCCCCAGCTGCCGTGGTGGGATTTGAACTCACGTCTTTGGATCATTAGTCCAGACCTCTGGATTACTGGTCCAGTAACATAACCACTACGCTACCGTACCCATACTGGTGTGTTGATGACCGCTACTTTAAGTCGTGCAATGAAAATTTTTGTGGTTCTTGTCATAGAGTTTTACAGCACAGAAAGAGGCCCTTCAGCCCATCGTGTCCGCGCCGGCCATCAAGCCCTATCTATTCTAATCCCATTTTCCAGCACTTGGTCCGTAGCCTTGTATGCTATGGCGTTTCAAGCGCTCATCTAAATGCTTCTTGAATGTTGTGAGGGTTCCTGCCTCTACCACCCTTTCAGACAGTGAGTTCCAAATTCCAACCACCCTCTGGGTGAAAAAGTTTTTCCTCAAATCCCCTCTAAACCTCCTGCCCCTTACCTTGAAACTATGTCCCCTGGTTATTGACTCCTCTACTAAGGGGAAAAGTTCCTTTCTATCTACCCTATCTATGCCCCTCATAATTTTGTACACCTCAATCAGGTCCCCCCTCAGCCTTCTCTGCTCTAAGGAAAACAACCCCAGCCTGTCCAGTCTCTCTTCATAGCTGAAACGCTCCAACCCAGATAACATCCTGGTGAATCTCCTCTGCACCCTCTCCAATGCAATCACATCCTTCCTATATTTCATTGTGCAGTACACACATTTGCTGCCTATATGACAAATAAAATTGAATTAAATTAAATTAAATTATAGTGTGGCAACCAGAATGGCACACAGTATTCCAGCTGTGGCCTAACTAACGTTTTGTACAGCTCCATCTTAACCTCCCTGCTCTTATATTCTATGCCTCAGCTAATGAAGGCAAGTATCCCATATGTCTTCTTAACCACCTTATCTACCTGTCCTGCTGCCTTCAGGGATCTATGTACATGCACACCAATGTCCCTCTGATTCTCTGTCCTTCCTAGGGTCCTACCATTCATTGTGTATTCCCTTGCCTTGTTAGTCCTCCCAAAATGCATCACCTCACACTTTTCAGGGTTAAATTACATTTGCCACTGATCTGCCCATCAGACCAACCCGTCTATATTGTCCTGTAGCCTGAGGCTTCCCTCCTTGCTATTTACCACTCCGCCAATTTTTGTGTCATCTGCGAACTTACTGATCATACCTCTTACATTCATATCTAAATCATTAATGTACACTACAAACAGCAAGGGACCCAGCACCGATCCCTGCAGTACACCACTGGACACAGGCTTCCAGTCACAAAAACCAACCTTCGACCATCACCCTCTGCCTCCTGCCACTAAGCCAATTTTGGATCCAATGTGCCAAATTGCCCTGGATCCCATGGGCTTTTACCTTCTTGACCAGTCTCCCATGTGGGACTTTGTCAAAAGCCTTACTGAAGTCCATGTAGACTACATCAACTGCACTACCCTCATCCACACACCTAGTTATCCCCTCAAAAAATTAAATCAAATTGGTTAGACGTGATCGCCCCCTGACAAAGCCATGCTGACTATCCTTGATTAATCATTGCCTCTCCAAGTGGAGATTAATTCTGTCCCTCAGAATTTTTTCCAATAATTTCCGTACCACTGATGTTAGGCTCACTGGCCTGTAATTCCCTGGTTTATCCCTACTACCCTTCTTGAATAATGGTACTACGTTAGCTGTCCTCCAGTCCTCTGATACCTCCCCTGTGGCCAGAGAGGTTCTGAAAATTTGTGTCAGAGCCCCTGCAATCTCCTCCCTTGCCTCACACAGCAGCCTGGGATACATCTCGTCTGGGCCTGCGGATTTATCCACTTTTAAGCCCGCTAAAACCGCAAGTACCTCCTCCCTCTCTATGCTAATTTGTTCAAGTATATCACAATCCCCCTGCCTGATTTCTATGCCTACATCGTCCTTCTCCATCTTGTAGATGGTACACACTGCAGCCATGGTATGCCGGTGGTGGAGGGAGTGAATGGCATGCCAATCAAGCGGGCTGCTTTGTCCTGGATGGTGTCGAGCTTCTTGAGTGTTGTTGGAGCTGTACTCATCCAGGCAAGGGAAGAGTATTCCATCACACTCCTTACTTGTGCCTGGTAGATGGTGGAAAGGCTTTGGGGAGTCAGGAGGTGAGACACTCGCCGCAGAATACCTAGCCTCTGACCTGCTCTTGTTGCCACAGTATTTATGTGACTTGTCCAGTTAAGTTTCTGGTCAATGGTGACCCCCCAGGATGTTGATGGTGGGGGATTCGGTGATGGTAATGCCATTGAATGTCAAGGGGAGGTGGTTAGACTCTTGCTTGTTGGAGATAGTCATTGCCTGGCACTTCTGTGGCGCGAATGTTACCTGCCACTTATCAGCCCAAGCCTGAACGTCGTCCAGGTCTTGTTGCATGTGGGCATGGACTGCTTCATTATCTGAGGAGTTGTGAATGGTGCTGAACACTGTGCAGTCATCAGCGAACATCCCCATATCTGACCTTATGTTGGAGGGAAGGTCATTGATGAAGTAGCTGAAGGTGGTTGGGCCTAGGACACTGCCCTGAGGAACTCCTGCAGCGATGTCCTGTGGCTGTGATGATTGATCTTCAACCACCACAACCATCTTCCTTTGTGCTAGGTATGACCCCAGCCAGTGGAGCATTTTCCCTTCGATTCCCATTGACTTCAGTTTTACTAGGGCTCCTTGATGCCACACTCGGTCAAATGCTGCCTTGATGTCAAGGGCAGTCACTCTCACCTTACCTCTGGAATTCAGCTCCTTTGTCCATGTTTGGACCAAGGCTGTAATGAGGTCGGGAGCCGCGTGGTCTTGGCGGAACCCAAACTGGCACCAGTGAGCAGGTTTTTGGTGAGTAAGTGCCGCTTGATAGCACTGTCGACGACACCTTCCATCACTTTGCTGATGATGGAGAATAGACTGATGGGGCGGTAACTGGCCGGGTTGGATTTGTCCTGCCTTTTGTGGACAGGACATATCTGGGCAGTTTTCCACATTGTCGGATAGATGGCGGTGTTGTAGCTGTACTGGAACAGCTTGGCTAGAGGCGCGGCTTATTCTGAACTGGATGTAGCAAGACTGCAGAGCTTTGATCTGATCCTTTGGTTCTGGGGTCGCTTAGCTGTGTCTATAACATGCTGTTTCCATTGTTTAGCATGCATGTAGTCCTGTGTTGCAGCTTTACCAGGTTGGCACCTCATTTTTAGGTACGCCTGATGCTGCTCCTGGCATGCTCTTCTACACACCTCATTGAACCAGGGTTGGTTGCCTGGCTTGACGTTAATGGTAGAGTGAGGGATATGCCAGGCCATGTGGTTACAGATTGTGGTGGAATACAATTCTGCTGCTGCTGATGGCCGACAAACTATCATGGATGCCCAGTTTTGAGCTACTAGATCTGTTCTGAATCTATCCTATTTAGCACAGTGGTAGTGCCACACAACATGATGGAGAGTGTCCTCAGTGCAAAGACGGGACTTCATCTCCACAATGACTGTGCGGTGGTCACTCCGACCAATACTGTCATGGACAGATGCATCCGCGACAGGTAGATTGGTGAGGACGAGGTCAAGTATGTTTCTCCCTCATGTTGATTCTCTCACCCACCTGCTGCAGAACCAGTCTGGCAGCTATGTCCTTCAGGACTCGGCCAGCTTGGTCAGTAATGGTACTACCGAGCCACTCTTGGTGGTGGTGGACATTGAAGTCCCCAACCAAGAGTACATTCTGTGCCCTTGCTACCCTCGGGTGTTTCTTCCTAGTGGTGTTCAACATGGAGGAGTACTGATTCATCAGCTTAGGGAGGGTGGTAGGTGGTAATCAGCAGGTTTGACCTGAAGCCATGAGACTTCATGGGGTCCGGAATCAATGGTGACGACTCCCAGGGCCACTCCCTCCCGACTGTATACCACTTTTCCGCCACCTCTGGTGGGTCTGTCCTGCTGGTGGGTCAGAACATACCAAAGATGGTGATGGAGGATTCTGGGACATAGGCTGAAATGTATGATTCTGTGAGTATGACTATATCAGGCTGTTGCTTGACTAGTCTGTGGACAGCTCTCCCAATTTTGGCACAAGTCCATAGATGTTAGTGAGGAGGGCTTTGCAGGGTCGACTGTGCTGAGTGTGCCTTTGTCATGTTCGAAATCAGTGCCAAGGTTGATGCTGGGTGGTCCGTCCGGTTTTATTCTTATTGTTTCTTGTAGCGGTTTGTCACAATGGAGTGGCTTGCTGGGCCATTTCAGAGAGTAGTTAAAAGTTAATATCCCTTTTTAATTTTATGCTTCCATCTACACTGCTTACAATGGCACCTATCTTCTCTGAGCGGTTTTGTTTTGTCTGACAGATGCGGGAGAAATTTACTCAGATATTGAGCAAGTCCAAACAGTCGCTGGATCCCTGCTACATCAATTAGTGCCAGCATCTCCAAAACCACTTTAACTTTGGTTGGATCCACATAAGGATCTTCCCGTAGCAACGTGTCCAATAAAAGGTACTTCTTGCATGCAAAGTTTCATTTTATCCATGTTTAACACTACTCCAATATTACTGCATTAATGTAGGAAAGCTTCCAAGTTTGTATCATGGTCTCAAATTGCTATTTCAAGCATTTCTCCAAAGCCAACCATCACAAAATCATCTGTAATGACCTCATTCCCTTGCAGTCCTTCCATCAGCTTATGCATCTTTCGTTGGAAAACTTCTGGCACTGAGCTGATGCCGAATGGCATACGCTTCCAGCAGTATCAGACAAAAGGTGTGCGGAATGTTGTAAGATATGACGACTGTTCAGCGAGACTCATGTGCCAAAACTCATTTCGGAGGTCAAGAATCGTGAAGACTTTAGCACCATGTAGGCGTGTAGCTACATCTTCAATCATTGGTCGAGGATAATAGTCTCGCTTGATAACCTTGTTTAAGTCTTTAGGATCTAAGCAGATGTGTAGTGTGCCATTCTTCTTAGGTATGACTAGCATCGAACTGATCCATGAGGTCAGTGCTACAGGAGCGATTATGTCCTGTCTGACCAGATCATCCAGGGTTTCCTTCAGCTTATCCCTGGTCTAGATCTACTGACTTGTCGAGCCTGATTCGGTATTCTACCTCAACTTGTCTTATCCCATCACTGAATACTCAAGGATATTTCAGTATTAAACACTCCTTGGTTAGTGGCTTGTCGTCATTGATCGTGTATGCTGTTACTCCAGTAGATGGTGTTCTATTAATTTCATCATTATCATTGTACCTAATGATGTTCATGCCCAAGCAGGCCTTTCTACCCAGCAGAGACCGTATAGTTGTGCTATCGACCAGCTTACAGTCCAGCTTACACTTATAGTCACCAAGTTGGACCAGGATTTGTACTTGTCCTCTAACAGCGAGACTTCTACCTCCACAAGCTACAATCTCGGTCTTAAGTGGTTCAACCTTTGCAAGCTTAAAATCTCTAGTTGCTTTTTGGTACAGGTGAAATGGAATTACGTTACATTGTGCACCCGTGTCTATTTGAAATCTTAGGTAGTTGCCTGACTCCAGCTTAAGTGTAACACACTGCAAGTCATCCTAACCAATAGGACTGACCTCATTGATGACAAAGACTTCTTTTGTCCTTGGCTCTTCATCTATTGCTATAGCTGTCTGTCTGTGTGCAGGCAATTCTTTTGCACGGCATTGCAATGCGAAATAGTTGCTCTTTCTGCACATCTTCCCAAAGGCTGGGCACAGCTCTCTCTTGTGGAACTTGTGTTTCTGCCCTCAGTTCCAGTACTCGCGGTCTTTGGGGATTCTTTAGTGTTGTCCCGAAGATTTCCTCTGTCGCGGCTTGGGGTTTCCCTGGCTTTAAGTACTGTCCCCTTGACTCCCCAAGGACTTTGAGTTGCACCACCATGCTTTCAGCCATGTGACGAATCTCATCCGTCTTCAACAAGGTTAGATTCGCCTCTCGAAGTAGTCTCTCTCGCACCCTCGAATCTGCAATTCCAAACACAAGTCAGTCTCGGAGTATCTCTTCCAACGTTATAGCATCGAACTCGCACCCTTCGGCGAGTTTCCGCAGTGCTGTACGATACTTGTCATATGTCTCACCAATTTCTTGCATTCTCCTGTTGAGAACTAATGTCTCTCAAAAGGAGCATTCTTGCATGGTTGGCAATACTGAGGGAACTTCCTCAGCACCAGCTCTATCTTGTTCCTGTCTCCAACCAAGGCCCACTCTGCCCACATGGAGTAGACTTTGCGTTCTTCTTCCCCAATCACTGTGAGAAGTGTCGCTATCTGCACTCGTTCTGGCTCCTGGTTGAGCTTTGTCGCAAGAGCGCAGTTTTCCCAAGCTCGCTCGAATCTCTTCCACTTTTTTGCAGCACTCGCACTGTGAATTTTGAGAGCCCGGGGTGCCAGTAGAGCACTTCCTGATGCCATCGTGCACATGCTTACGTTTTCGTGTAACTTTAAAAACCATACCGGCTACCGAGATGTCCACCAAAATAGTGAAAGTCGCTTTAAACAATCACTACCATCGCTGCCACCATGTGTCAATACCCCTTTAAATAGTAGGTGTAGCCGTGAGTTCTTATAAAGAGTACCAATGTTTTATTTAAGCATATAAATTAACAAATAAACTTTCAGTAGTTTCAGGAGCTGCAGAGCCTGCTGCTTAGCCAACCACACACAGACGAATCACATGACTCAGACATCACACACGTATACCATACGTGCGCCCCGCATCACACCCACCACATTGTACTGACTCTTTTGAAAAGTAAAAAAAAATGTGCTATGATACCAATGCATGCCAGGCCAAAAGCTAACAGATTTATTTATAGGTTGAATAATACATTGACATAGTAAAGCACTGAGGGTACAATACTTAAAATGATTAAAAATAAAAACAGAAAATTCTGGAAATATTCATCAAGTCAGGCAGCATCTGTGGAGAGAGAAACAGAGTTAATGTTTCAGGTCGATGACCTTTCATCAGAATTGGAAGAAGTTCCAGTTAAAATGATTAAGCAGAATCAGTCTACAAGTAATTAAAATATACTTTTTAGAATATATATTCTTACATGTTACTTTTAAATGAAATAGTCTTTCAAAATACAATATTGCAGGTGATTAATGCAAATCTCAGTTCATCCATGGAGATTCTAGTCAGAACTAACCACATGAGAAAATTCTCCAGTATTTATTTCAGTCTAGACAGAGGCCCCTGGGGAAGGAAATGTCAAGCATTAATTGCCAAAGATACAAAGATAGGGATGCTGCATAGCAGACTATTAATCAGATGCTCACACATCCTCTAGCTCTCATGTCCATGCGAATGCCTTGGCCATGTATTAGCATCTAGAACAAAGCTCCAATATCCTAACTTACAGATCAAACAAACTAGTCTAGTCCCATAAACTACCCATATCTCACGTTCCACTTTGAAATTGGATAAGCAAAGATAGTTCCCATTTAAACCCTAGCTATTTCAGAAATGCATGAGAAATCTCCTTATTTTGTCACAGATAACACTAGAATATGAAGCACCTTCCTATTTTGAGCACCAAGCACTCCCAAGTTGGGTATACCGATCGATAATAAAGCTATTTCTATTGCAGGGTTGTCCAGTACATTAGTCACTAGTCACATGTGACTAATTGGGAATCCAGATGTGCCTAATTGCATTTTTGATTAGTAATTAAAAGTGCGTAATAGAAACCATCGTTGGGCATGCGATCTCAATAATCGGTGTTTGCATGTTTACTTCAACTTTTTTGTACATTTGTTTGTAAAATGGTACGACAAAAAGCAGAGTGTGCGAGTGATTTGTGATTGTTGTGTGTGCTTTACTTCTTTGGTCACACCTTATTGGTTATCTGCTGAAGTGATGTGTAACATGGGTGAAAATGGCAGACATCAGCACCATGGAAACACCAGCAACATTGTACTGTATGTAGATGGGGGCTTTGATCGTGGTCAGCTTGACCAATCGGAATAACCGCTCCAGGCCAGCCGAAAAAAGCAACCCCAACAAATAACAAGCAGCTCCAACAGGGCACATCATGGCAAAGAGCAAGCAAAATCTCACCAGGTTCTGATGGAGATCAGGGGTGGGTGCGGCACGTCTCGTTGTGGGAATCAGCATTCTCAGGCCTCCGAACAGTTGCAACTCTGTTGGACGGAGTGTCAATCAGGAAATAGTTGAGGCTTGTAATAAGGGAGCATCTATAATTATGGGGGATTTTAACTATCATATTAATTGGACAAATCAAATTGGGCAGGGCTGCCTTGAGGATGAGTTCATTGGGTGTATTAGGGATGGGTTTCTTGAGCAGTATGTAACTGAACCGACCAGGGGACAAGCAACCTTAGATCTGGTCCTGTGTAACGAGACAGGATTAATTAAAAATGTCCTAGTAAAGGATCCCCTTGGAATGAGTGACCATAACATGGTTGAATTCCATATTCAATTAGAGGGTGAGAAGATTGGATCTCAAACAAGCGTGCTAAGCTTGAATAAAGGAGACTATGAAGGTATGAGAGCGGAATTGAGTAGAGTGGATTGGGAAAATAGATTAAAGGGTAAGACGATACATGATCAGTGGTGTACATTTAAGGAGTTATTTTACAACTTCCAAAAAATATATATTCCACTGAGAAGAAAAGGGTGTAAAAGAAAAGACAGCCATCCGTGGCTAAGTAAAGAAATTAAGGATAGTATTTGACTAAAAACAAGGGCATATAAGGTAGCCAAATCTAGTGGGAGGATGATGCGCTATCAACAATACCAAAGGCTACGAGATGGACTTAAATAAAGTAGGCTTTTATTGACTAAGAACTAGAGCATGCCTCTGCTAGTGAATCCATCCTAAGAGCTCCCGGGGGAAGGGTGGTGAGTCACCTTTATACCCGGGCTTAGGGGTGGAGCCAGGGGCTGAGACATGCCTGGACTTGTACAGGGTTAACAGTGGTTTACCACACAGGCATGTACAGGTTAACAGTGGTTTACCACATTCACCCCTCGTTTAAAAAGAGTCCGGCGGGGTGAAGTGTTTCATAAGTTCGTATACGAAAGTCTCTCCGGGGGTCTTGTCTGCCGTAATGATCTTCGTGGTGCCGGTTGTGGCGGTTCTTTGCCCGCGGCCGCTTCTCGCGTGGGACGGAGCACTGGCGTGTCGTCCTCTCGGGGTAGGGATGGCACTGGCATGTCGTCAGTTCGTGGTAGACACCCCGGTGGTGCGTCGTGGGTAGTGGTGGTGGGTGGAGGTAGTGGATGATGATCGATGGTGTTTCGGGTGGTACCTGAGGGTGCGAGGTCTCGAATTGAGACTGTGTCCTCCCGTCCGTCAGGATACGCCACGTAGGCGTACTGTGGGTTGGCGTGGAGGAGGTGAACCTTTTCAACCAGGGGGTCCGTCTTATGGCTCCTCACGTGTTTCCTGAGCAGGACGGGTCCCGGAGACGTCAGCCATGGTGGTAGTGATGTCCCCGAGGTGGATTTCCTGGGGAAGACGAACATCTTCTCGTGAGGGGTGGCGTTTGTGGCAGTACAGAGCAGTGATCGTATGGAGTGGAGCGCATCGGGGAGGACATCTTGCCAGCGGGAGATTGGGAGTCCCTTGGATTTTAGGGCGAGCATGGCGGTCTTCCACACCGTTGCGTTCTCCCTCTCTACCTGTCCGTTACCCCGGGGGTTGTAGCTGGTAGTCCTGCTCGTGGCTATGCCCTTCTCGAGCAGGTACTGGCGCAGCTCGTCGCTCATGAACGACGAGCCCCTGTTGCTGTGGATGTAATTGGGGAAGCCAAATATGGCGAACAGGTCGTGGAGGCACCTGATGACTGTGGCGCTGGTCATGTCCGGGCAGGGGATGGCGAAGGGGAAACGGGAGTACTCGTCAATAATATTGAGGAAGTACGTGTTGCGGTCAGAGGAGGGAAGGGGCCCCTTGAAATCGACGCTGAGACGTTCGAAGGGGTGGGTGGCTTTAATCAGGTGTGCCCTGTCTGGCCTATAAAAATGCGGTTTGCATTCGGCGCAGACCTGGCAGTTCCTGGTCATGGTCCTGACCTCCTCGATGGAGTAAGGCAGGTTGCGAGCTTTAATAAAGTGGAAGAACCTGGTGACCCCCGGGTGGCAGAGATCATTGTGGAGGGTCCGTAGCCTATCGACTTGTGCATTGGCACATGTCCCACGGGATAGGGCGTCTGGGGGCTCATTAAGTTTCCCGGGCCGGTATAAGATATCGTAGTTGTAGGTGGATAACTCGTTCCTCCACCGCAATATCTTATCATTTTTGATTTTCCCCCTTTGTCTGCTGTTAAACATAAATGCTACTGACCGTTGGTCAGTGAGCAGGGTGAAACGTTTACCGGCCAGGTAATGTCTCCAGTGCCGTACAGCCTCCACTATCGCCTGGGCCTCCTTCTCGACTGAGGAGTGTCGAATTTCGGGGCCCTGGAGGGTCCGTGAAAAGAAGGCCACGGGTCTCCCCGCCTGGTTAAGGGTTGCGGCTAGGGCGATGTCGGATGCATCGCTCTCCACTTGGAAAGGGATGGACTCATCCACTGCGTGCATTGTGGCCTTCGCAATGTCCTCTTTTATGAGGGTGAAGGCCGCACGGGCCTCTGCCGTCAGGGGGAAGGAGGTTGACTTGATGAGGGGCCGGGCTTTGTCCGCATAGTTGGGCACCCACTGGGCGTAGTAAGAGAAGAACCCTAGGCATCTCTTCAGGGCTTTTAGGCGGGGGGGGGGGGTAGTTCCAGGAGGGGGCGCATTCGGTCGGGGCCGATGACTCCGTTTTCCACCACGCAGCCAAGAATAGCGAGGCGCGCGGTGCAGAACATACATTTTTCTCTGTTGTATGTCAGATTCAGCCGTTGGGCCGTACGGAGGAATTTTTCTAGGTTGGCGTCGTGGTCCTGCCAGTCATGGCCGCAGATGGTGACGTTGTCTAGATAGGGGAAGGTGGCCTGCAGCGCGTTCTGGTCAACCATCCGGTCCATCTCCCTTTGGAAGACCGAGACCCCGTTGGTGACGCCGAAGGGGACTCGGAGGAAGTGGTAGAGACGACCGTCAGCCTCGAAGGCCGTGTACTGGCGGTCCTCAGGCCTGATGGGGAGCTGGTGGTATGCCGACTTCAGATCAATCGTCGAGAATACCCGGTATTGTGCTATCTGGTTGACCATGTCAGATATGCGGGGAAGTGGGTATGCGTCTAATTGCGTGTATCGATTGATCGTCTGGCTGTAATCAATAACCAGGCGCTGTTTTTCGCCGGTCTTTACTACCACCACTTGGGCTCGCCATGGGCTGGTGCTGTCCTCGATAATCCCCTCAGGAGTCTTTGTACTTCTGATTTAATAAAGCTCCTATCCCCGGCACTGTACCGCCTGCTTTTAGTAGCAATTGGCTTGCAGTCTTTGGCGAGGTTAGCGAACAACGGGGGGGGGTTTGACCTTCAGGGTGGACAGGCTGCATACTTTGCGCGGCGGCGTGTTTAAATTCTGCTGGCTGCAGACTGTAAGTGGGGGCAGGGGCCCGCCATATGCCATCGTGACGCTCTCCAGATGGCACTGGAAGTCTAATCCTAGCAGTACGGGAGCACAGAGCTGTGGCAGGACGAGGAATTTAAACTCTCTGTACTCCACGCCGTTCACTGTCAGAGTCGCTACACAGTAGCCGCCGACGTCCGCCGTATGGGACTTTGAGGCCATAAAGACCTGGTGGCGTGTGCGCATAACCGATAGGGAGTAGCGTCGCACCGTGTCGGGGTGGATGAAGCTCTCCGTGCTTCCGCAGTCGAAAAGGCAATTTGTGGCATGGCCATTTACCTTTACGTTCATCATGGACCTGGCTAGTTGATGGGGCCTAGATTGGTCCAGGGTGATGGAGGCCATCGTCGAGGTCGGTGGGTCGCTGTAGTATTCACCTGCGCCGAGGGCCTGGTCCCGAGATGGTGTCCAAGATGGCGGCTCCCCCTCGGCTGGTGGTGTCCAAAATGGCGGCCCGCACGGCTCACACGTGGTTGGTGGGGTCCAAAATGGCGGCCTGTACGGTTCACACACGGCGCTGCTGGAATTGGGGGTCGATTTCGCCTTGCACACTCTCGCGTAGTGGCCTTTCTTGCCGCATTTGGAGCAGGTCGCGTCCTTTGCTGGGCATTGCTGTCTGGGGTGCTTGGCCTGGCCGCAGAAGTAGCATTTCTGGCCTCTGGTCATTGCAGCTGTAGTTGGGCTGCTGGCGGCTTGTGGCCTTACCGGGTCCCAAGATGGCTGCTGCCGTGGCATCCACGTGGCCATCCGGTCAGGGGGGTAGGCGTCCATGTTCTGGAGGGCCACGTCTAACGAGTTAGCGAGGGCCACCGTCTTCTGCAGGTCGAGCCCCCTCTGTTCCAGCAGCCTCTGCCGAGTATAGTTGGACCTGATGCCGGCTACGTAGGCGTCTCGGATCAGGTCTTCCGTGCATTCCTTGGCCGTCACCGCTTTGCAATTACAGTCCCAGCCGAGGACTCTCAGTGCCAGTAAATATTCAGCGCCCGATTCCCCGGGGCGCTGTTTTCGGGTAGCCAGGAGGTGTCTGGCGTAGACCTCGTTAACAGGCCTCACGTATTGTTCCTTTAGCGTCGCGATGGCGGCCGCGTAAGTAGTGGCGTCTCGGATGATCGAGTAGACTCGGTGGCTCACCCGTGAGTTCAAGACAAGCCGTTTCGCGTCGTCTGTAGTGACAGTAGTGATGGAGGCCTCCAGGAAGGCTTCGAAACAGCTCAGCCAGTGTTCAAAGTTATTGGCTGCATCTGCTGCTTGAGGATCCAGGTCAAAACGTTCCGGCTTCAAGATTTGCTCCATGTTGAAAATTAGTCAATAAAATTGATGCGCTATCAACAATACCAAAGGCTACGAGATGGACTTAAATGAAGTAGGCTTTTATTGACTAAGAACTAGAGCATGCCTCTGCTAGTGAATCCATCCTAAGAGCTCCCGGGGGAAGGGTGGTGAGTCACCTTTATACCCGGGCTTAGGGGTGGAGCCAGGGGCTGAGACATGCCTGGACTTGTACAGGGTTAACAGTGGTTTACCACACAGGCATGTACAGGTTAACAGTGGTTTACCACAGAGGATAGAGGATTGGGGAAACTTTAAAAGACAGCAAAAAATAACAAAAAGATTGATTAAGAAAGGGAAGATAGATTATGAAAGTAAATTAGCAAAAAATATAAAAACAGATAGTAAGAGTTTTTATAGTTATATAAAAAGAAAAAGGGTGGCTAAAGTAAATGTTGGTCCCTTAGAGGATGAGACCGGGAAATTAATGGTGGGAAATATGGAGATGGCAAAAACACTGAATGAATATTTTGTATCAGTCTTTACAGTAGAAGACACTAAGAATATCCCAACACTGGACAAACAGGGGGCTATAGGGGGGGAGGAGCTAAACACGATCAAAATCACTAAGGAAGTGGTACTCGGTAAAATAATGGGACTCAAGGCGGATAAATCACCTGGACCGGATGGCTTACATCCTAGGGTCTTGAGGGAAGTGGCGGTAGGGATTGTGGATGCATTGGTAATAATTTTCCAACACTCCCTGGACTCAGCAAAGGTCCCGGCAGACTGGAAAACTGCTAATGTAACGCCCTTATTTAAAAAGGGCAGTAGACAGAAGGCTGGAAACTATAGACCGGTTAGCCTAACATCTGTGGTGGGTAAAATTTTGGAGTCCATTATTAAGGAGACAGTAACAGGACATTTGGATAATCATAATTTAATAGGACAAAGTCAGCATGGTTTTATGAAGGGGAAGTCATGTTTGACAAATTTGCTGGAGTTCTTTGAGGAAGTAACATATAGGGTGGATAAAGGGGAACCAGTGGACGTAGTGTATTTAGACTTCCAAAAGGCATTTGACAAGGTGCCACACAAAAGATTATTGCTTAAGATAAAAAATCACGGGATTGGGGTAATATTCTGGCATGGATAGAGGATTGGCTATCTAACAGAAGGCAGAGAGTTGGGATAAATGGTTCATTCTCGGACTGGCAATCAGTAACTAGTGGTGTTCCACAGGGGTCAGTGCTGGGTCCCCAACTCTTTACAATCTATATTAACGATTTGGAGGAGGGGACCGAGTGTAACATATCAAAGTTTGCAGATGATACTAAGATGGGAGGGAAAGTAGTGAGTGAGGAGGACATAAAAAACCTGCAAGGGGACATAGACAGGCTAAGTAAGTGGGCAGAGATTTGGCAGATGGAATACAATAGTGGAAAGTGTGAGGTTATGCACTTTGGCAGGAAAAATCGTAGAGCAAGTTATTATCTTAATGGCAAGAAACTGGAAAGTACTGAAGTACAAAGGGATCTGGGGGTCCTGGTGCACGAAACTCAAAAGGTTAGTATGCAGGTGCAGCAAGTGATTAAGAAGGCCAATGGAATGTTGGCTTTCATTGCTAGGGGGATAGAATATAAAAATAGGGAGGTATTGCTTCAGTTGTACAAGGTATTGGTGAGACCGCACCTGGAATACTGCGTACAGTTTTGGTGTCCATACTTAAGAAAAGGCATACTTGCTCTCGAGTCAGTACAAAGAAGGTTCACTCGGTTAATCCCGGGGATGAGGGGATGGACATATGAGGAGAGGTTGAGTAGATTGGGACTCTAATCATTGGAGTTCAGAAGAATGAGAGGCGATCTTATTGAAACATATAAGATTGTGAAGGGGTTGGATCGGGTGGATGCGGGGAGGATGTTCCCGATGATGGGTGAAACTAGAACTAGGTGGCATAGTCTTAGAATAAGGGGCTGCTCTTTCAAAACTGAGATGAGGAGGAACTACTTCACTCAGAGGGTGGTAGGTCCATGGAATATGCTGCCCCAAAAAGCTGTAGAAGCTACATCATTACATAAATTTAAAACAGAAATAGACAGTTTCCTAGAAGTAAAGGGAATAAAGAGTTATGGGGAGCGGGCAGGAATTTGGACATGAGTCTAGGTTCGGATCGGTCATGGCCCTGTGGGTAGCGGAGCGGGCCCAGGGGCCATGTAGCCTGATCCTGCTCCTATTTCGTGTGTCTAATTCTGTTAGATTCAGGAGATGGTTCAGTGATAGTAGATTGGCGGTTAGGATCAGATCAGCCATGATCTTATTGAATGGCTGAGCAGGCTCGAGAGGCCGATTGGCCTACTCCTGCTCCTATTTCTTATGTTCAATCACTCTGATGAAGTCAAAGTCCCGTTCGCAACTGCTGGACAAAAACATAGAAGCCGCACGAAGATGTGGTGTGTCCGATAAATTCATGCCAGAATTCAAAACTTTAGTGAAAGAGAAAGACTGCAAAGTTTTTCACTGAATGGTGGTAGATGTTTGTTAAGTAAACGAAGGTTGTGATGCCTGCCCGGTGCCAGGGTTAAGGACATCTCCTCTGGGCTGGAGAGAAACTTGGAGTGGGAGGGGGAGGATCCAGTTGTCGTGGTCCATGTTGGTACCAACGACATAGATAGGACAAGGAAGAAGGTTCTGCTGAGGGAGTATGAGCAGCTAGGGGCCAAATTAAAAAGCAGAAGCACAAGGGTAATAATCTCTGGATCACTACCTGAGCCACGAGCAAATTTGGCTAAGGTAAATAAAATCAGAGAGTTAAATGCGTGGCTCAAAGACTGGTGTGGGAGAAATGGGTTTTGCTTCTTGGGACACTGGCACCAATACTGGGACAGGAGAGAGCTGTTCCGTTGGGACGGACTTCACTTGGCCAGTGCTGGGACTAGAATCCTGGCGAATTGAATAGGGCTGTAGAGAGGGCTTTAAACTAATTAGTGGGGGGGAGGTTTCAAGAGCGCGAAAAATAAAAATGTCAGCGGAGAAGGCAATAGAGCAAGGTAGCAGTGGGGGAATTAAAAACCAGAGCGTGTCAGGAAGGGACAGAATATATAAAGATAAATGTAAAGTAGTAAGGGGGTAAAAGCAGGAATAAATTATCACAAAACATATTTTAAAGTTCTTTATCTGAATGCACGCAGCATTCGTAACAAAATAGACGAGTTCACGGTACAAATAACTACACATGGGTATGATCTGGTGGCTATTACAGAAACATGGCTGCAAGGTGACCATGACTGTAAACTAAACATCCAGGGGTATTTGACTATTAGGAAGGACAGACAGGAAGGAAAGGGAGGTGGGGTGGCTATGTTAATAAAGGATGGAATCACTGCAATAGTGAGAAATGATATTGGGTCAAAGGATCAGGATAGTGAAACAGTTTGGGTGGAGATAAGGAATAATAAGGGGAAAAAGTCACTGGTGGGTGTAGTCTATAGGCCTACTAACAGTTGCAACTCTATTGGTCGGAGTATAAATCAGGAAATAGTTGGGGCTTGTAATAAGGGAACAGCTATAATCATGGGAGATTTTAACTTTCATATTGACTGGAGAAATCAAATTGGGCAGGGCAGCCTTGAGGAAGAGTTCATAGAGTGCATTAGGGACGGGTTCCTTGAGCAGTATGTTACTGAACCCACCAGGGGGCAGGCAATCTTAGATCTGGTCCTGTGTAATGAGACAGGATTAATACAAAATGTCCTAGTAAAGGATCCCCTTGGAATGAGTGACCATAACATGGTTGAATTCCAAATTCAGTTGGAGGGTGAGAGAGTTGGATCTCAAACCAGCGTACTAAGCTTAAATAAAGGAGAATATGAAGGTATGAGAGCAGAGTTGACTAATGTGGACTGGGAAAATAGATTAAGGTGTAAGACAGTACATGAGCAGTGGTGTACATTCAAGGAGATATTTCACAACTTTCAAGAAAAATATATTCCACTGAGGAAAAAGGGGCGTAAAAGAAAAGACAGCCATCCGTGGCTAAGTAAAGTAATAAAGGATAGTATCCGACTGAAAACAAGGGCATATAAAATAGCCAAATCTAGTGGGAGGATAGAAGATTGGGAAGCATTTAAAAGCCAGCAAAGAATAACTAAAAGATTAATTAAGAAAGGGAAGATAGATTATGAAAGTAAACTAGCAAAAAATATAAAAACAGATAGCAAGAGTTTCTACAGTTATATAAAAAGAAAAAGGGTGGCTAAAGTGAATGTTGGTCCCTTAGAGGATGAGACCGGGAAATTAGTAGTGGGGAACATGGAGATGGCAAAAACGCTGAACAAATATTTTGTATCAGTCTTTACAGTAGAGGACACTAAAAATATCCCAACACTGGACAAACAGGGGGCTATAGGGGGGGAGGAGCTAAACACGATTAAAATCACTAAGGAGATGGTACTTGGTAAGGTAATGGGACTTAAGGCGGATAAATCCCCTGGACCTGATGGCTTACATCCTAGGGTCTTGAGAGAAGTAGCGGTAGGGATTGCGGATGCATTGGTGGTAATTTTCCAAAACTCCCTGGATTCAGGAAAGGTCCCAGCAGATTGGAAAACTGCTAATGTAACGCCCTTATTTAAAAAGGGAGGTAGACAAAAGGCTGGAAACTATAGACCAGTTAGTCTAACATCTGTGGTTGGTAAAATGTTGGAGTCCATTATTAAGGAAGCAGTAACAGGACATTTGGATAAGCATAATTTAATCGGACAGAGTCAGCATGGTTTTATGAAGGGGAAGTCATGTTTGACAAACTTGCTCGAATTCTTTGAGGATGTAACAAACAGGGTGGATAAAGGGGAACCAGTGGATGTGGTGTATTTGGACTTCCAAAAGGCATTTGACAAGGTGCCACACAAAAGATTACTGCACAAGATAAAAAATCACAGGATTGGGGGTAATATACTGGCATGGGTGGAAGATTGGCTATCTAACAGAAAACAGAGAGTTGGGATAAATGGTTCATTCTCGGGTTGGCAATCAGTAACTAGTGGTGTTCCGCAGGGGTCAGTGCTGGGACCCCAACTCTTTACAATCTATATTAACGATTTGGAGGAGGGGACCAAGTGCAACCAAGTTTGCCGACGATACAAAGATGGGAGGGAAAGCAGTGAGTGAGGAGGACATAAAAAACCTGCAAAAGGACATAGGCTAAGTGAGTGGGCAGAAATTTGGCAGATGGAATATAATGTTGGAAAATGTGAGGTTATGCACTTTGGCAGAAAAAATCAAAGAGCAAGTTATTATCTAAATGGAGAGAAACCGCAAAGTGCTACAGTACAAAGGGATCTGGGGGTCCTGGTGCATGAAACACAGAAGGTTAGTATGCAGGTACAGCAGGTGATCAGGAAGGCCAATGGAATCTTGGCTTTTATTGCAAGGGGGATGGAGTATAAAAGCAGGGAAGTCTTGCTTCAGTTATACAGGGTACTGGTGAGGCCACACCTGGAATACTGCGTACAGTTTTGGTTTCCATATTTAAGAAAAGATATACTTGCTCTCAAGGCAGTTCAGAGAAGGTTCACTCGGTTGATTCCGGAGATGAGGGGGTTGACTTATGAGGAAAGGTTGAGTAGGTTGGGCCTCTACTCATTGGAATTCAGAAGAATGAAAGGCGATCTTATCGAAACATATAAGATTGTGAGGGGGCTTGATCGGGTGGATGCGGGGAGGATGTTTCCACTGATGGGTGAGACTAGAACTAGGGGGCATAATCTTAGAATAAGGGGCTGCCCTTTCAAAACTGAGATGAGGAGAAACTTCTTCACTCAGAGGGTAGTAAATCTATGGAATTTGCTACGTCAGAGAGCTGTGGAAGCTGCGACATTAAATACATTTAAAACGGAGATAGACCGTTTCCTAGCTGATAAGGGAATTAGGGGTTACGGGGAGTGGGCAGGGAAGTGGACGTGAGTCGAGGTTTGGATCAGCCATGATCCTATTGAATGGCGGAGCAGGCCCAAGGGGCCGTATGGCCTACTCCTGCTCCTACTTCTTATGTTCTTATGTTCTTATGTTCTAAATGTACATGTGAAGTACCGGCATTGTGTGTAGGCGATTTCTACTAAAGTTAGTGCTTGTTGCTAAAATGGTGCCGTGCTAGCCACGACTGTGGTAAATGGTGTTAGGAACAGCAAAAAAATGCTCTTTATGGAGCAGAGAGACAAGTCACCAATGCCCAGAGGATGAAGCAGGAATGGGAAGTCATCACGTAGGAGGCAAATGTAGGGTCACAAGCGAGGGGAGTTTGGAATCAGACACGTTTGCTTGAATATCTTGGTATACTTAATCTGATTAGATCAAGCAACCTGCTAAAAATGTAACACAAACAGAAGTAATGAATATGTTTGAGAGCTAATACAGCAGGATCATAAAAGGAGATGCTAGAATGGTGCTCTTGAGAAAGAATGCCCCAGAACTGGCAGCATTCGCCATCGTTGAAACTAATCGCAACTTCTGCATTTAACGCATGCACAACCTAATGTGGAAATCCTGAAGTTGCGGTCTGTCATTCACTGCCAACCACCCCCCCCCCCCCGCCGATAATAAGGAAATGGCGGACATGTTGAATAATTACTTTGCATCACTATTTACAGTAGAGAAAGAGGATAGCATGCCGGAAATCCCAAAGAAACTAATATTGAATCGGGGACAGGGACTCAATAAAATTAGCGTAAGTAAAATAACAGTAATGAAGAAAATAATGGCATTAAAGAGTGACAAATCCCCAGGACCAGATGTTTTCCATCCCAGGGTTTTAAAGGAAGTAGGTGAACACATTGCAGATACCCGAACTATAATCTTCCAAAGTTCTCTAGATTCAGGAACCGTTCCTTTAGATTGGAAAATTGCGCATGTCACTCCACTTTTTAAGAATGGTGAGAGAGGGAAACCAGGGAATTATAGTCCAGTTAGCCTAACATCTGTTGTTGGGAAATTGCTAGAGTCTATCATTAAAGATAGGATGACTGAATAACTTGAAAATTTTCAGTTGATCAGAGAGAGGCAGCATGGATTTGTGAAAGGTAGGTTATGCCTGACAAACCTGATTGAATTTTTTTGAAGAGGTGACTAAAGTAGTGGACAGTGGAATGTCTAGAGATGTTATTTATATGGACTTCCAGAAGGCATTTGATAAAGTCCCACATAAGAGACTGTTATTTAAGGTAGAAGCCCACAGAATTGAGGGCAAATTATTGAACTGGTTAGGAAATAGGCTGAACGGCAGGAGACACAGAGAGTAGGGATAATGGGTAGGTACTCAAATTGGCAGGATGTGACTAGTGGTGTCCTGCAGGGATCTGTGTTGGGGCCTCAACTATTCACAGTATTTATTATTAGATGATGGCATAGAAAGTCATATATCCAAATTTGCCGATGACACAAAGATAGGTGGTATTGTAGGCAGTGTAGATGAAAGCATAAAATTACAAAGGGATATCGATAGATTAAGTGAATGGGCAAAACTGTGGCAAATGGATTTCAATGTAGGCAAATGTGAGGTCATTCATTTTGGACCTAAAAAGGATAGAACAGGGTTCTTTCTAAATGGTGAAAAGTTAAAAACAGTGGATGTCGAAAGAGATTTGGGGGTCCAGGTACATAGATCATTAAAATGTCATGAGCAGGTACAGAAAATAATCAAAAAGGCTAATGGAATGCTGGCCTTTATATCTATAGGACTAGAATACAAGGGGGCAGAAGTTATGCTGCAGCTATACAAAATCCTGGTTAGACCACACCTGGAGTACTGTGGGCAGTTCTGGGCACCACACCTTAGGAAGGATATATTGGCCTTAGAGGGAGTGCAGCGTAGGTTTACCAGAATGATACCCGGACTTCAAGGGTTAAGTTACAAGGAGAGATTACACAAATTAGGGTTGTATTCCCTGGAATTTAGAAGGTTAAGGGGTGATCTGATCGAAGTCTTCAAGATATTAAGGGGAACAGATAGGATAGATAGAGAGAAACTATTTCCGCTGGTTGGGGATTCTAGGACTCGGGGGCATAGTCTAAAAATTAGAGCCAGACTTTTCAGGAGTGAAATTAGGAAACACTTCTACACACAAAGGGTGGTAGAAGTGTGGAACTCTATTCTGCAAACAGCAATTGATGCTAGATCAATTGTTAATTTTAAATCTGAGATTGATAGCTTTTTGTTAACCAGAGGTATTAAGGGATATGGGGCAAATGAGTCAGGTCGCAGATCAGTCATGATCTTATTGAATGGCAGAACAGGCTCAAGGGGCTGAATAGCCTACTCCTGTTCCTATGTTCCCACCCACTTCGCCCCTCACAGAGCCGACAATCAGTGAAATCTCTCAAATCAGGGAAATTTACAAAAGCTTCGACTCTTCCACAGTCAGTATGCTGTTAAATTCCCCACTAAAAGTTAGACCCAAAGGGATTAGGTGTAACTGGGCTTTTAACAGTGTATTGACGGCTAAACAAAGGTAATGGCCCTGAAAAACTAATTTTAATTTTGTTCAGTGTCAAATTTATCCATTTTAATAAAAATGAAACATTTTAACAAACTTCAAAAAAATTGATTTTTTAAAAAGTTTGTACATCGTTATTTCAGGTTTGCCTTTTGCCCATCTGAGAGCCTCGTTTGTGTTGCTCTCTTTCTAAAAAATTTCAAAAATTTGAATTTTAAGAGCTTGCTCACTTCCTGGTTCGCTGTCTGTGAGAATTCTGTGTTTTGATTGGCTGCTTGGACAGCTTGTTAATATCACAGCAGCTCACACAAGGGGATCCCCACTCCGTTGATTTGAATGACACGTCGGAAAACCTGAACTTCTCAGCACAGAGATCGGGAGATCTTTGTGGGAAGCTTACTTCGGGGCCAGCGGCAATCGCCCTTGCTTCGCCGCTGACCGCATATTCCAGGCCATTGTATACTGTCTATAATTGTTTACATATATAGCTGACAATTACTGTGCACTCAGTCAGCTCTCAAAAATTCTCACAAAATTTCTGTAGGCAAGGTATTTGCTGTCAGATAAACTATGCTAAAGGCCATAAGGTTGGGCTGCTGCATCAATGCAGCTTACCTTCTTATAGAGAAAAGGGCTCTAACAGACATATGGAGAGAAGCAACAACAACAACTTGTATTTATATAGCGCCTTTAATGTAGTAAAACGTCCCAAGGCGCTTCACAGGAGTATTAAAAGACAAAAAATTTGACACCAAGCCACATAAGGAGAAATTAGGGCAGGTGACCAAAAGCTTGGTCAAAGAGATAGGTTTTAAGGAGCGTCTTAAAGGAGGAAAGAGAGGTAGAGAGGCAGCGATTATTATCAGGGATGCTCAAGAGGGCAGAATTAGAGGAGCACAGATATCTCGGGGGTTTGTTGGACTGAAGGAGATTACAGAAATGGGGAGGGGCGAGGCCATGGAGGGATTTGAAAACAGGATGAGAATTTTGAAATCGAGGCGTTGCTTAACTGGGAGCTAATGTAGGTCAGCGAGCACAGGGGTGATGGGTGAACGGGACTTGGTGTGAGTTAGGACATGGGCAGCCGAGTTTTGGGTGACCTCAAGTTTACGTGGGGTAGAATGTGGGAGGCCAGCCAGGAGTGCATTGGAATAGTCAAGTCTAAAGGTAACAAAGGCATGGGTGAGGGTTTCAGCAGTGGATGAGCTGTGGCAAGAGCAGAGATGGGCGATGTTACGGAGGTGGAAATAGGTGGTCTTAGTTATGCTGCGGATATGTGGTCGGAAGTTCATTTCAGGGGCAAATGTGACACCAAGGTTGCGAACAGTGTGGTTCGGCCTCAGACAGATGTTAGGGAGAGGGATAGAGTCAGCGGCGAGGGAACAGAGTTTGTGGCAGGGACTGAAAACAATGGCTTCCCAGTCTTCCCAGTATTTAATTGGAGAAAATTTCTGCTCATCCAGAACTGTATGTCAGGCAAGCAGTGTGACAATTTAGACACCGTGGAGGGGTCAAGAGAAGAGGTAGCGAGGTAGAGCTGGGTGTCGTCAGCGTACATGTGGAAACTGACGCTGTGTTTTCAGATGATGTCGCCAAGGGGCAACATGTAGATGAGAAATAGGAAATAGGAGGGGGCCAAGGATAGATCCTTGGGGGACACCAGAGGTAACGATGCGGGAGTCGGAAGAGAAGTTGTTGCAGGTGATTCTCTGGCTACGATTAGATAGATAAGAATGGAACCGGCGAGTGCAGTCCCACCCAACTGGATGACGATGGAAAAGCATTAGAGAGTTGGGGCGGACACAGAAGGAAGTAGGGTTGGGGGGTGGGGGGAGGGGGATGTGGATGGAGAGCGATACAAGGAAGTGGTCAGAGATGGCCTTATCTGCAATTGACACAATAGGAGTAGCGAGGCCACAAGAGATGGCAAGGTCGAGGGGGTGGCCATGAATATGGGTTGGGGAGTTTACATGGAGGGAGAGATTAAGGGAGGATAGGAGGCTAGTGAACTCAGAGGAGAGAGAGCATGATGAATTGAGATGGAGGTTGAAATCACCGAGGATGAGAAGTGGCTTGCTGCAGAGGCTGAGGGAGGAAAGCAGTGAAGATAACTCTAATAAAACATTTTTGGTAGTTGGGTGGGTGGTAGAGAATGAGATTTTTAAATGAGAGGTGAGAGGGGTGGAATAAGGTGAGATGCTCAAAGGAGGAGAAAGTGCCGGAGGAGTAGGGGAACAGACCAAGGTGTGATTTGGTGATGAGAGCCACACCGCCACCACGGCGGTCTAAGCGGGGCAAGTGGTGGAAGGTATAGCCAGGTGGGGAGACTCATTTAAGGGTAAGGTGTTATTACCTCTCAACCAAGTTTCCGTCAGGGCCATGATGTCGATGCAGTCATCCACGATAAGCTCATGGATGGCAAGGGCCTTGTTCGCAAGTGAACGGACATTCTGGAGGGAGATGCGGAGAGGGTCGGTAATGGCTACCCCATTGCCAGCGTCCACAGGGTCACCGTTGGGAGGGATGAGTTGGACAGGGAGGAGATTGGCAAGATTAGCCCCCAGTGGGTGCACTGGGCGGAAAGGTCAGCGCGAGTAGGATGGCACAGTTTGGGTTGCTGCTCGTAAGGAGGCAGCGACGAGTGCCTCGATGGGCCCTTCGTAGGATGCCAAGAGAGGCACAGAGGGAAGCTGTGGGCTTATCTAAGAGGGAGTTAAGCCTGGGACGGCGGCAGGAGAGTAGGAAGGTCGAAGAGTAATGAAGGATTGGGGTAGGGATTTGGGAGGGCAGAGTATCTGAGAGAGAAGAGATGAAAGGAGGCATGACGACAGGAGAGCGTGGTCAGTGAGGGATAGAGAGAAAAGGAAAAGGGGGATAAAACGTGGAAAAAGGAATGAACAGCTCGGGTCTGGAGCGGCAGCCAAAGTACACACGTGAATGAACACAGGGAAAAGCTTAGGTTACATAGGCCTGGTTATGTAATAATTAATGGGATACATATTTCCTGGTAGCAGGGAATAGGTTGGAGACAATAGTAGGGAGACCAAGGTCAAAGTCAGAGGACCCATGGAGGGACAAAGCCAACGTAAGCAGGATGGGGCCGGTACGGAGCATCGACGAACCGCTGTCCAAAGCAGGCAAGTGAAGTCCAGAAGCCATTTGAAGGGTAGAGAGTTTGAGGATGGAGGTTGTTGCCATAGGAATGAGTCTCGGTAGCGGTGCAGAAAGAAAAGACCAGCTAGTTCATCAAGCCTGTCCACACATGGTACAACCTGCTCACATTATTAAATCCATTACATCTCCACCCCCTATCTCGGAAACAAACATTCAATCTCTTGGGAGAGGCAAAAAAGGGAAGAAAATGATTGGCCAATTTAGGAAAATCCTGGGAAGTCCCTCTACAATGGGATACATATTTCCTGGCAGCAGGGAATAGGTTGCAGACAATAGTAGGGAGACCAGGGTCAAAGTCAGAGGTCCCATGGAGGGACAAAGCTGACGTGAGCAGGATGGAGCCGGTACGGAGCATCGACGAACTGCTGTCCATAGGCGATCAAACAAGCTTCAGGTGACTGTGATGACTACCACCACTATCCCCATCAATCCAGCTACTTTCTATGACTCGAGTTGTCTCACACTTGCAGGAACTTGTCCAGTTCCTTTTTGAATGCTTGCAGTGAATCCACACACTTATGTTCAGGCAACTTATTCCAGAGGGTCTGTGACTATGCGAAAGAAGAACTTAACTGGCACCTAAACTAACTATTCTTGCGTAGCTTGTACTAAAAGCGAACAGAATTGGAAGCAACAATGCGACATGGGTTGGAAATTGATTGGGAGATAGGAGACATTATTAGGGATAAAGGGTACGTACTCTGATTGGCAGGATGTGACCAGAGTTCCCCAGGGATCTGTACTGGGCCCTCAGCTTTTCATTATATTTAACAATGAGTTGGATGAAGGAATAGAGGCCTAGAAATTCAGTTGCGTTCGCCAGCCGTTAACGCCATAAGAGGGGTATATTTCCAGCGCTAGGCACTTAGCGCCCGGGCGCAGGCCGATCTGCGCCTACGCCCAAATTCAGTAGACATTTAGCGCCGGCGCAAAGTGTTTGCGCCCGCTCAGCTGCGCGCGCAGCTTATGACGTCATTTCGTCGTGCAACGCTGTTTGTGCGCCCCAAACCGGAAATTCAGTGGCGCCCGCCCAATGTGGGCGTGGCGCTGTTAAGAACTGTGAAGTGGAACGCAACAGAGGCCCTGTGGGCCTCGGGGAGCGCTAATTAAAGGGCACTTACACTGACCTATAAAGCCCAGCCATTTTGCTGCAATGACCTTACTGCTTTGGATTTCTGGACAGAGACCAAGGAACAGAGCTTACTGATTTGGGACAACATAGGAGAGGTATTTTTGGCGTCTGGCCAGAGCTTTGACATTTGAATCATTGTGATTTCACTGTTTGCAAGTTTATTATGGGGGCTGTATGGGGTTCCAACCCTCAGTTGCAGCATTATGTGCGAAGGGCTCGCAGACGCTGTGTGAGAGGGCCAGCCATGCCTAGACGCAGAGGGGCCATCAGGCGTCGGCAACGTAGGCCTTACCCACTCAGGCAATACCGGCAGCAGGTGTCCTATCTCACCATGACTGCGGCGCATTGTGTTAAGAGGCTGCGCTTCAGAAGGGAGGTGGTTGCAGAGATCTGCCAGCTGCTTCACAGAGATCTGCGTCCACAGCTGATGTGCAGGACGTCTCTCTCGGTGGAAGTGAAGGTCACGGTGGCTCTGAACTTTTATGCAAGCAGCTCCTTCCAAGCCGCTGCTGGGGACATAGCGAACATCTCCCAGTTCGCCGCGCATCGCTGCATCCGGCAGGTCACCGATGCACTTTTCGCGAGGAGACACCAATTCATCTCCTTCCCCATGACCCTAGAGAGGCAGGAGCAGTGTGCAGTCGGATTTGGCAGGATCGCGGACTTCCCCATGGTGCAGGGCGCCATTGACTGCACGCATGTGGCTATGCGGGCACCTATCGACAATGCCGAGGATTACTGCAACCGGAAGGGCTACCATTCCCTCAATGTACAGCTGGTGTGTGACCACAGGCAGCGCATCCTAGCTGTCAATGCCCGCTTTCCAGGAAGCAGCCACGATGCATTTATCCTGCGCCAGACTACTGTGGCTGACATGTTCGAGGCACAGCCTCCACCAAGGGGATGGCTTATTGGGGACAAGGGCTACCCTTTGTGTACATGGCTCATGACCCCGCTCCGCGCGCCCCGGACCCCAGCGGAGGAGGCATACAACGAAAGCCATCAAACCACAAGGAACATCATAGAGCAAACGATTGGCGTCCTCAAGCAACGGTTCCGCTGCCTGGATCGTTCCGGCGGATCTCTACAGTATTCGCCGGATAGAGTCTCCCAGTTCGTCGTCGTGTGCTGCATGCTGCACAACCTGGCTATCCGCAGGACTCAGGCACTGCCACCTGACGTTGCACCACCACCTCAGGAGGACGAGCAGGAGGACCATGAGGAGGAGGAGGAGGAGGAGTACCAGCCCAGGAGGGAGCCACAAGGTCCAAGGGCCGTCCGCCGGCGGCTTATTGAACGACACTTCTAGGCCCCCTGTCAGGGAATGGCCTGTGGCAATGAACGCACCTGAATGCAGCCGCTCCGCAAGCCCTCAGCCGGTTAACGCAACAACCACTTGAAACATGACACCTGGACATGCTGAATAAATAAAAAGCTTTATTTTACAAACTCAGGGCCCTTCCCACATGAAACAGAAAAACAGACGAGACCCCCAAAAAACAGTCAAAAACATCTGTCACTCCCACAACCTGGGGAGGAATAACAAAACTTGCCCATCCAATTGGCCTTCATCATCGGCCTTACAAAAATAAGCCCCCCCCTCCACAACACAAACACCCCCATAAAAACAAAAGATGCCTTCATCTTCAGCCTTACCAAAATAAGCCCCCCCCCCAGAACACAAACACCCCCATATAAAAAAAACCGCTATCACCACACTCTACTGGGTGTGCCGAGAGGGCGAGTCCTTATGCAGGCTTCTCCGGCCCCTGCCCGACCTGCTGCTCCGCCTCAACCTGGGCCCTGTGGGTGTGGCAAGGCTGGGGGAAGGCTCATGAGGGCCACAATGCGTGACGGCAGATGCCCTTGGGGGTCGGCCTAGACGAGGCCCGGCCCGGGAGGGGCCGGCTGCTGACTGCTGCAGCTGTGGCTGGCCAGCATCAGTCTCAGCAGCAGCTCGTCGCACCTTGGCTGGGGGAGTGGCGGTGTCGGCTGCACCAATGGGGGCAAGCTGGCTGATGCCAGGCGCGCGCTGTTCGCCAGAGACACTGGCACTCGGCCGGGCTGGCAGTGCAGCAAGCGCAGCAATCTGGTGGAGGCCAGACCGCTGTGCTGCAGCAGGGCGGCGGGTGCCCTGGCGATGCTTCCGCGCCACAGCGAGTGTGGCAGAAGTGAGTGCCCGAACTGCCCTGGTATGTGCCTGCATCAGATCTGCCAGTGTCTGGACGGCACCACTCATGGACTCGCGACTCGCGTCCTGCGCTGCCGCGAGTTGCTGGACACCCCTGTCCTGCGCTGCCACGAGTTGCTGGACACCCCTGTCCTGCGCTGCTGTGAGTTGCTGGACACCCCTGTTGTGTGCTGCCGCGAGTTGCTCGACCCCCCTGGCCTGTGATTCCCCGAAAGCGACCACACTATGAGCCAGGGACTCAATGGCCTGAGGCAACTGTCCCACAACCCCCATGAACTCCTTGTGGCGCCGCTCCGACACCGCGGACATCTCATCTCATCAAGGAGGCGCACCTCCTGGGCGAGGACCGTCTCCGGACTGGAGGGCGGACTCTCCCTCTGGGGAGAAGGCCGCCGAGCTGCCCGACCCTTCCCGCGTGCCTCGACCCCACTGGGCCCAGGAACTGCCCTCCCCTGCAACACTTCCCCCTGCCTCTCCTCCAGGCCAGACGTCTCCCCTCCATTGCCATCCCCTGGCGCGGATGAGGGTTCCCCCGATGTGCCGCCTTCCTCCTGGTCCTCGTCGTCCTCCTCCTCCAAGGGCCTGGCACTCTGAGCTTCAGGGACCACCTCCTCCTCACCAGCTGAAAGCAGGAAGGCACAAGAGTAGCTTTAGAGTGAGGACAGGGCGTCAGCGAGGGAGGCATGAGTGGTGGCATTATGCGCATTGGTCGGACAGTGGGAAAGGATGTAGATCTGAAGCGCAAGGGCAACGAGAGAGGTCCAACCGGTCATGTCCTTACCAGTGGGTCCCAGTACAGGGTCCGCATCTCCAATGGCAACAGGGCCAGTCACCCGGCCACGCATGAGTCGAGCCACGCTCTCCTCCAGCTCACTGAGCGTCTGGTACTGGGGACGGCCTCCCCCGGTGGCAGACTGGCTCCTCAAATTCCGCGCCAGCTTGGCCTGCAAGAGAAAGGACGGCCTCTAAGTACAGTGTGGTGCCCTGTTGCTGTGTGCACTGCCTCCCATGGTCGAATAGCTTGGCCAGTGTGGTGCCCTGTTGCTGTGTGCACTGCCTCCCATGGTCGAATAGCTTGGCCAGTGTGGTGCCCTGTTGCTGTGTGCACTGCCTCCCATGGTCGAATAGCTTGGCCAGTGTGTTAAGTGCAGAAAGTGCTATTGATGATCATGCCAGTGCCATAGCTGCGGGAGGAGGGCTGCCCATTAGGCCTTTGAGGTCCCTTTGCCCATAATGTGAGGTGCACATGCAAGGATGAGGAGGACACTGGAAAGGGTACTCACCTTCACCATCCGAGTGAGGTCGTTGTACTTCTTGCGGCATTGGTCCGCACTCCTGGGGACATCGCTGGTGGATGACACCCTGTGGGCGATTTTCTTCCAGGCTCTCCTGTACTGCCTCCTGGGAGCCTTCTTGCCACTGTCCGGGCACAAGATCTCTCTTTTCTTTTCCACACCATTAACCAGCACCCTCAAAGCATGCTCTGAGAAGCGCTGCGCTCGTTCACGGGCCTTCTCCATGGCTTCAGGCGCTATTTGGGTCCACCAGCAGTGTTGAGGCCTAGCTGCAGGGCTCCACTATGCAGGGCGTGGCAGCAGTCAAAGTCGACCCTTCCCCCTTTAAGAGCTGGCCGGCGTCAGGGTGTCTGCTGTCAATCAAAACATGACCGCACCTGCGCTGCGCCCGGCCTCGGCGTTATCAGTCCGCATCGCCGGCTTAGCGCCTGAAGATAGCAGTGCAACGCCAGTTTCAGCGCTCGCCCAAACTCTTGGCCAAATCTACTGAATTTCGGCGAAGTGGCCTACACTTTCCAGCGGGCGCTAACTTTAGCGACCGCCCGACTTTACCGCCCCAAAAGTGGCCAGACTGAATTTCTAGGCCAGAGAGTTGTACATCCAAGTTTGCAGATGACGCAAAGTTGGGAGGCACAGTAAGTAGTGCAAATGGGAGCGGGAAGTTACAAAGGAACACAGACAGATTAAATGAGTGGGCAAAACTGTGGCAAATGGAGCTCTATGTGGGGAAGTGTGAGATCAAACACTTTGGATCCAAGAAAGACAAATTGGGATATTTTTTAAGTAGGAACTGTGGAGGAGCAAAGAGGTGTCCATGTACACAAATCACTAAAAGCTGGTGGACTGGTACAAAAAGCAATCAAAAAGACTAATGAAATGGTAGCCTTTATCTCAAAAGGGCTGAAATACAATGGAGGGAAGAAGTTATGCTTCAGTTGTATACAGCAGTGGCGAGACCCCAACTGGAGTACTGCGTTCCTCATATATTCCTCACTATTTATTGTAAACCTCGCCCAATATGCTCTGAGATTTGCCCTTCTCCCTACGTACCAGTTTAAATTCTTTCTCTGCAAGGGAACCGATACTGATTTGGTTTAGTTGAAGACCATGCCAATCGGCTGGAACAAAAGAAAAAGGCACATGATGGGTCAATTTTGTGAGGCCCCACGCTACCAGTGGGGCCTCGATCAGTCAGTATGTCGTAAAGTCATGGATGCACTGCCCATGATTTTCCATTGAAAATCAATGAATAGAAAATTATGAGTAGCATGCTGTGATTTTTCAATATGTGCCTGCTGTGTGTAAAGCTTTACTGGCAGCGAATATCTGTAAACTTTACCGTCGTAAATCATTAGATGTAGTTAGGCATGTTGCTGTTGCCGTGCAGACAAAACATGACATTTTTACAATGCGCTCGCCAGTCACTGCTTTAGAGCTGCTGAAACACATTTGTACAGTGAAGGCATACGATTATTATACAAACCAGGATTTTCTTGTGCTCCTCCAGTTTGTGTTTTACCCAGTTGTGCACAGCTGCCCAGCCAGTGATCTATATGATAGCGTCTTTGAAGAGATAGAGACGTTTGGTTTATTGCTTGGTCTATTGGCCCAGTACAGATCCCTGGGGAACTCTGGTCACATCCTCCCAATCATAGTCATAGAGTTTTACAGCACAGAAAGAGGCCCTTCGGCCCATCGTGTCTGCGCCGTCCATCAATCCCTGTCCAGTCTAATCCCATTTTCCAGCATTTGGTCCATAGCCTTGTATGCAATGGCATTTCAAGTGCTCATCCAAATGCTTCTTGAATGTTGTGAGGGTTCCTGCCTCTACCACCCTTTCAGGCATTGAGTTCCACATTCCAACCACCCTCTGGGTGAAAAAGTTCCTCCTCAAATCCCCTCTAAATCTCCTGCCCCTTACCCTGAATCTATGCCCCCTTGTTATTGACCCCCCTACTAAGGGGAAAAGTTCCTCTTTATCTACCCTATCTATGCCCCTCATCATTTTGTACACCTCAATCAGGTCCCCCCTCAGCCTTCTTTGCTCCAAGGAAAACAACCCCAGCCTGTCCAGCCTCTCTTCATAGCTGAGGCGCTCCATCCCAGGTAACATCCTGGTGAATCTTCTCTGCACCCTCTCCAAAGCAATCACATCCTTCCTATAGTGAGGCGACCAGAACTGCACACAGTACTCCAGCTGTGGCCTCACCAGCGTTTTGTACAGCTCCATCATAACCCCCCTGCTCTTATATTCTATGCCTCGGCTAATGAAGGCAAGTATCCCATATGCCTTTTTAACCACCTTATCTACCTGTTCCGCTGTCTTCAGGGATCTATGTACATGTACACCAAGGTCCCTCTGACCCTCTGTACTTCCTAGGGTCCTACCACTCATTGTGTATTCCCTTGCCTTATTTGTCCGTCCAAAATGCATCACCTCGCACTTTTCAGGGTTAAATTCCATTTGCCACTTTTCCGCCCATCTGACCAACCCATTTATATCGTCCTGTAGCCTGAGGCTTTCCTCCTCACAATTTACCACCCCACCAATTTTCGTGTCATCTGCGAACTTACTGATCATACCTTTTACATTCTCATCCAAATCATTTATGTAGATCACAAACAGCAAGGGACCCAGCACCGATCCCTGAGGTACCCCACTGGACACAGGCTTCCAGTCACAAAAGCAACCTTCGACCATCACCCTCTGCCTCCTGCCACTCAGCCAGTTTAGGATCCAACGCGCCAAGGCACCCTGGATCCCATGGGCTCTTACCTTCTTGACCATTCTCCTATGCGGGACTTTGTCAAAAGCTTTACTGAAGTCCATGTAAACCACATCCACAGCATTTCCCTCATCCACCCCCCTAGTCACCCCCTCGAAAAATTCAATCAGATTTGTCAGACATGATTTACCCTTGACAAAGCCATGCTGACTATCCCCGATTAATCCTTGCCTCTCCAAGTGGAGACTAATTTTGTCCCTCAGAATTTTTTCCAATAATTTCCCTACCACAGATGTTAGGCTCACTGGCCTGTAATTCCCTGGTTTATTCCTGCTACCCTTCTTGAATAATGGTACTACGTTAGCTGTTCTCCAGTCCTCTGGTACATCCCCTGTGGCCAGAGAGGTTCTGAAAATTTGTGTACCTTTTATCCCTAGTCTGTCTCCTATCTTTGGTCCATGTTAGCTGACATTGTTAATGGTTCGCTCTCCTCAGGTACTGTCCCGTCTCCCTCAAATCTGCCGTCATCACCTCTCTCCTCAAAAAAATAACCCTTAACCCCTCTGTCCTTGCAAACTACCGCCCCAACTCCAACCTACCTTTCCTATCCAAAGTTCTTGAACATGTTGTCGCCTCCCAAATCTGTGCCCAACTTTCCCGCAACTCCATGTTTGAATCCCTTCAATCAGGTTTCCGCCCCTGCCATAGTACCGAAACAGCTCTCATCAAAGTCATAAATTACATCCTTTGTGACTGTGACAAAGGTAAACTATCCCTCCTCGTTCTTCTTGACTTGTCTGCAGCCTTTGACACGATTGACCACGCCATCCTCCTCCAAGGCCTCTCCACTGTTGTCCAGCTGGGTGGGACTGCACTCACTTGATTCCATTCTTATCTATCTAATCATAGCCAGAGAATCACCTGCAATGGCTTCTCTTCCCGCTCCAGCACCATTACCTCCGGTGTCCTCCAAGGATCTATCCTTGGCCCTCTCCTATTTCTCATCCACATGCTGCCCCTTGGCGACATCATCCGAAAACACAGCGTCAGTTTCCACATGTACGTTGACGACACCCAGCTCTACCTCACCACCACTTCTCTTGACCCTTCCAGTCTCTAAATTGTCAAACTGCTTGTCCAACATCCAGTTCTGGATGATCAGAAATGTTCTCAAATTAAATATTGTGAAGACCGAAACCATTGCTTTTGGTCCCCGCCACAAACTGCGTTCCCTAGCCACTGACTCCATCCCTCTCCAACATCTGTCTGAGGCTGAACCACACTGTTCACAACCTTGGTTTCATACTTGGCCCTGAAATGAACTTCCGTCCACATATTCACGGCATAACTAAGACCGCCTATTTCCACCTCCGTAACATCGCCCGCCTCCGCCGTTGCCTCAGCTCATTCGCTGCTGAAACCCTCATCCACGCCTTTGTTACCTCTGGACTTGACTATTCCAATGCGCTCCTGGCTGGCCTCCCACATTCTACCCTACGTAAACTTGAAGTCATCCAAAACTCGGCTGCCCGTGTCCCAACTCGCACCAAGTCCCGTTCACAGATCACCCCTATGCTCGCTGACCTACATTGGCTCCCAGTTAAGCAACACCTCAATTTCAAAATTCTCATTCTATTTTCAAATCCCTCTGCAGCCCCCCCCCCCCCACCCCCGAGGTATCAAAAATCAACAAAAAAAATTACATTTATATTAGAAAAAAGAGGGTAGTCAGGAGCAATGTTGGCCCCTTAAAAACTGAAAGCGGTGATATTATCAATAACAATAAGGAAATGGTGGACATGTTGAATTACTTTGTGTCAGTATTTACAGCAGAGAGAGGATAGCATGCCAGAAATCCCAAGGAAACTAAATCAGGGACAGGGACTCAATAAAATTAACCTAAGTAAAATAACAGTAATGAAGAAAATAATGGCACTAAAGAGTGACAAATCCCCAGGACCAGATGGTTTCCATCCCAGGGTTTTAAAGGAAGTAGTTGAGTAGATTGCAGAAGCCCGAACTATAATGTTCCAACGTTCTCTCAATTCAGGAACCGTTCCTTTAGATTGGAAAATTGTGCACATCACTATTAAAAATGGTGAGAGAGGGAAACCAGGGAGTTATAGACCAGTTAGCCTAACATCTGTTGTCGGGAAATTGCTGGAGTCTATAATTAAGGACAGGGTGACAGAACACCTCAAAAATTTTCAGTTGACCATAGAGAGCGCCAGCATGGATTTGTGAAAGGTAGGTCACACCTGACAAACCTGATCAATGTAGGCAAATGTGAGGTCATCCACTTTGGACCTAAAAAGGATAGAACAGGGTACTTTCTAAATGGTGAAAGGCTAAAAACAGTGGCGGTCCAAAGAGACTTGGGGGTGGGGGCTCCAGGTACATAGATCATTAAAATGTCATGAACAGGTACAGAAAATAATCAAAAGGGCTAATGGGATGCTGGTCTTTATATCTAGAGGACTAGAATACAAGAGGGTAGAAGTTATGCTGCAGCTATACAAAATCCTGGTTAGACCACACCTGGAGTAGTGTGCAGTTCTGGGCACCACACCTTTGAAGGATGTATTGGCCTTGGAGGAAGGGTTTACCCTAATGATACCCGGACTTCAAGGGTTAAGTTACGAGGAGAGATTACACAAATTAAGGTTGCATTCCCTGGAATTTAGGTTAAGGGGTGATCTGATCGAAGTTTTCAAGATATTAAGGGGAACAGATAGGGCAGATAGAGAGAAACTATTTCCGCTGGTTGGGGATTCTAGGACTAGGGGGCATAGTCTAAAAATTAAAGCCAGACCTTTCAGGAGCGAAATTAGGAAACACTTCTACACACAAAAGGTGGCAGAAGTTTGGAACTCTCTTCCGCAAACAGCAATTGATACTAGATCAATTGTTAATTTAAAATCTGAGATTGATAGCTTTCTGTTAATGAAAGGTATTAAGGGATATGGGGCAAAGACGGGTATATGGAGTTAGGTCGTAGATCAGCCATGATTTCATTGAATTGCGGAACAGGCTCGAGAGGCTGAATGGCCTACTTCTGTTCCTATGTTCCTAAAAGATTGAACATCTTTTGAATCGGATTGCATTGTGGTTCATTATTGCATCTGCCATCTAGTCTAGTTTAATATAATCTACATACATGGGAGATTCTGCTCATTAGGGCAAGAGGATAACCAGGGAAAGGGTTGGGCCCATTAGGGACCAAAGTGGCAATCTGTGTGTAGAGCCAGATGATGTAGGCGGGGTTTTAAATGAATTTTTTGCATCTGTGTTCACTATGGAGAAAGACGATGTAGACATAGAAATCGGGCAAGGGGACTGTGACATACTTGAACATATTAGCATCGAGAGGGAGGAGGTACTAGCGGTTTTAGCAGGCCAAAAAGTGGATAAATCCCCAGGCCCGGACGAGATGTATTCCAGGCTGTTGTGTGAGGCAAAGGAGGAGATTGCAGGGGCTCTGACACAAATTTTCAGAACCTCTCTGGCCACAGGGGATGTACCAGAGGACTGGAGAACAGCTAACGTAGTACCATTATTCAAGAAGGGTAGCAGGGATAAACCAGGGAATTACAGGCCAGTGAGCCTAACATCTGTGGTAGGGAAATTATTGGAAAAAATTCTGAGGGACAAAATTAGTCACCACTTGGAGAGGCAAGGATTAATCGGGGATAGTCAGCATGGCTTTGTCAAGGGTAAATCATGTCTGACCAATCTGATTGAATTTTTCGAGGGGGTGACTAGGTGTGTGGATGAGGGAAATGCTGTGGATGTGGTTTACATGGATTTCAGTAAAGCTTTTGACAAAGTCCCGCATAGGAGAATGGTCAAGAAGGTAAGAGCCCATGGGATCCAGGGTGCCTTGGCGCGTTGGATCCTAAACTGGCTGAGTGGCAGGAGGCAGAGGGTGATGGTCGAAGGTTGCTTTTGTGACTGGAAGCCTGTGTCCAGTGGGGTACCTCAGGGATCGGTGCTGGGTCCCTTGCTGTTTGTGATCTACATAAATGATTTGGATGAGAATGTAAAAGGTATGATCAGTAAGTTCACAGATGACACGAAAATTGGTGGGGTGGTAAATTGGGAGGAGGAAAGCCTCAGGCTACAGGAAGGATTTATGGCCGTGATTAACGCTCATTCCGTGACCGTAACCATCTTTGAACCAGCCATTAGGGCGGTTAGTCCTATGGCGGGAGGGTTTTACGGGCTCCCACAAGCTATACAAGGAGGGGGGGCCACCCACACCCACGGATGCAAATATCCCACTGGATGTCAACCCAGAATTTAGAGCCGGAGCTCCGACTCCACTTGCCGGGACTGTCTGGAGCGGGGTTCGAAACCCTACCCTGATCTGGCCCAGCGGCGGGGATCCTACCGCTATGACAAAGGCCCAATCCGATTAGCAACGTGAAATGGCAGCATAGGGCTCCAGTCACGGGGAGGGAAAAGGCGCAGGAAACGTATGGGTGTCACCTTTTGTGCGGAGTGGGCCTTTTGCGTAGCAGTAAGCATCCCCGCCGCTGGGCCAGAAGGAGTAGGGTTTTCAACCCCACTCCAGACAGTCCCGGCAAGTGGAGTCGGAGCTCCAACTTTAAATTCTGGGTGGACATCCAGCGGGATACTTGCGTCCGTGGGTGTTGGTGGCCCCCCCCCCCCCTCAGATGGGTTGTGGGAGCCCGTAAAACCCTCCCGCCATAGGACTAACCACCCTAATGGCTGGTTCAAAGATGGTTACGGTCACAGAATGAGCATTAATCACGGCCATAAATCCTTCCACCACTTCATACAGTTCCCCAAAGGGAACAGTGTGAGGATACGTCTGATGATGACCTCTTGCGCAATGCACCTCCTTGGACCCTCAGTCGCAGATGCGAGGGGGCAAGTCGTGCAATTGTTAAATTTTTTATTTTATTGACATGTAAAATGTTGGCCCAATAATTCCCTTCCAAATGCGCTAGTACGGTCGGGGTACTTACGCATCTGGCCGGATGAAATGCCGGTTTTCAGCATGCACAGTGCATGTGGGGAAAACTGGCATTTCCTGTCCTCTGAACGAAGGGGTTCAGAGGCAGAACGCGTGCGACTGCACAGGCAGCGCGTGCGCAGTATAATTCGCCGCTTTCATTAATGCTTTCAGTGAGGTCCAGTCATTACAACTTACACATGAAAAAAGCATGGGTACAGTTGCTACAGAGGCTGCGGAGGAAGATATTTCTTATCGTGGAGCTTCTGAAAGTATGTATGTCTGTATATATTCCTTTGCGTGTTATGTATATATTCCTTTACTTATGTGTATGAATGTATTATTTAATTATGACTTTCAGAGAAAGTAACTTATTGGAAAATCATAATTAAAAACACATTCATACACATTAGTAAAGGAATATAAAACATACATACATATACGTTAAGGAATATATGTGGACATACATACATAACTCATTCTCACATTCCATTCACACAGCCACAATTGCTCCTTCTACCTACCGTTCTGAAAACCCTTTTAAAAAAATTAAAAAAAATTTAAACTTTTAAACTTACTTAAAATTTCTTAAAATAACTTCCCTCCCTTTCCCAAACAAAAATATTGCATTTCAAAAGCTCCACGATAAAATATATCTTCCTCCGCAGCCAATGAACAACTTTACACTTGCTTTTTTCAAGTGTAACTTCTAAGGACTTAACCTCACGGATTTCATGAATGAAATCCACGAAGTTCACTGCGCAAGCGCTGCCTGTGCAGTCGCACGCGCTCGAGGTCTGGAAATGCCGGCGTTCCCCGCATGCGCTGTTCATGCTGAACGCCGGCATTTCCAACGGCCAGAAGCGGGAGTACCCCGAGCGCACTCACGCTTCTGGCCTGGAATTTCTGGCCCATATGTTCAGCATCTTTATGATGTGTTTAGCATTAGGAATCCATAGGATTGTCTTCCATGTTATGGTGATTTGACATGGCAGTCTGAACAATTGGCCTGGCCATATTTTTGATTTCAGTCTGCAGTTGTGAATTGGATGGTGGGGTGGGGGGTTGCTGTGCAGAAACCGTTTCCTGTGCCTCTTAAAGGGGAATTTCTCATTGCCAACAGTACGAGAGGTCCTTCCTTTTATTGATTTGTCAGAAGCAGACAAATTTAGCTTGCTGCTCTACATTTATTTAATTTTTTTGTAACATATATTTTGTAACATATTTAAAAATGTATGGAACTAGAATAAGAAAAGGCCATCTGTCCCATCGAAGTTGTTTCAATGAACTGTGTACATTTTGCTCTCCTATTTAACTTGCCGCGTTAGATAACTACAAGTATAAGTTGGAATATAAAATTTTATGAAATTTCATTCTGACCTCAAGGTAATTAATAAAAAATGTCAAGATATCAATGTAATATGGACTGAATTCTACCCATGGTATCTGATAAATGTATAAAAATGAGCTGTTGCCTTTGAGGAATAGCTTTCTCCAAATTTAGAAAGGTTCTTACTTGTGGAAGATTACCATCAATGCTTGGAATATAGGGCAATTCCCACCAATAGAGATCATAGCAAGGAATGGATACCACCACTTGACCCGTTAATAATAATTCGCTGGCAGCTGATATGTTGGAATTGGCAGATTCTGAAACACCAGCAAAAGGTGGCTCAAAAAACGTGTAAAATACAATTTAAAATTTGTTATCTGTATGCATGAACTGCCATTTTGCCAAAAGATCAGACAGCACTTAAGTTTTGGGATCCCTTTCTTCACTATTCTGCAACCAGAGTTTGAAATCCATAACCTGGGGAAGGGTTCTCAGGATGTTTGCATGCCTATCACTCCCTATATACACACCAGTAAATGGGTCTTTTCTAAGCTGACCAGACTTCTTTTGATGCTACGTTAAGGTTCTGCAAGGAGACCTTAATTGGACTGCTACTAGCACTGGTTTAAGAAAACTAGCCGCATGGTAGAGCAGATTCTCAATGGCAAAAGTCAGAGTTGTAAATGATAGTTCACAGCAGTCCAAGAGCAGGGAAGGGGATCCACTTGAATACTTCTCCATTCAGTCTTTACTGAGAAGAGTATGGGATGAGGCCACTTTCATTTATGACTCCTGCCAGAGTCAAGTTACATCAACAACTCACCCAAAGCCATGGAAACGATGTCAGTCATTGGCAACAAATCCAGTGCCGAGGACAAGGTAAATCACGAACACCAGCAGCTAGGTCGTCAAAACATTTTTAAAAATTTTAATTTTAAATGCAAGTGTCAGGTAATAGCTTGACTTTGTAAGAATGTAGAAGCAAACAAATTATGGGCAACTAAATGTTTCTGCATTTTTTTCATTATTTTTGGATCATGGTAAAGATCTTGGAAATTTTCCCAAACTGTTTATACAAACATTTACCCCCTTCCCAGTTTCTCCAACCCTTGGATTTTAGTACCAATCAATTACACCGTTTAAACAAAACACACACAAACAAAGAGAAATATATTCATTAAAGGTTTATTAAGTATGATATCTGTAATAGATGTATTTTTGACAGTCAATAGCCCTAGGGGTTTTGTCTTTGTTATTCATAAGGTTTATTTCTTATAACTGGATAAAAATACACAAAAAGGTGAAAGTGACTGTCGTTGATTAGTCTTATAAAAACATTTATAGTCAAAGACATGATTTGCCCACACTTTGTATCTTCACTAGTAACTGCGGCCAAAAAGTACATAGTTTTGGGCAGGCTCCTTGCCGCTGATGCATATGGCTCCAGACTGTAACTCACGAAGAGGCTTGAAAGGGATACAGAGACTCTTGGCTCCCATGGATGGTGCACCAGGCTCGGTATCCTGATCCCTGCAGCATAAAAATAAAATCTATGAGAACAAATAAAATACCTCAAAATTAATTTTCCTTCCTCAAAAATAAAATGGTGGTGACATAGACATTGGACATGTATATGTGGATGAATCCAGTATATTTCCCTTTTGTTATCCAAAATCAAGATCATCACTAAATATTTGTAGAAAAGCTGCAAAGGGGAAATTATATGGATCCACAAAAGCAAAAAAAAAAGGAAAGGACTTGTATACCTTTCACAACCTCAGGGCATCCCAAAATACTTTATTACAGCCAATGAAGTACTTTTTGAACTGTTGTAATGTAGGGAAAGCAGCAGCTAATTTACACACAGCAACGTCTCTCAAACAGCAATGAGATAATGACCAGATAATTTTTTTTTTTTTTTTTTAATGACATTGGTTGAGGGAAAAATATTGGCGAGGACACTGGGAGAACTCGCTTCCTCTTTTCAACTAGTGCCATGGGATCTTTTACATCCAGCAGAAGGCAGAGAGGGTAATCTCATCCAAAAGTTTTGAACATTGTTTGAACATGTTTAAGCTAACATTCAAACTGAAGTTAAAAAATAAGCCCACACTTTAAAAAATGCATTCAAGAATTAATTCTAGGTCAGTTTTTTTGTGACTCTTACTCTGCAGAATCCATAGACATGGCTCAAATACTACATCAGACAGCAGCAATGGATACAGAATGAAGAACAAAGATTGACATTTGCTTTTACCTTGTTGTCGTTTTCTTGATCCAGTCTTCACATTCTATATTGCCACAAAAAGGAATCTGCACAATCTGAAATGAGTGAGACAACTATATAAACTTCCAATCTTATAATCAGCAGTTGTACTTAAGGTGGGAAATGTAGTGCTGGTGAACAGAACACTACTCCACTTTTGGTATCCTTTATCAAGTACAGTCCAAATGCAGTGTAAAGTTTCCTGTGGACAATATGCCCTTAATCGCTACTATACTCGAGAGTTTTTTCCCCTGGATTTCCCATGCCAGCCACACATTGGCCTGAGATTACTAATTTAGTGTTAGTTTGTAGTACTGTAGCTTTGTTCAACAGGTCTATGTCTCCAAAGACTGGGTTGAAACACCCAAGTATTTCATGTAGGACCCTTATATCTGACAGGGAGGGGGTGGGGGAGATTTTCATGCCATTAGTCTAACCTGGATTCAAATCGAAGCCCCATTAGGTGCTAACCAGTTGTGCTAAGTATCCCAAATGAACATGTTAAAGTCAGCAAAAGTAGAAGGCAATTAAGTGAGGTCATACCTTTCCTGAATCTAACTCCAGCTGAAATTGTTCCATTGTGTCAGCCAAAACCATATGCTCCTTTAGATCCAGAGCAGCCCTTATTGTAAAAGAGGAAGAAAAATAAAATGGTCAGAAATGATTACAATCTCTATCACAGGACATAATAGCTAAATAGAAATGAATGAGTCTCCCTATTGCACTGACTTTGCCCCTGATAAAGTCTGTTAATAGCACAAAACATAGAGTTGAAGACAGTGCAACTAATGGCAAAACAATATCCTTTTCCTGAAAAGGGGAAGGACAGTTGAAACTTTATTGTACTAGGGTATTAAAAATATGCAATCTAAGAAACGTTATCAGTAAAGTTCAACTACTGTGATATTAAATTTTAGAACTTGGAGTGGTGGTAAAAAGAAAATAGGATTGTAGTATTTATGATTAAAAGTAATGTATATTGGGCCGTAATTTGCGGCCCCTACGAGTGCGCACACACCTGTAAGGACCTCGCAAGTTCCAGGTTTATGCATGCGCTGCGCAGGCGCCAAAACCCAGAACTTGCGATCTGTCAAGAATTCTCTATTTGCCCAACTTCTGCCCAGCGAATGCCTATGAAATTCTTACACCTGGTGCGTTGACCAACGTAAGAGTTTCTTTAAAAAAATCTAATATTTTCAATAATTTATACATTTAAAAACCTGTGAAATAAGTGGTTTATTTTTAACCCCTTTAAAACCTGTAAATTTATTTTTCAAAATTTTTTTTGTTCTAAATATTTAATTAAATGCCATTTTAATTCATTTTAAATATGTGATTTTTTATTTATTTATTTGAAGGGTGGAGGTGATTTTTGGGGTATTCCCATTCATACTTATGGGGATTCCGTACATACAGAACTTCCAGAAGAATGAATGGGGATTCTCTTCGGTCATTCGTTGGGCCAGTCCACGTGATCCCAGGGGCGCTTGCGAACCGCCTGCGCCCCATGGCTGCTGCGCAGGTCCACGCATAGAGGCTCAGTCTCTGTGGATCCCAAGGCAGAAGGTAAGTTCGTCGATTTTTTGCCGGTCGGAGACATCCGCCCGCGGGAAGCCTCCAATCACAAATTCAGGCCCACTATGTACTTGCCCTTCTTGGAAACATTATGCTAGTGTTATATTTCACCTAGTAAATATAAGACTATTTTGATCAAATGTTAATCATTGAGGAACTGTGCTAACAATTATTCACACTGAATTGCTCTGCTAAACTACTACGAAGACCTGTGACTTTGATAAACTAAAAGTAATATTTAAAAGGAATAATCCAGGATATTATAATATTCACAAGTTAACTTATGATTTCCAGTATTAAAATGTTATATTAACTAACTTTGATGCAAATTTCCTCATTCGTTTAATGCACTTCAGCCGCTATACATGCTATTGGCCAAATAGAAGACACTGGGATATTCATTTTGAGAGAGTTTGGCATCTTATAGTAAATGTGATAACCACTTCCACCTCCAGTAACATGTTAAGAAGTGATCTGAGGTATTTAAAATAATGGAGAATTGTCAGCAGATAGGAAATGACTCATCCCTTGAGTAGGGAATCCAGAACATTGGGACATAATTAAAAAAATCAAGCTAAGACAATTAAAAGCAAACCCATACAAAACCTCTATACAAAGGACTGCAAGAAAGCCATAGATGCAAAAACAATTGAAGTGATTACAAGGGAGATACATGGGAAGTAAAGTTATTAATGGATTTGGAGAAAAGACAAGGAATTGAAATTATAAAAAGATAGAACATTCAGACTAGTACAGGCTCAATAGGCTGAATGGCCCTACTCCAGTTCCTAAAGTGAGCCCTTGTGGGGTTTAGGAGCATGACTTCTTGATTTGGCAGAGTCACTGATCACCTTACTCAGGGAGAGGTTGAATCGGTCATGCAGTGTGCTCTCCACTTGTCATACTTTCCTGTTCCCTTGGATGCTCCTCTCCAGAGGGAGTCCATGGAGGTCTCAGAAGAATGGCCCCCCAATGAAAATGGTGCAGATGGGGAACATACCCATCCAGGTAGAACAATATTTAGTTCAAATACATGTACAGGGAACTCTTTTTTTATCCGGCACCGACAGGACCGGCGTGGTGCCGGTTTATCAAAAAGTCCGGATTACAGAGAGTTATAGTTAAAAGGTACGAGAGCTCAGTACACAGAACAAATCCAGGCTTCCCTGTTGCTTAGCAACAGGTGCAAGAAGCCCAGCCACAGACCAAGCATCCCTGTTGCTTAGCAACAAGTGCAGGAACCCCTGATTACACAGCCAAGAATCAAGAAACGGCCACTAATGAAGAAAAACTTAACTGAACCTACTCCTGAATTTTGCCGGTTAACCGAGATTTCCGGTTGCTTGGGTGCCGGTAAATCGAGAGTTGCCTGTATACGTGAAACCTAAAAGATGATTTATATTTTCTGATAATTTGTACCTGTTATAAAGATTGGTTTGGATTTCCTCCAATAAATTCTTCAGTTTTGTCTCAGCAGCAGTCTCAGGAATTGTAAGTTTGGCGGCAGTGTCTCGTCTGACAGCCACAAACTGATTATTTTTCATATCCCGTGGTCCAACTTCCAGCCTGATGGGTACACCCTAAAATTGGAATAAATTAAAAAATCTTAGCTCTATTTCCTTACTGAAAATAACAGCATTTAATACTTGTAGTATAATACATTGAAGTTGAATGAGGTGCTGCAATAGTTGCTCACAAATCTTTAATAAACTGGGTGAAAGGTTCAGAGAGTGATAACTAAGATAAAGGATACCCCTAATATTACATGTCAAGAGTTGAGTTTGTTTGACAAACACCAGACAAACCTTTTCTCTTAGCTATAAGCATCATTATATTTACTGGGTATGGCACACAGGTTAAAGCAATTCAGAGTGCACTTCAATCAAGGCTGCATCCAAAGTTCATGCTATTAACATAAATAGTAGAAAATGCATAAGTAACTATGCATTCATTCCAATAAATTACAAGTTTTGAGGACTCAAGACATCACCATAAAATCAGCAAGAACTGTTTCAAAACTTCAACACTGCTAAAGTATCCATCTAGCTCTCTGTGTAGAAAAATGACAACAGGCAAGAGCAGGGTACGGAAACTAATTCTGGTTCTGGAAACTGAACACCTGTCCAGCTTATAGAATCATAGAATGGTTACAGCACAGGAGGCCGCCATTTGGCCCGTCGAGCTCGTGCTGGCTCTCCGCAAGAGCGCTTCAGCCAGTCCCACTCCCCCACCTTTTCCCCGTAGCCCTGCAAAAATTTTTTCCTTCAGGTACTTATCCAATTCCCTTTTGAAAGCCACGATTGAGTCTGCCTCCACCACCCATTCAGGCAGTGCATTCCAGATCCTAACCACTTGCTGTGTAAAAACATTTTTCCTCATGTCACCTTTGGTTCTTCTGCCAATCACCTTAAATCTGTGTCCTCTGGTTCTCGACCCTTCCGCCAACGGAAACAGTTTCTCTCCACCTACTCTGTCTAGACCCCTCATGATTTTGAATACCTCTATCAAATCTCCTCTCAATCTTCCCTGCTCTAAGGGGAACAACCCCAGCTTTTCTAGTCTATCCACGCAATTGAAGTCCCTCATCCCTTGAATCATTCTCATAAATCTTTTCTGCACTCTCTCCAAGGCCTTCACATCCTTCCTAAAGTGCGGTGCCCAGAACTAGACACAATATTCCAGTTGAGGCCAAACCAGTGTTTTATAAAGGTTCATCATAACTTCCTTGCTTTTGTACTCAATGCCTCTATTTATGAAGCCCAGGATTCCGTATGCTTTTTTAACCACTTTCTCAACCTGCCCTGCAACCTACAAATGATTTGTGCACATACAGGAAACTCTTTTTTATCCAGCACCGACGGAACCGGCGTGGTGCCAGTTGATCAAAAAGTCCGGATTACAGAGAGGTATACTTACCAAGGTATGAGAGCCCCGTACACGGCCACAGATGCAGGAGCCCCGGTTACACGGCCACAGATCCAGGAGTCCCTGTTGCACGGCCGCAGGTGCAGGAACCCTGGTTACACGGCCACTAATATATGGTAAAACTTACTTGAACCTACTCCTGAATTTTGCCAGTTAAGAGAGATTTCCAGATATTTAGGTGCCGGTTAAGAGAGAGTTTCCTGTATAACCTCCAGGTCTCTTTGTTCACGCACCCCCTTTAGAATTGTACACTTTAGTTTATTTTGCCTCTCCTCGTTCTTCCTACCAAAATGTATCACTTCGCACTTTTCTGCGTTAAATTTCATCTGCCACGTGTCCACCCATTTCACCAGCCTGTCTATGTCTCCTTGAAGTCTATCCCTATCCTCCTCACTGTTCACTATACTTCCAAGTTTTGTGTCATCTGCAAATTTTTAAATTGTGCCTTGTGCACCCAAGTCCAAGTCATTATTATATATCAAAAAAAGCAGTGGTCCTAGTACCAACCTCTGGGGAACACCACTGTATACCTTCCTCCAGTCCGAAAAACAACCGTTCACCACTACTCTCTCTGTTTCCTGTCACTTAGCCAATTTCGTATCGATGCTGCCACTGTCCCTTTTATTCCATGGGCTTCAACTTTTTTTAAAATTTGTTTATGGGATCAGGGCGTCGCTGGCAACGCCAGCATTTATTGCCCATCCCTAGTTGCCCTTAAAAAGGTGATGATGACCCGCCTTCTTGAACCGCTGCAGTCCGTGTGGTGAAGGTACTCCCACAGTGCGGTCAGGCAGGGAGTTCCAGGCTTTTGACCCAGTGACGATGAAGGATTGGCGATATACTTCTAAGTCAGGATGGTGTGTGACTTGGAGGGGAACTTGGAGGTGGCGGTGTTCCCATGCGCCTGCTGCCCTTGTCCTTCTAGGTGGAAGAGGTCACGGGTTTGGGAGGTGCTGCCGAAGCCTTGGCGAGTTGCTGCAGTGCATCTTGTAGATGGTACACACTGTAGCCACGGTACGAGGGTGTGGATTTTTAAGGTGGTGGATGGGGTGCCAATCAAGCAGGCTGCTTTGCTCTGGATGATGTCAAGCTTCTTGAGTGTTGTTGGAGCTGCACTCATCCAGGCAAGTGGAGAGTATTCCATCACACTCCTTACTTGTGCCTTGTAGATGGTGGAAAGGCTTTGGGGAGTCAGGAGGCGAGACTGCAGAATACCTAGCCTCTGACCTGCTCTTGCTGACAAGCCTATTATGTGGCACTTCATCAAACAGCTTTTGGAAGTCCATGTACACCACAAATTTTCTCCTCTATCTTTCCCACTAGGTGGTGGCTTTTAGAATACACCTAGTAGTGTAAAGGCAACTCTACTATTTCTAACTCTAATCAAAATAGATTCTGTCCTTGACCCCTCCAGGACATCATCTCTCGCCCCAAACTGTAACATTCTCCTCAACCAATATTGCCACCGCACCTCCTTTCTTTCATTCCCTATCTTTCCTGAACACCTTATATCGAGGAATATTTAAAAAACACAATCCCGCACTTTTTTGAGCCAGGTCTCAGTTATTGCCACAACATTATGTTCCCATGTGTCTATCTGTGCCTGCAGCTCACCAACCTTATTTACCACGCTCCATGCATTTACACACATGCACTGTAAGCTATCTTAGACCTTCTTGTATTCTCTCTTAGTCTGACCCCACCTAATACCGTACTATTTCCCAATCCTTTGTGCACCTGGTTTCTCCTTTCTAATGCTATATCCTGGTGCCCATCCCCCTGCCAAATTAGTTTAAACCCTTCCCAACAGCACTAGCAAACCCCTCTATGAGGACATTGGTCCTAGCTCTGTTGAGGTGCAACCTATCTGGCCTGTACAGGTCCCACCTCCCCCAGAACCGGTCCCAATGTCCCAGGAATCTGAAGCCCTCACTCCAGCCATGCAGTCATCTGCTCGATCCTCCTATTTCTATACTCACTAGCTCGTGACACTGGGAGTAATCCAGAGATTATTACCTTTGAGGTCCTACTTTTTAATCTCTTTCCTAGCTCCCTAAAATCTGCCTGCAGGACTTCACACTCTTTCTACCCATGTCATTGGTACAGATATGGACCGTGACCTCCAGCTGTTCACCCTCCCCCCTCAATGCTTTATATGGTGCAAAAGTCTACTGCTTACATGGTGTTCACTATCTGTACCTTTATGCATTGTGGGCACTGCACAGTAATTTGCTGCAAGTCAGAACCTGTAATGCCAACAAAATTAACCAAAGAGGGTTCATGCATTGCTATAGAAATAGAAATTATCCACTTACTTTCAACTCCCAGTGGTTGAACTTCCAGCCAGGTGAGTAGTTATCCCTCAAGTCAGCCCGAGCACGGATTCCAACATTAGTCAGCCGGTCAAGATACTGACTGCACTTCTTTATTAAAGAGTCTTTGTCCTCTTCTGAGAGATTGTTTGTGATCCCACAAGGTATTATTATAATCTGTAAAATGAGCAATTAATCATGAAACAAATTGGATAAGTACTGCTTGATTTTCTTTTGTAAATTCTGTGCTTGAGGTAAAAGATGCTAGCACTGGAAAATGGAACATTCTTATTTATGGCACCTAGTGTCAGCATCACACATCTCCAGATCAGGTGTAAAATTACAGGCAAAAGTCTTTACAATCTGAATCAATTATCTTTATATGTACTGTATGTAGTTCTCTGGCTCTCAGTGGACCATTCTTTTTAATGAGTTGGCTCAGTCATACTCATTACATCAGCCATTGAAACTGCTGTTTTATAAAGATAGGACTATCATAATAGAATAATACATTGGTCATTCTATATTAAGGTGAAGCTGTGTACTTTTAAATGCACAAGCAAGAAATGACTGTACTGTATTTTGCACATTACTTAGCACAAGTCTAGGAAATTCAGTCATATCCAGTTGAGTATCCGTGAATACATATCAGTCATATAGGGCTGAATGTTATGCCCATTAGCGTTGAGAGTTTAAGACCCTGAGACATCTCCAACTGTGACCAGCAACCGCTTAATTAATCTTCTCACAAACAAAGTCAGGGTTCTGATCGTAGCCTGATAATTTGCCTGAAAAGCAATTAACCTTTGAATGAATTCACACAATTGGACATTCTAGCCTTAAATGAATGTAGCTTCACCTGTGCAGAAAACATTGAACAGGACAAGATATAGTATTTGTTTCTTTCAAAACAGTGCATCATCCAATTTACTGTGAGCAATGCCATGGGAGATCAGCTTGCAGAGTGTATGCACATTGGAAACCCCAATAGTTGTGTTATCTAGCAATCCATTTTTACACCATTTTCCCACATATTTCTAACATAGGTCAGAAGCTATTCATTTGTAAATGTGAAATTGAATCCGGCCCCACATCCCCCCCCACCACTAAACCACCCACACGTACGCTTGTAGGAACAGCAAGTTTCGAAGTACAAGCGAGAAATGACTTTTCAGTGAATTCACATACAGGCCAAATTCACGCACCCAGCTGAGTTTAGAAGTCTCCTCCTCCAATTGCCCATGTAACAAATATATATTGTTCCCTGCCATTTATATTGTACTTTATACATTTCCAGATCTAAAACAACTAGAAAATCCATCAACTATGCAACTAATGATATTTAAAGTGTATTTTATTATGGCTGTTGATTTGATGAAGGGCACTATAATTTTAGGCCTCCATTACACAATGATGACTGCCTTGAATCTTGATTAAGTTAATACACAAGTTTCACAACAATATTATCACTTGTCGAATAATTTTGCAGATTATTAGACTAAACAGAAACGACAGTATTTTAGATTATGGATTTCAATGCACTACTATTTTACCAGCGTCACTCATCCTTGTACAAGGTCTATTCAGGCACTGATAATGTAAACTGCTCATGCCAAATTCTCAGCTTCCAGATGCTTTGTTTTTAAAATAAAACACATACCTGCACACAAGCGACTCTAGGAGGCAACACCAAACCCTGGTTATCACCATGGACCATGGTCATAACCCCAATAGTTCGAGTTGTAAGTCCCCAGGAGTTCTGGTATGCAAACTGCTTCTCTCCAGGTTTCTTTGGATCTTCAAACACAATCTCAAACATCTTAGAAAAATTCTGTCCCAAGTGGTGTGAAGTGCCTCCCTACAATTTAAAAACAGCACATCGATTACTATATCAATACTGGAGAAAGTTTATCTCATACAAATTTAGAAAGACTTGCATTTATATAGCGCCTTTCACGACCACCGGACATCTCAAAGCGCTTTACAGCCAATGAAGTACTTTTGAAGTGGAGTCACTGTTGTAATGTGGGAAACGCGGCAGCCAATTTGCGCACAGCAAGATCCCACAAACAGCAATCTGATAATGACCAGATCATCTGTTTTTGTTATGTTGGTTGAGGGAGAAATATTGGCCAGGACACCGGGGATAACTCCCCTGCTCTTCTTCGAGATAGTGCCATGGGATCTTTTACGTCCCCGAGAGAGCAGACGGGGCCTCGGTTCAACATCTTATCCGAAAGATGGCACCTCCGACAGTGCAGCACTCCCTCAGCACTGCACTGGAGTGTCAGCCTAGCTTTATGTGCGCAAGTCCCTGGAATGGGACTTGAACCCACAACCTTCTGACTCAGAGGCGAGTGTGCTACCCACTGAGCCACAGCTGACACTTTACAGGCTAAGCCCGCAATACAATGTTGCATAAGATCACGAGAGGATGAATTTTAACACCCAAAAATGGTGGGTTGGGGTCGGTTCAAATGTTAACATTTTTAAAATCTGAAATCCGACCCAACTCGCCCACTTTTATTGGAGGCAGTTCAAGGTGCGTGCAGCCAACCCACTCTCAGGTGGCGGGTAGGCAATTTAAATATTTTAAATGAGACTGGCAGTCTCCGAGTTAGCCTGCTTTGCAGTTTTAACAGTGGTTGGCCAGGTTTCCCAGACTATGGGAAACCCTACAGCAGAAGGGAGGCGAGGACAGTAAGGAGAAAGCAAGTGCCTTTACAGCACCGCTTGTGGGGCAGTAGGAGCAAGAGTGCTTTCCCCCGGCCCCCTAAGCTCCCACCCCCATCAATCACCCCGCCCCTTACACAAAGACCCTGGGGTCGTGGATTGGATCTACCTGCTCCTGCGGCCTGCTCCAGAGTCCTCCCCGCTCGACTGGAAGCCAAACCTGTCAATCAGGCTGACTTCCGGGCAGGGAACCGGTCAAGCACAAGAGACACGCCGTGGAGTTCAGCCTGCGGGGAAACCCAGACTTCCCACCGGAGACTCCGGCCCCCAGCCTACGTAACCTGCCCCCATTAATATCCAGGCTGAGGTCTGTGAACCCCACCCTTGTTTTTTCCCCCTCCCGATACCAAATATTTTTCACTTCTCGCGTAGAATTAGTTATACCTTTTCTATTCTGTACTCTTCTTTCAACTCACCACCCAGCAAAATTGGTGAAATAAGATTTGATCTGGTTGGTCTGAAATGGTTAGACTTCAGAGACCCGAAATAAATAATTTATTTTTTGTGATTTAAGTATAAAATTCCAGTGACTTTAAATCTAAAATACACTATAGATTGAAATCAGTTTTGGCTAAGTAGTTAACTGCAAAGCTCAGGCCATATACAGTGCTTTACAAGTTGTATATTCAATTTTAAGTGTACACACACCTGGATGGCTCTTCCACTGGCCGATACAAAGGACTCCACTGTAGTCGTATAGTCACCACCTGCAAACTTTTCTTTTTCAGTCTTTCTTCCTTTTACTACAGGGACTGCAAGTAGTTCCTCATATATTCGTGCATACAGTTCCAGAATTTGCAAGACCTATGATGGTAGATATCAGTCAATAAAAGTTAAGACAGTGTCGGTGTACAGTTCATAATACAGGAGTGCGGTAGAGAGGGCTTTAAACTAAATAGTGGGGGCAAGGGATCAAATTTGGGAAGATGAGGTAAATCAGAGTAGAGACAAGGCAAGAGAGAAAGGTATTAATATGGGAAATGATAAACAGACCGTGACAGGAAGGGATAGAGAGTACAAATCTAAGAGCAAATCAACAGATAAGGCTAGAGGTTACAAAAATTATAAAAAAGGACAAAACTAAAGGCTCTGCATCTGAATGCACATAGCATTCGAAACAAAACAGATGAACTGATAGCGCAAATAGAAATAAATAAGTACAATCTGATAGCCATTACAAAAACATGGCTGCAAGATGACAGATTGGGACCTGAATATTGAAGAGTACATGACATTTAGGAAGGACAGGAAGCTAGGAAAAGGTGGAGGGGTGGTTCTGTTAATTAATGATGGGATTAGCACAATAGAGAGGGATGATGCAAGTTCAGGAAACCAGGATGTAGAAGTAGTTTGGGTAGAGATGAGAAATGATAAAGGCAAGAAGTAACTTGTGGGAGTGGTGTACAGGCCCCCTAACAGTAGCCACACGGTAGGATGGAGTATAAAGGAAGAAATAATGGGAGCTTGTCAGAAAGGTACGGCAATAATCATGGGGGATTTCAATCTACATATAGACTGGAAAAATCAGATGGGCAAAGGTAGCCTAGATGAGGAGTGCATAGAATATTTTTGGGATAGTTTCTTAGAACAGCACGTTCTGGAGCCAACCAGAGAGCAGGCTGTACTAGACCTGGTATTGTGCAACGAGATAGGATTAATTAATGACCTCATAGTGAAGGCGCCCCTAGGTAGCAGCAATCATATGATTGAATTTTACATTCAGTTTGAGGGAGAGAAGAGTGGGTCCAAGACTAGTGTTTTAAACTTAAATAAGGGCAATTATGAGGGCATGAAAGCAGAGCTAGCTAAAGTGAATTGGCAAATTAGGTTAAGGGATAGGTCAATAGAGTTGCAGTGGCAGACATTTAAGGGGATATTTCAAAATACACAGACTATATACACTCCAACAAGAAAAATTCCAAGGGGAGGACCCACCATCTGTGGTTAACTAAAAAAGTTAAAGATAGTATCAAACAAAGAAAAAGCATATAATTGCGCAAAGATGGATGGCAGGTCAGAAGATGGGACAAAATATAAAAAACAGCAAAGAATGACTAAAAGATTAATAAGGAGAAAAAAATTAGAGTACAAGAGAAAGCGAGCTAGAAATATAAAAACAGATAGCAAGAGTTTCTATAGATATTTAAAAAAGAAAAAGTTAACAAAGTGAGCGTTGGTCCTATAAAAAGTGAGTCTGGGGAATTAATAATGGAAAATAAGGAGATGGCAGTTGAATTGAACAGATATTTTGCATCGGTCTTCACTATAGAGGATACAAGTAACATCCTAGAGATAACTATAAATCAGGAAATGGAAGGGAGGGAGGAACTCAAGAAAATTATAATCACCAGGGAAGTGGTACGGAGCAAATTGTTGGAGCTGCGGGCTGACAAGTCCCCGGGTCCTGATGGACTTCATCCTAGGGTCTTAAAAGTAGTGGCTAGTGACATAGTTGATGCATTGGTTTTAATTTTCCAAAATTCCCTAGATTCGGGGAAGGTTCCATTAGATTGGAAAATAGCAAATATAACTCCTTTATTCAAAAAGGGAGGGAGACAGAAAGCAGGAAACTACAGGCCAGTTAGCTTAACATCTGTCATAGAGATGTTAGAAGCTATTATTAAAGATGTTATAGCAGGGCACTTAGAAAAGATCAAAGTAATTAGGCAGAGTCAACATGGTTTTGTGAAAGGGAAATCATGTTTAACAAATTTATTGGAGTTCTTTGAGGAAGTAACATGTGCTGTGGATAGAGGGGAACCAGTGGGTGTACTTTACTTAGATTTCCAGAAGGCATTTGATAAGGTGCCACATCAAAGGTTATTGCGGAAAATAAAAGCTCATGGTGTAGGGTGTAATATATTGGCATGGATAGAAGATTGGCTAGCTAACAGGAAACAGAGAGTAGGCATAAATGGGTCATTTTCTGATTGGCAAGATGTAACGAGTGGTGTGCCACAGGGATCAGTGCTGGGGCCTCAACTTTTTACAATTTATATAAATGACTTGGATGAAGGGACCAAAGGTATGGTTGCTAAATTTGCTGATGACACAAAGATAGGTAGGAAAATAAATTGTAAAGAGGACATAAGGAGGCTACAAAGGGATATAGATAGGTTAAGTGAGTGGGCAAAGATCTGGCAAATGGAGTATAATGTGGGAAAATGTGAAATTGTCCATTTTGGTAGGAAGAATAAAAAAGCATATTATCTAAATGGTGAGAGATTGCAGAGCTGAGATGCAGAGGGATCTGGGTGTCCTAGTGCATGAATCACAAAAGGTTAGTATGCAGGTACAGCAAGTAATTAGGAAAGCTAACAGAATGTTATCGTTTATTGCGAGGGGAATTGAATACAAAAGTAGGGAGGTTATGCTTCAGTTATACAGGGCATTGGTGAGACCACATCTGGAGTACTGTGTACAGTATTGGTCTCCTTATTTAAGGAAGGATGTAAATGTATTGGAAGCAGTTCAGAGAAGGTTTACTAGACTAATACCTGGAATGGGCGGGTTGTCTTATGAGGAAAGGTTGGACAGGCTAGGCTTGTATCCGCTGGAGTTTAGAAGGGTAAGAGGTGACTTGATTGAAACATAAAAGATCCTGAGGGGTCTGGACAGGGTGGATGTGGAGAGGATGTTTCCTCTTGTGGGAGAATCTAGAACTAGGGGTCACTGTTTAAAAATAGGGGGTCGCCCGTTTAAGACAGAAATGAGGAGACATTTTTTCCTCAGAGGGTCGTGAGTCTTTGGAACTCTCTTCCTCAGAGGACGGTGGAAGCAGAGTCTTTGAATATTTTTAAGGCAGAGGTAGATAGATTCTTGATGAGCAAGGGGGTGAAGAGTTATCAGGAATGTGGAGTAATCGGATCAGCCATGATCTTATTGAATGGCGGAGCAGGCTCGAGGGGCCGAGTGGCCTACTCCTGCTCCTAATTCGTATGTGCTTGGAAATAAGGCAACCTTGGCGTGGATGCTAATACCTCAGGGATCTAATATATAAGAGGGGCATCCCCACATTGAAATCCCAAACTTACACCCTCCAAAATAAAACTGAAAATAATGGAAATACACAGATCAGTTAGCATTTGAAAAGAAAAGGTGGCCTTTTGGCTTTAACCCTTCACATGTACCAATGTATCTGCAGTGTAATGATTTGGGCATTGCACTTCTAGGGCGAATGGCTCAGACATCAGTGACTGAAAAGATTCAGAAATGCTTATGATCTTCCCGAGTAATCTTTTTCCGCAACCTAACAAGTAATTCTTCCATCCAGAGATAGGCTCTTGATCAATTGAAGGCAATAAAATTACCAGTGAGACAAATGAGCCAAATTAATGGGTTAATTCAGTTCGTAACTGCCAGTCTAAAGGGCAATTAGCAACTATTAACATTTGGATTCAGACAGTGGCAGAACAAAACAGATCTAGCTTCACCTTGTGGCCTGCAGTAGCAACTAACTTGCTTTTTTTCTTAAATAGAAACATCATACAGAAAATAAAAACCCAAGCTACATAGAACATGCACCCAACTACAACAACTAGTATTTATATAGCGTCTTTAACATAGTAAAACATCCCACGGCGCTTCACAGGAGTAATACAAGACAAAAAATTTGACAACTAAGAAGATACCTTAAAACCATTTCCTACATAACCAGTTGTAGACCAACAATTTAGTGATGATTAATGCTAAATTATGACTATAAAAAAAGTATATTCATATCCACCAGGAATATGGCCAACATTATTCAAAATAACTGAAAGCTGATAAATCTCCTGGACCTGATGACCTGCATCCTAGGGTTTTGAAAGTGTTGGCTATTGAGATAGTGGAAGCAAGTCATCCTCGGTTCCGAGGGACTGCCTAAGAAGAAGGAGGATGCATTGGTTGTCATTTTCCAAAATTCCATAGATTCTGGAACAGTTCCCGCAAATTGGAAGGTGGCAAACGTAGCCTCGCTATTTAAGAAAGGAGGGAGAGAGAAAACGGGGAACTATAGACCAGTTAGTCTGACATCAATAGCAAGGAAAATGCTAGAATCTATTCTTCTTCTTCTTAGGCAGTCCCTCGGAACCGAAGATGTCTTGCTTCCACATTACTGATGAGAACAATGCGGGACCTACAGTCTCTGTCACAGGTGGGTGGGGTGCTTGGGTTGACGTGCGCTCCTTGCGCTGCCTGCGATTGGCTTCCGCTTGCTCCCGGCGAAGAGACTCGAGGTGTTCGGCGCCTTCCCGGATGCTTCTCCTCCACTTTGTGCGGTCTTGGGCCAGGGATTCCCAGGTGTCGGTGGGGATGTTACACTTTTTCAAGGAGGCTTTGAGGGTGTCCTTGAAGCGTTTCCTCTGCCCACCTGGGGCTCTCTTGCCGTGCCGGAGCTCCGAATAGAGCGCTTGTTTTGGGGGTCTCGTATCGGGCATGCGGACAATGTGACCCGTCCATCGGAGCTGATTGAGCGTGGTCAGAGCTTCGATGCTGGGGATGTTGGCCTGAGCAAGAACACTGATGTTGGTGCGCCTATCCTGCTAATGGATTTGCAGGATCTTGCAGAGGCAGCGTTGGTGGTACCTCTCCAGTGCTTTGAGGTGCCTGCTGTACATCTATTATTAAGGACGTGGTAACAGGGCACTTAGAAAATAATAGGATTGGGCAGAGTTAACAGGGATTTATGAAAGGGAAATCACGTTTGACAAATCTGTTGGAGTTTTTTGAGGTTGTAACTAGAATAGATAAGGGGGAACCAGTGGATGTGGTGTATTTGGATTTTCAGAAGGCATTTGATAAGGTGCCACACAAGAGGTTATTAAACAAAATTAGGGCTCATGGGATTGGGGGCAATATACTAGCATGGATTGAGGATTGGTTAACTGACAGAAAACAGAGAGTAGGAATAAACCGGTCATTTTTGGGCTGGCAGGCTGTAACTAGTGGGGTATCGCAAGGATCATAGAAACATAGAAGATAGGAGCAGGAGTAGGCCATTCGGCCCCTCGAACCTGCTCCGCCATTCAATGAGATCATGGCTGATCATCCAAACTCAGTACCCTGTCCCTGCCTTCTCCCCACATCCCTTTAGCCTTAAGAAATAGATCTAACTCCTTCTTGAATATATTTAATGAATTGGCCTCAACTGCCTTCTGTGGTAGAGAATTCCACAGGTTCACCACTCTCTGGGTGAAGAAATTCCTCCTCATCTCTGTCCTAAATGGCTTACCCCAAATCTTTAGACTGTGACCTGTGGTTCTGGACTCCCCCGCCATCAGGAACATCCTTCCTGCATCTAGTCTGTCTAGTCCTGTTAGAATTTTATAAGTTTCAATGAGATCACCTCTCATTATTCTAAACTCCAGCAAGTATAAGCCCAATTGACCCAATCTCTCCTCATACGTCATTCCTGCCATCCCAGGTATCAGTCTGGTGAATCTTCGCTGCACTCCCTCCAGGGCAAGAACATCCTTCCTCAGATAAGGCGACCAAAACTGCACACAATACTCAAGGTGTGGTCTCACCAAGGCCCTGTACAACTGCAGCAAGACATCCTTGTTCCTATACTCAAACCCTCTCACTATGAAGGCCAACATACCATTTGCCTTCTTAACCGCCTGCTGCACCTGCATGCTTACCTTCAGCGACTGGTGCACAAGGGACACCCAGGTCTCGTTGCACTTTCCCTTCTCCCAATCTATTGCCGTTCAGATGATAATCTGCCTTCCTGTTTTTGCCACCAAAGTGGATAACCTCGCATTTATCCACATTATACTGCATCTGCCCAATCACCCCTGTCCAAATCATACTGGAGTTTCTCGGCATCCTCCTCACAGCACACACGCTCACCCAGCTTTGTGTCGTCTGCAAACTTGGAGATATTACATCTAGTTCCCTCGTCTAGATCATTAATATATATTGTGAATAGCTGGGGTCCTAGGAACGATCCCTGCGGTACCCCACTAGTCACTGCCTGCCACTCGGAAAAAGAGCCGTTTATTCCAACTCTTTGCTTCCTGTCTGCCAACCAGTTCTCTATCCAAGTCAGTACCTTGCCCCCAATCCCATGTGCCTTACCTTTACATGCTAATCTCTTATGCGGGACCTTATCGAAAGCCTTCTGAAAGTCCAAATACACCACATCCACTGGTTCTCCCTTATCTATTCGACCAGTTAAATCCTCAAAAAATTCCAGTAGATTAGTCAAGCACGATTTACCTTTTGTAAATCCATGTTGACTTTGTCCGATCCTGTCACTGTTTTCCAAGTGCTCTGCTATTACATCTTTTATAATGGACTCTAGCATTTTCCCCACTACCGATGTCAGGCTATAATTCCCCGTTTTGTACAGCGGGGTAACATTAGCTACCCTCCAATCCATGGGAACTGTTCCAGAGTCTATAGAATTTTGGAAGATGACCAGCAATGCATCTACTATTTCTAGGGCCACTTCCTTAAGTACCCTCGGATGTAGATTATCAGGCCCTGGGGATTTATCGGCCTTCAATCCCGTCAATTTCCCAAACACCATTTCCCTACAAATACTGATTTCATTCAGTTCCTCCCTCTCATTAGACCCTATGTTCCCCGACATCTCTGGGAGGTTATTTCTGTCCTCCTTTGTGAAGACAGAACCAAAATATGTATTTACTTGCTCTGCCATTTCTTTGTTCCCCATTATAAATTCCCCTGATTCTGACTGCAAGGGACCTACGCTTGACTTCACCAATCTTTTTCTCTTCACATATCTATAAAAGCTTTTACAGTCAGTTTTTATGTTCCCTGCAAGCTTACTCTCATACTCTATTTCCCCCCTCTTAATTAATCGCTTTGTCCTCCTTTGCTGAATCCTAAACTGCACCCAATCCTCAGGTTTACTGCTTTTTCTGGCCACTTTATATGTCCTCTCCTTGGATCTTATGCTATCCCTAATTTCCCTTGTTAGCCACGGTTGAGTCACCTTTTTTGTTTTATTTTTATGCCAAACAGGGATGAACAAATTCTGTAGTTCATCCATGCGATCTTTGAATGTTTGCCATTGCCTATCCACCGTCAACCCTTTGAGTAACATTCCCCAATCAATCCTACCCAACTCGCGCCTCATACCATCGTAGTTTCCTTTATTTAAATTTAGGACCCAAGTCTCTGAGTCAACTACTTCACTCTCCATCTTAATGAAGAATTCTATCATATTATGACTGCTCCGCCCCAAGGGGCCTCACACAAGATTGCTAATTAATCCCCTCTCATTACATAATACCCAGTCTAAGATGGCCTGGTCTCCAGTTGGTTCCTCGACATATTGGTCCAGGAAACCATCCCGTATACACTCCTGGAATTCCTCCTCCACATTATTGTTACTAATTTGGTTGGCCCAATCTATATGTAGATTAAAGTCACCCATGATAACTGCTGTGCCCTTATTGCACGCGTCTCTAATTTCCCGTTTAATGCCATCCCCAACCTCTGCATTACTGTTTGGGGGTCTGTATACCACTCCCAGTAACGTTTTCTGCCCCATGGTATTTCTCAGTTCTACCCATACAGATTCCACATCATCAGAGCTAATACCCTCCCTTAAAATTGTGTTAATCCCCTCTTTAACCAGCAATGCTACCCCACCTCCTTTTCCTTTTTGCCTGTCTTTCCTGAATATTGAATACCCCTGGATGTTGAGTTCCCAGCCTCGGTCACCCTGGAGCCATGTTTCCGTAATCCCAATCACATGATATCTGTTTACCTCTATTTGCGCAGCTAATTCATCCACCTTATTACGAATGCTCCTCGCATTAAGACACAAAGCCTTCAGGCTTGTTTTTTTTAAACACTCAGGCCTTTTAGAATTATTATTTACTGTGGCCATGTTTGATTTAAACCCTTGATTTCTCGGACTGCCACATTTGCTTTTCTCCTTCCTGTCTTTTGCTTCTATCTTTGTTTCCCTTTCCTCTGTCTCCCTGCTCAGTGCTTGGGCCTCAGCTATTCACAATCTACATCAATGATTTGGATGAGGGGACCAAATGTAATATATCCAAATTTGCTGATGATAAAGCTGGCTGGGAATGTAAGTTGTGAGGAGGATGCAAAGAGGCTTCAAGGGGATATAGACAAGCTAAGTGAGTGGGCAAGAACATGGTAAATGGAATATAATGTGGGGAAATGTGAAGTTATCGACTTTGGTAGGAAAAATAGAAGAGTATTTTTTAAATGGTGAGAGATTGGGAAATGTTGGAATGTTGGTGTTCAGAGGGACCTGGGTGTCCTTGTACAAGAATCACTGAAAGTTAACATGTAGGTACAGCAAGCAGTTAGGAAAGCAAATGGTATATTGGCCTTTATTACAAGAGGATTTGAGTATAAGAGTAAAGACGTCTTACTGCAATTATATAGAGCCCTGGTGAGACCACACCTGTAGTATTGTGTACAGTTTTGGTCTCCTTACCTAAGGAAGGATATACATAGAGGGAGTGCAACGAAGGTTCACCAAACTGGTTCCTGGGATGGGGGTGGTTATCCTTTGAGGAGAGATTGAGTAGACTGGGCCTATATTCTCTAGAGTTTAGAAAAATGAGAGGTGATCTCATTGAAACATATAAAATTCTTACAGGACTTGACAGGGTAGATGCAGGGAGGATGTTTCACCTGGCTGGGGAGTCTAGAACCAGGGGCCACAGTCTCAGAATAAGGGATCGGCCATTTAGGACTGAGATGAGGAGAAATTTCTTCACTCAGAGGGTGGTGAATCTTTGGAATTCTCTACCCCAGAGGGCTGTGGAGGCTCAATCGTTTTCAAGACAGAGATTGATAGATTTTTGAATATTAAGGGAATCAAGGGATATGGAGAAAGCGCAGGAAAGTGGAGATGAGATCAACCATGATCTTATTGAATGGCGGAGCAAGCTCGAAGGGCCAAATGGCCTACTCCTATCTCTTGTTATGATTTTGTTTAGGGCTCTTATGATGCAGAAAAAATACCCCAAATTGAAGTGTTTACCACCCCCCCCCCCCCCCAACCCCTCTGATGTCTTACCTCCTCTGTGGCCTCCTCACGAGTAGCAAATGCTGTATGTCCTTCCTGCCATAAGAACTCACGAGTGCGTAGAAATGGCTGTGGGTGTTTGAATTCCCAACGCTGTGGAGTAAAGAAAATACATACAATCACACAACCAGTCACAACCTTTATGACCAATATTAATCACTGAAAAAACAGAAAATGCTGGAAATAACAACTTGCATTTATATAGTATCTTTAATGTAAAAAACAGCCAAAGGTACTTGAGAGAGAGAAAACAAGGAACAGACACCAAGCTAAGGTAGGAGAGTTAACCAAAAGTTTGGTTGAAAAAGTGGGTTTTGAGAAGGTTTCAAAGATGGAGATAAATAGAGAGGCAGAGGGACTTAGGGATGGAGTTCGAGAGAGTAGGGACAAGGAGGCTGAAGGCTCTGCCACCAATGGCAAAAAGCCAGAGTTGGAGGACTGAAGGGCGCAGGGGGATAAGACAAGGTTGGAGGAGGTAGCAGAGATAAGGAAGCAGAGGCTGTGGAGGGATGCAAGGATTGGGATTTGAAATTCAACATGTTGGAGGGACATGAAGCCAATGTACGTAGGTAAAGACAGGGCAAGCAAGATTTAGTTACCCATATTTTGTCCTGTGCCAAGCTTTAGACAAATTTATGAAGGGTGAAGGACAGAAGGCCATCAAGGAAGACATTGAAATAATTGATGTATAAAAATGACAGACAGGCAAGGGTTTCAGCATTGTTGGGGCTGAGGTAGGGGTAGAGGTGGACAATATTGCAACGGTAGAAGTAAGCAGTTTTGGTGGTGGACAGAATGAGGGGTTTGAAGCTCAGCTATGCATTGAACAGGACAGTAACCATCTCTCACTCCCCATAGGAACATGTCCAATTTTGACTGGTTTTGAGGAATTACAAATCACACTTGTTCTATCAACAACAGTTTGCATTTATATAGCGCCTTTAACATAGTAAAACATCCCAAGGCGCGTTAACAAACAAGATTTGACACTGAGCCATGTAAGGAGATATTAGGACAGGTGACCAAAAGCTGGTCAAAGAGGTAGGTTTAAAGGAGGAGAGGTAGAGAGGCATAGGGAGGGAATTACAGAGCCTAGAGCCTAGGCAGCTGAAGGCATGGCAGCAAATAGTGGAGCGATTAAAATCGGGGATGCTCAAGAGGCCAGAATTAGAGCACAGCGATCTTGGAGGACTGTAGGGTTGGAGGAGGTTACAGAGGTAGGGAGGGGCAAGGCCATGTATGGATTTGAAAACAAGGATGAGAATTTTAAAATTGAAGCCTTGCCGGACCAGGAGCCAATGTCGGTCAGTGAGCACAGAGGTGATGGGTGAACGGAATTTGGTGTGAATTGGCATAAGGGCAGCAGAATTTTGGATGAATTCAAGTTTATGAAGGGTGGAAGATGGGAAGACGACCAGAATAACATTGGAAGTGTCAAGTTTAGAGGTAACAAAGGGCAGCATGTAGGAGAAATAGGAGGGGGCCAAGGATAAATTCTTGGGGGATTCCAGCGGTAACGGTGTGGGAGAAGAGAAGAAGTCTTTGCCGGTGATTCTCTAGCTACGGTTAGATAGATAAGAATGGAACCAGGTGAGGGCAGTCCCACCCAGCTGGATGATGGAGGAGAGGCATTGGAGGAGGATGGTGTGGTCAACCATGTCAAAGACTGCAGACAGGTTGAGAAGGATAAGGAGGGATAGTTTACCACAGTCATATTGGATGCCATTTGTGACTTTGATAAGGGCTGTTTCAATGCTGTGGCAGAGGTGGAAAATCAAAAGATTGGATGGGTTCAGACATGGAGGTACGGGAAAGATGGGCACGGATTTTGGGAGGCAACAACACGTTCAAGAACTTTGGAGAGGAAAGGGAAATTGGGGATGGAGTGGTAGTTTGCAAGAACAGAGGGGTCAAGGGTGGGTTTTTAGAGGAGGGGTGTGATGACAGCAGATTTGAAAGGGAGGGGGAAACAGTACCTGAGGAGAAGGAACTGTTAACAATATCAGCTAACATGAGGGCCAGGAAGGGAAGTTGGGTGGTCAGCAGTTTGCTGAGAATAGGGTCAAGGGAGCAGGAAGTGGGTCTCATGGACATTGAGCTCGGTGAGGGGAGCTAGGGGGAGAAACTAGTGAAATATGAGAGTTCAGGGCTAGGGTAAGAGGGAACCTTAGGGGAAGTTTGGCCTGGTGGGCTAGGGGAATGGAGGGAAGCAGTAGAGGCAGCTGAACAGAGGGTCTCAATCTTAGTGACAAAGAAGTCCATGAGCTCCTCGCACTTGTTGGAGGCGAGGGTGGAGGAGGCAGGCCTGCACTATGTTTTCATTTGACTTCATATATTAAGATCTGTTCAGCTTACTGAAAGCTCAAAGCCTTTTCAGGAAGTTGTGTAGATTTTATTTTAACACACCTTTTTAGACTTAAAGGCCTAGAAATTCAGTGGCCTGCGCCACCAGTTTGCGCCCAAAGAGGGCTTTTGCGCCACTGTGCAAACCTACCGCGATATTTAGCGGGGCGCTAATGGCGGCGTTAGCCATTAGCGCTGCGCCGCCACCGATGACGTCATCGGTGTGCGCAGCGCCCCGCTATCCATATTTAGTTGCTGCCGCCTCCCCCGCAAACAGCGACCGGTACACGGGGCCTACCTGTGCCGGTACTGGGGCGAGTTAAGGTGGAGGTGCGGCCGGCCGCTTTTTCGGTGGCCGCCTGCCCGCACCTCCTTCCCCGGCCTCCTGCACCACGCCCCCGCGGCATTGCCGGCTGTTTCCAGAGAGCCCGGCACTTCTCCTTGGTGCCGGGCTCATTTGCTGGCACTCGCGAGCGGGGATCGCGCTGTTGCAGGCACCTCCCCCTTAAGATTGAGAGGAAGGCCTGCAGTACTGCAGGCTACCGTGCCGCAGCGGGTGGCGCTGCGGCATTTTACACGCCGATAGTCAGTTTCAGCGCCCCAAGTGGGGCGCCGAAACCCTTGTTTAGCGGCCGGCTTCCACTTGGGGGCGCTGAAACTGAATTTCCCGCTGGCGCAAGTGGCTCCGCGCGCAGCGGTAATTCCGGCGTCCAGGCGAGCTGGGCGCCCCTAACTGAATTTCTAGGCCAAAGTATTTTAATTACTTTTTTTTTTTTTAAATGACTAATCTCAGGTTTAGGAGTTTAAGAAGATGGTTTGTAGTGAAGAGAAGCCAGAGGTTATCTTTGCATTTCAGGACGATCCTGGAATAGTGAGCAGTTTTGGCACGTATGGGGTTGCCCATATGACACACTGATCTCAACCTATATAAAGGATTAGTATCGGCAAAATTGTTCAGTTCTTTTTGAACTAATCTAAAAACAACTTCCTTCAAAATATTTTAATAAAACAACAAATCCGATCAGCAGGGCAACCATGTGGTAGTCGAGAGAAATCATGGAGTGTGATGTATTCTACAAGGTAGGCAATCTCACTCTCTTAGTCATGCAAGTACTCTTCGCACACCTTCCAAGCTATACCAAAGTAGTGCCAATTTAGGGGGACGGTAGCTGGGGCCCCTCAACCCCTGCCACCAAAACAAATCTACTAAAAACATTGTCCTGGAGTTGGTCAAAATTAAACAGTAAAGTCTGGTAAACAGGAGAGGTACTCCGTGCAGCTGCCTTACGGATATAGTCAACGGAAACGAGAAACCCATATAGCAACTGTGGAACAAGTTGAATGGCCCTTTACTCGGGGATGTTCACCTGCTAAGTGGTATAGTGGAGAATACACTTGATTAGCCATTTTGCAATACACTGTCTCATGACTGAAATAACCAGGTCTTCTGTCCATATGACATACACAACTCCTGGTGTTTCCCAGAGTTCAGTGAACATAAAAATAAAACATACTGTGGATATCTATATTTACAATCTTCATCTGATTGAAATGGCATGTATATAAACAGGGTACAACAATCCCTCACCCAAATCAAACGGTCACCATCTAGGGGAAAATCCCTGGGCGAGTCCAAGAACGACTCTATCCTCATGCCACATAAAATAAGGCTAGCCTACAATGCGCAGCAGGTCACTGACCTTTCAGGCTGAAGGGAGGACATGGAGAATGACCAGAGTCTGGTACTAGTACCTGATCTAAAAGGTCTGCTGATCTAGGTGTACCTCAGATTACCACTCAAACCCAAGGGTACACTCCTATAGGGATGAGGGCATGAAAAACCCATTGACAAGCTGTGCCTACTAAATAGCTGAAGATAGGGATTCACTTGGGCTTCTACAACCACAGCAAGAGTAGCATTTATTCCCTGCTCCACCTGGACATAAAATGCCTCACCAAACCTAGTACTATTCGAGTGAATCCTCATCATCCTCAGTACCCTCACTCCCTACATTTTCTCTTCCATCATTCACTTAGGCCATCCTAAGGGGAAAAATGGATGCAACAGAATTATTGATCAATAGATTGATGGAGACAATTTGTTTGATCAGCCACTGCCAATCACTGCCTAAGTAGCTCTCTCCAAGTGTTGGAACCACCTGTGGCAGGGTGAATGAGTGAAGGGCTCCAGAATAAAGGGTGTCAAGCATATCCTGATCCATCGATGGCAACAAATCTGGATAGTCACCACACTCAGTCTCTCCCAAGAAACAGTTAACAGAAGCTGAACAGCCTTCAAATCGTGGCTCCCTGCCTCAAACTTCTGACGAAGTCATGATTGCTTGTGATGGATTCCAGCAGAAATCGATCCAGTCCACACTCGGTTATCATTTAATATTAATAATCCCATGCACTTTGTCTAAGTGCGATGTACCCTTGTTTAGAATGATGAATTTTGTTTGATCATCTACATGGCAACTGGAAAGTGATAAGGTGAAAGGTCTGGTACATTCCCCTGCAACCCAAGATTGACGTGTGTAAGGAAGCTTCTCTCTTTAGCAGAATAAACCACTTACTGTATCTGGAGCTGAATGATCACCCAAGTAGTGCTGTTTCCCCCTGCCCAAATCTCTAAGCACAACAGCTGAGGGACAAAAAAGTTCCATCCGAGTATCCTGTTGTAATTAGATTATGGTTTTGCACTAGAGTCTGTGTCCCTGCTTGAAGTCATACTTGGCGTTACATTTTTTATGCAGCTATGAGATTGGATCCAAGGAGAAGAATCCAAGGTACTGAGCTCCATCTTGGGGGAAAAGCACCCATCACCACAGCTGAATGATTTTAATTTCTTTGTTTTAGGAGAGGAGCTACTTTCTGGAGAGATCACTGGTGCTGCAAAAAATTCCACTGGATCACCTGAGAATCTGAGGTAGTTATTGCTTTATAGATTAAACCTGCTGAAGGCACGAGCCTTTGAAAGCAGCATATAGCTTGTGCCCAAAGTGAGCGATTTTCTAAATTAGTTAAGTAAGACCAGTGTTCCGGAGGTGTCAGCTTCAGCTATGGTCGCACACAAGGAGTTAACTAAAACAGAAAGATTTAGAAGTATAATTAAGCACTTAAAAGCTAAAAACTGTACCTTCCTCTGCTACAGAGTGACTCGAGAAGTCAAATAAAAATAATGCTGGTAGCTTAGAAAACCTCAAAAGAATTGCACCATCATGAAGATCATAGGCTTTTGTATAGTGCAGGAGCAGGGGGACACATGGGGGTAGTCATGATGGTTAAAAACAAAAACAGAACCAAGCAAGATCGAATAAATTCCTACAATGTACGAGGGATGCTTGAATGATGAAAAACGTGCAGATTTCCGTACCATGGACCATCCCAGTCAAGGGGAAGGTGGCCTGTTCACAGGATCCCACCAACGGTGGATATAAATTAGTTACTGAAAGGTACACAGTGTCCAGGACAATTTTGCCGTGTATTTTCCATTCCCTTACACTCCTCTCTTATTTCTGCACTTTACAAGTTTCCATTGGTCATACTAGGGGCTTCATCCATTCATACTTGAAATGAAACACGAAAACATCAATACATATTTATGCAGGTAAACACGGCCTTCAATACCTACCACTACGTTGCACCATTGGTTGAGTTTGATTGGTAAATCGCGATGTGACTGCACCCATTTGGCATAGGCTGGGTACATGGCTGACAAAATAAACACACACAAGAGAAGTAGGTATTTTTATTAAGACAGGAAGCTCCACCCTTTAAGCTATTTATCTGTAACATCTCCCGGTTCTGATGAAAGGTCATTGATCTGAAATGTTAACCCAACCATCCTCTCTCCAAAGATGTTGCATGACCTGCTGAGTGTTTCCAGCATTTTCTGTTTTTATTTCACTATGATGATGACAGGGATGAGAGGAATGATTATGATTAGAGGAACTGGGACTCTCTTAATTAGAGCAAAGACGATTACGAGATCTTTTAGATGTTATCAAAAATATGAGGGGTTTCAATAAGGTAAATCAGAAAAAACTATTTCCACTGATTGGTGAGCCTGTAATTAGAGGTCATAAATTTATCATCACCAAAACAAAAGGAGAGGTTAGGAGAATCTTTTTAAGCAGGTGGCTGTAAGGATATGGAATGCCCTACCAGAATGTCCTAGTGGAAGCAGATTCTATGATACAGGAAACTCTCTATCAGGCACCGACGGGACCGGCGTGGTGCCGGTTGATCAAAAAGTCCGGATTACAGAGAGGCATACTTAGCAATGTACGAGAGCCCCGTCCACTGCCACAGGTGCAGGAACCCCGGCTACACGGCCACAGGTGCAGGAACCCCGGCTACACGGCCACAGGTGCAGGAACCCCGGCTACACGGCCACAGGTGCAGGAACCCCGGCTACACGGCCACAGGTGCAGGAACCCCGGCTACACGGCCACAGGTGCAGGAACCCCGGCTACACGGCCACAGGTGCAGGAACCCCGGCTACACGGCCACAGGTGCAGGAACCCCGGCTACACGGCCACAGGTGCAGGAACCCCGGCTACACGGCCACAGGTGCAGGAACCCCGGCTACACGGCCACAGGTGCAGGAACCCCGGCTACACGGCCACAGGTGCAGGAACCCCGGCTACACGGCCACAGGTGCAGGAACCCCGGCTACACGGCCACTAATATATAGTAAAACTTACCTGAACCTACTCCTGAATTTTGCCAGTTAAGAGATTTCTGATTATTTAGGTGCCGGTTAAAAGAGAGTTTCCTGTAACTTTTAAAAGAGTAGATAAATATTTGGAAAAAGAAACATTTTAAAAGGGAATGCTCGTTCAAGTGGATAGCTCGTTCTAGAGCCAGCAAAGGCGCAATGAGCTGAATAGTCCCTTACTGTAAAGTTCTGTGATTGTAGGTCAAGAGACTATGGCCTGGAAATTCAGTGGGCTGCGCCACCAGTTAGCGCCCAAAGAGGGCACTCAGTGGCTTTAGCGCCACTGGCCACACCTCCCGCGATATTTAGCGGGGCGCTAATGGCGGCGTTAGCCTGTAGCGCTGCGCCGCCACCGATGACGTCATCGGTGTGCGCAGCGCCCCGCTCCCGCCCCGATCACCAAATTTGGTCGCGCCCGCCTCTAACGCCGGTCGCAAATCGCGACCGGTTCATAGGGCCTACCTGTGGCGGTAGTGGCGCAAGTTAAGGTGGAGGTGCGGGGCGGCCGCTTTTTCGGCGGCCGCGTGCCAGCACCTCCATCCCCGGCCTCCTAAACCACCCCCCCCCCCCCCCGCGGCATTGCCGGCTGTTTCCCGAGAGCCCGGCACTTCTCCTTGGTGCCAGGCTCATTTGCTGGCACTCGCGAGCGGGGCTCGCGCTGTTGCAGGCACCTCCCCCTTAACTATGGGGGGGGGGGGGGAAGGCCTGCAGTACCGCAGCATGCCGTGCCGCAGCATGTGGCGCTGTGGCCCTTAGCGCGGCGATGTTCAGGGTGAGCGGCCCAAGCGGGGCGCCTCGAGTAGCGGCCCGCTTCCGTTTGGGGCGCAGAAACTGAATATCGGGATGGCGCAAGTGGCTCCGCTCGCAGCGGTAATTCCGGCGCCCAGGCGAGCTTGGCGCCCCAAATGGCGCCCAACTGAATTTCTAGGCCTATGCGTTCAAGCCACACGCCAGGTTTTAAGCACAAACCAGGGTGACACTCCAGTGCATCACTAAGGGAGAGCTGCATTGTAGGAGATACTGTACTTAATGTAAAGTCTGAAAAAGTGCTCCAGTCTGTCTATTCAAGTGGATGTTAGAGATCCTGTGGCACTATTTGAAGGGGGACAGAGAGAAGTGCAGGGAGTTCTCTGGTGTCCAGTTTAATATTCCATCAACTAACAATACCAAAATCAGATCAACAGGTCATTTATCTCATTGGCGGTCTTGCTTTGTGCAAACTGGCTTCTGCATTTATCTATAGAACAATGGTTACACAATTAATTGGATGTGAAGCACTGAGATGTCTTGAGGACATGTTAAAGATACTCTTTAATTCAAGTTCTTTCTTCATCAATAAACCGTCAAAAATTCCTGATTAAATTCTTTCCTACCTGTTTCACTTGTTGGTCGAACAGCAATTGGTTCTGCTAACTCTGTTTTTCCTGATCTAGTTACCCAAGCAACCTTATTTTGAAAAAGTAAAATGATTAATTCCTCCATGGAACAAAACAGTCGACGTGAAGTAAGTTTAGATCATAACTTAATATTTCTCAGTCATATGGATCACTGGACTTAATTTCAGTATCACTGACATTAGAATGCAGTATTCCACACAAAATTTAAAATGAAATAAACATGATCATATTTTGGATCAAATGCAACAAAACCTAACTTTATATCACTTGTACATAGGCAAGCCAACAGAGTCAAGTGTGTGCTTGATGGGCGCGTCTTCAACACACGCTTTGTTTCCTCAATCAACTCTTGACCTAGAGACCCAGTGTAAAATTAAGCATTCTTGCATGCAGACATAAAAGTCACAATCCAGATTCCTAAAGTCAGAACTATGCCAAACCTTTTACAAAATACATTACACAATCATACGTCTTTAAAATGGAACACAAAGTGAATGGATTTCGAAGGAAATATATTTATGTTCTTACCTCAGGGGCAAAGTCTGCTATATGTGACTTCTCCTTCTCTAGGGCTGCCTGAGACACAAACATGGGGAAGTAGCAGTTCTCCACACCAAGTTTCTTAATCTCACGGTCGAAGAACTCTTTGATAGCTTCCCAGATAGCATAAGACCATGGTCGGAGAATATAGCAGCCACTGACATCATAATATTCAATCAATTCTGATTTCGTAATGACCTAGGTACAGCAAAAAAGACAAATTGCATGGCGTTTACGAATTCAAAAAAAACGCACTTGTCAGATTAATTGCTTGAAGTGGCCTCAAATGGATTGCTCAATTCAAAAGCAAGTGACAGCAGTAATTTGGCACCTCAATGGCATTATCTTTACATTTTTCTAGTATATGTAACTAGTTTATATCCGTTTACTTTACCACTAACTAATGTCTACTGATGTGGTAGACAGTATCTTGGTGCTGTCAGCTATTAATCTGCTGCAAACCTACAGGGGCTAAATTTCAACTTCGCTACCTGGGCAGATTGCTCACCGCTGAAGTCCATGAAATGAAAATTAGGGGCTAGGAGAGTTCTACAACTGGCAGGCAACCTGCTCTGCTGCGTTACTGCCCAGGCAACGAAGTTGAAAACTACCCCCAAGATGATATCTCTCTCTCTTGTAAACCTAGAACTGGTAAACCAACTTAAAGCCAGAAAGGGAAGGATAAGGCAAATTGGGGGAGGGGAAGAGGGGCAGAAAAGCAATAGTCATGAAAATAAAGATGGTGAGAAGTCACATGCATCCCAAAGCAGCTTCACTCATTTCATTCAATGGTTGCAGCAACTTTTAGAGGGCATAAAAGCATAAATAAATTCTGCTGTGCAAGTCAAAACGAATTTAAAATAGCTATTATAACTCTGTACATTGTGACAATTTAGAATTAAAATGTTTAAAGCTAAGTTTAAACAGTTTAATTTATGAGTCATAATATTGAAGAAAATTGTACTCAAAAACTTCACTAAATATTTTATGGAAAAAAATTTATAGCACAAGTTGAATTGCTCGATAAAGCAACAGCGCAATATTTAGAACCTGTGGCTAACTGGGGTATTTTTTTCTGAAGTAGTGTTATCAAACACCCAAATGTTTTAGACCAGTTTACAGTATATGCACATTATCAGTATATAGAAAAAAACACATTAAATAATGGATAAGGAGAACTGATTACAAGACATGAATGGTTGCAGATGATATCATAAACCATGAGAGTAAAGTTAAAAGACATTATGGCAGATACCAACAATCAGGATGCTCCACCTGGTTGATGAACAATGATATCCATATCAAAGACTATCACGACTAATTACTGCTCACAGGCTCCAACCATTTTGGGTCTTTCCATTGTATGGATCACTGACCGTGAGGAGCCACATGCATCCCAGAGCAGCTTCATTTATTGAATGGGTGCAGCAACTTAGAATATTGTCCTGTGGCCAGTCCCAACAGCCTGGGCATGCAGCTTCACCCAGCTGGTAGAGGTTTTTAGGGTCAGACAACCCCCTGATTAGTTCTTGGGCTCGTCTGGAGTTGCAACCACCATTGAAAGGAATGGAGCTGTTCGGGACACAGTCAGTGATGCTACCAGAAGAGGGGAAAAGATCCATAAAAGGTAAGTATCTCTTAGCCTAGAAAGGTTACTAAAATGGTAAAGTTATTATATGGGGTCATACGTATTTTTGTCACTTTTTCTTTCAGACAAGATGATTCAGGGGCTACTTTGAACAGAAAGGAATTCAATCTGGAACTTTCTTCCCTTTAAAAAATTTAAATGTTTATACTATTGTGGTTACTTTCCAGAAAGTGCTATCAATTTATAGCTAAATTGAAATAAACATGTATTTCTCTAACAATTCAAATACAAATGACCCAAAAAGGCTTTTGAAAAAGCACACTTACTTGTGAATACCACTCTGCTAGATTCTCTTCTTTTTTAGCCTCTAGGCCCAATCTGCAAACAAGATCACATCATTTAAAATCAACAAACAAGAACATACATTAATAATTGAACCAGCCCCATATTTCATCATCTCCATTTGGACTTCTACTTCTTCTTAGGCAGTCCCTCAGAACCGAGGATGACTTGCTTCCACATTAAAAATGAGTTCGCAGGTGACTGATTCGTCCAATGCAGGACCTACAGTCTCTGTCACAGATGGGGCAGACGGTGGTTGAAGGGGCGGGTGGGTGGGGTACTTGGGTTGACGTGCACTCCTTGCGCTGCCTGCGCTTGCTCCCGGCGAAGAGACTCGAGGTGTTCGGCGCCCTTCCCGGATGCTTCTCCTCCACTTTGTGCAGACTTGGGCCAGGGATTCCCAGGTGTCTGTGGGGATGTTGCACTTTTTCAAGGAGGCTTGGAGGGTGTCCTTGAAGCATTTCCTCTGCCCACCTGGGGCTCTCTTGCCATGCCGGAGCTCCGAGTAGAGCGCTTGTTTTGGGAATCTCGTATCGGGCATGTGGACAATGTGACCCGTCCATCGGAGCTGATCAAACGTGGTCAAAGCTTCGATGCTGGGGATGTTGGCCTGAGCAAGAACACTGACGTTGGTGCGTCTATCCTGCCAATGGATTTGCAGGATCTTGCAAAGGCAGCGTTGATGGTACCTCTCCAGTGCTTTGAGGTGCCTGCTGTACATGGTCCATGTCTCTGAGGCATACAACAGGGCGGGTATCACTGCTGCTCTGTAGACCATGAGCTTAGTACCGGGTTTGAGGTCCTGGTCTTCAAACACGCTTCCTCAGGCGACCGAAAGCTGCACTGGCACACTGAAGGCGGTGTTGGACTTCATCGTCGACGTCTGCCCTTGTTGACAATAAGCTCCCGAGGTACGGAAAGTGATCCACGTTGTCCAAGGCCTTGTCGTGGATTTTGATAATCAGGGGGCAGTACTGTGTGGCGGGGGCAGGTTGGTAGAGGACCTTTGTCTTACGGATGTTTAGTGTAAGGCCCATGCTCTCGTACGCTTCGGTGAAGATGTTGACAATGGCTTGGAGTTCGACCTCCGAGTGAGCGCAGACGCAAGCGTCGTCTGCATACTTTAATTCGACAAAAGAGGATGGGACGACCTTGGATCTGGACTGGAGGTGACGGAGGTTGAACAGTTACCCATTTGTTCTGTAAATTAGCTCCACTCCAGTGGGGAGCTTACTGAGGGTGAGATGGAGCATTGCAGCAAGATCGAGAAGAGCGTTGGTGCGATGACACAGCCTTGCTTGACTCCGGTTCGTACGTGAATTGGGTCTGTGGTGGAACCGTTAGTCAGGATCACGGCTTGCATGTCGTCGTGAAGCAGGCGGAGGATAGTGACAAACTTTTGAGGGCAGCTGAATTTGAGGAGGACACTCCATAATCCCTCACGGTTGAGTGTCGAAGGCCTTTGAGAGATCAAAGGAGGCCATGTACAGCGGTTGGTGCTGTTCCCTGCATTTCTCTTGTAATTGACGTGCGGTGAAGATCATGTCCATTGTGCCCCTTAGTGGGCGGAATCCGCATTGCGACTCTGGGAGGAGCTCTTCGGCCACTGGGAGAAGGCGATTGAGGAGGATTCTTGCGATGACTTTCCCTGTGGCAGACAGCAGGGAAACTCCTCTGTAATTACCGCAATCGGACTTGTCACCTTTCTTGAAGATGGTCACAATTATGGCGTCTGAGATCCCCTGGCATGCTCTCCTCCTTCCAGATAAGAGCAATGAGTTCATGAATTTGCGCCAGTAGTGCTTCTCCGCCATACTTTAGTGCCTCGGCAGGGATTCCATCTGCTCCTGAGGCCTTCTTGTTCTTCAGTTGTCGGATGGCCTTTTCAACCTCATGCCGGGCTGGGGTTGTGCGGAGATGGTGGCGGGTAGCATGCTGTGGGATGGAGTTGAGGACACTCGTGTCGAAGACAGAATCGTGGTTAAATGTCAGACGAGTCTTCAAACTCGTCAAATCTATACCTTTATGGTATCCATGCATATTATTAAAAATGCCGCCAAAACTCCCAGACCCCGAGACTAAGGGAAATGCCATAGATAATTTACTAGTACATGAGCTAATATAAATGTACACATCTAATTAATGTATTGTGGTAAACCACTGTTATACCTGTCTGTATGTGTATGTGTATTCCACTAGGTACAGGTCTGGACATGCCTCGGCTGACTCCTCCCACCATTCCAGGTATATAAGTGACTACCTCCCAGTCCCTTAGTATTCTGGACGGGTCGACCACTCGAGACTAGACCTTCATTCTTTAGTTAATAAAAGCCTGGTTGTTACTCGCTTAACCTCAGTCTTTTGAGTAATTGATGGCGCATCAATTTTATTAACTAAATTTTTTATAATGGAGAAGATCCTCACACCAGCATGCCTGGACCTGGACAGTCGGGAAGCGGACGCTTCCACCAAGTTTGCTCACTGGCTCATGTGCTTCGAGGCATTCCTGACTGCCTCCACTGCGGTCGTAACGGATGCGAACAAACTGTCTGTCCTGATCTCCAAGGTGAACCACCGAGTGTACTCGGTCATCCGGGACGCGACCTCGTACACAGCCGCCCTCCAGCTCCTCAAGACCCAGTACACGCGCCCTGTGAACGAAGTTTATGCCAGGCACCTCCTGGGGAGTCGCAAGCAACAACCTGGGGAATCGACTGAGGAATACCTCCAAGCACTGTCTGTGCTTGGCTGGGCCTGTGGGTGTAAGGCGGTAACGCCCGCTAAGTACACGGAGGAACTGATCCGGGATGCCTTCGTAGCGGGCCACAGGTCCAACTACACCCGACAGCGACTGCTGGAGCAGAGTGACCTCACCCTCGACAAAGCCTCCGAAATCGCACGAACGCTGGACGCAGCCTACCGGGGCATGGATGCCTACTCCTCTGCACCGTGGACGCCGCGGGGAACGACAACCTGGGACACGGTAGGACAGCCCCATAGCACCGTGCCACCCCAGCCACAGCCCAACAACGGCCCAACCACCGCAGCAGTGTCCCAAAGCCAGACAGCAGTATCCCAAGGCCAGAAATGCTACTTCTGTGGCCAGGCCAAACACCCCAGAGCGCGCTGCCCGGCGAAGAATGCGACCTGCTCGGGCTGCAGGAAAAAGGGACACTACGCTAGCGTCTGCAAGGCCAAAGCCACCCCGAACGCCAGCAGCGCCGCGTGTGGGCCGTGCGAGCCGCCATCTTGGGCCCCCAACAGCGCCGCGTGTGGGCCGTCATCTTGGGCCTCCCCAGCCATGTGCGAACCACCGCAGCAGCAGCCATCTTGGATGACTCCAGCCACATGGGAATCATGGACGCCGCCATCTTGGACACCAGCCGGGACGCAGCAGGCCGCCAACCACCCCCCATCTGATACCCGCAGCGACACACCGACCCCTACGCTGGCCTCTGTTACGCTGGACCAAACGAGACCGCACCAACTAGCTCGGTCCAAAATGGACGTTAAGGTAAACGGCCATGCAATAAACTGCCTTTTTGACTCCGGGAGCACAGAGAGCTTCATCCACCCCGACACGGTGCGGCGTTGCTCTCTCCCAGTCCTGCCTGCGCACCAGCGGATTTCTATGGCCGCCGAGTCCCAGTCAGCGGACATTGGCGGCTACTGCGTGGTGACACTAGTAGTAGACGGGACTGTGTTCAATAATTTTAAACTCCTGGTCCTGCCCCAACTTTGCGCCGCCGTTCTACTGGGGTTGGATTTCCAGTGCCACCTCAAAAGCGTTACGATGGCGTACGGTGGCCCCCTCCCCCCCACTCAGTCCGCAGCCAGCAGCCTCCAAATTGCCCGCCGCGCACCAGATGCAACCTCTCCACACTCAGAGTCCCACCCCCCCCACTGTTTGCTAACCTCACCCCCGACTGTAAGCCCATCGCCACAAAGAGCAGGCGATACAGTGCCGGGGACAGGGTTTTCATCAAAACCGAAGTGGAGCGGCTCCTGAAGGAGGGGATTATTGAGGGCAGCTCCAGCCCCTGGCGAGCCCAGGTTGTGGTCGTTAAGACCGGCGAGAAACGACGCCTGTTCATCGACTACAGCCAAACAATAAACCGCTACACCCTGCTGGACGCCTACCCACTCCCCCGCATAGCTGACATGGTCAACCAGATCGCGCAGGACCGCGTCTTTTCGACCATTGACCTGAAATCAGCGTACCACCAGCTCCCCATCCGCCCCGAAGACCGCCAGTATACTGCTTTTGAGGCAAACGGCCACCTCTATCACTTCCTTAGGGTTCCCTTTGGCGTTACCAACGGGGTCTCCGTCTTCCAAAGGGAGATGGACCGGATGGTCGATCAAAACGCGCTGCAGGCCACTTTCCCTTACCTAGACAATGTGACCATCTGCGGCCATGACTTGCAGGACCATGACGCAAACCTCGAGAAATTCCTCCGCACCGCCCAACTCCTGAACCTGACATATAACAAGGAGAAGTGCATATTCCGCACAGACCGCCTCGCCATCCTTGGCTGTGTTGTGGAACACGGGGTCATCGGTCCCGACCCGGACCGGATGCGTCCCCTTATGGAACTCCCACTGCCTAAAAGCTCTGAAGAGGTGCCTAGGGTTTTTTTCCTACTACGCCCAGTGGGTCCCCTACTATGCAGACAAAGCCCGTCCGCTGATCAAATCCACCTCTTTTCCTCTGATGGCAGAGGCCCGCTCGGCCTTCCACCGTATCAAGGAGGACATTGCCAAAGCCACCATGCACGCAGTGGACGAATCCATCCCCTTCCAGGTGGAAAGCGATGCGTCCGACTTCGCTCTGGCCGCCACCCTTAATCGGGCGGGGAGACCTGTGGCATTCTTCTCACGAACCCTCCAGGGCCCGGAGACCAGACACTCCGCGGTCGAGAAGGAGGCCCAGGCTATTGTGGAGGCTGTGCGTCATTGGAGGCACTACCTGGCCGGAAAACGATTTACCCTGCTCACTGACCAGCGTTCAGTTGCTTTTATGTTCAACAACAAGCAGAGGGGCAAAATCAAAAATGACAAGATCTTGAGGTGGAGAATCGAACTTTCCACCTACAATTACGAGATCTTGTACCGGCCTGGGAAGCTCAATGAACCCCCAGATGCCCTATCGCGTGGCACCTGCGCCAGCGCGCAGATCGATAGGCTGAGGGCCCTCCACAATGACCTCTGCCACCCGGGGGTCACCAGGTTCTTCCACTTCATCAAGGCCCGCAACCTGCCTTACTCCATTGAGGAGGTCAGGACCATGACCAAGAACTGCCAAGTCTGCGCTGAGTGCAAACCGCACTTTTATAGACCAGACAGAGCCCACCTGATAAAAGCCACTCGCCCTTTCGAACGCCTGAGCGTCGATTTTAAAGGGCCTCTCCCCTCCTCCGACCGCAATGTGTACTTCCTCAACATCATTGACGAGTACTCCCGTTTGCTATCCCCTGCCCGGACATGACCAGTGCCATGGTCATTAAATGTCTGAACAGCCTCTTCACCCTGTTCGGTTTCCCCAGCTATATCCATAGCGACCGGGGCTCATCGTTTATGAGCGACGAACTCCGCCAGTACCTGCTCGCTAGGGGTATAGCCACAAGCAGGACCACCAGTTACAACCCCCGGGGGAATGGACAGGTGGAAAGAGAGAATGCAACAGTTTGGAAGGCCGCCCTACTAGCCTTAAAGTCTAGGGGCCTTCCGACCTCCCGCTGGCAGGAGGTGCTCCCCGATGCGCTCCACTCGATTCGGTCACTGCTCTGCACTGCCACCAATGCCACCCCTCACGAGAAAATGTTTGTCTTCCCAAGGAAGTCCACATCAGGGACAGCGTTACCGCCATGGCTGACGTCCCCAGGGCCGGTACTACCGAGAAGACACGCGAGGACCAATAAAACGGACCCCCTGGTCGAGAGGGTCGACCTCCTCCACGCCAACCCCCAGTACGCTTACATTGCGTACCCGGACGGGCGGGAGGACACAGTCTCCATACGAGACCTCGCACCCTCAGGGACCGCTGTAACCCACTACCCATTACCACCCCCCCCCACGACACCCTCGGGGACCGCTGTAACCCACCACTCCACCCCCCCTCCCCCCCCCCTCCCCGACGACCCGATATCCAACCCCAGCAGCCGGCTCGCCTTGGACCGTCACCCACGAGGACTACACTCCAGTGCCCCAGCCTACACGGGACGCGACGCCGGAAGCTCCACCACCCCTGCCGTCGCCACGTCGATCACAGCGGAAGACAAGACCTCCGGAGAGACTCCAATACACGAACTTTTAAATACACTTCACCCCGCCGGACTCATTTTTAAACAAGGGGTGAATGTGGTAAACCACTGTTATACCTGTCTGTATGTGTATGTGTATTCCACTAGGTACAGGTCTGGACATGCCTCGGCTGACTCCTCCCACCATTCCAGGTATATAAGTGACTACCTCCCAGTCCCTTAGTATTCTGGACGGGTCGACCACTCGAGACTAGACCTTCATTCTTTAGTTAATAAAAGCCTGGTTGTTACTCGCTTAACCTCAGTCTTTTGAGTAATTGATGGCGCATCATGTATTAGATATTTTGAGATTACAGGGGCCTCAGGCACACAGTGGGTTCGTACAGTATAATGTTCTTTCATAGAAACATAGAAGATAGGAGCAGGAGTAGGCCATTCGGCCCTTCGAGCCTGCTCCGCCATTCAATGAGATCATGGCTGATCATCCAAACCCTAGCACCCGGTCCCTGCACCGACAGCCATCCCACACAAGCCCTATCCCCGTAACCCCACGTATTTAATCCCCCCTAACACTGAGGGCCAATTTTTGTCATGGCCAATCAACCTAACCCGCACATCTTTGGACTGTGGGAGGAAACCGGAGCACCCGGAGGAAACCCACGCAAACACGGGGAGAATGTGCAAACTCCACACAGACAGTCACCCGAGGCCGGATTTGAACCCGGGTCCCTGGCGCTGTGAGGCAACAGTGCTAACCACTATGCCACCGTGCTGCCTTTCATCTTTAGAACCCAAACCCCAGTCCAGCCAATCACATGACAGGAAAATGCCTTCTCTTCTGTTGTCTATACAGACGTGAAATTATTTTAAGCAGCACCAATTTCAGAATCATACAGCACAGAACGAGGCCATTCAACCCATCATGCCTATTCCTGCTCTTTTAAACAGCTATCCAATTAGTCCCACTCCACCTGCTCTTTCCCCATAGCCCTGCAAATTCTTAGTGGTTGGAAATCTACAGCATAAAGCTGAAATCTCAGTTATGGATACTATAAAAATGCTCAGTGTAGGAAGTGAAAAATAAAACTGACATTGGTGCAGTAGAAGGTGCTCTCAGGCTGGGGCTTGGGTGCATTGTTGAGGCAGAATAGAAGGAGCTTTACTCAGCAGCTGGCCTGTGCTTTACCCAATAATTGCTGCTGACAATTGGGAGCAAATGTAGTAAACATTCCATTCTTCAGCACAGTTGTCCCTCACCTTCATGAGAGCACAAAAAGTTTTTTAAAAATAACAAGAATTAGATTACAGAAATTAAACATTTAAGTTATTTCAAATTTCAAAAGTGGCACAATATCATACGTTCGTATTCTCCCCACTCCCTGCCTCTGGCCAAGAAACGTATGGCCATTTAAAAATGTATATAAATGTGTGCAGAAATATAAGTTGTGCGCCAATTATTTAGGGCTTTAACAGAATCAGTATCTGCAAAGGAAGAGAAAAAAATGAAATCCAAAACTCAATCACAATATAGGACAAATTTCACAAGGATGTGCTCCCAATCTCTGATCCCTCTCAGACTGACATTAGGCGCTCCCAGGCTGACGGATGTGACTGCCTGTTTGGCAAGGTTTTCAGATTGATGGCTAAACGGAAGCATGAATTAGACAATGGAGACTAAGGTGCCTTGCTTTATTTCCAACTCAGGCTCTTGTCTAGCAAGGTTCCACTCTTAGGAGCACAACCTTGCTGAATTTGTCTTAATACTTACTCACCGGCAACAGTCCCACTAAGCCGTGCTCACCAGCTTTTAAATTGAAGAAATCATTCATGAACGAAAATTTGAATGGGTCGCGCAGCCAGTTAAAGGGACCACGCACAAAACAAAAAATTAGAGGGAACATTGCTCACCGGGTTTGTTTCTTCGGCCCCTGCCCTTCTCCTGAGCCTCCATTGCTTGACCCCATCTCCTGTTCTTTTTCTGCATCTTTCTTCTGCCCTTCAGGTTTTTCAGACTTATTCTGCTTCTCAGATTTGTTCTGTTTCTCTTTTTTGTTTTTGTCCTCGTCATCACTCCCTGCAGCCAGTTTATACTCCATTCCTGTTAGAGATTTATACTGGCACTTCAAATCAAGGAGCAAGGTGACAGCAGCATCTATTATCCCCTGGAGAAATTAATAGGGGAGTGGGAGGTTACGAGAAGGAAAACAAAACCAAATTTGGAACGTGCAACAAGGAAGTTAACTAATTTCCCACTGCATGAAAGTATACTGCACACTAATTTATAGGCATCCAAAACTGGAATATCTAATATTACACAAATGTTTGCTCGGGCTGGGGAAGAGGGGCTTTTTCCATGCAGGATCACAGTAGTTAGGTGCAAAGTAAAACTCCCTCTAATCTGCTCAAGCAGTGTGCTTTCTGACTGAGACTGACTCCAGCTCACTAGGAAAAGGTTGCCAAAACACTTGGATCATAGAATAGAATAGAATCATAGAATGGTTACAGCACAGAAGGCGGCCATTCAGTCCGTCGAGCCTGTGCCGGCTCTCTGCAAGAGCACTTCAGCTAGTCCCACTCCCCCGCCCTTTCCCTGTAGCCATGCAAATTTTTTTGCTTCAGGTACTTATCCAATTCTCTTTTGAAAGCCACAATTGAATCTGCTTCCACCACTCTTTCAGGCAGTGCATTCCAGATCCTAACCACTCGCTGCGTAAAAAAGTTTTTCCTCATGTCGCCTTTGGTTCTTCTGCCAATCACCTTAAATCTGTGTCTTCTGGTTCTCGACCCTTTCTGCCAATGAGAACAGTTTCTCTCTCTACTCTGTCTAGACCCATCATGATTTTGAACACCTCTATCAAATCTCCTCTCAACCGTCTCTGCTCTAAGGAGAACCACCCTAGCTTGTCCAGTCTATCCACATAACTGAAGTCCCTCATCCCTGGAACTATTCTTGTAAAACTTTTCTGAACCCTTGCTAAGACCTTCACATCCTTCCTAAAGTGCGGTGCCGTGAATTGGACACAATACTCCAGATGAGACCGAACCAGTGTTTTATAAAGGTTCATCATAACTTCCTTGCTTTTGTACTCAATGCCTCTATTTATGAAGTCCAGGATCCCGTATGCTTTTTTAACCGCTTTCTCAACCTGCCCTGCCACCTACAATGACAACGATTTGTGCACATATACCCCCGGTCTCTCTGTTCATGCATCCCCTTTAGAATTGTACCCTTTAGTTTAAATTGCCTCTCCTCGTTCTTCCTACCAAATTGTATCACTTCACACTTTTCTGCGTGAAATGTCATCTGCCACACGTCCGCCCATTCCACCAGCCTGTCTATGTCTTCTTCTATCCTCCTCACTGTTCACTATACTTTCAAGTTTTACGTCATCTGCAAATTTTGAAATTGTGCCCTGTACTCCCAAGTCTTAAGTCACTATTATGCATTAAGAAAAGCAGTGGTCCTCGTACCAACCCCTGGGGAACACCACTATATACCTTCCTCCAGTCCGAAAAACAACCGTTCACCACTACTCTCCGTTTCCTGTCACTTAGTCAATTTTGTATCCATGTTGCCATGGGCTTCAATCTTTGCTGGCAAGCCTATTATGTGGCACTTTCTCAAACGCCTTTCGGAAGCCCATGTACACAACATCAACCACATTGTCCTCATCAACAAACTCAATCAAGTTAGTTAAACACGATTTGCCTTTAACAAATCCGTGCTGGCTTTCCTTAATTAATCCATACTTGTCCAAGTGACTTAATTTTGTCCTGGATTATCGTTTCTAAAAGCTTCCCCACTGCCGAGGTTAAACAGGCTGGCCTGTAGTTGCTGGCTTTATCCTTACACTTTATTTTGAACAAGGGTGTAACATGTGCAATTCTCCAGTCCCCTGGCAGCATCCCTGTATCCAAGGAGGATTAGAAGATTATGGCCAGTACCTCTGCAATTTCCACCTTTACTTCACTCAGCATTCTAGGATGCATCCCATCTGGTCCTGGTGACTTATCTACTTTAAGTACAGCCAGCCTTTCTAGTACCTCCTCATCATCAATTTTTATCCCGTCCAGTATCTCAACACCTCCTCTTTCACGATGACTTTGACAGCATCTTCTTCCTTGGTAAAGACAGATGCAAAGTACTCATTTAGTACCTCAGCCATGCCCTCTGCCTCCATGCGTAGGTCTCCATGTTGGTCCCTAATCGGCCCCACCCCTCCTCTTACGACCCGTTTACTATTTATATGCCTATAGAAGGTTTTTGGATTCCCTTTTATGTTAGCTGTCAATCTATTCTCAGTCTCTCTTTGCCCCTCTTATTTCCTTTTTCACTTTCCCTCTGAACTTTCTATATTCAACCTGGTTCTCACTTGTATTCCCAGCCTGACATCTGTCATACGCCCCCTTTTTCTGCTTCATCTTACTCTCCATCTCTTTCGTCATCCAGAGTGCTCTGGCTTTGGTTGCCCTACCTATCCCCCTCGTGGAAATGTGCCTCGACTGTACCTGAACCATCTCCTCTTTAAAGGCAGCCCATTGTTCGATTACAGTTTTGCCTGCCAATCTTTGATTCCAATTTATCCAGGCCAAATCCATTCTCAACCCACTGATATTGGCTTTCCTCCAGTTAAGTATTTTTACTCTAAATTGTTCCCTGTCCTTTTCCATAGCTAGTCAAAACCTTGTGATACTGTGATCACTGTTCCTTAAATGTTCCCCTACTGACACTTGCTCTACTTGACCCACCTCATTCCCCAGAACCAGATCCATCAATGCCTCCTTACTCGTTGGGCCAGAAACATTCTGATCAAGAAAGTTCTCCTGAACACACTTCAGAAATTCTTCCCCCTCTCTGCCCTTTACATTACTATCCCAGTCTATATTAGGATAGTTGAAGTCCCTAATTATCACTGCTCTGTAATTCTTGCACCTCTATAATTTCCCTGCAAATTTGCTCCTCTATATCCTTGCCACTAGTTGGCGGCCTATAGAATACACCTAGTAGTGTAATGGCACCTCTATTGTTTCTCAACTCTAACCAAATAGATTCTGTCCTTGACCCCTCCAGGACATCATCTCTCTCCAGCACTAATATTCTCCTTAATCAATACTGCCACCCCACCTCCTTTCTTTCCTGAACACCTTATACAGTATCCAGGAATATTTAGTACCCAATCCTGCCCTTTTTTGAGTCAGGTCTCAGTTATCACCACATCATATTCCCATGTGGCTATTTGCGCCTGCAGCTCACCAACCTTATTTACCACACTTCATGCATTCACACACATGCACTGTAAACCTCTCTTAGACCTTCTTGTATTCTCTCAGTTTGACTCCACCTAATACCACACTATTTCTTACTCGTATTATCTGTTTCTCCTTTCTAATCTATATCCTGGTGCCCATCCCCCTGCCAAATTAGTTTAAACCCCCCCCAGTGAGGACATTGGTCCTGGCTCTGTTGAGGTGCAACCTGCCCGGCCTGTACAGGTCCCATCTCACCCAGAACCGGTCCCAATGTCCCAGGAATCTAAAGCTCTCCCTCCTGCACCATCTCCCAGCCATGCATTCATCTGCACTATCCTCCTATTTCTATACTCACTAGCTCGTGGCACCAGAAGTAATCCAGAGATTACTACCTTTGAGGTCCTGCTTTTTAATCTCTTTCCTAGCTCCCTAAAATCTGCCTGCAGGACCTCATCCCTCTTTCTACCTATGTTGTTGATACAGGTATGGACCACGACCTCTGGCTGTTCACCCTCCCCCCTCAGAATGTTCTGCAGCCGCTCAGTAACATCCTTGACCCTGGCACCAGGGAGGCAACATACCATCCTGGAATCACATCTGCGGCCGCAGAAATGCCCGCCTGTTCCCCTAACTATCGAATCTCCTATCACTATTGCTTTCCCAATCTTCCTCCTCCTACCCCTGTATAGCTGAGCCACCCATGGTAGCATAGACTTGGCTCTGGCTGCACTCCCCAGAGAAATCATCGCCCTTGGAGAGCAAGATGCACTCAGGGGACTCCTGCCTGATCCTCCATGTCTGTCTGATCGTCTCATTCCCTTTCTGCCTGCACACTCTTAAGCTGCGGGGTGACCACCTCCTGAAGCTTGCTATAAAGGAGTATTTCTCAGCAACATGGCACGGTTTCAGGCTTCCAATGGAATTTAGCACCCTGAATTTCAGTGCAATTGTACAAATGTTTTCATTTTATTTATGAATCTTACTGCTTTCATAACCTCCTGAGTTGAACAATGTTCACTCCAGTTTGAAAAGGGGAGGGTGGGTATGTTGTTCTTGAAGGGTGCTAAAATCTGACCTGAAAGAGTGGCTGCTAATTTTTTCCTCTCCATGTGAATGAGGCAACAAACCTTGTGGTTCTAACACTTTAAAAGAATCCCGTCCTGTTACCTTAGAAACTTTCTCTGCTTTAAGTTTGCGTACAACTTCTCCTTGTTCTGCCACCTTGCTGTGTATTGCTTTCTCATCAAATCCCGGTGCTTCTGTAGAGATCATCATGGCTGCAGTTGCTGGCACTGTCGCAGCACCAGGTGGCTTTCCTGGTTTGTACTCTTCACCAGTCTTCTGTTTATACTCCACTTTTAAGGCTAGAAGTGCTTTTACTGCTTCATCGATCTTATCCTGCATCAGAAAGGAACACAATTAAACAAACGGAAAGTAAGAAAATTAAACAGAAACAGAAATAAAAAGCAAGACAAACAAAAGCAGATATAGATAGCAATGCAAAGATATACTGGTGCTGGAACTGCATGAACACGCATCTCTTTTGCATTTCATTAGTTACAAGGATTCTTGAAGTAGAATAAAGTTCTTAGAAAAGAAAAAAAAATTCTATTTATAAATTACACAAGAGGAGGCCTCCTTAAACACATATGAATCACAAAAGGTCACAGGAAAATTTAAAAAAGAGCTTCATCAATGATCCTCCCTCAGTCATAAGGTCAGCAGTGGGGCTGTTCACTGATGATGCCAGGGTCCTGCTCCATTCACAACTCTCTGATAGTGAAGCAGCACATATCAGCCTATAGCAGAACCTGCATAACATCAAGGCTTAGGCTGACAAGTAGCATAACATCTGTGCTAAATAAGTGCCAGGAAATAACCACCTCGAACAAGAGAAAACACAGTCATCTCCCCTTGACCTTCAACAGCACCACCATTGCCTAGTTCCTCTATCAACATCTTGAAGTCACCAATGTCCAGAAGCTTAATTGGACCACAGACAGATCAACACAGCGACGAGAAGAGTAGAGCAGAGGCTGGGCACGCTGCGGCTCACCTCCTGACCTCCTATCTACAAGTCTTAAAGTTACGACTGGGATGGAATACTCACCACTCGCCTGGATGAGTGCAGCTGCAACAACACTCAAGACGCTCAACGCCATCCAGGACAAAGCAGTTCATTTGATCAGGCTTAATATGCACCCCCTCAAGCCAGCGCACTGTGGCTGCCTGATGTACTGCCGCAACTCACCAAGGTTACTTGAACAGCACCTCCCTCCCCTGTGACCTCCACCGAGAAGGACAAGAACAGCAATATCATACAAACATCACCGCCTCCAACTTCCCCTTTAAGTCACATGATGCTGACTTGGACGTATATCATTTCCTTCAATGTTGCGGAGTCAACATTCTGTAATTCTCGACCGAACACCATTGTAGGAGCACCGTCAACACAAGGACTGCAGCAGCTTAAGGAGAAGGCCCATTAACAGCTGCTCAGGGAAACTAGAGATGGGCAATAAATGCATCACCCAAATACAGAGAACAAATAAAAAATTATGCATAAGTAGTTTATTAGCATTTTCTTCTAATGAAAATCCTCTTCCCTCACTGCGTAAAACATAACATAATCACAATCACCTCTATATGATTTTAACTTTACTATTCAGCTAGAACAGCAATAACCACGTGCACATTTGAAATTAGAAGACTTGGAACAGCAATCTCACGATTACATTCAACCAGTGTTACCAGCCAGGAACAGATTTACTTATTGCATGCCAGTGATAAAAAATGATTTTATTTGTTGTAAGGATTTGGGTGATGCTGCCAAAGGCACATTAAGGAATATATAGTCAAGATTTCAGTACTTAGAAGCACAAGATTCTTAAACAAGAATCTAAAAGTTCAGAGTTCTATTTTAAAACTATATAACCCTAGCATACAGTCCTCAAATAGTTTTAAAGACAGGTTTCACATAGAATAATTTCAATTATATCAGAAAACCATTAGACTAGCAAACAGCAGCATTTTAATAGTAGGTAACTTATTAATTCTACACAATGCATTTATCATTACAACATTACGCATACCTTAGGAGCTTTTTCTGTTTTGAGTTTTCGGACCAACTCTCCTTGTTCAGAAACCTTGTCATACAAAGCTTTGTTGTCCAAACTACTTGAAGTTAATGGAACAGAGGCAGCACTTGAAGCTGATGATGGTACATTACTAGGCTTATATTCCTGGCCAGTCTTTTGCTTGTACTCAGCTTTCAATGCTTGAGGCAACTTTACCGCTTCATCTACTTTGTCCTGTAGATGAAGACATCAACATTTTTAAACACACAGACTAAATGATAATCTAATCTCATCAGTGTGAATAAATACAAACTCTATTTGTTTAGCACAATTAGCGCAAATGGCCTCATTTGTCATACAGGCTCGAGATAGCATTGAACAGTAATAGCGCACAGCCATTGAATAAGATGTAGTTTTGAGTTCTCACTCCACTGAGCTCCTAATCTTATCCACAATGTGGATCTAGACCTGTCGTGCAACCAAGAATCTTCATACAGGAAACTTTGTGCTATCCGGCACCCACGGGACCGAGCTGCTGCCGTTGCCTAAAAAGTGCCGTACTCCAGAGTTAATGTTGAGAGATACGGAGATTCTTATCTCCGTATTTGACAACAAACACTGTTGCTTAGCAACAGCTTCTAAACACTCGGGTGTGGCCCTAAAGCTCTAGCTGAAGCTGTTGCTATAGCTACAGACCTTGCACAGCTTGACTGTTCAAACAAAGCAAAAAAAACAAACAAAATGAATAAAAAACGGCTGCTGATTTTTGCCGGTGGCTCCAGATTGCCAGATAGCTCACCTCCAGATAGCACAAAGTTTCCTGTATTAGGCAATGAAAGAAAAATCATAAGAGTGTCTCCAGTGTACACCTGTGCACTTCTGGCAGTTGCCTGGCTCCAGGAAGTATGCGCCCTTTGACATACGAACATACGAATTAGGAGCAGGAGGCGGCCACTCGGCCTCTCGAGCCTGCTCCGCCATTCAATAAGATCATGGCTGATCTGATTACTCCACATTCTCGCCTACCCCCAATAACCTTTCACCCCCTTGCTTATCAAGAATCTATCTACCACTGCCTTAAAAATATTCAAAGACTCTGCTTCTACTGCCCTCTGAGGAAGAGAGTTCCAAAGACTCACGACCTTAGAAAAAATTTCTCCTCATCGGTCTTAAATGGGCGACCCCTTATTTTTAAATAGTGACCCCTAGTTCTAGATTCTCCCACAAGAGGAAACATCCTCTCCACATCCACCCTGTCAAGACTCCTCAGGATCTTATATGGTTCAATCAAGTCACCTCTTACTCTTCTGAACTCCAGCAGATACAGTATGGGTACGGTGAAAGGGTGGAAACAGAAGGGGGAAAAAGGTGCACGCCATCACTGGAGAGCAACATATCATACAAAACAATTAGTTGACATTTGGAAAAAATGAATGAAGTACAACCGATGAAAAAGGGATCAGAGATTCCCGTTCTGGGGTTGTTTGTGAAATCTTTATATATCTGCCTTGGCTTGTTGTACAATAGTACAGAGTTCCCAGGCAAAAGTTTAATAATTCCAACATTTCAACATGCATTATATCAGAATGTTTCACCAGTCAGACAAATTGGAAGATATGTGCAGAATAAGTTAAATGGAATTATAATTCGAATTAGGATATTACTACACTACCATATATAGTACAATATACCCATGTCATCACACACGCCAAATAAAATGACACCCTGGTGAATCCATGTTTGCATTAACTGAAAGTTATTACACCATCATGGCACTGGATTGCCACAAAAAGTTTTAACAATTCAATTTCTAAATGCAATACCAGTGAATGTTTCACCATAGGCACAAATTTAAGGGCAAGCGGAGAGTTGGTTTCACCTGCTAGCTCTACATATACCCTTAACTGACACACTGGGGAAACCCGATAAATTAAAATCGACAATTCACTCAATCCCACGTCTCTTATGTCAGTGAAAGGGGAATTTTACACAAAATATCTGTTCTGAGTAACAGAAGAGACATAATAAATAGTATTATTTCAGAAGCTTTAGAATTTTTTTTTTTTTTTAAATACCTTGGGGGCTTTATCTGCTTTGAGCTTTCGAACTACCTCTCCTTGTTGAAACACCTCGTCATACAGAACTTTGCTAATAGTCGAGTCTGAGGTCTCGGGTGCAGAGACAGGGCTAGCACTAGATGCTGGTGGCTTTCCAGGCTTGGATTCAATACCACTCTTCTGCTTATATTCTGCCTTCAAGGTTAACAGTCCTTTTACCGCTGCATCCATCTCTTCTTTGGATGCTTTCTTTGCCTTCAGTTCGCGTACAACCTCACCTTGTTGAGTTACTTTGTTGTAAAGTGCAATAAGGTCCATAGTGTCACAGGTTGAGGCAGGGGAAACAGCAAGAGGTGATACAGTTGTAGCTACGGAGTCAGTTTTAATCTAAAAATAAAAATGATTTTTTACAAAATAAGTCAAACTATTACCTTGAATTTAGTTACTTTGTTACATTTTGTTAAGCTATGCATTGTAAATAATCATGTTAAAAGGAAGCAGAAAACTTAGAATTTTTATATGTGCTCATTTGTTTTTGATTGTTAATCATGGGAGGGTTACGACAATGTGTTAATTACGAAAAAGGTCAAACCGCTTTCTTATACAGCAAACTTTCTGGTATCCGGCACGGACGGGACCGACCTGGTGCCGGTCCATCAACAATGCCGGATAACCGAACGCTATAGCAAAAGATACAGAGCTCAGAGCTCTGTATAAAGCAACAAACCCTGTTGCTTAGCAACAGCTTCAAAACAATCGGCACAAGTTGCAAGCGTCTCTGTAGCTTAGCAACAGCTTCAGCTACACGCTTGCACAGCCACAAATGGAGTAAAAAAAGTAACTAAAAATAAAAAAAGTTATCTGAACCAACTCCTGAATTTTGCCGGTGGATAGAGCGTTCCGGTTATTTAGTGGCCGGTTAATCGAAAGTTTCCTGTAGTTTGCAATCCAGTCATGTAAATTAGCAGCAGAAAACACAATGTATCTTTTTACTCTGATGCCCCACCCACGTAGGAGACAGGCTAACACAAAAGAAAATGGAACACAAACCTTTAATGGATCCAGAACTGAGATACATGAAACAGGGACCGGATATGCCGATCCCTACGGGTGGGTACATGCTGTGTACACACCCGTAGGGACATCGGAAATGCCGGTTTCAGGCATGTTTCTGTGATTCTGTGATGTGAAGCACATAAGATTTGAAAAAAATTATAAATGAGTGAATTTTAAAAAAAATTATTTAAAAATACTTTAAAAAGTTAAGTTTATTTTTAGCCCTGTAAAAAACTAATTTTTTCTCCAAAAAAATTAAATTTGTTTAAAATATTTAATTTATTGTAATTTCAACTAATTTAAAAAATCTGATTTAAAAAAAAGTTATTTGATGTTTTAAAGTGTTTTTGGGGCGATCTCCATTCATATATTTGACAGGTCTTTCTGTAAAATGTATGAAGGGAGATTCCCTTCCCCTATTGGCTCCCCATGGCCCATGTGATCCCAGGGATGCTTGCGAACCGCATGCGCCTCTGGGATACGTGGGCCCTGCGCATTTCAAACTGGACAGGCCCAGGAGCGGAAGTGTCCGGACCTCGGGAGCCCTCAGGTAAGTAAGCCTCCGGTCAGAAAATACGGCCCAAGATCTAACAGATTTACACAGAAACGAAGGATGAAGACCTCACTTTATGGAATCAATTTCTGTCCCCCCTTTGCCCCCCCCGCCACTGCCGACAGTAGAAAAAAAAAGACTCGACAAGGGTCATTAAATGACTGGAATTTTTTTTAAGACAAGCTTCGATATAGAGCCTATCTAATTGGAGAGCTATTTTTGTTTTTTTCTCAATCAGAATCTGAAAGACACAGAAAAAGGTAATTTTCCCCCATAGAAATAAACTTAACTGTCTACAGATGCTCAGTCACATTTGAAAAGCCATTCTTACCACTTTTTTAACTGCATCAAGTTTACTCTTCTCCTTGGAACCAGAGGTTGGCATTTCCTTGGTATGACCATCAGGGATGTAGATCAGAATGCAAGGAGATTCTTTGCAACTGTATGGACTAAATCAAGACCAGGAAATCACGGAGCTGGCATCAACTAACGTTGGGTAGTGTTTCAGCTTTAGATTTTAAATAAAGCGCTACGATATATAACTACTTTAAATATGGAAATCATATAATGTAACATTTTATATTTGAATTGCTCCAGAGTTCCGAAATCAATGTAGCACTTTATACAAATGTCTAAACATTTGCCAATATCAATACAGCAGATTGCTATTTCAACAAATGATCATAGAAGATAGGAGCAGGAGTAGGCCATTCGGCCCCTTGAGCCTGCTCCGCCATTCAATGAGATCATGGCTGATCATCCAAACTCAGTACCCTGTCCCTGCCTTCTCCCCATATCCCTTGATCCCTTTAGCCTTAAGAAATATATCTAACTCCCTCTTGAATATATTTAATGAATTGGCCTCAACTGCCTTCTGTGGTAGAGAATTCCACAGGTTTACCACTCTCTGGGTGAAGAAATTCCTCCTCATCTCTGTCCTAAATGGCTTACCCCTTATCCTTAGACTGTGACCCTTGGTTCTGGACTCCCCCACCATCGGGAACATCTTTCCTGCATCTAATCTGTCTAGTCCCGTTAGAATTTTATAAGTTTCAATGGGATCCCCTCTTATTCTTCTAAACTCCAGCGAGTATAAGCCCAATTGAGCCAATCTCTCCTCATACGTCATTCCTGCCATCCCAGGTATCAGTCTGGTGAATCTTCGCTGCACTCCCTCCATGGCAAGAACATCCTTCCTCAGATAATGCGACCAAAACTGCACACAATACTCAAGGTGTGGTCTCACCAAGGCCCTGTACAACTGCAGCAAGACATCCTTGTTCCTGTACTCAAACCCTCTCACTATGAAGGCCAACATACCATTTGCCTTCTTAACCGCCTGTTGCACCTGCATGCTTACCTTCAGCGACTGGTGCACAAGGGACACCCAGGTCTCGTTGCACTTTCCCTTCTCCCAATCTATTGCCATTCAGATGATAATCTGCCTTCCTGTTTTTGCCACCAAAGTGGATAACCTCGCATTTATCCACATTATACTGCATCTGCCCAATCACCCAACCTGTCCAAATCATACTGGAGTTCCTCGGCATCCTCCTCACAGCACACACGCCCACCCAGCTTTGTGTCATCTGCAAACTTGAGGTATTACATCTAGTTCCCTCGTCTAGATCATTAATATATATTGTGAATAGCTGGGGTCCTAGCACCGATCCCTGCGGTACCCCACTAGTCACTGCCTGCCACTCGGAAAAAGTGCCGTTTATTCCAACTCTTTGCTTCCTGTCTGCCAACCAGTTCTCTATCCAAGTCAGTACCTTACCCCAATTCCATGGCCTAGAAATTTGGTTGGCTTTGCGCCCAGTTTTCGCCCAAAGAGGGCTTTTGCGCCAATAGAGGAGTTCGCGCTGATAGTCAGCGCTGCGGTAATGGCGGCGGTAGCCGGTAGCGCTGCGCCGGCACCGATGACGTCATCGGTGTGCGCAGTGCCCCGGTTCCGGCCCGGATCCCATATTCAGTTGCCGCCGCCTCCTCCGTGGCGGCCGCTACTTACATCCGGAGACCAGGGCCTTACTGCAGCCTTAGTGGGGCGCATAAAGGTGGAGGTGCGGCCGGCCGCTTTTTCGGGGACCGCCTGCCCGCACCTCCTTCCCCGGCCTCCTCCACCACCCCCCCCGCGGCATTGCCAGCTGCTTTCCGTGAGCCCGGCACTTCTCCGTGGTGCCGGGCTCATTTGCCGGCACAATCCAGCGGCGATCTCCCCGTTGCAGGCACCTCCACCTTAAGAGAAGGAGGCCTGCAGTACCGCAGCCTGCCGCACCGCATCGGGTGGCGCAGCGGCGCCTACAGCGCTGAAATTCAGTTTCAGCGCCCCAAGCGGGGGCGGGCACACCCTGGAATAGCGCCCGGTTCCGACTTGGGGCGCAAAAACCGAATATCTGACGGGCGCAACTGGCTCCGCGCTCAGCGCTAACTTTTGGGCGCAAACCAGCTGGCGGGCCCAAACTGAATTTCTAGGCCCATGTACCTTAACTTTACACGCTAATCTCTTATGCGGGACCTTATCGAAAGCCTTCTGAACCAAAGTATGTATTTAATTGGTCTGCCATTTCCTTGTTCCCCATGATAAATTCCCCTGATTCTGACTGCAAGGGACCTACGCTTGACTTCACCAATCTTTTTCTCTTCACATATCTATAAAAAGCTTTTACAGTCAGTTTTTATGTTCCCTGCAAGCTTACTCTCATACTCTATTTTCCCCCTCTTAATTAATCCATTTGTCCTCCTTTGCTGAATCCTAAACTGCTCCCAATCTTCAGGTTTACTGCTTTTTCTGGCCAATTTATATGTCCTCTCCTTGGATGTTATGCTATCCCTAATTTCCCTTGTTAGCCACGGTTGAGTCACCTTTTTTGTTTTATTTTTATGCCAAACAGGGATGAACAAATTCTGTAGTTCATCCATGCGATCTTTGAATGTTTGCCATTGCCTATCCACCGTCAACCCTTTGAGTAACATTCCCTAATCAATCCTACCCAACTCGCGCCTCATACCATCGTAGTTTCCTTTATTTAAATTCAGGACCCTAGTCTCTGAGTCAAATACTTCACTCTCCATCTTAATGAAGAATTCTATCATATTATGATCGCTCTGCCCCAAGGGGCCTCGCACAAGATTGCTAATTAATCCTTTCTCATTACATAATACCCAGTCTAAGATGGCCTGATCTCTAGTTGGTTCCTCGACATATTGGTCCAGGAAACCATCCTGTATACACTCCAGGAATTCCTCCTCCACAGTATTGTTACTAATTTGGTTAGCCATGTTGGTTAGCCATATTCTAGAGATCTTTGTCACTTTAGCATGAAAAATTAACGGTAGATTGAAAGCTTAAAGAGAGCACATGTAACCAGTAGCACAACTAATCCCTAACAGTTGATACAAGTTTGATTTTATTATTGTTGGGCAACATTTGATGTAAGCTTCTTACTGCAAGATCATTAAACCAGAATTAACAATAGTTATAGCTGAAACCTTTACTCTGACAGTTTTCCTTCAGTCAGATATTCTTCCCCTGCAAAAGGTAGATTATCAGAATTTCTCACCTAACTGGTTCATATGGCTGGTCACAGATAAAAAATCCTCTTCTTTGTAGTTGGATGATGTCTCCTTTTTTCAGATCTTTTAGACATGGATCACCGAGCATTAATTCTTCTTGCTGAAAAAGAAAGTATAGCCAATGTTAAACTATAATGTAAACCTCCAAGATTTGAAGCTACTCCAATAACCAAGTCAATCGAACAAAAAGCTGCATCACTTATTCTTGGCACAATTTTCACTTGGAGTAGGTTAAGTGATCGTATTTGTGCACAAAATATTTGCACATTACTCAAGTCCAAAATAAAGCTGCCCACCATTATGGGTTCTTGGTGCAGTAATCCCATTAGAGTAGACGAAAGTTACTTCTGCAAGAACTTCATACAATTGAAGCAGTTAATTGAAACTGCAGAACACTGATTGAACTTTATTTATCCAAAGTACAATTCAAAATGAAAGAAACTGAGTAAACAGCAATAACATTAATACACCGTCTACCACAAAGAAAGAAAGACTTGCACTTACATAGCATCTTTCACGACCACCGGATATCTCAAAGCGCTTTACAGCTAATGAAGTACTTTTTTTTAATAAAGTGTAGTCACTGTTGTAATGTGGGAAACGTGGCAGCCAATTTGTGCACAGCAAGCTCCCACAAACAGCAATGTAATAATGACCAGGTAATGTTTTGTTATGTTGATTGAGGGATAAATAATGGCCAGGACACCTGCTCTTCTTCGAAATCGTGCCATGGGATCTTTAATGTCCACCTAATAAACCGAGGCCCCGTCTGCTCTGACATCTCATCCGAAAGACGGCACCTCTGAGTAGCACTCCCTCAGCACGGCACTGGAGTGTCAGCCTAGCTTTATGTGCTCAAGTCCCTGGAGTGGGACTTGAACCCACAACCTTCTGACTCCGAGGCGAGTGTGCTACCAACTGAGCCACAGCTGACACTGGAGAATTTGAAATAGGAATTGCCTTCAACTGCATTAATGCTCAACGAGTTTCATCTGCTGCAGACAGTTTCATCATGGCTGTTCAGCCACACTTAAAATGTAGGGGGTAATGGAGAAGAAAAGAATTAGGGAATACATGCTCGGTTTTCAATTATGTACTAATGCGGCCAGTAAACAATTTTAAATGACTGACAAGATTTCTAACCAATGAGATCCTATAATCTTAAGAGTTTGTAAAGTCAGCAATTAATTTTACTTGCCCAATTTTAAGCACAGTGAATTGCTCACAAACTCTTTAAAAGGAAGCTACTATTAAAAGAGTTTTGAATATTCTGTTACAATTGCTCTGTAATTCCTAGCGTCTGACTAAGTTTAAAAAAATAATTTTTACTGAAATTTTGTCTCGCAACTATAAGTTAACTATAACTCGGTGTTCGCTACAAATAAGAATACCTTGCTGTTTCGGTTAACATGATCCTTGAAATTGTCATCCTTGCTGATGACAGGTTTGCTGATTAGATGTTCATAGACGACACATACTGCAGGAACCAATGGAGCTTGTGGAGTCTCAGTTAACCATGTAATCTTTGTTGTCTTCTTATAATCCTTGTTATCTAGATTTAATTTTGCCTCAAGTGATGCAATCTTTCCTCTGGAATCTCTACAAATAAAAATTAGTTTTATTAAATCTTACAAACCTTTTGGTGTCTTATAAAGAACAGAATGTCAGGTCCTACTGAACAAGGCAGGAAACTTCATACTCAGTTTTCTCACCTGTTAATTTTAGTGATGTTAATGTTACCCCAATTGATGAAAGTAACCATTTCTCCTTCAGTGAAAGTTTCTGCATCTGCTCCCTCAATTAGCACTTTGGGTCCGTACCACACAGGCTTCAGCCCTACGTCCAGATTCTGACAAAAACAAAGATGTGGGTGGGGAGGAAAGGAAAGAAGAAACACCAACACTCAGACCAGGGGGAATCAACAAAGGAGAGTTGCTGCATTATGTTTGCACTTATATTTTTGTTTGTAATTTTTATACATCTACGAAACCCGGTTTAATTTTGTATGCTCCTACTTGTACATGCAGTGCGGATTTTACAGATCAAACCTGCCAATACAAACTGATTTAAAACTATATACCTCCTGTCGTAGGTTTCAGTACAGGTAAAATGAAATAGTAGTGCAAATAGATGCATGTTCCAAGATTAATTGTATGCCTTGGATTTGCTCAACATATCCCGTGGCTACAGTATTTATGTATGGCATCTATAACAGCTTGTTTCACACCTCTATGGCTGGATTTTAAAATGACCTAATAGAAACACTGGCCTTTCACTTCTGAAACTTGGCTTCAAATCTAGCCAGACTATTGGGATGATAGTATCTCTGGCCTTCTGGTGTATGGGTTCTATTTAAAATGATCAAGATAAAATAAGTCTCAATACAGCTCCTGGTAACTTTAGCCCACAACAAATACCTGCACCTAATTTGGTATTAATTGACTCTCTCATTCAGAGGCCACAGGATGGCCGATATAGGAAATGGAAAAATGTGCTTAAAGATGACACTGGGTGTTCCATTCCTTAGCACAAACATCCCTCACCTAGCAAAAAAAAAAAATTTTTTTTTTTTTTTTTTTTAAATAAATTCATTGTCTTCAGCCATGTGTGCATAACAAACAGTGAGCCCACTGGAAGAACTGTATAAATGCACCACTGATCTGTCTAGAAAGGATGGAATATTTTTACATTAATCACTGATGCATGAGCAACAGTAACTTACTATGATATAAAATCAGTATTCCTTAAGAGGTTACAACAAATTTTCATGGTTCTCAATAGCACTGAAAACATTTAACTGTTATATTTATGGCACATTAAGGGCATTTAAAACATGATAGGAAACACCCTCATTCATAAGGTATACAGTTAATCTCAAGTACATATATTTATCACATCATAGCTCACGATAACATCAGCTACGTAGAATACTGGCCAATAAGATTGTAAGTAAAAGCTTTTTGTTCTATAACTATGGTCCATAATAAATGTTTGAACAATTTGGAAAAATATACCAACTAAGAATGGGTGCTTAAATGCATTTTTGAAGTGCCAGCTATTTCTAATTTCACCACTATAAAATTTCAGGCCACTCCTTTTTAAACATGACTGGCAAGTTTCCAATCCCACAGTTGAAATTGATGAAATTTAATTTCCTTAATCCATCTGAGAAAGATGGAAAAAAAGTATTTCCCATTTCAAAGCCTCTTTAAAACAATGTATTAAAATACAATAAAGTATTAATCCATCAGATTAAGAACTGTGGGGGGGAAAATTAAACACAAACCAGACTTTTATCTTGCACATCCTTTTTACTCAGTTTGATTCTCAACAGGTTAAAGTTAAAAGTGCACTGTACATAGTATTCTTTCCAACCTCCATTTTTAAACTTTATTACCTTGGGGTGCTTGGCCACATCTTTCATCTCTTCCTTGGCCCCTGGCACGCTCACAGGCACCACTTCATCCTGCAATAATGCTGTATACCGAGGTGCCACCGGATCAATAACCTGAAGTAAATAGGTATAGTTATTTTGTCAGTCAAATATAAAGGGATGTTCCATTTTCACCTGCATGCAATATCCAAAATAGGGGCATATGGAATTGTTTAGCTTGCTGCATTCAACTAACAATTGTGGTACAGTTAAATAGGAAATATTTGAAAACTGGAAGATATTTCCTGAAAAGAGGCCTGCTTATGCACTTAAAATGGTATTATTTTCTGGAAAGCTACATGCAGAGTTTATATGGATTATAACAGTCTAATTCAATGATAATTTTAAGTAAAGGCCAATTAAAATGTTATACATCTCAATTATTTGCAGTTAACTGCAACAACACAAACAATCCTTAATGTGAGCAAAAATATGTTTAAAAATTATAATAAAAGCCATTCCTTTTGAATTGATGACTGGAGAAAAAAATAATGTTACAAAGGTAGCAAGTGTGGCACTGAAGTACAAGCAAATGGGAAAGTTAGCGAGAAGTCAGCTCAAGAAGTTAAATTCAAATGGTTTAGATTAAGACCCCGGCCAAGCCAACCAAAGTCCGAGAATGGTCTTTCTGCACTCAATTAATTAAGTCATACGGTTTAGTTTGCTATCTGTGCTGTCAATTTTATAAAATTAGTTCAAGGAATCTAAATCCGCTGTGCTCCTTTTCTAGTTAGAAAATGACATGTCTAAGTTGTTTAGTACTGTACATTAGACATCATATGGTACCATTTTTGTGGTACAAAATTTACATGCTAGATTGCACTTTTTATAGTACACAATATTAAACTGAAACAGGAAACAAAGACAGACTGGTCTCTAAACAAAGTGGTTGTAAAAATTCAACTCCATCTGATTTTTCAGCACGAGACTTGAAATTATTAAAATATGAAAGTGCGCATATTTACAGAAGCACAGGAAGTTTGCCCCTCCCAGCAACCAATACACTTTCACCCAGATTTTCGATGGAGAAAAAAACCCAGTAAAAACTGGTTCTACCAGTAAAACAAGACTGAAATTTTTCTTTTAAAAAAGCAAAAAAAAAAATTGGTTGCTCCAAATGTAGAGAGCAATAATTACTGCCATATTTATTACTTATCTATGCAAATATTCTGAACTCAATATAGTTGTGTCACTGTCAAAATGTGCAGAAAACCATACCAGCTAAGCCACACAATCACAAAAGTAGTTCACAAGGTGGCCGGCTTTGCACACACCTTGAACCTTAAAGCATTGTTGCCATGCTATTCAAGCTGTGAGGTAAACCTAATAACTCTAGTTAAAGCAGAAAATTGTTAAGTAATACCTTGTTACAGTTAGCTTGCAGCTTGAAAGAAGCAGAAAATGCAATGCATAATTTGTGTTTAATTCACAATAAATTTGCACATTTTTTTGAGGGTACAGAATATTTTTAAAGTAAATGTTTCTTTTCATACTGTTATTGCAACCCCAAAGTAAACATTTTTCACCCAAAATTGGGTTTTTCATACTGTTTAAAGCAACAGAAAAAACATATTTGTCACCATGTAACCAGTCGCAAGAACATTCCATTTTCCTCAGACAGCTGTGATTTTATACACTCGGAATTCACACACTTGTGAACAAAGGGCACAGACTTCAAAAGAAAAAGTGCAATATAAAGCGGATGTTACTCAACAGACAAGAACATGGTGCAGAGATGTTCTGATTAGCTCATCTATTTACCTTTTTGTTAAAAGCCCAGATTTTGTCCCACTCCATGTTTACAACGGATCTGGAGCCGCCCTGCAACACAACATTTATACAAACGTTTAAACAGAGGACAAATAACAGCAATACCTTTACATCAAATATATTTTACACAACAAATTGTGAATTATATTACAGCACATGATTCAGAAGGCAATGAAAGGGTTTCAGAGGGCAGGGGGGAGTTGAGAAGAGGAAAGAGTTTATCCTGGTCATTGACACCAACACAAGTGAAAGATTTTTTTATTCGTTTATGGGAGGTGGGTGTCGCTGGCAAGGCCAGCATTTATTGCTCATCCCTAAATGCCCTCGAGAAGGTGGTGGTGAGCCGCCTTCTTGAACCGCTGCAGTCCGTGTGGTGAAGGTACTCCCACACTGCTGTTAGATAGGGAGTCCAGGATTTAGACCCAGCGACAATGAAGGATCAGCGATGGTGTGTGACTTGGAGGGGAACTTGGAGGTGGTGGTGTCCCCATGCACCTGCTGCCCTTGTCCTTTTAGGTGGAAGAGGTCGCAGTTTTGGGAGGTGCTGCCGAAGAACCCTTGGCGAGTTGCGGCAGTGCATCTTGTTGAATGTTTAATATGGTAGATGGGGTGCCAATCAAGCAGACTGCTTTGTCCTGGATGGTGTCGAGCTTCTTGAGTGTTGTTGGAGCTGCACTCATCCAGGCAAGTGGAGAGCATTCCATCACACTCCTTACTTGTGCCTTGTAGATGGTGGAAAGGCTTTGGGGAATCAGGAGGCGAGACACTCGCAACAGAATACCTAGCCTCTGACCTGCTCTTGTTGCCACAGTATTTATGTGGCTGGTCCAGTTAAGTTTCTGGTCAATGGTGACCCCCCCCCCCCCCAAAGATGTTGATGATGGGGGATTCGGCGATGGTAATGCCATTGAAAGTCAAGGGGCGGTGGTTAGATTCTCGCTTGTTGGAGATGGTCATTGCCTAGCACTTGTGTGGTGCGAATGTTACCTGCCACTTATTAGCCCAAGCCTGAATGACGTCCAAGTCTTGTTGCATGCAGGCATGGACTGCTTCATTATCTGAGGGGTTGTGAATGGCGCTGAACACTGCAGTCATCAGCAAACATCCCCACTTCTGACCTTATGATTCAGGGAAGGTCATTGATGAAGCAGCTGAAGATGGTTGGACCTGGACACTGCCCTGAGGAACTCCTGCAGCAATGTCCTGGGGCTGTGATGATTGATCTCCAACTCTCACAACCATCTTCCTTTGTGCTCGGTATGACTCCAGCCATTGGAGAGTTTCCCCGCCGTCCCCCCCCCCCCCTGATTCCCACTGACTTCAGTTTTACTAGGGCTCCTTGATGCCACACTCAGTCAAATGCTGCCTTGATGTCAAGGGCAGTCACTCTCACCTCTCCTCTGAAATTCAGCTCTTTTGTCCATGTTTGGGCCAAGGCTGTAATGAGGTCGGGAGTCGAGCGGTCTTGGCAGAACCCAAACTGGGCATCAGCGAGCAGGTTATTGGTGAGTAAGTGCCGCTTGATAGCACTGTCGACGACACCTTCCATCACTTTACTGGTGATTGAGAGTAGACTGATGGGGCAGTAATTGGCCGGATTGGATTTGTCCTGCTTTTTGTGGACAGGACATACCTGGGCAGTTTTCCACATTGTCGGATAGATGCCAGTGTTGTAGCTGTACTGGAACAGCTTGGCTAGAGGCACGGCTAGTTCTGGAGCACAAGTCTTCAGCACGATAGCCGGGATGTTGTCGGGGCCACATAGCCTTTGCTGTATCCAGTGCACTCAGCCGTTTCTTGATATCACATGAAGTGAATCGAATTGGCTGAAGACTGGCTTCTGTGATGGTGGGGACCTCAAGAGGAGGCCGATATGGATCATCCACTTGGCACTTCTGGCTGAAGATGGTTGCAAAAGCTTCAGCCTTGCCTTTTGCACTCACGTGCTGGGCTCCATACTATGGATCCATGTTGAAAAGCACCTAGCTCACATTCAACTCACTTGAGCAGCAATAAACTGTTTCAATCCCTCAACAGTCAGCCCTCTCCGCAGGACTCCACGCACTGTTGGAAAGCGAGGATCATCCCTAAACACAACATTGTGGACAAAACAAGTTAGTATTTCAAAGAACCCATTACGTTCAGAAAAAACGCTACACCTTTTCAAATAATTTAAAAAATAAAACAAAAAGGAGTGTAAAAGACAACATGCCAGTCTATAATAGAATCAGAGATTTATTTTGTTTAAATTGCAAATCTTTATACAAGCGAACTCAAAAAACAAAAGTCAAGTTTACAGTTTTAGTGCAACAGTACCATCCATCCACCAGTCCCTCGTTGACAAACCACGTAAGCTTCCTCTTTGATAGTACAGTGTTATTTAGGTTAAGGCGGCTGTACTCCCAAATATAAGGTTTTCGAATCTCCAGAGCATCAATGATCCAGTAATATTGCTCATCCCGGTCATGATACTCAGTTGTCCTTAGTGCATGTGTGACATCTTCAATGCTGTCCACTATTGGGCAGGCAAAGTCATATATTGGGTAAACTCTGCAAATGGGAAAAAAAACAGAAATCCAAACATGGCCTTTGGTCCATAGCATTATTTTACTATACCTCTCAATTTATTAATGAAATCATTCATAGAATCATAGAAATTTAACGCACAAAAGGAGGCCATTCGGCCCATCATGTCTGTGCATTACATAACCACGTCTTTCAGGAATTGCTATAAGATAGTTCAAACAAAGGTCTTTCAGATCATTTTATCCCATCCTTCCAGAATATGATCCCTATTATTTTATCACATCTAGCTGTTATTTTTAAGTGTCTTCATGACAACACATTCCAGTTGTTCAAGCTTTGCTTAAAGAAATACTTCCTGATGTCTGTCCTTCTGCCCAGTTCAAGCACTGTTTCAGGTTCATTAAATATTCATTTACCTCCAAGACATCTTTTGAGAATGATGAACTCTGGCTTATTAAAATGCCCCTCTGACACCAGTAACTAGTCGCTTTACTCTCCCTTACACTGCCTCTAGTGCCTGGATGCCCCGCTTAAATCACGCCAATCAGAACTTGATACAGTACTCTAGGTATAGCCTAACCAGGCAATAGTACAACCTCAGCAACATTCAGGCATCTGAATTTAACTGATTTGGCAATATAATTCTGCATCCTATTTAATTTTTTCCACTTCACACCATTAGGATATGGTATACCTCCTATTTTTACTTCCAGTATCTTGCATTTGTTCATACTGAACTTAATTCACCACTCATCTTCCCAGGTATAAGACCTATCAAATTATCTTTGTAAGTATCTTGGCATCCTCATCAAGGACAAAATTAACAGTCACTTGGACAAGTGTGGATTAATTAAGGAAAGCCAGCATGGATTTGTTAAAGGCAAATCGTGTTTAAGCAACTTGATCGAGTTTTTGAGGAGGTAACAGAGGGTTGATGAGGGCAATGCGGTTGACGTGGTGTACATGGTTTCCAAAAGGCGTTTGACAAAGTGCCACATAATAGGCTTGTCAGCAAAGTTGAAGCCTATGGAATAAAAGGGACAGTGACAGCATGGATATTGTGGTGTATGTGCCTTTAAGAGCCCCAGGTGTGCTGTAGTGCCGGTAATTGCCACTCGGGCTATATAAGCCTGTATATTGTGTATATCCGTTAGAACCGAACCCCCCCCCCCCCCCCAGACTCTGCTTAGTAAATACCTATGAACCAACTCCTGTCTTGTCTTTATCAACACACGGACACTACAGATATGAAATTGGCTAAGTGGCAGGTAACAGAGTAGTGGTGAACGGCTGTTTTTCGGACTGGAGAAAGTATACAGTGGTGTTCCTCGGGGGTCGGTTCTAGGACCACTGCTTTTCTTCTTATATATTTAATGACTTGGATGTGGGTGTACAGGGCATAATTTCAAAATTTGCAGATGACACAAAACTTGGAAGTATAGTAAACAGTGAGGAGGATAGTGATAGACTTCAAGAAGACAGACAGGCTGGTGGAATGGGCGGACACATGGCAGATGAAATCTAACGCAGTAAAGTGCAAAGTGATACATTTTGGTAGGAAGAACGAGGAGAGGCAATATAAACTAAAGGGTATAATTCTAAAGTGGGTGCATGAACAGAGAGACCTGGGGGTATATGTGCACAAATCGTTAAAGGTGGCAGGGCAGGTTGAGAAAGCAGTTAAAAAAGCATACAGATTCTAGGCTTCATAAATAGAGGTATAGAGTACAAAAGCGTGGAGATTATGATGAACCATTATAAAACACTGGTTCTGCCTCAGCTGGAGTATTGTGTCCATTTCTGGGCACTGCACTTTAGGAAGGATGTGAAGGCCTTACACAAGGTGCAGAAAAGATTTACGAAAATGATTCCAGGGATGAGGGACTTCAGTTATGTGGATAGACTGGAGAAGCTGGGGCTGTTCTCCTTAGAGCAGAGAAGGTCGAGAGGAGATTTAATAGAGGTGTTCAAAAATCAGGATGGGTCTGGACAGAGTAGATAGACAGAAACTGTTCCCATTGGCAGAAGGGTCGAGAACCAGAGGACACAGATTTAAGGTGATCGGCAGAAGAACCAAAGGCGACATGAGGGAAAACGTTTTTACTCAACGAGTGGTTGGATCTGGAATGCAATGCCTGAAAGGGTGGTGGAGATAGACTCAATCACAGCTTTCAAAAGAGAGTTGGATAAGTACATGAAAAAAAATTGCAGGGCTACGGGGAAAGGGCGGGGGAATGGGACTAGCTGAAGTGCTCTTGCAGAGAGCCGGCACAGGCTCGACGGGCCGAATGGCCTTCTTCCGTGCTGTAACCATTCTATGATTCTATGTATGGATATCTATTTCTATCTTTCTGGATGTGCAACCTGAACTGCAGTCCTCCAGTTATGATCAATATGAAGACTGAATCAATTATAAGATATGAACATATCCTTCAGTTTAAAAAAAGAAATAACTTTTTGAATTATATAACTTCAGTTTATCTCAAAATCCGATCAATATAACTGCGCTCCAGCTTTTCACCCCTTGCCTAGCTAACACACTACTGGATGCGATTCAGAATAAAAGAGCATGGAGAAAAATTTGACCACAATAGCAATCTAAATTATGCAGATTAACTAGGTTGGCAAAAAAAGTGAGGTAGATAATAATTTGCCTGTTGGTACAAAATGAGGAAAAGAAACGCTTCTAATCTGTGTACAGTACATATTAGCCTTTTGTGGCCTACAGCTGAGTTTTCATACAACTCTAAATACAATTATGAAACAAATATTCTTTAATTTCACCACAGATCAGCACACCTTCGGGGAGATGCCTCAGTTTGCAAATAAATATGAGGTTCCTTTGTCAATGGAAACATGTGCTAGTGAAATATTGTACCAACAATCATAATACAAAGGACAAGAAAACTAATAATGATGATTGCAAGAATGAAAAGGAAAGCCAAGATAAAAGAAAGTTGTTTTTTTTAAAAACACCAGTTATTATAAGCATGGATGCAACTTAAGAAGTCTTGCACGCAAAGAATATTTGCCAAAAGAATGCAAGTCAAAGCAGAATCATGCAAGGCTATAGCTAGAAAAATAAATTTGGTCTGCCAATTGCCTGCCACAGAATCCTATTAGGATAGAATTCTGATGCATCCCTTCATCAGAATACCATTCTGGTCAGGTGGGGCAGAATTTACTATAACCGGCCTGCCCATTTAATGTCTTATGACCTTTTGCACTGGAAGTTGCTGGAAGTTAGAGAGACAAACAGCGCAGCGCCCTCTAGAGGATATCTGTGTGAACAGGACAAGCAACAATGTGTCTCCTTAACCAATTAGATTGAAGTATTATTAATGAACAGCCCAGAGTATGAATAGTGAATTCAATGTCAAATCAGGTACAGAAAGCATAATGACAAGGGAGAAAGATTAGATTCAGAGTAAAGAGACAAAAAAGCAATTAAAAAAAAAATCTCCAACAATTAAAATCTGAAGGAATGAGACTCCACACTTGTAAAAGTTAATTTTCAGTGTCAGAGAGGTTGTTTGGCAGTAATTAAGACTTATCACGCCGTTAAAAAGGGTACTTAGAAAGAAATAGGCATGCCCTAACTTTCTGTGGTGAGTTTACTCCATATCTACCATGCAAGTCCAAGAACTTCAGGCTGTTCCAATACATTTGAATGGGGAGCCTGATCAAGAGATGCCATTTTCATACAACTTCCGCACATCGCGGACAGTAACTTCCAGATTTTCACGTTTAACTGCGCTCGCCCGAAGTTGCTATCTGATTTACGCATAAATAGCGTTGAGTGCCTCGCCTCACCGTTACTTTTACAATTAATTCTGGCCCATTAACTTGTCTTTTCTTCAGGTGCTGGCATTTCTGTAAATTTTCTGAATGACCTTAAATATTTTTCTGATCTCCACTTGTATGGATTGTTAAACCTCAGCTTTCCAATTGCCTGTTGATGGCTACCTATTCGACCCTGAAAAGGTTAAATCAGGAACAATTGACCCCTTGTATAGACTCCATTGTTATCAATTTCACACTAAACTTAAGAAGTCGTCAGCAAAATTGCAGCCAGATGAGCGAGGAGCTGTAAATTAGCTAACACACAGAATCAATCAGCTGCTGCAATGAGAGCTTTTAAGGTGCTGGACATAATGCTTTTAATGCTCACCTCTGTAGATCTGTAACAGTGCCTGGGCTGGACACACTTGACAGCAGAACTATGGCATATGCCCTCTGACGTGGCACTATTGAAGCCTCATTACAGGAGTCTAGTATGTATGTCTTTTTAAAAAAAATTAAAATACCAAAGAAATTAAATATCCTAGAGTGATATTTTCAGAACCTAAATGTGACTGATATATTTCACCTGTATTTGAGCCCTGTGCGAGGATGTGGCATGTTCTTGCATCGGTAGATCGTGGGGTCCCTGAGGCAACCGTTGTTGGAGGCCATGTCAATTTTTGCTCGTAAGCAGCAGGTTTGCCCATACTCTGTTCCAGTCTTCATCTCTTCCCACATGTGCATGTTCTTCTGCACAGCTGCAGGAAAGAAGTTACATGCAGTGTCAAGAGGATAGGAATTTAAATCTATGGGAGTTAATATTAAAGAACCCCCAACCAAATAAATACAATAGGAATTCTTCCTCCATTACAGCCATGCCTTGGAGCATCTGAAATCTATGGTTTTTTTCCATGTTACGACAATCTGAGAATACTTGTGCACTACAAGGTACAATAGTGAGTTGGTTCCTGCAAGGTTTCATTAATGCATAACTGAGTCTGCCACAGAGGATTGACTTTGTGTTCCGAACTTCCATCACCAGGCATGCCACTTTGCAGCTAATTCCACCCAAAGAACACACCTCGCTTTCCCCAAGGAGGCCATTTGCTTAATGAAAACTAACCTATGGCTTTTTGGTGCATTTTTTTCTAATTAATAAAGTTTTTTCTGAATTGTCATTAAACAAAAAAATATATATTTGTGTGGCATTGATCCAAACAGATCTCAAAAGTCCCAGCTTCGATCAGTGGGGTGTGCTAAATTAGCCAATCATTGCACAATTAGTTTCAATGCCACCAGGCATGGTGGGGGATGGCCGAGATTACTATTCCTGAATGCTATTCAGTGACTTTTGTTGAAAGCTGTATATGAATCACAGACTAGTACAGCCCAGGGAGTCTGCACCAATGTTCCCTCTAAGCTGCGCAGCCACACAGGTTTCTGCTGGCCCCACGCAGCCCGGGACCAGCTTTTCTAATGTTAGTTTCACGCATGCATGAAATTTGTGAATGGGCCACGCAGACCCTTAAAAGGGGCCGCACACCTAGAATAAAAAATTAGGGGGAATATTGATCTGCACCGGCTCTTGCGAAGAGTAATCCCGGTTAGCCCCATTCTTTCCTCATATCCATACAATTTTTTCTCCTTCAAGTATTTATCCAATTCCCTTTTGAAGGCTACGAATGAATCTGTATCCACCACACTATCAGGCAGTGCATTCCAAATCCTAACCACCCGTTGCATAAAAAAGTTTTCTCTCATGTCACCTCTGGTTCTTTTGCTAATCACCTTAAATTTGTGCCCTCTCGTTATCGACCCTTCAGTCATGAGAAAGTCAACCGAGGGCAGAATCAGGTTCAAATATGATGTCCACTGTAGTCAAGAAGCTTACGAACGCATACCATCTAGGCTCATAAGGCAAGGTGCAGGAACCATATCCTAGCATGAATCACTCTTTTTAGGAGAGGTGGGAAAACAAGTGCAGAGAAGAAAAAGATTTGATAGCTAGCAACCCAGACTGATACCAAGCAGAATTTTAATGATACTCACAATTTGCCCTGTGTTTAGACTCAATCCTTTGCTCACGCTCTTGTTTCATTTGATCTGCAGGTGTGTCATCCACGTAAGCTTTCCCATCTCTAATCATTTTGTCTGCATATTGCATTATAATTTCAAAATGATCAGAGGTGTAGGTGAATCGATCAGGTTTTATCTGTAGCATTGAAACATCTTCCAGTATAACCTACAGAAAGCAGTGAACGTTACATACAATTCAACTCCTTATTAGAATGCAATGCAACAAGTTTAAATTTAATTCTGAAGTGCAGGTTGAGAAAAATCTTAAATTCCTCAATTCTGAAGGAAACTGCTTTGAAAGGCTTATAAATTACACTGTTCTGAAAAGTTTTAAAGATAGCTAGGCTCTCAAGTGCCTCAGTTATGTGATGTAGGTTAAAGCTAGAAGTTTTCTGCAAAGGTAAATTGCAACATTTTTGAAATTGAAGGTGGGACACAGCTTGCTGTTTTATGTTCTGTGCCAGAGAGATGGATCCTAAGTTTGGACCTGCAAGTTCTTAATCTTGGACAGTCATCAAGGAAAAAACAGGAAATTAAGCAACTCGCTAGAGTGGAAGAATTTACAGTTTCAAGGGGCTAAATGACTGATTTTCATAGCGGATTTGCTCAGATTTTAATTTGGGGAGGGGGAGGGGCGAGTGGGGGGATTTTAGTTCACTTAGCAATGAGACATCTGTAGTGCTGGGAATCTAAACCATCTAGAAGACTTGGCACTCAGTGTCATAAATCTCAACTTCTACAAGAAGTAACTCAGGAAGTACTACTGAATGGCCAGCTGAGGGCGCCGTCCGAGGAGTATAAATACTCGGGCGTGGGCCCAATTTGGCCAGAGACAATCTGGAAACAGGAAGCTAGTGACTACTAACTAGACCTCCATTTTTTGTTACAAGTCGATTAAAGCCTTGCTTTATGTACAACCAAGTGCGTAGTGAGTCTTTATTAAGTCACTCAGTATGGTCTCAAAACACTGAACTCATTGAACCTAGAAAAATATACTTAAAAAGTTTAAACGATCTAAATATTAAATGAACAATTTTTACAATCAAATGACTATTTGATTGTCAAAATGAAGGATCACTGTGGTTTTATCTATACACAAATGTATTTATTAAATGCATTTCAATAACAACCTTCTCAAAGTCTTCCTTTTCCTTTTCAGGATTGGTGTCATCAAACCTCATGATGAGTTTCCCCTTAAAGCTCACTTGATAATGCTGATTCAGGAGTGCAGCTTTGGCATGTCCAATGTGTAAATAGCTGCAAAGAAATGATAGAAAAACAATGAATAAATACACTTCAATAATAGTACTGCTTACTTTAAACAAAATCAGATTATACTACACTGCAACATCTACAACTCGAAAAACCTTATACTTGATTTAAGGACGACAACAACTTGAATTTATATAGCACCTTTAAGTAGGAAAACATGTCAAGATGCTTCACCAAAACTTAATCAGACAGAAATGGAAGCTGAGCTATTAGGAGTGGTAACCAAGAGCTAGTCAAAGAGGTTGGTTTTAAGGATGCTTAAGGTGGAGAGGCAAAGGAATTTAGGGAAGGAATTCCAGAGCCTGGGGCCTCAGTGGCTAAAGGCACATCCACGAATGGTGGGGTAAGGGGAGGGGTGGGAAATACACAAGAGGCCAGAGTCAGAGGAGCAGAGTGTTCTGGAGGAGGGGTTGTAGGTCTGAAATAGGTTAGAGAGAAGCAAGGCCATGAAGGGAATTAATAATGAGGATAAAATTTTAAATGGAGGCATTGGAGGTCTGGGAGCCATGGGCACCATCAATTTCATCCCACCACTGGACCTCTGACTTCAACTTTGAACACTTTTATAACCTGTTTTTAGGTTCCAATCAGACATTTTTCAAACTCCTTCCCACCCCAAAACATAGTTTCAAACCTCCCCACCCAAAAGTCTGGGTCCCAAATACAACAACTCTTTTCTTTAATTCAAAATATCATCAAGTCCCTCCCTAGGGATACAGGGAGGTATCAAGATATTAATTTTGAAGTATATCTTCTTTCTCCTTGTAATCACTATTTTAAGCTCACTACAGGAAACTTTGTGCTATCCGGCACCCATGGGACCGAGCTACTGCCGTTTTTTTAAAAGCTCCGGATAGACCAGCGTCAATGTTATCAGATAGGAGCTTTTCATCGCAGTATCTGACCACAAACACTGTTGCTCAGCAACAGCTTGTAAACACTCGGCCCAGTAGCTTGGAAGCGTCTCTGAAGCTGTTGCTAAGCGACAAAGACGCTTTCCAGAGCCTGCCTGTGAAAAGCAGAAAAAAAACCTAACCAAAACAGCTGCTGATTTCTGCCGTTAGATCAAAGTTGCCGGACATTCAACTTCCGGAGTTTCCTGTATTCCTCTCCGATGACAATACTCCTTCACTCATCCAGTCACGCTCACATTTTAAGATCCTGACTTCTCGTCACATTCAGTATCTTAAAACCTCACTTCTCCTGTCACCATTTTATGTTCCCCAGTCCAAGATTGACACCATTTTAAAACATGCAACAACTACTGAGGTGAGAAAGTACGTCTATCTTTTGTAATATTTTCCCAATATTCACCTTCCAGGTGATTTGCAACTCCAGCTTAAAGCTAGTCAAATGACTCAACACCAGTTAATACAAACAGAATTGAAGCCATTTAAGACTCAGAGGTTTTTTTAAAAAAAATAAAAGGAAATTTGAACCCGTTAACTCACCCGCTGGCTTCAGGTGGAAACCTTACTACCACTTTCCCGATTTCTGCACCGGGCAGTTCAACAAATTTTCCACGATCCTCCTTCTTCTCATTCATCTGCAAAAATTATGATGCACAAAGATAAGCATTCCTCATTTGGAGCGTATTAACTATAAACTCCCTTTATAAAAGTTTTATCTACTCAATTTAAACCTTTTCTAAAAAAAAAAACACAATCTTGTGGGGGATATAGATAAAAAAGATTTGTTACGGAGAAATGCATTCAAGGTCATGTGTTTTAGAGGAAGACATTGAGCCGTAAAGTGTCGATCCCACAAAATGTATGGCTGAGCAAAATGGCATGTTTTATCAGACTTCTCCAAATTGATTTGGCTAATGCTCAACTGGCTTCAGTATCAATTTACTGACACAAAAACACATTAGGACAAGTATCAAATTGGCAAGTGACTTCTTTTGTACTGTATTATTTTCCTTTCTTCTCCTACATATCCCAGTGCTACATGCCTTCTGGACCAAGACAACAAGCTAGAAAGCAGGATGCACACTTCTGCCAATGTTGCTCTTTCGCTAGCCACTTGGGAGGCATGGGAGAACAATCCAGGGCAAACAGCTCATCAAATATTCCCTTCCACCCTGGAGAGAAACTCCTCCTCATGGCAGCACTGGTGATACTGGGAACTCATCATGTGGTGAATCACAGGTGCAAATATGTTTATGGACAGTTCACTGGATCTGCAACATCCTGCACCACCATGCCACTCCCAAGTGTCTTCTCTGTAATCATATACTGCTGCATTAATACAGATACATTACTATTGTATGCTTTCTGAATAAAATGGAAGGCTAGATAGACACACCTCTAATATTAGAGTAATGAAATGAGACAGTCAACTAAAATAGGGAGGTTCAGTAAAACAAGAAATCTCTGGGAAAGAGGGATACTTAATAAAATACTATAAAAAGGATTGGAGACAGTGAGGATATCTCAATGGGGACAGCAGTTATCTTACCAGATTTAAAACAACAATTTCTATGCCAGCATTAATGATCAGACAGCTCTTAAACTATATTACTATTTCAACTGGTTTACACAAGATTTTAGAAAACGGCACACTTACCACTTTATTCTGTGGTGTTACGATTGCCCATTTTTTGCCCACAGACTGAAATGCATCCTGTGAGCCAAGGAAGTTGTACCAGCGTTTAACATGTGCTGGTATCTTGTTCTGGCTTAGCTGCTTCTGACAAAGGCTACTTTCTGTGGATAACAATATACAGTCTTTATAATAAACGTATTATTGTGGCTATCATTTAGATAGTGGCCATTGAGTCATTTTTACTTTTGTGTCATTAGGTCAGCGTTTAAGTTGCTTTTTCCCCCTCTTTTAATAAGTTATTTTCTACTTTCATTACACTTCATTTACCAATGTGATAAAACTTTTCTCCTCAGTTACATTGCCTAAAAAAAGTTAGTGCAAAACAAAGACATTTTTGGGATACAGTGTTTATGACAGTTCCTTATCCATTCCACTATACATTGTAGAAATAAAATCCAATCACAATGTAATTGGAAAAAAAAAACTTTACAAACTAAAAAAAAACAATTTGGCTCCAAAACTCTCCCCAGCCCAAAAACACATCCTGCCAGACTTCTAAACACCCTAAACTCAAGGTATATCCTCCGTCCCTCAACTACACTTCAAAATCCCCACCCAGCCAGCTGACTTCCCACATTCAGAGGCCTCACAATGCTGATCCCTACTTAGTCCCATACCCTGCTCTAGTATGCATTCCCCAAGACTAGAATTAACAGAAACCGTGTGCCAGAGCTCCAAATTATGTGCAAAAAGAACAGGCTTCTTTCTTCATATAAAAACACCAGCACAACCACTGCTTAGGATGGTCATGACTTTCCCCAACTAACATTTAAAGTTATTTAATATGTCCATTATCTTTTCTTTGTGTTTTTCTTTTTAAACAAACACATTTTACACATTAATCAAGTTCTACTAAAGGCATCACTAAATTAGCAGCTTGGTTCTAACAAGTGTGCATGCGTTTTGTACTTCCCACAGGTAGCCAATAAGTGCGTGCCTTGCTTTTAAACCTTGGAGTCATCAATGTCCCTCATTTTTGCTTTGTTTTGTTGACGCTCATGATATCCTTTGTGGCTACCCATCAATTGTTAATGTAACATTTTAATGTTTCAAGGAACTGTTATAATCTTAGCATCACTTTCAGCATGAAAAAGAATAATTAGCAGGAATTTGCCATATTTCACCCGCCCCCTATAAACATGGACAGCAACAAGCCAGATGAGAAGAGTCACACAACAGCAATACTGGGCAAGGACTAATATTTTTACATCCCCCATGACCTGTGTGCAGTGTAAAATGTGGTATCATATTAAATATTGAACCAAGTTACAGGTTAAATTAAGGCACACCAGTCTTAAAACTGTAGATAAATTCTGAAAGACATACCAATATATTAAATAGCTCCATAACTCTCAACTGACAATCCCAATTGAGTTATAATTAGTTTCACAAGAAAGAGTTTTTTGGGGCGAATTATGCCTCTGAAGGGATATTGGATTTTTTTTTACATTAAAAGGCGCTATAAAAATCTAAGAAGATGTTCTTGTAGTAGTTGTTAGAGAAATCTATCATATTATATGGCTGGCCAGAACGTAGTCTATTCATCACATTTGTAGGTTTTCAGTTGAAAAGATTATTACTGTAACCCAAGAAAATTCAATTTAAAACATTTTGTAATGTCACTGTGAAGTCATGTCTGTAAAAGAATGATTATTTCCTTAAACAAGGGTTAGAAGAATGTTCAATATAATCACCTCAGCATGCATTTATATTTGCATCTTCAAAATTATCAGGCTAAAATAGAGCTCTCCAAAAATACTAACCTAAAATGTACTGCACATACAACTTACAAAAATAAATACATTTTAAACAACACTCTTTTCTTGCCAACCTTTCAATGCTGCCCATACACACAGATCAGCCAGGGTCAATTCATTTCCAACCAGGAATGTCCTGAGAGAGAGTGCACGATCAAGCTCTTGTATTGCTGCAGGGAACAGAGCAGAGCTTGCCAGTCCTGTGTTGCTGAACTCCAACCAGTGATCAACCTGCCAACAAAAGGATTACAACAAAGAATAGTTTTAAAGTTCATCATTTGACATTGGTAATGTCTGCACAGTTGAAGCATGAATGGTAGCTAGCTTAATATAGGGTTTTTATTAAGGCGAGTTTGCTTGGTTCTTAACATTTATCAAAAGATGACATCATTTTTTTATGTTTCAGTGTTGCATAGTTCAAAACGCTCTCTCCAAACACATCCCTTAACTTGGAAGGACTAAAGTATATAATTGGGTGTGATTCACTATTCTAGTGAACACGTTACAATCATTTCAGATACCCACCATTACAATTCACCAAACTCCTAGTGAGAAAAAACGGCATTGTAATTGCCAAGAAAATTTCATGTTTGCTATTATACTTCCCTCACTACAACACAAAAATTCACCTCAACATTTGCGGATGATTTCTTCTTCCGCTCTGCTAATTCTTTTCTCAAAGGCAAAATAACTGTTCTTCCAACCCTACCTAACTTTCTCCCCTGAAAGGATGGGGTGTGGATGAATAGCAGCCTTCACGAACCTTAACACAGATTCAAACAGCCTAGCCACATTCTTTATCTAAGCTCATACATGAGCAACGGCCACTTGCGAAGATACAATGAGTGATTGGAACTGTACCCCAAAGAAATCAATGCCTTCAGGAATTGAAAGAAAAAAAATAGCTGTGGGGGGGAGTTTAACGATAACAAGTATTTACATAAGTTACTATGAAATTGAAGTTTGTTTTCCCACATTAACTTGTAACCGACTTTCCTTATCAAAGGATGCTGAAAGATATAGGTCGCGAAATTTGGGGGTGTAGCGAGGCCCTAAGGCCGGTTTTGATGAAAAAATGGCGGCCGCCTCGTTTCCGGCGCAGAACATGGCAGCCGCCATTTTGGAGGTCGTTAGCGCCGGCGTTGCCTGCACTTGCCTCTCATGCAAATATGCAGATCGTGACGTCAATTGGCATGTAACATCTGAATTGACGCATGGCTGAGATTTTGGACATCGCCGTTCTCCATACCGCCCTCTACAAAGCACACATGGAAGAATGCGTGCAGCAGCACTACAGAGACGCTGCCAGCACTTCTTAAAAGGGACATACACATCTTTCAGTTAAGTTTTGATTTCAGTTTTTGAACTGGATTTTTTTACATTTTATTGGAGTAATGGCTTGGTGCAATACATTTAAAACGTTGAAGTGTGCAGGGAATGCAGCTGGATGCTTGCAAGGCTTTGGATGTTAAAGGAAGGCCACTGGGAACACCACTTGCCCCCAGTCCTGGGGACTCTAGTTGCAGTCCCCCTTGGGTTGCAACATCACATGGAGATGAAGCAGAGGCAGCAAAGGGGACAAGCTGCTCACAGAGGGAAGAGGAGGATGCAGAAGGAAGGAGGCAACTCAGGCAGCCCCTTTCTGGCCGGGATATCCTGGATCAAATCATCCGCCTGCGGTACCAGTAAACACAGCCCCAACTCTCCTTTCACCATTAGTCCCACACCTTACCTTCCCTCTATTACTGACCATCACAGTCCCTCTTGGCCACAATGCTGAAATAAAAGCCACCACAAAGCAAACTTTCCAATCCAACTTTATCCATATATGCATCAAAAAAATCAACTAATCACCCCTTGTGCATTCCCTTAGTGACTGTCTTGCAAGTGCCTTTGCCTATCCTAGTGATCCCAGTGGCTGCAGCATGGCTGGTGGAAGGCTGCTGACTTTCAGTGGGGGAATGGTCTTGCAGGACACCCTCAGGGAGCTGGTGGCTGGGAGTGTAAAATCAAGTGACAGTGTTTCTTCTTCTTCACTCTCCTCTCCCTCTTCTTGGTGAATCACTAGCTAGGCAGGTTGGATTTCTTGGGTGTCTGAAATGAGGAAGGCACAAGGGTACGGTTGTGGTGAGGGGAGGGCGAGAAAGCAAGAAATGCATGCTTACACCACGTGCAGCTTGTACATCAGAAGAGATTGTGGGAGGAGGGGGAAGTGGGATGTGAGAAGGAGGATAACCTATGAGGCTACCAGCATCTTGTATTCTTTCAGCCCCGCCGCTGACCAAGGGCTCAGCCATGCCCCTGCCAAGAATGGCCCCCACCGTCTCATCCAAGGGGGTGAAGTGAAGCTATGAATGAGGTGTGTCTCGTGTTTGGTAGCGACTGTTGGTATGTGAGTGATTCGGTGGGGGGGGTGGGTAGTGGTTCATTGACCAGTGTGTGAGGCAGTTAGTAGGAGACAGCATTTGAAGATGCATTCACTGACCTTGACCATTCGTCTGAGGTCATGAAACTTCTTTGGGCACTGGAGCCAGGTCCTGGGGGCAACACTGCTGGCAGCGACAGCCTCGGTGACCTGGTCCCACATTCTTCTTTCTGGAGGGCCTCCCTGCCCCGTGAGTAGAGGACCTATCTTCCAGTGTTGACCCCCTGCACAAAGCTTGTGTGCTGCTAACGAGACCTTGGGTGCCCCTTCCCTGGCCTGTTGAGCCAGTTGTGTTAGTGCTGAAGCACTTTTACCTTTTTTTTTTAGGTGCAGATGGCAGTTCAGCATCAAGATCTTCAGACTGCCTAGTTTGGAAATGTAATGAAATCTGTTGGTCTTGATCCTGTATTTGTTTTGCACTCATGTATATTACCCTCCCCCACTGTGTATAGTTTCACTTCCTCTTTCCCGACTAACCTGGGAGGTTCCAGGTCTTGGCTCTTGGCTCCGCCCCTGACCTCTCTTACATAAAGATCCCAGGATCTGTATGACTCATTCCTGTGAACCAGTCGGCGTGTTGAGATGTTAGCTCTGATCTTAGTGATTAAAAGCTAACTTGTTTAAGTCTATAACTTCTAGTTTTGTGGTTATTGAAGGCACATCAATTTTAATCACTAAAGAATACTAGGATGGATCGACCCCTAAAACCAGAGCGTCTGGACTTGGATCCACATTCTGCTGAAGCATCAAATCAATTTGGACACTGGCTCAAATGCTTCGAACTCTTCGCGGGGGCCTCATCCGCTAGCGAGGTAGATAAACTGAGTCTACTGACTACTCGCGTAAGTCATCGGATTTATTCGTTCATCCGGGACGCCACCTCTTACACGGAGGCCATCACTATCCTGAAGGCCCAATACCAGAGGCCGGTAAACGAAGTGTACGCCAGACATCTGCTGGCTACACGCAGGCAGCGACCAGAGGAATCAATGGACGATTTCTTACAGGGCCTAAAGGACCTGGTCCGGGACTGTAACTGCAAGGCCGTGACGGCCAACGCATACTCTGACGAATTGGTCCGCGATTCCTTCATCACGGGCCTCAAATCGAATTATATCCGGCAGAGACTGCTGGAGAAGGAGGTCCTGGACTTAAAAAAGGCAGTGGCCACTGCGCGATCGCTGGACGTGACCCAGAGAAACTCTGACTCTTATTCTTCCGGCCATGCGGCCCTCACCGCCTCGTGCGCGCCGAGGGGGCCGCCATCTTGGAATCAGCCATCTTCCCCATCCAGGTCTCAGACCAGCTCTACGCCGCCGGAGTCCCCACACAGAAGTTCACCCAGGAGTCCTACTACAGCGGCAATGTCTCGAGGCCCGAAATGCTACTTCTGCGGCCAGGCCAAGCACCCCAGACAACGATGCCCAGCGAAGGACGCTACATGCTTCAAATGTAAGAAAAAGGGGCATTTTAGCAAAGTCTGCAGGGGGAATCCGATTTCCAACTCTGTCACCGCCTCGTGCGTGCCGTGTGGGCCGCCATCTTGGGATCCGCCACCTTTTCCCGACTCAACGGCCGCCCAGGGCCCAACAGTGGCTTCGATCACGGTGGATCAATCCAGGCCACACCCGTTGACAAAATCCATGATGGACATACAGGTAAACGGGAATTTAACGAAATGTTTAATTGACTGTGGGAGTACCGAGAGTTTTATCCACCCTAGCCTGGTACGGCGGCACTCATTAACGGTAACCCCTACACGGAGCAGAATTGCTATGGCTGCTAAGCCCCACACTTCGGACATTTTGGGCTACTGTGTGGTAACACTGACTGTAAAAGGCACGGACTACAAAGATTTTAAACTCCTCGTGATGCCAGAACTCTGCGTTAATGTAATCTTGGGCCTGGATTTCCAGTGCCACCATGAAAGTGTCACGCTAGCATATGGCGGGTCCCAGCCGCCACTCAGTCTGTGGCCTATCAACCTTAAAAATCAGCCCGCCCTCTTTATTCGCTAATCTCGCTCCGAACTGTAGGCCCATAGCGACCAAAAGTAGATGGTAGAGTCTGGAAGACAGACACTTTATCAAGGCGGAAGTGGACAGACTCCTGCGGGAAGGCATTATTGAATGCAGTACCAGCCCGTGGCGTGCCCAAGTAGTCATAGTTAAAAATAGCGAAAAGAAACGGATGGTAATTGACTACAGCCAGACTGTTAATATTTATACCCAGCTGGACGCCTACCCTTTACCCCGCATATCAAAAATGGTCAACCAGATTGCGCAATACCGAGTCTTCTCGACTATCGACCTCAAATCCGCGTATCGCCAGCTCCCCATTAGAACGGAGGACCGCCCATACACCGCCTTCGAGGCGAACAGGCGCCTCCTCTACCATTTTCTCAGAGTGCCCTTCGGAGTAACAAATGGGGTCTCGGTCTTCCAACGTGAGATGGACCGCATGGTTGACGAGAATAAACTACAAGCTACCTACCCCTATCTGGACAATGTCACTATCTGCGGGCACAACCAGCAAGACCATGATCTAAATCTTGCGAGATTTTTAAAAACTGCCCTAAAGCTGTATCTAACCTACAACGAAGACAAATGTGTCTTCAACACAACCCGTCTCTGTATCCTCGGCTGTGTGGTGGAAGATGGGGTAATTGGACCGGACCCTGACCGATTACGCCCCCAAAAGGAACTGCCCCTGCCACACAATCCCAAAGCTTTAAAAAGGTGCCTGGGATTTTTTTCGTATTATGCCCAATGGGTGCCCAATTACTCTGATAAGGCCCGACCCCTCATTAAATCGACGTCCTTCCCACTATCAGCAGAAGCTCGGGAGGCTTTCACCAGTATTAAACAGGACATTGAAAGGGCTGCAGTGTGTGCAGTGGACGAATGCATTCCCTTTCAAGTCAAAAGCAATGTGTCAGACTTTGCCTTAGCTGCGACCCTCAATCAGGCTGGGAGACCTGTGGCCTTCTTCTCCCGAACCCTTCAGGGACCTGAAATCAGGCACTCTTCTGTCGAGAAGGAGGCACAGGCTATAGTGGAGGCAGTGCGGCACTGGAGACACTACCTAGCCGGCAAACGTTTCACCCTGCTCACCGACCAGCGGTCGGTGGCTTTCATGTTTAATAACAAAGGGGGAAAATCAAGAATGACAAAATACTCAGGTGGAGGATCGAACTATCCACGTTCGACTATGATATTATGTACAGGCCGGGAGCCCTTAATGAACCCCCAGACGCCCTATCGCGGGGAATGTGTGCCAGCATTCATACGGACAAATTACAGGGTCTCCACAACGACCTCTGTCACCCAGGGGTCACCCGACTATACCATTTTATAAAGTCCCGCAATCTGCCCCACTCCATCGAGGAGGTCAGGGCAATGACCAGAGCCTGCCGCATCTGTGCGGAATGCAAGCCTCGTTTCTACAGGCCTGACCGTGCACACCTTATCAAAGCCACACGGCCATTCGAGCGCCTAAGTCTGGACTTCAAGGGACCCCTTCCCTCTGCCGACCGTAACGTATACTTCCTCAATATCATTGATGAATATTCCCGCTTCCCCTTCACCATTCCCTGCCCAGACATGACCAGTGCCACGGTCAAGTGTCTCTGTAATCTATTCTGCATGTTTGGCATGCCGAACTACATACACAGCGATAGGGGGACGTCATTCATGCGTGACAAGCTGCGCCAGTTCTTGCTCTCGAAGGGGATAGCCACTAGCAGAACCACTAGCTACAACCCCCGGGGTAATAGGCAAGTGGAAAGGGAGAATGCTACTGTTTGGAAGGCTGTCACGTTAGCCTTAAAGTCAAAAGGCCTTCCGACCTCCCGCTGGCAGGAAGTCCTCCCAGACGTGCTCCACTCCATAAGGTCTCTGTTATGTACTGCCACTAACGCTACCCCTCACGAAAAGATGTTCCTTTTCCCCCGGAAATCCACCTCGGGCATATCTCTACCCGCGTGGCTGACGTCTCCGGGGACAGTACTATTGCGGAAGCACGTGAGAGGCCATAAAACGGACCCCCTTGTGGAAAAGGTACAGCTCCTCCATGCAAACCCTCAGTACGCCTATATCGAATACTCTGATGGGCGAGAGGACACTGTTTCCATAAAAGACCTCGCTCCCTCGGGGAGCGGAGAGAACGATGGGAGACTACCCGATGAAGACCTACACTACAAAGAGACAGGACGCCCAGAGGTATCAATACCCAACTTTAACCTGGAGGACACTGCAGATAACCTGGAAAACACTGCGGAGGCCCGGACAGCGGAGGAACCAGAATCCACTCCCCTAGAGGCACCCCAACCGGCTTTGCGCCGATCACGGAGAACTGCAAAACTTCCTGACAGACTCACTTATACCAACTTTTAAGAAACATCACCCCGATGGACTAAATCTATAGAAGGGGTGAATGTAATGAAATCTGTTGGTCTTGATCCTGTATTTGTTTTGCACTCATGTATATTACCCTCCCCCACTGTGTATAGTTTCACTTCCTCTTTCCCGACTAACCTGGGAGGTTCCAGGTCTTGGCTCTTGGCTCCGCCCCTGACTTCTCTTACATAAAGATCCCAGGATCTGTATGACTCATTCCTGTGAACCAGTCGGCGTGTTGAGATGTTAGCTCTGATCTTAGTGATTAAAAGACAACTTGTTTAAGTCTATAACTTCTAGTTTTGTGGTTATTGAAGGCCCATCAGGAATGATCTTTAATTTTTTTTGTCATAAGGCAGTTCTCCTCTAAGGGCTAGAGACTGTGTTCAAAATTAACAGCCTTGCTTTAAAAGGAAATACAGTGTCGCTCCAGCGACGTGAACTTGGGCCTCCTGCTGAGTGCAGAGTCTGTCAGCAGCGCGATAGTTGCTGGGTTGTGCGCTAAAATCATTTAAATTAGCAGGCAGCACCAAATTAATGTGCTTTCTAAATGGGCACGAGCCAATCTCGCCCCACGGTGCCCCCGCCCATTTTTGGGCCTCATCAAATTTCCCAGCCGTAGTCTTAAGAAACTCAAACTTTTATATGTAAAACTGGCAAAAACAACTGTTACACAAAACAATTTTGTGCAGACATTTAGCTTTCTAACTTAATGCAACGCCACTGCACCAGTTAGGTAAAATAGTAAGTGACACACTCAAATTGCTTCCATCTGTCTCAACTGGTGTAGGATTACAGAATTTTACAAACAGGCGAGCTGACGTGGCAGTGGAGCCCTACTTTCACTGTACATGCCACATATTCTTCAGATTCACAAACAACCCCAACCAATATAAGCCATTTAGTGAGATTAATATGCAAATTACATACAGCAGAGCCAGTACCTTAAATACCTTCAACATCACCTCAGAAAAATTGAAAATAAAAGACAAAGTTTGAACATATTAATTTAAATCTACAGAACCCACCTAGTATTTAAACACATGGGGTTTCAAAGTAAAAGATCTTTAGGGCTTGTTTAATTAAAATTTTAATTGAAGATTTTTTCTTCAAATTTAAGCTTTAAAGATCAGCTTTAAGAATTATCAGACTAGAATGGTCCAAAAATAATTAAGCCAACATGAAATATGAACAGAGTCTACCTTTCTTAAATTAAAACTGCTTAATTTGAATTGTTAATTAAAATTATTATAGAAAAAAAAATCAACCTATGCTGTTAATTATTAAAATTAAAATTGTTAAATTCATACAATTGGACAATCTGAAATTTTTATAAGCAGAAGTAACTGAACAGGGATAGACTGTACATTAGAATCTCATGCACAAACTGTAAAAAAAAGGGCATAAAATGCTGGGAACACTCAGCAGGTCTGGCAGCACCGTGGAGAGAGAAACAGTTAACGTTTCAGGTTAATGACCCTTCATCAGAACTAGAAAAAGTTGGAGAAGTAACAGATTTTTAAGCAAGTGTGGGGCAGGGAAAGGGAGGAGGGGAACAGCCATAGTCTTAAGAAACTCAAACTTTTATATGTAAAACTGGCAAAAACAGCTGTTACACAAAATAATTTTGTGCAGATATTTAGCTTTCTAACTTAACATTGTAGCTCCACTGCACCAGTTAGTTAAAAATCTGTTACTTCTCCAACTTTTTCCAGTGCTGATGAAGGGTCATCTACCTGAAACGTTAACTGTTTCTCTCTCCATGATGTTGCCTGACCTGCTGAGTGTTTCCAACATGTTCTGTTGTTTCAGATTTCCAGCATCCGTAGTAGTTGGCTATTGTAAAAAAAAGGGGTTGCTCTGTTCACATGAAATAAGCGTCTTAAAGGAGGAGACGTAGAGAGCCAGAGTGGTTCAAGGAGGGAATTCCAGAGCTTAGGACCGAGGCAGCTGAAGGCACGGCTGCCAATGGCAGAGCGAAGAAAATTGGGAATACGCAAGAGGCCAGAATTGGAGAACTGCAGAGATCTTGGAGGGTTGTAGGGCTGGAGGAGGTTACAGAGATAGTGAGGGGCGAGGCCTCTCTATGGGATAGAGTGGAGCTATAGTAGGGGGTGATTTACAGCCAAATACGGAGGAAAAAACAAGTCAGCTGGGAAGGCAGAGCAAATATGTGAAGGCAAAAGGGAATATGGCAAGGCTGGAAGGCATTTATTTTAATGCAAGGAGTCTTGCAAATAAGGTGGATGAACTGAAGTTGTTGTTGAACACATGGGAGTATGATATTGTTGCTATCACGGAGACATGGTTGAGGGAGGGTCAGGACTGGCAGCTCAATATTCCGGGGTATAGAATCTTCAGGCGAGACAGAGGGGGGTGTAAAAGGGGAGGGGGTGTTGCAATATAAATTAAGGAGTCAATTACTGCTGTAAGGAGGGATGATATATTAGCGGGTTCCTCTAATGAGGCCATATGGGTAGAACTTAAAAACAAAAAGGGGGCAAGCACTTTGCTGGGAGTGTACTATAGGCCCCCAAACAGTCAGGGCGAGATAGAGGAACAGATATGTAGGCAAATCTCAGAGAAGTGCGAAAATAATAGGGTAATAATAGTGGGGGATTTCAACTTCCCCAATATTAATTGGGATAGTCAGAGTGTGAAAGGCTTAGAGGGTGCAGAATTCTTAAAGTGCATCCAGGAGAGCTTTTTGAGCCAACATTTAGAAAGTCCTACAAGAGAGGGGGCGGTACTGGACCTAATTCTAGGGAATGTAGCCGGGCAAGTGGTGGAAGTGTCAGTAGGAGAGCATTTTGGCGAGTGACCATAATTCGGTGAGATTTAAGGTGGTCATGGAAAAAGACAAAGACGGCCCAGAAATAAGGGTTCTAAATTGGGGGAAGGCCGATTTTAATATGATACGGCAGGATCTGGCCAAAGTGGACTGGGAGCAGCTACTTATAGGAAAATCCACATCAAAGCAGTGGGAGACTTTCAGAAGGGAAATAGAGAGAGTACAACGCCAACATGTTCCCGTAAAGGTCAAGGGTGGGACCAACAAGCAAAGGGAACCTTGGATGACAAGGGATATACAAAAATGCATTAGGAAAAAAAGGGGGGCTTTTGGCAGTTACAAAAGACTAAAGACGGAGGAAGCCCTAGAGGAGTATAAAAAGTGCAGGGGCATACTTAAAAAAGAAATTAGGAGAGCGAGGAGGGGCCATGAAATAACACTGGCGAGCAAAATAAAGGAAAATCCTAAGATGTTTTATAAGTATATTAAGGGCAAGAGGATAACCAGGGAAAGGGTAGGGCCCATTAGGGACCAAAGTGGCAATCTGTGTGTAGAGCCAGATGATGTAGGCGGGGTTTTAAATGAATTTTTTGCATCTGTGTTCACTATGGAGAAAGACGATGTAGACATAGAAATCGGGCAAGGGGACTGTGACATACTTGAACATATTAGCATCGAGAGGGAGGAGGTACTAGCGGTTTTAGCAGGCCAAAAAGTGGATAAATCCCCAGGCCCGGACGAGATGTATCCCAGGCTGCTGTGTGAGGCAAAGGAGGAGATTGTAGGGGCTCTGACACAAATTTTCAGAATCTCTCTGGCCACAGGGGATGTACCAGAGGACCGGAGAACAGCTAACGTAGTACCATTATTCAAGAAGGGTAGCAGGGATAAACCAGGGAATTACAGGCCAGTGAGCCTAACATCTGTGGTAGGCAAATTATTGGAAAAAATTCTGAGGGACAAAATTAGTCTCCACTTGGAGAGGCAAGGATTAATCGGGGATAGTCAGCATGGCTGTGTCTAGGGTAAATCATGTCTGACCAATCTGATTGAATTTTTCGAGGGGGTGACTAGGTGCGTGGATGAGGGAAATGCTGTGGATGTCATAGAGTTATACAGCACGGATAGAGGCCCTTCGGCCCATCGTGTCCACGCCGGCCATCAAGCCCTGTCTAATCTAATCCCATATTCCAGCATTTGGTCCGTAGCCTTGTATGCTATGGCATTTCAAGTGCTCATCCAAATGCTTCTTAAATGTTGTGAGGGTTCCTGCCTCCACAACCCTTTCAGGCAGTGAGTTCCAGACTCCAACCACCCTCTGGGTGAAAAAGTTCTTTCTCAAATCCCCTCTAAACCTCCCGCCCTTTACCTTGAATCTATGCCCCCTAGTTATTGACCCCTCTACTAAGGGAAAAAGCTCCTCAGCATCCATCCTATCTATGCCCCTCATAATTTTGTACACCTCAATCATGTCCCCCCTCAGCCTCCTCTGCTCCAAGGAAAACAAACCCAATCTGCCCAGTCTCTCTTCATAGCTGAAGCGCTCCAGCCCTGGTAACATCCTGGTGAACCTCCTCTGCACCCTCTCTAACGCGATCACATCCTTCCTGTAGTGTGGCGACCAGAACTGCACACAGTATTCCAGCTGTGGCCTAACCAGTGTTTTATACAGCTCCATCATAACCTCCTTGCTCTTATATTCAATGCCTCGGCTAATGAAGGCAAGTATCCCATATGCCTTTTTTACCACCTTATCCACCTGTTCCGCCGCCTTCAGGGATCTGTGTACTTGCACACCCAGATCCCTCTGACCCTCCGTCTTGCCTAGGGTCTTTCCATTCATTGTGTATTCCCTTGCCTTGTTAGTCCCCCCAAAGTGCATCACCTCGCACTTTTCCAGGTTAAATTCCATCTGCCACTGTTCCGCCCATCTGACCAACCCATCTATATCGTCCTGCAGACTGAGGCTACCCTCCTCGCTATTTACCACCCTACCAATTTTTGTATCATCTGTGAACTTACTGATCATACCTTTTACATTCATATCCAAGTCATTAATGTAGACCACAAACAGCAAGGGACCCAGCTGTGGTACCCCACTGGCCACAGGCTTCCAGTCACAAAAACAACCTTCGACCATCACCCTCTGCCTTCTGCCACTAAGCCAGTTTTGTATCCAATGTGCCAAGGCACCCTGGATTCCATGGGCTCTTACCTTCTTGACCAGTCTCCTGTGCGGGACTTTATCGAAGGCCTTACTGAAATCCATGTATACCACATCCACTGCGTTACCCTCATCCACACACCTAGTCACCCCCTCAAAAAATTCAATCAAATTAGTCAGACATGATCTTCCCTTGACAAAGCCATGTTGACTATCCCTGATTAATCCTTGCCTCTCCAAGTGGAGACTAATTTTGTCCCTCAGAATTTTTCCAATAATTTTCCTACCACTGATGTTAGGCTCACTGGCCTGTAGTTCCCCGGTTTTTCCCTACTACCCTTCTTGAATAATGGTACTACATTAGCGGTTCTCCAGTCCTCTGGCACATCCCCTGTGGCCAGAGAGGTCCTGAATATATGTGTTAGAGCCCCCGCAATCTCCTCCTTTGCCTCACACAGCAGCCTGGGATACATTTCATCCGGGCCTGGGGATTTATCCATTTTTAGGCCAGCTAAAACCGCCAATACCTCCTCCCTCTCGATGTTAATATGTTCGAGCATATCACAGTCCCCCCGCCCTATTTCTATGTCTACATCGTCCTTCTCCATAGTGAAAACAGATGCAAAAAATTCATTTAGAACCCCTCCTACATCTTCCGGCTCCACACACAGATTGCCACTTTTGTCCCTAATGGGCCCTATTTTTTCCCTAGTTATCCTCTTACCCTTAATATACTTATAAAACATCTTCGGATTTTCCTTCATTTTGCTCGCCAGTGTTATTTCATGGCCCCTCCTTGATCTCCTAATTTCTTTTTTAAGTATCCCCCTGCACTTTTTGTACTCCTCCAGGGCTTCCTCCGTCTTTAGCCTTTTGTATCTACCAAAAGCCCTCCTTTTTTTCCTAATCCATTCTCGTATATCCCCTGACATCCACGGTTCCCTGTGGTTTTTGGAACCACCCTTGACCTTTACGGGAACATGTTGCCATTGTATGATCTCAATCTCCCTTCTGAAAGCCTCCCATTGCTCCGATGCGGATTTTCCTACAAGTAGCTGATCCCAGTCCATTTTGGCCAGATCCTGCCTTATCCTATTAAAATCGGCCTTCCCCCAATTTAGAACCTTTATTTCCAGCCCATCCCTGTCCTTTTCCATGACCGCCTTAAATCTCACCATATTATGGTCACTATCACCAAAGTGCTCACCTACTAGCACTTTTTCCACTTGGCCGGCCACATTCCCTAGAATTAGGTCCAGTACCGCCCCCTCTCTTGTAGGACTTTCTACATGCTGGCTCAAAAAGCTCTCCTGGATGCACTTTAAGAATTCTACACCCTCTGAGCCTTTCACACTCTGACTATCCCAGTTAATATTGGGGAAGTTGAAATCCCCCATTATTATTACCCTATTATTTGCACATTTCTCTGAGATTTGCCTACATATCTGTTCCTCTATCTCCCCCTGACTGTTTGGAGGCCTATAGTACACTCCCAGCAAAGTGCTTGCCCCCTTTTTGTTTTTAAGCTCCACCCATATGGCCTCATTAGAGGAACCTGCTAATATATCATCCCTCCTTACTGCAGTAATTGACTCCTTAATTATTACGACACCCCCTCCTCTTATACCTCCCCCTCTGTCTCGCCTGAAGATTCTGTACCCCGGAATATTGAGCTGCCAGTCTTGCCCCTCCCTCAACCATGTCTCCGTGATAGCAACAATATCACACTCCCATGTGTTTATCAACACCTTCAGTTCATCCACCTTATTTGCAAGACTCCTTGCATTAAAATAGATGCCATCCAGCCTTGCCCTTATATATTTGCCCTGTCTACCAAGCTGACTTGATTTTTTCTTTATAATTGGCAGCACATCACCCCCTATTTCAGCTCCCCTCTGTATCCCATCCCCCTGCCATGGTATACATGGACTTCAGTAAGGCTTTTGACAAAGTCCCACATAGGAGACTGGTCAAGAAAGGTAAGAGCCCATGGGATCCAGGGTGCCTTGGCACGTTGGATCCTAAACTGGCTGAGTGGCAGGAGGCAGAGGGTGATGGTCGAAGGTTGCTTTTGTGACTGGAAGCCTGTGTCCAGTGGGGTACCTCAGGGATCGGTGCTGGGTCCCTTGCTGTTTGTGATCTACATAAATGATTTGGATGAGAATGTAAAAGGTATGATCGATCAGTAAGTTCACAGATGACACGAAAATTGGTGGGGTGGTAAATTGCGAGGAGGAAAGCCTCAGGCTACAGGACGATATAAATGGGTTGGTCAGATGGGCGGAAAAGTGGCAAATGGAATTTAACCCTGAAAAGTGCGAGGTGATGCATTTTGGACGGACAAATAAGGCAAGGGAATACACAATGAGTGGTAGGACCCTAGGAAGCACAGAGGGACCTTGGTGTACATGTACATAGATCCCTGAAGGCAGCGGAACAGGTAGATAAGGTGGTTAAAAAGGCATATGGGATACTTGCCTTCATTAGCCGAGGCATAGAATATAAGAACAGGGAGGTTATGATGGAGCTGTACAAAACGCTGGTAAGGCCACAGCTGGAGTACTGTGTGCAGTTCTGGTCGCCTCACTATAGGAAGGATGTGATTGCTTTGGAGAGGGTGCAGAGAAGATTCACCAGGATGTTACCTGGGATGGAGCGCCTCAGCTATGAAGAAAGACTAAACAGGCTGGGGTTGTTTTCCTTGGAGCAAAGAAGGCTGAGGGGGGACCTGATTGAGGTGTACAAAATGATGAGGGGCATAGATAGGGTAGATAAAGAGGAACTTTTCCCCTTAGTAGGGGGGTCAATAACAAGGGGGCATAGATTCAAGGTAAGGGGCAGGAGGTTTAGAGGGGATTTGAGGAGGAACTTTTTCACCCAGAGGGTGGTTGGAGTCTGGAACTCACTGCCTGAAAGGGTGGTAGAGGCAGGAACCCTCACAACATTCAAGAAGCATTTGGATGAGCACTTGAAATGCCACTGCATACAAGGCTATGGACCAAATGCTGGAAAATGGGATTAGATTGGACAGGGCTTGATGGACGGCGCAGACACGATGGGCCGAAGGGCCTCTTTCTGTGCTGTAAAACTCTATGACTATGAGGCCATGGAGTGAGAATTTTAAAAATCAAGGCATTGTCAGTCAATGTAGGTCAGCGAACAATATGGTAATGGGCGAACAGGACTTGGTGCAAGTTAGGATATGGGCAGCAGAGTTTTAGAGGAGCTCAAGTTTATGGAGGGTGCAAGGTAGGAAGAGGCAGAGAGAGCATTGGAACAGTCTAGAGGTGACAAAGGCATGGATGAGGATTTCAGCAGCAGATGAGCTGAGACAGGGACGGTGAAGAGCAATGTTAGAGGTGCATCTTGGTGATGGAGAGAATATGGGGTCAGAACCTCAGCTCAGGATTAAATAGGATGCCAAGGCTGCAGCAGTCTGGTTCAGCCCGACAGTGGCCAGGTAGAGGGATGGAGTCAGTTGCTAAGGAACGGAGTTTGTGGCAGGGTCCAAAGACAATGGCTTCGGTTTTCCCAATATTTAATTGGAGGACATTTCTGCTCACGCAATACTGGATGTTGGACAAGCAGCATGACAAATCAGAGGCAGTGGAGGGGTCAAGAGAGGTGGTGGCGGTGAGGTTGTGCTGGGAGTCGTCAGTGTACATATGGAACCCGACGTCGTGATTTCAGATGATACAGTCGCCGAGGGCAGCATGTAAATCAGAAATAGGAGGGGGTCACAGATAGATCCTTGGGGGGACACCAGAATGCGGGAGTGGGAAGAGAGGCCATTGCAGGTGATTCTCTGGCTACAATTGGATAGATAGGAATGGAACCATGAACCAAAAAGCAGATAGGACTGGGCAAGTGGAAGAAATCATTGCTATGAAGAAGTAAAGAGATGAGAAAATTCAGAGCGCTGTATTAATGGAAAAAGAGCTAAAGGATAAACTACAAGTCAGATAGAGTGATTTAAAGAGAAACTGGATAGCTTCAGTGGGAGACCATATTATTGTAACTGGTTTAGAAATGCATAGAGCCAGATATTGTCAAAGGGAATGACAGTAATTTACTGTTCAAGAACAGACTCCGAGAGGTGTACAATATAGGTAATATCAGTGGAACAGTCATGCCTAAAATCATACTAGTGATCATCCACTAAAACAGAACTTTAAAGAAAATGAGTAGCTTTGAGAGTTAAATCTCCTCTCCACCCACTCTAGTGCAATCACATCCTTCCTGTAATGCGGTGACCAGAACTGCACGCAGTATGTTGGCTGCGGCCTAACTAGTGTTTTATACAGTGCAAGCATAACCTCCCTGCTCTTATATTCTATGCCTCGGCTAATAAAGGCAAGTATCCCATATGCCTTCTTAACCACCTTATCTACCTGTCCTGCTACCTTGAGATCTGTGGACATGCACTCCAAGGTTCCTCTGGTCTTCTGCACTTCTCAGTGTCATACCATTTATTGTGTATTCCCTTGCCTCGTTAGCCCTCCCCAAAATGCATTACCTCACACTTCTCCAGATTGAATTCCATTTGCCACTGTTCTACCCGCCTGACCAGTCCATTGATATCTTCCTGCAGTCTGCAGCTTTCTTCATCATCAACTGCACGGCCAATTTTTGTATCATCTGCAAACTTCTTGATCACACTTCCTACATTGAAGTCCAAATCATTGATATATACCACAAAAGGCAGGAGTGCAGGAAAGGCGGAGCGAGGCGAGAGCGGACCCTATTGTGATGGCGCCGATGAAGATGGCTGCCGTCCTTGCGGGCTCCGTGTGTACCAGGCAGCTAAGTGCCCTTTGCTGCTTGGTGCGCTCGGCTCGTTAAGAAAAAAGCATTTCACTGACTGGATTTCACTTGTTGTATTTGGTTATGTGACAAATAAAATTGAAATTGAAATTGGAATTAAAAAGCAAAGGACCCAGTGCTGAGCCCTGCAGAACCCCACTGGCAACAGCCTTCCAGTCACAAAAACACTCTTCGACCATTACCCTTTGTTTCCTGCCTCTAAGCCAATTTTGGATCCAACTTGCCACTTTGTCTTGGATCCCATGGACTTTTAATTTCGTGACCAGTCTGCCATGCAGGACCTTATCAAAAGCCTTGCTAAAATCAACATAGACTACATCAAACGCACTACCCTCATTGACCCTCCTTGCTAACTCCTCAAAAAATTCAATCAAGTTAGTCAGACTCAACCTTTCCTTAACAAGGTGCTGTGGGTCGTGAATCTTTGGAATTCTCTTCCCCAGAGAGCTGTGGAGGCTGGGTCATTGAATATATTTAAGGTGGAGATAGACAGATTTTTGAAAGGTAAGGGAGTCAAGGGTTATGGGGAGTGGGCAGGGAAGTGGAGTTGAAGCCAAGATCAGATCAGCCATGATCTTATTGAATGGCGGAGCAAGCTCGAGGGGCCAAATTACCTACTCCTGCTCCTACATCTTATGTATATTCTGTGGGCCAGCAGCAGCAGAATTGTATTCCGCCACAATTTGTAACCTCATGGCCCGGCATATCCCTCACTCTACCATTACTATCAAGCCAGGCAACCAACCCTGGTTCAATAAGGAGTGTAGAAGAGCACGATAGCAAAATACTGCAGATGCTGGAAATCCAAAATAACAGAAAATGTTGGAAAAACTCAGCAGACCAGGCAACATCCGTGGAGAGAGAAACAGAGTCAACATTTTGGGTCGAAACCCTTTATCAAGACCATGCTGACTGTCCCTGATTAATCCGTGTCTTTCTAAATGAAGATTTATCCTGTCCCACAGAATTTTTTCCAATAATTCTCCCACCACCGCGGTTAGGCTGACTGGCCTGTAATTACTCAGTCTATCACTTTCTCCCTTTTTAAACAAAGGTACCACGTTCGCAGTCCTCTGCACCACACCTGCAGCCAGAGAGGATTGTAAAATGATGGTCAGAGCCTCTGCTATTTCCTCTCTTACCAGTCTGGGATACATTTCATCCAGGCCTGGGGATTTATACACTTTCAATGATGCTAAACCCCTTAATACTTCCTCTCTCACTATGATTATTTTATCTAATATTTCACATTCCTTCTCCCTGATTGCAATGTCTGCATCGTCCCTCTCTTTTGTGAAAACAGACGCAAAGTATTCATTAAGAACCATACCCATGTCTTCCGCTTCCACACACAGGTTACCTTTATGGTCCCTAATAGGCCCTACTCTTACTTTTGTTATCCTCTTGATGTATTCATAAAACATTTTTGGGTTTTCCTTGCCAATATTTTTTCATGCCCTCTCTTTGCTTTATAATTTCCTTTTTAATTTCACCCCTGCACTTTCTATACTCCTCTAGACTTTCTGCAGTATTGAGTCCTCGGTATCTGTCATAAGCTTCCCTTTTTTTCTTTATCCCTCCCTGTATGCCCTTCGACATACAGGGAGCTCTAGATTTGGTAGTCCGTCCCTTTATCTTTAAAGGGAAAATACTTGCTCTGAACCCTCATTATCCCCTCCTTGAATGCCTCCCACTGCTGAGACACTGATTTACCTTCAAGTTTCTGTCTCCAGTCCACTTTGGCTAAATCACCTCTCAGCTCAGTAAAATTAGCTTTTCCCCAATTGAGAACTTTTATTCCTGGTCCATCCTTGTCCTTTTCCATAACTACCCTAAATCTAACTGAATTATGATCACTACCACCAATATGCTCTCCCCTTTCCACCTGCCCAGCTTCATTCCTTAAAACAAGGTCCAGAAACTTGCAGCAGAAGCAACAGCATAGCATGGGGGTGGAGGCAAGAGGAGTAAAAAAAGAGAAAAGAAAACAGGTATAGACCGGGACAGCTTGATTGGGATACGTGATACCTACAAACCAATAAGATTCGTAGAAGCAGGCACTGCTTCATCACCTGGTTTCCACAGCCAACTATATGGTTGAAGTGACAACATTTTGAAAATTAACAGATAGGTTTTTTTGTATATGTCTGCTTTTCTTTCTAATGTTTATTTCAACAATTATATTTCTACAAAGAAAAGAATTACCTTTATGAATTTTCTGATCAACCATTCAATTTTTATACAAAAAAATTCATCCATGCCTGACTAAAATTTCGCTCGAGAATCCCAACTGAAAGACAGATGTTGCTGATATGAGACCACGTCGGCCCCAGCATCTCACAATCTCACAGGTTGAGCAGTGGCCATCAGTAACAGCAGTGGCGCAGAGGTAAAAGCCCAAGTGAAAGGATTCGCAAATTTCATGTCTCCCCTGAAGATTTACTTTTGGCTTATTGAAGAAACCCTGGCTGGACTGAGTTTAAAATCCAGGGCTCCAAGGCTCAACAAGATGGCTGCGGTCAGCCTCATGGCCAAGGCCTGAAAAGTTCAGGCTTGGGCTGAGAGAAGGAATGTTCCAGAAATTAGAAGGCAGACAGGCCTTCTGCATTTATGTATGAGAAGCAAACAAGTGGCATTCGGGCCTCTGATTAAGACCCATCAAGGCCGTTTGCACAATCAACGGGTAATAGCTGCATTCAGACCTTCGTTAGAGGACATCAACACTGCTTGCAAACGATCAACGGGGCATTCAAACTGGAATGGCCCCATCACAAGACCAGTTAGACAAAGGGGAACACTTATGAGACGTTTAAAATCCGATTAACCGGCCATCCAGGTCAATGGGCGCAGATCGTTTTCCTTTGTATAAGCTTCAACACGTCCAGGTCAGACAAAGAAACAGGCTGATCTGGTGAGTGATAAGGGCTCCCAGAAAGGGGTATAAGTAGTCCGTCAGGAAACCATCTCTCGCTCACTCTCGCCTGGACTCCGGTGCCCTGCCTTACCATCAAGAAGATCGACGACGAAGAGCCCGTCCAGGGAAGCAGGATACCGGCAGTTACATTTGAATCACTGGGGTATCTCTGCTCTGAGCGGTGAAAACCCTAAAGACATCGGCAGGCAACGGGGCACGGAGCAGGCGTTCTAACATCCAAGACTGGTGAGCATAAATTTTCTGGCCCATCGCAAGACAACTTAGATAGGTGTAAAGGGTGGGAGTTAAGGGGATTGCTAAAATTGTCATTTTAGTCATTTTCCCTCAATGTGTCCGTTTCTCCTCCCCCGCTAAGTGTAATTGTGTTGCATCCATAGTAATTTTCTCTGTATAGTGGTTATTTCTCTATTTTAATAAACATTGGTTTTCTTTGCACCAAACCACTGGTCTCGTTTTGTTTATATCGCTGCTCGTAATAAGTCCGGTGATCAGAACCAGAGGGGAAGCGATTCGAACCGCACGGGGCTGGAGCAGCTCAGATACGCCTGACTGGCCAGACACAAACCCCAAGCCAAAACCCCCTACACAAGCCACATAAATCCCCATGTAAAGTCACAGGAAATTCACTAAATTTATTTAAAAATCAAATCTGTTTTAAGGAACTGTGGAAGGCAAGTAAAAACAATACATTTCCTTCCACATTAGAAAGGGTAATTAAAAAGGCAAATCATACTGATTAAATCCTCATCTGAAAATACAGCCAGCAACCAGTACCTCCTGGAATTTAAGACAAATATAGCCACCAGGAGCCTTCGTCTTAAAAGCAGAAATTTCGATCGAAAAAATACTCCGAGAATGTATACCCTATCATTGCTGCTACCAGATACAAAAATCGGTTCAGAAGAGCCAGTTGATTGAGAAGTTTTTTTTCCCCCTCAGTTGTAGCACCATTTCACTGACTGGATTTCACGTGTTGTATTTGGTTATGTGACAAATAAAATTGAATTACACACGCAAAGACAGTTCAGTTCATCCTCAAGGTTGGACAAGTTTGTTCCAAATGACAAGACAGAGCTGGAGATTTAATACTGCTTTGGCTGCATGTGGAAGTTATCCAAGGGGATGTATTAATCATTTTTTTCACCATTCTGAGGGTCAACCTCTTACCTCAGTGTGTTCCAGCAGATTGGAGCCATAGAGCTTATTTTCCATAGCAACTCGAGCCAGGTAACGAACAATGGAATTCACATCATTAAACGCCACATCTCTGTAAAATTGAAAATAGAGCATACTGCAGTGGCAACACAATAATCAACAACTTTTTACGATAAACTACTCAAAGGTAAATATAAATAAATGAAATTCTATCATTTTTAAAAATCCATTTGGTAGCGTTATCCAATTAATCCCACTCCCCATAGCCCTGTAAATGTTTTCCCTGCAATTATTTATCCAATTCTCTTTTGAATGTTACAATTAAATCTGCTTCCACCACCATTTCAGGCAGTGCATTCCATTCCAGATCACAACAACTCGCTGTGTAAAAAAAAAAAAAATGTTTCCTCATGCCGCCTCTGGTTCTTTTGCCAATCACCTTAAATCTGTGTCCCCTGGTTTACGACCCTTCTGCCACTGGAAACAGTCTCTCTTTATTTACTCGATCAAAACCATTCATGATTTTAAACACCTCCATCAACTCTCCTCTTAACCTTCTCTGCTCCAAGGAGAGCAACCATCATTACGATAATGGAATTATGTAAAATATCAGGTCTCAGAGATAGAATTTCAAATACTGTATTGACCATCGTGCCTCTGGCATAGAAATCTCACTTTACCAATTTTATAATAGATGTTTAATATCCTGTTCAGCACATGCCGTTAACAATTTCAAAAATCTCTGATTGCATCAAATTGTGGTTGCAGGATTTATTCAATGCCAGTTGCTGAAGTTCAGCAATGCCCTTTTTCTCCTTTAATCAAAAACTCACTTGTTTTTCTTAAACAGTTCAAAAAATAAATCCTACCTGTGGTTTGGTGTATTCATTTTTGTAATTTCAATACATTGGGGGAACAGGGATGACAGTACACCTGCTAGCACATTGAGTTGGATGTAAATTAAATACTTTTTAAAAAAATCAGCTGAGCCCTAAAGCTGCAGTACTTTGCTTCAGCACTGGTAATACAATTGTACAGGGCCTTGGTGAGACCACACCTGGAGTACTGTGCACAGTTCCGGTCTCCTTATTTAAGGAAGGATATACTTGCCTTAGAGGCGGTGCAACAAAGGTTCACTAGATTGATTCCTGGGATGAGAGGGTTGTCCTATGAGGGGAGATTGAGTAGATTGGGCCTATACTCTCTGGAGTTTAGAAGAATGAGAGATGATCTAATTGAAACATTCGAGATTCTGAAGGGGATTGATAGGGTAGCTGCTGAGAGGTTGTTTCCCCTGGCTGAAGTGTCTAGAACGAGGGGGCATAGTCTCAGGATAAGGGGCCGGCCTTTTAAGACTGAGATGAGGAGGAACTTCTTCACTCAGAGGGTTGTGAATCTTTGGAATTCTCTGCCCCAAAGTGCTGTGGATGCTCAGTCGTTGAGTATATTCAAGGCTGAGATCGATAGATTTTTGGACTCCAGAAGAATCAAGGGATATGGGGATAGGGCGGGAAAGTGGAGTTGAGGTCGAAGATCAGCCATGATCTTATTGAATGGCGGAGCAGGTTCGAGGGGCCATATGGCCCACTCCTGCTGCTAATTTTTATGTTCTTACCTACTATATTAAAAAGATAATATGACTGAAAACCAAGTACTATAGAAACATAGTTCCTTCATCGTCATTGGGTCAAACTCCTGGAACTCCCGTCCTAACAGCACTGTGGGAGTACCTTCATCACGGACTACAGCGATTCAAGAAGGCAGCTCACCACCGCCTTCTCAAGGGCAACTAGGGATGGGCAATAAATGCTGGCATTGCCAGCGAAGCCCACATCCCATGAACGAATTAAAAAAAAGGAACAAGGGCAGGCCATGCAACCTGTTGAGCCTGTTCCACCATTTATTCAGATCATGGATTATCTGTACTTGAACTACATTTAATCACCTTTGCTCCATGTCCTTTCATACCCTTACCTAATAAAAATCTATCAATCTCAGTCTTGAAAGTTTCAATTGACCCAGAATCCAAATCCTTTTGGGGAGAGAGTTCCAGATCTCTACTGCCCTTTGTAAGAAAAAGTGCTTCCTGATTTCACTCCTAAATGGCCCAGCTCTAATTTTAAGATTATGCCCTCTTGTTCTGGTTGATAATGACATTTTATTAACTAAAACACTAATGATTGTTGCAGCTTTGAGGGAATTAGTCAACTAATACAACAGCTTACATGTACGGAACACATTTCATACAGAACATCTCAAGATGCTTTGCAGAAGCAGCAGTAGACATTAAGCAGGAAACATAAGAACATAAGAAATAGGAGCAGGAGTAGGCCAATCGGCCCCTCGAGCCTGCTCCGCCATTCAATAAGATCATGGCTGATCTGATCCTAACCGCCAATCCACTATCACAGAACCATCTCCTGAATCTAACAGAATTAGACACACGAAATAGGAGCAGGATCAGGCTACACGGCCCCTGGGCCCGCTCCGCTACCCACAGGGCCATGACCGATCCGAACCTAGACTCATGTCCAAATTCCTGCCCGCTCCCCATAACCCTTAATTCCCTTTACTTCTAGGAAACTGTCTATTTCTGTTTTAAATTTATGTAATGATGTAGCTTCTACAGCTTTTTGGGGCAGCATATTCCATGGACCTACCACCCTCTGAGTGAAGTAGTTCCTCCTCATCTCAGTTTTGAAAGAGCAGCCCCTTATTCTAAGACTATGCCCCCTAGTTCTAGTTTCACCCATCATCGGGAACATCCTCCCCGCATCCACCCGATCCAACCCCTTCACAATCTTATATGTTTCAATAAGATCGCCTCTCATTCTTCTGAACTCCAATGAGTAGAGTCCCAATCTACTCAACCTCTCCTCATATGTCCATCCCCTCATCCCCGGGATTAACCGAGTGAACCTTCTTTGCACTGACTCGAGAGCAAGTATGTCCTTTCTCAAGTATGGACACCAAAACTGTACGCAGTATTCCAGGCAAGTGGGGGTAGGTGATCAAAAGCACAGACAAGGATATAGATTGTGAGCAGTCTTTTGAAAGAGTTGAAATAGGTACAAAGGCAAAGAGAACAAGAAAGTACAAGGGATAGTGGCTGAAGAGTATCTTCGGTAAAATGAGAAAACTACAAGGGAGGGTTCGGGGGAAGTGAAGAGAAATGCAAACTAGTGAAGAGGTGTATGCTACTGGATGAGACTACTACCAAAGATGGGGTCATCCCCCTTCATCTTTATCATCAAAATAGGTCTGTGTCAGTTCATGGGATCTGACGTATTGATCATTGAAAATGCTATCACCAATCTACAATAAACCCAATAACCGAGTTCCTGTTCTACAGTAATGCTGACATTTCAGTAACAGCGGATATTCAAATGTACTTTCAGTTTGCTCGCAGGGCATTTAAATATTTATTGACTGAAGCATACAGTCTTAAGTGAAACAATTCTGAACGGCCCAGATGCACATTTACCAGTGTGCAAAGCATAAATCAGCCAGGTCACTGTTACATACCTCCAAGTGGTCAGTTGCAGAGCAGCACTGACAGAGGCCTAGGAACAGATTTCCTGCCCATCGTCCTCCATGCATGGAGAGCATCTCTAAGCACCAATACTTCATTAGTACAGCATATTGTAAGAGATAATCATTTCCAGAAGAATGAACGAGTGACCGTTAAATTTTGAAGTGGTAACAATCCCATGATTAAAAAGCTTGGCCGGCCCAGCCAGCTAAAATGGCAGCAGCAGCTGCAACTAAGTCTCCGCCTACTGGGACACTTACTCAGAAATTCGCAGAATGTTCTCTTTGCCCTTTTCAACCAACACAGTGACATAATCTTTTACGTGTTCCACAGTTAATAATGCGCCTGAAAGAGAGAACAACTTCATTCTAAGCTCATGTTCACATCAGTTTTATATCAAATACACAATTTGAGAGAACAGCAGCAACTATTCACACACACTGAATAAAAAGAGTAAGGAAATCACAGTTACACACAATACCGTACTTAGTACACAAATGCTCCTATGACTTTTGCAGTAAACAGCTAGGGTATAAATTGAGATGCACTGACCATAAGGAAATTATAGCAGCTTCTTAAATATTAATTGTCTGATCTGCAATATACAATTCTTCTGGTCAATGTTTGCAAAATCGTGATTTGAATACTCAAATTAACTCATGCTTGATATCGATTTAAATCTATATTTGCTATCACAAACTCTCCCCTCCCTTTATTTGCAAAAATAATTTCTTTACTGGCCCCGCATGGAAAAGGTTTACTGTTTCTTCCCTAAAAATGAAAGTATGACAATTGTCAACTCCAACCAGAAATGTAATATTGTGTTTCAAAAAAATTTGTACAAATGGATTTTTTTTTTGATTATCTAGAAATTGGCTGATTATAAAGACATTACAGGGCTCAAAATTGCCAAGACACTTCAAATAAACTGCTTTCAACTCTGGGCAATGGCTCCCATAATAGTTTTGCAAATGTTGTTGCATTGGCATTTCAAAATAACACCATCAATCCTCCCTAAAAGCTTTCTGTTGCTGTTTCTGCTAAATCTTACATTATTCAAGTTTAGCACTCATCTAAAAAGTGAAAAGGATGTGAACTTCCACAATTCCACGCTGCATTTTAATAGGCCTGGAACAGGTCACCTGCCATCTCGCAGTTAAGAACGGTGCATGGGGGAACCTCAAAGCTACAGGAATGGGAAGATTTTGAGACATTAAGTTGTACATCAAACAGAATAATAAAGCATAAATACTAGCTTATTTACTTAAGTTTCTAAAATAAAAATAGAAATGCATCAATCATTAGTTCGGCATCCAGCCGAGTTCTACTGGCTAGTGGAATTGCTGCATTGCAGATTGGATGCAAGGTGAAATGTCATCTGCAGTAATACATAAACCACTGACCTATCCACCCAATCCTCTGATGCTAGACAGCACTACAGGTGTGTAGAAAAAGGAGCCACCATTTACAAGCAGCCACCTCATACCAACCTTTCACTGGATAGGTCAAGGATCAGAGATGTGTGTGGTATTTTCAGTAGCAACTCACCTTGCCAGTGTGCACCTCATCTGCAGTGCAGCGATTCCACTAATCGGAGCAGCTAGATTGGCTGCTCACACAATTAATGCCGACAGTCTCTTACTACTTTAAGAAAAATTTATTTTAGTTGCAAAATAACAGGTTAGAAGACTTATAATTGGATCCATCTTTTAGGCTTTCTTTACACAATACTGCAGTATCATTCAAGAACCAATCCAAGCAGATTAGTTATATCATGTGGGAGAGACAAGAGTGACCTGCTCATCTTACTTAGTCACCTACTTCAGACAGAGAAGCATACGGCCTACACAGCTTCGTTTTTTCCACTGGTGGAGATGTGATAATGGATCCAAAATGCAGAGGGGATGGATTTTTTTTTCAAACAAAAAATCAAGTAATTAACCTCAATTTAAAAAAAAGGCATTGATAAGGAATTTTGCCCATTGTCCCTCACAAACCCAATTTTTGTTTGTATTCAGTTAAGCGAACAATAGTGAACTGCTGTATATTACAAAATAACAACAGAAAATGCTGGAAAAACTCAGCAGGCCAGGCAACATCCGTGGAGAGAAAATAGAGTCAACGTTTCGGATGAAAACCCTTTGTCAAGACTTTAAGCACAGTACTGAAGGGCAGCTGGCACCACAAGAACAAGTTACCACCTTCAGGAGAGGAGGGTAGGTCAACTCAGAACAGAATTACATCACACTGATCAAGAATCTCCAAATTAAATTGTTGAAAATTCCTGCTTGCTCGATATGGAATGCATGCTCTCAACCCATAGGGACAATCCCCATTTACCTAAATGCAGAATACTTGGGTACAGATGGCAAAAGTCAAGGTTCAGAGAGGCCAACCGCCCCACCCCCCTAACCAAAGTGTGTATAGAGTGCTCATATCAATGAGTATTGGTTTAATATCAGAGTGCTCGTATAGCTAGCATCACTACCAGTTAGGGCATTGGGTTGCAACATTAGCTGTAGACAATTCAGAAGAATCCGATACAATGACAGGTCTATCTCTCCAAGTCCCAGTGAGCAAAACCATCATCACTGCCCTACAGTACTGCAGACTTGCTTGTCCAAAGAGATCCTGACTATCTCCTAGCCTTCCCTTTGCAGGAGCATAAAAATAAATATGAACCCATTCCTTCCCCATTATTGCCACCCTACTCTCTTTAGCTGGGAAGTATTACGGAAATTTCTATAAATAAATTAATGCCACGTCACTGTTTCAGAACAGTCTTCTAAATAAAATGCAGTTTGTTATAAGCAACAAGTTTTTTTTATAAATTACTAAAACCACACCCATTCATCGTCCAATTAAAAATTAGTCTGCACAGCATGATACGTGGTTATCAAACCTCCAGAAAATAAACTACACCACGCATTCACCCCCTTAAAAATATTTATGCAAACTCTGGTGATTTTCAATAAAATCTAAAATCTCTATTTTATTAAAAGAGGGAGAATAATTAAACTTGCATGATTTAAATTTCACTGGTTGAAATCATTTTAGAAGAAATAATCACGTAAAAATTTTTTATTAAAAAAATGATTATAACGCAAGGATTGTCATAATCAATGTAGACAATGATAAAAGTGCCAAACTAATTAAACGGGCAAATCCAAAGTATATTAACAATGCTGGTTTTATATATTTAGGCAGATTCCTTAAGAAATACTAACTGCAATATATTGGACATATACAATTATAAGAAGTGAAAGTGAAAGTAGATTAACACAAGGCAAAAAAATGAAAACGTTGTAAAACTGAGAGAACAAAAATGCTGGCGAAGGGTCTGTGCCCGAAACGTTAACCCGTCTTTCCTCTTTTCAGATACTGTGAGTTCACACAATTTTCTGCTTTTTTATGTCAGAAGATAAACACAACTGACTAATTCTACTTCAAGGCTCGCCATACTAAAGCGCAGAGTCCCCTCCTCCAGGACACCGCTGGTAATCGCAGACTCCAGGATCAGGCTGGAGCTGCCTGCCTGTCCCGCATATGATGCAATAATACCGTGTGCTGGGCTGGGCTGTGCCGGGCCGAGCGCTGCAGGCGGCTGAACTCCTCGCCATCAGCCCGCACCGGCCGCTTACCGACCACACACACTCACCTAATGGAGGGCTGGAAACGTCCACTGACAGACTCAGAGCCATCTGCTGTCCCGTTAATTGCCGCAGTCCTACTGACAGCCGCCTCTCTCCGGCTGCTTCTCCCAAGCTTGCTCCCGCGGTGAAGCGACACCGGCACCACTTCCGGGCGCTACAGCCAAAGCCTTCCCCCCCACCCCACAGCAACACTACTTCCGGCACCACCATCATTCCCCTTCCCCATCGCACACACTGCCCAGTCCTCACAGAGGAATTAAAACAGTTCTGGTGTTAAAACAATCACTTTAATCTGTTGAAACCAGCGCTGGGTGATTAAAAAAAGCAACAGTGAAAACCTATTTACACCTGGTTTTATTTTTAGACGGAGATCGTCAGCTGGTAAAATGTTCCAGTAGTCTGCCACGTATTTACCCAGCCCCAAGCTGGACAGGCAAGGGGTTTGGAGTGGGGAGCATCAGTTCTGATGTTCGTCATTGCAACTCTTAAAAGGCGAATATTTCCACATCATACATCACAGAAGCAAGTGAAAAATTGATTTCTATTTTCAAATCTGAATAAATTTGGGGCTAACAGTAGTGGTGGAAAGAAACATTGAAAGAGCTAGCAGTTAGTATAAAAGAAAATAGACTTTTTATAAGGGAGGGTTGGAATTCATGGATGAAGAGCAAATCTAATTGTGGTTTAAAAGGAATTGATTCTGAAAAAAATAGCAGAACTCAAAGAAATATGTCACTGAGACCTGATGGCACATAACCTAGGCTTTTGAAGGAAGCCTGAATGGAGGTAACAGGTTCTGACCTCAATCTTTTAATCCTCTTTACCTATGCACATTGTATCAGGGTATTTGAAGGCAGCCAATGTAACATATCTGTTAAAGAGAGAATAATAAATAAAAAGGATGAGTTAGTCTAACGTTACCTGTGAGTAAGCTTTTAGAATCAATAACTTGCTTCTAAATGCTCACTAATTTGATATCGTGGGATAATCATGGACATCCAGCATGGATTTGTTAAATAGCAAGCCATGTTTGACAAATTTAATAAGAGATTTTTGAAGAGCTGACCTAACTGGATAAAGGCAATGCAGTGTATACGGATTTACAAAATGGGTACAATAAGGTGTCTCAATACAAAAATTCAAGTGTATGGTAGAAGAAATATAGCAAAATGGATAGAAAATTGGTTGACAGACAGGAAGCAAAAGGTTAGGGTTAATGGATGTAGTTTGGATTGGAGAAAGGATGAATATATTGAACTTGAGGTTAGTGCTGGGTCCACTTCTCACTATGCACAGATGATTTAGACTTGGGTATACGGAGCACAAGCTCAGGTTGCTGAAGGATAGACGTCAGAGGTTTGAGAAATAGTGGAGAGGACTAAGAGGCTTTAGGAGGACACAGAAATAATAATAGGCAGATGCAATTTAATAGATGGATGTAAAGTGATGCATTTTAGGTGGAAAAATAAGGCTTGGGAGCATAAAGTCAATGGAATGACACTGAAGATTGTGGATGAACAGGAAGACTATGGATACTCTCAATCATCAGCAAAGTGATGGAAGGTGCTGTCAACAGTACTATTAAGCGGCACTTACTCACCAATAACCTGCTCACTGATGCTCAGTTTGGGTTCCGCCAGGACCACTCTGCACCAGACCGCATTACAACCTTGGCCCAAACATGAAAAAAAGAGCTGAATTCTAGAGGTGAGATGAGAGTGACTACCCTTGACATCAAGGAGCCCTAGCAAAATTGAAGTCAATGGGAAACAAGGGAAAAACTCTCCAATGGCTGAAGTCATACCTAGCACAAAGGAAGGTGGTTGTGGTTGTTGGAGGCCAATCATCTCAGCCCCAGGACATTGCTGCAGGAGTTCCTCAGGGTCGTGTCCTAGGCCTAACCATCTTCAGCTGCTTCATCAATGACCTTCCCTGAATCATAAGGTCAGAAGTGGGGATGTTCGCTGATGATTGCAGTGTTCAGTTTCATTCGCAACTCCTCAGATAATGAAGCAGTTCGTGCCTGCATGCAGCAAGGCATTCAGGCTTGGGCTAATAAGTGGCAAGTAACATTCGTACCACACAAGTGTCAGGCAATGACCATCTCCAACAAGGGAGTCTAACCAGCTACCCTTGACATTCAACAGCATTACCATCGCTGAATCCCCCACCATAAACATCCTGAGGGTCACCATTGACCAGAAATTTAACTGGACTAGCCACAAATACTGTGGCTACAAGAGTAGGTCAGAGGCTGGGTATTCTGCGGCTCCTGACTCCCCAAAGTCTTTCCACCATCTACAAGGCACAAATCAGGAGTGTGATGGAATACTCTCCACTTGCCTGGATGAGTGCAGCTCCAACACTCAAGAAGCTCGACGGCATCCAGGACAAAGCACCTCGCTTGATTGGCACCCCATCCACCACCTTAAACATTGACTCCTTCCACCACCGGTGTACTGTGGCTGCAGTGTGTACCATCTACAAGATGTACTGCAACAACTTGCCAAGTCTTCTTCGACAGCACCTCCCAAACCCGCGACCTCTACCGCCTAGAAGGACAAAGGAAGCAGGCACATGGGAACACCATCACCTTCAAGTTCCCTTCCAAGTCACACACCATCCTGACTTGGAAATTTATCACCGTTCCTTCGTCGTCGCTGGGTCAAAAGCCAGGAACTCCCTCCCTAACAGCACGATGGGAGTACCTTCACCACACGGACTGCAGCAGCTCAAGGCGGTGGCTCAGCACCACCTTCTCAAGGGCAATTAGGGATGGGCACTAAATGCTGGCCTTGCCAGCGACACCCACATCCAGTGAACGAATAAAAAGAAAACTATAGTTATGAGGAGAAACTTGAGACACTGACCCAGTAGAAATAGTCCCAGAGAAAGCTGAAGAGGATTAAAAGAGGTTTTTCAAATTATGAAAAGATTCCAATAGGGTGAATAAGACTTTCATCTGGTTGCGGAGTCAGTGACAATTGATCATCAATTTAAAATTATCACTAAGAGAATGAGATTAGGAGAAACTTATTCATGCAGAAAGTTGTTGAGCATGGAATGCTTTGCCAGAGAGTTGAGGAGCATCTTTTAAAGGGAAGAGGAAATAAACATTTAAAGCAGGGGCTATAATGAGAGCAGGGCAGTGGGATTAGTTTTGTTATGCTGTAGTAAAGAGCTGGCACAGGCGCAGTGGGCAAAATGGCCTCCTACGCTGTAAACCTTTATAGTTTAATTGTACATTTAAACATCTTTTATATTTTTGAAATTTCTAGAAAGCCCACTCAAAATCAGATTGGTGACTGGGAAGCGTACTCTGCCCTCCAGAGTGAGCATCAAGAAAATGTTTAGAATCAGCAAAAGAGCCGTTTAATTTCTAAAACTAAAATAGTTACCTCAATGGGTTATATGGTAAAGCCATTGTGTAATTAAGCTAAACAGTCCAAAACGGCTCAGATTCAATTCGCAATCTGTGTTGCTTACATGCCAATTGTCAGCTTCACATACTGAATGCATTTTGTTGGTCCAGTCTTCAGCAGCGCCACTGTTACTTGAGTGATGCTGCATAATATTGACATGAATTTTCAGGAGAACAAGAGTTTCCACCGACAGTATGCAGAGGGAAATGGATGATTTGAAGAGAAGTGGAAAGGAATGGTACTGAAGGGGAGAAGATGAAGGACTCAGAAGCTGCAAGCAGTGCTTTGGTGGGGGGAAAGAAAAGAAGGGGCAGGTGAAAGAATGCCAACATGGAGGAGGAGGGAGGGAAGAAAAGAGCCAACATCAACAGTGGAGGGGGAAGGATAATGCAGGTTGAATGTCGATAATGGGTGTTTCCATGGGCACTGGGCAGGCAGGTACCAGAGATGTGGCTGAAATGATGTTTGTGTCCAACTGGCCCATGCACGTGACGTGCCCTATTCAAAGTGGGGTCAGTGCTGGATGGCACCGCTGTAACTAGTTGAATTATGGGAGGGAAGAACTGTGCTAGTAGGAACTGGAAAGATTGGAGAAGAGATTCTAGATTATACTTTTGGATTGGAAAATTACAAATATCACTCCATTATTTAGGAAAGGAGGGAGGCAATATAAATATCAATGGGATTCAACTGCAGTTTTTTTCTTTAGAGTTCCAGCTCACTAGCAGTACATTTTCCTCTGCACTAGTTTTAGCTAAAAAAAAACCTCAAGCATTAAAATTGCAGGAAGCAAAATGTACCCTCAGTTTTTAATTCTAGTTTCAGTACATGGCACTGTGCATCCACTACTGGAGGACAGTGAATTAATTTTTGAACTTCTTAGAACACAGAAGATGCAAGAAAAATTGTAAATGAGGACAACAGCTCTTTTCTGTTTGATATGTTAGCATGAAATGCAGCTATTATTAAACATGGTCCAAACCTGGTCACTCAATGATAACAGTGTCACATCTACTTAGATGATACTTGCAGTGAAGATCCCAGACTGAACATGCACATTGGGAATGTGAGACAATCATTACCCAGTATTGCAGCTTGAAAGGAGTCCTGCATCCTTTAAATCCAGCTTCCAACTTAAGTTTGATACATTCGGCACAGTCACGTTAGTATTTTGCAGCTCGTCGGTAATACGGACGGAGTTTTCCAGGTCAGGATTTTTATTTCAAGTGTTAATGAAACCCAAGATTATCATTTTTTCCCCTTTGTCTAAAGGATAAAAACATACTGTACCTATACCTTTCTAAAAATCAATCATTCAATATGTTCATACAGTCAGCTCTACCATTCACCAGCTTTACAGTTTAAGAAAAAATTCAAGCTACTTTGTGGGCCATCACAGTACTAAGTGTAGTTATATTTTGTAAGTGGAGATTTTTTTAAAGAACAAAAAGGGTATATGCATGTACTGATCTTCATTTTGTGGCAGTGACTGCCCATAGCAGGATAAACCATCTCTTTAAAAATGCACAGTAAAGTATCACTTGAAATTTATTCAATTCAATGATGTAAAATATAATTTAAAGAAATTACATTTTCTTGCAAACATTCACTCGTTTTTCCAACTAGAAAATGTAAAAATAAGGATCAAGGATCTATTCATAGAACGTGTTGGCAACCTAATTTTCCCCCAGTGCAGAAAGGCACAAACATCAATGTGGATTTAGGTTGGTCAATGAGGACAACATTCAATACAAGGTTACCAGTGAAAATGAAGTGCAAATATATTTGCGTAGAACCATATTAAAATGAATATTCTATTCAATTCAGAAAGCTCAAGACGACAAATCAATTTGATACAAGCTGCAGGTTAAAAAACTACAGCAAAAATTTCTGGAATAAGCATCAGCTCTGATGACCCGAGGTGTATGAGATGGGAGCTCGACTAAACTCTGCACCAACACGGAACAGACAGAAGCTCTGCAGATCAGTATCTGTATTAGAGTAATAATTTGAAGATTACAATTTATTTGAACAGTATAGAAAACTAACCCCAAGAACATTCTGGTCACTCAATAGGTTACCAAGGCAGCATATTACAACTTTTTAGGGGACTAGGCTTGTTTTAACAGAATCAGGAACACGACTTGCATAATAGTCAAAATTCTTCAACGTTGCAAGGACTCCAGCCGAGTTCATATGCTTCACATCTTTATGATACTGGAAGGGATTCCCGCACATGTCTGTCAGTTTACCTAAAAGTAAAAATATTTACAATAAAAAGCTAGCCAAACAAGACAGCTCATTTATCATCTTTGGGTGCTTTATGCTGCACATATCTGAACTGGATTACCCAGGCAGTATATTGTTGATTGAATCTTTATTGGATTCAGATAATAACATGCAGGTTACATATGCTGGCTTACATATAGCTCTGCTCCTGGCCATTAGATTATAAATGTTTTGAAAGTGTGGATGGGCATACCTGCTTTTTTGAAAACTTTCAAAATAACTCTTAGCCAAGTTTCCAAGAGCCCCCTTCAGCAGTTTTTAAAACTCAGTTGACACCACATTGAACCTATACTCCACACATTATCACATACAATATGGTGCAAGACTGCTCCATGGAATCTCACACTGCCTTCCTCCAGAGTTATGCCATGGGTGAACTCTGGAGTTGTCATTTATACCAGTAAGTAGTGGAACCCACTCTACAACAAAAGTGGCAGTAACACTACACCACAGTAACTAGATTCACTTCAGCTTTCTAAATAGAAAAAGTCACCTAATCTGCACAAATTCAAAGGATCAAGACGTGACTATAAATAATGTTACAGCACTTTTCTTCTAACTGCCTAATAGTTAATTCGTTAATTCATCAGAGAGTTGTAGAGTTATACAGCACAGAAAGAGGCCCCTCGGCCCATCATGTCCGCGCCAGCCATCAAGCCCTATCTATTCTAATCCCATCTTCCAGCACTTGGTCTGTATGCTATGGCGTTTCAAGTGCTCATCTAAATGCTTCTTCAATGTTGTGAGGGTTCCTGCCTCTACCACCCTTTCAGGCAGAGTTCCAGATTCCAACCACCCTCTGGGTGAAAAAGTTTTTCCTCCAATCCCCTCTAAACTTCCTGCCCTTTACCTTGAAACTATACCCCCTGGTTATTGACCCCTCTACTAAAGGGAAAAGTTCTTTTCTATCCACCCTATCTATGCCCCTCATAATTTTGTACACCTCAATCAGGTCCCCCCTCAGCCTTCTCTGCTCTAAGGAAAACAACCCCAACCCGTTCAGTCTCTCTTCATAGCTGAAGCGCTCCAGCCCAGGTAACATCCTGGTGAATCTCCAATGCAATCACATCCTTCCTATAGTGTGGCGACCAGAACTGCACACAGTATTCCAGCTGTGGCCTAACTAGCGTTTTGTACAGCTCCATCATAACCTCCCAGCTCTTATATTCTATGCCTCGGCTAATGAAGGCAAGTATCCCATATGTCTTTTTAACCACCTTATCTACCTGTCCTGCTGCCTTCAGGGATCTATGTACATGCACACCAAGGTCCCTCTGATCCTCTGTCCTTCCTGGGATCCTACCATTCATTGTGTATTTCTGCTCAATGTTGTTGTTTTGTATGATGGGAAAAGCTTACAATGGGATCTCTAGTTTGGCTATCCAGTCGATGGCCTCCCGAGATGCCAGACGGAGAAATGAGGTGCCTCCTGCAACAGATCTTAGTGGACAGGTTGATGTGATGTGTTCCATGGTCTGGGACTCATGGCCACAGTTGCGCTTTGGGTGGTCCCTCATCTTCCATTTGTGGAGCAGGTGGCCGCATCGTCCATGCCCTGTGTGGATTCGGCTGAGCGCTGTCCACTGTTAGAGGGAGGTCGGAGCCAGGGACCTCTGCTGTTGGTTCTTTATGTTGCATGCATCCTACACTTCCGTCCATCTGGATACTGGGTTGATATACTGGCTTCATGACTATTGGCTGCTGTTTCCCAGAATGGCCGGCACGATTTTAAGTGCTTTCATGGTGGGTTTTTCAAGTCTTTGTGAATGCGAAGGTCAATGTTGCTCATGATTTTTTCCATCTCTCAGAGCATGGTGACGTTGCAGCAAATGGCAGGCGGGGCAATGTGGCACAGCACTGGGAACTACTCAGTTGGAGTGGGCTTGAGCATCCGACACTGTCCTCATGGCAGTGTTGCTGCTCAATTAACCAAGGTTTGTTGAGACCGTTGCCTCTGGACCTTGGAAAAGCTATTTTTGACTTTACAAAAAAAAGTGCGATTACAGAAAAAAGGTTCAACTGTAATCAACTACACCCAGAACATTATTCCAACTCTTTTTACACACCTGTTATAGGATGACACATTGGAGAACAAATAGCAGATCAAATAAATTGAAAGCAAGATTTCTGAGTGACACTTTCCCTATTCAAAGCTAAAAATGCACCTTCTCTTTTTCAGATATTCATATAAAATTTATCAAAACAACTTCTACATATGAAAATCTGTGATCTTAAACAAGCAAAAGTTCATCTAATTTTATTAGTATGGAAGAATAATTTAATCAAAAAAATTAAAAGCTCAAGATGGAGCTGTAGAATGTTCATATTATTTGGAGGTCATTAAGCAACATAAAAATCAGCTATTGTGCAACATAAAATTGCATCAGCAAAGCTCAAGCGACTCCCCCAAAGAAACTAATCTATCTATCTTCTATATATATAAAGCGGTACATCTGTCTATCTGTCATTTCCTGTGCGCCTTACGGGTATGCACTCGAAAGTTACAGGGCGTACCTACGCGCGCGTTACCTCCAAAGAAAGCTTACGCTTCAGAGACGGTTTTAAGCGTATTTACTTTTCGGTCGGACGAAAATTGTTCGCGCCTTATGCAAAAAACCTTCAAAATTAAACTCATTATCTGCTAGCATTGATTGACTGACATCAAGGTTCCACCAATCCTGTTCCATCACGATTGACCAATCCTACAGTACGGTCCCCTGATGGTTGGCCAATCGGTGTGTGTGTGGGCGGGACTATTCGTTTTCATCTCGGGGAGCTGCCAGCCATTGTTTGACTACCAGCTTCCAGCTCAAATGACTTCACCTTCCAGCTAAAACGACTTTCAAAGTTAGTTTCTCTTTTAAAAATAACATAAGATTTACCAAAAACGTTTTATAAGTACTTTCACTTTTCAACCTTTTAAAAGGTAGACATACAGGGACACACACAGGGCCCTAAGCCTCCCACTCGATTTAAAATGTTGCCCAGCACCAGATTCACAAAGGGACACAGACAGGGCCCCAAAGCCATAAGTAGTTTCACTTTCATTTTTCAACCTTTTAAAAGGTAGACATACAGGGACACACACAGGGCCCTAAAGCCTGCCACTCGATTTAAAATGTTGCCCAGCACCAGATTCACAAAGGGACACAGACAGGGCCCCAAAGCCATAAGTAGTTTCACTTTCATTTTTCAACCTTTTAAAAGGTAGACATACAGGGACACACACAGGGCCCCAAAGCCTGGCACTCGATTTAAACCACCTGCCCCAAAACAGCCCCGGCAACGCCGGGCTCCCCAGCTAGTGAATAATATATAGAAATGGTTTGTGGAATACACACCCTCTCCCTATTAGGGACAGAGCCCACTTATCCAAACACACGAAAATTTAGGCACAGGTTTGCAACAGACAAGGGGCAAGAACCACCCAAAATGTGTTTAACCAACCATCCAGTTTACACCACAGAATAATTTCACCATTGTTTGCCAGCAAGGGAACCATCCTAATCATTAGGGCACAGGTTTGTAGGGATATCTGCAGCAGAATGGGATGAATCTGAACTCCCAGTCAGTCTATCCCTCCAGGTCCCATTAGTGAGCCAGTCTGGCCAGTCAATCAACAATACCATCCTGAAGTTGGGCAGACTTACCTAGCTCAGTCAGTACAAAACTAGCATTTAATCTCATCAAGTGGTTCTTGAAAGTGAAGTTGGCTCCAAGATGATAACCTGCAACAAGAGCTTGGAGCTAAATCAATCCTCTGATAGGCTTGGTAATCGAATGATTGAGCTGGGCAGGTCCACAGTACAGATTAGATTTCCTTCAAATCATTAGTTTATAGATTTTATTTTGAGGCCGATTTAGGTGCATTAATATACAGAACTACCTACCTGAAAGAGCATGAAGAATAGCCTCAGGAGCACAAGTGTCCCATTTCTTACAGCCTGGACTAGCAAATACATAAGCCGTGGCCTTCCCTTCAATGAGTTGTAGGACCTGTAACAAAGAAAAGACAATTATAGAGTAGTTCATTTACTTTGGAAAGGACACAATAAAGAAACTAGATGGTGTGAGAAATGTGATTCCTTTTGACCTCTGAAAATGACTTAGCTTCATCCCAGACTGATAACACTTCCATCCTCACCTTGCCGAGTAAAGTGCTTAAAAATAAATGTGTTATATAACAAACAAAGGTGATTTTATAGTGTCTCAATAGCATGCATAGAACAGGGTTGTCTAAACTATCACTACAAGTACAACAACAACTACTTGCATTTATATAGCACCTTGAACATTTGCAGTAAGTGTTGGCTGCTCGAGGAATTCCAGCTCCGTGTTGAAGAGCTGGAGTCCGAGCTTCAAACACTGAGACACATCAGGGAGGGGGAGAGTTACCTGGACTCTATCAGGAGGTAGTCACACCAATTAGATTAATTAATTCAGATGTAGTCCGTGGCCAGGATCAGGATGGTGTGACTAGAAGGGAGGCAGGTACGGGGATCCAGGAGGTAGTGTTGGAGGAGCCGCAGCCCTTGCTCTTGTCCAACAGGTTTGAGGCTCTTACTCCCTGTGAGGATGGGAACGGGGACTGCGGGGAGGATGAGCAACCCGGCCACAGCACCGTGGAGCGGGGGGCCATTCAAGTGGGGGGAGATAAGAGAAATGTTGTAGTGGTAGGGGATAGTATCGTTAGGGGGATAGATAGCGTTCTTTGCAGCCGAGAGCGAGAGTCCCGAAGGCTGTGTTGCCTGCCCGGTGCCAGGGTTAAGGACATCTCCTCTGGGCTGGAGAGAAACTTGGAGTGGGAGGGGGCGGATCCAGTTGTCATGGTCCATGTTGGTACCAACGACAGATAGGACAAGGAAGGAGGTTCTGCTGAGGGAGTTTGAGCAGCAAGGGGCCAAATTAAAAAGCAGAACCACAAGGGTAATAATCTCTGGATTACTACCTGAGCCACGTGCAAATTTGGCTAGGGTAAATAAAATTAGAGAGTTAAATGCGTGGCTCAAAGACTGGTGTGGGAGAAATGGGTTTTGCTTCCTGGGACACTGGCATCAGTACTGGGACGGGAGAGAGCTGTTCCGTTGGGACGGACTTCACTTGGCCAGTGCTGGGACTAGAGTCCTGGCGAATCGAATAACTAGGGCTGTAGAGAGGGCTTTAAACTAATTAGTGGGGGGGAGGTTTTAAGAGAGCGAAAAATAAAAATGACAGCGGAGAAGGCAACAGAGCAAGGTAGCAGTGGGGGAATTAAAAACCAGAGCGTGTCAGGAAGGGACAGATGTATAATGATAAAGGTAAAGTGGTAAAAGCAGGAATAAATTGTCAGAAAACATATTGGAAAGTTCTTTATCTGAATGCACGCAGCATTCGTAACAAAATTGACGAGTTGACAGTACAAATAACTACACATGGGTGTGATCTGGTGGCCATTATGGAAACATGGCTGCAAGATAATCATGACTGGGAATTAAACATACAAGGGTATTTGACAATTAGGAAGGACAGACAGGAAGGAAAGGGAGGTGGGGTTGCTATGTTAATCAAGGATGGAATCACTGCAATAGTCAGAAATGATATTGGGTCAAAGGATCAGGATAGTGAAATAGTTTGGGTGGAGATAAGGAATAATAAGGGGAAAAAGTCACTAGTGGGCGTAGTCTATAGGCCTCCTAACAGTTGCAACTCTATTGGTCGGAGTATAAATCAGGAAATAGTTGGGGCTTGTAATAAGGGAACAGCTATAATCATGGGGGATTTTAACTTCCATATTGACTGGACTAATCAAATTGGGCATGGCAGCCTTGAGGAAGAGTTCATAGAGTGTATTAGGGACGGGTTCCTTGAGCAGTATGTTACTGAACCAACCAGGGGGACAGACAATCTTAGATCTGGTCCTGTGTAATGAGACAGGATTAATAAAAAATGTCCTAGTAAAGGATCCCCTTGGAATGAGTGACCATAATATGGTTGAATTCCAAATTCAGTTTGAGGATGAGAGTTGGATCTCAAACCAGCGTACTGAGCTTAAATAAAGGAGACTATGAAGGTATGAGAGTAGAATTGACTAAAGTGGACTGGGAAAACAGATTAAAGTGCAAGATGATACAAGAGCAGTGGTCTACATTCAAGGAGATATTTCACATCTTTCAAGATAAATATATTCCACTGAGGAAAAAGGGGAATAAAAGAAAAGCCAGCCATCCGTGGCTTAGTAAAGTAATAAAGGATAGTATCCGACTGAAAACAAGGGCATATAAAGTAGCCAAATCTAGTGGGAGGATAGAAGATTGGGAAGCATTTAAAAGCCAGCAAACAATAACTAAAAGATTAATTAAGAAAAGGAAAGATAGATTATGAAAGTAAACTAGCAAAAAATATAAAAACAGATAGCAAGAGTTTCTACAGCTATATAAAAAGAAAAAGGGTGGCTAAAGTGAACGTTGGTCCCTTAGAGGATGGGACCAGGAAACTAGTGGTGGGGAACATGGAGATGGCAAAGACGCTGAACAAATATTTTGTATCAGTCTTTACAGTAGAGGACACTAAAAATATCCCAACACTGGACAAATAGGGGGCAATGGGGGTGGGGGGGGGGGGGGGGGGGGAGGAGCGAAACATGATTTAAATCACTAAGGAGATGGTACTCAGTAAAATAATGGGACTTAAGGCAGATAAATCCCCTGGACCGGATGGCCTACATCCTAGGGTCTTGAGAGAAGTGGCGGTAGGGATTGTGGATGCATTGGTGATTATTTTCCAGAACTCCCTGGACTCAGGAAAGGCCCCAGCAGATTGGAAAACTGCTAATGTAACACCCTTATTTAAGAAGGGAAGTAGACAAAAAGCTGGAAACTATAGACCAGTTAGCCTAACATCTGTGGTTGGCAAAATGTTGGAGTCCATTATTAAGGAAACAGTAACAGAGCATTTGAATAAACATAATTTAATAGGACACAGTCAGCATGGTTTTATGAAGGGGAAGTCATGTTTGACAAATTTGCTCGAATTCTTTGAGGATGTAACATACAGGGTGGATAAAGGGGAACCAGTGGATGTAGTGTATTTGGACTTCCAAAAGGCATTTGACAAGGTTCCACACAAAAGATTACTGATCAAGATAAGAAATCACGGGATTGGGGGTAATATACTGGCATGGGTGGAAGATTGGCTATCTAACAGAAAACAAAGAGTTGGGATAAATGGTTCATTCTCGGGCTGGCAATCAGTAACTAGTGGTGTTCCGCAGGGGTCAGTGCTGGGACCCCAACTCTTTACAATCTATATTAACGATTTGGAGGAAGGGACAGAGTGCAACATATCTGATATACCTATCAATTCATTCCATGAAAAGCGACGAGTTAAGATAGTAACTATAGGTTTTTATTGGCTAAATAACAGAGCCCACCCTCGTGGGTGATCGGTTCCAACAAGGAAGAATACTAGCCAAGCGGTCACCTTTATACCTGGGCAAGCAGGCGGAGCCATGGACGGAGTCAGTTGAGGTATGCCTAGGTATAACAGCGTGCGTGGCAAGAGGTAACCTTGTGTAGTGATAACAACAGTGTAAACAACAGTGTAACCATAGTGAACGGTTGTGAACGATACCAGTGGTTTACCACATTCACCCCTTGTTTAAAATTGAGTCCGGCGGGGTGAAGTGTACTACCAGTTCGTGTATGTCAGTCTATCAGGAGACCTCGTAAGCCTTTCTGATCGGCGCAGCAGCGGCGGTGCAGTATCCGATGTTAATGCTGGTATCTGCGTGGTCAACGAAGGCTCCTGGGGTTCCGGCATGCCGCCTACAGGAGCTGGATTTGGGGGAGTGGTGGGGGATAACGGTAGTATCTCAGGGGTGCCCGAGGGTGCGAGGTCTCGCAAGGAGGGGCAGGTGGCCTTGATCAGGCTTGCTCTGTCCGGCCTATAGAAATGCGGTTTGCATTCGGCACAGGCTTGGCAGTTCCTGGTCATGGTCCTGACCTCCTCGATGGAGTAGGGCAGGTTGCGGGCCTTAATGAAGTGGTAAAGTCTAGTGACCCCGGGGTGGCAGAGGTCGTTGTGGAGGGTCCACAGTCTGTCAACTTGCGCGTTGGCGCATGTACCTCGTGATAGAGCATCTGGGGGCTCGTTGAGTTTACCAGGCCGGTACAAGATATCGTAATCGTAGGTGGAGAGCTCAATTCTCCACCTCAAGATCTTGTCGTTCTTGATTTTGCCCCTCAGCTTGTTATTAAACATAAAAGCAACTGAACGCTGGTCGGTGAGGAGGGTAAATCGTTTGCCTGCCAGGTAATGCCTCCAGCGTCGTACCGCTTCCACAATCGCCTGGGCCTCCTTCTCGACAGAAGAGTGTCGGATCTCAGGGCCCTGGAGGGTCCTTGAGAAGAAGGCCACAGGTCTCCCCGCCTGGTTAAGGGTTGCAGCTAGGGCGAAGTCGGAGGCATCGCTCTCCACTTGGAAAGGGATGGACTCATCCACTGCGTACATTGTGGCCTTCGCAATGTCTCCTTTTATGAGGGAGAAGGCTGCGCATGCTTCTGCTGTCAGGGGGAAGGAGGTGGACTTCATGAGGGGTCTGGCTTTGTCCGCATAATTGGGCACCCATTGGGCATAGTAAGCGAAGAGCCCCAGGGTTCTCTTCAGTGCCTTTTGACAGTGGGGAAGGGGAAGCTCCATGAGGGGGCGCATTCTTTCGGGGTCGGGGCCGATAACTCCGTTCTTTACTACGCAGCCGAGGATGGCAAGTCGCGAGGTGTTAAACATACATTTCTCCTTATTGTAAGTGAGATTCAGCCGTTGGGCCGTACGGAGGAATTTCTCCAGATTAACATCATGGTCCTGCTGGTCGTGGCCGCAGATGGTGACGTTATCTAGATAAGGAAACGTGGTCTGCAGCACGTTCTGGTCAACCATCCGGTCCATCTCCCTTTGGAAGACCAAAACCCCGTTGGTGACGCTGAAGGGAACCCTAAGGAAGTGGTAGAGGCGGCCATTCGCCTCGAAGGCGGTATACTGGCGGTCCTCAGGGCGGATAGGGAGTTGGTGATAGGCCGACTTAAGGTCGATGGTGGAGAATACCCGGTACTGTGCAATCTGGTTGACCATATCAGATATGCGGGGAAGGGGGTATGCGTCCAGATGGGTGTACCGGTTTATGGTTTGGCTGTAGTCGATGACCGGGCGGTGTTTATTGCCGGTCTTAACGACTACGACCTGGGCACGCCAGGGGCTGGTGCTCCCCTCGATGATGCCTTCCTTCAGGAGTCGCTGCACCTCAGCTAATAAAAGCTCTGTCCTCGGCGCTGTACCGCCTGCTCTTGGTAGCGACGGGTTTACAGTCGCGGGTGAGGTTAGCGAACAAGGAGGGGGGCGGGACTTTGAGAGTGGAGAGGCCGCAGGTGGTATGCGGCGGGCGGTTTAAAAACTGCTGGTTGTAGACTGAGTGGGGGGAGGGATCCACCGTATGCCAAAGTGACACTTTGAAGGTGGCATTGGAAAACCAGCCCTAGTAGGACGGCAGCGCAGAGCTGGGGCAGGATGAGAAGTTTAAAGTTTTTATATTCCGTGCCCCTAACCGACAGGGTCACCACACAGTAGCCGATGACGTCTGTTGAATGGGACTTCGACGCCATCGAGATCCGATGGCGCGTTGGCCGGACAGTGAGGGAGTAGCAGCGCACCGTGTCTGGGTGAATAAAACTCTCCGTGCTCCCGCTGTCGAACAGGCAGGTCGTGGCGTGGCCGTTTACTTCGATGTCCATCATGGACCTGGACAGATGATGCGGGAGAGCTTGGTCAAGCGTGACGGAGGCCAGTGTATGGCTGAGTGAGCTGCTGTAGTCGGCAGGTGAGGCGGTGGTCGGGTCTGCAGACAAAATGGCGGCCGAGTGCGGCGAACAAAATGGCGGCGCCCATGACGCGGATCCCCACGAGGTCGAAGTTGGACAAAATGGCGGAGAAGATGGCCGCCCCCACGACTCACATGAGGCACTGCTGGCGTCTGGCTTTCCCCCTGCAGGTGTTTGCGAAGTGGCCTTTTTTTTTTTTGCATCCGGAGTAGGTCGCGTTCCTTGCAGGGCAGCGCGCCCTTTGATGTCTCGCCTGGCCACAGAAATAGCAGCTGGCGGCCCGATCGCGGGGCTCCGCTGCCGCAGCAGGTCCCGATCGATTCCGGGACACCTACGCCGTAGTAGGTCCCGGGGCGGCGGTGCGAGGGGTATTGCGGCCGGAGTCGGGCCCGAGTCCCAGGGTCGCGCAGCACTGTACCCGGAGTACGCCTCGAGGTCCCGATGGGCCACTTCCAGGGAGCGAGCGAGGGCTGCAGCTGCTTTCAAGCAGAGGTCCTTTGATTCGAGCAGTCTTTGCCGTGAGTAGTTGGACCAAAGGCCTTTCACGAAGGCATCACGGATATTTCCTTCAGCATGTTGTGCAGCCGATACAGCTTTAAAGTCACAGTCCTTGCCGAGTGTTTGTAGCGCCCGTAAAAATTCATCTACCGACTCTCCTGGCTGTTGCGAGCGGGATCTTAGGAGATGTCTGGCATACATTGAATTTACTGGGCTCCGGTACTGCTCTTTTAGCAGGTCAAGGGCCTCCTCGTATGTAGCAAGGTCCCGGATGAGTGCAAATACTTTAGGGCTCACCTGGGCGGTCAGAACTCTTAGTTTGTCGGCTTCCGATGGCACGCCGGAGGCTACCAGGTAGGATTCAAAGCAGCTCAGCCAGTGATCGAAGTCGAGGGCGGAATTCGCTGCCTGTGGATTTAGATCCAGGTACGGCGGTCGGAGGGCTCGCAGCCAAGTCGGCTGCTGGGGCTGTTGTAGCTGGCCGTTTGGCTGGTTGTTTGGCTGCTCCAGTCCAGTCATTTCAAAATTTAGCCAATAAAATTGATATACCTATCAATTCATTCCATGAAAAGCGACGAGTTAAGATAGTAACTATAGGTTTTTATTGGCTAAATAACAGAGCCCACCCTCCTGGGTGATCGGTTCCAACAAGGAAGAATACTAGCCAAGCGGTCACCTTTATACCTGGGCAAGCAGGCGGAGTCAGCTGAGGTATGCCTAGGTATAACAGCGTGCGTGGCAAGAGGTAACCTTGTGTAGTGATAACAACAGTGTAAGCAGTGATAACAACAGTGTAACCATAGTGAACGGTTGTGAACGATACCAGTGGTTTACCACAATATCCAAGTTTGCCGACGATACAAAGATGGGAGGGAAAGCATGAGTGAGGAGGACATAAAAAACCTGCAAAAGGACATAGACAGGCTAAGTGAGTGGGCAGAGATTTGGCAGATGCAATATAATGTTGGAAAGTGTGAGGTTATGCACTTTGGCAGAAAAAAATCAAAGAGCAAGTTATTATCTAAATGGAGAGAAACTGCAAAGTGCTACAGTACAAAGGGATCTGGGGGTCCTGGTGCATGAAACACAAAAAGTTAGTATGCAGGTGCAGCAGGTGATCAGGAAGGCCAATGGAATCTTGGCTTTTATTGCGAGGGGGATGGAGTATAAAAACAGGGAAGTCTTGCTGCAGTTATGCAGGGTATTGGTGAGGCCACACCTGGAATACTGCGCGCAGTTTTGGTTTCCATATTTAAGAAAAGATATACTTGCTCTCGAGGCGGTTCAGAGAAGGTTCACTCGGTTGATTCCGGAGATGAGGTGGTTGACGTATGAGGAAAGGTTGAGTAGGTTGGGACTCATTGGAGTTCAGAAGAATGAGAGGCGATCTTATCGAAACATATAAGATTGTGAGGGGGCTTGATCGGGTGGATGCAGTGAGGATGTTTCCACTGATGGGTGAGACTAGAACTAGGGGGCATAATCTAAGAATAAGGGGCTGCCCTTTCAAAACTGAGATGGGGAGAAACTTCTTCACTCAGAGGGTAGTAAATCTATGGAATTTGCTACCCCAGAGAGCTGCGGAAGCTGCAACATTAAATAAATTTAAAATGGAGATAGACATTTTCCTAGCAGATAAGGGAATTAGGGGTTACGGGGAGAGGGCAGGGAAGTGGACGCGAGTCTAGATTCGGATCAGCCATGATCCTATTGAATGGCGGAGCAGGCCCGAGGGGCCGTATGACCTACTCCTGCTCCTACTTCTTATGTTATGTTCTTATAAAATGTTCCAAAGTGCTTCACAGAGGCGTAATGTAAATAAGGATGCCGAACCAAAAAAAAGATAATAAAAGGGCTGATCAAAGACGTGGGTTTCAAGAAGGATCTTAAAAGGAGAGAAAGGTGAAGAGGCAGAGATATTTATAAGAGGAATTCCAGAGCATGCCACCAATAGAGGAGCAAATGGGGCTTGTGCACGAGACTGGAGTCAGAGAAATGGCGAGTTTAGGGAGGTGTTGTAGTGCTGGAGATAGGCAAGTCAGTGCAAACAATGGTGATGGGCAAGCAGAACTTCATGCAGGATAGGAAACAGGCAGCAAAGTTTTGGATAAGCTGAAGTTTACAGATGGCGGAGGATGGGTAGCCAGCCTGGAGAGTATTGGAATAGTCAAGTCTGGAGGTGACAAAGGCATGGATGAGGGTTTCAGTAGCAGAGGCTGGCAATATTAGAGGTGGCGGTAGGTAGTCTTTTGTGATGGAGAGAATATGGAGTCAGAAACTAAGCTTGGGATCAACTAGGACTGAGATTGTAAACAGCCTAGTACAGCCTGAGGAAGTGGTCAAGGAGAGTGATGGAATTCCTGTCAAGTTTATGCCTTCAGTCTTTCCAAGACTAAATGTTGGGCAAGCAGTCTGACAGTGCTGAAGGAGTGGAGGGGTCAAGAGAGGTGGTGGAGACACTAGAGATTGGCGTCATCAGTATACATGTGGCATGTGACCCCATGACTGTGGATGATGTTGCCAAAAGCCAATCGTAAAAGGAAGACGAGGGAGCTGAGGATGGATCTCCCAAAATGACAGTGTGGGGAGAGGAAGAGTGGTGCTCTGGTTACGCTTGAATAGGCAAGAGTGAAAGCAAGCGAGTGCAGTTCCGCTGAGCTGACCAATACAAGAGGGGCGATTGGAGAAGGTTGCTGTGGTTGACCGCGTCAAAATTTGCAGAGACGTTGAAGAGGGATAATGCAACATTTTATGCGTTACCATTTTTTTTTCAACTTACATTAAGGGTATCAAAAGGTGGAGACTAGAGTGTGGTTGATGGACATGTGGAAAATGTCAAACGAGGTAGATGCGGTCTTATTCAAGGGGTATTTACGCCTGGGACGATGACAGTAGAGTAAGACAGAGGAATAGGGATGAGATTGTGGGGAATCAGATTTAACACAATTTAACAGTAGCTAATCATTTCTGGCACCCGCATGATCCATAGTAGAGGAAGCAGTTATCAATGACAGAAATTCCATTTTTCTTTCTTTGATTGCCCATACAACATAGCACAGGAAGCCATCGTGCCTGTGCCAGCTCTTTGAAAGATCTGCCCAATTCGTCCCATTCCCCTACCCTTGCCCCATAGCCCTGCAAAATTTCCCCCTTCAAGTATTTATCCTATTCCGTTTTGAAAGTTATTACTGAATCTGCTTCCACCATCTTTTCAGGCAGTGCATTCCAGATCATCATAACTCACTGCGTTAAAAAAAATTCTCTTCCATCTCCCCTCTGGTTCTTTTGCCAATTATTTTAAAATCAGTGTCCTGTGGTTACTGACCCTTCTACCACTGGAAACAGTTTCTCCTTATTTACTCTATCAAAACCCTTCATGATTTTGAACACCTCTTAAATCTCTACTTAATCTTCTCTGTTCTAAGGAGAACAACCCCAGCTTCTCTAGTCTCTCCACGTAACTAAAGTCCCGTTCTAATAAATCTATTCTGCAACCTCAGAGGCCTTGACATCCTTCCTAAAGTGCGGTGCACAGAAGAGAATTTTAGAACTCTGAAAAGAAAAAGTTTAAAATCGCTTTGGAAACAAATTCAAAAACACACCCTCCTGGGTTATTCAAGTACTGTATTGCTTCAGCATGTACCTTGTTGCCTGCTCCTCCAACCCTTATTACATCATTAGCATTCATCGCACTGATGCAGTCATTTGTCAGCTTGTTGCCATGGGAACGGGTTGTAGTGATGATGTGTTTCCCTTCCGGTGGTTCCTTCAACTGAATTCCAAAGGTCCCAAGATTCAGAACCCCCCAAATGGTCCGACCAAGTACAGCACCAGCCCCAGCCTGAAAGAAAATAAATATTTTAAAAAGTGAGAAATTATATACAAAAATCAGTACATTTTTCTGGCATATAAACTTGCATTCTGAAATTCATCTTCACCCATTTCACTTGCAACACAGTAAAACTTAGAAGATAAGTAACTCAAATAGCTATTTTCTCTTAATTAGCCAGAATGTTCTGAAAAGAAAGCTCTGGTGGACAGCAATTGGTTCAATAAGTGTGCCATACAAGCTTTATTAGTTCAGGTTTGAATACACCAAAGTGAGCGCCATTTTTAAGGCTGCAACATTGTCAAAGGTTTAACACCTTTTTTGGTGATATTTTACCACTTCTTACCATCAACATCTGGAAAACCTGGTCCTGGGCTTCCACCAGTCGATGAAAGATGCTTCAAAGCAGCCTAGGACCATTTCCCCTCTATTTCCCTCGACTCAGCAGCACGACTGAGACTAGGAACATTGAATATTTTGTGTGTTTTTGGTATACTATTTTGAAAAGGAACCCAGAGAGTGGAGCGGAACTAATTGCATGCCAAGACCAAACAAATTCTAAATGAAAGCAAAATCAAATGCAAAAATATTGTGGATGCTGGAAATCTGCAATCGAAACGGAAAATGCTGGAAACACCTCAGCAGGTCAGTCAGCATCTGGGGCGAGAGAAAGAGTTAACGTTTCAGGTCAATGACCTTTCAAAGTAAGTTGGTTACAGGAAACTCTTAGCTATCCGGCACTGACGTGACCGGGATGCTGCTGGTTGATTAAAAATTCCAGATGATGGAGAGGGTTATCTACCGAGGCTAATTTTAACAAAAATTAAAAAATCAAGAAATGTGCAGTATACAGTAATTAGGTACTCACCTACAGAAAGTTGTATTAAATGGATGGTGGAAGATGCTTGATTAAGTACAGTACTGCCAGTTGAGGGTAATCCATAACTCTTTAATTACTTAACAGTAAAACAAAACTTATACGGTAAACAGAAAAATGGCAGATCGGAAGAGACTACCGGCAGCACGGGAGAGTCAGACTCCTGTTATTGAGGTGTTTGGACTTCCGACAGCACCAAGAAACAGAGTAGTGGCAGTTTGGAGAACTACCCCCACTGACTAACTCGGCCACCGCGGGAGACTCGGACTCGGCAACATTGCCGGTTATTGAGGTGAGGTGTTGTTTTCGGAGTATGAATTTTGCCAGTTAATAGAGAATTCCGGATATTTAGGTGTTGTTTAAACGAGAGTTTCCTGTATTTTATGAACAACTAGGTCGGAGTGAAAAGCAGGGGTAAAATCTGGTGGTAGACAAATTAATGGATGTAGGTGCCAAAAAAGTCACCCAAGTTGTAATAGGGAAGGAAAGAGTACTAAATGCATCCAATAGAATACAATCACATTACTCAATACTTGAGATTAACAGTTTACTGGACAAGAGTTTTGAACTGTTGGATTTTAAAAAATTGTTTAACTTTTTTAAAATCATACCTGATAGTTGTAATATGGCTGATTGATTACACCAGCTATTGCTTTGCCACCATAAGCAATTCCAATAAGCACAGTCACATGATCCAAGAGACCTGTAGATCAAAACATTAGAATCACCTGAAGCATAAAATCAGACCCTAACCTGGCTGCCTGATGGAAGGTAAAAACACCCGGTCATGTTAGCCAAGAGCTCAAAGTCACCTTCATCGTGGCACAAAATACAGATGGGTTGTTTTTTTAAATATATAAGTCACCACTTTGGTAATATCTAGAAACAAAAATAAAAGCCCAAAAAGAGGTTTAGCAAATCTTATTTATAAAGAAAAGCATATTTGAACTATTTTCTTCAATGCAAGAAAGAGAAATGCCCTGATGGGTAAGATTTCCAACTTCCTTCTCCACCATCTACCTGAAAAACACAAAACATTTACTAATTGTGTTCAACGATGAGGAGGTACAAGCAACATGATGCTGCTTTATGGCACCTAATGTCAAAAAATTCCCTCAGGTAAATTACAGCTTGGACAAAACACCCAAGAGTTTATTAACTTGGGTCTATCCACTTCTAGAGTGGATTAGAGTCTAATAACTTCTCTAAATGCTACATTTCTCTTTCTATTTGGTAAAGTCTTCACTCAAAAAATTAAAAATATGAATCCTGCTGCATCAAATTGCTAACTGATGCTAAAATAAGCTCAAGCTTACCTTCTGTGTATTCCTTTGTACCATCAAGAGGATCGACCCAGACCACGATCTGAGAAAATTTTAGATTATATATCATTCTTCTAGACGCAGCATTATACAACCTAAAAACGTTGATACTATTTCTAGTTTCTTTCAATACTTCATATGTACACGATGACCCCGATTTTTACTCCAGGGCGAGACCGGAGTGTGCTCAATTTGCACTGGTAGCTACTTGCCATGGATCAGAATGCCATAGAGATCTGAGGCGAAGTGCCAATATTACTCCACAGCCACCTGACAGAATAACCTTTCAAACTGAACAGGGGAATGCCAGTTCCTGGAAATTCATAACCCCTCTACCACTTTTCTCAAACTAGGTGCACCTACCATAACTGGGAATTAAAACAAAACCTAAACCAAGGCAAGAAACTAAGCAACAGTAAGTTGAAGTCAAACACATAACCTTCTGGTTAGACTGCTCAACAGCTGCCAGACAATCTACTATAAAATGATTTTTTTCTGCAGATGTAGCATTCAAGTCTTCCTAAACTAGTGACATCTCACCTCATCTTCCTTGATACAGTCGTACTGAGTTGGACAAGCGTACTTCAACACTTCTTCAGATTGACCACTTTCAATTAAATCTTCATCGACTTCTTGGGAAGGCAAATCCTAAAAACAAAAAATACTGGAATTATGCAAAAACATCCCTTCAAAGACCTTGCATCATTATCATATACAGGTAGACTATCCTTTATCCGAAAACCTCGGGACCAGCCGTGTTTCGGTTTTCGGAGAATTTCGGAAGGTGGGTCAGCGGGGTCCGCGGGGGGGGGGGGGGGGGGGGGGGGGGGGGGTCGGCGGGGGGTCGTGCGCACGACCCGCCCGCGGACCCCCGCCGGCCCCGACCCCCACCGGCTCCGACCCCCGCCGGCCCCCCCCCCCGGCCCCGACCCCCGCCGGCCCCGACCCCCCCGCGGACCCCCGCCGGCCCCGACCCCCCCCGCCGACTTACGGTTGGGGTCGGCGGGGGTCGGGTCGTGCGCACGACTTACGCTGACGCTCAGCGTAAGTCGGCCGGGGTCGGGGTCGGCGGGGGTCCGCGGGGGTCGGGGCCGGCGGGGGTCCGTGCGCACGACTTACGCTGAACGAAAAAACCTTCGGTTTTTAAGAGGGTTTCGGTTTTCGGAAGTTCGGATAAAGGGTAGTCTACCTGTACTTGCAAGGGTACATAGAAACATAGAAGATAGGAGCAGGAGTAGACCATTCGGCCCTTCGAGCCTGCTCCGCCATTCAATGAGATCATGGCTGATCATCCAAATTCAGTACCCTGTCCCTGCCTTCTCCCCATATCCCTTGATCCCTTTAGCCTCAAGAAACATATCCAACTCTTGAATATATTTAATGAACTGGCCTCCACCGCCCTCTGTGGCAGAGAATTCCACAGGTTCACCACTCTCTGGGTGAAGAAATTCCTCCTCATTTCAGTCCTAAATGGCTTACCCCTTATCCTTAGACTATGACCCCTAGTTCTGGACTCCCCGGCCATCGGAAACATCTTTCCCGCATCTAGTCTGTCCAGGCCTGACAGAATTTTATAGGTTTCGATGAGATCCCCCTCTCAATCTTCTAAACTCCAGTGAGTATAAGCCCAATCAACACAATCTCTCCTCATATGTCATTCCTGCCATCCCAGGTATCAGCCTGGTGAATCTTCGCTGCACTCCTTCCATGGCAAGAACGTCCTTCCTCAGGTAAGGTGACCAAAACTGCACACAATACTCAAGGTGCGGTCTCACCAAGGCCCTGTACAACTGCAGCAAGACATCCTTGTTCCTGTACTCGAACCCTCTTGCTATGAAGGCCAACATACCATTTGCCTTCTTAACCGCCTGCTGCACCTGCATGCTTACCTTCAGCGACTGGTGCACAATAACACCCAGGTCTCTTTGCACTTCCCCTTCTCCCAATCTATTGCCATTCAAATAATAATCTGCCTTCCTGTTTTTGCCACCAAAGTGGATAACCTCACATTTATCCACATTGTAGTGCATTTGCCATGTTTCTGCCCAATCACCCAACTTGTCCAAATCGTACTGGAGTTTCACGACATCCTCCTCACAGCACACCCTCCCACCCAGCTTTGTGTCGTCTGCAAATTTGGAGATATTACATCCAATTCCCTCGTCCAGATCATTAATATATATTGTGAACAGCTGGGGTCCTAGGACCGATCCTTGCGGTACCCCACTAGTCACTGCCTGCCACTCTGAAAACGACCCATTTATTCCAACTCTGCTTTCTGCCCACCAACCAGTTCTGTATCCAAGTCAATCCCATGTGCCTTAATTTTGCACGCTAATCTCTTATGTGGGACCTTATCGAAAGCCTTCTGAAAGTCCAAATACACCACATCCACCGGTCTCCCTTATCTATTTTACCAGATACATCCTCAAAAAATTCCAGTAGATTAGTCAAGCATGATTTACCTTTTGTAAATCCATGTTGACTTTGTCCGATCCTGTCACTGCTTTCCAAGTGCTCTATTACATCTTTTATAATAGGCTCTAGCGTTTTCCCCACTACCGATGTCAGGCTTACCGGTCTATAATTCCCTGCTTTTTCTCTACCACCTTTTTTGAATAGTGGGGTAACATTTGCTACCCTCCAATCCATGGGTACTGTTCCAGAGTCTATCGAGTTCTGGAAGATGACCAGCAATGCATCTACTATCTCTAGGGCCACTTCCTTAAGTACCCTGGGATGTAGACCATCAGGCCCTGGGGGTTTATCGGCCTTCAGTCCCATCAATTTTCTTAACACCATTTCCCTACAAATACTGATTTCTTTCAGTTCCTCCCTCTCATTAGACCCTATGTTCCCTGGCATCTCTGGGAGGTTATTTGTGTCCTCCTTTGTGAAGACAGAACCAAAAGTATGTATTTAGTTGGTCTGCCATTTCCTTTTTTCCCCCATTATAAATTCCCCTGATTCTGACTGTAAGGGACCTACGCTTGACTTCACCAATCTTTTTCTCTTCACATATCTATAAAAGCTTTTATGTTCCCTGAAAGCTTACTCTCATATTCTATTTTCCCTTTCTTAATTAATCCCTTTGTCCTCTTTTGTTGACTCCTAAACTGCTCCCAATCCTCAGGATTATTGCTTTTTCTAGCCAATTTATATGTCCTCTCCTTGGATCTTATGCTATCCCTAATTTCCCTTGTTAGCCACGGTTGAGTCACCTTTATTGTTTTATTTTTATGCCAAACTGGGATGAACAAATTCTGGAGCTCATCCATTCGGTCTTTGAATGTTTGCCATTGCCTATCCACCGTTAACCCTTTGAGCGCCATTCCCCAATCAATCCTACCCAACTCGCTCCTCAGACCATCGTAGTTTCCTTTATTTAAATTGAGGACCCTTGTCTCTGAGTCAACTACTTCATTCTCCATCTTAATGAAGAATTCGATCATATTATGATCGCTCCGACCCAAGGTTATGTTAATGGACCAGTAATCATAGAAACATAGAAAAGTAGGAGCAGGAGTAGGCCATTCGGCCCTTCGAGCCTGCTCCGCCATTCAATATGATGATGGCTGATTCTCTATCTCAATATCATATTCCCGCTCTCTCCTCATACCCCTTGATGTCTTGTGTCTAGAAACCTATCTCCTTATTAAATATATTCAGTGACTTGGCCTCCACAGCCTTCTGTGGTAGAGAATACCACAAGTTTACCACCGAGTGAAAAAATTTCTCATCTCAGTCCTAAATGTCCTACCCCGTATCCCGAGACTGTGACCCCTCGTTCTAGACCCCCCCAGCCAGGTGAAACATCCTCCCTGCATCCAGTCTGTCTAGCACTGTCAGAATTTTATACGTTTCAATGAGATCCCCTCATTCTTGTAAACTCTAGTGAATACAGGCCTAGTCAACCCAATCTCTCCTCATACGACAGTCCTGCCATCCCAGGAATCAGTCTGGTGAACCTTCGCTGCACTCCCTCAATGGCAAGTATATCCTTTCTTAGGTAAGGAGACCAAAACTACACACAGTACCCCAGGTGTGGTCTCACCAAGGCTCTGTCCAACTGTAGTAAGACATCCTTGCTCCTGTACTCAAATCCTCTTGCAATGAAGGCCAACATACCATTTGCCTTCCTAACTGCTTGCTGCACCTGCATGTTTGCTTTCAGTGACTGGTGTACAAGGACACCCAGGTCCCTTTGTACATCAGCATTTCCCAATCTAACACCACTTAAATAATACTCTACCTTTCTGTTTTTCCTACCGAAGTGGATAACTTCACATTTATCCACATTATACTGCATCTGCCATGTATTTGCCCACTCACTCAACTTGTCTAAATCACCTTGAAGCTTCTTTGTATCCTCCTCACAACCCCACCTAATTTCATGTCGTCAGCAAACTTGGAAATATTACATTTGGTTCCCTCATCCAAATCATTGATATATAGTGAATAGCTGGGGCCCCAAGAACTGATCCCTGCGGTACCCCACTAGTCACCGCCTGCCACCCCGAAAAAGACCCATTTATTCCTACTCTCCATTTCCTGTCTGTTAACCAATTTTCAATCCATGCCAGTATATTACCCCCAATCCCATGTGCTTTAATTTTGCACAATAACCTCTTGTGGGACTTCATCAAAGGCCTTCTGAAAATCCAAATACACCACATCCACTGGTTTTCCCTTATCTATTCTCTATTCTACCAGTTACATCCTCAAAATACTCCAGTAGGTTTGTCAAACACGATTTCCCTTTCATAAATCCATGTTGACTTTGTCTAATCCCATTGATATTTTCTAAGTGTCCTGTTATCACATCCTTTATAATAGACTCTAGCATTTTCCCTACTACTGATGCTAGGCTAACCGGTTTGTAGTTCCCTGTTTTCTCTCTCCCTCCTTTTTTAAATAGCGGGGTTACATTTGCCACCCTCCAATCTGCAGGAACTGTTCCATAATCTATAGAATTTTGGAAGATGACAACCAATGCATCCACTATTTCCATGGCTACCTCTTTTAGTACTCTGGGATGCAGATTATCAGGCCCTGGGTATTTATCAGCTTTCAGTCCCATTAATTTTTCCCAGCACTATTTTTTTACGAATACTAATTCCCTTTAATTCCTCCTTCTCACTAGACCCTTGGTTCCCTCGCATTTCTGGGAAGTTATTTGTGTCCTCTTCCGTGAAGACGGAACCAAAGTATTTGTTTAATTGCTCAGCCATTTCCTTGTTCCCCGTTATAAATTCTCCCATTTCTGGCTGTAAGGGACCTACATTTGTCTTCACTAATCTTTTTCTTTTTACATACTTGTAGAAGCTTTTACAATCCGCTTTTATGATCCTTGCAAGTTTACTCTCATACTCTATTTTTCCCCTCTTAAATCAATCTCTTGGTCCTTTTTTGCTGAACTCTAAACTGCTCCCAATTCTCAGGCTTGCTACTTTTTCTGGCAACTTTATATGACTCCTCTTTGGATCTAATACTATCCTTAATTTCTTTTGTTAACCATGGTTGAGCCGCTTTTCCTTTGTGTTTTTGCGCCAGAAAGGAATGTATATCTGTTGCAATTCATGCTTTCGTTCCTTAAATGTTAGCCATTGCCTATCCACCGTCATGCCTTTTAATGAAGCTCCCCAATCTATCATAGCCAACTCGCTCCTCATACCTTCATAGTTTCCTTTGTTTAGATTTAGGACCCTAGTTTCGGATTGGACTTCTTCACTTTCCATCTTAAATGAAGAATTCTATCATGTTATGGTCACTCTGACCCCGCACAACAAGATTATTAATTAACCCCTTCTCACTGCACAATACCCAATCTAGGATAGCCTGTTCCCTGGTTGGCTCCTCAACGTACTAGTCTAAAAAACCATCTCATACACACTCCAGGAATTCATCCTCCACAGTATTATTACTAATTTGGTTTGGTCAGTCTATATGTAGATTAAAGTCACCCCTGATTACTGTAGTACTCTTGTTACATGCATCTCTAATTTCCTGTTTGATGCCATCCCCTACATTACCACTACTATTTGGAGGCCTATAGACAACTCCCACCAATGTTTTCTGCCCCTTGGTGCTTCTTAGCTCCACCCAGACAGATTCTACATCTTGATTTTCTGAGCCAATATCCTTTCTCCCTATTGCTCTGATTTCATCCTTTACTAACAAGGCCACCCCCCTCGTTTTCCTTTTTGCCTGTCCTTCCTAAATAGTGAATATCCTTGGATATTCAGCTTGGATAATCCAGAGGCTTGGACTGGTCACTGGAACATGTCAATACTATTTACAATAATTACATACCTTTTGGCCATTGATCTTGTACAAGTATATATTGCATGCAAAAGAAAATTGTAATGAACTAGACATGTTTGCAAAAATTCACAACAGATTGAAAGGTATTTACATAAGCTCATTAGGAAATGTTACTCAATTGAAAAGGTAATTAATATGCTCGCAGCTCTTTGAAAAACCAAACAATCTTCCAAAAGTTATCAAAAAAATGGGATAGGAAACTGTACAGAAAGAAAACCTATGGAACAAATAAGTTGAATCAAACACTTAATGTGGTAATGCCCTTACCTCCTCTCCAATTATAGTTAGTTTGGGGAATTTACGTGCCAGTGACGAACAGATGCTTAGCTGCACCAATCGATCTGCTTTTGTTTGTAGATCATTGGCTCCAGTCTATGTTGGAAATGTAAAGAAAGTAAAACATTGACAAATGTCTGCCTTTTTTTGTTCAGTACAAAGGCCAAGTATAACATACAGAATGCTGCACACAATGTATATTACATATATAATATTCTGCTTGGATAGGCATAGTTAGATGACCCAATTCTAGGGGTTCTCAGTACCAGGCCATTTTACTAATTAATATGAAAAGAACAAATTGTTCTGCATATCCAACAGATTCAACAATTTGCAGACATCTTTGAATTATATGTGGCTACGTAAATGGAACAGCAACCATATTTGTGGAACACTTTTCACTTACAAACTTGGCTTATGTGAATCAGATGCAATGTAGTGTGTAACTAACTTGATCCAAAATTTAAATAGTAAACTTACTTGTAATATGCTCCATGACAGAGCAGAAAGCTGTTCTCTACACAAGTTCACAATCTATGCCATGTTATTGGGAAGGCATAGAGTGTGTTAATAAAAGTAATTAATCTGGACTGAAGAAACCAAATTGAACTGGCCATGCTCACGTGTATCCTAGTGACCAGTTAGAGCAGCAGAGAAGCACAAAAACGTAGCGTTGGGGGGAGAAGTAATTCTTAAGTATTTCACCATCCCAGATAATCTGACATCCTTGAAAATTCTGTTATTCAGCATGAATTTATAGAATAATAAACTGCCAGGTGCCATTTTTTTTAATCCAGTATCATTTATATGAATAACTAAGGATCTCAGGGTTCAAGTGAGAAACAAATTAAAAATTCAGTCATCTGAGCCCCTTTATTATTTTATGGGTTTATAATCCACCGCCAGTCTCCATAGAATCATACAGCACAGGAGGCCATTCAGCCCATCGTGCCCGTGCCAGCATTTTGAAAGACCTCTCCAATTAGTTCCACTTCCCTACTCTTTCCCCATAGCCCTGCAATATTTTCTATTTCAAGTATATATCCAATTCTGTTTTGAAAGTCACTACTGAATCTGCTTCCACCACCCTTTCAGGCAGTGCAGTCCAGATCATAACAACTCACTGTGAAAAAAAATTCTCATCTTGCCTCTGGTTCTTTTGCCAATTATCTTAAATTTGTGATCTGCTTACCGACCCACTAGCCATTGGAAACAGTTTCTCCTTATTTATTCCATTAAAACCTTTATAAAATCACTGGTGAGGCTTCAGCTAGAGTATTGTGTCCAATGCTGGGCAGCACACTTTAGGAAGGATGTCAAGGCCTTGGAGAGGGTGCAGAGGAGATTTACCAGAATTATACCAGGGATGAAGGACTTCAGTTATGTGGAGAGAATAAAGAAGCTGGTACGATAGCAAAATACTGCAGATGCTGGAAATCCGAAATAACAGAAAATGCTGGAAAAACTCAGCAGGCCAGGCAACATCCGTGGAGAGAAATTAGAGTCGACGTTACGGGTCTAACCCTTTTTCAAAACTGGAAAGGAAATGGAATAGATCGAAAGGCAGGGCTGGGGAGGGAACAAAAGAAGCAAATAGACATTAAGAGGTATTCAAAACGAGACGAGATGGTGATAGGACTAGTAAAGAGACAAAAGACGGCTCAGATTAGGTGTGAAATGTACTGTCAGAATGAGAGACAGCTGCCATGTAAAAAATGAGGGGGGTGGGGGGGGGGGGGGAAAAAAAATATTAAAGTAAAAATGTGATATGGGGCCGAGGTTATGGTCTGAAATTGTTGAACTCGATATTGAGTCCGGAAGGCTGCAAAGTGCCTAATCGGAAGATGAGGTGCTGTTCCTCGAGTTTACGTTGTGCTTCCGTGGAACAATGCAAGAGGCCAAGGATGGTGAGGTCTGAGTGGGAATGGAGCAGTGAATTAAAATGACAAGCGACCGGAAGCTCGGGGTCACCCTTACGGACTGAACGGAGGTGTTCCACAAAGCAGTCACCCAATCTGCGTTTGGTCTCCCCAATGTAGAGGAGACCGCATCGTGAGCAGCGAATACAGTATACTAGATTGCAAGAAGTACAAGTAAATCGCTGTTTCACCTGGAAGGGGTGTTTGGGGCCCTGGACAGTGGGAAGGGGGGAGGTATAGGGGCAGGTGTTACATCTCCTGCGCTTGCACGGGAAGGTGCCAGGTGAAGGAGTAGGGCTGTTGGGGGCGATAGAGGAGTGGACTAGGGTGTCTCGGAGGGAGCGGTCCTTACGGAATGCTGAAAGGGGAGGGGAGGGGAAGATGCATTTGGTGGTGGGATCACTTTGGAGGTGGCGGAAATGGCGGAGGATGATCCGTTGAATGTGGAGGCTGGTGGGGTGAAAGGTGAGGACAAGGGGAACCCTATCGTGGTTACGGGAAGGAGGGGCAGGGGTGAGGGCAGAAGTGCGGGAGATAGAACGGACACGGTCGAGGGCCGTGTCAACCACGGTAGAGGGGAATCTTCGGTTGAGGAAAAAGGAAGACATGTCGGAAGCACTGGTGTGGAAGGTGGGATTGTTCTGTTTGGAGCAGAGACGGTTAAGGGAGGATTTAATAGAGGTATTCAAAATTATGGGGTTTTGATAGTGTGTGTACACGCTCTGGGTGGAATTTTTCAGGGATCAGCAGGCGTGATCGGTGGCAGGTCAGGTGGGAAATTTTTTTGACAGCAGATAGGGAACCCAATGTCAATCCGCCTCCACACTAGTCTCCCAGATGTCGAGTCTGTCAGTGCTGAACAGGCCCGACACCAAGCGGCAGGGGAGCCAATTTAGATTATTAAGAAATTAAGAGGCACTTAAATACTATTTTAAGCTTACCTTTCAATTTTACGAGTTTCCCCACAGGTTACACGCTGCTCAGGGATCATGTCAGCTCAGCAGGTCGCGAGTGGATTCAGCACTGAATTATCTGATTACTTGACTGCTGCAACTGGTATAAAAGCTCCCATCTCACAGCTGTTCACTTTCCAAGCTCAGAAACTGTTGCTTACTGCATTTGGAAGACAGATTGAGCTTTGTGCAGGTTGCAAGTGTTTGAAGCCAACTCTCTATCCAGTGCCACATCTTTGGAGCAACCTCTCTGACCATTGACAGATTTGCTTCGGTCATCTCAACTTCACCTGCCATCTATTACATCAGCATCGGTGCCCTTGAAACTATCTCACCTTGGTCCTCAGAATCCCACAACGATCAGCCCCAACAACAGCAGCACCAACACCAACCTTATCCGCAATCAACTGATGCTGCACAGGACACAGGGCATCAGTACCCGACCACATTGCTCAACCTTTGGTGGCCGTGCCTTCTATTACCTAGGCCCTAAGCTCTGGAATTCCCTGTCTAAAACTCTCCACCTCACTACCTCTTTTCTCCTTTATGACTTTCCTTAAAACCTAACTCTTGACCAAGCTTTTGGTCACCTGCCCTAATTTATCCTTGTGGCTCGGTGTCAAATTTTTTGTCCTTTAATACACCTGTGCAGTGCCTTGGGATGTTTTACTACATTAAAGGCGCTACATAAATACAAGTGGAAGTGGTGGAAGCGGAGACACTCAATGTTTTCAAGGGGAGACTGGATAGGCACTTGAGAGAAATAAACTTGCAGGGCTACGGGGATAGAGTGGGGGAATGGGACTGACTGGATTGCTCTCACTAGCCACCCCTCACACTCACCCTCATCCTAGTCCAATCATACCAACTAACAACACACAATGATTGGCTAAAACACCCAAGTGCCTATGTTCATGTGAAGTTTGTTAATGTGGTGTCAAACATTGAAATCTTTATTTTCAACACTTTGCATTCTTGGACAGATTTGTGTCCACCTTTAGAAGTGGCTTAGTGAGTTGCAGTGAATGGTGAGACATAATGGTACCCCCTGCAATGGAGAGTGTGAAAGGAATGGCTTGGGCATTGTAGGGATGCTTTATGGTGTTGGAGAACGCGCCGGCACAGACTCGATGGGTCGAATGGCCTCCTTCCGTGCTGTTATGACTAAGTTGTTGCTGCATTTGCTTTGCCACTACCATACGAAAGACGACAACTTCACTTGATGCTGTACACCCTGGCTGCCACATGATGCGCCAGGTTGGTACCACCCCACACCAACACCATAAAGCATATTTCCTATCCACAAATCTAACTTCCTGTTGTCATGATTTTTGTTCATAATTTGTCAATATTGACCACTTTAAATTGCTCGGTCAACATTTCCTATTCAATTTTGTTATGTGAACTAACATGATGCAGTTGCAAGCTCTGACCACTGTGTGGCTCTGTGGATCAAGTATTTGATGTCTGCCTCCATCTGGTAAAACTTTATATTCATCAACTGACTGTGGACAATCTTCTAGTGTATATAGTCTCCAAAGATTATTAGCAGAAAACTGCCAACATTGGTAAACCTCTCATGGTAGAAATGATATACTTCAGACATGAAAGCAATATGTAGAACTTTGCCCAGCAATAAATTAATGAAGCATAATGTGGCATATGAAGAACTACAACATTTTGGAAATAACAACAGAAAACACTGGAAAAACTCAGCAGGCCAGGCAACATCCGTGGAGAGAGAAACAGAGTTAACGTTTCAGGTCGAAGACCCTCATCTTCCGATTAGGCACTTTACAGCCTTCCGGACTCAATATCGAGTTCAACAATTTCAGATCATAACCTCGGCCCCTATTATATTTTTATATATTTTTTATCCACACTTTTGGTTTGTGCCTTTTCTTTTTTCTCTCCCACATGGCAGCTGTCTTTCATTCTGCCAATGCATTTCACACTTCATCTAGAGCCATCCTTTGTCTCTTTACTTGTCCTATTACCATCTCGTCTCGCCTTGTATTTCTCTTAATGTCTCTCCACCTCTCCCAGACTTTCCCTTTAGTTCTTTCATCCCCTCCCCCATACTTGCTTCTTAATCTGTTCCATTTCCTGCTTTTTTCTCAGTCCTGACGAAGGGTCTTCCTGAAACGTTGACTGTTTCTCTCCACAGATGTTGCCTGGCCTGCTGAGTTTTTCCAGCGTTTTCTGTTGTTATTTCAGATTTCCAGCATCCGCAGTATTTTGCTATCGAACAACATTTTGGAGGTGCATTTACATTACAATTGTAGCATTTGTGTTCAGTGTTACATAAGAGATGCCTCCACAGGGTACAGAATTGCAAAACGTCTTAAAAATCTTACACAACTAATAGCTTAGACCGCTCGGCCACATTACCACATGATGATTGCAGTGTTCAGTTCCATTTGCAACCCCTCAGATAATGAAGCAGTTCGTGCCCACACACAGCAAGACCTGGACAACATTCAGGCGTGGGCTGATAAGTGGCAAGTAACATTCATAGGAACAGGAGTAGGCCATTCAGCCCCTCGAGCCTGTTCCATCATTCAATGAGATCATGGCTGATCTGCAACCTAACTCCATATACCCACCTTTGGACCATATCCCTTAATACCTTTGATTAACAAAGCTATCAATCGCCGATTTAAAATTAACAATTGATCTAGCATCAACTACCATTTGCGGAAGAGAGTTCCAAACTTCTACCACCCTTTGTGTGTAGAAGTGTTTCCCAATATCACTCCTGAAAGGTCTGGCTCTAATTTCAGACTATGCCCCCTAGTCCTAGAATCCCCAACCAGCAGAAATAGTTTCTCTCTATTTACCCTATCTGTTCCCCTTAATGTCTTGAAACCTTCGATCAAATCATCCCTTTACCTTCTAAATTCTAGGGAACACAATCCTAATTTGTGTAATCTCTGCTCGTAACTTAACCATTCAAGTCTGGGTATCATTCTGGTAAACCTACACTGCACTCCCTCAGAGGTATCCTTCCTAAGGTGTGGTGCCCAGAAATGCTCACAGTACTCCAAGTGTTTGTGTATAGCTGCAGCATAACTTCTACCCCTTGTATTCTAGTCCTCTAGATATAAAGGCCAGCATCCATTAGCCTTTTTAATTATTTTCTGTACCTGTTCATGACATTTTAATGATCTATGTTCCTGGACACCCCCCTCCCTCCCTCTCAAAGTGTCGTTTGGCCCTCCACTGTTTTTTGCTTTTCACCATTTAGAAAGTACCCTGTTCTATCCTTTTTAGGTCCAAAGTGGATGACCTCACATTTGCCTACATTGAGCTCCATTTGTCACAGTTTTGCCCATTCACTTAATCTGTCGATATCCCTTTGTAATTTTATGCTTCCATCTACACTGCCTACAATGCCGCCTATCTTTGTATCATTGGTGTCTTCGTGCCACACAAGTGCCAGGTAATGACCATCTCCAACAAGAGAACGTTTTTAAGTACCTCCCCTTGACATTCGATGGCATTACCATTGTCGAATCCCCCATCAATATCCTGGGGGTCACCACTGACCAAAAACTGAACTGGACCAGCCATATAAATACTGTGGCTACAAGAGCAGGTCAGAGGCTGGGTATTCTGCAACGAGTGACTCACTTCCTGACTCCTCAAAGTCTTTCCACCATCTACAAGGCACAAGTCAGGAGTGTGATGGAATACTCTCCACTTGCCTGGATGAATGCAGCTCAACAACACAAGAAGCTCGACAACATCCAGGACAAAGCAGCCCGCTTGATTGGCACTCCATCCACCACCTTAAACATTTACTCCCTCCACCACCAGCAAACAGTGTCTGCAGTGTGTACCATCTACAACATGCACTGCAGCAACTCGCCAAGGCTTCTTCAACAGCACCTCCCAAACCTGCAACCTCTACCACCTAGAAGGACAAGGGCAGCAGGTGCATGGGAACACCACCACCTCCAAGTTCCCCTCCAAGTCACACACCATGCTTATTTGGAAATATATCGTTGTTCCTTCTTCATTGCTGGATCAAAATCCTGGAACTCCCTACCTAACAGCACTGCGGACTGCAGCAGTTCAAGGCGGCGGCTCACCACCACCTTCTCAAGGGCAATTAGGGATGGTCAAAAAATGCTGGCCTTGCCAGCGACGCCCACATCCAGTCAATGAATTAAAAAAAATTCCTGTGGCTGTAGTTTTGCAATTCTTTGCTGAGTTCTACATCATCCTGCAGAATGGTAAAGTCCTCAATTCTCTATCATGTTAGTTTCAACTTGAACACATTAAATAGTATTGAAAATGCACTCATATACTATACAATTACTAAGCAGTCTAAATGAGATTAACATCACTGTTCCCCAAACAAGCTATGGGGTAAAGGCACTACCCAGTGTAGCTTTTGATCTGTATACAGCAGTAAGCCATACAAGCCAGAAGGTCTCGGGTTTGATTCCTTTGCTTGCGTCGAGTTAGCTGATTTCAGTCAGGGCGGTATTTCAGGAGCTGAAACTAGACTCAGCACCCACTGCAGGAAAGCGAGAGCCTGTGGACATCAGGTATTAAGACTGGGTTCCTGTGTAATGTCCAGCATGGTTGACTAACCTGCCACCACTCACAGTTCAGGCTCACATAGAATGGCTACATAGCAGAAATACCCACTACTAGTGCCTGTGGAACTATATCTTGGCAGGAGTCAATGCCTTCAGGAAAACAAAACACAATTCAAAAATAAATGTACTGCCCCAGACCAAACCAATGGTGTGGTCAAGATAAAATTCTTCAAAATCTTTTCCCTATCATCAGGCAACACACAAGGTGATTATGGTAGTATACACTAACAGTATTGCTCTCCAGGAATGCATACAACCCTTGCCACTTAATAAAGCTACTTCTACAATCTACCATGAATAGCATGGGATACAGGATGTAACATGCTGCACGCCAAATGTCAGTAAAATGTTCAACTTGGCAAGAGGACACAGGGGTGATTTTTTTAACCCGTTAAGTTACTTTTGAAAATCATGATGCATCAAATCAAGATGGAATACAGCTGTGATGATTTGCCAATAATTATCAGTTTCAATTGTGTTTGATGCTGTAATAAGAATTTCAATTATTGTTTTGCCACTCGCCTGTCAAGAGATTGTGTTTTATACAGATATCATTGTGAAAAATACACAGCTGAAAGGCTGCACATTGAATATTGTTGCCCTATTTAAATAAATGAATGTATGGAGTGTAAATCAGGTGTGAAGAACTTAACTACACTCTGGATTCAGGCTGCAGGCACACTTCTAACAGCTGCCTGGAATCAACACTAAGCGTGAATACAACACAGATCAATGCCAAGTAAGTGTGTGGGTCACAGAACTTATGGAAGCCACTGTACAGAGTGCCACATAAAAAATTAAGGAAAAGGCAACAGATCCATTGGTAGCTTGAGATATAAATGTACAACTCAACTTCTTCCAAGTTTAAATGGAAGTTGTTGCGTAAATCTGTACTGCATCAAGATATCTACACTCCTCTAATTCTGCCCTCTGTACCATCCCTCATTATAATCGCTCAACTTTTTGTCGCTGTCCCTTCTTTTCCCTGCGTCAGGTGTCAAATTTTTTGTCTTAATACTCCTGTGAAGCTCGTTGGGATGTTTTATTCCGTTAAATGGGCTATATAAATACAAGTTGCTATTGTTGACCATCAACTGTTGCTGATAATTAGATTCTTATTAGATACCCGTCAGCAGTTCCAAACAAAATTTTAATTTGATTTAAAGTTCCTTTAAACTTTTTAGTAGGTTACAGTTTTTATTGGTTGTGCCCCTTGAAAAAGGGGGCACATGGTTGACTTTTAATAGGCAATTGCCGCATGAAGAACTCAGCAGCTCCAAGCAAAGGTTTTTTTAAATAAACAATACTCCCAACTATACGATAGTCCCGAAACGTCAACTCAAATTTCTCTCCACGGATGTTGCCTGACCTGCTGAGTTTTTCCAGCATTTTCTGTTGTTATTTCGGACTCCCGACTATACAGCGTTTGCTGAGTATTTCGCAACCCTGCCTCCGCAGAGCGGGCCTGCCCCAGGAACTCACCTTCTCCACGATGCCCAGGTCCCCTCCACTCAGCACCTGGTGAACCAGGGTTTGCGCCTTCTCGGCAATGGAGAAGGTCGAAGCCACGAGCCGCATCAGAAAAGCCGGGCTGGCAGACATGGTCAGCAAACACCGGGCGACCGACCGACAGAATGCGAAGCTACCGCCCACAAACTGCCGCTCTCCCGGTGCTGCGCGCGGAGGCGGGGCACACACTTTGATTGACAGTTGCACCCAATTGGCCCGCTGCAAATCTATTCCACGCCCCATCCGTGCAGCAACCTGCTGGACACATCCCACCCGCCCAAAACACGAGAATTTATTTTGCATTCAGGTTTCGGCTCCACTTAAACAACACGGCATTTTTTTTTAATTTAAAATTTGAACATTTTACAGTAAATACCATTTACACAGCTCAAGTCTCAGCTCTTTGTACAAAGTCACAAGCCCTCATGCCTACAAGGCAAGGGTCACAGTCTCTACAAGCTTCTTGGTCGTCTTCACTTGTTTATCCAGATAGCGGGTCTCCAGGAATTCACACAGATGAGGGTCGGCGCTCCTAGTGGAGGGTTTGTGCAGATCCGGCAGACTCTGGTTGACATTCTTCTCCATCTGCAGGGCTCTCTGCATCACCTGAGCGGAGCCTCTTGCTCTCCCGACCGAACAAGTGGACTGTAAAAAAGCTTAAAAAACCCTAGATTAATTTTTAAAACTTATCAAATTAAATTAAAATCACCCCGGCCGGGTGCTCCATCTCCAGGGCCACCCGGGCGCAAACATAACCGCGGAACGGCTTCTTGCTCCTACCAATACTTAGACGCGGTGTACTATTTTTGATGCACACTAAACCAAATAAACTGTAACTAAACTTAAAACATTAAAGGAAACTTAATAAATTAAATTAAAATTCCATTACCGGGGGGTGATGATGCACTCCAGTCCCTGCGGGGCCCCACTGGTCACGGAAAGCCTCGAGCGTGCTGGCGGACACCGCGTGCTCCATCTCCAGGGCCACCCGGGTGAGAATGTGGCTGCAGAAGAGAGGCAGGCAGTCGGGCCAAACGACCCCCACGACTGCCCGCTGCTTGGACCAGTTGATGGTCACTTTGGCCAGGCCCAGGAGCAGTCCTACGAGGAGGTCCCCCGACTTGCCCGCTCCCCTCCGCACCGGGTGACCAAAGATCAGGTGCGTGGGATTGAAGTGCAGCCAGAAATCAAGGAGCAGCTTAGATGCGGTGTGACATCCCGAGTCAAATTTCTACATTTACATTCTGCAGGGTGATTTGCTGCCAAACCAAACCTGTCTTTATAAATGGCCCCAGAGGCAACGAAAATTGGCACAAGCCAAGACAGAAATTGTTCCTTCTGTATAATCATAGATTACATAGGCAACACACCATCCTGGAATCACATCTGTAGCCACAGAAATGGTGTCTGTTCCCCTATCGAATCCCGATCACTATTGCTTCTGGTACTGAATACTGGTGAAAGGCGATGGTTCCTCTGGGGAGTACAGTCAGAACAAAGTCCACGGCACCACAGGTGGCTCAGCTGTAAAGCGGGGGAGGAGGAAAATGGGGAAAGTAATAGTGATCAGGGATTCAAGAGTGAAGGGAACAGGCGTTTCTGTGGCTGCAGACATGATTCCAGGATGGTATGTTGCCTCCCTGGTGTCAGGGTCAAGGATGTCACTGAGCGGCTGCAGGACATTCTGAGGGGGAAGGGAGAACAGCCAGAGGTCATGCTCCATATCGGTATCAACGACATAGGTAGAAAGAGGGATGAGTTCCTGCAGGCAGATTTCAGGGAGCTAGGAAAGAGATTATAAAACAGTTCCTCAAAGGTAGTAATCTCCGGATTACTCCCAGTGCCACAAGCTAGTGAGTATAGAAATAGGAGGACAGAGCAGATGAATGCGTGGCTGGAGAGATGGTGCAGGAGGGAGAGCTTTAGATTCCTGGAATATTGGGACCAGTTCAGGGGGAGGTGGGACCTGTACAGGCCAGACGGGTTGCACCTCAACAGAGCCGGGACCAATATCCTCGCAGGGGGGTTTGCTACTGCTATTGGGGACGGTTTAAACTAATTTGGCAGGGGGATGGGCACCAGGATGTAGCATTAGAAATGAGAAAGAAGGTGCACAAAGGATTGGGAGAGACAGATAGCACTAGAGTAAGAAATAGTACGGTATTAGGTGAAGTCAGACTAAGAGAGAATACAAGAAGGTCTAAGATAGGTTTACAGTGCATATGTGTAAATGCACAAAGCGTGGTAAATAAGGTTGGTGAGCTGCAGGCGCAAATAGCCACATGGGAATATGATGTTGTGGCGATAACAGAGACCTGGCTCAAAAGAGGGCAGGATTGGGTACTAAATATTCCTGGATATAAGGGCCTAGAAATTCGGTTGTTTGCGCCAGCGATTAGCGCCTAAAGAGCCCAAGAATTGGGGCTGTGGTGTATGTAATCTGTTCCACCTTAAGAGAACTTAAGCCTGGTCCACCTTAAGAAAGGTACTACTTTCTTTGGCTGCTGTATACGTAATACCGGTGGTGACCACACCGGTATATAAGCACAGTGTAATAATATTGTATTCAGTATAGTCCGGCCTCCAACCAGTAAAGACCTGTTGAATTTACTCTTGTGGTCTGTGTAGTAATTCTCACTATAACACACAGACTTAACAGTGGCGACGAGTCCGATTCTTACCCTGCTGCAGTAATTTCCACGGCGACTTCGTCCACAGACAGGACGTCGAAGAGAGGTTTCTACCCTCATCACCTACGGGAAGACACGTCGAGCGGCAGGCATCGAGCAACCGGAGTGCAGAAGACATCCTGACCTCGAAGCCTCCATCAGCGACTGTCAGCTTCTTCTACTACCTCGTGGTGGGTAAGCCGGGCAGCGACGCGACAGAAAGTCAACCGCATTGGCTGTACAGACGGGGCTGGGAAGACGGAGGAATAAGGGCAGTGAGGTCGATCGCGACCAGAGATAAGGGCCGGGCCGCTTTCGAGCGAGAGGCGCAGCGCGGGACATCAATCGCGACCGGAGATAAGGGCCGCATTCGGGCTAAAGGCGCAGCATCTGGGGAAACTGAAGGCGCGAGAGCCGCGGTGAAGCGGAGACAGCGTCGGGGGACGGGTGAAGACCGCCAAGCGCGGGAAAACCGCCATTTTGTGGGCGGAGGACGACGGCAAGAGCGGGAAGCCGCCATCTTAGATAACATTAAAAATACGATAAATTGCTACGATGCCTAAACATGGGAACATTAATGCCTTCGACAGTGATATAGAAGACTGGGCTATGTATGTAGAATGCATACAAAACTATTGTAAGGCAAATAAAATTCCTGAGACAGATAAAGCACTAACATTACTAAACTTAATGGGTGTGAAGACATACGGGCAATTGAAACACCTGTTATCACCAGATGAACCGGCGGATAAGACGTTCGAACAGATTGTTACTGTCCTAAAAAATCATCTTAGCCCCACGCCGCTGATGCTAGCGGAACTATTTAAATTTTACGATAGAAGACAGCGGCAAAATGAAAGCAATGCTGAATATTTGATGGAATTACGTAAGCTAGCAAAATATTGTCAGTTTGGAACGGGACTGACAGAGGCACTTCGAGATAGATTTGTGTGTGGTTTATTTAAACAGGATACACAAAGGCGACTGCTCGAGGAGAATGAGCTGTCTCTCGAGAAGGCGGTCACTATGGCAGCAGCACACGAGGCCGCAGCGAGAGGCACGGCAGTAATGCAGCTACGGCCACCGGAACTCGCTACAAACAAATTGGGTTTGAGTTCTGTCAAATGTTATCGTTGTGGAAAAACAACGCACGATCAGAACCAGTGTTGGTTTAAAAACCAAGAATGCAGAACGTGTGGCAGGTTTGGCCACATAGCTAAAGTATGCCGGTCAGGAAAGAAGACCAGCAATAAAAAGTCACCGCAAGGAAAATATGCAAAGGTACACAAGGTGACAAAGAACAGTTTGACTGAACAGAAGTCAGATTCAGACGCTAGCAGTAATGAACTGGATAGCTTAAGAATACACAACGTTGGTAAGGATACAGACCTCCAGACAATTTGGGTCACTCTTAAGATAGCAGGAGTCCAAGTAAAAATGGAATTGGACACTGGATCGGCATTGACGGTCATGAATAAGAAAGATTACAGAAGGTTATTCCAACATATTCCCTTACAGGATACGGAGATTATATTGAAAACGTACACGGGGCAAAGAGTGTACCCCATCGGAAAAATAGAGGTAGAAGTGGTCCACAAGGGCGAAGGAAGCCAAGTAATGGACTTATATGTGCTACCTGAAGGAGGTCCACCACTACTAGGACGGGAGTGGATTAGGAAAATGAATATGGACTGGCACTCCTTGAAAGCACTAACGGTAGATTCCGGGGAAACAGCTGTCAAACCTAAACGATTGTCCAGAATATTGGATGAGGCTAAAGAGGTGTTCCAGCCGGGACTGGGAACACTGAGAGGAATTACGGCAAACATCAAGATTGATGAACATGCACAACCAAAATTTTTTAAAGCCAGACCGGTACCCTATGCAATACGACCTGCGGTTGAAGCGGAGCTGGAAGCATTAGAACGTTCAGGGGTACTGTCTAAAGTAGATTGGAGTGAGTGGGCTACGCCCATTGTTCCCGTTATGAAACGTCCTGCGAACAATAAGCCAGGAGATCCAGGGAAGGTTCGCATCTGTGGAGATTTCAAGATCACCGTTAATCCGGTGCTTCACACGGTGCAGTATCCGCTTCCACGGATTGAGGATATTTTCGCTTCACTGTCTGGTGGGAAGCACTTCACCAAGATAGACCTGGCGCAGGCGTACTTGCAGATGGAGGTTGAAGAAGAGTCACGCCAATACCTCACAATCAACACGCATCGAGGGTTGTACCGGTACAATAGGCTGGTTTTTGGTGTGGCATCGGCTCCAGCAATTTGGCAGAGGGCCATGGAGCAGGTATTACAGGGAATTCCAGGCACACAATGTTACCTGGACGACATTCTGATCACAGGTGATGGTGATGAACAGCATCTCGCTAACTTGGAACTGGTGCTCAACAGACTGAAAGAGTATGGACTTAGGGTAAATCGGCAGAAATGTGAGTTCTTCCAGAAGCGGATCTCGTACTGTGGTCATGTCATTGACCGGGAGGGGCTTCATAAGTCTCCTGACAAGATAGCGGCAGCTGTAAAGGCTCCCGCTCTGGAGAATGTCTCTCAGTTGAGGTCGTTTCTAGGATTAATTAACTACTACCATAAATTTCTGCCAAATCTATCCACGGTGCTGCATCTGTTGAACGCTCTTTTACAGAAAGGGGTACCATGGGACTGGGGCGAAAACTGTAAGAAGGCATTTCGCAAAAGCAAAGAATTGATCACCTCAGAGGAAGTGTTGGCTCACTTCAACCCGACACTGCCTATTCGGTTGGCTTGTGATGCTTCTCCATATGGTATTGGGGCAGTACTCTCACATAAATTGCCAAATGGCACGGAAAGGCCAGTCACGTTTGCATCCAGATCATTGACCTCCGCTGAGCGCAACTATGCGCAGATCGATAGGGAGGCCCTTAGCCTTGTATGGGGAGTGAAGAAGTTTAATCATTACCTACAGGGCCAAAAATTCACACTTCTGACGGACCATCAACCGTTGGTGTCCATTTTTAACCCTAAGAAGGGTGTTTCGGTGATGACAGCACAGCGTCTCCAGAGATGGTCTCTTTTCTTAGGGGCACATCAATATCAGATAGAATTCAAAGGTACGAAACAGCATGGCAATGCTGATGGCCTGTCGCGCCTGCCACTACCTGAAGATGAAGACACGACGGAAGTTGACCCTGTTGAGTTATTTCATTCGACCATTATCGAGTGTTTACCTGTCACCAACGCAAGTATTGAAAGAGAAACCAGGAACGACCCGACACTGTCCAGAGTCTACGAGGTGACAGTGAAAGGATGGCCAACACGGGGTGATCCTCTGTTACCGGCATTCTCGGCAAGGCGAGACCAGCTGTCCGTCTGCCATGGTACTTTGATGTACGGGACAAGAGTGATTATTCCTCCCAAGTTAAGGGAAAGAGTTTTAAAAGAACTACATGAAGGTCATCTGGGGGGAGTTAAAATGAAAAGTCTTGCTAGGGCTTACGTATGGTGGCCGGGTATTGACCAACAGATTGAGGAGTTAACGAAAAGCTGCGCTGGGTGTCAAAAAGTGCAAAATGCACCTCCGATAGCACCGCTACACCCATGGGAATGGCCTTCAGCCCCATGGCAACGCGTACACATTGACTTTGCTGGTCCATTCATGGGCTCCATGTTCCTAATCGCGGTGGACGCACATTCCAAATGGCCAGAAGTCATCAAGATGAATACCACTACTTCAGAAAAGACAATTGCGGTGTTAAGAACAATATTCGCAAGGAACGGATTGCCAGAACAGATCTGTTCGGACAACGGACCACAGTTTGTATCGGAAGAATTCCAACAATTCTTAAAGAAGAATGGAGTTAAACATGATACCTCTGCCCCATATCATCCGGCGACAAACGGGTTGGCTGAAAGATTTGTCCAGACATTCAAAAAGGCTATTAAGGCCATGAATGATGATCAGATTCCGCTGCAACACAAGGTCGATAAGTTCCTGATGTCATATAGAAACGCCGATCATGCCGTGACTAACCAAAGTCCTGCTATGATGTTTTATAACAGGAGGTTGCGGTCCAAGTTGGACTTGTTAAAACCAAATGTGCGGAGGGAAGTGGAAAACAAACAGTTTCGGCATATTAACAGCAAGACCACTCGAACTTTCGACGTAGGACAACCAGTGATGGCAAGGGGCTATGGAAACGACAAATGGCAGTCCGGAACAATCCGGGCCAGACAAGGACCTCTGATGTACACTGTAGATATTGGTCATAATGTGATAAGGTGTCATGCGGATCAACTGGTAGAGTCGAGAGCAAGGGTCGAACCCATGGTTGTGACAGAGACAGCTGTGGAAGACGTTCATGAACCTGAAGCATCTACCTCGGCCGAGAATGTATTTGATGATGATGACACCCAATACATTGGCAACCAACTAGAGGAGGCACCTCAACAACAAGAGTCAGAGACCACTGAAAGGCGTTATCCAAGCCGAATCAGAAAGCCTCCTGAGAGACTGAACCTTTGAACTGTTATACCTGAAGTTATATATGTATATATGTTATGTTTATTTGGGGATATGACTGTTAAGCTAAAAAGGGAGGATTGTGGTGTATGTAATCTGTTCCACCTTAAGAGAACTTAAGCCTGGTCCACCTTAAGAAAGGTACTACTTTCTTTGGCTGCTGTATACGTAATACCGGTGGTGACCACACTGGTATATAAGCACAGTGTAATAATATTGTATTCAGTATAGTCTGACCTCCAACCAGTAAAGACCTGTTGAATTTACTCTTGTGGTCTGTGTAGTAATTCTCACTATAACACAGAGACTTAACAGGGGCGTTACCCAATGTTCGGGCGGGCGCAATGAAGATAGCAACACCTCCCATATTGAGTATCCATTTAGCGCCTGCGCTAACTCTTAGCGCGCGCCCACGTGTGCAGGCAGTTCATGACGTCATTTCAGTGTGCAACGCCTTTTTGGCGCCCCTGACCAGATATTCGGTGGCGCCCGGAGTCTTTCCGCCTGGCGCTATTAGTGACAGTTGGATGGAACGTTCCCAGGCCCTTCTCAGAGTCGGGGGGCGCTATTTAAAGGGGACAGCTCTAGTATAAAAGCTGCAGCCACTTGGCCTGTTCATTCTGATCGTTGCTGGAGAGAGTTGGTGAACTACTGTTGCACACTATTTTTCGGATTTAGCCTTCGAAGACTTGGGATCTGCAGGCCTGTCCGGAGCAGTTGGAGCGCTAGACATTACTGCGTGTTGCCCGTCTGGCATAGCAATGGGAGCTGCTTTGGAGGGGAACGTCCTCATGGCCGGACACTTGGAAGGGGCACAGAGACGGCGGGAGAGAGGGCCGGGATTGGCTAGAAGGAGGAGGGGCAATGGAGGTCGCCCAATCCGATGACGAGGAGCAGTGTCTGCAAAGGCTCAGATTCGGTAAGGAGGTTGTGACTGAGCTGTGCCACCTGCTTGCTGAGGATCTGCAGCCGCGTCTACAGTGCAGGACCTCTCTGTCGGTTGCCGTCAAAGTGACTGTTGCCCTGAACTTTTACACAAGCGGATCCTTTCAGTCAGCCACTGGGGACATCGCGAATATAACACAATTTGCAGTGCATTGTTGCATCCGGCAAGTGACAGCTGCCCTCTATAGAAGGAGGCGTCAATTAATCACCTTCCCTGTGACCCTGGAGAAGCAGGCGGAGCGCGTGCAGGGCTTCGCTGCTATTGCGGACTTCCCCATGGTGCAGGGGGCCATTGATTGCACACACGTGGCTTTGCGGGTGCCATTACAGAATCCGGAGGAATTCCGCAACCGCAAGGGGTTCCACTCCCTCAATGTCCAGCTGGTCTGTGACCACCGCTAGATGATCATGGCAGTCAACGCACAATTCCCTGGGAGCAGCCACGATGCGTTCATCCTGCAGCAGACCTCAGTTTCTGACCTTTTTGAGGGCCCGGCTCACCCGCGAGGCTGGCTTCTGGACGACAAGGGCTATCCTCTCTGCCCATGGCTCATGACCCCACTCCGTTTGCCCGCCACCCCGGCAGAAGAGCTTTACAACAGCAGCCATCAGGCGACCAGGAACATTGTGGAGCACACTATTTGTTAGATCCGTGATTCTGAGGGTATGCTGTTTTTCAATAACCACACAGATGCTGTAACTGAACAATAAACAGGTATTTACTGGAGAAGGGTAGTCTCAAGACTGGGGGTACAGAGGCATGCGCAAAGCTTATATACAGGTGTGGTCACTGCCGGTACTACAGTATACAGGAGCTGTAAAAGTAGTTCTATCTTAAAGGCACATACACTACAATTCCTCCCCTTTTAGATTAGTAGTACCCCTAATACTCAAATAACAATTAACACTTTAACATGTACATTAAACAACAATAGTCCATTTATAGATTCAGTCTTTGGGGCGGCTTCCTGACCCTTTCGGGATAGCGCCTTTCCTGAGGTTCTTGTTCTTGGTGCAGAGGCGATTCTGATCCCTTTTCATCGGGTAGTTCATCGGGTTCCACTGCTACTGGTTCTGAGGTAGATGCTACCGGAATGTCGGGTTCATCCCCAGGTACTCGAGACATGGGGTTGAAGCGTTCCTGTGACGCTAAGATCTGATCGACGTGGCATCTCACAATGTTCTCCCCGACATCCACTGTGTACATTAATGGCCCCTGCCTTGTGCATATCGTTCCGGGTTGCCATTTCTCTGTTCGATAGTCCCGGGCCAAGACTGGTTGCCCTACCTTGAAGCTCCTTGTCGGCTTCTCATTGATGTGCTGGAATTGTTTGTCCTCAACATTTCTTCGCACATTTGGTCTGAGCAAGTCCAGACGAGATCTCAACCTTCGGTTAAAGAACATCATGGCTGGGGTCTGGTTGGTAACTGCATGTGTCGTGTTTCGGTAGGCTAATAAGAAATTGTCCATCTTATGCTGTAGTGGAATTTCATCATCGCACATGGCCTTTATCGCCTTCTTAAAGGTTTGTACGAACCTCTCAGCCAATCCATTTGTGGCTGGATGATACGGGGCGGATGTGTAATGCCTTACCCCATTCCTTCTCATAAATTTTTGAAACTCTTCGAACACAAACTGTGGTCCATTATCAGAGCAAATCTGCTCTGGCAAGCCGTTCCTGGCAAATATGGTCCGTAGGACTGCAATCGTTCTCTCTGTAGTGGTTGAAGACATTTTTATCACCTCAGGCCACTTTGAATGAGCATCCACTGCTATTAAGAACATTGAGTCCATGAATGGACCAGCGAAATCAATATGCACCCATTGCCATGGAGAGGAGGGCCACTCCCATGGGTGTAGAGGGGCATGTGGTGGTGCATTTTGGACCTTCTGGCATCCTAAGCAGCTCTTAGATAGGTCTTCGATTTGTTGATCGATTCCCGGCCACCATACATAAGCCCTAGCAAGGCTTTTCATTTTCACTCCCCCCAGATGACCTTCATGTAGCTCATTTAGCACTCTCTCCCTTAACTTGGGTGGAATCACCACTCTGGATCCACACATCACTGTCCCCTGGCATACTGACAGCTGTTCTCTTCTGGATGAGAATGCTGGCAACAGTGAGTCGCCATGTGTTGGCCATCCCCTCACCGTCAAATCATATACCCGAGACAGCGTTGGATCATTGCGGGTCTCCTCTATATCCGCGTTCGTTACTGGCAATCGTTCAATTATTGACTAATAAAATATCTCGATAGGGTCCACTGCTGGTGCTTCCTCCACAGTAGGCAGTGGCAGGCGCGATAGCCCATCAGCGTTACCATGCTGTTTCGTGCCTTTATATTCTATTTCATATTGATTCGCCCCTAGAAACAGGGACCATCTTTGTAACCGTTGTGCAGTCATCACTGGAACGCCTTTCTTAGGATTAAAGATGGAGACAAGTGGTTGGTGGTCAGTCAGCAAGGTGAACTTCTGCCCATGCAGATAGTGGTTGAATTTTTTTACTCCCCACACTAGGCTGAGGGCCTCCCTGTCAATCTGGGCATAGTTGCGCTCGGCTGAGGTTAGTGACCGAGACGCAAAGGCTACTGGCCTCTCCAACCCGTCTGGGAATTTGTGCGACAGCACCGCTCCAATACCATAGGGTGATGCATCACATGTCAAACGAATTGGTAGTGCTGGGTTGAAATGGGCCAACACCTCTTTTGATGTGATCAATTCTTTACACTTCTGGAAAGCTCGTCTATGTTCGTCATCCCACTTCCATGGTACCCCTGTTTGCAGTAGGGTGTTCAGTGGGTGTAATACCGTGGACAAATTTGGTAAGAACTTGTGGTAGTAGTTTACCAGCCCGAGGAACGACCTCAGTTGTGACACATTTTCCGGTGCTGGAGCCTTGACTACTGCCTCAATCTTTTCAGGGGACTTATGTAACCCCTCTTCATCGATGACGTGGCCACAATACGAGATCTGCTTCTGGAAAAACTCGCACTTGTGGCGATTAGCTCGTAGCCCATACTCCTTTAATCTGGTGAGCACCTTCTCCAAGTTGGCCCGTGACCAAGATGTCGTCCAAATAACACTGGGTCCCTGGAATCCCTTGCAGGACCTGATCCATCGCCCTTTGCCAGATAGCCAGAGCCGAGGCTACTCCGAACACCAGCCGGTTGTATTGATAGAGACTTTTATGAGTGTTAATCGTAAGGTATTGTTTCGAAGCTTCTTCGACCTCCATTTGCAAGTACGCCTGGGCTAGATCAATTTTGGTGAAGCATTTACCTCCAGATAGCGAGGCGAAAATATCCTCAATTCTTGGAAGCGGTTATTGTACCGTGTGAAGGACTGGGTTCACTGTCACCTAAAAATCCCCACAGATGCGGACCTTCTTTGGTTCCCCAGGCATATTACTCAACGACCTCTTCATTACAGGAACGATGGGTGTAGCCCACTCGCTCCAGTCCACCTTGGGCAGTACTCCTGAATGTTCCAACCCTTCCAGCTCTGCTTCAGCAGCTGGTCTGGCCTTAAGAAACTTTGGGCTTGCATTTTCCTCTATTTTAATCATTGCTGTTATGCCTTTTAGTGTTCCGAGTCCCTCCTGGAACACTTCTTGTGCGTCAGTTAGCATTTTTGACAGTTGTCCAGGTGTGACGTCGTCATCCTTTTTGGCCTCAACCTTCAGTGCCTGTATGGAATGCCAATCTAATTGTATCTTCCGGATCCATTTACGTCCTAGCAGTGGTGGTCCTCCATCTGGCAATACATATATATCCATTTTAGGTATTTCCTGGCCTTTATATATCACTTTCACCCTTATTTTTCCTTTGGGGTAGACTTTTTGCCCCGTATACGTCTTCAAGACAATCTCTGTAGCTTTCAAGGGTATGTGTGAAAATAGCCGCTTGTAGTCCCTTTGTTTTATGACTGTTTGGGCTGATCCTGTGTCCAATTCCATTTTCACTTGGACTCCGTCTATCTTGAGTGTAACCCAGATAGTCTGGTGATCCTCCATTTCGGTTACATTATGTAGTTTCAGACAACCCAGCTCCTTGTTTCCGGAGTCTGTGTCACTTTTCTGTTCGTCTGAACCACTGTCCATCACCTGGTGTACCTTTTTGTACTTCTCCTGTGGAGATTTCTTACTGTTGGTTTTCTTCCCAGACCTGCAGACTCTTGCTATGTGTCCTGCTTTCCCACACTGTCTGCACACTTGGTCCTTGAACCAACAATTCTTCTGGTCATGTGTTGTTCTGCCGCAGCGATAGCACTTCCCTGTTCCATAGGACATTTCATTGGTGCCACATTCTTGCGGTCTCCGTTGTATCTCTGCAGTGCCCCTTGCGGCTGCTTCGTGTGATACTGCCATACTGAAAGCCTTGTCCAGCGTAAGATACTTTTCTGATAGAAGCCGTTTCTGGGTTCCTTCACTTTGTAGCCCACACACAAACTTGTCCCTTAACGTATCTGCTAGTCCCGCTCCAAACTGGCAGTGTTTCGATAGCTGACGCAGTTCCATTAGGTACTCAGCATTGCTTTCGTCTTTGTGTTGGTTCCTTTTATGGAACTTAAATCGTTCTGCTATCAGCAGCGGTGTGGGGTTTAAGTGGTCCTGTAGGATTTCTACTATGCTTTCAAAATTCTTGTTCACCGGCTTCTCTGGGGTTATTAGATTTCGCAGTAACCCATAAGTATTTGCACCCATGGAATTTAACAAAACCAGTGCTTTATTAGCATCTGGCACTTCATTCGCCCTGCAGTACACCTCAATATGTTCCACATATGTCGCCCAATCTTCGACTTCATTGTCGAACGTAGAGATACTGCCACTCTTCGGCATCCCTGGGTGTGATTTAACTGTCGAAAATGGCGTCTCCCGTGCTTCCCCTTCTTCTCCGCTGGCACAAAATGGCATCTCCCGCGCTTTCCTTCCTTCCCGCGCTCGCCCTTCTTCTCCGCTGCGGCTTCTAAAAATGGCGTCTCCCGCGCTCTTCCTTCTTCTCCGCGGCTCAATGGCATCTCCCGCGCTCTCCCTTCTTCTCCCCGCGGACCCTGTTCAGCCCGTGAGCCCTGGCTGTGCACTGCGCGTTCTTCTTTTTATTTTTTATTTCTCGACGCCGCTCGGTCTTGAACCTGGCTGTTTCTTTGCCCTCTCTCTCTCCGGTTTGTTTTTTTTTTTTCTCGACGCCGCTCGGTTTTCAACCCCCGGCTGCGCCCTGTGCGCCTCACCCTCTGTCTTACCCCGTCGACACTGCTCGGCTTTCTCTCCGCCGTCGGTCGGCTCCAGCCACCGCTGCCCGGGAAGGGTCTGCGCTGGACCTGTCGTCAGTTTCTTGCTGATCGTCATGGCTGGGGAACCAAGCCCGGCTCTCCACAGCCTCCCCTGCGATGTTCACTCTCTGCCTGACGACTGGGCGGTTGCTCGTGCTCGACGCCCGTGTTCCTGGCCTCGACTTTTTAAAAAAAAAATTTTTTAGTTGCAGGTAGATTCAAATCGACACTCGTCGCTGTTGTGTATGTACCTTTAAGGGAATAACTGGTCTTAGACTGCAGTACCGGCAGTGACCACCCCTGTATAAAAGGCCTTAGCAGGCTTCTGTAGTTTCAGTTTCAAGCTGCCTCTTGTTCAGTAAAGTACCTGTTAAACTGCTCTCCCAAAGTCCGTGTATTATTGAGGCGCGGACTTTACAGTGGCGACGAGTAAGTTCGAACTCACCTGCAGTGTGGCATCATCTCACGGGGATCTCGCCTGAAAGGAAGGTCATAGTCTGAGCAACGGGCGTCGACCGAGGGCAACCGCCCAAAGAATCCATCGGTGTTTGGAGAATTGCGGGAGAGACTGTGGTTCCAGCGAATCGTGCTGGTAGCAGGTAGCGTGCTGACCCTTCCGGACTGCGGCGGGCTGAAGCTCGATCGAGCGGCTCTACAAATCGGGCCACGCAGCGTCGCTGGGAAAAGAAAACAAGAGAGAGAGGGTGGAGCGCACAGGGCGCAGTCGGTGCTCGAGAACAGGACAGCGGAGAGAAACTAAATGGGGGGGAAGGAAAGCGAGACGCGCTGAAGCTGCGGGTCGCCGCCATTACCCCGTAGAACACTAGGAGCAGCGTGGCAGTAAGGGGAAGAAGCAAAAGCGCGGGAGGCGCCATTTTATCCCGTTGGGGAAGAAGCAAAAGCGCGGGAGGCGCCATTTTATTCCATTGGGGAAGAAGCAAAAGCGCGGGAGGCGCCATTTTAAATCGCCCAAGATGCCGAAAAGTGGCAGTATCACTGCTTTCGACAACAAGGTAGAAGACTGGACCACGTATGTGGAAAGAATTGAAGTGTACTGCAAGGCAAATGAGGTGGCTGATGGAAAGAGGGCGTCGGTATTATTAAATCTGATGGGTGCGAGTACGTACGGCCTATTGCGGAATTTAATTACCCCAGCTAAATCAATGGAGAAAAGTTTTGAGGAGATTGTTCATATCTTACAGGAACATCTAAGCCCTACACCACTGCTGATAGCAGAAAGATTCAAGTTCCATAAAAGAAACCAGCACAAAGATGAGAGCAATGCTGACGATCTTACGGAACTACGCAAGTTATCGAAGCACTGTCAGTTCGGAGCAGGACTGGCAGACACCTTACGGGATAAGTTTGTCTGCGGGCTCCAGAGTGAAGGAACCCAGAAACGACTACTTTCAAAAAAGGAACTGACGCTAGAACAGGCTTTCAGCGTGGCAGTATCCTACGAAGCAGCAGCACGGGGAGCTGCGGAAATACAACAGAAACCACAAGAATACAGCGCTAACGAAATGGCGTATGGAGCCGAAAAGTGCTATCGCTGCGGCAGAACAACCCATGAGCAGAAGGACTGCTGGTTTAAAGACAAAATATGCAGGCAATGCGGGAAAATGGGACATATAGCAAGAGTCTGCAGGTCGGGAAAGAAGACCAACACGACAAGAACTACTAAGGAACAGTACAGGAAAGTAAAGAAACTGACAGATAGTAGTTCAGAAGATCAGGAGAGTGATAAGGACTCCGGGAGCAGGCGACTAAGTTATTTAAAGTTACACAACGTGATCGCAAAAGAAGATCACCGAACCATTTGGGTCACCCTCATGATAGCAGGGTCCCTAGTGAAGATGGAATTGGACACAGGATCAGCCCTAACTGTCATGAATCGACGAGACTATGAGCGGCTATTCTCACACATACCCTTAAAGGACACGTCCATTGTATTGAAGACATACACGGGGCAAAAGGTCTACCCCAGAGGAAAAATAAGGGTGCCAGTTGAATATAACGGAAAGGAAACACAGAAACTATACATGTATATACTACGAGATGGAGGACCACCATTATTGGGACGTGAATGGATCCGAAGACTACAATTGGATTGGCATTCCATTCTGGCACTAACTGTGACTGACAAAAAAGATGATGACGTCGCACCTGGACGTCTGTCACAAATTCTATCTGACGCGGAAGAGGTGTTCCAACAAGGACTTGGGACTCTAAAAGGAGTAAAGGCAACCATAAAGATTGAGGATAACGCAACCCCAAAATTTTTCAAGGCCAGACCGGTGCCATACGTGATACGCCCAGCTGTGGAAGCTGAACTGGAGAGTCTGGAGCGTTCGGGGGTGCTGTCTAAGGTGGACTGGAGCGAGTGGGCCACACCCATCGTTCCTGTAATGAAGAAAGCATTGAGCAGCACACCTGGGGAGCCAAGGAAGGTTCGCATCTGTGGGGACTTCAAGGTGACTGTGAACCCAGTCCTGCACACAGTACAGTATCCGCTTCCGCGGATAGAAGATATTTTCGCCTCACTATCTGGAGGGAAACGTTTTACAAAGATTGACCTGGCTCAAGCATATCTACAAATGGAGGTGGAAGAAGCATTTGGAAATACCTCACGATAAACACTCACAAAGGCCTTTACCAGTACAATCGACTGGTATTTGGGGTAGCATCGGCCCCGGCTATGTGGCAGAGGGCAATGAAACAAGTCCTGCAAGGGATCCCGGGGACCCAGTGTTATTTGGACGACATCCTGGTTACAGGCGAAAATGACAATGAACACCTTGCCAACCTGGAACAGGTGCTCACGAGATTGCAGGAATATGGGCTACGAGCCAACCGTCCCAAATGTGAGTTCTTCAGGAAACAAATCTCGTATTGTGGCCACATGATTGATGAGGAAGGGTTGCATAAGTCGCCAGACAAGATTGAGGCTGTCGTCAAGGCTCCAGCACCAGGAAATGTGTTGCAACTGAGGTCATTCCTCGGGTTGGTGAACTACTACCATAAGTTCTTGCCGAATTTATCTACAATTCTGCACCCACTGAACGCCCTCCTTCAAACTGGTGTAACATGGAAATGGAGTGATGAGTGTAAGCGTGCCTTTCAGGAATGTAAATGCCAAATCACTTCAAAAGAAGTATTGGCCCACTACAACCCAACACTACCGATTCGGTTGGCATGTGATGCGTCACCTTACGGCATTGGAGCGGTGCTGTCACACAAATTCCGTGACGGTTCAGAGAGGCCAATAGCCTTTGCATCGCGCTCGCTAACCTCAGCCGAGCGTAACTACGCCCAGATTGACAGGGAGGCCCTCAGCCTGGTGTGGGGGGTGAAGAAGTTCAATCACTATCTGCACGGGCAGAAATTCACCCTACTGACTGATCATCAACTCCTGGTCTCAATTTTTAACCCAAAGAAGGGCGTTCCAGTGATGATGGCGCAACGGCTGCAAAGATGGTCACTTTTTCTAGGGGCACATCAGTATGACATAGAGTAAAAAGGTACGAAACAACATGGAAACGCTGATAGGCTGTCGCGCCTACCGTTGCCTACGGCGGAAGAAGCACCTGCAGTGGACCCGGTGGAGATATTCCATGCGACCATAGTCGAATGTTCGCCTGTTACAAATGCAAGTATTGAGAAGGAAACCCGAAATGACCCGACACTCTCTCGGGTCTATGATTTGACGGTGAAGGGATGGCCAGCATATGGCAACTCACTGTTGCCAGCATTCTCGCCAAGGAGGGAACAGCTGTCAGTGTGCTGGGGAAGCTTGATGTGTGGATCCCGAGTGGTAATTCCACCCAAGTTGAGAGATAGAGTACTCAATGAGCTTCACGAGGGTCATCTGGGAGGGGTAAAAATGAAGAGCCTAGCCAGGGCATTTGTGTGGTAGCCGGGAATCGATAAAGAAATCGAGGATATGACCAAGAGATGCACAGGATGCCAGAAGGTCCAAAACGCTCCACCACAGGCCCCGCTACATCCATGGGAGTGGCCCTCATCTCCATGGCAACGGGTACACATTGATTTCGCTGGTCCATTTATGGACTCAATGTTTCTAATCGCTGTGGACGCCCATTCGAAATGGGCAGAGGTCATTAAAATGTCCTCCACCACCACGGAGAAAACTATTGCAGTCCTAAGGACCATCTTCGCCAGGAATGGGTTGCCAGAACAGATCTGTTCCGACAATGGCCCACAGTTTGTGTCTGAGGATTTCCGGAGGTTCCTGAAGAATAATGGGATGAAACATTACACACCTGCCCCATATCATCCAGCCACAAATGGATTGGCTGAGAGGTTTGTTCAGACCTTTAAAAAGGCCATAAAGGCAATGTATAAGCTGTGGTTATGCCTTCTAAAAGTTCCCCCAGACCTGAGACAACAAAGTCCTGCCACCTGCAAATGATGGCTGATCAAATATCCTATTTAATGGTGGAGCTGCAGCTAATAGCCAGCAATCCAATTGTGCTCCCACCAGGTTTCACCGTCGTGTTTCAGAACAGGTGTGCTTCACGTCGCAAAAGGGTTAAAATCACCAAGGCCTATCAAAATGGCATTATAGAGGCAATTTAGTGCTTGTTAAGGGCCTTAACGGCCTATCCCGCGGCTCTTGGAGGCGGGACGGAGACGGGACCAGTAGACACGATTGAATGAAAATTGCTTGGAGGCGGGGTTGGGCCCGCCCACCAGTTTTTGCAATTTTAACCCCCCACACGCCTCCAATCCTGCCTCAACGGCCTGATGAAAATCGAGCCCATAGAGTACAAAAGCAAGGAAGTTATGATGAACCTTTATAAAACACTGATCCGGCCTCAACTGGAGTATTGTGTTCAATTCTGGGCACCGCACTTTAGGAAGGATGTGAAGGCTTTAGAGAGGGTGCAGAAAAGATTTACGAGAATGGTTCTAGGAATGAATGGCTTCAGTTGCATGGATAGACTGCAGAAGCTGGGGTTGTACTCCTTAGAGCAGAGAAAGTTGAGAGGAGATTTGATAGAGGTGTTCAAAATCATGAGGGATCTAGACAGAGTAGATAGAGAGAAACTGTTCCCATTGGTGGAAGGGTTGAGAACTAGACGACACATATTTAAGGTGATTGGCAGAAGAACCAAAGGTCACATGAGGAAAAACTATTTTACGCAGCGAGTGGTTAGGATCTGCAATGTACTGCCTGAGGGGGCGGTGGAGGCAGATTCAATGGTGGCTTTCAAAAGGGAATTGGATAAGTACCTGAAGGAAAACAAATTGCAGGGCTACGGGGAAAGGGCGGGGGAGTGGAACTAATTGAAGTGCTCTTGCAGAGAGTTCGATGGGCCAAATAGCCTCCTTCTGTGCTGTAACCATTCTATGATTCTATATATAGCACAGAAACAGGCCTTTCGGCCCAACTAATCCATGCTGGCGTTTATGCTCCACTCAAGCCTCCTCCTGTCTTTCCTCATCTAACTCTATCAGCGTAACCCTCTATTCCCTTCTCCCTTGTAAAAATTATCATTTTAGATGCAGTTTAATGACAAGGCATCAAACAAATGTGTGTGATGTTCTAACTTTATGTAGTTACCTAAAGAACAATGCGTTGGAGCAAACAAATCTCTACACACCATGGGCAAACCCAAATTATCAGACTTGTAATCTCAAATATTTCACAGTAACCAAATTGTTTTTGATGAGTTTGGATATCCAATAAAGTCTGTATTTGCAATATAATTACACAGTAACACATTGTGCCATACATCAAAAGCCTGTGTTGTTAGATTTTATTGGACTTCACTATTTAGCTGGACTGCAAACACACAAATCAAAAGTATACTGATCTCGCTATCCATGACTCACCAAATCTTTATGTTTTAGATGTGGCAAACTTGTCCATTTAACGGCAATTTTTTAAATAGCTACTTCATTAGCTCTAAGTTGATGATTCATGGAACTTAAAATTCCCTCATTCATTCAAACTCCATGTTAAAATTGGAACTTCTGTTGTCCGATTGCAGAAAATAACCTTAAGACATGGCCCCTTTAAAATCTTTCTGGCTTGCCCTGGTCAGGTGACTTTCTGCACTCTACGGTCTTGGCCTGTGCTATTTTTTTTCAAGTGTTTGTATATCTCTCTTTCATGCTTGTCCTGTGCTTTCTCTTTTTTCCTCTCTCACTCTCTCGGGCTCTGTCACTTGTGTTCTCTCTCCCTCTCGGAGAAAAAAATCAATTTGGTTATGTGCTGCAGGAGACTTGTGTGAAATTATTTGACCGACCTCAGCCAGATCCTAATGGATCCTGATCCATAATACAATACTGAACTGGCCATAATTTAACATAGATTCAACAAGGCTATAAGGACAGATAGTATGGAATATAGAAAAGTACACAATCATAAAGTAGGTGGGTGCTCTTTTGAGGTTAATGTATTGCTTTTGGGTAGAGTAGAACCAATTTTACTCTGCCTGTGGATCGTGTAATACATGACCTGAAATTACTTGATGGTATTGAGAATGGGACAATGTTGCATTCTACTATCAGCAGTCTGCCAAACAAGCGTATGTGCCTACATGGTGGTTCAAAAGTAATTCATTGTGGTTCAAAAGTAATTCATTGTGTGAAGTGCCATTCTGATACGATAAGGCGACTCACAAGTGCAAGTATTATTTCTACATGATCTAAGTGTTTAAAAGTTACAAGTGGATTAGTAATTTTGCAACCTCACCTCGATTCCTATTTTCATTAAGGTGGGGAAGTTCTTGGAGCTGCAGCTGTGTGTTCCTGCCCACACAGGACTTTGAACAGTGACCCCTGCTTAGAAAAGGGTGGAGGCGGTGGGCATGCTTAATTGGGGAATTAATCCTTTATCAAGATGCATGAAAATTGCTTTGAATAAAAAACAAGCTTCACAAGTTTACATACCGAGCTGTATAAAATTTTCCTATGATTTTTTTTTCAGAAGTACTGTATTATGGGGTGATAATTGTTTGTCATATGATTACATGTACAATCATTAATAACACCAGTTAGTTTTCAATGAGGTGGCAGGTTCTAGCTTTGTCACTGTAGAAATATATAGAAGTTACAACTCAGAAACAGGCCATTCAATCCAACCAGTCCATTTTGGCATTTACCCTCCATGCAATCAAATTGACCTACTCTGTTCCCTTATTGAACAGAGTGGACCCAGAACTGAACCATGTGGAACAGCACTACCCACTTCCAACCACTCTGGAAAAACTGCCCTTAACTCGACTCTCTTTTCTTCCTTCCAACCAATTTTTAATCCCGTTTTAATCCTTTTAATCTCCTCTAGTAATATCCCATGTGGTATCTTGTCAAAAACTTTCCTAAAGTCCCTCTACGCTACATCCACTGCAAATCCTCCATCTACCATGTGTGTTACTTCCTCAATTCTGAGGTTTTTTAGTACGACCATCCCATTTGAACTTCTAACTATTTTCTCTTAATCTAGAAAAGTGTCAATTTCATCCTTAGTTAAAGACTCTTGAAAATTCTCCCCATCACAGGTGTTAAGCCTGTAATTACCTGGATTAGCTCTGTCTTCCCTTTTTAAAATGGGTGCAGCATTGGCCACTCTTGTCCTCTGGCAGGCATCCAACAGATCCTTGAAATATAGTGACACAAGCTGAATTTACCGGGAAGCAATTTGGAAATTTTATGGGAAGCACATGTTAAAACATTTGCATTTACAACCCTTATGCACGCCGTTATTAACTTGAGAGTTAATTCTTCAGTGTTGCCCTTGCTACTGCCTCCACCTCCACAACTGCAATTCAGCCTACCCAGCCAGTTCTTCCTTTCCTGATAGGTACAACCTCGAATTTCTGGTATCATCCTTGTAAATCTTTTTTGCAACCACTCCAGTGACTTTATCCTGTATCCTTTTTATAATATGGTGATCAGAATTGTACACAGTAGAGCACAGAAGGAAGCCATTCTGCCCATCATGCCTGCAACTACTCCTCGAAAATATATTGTTCTTAGTCCTATTCCTCCACTCTTTCCACATATCTTTTTACATTTTTTCCTCTTTTTTCCAAATATTTATCCACTTCTCTTTTTTAAAAGTATTAAAGATTCTGCTTTGACCACTGTTTTTGGTGGGAAATTATATATCATAACAACTCTGCCTAACAAAAATCTCCTAACCTCTCCCTTTATTCTTTTGATGATGATTTAAATGTATGCCCTCTAGTTGTTGACTCACCAACCAGCAGAACTATTGCTTGTGACAGTTGCGAAAGTTGCCATCAGCATTTCCTGATTTCCAGAACTGCCATCTTGTGCTGGCTAATTTGTACATATTGCAAGATATTTGTGTATGCTGCTTCAGGTTGCCCTACAATTGGTCAGTGGGAGACCCCCAAAATGTTTTTGCCTGTTTTTTTTCCACAAGGATTGGATCGGTTGCTGTTCAAAATCACTAGTGGTAGAAGTGGCAAATGGAATCAGTTTGAACTAAAAGTGCTGCCTGATAACTTCACAAATTCATAACATTACTGTCTCGCTTGCCATCAAAGAGACTGTAATCAAAATAAATACTGCCAAGTACATTTTGGATACTATAATTTATGGACTTAAGATGTTATTTGACCCCCATCTTTTTAATAAGTCAGAATATTGTGCAGTAATCTGTACTTAAGCACTTATAGCTAGTGAGCTAATAATGCATGACATATGCCAATAATGTGACCTATGTTGCTTTTTATACTTAAGAAAATCCGGATTATTATAGATTAATAAGACATGAAGAACTAAGATTTTACAATTCAATAGCCATGGTCAAATTGCTTTTGAAAGAATATATGGCTTTTCTAAACATGCCTCAGTTAAATCAGCATAAATACCAGATTATAGATCAAAGGCCAGAAAACTAATATGCGAATTACACAATTTGGGAGGAATCTGTAGCTTATCACCTACCCAAATTATTATGGCTCAACATTGAAATTGCCAAATGATTATGCATTGCATAATCAATATTGCAATACTATAATTAATTGCAATCTTGAAATTTTATGAACAGAGCACGTGAGACCATAAAGCCATAATAAAATACATAATGTGTAGCTATGCTTACTTTAAAAGTGTAAAATAAGGAAAATGTGTAACAGTTTTTTCACCACAGAGTTGCCTCTAGTCCAAATGAATGAGTTTAGCAAGTTGGATAGGAAACAAGCCATTTCTGTGCACTTTTTTAAATAACAGTAGCTGGGGACTTACTGACGATAACACAAAGTCATTAGACTATAAATTGATTTTCTGACTAGCCACAGAATATTACGGGAAATGCTGCCATGAAAATAAGCACATATATCTGTTCCTACCACTATATCCCCAAACTAGAATGTGAGAAAATGTCCTTACTACCCTTTCACCAGTCAAATTGAGGTTTCAGGTTAATCTCTCTGTAAGAAAGTACTACTTCCCACCCTCCCTAAGTTTGTGTCCCGAGTTTACATAATATGCTCAGACCCATTACATCTGACTCATTAGGTGTGATACTATCTGTCACCTCCCCCAAGTAACTTTTTGATATCAGGGACTTGCTGTACAGTATTGTGAATGCAAATATTGCATTATACAGCTCCCAATTTAGTATAATATGTACTTTTAATTACTACAAATAAAGATGATCATGGTTGCAGATTTAATGGTAAACAGATCATATACAGTATCTAGCTGTAAGTTCTCACTACAGGTGAGTGGCTGGAGAATAAAATTCATAAGGCAATGCAAACCCAAAACAGCTTCATATTGATACTTGTTTTGAAAAAAAAGAAAGACTTGCATTTATATAGCGCCTTTCACAACCTCAGGACGTCCCAAAGCACTTTACAGCCAATGAAGTACTTTTTGAAGTGTAGTCTCTGTTGTAATGTAGAAAACGAGGCTGCCAATTTACACACAGCAAGCTCCCACAAACAGCAATGTGATAATGGCCAGATAATCTATTTTAGTGATGTTGATTGAGGGATAAATATTGGCCAGGACACCGGGAATAACTCCCTTGCTCTTCTTCGAAATAGTGCCATGGGATCTTTTACATCCACCTTAGAGAGCAGACGGGGTCTCGGTTTAACATCTCATCCGAAAGATGGCACCTCTGACAGTGCAGCACCTCCTCAGTACCGCACAGGAGTGTCAGTCTAGATTTTTCTGCTCAAGTCTCTGGAGTGGGACATGAGCTCAATCTTCTGACTCAGAGGTGAGGGTGCTACCAACTGAGCCACAGCTGACACGTAGTTTGTAGTCACAAGATTGTTCTGATGTGAAGACAAAAGATCCCCCCCAAGAACATTTTTCTCCCATGCTTAGATCCCCACTTGCCAGGTCTCGACAGTTCTTGATCAGACCTGCAGGATTTAAATTTTGCATCCATGTGGAGAAATGTCTGTTAATCTTAGCAGCAATTTTAATTGTCTACTTGATTATCTCCTTCAGTCACAAAAGTGTCAATATCATGAAAGTTGTATAGGTGATATTTATTATCACCAACATTGACAAGAATTGAAACATATGGAGTTAAAGAAAGAAAAATAAATGGCATTTATATAGGACCTTATTGCACCCTCAGGATATCTCAAATCACTTTACAATCAATAAATTACTTTTTAAAGCGTGGCCACTGTTTTTATGTGAGGCAAATGCAGCTGGCAATTTGCACACAAAGTGCCAAAAACTATCAAACGAATGAATGACCAAATAATCTGTTTTGGTGGTGTTGATTAAGGGTCAGTACATCAGAATTCCCTGCTTTTCTTTGATGGGATTTTTACATCCAACAAAGTGGGGTCTTAGATTTAAGATCTCATCCAAAAGATGGCACCTCTAGCAATGCAGAATTCCCTCACTACAGGAATGAAGTATCAGATCAGATAATGTGGTCAATCTCATAGTAGATCTTCAAACCTTAACCTTCTGACTCAGGGGCTATATGAATGGTACCTGAAGCAAATTAAATTCATTTGAAAGAAATACATGTCAAATGGGTTACCTTTTAAAATAAAACACAGTTATTATCATCCAATGACACATTTGGCAGGTTTGTGCCCATACAACTTAATATTCTTTACTCAGTACTCAGTAGCAAGATCCAATTCCCCAGACTCAAGCATTCCAGAAACAATGAGAAGTGTCACCAAGTGCTTACAAAAGTTACATTTGTCGTTCACCGATGACTTAGTGAGTGAAGGCACCATCTGTTGTAACACTAAGTCATACAGACCTGAAAATCCCAAATTTGATTCCCAGTCTTTGCTGAACTAGCTATTCTCAGCCAAGGCAGTGGTGAAGCACATCAATTGGCCCCAGTTTCCCTGAAAGGGGAAAACATAGTCAGAATTTCTGTTCCTAATCACTATCAAGGTACTCAGTTGGAAAGTTTGCATGTGGACTGGACAGTGAGTGTTGATATGCTACTCTCCCAACAGGGGACATCACAGGCAAGTCCAACTGTATCTTCACCTGAGGTCCACAAATATTCACTTTCCAGAAGTGGTTGCTGGATAACAATTATGTAGGAAATAAAAACAGAAAATGCTGGAAACACTCAGCATATCAGACAGCATCTGTGGAGAGATGAAGATAAGGTTAACTTTTCAGGTCTTATGACCCTTCGTCAGTACCCATGAGTAGGAACCTTAATTCATTTTTGCCTTAAAACCAGGAACAGGGAGGCCCATTGCAGCAACTCCTCAGCCACCCTGGCTGAGATCAGGCATATCAATTTAAAATCTGGGACCATCCTGGTTTGTCTGGCTCATGTATTCACAGGATAAGTTTGTACATCCAAATTTACAGATGTCACAAAGATAGGAGGCAAAGTAGGTTGTGTAGATTTTCTTAATAATGAGAGACTAGAAACTCTGGAGGAGCGAAGGGATTTGGGTGCCCAAGTATACAAATCGCTAAAAGCAAGTGCACAGGTACAAAAAGTAATCAAAAGACTCATGGAATATTGGCCCTTATCTCAAGGGGACTGGAATACAAAGGGGTGGAAGTGATGCTTCAATTGTTCCGAGCCTTGGTCAAACCCCATCTGGAGTGCGGTGTTCAGTTTTGAGCACCGTACCTCAGGAAGGATAGATTTGCTTTGGCGAAGGCACAGCACAGATTCACCAGTATTACACTGGGTCTAAAAGGGTTAAATTATGAGGACAGGTTGCAGAAATGTGCCTTGTATCCCCTTGAAGGTTGAGGGGTGATTTAAATGAGCTTTTGTAAAATGCTAAAGGAATTTGATGGGGTAGATACAAAGGGCTGGATTTTGCCAGGCCCGAGGAGGTGGGTTTGAAGGCGGGTCAGGTGGGAAAGTTGCCAAAAATGGCGTCGGGCTCCGATCCCGCCTCCAACTCGCCTGAGCAACTTTCCCGAATGCGGGCTTTCAAACCCCATTATGGTCCCGCCTCCAAGAGGTGGGATAGGCCCTTAAGGCACTTAACAACCACTTAAGTGCCTCTATAATGGCATTTTGAGAGGCCTTTGAGTTTAACACATTTCCCACGTGCTGCACGTCTCCCCTGGAACACGCCAGTTAATCCTGGTGGGCTCACAAGTGGTTGGCTTACTAACAGCTGCAGCTCCACTGTTACATCGTTATATTATTACATTGTTGGGATCGACAGAAAACAACAGGCTGAGACTTTTCTTTAGGCAAAAACAAAACGGGGGAGAAATTCGGTTTGTTGCGCCACCCATTAGCACCTAAAGAGGCCGAGAAGTGGGGCGGTAACCAACTAGCGCCTGGGCGCAGCGAACCCTGCGCCTCCTCCCATATTGAGCGGACATTTTGCGCCGGCGCTAAACCTTAGCGCCCGCTCACGGGCGCAGGCAGATCATGACGTCATTTCAGTGTGCAACGCCTTTTGGGCGCCCCGGACCGGAAATTCAGTGGTGCGCCCCTCCATTCCGCCTGGCGCTAATAAGGACAGCTTACCTGGAACGTTCCCCAGTCGCTGTGGGGCTGGGGGGGGCGTTCTTTAAAGGGGACTGCTGTGGTATAAAAGCGGCAGCCATTTTTGGATCACAACTTCTTCGAGAGTTAGAGAGAGTTGCTGAGCTGCACACTGAGAGCCATTTCACCACTGAGCCAGCGCTGGCAGAAGAACTTCAGCCTTCTGACCATCACCTTGCTGTTGGTGAGCATATCAAACGGGGAGACTTTCTGTGCACACTTATCATGGGGGCTGCATTGGAGGGGAACGTCCTGCTGCTAAATCATCTGGAAAGGGCACAGAGATGCAGGGAGAGAGGGGCAGGCCTGGCCAGACGGAGGAGGGCCAACAGACGTTGCCACACCAGACCTTACGCTGCCAGGGTTTTCCGACAACAGTTTTCCTACTTGAACATGTCGGAGGAGCAGTGTATCAGAAGGCTGCGCTTTAGAAAGGAGGTGGTGACTGAGCTGTGCCACCTGCTTCAGCCAGATCTGCAGCCTCAGATAAGGTGCAGGACATCTCTGTCGGTGGCTGTGAAGATGACTGTTGCCCTAAATTTCTACGCAAGCGGCTCCTTTCAGGCCGCAACTGGGGACATAGCCAACATCTCGCAGTTTGCGGTGCATTGCTGCATCCATCAAGTGACTAATGCCCTGTTTAAAAGGAGGCGGCAGTACATCTCCTTCCCAATGACCCCGGACAAGCAGTGGGAGCGCGCAGAGGGCTTCGCAGCAATAGCGGACATCCCCATGGTGCAGGGTGCCATTGACTGCATGCACGTGGCTTTGCGGGCGCCTGTATTGAATCCGGAGGAGTTCCGCAACCAAAAGGGGTTCCATTCCTTGAATGTCCAGCTGGTCTGTGACCACCGACAGCTGATCCTCGCAGTGAATGTGCAGTTCCCAGGCAGCAGCCACGACGCCTTTATCCTGCGCCAGACTTCTGTTGCAGATCTTTGAGGCCCCGGCTCACCCAGGAGGCTGGCTTCTCGGGGACAAGGGCTATCCTCTGTGCCTGTGGCTGATGACCCCGCTCCGTTCGCCCAGCACCCCTGCTGAAGAACGCTACAATGCAAGCCATCAGGCGACGAGGAACATTGTGGAGCACACAATCGGCGTGCTGAAGCAGCGGTTCTGCTGTCTGGACCATTCCGGAGGAGCCCTGCAGTACTCGCATGAGCGAGTCTCCCACTTCGTGGTTGTATGTTGCATGCTCCATAACCTCGTTATCCTACGGACCCAGCCAATGCCACCAGACATTGAAGCACCAGCAGAGGAGGAGGAGGAGGAGCATGATGGGAGGGAGGCACAAACTGGAAGGGCCGTCCATCAGAGGCTGATCAGAAGTCGCTTCTAGGCCCCTCTCACGGAATGCATGCTGACATTCCAAGAAGATGGATGGAACCGTTCTGATACCCCAAAGCCTGTGAAGGGCAAAATGCATGTAAATAGCAGACATGGCCATTGTAAATAAAGAAAGTTTTTTATTGTACAAAATGTGCTTCCTTCCAACAAGACAAAGCAATGGCAACTGAAAGCAAAACTAACACACTGACACATAAGTGCCTCGCACACCCGGGAGACTGTCCAGAACATAACTAACATTCAGACCAGCATCCTCGGCCTTGATTTCTACAAATAAGTCATTTCAGCAGCACCTTCTACTCTTTCCCCCTTGATGGTGATCTGCTTCTCTTGCGAGATTGGCCCCTTCCCTCCCTGCAGCTCCTCCGTAATGGGACCCCAGTGTGACGAATGGAACTTGGTGTACCCAACTGCAGGAAGGCAAACTGAGGCAGAGGTTAGGTTGCAAAAACAAAGATAGACTTTACTTGAAATAAACAAAATAACAACAGCACAGATACAGGCTAGCAGGCCGGCAAGCGGATCACAAGGCAGTGAAATGCAAGACTGAGCAATGAACATAACCTAAGCACCACTTAAATAGTAGGCATATAACCATGCACAGGTGAGTACAATTAAGAATAAAGAAGGAAACAATTAAGAGTTCATGGTGCCCTCTGGTGGCGGGGCAAGGCAGAACCTGGGTCATTCCTGACACCCAGTGGCTGCAGCAAGGCTGGGGGAGGCCTGCTGACTGTTCAAAAGCGCAGATGCCCCTGAGGGGCTCCTGGACGACCTCTGGGCCTGGAGGGCCCAGCTGCTGACTGCTCCATCTGTGCATGGGTGGAAGCAGTCTGTCCTGCAGGTGGTGGCAGCTGCAGTGGAGATGTGCCAGCGGTGGCATCAGGAATGCTGTCATCCTGAGAGCGGACAGCAGCTCCCTGGTCGGCTGACACACTGGCACTCTGACGGGGCAGCACCGCAGCATGCGCAGCAATTGGATGGTCCACAGATTGCTGGCCTGCTGTGGTGCTGCTAGGGCCCCGGGTAATCCTGCCTGATCCAGTGAGGGTGGCAGCAGTCAGTGGTCGCGTGGCCTCAATCTGCGTCTGCATTAGACCAGCGAGTGACTGCGTGGCAGCACTCAGCAGTTGCGTGGCAGCTGCCAGTGCTTCGGTGGAGCCCTGGACAGTCCTTTCCAGTGCTGTCCCGAGGCCCTGGACAGTCCTTTCCAGTGCTGTCCCAAGGCCCTGGAAGTCCTTTCCAGTGCTGTCCCGAAGCCCTGGACAGTCCTTTCCAGTGCTGTCCCGAAGCCCTGGACAGTCCTTTCCAGTGCTGTCCCGAAGCCCTGCGCACTCCTTGCCTGTGCTGCGCCGAAGTCTTGGAGACTCCTTGCCTGTGCTGCGCCAAAGTCTTGGAGACTCCTTGCCTGTGCTGCGCCAAAGTCTTGGACACTCCTTGCCAGTGTCTCGATGGATTCAGGCATCCTTGCCACTGCAGCCATGAGCTCAGTGTGCCTCAGCCCAGCCTGGGCGCTCATTTCTGCGAGGGCACGCACCTCTTCTGCGCTCTGTGCAGCAGCACTCGTGGCCTGACTCGCCCTCCGGGGAGACGGCCCCCAAGCTTCCCTACCCCGCTTGCGTTGCTGCAGCCCGCTGGTTCCTGGAACTGGTTCCTCCTCAGAGCATTCCCCCCCGCTCCCCTCCAGGGAAGTAGTCTCCCCAGTCTGCAGAGGGGCTGGCTCGCCTGAGGGTGGTACGGATGGTCCGGCTTCCTCCTGCTCGTCGCCTCCGGAGTCAGTGGCAGTGGCAGCTTGAGGGCCCGGCTCCCGAGCTGGTGATGCAGCATCTGAAAGCAGGGAGGTTGAAGAGTGGCTTTAGCGAAAGGACAGGGTGGCAGCAAGGGACGCATGAGTGCTGCAATGCACTGACTTAGGTCCAAAGTGAAAAAGCATGCTGGTGGGGGGAACAAGTGGAAGGAGAGAGCTCAAAAAGGTGATGACCTTACCATCGCTGTGCACAATGGGGTCGGCAGCTCCAGAGGTGACAGGACCACTCACCCGGCTTCCAACAATCTGGTGGACTCGCTCCTCGAGGTCTGTGAGGGTTTGCAGGTGAGGCCGGCCTCCTCCGGTACGAAGCTGCTCCCTACGGTTCCTGGCCAGCTTGGCCTGCAGGAGAAAGGACAGAAAATGATGAAACATGCTGCCCTGAGCTGCCATCACATGCCCCCCATGGTAGAATAGCCCTGACATTATGCACTGAGCTGAATGTGTGTGTGTGTTTCCAGAAAGGGCCATGGGTGCTGACTGACAGATGGCCATTGGGGCTTCACGCACCCTCTGGCCATAAAGTCAGGTGCAGATGGAGGGATGAAGAAGATGGCGAATAAGGCACTCACCCTAACGACCCGAGTGAGGTCGTTGAACTTCTTCCTGCATTGCACAGGAGTCCTGGGCACCACGCTGCTGGAGGTGACTCTTTGGGCAACATCCCTCCAAGCTCTGCGGTATTCGCTCTGATGAGGCCTCCTGCCATTCTCGGGGTACAGCATAGCTCGCCGGCGCTCCACTGCGCCAACCAGATCATCCAATGCCCCATTGCTAAAGCGCTCCGTGTTAGATCCGTGGTTCAGTGGATAAATAATTACACGGATGCTGTACATAAACAAATAACAGGTCTTTACTGGAGGAGGGTAATCTCTAGACTGGGGTACAGAGGCATGTGCACAGCTTATATACCGTTGTGGTTACTGCCGGTACTACAGTATACAGGAGCTATAAAAAGTAGTTCTGACTTAAAGCACATACACTAAAATTTCTCCCTTTTTAGATTAATAATACCCCCTTAATATTCAAATAACAATTACATTTTTACATGTACATTCAATAACAAAAGTCCATTTATAGATTCAGTCTTCCTGACCCTTTCGGGACAGCGCCTTTCCGGAGGTTCTTGTTCTTGGTGCAGAGGCGATTCTGACCCCTTTTCATCGGGTACTTCATCGGGTTCCACTGCTACTGGGTCTGAAGTAGATGCTACCGGTATGTCGGGTTCATCCCCAGGTACTCGAGACATGGGGTTGACGCCTCCCTGTGACGCTAAGATCTAATCGACGTGGCGTCTCACAATGTTCTCCCCAACATCCACTGTGTACATTAATGGCCCCTGCCTTGTACATATCGTTCCGGGTTGCCACTTCTCTGTTCGATAGTCACGGGCCAAGATTGGTTGCCCTACCTTGAAGCTCCTTGTCGGCTTCTCGTTGATGTGCTGGAATTGTTTGTCCTCAACATTTCTTCGCACATTTGGTCTGAGCAAGTCCAGACGAGATCTCAACCTTCGGTTAAAGAACATCATGGCCGGGGTCTGGTTGGTAACTGCATCTGTCGCGTTTCGGTAGGCTAATAAGAAATTGTCCATCTTATGCTGTAGTGGAATTTCCTCGTCGCACATGGCCTTTATCGCCTTCTTAAAGGTTTGTACGAACCTCTCAGCCAATCCATTGGTGGCTGGATGATACAGGGCGGATGTGTAATGCCTTACCCCATTCCTTTTCATGAATTTTTGGAACTCGTCGGACACAAACTGTGGTCCATTATCAGAGCAGATCTGCTCTGGCAAACCGTTTCTGGCAAATATGGTCCGTAGGACTGCAATCGTTTTCTCTGTAGTGGTTGAAGACATCTTTATCACATCAGGCCACTTTGAATGAGCATCCACTGCTATTAAGAACATTGAGTCCATGAATGGACCAGCGAAATCAATGTGCACCCGTTGCCATGGAGAGGAGGGCCACTCCCATGGGTGTAGAGGGGCATGTGGTGGTGCATTTTGGACCTTCTGGCATCCTAAGCAGCTCTTAGTTAGGTCTTCGATTTGTTGATCGATTCCCGGCCACCACACATAAGCCCTAGCAAGGCTTTTCATTTTCACTCCCCCCAGATGACCTTCATGTAGCTCCTTTAGCACTCTCTCCCTTAACTTGGGTGGAATCACCACTCTGGATCCACACATCACTGTACCCTGGCATACTGACAGCTGTTCTCTTCTGGATGAGAATGCTGGCAACAGTGAGTCGCCATGTGTTGGCCATCCCCTCACCGTCAATTCATATACCCGTGACAGCGTCGGATCATTGCGGGTCTCCTTCTCTATATCCGCGTTTGTTACTGGCAATCGTTCAATTATCGACGAATAAAATATCTCGATAGGGTCCACTGCTGGTGCTTCCTCCACCGTAGGCAGTGGCAGGCGCGATAGCCCATCAGCGTTCCCATGCTGTTTCATGCCTTTATATTCTATTTCATATTGATTCACCCCTAGAAACAGGGACCATCTTTGTAACCGCTGTGCAGTCATTACTGGCACGCCCTTCTTAGGATTAAAGATGGAGACAAGTGGTTGGTGGTCAGTCAGCAAGGTGAACTTCTGCCCATGCAGATAATGGTTGAATTTTTTTACTCCCCATACTAGGCTGAGGGCCTCCTTGTCAATCTGGGCGTAGTTGCGCTCGGTTGAGGTTAGTGACCGAGACGCAAAGGCTACTGGCCTCTCCAACCTGTCTGGGAATTTGTGCGACAGCACCGCTCCAATGCCGTAGGGTGATGCATCACATGCCAAACGAATTGGTAGTGCTGGGTTGAAATGGGCCAACACCTCTTTTGATGTGATCAATTCTTTACACTTCTGGAAAGCTCGTCTACGTTCGTCATCCCACTTCCATGGTACCCCTGTTTGCAGTAGGGTGTTCAGCGGGTGTAGTACCGTAGACAAATTTGGTAAGAACTTGTGGTAATAGTTTACCAGCCCAAGGAACGACCTCAGTTGTGGCACATTTTCCGGTGCTGGAGCCTTGACTACTGCCTCAATCTTGTCAGGGGACTTATGTAACCCCTCTTCATCGATGACGTGGCCGCAATACGAGATCTGTTTCTGGAAAAACTCGCACTTGTGGCGATTAGCTCGTAGCCCATATTCCTTTAATCTGGCGAGCACCTTCTCCAAGTTAGCGAGGTGATCACCGTCATTTTCGCCCGTGACCAAGATGTCGTCCAAATAACACTGGGTCCCTGGAATCCCTTGCAGGACCTGATCCATCGCCCTTTGCCAGATAGCCGGAGCCGAGGCTACTCCAAACACCAGCCGGTTGTATTGATAGAGACCTTTATGGGTGTTGATCGTAAGGTAATGTTTCGAAGCTTCTTCTACCTCCATTTGCAAGTACGCCTGGGCTAGATCAATTTTGGTGAAGCGTTTACCACCAGATAGCGAGGCGAAAATATCCTCAATTCGTGGAAGCGGATATTGCACCGTGTGAAGGACTGGGTTCACTGTCACCTTAAAATCCCCACGGATGCCGACCTTCTTTGGTTCCCCAGGCGTATTACTCAACGACCTCTTCATTACAGGAATGATGGGTGTAGCCCACTCGCTCCAGTCCACTTTGGACAGTACTCCTGAACGTTCCAACCCTTCCAGCTCTGCTTCAACCGCTGCTCTGATCGCATAAGGCACTGGTCTGGCCTTCAGAAACTTTGGGCTTGCATTATCCTCTATTTTAATTGTTGCTGTTATTCCTTTTAGTGTTCCTAGTCCCTCCTGGAACACTTCTTTTGCGTCAGTTAGCATTTTTGACAGTCGTCCAGGTGTGACGTCATCATCCTTTTTGGCCTCAACCTTCAGTGCCTGTATGGAATGCCAATCTAAATGTATCTTCCGGATCCATTCACGTCCCAGCAGTGGTGGTCCTCCATTTGGCAATACATATATATCCATTTTAGGTATTTCCTGACCTTTATATGTCACTTTCACCCTTATTTTTCCTTTGGGGTAGACTTTTTGCCCCGTATACGTCTTCAAGACAATCTCTGTAGCTTTCAAGGATATGTGTGAAAATAGCCGCTTGTAGTCTCTTTGATTTATGACTGTTAGAGCTGACCCTGTGTCCAATTCCATTTCCACTTGGACTCCGTCTATCTTGAGTGTAACCCAGATAGTCTGGTGCTCCTCCATTTCGGTTACATTATGTAGTTTCAGACAACCCAGCTCCTTGCTTCCGGAGTCTGTGTCACTTTTCTGTTCGTCTGAACCACTGTCCATCACCTGGTGTACCTTTTTGTACTTCTCCTGTGGAGATTTCTTACTGTTGGTTTTCTTCCCAGACCTGCAGACTCTTGCTATGTGTCCTGCTTTCCCACACTGTCTGCACACTTGGTCCTTGAACCAACAATCTTTCTGGTCATGTGTTGTTTTGCCGCAGCGATAGCACTTCCCTGTTCCATAGGTCATTTCGTTGGTGCCATATTCTTGCGGTCTCCGTTGTATCTCTGCAGCGCCCCTTGCGGCTGCTTCGTGTGATACTGCCATACTGAAAGCTTTGTCCAGCGTAAGGTCCTTTTCTGATAGAAGCCGTTTCTGGGTTCCTTCACTTTGTAGCCCACACACAAACTTGTCCCTTAACATGTCTGCTAGTCCCGCTCCAAACTGACAGTATTTCGATAGCTTGCACAGTTCCATTAGGTACTCAGCATTGCTTTCGTCTTTGTGTTGGTTCCTTTTATGGAACTTAAATCGTTCTGCTATCAGCAGCGGTGTGGGGTTTAAGTGGTCCTGTAGGATTTCTACTATGCTTTCAAAATTCTTGTTTACCGGCTTCTCTGGGGTTATTAGATTTCGCAGTAACCCATAAGTTTTTGCACCCATGGAATTTAACAGAACCAGTGCTTTAGTAGCATCTGGCACTTCATTCGCCCTGCAGTATACCTCAATACGTTCCACATATGTCGCCCAATCTTCGACTTCATTGTCGAACGTAAAGATACTGCCACTCTTCGGCATCCTTGGTTGTGCGTTAGCTATCACCAATGGTGCCTCCCGCGCTTCCCCTTCTTCTCCGCTGGCAAAAAATGGCGTCTCCCACGCTTTCCTTCCTTCCCGCGCTCGCCCGTCTTCTCCGCTGCGGCTTCGCAAAATGGCGTCTCCCGCGCTCTTCCTTCTTCTCAATGGCGTCTCCCCTTGCTTCGCCCCGCGGACCCTGATCAGCCCATGATCCCTGGCTGTGCTCTGCGCGTTCTTCTCTTGATATTTGTCGACGCCGCTCAGTCTAGAACCCGGCTGTTTCTTACCCTCTCTCTCTCCGGTTTGCAGTATTTTTCCTCGACGCCACTCGTTGATCAACCCCCGGCTGCGCCCTGCTCTCTTCACCCTCTTTCTTACCCCGTCGACGCTGCCCGGCTCTCTCTCTCTGCCGTCGGTCGGCTCCAGCCGCCGCTGCTCAGGAAGGGTCTGCTCTGGACCTGTCGTCGGTCTCTTACTGCTCGTTGTGGCTGGGGAACCAAGCCCGGCTCTCCACAGCCTCCCCAGTGAAGTTGGATCTCTGCCTGACTGCTGGGCGGTTGCTCGCGGTCGACACCCGTGTTCCTGGACTCGACTATTTTTTTTTTTATGTTGCAGGTAGAGTCGCATCAACACTCGTCGCCACTGTTAGATCCGTGGTTCAGCGGATAAATAATTACACGGATGCTGTACATAAACAAATAACAGGTCTTTACTGGAGGAGGGTAATCTCTAGACTGGGGTACAGAGGCATGCGCACAGCTTATATACCGGTGTGGTTACTGCCGGTACTACAGTATACAGGAGCTGTAAAAAGTAGTTCTGACTTAAAGCACATACACTACATTCCGCTCTCTGCCTGACCCTCTCCATGTCTTGGAAGTTTTGAACGCCACAGGTAGGTCACCGTCGATTTTGAAGCCTACAAGGCGTAGAGTGTGGCTGCTGATGTTAATTGACCCGCCCCTTTAAGAGCTGGCCGGCGCCAGCGTGTCTCGGGGAAATCGATTATTGACAGCACCTGTGCTGCGTCCGGCCGCCGAGAAATTGAGTAGCGCCGCCGGGTTAGCGCCTTAAGAGTACCGTGCAGCGCCTAATTTAGTGCCGCAATCACCTTCAGGGGCGCTGCAACCCAATATCACTCGAGGTGGCGATAAGTTGCGCCTGGCGCTAAACTTTGCGTACCACCAATACTAGCGCCCCAAGCGGGGCGATACCGAATTTATCCCCCAACGTGTCTTACTTTAATCACATCTCCACGAGGTCTACTAAGCCCAGCCCCGTGCAGGGGCTATGCAGGGGCTCTGACATCATCACGCAACCAACGTCATGACGTCATCACGTTCCCAATGCTCTTAAAGGTACCCTGCACCAATAACCCAACCCAGCATGTACATACCACAGCATTGCTATACAAAGTGAATTGTGTTTATTGTCCCTTTGTGGTCTCCGCCACATACGTCCCCCCAGAATTCACAAGTACTGGCAATGTCAGTCGTCGGTGGAGCCGGATCACTCGGTTGGAACGGCTCCTCGATTCCGGGGTGGAGACCGGGGGGTTCGTCGGAGGGACCTCGGGCGCTCGGTGGTGGGCAGAGGGCATGGAAACCGGAGGTCAGCCCCGTCTCGGGGGCTGTGCCAACTCAACGGGTCGGTCCAGATCCAGGTGGGCCGGCTGAAGACGGTCGACGGAAATGCAGTCCGGTTTACCACCGACATCCACGACGAAGGTCTTGTCCCCGGTTTCCAGGATGCAGAATGGACCATCGTAGGGTGGCTGCAGAGGTCCCCGGTGGGCGTCATGGCGGACAAAAACGTACTCCGCCACACGAAGGTCGAGCGGCACATGGGACTGCGGGAGGCTGTGTTGCGACGTGGGCACCGGAGCAAAAACCTTGGATTTGTCCAGAAGGTCGGACCACTGACGGGCTGCGGACCAAGGCTCCGTTGTGTTGGGGACGAAATCCCCGGGAGCCCGCAGCGGCTGTCCGTAGACGAGCTCGGCGGACGAGGATTGGAGGTCCTCCTTGGGAGCGGTCCCAGCATGACCCACGGGAGTCTGTCAATCCAGCCGTCGTCCCGGAGGCTGGCTTGGAGCGCGGCCTTCATGGAGCGATGAAACCGTTCGCACAGCCCGTTAGCCTGAGGGTGGTAAGCTGTGGTGCAGTGGAGTTTCAACCCAAGGCCTCGGGCGACGGCGTTCCAGAGCTCTGACGTGAACTGGGGGCCCTGGCCCTGGACATGTCAGATGGGGCGCCGAACCGGGCGACCCAAGTGCTGATGAACGCCCGAGCTACATCGGCGGCCGTCGTCGAAGACAGCGGGACGGCCTCCGGCCATCGGGTGGTTGTGAGGAGGTGGGTGAACCCGCGGGAGGGTGGCAGGGGCCCTACCAGGTCCACGTTAACATGGTCGAACCGCCTCTCGGGCACTGCAAAAGGCGCCAACGGGGCCTTGGTATGGCGGTGTACTTTGGAGCGTTGGCATGTGCTGGCCCAGTCGCGCACGTCTTTCCTGAGCCCGTGCCAGACGAACTTGGCCGCCACCAGCTTCTGCGATGGCTTCCTGCCCGGGTGGGAAAGATTATGGATGGCGTCGAATACTTGCCGTCTCCACCCTTCGGGCACGATGGGACGTGGCTGCCCGACGGAGACGTCGCACAGGAGTGTAGTGCCGGCAGTGTCGAACGCGACGTCTGCGAGCTGAAGGCCCGTGACCGCCTTCCTTTAGGCCTGGACGTCCGGGTCGGAGGCCTGGTCGGCCGCCATGCGGATGTAGTCGACGCCAAGGTGCACGGCGCTGGCTCGGGAGAGACAGTCGGCGACGGGGTTGTCTTTCCCAGCCACATGCTGGATGTCCGTCGTAAATTCTGAAACGAAGGCCAAGTGGCGTTGCTGACGGGCCAACCACGGCTCGGAGGCTTTGGCCATGGTGAAAGTCAACGGCTTGTGGTCCATGAACGCCGTGAACGGGCGGGCCTCCAACAGGAAACGGAAGTGTTGGACGGCGAGGTAGAGGCCGAGGAGCTCGCGATCAAATGTGCTGTACTTCCGCTCGTTGGGGCGGAGCTGCCGGCTGAAGAAGGCGAGCGGCTGCCAGGCGCCGTTGACCCACTGTTCTTGGACGGCGCCGACCGCGTAGTCCGAGGCGTCGGTGGTGAGAGCGATCGGTGCATCGGGCAACGGATGCGCCAGCATGGTTGTGTTAGCCAGGGCCCTCTTCGTGTCTGTGAAAGCAGTGGCCATCTCATCAGACCAGCTGACGGCGAGTTTGTCGGGCTTGCCTTTGAGGGCCTCATAAAGGGGCCGCATAAGCTGGGCTGCTCGGGGGACGAAACGATGGTAAAAGTTCACCATGCCTAAAAACTTCTGTAGGGCCTTAACGGTGAGGGGCCGCGGGAAGTCCATCACGGCCTCCACTTTCGATGGGAGTGGCACCGCCCCGTCATTCGTGATGCGGCGTCCAAGAAAGTCGATTGAGGATAGCCCAAACTGGCACTTGGCCGGGTTGACGATTAGGCCGCGTTGGCTGAGTCGTTCGAAAAGAGTCCGAAGGTGGGACACATGTTCCGTCCTGGAAGCATTGGCGATGAGGATGTCATCCAGGTAGACGAACAGGAATGTCAGGTCCCATAACACGGTGTCCATGAGGCGTTGAAAAGCCTGTGCGGCGTTTTTGAGGCCAAATAGCATGCGGAGAAATTCGAATAGCCCGAACGGGGTGATCACCGTAGTTTTCGGGATGTCCTGCGGCCAGACGGGGACCTGGTGATAACCCCGGACAAGGTCCACTTTTGAGAACACCACTTTCCCGGCCAGGCGGGCGGAAAAATCCTGGATGTGTGGAATCGGATAGCGGTCGGGGGTCGTCGCGTCATTGAGGCGTCGGTAGTCCCCACACGGGCGCCACCCGCCGCCTGGTTTCGGGGCGATGTGGAGGGGCAAAGCCCACAGACTGTTCGACCAGCGGATAATGCCGAGGCACTCCATGGTGTCGAACTCGGCTTTGGCGATGTCGAGCTTCTTCGGGTCGAGGCACTGAGCGCGGGCATAGATGGGCGGACCAGTGGTCGAAATGTGAGGTTCTACCCCGTATTTCGTGGCGGCGGACAAGAACGTGGGACTCGTAAGGTCCGGGAACTGGGAGAGGAGGCGGGGAAATTCATCGGAGGCCGAGAGTGCGCTGGACAACTGCGTCATGCTGGATCCACTGAGGGAACACGGGAACGAGCTGAAGGTTTCAGCATTGATGAGACGTCGGTTCTTGACATCCACCAAAAGGCCGTTGGCGCAGAGGAAGTCAGCGCTGAGAAGGGGGGTGGACACTTTTGCTGTGACAAAGTCCCAGGTGAACCGTTGCCCGCCAAAACAAAGTGCCACATTCCGTTTCCCGAAGGTACGGATGGAACTGCCGTTGGCGGCTTCGAGGACGGGGCTGTGGTTCCCCCCTTGAATGTCTATGGATGACGTGGGCAGGACGCTCATCTGGGCGCCCGTGTCGCAAAGGAAACGACGCCCGGAGTCGGAGTCTGTAACAAACAACAAGCTGCCTGAACGGCCGACAGCCATAGCAGCCGACGAGTGGTCTTTAGTGTGCTGCGATGCGGGAAAGCTGCATGGGGGCCGGCACCTCCGGGCTTTGGGGCCGAACTGCGCATGGTAGAAGCAGAGGCTTGAGGGTTGCCGCCGTTGGGCTGTATCAGTGGGGGCAGGGCTCCGCGTGGCCGCGCAGTACTGTTGCCCGGCGGAGAAATATTTGTCGGCCTCCCTGGCCAGGTCGCGGAAATCGGTAGTAGAAGAGTTGGCTAATGCCGACCGTACCTGACCTGGAAGCTGCTGGAGGAACAGTTCCTTGAAGAGGAAGCACGGCGTGTGTGTGCCCAGGAGGGCCAGCATGTGGTCCATCAGCTCTGAGGGCTTGGAGTCGCCAAGCCCGGGCAGAGAGAGAAGCCGACGTGCGCGTTCGGCTTTGGTGAGTCCGAAAGTTCGTAGGAGGTGCGCCTTCAGCGTGTCATATTTGTTGCGCCCCGGGGGGTTTTCAAGCAGGTTCACGACTCTGGCCACGGTGGAGCTGCCGAGAGCGGAGACGACGTAGTAATAACTCGTGTCGTCCGCGGTGATGTCCCGGAGTGCAAATTGAGCCTCGGCCTGGGCGAACAAAGCAGCAGCCTGTTGTTCCCAAAACTCAGGTAATTTGATGGAAATGGCGTTCGTCGCCATTTCAGATGAGGCCTTTGGAATCGTCCAAAAGAGCAGCGGGGTCACCAATGTTGGGATCGACAGAAAACAATAGGCTGAGACTTTTCTTTAGGCAAAAACAAAATGTGTCTTACTTTAATCACATCTCCACGAGGTCTGCTAAGCCCAGCCCCGTGCAGGGGCTATGCAGGGGCTCTGACATCATCACGCAACGGACATCATGACGTCATCACGTTCCCGACGCTCTTAAAGGGACCCTGCACCAATAACCCAACCCAGCATGTACACACCACAGCATTGCTATACAAAGTGAATTGTGTTTATTGTCCCTTTGTGGTCTCCGCCACAACATTGTTAAATGGAACTACTTGTTATATCATTATATGGAATTACTTTGGTTAGTGTATTTATATTGCTATGTGGCACACTGTGAAATGCAGTGCGCAGTGCAAGGTCGGACATCATGTATCACTCCGCACCATGCGGCAGCAACATCATTAAAGCAAGAATACAACTGAGTGAAAGTTGTAAACTAAATGAGTTAAAAGTGTCTGGGGGAGAAATTCAGTTGGTAGCGCCAGCGATTAGCTCCTAAAGAGGCCGAGAAGTGGGGCGCTAACCCACTAGCGCCCGGGCGCAGCGAACCCTGCGCCTCTTGCCATATTGAGTGGGCTTTTAGCGCCGGTGCTAAATCTTAGCGCCGCTCGCGGGTGCAGGCAGATCATGACGTCATTTCAGTGTGCAACGCCTTTTTGGCGCCCCAGACCAGAAATTCAGTGGCGCCCCCCTCCGTTCCGCCTGGCGCTAATAAGGACTGCTTACCTGGAACGTTCCCCAGTCGCTCTCGGGCTGGGGGGGTGCTCTTTAAAGGGGACTGCACTGGTATAAAAGCGGCAGCCATTTTGGGAGCACAACTTCTTCGAGACTTTCACAGAGTTGCTGAGCTGCACTCAGAGCCATTGCACCAGTGAGCCAGCGCTGGCCAGAGGAGCTTCAGCCTTCTGACCATCACCTTGCTGCTGGTGAGCATTTACAACGTTAACAATTTCTTGTGCGCTATTATTATGGGGGCTGCATTGGAGGGGAACGTCCTGCTGCTGAACCATCTGGAAAGGGCACAGAGACGCAGGGAGAGAGGGGCAGGAATGGCCAGACGGAGGAGGGCCAACAGACGTCGCCACACCAGACCTTACGCTGCCAGGGTTTTCCGACAGCAGTTCTCTTACTTTAACATGTCAGAGGAGCAGTGTCTTAGAAGGCTGCGCTTCAGAAAGGAGGTGGTGACTGAGCTGTGCCACCTGCTTCAGCCAGATCTGCAGCCTCAGATAAGGTGCAGGACCTCTCTGTCGGTGGCTGTCAAGATGACTGTTGCCCTGAATTTCTATGCGAGCGGCTCCTTTCAGGCCGCAACTGGGGACATCGCCAACATATCGCAGTTTGCGGTGCATTTCTGCATCCGTCAAGTAACAGATGTCCTATTTAAAAGGAGGCGGCAGTACATCTCCTTCCCTATGACACTGGAGAAGCAGCGGGAGCGCGCAGAGGGCTTCGCAGCAATAGTGGACTTCCCCATGGTGCAGGGCGCCACTGACTGCACGCACGTGGCTTTGCGGGCGCCTGTTTTGAATCCGGAGGAGTTCCGCAACTGCAAGGGGTTCCATTCCTTGAATGTTCAGCTGGTCTGTGACCACCGACAGCTGATCCTCGCAGTCAATGCGCAGTTCCCTGACAGCAGCCACGACGCCTTCATCCTGCGCCAGACTTCAGTTGCAGACCTATTCGAGGCCCCAGCTCACCCAGGAGGCTGGCTTCTCGGTGACAAGGGCTATCCTCTGTGCCCATGGCTGATGACCCCGCTCCGTTCGCCCAGCACCCCTGCTGAAGAGCGCTACAATGCGAGCCATCAGGCGACGAGGAACATTGTGGAGCACACATTCGGTGTGCTGAAGCAGCAGTTCCGCTGTCTGGACCATTCCGGAGGCGCCTTGCAGTACTCACCAGAGTGAGTCTCCCACTTCGTGGTTGTCTGTTGCATGCTGCATAACCTTGCCATCCTACGCACCCAGCCAATGCCACCAGACATTGAAGCACCAGCGGAGGAAGAGGAGGAGGAGGAGGAGGACCAAGACGGGAGGGAGGTACAAACTGGAAGGGCCGTCCGTCAGAGGCTGATAACAAGCCGCTTCTAGGCCCCTCTGACGGAATGCTTGGTGCCATTCGAAGAGCAGGAATGGAACCGTCCGGATAACCCAAAGCCTATGAAGGGCAGTATGAATGTAAATAGCAGACATGGCCAATGTAAATAAAAAAAGTTGTTTATTTTGCAAAATGTGCTTCCTTCCAACATGACAAAGCAATGGCTACAGAAAGCAAAAGTAACACACTAACACATAAGTGGCTCGCACACCCGGGAGACTATCCAAAACATTACTAACATTCAGACCAGCATCCACGGCCTTGATTTCTACAAATAAGATGTCTCAGCAGCACCTTCTACTCTTTCCCCCTAGATGGTGATCTACTTCTCTTGCGAGATCGGCCCCTTCCCTCCCTGCAGCTCCTCCGTAATTGGACACCAGTGGCTGCATCAAGGCTGGGGGAGGCCTGCTGGCTGTCCGAAAGCGCAGATGCCCCTGAGGGACATCCTGGATGACCTCTGGCCTTGGAGGGCCCGGATGCTGACTGCTCCAACTGTGCATGGGTGGAAGCAGTCTGTCCTGCAGGTGGTGGCAGCTGCAGTGGAGACGTGCCAGCAGTGGCATCAGGAATGCTGACATCCTGAGAGCGGACAGCAGCTCCCTGGTCGACCGACACACTGGCACTCTGACGGGGCAGCACCGCAGCATGCGCACCAATCGGCTGGTCCACAGATTGATGCCCTGCTGTGGTGCTGCAAGGGCCCCGGGTAATCCCGCCTGATCCAGCGAGGGTGGCAGCAGTCATTGGTCGCGTGGCCTCAATATGCGTCTGCATGAGACCAGCGAGGTACTGCGTGGCAGCACTCAGCACTTGCGTGGCAGGTGCCAGTGCTTCGGTGAAGCCCTGGACAGTCCTTTCCAGTGATGACCCGATGCCCTGGACAGTCTTTTCCAGTGCTGCCCCGAAGCCATGGACAGTACTTTCCAGTGATGGCCCAGTGCCCTGGACAGTCCTTTCCAGTGCTGCCCCAAAGTCCTGCGCACTCCTTGCCTGTGCTGCCCCGAAGTCCTACGCACTCCTTGCCTGTGCTGCCCCGAAGACTTGGACACTCCTTGCCAGTGTCTCGATGGATTCAGGCATCCTTGCCACTGCAGCCATGAGCTCAGTGTGCCTGAGCCGAGCCTGGGCGCTCATTTCTGCGAGGGAATGCACCTCTTCTGCGCTCTGTGCAGCAGTACTTGCGGCCTGACTCGCCCTCCGGGGAGACGGCCCCCGAGCTTCCCTACCCCCCTTGCGTTGCTGCAGCCCACTGGTTCCTGGAACTGGTTCCTCCTCAGAGCATTCCCCCCCGCTCCCCTCCAGGGAAGTAGTCTCCCCAGTCTGCAGAGGGGCTGGCTCGCCTGAGGGTGGCAGGGATGGTCCGGCTTCCTCCTGCTCGTCGCCTCCGGAGTCAGTGGCAGTGGCAGCTTGAGGGCCCGGCTCCCGAGCTGGTAATGCAGCATCTGAAAGCAGGGAGGTTGAAGAGTGGCTTTAGCGAAAGGACAGGGTGGCAGCAAGGGATGCATGAGTGCTGCAATGCTCTGACATGGGTCCAGAGTGAAAAAGCATGCTGCTGGGGGGAACAAGTGGAAGGAGAGTGTTCAAAAAGGTGATGACCTTACCATCGCTGTGCACAATGGGGTCGGCAGCTCCAATGCTGACATGACCAATCATCCGTCCTCCAACAATCTGGTGGACTCGTTCCTCCAGGTCCGTCAGTGTCTGTAGCTGAGGAGGGCCTCCTCCGGTACGAAGCTGCTCCCTCTGGTTCCTGGCCAGCTTGGCCTGCAGGAGAAAGGACGGGAAATGATGAAACATGCTGGCCTGAGCTGACATCACATGCCCCCCCATGGTAGAATAGCTCTTACATTATGCATTGAGCTGACATCACATGCCCCCCATGGTAGAATAGCCCTTACATTATGCATTGAGCTGAATGTGCGTGTGTGTTTCCAGAACGGGCCATGGGTGCTGACTGACAGATGGCCATTGGGGCTTCGCGCACCCTCTGGCCAGATTGTCAGATGCAGATGGAGAGGTGAAGAAGATTGCGAAAAAGGCACTCACCCTAACGACCCGAGTGAGGTCGTTGAACTTCTTCCTGCATTGCACAGGAGTCCTGGGCACCACGCTGCTTGAGGTGACTCTTTGACAAACTTCCCTCCAAGCCCTGCGGTACTTGCTCTGATGAGACTTCCTGCCATTGTTGGGGTACAGCACAGCTCGCCGGCGCTCCACTTCGCCAACCAAAGCATCCAATGCCCCATCGGTAAAGCGCTCCGCTCTCTGCCTCACCCTCTCCATATGTTCAAAGTTTGGAACGCCACAGAAAGCACAGCGCCGATTTTGAGGCCTACAAGGCACAGAGTGTGGCTGCTGATCCTAATTGACCCGCCCCTTTAAGAGCTGGCCGGCGCCAGCATGTCTCGGGGTAATCGATTATTGACAGCACCTGCGCTGCGCCCGGCCGCCAACATATTGAGTAGCGCCGCCGGGTTAGCACCTTAAGACTCCCGTGCAGCGCCTGAATCAACGCCGCAATCACCTTTAGGGGCGCAGCAACCCAATATCGCTCGAGGTGGCGATAAGTTGCGCTTGGCGATAAAATTTGCGCAGCGCCAATTCTAGTGCCCCAAACGGGGCTATACCCAATTTCTCCCCCTCTGTATTACATAGTAATAAGAACACAAGGAGACACAACATGGTGGCAGCGGTATAAGTGAGTACAACTTGTGACATACAAATTACGAATAAGACAAAAAGTGAATATATGAGCTGATCGTGAGTGCCGGTGTCTGTGGTGATTGAGCGTGAATCGTACGGGCAACTAAGATGGTGGCTGCCGCTGCACTGACTGCACAAATGCAACCCCTCATGAACTGGGAAGCCGACGATATAGTAGAGGCATTCCGCAAGTTCAAACAGAAATGTGACCGTACATTCAAAAGCTTCCTGAAGGGTACTGCCAACGAAGAAAAGGTTAGTTACATTCTGTTGTGGGCAGGAGAAAAAGGTTTAGATTTGTATAATAGCTGGAGTTTGACTGAAGAGGAAAAGGAAAACCCTGCGACAATCTTTGAGAAATTCAGCAACCATCTAGAACCTAAATCCAATCACCGTATACACAGATACAAATTCCAGAGTCTAAGACAGGAATCCAGTGAAACAGCTGACAATTTCCTGACAAGGCTGAGAAATGAAGCCAGCAAGTGTGCATTTAAGGAAATGGAGGAAAGGCTTGTGGACCAGCTGATATGGGGGTCAGTGCATGCAGAGGTACAAAAAGCCCTGATAGGGAAAGAAAAGCTCAAAATAACAGAGGCTATAGATACTGCGAGAGCTCATGAAGCCATGAAGCAGCAAATGAGAACGCTGATTTTTCAAACGGCTGACATGCGGACGGCTTCTGAGACGAACAACAGAGTGGATACAGTGAGAGAAAAGTACAACACACAAAGACATGCACATGACAAAGGGAGAAACATGTGTAGAAACTGTGGAAGACCGCATGATTATACAGACAGGAGGAAATGTCCAGCATATGGAACAAGCTGCAATGCATGTGGCAAACTAAACCACTGGGAAAAGAGGTGTAGAACGAAGAAAGAAGGAACATACATCAAAAATAAAGGCGGACAGCAGAACCAGAGAAAGAAACACAATATCCATGCCATGGATGAACAGGATGATGAAGATTATGGTCATGACAATACACTAAACATCGAAACCATAAAGGTACAGCTTCACGAGATGTCCAGAGCGGAAAATACTCCAAAGAGAGAATTGCACACCATCATCCAAATCGAAAAGAGGGTCAAAGGTCAGCCCACAACCATCAACTTAAAGTTGAAGCTGGACACAGGGGCTCAGAGCAACATTCTCCCATTGAGACTGTACCAGCAGATCTTTCCCGAAAACTTGAGAGAAGATGGCTACCCGAAAAAGAGTTGTTTAAAGGCAAGTAATGTCACGCTGAGATTAAACAACTCAGAACAACCTTTGTCAAAGGGACACATAAAAGAAAGAACATCAACTGCATGTTCTATGTCACTGACACTGAGGGGCCAGCGATCCTGGGATTAAACAGCTGCGAGAAGTTGAGATTCATCTCAGTGAATCACGAGCTAACGGAAACGTCACTGAGGATAGACAGTAACATCCCGCTGGAGAATCGCCCACAAATCAAGAGTAAAAAAGACTTGATAGACATGTATCCGGAATGTTTCGATGATACAGTGGGATGTTTCGGAGATTTCCAATGCCACATCACCATCGATCCAGAGGTAAAGCCCGTTATCCATGCTCCACGAAAAGTACCCATCGAGCTGAAGACAAAGCTTGAAAGAGAGCTAAAGGAGATGGAAGAAAAGGGGGTGATCGTAAAGGTCACTGAACCCACAGACTGGGTAAACTCAATTGTGGTACGAGAAAAGCTAAACGGGCGTCTCAGAATATGTTTGGACCCCAAAGATCTAAACCAGGCGATAAAGAGGGATCACTATCCCACCCCAACGCTAGAGGAGATTACGCCATCACTGGCAGGAGCCAAGGTTTTCTCAAAACTAGATGCCAGAAATGGATATTGGAACGTGAAGTTGGATGAGGAATCAACAACACTGACAACATTCAGCACACTATTTGGGCGTTACAAATTCCTGCGGCTACCATTCGGATTAAAGGTCAGTCAAGATATCTTTCAACAGAAAGTAGACGAGACATTCAGAGGCTGTGGAGGAGCTATAGGAATAGCTGATGATATTCAGATCTATGGAGCAGATGAAAGAGACCATGATATGCACCTACATGAGGCCATGGAGTGTACTAGGAAGGCTGGCATCAAGTTAAATGCCAATAAGTGCAAAGTTAAAGTCAAGGAATGCCAATTCTTCGGTATGATTTACACACCAGAGGGAGTCAAGCCAAGTCCTGAGAAGATTGCGGCGATTGCTGAAATGAAACCACCTAAAGATAAGAAAGAGCTGAGGAGTTACCTCGGCTTGGTCCAATACATGAGTCCTTTCATCCCAAACATGTCGGAACATACAGCAAATCTCAGAGAGCTAATGAAAGAAGACGCCGAATACCAGTGGTCTGAATCACATGAAAGGAATTTTAAACAACTTAAAGAATTGTTGTGCAAAGAAACAAGCCTGTCATATTATGACAGAAGAAAACCAGTCACTCTACAAGTAGACGCTTCTACCAGAGGACTAGGGGCAGCTCTTGTGCAGGAAGGAAAGCCAATAGCTTTCGCATCAAAGGCCTTGACGTCAGCCGAGACGAGATACGCCAACATAGAAAGAGAACTATTAGCAGTAGTGTATGGATGTGAGAAATTCCATACATACCTGTATGGAAGGCAGTTTACAATAGAGAGTGACCATCATCCACTAGAACAGATCTACAAGAAGAATCTGTGCAAAGCACCTACAAGACTGCAAAGACTACTTCTAAAGCTCTAAAGCTACGATTTCACGCTTAAATATAAGCCAGGAAAGGAAATGGTGCTAGCAGATGCGTTGTCTCGATTGTCACCATATGAGAAACACGAGGTGGAGGGTCTAACAGTAAAAATCCACCACCTAGTGAGTGTTACCCCAACAAAGCTCAGTCAAATCAGAGATGAGACTAGCAAAGATGAAGAATTGCAACTACTCACACAACAAGTGATACAGGGGTGGCCGGAGAGAATCCAGCAGGTACAGGCGACAATTCGTCAATACTGGACGATTAGAGACAACATCGCAATAGAAGACGGTATTCTCCTTGCTGGATCAAGGATCATCATGCCAAAGACGATGCAGACAGAACTTCTCCGTCTAATACATGAAGGCCACATGGGAATGGGGAAATGAAAGCTGAGAGCCAGATCAGCTGTATACTGGATAGGCATGTACAAAAATATCGAACAGATGGTTTCTGCATGTGGTATATGCCAGAAATACAGAAATGCACAACAGAACGAGGAGATGATACCTAGTGAAATACCGTCAAGACCATGGCACACTGTTGGGGCAGATCTCTTCATGTGCAATCAAGAATGGTATCTCATAGTGACAGATTACTATTCCAAGTTTCCTTTTGTGAGATGGATGAAAGATCTGAGAGCCACAACTACCACCAGAATTGCAAAGAGCTTGTTTGCTGAACAAGGAATCCCGGAAAAGGTAATCTGTGACAATGGAACCCAGTTCACATCGAGTGAATTCAGAGCTCTGGCAGAAAAGTATGGGTTCAAAATAGTAACCTCATCCCCACATTTCCCAAGGGGACACGGGTTCATCGAAAGACAGATCCAGACTGTCAAGAGAACTCTCATCAAAAGTAGTGAGATGGGAGAAGACCAAGACCTTGCCCTCCTATCACTCAGATCAACACCACTGAAAGCAAACATGAAATCACCTGCGGAATTGCTGAATGGGAGGAAGTTTAAGACTACCCTACCAGCAAAAATACATCCTCCCCAGGACCAGGAGGACTTCAGACAGAAGCTGGCAGAAGCACAAGTCGTAGGGAGCAAATATTACGACAAACATGCAAAGATGCTACCAGAATTGCTGAATGGGCAATCAGTGCATGTGCAAGACCCGGTGTTGAAAACCGGGAATCCAGCCAAGGTCATTGGAAAAGCTGATACTCCAAGATCCTACTTCGTAGAGACCGAACTTGGTAACCAATACAGACGGAACAGACTCCACATCAGACCTTCACCCGAACTGGTTAAGCAGCAGACAACATCAGCAACATTGACAACACCAGCTACCATAAGCAGTACAATGCCAGAAACAAGCGCCACAAATCAAACAACCACAAGCATGCACACTCCAACTCCAAGTGCAGCAGCAACAACAACAACAAGAGCGGAACACACCAAAACACCGCAGAGAGGAGTGGTCACCACCAAATCCACAAGATGGAGGGACAACATCCAACCACCTGAGCGATATCGCAAATAAGAAAAGAAAATTCACGATTCTTTGTATTTGATAATAATAGTTTAGATATAATATTTTTAAAATTAAATTAAATTTCATGTTTTAGTTTTTTGAGAAAGAGGGATGTTACATCGTTATATTATTACATCGTTAAATGGAACTACTTGTTACATCATTATATGGAACTACTTTGGTTAGTGTATTTATATTGCTATGTGGCACACTGTGAAATGCAGTGCGCAGTGCAAGGTCGGACATCTTGTATCACTCCGTACCATGCGGCAGCAACATCATAAAAGCAAGAATACAACTGAGTGAAAGTCGTAAACTAAATGAGTTAAAAGTGTCTGTATTACATAGTAATAAGAACACAAGGAGACACAACATCCACCATAAAACGGACTTTTCAACAATGATCATTTGCAGGTGGCAGAACTTTCTTTTCTCAGGTCTGGGAGAACTTTTTGCAGGCCTACTCATTCTGGAAGTTTTGAAACTGAGAGCCATCTCCACTGTGACCTCCGGGGAAACCCCTCTCCCGACCTTGACTGAGCGCTTCCTCAACTGAGGTATATACCTGCAGCATGGGAACCATTTATTTCCTTTCCTCCTGGACCTCAGATTCAGACGAAGTCCAGCCGCAGCAGCAGAACCCGGAACAACAGCAGCACCAACAGCAGCACCAACAGCAGGAGTGATAACCCAACTGAAGCTGCACAGGCCAGAAGGCGCCAGCATAGGGAAGGATGTTGCTGCAGGAGGTACCCCCAAAACAGGGTTTACAGACAGAGGATGAGCTACCTCAACATGACTGAGCAGCAGTGCCAAAGGAGGCTCAGACTTTCGCGAGAGGTAGTGAGTGACATCTGCGCAATGCTGCAGCAAGACCTGGAGCCCAGAGGAGCGGGTGGACACACCTTACCAGTGGCCACACTCAACTTTTTTGCTTTAGGCTCATTCCAGGGATCAACAGCAGACATCAGCGGCATCTCCCAGGCAGCCGCACACACTTGCATCACACAGGTAACTGATGCCCTCTTTGCCAACGCGTACAATTACATCAACTTCTCCAAGGATCAAGCAAGTGTAACCATGCGTGTGGTTGGATTTGCTAATCTGGCAGGCTTTCCAAGGGTGCAGGGCATTGTAGACTGCACACATGTGGCCCTTAAGGCACCCCATTACAATCCAAGTATTTTTGTCAAGGGCTCCCACTCCCTCAATGTGCAGCTGGTGTGTAACCACAATAAGGAAATTTTGCATGTTTGCACCAAGTACCCTGGCAGTTGCCAAGACTCCTTCATCCTGTGGCAGTCTAGTGTGCCTCTGCTCTTCAGTCCGCCAGACCAACTTTGCGGCTGGCTAGTTGGAGACAAGGGCTATCCCCTGAAGATGTGGCTAATGTCGCCGTTGAGGAGGCCATCCAACAAAGCTGAGGAGTGCTACAACTCCAGCCTCATTTCCACCAGATTCATTATTGAGCAAACCATTGGCTTGCTGAAGATGCGATTCAGATGCCTTGATAGATCAGGTGGAGCTCTGCAGTACTCAGCAGCCATGATCTGCTGTGCACCTCACAACATGGCACAACATCGTGGCTTGTAGCTGCCTGAGGTACAAGTGGCTCATCGCATAGCCTCCTCAGATGAGGATGAGGATGAGGAGGAGGAGGAGGAGAGCAACAACGAACAGCTTGCAGAGGTGCATCAACCAGCGGCAGCAGCATGTGAGCACATTGCTGCCTGGGATGCAAGGGATGTACTGATCTTGGCCAGATTTGCTTAGGCTGCCCAATCAAACACATTTGGCTCACACCTTCTTACCACACCATCGACAATGGACATGAACCTACGGATTCCTATCACTCTGACCACCATACTGACAATTCCAAGTCGCCCTGAGCCCTCAATGTGGAAGTCCCCTTTGCAAAATGACACAGCCCACAACTTCAACAGTTTGCCATCAAGTCATTTTATAACATTAATTCATGGATGGCATTTCACAATTAAACACAACAGAACACCCAAGTGACTACCCTTGTGCTTTAACTTCCTCTTACGCATGCTCCTACTTGGTGCTTCCCCTGTGGCTTCAGCAGATGTGGAGGCCCCCTGCTCACTTTCATGCTGCTCCTGCCTCGACACCTTTGGTGGGCATCCTCTGGAGTTGCAAGCCTGTGAGGGCTTGCCAACAATCTGCTGCTCCTGCGGCTGTGCAGGGGCTGAGACGCCGATCTCAGTTGGGTGAGGACTCTGGTGGGGCTCTGACCGAGGGCTCTGCAGTGGCATGGTCGTGTGAGCGCTTGGAGAGGAACCCACACTTCCTTGTTCTCTGCCACCAACATCCCTCTCATGGGTCAGCCCCACTTCAGAGCTAGCAAGTGGCTTGACAGCACCTTGCTGCACTTCAGGGGGGCCATGAGGACCTGTTTCTGCACTGGCAGTCCTACTCCAGAGGACTTCCATGAAGGTCTGGTTTCTCTGCTCAATAGCTGACTATCGCTACTCCAGAGGTGTCACTCTATTCTGAACAATGACCATGTTTTCAAGACCCTGGAGACTTAGCTCCTCCATGGCCATAGCCATCCTCTCCTCTACGGTAGCCACCCTTACCACAGAGGTAGCCATCCTTTCCACGGAGGTTGCCATCCTTTCCGTGTGATGCGTTCATGCGCCAATGCCTCCACAAAGGCTCTGCTCATGTTGGCGATGGACTCCTCCTTCTCCTTCACACTCACAGTGACCCTGGAGACAAAACCTGCCAGAGACTCCTGCACCTGTTCCTGGAGTTCCAGCACCGCTCTCCTTCTGGATGGACCCGAAGGCACAGGGTCGACATGCAGCTGAGCCAAGCTGGGAGAGTCCTGCGCCCTCTGACGAGGACTCTCCACTGCTGTCCCTGTCTCCACCATCTGCTGATGCTCACTTGTGAGCTGTGATACACCAGTTGACAACATTACTCTATCTCCTGAAGGTCCCACCGAGGTGTGAGTGTCTGCGCTGGTGCTGGGTGCGCTTAATTCTGCTGACGCTGTGCCTTCAGAGGTTGCAGCTTCCTCTGAGGAGTCTTGTGGCTCAGGCTGTTCCTCCTGGACAGTGGGGACGGGGGGCTGTCGATGGTCCTGTGGGGGAGTAAAGGAAAGAGTTAGACATGTGAGATAAACGTTGCATGCACATTGAATTGTGCAGATGATCATAAGTCAATCTGTTAGAGCATCAGAATCAATATTAGTCACTCATGCAATGTCAATGAGAGAGGTGAAAAACGATTCTGTCACCAGCTTGCTCTGATGCGCCCGTCTGTCCATCCCCTCGACTCCCACGATCTCCAGGGCCGCCTCCTCTGCACTGGTGAGCTGGGCTATTGAGAGTGGCCCTCCTCCTGTCTTCGCCCTTTCCCTCTTATTGTGGGCTCTCTTTTCCTGCAATGAGGGACACAAGTGGAGTTTGAGTGAGAATGAAGGAGTGAGTGTAGAGAATCCATAGCATAGATGCTTAGAAGGACAGAAAGATGGAGTGAGGTCCCAAGACCAAGGGCCCTCCCTGTGTGTTGTAAGTTGTTGTCATAGCGTCACAGTGATAGGGAGTGTGAGGGTTGCATAGTCGAATAGTTACGTGAATGTGAATATACAGAGAGAGGGAATGGTTAAGGGTGCAGGGTATAAGGGTCAAGTGGGATGTGGAGGAGGAGGTTGACAATGAAGAGTGCTGGTGATGACAGGAGTTGGGGAGCAGATTGAGGGTCATGGTGATGTAATACTCACTTTTCCTGTGCGGAGAAGGTCATGAAACCTCTTTCTGCACTGCAGCCAGGTTCTGCTGCACATTGAGATGGCACTGACCTCCTGTGCCACTTGCAGCCACACAGCTTTGGTCTGCTGGGGAGGTTTCTTCCTCCCAGAAGAAGGAAACAGCACTTCCTTCTGAGCTCTTGCTCCCTCCACCAGAGCTTGGAGGGAGTCCTCATCAAAGCGGGGTGCGCACTTGTTTCTTGAACTTGCCATGTTTGCACCACTAATCCCTCAGAAGTCTCAGCAAAAAAGTTGTAAGGCAGAAAATGAACCAAGGCTGCTTGCAGGCCTTAAATGCAGCTGCATAGATGACATCATCAGAGGCGAGTTTCAGGACCAAAAGACTCATTGGGCCAGGCGTTCCCACACGCTGGAAATCAAGTGCCTAATTAGGACAAAAATTTCTCAATTGTCCCACCTCACATCGGAGGCGGCGGCGGGGGCGGGACCCGTCGACCACCTGACCCAACCCCAACCCGCCCCCAATGACAAAATCCAGCCCAAAGAAACTATTTCCTCTGGTGGGGAAATCCAGAACAAGGGGGCACAACTTTAAAATTAGAGATAGGCCATTCAGGAGTGAAATTGGGAAGCAGTTTTTCACACAGAGGGTAGTGGAAATCTGGAGCTCTCTCCCCCAAATGGTTGTGGATGCTGGGACAATTCAAATTTTGAAGGCTGAGGTCAACAGATTTTTATTAGGTAAGGGTATAAAGGGATATGGATCAAAGAGGGGCAAATGGTGTTGAAGTACAGATCAGTTATGATCTAATAGAATGGCAGAGCAAGTTGGCAGGGTTGAAAGGTCTACTCCTGTTCCTATGGCCGGAATTTTTCGGGGGGTCAGCGGGCGCGTTTGAAGGCAGGTCGGCTGGGAAAATGTTTTTTTTTGACAGCGGGTAGGGAACTGGCTGTCAACTCACCTCCATGCTAGTCTCCCAGATGTTGGGACTGTTATTGCAGAACAGACCCGACACCAAGTGGTGGGGGAGGCAATTGACATAGAGAGATTGTTAAGAGGCAATTAACTAGTATTTTATGCTTCCCTTTAGATTTTTAGAGTTCGCCAATGGCTTCCCTGCTGCTTGGGGATCACGTCAGGTAAGGGGGTCGGGTCCTTCCATGACCGGTGGGCGCCACGGGGACTGATGTGCATCATCACCCCGGCCAATGTAATTTAAATTTAATTTGTTAAGTTTTATTTAAAGTTTTACTAATTTACAGTCTATTTGTTCAACGAAAAGAGCAAGGGGGTCGGGTGTTGTGTCAGCATGTGATGATTTCTTTACTTGACAGCTTTCTCTTTAAAAGCTCCCATTTCATAGCTGTTCACTTTCCAAGGTTAGAAGCTGTTACTTACTGCATTCGGAAGACAGATTGAGCTTTATGCAGCTTGCAAGCATTTGGAGCAAACTCTCTATCCAGTGTCACCTCATTGGAACAACATCTCTCACCATTGACAGATCGCTTCTGTCATCTCAACCTCACCTGCCATCTGTTCCATCAGCATCGGTGATGAAAAATCATCGACCTTGAAAAAATCACACCTGGGTCCTCAGAATTCCGCCATGATCAGCCCCAACACCAGCAGCACCAGGCACAACAGCAACACCAACAACAACACCAACCTTCTCTGCAATCAGCTGGTGTTGCACAGGACACAGGGCATCAGCACCCGACCACATTGCTGCCCGGGACGCCAGGGATGGCCTCACCATGGCCAGATTTACTTCACTTGATGCTGTACACCCTGGCTGCCACATGATGCGCCAGGTTGGCACCACCCCACACCAACACCATAAAGCATCCCTACAATGTCCAATCCATTCCTTTCACACTCATCCCCATTGCAGGGGGTACCGTTATGTCTCACCATTCACTGCAACTCACTAAGCCACTTCCAAAGGTGCACACAAATCTGTCCAAGAACGCAAAGTGTTGAAAATAAAGGTTTCAATGTTAACAGAAACCCTTGTGTGCTATTAGTTGGTGTGATTGGACTAGGATGAGGGTGGCTAGTGAGATGGGGATGTAATAATGTAGATAGAGAGGGATGGGTGGAGGTGCAAGGTAAGTTGGTGTGTGTAAGGATGTGCAGGAGTAGGGCAGGGAAGGCAGAGTGATGGGGATGTGATGAGTGGCACAGCAGGATGAGGTTGAGTGTGGCTTTGCAGTAAGGTTTCATGATCTACTGAGATCATTGAAAGCAGTGGCACCGGCGAGAGGATAAAGAGCGGCCTGAGAGCGAACCTGAATTAAAGCAGCGGTGAGAGGATAAAGAGCGGCCTGAGAGCGAACCTGAATTAAAACGAAAGAGCATCCCAAAGGTTGTGTTGCCTGCCCGGTGCCAGGGTTAAGGATATCTCCTCGCGGCTGGAGAAGAACTTGGAGTGGGAGGGGGAGGATCCAGTTGTCGTGGTCCATGTAGGAACCAATGACATAAGTAGAACTGTGAATGAGGTACTGCTGAGGGAGTTTGAGGAGCTAGGGTCTAAATTAATATGCAGAACCACAAGGGTAATAATCTCTGGATTACTACCTGAGCCTCGCGCAAATTGGCATAGGGTCAAGCAGATCAGAGAGTTAAATGCGTGGCTCAAAGTGTGGTGTGAGGAAAAGGGGTTTCAATTCATGGGGCACTGGCACCAGTACTGGGGAAAGAGGGAGCTTTCCGTTCTGTCGGGACGGGCTCCACTTAAATCGGGCTGGGACCAGCGTCCTGGCGAAACGAATAACTAAGGCTGTAGATAGGGCTTTAAACTAAAAAAGGGGGGGGGAGGGGTCAAGTGAGGGGAAATTTAGAAATCTAAAGAGAAAGGTCAAGGCAATAGAGTAGTGTAGCGACTAGGGTAAAAATAAACAGAGTGTGACAGGAAGGGACAAAGTTTAATGGTAGCAGTGCAGCAGAGAATAAGGTCAAAGCAGGGAATAATGGTAAAAAAAATTAAAGGAACTTTATCTGAATGCACGAAACATTCGTAACAATATAAATGAACTGGTGGCACAAATAGATATAAATGGGTTTGATCTAATAGCCTTACAGAGATGTGGTTGCAAGGTGGCGAAGGTTGGGAACTAAATATTCCAGGGTACTTGACGTTTCGAAAAGACAGGCAGAATGGAAAAGGAGGGGGAGTAGCCCTGATAATAAAGGATGACATAAGAACAGTAGCAAGAAAGGATCTCGGCTCGGAAGATCAGAAAGTAAAATCAGCATGGGTGGAGATAAGGAATAACAAGGGACAGAAAACACTGGTAGGATTATTTTATAGGCCCCCTAACAGTAGCTATATCGTTGGACAAAATATTAATCAAGAAATAGTAGGAGCTTGCAACAAAGGTAATGCAATAATCTTGGGGGACTTTAATCTTCATATAGACTGGACAAATCAAATTGGCAAAGGTAGTCTGGAGGACGAGTTCATGGAATGTATTAAGGACAGTTTCCTAGAACAATATGTCATGGATCAAACCAGGGAACAGGCTATTTTAGATCTTGCATTGTGTAATGAGACAGGGTTAATTAGCAATCTCATAGTAAAGGATCCTCTGGGGCAGATTGAACATAATATGATAGAATTTCACGTTAATATTGAGTGTGACTTGCCTAAGTCCAAAACTAGAGTCTTAAACTTAAATAAAGCCAATTACATAGGTATGAGGGGCGAGTTGGCTAAGGTAGATTGGAAAAATAGATTAAATGGTATGGCGGTAGATAAGCAGTGGCTAGCATTTAAAGAAATATTTCATAATTCTCAACAAATATACATTCCATTGAGAAACAAAAACTCCATGGGAAAAATGATCCTACCATAGAAACATGGAAGATAGGAGCAGGAGTAGGCCATTCGGCCCCTCGAGCCTGTTCCGCCATTTAATGAGATCATGGCTGATCATCCAAATTCAGTACCCTGTCCCAGCTTTCTCCCCATATACCTTGATCCCTTTAGCCTTAAGGAATATATCTAACTCCTTCTTGAATATATTTAATGAATTGGCCTCAACTGCCTTCTGTGGTAGAGAATTCCACAGGTTCACCACTCTCTGGATGAAGAAATTCCTCCTCATCTCTGTCATAAATGGCTTACCCCTTATCCTTAGACTCTGACCCCTGGTTCTGGACTCCCCCGCCATCGGGAACATCCTTCCTGCATCGAGTCTGTCTAGTCCTGTTAGAATGTTATAAGTTTCAATGAGATCCCCTCTCATTCTTCTGAACTCTAGCGAATATAAGCCTAATCGACCCAATCTCTCTTCATACGTCATTCCTGCCATCCCAGGTATCAGTCTGGTGAATCTTCGCTACACTCCTTCCATGGCAAGAACATCCTTCCTCAGATAAGGCGACCAAAACTGCACACAATACTCAAGGTGTGGTCTCACCAAGGCCCTGTACAACTGCAGCAAGACATCCTTGTTCCTGTACTCGAATCCTCTCGCTATGAAGGCCAACATACCATTTGCCTTCTTAACCGCCTGCTGCACCTGCATGCTTACCTTCAGCGACTGGTGCACAAGGGCACCCAGGTCTCATTGCACTTCCCCTTTTCCCAATCTATTGCCATTCAGATAATAATCTGCCTTCCTGTTTTTGCCACCAAAGTGGATAACCTCGCATTTATTCACATTATCTGCCATGCATCTGCCCAATCACCCAACCTGTCCAAATTATACTGGAGTTTCTCTGCATCCTCCTCACAGCACACACGCCCACCCAGCTTTGTGTGATCTGCAAACTTGGAGATATTACATCTAGTTCCCTCGTCTAGATCATTAATATATACCGTGGCTAACTAAAGAGGTTAAGGATAGCATTAGATTGCAAGAAGAAGCTTATAATGTTGCAAAGAATAATAGTAAGCCTGAGGATTGGCAGAGTTTCAGAAACCAGCAAAGGTTGACCAAAAAATTGATAAAAAAGGGAAAGAATAGAATACGAGAGAAAACTAGCAAGAAATATAAAAGCAGATTGTAAGAGTTTCTACAAGTATGTAAAAAGGAAGAGAGTAGCAAAAGTAAACGTTGGTCCCTTAGAGGCTGAGACAGGAAAAATTATTATGGGGAATAAGGAAATGGCAGAAATGTTAAACAAATATTTTGTATCTGTCTTCACAGTAGAAGACACAAAAGGCATACCACAAATGATGGGGAACCAAAGGTCTAATGAGGGTGAGGAACTTAATGTAATTAATATAAGTAGAGAAAAAGTACGAGAGAAACTAATGGGACTAAAAGCCGACAAATCCCTTGGATCCAACGGCCTACATCCTAGGGTTCTAAAAGAGGTGGCTGAAGAGGTAGTGGATACTTTGGTTTTGATCTTCCACAATTCCCTAGATTCTAGAATGGTCCCAGCGGATTGGAAGGTCACAAATGTAATACTACTATTCAAGAAAGGAGGGAGAGAAACAATAGGGAACTACAGGCCAGTTAGCCTGATATCAGTCATCAGGAAAATGCTGGAATCCATTGTTAAGGAACAGATATCAGGGCACTTAGAAAATCATAACATGATTAGGCAGAGTCAACATGGTTTTATGAAAGGGAAATCGTATTTGACAAATTTATTAGAGTTTTTGAGGATGTAACTAGCAGGGTAGATAAAGGGTGTAATGAAATCTGTTTGTCTTGATCCTGTATTCGTTTTGCACTCATGTATATTACCCTCCCCCACTGTGTATAGTTTCACTTCCTCTTTCCCAACTAACCTGGGAGGTTCCAGGCCTTGGCTCTTGGCTCCGCCCCTGACTTCTCTTACATAAAGATCCCAGGATCTGTATGACTCATTCCTGTGAACCAGTCGGCGTGTTGAGATGTTAGCTCTGATCTTAGTGATTAAAAGCCAACTTGTTTAAGTCTATAACTTCTAGTTTTGTGGTTATTGAAGGCCCATCAATTTTAATCACTAAAGAATACTAGGATGGATCGACTCCTAAAACCAGAGCGTCTGGACTTGGATTCACATTCTGCTGAAGCATCAAATCAATTTGGACACTGGCTCAAATGCTTCGAACGCTTCGCGGGGGCCTCATCCGCTAGCGAGATAGATAAACTGAGTCTACTGACTACTCGCGTAAGTCATCGGATTTATTCGTTCATCCGGGATGCCACCTCTTACACGGAGGCCATCACTATCCTGAAGGCCCAATACCAGAGGCCGGTAAACGAAGTGTACGCCAGACATCTGCTGGCTACACGCAGGCAGCGACCAGAGGAATCAATGGACGATTTCTTACAGGGCCTAAAGGACCTGGTCCGGGACTGTAACTGCAAGGCCGTGACGGCCAACGCGTACTCTGACGAATTGGTCCGCGATTCCTTCATCACGGGCCTCAAATCGAATTATATCCGGCAGAGACTGCTGGAGAAGGAGGTCCTGGACTTAAAAAAGGCAGTGGCCACTGCGCGATCGCTGGACGTGGCCCAGAAAAACTCTGACTCGTATTCTTCCGGCCATGCGGCCCTCACCGCCTCGTGCGCGCCGAGGGGGCCGCCATCTTGGAATCAGCCATCTTCCCCATCCAGGTCTCAGACCAGCTCTACGCCGCCGGAGTCCCCACACAGAAGTTCACCCAGGAGTCCTACTACAGCGGCAATGTCTCGAGGCCCGAAATGCTACTTCTGCGGCCAGGCCAAGCACCCCAGCCAACGATGCCCAGCGAAGGACGCTACATGCTTCAAATGTAAGAAAAAGGGGCATTTTAGCAAAGTCTGCAGGGGGAATCCGATTTTCAACTCTGTCACCGCCTCGTGCGTGCCGTGCGGGCCGCCATCTTGGGATCCGCCATCTTTTCCCGACTCAACGGCCGCCCAGGGCCCAACAGTGGCTTCGGTCATGGTGGATCAATCCAGGCCACACCCGTTGACAAAATCCATGATGGACATACAGGTAAACGGGAATTTAACGAAATGTTTAATTGACTGTGGGAGTACCGAGAGTTTTATCCACCCTAGCCTGGTACGGCGGCACTCATTAACGGTAACCCCTACACGGAGCAGAATTGCTATGGCTGCTAAGCCCCACACTTCGGACATTTTGGGCTACTGTGTGGTAACACTGACTGTAAAAGGCACGGACTACAAGGATTTTAAACTCCTCGTGATGCCAGAACTCTGTGTTAATGTAATCTTGGGCCTGGACTTCCAGTGCCACCACGAAAGTGTCACGCTAGCATATGGCGGGTCCCAGCCGCCACTCACAGTCTTGGCCTATCAACCTTAAAAATCAGCCCGCCCTCTTTATTCGCTAATCTCGCTCCGAACTGTAGGCCCATAGCGACCAAAAGTAGACGGTACAGTCTGGAAGACAGACACTTTATCAAGGCGGAAGTGGACAGACTCCTGCGGGAAGGCATTATTGAATGCAGTACCAGCCCGTGGCGTGCCCAAGTAGTCATAGTTAAAAATAGCGAAAAGAAACGGATGGTAATTGACTACAGCCAGACTGTTAATATTTATACCCAGCTGGACGCCTACCCTTTACCCCGCATATCAGAAATGGTCAACCAGATTGCGCAATACCGAGTCTTCTCGACTATCGACCTCAAGTCCGCGTATCACCAGCTCCCCATTAGAACGGAGGACCGCCCATACACCGCCTTCGAGGCGAACGGGCGCCTCTACCATTTTCTCAGAGTGCCCTTCGGAGTAACAAATGGGGTCTCGGTCTTCCAACGTGAGATGGATCGCATGGTTGACGAGAATAAACTACAAGCTACCTACCCCTATCTGGACAATGTCACTATCTGCGGGCACAACCAGCAAGACCACGATCTAAATCTTGCGAGATTTTTAAAAACTGCCCTAAAGCTGAATCTAACCTACAACAAAGACAAATGTGTCTTCAACACAACCCGTCTCTGTATCCTCGGCTGTGTGGTGGAAGATGGGGTAATTGGACCGGACCCTGACCGATTACGCCCCCTAAAGGAACTGCCCCTGCCACACAATCCCAAAGCTTTAAAAAGGTGCCTGGGATTTTTTTCGTATTATGCCCAATGGGTGCCCAATTACTCTGATAAGACCTGACCCCTCATTAAATCGACGTCCTTCCCACTATCAGCTGAAGCTCGGGAGGCTTTCACCAGTATTAAACAGGACATTGAAAGGGCTGCAGTGTGTGCAGTGGACGAATGCATTCCCTTTCAAGTCGAAAGCGATGCGTCAGACTTTGCCTTAGCTGCGACCCTCAATCAGGCTGGGAGACCTGTGGCCTTCTTCTCCCGAACCCTTCAGGGACCTGAAATCAGGCACTCTTCTGTCGAGAAGGAGGCACAGGCTATAGTGGAGGCAGTGCAGCACTGGAGACACTACCTAGCCGGCAAACGTTTCACCCTGCTCACCGACCAGCGGTGGGTGGCTTTCATGTTTAATAACAAACAAATGGGGAAAATCAAGAATGACAAAATACTCAGGTGGAGGATCGAACTAGCCACGTTCGACTATGATATTATGTACAGGCCGGGAGCCCTTAATGAACCCCCAGACGCCCTATCGCTGGGAATGTGTGCCAGCATTCATACGGACAAATTACAGGGTCTCCACAACGACCTCTGTCACCCAGGGGTCACCCGACTATACCATTTTATAAAGTCCCGCAATCTGCCCCACTCCATCGAGGAGGTCAGGGCAATGACCAGAGCCTGCCGCATCTGTGCGGAATGCAAGCCTCGTTTCTACAGGCCTGACTGTGCACACCTTATCAAAGCCACACGGCCATTCGAGCGCCTAAGTCTGGACTTCAAGGGACCCCTTCCCTCTGCCGACCGTAACGTATACTTCCTCAATATCATTGATGAATATTCCCGCTTCCCCTTCGCCATTCCCTGCCCAGACATGACCAGTGCCACGGTCATCAAGTGTCTCTGTAATCTATTCTGCATGTTTGGCATGCCGAACTACATACACAGCGATAGGGGGACGTCATTCATGAGTGACGAGCTGCGCCAGTTCTTGCTCTCGAAGGGGATAGCCACTAGCAGAACCACTAGCTACAACCCCCGGGGTAATGGGCAAGTGGAAAGGGAGAATGCTACTGTTTGGAAGGCTGTCACGTTAGCCTTAAAATCAAAAGGCCTTCCGACCTCCCTCTGGCAGGAAGTCCTCCCAGACGTGCTCCACTCCATAAGGTCTCTGTTATGTACTGCCACTAACACTACCCCTCACGAAAAGATGTTTGTTTTCCCCCGGAAATCCACCTCGGGCATATCTCTACCCGCGTGGCTGACATCTCCGGGGACAGTACTATTGCGGAAGCACGTGAGAGGCCATAAAACGGACCCCCTTGTGGAAAAGGTACAGCTCCTCCATGCAAACCCTCAGTACGCCTATATCGAATACTCTGACGGGCGAGAGGACACTGTTTCCATAAAAGACCTCGCTCCCTCGGGGAGCGGAGAGAACGACGGGAGACTACCCGATGAAGACCTACACTACAAAGAGACAGGACGCCCAGAGGTATCAATACCCAATTTTAACCTGGAGGACACTGCAGATAACCTGGAAGACACTGCGGAGGCCCGGACAGCGGAGGAACCAGAATCCACTCCCCTAGAGGCACCCCAACCGGCTTTGCGCCGATCACTGAGAACTGCGAAACCTCCTGACAGACTCACTTATACCAACTTTTAAGAAACATCACCCCGATGGACTAAATCTATAGAAGGGGTGAATGTAATGAAATCTGTTTGTCTTGATCCTGTATTCGTTTTGCACTCATGTATATTACCCTCCCCCACTGTGTATAGTTTCACTTCCTCTTTCCCGACTAACCTGGGAGGTTCCAGGTCTTGGCTCTTGGCTCCGCCCCTGACTTCTCTTACATAAAGATCCCAGGATCTGTATGACTCATTCCTGTGAACCAGTCGGCATGTTGAGATGTTAGCTCTGATCTTAGTGATTAAAAGCCAACTTGTTTAAGTCTATAACTTCTAGTTTTGTGGTTATTGAAGGCCCATCAAAGGGGAACCAGTGGATGTAGTATATTTTGATTCCCAAATGGCATTCCATAAGGTGCCACATAAAAGGTTATTACACAAGATTAGGGCTCATGGGGTTGGGGTAATATAGTAGCATGGGTAGAGGATTGGTTAATGGACAGAAAAAAGAGAGTAGGGATAAACAGATCTTTTTCAGGTTGGCAGGCTGTAACTAGCAGAGTGCCGCAAGGATCAGTGTTGGGGCCTCAGCCATTTACAATCTATATTAATGACCTAGATGAAGGGACCAAGTGTAATGTATCCAAGTTTGCTGACGATACAAAGCTAGGTGGGACAGTAAGCTGTGAGGAGAACACAAAGGGCAGGATTTTCAGTGTGCCGTAGAGTCAGGATTGGAGGCGTGCGGGGGGTTAAAATCCCGAAATCAGGGGTCCTGACCCCATCCCACACCCAAACTCGCCTCCATGCCAGTTTCAAAGGAGGCGGGTACCCGCCCCGCACTGGGACCCACCTACCCGAGGCGGGAAGGGATTAGTGCCAATTAACTGCTGTTCAACAGGTAGTTAACAGGCAGTTTTTAGCCTAATCCCTATTTTTAATGTTGAAGTGTGGGATTCCTGATGGCTCCAAACCACGCCAAGTTAGAGGAGGCGGGCCGTCGGGTTGAAGGACTTGGAGGGGTCGAGATGTCGGTGTTCAGGTGAGTGATGTGTGCATGACTGCAAAGGTAAGTGTGTTTGGTGTGTCTAAAGTGATTAAATAAGTTTTACATACCTTTTCTTACCTTTTCAGCCTTCCTTCCTTTAGGTCTCGGGAGTCCCTCATCTCACCAGCACAGAAAGCAGAATGGCTGCGAACTGTCAAAAGTGACAGCCTGCAGCTTTCTGTGCAGGAGAGATTTCTAACTGAGTCTGTGGAGAAGGACTCATGTTAGAAGTAAGACTGTCAGTGTTTGATAGCTTCAAACAGCTGTGAAATGCTGATATTTCATCTGTCAAAACCTCTTGACAGATGAAATTTCAGTCTGTGATGTCACCTGTTGCCGGGTGGCCCTTAATTGGCCTGCTGAGCCCGCTGAGCGGGCTCAACAAGGTCAATCAAGTTAAAATTGCGTGGATTGGCCACATCTCGATGGAGGCGGGACTACAACCCCGAAAGTTGTAGTCCCGCCTCCAACCCGACTGCTGAATGAAAATCTTGCCCAAAGAGTCTGCATAGGGATATAGATAGACTAAGTGAGTGGGCAGTAAGTGGCAGATGGAGTATAATGTAGGGAAATGTGATGTTGTTCACTTTGATAGGAAGAATAGAAAAACAGAATCTTTTTTAAATGGTGAGAAACTTACAAATATTGGTGTTCAGAGAGATTTGGGTGTCCTCGTGCAAGAAACACAGAAAGCTAGCATGCAGCTACAACAAGCAATAAGGAAGGCAAATGGCATGTTGGCATTTATTGCAAGGGGGTTGGAGTATAAGAGTAAGGAAGTCTTGCTACAATTGTACAGGGCCTTGGTGAGACCACACTTGGAGTACTGTGCACAGTTCTGGCCTCCTTATCTAAGGAAGGATATACTGGCCTTGGAGGCAGTGCAACAAAGGTTCACTAGATTGATTCCTGGGATGAGAGGGCTGTCCTATGATGAGAGATTGTGTAGAATGGGCCTGTACTCTCTGGAGTTTAGAAGAATGAGAGATGATCTCACTGAAACATACAAGATTCTGAAGGGGATTGAGAGGGTAGATGCTGAGAGGTTGTTTCCCCTGGCTGGAGTTTCTAGAACTAGGGGGCATAGTCTCAGAAACATAGAAACATAGAAGATAGGAGCAGGAGTAGGCCATTCGGCTCCTCGAGCCTGCTCCGCCATTCAATGAGATCATGGCTGATCATCCAAACTCAGTACCCTGTCCCTGCCTTCTCCCCATATCCCTTGATCCCTTTAGCCTTAAGAAATATATCTAACTCCTTCTTGAATATATTTAATGAATTGGCCTCAACTGCCTTCTGTGGTAGAGAATTCCACAGGTTCACCACTCTCTGGATGAAGAAATTCCTCCTCATCTCTGTCCTAAATGGCTTACCCCTAATCTTTAGACTGTGACCCCTAGTTCTGGACTCCCCCGCCATCGGGATCATCCTTCCTGCATCTAGTCTGTCTAGTCCTGTTAGAATTTTATAAGTTTCAATGAGATCCCCTCTTTCTTCTAAACTCCAGCGAGTATAAGCCCAATCGACCCAATCTCTCCTCATACGTCATTCCTGCCATCCCAGGTATCAGTCTGGTGAATCTTCGCTGCACTCCCATACATGGCAAGAACATCCTTCCTCAGATAAGGCGACCAGAACTGCACACAATACTCAAGGTGTGGTCTCACCAAGGCCCTGTACTCAAATCCTCTCGCTACAAAGGCCAACGTACCATTTGCCTTCTTAACCGCCTGCTGCACCTGCATGCTTACCTTCAGCGACTGGTGCACAAGGACACACAGATCTCGTTGCACTTCCCCTTCTCCCAATCTATTGCCATTCAGATAATAAGCTGCCTTCCTGCTTTTGCCACAAAAGTGGATAACCTCGCATTTATCCACATTATACTGCATCTGCCATACATCTGCCCAATCACCCAACCTATTCAAATCATACTGGAGTTTCTCGGCATCCTCCTCACAGCACACACGCCCACCCAGCTTTGTGTCGTCTGCAAACTTGGAGATATTACATCTAGTTCCCTTGTCTAGATCATCATTAATATATATTGTGAATAGCTGGGGTCCTAGCACCGATCCCTGCGGTACCCCACTAGTCACTGCCTGCCACTTGGAAAAAGAGCCGTTTATTCCAACTCTTTGCTTCCTGTCTGCCAGCCAGTTCTCTATCCAAGTCAGTAACTTGCCCCCAATCCCATGTGCTTTAACTTTACATGCTAATCTCTTATGCAGGATCTTATCGAAAGCCTTCTGGAAGTCCAAATACACCACATCCACTGGTTCTCCCTTATCTATTCTACCAGTTACATCCTCAAAAAATTCCAGTAGATTAGTCAAGCACGATTTACCTTTTGTAAATCAATGTTGACTTTGTCCGATCCTGTCACTGTTTTCCAAGTGCTCTGCTATTACATCTTTTATAATGGACTCTAGCATTTTCCCCACTACCGATGTCAGGCTTACCGGTCTATAATTCCCCGTTTTCTCTCTACCACCTTTTTTGAATAGTGGGGTAACATTAGCTACCCACCAATCCATGGGAACTGTTCCAGAATCTATAGAATTTTGGAAGAATCTATAGAATTTGGAAGGGGTCGGCCATTTAAGACCGAGATGAGGAGGAATTTCTTCACTCAGATGGTTGTGAATCTTTGGAATTCTCCACCCCAGAGGGCTGTGGATGCTGAGTCATTGAGTATATTCAAGGCTGAGATCGATAGATTTTTGGTCTCTAGGGGAATCAAGGGATATGGAGATCGGGCGGGAAAGTGGAGTTGAGGTCGATGATCAACCATGATCATATTGAATGGCAGAGCAGGCTCGAGGGGCCGTATGGCCTACTCCTGCTCTTATTTCTTATCGTCTTATGTTTGCGCCACTACAGCCTGGTCCACCTGATGACATCCCTGCTTGCGTCCTCCTGAGCAATGTGCAACCAGGCTGTGTTGATCTTATGGGGAGGTCTCTTCCGCCCATGGGAAGGGAAGAGGACCTCCCTCCATGCTGTGACTCCCTCTATAAGCATATGGAGGGAGTCATGGAAGAGCGTGGGTGCAGCTGTGCACTTCTGTGCAGTGCTTGTCAGTGTTTGCAGCACCTCAATGCTGCAGAACACTGACAGCAGAACTGTCAAAGTAAATTTGCGCATGGTCCCTTTAAGGAAACCGGCTTATGATGCGTCATCAAGTGACATCATCAGACCTACTTCCTTCAATTGGCTGGCAAACACATGGGGGGGCTTAACAAGCCCAGTCAACATAAAATTCTTTTTACAGAGCAGGATGGAGCCAGCAGCGGGGTTGCAACCCGCCACCGACCCCACTGGACCCACCTCAGAAGGCGAAATCGCGGCTTATGTACTTATAACTAACTGAGCCACCAGGAAGCTCATAATGACCTATTAATAGAAAGCGCTTTAAAAAAAATAAAACACACTTTTCCTGTAGCTGGTATAATAGGGTTGTCAACCCTCTAGAATTGTCCTGGAGTCGCCAGGAATTAAAGATTCATCTCCTGGACACTGCTGCGTGCAACCCAGGAGAAAAATCAAGGGGGCATTTAAAAAAAATTGTGTTTTTTCATTTTCATTTATTACTAATAAAAATATTGGAAATGGGAAAAATGCTGTTTGACAGTCAGGAATCATTCAATTGAGTAATGAAGAGTCTGTTCGCTTTCCCTGGAAAGGTGGTGCTGCACAAGGATGAACATGCCAATGGCAGGAGTGGAGGGGCGAGGCAATTGGACGCAGGAATTTATGTGATTACACCTCCACTAATGTATCTCACCAGAGTTGGTAACCCTAAGGTATAACCTGTTTTTCCTGGAACTGAGCCTACCGAAAATCGACCTGAGAGATAATAAAGTTGATTTTTAAAATCGCTGCACTGACTGACATGTAGAAAGTTTATGACCCGTGCACACAACATGCTCGGTCCTTACAACTCCTCACTCCTTAAGTTCTGAGGAAAGGTCATCGACCTGAAACGTTAACTCTGTTTCTCTCCCCACAGATGCTGCCTGACCTGCTGAGTATTTCCAGCATTTTCTGTTTTTAATGCTCACTCCTCAGGTGTGACATTTCCTCATTTATGTTTTGGCTTCAAACGCCAGCTGTTTTAGAGACAGTTAAAAAAAATAAACACCGTTCCAGGTGTTGACATTGGTTTGAAAATCATTGTTTTGTTGTGTGAACCTCGCTCTTGAAACAAGGGATGGAGGAGCTGCTGGAGGGGGCAGGGAGTGGGATGAGTTTGCGGTTTTGAAATGCGAGCTTTGAGCCTCGGCGGGCGCCGTGCTGCGGCTGGGCGGTACCCAAGGTGCTGTGCGGCGGAGCTTTAGTTGAAACCGAGCGACTCGGCTCGGCTTGACTGGACAGGCAGGAGCGCCGTGTCCGTGCTGAGCGGTCTGCCGCCATGATCTCAGCGCTGAGGGGCCGCTGTGGCCTCACACTGGCCGGCAAGTTGCGGGCCGCCGCCGCCGGCGGTGGGTGCCGGGTGTTGGTGGCTAGCGGGAGCTCGGGCCTGAGCCAGGGACGGAACAAGTTCAAGGAGACGGTGCTGCTGCCTCGCACCGACTTCCCCATGAGACTGAGCGGCAAGGAGCTGCCGGAGAAGGAGCTGCAGATCCAGCGGGTATGGTACAGGGCGGGGTCCAGCATAACCGGGGATGTTGGAAGGGGATTCACTCTGCAAAGCGAGGGGCCGCAAAGCAATGATAACCTCCCCTCCTCCAGCCTCGCCCCTCCCCTTCCCAGTCTCGCCCCTCCCCTCCAACCTCTCTCCCGGCCCCTCACGTGAAGATTCTGCAATTAAATAAACAGCTAGTATCAGTAATGGTGACCATGACCCTACTGAATTTTTGCAAAAACCCATCTAGTTCACTAATGTCCTTTCGGGAAGGAAATCAGCCATCCTTACCTGGTCTGGCCTATGTGACTCCAGACCCACAGCAGTGTGGTTGATGCTTAACTGCCCTCTGAAACGATCTAGCAAGCCACTCAATTGTAACAAACTGCCACAGAAAATAATAATTAAACCAGATGGATCACCAAGCATCTAACTAGGCACCGGACTTGTCCACGGCAAAGGGACACCAAGCCCAGTCAATCCTGCAAAGTCATTTTCACTAACATCTGGGGATTTGTGCCAAAATTGGGAGTTGTCCCAGAGGCTAGTCAAGCAACAGCCTAACATAGTCATACTTCGAGAATCATTCAGCCAATGTCCCAGACTCCTCCATCACCATCCCTGTCTCACCGGCAGGACAGACCCACCACTGGTGGTGGCACAGTGGTATACAGTCGCGAAGGAGTGGCCCTGGGAGTCCTCAACATTGACTCCGGAACCATGAAGTCTCAGGTCAAGTAAGGAAACCACCTGCTGATTACCACCTACCGCCCTCCCCTCAGCTGATGAATCAGTACTCCTCCATGTTGAACACCACTTGGAAGAAGCACCGAGAGTAGCAAGGGCACAGAATGTACTCAGTGGGGGACTTCAATGTCCATCACCAAGAGTGGCTCGGTTGCATCAGTACTGACTGAGCTGGCCTGCTCCTGAAGGACATAGATGCCAGAGTGGGCCTGCAGCAGATGGTGAGGGAACCAACACGAGGGGAAAAACCGATTTGACCTCGTCCTCACCAATCTACCTGTCGCAGATACATCTGTCCATGCGGTATTGGTTGGCGTGACCACCGCACAGTCCTTGTGGATACAAAGTCCCATCTTCACATTGAGGACACCCTCCATCGTGTTGTGTGGCATTACCACTGCTAAATGGAATAGATTCAGAACAAATCTAGCAGCTCAAAACTTCCATGAGGCACTGTGGGATATCAGCAGCAGCAGAATTTTATACCACTACAATTTGTAACCTCATGGCCTGGCATATCCCTCACTCTACCATTAATATCAAGCCAGGGGAGCAACCCTGGTTCAATGAAGAGTGTAGAAGAGCATGCCAGGAGAAGCACCAGGCCTACTGAAAAATGAGGTGCCAATTTGGTGAAGCTACAGCACAGGACTACATGCATGCTAAACAACGGAAGCAGCATGCTATAGACAGAGCTAAGCGATACCACAACCAATGGATCGGATTAGAGCAAAGCTCTGCAGTCCTGCCATAGCCAGTCGTGAATGGTGGTGGACAATTAAACAAATGGGAGGAGGCTCCATGAACATCCCCATCCTCAATGATGGCGGAGCCCAGCGCACGAGTGCAAAAGACAAGGCTGAAGCATTTGCAACCATCTTCAGCCAGAAGTGCCGAGTGGATGATCCATCTCGGCCCCCTCCTGAGGTCCCCACCATCACAGAAGCCAGTCTTCAGCTAATTCGATTCACTCCAAGTGATATCAAGAAACGGCTGAGTGTACTGGATACAGCAAAGGCTATGGGCTCGACAACATCATGTTTGTAGTGCTGATGACTTGTGCTCCAGAACTAACCGTGCCTCTAGCCAAGCTGTTCTACCTGACAAAGTGGAAAATTGTCATGGCCACAAAATGCAGGGTCAATCCAATCCAGCCAATTACCGCCCCATCAGTCTATTCTCAATCATCAGCAAAATGATGGAAGGTGTCATTGATAGTGCTATTAGGCAACACTTACTCAACCAATAACCTGTTCACCAATGCTCAGTTTGGGCTATGCCAGGACCACTTGGCTCCAGACCTCATTACAGACTCTGTGCAAACATGGACAAAAGAGCTGAAGTCTAGAGGTGAGAGTGACTGGCCTTGCCATCAAGGCAGCATTTGCCCGACTGGCATCAAGCAGTCCTAGTAAAATTGAGTCAATGGGGATGGTGGGGGGGACTCTCCATTGGTTGGAGTCATACCTAGCACAGAGGAAGGTGATTGGTGACCAATCATCTCAGCCCAGAACATTGCTGCAGGAGTTCCTCAGGGTCGTGTTCTGGGCCCAACCTCCTTCAGCTGCTTCATCAATGACCTTCACTCCATCATAAGGTCAGAAGTGGGGATGTTCGCTGATGATTGCGCAGTGTTCAGTTCCATTCGCAACTCGTCAGATAATGAAGCGGTCTGTGACCGCATGCAGCAAGACCTGGACAACATCCAGGCTTGGGCTGATAAGTGGCAAGTAACATTCGTGCCACACAAGTGCCAGGCAATGACCATCTCCAACAAGAGAGAGTCTCATCACCACCCTTTGACATTCAACGGGACTACCATCGCCGAATCCCCCACCATCAACATCCTGGGGGGATCACCACAGATCAGAAACCTAACTGGACCAGCCACACACATACTGTGATAACAAGAGCAGGTCAGAGGCTGGGTATTCTGCGGCAAGTGACTCGTCTCCTGACTCCCCAAAGCCTTTTCGCCATCTACAATACACCTGTCAGGAATGTGATGGAATACTCTTCACTTGCCTGGATGAGTGCAGCTCCAATAACACTCAGTAAGTTCGACGCCATCCAGGACAGAGCAGCCCGCTTGATTGGCACCCCATCCACCACTTTAAACATTCATGCCCTCCACCACCGGCGCACCATGGCTGCAGTGTGTACCATCTACAAGATGCACTGCAGCAACTCGCCAAGTTTTCTTTGACAGCACCTCCGAAACCCGCAACCTCTTCCACCCAGAAGGACAAGGACAACAGGTGCATGGGTACACCACCACCTCCAAGTCACATACCATCCTGACTTGGAAATATGTCGCTGTTCCTTCATCATTGCTGGGTCAAAATCCTGGAATTCCCTCCTTAACAACAGCGTGGGAGTACCTTCACCTCACGGACTGCAGTGGTTCAAGAAGGCGGCTCACCACCACCTTCTCGAGGGCAATTAGGGATGGACATAAATGCTGGCCTTGCCAGCGACGCCCACATCTCATGAATAAAACCCCACCCCCCCTCCCATCTCTCATCTTGCACTCTCACTCCCTGCCCCCCACCCCCATCTTTCATCCTGCACTCCCACCACCCCCACTCGCTCATCCTGCCCTCCCACCCTTGTGCTAGCACTCGCATCGCCCCCGCACTCCCACCTCACATCTGCCTAACCCAACTCCCATTCCATGACTGTTGGTCAGGTAGGAGAACAGACTAAAACTGAGAGTTGGTAGTGGTTAAGGCATAGAGTTGATGTGTAAGGTGACCCATGCTTGTGGATGCTGTTGCTAAGGGGTGGGATGTCAATCATGAATAAAGGAGAACAAGGATGGATGTGTCACACAAACTCAAGGAAAAACTGAGGAGTTGTTGGTGACTTTATTACTGTGGGCAGATTAGAGGGACTTAAAATGAGTGGTTAACAAAGTTTGTGTGCTGGTAGTGGCATTGATGCATTTGACTTTGGAGGGGAAAGGCAGTTTGAGAACATGGCAGTTTGAAAACATCGAGGAGGCTTTTCAAGGAATGGTTGGTGACAGCAGTTTTGAAGATGGTGGCAATGATGCCAGAAGATAGAGAAAGGTTGATGGTCAGTAAGCCAAGGGCCAAAAGATAAGGGAATTTAATTTTCCTCTGAATTGTTCAGTGCTATTTCATCGGTTATTGTATTTGCAAATAATGATAAACGCTCTGTTTCTGTGCTTCCAGCCATATAAGGAACATTTGTGGGGCAAAAAGCTAAACTTTTTTCAAGATTTGTATTGTGTGTGTGTGTGTGTGTGTGTGTATATTATATATACACACACACACAGGAATTATAATGGAAATACAATAATAAGGACTAAATTATGTCTAAAAAGTCAACTAACCCACTTCACATAAAAACACTTGATCTCGACTCCAGTGTGCCATGCCGTGGAGAAATGACTAAGAACATAAGAACATAAGAAATAGGAGCAGGAGTAGGCCAATCGGCCCCTCGAGCCTGCTCCGCCATTCAATAAGATCATGGCTGATCTGATCCTAACCGCCAATCCACTATCACTGAACCATCTCCTGAATCTAACAGAATTAGACACACGAAATAGGAGCAGGAGCAGGCTACACGGCCCCTGGGCCCGCTCCGCTACCCACAGGGCCATGACCGATCCGAACCTAGACTCATGTCCAAATTCCTGCCTGCTCCCCATAACCCTTTATTCCCTTTACTTCTAGGAAACTGTCTATATCTGTTTTTAAATTTATGTAATGATGTAGCTTCTACAGCTTTTTGGGGCAGCATATTCCATGGACCTACCACCCTCTGAGTGAAGTAGTTCCTCCTCATCTCAGTTTTGAAAGAGCAGCCCCTTATTCTAAGACTATGCCCCCTAGTTCTAGTTTCACCCATCATCGGGAACATCCTCCCCACATCCACCCGATCCAACCCCTTCACAATCTTATATGTTTCAATAAGATCGCCTCTCATTCTTCTGAACTCCAATGAGTAGAGTCCCAATCTACTCAACCTCTCCTCATATGTCCATCCCCTCATCCCCGGGATTAACCGAGTGAACCTTCTTTGTACAGACTCGAGAGCAAGTATGTCTTAAGTATGGACACCAAAACTGTATGCAGTATTCCAGGTGCGGTCTCACCAATACCTTGTACAACTGAAGCAATACCTCCCTATTTTTATATTCTATCCCCCTAGCAATGAAAGCCAACATTCCATTGGCCTTCTTAATCACTTGCTGCACCTGCATACTAACCTTTTGAGTTTCGTGCACCAGGACCCCCAGATCCCTTTGTACTTCAGTACTTTCCAGTTTCTTGCCATTAAGATAATAACTTGCTCTACGATTTTTCCTGCCAAAGTGTATAACCTCTCACTTTCCAGTATTGTATTCTATCTGCCAAATCTCTGCCCACTTACTTAGCCTGTCTATGTCCCCTTGCAGGTTTTTTATGTCCTCCTCACTCACTACTTTACCTCCCATCTTAGTATCATCTGCAAACTTTGATATGTTACACTCGGTCCCCTCCTCCAAATCATTAATATAGATTGTAAAGAGTTGGGGACCCAGCACTGACCCCTGTGGAACACCACTAGTTACTGATTGCCAGTCTGAGAATGAACCATTTATCCCAACTCTCTGCCTTCTGTTAGATAGCCAATCCTCTATCCATGCCAGAATATTACCCCAATCCCGTGATTTTTTATCTTAAGCAATAATCTTTTGTGTGGCACCTTGTCAAATGCCTTTTGGAAGTCTAAATACACTACGTCCACTGGTTCCCCTTTATCCACCCTATATGTTACTTCCTCAAAGAACTCCAGCAAATTTGTCAAACATGACTTCCCCTTCATAAAACCATGCTGACTTTGTCCTATTAAATTATGATTATCCAAATGTCCTGTTACTGTCTCCTTAATAATGGACTCCAATATTTTACCTACCACAGATGTTAGGCTAACCGGTCTATAGTTTCCAGCCTTCTGTCTACTGCCGATTTTAAATAAGGGCGCTACATTAGCAGTTTTCCAGTCTGCCGGGACCTTGGCCGAGTCCAGGGAGTTTTGGAAAATTATTACCAATGCATCCACAATCCCTACCGCCACTTCCCTCAAGACCCTAGGATGTAAGCCATCAGGTCCAGGTGATTTATCCGCCTTGAGTCCCATTATTTTACCGAGTACCACTTCCTTAGTGATTTTGATCGTGTTTAGCTCCTCCCCCCCTATAGCCCCCTGTTTGTCCAGTGTTGGGATATTCTTAGTGTCTTCTACTGTAAAGACTGATACAAAATATTCATTGTGTTTTTGCCATCTCCATATTTCCCACCATTAATTTCCCGGTCTCATCTTCTAAGGGACCAACATTTACTTTAGCCACCCTTTTTCTTTTTATATAACTATAAAAACTCTTACTATCTTTTTATATTTATTGCTAATTTACTTTCATAATCTATCTTCCCTTTCTTAATCAATCTTTTTGTTATTTTTTGCTGTCTTTTAAAGTGTTCCCAATCCTCTATCCTCCCACTAGATTTGGCTACCTTATATGCCCTTGTTTTTAGTCGAATACTATCCTTAATTTCTTTACTTAGCCACAGATGGCTGTCTTTTCTTTTACACCCTTTTCTTCTCAGTGGAATATATTTTTTTTGGAAGTTGTAAAATAACTCCTTAAATGTACACCACTGATCATGTATCGTCTTACCCTTTAATCTATTTTCCCAATCCACTCTACTCAATTCCGCTCTCATATCTTCATAGTCTCCTTTATTCAAGCTTAGCACGCTTGTTTGAGATCCAACCTTCTCACCCTCTAATTGAATATGGAATTCAACCATGTTATGGTCACTCATTCCAAGGGGATCCTTTACTAGGACATTTTTAATTAATCCTGTCTCGTTACACAGGACCAGATCTAAGGTTGCTTGCCCCCTGGTCGGTTCAGTTACATACTGCTCAAGAAACTCATCCCTAATACACTCAATGAACTCATCCTCAAGGCAGCCCTGCCCAATTTGATTTGTCCAATTAATATGATAGTTAAAATCCCCCATAATTATAGATGCTCCCTTATTACAAGCCTCAACTATTTCCTGATTGATACTCCGTCCAACAGAGTTGCAACTGTTCGGAGGCCTATAGACTACGCCCACTAGTGGTTTTTTTCCCCTTATTATTCCTTACCTCCACCCAAACTGTTTCATTATCCTGATCTTTTAACCCAATATCATTTCTCTGTATTACAGTGATTCCTTCCTTTATTAACATAGCCACCCCACCTCCCCTTCCTTCCTGCCTGTCCTTCCTGATCGTGAAATAACCTGGTATGCTTAATTCCCAGGCATTGTCACCCTGCAGCCATGTTTCTGTAATGGCCACAAGATCATACCCATATGTAGTTATTTGTGCCATTAACTCGTCTATTTTGTTACGAATGCTACGTGCATTCAGATAGAGAACTTTCAAATATGTTTTGTGACACTTAGTTCCTGCTTTTGCCCTTTTTATTACTTTACCTTTTACTCCATACCTTCTGCCCCTTCCTGACACGCTCTGGTTTTTAATTTCCCTACTGCTACCTAAGTCTATGATCTTCTCTGTTGTCATTTTTATTATTTGCTCTCTAGGAACCTCCCCCCCACTAGTTAGTTTAAAGCCCTCTCTACAGCCCTAGTTATATGATCCGCCAGGACTCTAGTCCCAGCACTGGCCAAGTGAAGCCCATCCCAACGGAACAGCTCCTTCCTGCCCCAGTACTGGTGCCAGTGTCCCAGGAAGCAAAACTCATTTCTCCCACACCAGTCTTTGAGCCACGCATTTAACTCTCTAATTTTATTTGTCCTAGCCAAATTCGCTCGTGGCTCAGGTAATAATCCAGAGATTATTACCCTTGAGGTTCTGTTTTTTAATTTGACCCCTAGCTGCTCATACTCCTTTAACAGAACCAGCTTCCTAGTCCTATCTACGTCGTTTGTACCAACATGGACCACGACAACTGGATCCACCCCCTCCCACTGCAAGTTTCTTTCCAGCCCAGAGGAGATGTCCTTAACCCTGGCACCGGGTAGGCAACACAGCCTTCGGGACTCTTGCTCTCGGCTGCAGAGAACTCTATCTATCCCCCTAATAATACTATCCCCTACCACTACAACGTTTCTATTTACTCCCCCCTCTTGAATGGCCCCCCATTCCACGGTGCTGTGGCCAGGTTGCTCATCCTCCCTGCAGTCCCTGCTCCTGTCCCCACAGGGAGTAAGAACCTCGAACCTGTTGGTCAAGAGCAATGGCTGCGGCTCCTCCAGCTGTACCTCCTGGATCCCCGTACCTGCCTCACTCCTGGTCACACCGTCCTGTCCCTGACCATGGGCTACATCTGAATTACTTAACTTAATAGGTGTGACCACATCCTGATACACAGAGTCCAGGTACTTCTCCCCCTCCCTGATGTGTCGCAGTGTCTGAAGCTCAGACTCCAGCTCATCAACACGGAGCTGGAGTTCCTGTAGCAGCAGACACTTGTCACAGACGTAATCACCGTGAGCCTCAATGGGGTTCACCGGCTCCCACATCTCGCAACAGTAACACATCACCTGCTCCATTCTATGTAATTAATTAAATTTTTTATTGTTAGTTATGGACACCCTCTGCCTGATTTTAGATGCTAGTATCCCCTTCAATTAACTGGATTTAAATTAAATCAATTCCTCTAGTTACACCAGTTAAATGGTTTACCAACAGTCACTCTGCACCAGAAAGGCCTTGGTACACCACAGCAACCTTAAAAACTATAAACCACAGACTTAAAGTTTTAAAACGAGAGAAATACTCCAACCAATCACCTACCTGTTTTGTGGTGACGTCACACCTTGAATACTTTTTACCTCTCTCCTTGCCTGAGATTGGAGATTGTTGAGGCCTACTTGAGCCTCTGGGGCCTCTTGTAGTCGCTCTGCCGCGCTGCTCCGCCTCCACCCGCTGCCGATGCTGCACTGAGGCCTACCTGAGCCTCTGGGGCCTCTTGTAGTTGCTCTGCCGTGCTGCTCCGCCTCCACCCGCTGCCGATGCCGCACTGAGGCCTAACTGAGCCTCTGGGGCCTCTTGTAGTCGCTCTGCCGCGCTGTTCTGCCTCCATCCGCTGCCGATGCCGCACTGAGGCCTACCTGAGCCTCTGGGAACTAGTGGTGTGGTATGTTTGCAAAGTGACAAAACAGTGCAGAATTCCTTTCCTCATGTTTAGCCATTCTGTTAAACAGTTCCTCTTTTGTCCCCTTTACTTTTTGAGTTGATAACGGGTAGTAAATTGACAAGATATTGTAAGCTAGTGACACCTTGACATATTTCTTGTTTTTTTTTTATAGGATTGTGGTTTTTCAGAGCTATACTCTTGGCAAAGAAACAGGAAAGGAAAGGAGTTTTGTGTTCATGATGGACCACCTTATGCTAATGGTGACCCTCATGTTGGTCATGCCTTAAATAAAGTAAGTTCATATTTTCTTAAGTGCTCTCTAAATGCATACATTTATTTTGACAATTATATATTTAGGCTCAGTTAAATACTGTGGTCAGTTTTACAGATCACTTGGATAATTAATGTATTGTGCCTGATGGTGTAATTTTAATATACATATTATGTAAGTGAAATAAACTTGTGTCTCATTCTATTTCATGACTTAGTGTTATTTTCTGATTTCCCTAACTGCAGATACTAAAGGATATCACTAATAGGTTTCAGATGATGAGAGGTTCCAGAGTTCACTTTGTACCAGGCTGGGATTGTCATGGGTTGCCTATTGAGCTCAAAGCATTGGCAGAATGTGGTGAAGAAGCTGAAACACTTTCTCCTGTAGAGATCAGACAAAAAGGTAATTTTCTTGATGATGATGCCATCGACATCAGCTAATTCTATTACAGGAAACTTTGGTTTATCCGGAGGTTGTATGTCCGGAAACCTCGATCTAACGGCAGAAATCAGCAGCCATTTTGTTAGGTTTTTTTATCTTCTCCTAGCATTTTTTTAAACAATCAGTCTCTGGAAAGCCTCTCTGAAGCTGTTGCTAAGCTACAGAGACGCTTCCAAGGTACGGGCCGACTGTTTACAAGCTGTTGCTAAGCAATAGTGTTTGTTGTCAGATACGGAGATGAAAACCTCCGTATCCTTCAACATTAGCGCTGGTCTGTCCGGAAGTTTTCATAGATCGGCATCACGTCGGTGCCGGATATCGCAAAGTTTCCTGTCCTTGAATGCTGTGTTGTCTTGTTATTTACCAGTGCTGTGAGCCATTAGAACAACTTTTTGAAACCATTTGAAGCTAGTAACTGCCCTGTAAAACTAACTTCAACTGTGGTCAGCTTTAGCAGGAGGATATGTGAATTTTGTCTTGATCACACTTGGTGTGTTTGGAGGTTTTTTTGAGTTTTACTCTGCTACAAATTGTTAATGCATTGACTTTTACTCTTGTTGACTCAGGATTTTAGTTATATATTCTTTGTTACTCGTGATGGCATAAGATTGAAAGAACTGGTGTGAAGTACAAAAATCCAACTCACCCATGGCTTATTATTTAATTTTCTTGCCAGTTTTCCTCCTTCTCCTCAAGGTATTGACTCCTTCCTGTGATACAGTTCAACAGGTATGGCAGGTCGGCCTCTGGTATTTTGCCCAATTGTGAAACTTGACTGTTGGTGTTGGCTGGTTATTTCATCCGTGGTGGTATCGGAGCCAAGCCCAATGCTTTCCTCATCAGTGTGCATACATGCAGTTCCAGCAGAATTCTCTGGCTAGTGATTGGAAGCGTGAACTCTGTTTTTCATCAGCCCCGAGCCCAACTGTGACCCCAACCCTCCACCTGAGATTAGCGAATAACCAAGATCAGGGAAGGACCCTTTTTCCTTATCTGCATGGCTTAACTGTTCGCTGTTGATCCTTTAGGGGAACCCCAACGCAGAAATGGTTGCTCCATGATACAACATGTACATTGCCAGATGAGTGTTAAAGCTGTAATGTAATGGAGAAGTTTCCTTATCAGTTTTCAAAATCTAAATTATGCCCTCAATTGGTATTTGCTCTTGAGAAGACTGATTTATTAGTTCTGACAATTTGAATATGACATCAGCTATTATGATGGTGGTGCAAGTAAAAAAAATGGAGGGGGTGGTAGAATTGGACCTGCGGCAAACTGAAAGCTAGATTGAATAAAAACAGTTACACTGCAGTCACTCCTGCATTCCATTTTTATTTTTAAGCAACAAAACGCTTTTTTTGTTATTTGTTCCTGGGATGTGGGCGTCACTGGCAAGGCCAGCATTTATTGGCCATCCCTAATGGTCTGACTTGACTTAATTACAGGAAACTTTCTGGTATCCGGCACTGACGGGACCGAGCTGGTGCCGTCCCATCAAAACTGCCGTAGAAACCAGCGCCAGTGTTAAAACATACAGAGCTACTGAGCTCCGTCTGAAGCAACAAACCCTGTTGCTTAGCAACAGCTTCAAAACAGTTGGTGCAGCTTGCAAGCGTCTCTGTAGCTAAGCAACAGCTTCAGCTAGACGCTTGCAGAGCCTGACTGGAGAAAAAAAGCGACGAAAAGTAAAAAAACGTATCTACACCGACTCCTGAATTTTGCCGGTGGATAGAGCTTTCCGGACATTTAACCTCCGGTTAAACGAAAGTTTCCTGTAAATACAAGTGTTAAGAGGGATCTTGGCTGGAACAATAACATATGGCAACTTCATCGCTGCAAAAATGAAAACCGCTCTTGCAACAATGCTAAAATTATAGTTTAAATGCATCGTTACTTTCAGCTTTTCTTGTATAGAGGGAACGCTCCCCCCCCCCCCCCCCCCCACCATGTCATTATTGACATTAGAAAGTTGCCATGTGGCGAATTGCAGGTGGAGAATTGCAGGAGACCTACACACCCTTACATATTACTTAAAACATTTTATACTTTTTTGTCTTCCAGCCAGAGAATTCGCAGAAAAAACAATTGAACGCCAACGAGCAGCATTCATCCGATGGGGCGTGATGGCAGATTGGGATAACTGTTATTACACTTTTGACAAACAATATGAAGCCAAACAGTTACAAGTTTTTCACACAATGCTTGACAAGGTATTTTACTATTTTTGCCTATTTCATATATTGTGCAATGCTTGACAAGATTCTAATAACTTTCCTTCTCTTTGCCTTAAGGGTTATATTTATCAAGACTACAAACCTGTATTTTGGTCTCCTTCCACAAGGTTTGTAATTTATTTCATTGGAAGTCACTTTGAATTTTAAGTTATTTTGGATTTGACGAAATGATAAAGTTTGTCATTTATCTATGCAGGACAGCCCTGGCTGAAGCTGAGCTCGAGTACAATCAGCAGCATATTAGTCGATCCGTATATGTCAAGTTTCCTCTTGTAAAAAGCCCCTCCAAATTGGCTTCAGCAACAGGTACAGTGCCGGTTGTAAATTTATGATTGATACTGAGTTTAAAGCTTTGATTCAGGTACGGCATGGTGCTGCAGCTTATTGAAGCACCAGAGTGTTAAGTCTGAATGTAAAAAATGTAGGTAGAAGGGAGAGTCATTGTTGGGTAATTGCTTTTCTGACACATTATTGTCTTCTATGTAAAGGAATATTTATTGACGGACGAAATGTTTAAATCATTACTAATGTCACGGATGAATAGCCTGACACCACTCATAAGAACGTAAGAAGTAAGAGCAGGAGTAGGCCATACGGCCCCTCGAGCCTGCTCCGCCATTCAATAAGATCACGGCTGATCATCGACCTCAACTCCACTTTCCCGCCAGATCTCCATATCCCTTGATTCCCCCTAGAGTCCAAAAATCTGTCTATCTCAGCCTTGCATATACTCAATTTGGCACTCACAGCCCTCTGGGGCAGAGAATTCCAAAGATTCACAACCCTCTGAGTGAAGAAATTCCTCCTCATCTCATCTCCTTAAATGTCCTACCCCTTATCCTGAGACTATGCCCCCTAGTTCTAGACACTCCAGCCAGGGGAAACAACCTCTCAGCATCTACCCTGTCAATCCCCTTCAGAATCTTGTATGTTTCAATGAGATCACCTCTCATTCTTCTAAACTCCAGAGAGTATAGGCCCATTCTACACAATCTCTCCTCATAGGACAGCCCTCTCATCCCAGGAATCAATCTAGTGAACCTTTGTTGCACCGCCTCCAAGGCAAGTATATCCTTCCTTAGATAAGGAGACCAAAACTGTGCACAGTAGTCCAGGTGTGGTCTCACCAAGGCCCTGTACAATTGTAGCAAGACTTCCTTACTCTTATACTCCAACCCCCTTGCAATAAAGACCAACATGCCATTTGCCTTCCTTATTGCCTGCTGTACCTGCATGCTAGCTTTCCGTGTTTCTTGCACGAGGACACCCAAATCTCTCTCAACACCAACATTTGAAAGTTTCTCGCCATTTAAAAAATATTCTGTGGCCTAGAAATTGGGTTGAGGCGCCAAGTTTGCCTGGGCGCTGATTTTTGCGCAGCGTTCGGAGCATTAACGAACGTCAGAAATTCAGTTTTAGCGCCCCTAGAGGGAGACTGGGCGAGGCTCGAGGCGCTCCGCGCCCCTCTTGGGCGCTGAAACTGAATATTGCAGCGCAACGTGCCGCAGCACCACACGCTGTGGCAAGGCACGCTGCGGAACTGCAGGCCTTCCTCCCACTGTTAAGGGGGAGGGACCTGCAACAGCGTGATCCCCGATCGCGAGTGCCGGCGAAAGAGCCCGGCACCGAGGAGAAGTGCTGGGCTCTCGGGAAACAGCCGGCAGTGCCACGGGGTGGGGGGGGGGGGGGGGAGGGAAAGAGTCAGGGGGACGGAGGTGCTGCCAGGCGGCCGCCCTGCACCTCCACCTTAACTTGCACCACTGGCAGCACAGCAAGGCCCCGTGAACCGGGCGCGGGTAACGAACAGCGCTACAGCGGCGTTCGCGACCAAATATCGCAATCGGGGCGCTAATGGGGCGCTGCGCACACCGATGACGTCATCGGTGACGGCGCAGCGGAACAGGCTAACGCCACCATTAGCGCCCCCACTGAATATAGTGGGAGGCGCGGCCAGTGGTGCTACAGCCACTGACTGCCCTCTTTAGGCGCTAATAGGTGGCGCTACATACCCAATTTCTCCCCCTCTGTTTCTATTCTTCCTACCAAAGTGAATAACCTCACATTTCCCTACATTATACTCCATCTGCCACCTTACTGCCCACTCATTTAGTCTATCTAAATCCCTATGCAGACTCTGTGTTCTCCTCACAGCTTATTGTCCCACCTAGCTTTGTATCATCAGCAAACTTGGATACATTACACTCGGTCCCTTCATCTAGGTCATTAATATAGATTGTAAATAGTTGAGGCCCCAACACTGATCCTTACGGCACCCCACTAGTTATAGCCTGCCAAACTGAAAAAGATCTGTTTATGCCTACTCTCTGTTTTCTGTCCATTAACCAATCCTCTATCCATGCTACTATAGTACCCCCAACCCCATGAGCCTTAATCTTGTGTAATAACCTTTTATGTAGCACCTTATTGAATGTCTTTTGGAAATCCAAATATACTACATCCACTGGTTCCCCTTTATCTGCCCTGCTAGTTACATCCTCAAAAAACTCTAATAAATTTGTCAAACATGATTTCCCTTTCATAAAACCATGTTGACTCTGCCTAATCATGTTATGATCTTCTAAGTGACTTGATACCACTTCCTTAACAATGAATTCCAGCATTTTCCCGACGACTGATGTCAGGCTAACTGGCCTGTAGTTCCTTGTATTTTTTTTCTCTCCCTCCATTCTTGAATAGTGGTGTTACATTTGTGACTTTCCAATCCGCTGGGACCATTCTAGAATCTAGGGAATTTTGGAAGATGAGAACCAATGCATCCACTATCTCTTCAGCCACCTCTTTTAGAACCCTAGGATGTAGGCCGTCGGGTCCAGGGGATTTGTCGGCTTTTAGTCCCATTAGTTTCTCTAGTATTTTTTCTCTACTTATATTAATTACATTAAGTTCCTCACCCTCATTAGACACTTGGTTCCCCACCATTTGTGGTATGCCTTTTTTGTCTTCTACTGTGAAGACAGATACAAAATATTTGTTTAACGTTTCTGCCATTTCCTTATTCCCCATAATAATTTCTCCTGTCTCAGCCTCTAAGGGACCAACGTTTACTTTTGCTACTCTTTTCCTTTTCACATACTTGTAGAAACTCTTACAATCTGCTTTTATATTTCTTGCTAGTTTTCTCTCCTACTTTTTCCCTTTTTATCAATTTTTTGGTCAACCTTTGCTGGTTTCTGAAACTCTCCCAATCCTCAGGCTTACTATTATTCTTTGCAACATTATAAACGTCTTTCAATCTAATGCTATCCTTAACTTCTTTAGTTAACTACGGTTGGATCACTTTTCCCGTGGAGTTTTTGTTTCTCAATGGAATGTATTTTTGTTGAGAATTATGAAATATTTCTTTAAATGCTAGCCACTGCTTATCTACCGCCATACCTTTTTAAATCTATTTTTCCAATCTACTTTAGCCAACTCTCCCCTCATACCTATGTAATTGACTTTATTTAAGTTTAAGACTCTAGTTTAGGACTTAGGCAAGTCACTCTCAAAATTAACATGAAATTCTATCATATTATGATCACTCTGTCCCAGAGGATCCTTTACTATATGATTGCTAAATAACCCTGTCTCATTACACAATACAAGATATAAAATAGCCTGTTCCCTGGTTGGTTCCATGACATATTGTTCTGGGAAACTGTCCCGAATGCATTCCATGAACTCGTCCTCCAGACTAGTTTTGCCAATTTGTTTTGTCCAGTCTATATGAAGATTAAAGTCCCCCAAGATTATTGCATTACCTTTGTTGCAAGCTCCTACTATTTCTTGATTAATATTCTGTCCAACGGTATAGCTACTGTTAGGGGGCCTATATACTATGCCTATCAGTGTTTTCTGCCCCTTGTTCCTTATCTCCACCCATACTGATTCTACTTCCTGATCTTCTGAGCCGAGATCCTTTCTCACTACTGTCCTTATGTCATCCTTTATTATCAGGGCTACTCCCCCCATCTTTTCCATTTTGCCTGTCTTTTCGAAATGTCAAGTACCCTGGAACATTTAGTTCCCAACCTTGCAGCCATGTCTTTGTAATGGCTATTCGATCAAACCCATTTATCTCTATTTGTGCCACTAGTTCGTCTATCTTGTTACGAATGCTTCGTGCATTCAGATAAAGAGCCTTTAATTAATTTTTTTTACCATTATTCCCTGCTTTGACCTTATTCACTGCTGCCATTAAACTCTCTGTCCCTTCCTGGCACACTGCTTATTTTTACCCAAATCGCTACACTACTCTGTTGCCTTGACCTTTCTCTTTAGATTTCTAAATTTGCCCTCACCTGACATCTGCCCCCCACCCCTTTTTTTAATTTAAAGCCCTATCTACAGCCCTACTTATTCGATTCACCAGGACGCTGGTCCCAGCCCGGTTTAAGTGGAGCCCGTCTCGACGGAACAGCTCCCTCTTTCCCCAGCACTGGTGCCAGTGCCCCATGAATTGAAACACCTTTTTCCCACGCCACTCTTTGAGCCATGCATTTAACACTCTGATCTGCTTGACCCAATGCCAATTTGCGCGAGGCTCAGATAATAATCCAGAGATTATTACCCTTGTGGTTCTGCTTATTAATTTAGACCCTAGCTCCTCAAACTCCCTCAGCAGAACCTCATTGTTAGTTCTACCTATGTCGTTGGTTCCTACATGGACCACAACAACTGGATCCTGCCGCTCCCATTCCAAGTTCTTCTCCAGCCGCGAGGAGATATCCTTAACCCTGGCACCGGGCAGGCAACACAGCCTTCGGGACTCTTTCGCGGCTGCAGAGAGCAGTATCTATCCCCCTGACTATACTGTCCCCTATTACTACCACATTCCTTCCTTCTCCCCGCCACTTGGATGGCCCCCTGTACCACAGTGCCATGGTCAGTTTGCCCATTCTCCCTGCAGTCCTTTTCCTCATCCATACAGGTAGAAAGTACCTCGTACCTGTTGGACAAGGTCCAGGGCTGAGGCTCCTCCATCACTACATCCTGGGTCCCCATACCTTCCTGACTCGCAGTCACACCCTCCTGTCCCTGACCACTGACATACTCTAAAGTACTACTTAACCGAAAGGGTGTGACTGCCTCCTGGAACAAAGTGTCCAGGTAACTCTCCCCCTCCCTGATGCATCGCAATGTCTGCAGCTCGTACTCCAGCTCAACATTTCAGAGCCAAAGTTCCTCGAGTTGCAGACACTTACAGCAGATGTGGTTGCTCGGGATCGTGATGCTCTTCACAGACTCCCACATGCTGCAGTTACGACACACCACATGCCCTGCCATCTCTAACCTTGTTTTATTTATTAATTAATTAGTTAAAGATTTTATTAAATCGATATTTTAGGTTTATTGTTTGATTTTTATTTAGTTTAAGTTATTAATTTAATAAGTACTAGCAAGTTACAGTTTCTCAGCTCTTAATTTAACCCTCTTCACTAACTTAGAGAGCAAAAAGAGCTGTATTACTCACCAACCAATCACCTACCTGCTCTCCTGTGACGTCACTCTTTGTTGTTTTTGAATCGGTGCCTCGTGCTGCCGCTGCTTTAATTGAGCTCCGCTCTTGGGCCACGCTTTATCCTCTCGCCACTGCTTTAATTCAGCTCCCCTCTCGCCGCTGCCGCTGCTTTAATTAAGCTCCGCTCTCAGACTGCTCTTTTTCCTCTCGCCGCTGCTTTAATTCAGCTCCGCTCTCGGGCCATTCTTTATCCTCTCGCCGCTGCTTTAATTCAGCTCCGCTCTCAGGCCGCTCTTTATCCTCTCGCCGCTGCCGCTGCTTTAATTGAGCTCCACTCTCGGGCCGCTCTTTTTCCTCTCGCCGCTGCTTTAATTCGGCTCCGCTCTCGGGCCGCTCTTTATCCTCTCGCTGCTGCTTTAATTTAGGTCTGTTCTCTGGCCGCTCTTTATCCTCTCCTCGCTTCCGCTGCTTTAATTCAGCTCCGCTCGCGGGCCGTTCTTTATCCTCTCTTCGCTTCCGCTGCTTTAATTCAGCTCCGCTCTCGGGCCGTTCTTTATCCTCTCGCCGCTGCCACTGTTTTAATTCAGGTCCGCTCTCAGGCCGCTCTTTATCCTCTCGCCGCTGCTTTAATTCAGGTCCGCTCTTTATCATAGAAGAAACATAGAAGGTAGGAGCAGGAGTAGGCCATTCGGCCCCTCGAGCCTGCTCCGCCATTCAGTGAGATCATGGCTGATCATCCAAATTCAGTACCCTGTCCCTGCTTTCTCCCCATATCCCTTTAGCCTTAAGAAATATATCCAACTCCTTCTTGAATATATTTAATGACTTGGCCTCTACTGCCTTCTGTGGTAGAGAATTCCACAGGTTCACCACTCTCTGGGTGAAGAAATTCCTCCTCATCTCAGTCCTAAATGGCTTACCCTTTATCCTTAGACTGTGACCCCTGGTTCTGGACTCCCTGACCATCGGGAACATCCTTCCTGCATCTAGTCTGTCCAGTCCTGTCAGAATTTTATAAGTTTCAATGAGATCCCCTCTCATTCTTCTAAACTCCGAGTATAAGCCCAATCGACCCAATCTCTCCTCGTACGTCATTCCTGCCATCCCAGGTATCAGCCTGGTGAATCTTCGCTGCACTCCTTCCATGGCAAGAACATCCTTCCTCAGATAAGGTGACCAAAACTGCACACAATACTCAAGATGTGGTCTCACCAAGGCCCTGTACAACTGCAGCAAGACATCCTTGTTCCTGTACTCGAACCCTCTCGCTACGAAGGCCAACATGCACAAGGACACCCAGGTCTCGTTGCACTTCCCCTTCTCCCAATCTATTGCCATTCAGATAATAATCTGCCTTCCTGTTTTTGACACCAAAGTGGATAACCTCACATTTATCCACGTTATATTGCATCTGCCATGCTTCTGCCCAATCACCCAACCTGTCCAAATCATACTGGAGTTTCTCAGCATCCTCCTCGCAGCACACACGCCCACCCAGCTTGGTGTCATCTGCAAACTTGGAGATATTACATCTAGTTCCCTCGTCTATCATTAATATATATTGGCCCAGAAATTCGTGTCGGAGGCTTCCCGCGGGTGCAAGCCCCCGACCTACACTTACCTAGCGCGCCGGCAGTTGAGGCCTGGGCCTGCGTGGATTTCCTGTCTGTGGCCCGGTCCAGCTCCCGGCGCGCTGTGCTTGCGTGATCCAGCAGCATACTTAGTGCGATGTGTCGGCTGGGATCACGTGAGCACTGGGCAACCAATCGGAGGAGGGAAAAGTCCATTCATGAGTTTGACAGAAAGAACTGTCAAACTCATGAAAACTCCGGGCGCCCAAAACAGTACTTAACCTTAAAATAAATTTGAAAAAAAATCACACTATTTAAATCAAATATAAATAACATTAAATAACTATTTTAAACAATAATTTAAATTTTTGAAAAAAATAATTTTATAAAAAATCGGGGCTAAAAATACACTTAGCTTACTGTAAAGTATTTAAAAATAATAAACCTGTGGAAAAAATGTTCTAATTTTAATTAATTGACCACTTACCTTTTAAAATGAAGTCCTTACGCCTGGTTTTTAAATGTGCAAAAAGTAGAGGCCTTCACGCACGGGCAAACCTGTTTTTAAAAAAAAAGGAAGTTCAACGCACACGCGCAGACTCCTGCGCGCACGTGTTCGACCTCTGAACCCCTTGGTTCAGAGGATCGGAAATGCCGGTTTCCCGCGCATGCGTAGTGCATGCAAGAAACCGGCACTTCCATTGGGTCCACGCGTGAGTACGGACGGAGTACTCACGCGTTGGGACCCGAATTTCTGGGCCATTGTGAATAGCTGGGGTCCTAGGACCGATCCCTGCGGTACCCCACTAGTCACTGCCTGCCACTCGGAAAAAGACCCATTTATTCCAACTCTTTGCTTTCTGTCTGCCAACCAGTTCTCTATCCAAGTCAATACCTTGCCCCCAATCCCATGTGCCTTAACTTTACATGCTAATCTCTTATGCGGGACCTTATCGAAAGCCTTTTGAAAGTCCAAATACACCACATCCACTGGTTCTCCCTTATCCTACCAGTTACACCCTGAAAAAATTCCAGTAGATTAGTCAAGCACGATTTACCTTTTGTAAATCCATGTTGACTTTGTCCGATCCTGTCACTGTTTTCCAAGTGCTCTGCTATTACATCTTTTATAATGGACTCTAGCATTTTCCCCACTACCGATGTCAGGCTTACCGGTCTGTAATTCCCCGTTTTCTCTCTACCACCTTTTTTGAATAGTGGGGGTAACGTTAGCTGTCCTCCAATCCATGGTTACTGTTCCAGATTCTATCGAATGTTGGAAGATGATCAACAATGCATCTACTATTTCTAGGGCCACTTCCTTAAGTACCCTATGATGTAGATTATCAGGCCTTGGGGATTTATCGGCCTTCAATCCCGTCAATTTCCCTAACGCCATTTCCCTACAAATACTGATTTCTTTCAATTCCTCCCTTTCATCAGACCCTATATTCCCCGACATCTCTGGGAGGTTATTTGTGTCCTCCTTTGTGAAGACAGAACCAAAATATGTCTTTAATTGGTCTGCCATTTCTTTGTTCCCCATTATAAATTCTCCTGATTCTGACTGCAAGGGACCTACGCTTGACTTCACCAATCTTTTTCTCTTCACATATCTATAAAAGCTTTTACAGTCAGTTTTTATGTTCCCTGAAAGCTTACTCTCATACTCTATTTTCCCCTTCTTAATTAATCCCTTTGTCCTCCTTTGTTGAATCCTAAACTGCTCCCAATCCTCAGATTTACTGCTTTTTCTGGCCAATATATATGTTCTCTCCTTGGATCTTATGCTATCCCTAATTTCCCTTGTTAGCCACGGTTGAGTCACCTTTGTTTTATTTTTATGCCAAACTGGGATGAACAAATTCTGTAGTTCATTCATGCGGTCTTTGAATGTTTGTCATTGCCTATCCACCGTCAACCCTTTGAGTGACATTCCCCAATCAATCCTACCCAACTTGCGCCTCATACCATCGTACTTTCTTTTATTTAAATTCAGGACCCTAGTCTCTGAGTCAACTACTTCATTCTCCATCTTAATGAAGAATTCGATCATATTATGATCGCTCCGACCCAAGGGGCCTCGTACAACAAGATTGCTAATTAATCCTTTCTCATTACATAATACCCAGTGTTCTGCCCTCGCAACGCGATTCTATGCAGAGCTAGACAGATAGCGAACAACTCGATATCTTCCAATAAAATCACAAGGCTTGACTTTTCTTGTAACGCTTTACTGAACGATTCTAATTGTAAAACTGAAATACAACACAGAAATGGAAGCACACATTAGTATACAGGCGCATAACTGATATGTATACACAGATTTAGGTACGCCTGAGCAACACAGTACATTTAGTAAACTGGGAGGCATTCTCTTTAAATTAGCCCTGTACATAGTGTATCAAAATACAGCTACTAGTTAATCAGCTAGGCAGAGAAAAGTTACAACTAAACATTTTCTACAACATACAGTGCACATTAATCATCTATAGCATTCTAGAATACTTACAGACAAACAATTTCCAAGACTCAAGCATGGGGACAATACAACTGCCCGGAACCTGTGCTGCTGTAGGAGCACCGTGGTGTAGGTCTGTGTCCCAGCGAGGACTCCACGAGGACTACGTAGCAGTCCTGTGGGGAGCGTGATGACCTCATCACGCTCGGTAGCGTTGTCCGCGCTTGGGGCGTCACGTGATGCGCGTGGTCGCGTTTCTGGCCGTGGAGGCCGAAGTCGGGAGCGGGAGCTGGAGGCCAGGCTGAGCCGATGCTTGCCGCGGGAGCGGAAGATCGCGTCGTTCCCGGCGGCTGGTAGATGCGGCCGAAGACGCTAGGCCGGGCTGTGCCGGCAGCCTTTCTGGAAGGCCGAGTCGGGCCGGCAGCCGCCTCACGCACGTCACGTCGTACGTGCCGTGACGTCAGCGCGCTACGTTGTACGTGACGTGACGTCAGCACGCTAAGGCGCGTCTTAAAGGGGCAATGGCCCTAAAAGGTAAGTTAAAGGGGCAACGGCCCCAACAGGTAGGTTATACATATATAAGTAAGTTAAATACATACAGTGAGGTTAAGTTAGAGGGAGAGGCAGCACACTCCCCGCTTGGTACAATTCCATTTGTACCACTACAGATACAAAATAACCTGGAGAAAACGTCCTTTGGCTGCCACACGCTCAGAGTCCGTTCTCTAGATTTCTTCGGAAAGGAGGACTACGATCTCTGAGACTGGCCTCGGAAACACCTTGACAAGTCTCTTCCTTGACGGTCTTCACCTCCACCTTGCGGACCCTCTTGTCCCTGCTCGGCAGAGTTTTGACGGCCAGTCCCACTGACCGTTCGTTTGTGTGCTTGGCTGTCTTTCAGCAAGACGACATCTCTCACTTTGACATTCGGCTTGTCTTCTGTCCATTTCCTACGGCTCTGTAGGGTGGGCAAATACTCTCCTCCCCATCTCTTCCAAGAAGTGTCTGCACGACACTGTACTTGCTTCCACTGCTTCCCGTGCAGCTCGGCCATGTCGAAGTTTCCAGAGGGAGCTGAAATAGCACTCATCTTTTGAGTCAGGAGCATCGCTGGGGTGGGGACTGCAGGCGTGTCTGGGTCGGTGGACCCCGGCACCAGGGTTCTCCTGAGCGAGCAGAGGCGCCCCGCAGCCTGCTCCCCGCTACTCTGAAGACGGCGTCCAGGAGGGCGAAACGGCAGGGGTGCCGCCCAGCTGTGTCTATCGTCCTTGGACCTTTCAAGCACTGAGCATCCTAGGCCATCTGTGCTCACAGTGGGGCCTGCCTCTTCCTCACAGGCAGAGGAGGTTGACCTATGATGCTGCGTCATGTCGTCGTAGTCCTCCTTTACCTGGATCCTGTTTGGGCATGGGCTGAGACAGGATGTGCGACCGTTGCACGACACGTTTGCTTTATAGACGCTGACATCCGCTGGTTTGTGGACTGTTCCCAGGCAAACTCCACCCACGAGGACCCATCCCAAGTCGAGCCGCTGCGCATAGGGAGCATCGTGGGGCCCGTTGATGTGCTCACGTACCTTGTGCACCCTTAAGATGTCTCTTCCCAAGAGTAGGAGGATTGGAGCGTCCGGGTCCACAGCTGGAATCTTATTGGCAATTGGCTGTAGGTGGGGCTGATGGCGTGCGACCTCTGGGGAGGGGATTTCCGTCCTGTCCTCTGGCATCATGTCGCACTCAATCAAGGTGGGGAGGGGAAGCTGTAGTTTCCCATCCATGGACTCGATCATGAAGTTCCCGACTCTCCTACCCGTAGTATCTGTTGTCCCTGCACAGGTTTTTAGCGTGTACGGAGCGGTGCTGGCCTTGACGTCGAAGAGATTGAAGAATTCCGTCTTTGCTAGGGACTTGTTGCTTTGCTCGTCGAGCACTGCATACATTTTGATTGCCTTCTCCTTTCTCCCTGCAGGATATGCTTTAACCAAGCAGATTTTGGAGCATGAGCGTGGGCTGCTTGCATTTCCGCAAACCTCTGTACACTTGGAGGTGACTGAAGATGTGTTTTCGCTTTGCTCCCCGCTATCCTCTTTGTCAACCGCGGCGCTCTCGGTGGTTGACGGAGGAGGACCTGGATGCAGGGCTGCTATGTGTTTTTCGCTGTTGCACTCAAGGCACTTGATTGTCGCCTTGCAGTCTTTTGCCATGTGCGTAGTCGACCCACAACACCTGAAGCAGATGCGGTTCTCTTTCAGGTATGACGTGCGCTCATCAATGGGCTTGTCTCTAAAGCTTCGACACTTTTTGAGTGGGTGGGGCTTCTTGTGTATAGGACACTGACGATCTGGGTCATCCACTTCATTCCCAGCAGAACTGGATTGGTTGACTGAGGGTTCGGCTGGAACCTCTGTTTTGTGCACACTCACAGAGGCTTTGTTGCTGTCCTTTGTGGGTTTCTCTGTTCTCGAAGGAGCGTAACTGCTGGAGGTGGAGAAAGCGAAACTTGGATCATTCCTCACCCTTGCCTGTTGTTGGACAAACCTGGAGAAGAGAGAGAAGGGGGGAAATGCCACTCCATTTTCCTCCTTGTACTTGGATCCCTTAGCTATCCATTTCTCTTGAAGATTGTGGGGGAGCTTTTCCACTATTGGGTTTACCCCGCGAGCCGTATCCAAATACGAGAGGCCGGTCAGGTAACCTTCTCCCTTGGCACACTCCAGTTCGAGGAGAATGTCGCCCAGTTCTCTGAGCTCGACATTATCCTTGTTGGCTAGCTTCGGGAAGTCCTCAAGCTTCTTGAGCAGTGCGTGTTCGATGACTTCTGGTGTCCCATAACAGTCGTTGAGACGTTGCCAAACCAGGTGGAGGCCTGCTGTGGGATTGAGGACGTGCGCTGAGCGAATTCTCTTCGCCTGCCTTGACGACTCGGCTCCGAGCCACTTTGTCATCAAGTCTAGTTCTTCTCTGGCTGACAGATTCAAGTCCTTGGTGGTACTCAGGAAGGATGCTCTCCATGACCAATAATTTTCAGGACGGTCATCGAATTCTAGGAGGCCTGAACTTAACAATTCTCGGCGAGTAAGGTACCTGGCGAAGTCTTGTGCGCCTTGCGGCTCGGGCGAGGACTGCTTAGCTGGATTGGCCGAGTGTTGTGGAGGTCTCTGCAGGTGAGTCTTACTCGTTTCTTCTCTTTTGAGCTCAGTGTCTCCGAAAACGGGCCGTTTGTTGCTGGGGTGAGTAGCTAGTTCTACGTCGAGATACCTGAATGTTTCCTTTGAGAACACTTTGGAGTGTTGTTGGACATACTCATTTGTACGTTGCACTGGACTGAGGGGCTGTTCCAGGTCATATGTTTCCTGGCTGGGCTCCCCGCGTTCGCTCTCCTCATCTTCTTCATAAGCTGCGGCTTCGGCTTTAGCGGCAGCGGCAGCTCTCTGGCTTTGGAGAATGTGGAGAATGGCAGCGATATCAGCTCTCTGCTTTACCAGGTCGGCTTTCTGCTTCATCGCACTAGCTTCGAGGTCAGCTCTCTGCTTCATCACACTAGCGTCGAGGTCGGCTCTCTGCTTCATGAGGTCAGCTTCTTTTTCAGCGAAGGACAATTGCGCTTGGGTGGCCTTTGCCTTGGCACGTGCTTTGGCGGCTGTAGAAGCTGTCGATGACGACGGTCTGCTGGACCGCCGAGATGTTCTAGAGGCTGCTTTAGAGGACTGTGACTTGGCCTCGTTTGCTGGGAGAGGCTCATTCTTCTCGATTGGCTGGTCGACTTCCTCTAGAGTATATTGTTTTCCTGAGCGTAGACTCATGGTAGCTGAGTGGTATCTTCCTGCGCTTGAGCCCGCTGTGCTGCTGTCTTTTTACTGTTCTGCCCTCGCAACGCGATTCTATGCAGAGCTAGACAGATAGCGAACAACTCGATATCTTCCAATAAAATCACAAGGCTTGACTTTTCTTGTAACGCTTTACTGAACGATTCTAATTGTAAAACTGAAATACAACACAGAAATGGAAGCACACATTAGTATACAGGCGCATAACTGATATGTATACACAGATTTAGGTACGCCTGAGCAACACAGTACATTTAGTAAACTGGGAGGCATTCTCTTTAAATTAGCCCTGTACATAGTGTATCAAAATACAGCTACTAGTTAATCAGCTAGGCAGAGAAAAGTTACAACTAAACATTTTCTACAACATACAGTGCACATTAATCATCTATAGCATTCTAGAATACTTACAGACAAACAATTTCCAAGACTCAAGCATGGGGACAATACAACTGCCCGGAACCTGTGCTGCTGTAGGAGCACCGTGGTGTAGGTCTGTGTCCCAGCGAGGACTCCACGAGGACTACGTAGCAGTCCTGTGGGGAGCGTGATGACCTCATCACGCTCGGTAGCGTTGTCCGCGCTTGGGGCGTCACGTGATGCGCGTGGTCGCGTTTCTGGCCGTGGAGGCCGAAGTCGGGAGCGGGAGCTGGAGGCCAGGCTGAGCCGATGCTTGCCGCGGGAGCGGAAGATCGCGTCGTTCCCGGCGGCTGGTAGATGCGGCCGAAGACGCTAGGCCGGGCTGTGCCGGCAGCCTTTCTGGAAGGCCGAGTCGGGCCGGCAGCTGCCTCACGCACGTCACGTCGTACGTGCCGTGACGTCAGCGCGCTACGTTGTACGTGACGTGACGTCAGCACGCTAAGGCGCGTCTTAAAGGGGCAATGGCCCTAAAAGGTAAGTTAAAGGGGCAACGGCCCCAACAGGTAGGTTATACATATATAAGTAAGTTAAATACATACAGTGAGGTTAAGTTAGAGGGAGAGGCAGCACACTCCCCGCTTGGTACAATTCCATTTGTACCACTACAGATACAAAATAACCTGGAGAAAACGTCCTTTGGCTGCCACACGCTCAGAGTCCGTTCTCTAGATTTCTTCGGAAAGGAGGACTACGATCTCTGAGACTGGCCTCGGAAACACCTTGACAAGTCTCTTCCTTGACGGTCTTCACCTCCACCTTGCGGACCCTCTTGTCCCTGCTCGGCAGAGTTTTGACGGCCAGTCCCACTGACCGTTCGTTTGTGTGCTTGGCTGTCTTTCAGCAAGACGACATCTCTCACTTTGACATTCGGCTTGTCTTCTGTCCATTTCCTACGGCTCTGTAGGGTGGGCAAATACTCTCCTCCCCATCTCTTCCAAGAAGTGTCTGCACGACACTGTACTTGCTTCCACTGCTTCCCGTGCAGCTCGGCCATGTCGAAGTTTCCAGAGGGAGCTGAAATAGCACTCATCTTTTGAGTCAGGAGCATCGCTGGGGTGGGGACTGCAGGCGTGTCTGGGTCGGTGGACCCCGGCACCAGGGTTCTCCTGAGCGAGCAGAGGCGCCCCGCAGCCTGCTCCCCGCTACTCTGAAGACGGCGTCCAGGAGGGCGAAACGGCAGGGGTGCCGCCCAGCTGTGTCTATCGTCCTTGGACCTTTCAAGCACTGAGCATCCTAGGCCATCTGTGCTCACAGTGGGGCCTGCCTCTTCCTCACAGGCAGAGGAGGTTGACCTATGATGCTGCGTCATGTCGTCGTAGTCCTCCTTTACCTGGATCCTGTTTGGGCATGGGCTGAGACAGGATGTGCGACCGTTGCACGACACGTTTGCTTTATAGACGCTGACATCCGCTGGTTTGTGGACTGTTCCCAGGCAAACTCCACCCACGAGGACCCATCCCAAGTCGAGCCGCTGCGCATAGGGAGCATCGTGGGGCCCGTTGATGTGCTCACGTACCTTGTGCACCCTTAAGATGTCTCTTCCCAAGAGTAGGAGGATTGGAGCGTCCGGGTCCACAGCTGGAATCTTATTGGCAATTGGCTGTAGGTGGGGCTGATGGCGTGCGACCTCTGGGGAGGGGATTTCCGTCCTGTCCTCTGGCATCATGTCGCACTCAATCAAGGTGGGGAGGGGAAGCTGTAGTTTCCCATCCATGGACTCGATCATGAAGTTCCCGACTCTCCTACCCGTAGTATCTGTTGTCCCTGCACAGGTTTTTAGCGTGTACGGAGCGGTGCTGGCCTTGACGTCGAAGAGATTGAAGAATTCCGTCTTTGCTAGGGACTTGTTGCTTTGCTCGTCGAGCACTGCATACATTTTGATTGCCTTCTCCTTTCTCCCTGCAGGATATGCTTTAACCAAGCAGATTTTGGAGCATGAGCGTGGGCTGCTTGCATTTCCGCAAACCTCTGTACACTTGGAGGTGACTGAAGATGTGTTTTCGCTTTGCTCCCCGCTATCCTCTTTGTCAACCGCGGCGCTCTCGGTGGTTGACGGAGGAGGACCTGGATGCAGGGCTGCTATGTGTTTTTCGCTGTTGCACTCAAGGCACTTGATTGTCGCCTTGCAGTCTTTTGCCATGTGCGTAGTCGACCCACAACACCTGAAGCAGATGCGGTTCTCTTTCAGGTATGACGTGCGCTCATCAATGGGCTTGTCTCTAAAGCTTCGACACTTTTTGAGTGGGTGGGGCTTCTTGTGTATAGGACACTGACGATCTGGGTCATCCACTTCATTCCCAGCAGAACTGGATTGGTTGACTGAGGGTTCGGCTGGAACCTCTGTTTTGTGCACACTCACAGAGGCTTTGTTGCTGTCCTTTGTGGGTTTCTCTGTTCTCGAAGGAGCGTAACTGCTGGAGGTGGAGAAAGCGAAACTTGGATCATTCCTCACCCTTGCCTGTTGTTGGACAAACCTGGAGAAGAGAGAGAAGGGGGGAAATGCCACTCCATTTTCCTCCTTGTACTTGGATCCCTTAGCTATCCATTTCTCTTGAAGATTGTGGGGGAGCTTTTCCACTATTGGGTTTACCCCGCGAGCCGTATCCAAATACGAGAGGCCGGTCAGGTAACCTTCTCCCTTGGCACACTCCAGTTCGAGGAGAATGTCGCCCAGTTCTCTGAGCTCGACATTATCCTTGTTGGCTAGCTTCGGGAAGTCCTCAAGCTTCTTGAGCAGTGCGTGTTCGATGACTTCTGGTGTCCCATAACAGTCGTTGAGACGTTGCCAAACCAGGTGGAGGCCTGCTGTGGGATTGAGGACGTGCGCTGAGCGAATTCTCTTCGCCTGCCTTGACGACTCGGCTCCGAGCCACTTTGTCATCAAGTCTAGTTCTTCTCTGGCTGACAGATTCAAGTCCTTGGTGGTACTCAGGAAGGATGCTCTCCATGACCAATAATTTTCAGGACGGTCATCGAATTCTAGGAGGCCTGAACTTAACAATTCTCGGCGAGTAAGGTACCTGGCGAAGTCTTGTGCGCCTTGCGGCTCGGGCGAGGACTGCTTAGCTGGATTGGCCGAGTGTTGTGGAGGTCTCTGCAGGTGAGTCTTACTCGTTTCTTCTCTTTTGAGCTCAGTGTCTCCGAAAACGGGCCGTTTGTTGCTGGGGTGAGTAGCTAGTTCTACGTCGAGATACCTGAATGTTTCCTTTGAGAACACTTTGGAGTGTTGTTGGACATACTCATTTGTACGTTGCACTGGACTGAGGGGCTGTTCCAGGTCATATGTTTCCTGGCTGGGCTCCCCGCGTTCGCTCTCCTCATCTTCTTCATAAGCTGCGGCTTCGGCTTTAGCGGCAGCGGCAGCTCTCTGGCTTTGGAGAATGTGGAGAATGGCAGCGATATCAGCTCTCTGCTTTACCAGGTCGGCTTTCTGCTTCATCGCACTAGCTTCGAGGTCAGCTCTCTGCTTCATCACACTAGCGTCGAGGTCGGCTCTCTGCTTCATGAGGTCAGCTTCTTTTTCAGCGAAGGACAATTGCGCTTGGGTGGCCTTTGCCTTGGCACGTGCTTTGGCGGCTGTAGAAGCTGTCGATGACGACGGTCTGCTGGACCGCCGAGATGTTCTAGAGGCTGCTTTAGAGGACTGTGACTTGGCCTCGTTTGCTGGGAGAGGCTCATTCTTCTCGATTGGCTGGTCGACTTCCTCTAGAGTATATTGTTTTCCTGAGCGTAGACTCATGGTAGCTGAGTGGTATCTTCCTGCGCTTGAGCCCGCTGTGCTGCTGTCTTTTTACTGTTCTGCCCTCGCAACGCGATTCTATGCAGAGCTAGACAGATAGCGAACAACTCGATATCTTCCAATAAAATCACAAGGCTTGACTTTTCTTGTAACGCTTTACTGAACGATTCTAATTGTAAAACTGAAATACAACACAGAAATGGAAGCACACATTAGTATACAGGCGCATAACTGATATGTATACACAGATTTAGGTACGCCTGAGCAACACAGTACATTTAGTAAACTGGGAGGCATTCTCTTTAAATTAGCCCTGTACATAGTGTATCAAAATACAGCTACTAGTTAATCAGCTAGGCAGAGAAAAGTTACAACTAAACATTTTCTACAACATACAGTGCACATTAATCATCTATAGCATTCTAGAATACTTACAGACAAACAATTTCCAAGACTCAAGCATGGGGACAATACAACTGCCCGGAACCTGTGCTGCTGTAGGAGCACCGTGGTGTAGGTCTGTGTCCCAGCGAGGACTCCACGAGGACTACGTAGCAGTCCTGTGGGGAGCGTGATGACCTCATCACGCTCGGTAGCGTTGTCCGCGCTTGGGGCGTCACGTGATGCGCGTGGTCGCGTTTCTGGCCGTGGAGGCCGAAGTCGGGAGCGGGAGCTGGAGGCCAGGCTGAGCCGATGCTTGCCGCGGGAGCGGAAGATCGCGTCGTTCCCGGCGGCTGGTAGATGCGGCCGAAGACGCTAGGCCGGGCTGTGCCGGCAGCCTTTCTGGAAGGCCGAGTCGGGCCGGCAGCTGCCTCACGCACGTCACGTCGTACGTGCCGTGACGTCAGCGCGCTACGTTGTACGTGACGTGACGTCAGCACGCTAAGGCGCGTCTTAAAGGGGCAATGGCCCTAAAAGGTAAGTTAAAGGGGCAACGGCCCCAACAGGTAGGTTATACATATATAAGTAAGTTAAATACATACAGTGAGGTTAAGTTAGAGGGAGAGGCAGCACACCCAGTCTAAGATGGCCTGATCTGTAGTTGGTTCCTCGACATATTGGTCCAGGAAACCATCCCGTATACACTCCAGGAATTCCTCCTCCACAGTATTATTAATAATTTGGTTAGCCCAATATATATGTAGATTAAAGTCACCCATGATAACTGCGGTGCCCTTATTGCACGCTTCTCTAATTTCCCTTTTAATGCCATCCCCAACCTCCGCATTACTGTTTGGAGGTCTATATACCACTCCCACTAACGTTTTCTGCCCCATGGTATTTCTCAGTTCTACCCATACAGATTCCACAACATCAGAGCTAATATCCTTCCTTACAATTGTGTTAATCCCCTCTTTAACCAGCAATGCTACCCCACCTCCTTTTCCTTTTTGCCTATCTTTCCTGAACATTTAATACCCCTGGATGTTGAGTTCCCAGCCTTGGCCACCCTGGAGCCACCTTTCCGTAATCCGAATGAAATCATATTTGTTTACCTCTATTTGCGCAGCTAATTCATCCACCTTATTACAAATGCTCCTCGCATTAAGACACAAAGCCTTCAGGCTTGTTTTTTTAACGCTCTTAGACCTTTTAGAATTATTATTTACTGTGGCCATGTTTGATTTAAACCGTTGATTTCTCTGACTGCCACTTTTGTTTTTCTCCTTCCTATCTTTTGCTTTTATCCGTGTTTCCCTTTCCTCTGTCTCCCTGCTCAGGTTCCCAACCCCCTGCCATTTTAGTTTAAACCCTCCCCCAGAGCACTAGCAAACACTCCCCCTGGGACATTGGTCCCTGCCCTGCCCAGGTGCAAACCGTCCGGTTTGTACTGGTCCCACCTCCCCCAGAACTGGTTCCAATGTCCCAGGAATTTGAATCCCTCCCCCTTGCACCATTCCTCTGCAATATCCTTCTATTTCTACTCTGACTAGCACGTGGCACTGGTTGCAATCCTGAGATAACTACCTTGGAGGTCCTATTTTTAAATTTACCTCCTAACTCCCTATATTCAGCTTTTAGGACCTCATCCTGGTTTTTACCTATATGCACCACGACAACTGGCTGTTCACCTTCCCCTTCCAAAATGTTCTGCAGCTGCTCTGAGACATCCTTGACCCTTGCACCAGGGAGGCAACACACCATCCTGGAGTCTCGTTTGTGTCCGCAGAAATGCCTATCTATTCCCCTTACAATAGAATCCCCTATTACTATAGCTCTACCCCTCTTTTTCTTCCTGTCCTGTGCAGCAGAACCACCCCTGGTGCCAGGAATTTGGCTGCTGCTGCCTTCCCCTGATAAGCCATCCCTCCCAACAGTATTCAAAGTGGTATATCTGTTTGAGAGGGGGATGTCCACAGGGGACTCCTGCACTACCTGCCTGCGCCTACTACTCTGCCTGTTGGTCACCCATTCCCTTTCTGCCTGTGCAACCTTTACCTGCGGTGTGACCAACTGATCAAACGTGATATCCACAATGTCCTCAGCATCGCGGATGGTCCAGTATGTATCCAATCGCAGCTCCAGCGCCGCAATGCGGTCTGTTAGTAGGTGCAGCTGAATACACTTCCTGCACACATTGTCGTCAGGGAGACAGGAAGTGTCCCTGAGTTCCCACATAGTGCAGGAGGAGCATTCCACGCGGCCGAGCTGTCCTGCCATGACTTACCCTTTAATTAATTCAAATTAAATTAAACAAATCAATCCCACCAATTACACTACAGTTAAATGATATACTTAAGGGCCCTGGTTTACCAACAGTCCCCGCTACACCACAGAGAACATAGAAACTATAAACCACAAAGTTTGTTTAAAAAAGAGAGAACTACTCACCAACCAATCACTTATCCTCTCTTCGCTTCCGCTGCTTTAATTCAGGTCCGCTCTCGGGCCGCTCTTTATCCTCTCACCGCTGCTTTAATTCAGGCCCGCTGTCGCTGCTTTAATTCAGCTCCGCTCTCGGGCCACTCTTTATCCTCTCGCCGTTGCCGCTGCTTTGTATACGCTCTAATTTAAGATCAATCAATATTAATGGAACTAAACAGCTACTTGATCTCTGCTTGATAGCTGGAGGGGTGCCGAAATTGTGTTTTGTGTCCCTTGGGTTGGAGGGAAGTAGTCAGCCATGATTCCCTCTCCGATCACTGTCTGTTGACCCCAGCTGGAAAGTGAATGTATAGTTATTGGATGAGGTCAAAATCTAGCTTGGCTGTTACAACTTCCACCGTTGAATAGAATACTGATACGCTCCCTTTGGGCTCATACTTGATGAATGGCCAGTTGAGTGAGGCACATAGTGACTGTCAGCACTCAAGAAAATATACTTTCCTCTCTTCCCTAACAGCACTACTGAGTGTGAGTCACCACTTTGAGGAGAGGAAAAATTGGGAAGGAAAACAGTATCTTGTGATACTGGCCTAGAAATTCAGTTGTTTGCACCAGCCGCTAGCGCCTTAGGAGGAGGAGATGTGGGGCGCTAGGCGATTTGCGCCTCTCCCCAACTTCACTAAAGATTTAGCGGCGGCGCAAAGCCTTTGCGCGCGCTCAGCTGCGCGCGCAGATCCTGACGTAATTTCATCGTGCAACGCCCTTTGTGTGCCCCGAACCAGAAATTCAGTGGCGCCGCCCTTTGCGCCTGGCGCCCCCCAGCGGCTGGTAGAGGGGAACGGTTCCCGGTCGCTGCGGGGCGCGGGGGGTGCTATTTAAAGGGGACTCCTCCTGCAGTATAAGTGGCAGCCATTTTGTGCCAATCCCTCTGTGTGAGAGACGGATATTTGGAGAGAGACAAAGGCAGAGAGCTTTCTGCTTTGAGTCAGCGCTTGCACAGGTACTTGTGGCTTCAGGCCAGAGCTTTGCACTTGGATTTCACTTTCAGTGCCATAGCCTTGAGTCGGCACATATAATGGGGGCTGCAATGGGTGGAAACGTTGGCTTTCTGCATTGCATTCAAAGGGATCAGAGACGCCGTGAGAGAGTGCCAGTCATGGCCAGACGGAGATTGGCCAGCAGGCGTCGGCACAGGAGGTCTTACCCACCCAGGGTATACCGCCAGCAGTTCTCATATCTGAACATGTCTGAGGAGCAGTGTGTTCGGAGGATGCGATTCAGAAGGGAGGTGGTCACTGAGATCTGCCACCTGCTTCGCAGAGATCTGCAGCCACAGCTGAGGAGCAGGACGTCTCTGTCAGTGGCAGTGAAGGTGACGGTGGCTCTCAACTTCGATGCCACTGGCTCCTTCCAATCCGCTACTGGGGACATTGCCAACATCTCCCAGTTCGCGGTACATTGCTGCATCCGCCAGGTGAACAATGCCCTTTTCAGAAGGAGACGTCAGTACATCTCCTTCCCCATGACCCTGATTTGGAAGAATAGCGGGCTTCCCCATGGTTGAGGGCATAGAACTGATGAACCAGCAATGGTCAGGCCTTGCTTCAGGGCTGCAGTGTGCAGGGCATGGCAGCCAAACAAGTCGACCCTTCCCCTTTAAGAGCTGACCGGCGCCAGCGTGTCTGCCTTCATTGAGCAACTCGCCGCACCTGCGCTGCGCCCGTCCTCGGTGTTAGCGCCCCAGATCGCCGGCTTTGCGCCTAATGATAGTCGTGCATCGTCTGCTTTAGCGCAGCAGCAACCTCTTGGGGCGATGCCACTGAATATCGGCGAAGGTGGCGAGAAGTTGCGCCGGGCGCAAACTTTAGTGGCCGCCCGGCTGTAGCGCCCCAAACGTGGCTATACTGAATTTCTAGGCCACTGTGTTTACAAGATGTGTTATTAAATTAATGTGATTTAAAAAAAAATTTTTTTTTTTTGTGTAAAGTAAAGCAATGAAAGGTATGGAGTCACCTGTTAGTGTTTTGTGGTTGTCTTTCTTTTTCCTCGACAAGATAGTTCGCAAAATACATTCTTTTGTTCACAGGTCTGAAGAATAATAGAATACATTTGATAAGTGAACAGATATAAGGAAAAATACTTGATATTTATCAGTTGGAGAAGTAAAATTTGGTCTATGATGATACATCTGTAATATGGATATTGGATGGTGAAAAATGGTTCCTTTTTTTCTTTTAGTCTTAAGAACTATTTTGTCTTGCAGATAATGCATCCTCTGTTCATGCACTGATCTGGACAACCCAGCCTTGGACAATTCCAGCAAACCAGGCAGTTTGTTACATGCCAAATGCCCAGTAAGTTCTTATGTTACTGATAAATTGATAAATTGGCGCACTAAGACAGTGATGTACCACCTTGAATAGATACAGCCACATTTTGTGATTAAAGCAAACAGTCATGGTGTTGCTTACTTCCAGCCTAAAACTGTCCACAGTCTAATCAAAGTTTCCTGACCAAACAACAATTAAATTCTGAATGACCTGAGCTTCTGCATACAGAGTAGCAATTTGACTTTGTAGTCCTTTGTGGACATCGCTCCACTTTAGCAGAAAAAAATCATTGTGTGTTACATGGTTTAACACTAAATTAAATAAGAAACTTGTTAGAAAGTTAAACCAAGGTGCTAATATGTGTCACAACAAATGAAACATTTCAATAAAGTGCCGTTACAAACCCAGAAATGATTGCCACTTAGTAATTTTAATTCATTTTGTAGGGGCCATCTAAGGCCCTAAATTTTGTGAAATGAACCTGTTGCTTCAGGTGTATTGAAATCAAAGACTGTAGGAACATCAATACTGTCTTTAGTTCTGAGGGAGTTTGATTGCTGTGTTGAAAGAATTGTTCTTCCTTGCAATTTGAATATTCAAAATTTGGGTAATGTTTTGCTGTTTTCTTCTGAAAAGCTGAGTAAATCCCTAATACTTGAAATCAGAACATTGCTGTGTTGTACCTGAATGCAGGTATTCTCTAGTGAAGTGCTTAAACACAGAGGAGCGCTACCTTCTAGGTACAGACTGTGTAGATTCTACAGCAGCTATCCTGGACACACAGTTTGAAATTCTTCAGACAGTCACAGGTAAAAGGATTTAAAGTAGATTTATCCTGAGTTTCTCTTTTATTCACTGAAGATTATAGCTGTTTATAATACAGTATTGTAAAAAGTATCCCACCTCCAGTTTTTTTTTCTTGCCTCTCTCTCCTGAAAGTTGAAACTATTATGGGGGTATGGTTCTAAATGCAACAGCATCCCTCTCGGACTTTGCCCAAGTGATAATTTTACAGATGTGAGCCTCGACAGTGAGTGTGTTAGTTTGTTTGACAAGTGTTCCAGTCAAACCTTGAATTCTGCATAAGACCACTTTCAACAGAGCTTGCTGTATAACGATCAGGAATATGGCTGAATTTCCGCCCCCCCCCCTCCTTATCCCTGGGATGCTGAGGCTAATTGTAGTGGTCATACCGCCATACTAGCTGATACTGAGTAACTTAGCAGAATGGCTTTCGTTTTGGGGATATTTGGGGGTACAAAGTTTTAAATATTTTTATAACCCTCAGTTATGCACTATTACTTCTAACGTAGGTTCAGATTTGGAAGGTGGAGTCTGTAGCCATCCCACAATTCCTGGAAGAGAATCCCAGCTTTTGCCTGCCAACCATGTGACAATGGTTAAAGGGACAGGATTGGTCCATACAGCCCCAGCTCATGGAATGGAAGATTATGGTGTTGCTTCGCAACACAAACTCTCTGTTGTAAGTTACAGATCTAATATACATACACACAACTAAAATATCTAATGCATATCTATTGCTGGCACAGGTGCAATGGGCCGAATGAACTCCTTCTGTGCTGTATGAGTCTAACAGCAGTGCATTTAGTGAAGGCAGGGTTGGGAGAAATGTGATTCTACTGCAACTTGGGATTGAATATCGGGAGGCTGGATGACAAGACGATGTGGGGCCTTCACTTTGAAAAGAGCTGTCCGCTACAAAATGCGCTCTTTAAAATATTGGTCTGTTTAATTTGTTGGTTCAGTTGAGTCAGAGCCACGGTGGCTAGAGTGCAAGACTAGAGGAATGTATGTAGAATAACTTCATGTAGCACCAGCAGGAGTTATTTCCTGCTGGGACCTTTCAGAAATTATGATATTCTTCAGTTTAATACTGTGCTGTTCCATAAACCAGAATCACACTATATACTACAACAACAACTTACATTTATATAGAGCCAATGTAGGTCAGCGAGCGCAGTGGTGATGGGTGAATGGGACTCGGTGTGAGTTAGCAGTGTTTTGGATGAGCTCAAGCTTATGGAGGCTGGCCAGGAGAGCATTGGAAAAGTCAAGTCTGGAGGTAACGCAAGCACGGATGAGGGTTTCAGCAGCAGATGGGCTGGGGCGGGGGCGGATGGGCGGGGGCGGATGGGCTGGGGCGGATGGGCGGGGGCGGAGGGGCTGAGGCAGGGGCAGATGGGCTGAGGCAGGGACGGAGGTGATACTTGGTGGTCTTTGTGATGGAAAAGATATGGGGTCAGAAGCTCCGCTCAGGTTCAGATAGGACATAGGTTGTGAACAATCTGGTTCAACCTCAGACAGTGACCAGGGAGGGGGATGGAATCTGTGGCTCGGGAACAGAGTTTGTGGCGGGTACCGAAGACAATGGCTCCAATCTTCCCAATGTTTAATTGGCGGAAATTTCGTCTCATCCAGCACGGGATGATGTACAGTACAGGAAACTCTCGATTTACCGGCACCCAAATAAACGGAAATCTCTGTTAACCGGCAACATTCAGGAGTAGGTTCAGGTAAGTTTTACTTCATATTAGTGGCCGTTCCTGGATCTGTGGCCGTGTAACAGGGTTCCTGCACCTGTTGCTATGCAACAGGGACGCCTGGATCTGTGGCGGGGTTCCTGCACCTGTTGCCATGCAACAGGGACACCTGGATCTGTGGCCGTGTACGGGGCTCTCGCACCTTTTACTATACCTCTCTGTAATCTGGACTTTTTGATGAATTGGCACCACGCCGGTCCCGTCGGTGCCGGATAAAAAAAGAGTTTCCTGTACTTGCAACTTCTACAGTTTTAATTAATATGATATTCACTATTTTAGGACTGTTTAGTGGATGAAGATGGCCTTTTTACTGAAGCAGCTGGATCAGAGCTTCAAAATAAGTATGTCCTTAATGAAGGAAATGAAACAGGTTGGTATTACCTTTGTGTTGCAGAATGTTTAGGAAATTTTGTTTTGTCAGTTCTCTCTGGCTTATTGGGTTTAGGGATGAGTAGCTGAGCTATACAGGCAAGGAAGGTTCCAGGTTTGATCCTTGCTTTGTTCTGGGCTAGCTAAACTCCACTGGAGTGGTGGAGGGGTGCTAATGTGGCCTTGGTACCCCTTGTTTAGGTAGGGGAAACCAGCTAGGGTTCCTGCTTTGGATGGCTATGCAGGGACTTCTGCTAAGAAAGAACTGTAATTTATATAGCGCCTTTCACAACCTCGGGATGTCCAAATGTGCTTTGCAGCCAATTAAGTACTTTTGACGTGCAGTCACGTGGATATTGGGTGAGGTCAGTGCAGTATATTTCTCCACCCCCCCCCCCCCCCTTTGTTGGCATTTGTTATCCAGGCTTACACATGAATAATAGCCACTTGGGTGAGGTACTGCAGGACACCTAGCAACCGTGAAACTATAACCCAGGAAGGAATCAACTCCTTCAGGAGAAGAAAGGGGAAAATTGGGTGAAGAAAACAAAAAAAGAAAAAAATCCTCTCAATTCTGTTGATTATGTTGTGCTCTCAAATATTTTTCTCTATTTAAAAACATTTTTCTTTAATTTTCTCTCATTGCTTTGCCTTCGACCAACCACTGTTTCCAGCTTGAGAAAGCTGCTAGACCGCAGGCCTCTGCCAATGATATTTGGCTGATAGGTGTGCAAAATTTGTCCCGGATGATTGGTACCTGTTATGTTTTCTTTTGCTTCCTCTCCCTGTAAGGAGACACCCAGCCTGTGCTTAGTTCTTCCTTCTTTGGCATGACTGAGATTGCAAATTGCCATGTAAGGAGTTGTACATGTGTACCCTAATACTGTAAAGCACATTGGAACATCAACTGGCATACATTAAATAATTCAGATAGTGATAATTTAATTGTGAAATCTTATTTTTTATAAAATAAGTTTAGAAGCCAGCTGTTTGTCACTGATTCTCTCCTCGATGCAATAGCGAAAACAGCGTACAGATGTTGTAAACAGTTCAGTTTTTGAAAACACTTGAAGGCCTGTAATCAAAATAATTGCTTAATTTCAAACAACAGATTCCTTCCTGGGTTATAGTTTCACGGTTGCTAGGTGTCCTCCAGCACCTCACCCAAGTGGCTATTATTCATGTGTAAGCCTGGATAACAAATGCCAACAAGGGGGGCGGGGGGGTGGGGGGCGGGTAGGTGGAGAAATCGGAGCTTGATTCGAGTGGCTGAGCTGGAATGTACAATTTTAAAATGCAATTGAGAGGTTGAATTAGTGCACAGCTGATCCTTAGCTTCTATATAATTGCAGATACTGGTTTTCATTATGATATACTACAGGTAGACTACCTTTTATCCGAACTTCCGAAAACCGAAACCCTCTAAAAACCGAAGGTTTTTTCGTTCAGCGTAAGTCGTGCGCACGACATGACCAGAGTGGCGCACGACTTCTGCTGAGCAGAGGGTCAGCGTAAGTCGTGCGCACGACCACGACCCCCCGCGGACCCTCCCCCGATAAATTTCCCAGTCTTATAAAATACCTTCCGAAATCCGAAATTTTCCAAAAACCGAAACACGGCTGGTCCCGAGGTTTTCGGATAAAGGATAGTCTACCTGTACTGTATTTTATGGGCTAAGTAGCAGTTAATGATATGCTCTGTATTTTGAATTGGTAGTATTTTCACATCAAGGAATAGTATCATTGCAGTCATTATTATTTACATGATAATAGGAGTTCCCAACTTTAAACTTTGTAAACAGAATGCCACTCTTTGTAAATGGGTTTTAATATGTACACGTTTTATTGTGGATTGTAATAACTTCTGAATTTGATTACAGTCATCCAAATGTTGCACGGGTCAAAAATGTTATTAAAAGAGGAGGAAGTAAGACACAGTTACCCATACGACTGGAGGACAAAGAAGCCAGTAATTATACGATCCAGCAAACAGTGGTTCGTAGATACTGCAAGTATCAAGGACAGAGCTCAGGTAAAATCTTTATTTTGGGATTAAGTTACTGAAATAGAAAACTTAAATGATCAGTATTTGTAATTTGGTAGTTTGTCATTATATATTAATGTGTAAAGTAACGTCCCATTTGTCCTCACCAAACATTCTCTGCATATTCACCATAGCAAAATACTGCGGATGCTGGAAATCCGAAATAACAACAGAAAACGCTCTGCATCTTATGCATTATCAGCAATTGTCACTTTTTTTTATTAGTTTGCACAATCTTCCTTTCTTTCAGTATAGTTCAGAAATTACCAACACTGCATTTGGACTTTTTCCTTCCAAATTTCCCCCCTTTTCTCTTGAAGGCAAAGTAAGGCAAAGATCGAAGTAATACATTAGAAAGAAAAGCTGACTTTAAGGGGATGAGAATGGAACTAGGGAAAATAAACTGGAAAATTTACTGACAAAGAAATAGAACAGCAGTGGGAAACATTTAAAATAGAGTCCAGGGGAAATATATCCCATTAAATTGTAAGAACAAACTAGCCAGTAATGATGCACCATGGATGAATAAAGAAATAAGGGCAAAATTGGAACTAAAGAAAAAGGCATACAGTAAGTACATAGACAACAAAAGAGAGGATGACAAAAGGAATATGAAAAGGTGAGGAATGAAGTCAAAAAACCAATTGGGAAGGCGAAGAGAAACTACAAAATTAAATTATCAAGGAATATAAAAATAAATAGTAAAGTATTCTACAGACACATAAATAACAAAAGAAATCAGGATCGGTAGGGCCACTAAGGGATACACACGATAAACTTGCAGGTAATGACAACAAAATGGCAGAAATATTAAATAATTACTTTGCCTCGGTATTTACCAGGAACACTAACATGGTGGACATGACATTAGAAGAAGAAATCAAGAAGGATATGAAGACATTTAAGGTAGAAAGGGGGTGAGATAATTGATAAACTAATTAAACTTAGAGGGTAAAATTCCTGGTCCGGATAGATTGCACCTGCACATACTAAAAGAAGTTAGGGAAGAGATAACAGAGGTACTATTTTTTTAATTCACTCATGGGACGTGGGTGTTGCCCATCCCTAATTGCCTTTGAGAAGGTGGTGGTGGGCTGCCATTTCAGAGGGCAGTTAAGAGTCAACCACATTGATGTGGGTCTGGAGTCACATAGAGGCCAGACCAGGGAAGGACGGCAGATTTCCTTCCCTAAAGGACATTAGTGAACCAGATGGGTTTTTACGACAATCTAGTAGTTTCATGGTCACCATTACTGATATGAGCTTTTTATTCTAGATTTTTTATTTAATTAACTGAATTTAAATTAGTCCAGGCCTCTGGATTACTAGTCTAGTAACATAACCACTATGCTACCATACCCGTACATAATATATATATAAATATTCATTAGAAAAGGGAATAGTGCCAGAGGACAGCTAACAGCATAGATGCATTTAAGGAGAAGCTATATAAGCACATGAGGGAGAAAGAAATAGAAGGATATGTTAATGGAGTTAGATGAAGAAGGGTGGGAAGAGGCTCGTGTGGGGCATAAACGTCAACATGGGCCTGTTGGGCCAAATGGCCTGTTTCTGTGTTGTAAATACTTTGAAGATGGTGACTTGTGGTAGTGGTTAATGGTTCCACAGGCATCATTAGCTCATCTGAGTGCCTGTTCTCCAGCTTTAAGACTAAATAGTGAGATGGGCTGAATGGCCTCCTTCTGTGCTGTATGATTCTGTAATTCTATGATCTACCAGGCAGCCTTTAAACATGTATCTTATGTATGTCTAAAACTTATCAAAGATTTGTATTTTATGAGATTTGTGATACTGTAACATAGAGCATATAATATGATTGCACAGCTCAGGCATTGGCTTATCCTGATTGTGGGATGTTTCCACAAAATTATGAATTTGTATCAAATTTGAAGTATGCATTTTTAGTTGAAGGAAGCAAAATATATTGTGCCACTCAGTGGGTAAACAAGTACCAGGCTCAAAAGTTGGACCATTGCAGTAGTGCCATTGTGCCACAGGAGAGTGCTATTGTCTACATTGAATATATTCAATTAAAACCTTATTTTTAAAGTCTAATGTTATATGGCACACCAAATGTGCTTTTTATCTGTCAAGCCTGTCTATTTGCACACATTCCTTCTGTTAATTAAAAAAAAAATATGAAGAGAAAGATGATTTGCAATCTACAGAGTAATAGCAGTTACCATATTAATACAGGAGTCAAAGTCTCTTAATCCTCTGTTTGACCTTATCAATTGCGCTTAAAGAAAACAAGTGGCATAGTACTTCTGGCCGGCAACCTGAAACTTGCAAGTACTTTCCATTCTGTGAAATTCCTTCACCAAACCACAATCAAACATTACAACTGCAAAGCTCGATACACAGTTGGGACAGTCAGCATCTGTGGAGAGAACACAACAGTTGATATTTGAGACTTGTTTTGAAGAAGTGTATGAGTCCATAATGCTGATTGTCTGTTCCCACAACAGATATTGAATGATGTGCTGTATATTTCCAGCTTTTTGTTTTTGGTTCAACAGTCAAATTCTAGTTATCATTAGGGTTGGGTCTGCTTAACAATTAGACTTTGTAGCCTTAAAGAGACCGTGCTCCCTTGGGGTTTGGTATAATGCTGCTGTCTTCTTAAAACAGCAAATCACCCTGTTAGGCTTCAGCAACTCCATGGGAGATTCACTTGTTTTTTAAAACACAGTAAATGCAGTAGCTTTTCTAATATTTTTGAACTTGTGCAGGAAAAGCATTTGTGTGAATCAAAAAAATGAGCGCTGGAAGGCAGATTAGGACAGATAATTGTCTGAATGTCTTCTAATTTGTAAAGCAACCAAGCAGTTCCTTTTTGACATGTGGAAGCAATTAAGGTTAAATTTGCCTCAACAAGTGGGAACGATTTTCTATTTAAGAGGGAAAAGATTCTACAGCCTAGTGGCCCAGAATTTGCGGTTGTAATGACGGAAAAACTCAGTGCTCGTCGTCATTACTGTGTAAAACTGACAGCTACTTCTGGCATCTGCTCATGCGCAGTTAAACGTGGAAATCTGGAAGTTGCTGTCGGTGATACCCTACTCCTCCACAGGGTGCGCTGTTGCAGTCTTTGCAGATACAATAGATTTGGTGTGAAATTCAACTTTTTATTCACTATTCTCGCTGTAAAAAACAATGGAAATGTAGAAATAACAACAGAATATGCTGGAAGCACTCAGCAGGCCAGGCAGCATCTGTGGAGAGAGAAACCGAGTTAATGTTTCAGGTCTGGGACCCTTCTTCAGAACTGGAAAAGGCTAGAGATGTAACAGATTTTAAGCGGGTGCAGAGGCAGGGAGAGAGGGGGAGGGGAGGATCTGAAGGAACAGTCTGTGTTAGGGAAGGAGGCAGGAAAGATTAAATGTTGCAAATGGGGATGGCAGAATCATACAGCCTGAAAAATGGGGGCAGGGGTTATAGCCTGAAATTGTTGAACTCAGTGTTGAGTCCAGAAGGCTGTAAAGTGCCTAATCGAAAGATGAGGTGCTGTTCCTCGAGCTTATGTTGAGCTTCATTGGAACAGTGTAAGAGGCCGAGGACAGAGAGATCAGACTGGGAGTGAAGCGGAGAATGAAAGTGACGGGTGACTGGAAGCTCAGGATCACCCTTACGGACTGAACGGAGGTGTTCCGCAAAGCGGTCACCCAATCTGTGTTTGGTCTCCCTAATGTAGAGGAGACCGCATCGTGAGTCATAGAGTTTTACAGCACAGAAAGAGGCCCTTCGGCCCATCGTGTCTGCGCCGCCCATCCATCCCTGTCCAGTCTAATCCCATTTTCCAGCATTTGGTCCATAGCCTTGTATGCAATGGCATTTCAAGTGCTCATCCAAATGCTTCTTGAATGTTGTGAGGGTTCCTGCCTCCACCACCCTTTCAGGCATTGAGTTCCACATTCCAACCACCCTCTGGGTGAAAAAGTTCCTCCTCAAATCCCCTCTAAATCTCCTGCCCCTTACCCTGAATCTATGCCCCCTTGTTATTGACCCCCCCACTAAGGGGAAAAGTTCCTCTTTATCTACCCTATCTATGCCCCTCATTATTTTGTACACCTCAATCAGGTCCCCCCTCAGCCTTCTCTGCTCCAAGGAAAACAACTCCAGCCTGTCCAGCCTCTCTTCATAGCTGAGGCGCTCCATCCCAGGTAACATCCTGGTGAATCTTCTCTGCACCCTCTCCAAAGCACTCACATCCTTCCTATAGTGAGGCGACCAGAACTGCACACAGTACTCCAGCTGTGGCCTCACCAGCGTTTTGTACAGCTCCATCATAACCTCCCTGCTCTTATATTCTATGCCTCGGCTAATGAAGGCAAGTATCCCATATGCCTTTTTAACCACCTTATCTACCTGCTCCGCTGCCTTCAGGGATCTATGTACATGTACACCAAGGTCCCTCTGACCCTCTGTACTTCCTAGGGTCCTACCACTCATTGTGTATTCCCTTGCCTTATTTGTCCGTCCAAAATGCATCACCTCGCACTTTTCAGGGTTAAATTCCATTTGCCACTTTTCCGCCCATCTGACCAACCCGTTTATATCGTCCTGTAGCCGGAGGCTTTCCTCCTCGCAATTTACCACCCCACCAATTTTCGTGTCATCTGCGAACTTACTGATCATACCTTTTACATTCTCATCCAAATCATTTATGTAGATCACAAACAATAAGGGACCCAGCACCGATCCCTGAGGTACCCCACTGGACACAGGCTTCCAGTCACAAAAGCAACCTTCGACCATCACCCTCTGCCTCCTGCCACTCGGCCAGTTTAGGATCCAACGCGCCAAGGCACCCTGGATCCCATGGGCTCTCACCTTCTTGACCAGTCTCCTATGCGGGACTTTGTCAAAAGCTTTACTGAAGTCCATGTAAACCACATCCACAGCATTTCCCTCATCCACCCCCCTAGTCACCCCCTCGAAAAATTCGATCAGATTTGTTAGACATGATTTACCCTTGACAAAGCCATGCTGACTATCCCCGATTAATCCTTGCCTCTCCAAGTGGAGATTAATTTTGTCCCTCAGAATTTTTTCCAATAATTTCCCCACCACAGATGTTAGACTCACTGGCCTGTAATTCCCTGGTTTATCCCTGCTACCCTTCTTGAATAATGGTACTACGTTAGCTGTTCTCCAGTCCTCTGGTACATCCCCTGTGGCCAGAGAGGTTCTGAAAATTAGTGTCAGAGCCCCTGCAATCTCCTCCCTTGCCTCCCACAGCAGCCTGGGATACATCTCGTCCGGGCCTGGGGATTTATCCACTTTTTGGCCCGCTAAAACCGCTAGCACCTCCTCCCTCTCGATGCTAATATGTTCAAGTATGTCACAGTCCCCTTGCCCGATTTCTATGTCTGCATCGTCTTTCTCCATAGTGAACACAGATGCAAAAAATTCATTTAAAACCCCGCCTACATCCTCTGGCTCTACACACAGATTGCCACTTTGGTCCCTAATGGGCCCTACCCTTTCCCTGGTTATCCTCTTGCCCTTAATATACTTATAAAACATCTTAGGATTTTCCTTTATTTTGCTCGCCAGTGTTATTTCATGGCCCCTCCTCGCCCTCCTAATTTCTTTTTTAAGTATGCCCCTGCACTTTTTATACTCCTCTAGGGCTTCTTCTGTCTTTAGTCTTTTGTAACTGCCAAAAGCCCCCCTTTTATTTCTAATGCATTTTTGTATATCCCTTGAGCAGCGAATACAGTATACTAGATTGCAAGAAGTACAAGTAAATCGCTGTTTCACCTGGAAGGGGTGTTTGGGGCCCTGGACAGTGGGAAGGGAGGAGGTAAAAGGGCATGTGTTGCATCTCCTGCGCTTGCACGGGAAGGTGCCGGGTGAAGGGGCAGGGCTGTTGGGGGTGATTGAGGAGTGGACCAGGGTGTTGCGGAGGGAGCGTTCCCTTTGGAAGGCTGAAAGGGGAGGTGAGGGAAGATGCATTTGGTGGTGGGATCACGTTGGAAATGGTGGAGGATGATCCGTTGAATGTGGAGGCTGGTGGGGTGAAAGGTGAGGGCAAGGGGAACCCTATCGTGGTTCTGGGAGGGAGGGGAAAGGGTGAGAACAGAAGTGCGGGAAATGGAACGGACACGGTTAAGGGCTGTGTCAACCACAGTAGAGGTGAATCCTCGGTTGAGGAAAAAGGAAGACATATTGGAAGCACTGGAAGGTGGCATCGTTAGAACGGAGAAACTGGGAGAATGGAATAGAGTCCTTACAGGAAGCTGGATGGGAGGAAGTGTAGTCCAGGTAGCTGTGGGAGTCAGTGGGCTTGTAGTGGATGTTTGTTAATAGCCAACTGCCAGAAATGGAGACAGAGAAGTCAAGGAAGGGAAGGGAAGAGAAGGGTCTGAGGTGGACCATGTGAAGGTGAGGGACGGGTGGTAATTGGAAGTAAAGTGAATGAACTTTTCTAGTTCAAGGGGAGAGCAGGAAATGGCACCGATACAGTCATCGATGTACCGGAAAAAGAGGTGAGGGAGGGGACTTCAGTAGGACTGGAACAAAGAATGTTCCACATATCCCATGAAAAGGAAGGCTTGGCTAGGGCCCATGTGGGTTCCCATAGCAGCACCTTTAATTTGGAGGAAGTGAGTGGAGTCAAAGGAGAAGTTGTTCAATGCGAGAAAAAGTTCAGCCAGGCGGAGGAGGGTGGTGGTGGATGGGGACTTGTTGAGCCTCTGTTCAAGGAAGAAGCGGAGTGCCCTCAGGCCGTCCTGGTGGGGGATGGAGGTGTAGAGGGATTGGACATCCATAGTGAAAAGCAGACGATTGGGGCCAGGCAGTGGTGTACGGCATCGGAAGAGTCGCGAATGTAGGTGAGAAGAGACTGGACAAGGGGAGAAAAGATAGTCGAGATAGGAAGAGATAAGTTCCGTGGGGCAAGAACAGGCTGAAACGATGGGTCTTCCAGGGCAGTCCTGTTTGTGAATCTTGGGAAGGAGGTGGAAGCGGGCTGTGCGGGGTTTCTAGAGCCTTGTTTGATCAGGAGTAACTTGAGTTTTTAATGGCGTACTAAGTCATAATTATTGCTGAGCAACCCTGTTGGCCCTAAAAAATAAAAAAAAATGAATTTTACAAATGTGGACTCATTCCTTCAGAATAACATTTAAAAATTGCATGATTTTTTAAATCATAAATCATTTTTATTTTATTTAAAGTTTGATATTTTAGCGTCGCCCATAATCCCATGTGTATGTCCAAAAATTTTTTTTCTCGCTTTCTGTACAGTGATAAAAATGTGAATTATAATCCCTGCTTTTTACTTGCGGCCTGAGAATTCTTCAAGCTGATTGACTGATCAGCCTGCTTGCAAGCTGCACTGTTGCTGGACTCGCAGATGGCGCCAAATTCAAAGCCATGTCGGAATAGAGGAAATCTATGCTTTAGAGCATGCTAAATCTTTGTGGACAGCTTTTTTCAAGATTAGCGGCGAGCGCCGTCCCTTAGCTGCTGACTGCAAAATCTGGGCCTCTATCTTTCTATCTTCACATCTTGAGTATTGTGCGGTTTTGGTCGCCTTATCTGAGGAAGGATGTTCTTGCCATGGAAGGAGTTCAGCGAAGATTCACCAGGCTGATACCTGGGATGGCAGGAATGACGTATGAGGAGAGATTGGGACGATTGGGCTTGTACTCGCTGGAGTTTAGAAGAATGAGAGGGGATCTCATTGAAACTTATAAAATTCTGACCGGACTGGACAGACTAGATGCAGGAAGGATGTTCCCAATGGTCGGGGAGTCCAGAACCAGGGGTCACAGTCTAAGGACAAGGGGTAGGCCATTTAGGACAGAAATGAGGAGGAATTTTTTCATCCAGAGAGTGGTGAACCTGTGGAATTCTCTACCACAGAAGGCAGTAGAGGTCAATTCATTAAATATATTCAAGAAGGAGTGGGATATATTTCTTAAGGCTAAAGGGATCAAGCGGTATGGGGAGAAAGCCGGGACCGGGTACTGAATTTGGATGATCAGCCATGATCGCATTGGATGGTGGAGCAGGCTCAAGGGGCCGAATGGCCTACTCCTGCTCCTATCTTCTATGTTTCTAGTGTTGAAGCAAATGGAGAATACTTGGTGGCTGGAGTCTGTTTTTTTTAAAAAAAGGTATTGTTTGAACTGAAGATAGTGCCCAACATTTATGTGGTAATTGCAGTATTAAAATCTCTGCTTCATTTGCTTTTTTCTGTTATTTGAGCCATTAGCAGTTTTTTTCAGCTGTGTTTGGTACTAAAATAACACATTTTGTTCTTTTGCCTTAGGAGATGCTGAAGAAGGTGGGAATGATTCCACGATCAGCAATAAACAGTATGCTTGCGATGTTGGACAGACGGACATACTGGTGCATTTCAAGGCAGAGATGTTGGGGGGTACCCATTCCAGTTTTCTACCACAAAGAAACTGCAGAACCACTCATTAACAAGTAAGATGCTTTCAAAATAATTGCCTTTATTTCTATACTTGTCTGCAGTGACTGACCAAAATAAGATGTTGAACTTTTGTGTTTGCTTGGCTTGCCAATTAGAATTTCACTGCAGCCTTCTTAGTCCTGGCCTATTGTGCTACCACCTGTTGTTTCTAATTATTCCATGACATAACCAGTAGCAGTTTTGTTGGTAATGATATTATAGTTGTGAGAGCAGCAAGCCTGTGAAAGAATGTGACAAGCATGTTTTTGTAGGGTTTTTTGTAGTAGTTTCCTATCAACCAAAGATCCCCCTCCTGATGTTTCCACTGATACTTTGTTCAAATCTGCCTACTTGGTCCTGCTGTTTCTTGTCTTTAAGACACCTATAAGTTTACGGATTTTTTTAAGGCCCCGGGACAGCTTCCTGTCACTGATGATTCCAGAATAATTGAGCAGCAACTGAGACACAAATTGAGGGATTTTTGCGAATGTATAGAATGAGGCAGTACTTTGAACAAAAACTTCCCTAAACTTTCCTTTTTTAAGCCACCACAGGTTTTTGGTTATTAAATCTAGTCTATTGGACTATACTATTTCCATCTCCATCATTGCTTGCTCTTTCTCCCCACTTTCCTCTGTTTCTCTCTGTCCCTCATGTGCTGTCTGCTACATTTTTCTCTCTTACCCATGCTCTTGGTGCTCTATTTCTGTTGCCTACTCACAAACTCCGTTCCCTAGCCACCAACTCTGTCCCTCTCCCAGGCAGCTGTCTGAGGCTGAACCAGACTGTTTGCAACCTTGGTGTCATATATGACCCAGAGATGAGCTTCCGACCACACATCCATGCCATCTCTAAGACTGCCTACTTCCACTTCCGTAATATCGCCTGACTCTGCCCTTGCCTCAGCTCATCTGCTGCTGAAACCCTCATCCATGCCTTTGTTACCTCTAGACTTATCTATTCCAACGCACTCCTGGTCGGCCTCCCATCTTCCACCCTCCATAAACTTAAGCTCATCCAAAACTCTGCTGCCCGTATCCTAACTCGCACCAAGTCCTGTTAACCCACCACCCCTGTGTTTGCTGATCTACAGTGGCTCCCAGTTGAGCAACGCCTCAATTTTAAAATTCTCATCCTTGTTTTCAAATTCCTCCATGGCCTCGCCCCTCTCTATCTCTGTTCCTCCTACAGCCCTCCGACATACCTGCGCTCCTCCAATTCTGCCTCTTGCGCATCCCTGATTTTAATTGCTCCACCATTGGTGGCCGTGCCTTCAGCTGCCAAGGACCTAAGCTCTGGAATTCCTTCCCTAAACCTCTCCGCCTCTCTACCTCTCTTTCCTCCTTTAAGACACTCCTTTAAAAACTGCCTCTTTGACCAAGCTTTTGGTCATCTGTCCTAATATCTTGTGCGACTCGATGTCAAATTTTGTTTGCTAATGCTCCTGTGAAGTGCCTTGGGATGTTTTACTATGTTAAGGTGCTATATAAATACTAGTTGCTGTTGTTGTATTTCTTTTTCTCACATACTCACCATGACTAAGATTAATCACAATTTAAGGTAATCACCAGAAAAAAATATTCTGTTCCTGTATCAAGGTCCATAAATTCTTTTAAAAGGGAATTAAATACCTGCTTGAACAAAAGGAATATTAAATACTATGGCGAGTGAGCAGAAGAATGGGATTAAGCTGGAGAAAAACATAACCTGTTTCTATGCTTCAATATTCTATGATTCTAAGGAGATGTCCCTATGGAGAAGCTATATGTCATGGGGGTACACAGCCAGTTCCTAGATTTTATCCAGGATGTGCGCTCCAGCTCAACAGTCGGATCACTGAAGATATCCCTTGAAAGAAGTAATGCAAGGTTGTCCCCTGTCATCATATTATTCAATGTCATTAAAAGTGTTACAATATCTGTTCCAGCATTCCATTTCACAGACAGATATTGTATTGTTGGCAGTCTCGCCAAATGCCAAATTCAGCTTGGACACAATCCTTTGCGACCATGCTAAAGGGTGAAAAGCACTTTGTCAGAACCACAATGCAAATGAATTATGTGACATAATGAGATGTGTCCAAAAAGTAGTTCTTTATGGTTCAGCACTCCTAGGCATGCAATGGAAGACCTGCCCTGGCCCACGTACAGGGTCTAGGATCAAGCCATGAAGTGGCTTTGTGACAAAAAGAAGCAGCATCTGGAGGGAGGGGAGGCTCTGGTGGTGCTTGTGCTAAAACTTCCCCCAGTGCTGCACTGCACATTAAGATAGAGTAGTCAGCTTTGTGCATGTCTTTGTAACTCCTGGCAAAGATGAAGCTAAGGTTGCCATGAGCCTTAAAAAAAAAAAAAAAAAAAGTCTATTGTCAGCCTTGTACTCACAGGTTAAACAGGATATACTACAGATCAGCTGTTTGTCGGTGGGCTTTTCTTCAATTGAGCTGTTCGCAGGCTGTTTGAAACAGTGAAATGTGCTGGATTTGGCCCACTGGTCAGGGATCGAACATCCCTGTCCTAGACATCTTGATGTTTTAGTTTAGAATTTCAGTAAATTGCTGATTTGAAAACGGTCACTAGCAAAATAGAATCCTCTGATTAAAATCCATGCAATCATTTAGTAATTCAGTGTAAAATCTAGCAGAAAACCCCATAAAAATGATCATTTTAGTTGCAGTTTAATGACAAGGCATCAAACAAATGTGTGTGATGTTCTAACTTTATGTAGTTACTTAAAGAACAGTGCGCAGGAGCAAACAAATCTCTACACACCATGGGCAAACCCAAATTATAAGACTTGTAATCTCAAATATTTCACAGTAACCAAATTGTTTTTGATGAGCTTCGATATCCAATAAAGTCTGTATTTGCAATATAATTACACAGTAACACATTGTGCCATACATCAAAAGCCTGTGTTGTTAGATTTTATTGGACTTCACTATTTAGCTGGACTGCAAACACACAAATCAAAATTATACTGATCTCGCTGTCCATGACTCACCAAATCTTTGTTTTAGACGTAACAAGCCTGTCCATTTAATGGCAATTTTTTAAAAATAGATACTTCATTAGCTCTAAGTGGATGATTCATGGAACTTTAAATTTCTGCATTCATTCAATCTCCGTTTTAATATAGGTGAGGTGAGGTTGCAAAATTGCAGAATATACCTCAGGACATGGCCCCTTTAAAATCTTTCTGGCTTGCATTGGTCAGGTGACTTTCTGCACTCTACGGTCTTGGCCTGTGCTTTTTTTTTAAGTGTATGTATATCTCTCTCTTTTCCTGTGCTTTCTCTTTTTTCCATTTTTCCCCCTCTCACTCTCTTGGGCTCTGTTGCTTGTGTTCTCTCTCCCTCTCTCTCGCTCTGGGGGAAAAAAAAATCAATTTGGTTATGTGCTGCAGGAGACTTGTGCGAAATTATTTGGCCAACCTCAGCCAGATCTTCATGGATCCTGATCCACTGTATAATACTGAACTGGCCATAATTTAACATAGATTCAACAAGGCTATAAGGACAGATAGTATGAAATACAGAAAAGTACACAATCATAAAGTAGGTGGGTGCTCTTTTAAGGTTAATGTATTGCTTTTGGGTAGAGTAGAGCCAATTTTACTCTGCATGTGGATCGTGTAATACCTGACCTAGAATTACTTGATGGTATTGAGAATGGGACAATGTTGCATTCTTCTATCAACAGTCTGCCAAACAAGTGTATGTGCCTACATGATGCACATTGTGGTTCAAAAGTAATTCATTGTGTGAAGTGCCATGGTGCATTCTGACATGATAAGGCGACTCACAAGTGCAAGTATTATTTCTACATGATCTAAGTGTTTAAAAGTTACAAGTGGACTAGTAATTTTGCAACCTCACCTCGATTTCTATTTTCATTAATGTGGGGAAGTTGTTGGAGCTACAGCGGTGTGTTCCTGCCCACACAGGACTTTGAACGGTGACCCATGCAATTGGCTCATTGTCATGACTAACACTCTACGTGGCTTAGAAAAGGGTGGAGACGGGTGGGCATGCTTAATTGGGGAATTAATCCTTTATCAAGATGCATGAAAATTGCTTTGAATAAAAAACAAGCTTCACAAGTTTACTTATAAATTTGTCCTATGATTTTATTTTGTGAAAAGTTCTGTATTATGGGGTGATAATTGTTTGTCATATGATGCATGTAATAACACCAGTTAGTTTTCAATGAGGTGGCAGGTTCTAGCTTTATCACTGTAGAAATATATAGAAGTTACAACTGAAACAGGCCATTCAATCCAACCAGTCCATTTTGGCATTTACCATCCATGCAATCGAATTGACCTACTCTGTTCCCTTATTGAACAGAGTGGACCCAGAACTGAACCATGTGGAACAGCACTACCCACTTCCAACCACTCTGGGAAAAACTGCCCTTAACTCGACTCTTCCTTCCAACCAATTTTTAATCCTGTTTTCAATCCTTTTAACCTTCTCTAGTAATATCCCATGTGGTATCTTGTCAAAAGCTTTCCTAAAGTCCCTCTACGCTACATCCACTGCAAATCCTCCATCTACCATGTGTGTTATTTCCTCAATTCTGAGGTTTTTTAGTACGACCATCCCATTTGAACTTCTAACTATTTTCTCTTAATCTAGAAAAGTGTCAATTTCATCCTTATTTAAAGACTCTTGAAAATTCTCCCCATCACAGGTGTTAAGCCTGTAATTACCTGGATTAGCTCTGTCTTCCCTTTTTAAAATGGGTGTAGCATTGGCCATTCTTGTCCTCTGGCAGGCATCCACATTCAACAGATCCTTGAAATATAGTGACACAAGCATTTACTGGGATGCAATTTGGAAATTTTATGGGAAGCACATGTTAAAACATTTGCATTTACAACCCTTATGCACGCCGTTATTAACTTGAGAGTTAATTCTTCAGTGTTGCCCTTGCTACTGCCTCCACCTCCACAACTGCAATTAAACCAAAATCCTGTGGCCCAAACTCTGACCCACACTAATCCTCCCCCCGCCACATTGCTCCCCTGTCCTCGCCAAGCTCCACTAGTTCTCTATCTGCAAGAGAACTAACTTTAAAATCCTCAGATCTCTCCATTGGCTCCTCCACCCTACCAAAGATATTCTTCTCTAACTTTCATGTCCCTGCACACCATCCTCCAACACAGGCCTGATCTTTATTCTTTGCTCCACTATCGCTGGCTGCTTCTTCAGCAACTCAGCTCCATACCCTTTGGAACTTAACCCCCACCTCGTCCCCTCCCTCCATGCCTTCCCAAGACCTTTCCCTCTGACCATGCCTTCACTCTCTCCAGGTCAGTATCCACTCTTTATAAATTACACTGTAAGCATCCCTCTGCATGTGAGGGAGCTTCAGGAATGTGTTTTGTTGAGAGGTTAAAATGGGGATATTAATCAACTTTCTACATTTGGACTATTCACCCTTGATATAATTGTCAAATGTGTCATCCAGTAACTAAATAAATGTTTTTTTACCTTTGAACCCCCAAAACACTTAAATGAAATACACAGCACTGGATATGTGCTTCATATTTTGTATTTAGTGCAGTGATGGTATGGCATGTTGGAACTTTGCAGCGTGATACGCCAGTTCTGTTGACCAACCTGTGTAGTTGAGTGGCTAGACGTTTTCCTTGGGAGAGACTGAAAATTATGGGCTTGTAACCCCAAGCAACACTGTACACCTCCAAACAGCTAGCTCCATAGTGATGTTGGCAGGGGCTTTGGATTGATATCTTTCAAAACTTTGATTTTTACGTAAAATAGGTAGCACAGAAACAGGCCATTCGGCCCAACCACTCCATGGCGTTTATGCTCTACTCGAGCCTCCGCCCATCCTTCCTCCTCTAACTCTATCAGCATAACCTAGTACAGGAAACTTTTGTTTAACCAGAGGTTAAATGTCTGGAAAGCTCTATCTACTGGCAAAATTCAGGAGCCGTTTTCTATAAGTTTTTTTACTTCTCGTTGCTTTTTTTTTCCAGTCAGGCTCTGCAAGGTCTAGCTGAAGCTGTTGCTTAGCTACAGAGACGCTTTTAAGCTGCGGCCGACTGTTTTGAAGCTGTTGCTAAGCAACAGGGTTTGTTGATTCACTTGGAGCTCAAAAGCTCCGTATGTTTTAACATTAGCGCTGGTTTCTACGCCAGTTTTGATGGTACGGCACCAGCTCGGTCCCGTCAGTGCCGGATACCAGAAAGTTTCTTGTATTCCTTTCTCCCTTATATGCTTATCTAGCCTCCCCTTAAATGTATCTATCCTATTTGCCTCAACCACTCTCCATGCTAGCAAGTTCCACATTCTCACCATTCTCTGGATTAAGAAGTTTCTTCTGAATTCCCTGTTTTTTTTTTTCTATTCATTCATGGGATGTGGATGTCGCCGGCAAGGCCAGCATTTATTGCCCATCCTCAATTACCCTCGAGAAGGTGGTTGTGAGCCACCGCCTTGAATACAACTGAGTGGCTTGCTGGGCCATTTCAGAGGGCAGTTAACATTGCTGTGGGTCTGGAGTCACATATAGGCCAGACCAGGCAAGGACGGCAGATTTCTTTCCCTAAAGGACATTCATGAACCAGATGGGTTTTTACGACAGTCCGGTAGTTTCATGGTAAACATTACTGATGCTAGCTTTTAATTCCAGATTTATCTAATTGAATTTAAATTCCCCAGCTGCCATGGTGGGATTTAAACTCATGTCTCCGGATCATTAACCCAGGCCTCTGAATTACTAGTCCAGTACCATAACCACTATGCTACCGTTCTGTCTTGCAACCAGTTAGCTATCCATTCTGCGACTTGTCCCCTAACTCCGTATGCTCTGATCTTATTCATTAATCTATTCTGTGGCACCTAATCGAAGGCCTTTTGGAAATCTAGATAAAAGGTTTGTCAAGCAAGACTTTCACTTTTGAAATCCATGCTGACTATTCATTATGTTTTTGGTTTCTAGATGGTTTTTCAAATTTCTCCTTTAGTAGGAATTCCATTTTGTTTCCTACCACCGATGTTAAGCTGACTGATCTATAGTTCCCTGTACATGTTCTATCTCCCTTCTTAAATGTTGGTATAATGTTAACTATCCACCAGTTCTCTGGGACTAGACCTTTTTCTAATGAATTATTAAATATGTGTAATAGTGCCTCTGCTATCTCTTCTCTAGATTCTTTTAAAATGCATGAATGCAATCCGTCCAGTCCAAGGGTTTTATCCTCTGAGTTTGATTAGTTTATTTAATATTTCTCCTTTTTATTTTAAATGCGGTTATATAATTTCTAATCTCTCATTTTCCGATGTCATGTCCACCTGATCTGACTCCCTGGTAAATACTGAAGCAATGTAATTATTTAATATTTCTGCCACTTCGCTATCGCTGCCTGTTACTTTATCCTATCCACCCCTTATTGACCCTATTCCCATCCTGAATTTCCTTTTATTATGTTATTATTTATGCCTGTAGAATATTTTACTATTTTGTTTTATGTTCCTTGATAATTTAATTTCATGGTTCCTTTTTGCCTTCCTAATTTTTTTTTGACTTCTCTCCTAATCTCTTTGTATTCTCCCTTGTCATGCTCTTCCTGGCTGTCCATGTATTTAGTGTATGCTTCTTTCCTTACCCTCAATTTTTCCCTCATCTCTTCATTCATCCATAACGTCTCATTAGTGTTTAGTTTGTTCTTGTTATTTTAGCGGAATATATTTTTCCTGGACTCTGTTGAACACCGTTTTAAATGTTTCCCATTTCTGTTCTACTTCATTGTTTGCCAATATTGTTGTCCATTTTATTTTCCCAAGTTCTATACTCAGCCGCTCAAAATCAGCTTTTCTCCAATCTATTACCCTGGTCTTTGTCATGCTTATGTCCTTTTCAATTATTATCTTAAAGCGTATTATATTGCAGTAACTATTACCTAGATCTGTCATGGCCTTGCTGTACTTTTAAAATTGCTCTCATGTAGCACCATTTGGAACAGAATCCAGACTCGATATTCACAGCATTAAGTGAAAGATTAATCAAATTTAATTCTTTGTCACACACTGGATACTTATCAAACTGGATTAGATTTCTACTGGCCAAAATCTCCAGTATAAATGTGGCAAGTAAATTTTAGCTAGTGTAATTTTTCTACATTATCGCTAAATCTTTCGCTTCGATTTTTGTCCTAAACTACAGAATACTTAGCATGTATCCCCAATAAAAGTGTAAAAATGGAAACTTTATCAGTAGTATATTGCATAAGGCCCCAAGGGGGAAAAATTCAGTTGTTTGCGCCTCCCGTTAGTGCCTTAAGAGGGCGCCAATTGGGGCGCAAAGCAACTAGCGCCCGGGCGCGGCGATGTTTGCGCCGCTCGCAAAATTAACTAGACATTTTGCGGCGGTGCTAAACACTACCGCCACGATCTCCTGTGCCGGCAGATCGTGACGTCAGTCGAGTGCGCAATGCCCCGTTAGCGCCCCGGACCGGATATTGAGTGGCGCCCCCTGCCTTACCGCCTGCCGCTAGCAACGACGGGTTGAGGGGAGCGTTTTGCTGTCAGAAAGGGACTAGGGGAGCGCTATTTAAAGGCGACCCCTTCCGGCCTTTTTTTGTCGGTGACATTTTTGCACCACGCATTCAGAGAGAGAGAGAGACACTTCTGGAGTGATTCAACGCTGTGTGAAGGAGTTTTGAGTACTGAGCAGCACTTTGCAGGTTCATTTTGATTTGCCCTTCCTTGCTTCGCCAGCGCTCAGATGTAACGCCTCGCTCCTCGGCCTTTGCACCTTAAGACAGGTGTGAAGCGCCTGATTTAGTGCTCCAATCACCTCCAGGGGCGATAAAAGCCAAGTTTTCTGTCGGAGGCGATAATTAGCGCCAGGCGCTAAACTTTGCGCACGGCCGATAATGGTGCCCCAAACGGGGCGATACTGAATTTTTCCCCTCAACAGCTTAGATTGGTAGCCATTTAGATTATTTAACCAGTATGCTTACTTTTTCTCTTCTAGTCATTCAATTTGGAGAGTGTCATGCATAAAAATCTATTTAAAAAAAACTACAAAGTTGTTTTCAACATACAATGCCATTGTGCCACTCATGTCTGTAACATCCCCTTTTCTCTCTTTATTTCATCTGACCACTAAAGAGCTTCTATTGATGACATTATTGGGGATTACCCAGCATGGAAGTTTTAAAGACACCAGAGGCAGTCCTGTAACATAAATAAGATGGTGAAGCTTCCACCAGAGGCATAGGGCCACATTTCATTGTGGTTTTTGTCTCTTGCATTGAGAAACAAGGTAGCACTGGGGGCAAACTTCAATGCCAGGTGACACCAGATGCAGGGGCCATCCTTTATCTCTGAAATTGGGAAACGTCCTTGGCCTGATTCATAAATTCTCAAATGTAATTTTAGAGCCATTGCAGACGTGCAGTTGTTCAGAGGCTTCCACTGGTGCTCTGAATCCGCCCCGTAGGTAAACAGGGCAAATTTGGAACATGACGAGCCATACTGCATCGCAATTGCTTCTACTTGAAGGGAAACACAAACACAACCTGCACAGAAACAAAATCATTTTTGAAAGTGTAGCAGTGATTTATTAGCCTTGTGATAATAAATTTTGAGTTTTGATACCTATAGTTTTCACTTTTGGCACATTTTCAAACACTTGCTGTGTCTCCAAGATTGCTATTGCTGGATTAGAAAATGGTAGTCTGTGAAACATGAAAAATGAGGCATAAAATTATTCACTTTTTCATGTGTGTATTCAAACTCTTTATTAAAAAAAAAAAAAAAAAAAATCTTGATCTGCAACTTTGGAAGTTAAGCCCGATTGCATGTTCACTTCTGTCTATTTTGAGAATTAGCCTGAAAGTGAACTTGTTTGGGTTTTTTTACATTGTTTTATTGCTATCAGCGCAGGTTTATTGCTATCAGCGCAGGTTAATAATGACAAGTTGTGAGGTTACAAAAAGATTTTATTTTCTAACATGTAAAAGGACATCAGTTCTTTTGAACTGTTACAGTGGAATTAATTCAGATCTCTATTTTATACATTTTAGAAAATACAAATATTACAAGTGTAGTCCAAAGTGGGTTGAACTTCGCATCATTGTGGTGAACAAAATGGTGGCCTATAGAACTGACAGGCAAATCTGTAATTGCACTGGCTGTCAATTCATAGGTCATAGTCCTGTCCACCTTTTCTTTATTGAGAACCAACAACACTCCCGGGCAAGTTACTTTGTAGAAGCAATGTGTGTTCAACAGGGAAGGGATCCTTGATATGTAAGTGCCCATCGAAAGTAACAGCAGCTCCACTGGAAGCCAGTGCCATCCAAATGGAGTTGCTGTTACACCTGATGCACACTGCTGTTCTCGTGTCTTTGTAATGGTATTTTCATGGTGCATTTAATCTTCCACAATCATGACACCGTAACTGTTCCTTCCTCTGTTGAAGCTGATCTGTGGTAGAAACATAGTGTTATCAATAGTTTAAAATAGATTCGCAACATTATCATACGCACTTTTTATTCATGGAGAATGCTGATTTGTAGTGCTATAGTAATGAGAGTACTATTATAAAAGTTACCCTTTTTCATTTGACAACCAAACGTTTGATTTTAAGGTGTTTGGAGGGCCTCAAGGATGATGACCACCTATGAGTAGCCTAGAGAAAAGACTGTTAAGGCCAGTCCTCGTTAGAGAAGGTAAATCCTAAATATTACTTTAACATGAGGTTGGATAATTAGACCAAAAATCAAAATTATAAACTAGTGCAAACTAAATGGAACAGATGTCAAAAGGAACTTCATGTAAAGGGTGATAAATGCTCAGGATAGTCTGGCTATAGCAATACATACTTCATGGGCATTCAGAACAGAGGTGGACACCAGGCTGAGAAAATTGGATTATTAGGGACAAGCCTTGTTGGGCTGATGGCCTTTTTACTTATTTGACGCGGCACTGTCAATCTTGGAGACACACTGTGTTTTGAAAACTTGTCAAAAGTGAATTGAGATTTGTTCTTCAAATAGTAACTATAGGCCATCAAACCTAAACTTTGCCAATATACAATGCTAAACGTTCAAAGATGCCAATTCTACTTCTGTAAAGGTATTTATTTCCCTTTCAATTTGATATGCCAAGTGCAGGCATTTTGTGTTTTCTGAAGCATATAATATAGGTGCTTACATTTACTTAAGCACACTGAAGACTAATTAATGTGATTAGCTAAATATAAATTCTTATTTAAAAAAAAAAAGCCATGAAGTGCTGTGGGGATATGACTTTGAAAGCTTAACATGTTTTTCAGAAATTGTTCTTTTATTTTAGGGAAGACACTAACTAATCTGTTTAGAATAATACATTACGTGTTACTATCACATGGTGGAATTTTAGGCCCGTAATGATCAAAAGCATAATTTTTCAAGTGAAATGATGTTTGATTCTTTTGCTCTATTTTTAGTTTTGTGCACAGGAGAATGTGTACCATAAATTCTAAACTCTTGTGTAGAAAAGTATATAAATGAGACAAGTAAAATACAATAAATCTGACTGGAGCAAATTAACAACCTTTTGTAATGGTGTTCAGCAGTTTAAAAACGTTAAGTTAAACTATAAACTAATAATACAAACATTAGTGCACTTTTAGAAGTCTTCCTGTATTTCGAAGTACCTGCCTTAACATTACAGCTAGGTAAGGAGAAATATCCTTACAATCAAAAGCTTTGAAGAAGAAATGTTTCAGGTTCTGCAGTTGGCAATAGTATCCTAAAAGTAACGTATAGATAATCGAGCACAGATTACACTGGGATCTTCTTGCATCTCTTGTATTTAGAATTACAAATTTGTAATTCTAAATACCTTTGTCTTCATTCACATTTAATATATATATACAAATAAAATATTTGTCATATGAATTAACATCAATTACTTGAAATTTTGTTACATTTTCATGGAACTTACTGGTTGTTTCAGAAGAATGGATTTGCTTAGTTACCTGTGTATCCACTTTTAACAGGTAAGGAAGGAGCAGAATGTTGTCGTTGGAAGTTATCTTGTCTGTCTGGTGGTACTCAGTCTTAAAAGAGATTCATGAGGAAGGCCATAAATTGTTCACTTCCAACTTCCATCTGCAAGTAATCAGTCCAATGCTGCTATGTTTCTGATAACCCTAGTGGATAAGCATTCTGCACAGTCAATAACAGTCTGCAATCTTATTGGCTGGTGTCATGGTAGCTGCATTACCTCACCCCTTTGCTGTTGAAACCAAGTGAATGTCGTGTAATGCCAGAACTCCTCCTAGATATGGCCTGTAAACTTGGCAAAGTTTTTACAATCAGCTAGTTACTTGCATCAGAAGAATTAATTTGTTGGCTACAGGCTGCCTAGATCTGCTTTTTGCTGAAATTTGCAATTTATAATTTCGAACACATTTGTTGTGTGGTTAACCTTTTTTGATTCTGCAGCTTTACTTTGCTGGCATTGAAAGTTTTAGTTTGAATATTTGTTCCAAAAGTCAATAACCCAACTCGTATTTAGCCTTGAGTTTTATAGCGCAGTAATATTGTGGCTATAACTGTTAGGTGGGGGTTAAGCTCTTAAACTTTAAAGAGATAGACTGCATGTGTCCTACAAGCAGATTTTATCAGCATACTAATAATACCTACTCAACTGAACTATCATAACAATACCTTTTGCTATGAAAAGGATATTTACTTTTAAACTTACCGTGCATACTGCAGAGAATGTGAGTTCAAGTTCCACCAGAGCAGTTTGAAAATTTGAACCCAGTTTAAAAATAAATCTGGAAATAAAATAAAGAAGCTGGTATCAGTAAAAGTGACCATGAAGCTGCTGGTTGTTGTAAAAACCCAACCGGTTCACTATAATGTCCTTTAGGGATTAAAACCTGAGGTCCTTACCTGGCCTGGCCTATATTTGACTGCAGTCCCCCACCAATGTGGTTGACTCGTAGCTGCCCTCTGAAGTGATCTCTGTACCAAACCGCTGGGGCCTGCTAGTGATGGACAATAAATGCAGTCCTTGCTAGTAACGTCCACATCCCAAAAATGAATAAAAGGAAATGCTAAGCTGTATTTCTTCTTAGCTGCAGGCATTGTTCGGGGTTTTTTCATCCAATGAAAAGCAACGAAAAATAAATTTCCCTTTTGTGTCTTTTTAAAAAAGCACTATGGACCTTTGGCTGATGTGGAAGTTAATAAATGCAGGTTAATGATTATCCATGCTGCAAATATTTAATAACTTTACTTTGTACACCCAGTGTAACTAGCATGAATTCACACATCTTGATGGGAGTTATTTGAAATACATATTTGAGATGTATTTTCATTTCAGTAACTTAGTTTATCACTTAGTTATCAAAACCAAAAAATAAATGAATTTTACAATATGAAAGGAGCTGGTCTTGTTTATCTTTTAATTTTGTAAATTTGAAAATAAAGGTGCAGAAAAAGAAAAACAAAAGCTAAAAAATTGCCACCTTTCATGTGACTTTACCAATTTTGGAAGGGCTAGTTAGGCAACTGTTCAGAGGAAGGAGGGAAAGGCAGCAACACCACATGAGAAATTGAGCAGCCATTAGTGGAAAACCTGGAGGGTCACTATGGTAGTCTGAGTGAATTAAAGGAAGCTGTTCCAAAAATATACATATTGAGCTATGTGTCTGAAGCTATGTCATTGATGTGTGCTTACAGAGTGATTATTTTCTCATTGGTAATGGCAAAGCAACTTGCTATATTGGCATGGAGGTCCTGATGTTCTTAGAAACTATTCTTTTGGAATGATTGGCTTTTAGTTGCCATGGAAACTGAAACTATTCGATCAAATTTGGTGAGGGGCTGTGCAAAGTCTTGAGGTGTGGGAAGTTATGGCACTTTGTGTGCAATTGGACGGTCATAAACTTGGGGAAGAAAAAGGGAATTTTATGCAAAGGACTTCGGAAGGAGAGGGAGAATCCTTCATGATCAGCTGAGCAATAGTCTTTTCCCTTTGGTTTGTTATTTTGTGTGTTTCTTCCTTTGAGTGTTCGTGACTTGCTGTTCAAGTTGATACTGAATATATTCTATCAATTAAAAGGGACATTTGTTCTCATTCTGTTTCTATTAATGTATTGAAAACTGAGAAAATTAAACAAATGGTTACTGAATTGATTGAAATATAGTGTTGCTTTAAGGAGTTGCAGCGTGCCTTTTGTAAATATGGTTGCTTATTTATCAGGAAATGACTGAGGCTTGCTATATGTATGTTTTTCATCCTCTGTAGTGAGAATTAGTGACTTTGATCTCCAGAGTTTAAGCAAACATTGCCTAATGTACAGAATATGTGAGAATTTATTAAATGTGCATTGAAATTGCCCAGTGGTCATTTGTCTTAATTGCCTTATGTTGCATCCTGTCTAATCTCCTCCCCGCCCCCAAAAAAGAGGGGCCAGAGGCACTTTTATTGAAAATCGAATAAATACAGAAATGCTCCTTTTTAAGAATTGAGCTTATACACATACACTGGTATTAAAGTAAACCTGTTGTTTGTCAATATGGTTACTGATTAACTAATCAGATGTAACTCTTCCCAACAGATACACAAGGGACCACCTTATCAAACTGGTGGAAGAACATGGTAGTGACTGTTGGTGGATTCTACCTTTGGACCAACTCCTGACTAAGGAAGTTTTAAAAAAGGTAGTACTCTTCAAAGAGGTCATAGTCTCACACATATTGCAACAAGAACTGTAAAACTTCAAAACTGCTATACAGCCTGTTGAATGAAAATCTCATCTAAATTAGACGAAGGTTGCTTATTAAGAAACGTCTGAATATAAAGGGAAAGGAGGAGCATAAGACATGGTACATAGAATCATAGAATGGTTACAGCACAGAAGGAGGCCATTCGGCCTGTCGAGCCCATGCCGTGTTACTTAGTTTTCAATCATCTAAAAATGAGCACATTAAAACTATGCTCAGTCTAATATAGATTATAAAAATTGCTCAAACGAAAATGTTAGGTACAGTCTAAGAACTATCTAAATTCCAAGAAAAGACTTAAAACCTCTGCCACACCCACAAATGTATGTATCTGGTATGTGTTAATCTTTGCCACTGATGTGTTGCCACCAGTGTTTCCTCTTTTTTTCACGCGCAGTCTCTTTAAATTTGCTGCGAGGTATCTTTTCCAGCAGTAACAGCTGGTGAGTGGCCTGCATGGGACCTCCTAATCGATGCGCGGCCGCACGCCCGTGCACCTTAGGGGCAGCATTGATTGTCAATGCTTAGACCTGTGCCTATCTCCTACAAGGAGTCAATTACTGCTGTAAGGAGGGATGATATATTAGTGGGTTCCTCTAATGAGGCCATATGGGTAGAACTTAAAAACAAAAAGGGGGCAAGCACTTTGCTGGGAGTGTACTATAGGCCCCCAAACTGTCAGGGGGAGATAGAGGAACAGATATGTAGGCAAATCTCAGAGAAGTGTGAAAATAATAGGGTAATAATAGTGGGGGATTTCAACTTCCCCAATGTAAATTGGGATAGTCAGAGTGTGAAAGGCTTAGAGGGTGCAGAATTCTTAAAGTGCATCCAGGAGAGCTTTTTGAGCCAACATGTAGAAAGTCCTACAAGAGAGGGGGCGGTACTGGACCTAATTCTGGGGAATGTAGCCGGGCAAGTGGTGGAAGTATCAGTAGGAGAGCATTTTGGCGACAGTGACCATAATTCGGTGAGATTTAAGGTGGTCATGGAAAAAGACAAAGACGGCCCGGAAATAAGGGTTCTAAATTGGGGGAAGGCCGATTTTAATATGATACGGCAGGATCTGGCCAAAGTGGACTGGGAGCAGCTACTTATAGGAAAATCCACATCAAAACAGTGGGAGACTTTCAGAAGGGAAATAGAGAGAGTACAACGCCAACATGTTCCTGTAAAGGTCAAGGGTGGGACCAACAAGCAAAGGGAACCTTGGATGACAAGGGATATACAAAAATGTATTAGAAATAAAAGGGGGGCTTTTGGCAGTTACAAAAGACTAAAGACGGAAGAAGCCCTAGAGGAGTATAAAAAGTGCAGGGGCATACTTAAAAAAGAAATTAGGAGGGCGAGGAGGGGCCATGAAATAACACTGGCGAGCAAAATAAAGGAAAATCCTAAGATGTTTTATAAGTATATTAAGGGCAAGAGGATAACCAGGGAAAGGGTAGGGACCAAAGTGGCAATCTGTGTGTAGAGCCAGAGGATGTAGGCGGGGTTTTAAATGAATTTTTTGCATCTGTGTTCACTATGGAGAAAGACGATGCAGACATAGAAATCGGGCAAGGGGACTGTGACATACTTGAACATATTAGCATCGAGAGGGAGGAGGTGCTAGCGGTTTTAGCAGGCCAAAAAGTGGATAAATCCCCAGGCCCGGACGAGATGTATCCCAGGCTGCTGTGGGAGGCAAAGGAGGAGATTGCAGGGGCTCTGACACAAATTTTCAGAACCTCTCTGGCCACAGGGGATGTACCAGAGGACTGGAGAACAGCTAATGTAGTACCATTATACAAGAAGGGTAGCAGGGATAAACCAGGGAATTACAGGCCAGTGAGCCTAACATCTGTGGTAGGGAAATTATTGGAAAAAATTCTGAGGGACAAAATTAGTCTCCACTTGGAGAGGCAAGGATTAATCGGGGATAGTCAGCATGGCTTTGTCAAGGGTAAATCATGTCTGACAAATCTGATTGAATTTTTCGAGGGGGTGACTAGGGGGGTGGATGAGGGAAATGCTGTGGATGTGGTTTACATGGACTTCAGTAAAGCTTTTGACAAAGTCCTGCATAGGAGACTGGTCAAGAAGGTAAGAGCCCATGGGATCCAGGGTGCCTTGGCGCGTTGGATCCTAAACTGGCTGAGTGGCAGGAGGCAGAGGGTGATGGTCGAAGGTTGCTTTTGTGACTGGAAGCCTGTGTCCAGTGGGGTACCTCAGGGATCGGTGCTGGGTCCCTTGTTGTTTGTGATCTACATAAATGATTTGGATGAGAATGTAAAAGGTATGATCAGTAAGTTCGCAGATGACACGAAAATTGGTGGGGTGGTAAATTGCGAGGAGGAAAGCCTCAGGCTACAGGACGATATAAACGGGTTGGTCAGATGGGCGGAAAAGTGGCAAATGGAATTTTACCCTGAAAAGTGCGAGGTGATGCATTTTGGACGGACAAATAAGGCAAGGGAATACACAATGAGTGGTAGGACCCTAGGAAGTACAGAGGGTCAGAGGGACCTTGGTGTACATGTACATAGATCCCTGAAGGCAGCGGAACAGGTAGATAAGGTGGTTAAAAAGGCATATGGGATACTTGCCTTCATTAGCCGAGGCATAGAATATAAGAGCAGGGAGGTTATGATGGAGCTGTACAAAATGCTGGTGAGGCCACAGCTGGAGTACTGTGTGCAGTTCTGGTCGCCTCACTATAGGAAGGATGTGATTGCTTTGGAGAGGGTGCAGAGAAGATTCACCAGGATGTTACCTGGGATGGAGCGCCTCAGCTATGAAGAAAGACTAAACAGGCTGGGGTTGTTTTCCTTGGAGCAAAGAAGGCTGAGGGGGGACCTGATTGAGGTGTACAAAATGATGAGGGGCATAGATAGGGTAGACAAAGAGGAACTTTTCCCCTTAGTAGGGGGGGTCAATAACAAGGGGGCATAGATTCAGGGTAAGGGGCAGGAGATTTAGAGGGGATTTGAGGAGGAACTTTTTCACCCAGAGGGTGGTTGGAATGTGGAACTCAATGCCTAAAAGGGTGGTAGAGGCAGGAACCCTCACAACATTCAAGAAGCATTTGGATGAGCACTTGAAATGCCATTGCATACAAGGCTATGGACCAAATGCTGGAAAATGGGATTAGACTGGACAGGGATGGATGGGCGGCGCAGACACGATGGGCCGAAGGGCCTCTTTCTGTGCTGTAAAACTCTATGACTCTATAACTCCCTGTTTGAATCCTTCTAATCAGTTATGTGTCACATCTACAGCACAAAAACCTCCTGAACCAAAGTCATGAATTACATTTTCTTTGACTGACCATGGAGCATTATTCTTCCTCAACACCTCTGCAGTCTTCGACATGATTGAGTACACTGTCCTCCTACAACGCCACCATTGTCCAGCTTGTTGGAACTACTCTCACTTGGTTACTCTCTTGCCTATCCAGTTGTAGCTGGAGCATCTCTACTGCACCTCCTTGAGTCCCTCAAGGATCTATACTTGGTTCCCTCAATTCCGCATCTACATGCCACTTGGTGACATCATCCACTGACATGGAGTCAGCTTACTTCTCCATCACCTCTCTCGACCCCTCCATTGCTTCTGTGCTAACAGACTGCTTATCAGATGTTTATTCTAAATTTGGTCCCCATCACAACACTACACGACCACAGACTTCATCCCTCTTCCCGGTGACTGTCTCAGATTGAACCAGACTGTTTGCGAACTGTATTGTTTGACCCAGAGCTGACCACCTGACCCTATATCCTCTCCAGCAAAATCGATGATGCCTCTATAACATCAGCCACCTGTGCCCCTACCTGAGCCCATCTGCTGAAACTCTCATCGATGCCTTTGTTACCTCCAGACTCAACTATTCCAGTGCTCTCCTGGTCAGCCTCTCACCCTCCACACTGTATAACCTTCAGTTCAACCAAACCTCTGCTGCCTATATCCTATCTCACACCAAATACTATTTGTCTGTCACCGCTGTCCTCACTGACCTACGTTAACTCCCATTTCCCCAATACAGGAAACTTTCAATTTACCGGCACCTAAATAGCCGGAAATCTCGGTTAACCGGCAAAATTCAGGAGTAGGTTCAGGTAAGTTTTACTTCATAGTGTACTTGCCTTCCTCGATCTGTTGCTGTGCAAGGGTGTGGCTGCAGCTGTTGCTAAGCTACAGAGACGCTTGGAACTTGTGGCCATTGTTCTGCACCTGTTGCTAAGCAACAGGGTTTGTTGCTTTATACGGAGCTCTCAGCTCTCCGTATCTGTTACTATAGCTTTCGGTTATCCGGAATTTTTGATGAACCGGCACCACGTCGATCCCGTCGGTGCCGGATAAAAAAAAGTTTCCTGTATGTCAAATTTAAAATTCTCATCCTTGTGTTTGAAGTCTTTCATGGCCTCTCCCCATCCTATCTCTAACCCCCTCTAACTGCCCGTTCCTTCAACTCCGGCTTCTTGTTCATTATCCTCCTTCAGCTGGCCTTCGTAACGAGAGGGTTTGAGTACAGGAACAAGGATGTCTTGCTGCAGTTGTACAGGGCCTTGGTGAGACCACATCTGGAGTATTGTGTGCAGTTTTGGTCGCCTTATCTGAGGAAGGATGTTCTTGCCATGGAAGGAGTGCAGCGAAGATTCACCAGACTCGTACCTGGGATGGCAGGAATGACGTATGAGGAGAGATTGAGTCGATTGGGCTTATATTCGCTGGAGTTTAGAAGAATGAGAGGGGATCTCATCGAAACTTATAAAATTCTAACCGGACTAGACAGACTAGATGCTGGAAGGATGTTCCCGATGGCTGGGGAGTCCAGAATCAGGGGTCAAAGTCCAAGGATAAGTGGTAAGCCATTTAGGACAGAGATGAGGAAGAATTTCTTCACCCAGAGAGCGGTGAACCTGTGGAATTCTCTACCAAAGAAGGCAGTAGAGGTCAATTCATTAAATATATTCAAGAAGGAGTTAGATATATTTCTTAAGGCTAAAGGGATCAAGGGATATGGAGAGAAGGCAGGAACAGGCTACTGAATTTGGACGATCAGCCATGATCTCATTGAATGGCTCGAGGGGCCGAATGGCCTACTCCTACTCCTATCTTCTATGTTTCTATGCTCAGGTCCAGAAAGCCCCCTGAACTCCTCTGCCATCCTCTCCTCCTTTAAGACCCTGCTTAAAATTAATCTGTTTCATCAAGTTTTTGGGCAAATCTCCTAAAACCTCCTTTTGTCTTGATGTCCATGTCTTTATGCTTTTGTGAAGCTCTTTGGCGCATTTTTTTACATTAAAGGTACTATATAAATACAAGTTGTTGTTGTAGTCGTTTTTAGTGCAGCAGAGTAATATTGAGTCATTTTTCCTTTCTGGGAGCCTTAACCTTGTTGAAGAGAGGCCTTGACTTGTGCACTGCCTTTGATAACCTAAGGATTCTGCTTTCTGCAGAGATTCCATTCCAAAGCTGCAGTCATGCAAAACCTCAGTAGTAAAATGGCGTGACATGCAACCGTAGAGGCACAGTTGCTGGGATGGTAATGTTTGAAATCAGCTGGTAGGGTGGACAGAGATAGAAACTTGGAAAGGAAATCGACTAATAGTATTGTGACATAAGTGAAAAATATCACAAGGAGTTTTTTGGTACTTGACAAATGCTATTTTGTACAAATGGAGGTTTTATTTGGATGCATTCAGATACATTTTTTATTTTGTCTGAATAACTAATCCTATGGTTAAATGTTAGATAAAATCAATATTCAATTTGTTGCACATGTCCACATTCTCCTACTTACAACATGAAAGGAATGAATAATATTCCTTGTGATATTATCCAAGCTATACTGCCCTTTTAAAGTGCTTTTTTTTCTTGCCCTCCTCCTAAACTGATCTCTTACCTCCACCTTTTTTGTACACATGAAGTGGTTTCTGCAAATAGTTTTGTGTGCGTATGTGTCTTGTACTAGTGATCCTGCAGGCCACTTACAGCAAGTCTGAAAATGATCTCATATTTGTGAGACACTTTTTTATTAGGCAGGATATACTTAAACGGGAACCATATTGTTTATCCCACTGCTTGGGCAGCACTTACTTGCGTTTCACTGTAGTGGTAGGATTTAATGTAGATATAAGTTATTTTAATCCTCTTCAGTTAACCCAAGGAAAAGTTATTTCATTCCAAAAAAGGATATGGTAATGAGAAATATGAAACTAAAATACTTTGAGAGTCAGCTCTTATGTGATTACTAAAATGTTTCTGACTTAGCACTTGTCTACTTTGTACTGTACCTTTGTACTGGGAGTGCCACACTGAAGCTGTAAAGCAGCCTGGCCCAATTTAAACTTGTATGGATTTGATTGAAACAGTTCCTCGGGGCCATGTTTTTTCTTTTTTTTGGTGGTGGGAGCGGTTAAATACAATTTATCACCTACTCAAGATGATGCGCATATGTTTGCTGTGGGTAATTTTGTGAAATCTGCTTCTGTTATTGGGAATGACAATGCCCAGAACTGTGTCTGTTACCTGAATTTAAGTTGTGCAGTCTGAGCAAAGGCAGTGACCCCAATTTCCCAGGGTGCATCAGTATTATTCAGTTAGCTGAACTGCTGCAATATTTTTCTTTAGCTTCTAGCAATTTTTGTTGAGTTTTTCAATATTATTTGAAGAAAAGCTAGAAAACAAAATTCATAAATTTCATTCAGGTATTTTTATACTGTGTTTGTCTTAATTTATTTTTGGTCATCTCCTGTAGCATTGCACATGGGGAGTTGAGATGAAGTGTAATCTTAAATTGAAGGGGGAATAAAGCAGGACTAGGGCACTAGGATGTAATTTGGTCCCCATTTTAAAGTCATACATTCTGTGATTATTTTCATATACTTTGATTTAACATTTATAGTTAAATAACATTTGTGGTGGGCAGCACGGTGGCATAGTGGTTAGCACTGTTGCCTCACAGCGCCAGGGACCCGGGTTCGAATCCGGCCTCGGGTGACTGTCTGTGTGGAGTTTGCACATTCTCCCCGTGTTTGCGTGGGTTTTCTCCGGGTGCTCCGGTTTCCTCCCACAGTCCAAAGATGTGCGGGTTAGGTTGATTGGCTATGATAAATTGACCCTTAGTGTTAGGGGGATTAAATACGTGGGGTTACGGGGATAGGATGGGATATGTATTGGTGTAGGGGTTACGGGGATCGGGTGGGATATGTGTCGGTGCAGGCTCGATGGGCCAAAATGGCCTCTATCTGCACTGTGGGGTTTCGGTGATTCTGTGATAATTTGGAAGTAGAGAACTGAAGTTAGTTGGAGCATAGAATTTCTTAGTACTACAGGCTGAGGAACTGGTGGAGACAAAACTTAAGTGCTAAAGCTGGGAGGGTATAATTACTTAGTGACAAGTTTACATAGTTTCTATTTTAAATGTTATAACAGGAAGTAAGGTTTTGCAGGCAGGAAATGCACAGATGTGAGATTTTCCAATATAGTTTTTTTTTTAAAAAACAGGCCAGATCTGAATATGAATTCAAGGCTCACTTTTCTTTTGTATTACTCTACCCTCTGGAAACTGCACTAATTTCTCAGGATAGACTTGAACAATCCTAAACCAGATTTTTTTTCTGTCTCTTGCATTTCATCAATTTTAGTTTTGCTGGTTTCCGCTGCTCTTGATAACCTGTTTAGGCATATTTTTTGTCAAAGTTACTAACCAGAGGAAACTATCCTCTCCAATCAGCTGATCTGTTCCATAATTTTAATCTATTTTCAGGCATGGATTTTGCACAACTCCTCTCCAGCTGTTTCCATTAAGTATAATGCTGAAGCTGTATTAAAGTATAGTGTACTATATCACTTCTCTGCTACATGCAGTATTCAGTGTTTTCTTGAAGTACTGCAACACGAGATCAAAATTACAGCACAGGCAGTTCTTACCCGTTATTGGCATGACTGAGATAGTAGGTCTCGGTTGAGGCAAAAGATGTTTTTTTTTTTTGAAGAGTAAACTATAATAGCATTTTTTCCACATCGACACTGGGAGTAATTCAAACAGAAAGTAGGCTCCCACCTTTCCTTCCCCATTAATACTAAACAACCCAAAGTGGTACAGGAAACTTTGGTTTATCCGGAGGTTGTATGTCCGGAAACCTCGATCTACCGGCAGAAATCAGGAGCCGTTTTGTTAGTTTTTTTTTCTTCTCGTGGCTTTGTTTTCAACAGTCGGGCTCTGGAAAGTCTCTCTGAAGCTGTTGCTAAGCTACAGAGACGCTTCCAAGGTACGGGCCGACTGTTAACAAGCTGTTGCTAAGCAACAGTGTTTGTTGTCAGATATGGAGATAAAAACCTCCGTATGCTTCAACATTAACTTTGTATGTCCGGCAGTTTTGATAGATCGGCAACAGCTCGGTCCCGTCGGTGCCGGATATAACAAAGTTTCCTGTACTTGTATTTTCAAGTGCAAGACAGATTGATAAGTCAGCTGTACTTAATAAACTGTTAGTTTGTATAAATAGTTATTTTTTTATATAGGCATAACTTAATTACAATCATGTTTTCTGTTTCTGCAGAGTGGAGGCTCTGATGTGTCTAATTATGTCAAGGGAGAGGATATCTTGGATATTTGGTTTGATAGTGGCATCTCGTGGGCATATGTGTTGGAAGGTGAGAAGTCAAATAGTCATGATGGTTATGCATTTAGAAGGAATAGTTTATTGCCATGCATAAGATAATGGATTTAAAGCTAAAATAATGATTGGTTGAGAACTAAGCTAAAAACGCAATAAATACGTTATAAACTGGACGTCAGTGACTAAGTCCGAGGGAAATTTTATGGATTCATGCAGTTAGCTTTATTTTCTTCCCCAACAATTGATGCCCAAGAACTTACAAAAATGTATTTTGTTGTTGCCTAGTTGCTTCAATAATACTTTAATCAAAAAAACCCAGAGGATTAGATGTACTACTGTTAGAAATAATTTCTTAATAACTAACCATAAGTCAGCTCAAAATGCATAATGATACTAGTAGGAGAATATATTAATGAATGATAAACTTGTAAAAGTACTAGAAACATGAATTCAAAGTAACCTGTCTTTGTGAGTTTAATCATAAAATTCCAAGAAAAGGTGCTTTGATCAGAGGCTTTTTATATATATGTATATTTAGTTTCATAGTGACAAAAAATAAAGAGTAGCCTGGTACAGTGACCTTGAAACATCCTTTCCTTACACTTCGGTTAAACCTAGCTTATCACTGGAATGAATTGTGAAAGTAATTGGAGTCAATGACATGAGCCTCAGCCCCGAGACTGATCCTTGCCCAGTGTGTGAAAGGTGTGGCCCACCTAGCTGTTGGTTGCTTTTCAGGCAAAATGACACGTACTTAAGTAAAAATGCCCAAGTGCAACAAAATATCTTTAGAAATACAGCATTTGTAATCTGCATTGTGATCATTGAGCCATTGGTGCATTCCCTTCCTTATTGCTTTCTGTTTGTCTCCTTTTTTTAAAAATTGGTGATTTTCTACATTTGTTATTCACCAATCTTATTATGCAAATCTTTACTTTTCTATTTCACCTTTTGTCAGTCACATTCTACTGAAGATGAATTCTACCCAGTCATATTTCAGCAAAAGATATTCTGAGAAACAGCTGCTAAGTTAATTCCTCACCCACTCTACCATATAAGCTGTTAAAAAATAAATTGCCTTTAAATTGAGCTCCAAAAACTTGTTCCCTTCCTCCCCAACTCATTCCTTCTAGCCCCACCCTTCCACAAACAGTGCAACCTCTGAACCTCATGGACTCTAAGTACACCCCCCCCTCCCATACTTCACCCAGCCAGCTGATTTCTGGTGTTCAGAGGCTCAATATGAGCTCAATTATTAACCAACAAAAGGTAAATACATAAGAGTGTGTCTTTGTAAAGACTACATTTTCAGGAGTCACTGGGCAGCAATCTCTCTTCATTGGAATTGTCGTTCAGTGGCCCTTTCACAAGAATAGGGGGTGCAGGGGACCCACAGGATTTTCCTGTACTGACTACTCTTGCTCCCTTGTAAATGATCCCTCACTTCCTGCCATCTGATAACAAAACTAACCACCTAATGAAAGCGTTGATCTTCAACATAGACAGTTTCAGTATTTTTGGTATAGTCATTAGCCTAACCCGATACATCTTTCTCCATCTGGGCACTGTCAACACTCCTGTTGAGTATCCTGATTGAGCATGGATCCTCCCAATGATGCACTTTTCAGAAGTGGAAGTTGTATGAGATTTTCTGAAGCATTCTTAAGCTCTTGGCAAGTTTCTTGTAACACGTGGATACACCTCTAATTCCAATTCTGGTTCATAAATGCAGAGTTATAAACATTAGTATATCCCAGTTTGTATCATTTTGGTTGCATAGCACTAGCCCAGTAGTACCAACCTACTTAACGGAAGCTATTGAGCTTTATCCAGCATTGTCGAAGTATCCTATCTTTGCTAAGGAGGAATATACTCCATAGGAATATCAACAGGAAGAGAAAACTATTTCTCAGTATTACTTCATTCTTGATCCATTTCTAAAAAAATGATTATACTACCTGACAAGACCCCAACTGTGACTCTATATCTTAGAGAATTCTGACACCAGCAGGAAGCCTACTTTGAACCTGGCGGAGCGATCCACAATTCTGACACTCCCAGGATTCTAGCTCACTTCTGCCTACCTCAGTGTCGTCTAACCCTAAACTAAAGTTGAAGGACCAAGGGCAATTTTCAATTATTGCATTCGATTGGACAGGTTGTAGAGTTTCCTTGTTCAGTGGACCTTGATTCATACTGCATATAAAATACTGGTTTTCCATTTGTAGACTAATGGAAAATAATCAATGCCGAGACAGAATTCTGATTGTATTCTCAAGTTGCTTTGCAAATTAAAATGGCATCATCTCAAGTTTCTGAGTCAAGTTTATATGTAAGCAAACCACTCAGGTTATTAGTGTGACTACAATACAGCTATATACTAGGTAAATAATAGCTGAGAAGGTAGTAAGGACAACATTACCTAAATAATCTACCATTTGTGTCCTCAATGCAACAGCAAGGAAAGAAATCCAAGGCAAGCATGCTCAGGATTTGCCATGGAGCTCCAAATCAAGATCCTTGAATTCTGTTTCCTAGCAAGCAGATCTTTGGTAATAAAGTTACTTTGACAAACTTTAGAATGTCTGAAAGCTATTCTGGGTACCACATTCAAAACCCTAGGCCATGGAATGCAGCGCACAAACAATTACTACCTTTTGTGTAGTCAGACTTCCTTTGGAGTTGGAGAATATTTTATCCTGGATACGGGGGAAACCAAGTAAAAGAAACCACCTGCAGTCTTTGTATCTCCCACACTCCAGGGCTCCTCTCTGCAGCACTGATGGATGGATACTTCTGCATGTGACAACATCTGACAGTCTCCAAGTGATAATGCCACTTTATTTAATGCATGGATGAGAGAGATGATCAAGAAAAGTGATCCATCTGTCCCTTCCACTTCAAGATTTTCCCCCAAATTCAAAAAGACAGGGCCGTTCGAGTGTATGCAAATCCGCAGAATATTTGACCAATGTTGTATAGACAGTGCTACTTTCACTAATCATAGAGGGGCTTTCCTCAGACTAAGATAACTGGAGTTCTATTCCTGCTGCTTTGTAGTTCAGCCACAGCCTTTGAGGGTTTTTCAGGTGAAGAATCTGATAGGCTGGCAGGACCATGGAATTCGAGCACGTATTTTTTGTTTAGGGATTTGAGTCCCACAGAAAATAATCAAGCCTCTGTGGAAGAAATCTAGTACCAATACAAAATGACTCCCTCTTATCAGCATTCAAGTACTCTGGTTGTAGTCTCCTTACCACTGATGTGTTTTAAAGGTAAGCCAATATGCAATGATTCTTCTCCAAGCTATGCGGGCCTTTCTCTATTTCTTGGAAATCTGATCTTGTTGTGTATTTACCTTTTAAGAGAATAACTGGTCTCAGACTGCAGTACCGGCAGTGACCACCCCTGTATAAAAGGCGCTAGTGAGCCTCTGTTGTTTCAGTTTCACTATTGACTTCCATCAGTAAAGACTTATTTTGTTCCACTCCTGTCCGTGTCTCAATCATTCACGGACGTAATACTGGCGATGAGCAGATACGAACCTACCTACAGTCTGCACCACCTCCTGGGATCCATTCCTACAGCGAAGTGAGCAGAGGTCGAGGCCAGAAAGAAAAGAAAGTAAGAGGCAGTAGAAACGGGCGTCGACCGTGGGCATCCGCCCTGTGTTGCAGAGTTGAAGATTGCTGGAGAAGCTGTCGGATGCGGGGCCTGGTTCCTGTCGACGGTGCTTCAGCTAATCGGGCTGGTGGCAGGTAGTGCACTGATCCTTCCTGGGCTGCGGCGGTCGCGAACTCGAGCGGGTGGTTTGCAACGGGGCCGAGCAGCGTTGTCGGGAAGAGAGAGAGAGGGTGGAGCACACAGGGCGCGGCCGGTGCTACGAAGCCGGGCTGCGTATAGACCTGCGAAGAGTGAGGCAAGAGTCCCACAGGGTTGTTCCACGACGGGAAAATAATTAAAAAAAAAAATATTAAACGCGCAAGAAACCGTGGAAAGCAGCGCTAACAACAGTGGGGAAGAAGGCAAAGCGCGGGAGGCGCCATCTTAATCAGCGGGGAAGAAGGCAAAGCGCGGGAGGCACCATTTTAGATTTGCAAGATGCCGAAGACTGGCTGTATCACTGCTTTTGATAATACAATAGAGGACTGGACCACGTATGTGGAAAGAGTCGACTTATATTTCGAGGCAAACGAAATAGCGGAGGAGAAAAAGGCATCGATATTGCTAAACTTAATGGGCGCTAGAACGTACGACCTATTGCGGGACCTGATTACTCCAGCCAAACCGAAGGCGAAGAGTTTTAACGAAATTGTTGCTGTCCTACAGGAACACCTAAACCCTGCACTGCTGTTGATAGCAGAAAGATTTAAATTCCACAGGAGAACTCAGCACAAAGATGAGAGCAATGCTGAGTATCTTACGGAACTACGCAAGCTATCAAAGCACTGCCAGTTCGGAGCAGGACTGGCAGATACCCTACGGGACAAATTTGTCTGTGGACTCCTGTGTGAAGGAACACAGAAGAAGTTACTCTCAGAGAAAGAGCTGACGCTAGATAAGGCTTTCAGCGTGGCAGTATTGTATGAAGCAGCAGCCAGGGGAGCTGCAGAAATTCAACAAAAACCACAGGAATACGGCACCCACGAAATGACACGGGGATTTGCAAAATGTTATCGCTGCGGCAGAACTAACCATGACCAGAAGGACTGCTGGTCCAAAGACAAAATATGCAGGCAATGCGGGAAGATGGGACACATTGCACGAGTTTGCAGGTCTGGGAAGAAGACCAGCGACAACAAAAAGGCTACTAAGGAACCGTACAAGAAAGTACAAAAGATGACGGACAGTAGTTCCGAAGACCAGATGAGCGATAGTGAATCCGGGAACAGGAGACTAAGCTGTCTCAAACTTCACAATGTATTCGCAAAAGAGGATCACCGAACCATTTGGGTCACCCTCGCGATAGCAGGGTCCCAAGTTAAAATGGAATTGGATACAGGATCAGCGCTAACCGTCATGAATCGACGAGACTACGAGCGGCTATTTTCACACATACCCTTGAGAGAGACATCCATCGTCTTGATGACGTATACGGGCAAAAAGTATAACCCAGAGGAAAAATAAGGGTGCCTGTCGAATACAACGGCAAGAAAATACGGAAATTGTATCTCTACATACTGCCAAATGGTGGACCACCGTTATTGGGACGGGAATGGATCAGGAAGATAAACTTAGATTGGCACTCCATTCATGCAATGACGGTGGACGGTAAAAAAGATGAAGATGTCACTCCTGGACGATTGTCAACAATCTTGGCTAAAGCCAAAGAGGTATTTCAACAAGAACTGGGCACGCTTAAAGGCGTAACCGCCTCGATAAAAATAGAAGAGAATGCAGTTCCCAAGTTTTTCAAAGCAAGACCGGTACCATATGCAATTCGCCCAGCCGTCGAGGCAGAGCTGGAGAATCTGGAGAAGGCGGGCGTGTTGTCTGAGGTCGACTGGAGCGAGTGGGCGACACCCATCGTTCCTGTCATGAAGAAAACGTTAAGCAATAAGTCCGGGGAGCCAAGGAAGATTCGCATCTGTGGGGATTTCAAGGTGACGGTGAACCCAGTCCTTCACACAGTACAATATCCTCTTCCAAGGATAGAAGACATCTTCGCCTCACTGTCTGGAGGGAAGCGTTTTACAAAAATTGACCTAGCACAAGCATATTTGCAGATGGAGGTTGAAGAGTCCTCTAGGAAGTATCTCACGATAAACACTCACAAAGGTCTTTACCAGTATCATCAATTGGTATTCGGAGTCGCATCGGCTCCGGCGATATGGCAAAGAGCGATGGAACAAGTCCTGCAAGGGATTCCGGGGACTCGGTGTTACTTGGACGACATCCTTGTGACAGGTGAAGATGACAGTGAACACCTTAACAACCTAGAACAGGTGCTCACTAGACTACGGGAACATGGGCTGCGAGCCAACCGCCCCAAGTGCGAATTTTTAAAGAAACAGATATCGTATTGTGGCCACGTGATTGACGAAGAGGGGTTACATAAGTCCCCTGACAAAATTGAAGCGGTTGTTAAGGCCCCAGCGCCTGAAAATGTGTCGCAACTGCGGTCATTCCTCGGATTGGTGAATTACTATCATAAGTTTTTGCCGAATTTGTCGACAATTCTGCACCCACTGAACGCCCTGCTACGAGCGGGGGTAGCATGGAAATGGAGCGATGATTGTAAGCGTGCTTTTCAGAAGAGTAAGGACTTAATCACGTCAAGGGAAGTATTGGCTCACTACAACCCAGCACTGCCGATCAGACTGGCGTGTGATGCGTCTCCCTACGGCATTGGGGCGGTACTGTCACATAAATTCCTTGATGGTTTAGAGAGGCCGATAGCTTTTGCGTCACGCTCGTTAACTTCTGCCGAGCGTAACTACGCCCAGATTGACAGAGAGGCCCTCAGCCTAGTGTGGGGGGTGAAGAAGTTCAATCACTACCTGCATGGTCAAAAATTTACTCTACTAACCGATCATCAACCTCTTGTCTCCATTTTCAACCCTCAGAAGGGCGTACCGATAATGACAGCACAACGGCTGCAGAGATGGTCCCTTTTCCTAGGGGCACACCAATATGACATTGAGTACAAAGGAACTAAACAGCATGGGAATGCTGATGGATTGTCACGCCTACCGTTGCCGACGGTGGAAGAAGACGACCTTGCAGTGGATCCAATGGAGTTATTCCACTCGACCATAGTCGAATGTCTCCCTGTGACGAATGCAAACATAGAAAAGGAAATACGGAATGACCCGACACTATCACGGGTCTATGATTTAACGGCGAAGGGATGGCCAGCACATGGCGAACCACTGCTGCCAGCATTCTCGCCGAGAAGAGAACAGCTGTCAGTGTGCTGAGGAACCTTGATGTGTGGATCCAGAGTAGTAATTCCACCTAAGTTGACGGATAGAGTGCTCAATGAGCTTCATGAGGGTCATCTGGGTGGGGTGAAAATGAAGAACTTAGCCAGAGCGTTTGTGTGGTGGCCGGGAATCGATAGAGAAATCGAAGAGATGACCAAGAGCTGTGCGGGATGCCAGAAGGTCCAAAACGCCCCACCACAAGCTCCTCTGCATCCATGGGAGTGGCCCTCATCTCCATGGCAAAGGGTGCACATTGATTTTGCTGGTCCCTTCATGGACTCGATGTTTTTAATTGCGGTGGATGCACATTCAAAGTGCCCAGAGGTAATAAAAATGTCCTCAACCACCACGGAAAAAACTATCTCAGTTTTACGAACCGTATTCGCCAGGAATGGGCTGCCTGAACAGATTTGCTCTGACAATGGACCACAGTTTGTGTCTGAAGAGTTCCAGAGGTTCTTAAAGAACAGTGGTGTTAAGCATTACACATCTGCCCCATATCATCCAGCCACTAATGGATTGGCCGAGAGGTTTGTCCAAACATTCAAGAAGGCTATCAAGGCAATGTGTAATGAAGATATACCCCTACAACACAAGGTGGACAACTTCTTGTTTGCCTACCGGAATGCGACACATGCGGTTACCAACCAACCAAACTCCAGCCATGATGTTCTTCCATCGAAGACTACGATGCCGCTTGGATTTGGTTAAGCCAAACGTCCGAAGAGATGTGGAGAACAGGCAGTTTCAGAATATGAATGAAAGGCCGACCAGGAGTTTTAAGATAGGTCAACCAGTTTTGGCCCGGGACTACCGCACTGAGAAATGGCAGCCAGGAACGATTTGTACACGACAAGGACCTCTCATGTATACCGTGGACGTTGGGGAGAGCATTGTAAGATGCCATGCTGACCAGATTCTAGAGTCACTGGAAAACGTCAACTCCACACCACGATCTGATACACCTGGTAATGAAATCGACGTTCCAATTGCAGCTACCGCAGAACCGGTAATATTGGAAGCAGATGAACCAAACAACGACATTGATCTCGACTCAACATTGCCAGAAGAACCTGATACCCCAAAGAGGCGTTATCCAGACAGAATTAGGAAGCCTCCTCAAAGACTGAACTTATAATTGCTTAAACTTAACCAATGTATCTTGCAACCGTAATTGTGATTGTAATTAGTTATCATTTAGTTGTTAAATGAATGTTATGTACTGTTTATCTAAAAGGGGAGGAATTGTTGTGTATGCACCTTTAAGAGAATAACTGGTCTCAGACTGCAGTACTGGCAGTGACCACCCCTGTATAAAAGGCGCTAGTGAGCCTCTGTTTCAGTTTCACTATTGACTTCCATCAGTAAAGACTTATTTTGTTCCACTCCTGCTGTCCGTGTCTCAATCATTCACGGACATAATAGATCTGGCTTGGACAAATGTCTTTTCTGTTAAAGTTGCAGTGAGGCAGTAGTGATATAAATATCCTGGAAGCTCATCTGAGTCAGCAGTGAACTCAATATTGGTAGTATTTTCCCTGCACTTCTCATCAGAGGAACTTTGTGTTCTGTGTCAAAACAAATCAACAGCACATTGCAACTGCATGGAGGACATATGGATTAAGATCACTAATGCCTTCCTGTATGTCCCAAGCAAAAACACTCCTTATATACATGTAAACTATCCAAAATCCCAGGCCACATTCTTTATATCCTTATGTACATAACATTTCTGTTTGTCCCAAAGGAAAACACCTCTTTGTATGTACTGGGTGACAAGTTCTAGTCTCCATATATCCATCCTGAGGAAAGGTAACTAATTTGGGTAGCATTGTGATAGATATAACTACCCAGTCTTATACTGAAGTACACAAGTTTTTGATCACAGTGAGAGGTCTCGGTCATCACCCATTCCAGAATATATTTGAACTTGATTCTCTGAAGATGAAGGACATTTCAACTTACATATAAAAATAGAAGTGTTTAAAAATTGTGAACTTTAATCCAATAGTATGATAGATCTATAAATATTGCATGTGTAAATTATTTATTGCTGGCTATGTTTTATGTTGACTGAATCACTTAGCAACTAAATACTGATATGTTAAGTGTTAGCGCCTCTAGGTTATGCAGACTGTTAACACATTAAAATTTCAAAGGTGCAGAGTTGATGCCACTTTGCTAGCTTTGTTACTGACTTGTAACGGATTTTATAGCAAAATATTGAACATGTTTTTCAGATTGGTTACTTGGAATTCAATATTGTAGATTTTAGTTTGCTATTTCAGAGTAAAAGTGACAGTGTGCCTTGTGGGAGGAGAATAGACCAATACTTAAATGCAAGTGAAAACATAACATTGAGTAGTATCTTAGCAAAACAAAGGAAATCTTTTTTATTCTTGGTTGTAAAAATATTTCAACTGGTTCTTTTATTCCATTGGATTATTACACTATTCAGAGGTATAAACCAACCAGAAAGCAAGACATTGTGTTTATATAACATCTCAAACTGCCAAAACGCTTTGCATAAAATGAATTACTTTGAAAACACAGTTGTGTAGCAAACACAACAGCAGTTTTGCACACAGCAAGGTCCGACAAACAGCAGTAAGATGCAGGACCAGATTATCTTTTTTTTGGTGTTGGTGGTTGAGGAAGGAATGTTTGCCAGGACATCAGGAGAATTCCCTGCTCTTTCAATAGCACCATGGGATCATTAATATCCGCCTGATCTACTGGAACAGGTAGGCACAGCCTCGGTGAACCATCTCATCTGAAGGATAGCGTCTCAGTACTGCATTGAAGTGTCAACCGAGATTATTTGCCCAAGTCCTGAACTTGGCATTCTGACTGGGAGGCAAGAATGTTATCAACTGAACTGCCATGATAGGTTCTCTGTACTCATCTGACTCGTCATAGTTTATTCCTCTTATTTCTTGCTACATCTGGTGCTTTGACGTCATAGCTCCTCCCCAGCCTACTTTCCAGCTCTACATCTGCAGGTTTCTCTTGTACCGTTTAAGATTTATTTCTACATGTTAAAGGAAGAGCTTTTGGCAAGTGATCTATTTGTTCATTGTGTTGATATATTTTTAAAGAAGGTGGCAATACATGTTCTTGTAGCAATTTTTCCGACACACATTTGCAGTAATTCTTTTTAAAGATTAAATAACTTTGACTCTGGAAGTTTTAGAAACATTTTTCAATGCATTTTATCAGAATTAGGAGCCACAAACTAGGGTCTGTGCTGGAGAGGAATGATGTCCACTTAGAAAAATCTTCACTTTCTGCAAATGCTGCTCCGTAACCAAGAAATATAGGTTGCACTGTGTGACCTGATCAAATTCTTGCAAATTTCTCCCCTCATTTTTGGAACTGGGGGCACTCGGGGGGAGAATTTCTACTAGGTTCTCACAATCTCCCGCTGTAACTTTGGCAGAACCCTTAGACCAACAGCTGTTTTTAGCCTTTTACACTGTTTATCCTGGGGTTCTGACAAAGTTATCCTGAGGAAATTCCAGGCATTTATCTCTGTTTGGTGCTATGTCTAACTTGTTGGAGAGAAGACTGCCATCTTAGAAAATCTTGGGTGTCAATAGCAGCTGAAGCTAGGATTGGAACATGGGTTTCCTAGTCCCTGGTGCAAAATGCTGATACATGGGTTTGTATCTAACCATAAATAGTCATTCTGTGTCAGACCTTATTCACATGAGGCATTAAAAACTTGGAGCTTATTCCCAGGTTGAGAACCACAGAAATGAAACAAAGTAATACTGCTACTCCATCAAGGTCAAAAGTGGGTACACAAAGCTGTGCAGACGCTATAGATTGGGAAAGGTATATGTGGCATTAAGTGTCCTGCTACTACCCCGTTTACTCTATACGGAGGCATTTGTAATTAGCCCCAGTATCTAAACGATTCCACACATATAGATACCTTTGAATAGTTCTACTTAATAATTGAAACTTTCAAGGTAGTCTAACCCAGTAACAGTTAAATCATTTCACCATCATCATTGCTGGAAGGGATATCTGGTCATTTCACAAGATGGAAGAAGCACTTGATGAATAGAGACATCTGTCCTCTAGATTTTGGACTCTTTCACCACAATCATTCCTCCTTGTTCATCTGATGAAATAGGTTGCAAAGTGGATAGATTATTGTGAGTGGCACAATATAATTTTTTTTTTGCTGTACAAAACAAATTATCTGGAATTTTAGAAATTCTCCCTAAAGTAATCATAAAATTGTTTTTGTAACCTCCTCTTCCTTACTACTATTTGTTCTCCTTCAAAAGTTTCTTCAAAATCTACCTGTTCTCCCAGCACCTGGTTGGTGTCCAGTCCCTCTTGGGACATATTGTCCTGTAAAGTCGTCATATAAGTAAGTGCAAGATTTAAAAATAAAACACACTTTACAAAACCAAACAATTTTGGTGCATACTGTAAACAAACAGAAATGCAGATGATATACATGTTTAATTGCCTATGGAAGATTTATAGTGAGTGCTGACATTTTTGACAATGCTGAATGCTAGATTGGAAAGTTTTCTAATATAAAAAAAAATGGAGCCGGAATTTGCAGTGGGTGGCGAACTAACAGCGTTCGCTGTTATTACCCCTTTGAAGCTGACTGCAACTTCAGGATGTAGCACATGTGCATCTAAACGTGGAAATCCTGAAGTTGCGGTCAGTCATTCACTGCTCCAACACTGGCTGTGCTGTGGACCCCCCCGACGGAAACTTAGGCTTTTCCATGGTAATATCGCTGTTAAATACCCCATTAAATGTTAAACCTTGTTGGAGTAGGTGTAACTGGGGTTTTTACAGCGTATTGACTGGTAAACAAATGTTCTGGCCTTGCAAAACTAACATTTGTGGAGTATCAAATTTTTTCATTATGATAAAAATTACAATTTTTAAAAAACTTTAAAAAAAGTTTGTTAATGATATTTCAGCTTCTACCTTATCCCCATGTGAGAGTCCCAATCTTTATTTTGCTCTCTAACATTTTTTAAAAGTCCGGATAAAAGCAGCTTCTCATTTCCTGGTTTCCTGCGCAATACCCATGCACAATTCGGCTACCTGGTTTCCTGTCTGGAGAATTCTGCAACGTGATTGGCTGCTTAGACAGCTTATTGACGGCACAGCAGCATTGCACTAGGGATTCCCACTACATAGCGCTGAAATCAACTGAATGTCAAAAAAGGCAAACTTCTCGCCACAGAGATCTCTGGGCAGCTTTCATTGGGGCCAGCAGCGGGCGCAAATTACGGGCCATTAAATTAATGTGCCTTGTACTGTGTGTACTTTTCATTGTAGTACTGACGAAGTGCTGCATTGTTGGAGGCATTCTTTTTTGGATGAGATATTAAATCAAAGCCCCATCTGCTTGCTTAGGCGGACATAGAAGATCCCATAGCACTATTTGAAAAGCAGGAAGTTCTGTGTGTTCTGGCCAACATTCTTCCCTCATCCAAAACCACCAAAATACTTTATTCAGTCAGTTATCATTTGTGGGAACTTGCCGTGCGCAATTTGGCTGTCTTGTTTCCCTACAAAACAACACGGACTGCACTTCAAAAGAAATCCATTGGTTATAAAGTACTTTGGGAATTTCTGAGAATATAAGATGATTTATATATTTTTTTAAACTCTTTCTTGAAACACCTTGATTTAGCACGTGTCTGCATCTGTGGCACAGAAAACAACGTACTTCAAAGTCGTAAAAATATAAATATAAAAATGCGGCAGGCATTTCATGCTGGTTTCTTCTGACCTGGAAACAACCTCAACAACAACAGTTAACAGGATTTACAGCAAATAGACTTCGTAGATATTAAAGAGACAGGCCACATTAGACAGAACTCCACTTTAGCAGCAAATTGTACTTTACATGATATAAGATTCCTATTGTTACAAAACAGTGTATTACCTGACTTACCAGGGCATCTGCTAGTACTACAAAACTTAATCCCAAAGAAAAATGGGAACTTTTTTTTGTTTTTGATGTGGACTTTAACATAAATGGATTAATGTATGTTGTAGAAAATAAGACTTAGTGGTTTATCATTAAAGTGCAATAACCTCTTTTAACACCATCATATTTGATAATATTTAACAGATCAGGTCAGCTTATTTTTTAGATGAGCATATCATTAGTCTTTTGTTTGCCAGTCAAAGGGCAAACATAAGGCAAAGGTTGATTTTATTACCCTACATCTTGCAGTAAATTATGTATTATAGAATTCTCTTGAGGAAATTGAACATTTAAAAAAAATCAAATTAAGATTTGGCTTTTTTCAACAGTTTTCAACCCTCATTTTACTAGATTTGTACAATTTTTTTTGATATCCCTGTTTTGCTGTGGTATAGCATCTTATTTTAGTAACATAGGAACAGGAGTCGGCCATTTAGCCCCTCTAGCCTTTTCCGCCATTCAGTGAGATCATGGCTGATTTGTGACTTAACTCCATTGCCTGATATCCCTTAATACCTTTGGTTAACACAAATCTACCAATCTCGGATCTAAAATTAAACAATTGACCTAGCATCAACTGCCATTTTCAGAAGAGAGTTCCAAACTTCTACCACCCTTTGCATGTAAAAGTGTTTCCTAACTTCACTCCTGAAAGATCTGGCTCGAATTTTTAGGCTATGTCCACTAATCCTAGACTCCCCAACCAGGGGAAATAGGGTAGATAGAGAGAAACTATCAGTTCTTAATATCTTGTAAATGTAAATCAAATCACCCCTTAACCTTCTAAATTCCAGGGAATACAACCCTAGTTTGTGTAATCTCTTGTAATTTAACCCTTGGAGTCCAGGTATCATTCTGGTAAATCTACATGCCAAGGCCAATATATCCTTCCTAAGGTGTGGTGCCCAGAACTGAACACAGTACTCCAGGTGTGGTCTAACTAGGACTTTTTGAGGACTATAAGAAAATAATATATGGAACAGAATTGATCTGGTGTTTAAATTTCTTGAATAAACATTTAAATTTTGCAGTATTCCTTTCTGAGCCATTTTAGTTTATAACTTGACTGACTTTGAAAAAAATCACTAATTACTGATATAATTCTAAAGGTTAGAGCTATAATATTTTATTAGTTTTTTCTTTTATAGTTTGCTTACTAAAGTAAATATACCCTTATCATATCTTTCTACTGGCATTTTCAGGAAGGTGGAATATATCTTGGTTATATGGCCCTCTAAACTTTTGGGACTTTGGAAGAGATTGTTATCTCACAGTAGGGGAAAGCACTGTCCCATCAGGCCACATTCTTTTATCGTCTTCACCAACACCCTCTAATAATTGCCATGCCATGGCTAAACAGAAACTTATTCAAAAGTATTTTATTTGAGGTCAATACAGTACTTGTAAACTGAAAAGTGATCTGACATTTTGAGATGTGAATTTACAAACATACACGGGACTTAAAATTATTTTTTCCAGGTCTTGTATGTGTGAAGAAAACTGGCACAATCTCGAACCATTGATCGATAATGTAATCATAAGAACAGTACTTATTTTTGTGAGTTATCCAGATTACTGCCTTAAGCATTGGTCTCCATCCTCCTTCCTATTTTAATGTTTACCATTACAGATTAAAAAAAAAAAAAATTCTGTTTAGATTAGTTTGTTTAATCTACATCCTAGGGTACTTAAGGAAGTGGCCCTAGAAATAGTAGATGCATTGCTGGTCATCTTCTAAAATTCGATTAAACTCTGGAACAGTTCCCATGGATTGGAGGGTAGCTAATGTTACCCCACTATTCAAAAAAGGTGGTAGATAGAAAACGGGGAATTATAGACCGGTAAGCCTGACATCGGTAGTGGGGAAAATGCTAGAATCCATTATAAAAGATGTAATAGCAGAGCACTTGGAAAACAGTGACAGGATCGGACAAAGTCAACATTGTTTTACAAAAGGTAAATCGTGCTTGACTAATCTACTGGAATTTTTTGAGGATGTAACTGGTAGAATAGATAAGGGAGAACCAGTGGATGTGGTGTATTTGGACTTTCAGAAGGCTTTCGATAAGGTCCCGCATAAGAGATTAGCATGTAAAGTTAAGGCACATGGGATTGGGGGCAAGGTACTGACTTGGATAAAGAACTGGTTGGCAGACAGGAAGCAAAGAGTTGGAATAAACGGCACTTTTTCCGAGTGGCAGGCAGTGACTAGTTGGGTACCGCGGGGATCGGTCCTAGGACCCCAGCTATTCACTATATATAAATGATCTAGACGAGGGAACTAGATATAATATCTCCAAGTTTGCAGACGACACAAAGCTGGGTGGGCGTGTGTGCTGTGAGGAGGATGCCGAGAAACTCCAGTATGATTTGGACAGGTTGGGTGATTGGGCAGAAGCATGGCAGATGCAGTATAATGTGGATAAATGCGAGGTTATCCACTTTGGTGGCAAAAACAGGAAGGCAGATTGTTATCTGAACGGCAATAGATTGGGAGAAGGGGCAGTGCAACGAGACCTGGGTGTCCTTGTGCACCAGTCGCTGAAGGTAAGCCTGCAGGTGCAGCAGGCGGTTAAGAAGGCAAATGGTATGTTGGCCTTCGTAGCGAGAGGGTTCGAGTACAAGAACAAGGATGTCTTGCTGCAGTTGTACAAGGCCTTGGTGAGACCATACCTTGAGCATTGTGTGCAGTTTTGGTCACCTTATCTGAGGAAGGATGTTCTTGCCATGGAGGGAGTGCAGCGAAGATTCACCAAACTGATACCTGGGATGGCAGGAATGACGTATGAGGAGAAATTGGGTCGATTGGGCTTATACTCGCTGGAGTTTAGAAGAATGAGAGGGGATCTCATTGAAACTTATAAAATTCTAACAGGACTGGACAGACTGGATGCAGGAAGGATGTTCCCGATGGCCGGGGAGTCCAGAACCAGGGGTCTAAGGATAAGGGGTAAGCCATTTAGGACAGAGATGAGGAGGAATTTCTTCACCCAGAGAGTGGTTTACCTGTGGAATTCTCTACCACAGAAGGCAGTGGAGGCCAATTCATTAAATATATTCAAGAAGGAGTTGGATATATTCCTTAAGGCTAAAGGGATCAAGGGATATGGGGAGAAGGCAGGGACAGGGTACTGAATTTGGATGATCAGCCATGATCTCATTGAATGGCGGAGCAGGCTAGAGGGGCTGAATGGCCTATTCCTGCTCCTATTTTCTATGTTTAATCTTGACCAGACCACAAATCCTGATCTCAAATAGCAGATCACGGACCTTGTGGGAATCATTGCTCTTGATGTACTTTAATATATCTTACCAATATGACCCAGCTTCTTGCCCAGAAGTTTGTGAAGTTGTGACCTCCAGCCTCGGCCGGTGTAATGATCTCCTTAAACTTCACTATCTCTGCCATTATGTATCCTTGCATAAAGCCCCACTCACCAATTCATCCTGTCCTTGCTGATCTACACTGGCTCCCCATTCCCCAGTGCATCAAATTCAAACCCTTCATCTGTAAGTCTGTCCATAGCCCTATCCACCGTTTCTTTGCAATCTCCTTCATACCTCTATCCCTTCTTGAACAATCCTTCTTTGACTCTGGTTTTCTATGCATCCTCCACTCCCGTTGCCCAACCAATGGTGATGGAGACTTAAACCACCTTGATCTTATTCTTTGGAACACCCTTCTTAAACTTGTCTGCCTTTCCATCTCTCTTTCTCTCCATCTTCTAAAACTTGTCAAAGCCCACCAATTGACCAAACATTCGATCACCCCTCTTTCCATCTCTCATTTCTTGGTTTGATATCTATTTCATTGTACTTATTTGTGAAATGTCTTGCGATGTTTCTTTACATTAATTAAAGGTGTTATAAATGCAAGTTGTCATTGAACCTCAACACTATAGTTGTCTGCAATATTGGTATATTTTTCCTAGTGCTACCTCTTCCATGTATCCTCAGTGTGTTAAAACAGTATACAGAGTCCATTGCTACAAATTAGTCATTCGTGATTTGGCTAATATCTTCTGTTAACGCGTGTTTACAGATACTCCTGTTTAGTGTTAGAAATCCTATAGTGAGTCACAGTAATAAATATCAATGCATGTAGTTTATCTGGTATAAAACACCTTGTCAAAACTCAAGTTTAGTTATTTGTGCATTACTAATTGACCTATGTAAAGGATAGGGTGAAACATATTTATTTTCATTTGCATTTAATTTTTTAAGCTCTTCACTATCAATGTTATATGTCCTGCACTGGCTTCTTAGTGGATCATGACCCACCCCAGTGCTTACCAGTTGAAATCCAACTTGATCCCCCGATGAGCCATTGAGAAATGTTCTATTTTTGCTGTATAAAGTAGCACATTTGTCATGTGGAAATGAGCAGTCCTTCCTACAAAGGTAGAATAGATACTCACTGTGGGGCATACACAAGACAAAACAAGATCATGTACTCCCTTCAGCTTGATGAGACATTCTCATGTGTGCACTAGTGTTGTTTCACAGTCTTGCCAGAAAGCACCTAGGGGTTTCACCTGTACAATGGGAGCACTTCACTTCAGGCAATTAAAACAACAAACATTCATGCCCCTCTGCACCACCATCTGTTGATAAATCTCCTTTAACCTACCAAACCCAGTGATCTACAGCACCCCAACCCATCTACTTTCTGCACGCACTGACTTTCTTTAATGCCTTCTTCAGTACCTCTTATTGTCCAAATTGGAATCATGACCGTATTATCTTGTGTTGCATTGGAGTGATAAATACTTTTAATTTCCTACATTGTGAATTGTCATTTAAAGTTGCCAGGCACTTCCTTACTGGGATGGAATTAATAATTGGAGGGAGAATCAATCCCAGGCAGCTCTTGCACACCACCTAGCAGTCAGATAAAGAGTGCCATTGATTGAGGCCTGGGAACAGGTTACTTGCCCTTTATCTTGGTCAACATGGTCATAAGGCAGAGGCAGACCACTAAAGGAAAGGGATACAACATATACATTGAAAACTAAACTCAGTTGGCAGGAGGTGTCTGCATGAGGAAGTTTTCAACAAAAAATCTTCTCCCCCTACGGTAGTGTTCAGCCCTGCAGTGTTTTCTACAGACTGTTAACAACCCTAGTGTCCTGTTTGATCCTGAGCTGAGCTTCCGACCCCACATCCTTTCCATTGCAAAGAGTGAACACTTTTACCTCCAACTACATTATCCACCTCCGCCCCATGCTTTGCCCCACATTATCTCTATAACCTTCTCCAGCACTGCAATCCTCCAATTATGGCCTCTTGCACATCCCCCACTCTCTCTGCTCCACCATTGGCTGCCGTGCCTTCAGCCGTCTAGGCCCTACATTCTCGAATTCTCCCCACCTTTTCACCTCCCGTTCTTCCTATAAGGTCCTCCTTAAAACCCACTCTTTGACCAAACTTCTTGTCACCTCTCCTAGTATCAATTCTTTTAGTTAGGTATCGATTTTTGCCTGATTACACTTCTGTGAAGTGCCTTGGGATGTTTCTCCACACAATATAAGTGCAAGTTGTTCTTGTTTGGGAGATGAGGGCAAAAAAGCTGAGAAATAAAACCTGAAAAAGTAGTGATGTGATGAAATTTGAGGAAAAAAAACCTAGCCATTTTGAGTTTTGTTTAATCACACTGTAGACTTCTAAATTAGAAGGTGCATTTTCATAAATATAACTAAAGGTTTACGTGAATCTTCTGCTTAATTAATTCTCATTTCTTTCTAGATGCAGGTAACATTGCAGATGTGTACCTAGAGGGGAAGGACCAGCTGGGTGGCTGGTTTCAGTCCTCTCTGCTCACCAGCGTAGCAGTTGAGAAACAGGTTCCGTATAGGTTAGTGTTTAATAGCTCACATTAGTCAATAATAACCAATTTATGTAATCCTTCGTATAAGTTGAAATTTTTTGTAATTTTCTTTCCTTCTCTGAATACTGCAGGGTTGGCACAGGGCACATTGAATTTTTCAAATCATTTTGGTAAATTTGTATCTGCCATGCCAAGCCTAAATAAGTGCTCACCTTCAGTTATAGAAATAAGATGATCTGTTTTCCTTTGTACTTGTCTATATAACCCAAGCTGGGTGATTTGGATTTCTAGTAATTGCTGTCCAAGCTGCTGCCAATTGGTCACCTGGAGATGTTCTAATACATAAGATATGTGAGCTTGTTTTGCAAATAATTTTCACCTCTTCCTTAACCCAACTGTGTGGTGGTGCTTCCCACTACTTAATGCTTAATCTCTGTGCTACTTTTATTGCAGAATGAATTGTCCCAAAGTGGATTGTTAAGTTTAATAAGTTGAGGCTGGAATTCAAACTGGGGTCACTGGCATTATTACTAGAGCTACCAAACTGCAATCCTTCCAGTTTTTCTTTACATATCCTGCACCCTCTCTTTCCAGTGTTTTTTATACACCTTGCCAGTTGTCTTCCTCCCTCCTTTCAGGGCTATGTATCTCCTGCATCTGCAAAAGCAAGATGGCCATTCTGTTCTTGGCCACTCTCGTTATTACTCCTAGCTGGCTGCCAGGAGCTTTGTAATGGGCTTGGTGGAGGCTGCCCACCTGTCTGTCCATTTTTTTTGTTTTTGGCCTTTCTCGGTCAACATTATGACCTACCTGAGTTGGATTGTTTAAAATTTGGCTAAACTGTGGGTACTTTTGTGCAAGGAACATGCGTCCACTAGGAACTAAATTGAGAGCACCAGTTTTGTTACACATAGGGCATTTACAGCTTGGCTGGGTTCAACTCTAAATTCAAGAGGTGATGAGATGAGTTGTAGATTCACTGTAGAACCTGGTGCCCTTCTGTTGTCCACAGCTTGATTAAATATTGCTTAATTTTGTATATATTGGCCCGGATTTTGTGGTGGGTAATGGCGGCGAACTGTCAGCATTTGCAGTCATTACCCTTCTGAAACTGACTGCAACTTCAGGATTTAGTGCATGCGCATCTAAAAGCGGAAATCCTGACAGCTCCAACACAGGCTGCACTGTGGACAGCCCCACCCCATAGCCGGAAATCAGTGGAACTGATGAAAACTTAAGCTTTTCCATGCTAATATCGCTGTTAAATACCTCATTAAATGTTAAGCCTTGTTGGAATAGGTATAACTGGGGTTTTACAGTGTATTGACTGCTAAACAACCATTCTGGTCCTGAAAACTACTTGAACAAACTTTTTTTAAATTTTTTTTTAATGATATTTCAGCTTCTACCTTATCCCAATTTTTATTTTGTTCTCTATAACATTAAAAAAAAGTGAGGATAAAAGCTGCTTTTTATTTCTTGGTTTGCTGTCTGAGAATTCTTCAGTGTGATTGGCTGCTTAGACACCTTGATGACATCACCACTGCATCGCACTAGGAACCCCCTATTCACAGCGCTACAATCAATTACACGTCGAGAAACTTCAAGTTTTCGCCACAGAGATTGCAAAATCTCTGGGCAGCTTTCTTCAAGTTCAGCAGCAAGTTCCTTCGCTTCGCTGATGACTGCAAATTATGGGACATTAAGTGCATTGCGATGTTTTTTAAAAAAATTCTTGGTTTCAAACTGTACAGGAAATATATAAAAGAATAGTTTCTGGAGTCTTCGAGAAGTGGAACAAAAGTTATTTTGTGATTTTAAAAAAAAAACTGTCTAAATGATTTGTCTTAATGGTATTTATGAGAGTTTAAATGCCTATGTTTATAAAACATTGCTATCTTACAAAACAACTTAATATAAGTATCCAATTTGGAAGATTTACATAGTAAATCCTGCCATTACACCATTTAAGAAAATTATGCAGTAATAAAAAAAACTTATACTGGTGATAGACAGATTTTTGTTTAGTAAACTTTAATTATTTTATTGCCAGAAACCTGGTAATCCATGGTTTTACTCTCAACGAAACTGGTGAGAAAATGTCCAAATCCTTGGGAAATGTGGTGGATCCAGATATTGTTATTAATGGAGGACAAGTAAGTCTTTATTTTGTTTCACCTCCCACTCCGAAAAAAGTACTCTTTTAAGGTTTCATACTATTTGCAATTGGTTATTAAAGGTGGATAGGATATCTGCATCTAACTGTATGAAAGTGGTTGAGTATGACTTGCCATTTTATTTTTGGGTTTTGCATTCCTTCACATAACCTGCTCACTGGTGCTTAGTTCATATTCTGCCAGAGCCACTCCGTTCCAGGCTTCAGCACATCCTTGGACGCAAGACCTGAACGCCAGAGGAGAGGTTGAAAGTATCTTTCCTCAACATCAAGGCAGCGACTGAGTATGGCACCAAAGGATTCCAGAAAAACGGAGGTCGGTGAAGATCATTGGATAAACCTTCCAGTGGCTGGAATGATATAAAGGAATATAGTAGATTGTCAAAGTTCAGTTATAACAGCCCCCAGGACATTGCTGAAGGAGTTCCTCAGAAAACTGTCCCTCCATTATTAAGTTAAAGAGTGGGGCTCTTTGCTGACATTGCCACAATGTTCTGTTCCATTCACAACTCCTCCAGTAACATAGCAGCCCATGTTAGCTTACATCAAGGCCAGGGTAACATCCAGGCTTGTGCTGACGAGAGGCAGGCAACATTCATGCCAGGTATTGAACAAGAGAAAGCCCAGCCATCTTCCCCCTAACCTTCAACAGCACCATTAACATCTTGGGGGACACCATTAACCAGAAGGTTAGCTAGACCAGCCATATCAACACTGGCTACAATTGCAGGGTAGAGGCTAGATACTTGGTGATGAATGGCCCATCTCCAGCTGCCTCAGCCCCAGCATACGAGGCTTAAATTAGGAATGTGATGGAATACTTGCCATTCGCCTAGATAGGTGCAACTGCAACTAAACTCAAGAAGCTCAACACAATCCCAGACAGAACAGTTTGTGGGATTTGCCCCCATGCTACCAGACTCAATATCCACTCTCCATCGCAGTGCACTGAGGCTGTAGCATGTGCGATCTATAAGATGCACTGCAGTAATACACAAAGGTTGTCTCGTCAGCACCTACTTCCCTTGCAACCTCTAGAATCATAGAATGGTTACAGCACAGAAGGAGGCCATTTGGCCAGTTGAGCCCATGCCGGCTCTCTGGAAGAGCACTTCAGCTAGTCCCACTCCCTGCCTTTTCCCTGTAGCCCTGCAAATTTTTTCCTTCAGGTACTTATCTAATTCCCTTTTGAAAACCACAATTGAATCTGCCTCCACCACCCTTTCAGGTAGTGCATTCCAGATCATAACCACTCGTTGCATAAAAATGTTTTTCCTCATTTCACCTTTGGTTCTTCTGCCAGTCACCTTAACAGTGTCCTCTGGTTCTTGACCCTTCTGCCAATGGGAACAGTTTCTCTCTCTCTACTGTCTAAACCCCTCATGATTTTGAACACCTCTATCAAATCTCCTCTCAACCTTCCCTGCTCTAAGGAGAACAACTTCTGCTTCTCCAGTCTATCCACTTAACTGAAGTCCCCCATCCCTGGAACCATTCTTGTAAATCTTTTCTGCACCCTCTTTAAGGCCTTCACATTCTTCCTAAAGTGCGGTGCCCAGAATTGGACACAATACTCTATACCTCTATTTATAAAGCCCAGGATCCCGTATGCTTTTTTAACTGCTTTCTCAACCTGCCCTGCCACCTTCAACGATTTGTGCACATATACCCCCGGTCTCTCTGTTCATGCACCCCCTTTAGAATTGTACCCTTTCGTTTATATAGCCTATCCGCGTTCTTCCTACCAAAATGTATCACTTCGCACTTCTCTGCATTTAAATTTCATCTGCCACGTGTCCGCCCATTCCACCAGCCTGTATATGTCCTCTTGAAGTCTTATCACTATCCTCCTCACTGTTCACTATACTTCCAAGTTTTGTGTCATCTGCAAATTTTGAAATTGTGCCTTGTACACCCAAGTCTAAGTCATTAATATATATCAAGAAAAGCAGTGGTCATAGTACCATCCTCCAATCCAAAAAAACAACCATTGACCACTAATCTCTGTTTCCTGTCACTTCGCCAATTTCACATCCATGCTGCCACTGTCCCTTTTATTCCATGGGCTTCAACTTTACTGGCAAGCCCATTTGGTGACACTTTATCAAACGCCTCCTCTACCACAGAGAAGAACAAGAGCAGCAATGTTACAGAAACCTCCACGTTGCCCTTTAAGTCACACACAATCCTGACTAAACATATATTGCCGTTCTTTTATCGTCATTAATTCAATATTATGGAATTCCCTACTTCGCACTGTTGTGGGAATCCATCAGTGCAGGACTGCAGAGGTTCAAGGAGAAGAACCACCACCACCTTCTCAGGGAAACTTGAAATAGGCAATAAATGTACCTTTGCCAGCATTTTCCACATTGAGAAAAAAGTAAGTAAAAATTAACGTTTCTGTATATGCAAAATCTGTTGATGGGAAATTTGGTTAGAGTTTTAAAAGTTAAACGTTCTACAACAAACAACCCAATTTTCTAAAAAAAAATTGCAAATTTAAGATAACAGTTTTTACAGGGTATTGATATGTTGAGATGAAGCTGAAGTAGTTTATTAGCATCATCTCAATTATGTTTTGCTACTTTGGGCCACGCACTGCCCTATATATGTAGTACAGTAATGTAGTTGTTTCTTACCTTTTTCAGGCTGTTAATGTGCTGGTATATTGAAGTATGCCTGTGCTGAAGTTTCAATTGGGTGGCAGGCTCCTGCTTATGTATGACACAAATAGGTTGGAAGTGATGCTATGTTAAGTGATTAGACAAATATTGGGATTTATTATGAAGTGAGGAAGAGCAATAGCTTCTGTATATATAATAAACTTCTATTGGATTGATATGTTGAATGCATGAATGTTACATACACAGACATTTATAGCAATTTTATCTTTTAGCACAGAGCGACTAAGATAAAATAGTATTTTCCAAATTTATTCTGCATACTTTTTTTAATATATTCTTTAAATATGGAAGATTCCTTGTATATTCAAAAGGAATGTGTTCTCTTCGGCAGTCTTCTTAGGCAGTCCCTCGGATGACTTGCTTCCACACTAAAAATGAGTTCTCAAGTGACTGATGTGTCCAATGCGGGACCTACAGTCTCTGTCACAGGTGGGGCAGATGGTGGTTGAAGGGGGGGGGGCGGGGGGGTGCTTGGCTTCCGCTTGCTCTCGGCGAAGAGACTCGAGATGTTTGGTGCCTTCCCGGATGCTTCTCCTCCACTTTGTGCAGTCTTGGGCCAAGTGTCGGTGGGGATGTTGCACTTTTTCAAGGAGGCTTTGAGGGTGTCCTTGAAGCATTTCCTCTACCCACCTGGGGCTCTCTTGCCATGTCGGAGCTCCGAGTAGAGCGCTTGTTTTGGGAGTCTCCTATCGGGCATGCGGACGATGTGACCCGTCCATTGGAGCTGATCGAAAGTGGTCAAAGCTTCGATGCTGGAAATGTTGGCCTGAGTGAGAACATTGACATTCAAAAGGAATGTGTGTTACATATCCCTCTCTCTCACTTTGGATAATGTTAACGGGTGTTAACGCTAAGGCTGAAAATAATTTTCCTCATAGTATTTTGAGTTATAACCTCAGTTAAAGATGGTTCTTAATCGTACGACCTCTTGATAAGTGAATGCAAATTATGAATTAATTGATGTGCATTTGTTTGCCCTCAAGGAAGTTATGATGTTGTTTACTATGTGTGGTGCATTACAATGGCCAAAACATTTATTTTCATACAACCAATTGTTTATTAGGTATTATAGAGATGATCAAATAATTTATTAATTGCATATGTTCTTCTTGTTCTGAAATGCCAATTATATTCAGTGAAATTGTTTACTTTTATATAGGATCCAAACCAAGACCCACCCTATGGAGCAGATGTTCTTCGCTGGTGGGTAGCAGAATCCAATGTTTTCACAGAGGTGTTAATTGGACAAAATATACTGCAGGCAGCAAGAGATGACGTCTTTAAGGTGAAAACTGAGAAAAATGAACTCGGAATTTCTTTTTTCTTATTGACTCTTAGATATGCATAACTCCCATTGTCGGCCACAGATCTGTTGTATTCATAAAAATGTTATTGTTTGAATTTACGTATAATGAAGCCTTTTTATTCAATTGAAGCACCATGCGGCAGTTTCAACTCTGGCTGAGTGACAGACAATTGATTAAAGTGTTGCACTGGAAATCTGATAGATTTGCACAGTGGTACTGCACATTGGAGCACTATTGGCTGTGCCGTGGAGTATTAGGATGCAGGTTCAATCTTCACTATGCATGGTTTTCAATCTGGACTGCATTGTGTGGGTAGGTGATAGGCAGGAAGCCACTGCACACCCTGCAGGTGGAAGTAAAAATTGGATTGATGTACTGTCACCAGGTTGCTATTGTGCATCTCCTGGCAGCCAGTTAAAGTGAGGTCTGAAGGCTGGCAGCCCATCTATCCTATTGGCAGCAGAGGGACCTGAAAACACTGGGGAGAATATTAAGGGTGTATACCTTTCATTGGACAGTAAATATTCTCAGAAAAAAATCAAAACCGTTTGTGAACAGAACAATATTTAGCAGGCCTCTGTAGACAAAGAAGAAAGCTGCTTTGTTAAGTTAACATGAAAATGGCATTTGTTACATTTTGAAAAGACATGCAAAAACAAGCAGGTGATGAGGATTTGGGAAGTAAATCTTCATTTCCACTGGTTAATGAATTAGTAGCGAGAGAGTATAAACTCAGAATTAGAACTAAAACATCAAGAATGTAAAAAAAAAAACACGCAGGATTATTAAAATATGGAATGCTTCACTCAAATGTCTAATAATGCTGTGTCAATCACAACATTACATAAACACTCAAAAGAAAAATATTAAAGGGTACAGCAAGCAAAAGAGAAGGGTAGTGGGATTAGATAACTCTGGGGGAGCTATCATCTGTCATGGTGGGCCGAATGGCTTGCTTTACTTAAATGTCAGTGATTTATATAATTTGCTATGAATTAAAAAACCTACCTAATGGTTAGATGGAGAGTGGAGAGAGAAAGGAAGTTTCTTGGTGAACTAAAAAAAATCAGATCCATCTTTTTCAAATTGAGCTTTATTCCAAACAAGTACAAAATTTACCTGTTTCTGATTGTAAAATTTTGAGGAGGAAAATATCTGGGAATTAGACAAATCAGATCTTATAAGTCCCATTCAACCTGTGTTTATAAAATTAAAATAATATGGTGCATTAAGCAGAGATTGTGTGAACATTGCACCAGTAAAGTGTTTCACTTATAATGTGAATCAGGGAAATTTTGTTACTCCTGGTCATTATTTTGAAGTTCGCAGTGACTTATTTAGAAGTGTCTAACACACCTTAATTTAGAATAGCCAGAAACCTGCCACTCCTCGAGCACATTGGTGCTCTTAATTTATGGCAAAGACCATCCTGCCTTGTTGCCTGGCGAAGAGAAACTCGGGAAGCTTCTAATTTATACAATGAATTTATCTTCTGTTTTCTCAGTTACGGAATACATTACGCTTTATGTTGGGGAACCTTTGTCATTTTGATCCTCAAACCGATGCAGTTCCAAGTGAACAAATGCTAATTGTGGATCAGTATATGCTTCATCTCCTTCAAGATTATAGTACCAAGGTAACAGCACCAGAAATATATTTTTATCATTTTTAAGGCACTAAATAACATTTTCCCCAAAAAAAGCACAACTGTACTTATTGTGAAATATTTTAAATAAATAATTCCCCCATTGATGTCACAAAAATGCAATGAACCATTGAAAATAACAATGAATATATTAATCTTTTAAAAATAAATAAATAAATAAACAAAATGATTGCACTTATTTGTAATTTCATGGTACTGAAACCAGAATGAAACCAGTCTCGTGGAACACCATGTGTGTGAACAGGTTAAAACTATTGGTGCCAGGTTTACTGATTGTATGAGAATCATTGATTTAATTGTAAATATCTTGTCTCTACTCTCAAGGACTGCCTGATCTCCACTGCACTATCATGGCAGAAAAGGAACCTAGCTGTGATTTTGAAATACATATATTTCAGACCACGTGTGGGAACAGTCTGGATTCCAGCAGTAGAAGGGCAGATTGCTAACTCACTGTGCCGCCCAACTTCTCTTTTTCAATTCCTTTTTTTTGTATGAATATTGCTGGCATGTACCAGAGGGAGAAAGTAATTGGGTCAGATTCTGAATGATTAACATAGTTTAAAGTTTTTGGGCTTTTTGTGAGTATAAGTTTGTGACTCTGGTCTACAAAAGTAGATTATCAAAACTACCTGAACAGAAAGGAACAACTTAAACAGGCCAGAAATGTCATGTTCATCAGTGGCAGATTTTAATTTAGGTTATTACTTTAGCTTTCTGTTTCTGTTTTTAGGTAGCTGAAATGTGTACATTTTGCAACAAACTGTTTTTTGCCTACAAGATATTTGTTTTTTTTTTACATCTTTTTCAGGTTACAGCAGCTTATACACAGTATGATTTTGGAAAAGTTATTCGCCTTATGTTGGCATTTATTAACAGAGAACTCTCTAACTTCTACTTCAGCATCATCAAAGATCGGTTAGTATAATATCCATAATTGCAATACATGCAGTTGATTTGCAAACTCAAAACGAAAAGCCATTGTTTATTACGTATTTTAAATGTCTTCCAAATCAGGCCAAACAATTAAAACAAAACACTTGACGGTAACAATATCTTAAGAACAGAACTAATGTATAGTTTTCATTTTTAAAAAATTTATTTTCGGGTGTGGACCATGCTGCAAAACCTCTATTTACTGCCTATCTGCAGTTGCCCTGAGAAGGCAGTGGTGGGCCTTCTCCTTGAACTGCCACAGCCCTTGTGCAGTGGCACTGCCACAGTGATAAGTAGGGAATTGCAGGATATTAACGCAATGATGAGTGAACGGTGATATATGTCCGTGTCAGGGTGGTGTGTGACTTGGAGATGATAGTATTCCCACAACATTTTCTCAAGCCCTTCTTGGTTTTAGAGGTTGCAGGTGAGGAGGGGAAGTGCTGTCAAATTGCTGTAGTACGTCCTATAGATCATATATGCTGCAGCCACAGCGCACTGGTGGTGGATATTCAGTCCATTGTCAGGGGCACCAATCAAGAAAATGGCTCTGTCCTGGATGGTGTTGAGCTTCTTGATGCTGAGTATTCCATCACACTCCTGACTTGAGCCTTGTAGATGGTGGCAAGGCTTTAAGGGGCCAGGAAGTGAGCCACTCATTGCAGAGTACCCAGCCTCTGTCCTGCTCTTGTAGCCACAGTGTTGATATGGCTGGTCTAGTTTAGTCTCTGGTCAGTGGTGATCTCCACGATAGTGTTCCTGTTGAAAGTTAGAGGAGGTGGCTGGGCTTTCTCTTCAGTACCTGGTGTTTATGTGGCATGAAGGTTACCTGTCAGTCTTCAGCCCAAGCCTGGATGGTAACAAGGTCTTGCTGTAGGTTGGCATGGGCTGCTTCATTAACAGAGGAGTTGTGAATGGAGCTGATTTGGATTTTTATAGTCCTGTTGGAGTTATTAGAGTGTACCTGTCTAAACAATGTTTTATTAAAATTGCAGATTATACTGTGAAGATGAGAAACACCCCAAGCGTCTATCATGTCAAACAATTTTAGCTGAAGCATTAGACGTAATCACACGTTCTGTAGCCCCAATCCTCCCTCATCTTGCAGAGGAGGTATTCCAGCACCTATCATACAAAAAAGGTAGCATTTCTTTAATGCTGTTATTTGCATTTAGTAATATAAAATTATTTTTTTGTGATTCAAAATACATTGAATGCTTATTCAAATCAAGAATAGGCAATAAATCTCTGATGATGTTTCTTGGTTATCTTTCAGAGCCTCTGAGTGTGTTTCGCACTGGCTGGATAAAGACCAGTTCTGTTTGGAAGAAGCCTGGTGTAGTGGAGGCTATTGAGGGTGCTTGTGCATTGAGAGATAGCTTCTTGAGCTCTGTCCCTGGCAAAAGCACAACTGAGTATGATGTAACCATTATCATTGAGCCTAGTCTGCTGTTTGAGCTGATGGAGGTAATTCCAGCCAACTTTGGAGGAAATCTTGTGATAATTTATATAAATTTAGTTTTTTCAATTGTTTTATTATTGAGAAGAGAAATTGGACATTGTTACATCTATTTTTGGGTGAGAAATGAGCGTAACCGAGGCAAATTTCGGATCAGGATCTCCCACGCCCGATTTCCTGTGAAAGTTTGGTTTGGGCGACTTTTAGTCCACCTGGTTGGGCGCATGTACAAATATATGTACAGTGACTGACGAGAAAAGACCCTCTGGTCCATCCATCATGTCCCACACAACTGTGTGCATCACAATATATAGACTCTGCACCCCACCCAAAACCGTGAGTAGTAGTGCTGGTCTTATAAAATATTCAAATCGGTGTGCTACACCTGTTGAATTGTGGAGCTGTAGGAAATGGAGCAGCAGCAAGGAAAACAGTAGAGACCTGCAACTACAGGGGCGAAGGACGGCGTGGCGCAGAAGCCCTTATACCACACGGGTCTTCTGAAACAGAATGTCCTACCTCCAACTCAGTGAGGAGCAGCCCTCACCAGGACATGCTCAGCACTGCCTCGTAGAATCATAGAAATTTCCGGCACAGAAGGAGGCCATTCGGCCCATCGTGTCTGTGCTGGTTGAAAAAGAGCTATGCAGCCTAATCCCACTTTCCAGTTCTTGGTCCGTAGCCCTGTAGGTTAGGGCACTTCAAGTGCATATCCTATACTTTTTAAATGCTTTGAGGGTTTCTGCCTCCACCACCCTTTCAGGCAGTGAGTTCCAGACCCCCAGCACCCTCTGGGTGAAAAAAGTTCTCCTCAACTCCCCTCTAATCCTTCTACCAATTACTTTAAATCTATGCCCCCTGGTTATTGACCTCTCTGCTAGGGGAAATAGGTCCTTTCTATCCACTCTATCTAGGCCCCTCACAATTTTATACACCTCTGCCCTCTGCCTCCTCTGTTCCAAAGAAAACAACCCCAGCCTATCCAATCTTTCCTCGTAGCTAAAATTCTCCAGACCTGGCACCATGCTCGTAAATCTCCTCTTTACCCTCTCTAGTACAATCAAATCTTTCCTGTAATGTGGTGACCAGAACTGCACGCAGTACTCTAGCTGTGGCCTAACTAGTGTTTTATACAGTTCAAGCATAACCCCCCTGCTCTTCTATTCTATGCCTCGGCTAATGAAGGAAAGTATCTGTTTGCCTTCTTAACCACCTTATCTACCTGTCCTGCTACCTTCAGGGATCTGTGGACATGCACTCTTAAGGTCCCTCTGTTCCTCTACACTTCTCAATATCCTACCATTTATTGTGTATTCCCATGCCGCCTTATCCCTCCCCAAATAAATTAACTCACACTTCTCCAGACTGAATTCCATTTGCCACTTTTCTACCCACCTTACCAGTCCATTGATATCTTCCTGCAATCTGCAGCTATCTTCCTGCAATCTGCAGCTTTCTTCCTCACTATCAACCACACGGCCAATTTTTGTATCATCGGCAAACTTCTTAATCATGCCCCCTACATTCATGTCTAAATCATTGATTTATACCACAAAAAGCAAGGGAGCCAGCACGGAGCCCTGTGGAACCCCACTGGAAACAGCCTCACAGTCACAAAAGTACCGGTTGACCATTACCCTTTGCTTCCAGCCACTGAGCCAATTTTGGATCCAACTTGCCACTTTCCCTTGGATCCCATGGGATTTACTTTTCTGACCCGTCCGTCATGTGGGACCTTGTCAAAAGCCTTTCGAAAATCCATTTAGACTATGTCAAACGCGCTACGCTCATCGACCCTCCTTGTTACCTCCTCAAAATTCGATCAAGTTAGTCAGACACAACCTTCCCTTAACAAATCTATGCTGATGATTAATCCATGCCTTTCTAAATAACTATTAATACTGTCCCTCAGAATTTTTTCCAATAATTTGTCCACCACCAAGGCTGTAATTACTCGGTCTCTCCCTTTCTAAACAAATGTACAATGGTAGCAGTTCTCCAGTCCTCTGGCACCACACCTGTAGCCAGAGAGGATTGGAAAATGATGGTCAGAGCCTTCACTATTTCCTCACTTGCTTCTTGTAACAGCCTGGGATACATTTCATCCAGGCCTGGCAACTTATCTACTTTCAAGGATGCTAAACCCTTTAATATTTCCTCTCACTGTTTATCTCATCTGATATTTCACACTCCTCCTCCCTCTCTTTTCTGTGAAGACAGACGCAAAGTATTCATTAAGAACCATGCCCACGTCTTCCGCCTCCACACAGGTTATCTTTTTGGTCTCTAATAGGCCCTGTACTTTCTTTAGTTATCCTCTTGCTCTTTATGTATTTACAAAACATCTTTGGGTTTTCCTTGATTTTCCTTGCCAATATTTTTTCATGCCCTCTCTCTGCTTTCCTAATTTCCTTTTTAATTTCACCCTGCACTTTCTATACTCCTCTAGGCTTTCTGCAGTATTTAGCTCTCGGTGTCTGACATAAGCTTCCCTATTTTGCCTTATCCTACCCTGTATGCCCCATGACATCCAGGGGACTCTAGATTTGGGAGTCCCACCCTTCTTTGTGGGAACGTATTTGCTCTGAACCCTCACTAATACCACCTTGAATGCCTCCCACTGTTCTGACACTGATTTACCTTCCAGTAGCTGTTTCCAGTTCACTTTTGCTAAATCACATCTCAGCTTAGTAAAATTGACCTTTCCCCAATCGAGAACGTTTACTCCTTATCTTTGTCATTTCCCATAACTACACTAAATCTAACTGAATTATGATCACTACCACCAAAATGCTCGCCCACTTCCATCTGCCCAGCTTCATTGCCCCTTTCTTGTTGGGCTAGCTCCATACAGGCTGAAAAAGTTCTCCTAAATGCATTTTAAGAATTCTGTGCCCTCTATACCTTTTACATTGACTCCCAGTTAATATTAGGGTCGTTGAAATCCCCTACTATTACTGCCCTATTGTTTTTGCACTTCAGAAATTTGCCTACATATTTGCTCTTCTATCTCCCTCTGACTATTTGGGAGGTCTATAGTACACTCCCAGCAGTGTGATTGCCCCCTTTTGTTCAGTTCAACCCATATGGCCTCATTTGATGATCCTTCTAACATATCATCCTTCCTCACAGCTGTAATTGTTTCTTTAACCAATATTGCGACCCCCTCCCCTCCCCTCCTTTTTTATCCCCCTCTGCTTATGGCTGTAAAGGTCACAGTGACCCTGAATTTCTATGCCTCAGGGTTATTCCAGCCTGCAACAGGTGACTTAAGTAACACAAGTCAATTTTCATGCCATTGCTGCATAAGCCAAGTCACAGATGCCCTCTTTGACAAGCAGAACCATTTTATCACCTTTCCTATGGAGGCAGCTAAACAAGAGAGCTTTGGGTTTCCCACAGCTACAGGGAATTATTGTTTGCGCACATTTCCCTGTGACTCCATGTGAAGACCCCTGGCATTTTCGTTAATAGGAAGGGCTTCCAACTCTGAATGTGTAGCTTGTGTGTGATCAGAGGCAGCCGATCATGCAGGTCTGTGCCTTTGTTCTACACCAGTCCTTAATCCCCCAGACCTTAATCCCCCAGACCATCAAAGTAGCTATCTTTACTAAATCTTCATTAAAGAGAAGCTGATTTATCTCTAAGGCAATGGCCACCCCATCCTGAAATTTAGAAGCCCGGTACAACGTCCATTTTAATCCCTTCCAAAATGCTCACAGGCATAGCGAGCCCAAATTTCTGTATTTGTCAGTCATGGATTTTGGTAGATCTCATCAACTAGCATGCAATGTTTCTAATCTGTTCAGTTCTACAACATTTTTTATTTGAGTGATCCACATAGCTATTTTGTTGTACCCAAGAAATCAAAAAGATTAGCGATCACTGGTAAGGTTTTTAAGCGAATCACAAGCATGTTGCACAACCAGTGGACCATGGAATGGTGTAACGTGTGCTTATGGTCACTGTCTCTCCACACTGCTGAACTTTACTATGGGAGAGAATTGCCAATGGACCATTATTGTGCACCTTCTGGTTAACAAATTGCACGCCATCAGTTGATGCATGGTCCAGAATGTACCCCTACTGACTGCAACAAATACCATGGGAACAAGTGCATGTTCTATTTTAAAATATCTTCAAAGGTCCATTTTTGTAAATATGTTGGCATATAGCCCATTCTTGCACATAATGAGAACAGGGTTTTTGGATCCAATTTGGTGTATAAGAGACTGCATCTCCTGTTGGAGGATGGCACTCAATATTCTAAGTTTACCTGTTTCTTGCCTCAAGCGCCTGCAGGATGAGCAAACATCCAGTACTTCACAACTGAATGAGCTAATGATGGCATCACACACAACGTTACTTACTAGTGTTCCTCGTGACCTGCCTGCAGATACAGATCTTATTGAAGGAAAGTTTGTCATCAATTTAGAAGGTAAACTAGCTTTATACAGTCACAGTTTCCTGTAATAGACCAGCATTTTTGAACCTTAAATTTCCCTTTAACTTTGTATAGATTTGAAGAAACTACTTGTTAGAACTAATAACTGGAAAGGTTAGATCAAGTTAGATGGGGAGTTTAGTGGGAATACACTCAATATAACTGACTCCACAGTATAATTCAAATAACAGACTAAACTGCAATTTTATCTTGTAAAAGTTCTTTTCCACACAGTAGATGGTATAAATTAGATGAAGAAATGATAAACTGCTGTTCACAGTAGAATAAACATATTTGCTCTCAACTAGCAGATTGCTATTCGGGTTAATTTTGAAACCGCTTAATCTGGAAATGTGGGCATGGAGTTGGTTCTGTACTGTGTTCATATTTCATAATTGGTTTTAACTTACATTAATTAACTTGAGCTCAAGTTAATTAATGTAAGTATTAGCTGCAACCAAGTTACAGCACCCTGTAATATTGAAGCTTGATTCAGTAGTTACTTCTTGCGCTAAATATTTAACAGATGTAACGATGTTTTTGTTTTGTGCATTATGGTGGAAATTTTGAATTCTTTTGAACAAGTATTGTGTTAAACATGAATTGTGCAATAAATTAAGCAAATAAAGTGGGAATTTGGTATTTGAAAAAGAAAATTGAATATCAGATCATTTAAAATTAATTGAAGAGGAATAGATTGTAGCATTACTAGAAACATGATCTTGAACGAGCCTAGCTGAAAAATGAATTGATGTTGAAACATTTCTGGATTAATGACTATACAAATTCTGCTCAGTTGTATGGTTAGGGTCATGAGCTCCTTAGTCAAATGCCTTGATGTTATGAATATTCATTAATTAATAAAAAAGGTGAAGGGGATGAAAAAATTGGACTGAACAAAAGGATGCTAAAAACATTAGATTTTCAAAACTAATTTCACAACTGAAATACAGAAACATGTTTGTGAATTCTTGTATGTAACTAGCAAATCTTTTATTGCCTGGCTTTGTAAATTCTGCTCCATTTAATGCAGCTAAAGTTTGTATTAGTCACAACACCCTATTTGATCATACTCCTCATTGCCTAAAGTGGTAATGGGGACATGGTCAGGAGAGGACATAAAATTGTTGTGACAAAGAAATAATAAATGGCAGGAACAGAACTGAAGGTAGAGAGCTGGGAGATCATGATTGCTCAAAGTCTTGGGTGATACCAAAATGATTTTTCCCTGCAGGAGGAACTGTTCTGTAAAGATTATAAGAATGAATGTTTTCATGGAAATGTAATTATTCCTAATTGCTTGACAGGTGGTGATATTATTGAGGAATCATCATATAAAGTAATTGTTCAATCGTCTGCCAAAGAAAGATGTCCTCGCTGCAAGAAACACACATCTGATTCCGTACTAACACCCTGCCCTCGTTGCTTGGAAACCATTGCTGGAAAGTGGAGCACTTAACTTATATGACAAGAGATGATGATTACTGTAAGCACTGAAGGAAATAGGGACACACAGGCTAATATGCAATGTAAAACTAGCTTTTACCACAAACGGCTAGTGCTACATATTTCATTTTCAGATCCCCCACCTCAGAGGTCTTGTGTTCTCTCCTTGAATAGTTCAGATTTTGGTAGGATTCTATCAAATCTACCATTTGAAAGTTATACAAATCATAGTTGTGGATTCACAGGGCTTTAATATAGCTGAATATTAAAGATCATTATACAGTAATATGCAGTTCCATTTGAAGCAAGCCTTTGGTTATTATAACATTACAACAGTGACTCCACTCCAAAACAAAGTACTTCATTGGTTGTAAAGCGCTTTGAGATGTCTGGTGGTCGTGAAAGATGCTATATAAATGTAAGTCTTTCTTTTGGTTGGTCAGCATTGCAGTGGAGGATGAAACTGGATCCTGATCATTTGCTTCAGATTATTTCCCAGTTGGAGGTTAGAGGGTTTAGTGATTCAGTATGTCTAGATAGGACATGTCTTGTTTTTGTAATATCTGCCTGATTGATAATTTTTAATTAAATTGTTAGAGCTTTAAACAACTTCACTACAGCTACTGTTGTAGAGGGAAGAACAATCCACTTGGGTAATTATATCAACCATTAAGTTAATTTCCAGTTTTCCCTGTCTGTAGTATTAGATAAGGAGAAAGTTTCTACATTTTTGCTTTATTGAATAACAAATGTTCCAAACTTGTATGTTATGATACAATCATGTCAGAAGCCCAAATTGATTAGGAAACAATGTACACCAAGTGACCATCTTAACAAAACTTAATGGGGGTCCACCCAATGGCTTTATTGCTCATCAGAGTACAGGTTGATAAGGAATTAAGTGGGATTGATGTAATAAATAAAATGAACATTTTTATACAAAATTAGGTTTTCGGGATTTAAGAAACTTTTGACATTGTTGTCTTTCTCATTGAATTTTACTTCTAAGTGAACGAGGATTTAATTAAACAGCAATAGCGGACTAAGAAAATGTAACATTTAGTGTACAATAATCAGTTTGTATAAAGTGTTTTTTGGGTCAGAGCCAGACCACCACTTATGGATTGACCTCAGCTATTGGATAGGTGTGGGTTCTGTATACAGGAAGCTATGGTTCTTGCACCCATTGTATGTCAGTGGGAGGGTTGCATTCTAAGAATGCTTTCTAAATCAGCTGTTGTACTAGTAGTGTGGTTTCCAAAGAGATACCTGTACCCAGACATGGGAAACAGACAGCCAACTCGATGGCTCTTGGGTTTTTTCTGTCTACCATCCTGGTAGTTGCATGATCAAACAATAATGGAGTTGCCTAATCATGGCAATTGTTCTCTATCAATTAGTCTACAACAGACCCAGGAGGCGAGTAAAACCCTCACTGGTTAGAAGCTTTAGGATCCATACTGTCAAAGCCACCTGTTCATCCCAAGCATGCTATGCGCTTACTGTATGCCATGTCTCAAATTACTCATCTACTGTATCCCAAAATATTCTGAAATTCATTTTCATTTGAATGAATCAACACAATCTGCATCCTTAGGTAACTGCTCCATAGATTTGGCACTCGCTCACTGAAATGATATTTCTGTACATGAGTTTTGAATTTATCCCAATTCAAGTGCAGGTGATGTCCTCTGGTTCTACTGTTTTTGATCATGGGCTATTATCTAGTTCCTTTAGAATCATGAACACGGCAACATGACCACTCAACCTTTTTTCCAGCGAGAACCTACCCAATTTACAAAATTGCTCATGCAGTCTCTCCATCCCCTCAATCTTAATTTTTGCTCTGTGGTGAAAGAAAATGTCAATTATCTCATGACTAGTTAATTTAGTGGAAAACAGCAAGTGGAATTTCAGACACCAGGCCCCAAACAATTCAGCCAGGATTGTCCACCCATTAAAATGAACTAGCAGATAATTTAGTTTCCAATAACAGTTGCATTAAAGCTATTTCAAATTGAACTTCCTACTTGCCTGCCAAGCCATCAAATAGTTTAGATAGCCTTTTGTTACCAAATATCAGTGCTTGATCTGGTAGAGCTTTAAAGGATGACCCCTCTTACACTAACCTTTGCCTTTAAATATTAGAGCAGAGATTGTTATTTTGAACGTTCCCTGTTCTGCACAGCCTTTTTTTTTAATGCACGGTATTTACAATGTAAAAGCCGGTGAGCAATCTGTGCGGGACCTGCGAGATTACTGCGCGGCCACACCATAGCGAGAACATTGGTCAATTGGGGGTTATTTGTAAGCATTAACTGCAAAGTCAGGTGTTACATCTCAGTACGGCAGTTTTTTGCTCCAGTTTATAGACACTGGGCCGGATATTCAGATCCATATGGGTGTGTACACACCTGTAGGGACATCGGAAATGCTGGTTTCAGGCATGCACAGCACATGTGCTGAAAGCCGGCATTTCCGATCTGTCAAGAATGCTCGACAGATCGGACGACTGCCCTAGAGAACGGCCTCTGCGGGCGGATAGTTCCGCTTTCTGGAGAACCTCCGCCCGCAGAAAACCCTTAGAATTCTTACGCCTGGTAAAGGCAGACGCAAGGCTTGCTTTTACCAGGATAAGAGTTGAAAAAAAAAATTTCCACTCATTTAAAAAAGTTTATTTTTAGCCCCATAAACTTTTTTCAATAAATTTGTTTAAAATATTTAATTTATTGTAATTTCAACTAATTTTAAAAAGGTGATTTTTTAAAACTACTTTTTTACTATTTTTTGGGGTGATCTCCATTCAGTTGACAGGTCTATTGTCAAGTGTATGAAGGGAGATTCCCTTCTATTGGCACCCCATGTGATCCTAGGGATGCTTGTGAACTGCCTGTGCCTCTGGGATACGTGGGCCCTGCGCACTGGGAGAGGCCCAAGATCAGAAGTATAGGCGCCTCGGGAGGCCTCCGATCGGAAAAGACGGCCCATTGTATTTATTACATTTCTCTCCAGTTGGACTTCAACCAAAAACACTTTCACAACAATGTTTAGTATTTGTTTTAAATAAACTAGCTCATAGCTTCCATGAAATATTTCACCTGTCACATACAGGCATTGCACTTTAAGTGGTACAAAAAGTAAATAACATTGAGTGCATAAACAAAAAGAAACTCAGCATGGGTTCAAGTGTTTTTATTTGGTTAATGAGCAATAATTTACAATCTTACACAGTTGGTTTATGCCCACTGATTATTGTGGAAATGTCAATGACTGTACACACATTACTGGTGTCTGATAACTGTTCATTTTGTTAACTTGTATAAATGCATATTGTTTGAGCAAAAAAATTGAGGGAACAAAAACTTGTCTTTACATTTAACAAAAACTCAAATTTTGCCTTTTGTTTTAGTGTGACAGAAGTTATGAACTAAGGCTTCATTAAATAGTCATCATTACTGTTCTTGGTGGATGGTTCAGGTTATGTACTGCTACAGAGAAAATATATTGCAAAATTCCTCTATCCTTCTTCAGCTCCAACAGTGGGATTAGAAACCACAGGTGTATGGCTTACTATAAATATCCAGAAAATAAGACCACACACTATGTAACTCATTCACTACATAATACCTTGTGATACAGATTTGCTTCAGTTGACATCTAGTCTGTATAGCTTTAGCAACACAACATGGTATCTTCTGAGACTGATGCCATCTTTTAGCAGTAAAATGGCATAGCGGAAGCAAAGCTTGCTGGTACATAAACATGGACATGCAAAATGCAGTTAGGCATTAGAATATCAAACATAACAGAAAACTAGAGTCTAACAGAACCCTTTCAGTACCCATCTATAACAATAACCATTCAAGAACATGATTATTTGTAACAGAAAATGGCTCATTTACAACAAAATGATCCAAGCTCTTCATGGCTTGTCAAGTTGGAGACCTACTTCAATAAAAATTGGCCAATTCTTGTCACAAAGGGGATATGGCTTTGACTGCTTCTAACAAATGAAGCACCAGGCTGTACTGCCCATGGTTTTCAGGTAAGAGTTCGATCACCTTGCTCACCAGTCTAGCTGTTGCTACCATTGGCACATCTGTGTTCTGAAGCTCCTGAGGATCCTGGAAATTGTACAAAACGTGATTAATAGAAGGCAAGAAGTTGGTCATACATAATACACCAATTATTTTAAATACTAGGAAAGGATTAGGTGATAGCAACCTTACAGGTAGAAAATCTGCAGAATCCAAGATTCCATGCTATTAATGTTAACCTGTTCCAGTTACTGCTCACCCATGTCAAGACCCACACAACCTCTTAGTTCTTCAATCATCTCTCATACATGTTCAGCAGGATGCTACTTACATTTTAAAGCCTTGCTCCACAAATAAATCACTACTGTAATATAAACATGGTCATTTACTGACACCTAGAATGGTAGATTGAGTCCCTGTACTTTGGGAAATACAGCAGTACATAATCAGTGGAAGAGGAGATAGTGCAGAGAGGTAACAGCTGCAGGAACTTTAACCTAGTAAGCCATTGGTACTGCCTGGTTACCAAAGCTAACCCAGGTAACCAAGAGCTGCAGCAATGATCTGGTGCTTGCTCATCTCCCTGGCATACCTTCTGTTGTCCCATATCACCACCACCACCACTAAGTCTTTCAAATACAGTAAGGGTTAAATGAAAATTGTTGCAATGCATATAAATAGAAATTGCAGAAAAAAATCTCAGATGAAAACAAAAAATACTGAGCTTTTCTTGCTCATTTCATATCGACAAGGAAAAAAAATAGCAAATTCAGCATAACAGACACTGAAGTGAGGAAAGTATTTTATTTAAATATTTTTGCATTAAATGGGAGGTTGTAATGAGACCGGCACATTTCTGAGAGCTAAAATGCTGTTGCACATTAAAAGAAAGTGTGTACAGGACCTACTCTTCCAATTCTGTGATTCCCCAGCATCTATCTTGTAAAAAAGTTAATACTGGCTTATGGAAATGGAGTTGTCCATTTGATAAAATGCAGTGGTTTAGTAAGAATTTGCATATATTTAGATGTGCTCAAGATGTTAAGATAAACTTGTATTTTATTTAAAATACCTGCTTGTACTACAATTATTTCAAATCAGTAAATTAGTTTTAGGAAATAACTTACCATATCAGCAGTTCAGTTTAATAGACTGCCACTAGCTTTCTGAATTTAAAGATGGCATCCATTGTTGGGAACTTATCAAACATTAAATTTGTAAAACTACATGGTACTTTTCTCCCCCATTGCAATTTTCCTTGTCCTCTCCTTCGTGAGAATTTACATATGAATACAGGATCTGTTGCAGACTTGGTAATCAGATACCTGAGCCAGGCAGTTCTGCAGGACATTTAAATGCCTGACCAGCCAATCTGGATGGATCGAGCTATCAATAGTGGCTAAATTGTTCCCACTAGGCTTTAAATAACCTGCAGCTAATGCCCTAATGGGTAGATGAGACTTCCTGTTGACAAGCAGCAGCAAGTGTGCCAGTATGCTTTGGACCAGTAAGCTGCACTGTTTCAGCTGGTTCATTTCGGGTTTACCTGTGCACGCACACAGGAATCCATAAATCTTGGCTCTGGCAATCTCTACCCAGGCTGTGTGCATCCCACATTGGGCAAACAGTCTACAGGCAGATTGCTCAGGAGCTCAATTCTGAAATTAAAACGTGATGGGTTTCCACATATATCTGCTACTGAAATGACTTTATAAAAAGTCAGTCCTTAAACATAAACCTCTCTTTTCATCAACTTCTGTATCACTTCAATTATTTAAGTTCAATCTGATATGGTTAATTCCCACCAGCAATTGCTTGAGAAATAAGGCATACACATGCTTTATTGCTGAAATGTCCCAAATCAACATTCAATTCTTATGTGACATGCTGATGACAATTAGCATATCTCTATCTCAGTTATAAACTTTCCTCAATATACTTGAATGAAGTAGTGAAATGCTGTATTGCAGTTCAGTCCATCAGCCAAAACCCATGCAAACGAGGAGACTAAACGCAGATTGGGTGATCGCTTTGCGGAACACCTCCGTTTAGTCCGTAAGCGTGACCTGGTTTCCGGTCGCCTGTCACTTTAATTCTCCTCTCCATCCTCGGCCTCTTGCACCGTTCCAACGAAGCTCAACGTAAGCGCGAGGAACAGCACCTCATCTTTCGAATAGGCACCAATACAGCCTTCTGGACTCAACATTGAGTTCAACAATTTCAGACTATAACCACTGCCCCTATTTTTTCACATGGCAGCTGTTGATGTTTCTGCCATTCCCACTTACACCTCTTCTAGACTCATCTTTGGTTTCTTTTCTTGTCCCATTACCATCTCCTTTTGCTTTGTACCATCATCCCTTTTGTTATTTAATCTCTCCTGCCTTCCACCCCATCATAGACTTTCCCTTTTGTTCTTTCCTCGCCTCTGCACCTGCTTAAAATCTGTTACATCTCTAACTTTTTCCAGTTCTGACGAAGGGTCATCGACCTGAAACGTTAACTGTTTCTCTCTCCACAGATGCTGCCTGACCTGCTGAGTATTTCCAGCATTTTGTTTCTATTTCAGACCAGTTCTTGGTTTTCCATGAGATTTTCTTAAAGCACATATGTGACACTGTTGTGCTGATTGCTACATTGCCTCAAGTTAGCTAATGCTTTAGATGATTACTATATATAAATAAAATAAATGAAAGTTGTTTTTAAACATTTAGCAATAAGGTTATACTGTAGCTACTTAAAAAGCTATGTTGCCGAGTTTGTCCCCATCCATTAGTAAGATAATTCTATAGTGAGAGTCTATTGAGTAAACAGTCAATACTTTAAATGTCACCTTTTATAATGCATAGGCTGCAATAATAATAATAATCTGGTTCTGGCAAAAAAAACTTACAGAACATTCATGGTTTCAAAGTCTTCATGCACAACAGTATTTAAATTTTTTTTTATTTTTTTTTACACAATGTGTCTTTGTTCTTTCAGCAATATATATTCTATCAACAAAAAGTTAATGTTAATACTCACCATGGCCTTAAGCCACGTGCACAACATTGGAGGGAGTCTGGCCAGCAGCTCCATGCCTTCCTTAGTTTGGGTATGAAGTAAAGCATATGCAAGTCTCTGCCCTGTCAGCACAAGCAACTGGGATGCTAGGACCTCTTGATCATGCACCTGGAGAAGGGCCTGAACAGATGACAAATGAAAATCAGGTCATACAGACGCTGACTGAAATCCTGTTACTTTAGTCAAACTAAAAAGTCTTGATTAGACAATATTCATCAAAAATGAGTTTTCCCCAAATTATTCTGGCATATCAAGGGATGCATTTGTTACAAACAGATAACTAAAACAACCTGGTATAAATCTCTACACTTGGTTCAAGCTTATTTCGTTCACTATACCCATCTTTATTGAGAGTAACTTTTCAATATCCTAAACTTGATTACATGTTTTCTGTAGTAAAATAGTCTAATTTAACTACCTTTATAAAAGTACTATATATATTCACATTCAAGACAACCATATACTTCATAGAATCAGAATGGTTACAGCACAGAAGGCAGCCATTTGGCCCATGCCGACTCTCAGCTAGTCCCACTCCTCTACCCTTTCCCCGTAGCCCTGCAATTCTTTTCCTTCAGATACTTCTCCAACTCCCTTTTGAAAGATAAGATTGAGTCTGCCTCCACCACCCTTTCAAACAGTGCATTCCAGATCTTAAACACTCACTGCGTAAAAAAGTTTTTTCTTACGTCACCTTTGGTTCTTTTGCCAATCACCTTAAATCTGTGTCCTCTGGTTCTCGACCCTTCCACCAATGGGAACAGTTTCTCTCTATCTACTCTGTCTATACCCCTCATGATTTTGAACACCTCTATCAAATCTCCTCTCAACCTTCTCTGCTCCAAGGAGAACAACCCCAGCTTCTCCAGTCTATCCACATAACTGAAGTCCCTCATTCCTGGAACCATTCTTGTAAATCTTTTCTGCACCTTCTCCAAGGCCTTCACATCCTTCCTAAAGTGCGGTGCCCGAATTGGACACAGTACTCCTGCTGGGGCCGAACCAGTGTTTTATACATTCTTCATAATCTCCACATTTTTGTACTCTATACCTCTATTTATGAAGCCCACGATCCTGTAAGCCTTTTTAAACGGCTTTCTCAACCTGTCCTGCCACCTTCAATGATTTATGCACACATACCCCCAAGGTCTCTCCCTTTAGGATTGTACCCTTTAGTTTATATGTCCTCTCTTCATTCTTTCTACTAAAATGCATCACTTCACACTTTTCTGCGTTAAGTTTCATCTGCTACGTGTCTGCCCATTCCACCAGCCTGTTCATGTCCTCTTGACGTCTATCACTATCCTCCTCACTGTTCACTAGACTTCCAAATTTTGTCTCGTCTGCAAATTTTGAAATTGTACCCTGTACACCCACATCCAAGTAATTAATATCAAGAAAAGCAGTGGTCCTAGAACCGACCCCTGGGGAACACCACTGTATACCTTCCTCCAGTCCGAAAAACAACCATTCACCACTACTCACTGTTTCCTGTCACTTAGTCAATTTCATATCCAGGCTGCCACTGTCCTTTATTCCATGGGCTTCAATTTTGCTGGCAAACCTATTATGTAGCACTTTGTCGAATGCCTTTTGGAAATCCATGTACACTACGTCAACCGCATTACCCTCAGCACCCCTCTCGGTTACCTCATTAAAACTCGATCAAGTTGGTTAAACACAATTTGTCTTTAACAAATCCGTGCTGGCTTTCCTTAATTAATCCACCCCTATCCATGTGAGTGTTGATTTTGTCCCTAATTACAAGTTCTAAAAGCTTCCACACTACCGAGGTTAAACTGACTGGCATGTAAGTTGCTGGATTTATCTTTACACCCTTTTTTGAACAAGGGTGTAACATTTGCAATTCTCCAGTCCACTGGCACCACCCCCGTATCCAAAGGAGGATTGGAACATTATGTCCAGTACCTCCGTGATTTCTGCCCTCAATTCCCTCAACATCCTAGGATGCATCCCATCCGCTCCTGATGTATCTACTTTAAGTACAGCCAGCCTTTCTAATACCTCTGCTTTATCAATTTTTATCCTATAAGTGTCTCTACTACCTCCTCCTTCACTAGGTCTATGGCAGCATCCTCTTCCTTGGTGAAAACAGATGCAAAGTACTCATTTAGTACCTCAGCTATACCCTCTGCCTCCTTTTTGGTCCCTAATTCGCCCCACCCCTCCTCTTACTATTTATATGCCTACAGAAAACTTTTGGATTACCTTTTATGTTGGCTGCCATTCTTTTCTCATATCCTCTCTTTGCCCCGCTTATTTTCTTTTGCACTTCTCCTCTGACCTTTCTATAGCCTGATTCTCAGATGTATTTGCAACCTGACATCTGTCATACGCGCTCTTTTTCTGCTTCATCATATTCCCGCTCTCTTTCGTCATCCAGGGAGCTCCGATTTTAGTTGCCCTACTTTTCTCCCTCGTGGGAATGTACCTCAACTGTACCCAAACTATTTCCGATTGTTCCACTACAGTTTTGCCTGCCAATCTTTGATTCCAGTTTACCCGGGCTAGATTCGTTCTCATCCCACTGAAATTGGCCTTCCCCCAGCCCCCCAAAAATATATGAACCATGTGTTGCCCCATCAGTTGCCCATATTCCCCAAGGAGCAGGAAATTGATTTTAATGTATATTGACTGTTGCACGAGTTGCCACCTCTACACAGACAGTAATTGGGAGACCAAGGGCCAGGGAGAAAGCTAAGTGTCACTGGAGAATATAGAATAGGGAGCAGGACCCTGCCTGGAACAGATAAATACACTCCCCAAACTGAGCTACAGTCCTAAAGAGGAGGCTGAATTGGAGCATTCACATCCCGACGATGAGTCGGGCAGAGGAGCGCAGCAGCAGCAGACTCACGACACGCTGCAGCACGTCGGCCGGCAGCTCCATTTCGGGTAACTCGCAGTCCGGATGGGAGGAGGGGAGCTGGGAGAAGCAGGCCACCACACGTGGAGCCGGCAACAGTGAGGAGGAGGACGGAGCGGCTGAGGGACATCGTGCTCCCACTGCCACGGGAAGCCATTGTATTGACTCTGAACACAGCGCTGTATGAATAGCTGACGCGTCCCTACGGGGAACAAGCATTCCATTGTACTTGTTACATATGGCAAATAAATCTAATCTGAATCTGAATCCATCACAATGGTTGGCATACATGACAAAACTCCTGCTCTCCCCCACAGGGACCTAAATTGCTAGTTTTACACCTGAGTATATACATTAAACTGCAGCATTTGGGTCAGGCCCATGAAAAGAAATTAAAGTTCAGACAAATGAGATTCACAATACAACCTAATCCAAACGGTGACTCAGACAAATGTGAGCAACAAGTCAGGCAAATATTCAAGGTGCCTACCCCAGGATTTACTATGGAGAACCATAAGCATGCTCTCATCGCACTGCTCCATAGCACAGGGTGTAGGAGACCCCACACAGTCTCGGATATACAAGTATTAGTTTGGTTCGTTGGTCGCACTTTTGCATCCGAGTTGTGGGTTAAAGCCCCACTCCAGGACAGGAGCAAATAATCTAGGCTGACACTTCAGTGGATTACTGAGGGAGTGCTACACTGTTGGTCTTTGGGATGAGCGACTAAATTAGGGCCCCATCTGCTCGTTTAGATAGACGCAAAAGACCCCATGGCACTTTTTGAAGAGGAGCAGGGGAGTTCTGGTGTCCTAGCCAACATTTATCCCTCAATCAACACCACCAAAGAGAGATCAATCATTTCTCTCATTTCTGCTTGTGGGACCTTGTTATGCATAAATTGTCTGCCATCTTTGCCTACATAAATGGTGACTATACTTCAAAAGTAATTCATTTGTCATGAAGTATTTTGTGATGTTCTGAGATGAAAGGCACTATATAAATACAAGTTCTTTGTAGATGACCATCAGCAGGTAATTAAAGAGCTGCATTTTAATCAGCTCCACCAATACTCCGGATAGATTCCATTCTCAATGTCACAGACGACAACTCTAATTTCAGCTATACGGTGATTCGTGTACTATACCTTTCTTACTAGGGTATTTAGCAACAGTTTGGCTGCTCTGTCTGCCATTACTGTTTGTGGTACCTTGCTGTGTAAAAACTGGCTGCCACATTTGCCTACATAACAAGTGACTACACTTCATAAATAGTTCATTGGCTGCGAAGCACTTTGCGATGTCCTTAGGATGTGAAAGGCACTATATAAAAGCAACATTTCCAAATTTGCTGATGATACAAAGCTAGGTGGCAATGTCAGTTGTGAAGAGGATGTGAAGAGGCTTCAAGGGGATCTCAACAGGCTCAGTGAGTGGGCGAGAACATGGCAGATGGAATATAATGTGAATAAATGTGAAGTTATCCACTTTGGTAGAAAAAACAAAAAGGCAGAGTATTTCCTAAATGGTGAAAGATTGGGGAATGCAGATGCTCAAAGGGACCTGGGTGTCCTTATACATGAGTCACTGAAAGTGAATGTGCAGGTGCAGCAAGCAGTTAGGAAGGCAAATGGTATGCTGACCTTCATTACAAGAGGATTTGAGTACAGGAGTAAAGACGTCTTACTCCAATTATATAGGGCCTTGGTGAGACCCATGTACAATTTTGGTCTCCTTACCTAAGGAAGAATATACTTGCCATAGAGGGAGTGCAACGAAGGTTCACGAGATTGATTCCTGGGATGGCGGGACTATCGTATGAGAAGAGATTGAGTAAACTAGGCCTGTATTCTCTTGAATTCAGAAGAATGAAAGGGGATCTCATTGAAGCATACAAAATTATTACAGGGCTTGATAGGGTGGATGCTGGGAGAATGTTTCCCTTGGCTGGGGAGTCTAGAACCAGGGGCCACAGCCTCAGGATAAAGGGTAGGCCATTCAGGACTGAGATGAGAAGAAATTTCTTCACACAGAGGGTGGTGAATCTTTGGAATTCTCTACCCCAGAGGGCTGTGGAGGCTCAGTCATTGGGTATATTCAAAACAGAAGTTGATAGATTTCTGACTAATAAAGGCATCAAGGGATATGGCGATAGGGCCGGTGAATGGAATTGAGGCAGATCAGCCATGATCCTATTGAATGGCGGAGCAGGCCAGAGGGGCCGTATGGCCTACTCCTGCTCCTACTTCTTATGTTCTTATCTCATTGAATGGCGGAGCAGGCTCGAAGGGCCGAATGGCCTAATCCTGCTCCTATTTCTTATGTTCTAATTAGTTCTTAATTATTGCTGCTGTAAGCTATGCATCCTGATCCATCCCATCTTACTGGCTATTGAGGAAATACAACCAAGAAAACATATCAGGTACTCTATTACTTTAATTATACATTTTAAACAAATGACTGAAATATGGATATGTATGTTACCTCTTCACCAATCTGGTCAATTCCATGACTGTACAGCTCACATACATGATGTCGCCGGATAACATCCTCATTCACTTGGAGGTTCTGAGCCAGCTCCACTGCCACTGATGGCCAGTCTTCATTTTGTTCTCGATGAGGTTGCTGTTCAGAAGCACACTCAGTCTTTGGAGGTTTTACTAGTTCCTGCACTGCAGCACTGACTAATTTAATTAGGAACTGGAAGAAAATATACATAAGTCACTGCACTGCAAAGTAAGTAATTATATCTGGGAGACATGATCAAGTGCTATACAAATGCAGGTCCTTTTTTTGGTGAAGAAAATACTGCATTTTGTGCGCTCAAGGAGAGAGACACCAGTTCTGGAACACTTTACATTTTCAAGCACCTCGCATCACAATCAGGCACTCCCACATCAGCTGTAGAATGAAACTCCATGTCTTTTAGCAATTCTGTGGCTTGTCTGCATAACACTACAGTACTACATTAGTGCCATATAAGCAATAGTTTTTGTGCTGTGGATCGAAACTGCTCAGACTAACTTCATATAAAGTCTCTATATCAGTATGGGCTGAATTTGAACCTCAGATCCCAGAAATGCATCAGTTCCTAAGCAACTGCAGCATGAAATCTTAATTTAAAAAAAATCATATGATTGATGTCAATTTACCATCATGTAAAACTTACAAGCAATAATGTTTTAGTTGCTAGGCCTAGGAAGGCACGTCTTACAATAGCTCAATAGAATTACGTACCAATATGATTCTGAAGATGATAAAAACTTTTACAGCACACTTTGTTACTGCACCATTTCTACCAAGCACAGATACAAATTTTCAGTCATTTATAATTTCCAAATTCTAATACAAAAGGTTTATTTTCTCTTAACGTCATTAACAGGGCAAGTAACAATTTCAAATGATAAGCAACAATCCTCAATGATTTTATTACCTGCTGTCTGAGGGAGACTATATTAGGATCCATATCTCCACTTGGCAGCAACTGGATTGATGTCAGCTCCTTGAAAAATGCATTTTTGCCCTAGAAATAAAGACACAACACAAAATATTTGAGACTGCTTTTTTTGCCCAGGACAGAAGAAGGATAGAATTTTCAACTTCTAGTTATGAATGACAAGAATTAGATCATAAAATTATCCTTTAAAGCAGCTCTACTTCATTCGCACATTTCAGAACAGTGCTGAATAGCTAGCGAACAGTAATATTCTATATGTGCTATATGTGGAAGACTTGTAATCTAGGTTAAATTTTGCATTTTAAAAAGCATAGCACGTACTAAATGATAGTTCAACAAGTTTATACTGATAGTGTTAAAAAAGATTCTAAGTCTAATAAAAAGACACTACTGTCTTTCAGCATCTTAGGCAGTAAATGAGACAATATTAGCTTTCAAGTACCATACCTTACTGTCAAATAGGCTAAATATTTTGACAGATTTCATCCCAAACAGCATTATTCCATGCATAATGACAGACAGAATATAGTGGTGTTGAACCAACGGGTAATGGACATGTCTTTGTTCCAGAGCCAGATCCACGATTGAAGTTGGACCCTCTACAGTTGACCAGGTGTCCTCTATATCCAGAAATGGTTCCTTCATCTCATCGCTGCCAACTTCAGCCTAATATATATATATTTTTTTTTTTTTTTTTTTATAAAAAGGACAACATAAGGAGGTGCTTAATTTAGCAGCAACTATATAAAAAGTTTACCTATATATTTCCAAATATTACATAGAATGTACAACACAAACAGGCCATTTGGTCCATGCTGATGTTTATGCTCCACACAAGCTTCTTCCCACCCCAACAGCATAACCTTCTATTCCTTTCTCCCTCATGTGCTTATCTAGCTTCCCCTTAAACTCATCTATGCTTTTCACTTCAACTACTCCTTGTGTTAGCGAACATGCAAAAATTGAAACAAAATTCAAACATCTTTTGATATGAATTTATTTTTTATTGTTCTATCTACTTAGCAAGAGTTGCATTTATATTAACAAAGATGGTTCCAGTTTTTTAAGAAATTGTTCAATGCAAAGGTGTATTGGTATGTTGGACAATGAATTCAATAAATTTCCCATGGCATTACACTTTCTGCTAGTGAATGGCAGTCATTTTATTTCAGTCTTTACTTTTATAACTCAACCATTGTACAACAGACAGTCTTACTTTCACACATTTCATCTTTGCCCTTTTGTCACAAAGCATTACAAATGTTTCAGTAATGTTTAACAAAAATATCAGAATGCCAGATATAAAATTAAATCTACACAACTGATTTTAGTTAACCTTGCTCGTGAAAATTTCTCTGGGGCACATGGGTAGTTGCTGTATACCCCAAATAAATTACTCTTCCCTCCCCCACAACATTAAAAACTGTGAACACTGTGTAACAAGATACAGGAAACTTTGGTTTATCCGGAGGTTAACTGTCCAGAATGCTCGAGCCACCAGCAAAAATCAGGAGCCATTTCGTTAGGTTTTTTTTCTTTTCGTTGCTTTTTTTTTTTCCCACCAGTCAGGCTCTGCAAGGTCTCGTTGAAGCTGTTGCTAAGCTAGAGACGCTTGCAAGGTACGGCCGACTGTTTAGAAGCTGTTGCTAAGCAACAGGGTTTGTTGCCAGATACGGAGCTCAAAATCTCCGTATGTTTCAACATTAGCGCTGGTTTGTCCGGCAGTTTTGATGGGACGGCAACAGCTCGGTCCCGTCGGTGCCGGATAGCACAAAGTTTCCTGTAATATCTTGGACTAATTTCAAGGCTGCAATCTATCACAATTCATTGCTCAGGTTGGCAAAGTGAATCTTCAGTATGAATATGAACATTCAAGACATAGAGCTTACTGGAATATTTAATATGCTAAAACCAACATCTATAGGAAATCTATTTCTAATATTTCGCAATATTTATATTTTTGACAATTGCAGATTTCGGCGCTTGGGAACTTTCCCCTTCCTCTTGCATCCAGTTTTAGCATTAAGCACTCCCAGGTCAGGTTTAACTAGGGCTAGCAATAGGTTTAAAGGTCCCTCTGCACTGCCTCATTTCCAGATAATACTATTATTTCCAATAGCAGTCTTTTGAGGTTTCGGGTTCTCAAATTAATGTTGTTGTGTTATCTAGGCTCAAACTCATGAGCACACTCCACCAAGGTACTAAAGCCCAAATACCAAGAACCCCCAAAAGTTGTATGATTGAAGGAATTTTCATCCCACAGTCTATACTGGATTCAAACACAGGTCCCAAAGGGTGAAAGGAGTGTACTAACTATTACTGATTCTACAATAATTATATTCTTATAGAAGAATCACCATTTCAAACATGATCAAGTTGTTTAAATACAGTATAATGATTTTTTTTTTTACCTCCATTAAAGTTTGAATGAGCAACGAGCAAGAGCCAAGGAAAGACGTCATAGCTGTGTCACTCATGCCGACATCCTGTCCAGAAAAAAAAATCAAACTTCCATGAAACACTTAAAGTCATCAATCAGCACTTCAATTTGTTGTAAAAATGTTTTTGTTTCACTTTCCTCCTCCTTAGGTCCCAATGTACTGCACAATAGTCCCTGCTGAAAGAACAATTGGCCAGGTGATCCACTTCCAAGCTTTTGCTATTGGCTTTAGATAGAACATAAGCAGCTACACAAAGCTGTCCCTCAATTCCTCCCTCTCTGGGAGGAAACACTTGCATTTTATCAGCACCTCCCCCATTACACAGTTGAGATTGATAACTTGTCATGTAAAGAATTGAGGGGAAAAGTGGCAAAATACCATTTCACTGGAACAACACACGGCACTGCCAGGTGCTACCTCTGTCCTGAACACATCATACCATTGGAGAAGTAGAATGGACAAGCGGTCACAGATGCATGTCACAGCAACACTCTAGAAAGATCGAGACTTACAGTATCTGTAAGATTAGTGGGTGGGATACTCCAGACTGGATGACAGGAGTACAGAATTAGAAAATTCCAGTCAAACAGGAGTTGAGGTGGAACTTCTCCACACAAAGCGATAGACAAATACAAAAGAATACAAGCCAGTGTTCTTTGCTTCATGAAAACTCAACAGAGGTATAGAGGAAAACTCGGACAGGGCAAGATCGAGAGTCTGGCCACGAGAAGTCACTGTTTCCTTTCAGAAAAAGGAGGAAAAGCATTGCATTTAAGAGATGCTGGAAGTGGCACAAATAGAATACTTCCAAATAGACATGAGCCTTATGTGCTGAACGGCTCTTTCTTGGTGGACACTGACAAGATTGGGGAAATTCTATCTTCATTATATACAGCACTTCACAATAGCTTGGAGTTAAAAATAAAGCTGTCTTCCCTTAGTAAATTTCAAAATGGGAGACCGGGAAATGAGATGTCTACAAGACCAAGCCTATTGATTGATCTGGAAAATCAGTCCAGATACAGGGGCTGTGTTCCAAGTGTTAATGAAGTTGTACATAGAGCACATCAGCATTCCGCGTAATGATATGCACCATTGGTCTTTAATGAGGGATGACCGACAGGTCAGTATACAGATTTTTGGGTTGATTAAAACATTCAAGAATTCTCCACCAACTTTAGTTCTGGCTAGAGATTCAAACTCTGTGGTGAATTGAGATTTGCATCATTCACACATCACATCACATCAAAGACCACTGAAAAACTATTTTACCCACAATCCTGCACACACACACACACAGCCACTTCAGTTTTGTCCAGCTACACATTTGACCTAAATATTAATACTTGCAGAAATCCACTAAATTAAATTACATAACTGCACTTATACAATGTACAGCAACCCATGCATATTTGATGATGACATGTAACAATGTGGTGGTTTTTAAAAAAATTTATGCTAAATCAAGGACTCAAGCATAAAAATAAACATTGGAGGCAGTTACTCATGCTTACTATATATTACTTATTGCATTGTGTTGCACAGTGAACTAGATTGAAACACTACAGGTTCAATTCACTTTGAACCCTTTCCAGCATCTCTCTAGACTGGGTCCGAGTTCAGGTCTCAAAGGTCTCTCATTCTGAACTTCCCATAGCTTCAATTCAAAATAAAAGAAAGCTGCAAAGGTTTCTAGCTCCAGTGAAGATTCACCTGGGCCAATGTACGCCCCTAATATTTTCACAAATACTCACTCTTCTGCACAGTCTGTCTTTTGGAGCCTTCCCAACCTATTAAAAAAAATATATTGATCAGTTTTAATGCTCTCTTTCATGAATAACAGTCGAGTGACTAGAATATCTTATAATCATGCAAGTATATATGCTATGCTTTGTCAGTATAGTGAAATGAATGGGATTTCCTTGTACATTCAAAAATATAGAATCATAGAATGATTACAGCACAAAGGCCATTCGTCCCATCGAGCCCGTGCCAGCCCTCTGCAAGAGCACTTCAGCCAATCCCACTCCCCCGCCCTTTCCCAGTAGCCCTGCAAATATTTTTCCTTCAGGTACCCATCCAATTCCCTTTTGAAAGCAGTGATTGAATCTGCCTCCACCACCCTTTCAGGCAGTGCATTCCAGATCCTAACCACTCGCTGCGTCAAAAAGTTTTTCCTCATGTCGCCTTTGGTTCTTCTGCCAATCACCTTAAATGGTTCCTCTGGTTCACCATCCTTCTGCCAATGGGAACAGTTTCCCTCTATCTACTCTGTCCAGACCCATCATGATTTTAAACACTTCTATCACTCCTCTCAATCTTCTCTGCTCCAAGGAGAACAACCCCAGCTTCTCCAGTCTATCCAAGTAACTGAAGTCCCTCATCCCTGGAACCATTCTCGTAAATCTTTTCTGCACCCTCTCCAAGGCCTTCATATCCTTCCTAAAGTGCAGTGCCCAGAATTGGACACAATACTCTAGTTGAGGCCGAACCAGTGTTTTATAAAGGTTCATCATAACTTCCTTGCTTTTGTACTCAATGCCTCTATTTATGAAGCCCAGGATCCCGTATGCTTTTGTAACTGCTTTCTCAACCTGCCCTGCTACCTTCAATGATTTGTGCACATATACCCCCGGTCTCTCTGCTCACGCACCCCCTTTAGAATTGTACCCGTTAGTTTATATTGCCTCTCCTTGTTTGAAGGGTTGGGATTTGAGCCAGTTGAATGTTGCAGTCAAACGACACAGCATGACAACCTAGTTTCAGTTGAAACCACAAATGGAACAGATGGTCAGAAACTGAACTACAAAAATGATTAAGCATGTGGAGATATGAGAAGCTGCAATAACAAGGTTAACATTTGCAGAACAATCAGGTTACGAAGTAACAACTGTCACGCAGATGTATGTAAGGTATATTTGATTAACCTTTGAGCCATGTCCAATCACGAGTCACTGACTCGTGATCGGCCGAAGCCACGATGAAGCAAGGATGGACCCTGCGATCCAGATAACTGGACAAACTTAGATAAAAGACAGAACTGAAAGAAGGGGCTTAGCTACGATGTAAAGTTATAATTAGGTTGTTTTTGAAGGAATACAATTGGGTCGGATTGGCCAAGGAATAAGTAATGTAATAACGGCTATCGGTGTGCTCCAGTCTTGTACTGTATATAAGCTTGTGAATTTTGTTGATCGGGGAGAAGGTGCTCGCACAGACCGCGGGGTCTGAGACGCTTCTCCCAGAGCTCTGTTTTCAATAAACTGCACCTTTTACTTTACCACAGATTAGATGTGAATTTATTTTCACCCAACATCGTTCTTCCTACCAAAATGTATCACTTTGTACTTTCCTGCATCAAATTTCAGCTGCCACATGTCTGCCCATTCCACCAGCCTGTCTATGTTCTCTTGAAGTCTATCACTATCCTCCTCACTGTTCACTAGACTTCCAAGTTTTGTGTCCAAGTTTCAATTACAGCCAGCCTTTCTAGTACCTCCTCTTTTTTAGCCCATCCAGTATCTTAACTACCTGCTTTTTCACTATGATTTTGGCAGCATCCTCTTCCTTGCATAGGTCTCCTTTTTGGTCCCTAATCGGCCCCACCCCTCCTCTTACTACCCATTTACTATTTATATGCCTATAGAAGACTTTTAGATTCCCTTTTCTGTTCGTTGCCAGTCTATTCTCATGCTCGCTTTTTGCCCCTCTTACTTCCTTTTTCACTTCCCCCCCCAAACTTTCTATATTCAGCCTGGTTCTCACTTGTATTCAACCAAACATCTGTCATACGCCCCCTTTTTCTGCTTCATATGACTATCTCTTTTGTCATCCAGGGAACTCTGGCTTTGGTGGACCTACCTTTTCCCCTTGTGGGAATGTACCTCAACTGTACCCTTACCATCTTTAAAGGCAGCCCATTGTTAGATTGCAGTTTTGCCTGCCAATCTGATTCCAATTTACCCGGGCCAGATCTGTCCTCAACCCACTGAAATTGGCCCTCCTCCAATTAAGTATTTTGACTCTAGGTTGCTCCTTGTCCTTTTCCATGGCTAACCTAAACCTTATGATACTATGATCACTGTTCCCTAAATGTTCCCCGACTGACACTTGCTCCACTTGAACCAGATTCCTCATTCCCCAGAACCAGATCCAGCAATGCCTCCTTCCTCATTGGGCCAGAAACATACTGATCAAGAAAGTTCTCCTGAACACACGTCAGAAATTCTTCCCCCTCTCTGCCCTTCACACTATTACTATCCCAGTCTATATTAGGATAATTGAAGTCCCCCATTATCACTACTCTTTAGTTCTTGCAGCTGTCTGTAATTTCCCTGCAAATTTGCTCCTTTATATCCTTCTCACTAGTTGGTAGCCTATAGAATACACCTAGTAGTGTAATGGCACCTCTATTGTTTCTCAACTCTAACCAAATACATTCTTGTCCTTGACCCCTTCAGGACATCCTCTCTCTCCAGCACTAATAGTCTCCTTAATCAATGTTGCCACCCCACCTCCTTTCTTTCCTTCCCTATCTTTCCTGAACACCTTATATCCAGGAATATTTAGTGCCCAATCCTGCCCTTTTGAGAGACAGGTCTCAGTCATTGCCACATCATCATATTCCCTTGTGTCTATCTGCACCTGCAGCTCACCAACCTTATTTACCACTCTGTGCGTTTACACACATGCACTGTAAACCTTTACACACATGCACTGTAAACCTATCTTAGACTTTCTTGTATTCTCTCTTAGTCTGACCCCACCGAATACATTACTATTTCTTACTCTAGTGCTATCTGTCTCTCCCAATTCTTTGTGCACCTTGTTTCTCCTTTCTAATGCTACATCCTGGTGCCCATCCCCCTTAGCAGGAAGGTATTGCATGGTACTTAAACTGTGCAAAAGCAGCACAAACAATCCTTCAATTAATTATTTAGCATGTAACAAACTCAAGTGCATCAGTTAAGCCCATACTTCTTTGTTATTCATGTGCACTGACATCATGAGAGCTCAATTTCAGGACATGATATGCTGTGATTTATACATTCATAAATAAAAACAGCACTTGAAGAACCAAATTTCTTTTGCAGCTTTAGAATACTCATTCGCAGAATAAGGGGTCAGCCATTTAGGACTGAGATGATAAGTTTCTTCACTCAAAGGGTTGTGAATCTTTGGAATTCTCTACCCCAGAGAGCTGTAGATGCTCAGTCGTTAAGTATATTCAAGACAGAGGTCAATACATTTTTGGGAACCAAGGGAATTCAGGGATATGGGGATAGTGCAGGAAGGTGGAGTTGTGGTAGAAGATCAGCCATGATCTTATGGCTCGAATGGCCTACTCCTACTTCTTATGTTCTTATATTCTCATAAGTTGCTTTTACTTTGTTCTTGGGCAACCAGTCACAGCAAATCTGGCAATTTACTTTGGTATTGCCACCAGCTGCATAAGACCTGGGTGTAAGAAGCCAGTGGCATTACAGCAATTTAAAAGCATCTAGTCACTGCAACGGCGGGGTATTCAAGGTTCACAAAACTCACTATCCCTTGCTTCTGGACTACAGTCCAAAGCCATTGCTGGCATTGCTACCCCATGGCAATGGAGTACTTGTACAAGTCCATCTTTAAGTCGCTACATTGTTAGTATACTAGTAATTTCCAGACATCACTTTCGAATAAAAATGTTCACCAGATGGCAACAAAAACCACTAAGCAGACTATACAGTTCTACCAACCAACAAGTTTCAGCAAATTAGTAAGCTGACATTTACGGCCCTATACTAAACAGGAAAGTTAATCTTTGAAAAGGCAGACAGTAAATATGAAATTTTCTATTGAATCCCCAAGTTCGATTTTTCCACAAACCCTTTGGCAGATTGGCACATGGTCAGTCTTTTCCAGTCTACATCACACTGCCACTTTCTGGTACAACAGAAACAAAGTACAGGGAGAAAATGGCTTCTGTACTTGTTGCATTTACTCAAATACATATAGGAAGACTATAGAGTATTTTATAACATACTGTTATACTAATATTGTTCTCGACTCGATCTCTTTGCTATTGCTACTTTTCTTCTCCATTTTTGTTGTTGTTACTGCTCAACTACATAAATCACATGAACACTAAAAGGGCAATTATTCCATAAGTTAGTTGCTCGGCTTTTACCTTATCCATTAGGTAAGCAGCTGCCGACAGTCTCTTTACAATAAAGGTGTTCCACATCATTACAGCAATACCTGCAAAGAGAGGAAAGTATTCAGCTACACCAAAATAAATGCTCTGACTTAGCCCAATTTTTCATTCACCTATATAACATGAAAATTAAGAATGTAATTATTGTAATAGAATTTAAATATTCAATTTTATGCAATAAGCTTGGAATTCAATATTTGATATTGAAATTGCCTATGTAAACATTTACAATTCAAATCCTGTATGTAAAAAGTTGGTTGTAACAATGGAGTTATGGGCTCTGCCCAGTAGGTGGCAATGTGGAACTAGATTCTGCAGTCGACTTTTTTTTTGTCATTTCCCACCTCACCACCCCCCGACCCTCCCCCACCCTTCCTGGTCCAGTAACTCATTTTAAAATGTAATATTCCTTATGTCTCTTTGTGCACTCCTCTCAATGATTTTACCATTCCCACTGGGCCCTTCTATCCTGTTCCCTTTTTGAGATGACAAAAGCAGGAACTAAGTGTCACAAAACATATTTGAAAGTTCTCTATCTGAATGCACGTAGCATTCGTAACAAAATAGACGAGTTAATGGCACAAATAACTACATATGGGTATGATCTTGTGGCCATTACAGAAACATGGCTGCAGGGTGACAATGCCTGGAAATTAAACATACCAGGTTATTTAACGATCAGGAAGGACAGGCAGGAAGGAAGGGGAGGTGGGGTGGCTATGTTAATAAAGGAAGGAACCACTGTAATACAGAGAAATGATATTGGGTCAAAAGATCAGGATAATGAAACAGTTTGGGTGGAGATAAGGAATAATAAGGGGAAAAAAACACTAGTGGGCGTAGTCTATAGGCCTCCGAACAGTTGCAACTCTGTTGGATGGAGTATCAATCAGGAAATAGTTGAGGCTTGTAATAAGGGAACATCTATAATTATGGGGGATTTTAACTATCATATTAATTGGACAAATCAAACTGGGCAGGGCTGCCTTGAGGATGAGTTCATTGAGTGTATTAGGGATGGGTTTCTTGAGCAGTATGTAACTGAACCGACCAGGGGGCAAGCAACCTTAGATCTGGTCCTGTGTAACGAGACAGGATTAATTAAAAATGTCCTAGTAAAGGATCCCCTTGGAATGAGTGATCATAACATGGTTGAATTCCATATTCAATTAGAGGGTGAGAAGGTTGGATCTCAAACAAGCGTGCTAAGCTTGAATAAAGGAGACTATGAAGGTGTGAGAGCGGAATTGAGTAGAGTGGATTGCGAAAATAGATTAAAGGGTAAGACGATACATGATCAGTGGTGTACATTTAAGGAGTTATTTTACAACTTCCAAAAAATATATATTCCACGGAGAAGAAAAGGGTGTAAAAGAAAAGACAGCCATCCGTGGCTAAGTAAAGAAATTAAGGATAGTATTCGAATAAAAACAAGGGCCTATAAGGTAGCCAAATCTAGTGGGAGGATAGAGGATTGGGAAAACTTTAAAAGACAGCAAAAAATAACAAAAAGATTGATTAAGAAAGGGAAGATAGATTATGAAAGTTAATTAGCAAAAAATATAAAAACAGAAACTAAGATTTTTTATAGTTATATAAAAAGAAAAAGGGTGGCTAAAGTAAATGTTGGTCCCTTAGAGGATGAGACCGGGAAATTAATGGTGGGAAATGTGGAGATGGCAAAAACACTGAATGAATATTTTGTATCAGTCTTTACAGTAGAAGACACTAAGGCCTAGAAATTCAGTTGGCTGCGCCAGCCGTTAGCGCCTTAGGAGGAGTAGATCTCGAGCGCTAGGCGCAGCGCGATCTGCGCCTCGCCCCAACTTCAGTAGACATTTAGCGCCGGCGCAGAGTCATTGCGCGCGCTCATATCATGACGTCATTTCGTCGTGCAACACCCTTTGTGCGCCCGGAACCGGAACTTCACTCGCGCCGTCCCATTGTGCGCCTGGCGGCCCGAACGACTGTGAAGTGGAACGGTACACAGCCGAGGCGGGCCGCGGGGAGCGCAAATTAAAGGGCACTCCTGCAGTAGAAAAGGCAGCCGTTTTGCAACACTCCTTCTTTGGAGGAGGAGGAGGAGGAACAAAGTGATGGAGAGAAGCCCTCCCCAAAAACACTAGTCTCGGCCTGTCAAAAAAACAAATCCACCCTCCCCCTTTAAGAGCTCACCGGAGCCAGAGTGTCTGCCGGCAATCAGCAGCTCGCCGCACCTGCCCTGCGCCCAACTTCCGGTGTTAGCGCCCTGGGCTGCCGGCTTAGCGCCTAATGATAGTCGTGCATCGCCTGTTTTAGCGCAGCAGCAACCTCTTAGGGCGATGCAACTGAATATCGGCGAAGTGGCCTCGACTTTGCGCTGGGCGCAAACTTTAGCGGCCGCCCGACTTTACCGCCCCAAAAGTGGCTATAATGAATTTCTAGGCCTAAGAATATCCCAACACTGGACAAACAGGGGGCTATGGGGTGGGGGGGGGGGGGGGGGGGAAGGAGCTAAACACGATCAAAATCACTAAGGAAGTGGTACTCGGTGAAATAATGGGACTCAAGGCGGATAAATCACCTGGACCTGATCGCTTGAGGGAAGTGGCAGTAGGGATTGTGGATGCATTGGTAATAATTTTCCAAAACTCCCTGGACTCAGCAAAGGTCCCGGCAGACTGGAAAACTGCTAATGTAACACCCTTATTTAAAAAGGGCAGTAGACAGAAGGCTGGAAACTATAGACCGGTTAGCCGAACATCTGTGGTCGGTAAAATTTTGGAGTCCATTATTAAGGAGACAGTAACAGGACATTTGGATAATCATAATTTAATAGGACAAAGTCAGCATGGTTTTATGAAGGGGAAGTCATGTTTGACAAATTTGCTGGAGTTCTTTGAGGAAGTAACATATAGGGTGGATAAAGGGGAACCAGTGGACGTAGTGTATTTAGACTTCCAAAAGGCATTTGACAAGGTGCCACACAAAAGATTATTGCTTAAGATAAAAAATCACAGGATTGGGGATAATATTCTGGCATGGATAGAGGATTGGCTATCTAACAGAAGGCAGAGAGTTGGGATAAATGGTTCATTCTCAGACTGGCAATCAGTAACAAGTGGTGTTCCGCAGGGGTCAGTGCTGGGTCCCCAACTCTTTACAATCTATATTAACGATTTGGAGGAGGGGACCGAGTGTAACATATCAAAGTTTGCAGATGATACTAAGATGGGAGGGAAAGTAGTGAGTGAGGAGGACATAAAAAAAACCTGCAAGGGGACATCGACAGGCTAAGTAAGTGGGCAGAGATTTGGCAGATGGAATACAATACTGGAAAGTGTGAGGTTATGCACTTTGGCAGGAAAAATCGTAGAGCAAGTTATTATCTTAATGGCAAGAAACTGGAAAGTACTGAAGTACAAAGGGATCTGGGGGTCCTGGTGCACGAAACTCAAAAGGTTAGTATGCAGGTGCAGCAAGTGATTAAGAAGGCCAATGGAATGTTGGCTTTCATTGCTAGGGGGATAGAATATAAAAATAGGGAGGTATTGCTTCAGTTGTACAAGGTATTGGTGAGACCGCACCTGGAATACTGCATACAGTTTTGGTGTCCATACTTAAGAAAGGACATACTTGCTCTCGAGTCAGTACAAAGAAGGTTCACTCGGTTAATCCCGGGGATGAGGGGATGGACATATGAGGAGAGGTTGAGTAGATTGGGACTCTACTCATTGGAGTTCAGAAGAATGAGAGGCGATCTTATTGAAACATATAAGATTGTGAAGGGGTTGGATCGGGTGGATGCGGGGAGGATGTTCCCGATGATGGGTGAAACTAGAACTAGGGGGCATAGTCTTAGAATAAGGGGCTGCTCTTTCAAAACTGAGATGAGGAGGAACTACTTCACTCAGAGGGTGGTAGGTCCATGGAATATGCTGCCCCAAAAAGCTGTAGAAGCTACATCATTACATAAATTTAAAACAGAAATAGAGTTTCCTAGAAGTAAAGGGAATTAAGGGTTACGGGGAGCGGGCAGGAATTTGGACATGAGTCTAGGTTCAGATCGGTCATGGCCCTGTGGGTAGCGGAGCGGGCCCAGGGGCCGTGTAGCCTGATCCTGCTCCTATTTCGTGTGTCTAATTCTGTTAGATTCAGGAGATGGTTCTGTGATAGTAGATTGGCGGTTAGGATCAGATCAGCCATGAACTTATTGAATGGCGGAGCAGGCTCGAGGGGCCGATTGGCCTACTCCTGCTCCTATTTCTTATGTTCTTATGAATGCTGAGCCCCAGTCTGTCGCTCCCCAGATTTAAATGCACCAATTCAGTGCCTTACTGTGTTGCCCCTGCCTTGGTCTAGGCAGCTACTACCGCCACTCCTTCGGAACCAGCCTACCCAGTTAACTTATTTGCCCCTCTGCTGGTTCACACTGCTGCTCACCCTTGAGTATGAATAAATATATAGTTGACAAATGTCAAAAAAAAAGACCGACATGAAAATAAATAAATATTTGCATCTCCATGCCGCAATATATAAATAAATAATTCCACTGCAGCTGCTGGCTGGCTGCCAGCCATCATCTAAAGATCAATATTGAGACTGAATTAAAAGTAATATTTCCCCCACTGCTGGCCTTTCATAGTACGGTGTTCTTCAAATGCCACCGCCCTCCCCAAACATGTAAACTAAATAGTTAAATTGCCACACAGCTTTTCCAGGTGGTGGCTGTTTGCGCCCCATTTAAAAATTAATAATTTTCACCACAGTTTAAAATGACAAATTCCAGAGGTGCTTTTCTTGCAAATAAATATTTTTTCCACTGCTGACCTTTCCTGCAGCCGCCATCCCTTTCAATATTTTGGACCCATCCTCATTTGAAAACCTTACTGCCCTTTAAATACCCCTGTGCAGCAGCAGGACATCGACTAGCTTTTACTAAATGTGTTAGTTGGTTATAAATAGTTAGTTATGCTAATTCACATTGAGGCCGTAAAAAGGCTTGCAATTTGAATTTATATTTGTGGGAGGGATGAGGAACAAGTCAACAGGATGTCTAGAAAGGACTAGTTTAACTGTTTTTATGTCTTTATAATGTTACAAACCTTCTTTCCAGTAGTAAATGTTCAGTTTAATGGAGAAGCTAATTTAGATTTTCAAAAAATACTTTGACCAATTTGCTTCATTCCCGTTCTCCTTTCTTTTATTGGTCACTGCTGCTGACTGTTTATGCTGACTTTCATATATCGTTAGTAGTTCCTTGTTGAAAGTTTATCTAATTGCTCTCCTCACATTTGATTTGTACATTCTCTACCTCTTCAGCTGCGATTTGTTACTCTTTTATAAATATGAAATTTGAGCCAAGCAGAGTATGATACAACTTTAATATTCAAGATATTTATTTTAGTAGTTGGCCATTTTGCAGCCACTCTGATTGCTGTAAACAGCTGGGGTGTGCAATGCACATTATCCACTGAAGTCACTTGAAAGGGCAGAGGAGTCACCTTTAACAAGTGTTAGACATGGGATTCCCCCAGATGTCAGAAACATTTAATATAATTACAGGACCATTACTTGGTTATGTTTCTCCATACCCTTTGCAATTGTCCCATCAAGGGGTCCTTGGCTATGTCCAGAAGAATGTGGTGCTGGCCAGTCCATGGGGGCGGGAGAGGGGAGCTATCACTCTCTATACAAACATTATACCAAGAAAACCCATCAGGAAGATACTATGTGCTGTTGAAACCTGACCGTTTTTGATTGAGAAAAATACCCTTTGTATCCCATTTTGGGCTTCAAAACAAAGAGCAAGTATTGAATCCGGTCATCCTGATCCTTCAGTTTCATTTTTGAGCTACTGACACATGGGTGGAGCCAAACAAAAATAAAGAAATTTGTCTATTTAGTGCAAAAATGTTTCATCCAGGATGCAAGTCATTTAAAGTGCTACAGAGAACAGGTATAGGGCTCTACACCTTTATTGCTTTCTTTAAAACAGATTCTGCAATCAGGTGAAATTTGGTGTGTTCATTCTTGCTTCTGTTTAATTTTACTTCTTCATAAAATTGATTTATAGTTTGCAGTCTGTTAAGAGTCTTATTTGTCAGTTGCAGAGAATAGGATCAAACAGTGGTAATCTGTATTATTAACTGTATGTACTTCATTGATAAAACAGTTCATTGTTTGCCCGGTAGATCATTATCCAACAACAATGACTTGCATTTATATAGGACTTTTAATAAAAAAACAAGGTCCCAAACAGCTTCACAAATAGACACGGGGAAAATGGATACAGAGCCAGGAAGGAAGAAAAAAAGGCGACCAAAAGCTGTCAAATAGTCGGATCTTGGGTTTTTAAAAAGGTCAGAGAGGGCAGTGGAGAGGTGGGCAGGCTTAGTGAGAGTTCCACCAACAGTGACGGGGCAAAGGGAGCAGGCTGCACAGAAGGCTATTCAGAGGAATTGAATGCTTAGGAAGAGATGTAGGGCTGGAGGATAATGCAGAGAAAAGAGTCAAAGCTGTGGGAGGAATTTATAGGCGAGGACGAGGATTTTGAATTGATGCTTTGGAGTGACTTGGGGAGCCAGTGTAATTCAGCAAGAACAGGGCTCATGGGGGGGGGGGGGGGGGGGGGGGGAGGGGGGGCGCAAGTCCAATTTAGTGTGGAACAGCATAAGTGCAGTAGTATTTTGGACAAATTGGAGGATGGGAGGCCAACAAAGAGTGCATTAAAGTAGCTGTCTGGAGATAATGAAAGCAAATCTAAGGGTTTCAGCAGTAGAGAGGCTGAGGTAGGGGTGGAGCTAGAAGTAAACAGTCTTGGATAGGAACTTCAAACATAATTCAGTCAAACAGGATGTCAAGATTACAAACAGTCAGATTCATCCTGAAAGAGTAGCAAGGTAGCAGAGATTGGAGCAGGGTTAGATGGTTTCAGTCTTCCCCCATGTTGAGCTGAAGGAAGTTATTACTCATTTAAGACTGGATGATGGACAAGCAATTTAATAGCACTCAAGAAGTGGTAGAGAGATTGAGTTATCGCAAGTGTACATATGAAATCTGACCCCATCGAAAAGAATCATCAGTGTAAGTGTGAAATCTGACCCCATGCCAGCGACCATTCGAATGCTACAGAAAGGATGAAGATAAGGATGAGGGATAATTCACCACACTAAGTCACAGGGAAGGTCATTCATCACTTTGACTGGGGCTGTTTTTGGTCCTGTGAGAAGGGTGGAAGCTGAATTCAACCAAGGAGATGGGCATAGAGCTGGGAGGCAACACATTTGAGGATCTTGGAGAAGAAAGGAAGACTGGTAACGAGATGAGAAATTCCTTAACACAAAGGTCACATTTCAGTTCACAGGGGGCATGAGCTCTGCACAGTGCAAGTATCTGGAGGATGCCCGAATCACAACAGACTCAACATATTGATTTCACAACTGGTTTAGCCATCCATCACCAGATCTGGCTGGACCACATGAAGCCCTATCACACATCATTCTCCTCTGCTAAAACTGCTCACTTCTCCACGATCATCCTGAACAGCAACAATAACCCCTGGCTTCTTTTCTCCACTACCAACTATCCTCCTAAACCCGTCTCCTCTTTCCTGTTCCACCCTCACCGCCAACAAGTGCAAGGAGCTCAAAGACTCTGTCACTAAAATTGAGACCAACCGGTCAACTGCATTTCCCCCACCCCCCTATCCCATGCTCGCCAAGCCCTAGCTTTGAGCCAGTGTTATTTCTCTCCCATCTCTTGTCATGCCCTCCCTTAGCTCATCTTGTCCACCTCCTGCTCCCTTGATTCCCTTTCTGACCTCATGCTAGTGGATGTTGTAAATGACTCCCTCTCCTCAGGTACTGCACTACCATTGCATGCCAGGATTTTTAACACTGATCGGGCCAATCACAGTGCCACCTGTAGGTGATACTACATCCACATGTTGACATTTTTGCCACTGTCAGCACCTGACAAGTTTTCACTGCATTTTGGAATAGAAAGTTGCTATCCACCCTGTTTTTAATATGACAGTTGTGATTCTTCTGCATCATTGCTCAGCAAGTCACAGGACACACTGTTTATATCAGCAGGCTATGTTTATGTACAATATAATGAAAACGGTGGTCATGCCTCATCAACTTGCTTGAACTTTTTAGGGAAGTTACTAGGTTGGTGGATGTAGATTGTCTGGTTAACAGTATATCTTGATTTTCAAAAAGTCTTTGATATGTTTAAGGTGGCTGAATAAATGAAATTGCATGGTATTTTTGGATTTTACCTGTGATTCTGTATTTTTTTTGTGAAAGCTATCATTAGTGGCCTTGATTATTTATTATTATATGATGGTTTATTAATGTACTTAATACTTATCACTTATCCTTTTGAAAGCAAAGGATACACATGAAGATGCTGGGGGAAGATGTGAAGAGTTGCTGGTAGCTACCAGGCTTTTAACAGCTGAGAGAAAAGAAAGTTGAAAGCAGTGGGGAAGGGGAGGTAGCACTGGGCTTCGTAGAACTGGGTTTGGGGTGCTCGAGTTAAGGGGTTTAGGAGAACCAAAGATCTCTGGGCATGGTCCGAAATTTAGATTTCCAATCTTAGCGGGAGGTTTGGCTCCCAGACACACTAATGTTTCCTACATTTATAAATTTAAATTGTATTTGTAGAATTCTGTTTGGTACACCATGCTGGCTATAACAAGTACTAACCACGCTGAACATGAGCATTGCCAATGCATTTCAGATGGTCCACAGATATGCTCAAAAAACGGCCTTCCTAGAAGTCAAAAGACAAAGCAGATACTGAGAAACCACAACATTTAGTTAATTTTAAAACCAGAAAAGCCAATGTGAAAAATATTATATTTATAAGTAATTATATATAACATTTAGATATTAAAAAAGACTAATCACAATTTATATACAGAATGCAGACATTGAGTATTAAAAGCCTTAAATGGCAACATGAAAAACAACTGTACATTCATAACCACACATCACCTAAAGTGCTAACAGCTCTACTCTATGGATGCAAGCAACAGCAACGTCCATTTACATAACGCCTTTAACATAGAAAAAGGTGTAGTGCCAGAGGACTGGCGGATAGCGAACGTAATACCTATATTTAAGAAGGGAGATAGAACATGTCCAGGAAACTATAGACCACTCAGCTTAACATCAGTGGTAGGAAAAGTAATGGAATCCCTACTAAAAAGGAGAAAATAGAACATCTAGTCAGCATGGATTTCAAAAGGGAAAGTCTTGCTTGATCAACCTAACTGAATTTTTTGAAGAGGTAACAAAGAGTAGACAAGGGTAGTGCAGAAGATGTAATTTATCTAGATTTTCAAAAGGCCTTCGATAAGGTACCACATAATAAGAGTAATGAATAAGGTCAGGGAATGCGGAGTCAGGGGACAAGTAGCAGAATGGATATCTAGCTGGCTTCAAGGCAGAAAGCAGAAAGTAGGGGTAAAGGGTAACTATTCAGAGTGGCAGAAGGTGGGAAGTGGTGGTCCACAAGGATCAGTACTGGGGCCACTATTGTTCACAATTTATATTAACGATTTAGACCTTGGAATTAAAAACACAATTTCTAAATTTGCGGACAACCACCAAATTGGGGGGGAAGCCAATACTGAAGAGGACTGCAACAAATTACAAAAAGACATTACTAAACTTGCAGAATAGACATATAATTGGCAAATGAAATTCAACACAGATAAATGTTAGGTATTACATTTTGGTAAGACAGATAGGGAGGTCACATATTGGAAAATAAGAACCTAAATGGGGTAGAAGAACAAAGTGATCTAGGAATACAAATACACAAATCACAAAGTTTCGACACATGTTAAAGCCATAAAAAAAACAAGCACTAGGGTTTATTTCTAGAGGGATAGAATTGAAAAATAGTGAAGTTATGCTAAACTTGTATCGAACCCTGGTTAGACCACACTTGGAGTACGGTGTGCAATTCTGGTCGCCATATTATAAAAAGAATGTGGAGGCACTGGAGAGGGTGCAGAGAAGATTTACAAGGGTGATACAAGAAATGCGAGGGTATATCCCATCAGGAAAGGATGAACAGGCTGGCTCTCTTCTCTCTTGAAAAAAGGTTAAGGGGGAGACCTAATAAAAGGTCTTCAAAACCTTTCATGATTTTAATAGAGTAGATTCAGAGAGAGTGTTTCCACTTGTGGGAAGAGCAAAACTAGAGGCCATCAATATAAAATAGTCACCAAGAAATCAAATAGGGAATTCAGAAGAAACTTCTTTACCCAGAGAGTGGAACTCGCTACCACAGGGGGGTGGTTGAAGCGAATAGTATAGATGCATTTAAGGGGCGATTAGATAAGCATGTGAGGGAGAAGGGAATAGAGGGTTTTGCTGATAGGGTTAGATGAGGAAAGACAGGAGGAGGCTCGAGTGGAGCATAAATGCCAGCATAGACTGGTTGGGCCGAATGGCCTGTTTCTGTGCTGTATATCCTATGTATGTAAAATCTCTCAGATGTGTAATCAGGCAAAAATCAACAACAAGCCAAAGGAGGAGATATAAGGAGGTCTGACTAAAAGTTTAGTCAGGGATGGCCTTGAAGTAGGAGGGGTTTCTGAAGGGAATTCCAGAGTTTAGGACCTAGACAGTTAAAGGCATGGCCACCAATGACAGCTCAAATGGAGTAGGGGATGCACAAGAAGTCAGAGTTGGAGGAATGCAGAGTTCTCAGTTGTAGGGCTAGAAAAGGTTACAGAGATAGGTAGGGCAAGGCCATGAAGTGATTTGAACACAAAGATGGTATTTTAAATTTGAGGTGTTGGTGGACCGGAAGTCAAAGTAGGGGTGATTGGTGGGCAGGACTTGATGCAGGAGAAGATACAGGCAGTAGAGTTTTGGATGAGTTGAAGCTGATGGAGAGTCAGGAGAGCATTGGATGTGTCAATTCTGGAGGTGACGAAGTAATGGATAAGAGTTTCAGCAGCAGATGTGCTGAAGCAGGGGCAGAAACAGGTGATGTTCCAAAGGTAAAAGTAGGCCTTCTTTGTGATGGAGAAGATATGGATTTGGAAGTTCTGCTCAGGGTCAAATAGGACACCAAGATTGCAAACAGTCTTGTTAAATCCAAGACAGTGGCCAGGGAGGAGAATGGAATCGGAGGGGTCAAAGACAATGGCTTCGGTCTTCCCAATATTTAACTGAAACAAAAATGACAATCTGCAAGAGTGAAAGTTATACAGTTAATCTTCATGATTTGATTATTAAGAAGTGGGGCTGGACTGTCCGCCCCTACAAGATAATGGCAGAAGGAGGACCATTAGGGATTCCAACACCTAAGCCAGGTCTCCATGCTTATGACTGGAACAAAAAAGCTGCTTCAGCTATGCCTCAAGATTCTGTCAATCCAAAATCAGCACAGAATATTAATCGAAAAGCTCAACATTGCATTTCCAGCCAGAAGAATTCTTTCTTATATAATATTATTGCCTAGAGCTCAAGCTCTATATAATTAAATTCAAACACGGAGTTAATCATCACTTGCTGCAGGAGCGCTCATTAAACTAGTGGGAATTCTGTGAGTTGCCCGTTACTGTATTTTCCAAGACAAATGTGCTCCCAGCAACTACCAGCCGATTTAATAAGATGTCTGTACTTGTTTATGTACTAAAGTATTTTGAAATATATTTTTTGAAATATAATTTTTCATTTGGTATTAAAAACCAAATACCACGACATGTAATAATGCAGGCATGTTCTTGAAAATAATCTTTGGCACCTGCCGTAACAAGGATCATCCCTGTAAAGCACAATGGTCCGGATTTTGCAGTGGGTAATGCTGGCGAACTGTCAGCGTTCGCTGTCATTACCCCACTGAAACTGACTGTAACTTCAGGATTTAAATGCAGAATCCTGAAGTTGCGGTCAGTAATTTACTACTCTGACACTAGCTGCACTGTGGATCCCCCCTCTCCACCAATAGGTGGCAATCCATGAAACCAGTGGAACAGATGAAAACTTGAGCTTTTCCGCGCTAATATCGCCGTTACATACTGTGGTAAACCACTGTTATTGTTGTTCACCGTTGTTGTTGTTGTTGCACACTGTTGTACCTATGCATGCCTCAGCTGGCTCCGCCCCTGGCTCCACCCACAGGCCCAGGTATAAAGGTGACCGCTCTGCAGCCCCCTGCCTTCCTGGAACCCAGTCAACCACGAGAGGCATGCTCTGTTCTTTGCTAATAAAAGCCTTTTAGTTACTCTCCTAACTCTCCGTCTTTTATGAGTAATTGATAATGCATCACATACCCCATTAAATGTTAAGCCTTGTTGGAACAGGTGCAACTGGGGTTTTAACAGCGTATTGACTGCTAAACAACCGATCAGGCCCGGAAAAACTAATTTTTATATTTGTGGAGTGTCAAATTTCTCCATTATGATAAAAATTACAAAAATTTATTTTTGAAGTTTGTTCATATTTCAGCTTGAACCTTAAGCCCATGTGTATGTCCCAATGTTTATTTTGATCTCTAACATTTTTAAAAAGTGCAGAGAATCAGTGCTGTTTCTTTTCCTGTCTGAGAATTCTTCAATGTGATTGGCTGCTTAGACAGCTTGATGCTGTCATGCTGCACTACATTTGGAATCCCCTATTCACAGCGTTACAATCAATTACACACCGAGAAACCTAAAGTTTTCGCCACATAGATCACAAAGAAAGCTGTCCACAGAGATCTCAAGGTTAGTGGAGAACGCCTTAGCTTCGCCATTGTCTGCAAATCACAGGCCATTAATTCAGTTAATAGTCCTTTTATAACAATATAAAATATAAACTAGGCTGAGAATTTATGTGAATACTGAATTTTAACCACGTGTGGAGCACTGCACTAGCTTTCATGCAATCATTATTTTTAGCGTAACAAAGAACCCACTTTGTTAAATTAACAATGTACAACATTTTAAAATCAAATCTGAAGAGCTGTGTATTGTCTCTACCTCTGGATCTTTGTTCCATTGCACCACGTACTCCCAACAACAATGAGCATGAAGAACATCCGATTCTAGGCTGCAAGGGAATCGCTCATATGCCAACTGGAGCAACTCTGCAACAATAAATAGCTTTTAAAACAAGAGCAAACTAGCCTTCGGAGTATAGAAATTCCCTATTAAAGCACATAGCATCTATTATGCAAAATCAACATAAATATTCCATACTGTAACTTAGAATTAATGGAACATTCAGAAACAGAGCATTTATACATTCACAGCATAGTCTTAGGATTATTGGAAATGCTACTAAACTCCTTTAACAGAGTTAAACTTTTAAAAATATAGTAAGTTAAGTGGCAGTTTCACAAGACATTTGTGTGGACCAATGGTGTACCAGGATATTAGTTTGCTCCTGTAGTTTCTCACATGGTTAACTCCAATGTCATCAATACTATCAGGAGCAATCATCAACTGGAGGCTAGACACTCCTTTAAAGCAAGGAGCAAAATCAAGATCATCAATAAGAGTTAACGTCACTCAGGTTCTTCATATACCCTCCTAATGGTGGGTTACAGTGCATCCATTATAGAGACCTGGTAGGAGGCTGTCCACTCACCCACTTGGTTGGAGATAGCACACTGAGAAAGCCAAGTATTGGTGGATAAATCAGCAGATATAGTAGAATGAATGGTCGTCACTAATACATCACAAAAAATAGTATTCTATTTTTTGTATGCATATGAAAAAAACACAATTCAAAATGCAACAGGGTCCCTTAATTTCCAGAAACTTTACACCTATGTATACCTGTGTTTTCTCCTGTGAATTAGCAAATTCCCATCAACTTCAACTTGTTCAAAGCAGTTTTCAGCATTAAACTGATTTCTAGATTGAAAGTGTTACAACCTACAAAGTTAACCAATTTAATGTATTGACAAATGAAAACTATGCAATTGCTCTTATTAAATTAAAAAAAATACCAATATATATCAGATACAAACTTTTCAAAACTCAGTAATAAAATACTAGCCTAGGAATTACATCTGGGACTGTTAATTGTATTTTAACACGAGAGCAGTGAAATAGCCACACGTTATAGTCTGTCTCACAAGCTGGATTAAAATCAAATTTCACTGTCCTTCATTGTCTATTTGATTTAGAACACTTGCACAGTTTAATGTATTCTACATTATCTTTTTAGTAACTTTATAGCTCATAAATGAAGCAATATAAATGAAAGTAGATTATGAAAGTAAGCTTGCAGGGAACATAAAAACAGACTGTAAAAGCTTTTATAGTTATGTGAAGAGAAAAAGATTGGTGAAGTCAAGCGTAGGTCCCTTGCAGTCAGAATCAGGAGAATTTATAATGGGGAACAAAGAAATGGCAGACCAATTAAATACATATTTTGGTTCTGTCTTCACAAAGGAGGACACAACTAACCTCCCGGAGATGTCGGGGAACATAGGGACTAATGAGGGGGAGGAACTGAAAGAAATCAGTATTTGTAGGGAAATGGTGTTGGGGAAGTTGACGGGATTGAAGGCTGATAAATCCCCAGGGCCTGATAATCTACATCCTAGGGTACTTAAGGAAGTGGCCGTGGAGATAGTAGATGCATTGCTGGTCATCTTCCAGAACTCGATAGACTCTGGAACAGTACCCATGGATTGGAGGGTAGCTAATGTTACCCCACTATTCAAAAAAGGTGGTAGAGAAAAAGCAGGGAATTGTAAGCCTGACATCGGTAGTGGGGAAAATGCTAGAGTCCATTATAAAAGATGTAATAGCAGAGCACTTGGAAAGCAGTGACAGGATCGGACAAAGTCAACATGGATTTACAAAAAGGTAAATCGTGCTTGACTAATCTACTGGAATTTTTTGAGGATGCAACTGGTAAAATAGATAAGGGAGAACCGGTGGATGTGGTGTATTTGGACTTTCAGAAGGCTTTCGATAAGGTCCCACATAAGAGATTAGCTTGTAAAATTAAGGCACGTGGGATTGGGGGCAAGGTATTGACTTGGATAGAGAACTGGTTGGCAGATAGAAAGCAAAAAGAGAGTTGGAATAAACGGGTCGTTTTCCGAGTGGCAGGCAGTGACTAGTGGGGTACCGCAAGGATCGGTCCTAGGACCCCAGCTGTTCACAATATATATTAATGATCTGGACGAGGGAATTGGATATAGCATCTCCAAATTTGTAGACGACACAAAGCTGGGTGGGAGGGTATGCTGTGAAGAGGATGTCGTGAAACTCCAGTACGATTTGGACAGGTTGGGTGATTGGGCAGAAACATGGCAAATGCACTACATTGTGGATAAATGTGAGGTTATCCACTTTGGTGGCAAAAACAGGAAGGCAGATTATTATTTGAATGGCAATAGATTGGGAGAAGGGGAAGTGCAAAGAGACCTGGGTGTTCTTGTGCACCAGTCGCTGAAGGTAAGCATGCAGGTGCAGCAGGCGGTTAAGAAGGCAAATGGTATGTTGGCCTTCATAGCAAGAGGGTTCGAGTACAGGAACAAGGCTGTCTTGCTGCAGTTGTACAGGGCCTTGGTGAGACCGCACCTTGAGTACTGTGTGCAGTTTTGGTCGCCTTATCTGAGGAAGGATGTTCTTGCCATGGAAGGAGTGCAGCAAAGATTCACCAGGCTGATACCTGGGATGGCAGGAATGACATATGAGGAGAGATTGGGTCGATTGGGCTTGTACTCGCTGGAGTTAAGAATGAGAGGGGATCTCATTGAAACTTATAAAATTCTAACAGGACTAGACAGAGTAGATGCAGGATGTTCCCGATGGTTGGGGAGTCCAGAACCAGGGGTCACAGTCTAAGGATAAGGGGTAAGTCATTTAGGACAGAGATGAGGAGGAATTTCTTCACCCAGAGAGTGGTGAACCTGTGGAATTCACTACCACAGAAGGCAGTTGAGGCCAATTCATTAAATATATTCAAGGAGTTGGATATATTTCTTAAGGCTAAAGGGATCAAGGGATATGGGGAGAAAGCAGGGACAGGGTACTGAATTTGGATGATCAGCCATGATCGTGTTGAATGGCGGAGCAGGCTCGAGGGGCCGAATGGCCTACTCCTGCTCCTATCTTCTATGTTTCTAATCATGCATGTTTACTGGCAACTAATTAAACACATTTACTTTAAGCTCTTCTTACCTAGTATCCTTTCCAAGCCAAGCTCTTTGTACTTCTCACTGATGAGAATGTTGTTCTCCACTTCCAACGGCTCTTCTGTACCTTCGAATCTCTTGGATTGATGGGCCTGTTTCAGAATGCTTGGAGCAAGATCCAGTTTGAAAATCCATTTTGCCACACCATCAGCAACAACTCCTGGGAAAGATAAACAGATACAGATAGTTAAATGACAGTATCTCACAGAACGAGAAGTATAACTTTGTGAAATTTTAAACTGGCTGAAAATAATTAGCACTTTTTTTTTTTTTAAACTGGCTCTCGAGATGGCATTGTTAAATTTTTTTCTGGGCGCTAGATTACTCATACAGCAGTGTTCACAAACAGTGATCAAGTCAGAATCTTCAATAAACTAGAACCAATTACGAATAGGTAATGACAGCAAGCTGTCAGCGTTCACCGTCATTGCCCTTCTAAAACTGACTAACTTCAGGATTTAGAGCATGTGTATCAAAACACAGAAATTCTGAAGTTGCAGCCAGTCATTCACAGCTCCGACACTGGCTGTGCGGTTTCCCCCTGCCCCCCATAGCCGGCAATCAGTGAAACTAACGAGAACTTGGGCTTCTCCGCAGGAATATCGCTGTTAAATACCCCATTAAATGTTAAGCCTTGATGGAATAGGTGTAACTGGGGTTTTAACAGCATATTGACTGGTAAACAAATGTTCTGGCCCTGAAAAACTATTTTTTTAAATATTTGTGGAGTGTCAAATTTCTCCATTATGATAAAAATTACAATTTTTAAAAAACTTACACGTGAGAGTCCCAAACTTTATTTCACTTTCTGTAACATTTTCACAAAGTCCAGATAAAAGCAGCTTCTCATTGCAGAATTCCCACAGATAGGAAACCAGGTAATGTGATTAAGCTGTCTAAGCAGCCACAGTACAGCTTAGACATGTACAGCAGGCACCTCAAAGCACTGGAGAGGTACCTCCGCAAGATCCTGCAAATCCATTGGCAGGATAGGCGCACCAACGTCAGTGTTCTTGTTCAGGCCAACATCCCAGCATCGAAGCTTTGATCATGCTCGATCAGCTCCGATGGACGCATTGTCCACATGCCCGATACGAGACTCCCAAAACAAGCCCTCTACTCAGAGCTCCGGCACGGCAAGAGAGCCCCAGGTGGGCAGAGGAAACGCTTCAAGGACACCCTCAAAGCCTCCTTGAAAAAGTGCAACATCCCCACCGACACCTGGGAATCCCTGGCCCAAGACCGCACAAAGTGGAGGAGAAGCATCCGGGAAGGCGCCGAACACCTCGAGTCTCTTCGCCGGGAGCAAGCGGAAGCCAAGCGCAGGCAGCGCAAGGAGCGCACGTCAACCCAAGCACCCCACCTACCCGCCCCTTCAACCACCGTCTGCCCCACCTGTGACAGAGACTGTAGGTCCCGCATTGGACTCATCAGTCACCTGCAAACTCATTTTTAACGTGGAAGCAAGTCATCCTCGGTTCCGAGGGACTGCCTAAGATGAAGAGACAGCTTATTGATGTCACAGCAGCATCGCACTACAGAACGCTGAAATCAATTGAACGTCGAAAAAGGCAAACTTCTCGCCACAGAGATCGGGAGATCTCGGTGGGCATTTCTTTGAGGCCTGTGGCGAACACCTTTGCTTCGCCACTGACCGTAAATTATGGGCCACTGTTTCAGAAAAGCATGCACAAGGACTGAACAGGGTTTAATAATTGGCCAAAAACCTTAAACGTTAGTAACAAGAAAATTAAAACTATTCTATGGTTAGAAGCAAATAAAACCAAACACATCATACTCATGTTTAGTTAGGTAATATAGCAACTTGGCTAGTTAACAATAATTTAGCTAAAGGAGGGGATGGGAGACATTGGCCCCGATTTTCGGCTTGTGTGGGGAATGGTCGGATTTCCCCGAATGTGGGGTTTCTGACACACATAAAAAAGTGTCAGCCAGCTCCACACAATTTTCCCTCAAGTGGCCAATTAATTCCTAGCATGTGGGAAGCCTTGCTAATTGTCCAATTCGAGTCAGAAATCCCCACACTATGATGTCATCATTCGTGGTGCTTTCAAAGTGTCCAGCAAGCTTCTCAACCACTCTTGCACAATGGCAGAGGAGCCTGCACCAGCTGCTGCCAGTGGCAGAGGCCGAGCTGCCTTCAAATTCAACGAGGCTTCACTGCAGGCATTATTGGATGGGGTTAGGGCCCACAGGGAGGTCTTCTTCCCTAGGTCAGGGAGGAAGAGGCCTCCCACTGAGACCAATGCTGCATGGATGCAGGTGTCAGCAGATGCCAACTCGCTGGGAGTCACCAGAAGAACCTTGGCATTACATCTCTAACTCCTTCCTTTACTCCCCCACAGTACCATCCAGAGCCCCCGTCCTCACTGTGGAGGAGGAAGAGGCTGTGCAGCCAGACTCCTCAGAGGAAGCTCCAACCTCTGAGGGTGCAGCGTCAGCAGAAGTAAGCGCACCCAGCACCAGCGCAGACACTCACACCTCGGGGGGACCTTCGGGACATAGAGTAGTGTTGTCACCTGGTGTTTCACAGCTCACAAGTGAGCCTCAGCAGATTCTGGAGACAGGGACAGCAGCGGAGAGTCCTCGTCGGAGGGCGCAGGACTCTGCCAGCTCAGCTCAGCTGTGCTGCATGACGACCCTCTGCCTCTGGGTCCATCTGCAAGAGAAGAGGTGATGGATCTCCATGCACAGATGCAGGACTCTCTGGCAGGTTTTGTCTCCAGGGTCGCTGCGAGTGCTGAGCAAATGGAGGAGTCCATAGCGACCACGAGCAGAGCCTTTGTGGAGTCATTGGCACATGAACGCATCACCATGGAAAGGTTGGCAACCTCCATGCAGGAGATAACTCGCCTGGGTACAGGAAACATGGTGAGTGCTCATAAGAGAATGACATCTCTTGAGGAGCGTTGGCCATCTGTTGAACAGAGAAACCAGATCTTCATGGAAGTCCTTCGGAGTAGGACTTCCAGTGCAGAAACGGGTCCCACTGGCCCCCTAAAGCGCAGAAAGGTGCTCTCGAGCCACTTCCAAGCGCTGGCCCCTTCTGGCCTGTGCAGCTTCAGGTGAGTGAGCAGCAGCCTGGTGCTCCTGGTTCTCATCCTGCTGTTCCTGGTTCTGCTGCTGCCGCCTCTGCTGTTGGAGATCCTCTAATGCCAGGAAGGGAACGTCCCAAAGGCCTCCCATGCTTCTGGCAGATGCCTCCGTTGAGGGGGCGCTGAGTTAGGGTGGTGAGAGGGGCTTCCCAGGAGCTCACACTGGAGAAGTGTGTGAGGCTCCAACTTTCTGCAGCTGCTCCTAAGGCTTCAAAAAGTTCCCCCAAGCCTTGATCAACAAGATCCTGCAGCCTGCAAATGCTGCCTATTTAAATCTCTTCAGCCCTCAGCGACCTGCTGCTGCAAGCAAGCAAGCCAGCTGTTTTCATGCCAGCTCTCAGCAGCGGGGTTCCCCGCAGGCGGGTTTCAGGTGGGGAAAGCCCCAAAGTCGCAACGGCACGGGAAAATCCACTTCAACAAGCAGATAATTGCTTGTTAGTGCTCCGACAACCAGTCCCGCCAGCAGCGGCCGGGACTGAAGCGGGGCGCGCGGAAATGGCAGTCCGAAAGTCGGACGGGGCGGGGAATCAGGCAGGGGGGGGTCCCGACCCGCTTTTTCACCGATTTTCGGCCCCCGGCCACATGAAAAGCCGCCCAACGGCGGCCAGAAAATCAGGGCCATAGCATCTGGTTATTTCTCCATCTAAATTGTGTTTTATATTGATATCTAGCACTACAAACTACTACTTTTAAAATCCTCTGTGAAATAGAAAAATACATTTGCATAATCTCACCGATAACTTAAATTAATCACTCTCAGAATTAAAGCTCTGGGAGTTTGATAAAAGAACTTTTTGCCATTGGTGGAACCTAGAAAAGGCTAAATTAAGATCCAAAAACTTTAATAACTTTCGCAGTTCCATGTAAATCCAGAAGGTTCTGAATTGAGTAAATACGACACAGGGTAACTGTGGTAGCAACGACAAAGTCTTTTTTTAAGCTATGTTTGGACTGAGAAGGCAATAAAAAACTCCACATGACCAGTAAAGAGCAATGCAAGGCAAACTCTAGTCAACTCTGAGGACACGGTAGAGCTTTTAAATGGTACTTAACATTAGTCTTCCCGTCAGTAGATAATGCTCAGTTGCCATAATGCACAGTTAATGCTAAAATGGAGAATGTCAAAGTGAATACACATATATCCAAGAAAGAAGAAGGGGTCTCAAATCTGATGGTGCTGCTGGACCTGAAAGCATTCACTCGAGTGCTTGAAGAAATGGGGAGGGCGGGGATGTGTAAAGTGAGCCCCTGGTTTATACATTTAATAGCTCACTAGAGGCAGGGAGTGTTCCCATGGACGAGAGGGAGGTTAATCTAGGACCAATATTTAAAAAGGGCAGCAAGACAGAGCCTTTAGTTTAACTTCAGTTGTTGGAAATTTATTAAGAGCGATCACTCGAGAAACCCTGTTTGACCACCAGGACAGAGTAGACATTATTAGAGACTCCCAACATGGCTTTTGGAGATAATTAGATGCTACAGTTCAGGACAGGCAGGGGGGGAAAGAAACATGTGTTTTTCCCCCCTGAACTGATAAACAAGATGGAGTGAATGACCTTCCTTATCTATATTTGTCTTGTGACCTAATAAATGTTTAGTTCATAAATACCGCATCAACCCACTTCACTAATGTATATCATTTATATTTCAAACTAAAATAGCAATACTTCAATACAATTTTATGTAGCCAAACATTATCAAACACACAACAGTTTTTGTCAAGAATAGCTTGACGACTATATCCAAAACATCTTTTCAAATAGCAAAACCGATTTTTATTATCTCTTTTTAGTGAAGCACTACCTGATCTGAAATGGTTCAGTTAATTTTCCAATTGCTTTCACAGCAAAATACTAGAAAAAAACCAGAATGTTATACTCAAGAGTTAAAACACTATACAAATTGTCATTCACCCAATGAAGTATGCATCTCTTTGCAACCAACATGGTCCTCAAAGTAGTCTGGTAACCTTTATTTTTAAAAAGGGGCAATAGGTGTTAAAGTTACCTTTTTCAGATGAGAATTAGAATTAATATTTGAACAGCTTACATGATGATATATTTAACATACAATAATTTTTAAACAAGGCTCTTTGAATTCCAGTTGAATATACAATTTAAATGTTTGTAAAACCAACAGGTAACAACTAAAAGAAAATTGTGCAGCTGCTCTATATCTGATGGTGAGTAAATGTTTAACCAAAGCTTGACATTTCTCTCCACAATATGCTCTGATGAATCGTTTCTTAATTTGTAGCATTATTAATTAGATATATACTCGTAATTTAATAGATGTCAAGATAAAACAGGATTGACATTTGCTCCATTCTCAGAGTTTGAACCCTTCAATGGAGTCTCAGGTTTTAAGCCTCTGATTTTCAGACTTACGCATATATATACACCTCAGTGCGTCTCAAATTCTTATGACCACGGAAACTGAGCAGTGGCATGAGAGAACCTTCAGCCGAGAACCAGTATTTCAATGAAAGCAGAGAAAAGGGAGCACTTGTCAATCTTTGGAACAGATGTCCCGAAAGGCAGAGGCAATTAGCTTAAGAGCATGAAAGCAGAGGAGGAAATTAGTTAACAAAAGTGAGAAAGATAGAATTTAGAAACCAAAGTCAAAGATTTATAAAGAGCAAACGAAAAAGAAAATATTGACAAGTGGGGAAAAAACCAATGAGAATACAAAGCCAAGAAAGTAAAGTAGGAAACAAAAGCCAAACAATAGCATTAAGGAACAGCAAGAGTAGTGAGCCATATACCAGGAACATAAATATACAGCTGCAGTTTTACTGCCACTTTCGCATTGGTGTAAAGTGGTTTCAGGGGGCGCACCAACACAAAAATCCAATCTGACTCAAACACACTAAAACCAAGAAATGAGACCCATTCCCGGATCCAGCTTCCTGGAGGGAATCTCACACAGCTTGCCTCGAGTGCATTTCAGCTTGGCATTTGGTTATAAACTGCAGCCCATGACCTGACTATCATCAACGCCCATTCATTTTGTTCTTCCTTTTTGCATAAGACTCCAACAACCACTCATGGGAGCATTGCTGGTGTCCAAGCTCAGGTGATGCTCACAACTTTAGGAGGAGGATTTTGGTAAACATCAGAAACCATTCTCGAGGCCCTGGACTACCCACGAACAGAGTTATGAACACATGTAAACGAGAAGGGTTCCTACCTCGACCACCTTCCAGAAGTTTTTTGACAGAAATGCTAGTAAGTGGCTCAGAATGACGGCAGGCTGTGCTGGGTGGTTTATTCCCTTTGCTGTGCAGAAGTGTTTGTAGTATAAGGCAATCCTCAAGCTGTCTCAGCAACAGATTCCAGTGTTCCATGTCAAGAGACAATGCTTCCCAAGAATCAGTCATTCCATCTGAAGCCACAGCTTCCAGCTGTTGGGAAACCAAGAAGTAGTTAGCACAGCAGTCGGAAAAACTAGATAAAAGTCCAACTATCTTTAAGAAAGGTAACAAAAAAAATAAATCACTGCACCCCACTGAATTCACATCCCAGCAACAAAAATTAGTTCAGATTGTCCAGGTCTTCAAATCCAGTATTCAAGCAATCATCTATCTCTGACCGCCATTCTTCAACTTCTAGTGCTGGAGGTCATTTCTTTAATTTACTGTCCGATTCCTGCCACGTTTTCTTCAGTCTTAGCTGTTCTTTTAGTTATGCAGATTTTTATATTGTTTAATTCCCTCGATCAAGCTCTGCCAATTTAGATTCTAGGCTGAAATTGAACTGTTGCAGCTTCCCCAAGGACTAGGGATATAGAGAAGCAATTTATTCTGTTTTACTTGCAAGTGACAACGAGCCAATTTTCAAATCAGAAGTGAGTAACATTCCCCACACTTGGCACAGGATTTCAAAAATATCTACAGCAATTATCAAAAATAGAGGTGACACACAGGAGCTCTGCAGAACAACCATCTTCCAGCAGATCATGTAATGAATATTGCCACAACTGGTACTAGAGAATGAATAGTTTACTGCTTTGTTTGAACAAGTATAACAATTGACAACAATTCTACTCACATCTTTCTCAGCCAGGCTGTTTGTTACACTCATAGCTACACTCCTTCCAACAAGTGCAGCTAATAATGCAGCTCCAATATTCTCTGCCTGTGCACAGGCAATGCGCATTTGCTGCCACCATGGAGACACTGACTGAAGATCCCATGAAGTATCAATGGCACCTGCAGGGAAACATGAATTTCAAATTAGAGATGGATTAAACGCTTCTGATTTGGTAGTTACTAATGCAACCACCAATGAATAAGCCAGTGTTATCAGACAACTGCAGCTATGCATGCGAGTGGTACTTAGCAGCTGAAAATGAAATGCCTTAATTACAGTGTTACAAATGCTTAACTTCTTAAACTTGCAGTGCTAACTGTACAACAAAGTAAATGTTAATTATTTAAACAAAATGTGAGGGAAATTTTAACCCCCACCCCCCCCCCCCCACCCCAACCCCAACCACACGACACGTGGGAAAAGGTCAGTGGATACAAATTTAAAATTGTAACAGGCCCAATCCGTAATTTTTACGGTGGCAGGTTGCAAGGCTCATCGGTGTCCCACTCGAGAGGCAGGACGCCTCATTATAATATTTAAATCAGGCTCCCACAGTGTAGTTGGGAGCCTGATTTAAATTTAACGCTGGCCAGCTGGGTTTCCCAGGATGGAGACGGGAGCAGCCGGGTCAAGTAGACAAAGGCTTTTTTATAGCACAGCTTATGATCCAGGAGAAGCCGGAGTGCTCCCCATAGCCTCTCAAGCGCACCTTCTGCTGCACTCAGTTGACCCCCCCAATCCAAACGCGCGATCCCAAGCCTTTGTCAAATCCCCCGCCCCCACCCTCGCACACCCCGCAATCTTTGTTGATTGCCGGGGACCGTCCCCAACAGTCAGCCTGTCAATCTGACAGGCTGCCGGGCGTGGGGGAAATGGTATTAAAAAATGATAGAGGTCCAACCGTTAATTTCGGCAGGACCTCCGTGTGCCCGGGGTTTCCGGGTTCCTTAAACCTGTGTCTTCTGGTTACCGACCCTTCTGCCACCGGAAACAGTTTCCCCTTATTTACTCTATCAAAACCCTTCATGATTTTAAACACCTCTATCAAATCTCCTTCTCTGCTCTAAGGAGAACAACCCATGATAAATTTATTGAAAACAGAATAGTGCGCGCAGTTTTGGGTGAATAGAAAGCACATTAAAGTCATAGAGTGTTCAAAGTAGATTCACTAGGATGATGCCTGAAATAAGTAACTATAGTTATGAGAAGAAACTGTAGAAGAGAATGTTAAGATGAGATTTAACCTGGAGGTGCATATTCACAAATTCTCAAAGGTGGCAGGGCAAGTTGAGACAGCAGTTAAGAAAGCATATGGAATACTTGGCTTTGTAAACAGGAGCACCGAATACAAAAAAGTCACGCTAAACTTTTACAAATCACTGTTTAGGCCTCAGCTGGAGTACCGTGTACAATTCTGGGCACCACACTTTACGAAGGATGCCAAGCCCTTGGAGAGGGTACAGAGGAGGTTTACCAGGAATGAGGGACTTCAGTTATACGGGAGAGATTGGAGAGGCTGGGACTGTTCTCCTTAGAGCAGAGAAGGTTAAGGGGAGAACCTAATTAGAGGTATTCAAAATTACGAGGGGTTTTGACAGCAAGTAGGGAGAAACTGTTTCCTCTGGCAAGTGAGTTGTTAACCAGAGGTCACATTTAAAATAATTGGCAAAAGAACTAGAGGGGAAATAAGGAGATTTATTTTCCCCACACAGAGGGTTGCTATGATCTGGAATGCACGACCAGAAAGGGTGGTGGAAGCAGATTCCATAGGAACTTTCAAAAGGCAATTGGATATGTATTAGAAGAGAACTAATTTGCAGGGTATGGGGAAAAGCTGGTGTGTGGGACTAAACCGGACAGCTCTTTCAAAGAGCCGACACAGCACGATGGGCTGAATGGCCCCCCTTCGGTGCTGTAAGATTCTACGATTCCAGTAGGGTTGTTTACATTGTGAAGGCTTGGATAAATAAAGAAAGAAAGCCGACTCCCTCTTTCTGTGGAAATCAGTGACAAGGGACCATCAATTTAAATTGTTATTAAGAAAGTGAAGAGGGGATTAGGAGAAATTTCTTTATGCAGAGTAGTTGGAGCAATAGGAAGCGATGTGAGGTAGAGTCCACTGCAACTTTTACAGTAAAAGTGCTAAATATTCAAACCTGAGGAAAATAGAGGTGTGGAGAGAAAGCTGGCAGTGGGATTATACAGAAAACTTTGGTTTATCCGGAGGTTGTATGTCCGGAAACCTCGATCTAACGGCAGAAATCAGCAGCCGTTTTGGTTAGGTTTTTTTTCTTCTCCTAGCATTTTTTTTTTTTTTTTTTATAAAAACAAACAGTCAGGCTCTGGAAAGCGTCTCTGTAGCTTAGCAACAGCTTCAGAGACGCTTCCAAGGTACGGGCCGAGTGTTTACAAGCTGTTGCTAAGCAACAGTGTTTGTTGTCAGATACGGAGATGAAAACCTCCGTATCCTTCAACATTAGCGCTGGTCTATCCGGAAGTTTTGAAAGATCGGCAGCAGCTCGGTCCCGTCGGTGCCGGATATCGCGAAGTTTCCTGTATTTGAATTGCTGTAAAAAAAGAGCCAGCAAACATGAGGCAAATAGACTTCCTCTACGGTTTTATGGGATTCAGTATTAAAAGTGTTAAAGGACTCAGACTGTCTCACCTTTCTTGATTGCAAGCTAAATAAAAAGGGAGTGTAAATATTCCTACACAGTGATGTCAAATCAGGATCAACAATAAGTGGTTTCAAAACTGACTTCTTGGAAGTAGTATTGTGGAAAGACCCATAATCTTAATTTCTCCACCCCCCCCCCCCCCCCCACTAGTTCAGAGAAAAAAAGTGATGGATGCGTTTGATTAATCCAAAAATAGACCAAATTACAAGAACTTCTTTTTCTCTTACAAAATAAATCTCAGATGTAAGAAATCACACAACACCAGGTTATAGTCCAACAGCTTTATTTGAAATCACAAGCTTTCGGAGCGCTGCTCCTTTGTCAGGTGAAGTGGAGAGATGCATAAAAACACAGCTTATATAGTCAGAGAATAATGTCAGATGTTTACAGGTAATCTTTCTAACTGCTCAGACGAGGAGGAACGCGATGGACACCTACAGACGCTGAAAGACACCCTCATAAGAACGGGATATGACGCTCGACTCGTCGATCGACAGTTCCGACGGGCCACAGCGAAAAATCGCATAGACCTCCTCAGAAGACAGACACAACCAACAGAGTACCCTTCATTGTCCAGTACTTCCCCGGAGCGGAGAAACGACGCCATGTTCTTCGCAGCCTTCAACATGTCATCGATGACGACAAACACCTCGCTAAGGCCATCCCCACACCTCCACGACTTGCCTTCAAACAGCCGCCTAACCTCAAACAGACCATCGTTCGCAGCAAATTACCCAGCTTTCAGGAGAACAGCGACCACGACACCACACAACCCTGCCACAGCAACCTCTGCAAGACATACCAGATCATCAACACAGATACCGTCATCACACGTGAGGACACCACCCACCAGGTACATGGTACATACTCATGCGACTCGGCCAACGTTGTCTACTTCATACGTTGCAGGAAAGGATGCCCCGGAGCAAGGTACATCGGCGAGACCATGCAGACACTGCGACAACGGATGAACGGACACCGCGCAACAATCACCAGGCAGGAGTGTTCCCTCCCAGTCGGGGAACACTTCAGCAGTCAAGGACATTCAGCCTCCAATCTTCGGGTAAGCATTCTCCAAGGCGGCCTTCGAGACACACGACAACGCAAAATCGTCGAGCAGAAACTGATAGCCAAGTTCCGCACCCATGAGGACGGCCTCAACCGAGATCTTGGGTTCATGTCACGCTACATGTAACCCCACCTGACGTAGGGTCATCCAGACTCGAGTCGTCGTTGGCTTGTTCTCTCCACACAGATGCGGCCGGACCTGCTGTGATTTCCAGCAAAAAAAATGTTTTTTGTCTTTTTTTTGTTTTTCATACAGACCCCAGCATCTGCAACATTTGACCCCTTGTGACCCCACCTCATTGTTCTTTGATGTAATGTTTTCCTGACTGACCTGTTTGGACACCATTTACACCTTTGATTGCTGTGATTATCTCTCTGCCGAGGTGTGATAAATGGCAGTTAGAAAGATTACCTGTAAACATCTGACATTATTCTCTGACTATATAAGCTGTGTTTTTATGCATCTCTCCATATCCTCCCGACGAAGGAGCAGCGCTCCGAAAGCTTGTGATTTCAAATAAAGCTGTTGGACTATAACCTGTTGTTGTGTGATTTCTTACATTTGTCCACCCCAGTCCAACACCGGCATCTCTACACCAAAATAAATCTCCCAAGTTGTTTCTGTAGAAAAACACAGCAAAAAATTGACCCAAGGAGAAAACTAACAAAGTGTTAAAAAGATATATTGGTCCATTAATTATCTTGCTGTTGGTGATTCTGGCAAGGCTGCAATTATTTCAAATCCCTAGTTAAACTGAGGTGGTGGTGGTGGGCCTCCTCCTTGAACCACTGCAGTCCATGTGGTGATGGTGCTTCCACAATGGTATTAGATAGGGAATTCCAGGACACTGACCCAGTAACTATGAACGATCAGCAAAGATATATTCCAGTGAGAAAGAAGAAGAATGAACCATCCGTGGCTAACTAAGGAAAGTAAAGGATGGTATCAAATTGAAAACAAAAGCATACAATGTTGCGAAGAATAGTGAAAGGCCAGAGGATTGGGAAATTTTTAAAAAGCAGCAAAGGACGACTAAAAAAGAGAGAAGATAGCTTATGAGAGTAAGCTAGCAAGATATATAACAGACAGCAAGAGCTTCTACAGGTATATAAAAAGGAAGAGAGTAGCTAAAGTAAACATTGGCCCCTTAGAGGATGAGTCTGGGGAATTAATAATGGGAAACAAGGAAATGGTGGAGACTTTGAACAAATATTTTGTATCGGTCTTCACAGTAGAAGACACTAAAAGCATCCCAATAATGGATAATCAAAGGGCTATTGGGGTGGGGAACTTAAAACAATCACTAGAGAGAAAGTACTAGGCAAACTAATGAGACTAAAGGTAGACAAGTCCCCCGGACCCGATGGCCTGCATCCTAAAATCTTAAAAGAGGTGGCTGCAGAGATAGTGAATGCATTGGTTGTAATCTATCAAAATTCCCTGGATTCTGGAAAGGTCCCAGCAGTCTGAAAAACCGCAAATGTAACACCCCTATTTAAGAAAGGAGGGAGACAGAAAGCAGGCAACTATCGACCAGTTAGCCTAACATCTGTCATTGGGAAAATGCTGGAGTCCATCATTAAGGAAGTGGTAGCAGGACATTTAGAAAATCATAATATAGTCAAGCAGAATCAGCATGGTTTTATGAAAGGGAAATCATGTTTGACAAATTTGCTGGAGTTCTTTGAGGATGTAACGAGCAGGGTGGATAAAGGGGAACCAGTAGATGTTGTGTATTTGGATTTCCAGAAGGCATTCGATAAGGTGCCACATAAAAGGTTACTACACAAGATAAGAGCTCACGGGGTTGGGGGTAATATATTAGCATGGATAGAGGATTGGCTAACTAACAGAAAACAAAGAGTCAGGATAAATGGGTCATTTTCAGGTTGGCAAACTGTAACTAGTGGGGTGCCGCAGGGATCAGTGCTGGGGCCTCAACTATTTACAATCTATATTAATGACTTGTATGAAGGGACTGAGTGTAATGTAGCCAAATTTGCTGATGATACAAAGATAGGTGGGAAAACAAATTGTGTGGAGGACGCAAAGAATCTCCAAAGGGATACAGATAGGCTAAGTGAATGGGCAAAAATCTGGCAGATTGAGTTCAATGTGGGAAAATGCAAGGTTATCCACTTTGGTAGGAAAAATAAAAAAGCAAACTATTATTTAAATGGGGAGAGATTACAAAATGCTGAGGTACAGAAGGATCTGTGGGTCCTTGTACATGAATCACAAAAAGTTAGCATGCAGGTACAGCAAGTAATTAGGAAGGCAAATGGAGTGTTGGCCTTTATTGCAAAGGGAATGGAGTATAAAAGTAGGGAAGTCCTGTTACAACTGTACAGGGCGTTGGCGAGGCCACACCTGGAATACTGCATACAGTTTTGGTCTCCTTATTTAAGGATATACTTGCATTGGAGGCAGTTCAAAGAAGGTTCACGAGGTTGATTCCGGAGATGAAGGGGTTGTCTTATGAAGAAAGATTGAGCAGGTTGGGCCTATACTCATTGGAGTTTAGAAGAATGAGAGGGGATCTTATTGAAACATATAAGATTCTGAAGGGGCTTGACAGGGTAGATGCTGAGAGGATGTTTCCCCTCGTGGAGGAATCTAGAACTAGGGGACATAAGTTCAGAATAAGAGGGCACCCATTTAAAATGGAAATGAGGAGGAATTTCTTCTCTCAGAGGGTCGTGAATCTTTGGAATTCTCTTCCCCAGAGAGCTGTGGAGGCTGGGTCATTGTCTCTCCACCTTAAATATATTCAGAGACAGATTTTTGAATGATAAGGGAGTCAAGGGTTATGGGGAGCGGGCAGGGAAGTGGAGTGGAGGCCAAGATCAGATCAGCCATGATCTTATTGAATGGCGGGGCAGGCTCGAGGGGCCAAATGACCTACTCCTGCTCCTACGTCTTAAGTTCTTATGATATATACCCAAATTAGCATGGTGTGTTACTTGGAAGTATTCCCACAACATTGCTGCTTTTATCCTTTTCAATGGCCGAGATTGCAGGGGAGGGAAGTACTTTCCAACTAAGCTTGGTGAGTTGCTGCAGTGCATCCTGTAGACTGTACATACTGGAGTCACAGTGCGACAGTAATGGAGATGTGGATACGGAGTCCAGTAGTAGGGGTGCTGATCAAGTGAACTGCTCTGCCCTAGAGGGTGTGAACTGAGTGTTGTTGCAACTGCATTCATCCAGGTGAGTGGTGAGTACTCCATCACACTCGTCGTATGAGCTTTGCAGATGATTCAAAGGCTTTGAGATGCCAGGAGGTGAGCCACTCATCAGAGTACCCAGTCTCTGCCATGCTCTTGTAGCCAAGGTGTTGATATGACTGGCCCAGTTAAGGTTCTGGTCAATAGTGACCCCAAAATGTTTTAAGCAAATAGTTCCAATAATTTTGACAAAGTAAACTACAGTGTGTTTTGTGGATAATTACTATGGAAACAGCCTACTTCTGACACCAGGCACTTTACCTTTCATCTTGTTTAAGAGAGACAGCGTAATATGGAGGTAGCCAATTGATTCCTGGTTCTTGAGGATTTCTTTCTCCCTGAAGAGCCACATACGGAGAAGCAGAGACTGGAGAGAGAGCAAGACAGAGAGAAAAAAAGCCATTAAAATTGCTCTATCACTTGCTATTGTGTCTTCCCCAAAAAATACATCAAAAAGAAGTTACATCTATATAATAAATCTTCAAATCCTATCATGTTCCAATGTTGGCAATAAAGAATGACACTGAACCCAGTTAAATAGTTAGTGAAGGGAATATGCATGAATTGATTTCAATATGATTAAAACTAGAATTTATAGGAAAAAAAGAGGCTATTAATACCAGGATACTAAAACGGAGTCAAGTAATGCACATCCCAGTTCAATCAAAACTGGTTTATTCAACACTAGGTGTTTCGTACATTGACAAATAGTTTGCAAAGAGGCTTCCCATCAGAAGAGTCATAGGGAATCCACACCATTCAATACCGATGTTCAACACTGCTACTGATTCCTTTATAAATCACCAAAGGATAATGTAACTCTTCATTTACAAATAATTGTTAATTTCCAACAATAGTGGAGTGGATATGTTTGAGCAATGTTAGTGCCACAAATTGCTTCTGAAGGGCAATTAGGGATGGGCAATAAATGCTGGCCTTGCCAGCGACACCCACATCCCAGGAATGAGTAAAAAAAAAAGTTCAGTTCAGTACACTTACAGACCTTTAAGCACAATGTCACACAACTTTTTAACATTTGTAAATTCTGAGTAAGCAGTTTTTTTCCAGACATGCCTGCTAGCACTTTTTACTGTAGGCGGAGTTTCTTTACAGACAATTCATCATTTTTCACATATTAGTAATTTCATAGCGCATAAATTGAAAAAAATTTCATAGCACATAAATTGAAAAAAAAAAAGGTCTGGGGAAGGGGGTTAAATCTAAATATACAAATTGCAGCAAACCTGGGTTTTCTTTATCAATTTTCTTGTGTTCTGTATAAAAACAAGAAATAGGAGTAGGCCATTTGGCCCCTCGAGCCTGCTCCACCATTCAATAAGATCATGGCTGGTCTTCCACCTCATCTCCACTTTCCTTCACTATCCCCATATTCCTTGATTCCCTTACTCGGTCTTAAATATACTCAATGACTGAGCCTCCACAGCCCTCTGGGGTAGAGAATTCCAAAGATTCACCACCCTCTGAGTGAAGAAATTTCTCCTCATCTCAGTCCTAAATGGCCAACCACTTATTCTGAGACTGTGAACCCCTGGTTCTAGACTCCCCAGCGAGGGGACATCAGATTTTTTTACCGAATGCAGCTATGTGTACGAGAAACTTACCAAAAACTGTTGAGGCCTTGCTCCCGCTGACTCTAGCAAACGGCACATTTCCTCCACAGAGCTTTCCCCACAAAGACATTTCCAGAAAAAGAAATTGCCTGCAATAGAAGGGGGAAATGCAAATTAACATTTAAATCTTAATTCACTTGGACTGTTGAACTTTGTATATCATCAATTATTCACTAAAAGGCAAGCAGTGTACGTCAACTGTAATGAAGAAATGCCATTGTGTACTAAATGAAAAGGGCAAGAAAGAACCAATTTACAGATATACCTTAGAGGCTTAAAGGAAAAAATTAGTGCAAGCACATAATGCACATAAATCTTGTACAATACTGTGACTGAGAATTTTTTAAGTAATTGAATTTTATGGGCAGCTGCATCACCTACTGCGAGAGGTAACGTCAGAGATCGTTAGCAAATAATGCAGAGTCAAATCTAGTTTCCAATTTAACTGTGCAAATTTGTTAAATATTTCACTATTCCTTATATTTGGCAACACAACGTTCCAGTACAAAAGCAAAATACTGTGGATGCTGGAAATCTGAAGTAGAAACAGAAAATGCTGAAAATACCCAGCAGGTCAGGAAGTATCTGTGAAGAGAGAAACAGAGTTAACGTTTCAGGTCAATGACCTTTCGTCAGAACTGCTGACACAAGTTCTGACGAAAGGTCACCGAGTTGAAACGTTAACTCTGTTTCTCTCTTCACAGATACTGCCCGACCTGCTGAGTATGTCCAGCATGTTCTGTTTCTACACTATTCTAGTAAGTACATTTACCAAGTTTCACTTTTTAAATCCCAGAATTGTTCTGATGTCAGCAATGTACTCCTTAGCTACGTCGCTAACCGCGAATTCAGGGCCTATATGATTAAGTAAATATTGCACTTTAGAAAACAGATTTTGGATGCTGCAGAAAATATTCACAATGTGCCATGACAAACAGCTCATCGGAAAAATTTTTCTAATGAAAATTACCAAGTGCTTGTATTCTTTTTGGAATAATTTTGTATGTACATATTCCTGTGCCCCTGAAGAGGCATCTTATGTACACAAGTCACTAGAATTTATTTATAAATAAATACCCAAAGCCACACATTCATCTTCATCCACTTTCTTCACATTAACCATTTCTTTTTCATATTCAAGATATTTCAGGAATGTTTGGATTGGTAGTGTGCAGTTTTTGTCCTCCTCGAACTGAACTGTATTTCTGGTGTTTCCTTGTCTATAGTTGTCCAGGAGTGTTTGAATTTTTGCAGCTTCCCTTTCCTCTAGTCTGAGCAAAGTAGCCAACTCCTGCACAACAAATATCATAAAACAGAAATGGATGGAAAAACAAGATGTTAATATTAACGGTCATTCTTTGTAAAAGCTCGATTTTTGCAAAAGGATTCGGATAGTGAAATTCCTCTCTATAGGGCAAAATATACAAAAGAAAAAACACTCACTGGGAAGACATGTTACAGGAAACTTTGGTTTATCCAGAGGTTGTATGGCCGGAAACCTCGATCTAACGGCAGAAATCAGCAGCCGTTTTGTTAGGTTTTTTTTCTTTTTTTCTTCTTCTCTTAGCATTTTTTTTTTTTTTATAAAAACAGTCAGTCTCTGGAAAGCCTTTCTGAAGCGGTTGCTAAGCTACAGAGACGCTTCCAAGGTACGGGCCGACTGTTTACAAGCTGTTGCTAAGCAACAGTGTTTGTTGTCAGATACGGAGATGAAAACCTCCGTATCCTTCAACATTAGCGCTGGTCTGTCCGGAAGCCCTGTTCCTGGGACTAGGGACAGGGTCACTGGCAAGGCTTGGAAGCTAAGCAGAGCCAGGCCTGGTTAGTACCTGGAGGGGTGACCATCAGGGAAGACCAGGTGCAGAAGGTCACGGAAGGAGCCCCGAGGAGGGGCGGTTGGTGAGAAGGTCACAGAAGGAGCCCCGGGAGGGGCGGCTGGTGAGCAGGCCCGGGCGTTGGGCTGAAGATTGTCAGACAGGAGGAATGGTGGAAATGGAATGGCGGAAATGGAATGGCGGCGCGCACAGCCGCAGCGGCTTTGCTTCTCCCAGGATGGTGCTATTTACGTTTAATGTTAATGTTATTTGTACTGGACTCATGGGAGCTTGCAAGATCACATTTCGTTGTACAATGACAATAAAGTTGAATTATTATCATTAAGTTTTCATAGATCGGCATCATGCCGGTCCCGGATATCGCGAAGTTTCCTGTAGTATAGAGGTTAAACCAAATTCTAGTTTCAATTTGTTTTTGATTAATTTCACAAAACACTAAACACTATTCCCGTTCAATCACACCGAAAGCACCATCATACAACGACTCACGTTACTGGTTTTGGCTCCATCCTGCTGAAGATCTTCAGAGTTGAGTTTGCTTACACATGTATAAAGGTGAAGTAGTTTCAGCTGGCCGAGACAAAATTGCAACAACCCTTCATCCACACTTTCAGGATCTAATAAAGACACATGTGGGGAAACAAGTTACATTCAATACACAATCAGTAACAACCAATCACAAATACTTTACTTGTCATTATTCCTTTAAAAAAAATAGAAGTGTTCTGAGCGGCTCATCAGAGAAAAGAAAAGCATAGCTGAGCCCAGGTTTGACCCCCTTGTTCTGTGCTGGATTAGCTGATCTCAACTGGGTTGTAGTACAAGTCCTACTAGGCCAGTCTTGAGTTGGGAATAATTGGCCAGGGTTCCAGTCCCTTATCACTATCCAGTAATCTCTGCTGGAAGTGCAAACATGTCAACATCGGGTGAGGACACTATCAGGCTCTGATGTGATGTTTCCCACAATCAAATAACCTGCCAATATTCAGCTGCCTAGCACCTTGCATCAATCTAAATTGATGTTTCCTGCATTATTGAAGGAGTACTGCGTTAGGGTGCAATCAGGCATAAAAGCATTTGTAAACAAGGATTTTGAATTCAGTGCACAGAAGTCTAGAAAGCCAGTGGAGGTCAGTGAATTTAAGCTGATGAGAGAGAGGAACCTAGTGTGGCACAGGATGCAGACAGTGGCAGGTTAGAGTTTATGTAGGGCACAGCTCAGGAGGTCATCAGGCAAGCTTTGGAGAAGACACTATTTGAGGAAAGAAAAGTATGAATGAAGGTTTCAATGGAAGTGAGGGTGAAAGAGATCAAATTAAAGTTTAGTCATCTCAGAAATTAGTAAATTTGAAGATCAGTCCAAGGTCAAAACGAAGGCTGTCTGATTCAGCCTGAGCAAGCAGCTGGGGGAGGGGTGGAGTCTGGAGGCAAAGGTAGAGGTTTTTTTGGCAGGAGCTGGGGCTGACAACTTTGGTTTTCAAACTGGAGAATGTTCTGGCTCATCCACAGCTTGATGTTAGAGGAGCAATAAAACACACAGGTGACCGTGGAATCAAGCATCATGGCATTGTTTCAAGACAATTCCCTTGGAGAACAGTGTGAAGTAATTGTTCTAGAACAGTGTCAGAATAACTCCATCAAATCTCCTCTTAATCTTCTCTGCTCGAAGGAGAACAATCACAGTTTCTTAGTCTCTCTGCACAACTGAAGTTTCTCATCCCTGGTACCATTCTAGTAAATCTCTTCTGCACTCACTTCAAGGCCTTGGCAACTTTCCTAAAGTGTGAAGCCCAGAATGGGACACAATACTCCAGCTGTGGCCTAACCAGTGATTTATAAAGGCTTAGCATAACTTCCTTGTATTTATATTCTATGGCTCTATTTATAAAGCCAAGGATTCCATATGCTTTTTTTTTTAAAAACCAGACTCATCCTGCCACCTTCAAAGATTTCAGTATGCAAACCCCTCTGTTCCTGCAGCCCCTTTAAAATTGCACCATTTAGTTTATATCGCCTCTCCCTATTCTTCCTAACAAAATGTATCACTTCACACTTCTGTGTGCAGCCCATTTCACCAGTCTGTCTATGTCCTCCTGAATTGTTACTATCCTTCTCACTATTTACTACTTCTTTGAGTTTTGGTCATCTCCAAACTTTGAAATTATGCCCAGTATATCCAAGTCCAGGTCATTAGCATATCAAAAAGAGCAGTGGTCCCACTACTGACCCCTAAGGGGCACCATTGTATTACTTCCCTCCAGTCTGAAAAATAACCATTCACCACTACTCTCTGCTTTCTGTCCCTTAACCAATTTCATATCCACGCTGCCACTGCCCCTTTAAACCTATGAGCTTCAATTTTGCTAACAAGTCTATTATGTGATACTTTACTAGACACCTTTTGAAAGTCCATATACACAATGTCAACCACACTATCTTCATAAATCCTCTATGTTACTTCATCAAATAATTCAATCAAGTTAGTCAAACACAATTTGCCTTTAACAAATTGTGCTGGCTGTCATTGATTAACCCAGGTTTTTCCAAAGGACAATTAATTTTGTCCCAGATTATTGTCGCTAAAGGTTTCCTCACCACCGACGTTACCTAGTTTATCCCTCTCCCCTTTTTGAACAGGTGTGTAACATTTGCAACCCTCCAGTCATCTGGCACCTCTTCCTTTGATGATCCTTTCACTATTTATAGGTTTATAAAAGACTTTTGGGTTCTCTTTTATGTTGCCAGTTAATCTATTCATGACACTCTTTGCCTCTCATTTTCTTTTTCAGTTCTCCTCTGCACTTTCTGTATTCAGCTTGGTTCTCTATTACAGGGACAATTGTTTTTGACATTGAGATCAGCAAAACTTTATAATTACTGTAAACCTATAATTTGTACTGTTCTTTTATTTTTATGTTCAAAACATGAGTCTAGCGGTGTATAGCTTGCGTCACAGTGTGAGAGTGTGTTATTCTTTGACCCACTAAAGTTAAAAAGATCATGTAGAAGCATGTGATATATCCAGTAAACCAGTACTGTGCTCAACCCTTGGGTCTTACGACATTCACCTAGATATTGGGCATGTGAAGGCACACACTGGTTTATAGAAGTCCACTTACAGAAGTGGCTAGTGAAGGAAAAATCTAGTATAAAAACCCCAGGATGTAACAGTTGATTAAACTCATCCAACAGCCCTGAAACTCCAATTTGCAATTCGCTGACTAGGAGTAAACTACTAAATTCTATAAACTACCCGTGAGGCTGAGAAGGGGAGTGGGAATAGGCAAATCAAGCAGCTGATGGGTTCAAGTACAGCTCGTGGCATGGTACAAAGTAAATCAAAAAATTCAATCAGAAATGTGACCAATGTTCACAAATGTTTTATTGCAAAATGAGCTGGTATAATAGCAGACAAATCACAGAAAGATACATGGAAATGCCATAACATTATTCCCCAAAATACAGGAGTGAGGAATAGGGGAAAACGATGAGAATGTAAAAACCATAATTATACCAAGTATATATTTGCTCATCACACATTTACTTATTTGAATTTACACTTACCCTGATTCATTAAGTTGTCCAACAATGCCTGGATTAGATTCGTTAAGCAGGACAGTGGGATATTTTTACTTGCCAGCATTCTTTCCAAGGCCTGTATTTGTAAGAAAAAAAAGTTGAAATTACAAAAAAAGTAAAAAAAAGTTGAAATAATTACTTTTATAAAATGGTTTAATTACCTGTTTTTTCATAGTAGGATATTTGATATCAAGAAGATGTGCCTTTATTTCAGTTTCTAAATTTTCTGAAAACAGAGACACAGAATAACACATTATAAAATGAATGAAATGGAAGATACAAGTATTCATAGCAACAAATGCAGCTGCTGGCTTGAACATTGCTCTCTTAATATTTATCTACAGATATAAAAACACTGAGAATTAACATTCCAAAAGAACATATTACATCAATACTAAATATGTTGTGAATAGTAACACCACTTTGGTTTGAGTTATGCAACTCCTCAATGCTGTGAATCCAGTATTTCTATGCAGTGTTTATTTAAAGCAGTACTGTCTAAGCTTTTTGTTTTCATGAACTTTATGGACTTATATAAAGTTTAAATCTATGCTCATGTTAAGTTGCATATATAAAGTTGTTTGTACGAACACATCTTGATAATTATGCTCATGTCCTCTAATCCCACATGCACATTCAGTTTATTCTGATAAAGCTTGATCACTTCCACATCCTTGGAGCAATAGTTCACAACTTTGTACTTAACACCATGTCAATATTATTTTCATTTACAAGGTACTAAAATCTGACCCTCCTGCTAATACTAGCAGTGTCATCCAGTGGCTCAGTTGGCAGCACCCGCGCCTCTGAGTCAGAAGGTTGTGGGTTCAAGTCCCACTCCAGAGACTTGAGCACAAAAATCTAGGCTGACACTCCAATGCAGTACTGAAGGAGTGCTGCACTGTTAGCGGTGTCGTCTTTCGGATGAGGTGTTAAGCCGAGGCCTGTCTGCTCGCTCAGGTGGATGCAAGAGATCCCATGGCACTATTTCGAAGAAGAGCTGTTTGTGGGAGTTCACGGAGCGCAAATTGGCTGTTGTGTTTCCTACATTACAACAGTGACTACACTTCAAAAAGTACTTCATTGGCTATAAATGCTTTGCGACGTCCGGTGGTTGTGAAAGGCGCTATATAAATGCAAGTCTGTCTTTCTGACTAAAATGTCTGGTGATACAAGCTGTGCCTTATAACTGCAGACAATGAGATATAATACCTACCAGGATTAGTGACTTTGGCCTTCAACAACACAGTTAGCCGCTTCAACAGATGCATATCCTTTGCTCTTTCACTCTTCTTATCACTGAAAAGCAAAACAATGCATCAATAAACTTTTTAAAAACTCAGTGCAAGGATTTCTCAATCCATTAAAATCAAACACCCAGAGCAGTTGCATATTACAAATTTACAAAACATTAGAATATTTGCATATGTAGAATCCATATTTTACAAAACATGCATCAATGGATATAAATTTTGAAGTACTAAATACAAAACTCTACTTGAATAACTCCAAGCATGTTAATAAAATATTCCTTCCATGTGTCATCAACTTGGATTAATTAACCCCTTCAAGATTGAAGTGGCATTTCAGCACAAAGTTGAACCTTTCTGCATTTTTAAGACATATAAATATTTGTTTAAATACTAAGGGTACAATTTTGCTCAGCAGCCTCTCCGGTCCTACCAATGACAAGATTCTAATTACTAAGAAATGATCATAAGATGTTGAAATCAGCTTCCAGCTGGCCTTGGCCCTACAATTGTTAGCAACGACCTTACTGTTGAGAGGAAAAACACTTACTTAAAAAAAGATTTTACATTGGTTGCCAAATGGTGCCTGACCAGCCCACTTGATAACCCAACCAGCAGCATATCCCATACACCAACCGTGACTCCTGGTGGATTGGGGCGTGGGGAAAAGAGGATAAAAGGAGTTGCAAGATACCAGAGTCGAGAGGGTACAAATATCAGGAAAGACTAAACAGGCTTGGGCTCTTTTCTCTAGAGAAGACTAAGAGGTGACCTGATAGAGGTCTTTAAAATTATGAAGGGGTTCAATACGGTAGACATAGAAGATGTTTACACTTGTGGGAGGAGTCCAAAACTAGGGGCCATAAATACAAGATAGTCACAAATAAAACCAATAAGAAATTCAGGAGAAACTTCTTTACACAGAGTGGTGAGAATGTGGAATTTGCTACATAACGTGGATGAGGTGAATAGCATGGATACATTTAAGGGGAAGCTAGATAAATACATGAGGGAGAAAGGAACAGAAGTATATGTTGATAAGGTGAGATGAAGTAAGGTGGGAGGAAGCTCGTGTGGAGTATAAACAGCAGCATTGATCTGTTGAGCCGAATGGCCTATTTCTGTGCTGTAAAATTCTATGCAATTTTATGATGGTATTAGGCCAGGTACTACACCTAGAAGTAATATTGGAATTCTTAATCTTTATTTTTGGTGGGAAAAATTAAAATAAATTACCTAAGCGCAAGATGGAAAGGAACATTGATGGTTTTCACGTTACCATCTACTGGATCAATTAGACAAATCTGATAGGTCTGTGGTTGCCAACCCTGGCTGGTCACATTGTTCAATCCCATTATCTTGTATCCAGGATACAGTAACCTAAGAGAGGCACATTTTAAGAGTCATAAAATATCCAGAATACTATTTGGTTTCACAATATACAGAATCAAAATGATCCAAAACATTTAGATACAAATATCCCTTTCTTTCTGTAAATTCAATGATCTCAGGACATTTCACTGAGTGAATGATGGGGTTTATTTTTCAATTTGAGGGCAAGATTCATAATCTCTTCCCAATTCCCTGCTCTCAGCAAGCCAGAAATCAACTCTGGCTGAGAGGCTGACAGCGTACTTAAAGTTGTCTCCATTGCTGTACTGAAGAGGCCACTCACAGATAGACAGCATCAGTCTGGTACAAACTGTTCTCCCAACTATCCCACCTTGTGCAGAAGTGCCTGGCCCCCACTTTCTACCTCCCTTCATCAGCAGGGCTGAGATGAGGAATTCTCCCAATCAACCACTAAGATTTTTCCACAGTGTAGCCTAAAAAATAGTTTTAGGTAGAAAACCGTTGAGCTATCTAATCTGCCCATTCAATTAGCCCATTCCACCCCCCCGGTGAGGTATTTTTATATTATTTATGAAATTTAATAACCATGAATTCCTTCAAATTCCAGGGACTTTTTGAAAATGTTTAGTTGCCTATTCAAATCACCGACACTGAATATTTGTTCCATATGCTGATCTGCCCTTTGCTAAAGAAATTGGAGATGCCTGGTTCTGGAATTCTACACACAACAGAAAAACGTGCGTTTCTGAACCCTTTCACCATTTTGAAAATTTTATCAATATTTTGATTCCTGTCATTTTAAAGTTTGCACGTTGAGGAAGAAACACTTGCAATAAAACATCTATCCCTATTCATTGCAGAATTTAAGTGTCAACAGTGGTGACTAACATTAAATTTTAAAGAGTGTACTTCCTCAAAATACTAGGGGGACCCCGAGTTTCCGGTCGCGTCACTTTAATTCTCCACTCCACTCAGACCTCACCGTCCTAGGCCTCTTGCATTGCTCCACTGAAGCTCAACGTAAGCTCGAGGAACAGCACCTCATATATATATATTGTTGTTGGTGTTTTCTTTTCTTCTCTCCCACATGGCAGCTGTCTTTCATTCTGCCAGCGCAATTTACACTTCATCTAGAGCCATCTTTTGTTTCTTAACCTGTCCCATTACCATCTCCTTTGCCTTGAATATCTCTTAATGCCACTTAACGTCTCTTAACCTCTCCTGCCTTCTATCCTATCACAGACCTTCCCTTTTGTTCTTTCATCTCCTACCCGCTTTCCCAGTTCCTAAACTTGCTTAAAAATCTGTTCCATTTCCTGCTTTTTTCCAGTTCTGACGAAAGGTCATCCACCTGAAACGTTAACTCTGTTTCTCTCCACAGATGCTGCCTGACCTGCTGAGTGTCTCCAGCATTTTCTGTTTTACATACTATAAATCTATAGGTCAGTAAAATAGCGTCATCCAAGAAAACAAAAATAACATTTGATTGGATGGAAAAAATTCCATGAAGGAACAGACAGCACTAATCCCATGACTCTCACCAGCCATATGGAGGCTTTTTAACTAAATAAAGTGTAAACCTGTTAAGGGCTACAACAGTATACTTTCTTTAAAAAAAAATGCAAGTGTGCCCTTTAGTTTGTTCTCATTGTGTTCAGTAATTTTATTGGATAAAATAAGACACCACATGAAAGTGTATACAATTCTGTAGTGGAACACAAGTTTGATGTTAAAATCTTGAGAAAAAGCCTGTTAATCACACAAAAGGTAAAAAATAAATTAAGCCAATTTTTTCTCCCTTTAAAAATGTACAATATGCTCTCAAGTATGACTGAAATATTAAGCTGCAAACAAGTCTAAAATGAGGATCCTTCTCCTTTCCCCCACCCATCCCTCTCATGTACACCAAAGCACTTATCAGACGTGTACAAAAAATATACTGATTTCAGATAATGTTCCACGGTACAGACCTGCAGTGTTTTCCCACATTAAACGCCCCGACCCTAGGACCTTGCTGGGTGCTCCACACTTCCAGGATTCCTCTCCTTGGGGCATAGATCACCAGGAATTGAGCCACTCGCCTTAGGCCTGTGGGACTGCTGAAAGGAGAGAAATTGCTTTTCTCGGTTTCTCTTTCGTGAAGATCTTCTACCACCTGGATCCAGCCTACTTGTGCATCACGGTACCCTAGCAAACAAAAAATAAATTAAAAAATTTAAACAGAGCAGCCAACACTAGCATCCATCCCTGTAGAAAACTGAAGTGGACCATCTTTTAGGTGATTTTTTTTTTAAACCTTTTACCACATTTAAATTTTTATTTTCCTGCCTCATCCCAAGGGTGGCTTCTAACTTTCCTTTAGCGTCAATGGATGCAATCCCTCTGCAATATTGAGACCACTCATAATATCTATATATCATTTTATACCACATCATATAAACAAAAATTATAATAACATTTATCCCACACAACTCATACTTGTGGCACCTTTGGGTTATCATGTGGGTTCCAGTCCACAGTCAACTGCTTACTGTTGGGTGTGTTCCATTTTCACCGTATTTATAAACTTACATAAGTAAGCAAGTAAAAGTAAGGAAAACCCAAACATGTTTTATAAATAGATAAAGAGCAAGAGGATAACTAAAGAAGGAGTAAGGCCTATCAGAGGCCAAAAAGGGAGTTTGTGTGTGGAGGCGGAAAACGTGGGCATAGTTCTTAATGATTACTTTGGTCGCGATTTTCTCGATTGATGCAGCTTGGGAGCGGGCTTGCCGGCCAATTAAGAAGCCGGTCAGATGAGGTCATTTGATGATGCGTCATCTGCCGGTTTTCTTAAAAAGGGACCACGCACAATTTTTCTTTGACAGCTCATTATCTATTCTGCTAGTTACAACCTCTAAAAACTCCAACAGATTTGTCAAACACAATATCCCTTTCATAAATCCGTGTTGACTCTGCCCAACCCTATTATTATTTTCTAAGTGCCCTGTTACCACGTCCTTAATAGTAGATTCTAGCATTTTTCCTAATACTGATGTCAGGCTAACTCGTCTGTAGTTCCTCATTTTCTTTCTCCCTCCTTTCTTAAATAGTGGGGTTACATTTGATACCTTCCAATCCACGGGAACTGTTCTAGAATCAATGTAATTTTGGAAGATGACAACCAATGTATTCACTATCTCTATAGCCACCACTTTCAAAACCCTAGGATGTAAGCCATCAGGTCCAGGGGGTTTATCGGCTTTCAGTCCCATTAATTTCTCCAGTACTTTTTTTTAATACTAATACTAATTTCTTTCAGTTCCTCGTTCTCGCTAGACCCTTGGTTCTCCACTATTTCCGGGAGGTTTTTTGCATCTTCTTCTGTGGAGACAGACACAAAGTATTAGACACAAAGTATTAGTTTAATTTCTCTGCCATTTCCTTATTCTCCATTATAATTTCTCCTGTCTCAGCCTGTAAAGGGACCCACATTTACTTTCGCTAATCTTTTCCTTTTTACATACCTATAGAAGCTTTTACAGTCTGTTTTTATGTCTCTTGCTAGTTTACTCTCATATTCTATCAATGGACTGGTCAGGTGAGTAGAAAAGTGGCAAATGGAATTCAATCAGGAGAAGTGTGAGGTAATGCATTTGTGGAGGGCTAACAAGGCAAGGAAATACACAATAAATGGTAGGATACTGAGAAGTGTAGAGGAACAGAGGGACCTTGGAGTGCATATCCACAGATCCCTGAAGCTACCAGGACAGGTAGGTAATCTGGTTAAGAAGGCATATTGGACACTTTCCTTTATTAGCCGAGGCATAAAATAGAAGAGCAGGAAGGTTATGCTTGAACTGTATAAAACACTAGTTAGGCCACAGCTAGAATATTATGACAGTTCTGGTCATCACATTACAGGAAAGACGTGATTGCACTAGAGAGGGTACAGAGGAGATTTACGAGGATATTGCCAGGACTGGAGAATTTTAGCTATGAGGAAAGATTGGATCAGCTGGGGTTGTTTTCTTTGGAACTGAAGAGGCTGAGGGGAAACTTAATTGAGGTGTATAAAATTATGAGGGGCCTAGATAGAGTGGGTAGGAAGGATCTATTTCTCCTAGCAGAGAGGTCAATAACCAGGGTGCATAGATTCAAAGTAATTGGTAGAAGGATTAGAGGGGAGTTGAGGAGAACTTTTTTCACCCAGAGGGTGCTGGGGGTCTGGAACTCACTGCCTGAAAGGGTGGTAGAGGAAGAAACCCTCATCACATTTAAAAAGTAGTTGGATGTGTACCTGAAGTGCTGTAAACTACAAGGCTACGGACCAAGAGCTGGAAACTGGGATTTGGCTGCATAGCTCTTTTTCGGCCGGTACAGACACGATGGGCCGAATGGCCTCCTTCTGTGCCGTAAATTTCAATGATTCTATATTAGAAAACTAAATTACTGTATTGATGCAAATTCGCAGTACATCTGCTATGAAGAATCCAAATTATCTAGTGGTACTAGGACTCCATCAGTTACACGATTCTCTCCTTTTGTGTTGAATGAGTATAAAAACAAATTATTGTTTGCAGTGAAGAGGACAATTATAAACACATTAAGTAGCAACAAATAAAAATTTGCAAAGCAATTAGAAAATGTAAAATTACATGAGAATTTCATATTTCAGCAGTCACTGTTAAATTGATTGTAAACAAATGCCATCCTCACCTTTCCACATGCGTATTGCTACCCCTCTTGCTACATCTAGTAAAGCGACACGGCCAAAATCATCTGTTACAGCTGCCAGGGTATTACAAGGTGAGAGGCAAATATTTTCTCCATGCCGACGAGAATCTGGAATCCCAAACCTGCAAAATAATTAAGTAGAATAATACATAAACATGGCTTACTAGGAGCTGCAATAATGCAGTAATCATTGCTAATGTAAAAAGTGGAGAAGAAATACTCAAACACAAGCCAGAGCTGACCAAACTGTACAGCATTCTGGTCAGACAGTATCTGGAGCACTGCTGCCAGTTCTGGTTGGCTGCAGGCAGTGCAGAAGAGTCACAAGGCTAATCCTTCGTGTCAATGGTCTGAGTTACATGGAAATAAGAGAGAAACCAGAGATTTTCAGCCTGGAAAGGAGGTGCCCTAGAATTGATCTTTGAGATATATAAAAGACAGCTGATGGAAAGGAAAAAAGATACACCCAGAATTAGGTCAATGTTAAGGATACCTCCTCACGGCTGGAGAAGAATTTGGAGTGGGAGGGGGAAGATCCAGTTGTCGTGGTCCACGTAGGAACCAACAACATAGGTGGAACTAGGAATGAGGTTCTGCTGAGAGAGTTTGAGGACTAGGGTCCAAATTAAAACACAGAACCTCAAAAAAGGTAATAATATCTGGATTGTTACCTGAGCCACATGCAAATTGGCTTAGGGACAAGCAGATCAAAGAGATAAATGTGTGGCTCAAAGAGTGGGAGGAATGGGTTTCGATTCATGGGGCACTGGCACCAGTACTGGGGAAAGGAGCTGTTCCGTTGAGACACAGTTTCCTAGAACAATACATTGTGGAACCAACCAGGGAACAGGATATTTTAGATCTTGTATTGTGTAATGAGACAGGGTTAATTAGTAATCTCATAGCAAAGGATCCTCTGGGGAAGAGTAATCATAATATGATAAGTATTTCACTCAAACCCAATGTGAAATTCTAAGTCTGAAACTAGAGCCTTAAACTTAAATAAAGCCAATTACATAGGTATGAAGGGCGCATTGGCTAAGGTAGATTGGGAAATTAGATTAAGAGGTATGATGGTAGATAAGCAGTGGCAAACATTAAAAAAATATTCCAACATTCTCAACGAATACACATTCCATTGAGAAATAAAAACTCCACGGGAAAAGTGTGGCTAACAGTAGTTAAGGATAGTATTAGATTAAAAAGCAGGCTTATAATGTTGCTGAGAATAGTAGTAAGCCTAAGGATTGGGAGAGCTTTAGAAACCAGGAAAGATGACCAAAAAATTTATAAAAAGGGAGAAAATAGAATGAGAGTAAACTAGCAAGAAATATAAACACAGATTGTAAGAGCTTCTACATTTATGTAAAAAGGAAGAGAGTAGCAAAAGTAAGCATTGGTCCCTTAGAAGCTGAGACAAGACAAATTATAAATGGGGAATAAGGAAATGGCAAAGACTTTAAACAAATATTCTGTATCTGTCTTCACAGTAGAAGACACAAAAAGTATACCAAAATAGTGGTGAACCTAGGAGCTAATGAGAGTGAGGAGCTTAAAGTAATTAAGATCAGTAGAGAAAATGTACTCGAGAAACTAATAGGACTAAAATCCGACAAATCCCCTGGACCCGACGGCCTACATCCTAGAGTTCTAAAAGAGGTGGCTGCAGAGATAGTGGATGCATTGGTTGTGATCTTCTAAAAGTCCCTAGATGCTAGAACGGTCCCAGTAGATAGCAAATGTAACCCCGCTATTCAAGAAAGGAGGGAGAGAGAAAACAGGGAACTACAGACCAGTTAGCCTGACATAGGTTGGTGGGAAAATACTGGAATCTATTATAAAGGAAGTGGTAACAGTGTACTTAGAAAATCATAATACGATTAGACAGAGTCAACATGGTTTTATGAAAGGGTAATCGTGTTTAACAAAGTTATTAGAGTTTTTAAAGAGGTAAATAGCACTGTAGATAAAGGGGAACCAATGTAGTATATTTGGATTTCCAAAATGCATTCGATGAGGTGTAACGTAAAAGGTTGTTATGCAAGATAAGGGCTCTGGAGATGGGAAACTAGTTACAATGAGAGACTTGCAATAGTGCGACTATTTCCAGTGGAGCAAAGAGGAGATTTCACGTAAATTTAAAAAATGATCAAGACTATGGATAGAGTAAACAGGGAAAGACTATTTCCTCTGGCTGGGGAGAAGAGGTCATCAATGTAAAATAATCACAAAAAGGAGTGAGTGAGTAAAGAGATTAGGAGAAATTTCTTTACACAGACAGTTGTCAGTGCATGCAATTCTTTGTCATATGGATGGTTGAGGCAGAAACCACTGAACCTTTTAAGGAAAAATTGAATTAATATTTGAAGCAGAGAAAGGCACAAGGCTATGAGGAGCAAGCAGGACAGTGTGATTAGTATGGTTAGCTCCAACAAAGATGGGCCAAATGAACTTCTCCTGTTCTGTAAACCTCTATGGTTCTATAGAAATTAAGAACGTGCATTTATATAGCAGCAAGAATGTGGAGCTTGCTACCACGTGGAGTAGTTGAGGCGAATAGCATAGATACATTTAAGGGAAAACTCGATAAATACATGAGGGAGAAAGAAATACAGATATGTTGATGTGGTGAGATGAAGTAAATAAAGTGGAAGGAGGCTCGTGTGGAGCATAAACACTGGCATGGCCTTTTTCTGTGCTGTAAATTCTATGTGCTGTAAATTCTATGTAATATAGTGCCTTTCATGTCTCAAACCACTTTACAGCCAATTAATTATTTTTGATGTATAGTCACTGTTGTAATTTAGGGAAACGCAGCTGCCAACTTACATACAATGTCTCACAAATAGCAAATCATCTGTTTTTGCGTGAGGGACAAATGTTGATCAGAACGCTAGCATAATACAGTAGACTTGCATCGGAAACCAATACAATTCCCTACTGCAGCTCTCACTGAAGAAACTAAAAAAAGTGTTTTTAATGTGAACAAACAGGGACATGGCTGCCCTTGCACAGTTTAAATTCTTGGAAATGCTGTTTTGAGCAAAGGTGGAAAGTAATCTTGCATTTGAAGTAACTCCAGTCAGCACACTCCAGGCAGTAGGTGCTATTGACAGGCAGTACAAAGTTTGCTATTGTACTACTACATATAGTAGTTGGCACCTTTAAATGCAGCCACTCGGATCTGTGTGTTTAATGCTGGCTTAATAAAGTGTTTAAATAATATTGCTGGAATGCTTACTTTTAGTATCTTCCAAAAGCAGAGCACATTTGAAATCCAAATCCTGCCATGTACATGACATGAACTTTCAAGCAATTTTCTCTCTCCTGGATACAGAAAAAAACAAATCCTCCTGGCCCTTTGGCTACCAAATACTACCAATCCAGCATGGAACCTGTGTGCTGCGTTACCTACCCGCTGATTCGCATGGTAATGCTGTAAGATGAGGTAACAGAGAGGGTGAATGAGGGTAGTGCAGTTGATGTGTATATGGACTTCTAAAAGGCATTTGATAAAGTACCACATATTAGTCTGGTTAGCAAAATTGAAGCCCATGGGATAAAAGGGACAGAAGCAGCACGGATACAAAATTGGCTAAGGGATAGAAAACAGAGTAATGGTGAATGGCTGTTTTTCAGACTGGAGGGAGGTATAGATCTCCAAGGTTCAGTACTAGGGCTCCTGCTGTTTTGATATACATTAATGACTTAGACTTGGGGGTACAGGGCACTAATCTCAAAATTTGCAATGACACAAAACTTGGAAGTGTAGTAAGCAGTAAGGAAGATAGTAACAGACTTCAAGAGGACATAGACAGACTGGTGGAATTGGTGGACATATGGCAGATGAAATTCAACGCAGAAAAAAGTGTGAGGTGTTATATTTTGCTAAGAAGAACGACCATACAAACTAAACGCTACAATTTTAAAAGGAGATGCAAGAACAGAGACACATGCAGGTACACAAATCTTTAAAGGTGGCAGGACAAGTTAACAAAGCAGTTAATAAAGCATATGGGATCCTGGGCTTTATAAATAGAGGTATCGAGTACAAAAGCCAGGAAGTTATGCCAAACCTATATAACACACTAGTTCGGCCCCAGCTGGAGTAATGTGTCCAATTCTAGGCACCACACTTTAGGAAGGACGTGAAGGCTTTGGAGAGGGTACAGAAGAGATTTACTAGTATAGTTCCAGGGATGAGGGAGTACGGTTATGTGGATAGATCGGAGAAGCTGGGGTTGTTCTCCTTTGAGAAGGCCAAGAGGAGATTTGATAGAGGTGTTTAAAATCATGAAGGGTTTAGATAGAGTAAATAAAGAGAAACTGTTTCCAATGGCTGAATGGTCGATAACTTGAGGGCACAGATTTAAGATGGCAAAAGAACCAGAGGCGACAGGAGGAAAAACTCCCCCCCCGCCCCCGCCCCCACCCCCACCCCGCCACAAGTGGTTCGGATTTGGAATGCACTGCCCGATACGGTAGTAGAAACAGGTTCAATAGTAACTTTCAAAAGGGAATTGGATAAATACAAGGAGAAAAAATTGCAGGAATACGGGGAAAGAGCAGGCAAGTGGGACTAACTGGATTGGTCTTTGAAAGAGCTGGCACAGGCTCGATGGGCCGAGTGGCATCCTTCTCTGCTGTACTATTCACATTCTATAACTAAGAACTCAGAGGATTCTTGGGCAACTTTTACCAATAATACCTCATGCTGCAAAAACACAGATTTCAGAACGCTAACAGTTGAGAAAACCTTGACAGGTGACATGTATGAGACCTTAATGTTCCTCCTTCGATTATTGTTGTTGTTGTTAAATACACATTTTACCCACCTTACAGCAAGAGGGGTTGCAGGTTCAACTTTTGGTTTCTGTTTCTGCACCGGCTCTTCGTCATGCTTGCTTTTCCACCCAAGCCATCCACTGGAAAATGCACCAAGAAACCCATAACAAGTCACAGTCTGCTAAGTTTTAGGCAGGATGGAAGTCTGCCAACCAAGCATTTACTTACTTTAAATTATCACCTCTACAACGTTTACAGAAGCAAACACTCTACGTTTCTGATCATTTATCAGCCAAGGAAAGACACTAGCATTGCACAAAACGCATTAAAGTTTTATCATGATACAATCATGTCAACAATAAATCTTTCATGAATACAATTCTATTTAAAGCCTTTCCAATACATTTTAAATTTCCACTCGTACTACATGACTCCATCATTAAACAAATTTTTAACTTTGTGTAAATTACCATTTTTAAAAAAACATTAAAATTTGCAAACACAAGACAAAGGACAAGTGCATTACAGACATTCAGATAATCCAACATTTACTACAGGCAATATTCAGGAAAACTGATGAATAGTTATGGTAGGAACATGAACAGCCACTCAAGGTAACCCAAAGTGACCCCAATGCAGCAGGTGACTGTCACAAATTGCACATGAGGACTCAAAACAATAACCTAGAACCTCGGAAGCTTGTATTCCCTAACTGGAGGGGCAGGTCTTAAGACTTACAATCATCTTCTCTAGTAAGTACACCCTAATAATTCATTTTGCAACATGCAAAACAAAATAGGGTGTAATTCAAAGACAAAGTTAATTTAAATCTTTATCTGGAAGAGGTGAAAGAATGTGCCCATGCGTGCACACGCACGAGGTGGTATCCAGGAGACCACTCAAGCCAGAAGTCGGTGCATGAGAAGCAAATAGCTCTATAGGCTTGAAATCCCTCCGCCCGCCCCCACCAATCTTCTTACAGGCATATCTGAGGGAATTGTCTATGACACATAGCTGGGCTGCGGCATTCTACATAGTGCTCCAAAAATAGAACATCTTTGAAGCAATTTGGCACGTAGTTTCAAAACTGATAAAAAAAATATATCAAGCGGCAGCTACAGTGCAATTCAATAAAAAAAACAACAAACATAACTGCTTTCTTACCTAGCTGCATTAAATAAGGCTGATGTGAGCTTGCTGGCAACTGCTAAAGCAACATGCGATAGCAATGGCTGGGTGCTACCCTGTAACAAATCAAACAGATAACGTTTCATCAAAATGGTAGAAGAGTCCTGAGGGAGCGCTACCTTTTATTTAATATTGCTTTTCGAATGTTACCAGCAGAAAATGTACTTAAGTTGTAAATCATTTAATTCTATATTGAAAATGAATTATATGAAACACTTGTTCAAATAATGCATTATTTGCTATTTACAGAGATCTATTTAGATACATAGATGTTCTAAAATGGATGTTCTAAAATCAAAGTCTTAAACTGAAAGCACGTCATATAAACACACACCTCCAAAGCATAGAAGAAACCTGCGAACGGACCAGAACCAACTGTTACGTATTCTGACATGGCTGGTGGGCTGCTTTTTACAGTAGCAGTAAATCCACCTAAAACAGAGGCAGTCTTCAACTGATCAAATGGACAAAGTGTCATGATTCCTGGTGTAAAAGAAAAAGAAAAGTTGTGACAAATACATGAAAGCATGTTCCACTCTGCAATAAATCCCAAAAAGGGCATAATTGCTTTAATACAAGTATATTAGCTTCTCCGTCAGTTACGTTCACTCTTCCTCAAATAAACACTGGCATGGATCAATTGGGTCGAATGGCCTGTTTCTGTGCTGTAAATGCTATGTAACTATATGTATATCATTGAGTGAGGAGTTAAAGAAAATCTGAGTATCTCAGAGACACTGTAAACAGATCTATTAAGATATATATAAAAATTGATTTCCAAATGATACTCAAGTAAAGCTGTTTTCAGCAATGTGAGAATACAAAGAAGAATATGCATTTGTATGGCACCTTTTGCATCATCAGGACATTCCAAAGCTCTACAGTCAGTTAATTACTTTTAAAATCTGGTCACTGTTTTTGGAGACAAATGTGGCAGCCAATTTGCACAGAGCAAGATCTCACTAACAGCATTGAAATAAGTGAACAGAACACACAAATGTCATTCAGATTACCAAAACATCTGAAGTCAAATCAATAAAGAGGAAATATATCTGAATAATGGAATGCAAATCCTGAAGAAAATGTTAAAATTAGATGCAACATAAATCTCCAAATTGGAACTGGCAAAAATACATGGCTGCAGCTTGGGAGCCACAATTCACTTCTTAAAACCACAGTGAACCAAAAGAAATATTCATCCGATAGTTAAGGAAACCAAATCATGGCATTCTACCACCACTCATGAACCAAATTTTTTTTTCTAGTGGATGTGTTCACAGACACCAATTGTTGACATCAGATTCAATATTATACTGCCAGGCGTGGAGCAGATATTTACTAAAAAATGAACCTGATGAACACATTGTGCGAAAAACTTAATGAAAATAATTTTCTTTCTCCTAAAGCAGCCATTATCTGACAGTGCATTTTACTGGGTTTTTTTGACAGGTAAGGGAAAAAGAACAAGGAAGAAAGCAACACAAATGTGATCCAGAAACACTGAAATGATAAATGATAATGAAGGCGGTTATTTTCACTAACTTCAGGAATTTACACATGACTCAAGCTGTTGGCTATTTTGCAGGTTCTTACCAATTCAGAATTTCCTTTACCACCAAATTTTATTTTGGGCCTCCTGTACCTGAGCAAGTTTTACCAATCAAATGGGCAATTGGTCTGAATTAGCACCACAGATGCTGTCAGTGCGACTACACATTGAGCCACTAATGTACATTTCCCTTGCTAGACTGTATGCTGACATCTACTGTGGCGTTCGTGGCAATTGTCCCTCACTTTGGGCCAGCACCTCAACTCCACCAGATAACCAGTATCTCCTTCATGAGTAAACCAAGCTGCTAATATTATTCCACCAAAAGCCTCATGAAACAGTGCTACCTTTTCTATGAATTGATTCTTTTATTACCTATGCTTGCATGGTCCACTATCATATCAACATCCTGTAGGCCCCATTTCTTGTAAGTTAATGGCGGAGGTTGTATGTTCTCAGCACCTGAAGCTGCAGCTGTAAGAAAGTGCAACATAGCAAGAAAGTTAGCAAAATATGCTGCTATCTGAGGAACCTTCTGAAGTTATTTGTTTTGTGCAAATAAAATAAAATTAGTCACACAAAATTCACTTATTAGAGAAGGATAGTTGTACAATATAAAAACAAACCTTGCTGGAGATACCCTAATTTTCAGTACTGAGTTACTACCAAATTGTAGAATGCCATGATGCAAGGGAGCCCCAAAATGGCAAGTCTCTATAGTGCAGTGTGGTGGGAGGTACTGTGGAGAGGGTGTCTTAGGGTTTGGGGGAACAGGTTCAGAGCTTGACTTCTATTTTCAGCAGAAGGAGGGCTGTATGATAAAAGTCTTCCTTAAAAAAAAATTAATTCTCGGAATATGGGCATTGCTAGCAAGGCCATAATTTATTTCCCATCTCCAGTTGCCCTTGAGAAGGTGGTGGTGAGCCTTCCTCTTGAACCGCTGCAGTCCATGTGGTGATGGTACTCCCTCAGTGCGGTTAGGTAGCGAGTTCCAGGATTTTGACCAAGCAACGATGAAAGTTTTTTTTTTTTTTTTTAGTAGTGACTGCTGAGTACTTATTTTAGACACAATTCCTCTGATAATGAAGCAGCCCAGCTAGGGCTCCCAGGATCTTGCAGCACCTGGAATGGGGTCCCAGGGTGTGGAAGTCGAACGCTGTACCGCAGTCACCTTCCCTGGTCTTATGAAAACACACATAACCTGCCACTGCCAGACCCAAGTTATGCTCCTCTCTCATCACCCTACCTGGCCATGGCCACCTCGCCCACCTTCCACTTCTACCATTCACCTGCCAGCACTACTGACAAATGCCAGTAGGCCTGGCATCGAACGGTATTTTAGAGGACAGAGTAGAGGCGAGCTGCAAGGGTAGCCTGTACAAGACCTACAGAGTAGTAATCATTACAGAACAGTTTCCAATGAAACTTCAGAAAATAAAAATCTAATGGTCCTTCAGTAACAAAACTGAAGAATAGTTTTCCACCTAGATGTGGTGTTAAATTTCTAGGGGCTCTGTTGTGGTGAGGACAGTTGGTAAATAAAGCGCCCTAGAGTATACCTGTAACTGGGGTATTGAATACATTTTTAGATTAATTAAAGGAGTAAGTCATGGCAGGAGAGCTCAGACCCGTGTTCTGCTCCTCCTGCTCTATGTGGGAAATCAGGGACGCTGCCAGTGTCCCTGGCGACCATGTGTGCGGGAAATGCATCCAGCTGCAGCTACTTGTAGACCGCATTGTGGCGCTCGAGCTGCGGGTGGATGAACTTTGGAGCATACGCGATGCTGAGAGGCTCGTGGATAGCACGTTTAGCGAGTTGTTCACGCCTCAGGGTAGGGCAGCACAGGGGGTGACCATCAGGCGGAGCAACAAAGGCAGGCAGGTAGTGCAGGGAACCCCTGCGGACATCCCCCTTTCAAACAAGTATACCGCTTTGGATACTGTTGAGGGGGATGACTCACCAGGGGAAGGCAGCAGCAGCCAACTTCCTGGCACTGGCGGTGCTCCTGCTGCCCAGGAAGGGGGGAAAAAGAGTGGGAGAGCAATAGTGGTAGGGGATTCTATAGTAAGGGGAACAGATAGGCGTTTCTGTGGCCGTAGACGTGAATCCAGGATGGTTTGTTGCCTCCCTGGTGCCAGGGTCAAGGATGTCACTGAGCGGCTGCAGGGCATTCTGGAGGGGGAGGGTGAACAGCCAGTGGTCGTGGTCCACATTGGTACCAACGACATAGGTAAAAAGAGGGATGAGGTCCTGCAGCAAGAATTTAGGGAGCTAGGTGAAGGATTAAAGAGCAGGACCTCAAGGGTTGTAATCTCTGGATTACTCCCAGTGCCACGTGCTAGTAAGTATAGAAATAGGAAGATAGAACAGATGAATGCGTGGCTAAAGGGATGGTGCAGGGGGGAGGGCTTTAGTTTCCTGGATCACTGGGTCTGCTTCTGGGAAAGGTGGGACTTGTACAAGTCGGACGGTTTACACCTGAACCAGAGGGGAACCAATATCCTTGCGGGGAGGTTTGCTAGCACTGCTGGGGGGGGTTTAAACTAACTTGGCAGGGGGATGGGGTACAGAGTGGAGCTATAGTAGGGGGTGATTTACAGCCAAATACAGAGGGAAAAACAAGTCAGCTGGGAAGGCAAAGCAAATATGTGAAGGCAAAAGAGAATATGGCAGGGCTGGAAGGCATTTATTTTAATGCAAGGAGTCTTGCAAATAAGGTGGATGAACTGAAGTTGTTGTTGAACACATGGGAGTACGATATTGTTGCTATCACAGAGACATGGTTGAGGGAGGGTCAGGACTGGCAGCTCAATATTCCGGGGTATAGAATCTTCAGGCGAGACAGAGGGGGGTGTAAAAGGGGAGGGGGTGTTGCAATATTAATTAAGGAGTCAATTACTGCTGTAAGGAGGGATGATATATTAGCGGGTTCCTCTAATGAGGCCATATGGGTAGAACTTAAAAACAAAAAGGGGGCAAGCACTTTGCTGGGAGTGTACTATAGGCCCCCAAACAGTCAGGGGGAGATAGAGGAACAGATATGTAGGCAAATCTCAGAAAAGTGCGAAAATAATAGGGTAATAATAGTGGGGGATTTCAACTTCCCCAATATAAATTGGGATAGTCAGAGTGTGAAAGGCTTAGAGGGTGCAGAATTCTTAAAGTGCATCCAGGAGAGCTTTTTGAGCCAACATGTAGAAAGTCCTACAAGAGAGGGGGCGGTACTGGACCTAATTCTGGGGAATGTAGCCGGGCAAGTGGTGGAAGTGTCAGTAGGAGAGCATTTTGGCGACAGTGACCACAATTCGGTGAGATTTAAGGTGGTCATGGAAAAAGACAAAGACGGCCCGGAAATAAGGGTTCTAAATTGGGGGAAGGCCGATTTTAATATGATAAGGCAGGATCTGGCCAAATTGGACTGGGAGCAGCTACTTATAGGAAAATCCGCATCAAAACAGTGGGAGACTTTCAGAAGGGAAATAGAGAGAGTACAACGCCAACATGTTCCTGTAAAAGTCAAGGGTGGGACCAACAAGCAAAGGGAACCTTGGATGACAAGGGATATACAAAAATGCATTAGAAATAAAAGGGGGGCTTTTGGCAGTTACAAAAGACTAAAGACGGAAGAAGCCCTAGAGGAGTATAAAAAATGCAGGGGCATACTTAAAAAAGAAATTAGGAGGGCGAGGAGGGGCCATGAAATAACACTGGCGAGCAAAATAAAGGAAAATCCTAAGATGTTTTATAAGTATATTAAGGGCAAGAGGATAACCAGGGAAAGGGTAGGGCCCATTAGGGACCAAAGTGGCAATCTGTGTGTAGAGCCAGATGATGTAGGCGGGGTTTTAAATGAATTTTTTGCATCTGTGTTCACTATGGAGAAAGACGATGCAGACATAGAAATCGGGCAAGGGGGCTGTGACATACTTGAACATATTAGCATCGAGAGGGAGGAGGTGCTAGCGGTTTTAGCAGGCCAAAAAGTGGATAAATCCCCAGGCCCAGACGAGATGTATCCCAGGCTGCTGTGGGAGGCAAAGGAGGAGATTGCAGGGGCTCTGACACAAATTTTCAGAACCTCTCTGGCCACAGGGGATGTACCAGAGGACTGGAGAACAGCTAACGTAGTACCATTATTCAAGAAGGGTAGCAGGGATAAACCAGGGAATTACAGGCCAGTGAGCCTAACATCTGTGGTAGGGAAATTATTGGAAAAAATTCTGAGGGACAAAATTAGTCTCCACTTGGAGAGGCAAGGATTAATCGGGGATAGTCAGCATGGCTTTGTCAAGGGTAAATCATGTCTGACAAATCTGATTGAATTTTGAGAGGGGGTGACTAGGGGGGTGGATGAGGGAAATGCTGTGGATGTGGTTTACATGGACTTCAGTAAAGCTTTTGACAAAGTCCCGCATAGGAGACTGGTCAAGAAGGCAAGAGCCCATGGGATCCAGGGTGCCTTGGCGCGTTGGATCCTAAACTGGCTGAGTGGCAGGAGGCAGAGGGTGATGGTCGAAGGTTGCTTTTGTGACTGGAAGCCTGTGTCCAGTGGGGTACCTCAGGGATCGGTGCTGGGTCCCTTGTTGTTTGTGATCTACATAAATGATTTGGATGAGAATGTAAAAGGTATGATCAGTAAGTTCGCAGATGACACGAAAATTGGTGGGGTGGTAAATTGTGAGGAGGAAAGCCTCAGGCTACAGGACGATATAAACGGGTTGGTCAGATGGGCGGAAAAGTGGCAAATGGAATTTAACCCTGAAAAGTGCGAGGTGATGCATTTTGGACGGACAAATAAGGCAAGGGAATACACAATGAGTGGTAGGACCCTAGGAAGTACAGAGTGTCAGAGGGACCTTGGTGTACATGTACATAGATCCCTGAAGGCAGCGGAACAGGTAGATAAGGTGGTTAAAAAGGCATATGGGATACTTGCCTTCATTAGCCGAGGCATAGAATATAAGAGCAGGGAGGTTATGATGGAACTGTACAAAACGCTGGTGAGGCCACAGCTGGAGTACTGTGTGCAGTTCTGGTCGCCTCACTATAGGAAGGATGTGATTGCTTTGGAGAGGGTGCAGAGAAGATTCACCAGGATGTTACCTGGGATGGAGCGCCTCAGCTATGAAGAGAGGCTGGACAGGCTGGGGTTGTTTTCCTTGGAGCAAAGAAGGCTGAGGGGGGACCTGATTGAGGTGTACAAAATGATGAGGGGCATAGATAGGGTAGACAAAGAGGAACTTTTCCCCTTAGTAGGGGGGTCAATAACAAGGGGGCATAGATTCAGGGTAAGGGGCAGGAGATTTAGAGGGGATTTGAGGAGGAACTTTTTCACCCAGAGGGTGGGTGGAATGTGGAACTCAATGCCTGAAATGGTGGTAGAGGCAGGAACCCTCACAACATTCAAGAAGCATTTGGATGAGCACTTGAAATGCCATTGCATACAAGGTTATGGACCAAATGCTGGAAAATGGGATTAGACTGGACAGGGATGGATGGGCGGCGCAGACACGATGGGCCGAAGGGCCTCTTTCTGTGCTGTAAAACTCTATGACTCTAGATGAATAAATAGATTGTAATGATTTTAAGATGAGTCATGCTCCAATTGAAGTAACTGCATCATTACATGTTACGCAATTTATCTTTTCTGCACAATGTGACAAAAACATTTATATAATCCATGCCTACAGCATTTCTATTTCTGGTAGTTTCACATATTCCAGTGCATAAGCCATATCTTATACCAAATTATTTTCCAAATTTTAGGTTAATCATAAATGAGCTCTACAAATACTAAAAGTACTATTGTAGTATTAGGGAAACTTACAAATGAAATGCTTGGGAAAGTAATATTACTGCTGCAAAAATAATGAACTTCCTCCCTTATAAATCAAGAGATCTTCACTCCAAAGTACAACAGCTCGAAGACAGCATTTGTGACACCAAGATTGATGCATGTAAACTGTCTCCCAGCACCAGAACATTTCTTGTGTTTGTTATGGCATTCACTAGAAAAGGTAGCATGTGTGTGTGTGTGTGTGTGTGTGTGTGTGTGTGTGTGTGTGTGTGTGTGTGTGTGTGTGCGCGTCAGTGAATAAGCAAGGAGAAAGGGGCTCAGACATTTGCCAGATCTCAAGATTTTTTGATTTAAAAAAAGTCAACTGCTTCATAGGTCAGGTGTAAATGGAGAAATCTTGGATTTATGATTTATGGGTATGTTACATTAGATTTGATTTATGCAATTTATAACAGATTTTACCATAGAAGATTGTAAGCAGAAAATAGTTTTTAAACTATGCATATTTTAAACAGAGCCAGGAATGAAACATCAAGCATCTTAAAGGAACATAGAACATTATTTCAGCAGGTTTACCTTTTCTGGAAACTACACAATGACAAATTTTACATTTTCTGCCACTCAAAACAAAACTTCATACTTGGCTTCAGAATTACTGATACAAAATATCCAGTTATAAAGGTACGGATGCTAATGCAACAGAGGTTTTCAAACTCAGACTCCTGGACCCCAGGGGTTCATGAGAGGATTCAAGCCTGGGCTTTGAATACTACAAGTCTTGAGCGCAATGTCTTAAGTAATGTTTTTCTGGAGTATTTCTGCTACTGTATTCTAATAATTAAAAAAAATCTGCTATCATGGCCTTTAGCAGCTGACACTTGGGCCGCAAATTTAATAGCATTCAGGGGGCAGGTCCCCTGTCAAAATAGCAAAGATTGACAGCGGGTAGGAAACCTGTTGTCAACCCACCTCCATACGAGTCTCCCAGGTGTCGGGTCTGTCAGTGGAGAACTGTCCTGACACCATGCGGCGGGGGAGACAATTCAGCCAATTTAAGACTATTTTGAGGCTTACTTCCAATTTTACGTTCTCCCCCATGGGTTACCCACTGTTCGGGGAACACGCCAGCTCAACCTGGCGTGTTTAGTCTGCTTTGACGTTTCTGAAAAGCGGACAGCTGCAGAAGTGATGTAAAGGATGACATGTTGCAGATGGTGAGTTTCAGGCCGCAGAAAATGTATGTATGTATATAAAATGAATGAGAGAGAGAGAGAGAGAGAAAGAGAGAGAGATTCCTTTAGCTTACAAGTTTTTAGATCCAACTGACAGATGGCTTCTGTCATCTTACCTGCAGCTGTCATCTACTGCAGCAACATCGGAGCCATTGGAAAAAAAAAAAAAAATCGGACCTTGGTCCTCAGAATCCTTTTACGATCAGCCCCAACACCAACAACATCACCAACCTTCTCTGCCATCACCTGATGCTGCACTGGACACAGGGAATCAGCCCCTGACAACATTGCTGGCCAGCGATGGCATCGCCAGATTTACTTCACTTGACACTGTACACCCTGGCTGCCACATGATGTGCCAGGTTGACACCATCCCACTCCAACACCGTGAAGCATCCCTTTAATGTCCAAGCCATTCCATGCACACACATCACTATAGCTAAGGGGGGGGGGGGGTGGAGTTATGTCTCTCCAATAAGGGGCAGTGTTGAAAATATAGATTTCGCTCTATGACAACACATTACCAGAAACTTCACATGGACATTGGCTAAACTTCAAGTGCCTACCCTTTTGTGTTGTTAGTTGGTACGCTTGCAGTAGGATGAGAGTGAATGTGAGGGGTGGCTACTGAGATGGGGAAGTGATAAAGTAGATAGAGGGGGTTGGGTGGAGTTGCAAGGTAAGTTGGTGTGAGTAAGGATGTGCAGGAGAAGGGTAGGGAAGGCAGAGTGATGGGGATGTGTTGAGTGGCGCAGCAGGGTGAGTTTGAGTGTGGCTTTGCAGTAATGTTTCGTGATCCACTGAGATCATTGAAAGGTTGGCGCCACTGCAGCCAGGGACCAGACGACATCCCTGCTTTTGCCCTCCTGTGCAATGTGCAACCAGGCTGCGTTGATCTCCTGGGGAGGTCTCTTCCACCCATTGGAAGGGAAGAGAACCTCCCCACGTGCTATGACTCCCTCCATAAGCATATGGAGGGTGTCATTGGAGAGCCTGGGTGCAAGCGTTCACCTTTGTGCAGTGCTCGTCAATGTTTGCAGCACCTCAATGCTGTCAAACACTGACAGAACAACTGTCAAACTCCATGTGGACGTGGTCCCTTTAAGGAAACCGGCTGATGACGCATCATCAGATCCGCTTCCTGTTAATTGGCCAGGAAGCCCGCAGGGCGGGCTTAACAAGATCAATTAAGGGAAAATCACGTCTACAGAGCGGCTGCAGCTGGGAGCTGGACCAGAACCCGGAAACCAGCTCTCCCGACACCATCCCGTCTCCTCCATTAAATTCGCGGCCTTGGTTTCAGGAGTTTGGATTGAAGGTACTTGGGATTGTGTCAGGTTAGCAGGGAACCCCACACTGAAGGATTTGAAAGCCTCTAATACAAAAGCCCAAATTTAATATAAAAATCTTACTCAAAATACAATTAATGCACCAGGCATAATATATATATAAAAAAATATATATTTTTTTTAATTACCTCTTGCTACCTGGTTTCGACAGGCGCGAAGAGACTGAAAGAGGCTGAATCCATCTATTGTCACAAGGGCAGCTGGATATAGAATACTCAATTCTTCATGCTTAGAAATGAAAATCAGAATTCCAGTTAGTAATCCATCAAGACATTCGAGTAAATTACTAAATCATCTCAAAAACACTTACACGATAGCATTTTTTTTTAAAATACCGTCTCTACAAGTTGGACCAGAGATAGTCAGCCATTGGGGTGGTGAAACAAAGCTGGTCAGTTTTACTCGAGGTATTTTTAGACACGAAGCAGATATACCCTTTCAGACACTAGGCAATTTTGCAACAAGTCAAGCACTAAAATCTTTTCTCACTTTCCCCACTCGGAAATGTTTCACGCAAGAGTGAAATGCAGCTGTCCTCTCATCTAACGAGACCTTGTTTGTATTGTGCTTTTATAATCTTCTCTTGTGCTGTCTCTCCACTGTAAGAAGTTCATCTCTCTCCTCCCCTCTCTCTCCACCCGCACCCCCCCCCAGGTTAATTGGAGTAAATGGATATGGTCATAGAATGGCAGGTTGGAACTGCAATTGTACAATAATAAGGTCTTCAATACCTCTCTGAAAATATGGTGCATGAGTCACTTCCATGCAATGCAAGGTTACCTTCATAAAAATTAGCGAAGATGTTAGAGAATTGCTTTAAATGATTTTTTCTCCTGTTTCATCAAGTTTAGCCCATTTCACTGAAGTGAGTTGGATAATTGTTTAGTGCATTGTTTTGTACCAAGGACTGCATTATCCAATGTATAGGACAATATCTACCAAACATTTCATCAGGCTTATCTTAAAAAAAAAAAGGAAATACAATCCTGAAATCAATATTCAGACTCCACAAGGTGCAGCAACCTTGCAAGCTACTCCACAAATATTACAATGTAAACCTGAAAACAACCGATGAATATGTAATTACAAATATGTAATTACGAATATGCAAAAAGGCTCCTCACCCTAACCCCATTATATTGAACTACACCACTTCTGTGTAACCTAGTCATACTTTCAAATACTTCAGGGTAAATGCAAACTTTCAGTAATTTAGTCATTTTTCCAGCACTTAATACTGATGTTATTGTCATTGTTATCATGGTATAAGCAGAGCATCAGGCATCCAATAAATATTTAGCTAACAAGCAAATCAGATACTATTATCCATTCATGAGTGTTGCATATGCATTATATAATTAGATCTGGTTAATAGAGCATCTTATCCAACCAGTTTCTAAAATGCTCTGTACAGTAAGTACTCACCTGCTCCGTCACACCCGGATGTCTGGGAATCTCATAAGTCCGACATTTCAATTGCAGGACTGGGTCTTCATTTAAAAGTTGTGCTAAAAGGAGAACACCAGTCTACAAAAAATAAAGAATAGAGATAATTCTTTCAAAAGCATGGAAAGTAATAATAGTTGCCACTGTCTGTGTTTTTGAGCGGACAACCAGCTTTATGGCACCATCAACTTCACTCGCTTCTGGTACATGCTGGGTGGCATTGTGGGTAGCACAAGCTGCCATCATTCTCCATTTTAAAATTATATAACTTTGAATCAAACCCTGTGAGGCAGGGGTAGTCGTTTTCGCTAGACCATGGAAGTGTGAAACCAATCAACGAGGCGTGAGGTGGACGAGAGTGGAGCAGGTGAGGGCCAATGGGAAATGAATTATGAGAGCATCTGGGAAAGGACTGAGTGAATAGCTCCTGGGTCACAAATAGAAACAGGCCAGGATAATGAGTGAACCACACCATGGGACACAGTGACAGAGGCATGACAGGACAGGACAGGACTTCACATTAGCCTCTTTCCAATCACCAGTGTCCAGTAATTCCCTCAATGACTGTCAATGCCGTGCAAATCTTCTCCATATCCACTCTCAGGACTCGGGGATAATTACCATCTACCCCTGGGGACTCCATTTAAAAAAAATCTCTTTAAGCCTGTGTAGGACTGTCATTTACTTTGCTTCAGTTATCCCAGTTTGGGAAAAGCATATTGCTCATGTCTTGCCTTGTGATTACTCCTTCCAAATAGTAAATCAGAATATTTACTATTTTGTGTTCATTCACAGTTTCAAGCTCATTTGCATATTTTTGCATTTTCGCATTTTGTCTGACTGTCTTCTTACCGCCATGTAACAAAGTATAAAATTCTTTTTGCCTCTGTGGTTATGCGTTTTTCGACGGTCATCTTTGATCTTCCAATCAGCTTTTTAGCGTGTTTCTGCAATTTCTTACATTCATCCCAGTGAATCCCTCTCCATTTCTCTGCTACAAAATCTGTAAAGATCGCTTTTCCTCTTTATTTATCACCCAAATCCCTGCCTACCTTTCCTATACGCCTTGTCTGAATCTCTCCAATGAGGTTTCTGCCCTCAACATCAGAATAGCCGTAACAAAAATCACATTATGACCACATCTGTGACTGCTTAATTTTAAGACACAGAGCAAGAATGAGACACAGACATTAAGAGCACAAGAGAAAGGGAAGGAGATGGAGTCACAGGGTAACGAGAAATGGGCGGTTGCCCTTTAACTGCCTGCAGCTTATTAAAGGCTGCAGGCAGAACTGTACTTCCCTCCCTCCCAACAGTAGTAAACCGATCAGGTGCAATATTACCACCCCAAAGTTACCGTGCATAGCAAACAAAAGAATAAATTGTAAGTTAGCAGTAGATTCACATTGGCGTGTGGTATTCCTGCTCTGCCACTAACCCAATAGGAGGAAAATCCAGACTTAAAGATCAGCTCAATCAAACATGATTTGATGACTAATGGCCTGCTTCAGCCCCAGAAAATGGCTGGGAAGGAGGATGGTGTCAATAGCAAGAAGCAGAGTTTGTGGCAAAGATGGTAGTTTTGGTCTTCCCGATGCAGAGTTGGACAAAGTTGTGCCTCATTCAGGACTTGATAGCAGACAAGCAATCCAACGACAGAGGTAGTCGAGGGGCCAAGAGAAGTGGAGAGATAGAGGCGGTCAACCATACTGCATGTCTATAAAATTGAGGATGAGGATGGACACAGTGTCACAGGCCCAGAGAATGCCATATATGAATTTGGCTAGGGTTGTTCTGATGCTGCGAGAAAGGTAGAAGCTAGGCTGGAGGGATTCAGAAGACTTTCAGAAGAGATGGACACAAGAGCTGGGAAGTGACAACACGTTTAAAGCCCTTAGGAGAGAAAGGAAAATTGGACATGGGACAGTAGTTGGAGAAGATGGATGTATCGAGGGTACATTTTTTGAAATGGTGGGGGGGTTAAGGTAGTTTTGAAAAACAAAAGAATAGTTTAATTGGCTACAACAACTAGAATGGGAGAATAAAGGGATGTTGCGCAATCAGAATTTGATTGGTGAAAGGATTAATTGAGCAAGAAATGGGTCTCCTGGATGAGATGAACTTAGAAAGAGTGGGGGTGGGGTGAAGATGGCCCAGAAAACACAACAAGATAGAGCTATAGTGGTGGGAGGACTGGCCAGAAGTTAGAGGCTGGGAGCAGGAGGAAGCGCAAGCAACTGTATAGATGATCTTGATCTTAGAAACAAAGAATTCAGTAAGCTCTTCGCGTTTGAGGCGAGAGTGTGGTTGGGGTTGGGTGGGGGGGGTGTGGCAGTGCAGAGGATAGTGGCTTAGGAGGCAATTGGTCATTTCCCATGCAGTATGTAATACAGCAACTGATCTGTCATGTCCTTCACACTTCTGAGCTTATAAACAAGGTATAGAAGCTGGACATGGTTGCATTAAGAAAGTGTGTTTTAAAAAAAAAACAGCTCAAGAGAAAACATCCGAAATAAAACAATGTGCTCCTTCAAATAGATTTACAAAACCCAATTCCTTACCTCTCCTTTTGAAGAGGTCAGTTTTGCAAATTTCAATTCCAGTAATCTTGTTTCCAAAATGTAATAGAAAGTCTTTTGGACTGAGCTATTAAGAGGGAAATTTGGTTACGTTTTATTCATGGCAAAAAATTTGGAGATGTTTGAGTGTCCCTAAAGTAACTTACAATCTCCCAAAACTATTCAAAAAACCTTTAAATTGTGAAAGTTAACATGTACTCTATCTGTTGCCAATTGCAAATGAGTAAGATTTCTAGCTGGCAAGCTCTTCAATCTTAACACATCACCACAATGTGTCCCATCCTGAATAAGTGTGTATTTGGTGGTATCTCCAAGTTTGGTCAATACTCTAGCAATACCCAGATATAATAATCTTAGCAGTTCACTGCTAGCTGCCAAAAAAAGGTCACTGATAATTTCCTGCCAAAACTGTATATACTGACTGAATATGAATAATGGGAGTAGCAACACCCTACAAATCCAGCAGGGCAGTAATTTGTTACTGCTGCTGCACTTTGCAAAAAAACTTTAGGACAAGAATTCACAATTCCTCAGATAATGAAGTAGTCCATGCCCGCATGCACCAAGAGCTGGACAACATCCAAGCTTGGGGTGATATGTGACAAGTAACATTCGTGCCTAAGTGCCAGTCAATGACCATCTCCAACAAGAGTCTAACCATCTTTTCTTGACATTAAATAGCATTACCATCGTCAACTCCCCAATCAACAACATCCTGGGGGTCACCATTGACCAGAAACTTAACTGGACCAGCCACAAATACTGTGGCAACAAGAGCAGGTCAGAGGCTGGGTATTCTACAGTGAGTGGCTCACATCCTGACACCCCAAAGTATGGGAACACTATCACCGCCAAGTCACACACCATCCCGACTTGCACATATATCGCTCCATAAACTCTAGTTTATTCCATCTGATGATACTGTGTGTGGAGAAGAATTTCCTGACATCAGTCAAGCCAAGTCTACTCAATCTTTGCTCCTAACTCTGATCCCAGATGCTGGGGATCAGCTTTATGGCTCTCTGCACTATCTCTAGCATTTGAATGTCTCTCGTTTCTTAGTGACTAGAACTAGGCATAGTATTAAAGGTGTGGTTAGGCAGAGCACTAAAGTTTGATCATTACCTCCTGATTCGTACTCCACTGCTTTGGCTATGTAGCATTGATTGGACATATTTAGCATTGAGCCCAAGAACTCTTGGGTCGCTTTCAGTTTCATCCTCAGCAATTTCAATACCATCCATGCAGTATGTGTGCCATCTAATGTTTCCTTCCCATGTGTAGCACTGGTCATTTGTCTACATTAAATTTCAACTGCCATTATTCTGCCTACATATTTTTTGCCCAACTCATTCTGTAATTTCTGAGCTACCTCCTCCAGTTACACTGTCCTCCTTAGTTTGGTAATGTCTGCAAAGGTGACCACTTTGCTTTCAGTTTCTAAATCCAGATAATTTATGTAAATTAAAAACCATAATGGTCTGAGCACCAAAGCGAGGTATCCCACTTGGAACATCCCTCCACTGACATAATTCCTTTAACAAGTACTCGTTGCTTCCTACTCTTCAGGGCAGTCCTTTATCTATTCCCAGGGTTTAACATTGACAGTTTTGAGTTTAAGGGCTTTTGCATGGAACGTAATCAAATGCCTTTTAGAAGTCAAGAGACACCATGTCATTGGGTTTTCCACAATCCACTTGGGTTGTCACTTTGTTAAAAAATTTGAAGAGGTTGATCAGACAGGGTCTTCCCCCTCTGAAGCCATGCCGACTGCTGTTAACTTAGTTACTGATGTCCAGATGATCTTCAAGCTTTCTTCTGAGAATTGTATTCCATGCAAAATGATGGAACGAATTAAGACTAAAGTGTCTGTTTTGTCACTTTTTTTGAATATGGGCCCATTAGCATATTTCCAGTCTCATGCCCAATGACTACTTAGTAATGATAATCAGTGCCTCACAAATCTCTCTTAGTCTCTCTCAGCACTCTGGGATAAATACCCTCTATCTCTGGGGATTTTTATGTTCTGCGCCCATTTAGCATGTCCAAAATGTCTATCTAATTCATGGTGAAGTTAGTGATTATACAGGAAACTTTGTGCTATCCGGAGGTGAGCTATCCGGCAAACTGGAGCCACCGGCAGAAATCAGGTGCCGTTTTTTATTCTTCTTGTTTGTTTTCTTTGCTTTTTTTTTTCTCCAGTCAAGCAGTGCAAGGTCTATAGCTATAGCAACAGCTTTAGCTACAGACCCTTGCAGCCACACACGAGTGTTTAGAAGCTGTTGCTAAGCAACAGTGATTGTTGTCAGATACGGAGATAAAAGAATCTCCGTATCTTTCAACATTAACTCTGGAGTGTACGGCACTTTTTAGGCAACGGCAGTAGCTCGGTGCCGGATAGCACAAAGTTTCCTGTACTTGGGATATTTTTGTTTGGAAAGAGCATGTTGCTCACATCTTCTCTTGTGAATACTTGGAGGAAATAATCATTAAGAATATTTACTATTTAACGCTCATCTTCAATTTCAAGCCTATTTGCATCTTTTATGATTTGTACCTCTTCTGTGACTGCCTTCCAGCTGTTGTTGGCCACTCAATAGTTTTTTAAAACTCAGCTTCAGCTTTTTCCAGGTCTCTCTCTGATCACCACTTCTAGCACATTTCTGCAGTTTCTTATATTCATCCCAGTGAGCCCCTGCCCCTTTCTCCCTGCAGAATTTGTACAGGCCATTTTTCCCTCTTTATTTCACTAATAATTTGTCTGTTAATTCCTTAAGAACTATATTTGCTTCGTCCAAGCTTGTGGGTTTTGAGAATGTTTTTATCCCACATGCTCTACATTATATTTTTTTTTAAAAGGTGCTTTACTTGTCTTTGACTGGAATGGCACTGAGCAACCTCCCCCAATTAATTTGCTTCAATTGTTTCTCATTTCATTGAAATTAGCTCTTTTAAAATTATATACCTGGCTCTTGATCTTGGCTATTTCTGAATCCCAGATCATGATAAGCTTCAACATTGGCCTATATTCCCCGGTTTAGAAGAATGAGGGGTGATCTCATTGAAATATGCAAAATTCTCCTGGCTGGAGGCGTCTAGAACCAGGGAGCACAGTCTCAGAAGAAGGGGTTGGCCATTTGGGACTAGATGAGGAGAAATGTCTTCACTCAGAGGGTGGTGAATCTTTGGAATTCTCTACCCCAGCAGTCCGTGGAGGCTCAATCATTGAGTATATTCAAGACAGAGCTCGATAGATTTTTGGATATTATGGGAATCAAGGGAATCAAGGGATATGGGGATAGGACAGGAAAGTGGAGATGAGGTAGAAGATCAGCCATGATCTTATTGAATGGCAGAGCAGGCTCAAGGGGCCAAATGGCCTACTCCTTTTTCTTATGTTCTTATGTTCATTATGTTCACAGGTGCCAAGACTTCAGTTTCTTGTACATTTTCTAGATCATTAATAAATATCATATCAGGTGAGTATTGATTTTCATGTCTTCCTTGATGTACAGGGTCAAGAGCAGTCATGCAATACATTTACTAACTCTGACTAAACCAGTTTATATTAGGTTCCAATGAGCATAAACGCCTGCATGGACTAGTTAGGCTGAATAGCCGGTTTCTGTGCTGTATATTCTATGCAATTCTGTACTGTATATGCTATGTAATTCTATGCAGGTTGATTGAAGTCTTCCTTTAAAATAACTTTCCTCTTTTCACATACCCTTCTTATCTTTTCAGTGCAAACTTTCCTCCTCATGCTGACCAGAGTGTTAGCATGGAGTTTTTTTTTAAGCATTAGAGATGCTTAACCAGAGTAGTTCATTTTGAAGCTCATATTTGGATTCTCCCCTCACCAAAATTAAAATCTGAATTAATTACCTCGGTGTAAAATCGTACATATCCAGAGGTAAAACCAACAATTATACATGTCCAGTCTGGTCGTCCTGTGGAACTTCTGTCAATCATAAAAGAGTTTTATTTAGTTCAGCATTTTTGACAGTGCATAAACTGCACTGCAACAAATTTTTCAAAATCATGAATATAAAATTCTAGGGTACATTCACACTACAGCTCTGGCAATTTTGCTTCTTCATACAGTGCTATAATTATCATGTAAATGCAGCCTAAATCCAAAGTCCATGCACAACTGGACACTGGTCCTAGAAATCTGAGCAAAGAACATAAACTTGCAAACATCCTCATATATAGAAGTTGTGTCAGAGAATTTTAGGATTGCTAGTGTAATACCCGTGTTCAAGGAGGGTAAAAAGGGATAAACTACAGATTAGTCAGTTTATCAGTAGTGGGCAAGTGTTGAGAAGCCATAGTACAGGATACGGTTCATATTCTCTTAGAAAGGCATGGGTTAATTAAGGACAGATAACACAGCTTTGTCAAAAGCAAGCTGCATCTGACAAATTTGAGAAGTCAACATTATCTTTTCAGAATAGAAATACAGTGGATGCTGAATATATGGATTTTCCAAAGGAGTTTGAGGAGGAGCTGCACGGAAGCTTGATAAATTAAGGTGTACGGTATTAAAGGAATGTGGCAGCATGGATAGAAAATTAACTGAAAATAAAGAATAGCAGCTATAAGATTTTGTTTAGACTGGAGGGATATCAAAATTTGCAAATACCACAAAAATAGCATATGGTTAACTGAAGATGTCCAAGCAACTTTATGAAAGCAGACAGGTAGTAGATAGGGCAGGCAAATTAAGAAATGGGAGTTTCATGCAGAGCAAGTAGGGGTTAATGTTTATTTCAAAAAAGAGGTAGCCATCCCATCCACCACCCCCCAACCTTCAACAGCACACAAGCCCCCCCACTATCAACACATTGGGCAGGATAGGGGGGGGTCACTTTTGACCAGAAGCTTGACAGGAACAGCCACATCAACAATGCTGCTACAAGAGCAGGGCAGAAGCTGGGTATTTTGTGGCGAATGGCTCAACTTCTGACCCTCAAAGTCTCTGCACCATCTGCAAGGTTCTTCAGGAATGTGAGTGAATACTCACCCGATAGGTGCAGCCCCAACACCATCCAGAACATGTGACTGACTACCTGTTCTGGACTTATTACATGTAGATAGCACCCTCTAGTGGTAGTTAGTGTATAGCAGTGTTAGTATACTGCAATAGGTCATTTGACCTTGTTCCTGTTTTAACCCGGAAGTAGTATTCCAGAAAGAACCTACTGAGTTATGGAGAATCTCCCATGAGGGATTCTCAATCCTGTGTAATCTCATCTTATATGCTGGGCAGGACGCAATGTCTGTGAGTATCTTTGTTTGTTAACATGATAGCAACTTTGTCAGTGTAGTATTTGACAATACTTTGTTTATAAGAAGTTATTAGTTGTTAGCTACAGAAGTTTAGCTCAAGTGCTATTTAGTTATACAATTAGTCTATTCTATTGTTATAAATATGTTTATATCTTAGGTAACATCTAATGTATAGTACTCAGTTCTATGTACAAAACATACTTTGTCTTTGTTTACAGTTTCACAAATTTGTTCAAGTAAAGCTTCAAAACAGCAAACCCGCTTGTCGAGGAATTATTTGAATGAGTGTTTAGCTGGCTGGATAACTAGATAGGAGCAAGTCTAGCGAGACCAGTACACTACCCCTACCACTGGACTCCGTATCCACCCACTCGATCAACAGTGCACTGTGGCTGCAGTATATGCTATCTAAAGGATGCACTTCAGCAACTCAATGTTACTTCCACAGCACTTCCCTCCCCTACAACCTCGACCACGTAGGACAAGAGCAGCAATGTTGTAGGAACATCACCTCCAAGTTACACATCATCCTGACTTGAAAATATATTGCCATTCATTCAGTGTTGCTGGGTTAATATATTGGAATTCCCTGCCTAACACCATTGTGGGAGCACAATCATCATAAGGACTGTTGCAGTTCAAGGAGAAGTCCCACCATCACCTTTTCAGGGCAACTAAGAATGGTCAATAAAAGTGGCCTTGCCAGTATCAGCTAGATCAGGCCAAGACTATTCAAAATAAACCCAAAAGCACCTGTCTAGCCACTGAGCCATCAAGAGAACCCACAATGCTATACTTAACCCAATACCCTCTCAAAAGATTCATTACATTACAGCAGGAGCCCAACTGCAAAACAATTTATAAAAAAGATTCAGTGACCGAAAGCAACCAAATATTACTGAACCTATAATGAACATCATTTTTGAAAAAACACATTTTTACAGACCAAAATCTGACAAAGGTTTCAAGTGACAGCCAGCATTGCTTATGAGTTTTACAAGATTCTGGATAGAAAAGGGTTACATATCCTGTTAGTCTGTTTAAATGGCATCTTTTTAGTAAGATCTTGGAATACTGTAATGCTTCATTTTATTCTCATTAAAAACAGCATATTTTCCAAAAGAACTTGTTAATTATTTTAGTTTGTTTTGCCATCTTTACACATACTGCCCACTTACATACTTTATGGCCATTATTAATAACTGGCAGGAAAAAATATCTGTGTACAATAGGTCTTTCTGCTAAATTTTAGACTAGCTAATAAGCCAAAGATGAAATGATTGCATAACTATTACATATGCAATGATTCTTCTATGTCCATTGCACAACCAGTTTTCATCTACCGAGTTTTCGGAAAGAAAATATTAACATTACTCGTGGCATAAAAAACCCCAAAACAGATCTACTGCAATCCAAAGGTTCATGGTATTTAGTGAACATTTCATTTATTTTGATCAAACCTACAGTTATACTAGGATTCTAGAGTAAAAATGCTTACCTCTTCTGGCTTGCTAGTGGAATGCAAATAGCACTACTTACGCATTCACTGCAGAAAAAGAAACACAAGTAATCAAATTAGATGTCACGTATTAATGGCAAATTACAGATCTCAAGTGGAGCAATAACCTTACTAAAAGAGAAATCAAACAGCTAAAACCTTGGTTTAGTGAAATTATTCAACCAGGTACCAAGCAGTTCACTCAGACAATTCTCTTCAAATACAAGCCATATAGGCTTTTTTTGTTGTTGTTTATATTAAATATATAATTGTGATATATAAAAAGACACAGGGTCCCAATGCAACCTTGCCTCACAACAATTCTGTGAATCATAATTTCTAATGCTGGAAAATGGCTCAAGCAAACCAAAGTCAACTAAACCTAAAAGCACCCATCAGCTCAGCCATCACAGTCCACACTGGTTTATTGCCTAATCCGCTCTATCATCTCCATCAATGCAGCCCCAAAACAGCGGCGGCAACAGAAACAATGCCGCAGGAAAATTAACGCTGGAGCACTCAAAGACCCCGCTAAGAAAGCCCTATTCAGCCTGCACCTCACAAACAACCTGACGACTCCCAGTGATGCAGAGACACAGAGTGCCCACGGCGTCTGGTCTGCACTCAAGGCCTCCATAATCAGCACCTGTGAAGAGATGCTCGGTCACTCGACCAGGAAACACCAAGACTGGTTCGACGAGAATGACCAGGAGATCCAGGAGCTAATAAGCCGCAAGCGCAAGGCATTTCTGATCTGGAAACAGCAACAGAACTCGAGAGCAAGAAAGCAGCTCTACAGAAGCCTGAAGGCCGAGGTCCAACAAAAAACTCGCGACCTAAAGAACAGATGGTGGGTGGAGAAAGCGCAGGAGATCCAGCAGCTAGCCGACAACCACGACGTGCGTGGATTCTTTAGCGCAGTCAAGACCATCTACGGCCCAAGCACCTAAGGCCCTTCCCCACTGCGGGCCAAGAACGGAGAGGTACTCATCAAGGAAAGAGAAGCAGTCAGTGCCCGCTGGAAGGAGCACTTCGAAGATCTCCTTAACCACGACTCGGTCTTCGACACGAGTGTCCTCAACTCCATCCCACAGCATGCTACCCGCCACCATCTCAGCACAACCCCAGCCCGGCATGAGGTTGAAAAGGCCACCCGACAACTGAAGAACAAGGCCTCGGGAGCAGATGGCATCCCCGCCGAGGCACTAAAGCATGGAGGAGAAGCACTACTGGCGCAAATTCATGAACTCATTTCTCTTATCTGGAAGGAGGAGAGCATGCCAGGGGATCTCAGACGCCGTAATTGTGACCATCTTCAAGAAAGGTGACAAGTCCGATTGCAGTAATTACAGAGGAGTTTCCCTGCTATCTGCCACAGGAAACGTCATCGCAAGAATCCTCCTCAATCGCCTTCTCCCAGTGGCCGAAGAGCTCCTCCCAGAGTCACAATGCGGATTCCGCCCACTAAGGGGCACAATGGACATGATCTCCACCGCACGTCAATTACAAGAGAAATGCAGGGAACAGCACCAACTGCTGTACATGGCCTTCTTTGATCTCACAAAGGCCTTTGACACTGTCAACCGTGAGGGATTATGGAGTGTCCTCCTCAAATTCGGCTGCCCTCAAAAGTTTGTCACTATCCTCCGCCTGCTTCACGACAACATGCAAGCCATGATCCTGACCAACGGTTCCACCACAGACCCAATTCACGTACGAACCGGGGTCAAGCAAGGCTGTGTCATCGCACCAATGCTCTTCTCAATCTTCCTTGCTGCAATGCTCCATCTCACCCTCAGTAAGCTCCCCACTGGAGTGGAGCTAATTTACAGAACAAACGGGAAACTGTTCAACCTCCGTCGCCTCCAGTCCAGATCCAAGGTCGTCCCATCCTCTGTCGTCGAATTACAGTATGCAGACGATGCTTGCGTCTGTGCTCACTCGGAGGTCGAACTCCAAACCATCGTAAATACCTTCACCGAAGCATACAAGAGCATGGGCCTTACACTAAACATCCGTAAGACAAAGGTCCTCTACCAACCTGCCCCCGCCACAGTTATGCCCCCCGATTATCAAAATCCACGACAAGGCCTTGGACAACGTGGACCACTTTCCATACCTCGGGAGCCTACTGTCAACAATGGCAGACGTCGATGACGAAGTCCAACACCGCCTTCAGTGTGCCAGTGCAGCCTTCGGTCGCCTGAGGAAGAGTGTGTTTGAAGACCAGGACCTCAAACCCGGCACTAAGCTCATGGACTACAGGGCAGCAGTGCTACCTGCCCTGCTGTATGCCTCAGAGACATGGACCATGTACAGCAGGCACCTCAAAGCACTGGAGAGGTACCACCAACACTGCCTCCGCAAGATCCTGCAAATCCATTGGCAGGATAGGCGCACCAACGTCAGTGTGCTTGCTCAGGCCAACATCCCCAGCATCGAAGCTTTGACCATGCTCAATCAGCTCCGATGGATGGGTCACATTGTCCACATGCCCGATACGAGACTCCCAAAACAAGCGCTCTATTCGGAGCTCCGGCACGGCAAGAGAGCCCCAGGTGAGCAGAGGAAACGCTTCAAGGACACCCTCAAAGCCTCCTTGAAAAAGTGTAACATCCCCACCGACACCTGGGAATCCCTGGCCCAAGACCGTACAAAGTGGAGGAGAAGCATCCGGGAAGGCGCCGAACACCTCGAGTCTCTTCGTCGGGAGCAAGCAGAAGCCAAGCGCAAGGAGCGCACGTCAACCAAAGCACCCCACCCAACGGCCCCTTCAACCACCATCTGCCCCACCTGTGAGAGACTGTACGTCCCGCATTGGACTCATCAGTCACCTGCGAACTCATTTTTAATGTGGAAGCAAGTCATCTTCGGTTCCGAGGGACTGCCTAAGAAGAAGATTGCATTAGAAATTAGAATCACAGAAACTCTAGGGGACAGGTTTCAGCAGACCACTGCAGTATACTTGTATGTTTTTAATATCTATCCATACATTACCAAGTCTTGTGTATGGCACACACTTCCAGTACACATTAACCTTGCTTCCTGGATCATGCTTTTATAATGTTGAAACCCCAGGTTAATGGGAAAACCTTAGGTAACAATTTTATTATGGGAAAACCCTTATATCAATATTTCACAATCAAACGTCTATGAGTCAACAGAATCACTCAAAATGCTTTTTGTAAAATTTTTCACCATTTTTTTCTCAAAATGATACAATGCTTCGTTCAGTCACTAACAAAATCTATTGGGCTTTATCCATAATTATCTGAAGATAAGCAGAAGGACAAATTTCAACAGTTAAAGTCCATGCTGAGCTTTTAAAAAAAATTAAAGATAGGGGAAAAAACAGTACAAACTGTACTGACTACATACCTGTTAGTTGCAGTTTTAGTTAGTGTGTGAATCATGGTGTATACTCAGTGATGATGTTTGATATAACATGAAGAAGTCTACTCTAACATACCCATCATCCAATAACTCACTGGAGGTCCTCACTGTTCTTTACGTTGTATTTCTACCTTCCAGAAAATTATTTTTCTGGCCTGCAACTTAGATCCACATCAGTGCTAATTTGCAATCAGAAATCAGTTTAAAACTTTTACTCCCCATCGCCAAGTTGTTAGTTTTCCATTATGTAAACTGACCTCTGAGGCAGCATCATTTGAACTGAAGCAATTACAATTTGCTCCCAATGTTGTGGGTGAGGGGAGGAGAGAGAGTGGGAAATTGCTCCTAAAATAGATGCAAACTGCTGCCCTGTATCAATTAGATCAGTAACTACATGGCATCCACTAATATTTGTTGGCCCTAATGTGCTGCAGAGTGGTAGTCCATTAGTTATGAGGTATACAGAAATCAAACAAAACTGTAATGGCTATTAGATTTTAAAAGTATAATTTCAAGGAGATACAATAAATTTTAGCCACGTTACTCACTGAAACTAAATAAAATTGATTCAAAATTAGCATCCAGGGATAAATAAAACAAATCAATACCAAGGTCAACAGTGATCATAAAATAAAAACAGAAAATGCTGGAAATACGCAGCATCTGTGGAGAGAGAAAGAGTTAACGTTTCAGGTCGATGACCCTTCATCAGAACTGGGAAACCCTGGAGATGGAACAGGTTTTTAAACAAGTGCAGGGGCAGGGAAAGGGGGGGAGGGGAGGAAAGAACAAAAGGGAAGGTCTGTGATAGGATGGAAGGCAGGAGAGATTAAGAGACAAAATAATCACCATTTTGCAGCACAGCACATTGGGGGCACAAAACCCTGTGAATCACCATTTTCACATAGGTACAAACATTTTATTGGCAACTGAACGAGAAATCACATCTGCACAAAGTGTATTACACAAAGATTTCTTTCAAAGATTCACCTGTACACAGTACTTCCCTTGCAGATGATCGTTCATTTAAATGAACACGGTCATCAAAATACCACAATTAACTCCAGAATTCTTACCAAAATATACTTACCCTTCTTCAACATTCAACGTACCACTCCAGGTAACACAATACTGCATTTCATCTTTACCCTTTTCATTGGGTTTCCATTTTGCTAAAAACCAAATATTAAAAAAATTAATTCATAAATTGAAAACAAGACTATTTCTGGAAGATTTAAGGTTTTACTTTTACAAGCAAAACTCATTAAAAATTTATACCATCTTGAATTCTGCAGTTTTGTATTCCAACAAAAGTAAACTAATAAGCCTCAAAAAAAGGATTTTTTTTTTTTTAAACGGATTTTTTTTTTTTTTTTTTTTAAAAACATCAATCATATGTTCACAAAAGGACTAATACTTACGCACTAGAAAGACAGCTTTCTGATCCCTTGCTATCACCATTAGATCATTTGTTGGTGACAGTGAGATCACACAGTCCTGAAGCCATGACACTATTGGTGCCTTACTTGTGGAATTATCTTCCTTCTGTAACAAATTTCAGAACTAAAAGTAAGAACATTAATAGTGTCCCAGTGGAAAACAAAACAAGTTTTAAACAGTTTCAAAATGGTTGCCATTTATAGTCTCAAATGATAACTGAAGTGTCCAAAAAGAAAAATCAGGGAACTTAGCTTCAGACCAAATGAGCAGCAACGATTTAGGTAGGGACAGTGGCTGATAATTTTCAGCTACTTGCAAGATACTTTTAAGTTGTTAAAGGACATAGCAGGATCAGAAATAGATTGCAAACGCATTTAAGTCAGAGTCTCAACTGTACAATAAACACATTGGCTCTCCTTCAGTAAATTGATTAGCAACCAATGTAATTGATGAATAGGATTTATGTGCTTGTGGGGAATGACCGGTGCAAAAAATCATTCAAATGGACTCGGCTATTGAGACAACAATCAGTTGGAGAAGAGTATATTAAGGGAAGTATAGTGGGAGGGGGGTGGAGAAGAACAAAAATGGCAGAATAGTAGACGGACACAGAATAACAGCGTCATACCGTTTTCATGCACTGGATAATACCAAGGACATTATTCAGGAAGAGGCAGGAGAAACTGAGTGAAAGGCAGAGCAGCTTAATCAAACAAAGGAAAAGCTGTGAAGAAAAAGGTTATCGTAGTAGAATAGAATATCCAATGATGATATATGGACAGTTCTTTTATTATAATGATCAAGTTAATAGATTGGTGGTTTGTTTACAGAGAGCAAAATTACAGATGTTAAGGAGGTGGATGTGCCAACGCAGGGTGTGGGCCACAGCCCCTCCCTCGCCCAAACACTGGCAATCATCCCTCAAAACCTTACAATTCAGTCCGATTTGAATTTCTTACTTCCTGGTGTATTTTGTTTGAATCTTGTGGGCCTGGCGGTTTGGATAGTGCTCTTCACACTGTTGCCTCACTGGTGGATGTATCCTAAATCAGAGCACCAAAATCTGTAACCATTAACATCCCAAGATTAGGGAACATAGATTAAAAATTTATACGTGGCCTGAGGTACCTATGCTATGTATCCATGTAGCTCATGAAAACTAAAGCTTTGACAACCCTGGATTAATGCACTAAGTGGAAGCGTAGTAGGTGGTTGTTCACATGGAGGTTTCGGGTAAATTAAACGATCCTATATTGCCACCAGGGAACTGTATCCAAAGAGATTGCAGATCAGAAAGTTGACAATACAATGTTGTAGCCGTATCTTTAACCCTCGTTCGCCTGCAAGTGATGCTCCCTTAATTTGCCCTCTAATGTCATGGAAGAAGGCAGGTACTCAACTGTCAGTTTAAGCTTGCCAGAAAAGTCAAAAGTTAAGGTCTGTAAAGCTGTACATTCAGAGCAAGTATTAGACTCTGGAAAAGGGATGAAAAACAGCAGTAAACAAGTGGCCAGCTAGCTGGTGCTGGATAAATTCTTTCAGCCAAATGCTGTAAGCACGATTTATAAGACTGTTTTTGGGGGTAACCCGGTTGATACAGGAAAGGTGGACTGGATCCAGACACATCAAGAGCAGTGAGACTACTTATCAATATGGAGGAAGAAACTGAAGTTCATTTATACACCTCTGAAACATCTTGGGACGTTTGGCTATGTTAAAGGTACTATATAAATGCAAGTCGTCTTTGTTGTTATACTAGATATATGGAGGGAAGAGAGGAAAGACTAGAATGAAAGGCCCACTAGTGTTGTCTGCTGCAGCTCTTCCTTTCCCCTAATGACCAACCAGTCGATAGAAGAGATAAACTGTACCTTTTGATGATTTATTTCTCTGGTTAATATTTACCAAGGAAAGTATAATTTAGTCACGTTCCTACTCACCAAGCAGAAAGTAATATGTTTTCCAAGCACTGTTTTAAACTAATAGCAGCAAAGCTGACAACTATGTTGAATTAGGAAGGTTCGAATGCTCTTAATTGCAGTTCAACACACTTCAATCAAACTAACTGAAGTAGGAGGGAGAAATACAGATTTTTTTTAAAATCCTGGTCATTCAGTACAAAAGCCTCAGTCACCTTCCTTGATTTGTGGAACCTTTGTAAAACAAACAAACAGTCCTCAGATAAAATCTGTTTCCTAATTTCATTACAACAGTCTCGAGAGTTACAATGGCAGCCATACATGCCACAGTCTTAAGCAAGGATTCTGACGCAAAGTGTATTTTAATATCCAAAACCCAGAGCAAAGAGCATGTAGATCCGATGAGCGTGACTCTTAAAGGAAGATCTCACATGGCAATCTTACTCACTTCCTCAACATATTGGGCTACTAATACGAAGATCATTTGCCAACCCTTACATTCCATATGCTGCTGATCTTTTTGCAGACATTTATTATTTACAGCCATGGGGCCATAACTTGCTCTGGTAGGGTATCTAATGGCATCAGCCGTTAGTTCGACTTGCCCTTGCATGTTTAGGATTGGATGTTTAGGCGTGGCAAGTTGCGGATAATGTCGCAGCGAGGGAAACAGGGACCCGAGTGAACAGGTCAAGCAACTGTGCATCTCCTTAACAAATCAGATTGAAGGATTGTGACACTAACAGTGCAAGGACTGAGAAGGAAGTGCAAGTTAGAATGGGTGAATTCAATGTCAAATTCGGTACAGAGAAAGAGAGAGAGAGAGAAAGAAAGATTGGATTGAGAGGGGAAAAAAAGGTTAAAAAAAATTTTAATTTTACATTTTTAAAATTTCCACCAACAATTAAAACCTGAAGGGCTAACGTCTGCACACGTTTAACAGTTATTTTTCAGTGCCACAGGTGAACTGGCAGTAATTAACACTTATCACGTCATTAAAGGGGTACTTAGGCTGGAATGGACAAGATTTAAATTTCTGTGGCGAGTTTAGTTCATATCTACCACGCAAGTACACCAACTTCATGTCGTTCAATGCATTTCAATGGTGAGCCAGTTGGCAAGATGCCGTTTTCGCAAAGCTAACAGCGGAGCAGCACATCTTCGACAACAACTTTTGAATTTCCACATTTAACCGCGCATCTGCCCTCACGTGAAGTTGCTGTGGCATTTGCCAATTATGGGCCATGATTATATGTTGAGCAGAAAGTGGATAAGAATTGTTTTCCATTATGAAAGTGTATCTGGCCTGATCGTCTTGTATTCAAAAATACTTATATAGACATGGTTAAACCTCCTCATCCTTCTCAACCTATCTGCAGCCTTCGACAGTTGACCACACCATCTTCTTCCAATGTCTCTTCTGCGTCGTCCAGCTAGATGGAACTGCCCTTACCTGGTTCCATTCTTATCAAATCATAAACAGAGAATCTCCTGCAATGGCTTCTCTTCCCATTCCGTTAATAGTTAATTTTCAGTGCCAGAGGTTAACTGGCAGTAATTAACACTTATCACATCGTTAAAAGGGTACTTAAACTGAAATGTTACCTCTGGAGTCCCCTAAGGATTTATCCTTGGCCCCCTTCTAATTCTCACCTAAATGCTGCCCGTTGGCGACATCATCCGAAAACACATCAGGTTCCACATGTACACTGACAACACTCAGCTTTATCGCACCACCACCTCTTTTGACCGTTCCACTGTCTGATTTGTCATACTGCTTGTCCGACTCAGTATTGGATGAGCAGAAATTTCCTCCAACTAAATATTAGGAAGACTGAAGCCATTGCCTTTGGTACCTGCCACAAGCTCCGTTCCCTGACCACCATTTCCATCCCTCTCCCTGGCACTGTCTGAAGCTGAGCCAGTTGTTCGCAACCTTGGTGTTGTGTTTGGCCTCCCGAGATGAGCTTCCAATCACATATCCGCTCCATCACCAATACTGCCGATTTCTACCTCCATAACATCGCCCGACTACGATCCAGCCTCAGTTCACCTGCTGCTGAAACCCTCATCCATACCTTTGTTACATCTAGACTTGACTATTCCAACACACTCCTGGCCGGCCTCCCACGTTTTATCCTCCGTAAACCTGAGGTCATCAAAAACTCTGCTACCCGTGTCCTAACTCGCACCAAGTCCTGTTCACCCATCATCCCTGTGCTTGCTGACCTCTACTGGCTCCCAATCTGACGTCTCAATTTTAAAATCCTCATCCTTGTTTTCAAATTCCTCCATGGCCTCACCCCTCCCTATATCTGTAACCTTGTCAGTCCTACAAACCTTCAAGATCTCTGTGCTCCTCCAATTCTGGTATCTTGTGCATCCCCGATTTTAATCGCTCCACCACTGACAGTCGTGCTTTCAGTGCCTTGGCCCCAAGCTCTGGAATTCCCTCCCTAAACCTCTCCATCTCGCTACCTCTCTCTCCTCCTTTAAGATGCTCCTGAAAACCTACTCTTTGACAAAGCTTCTGATCATCTGTTCTGATATCTCCTTCTGTGGTGCACTGTCAATTCTTTTAACTGATAATGCTCTTGTTAAGCACCTTGGGACGTTTTTCTACGTTAAAGGCGCTAGGTTGTTGTTTTGCATGTCACCAAACTATTATACTTACAGTTCTCAAGAAATGCAAATCCAAAAGGGGGAGTGTGTGCTTAAAAATTAGGGTGAAAATATACATACTTGGAGCCTGCGTAAATGCAAGAATTTTGCATTGTATGCTCTTTCGGATGGAGGGGCGGGGCTATGCTGATGAGCAGCAGAGGGTCTGGGTGAAGGTTTCTTAAAACCGGCATAAAAGAATCGAAGAAATTCAGGCTTAGTGCAAAAATGGCCACAAGTCAGTTGCATCCAAATTTCCTCAATGTTTCACATGGAAAGCAGTATTGCGTGGTGATTATGGCATTTTATGGGTGTTTATGACAATTTATGGGTGTAATCAACAGCAAATACCAGGCCACAGATGGTGAAGCAGCTCCGGAGAAGGTTCGTAGGGAAGTGACCAGGATGATAGCCAACCTTGGAACTCTTATTTATGAGAATAGGATCTAACCGTTTGGAACGCACGCAGTTAATTTTGAGAAGTTATTTGAGATAGACGGGGATGATGTGATGACAGGTCACGTCTATAAAATGCATAGACAAAGAGATGTCAAGAAGTATTTCTATTTACAGAGTCGCCCTTGAACAAAGTGCAGAAATGTGAAGTGGATAGGAACCACTGCAATCTTTTAAAAGTGAACTTGACAAATGCCCAAGATGGAATTTCTAGACAGAAGTCACGAGTCAAATGAGTTATGGGCTACCAAAGTTTCCTGAAGCTCGCTATACTGTCTTCAGAAGATGAGAGTTAGCAAAGACTAGGAAACATAAGTACAAGTTACGACAGCATATAACTAGATTATAAGGCATAATTTTTTTCCACCGAGAGTCGTTGATCTCTGGAATAAGTTGCCAGCGCGTGTAGTGGATTCACTGCAAGCATTCAAATGAGAGCTGGCTAAGTTCACGCGCATGGCAAACATCTCCACAGAATCGAATCCCTTCATTATTTGTAAACGCCAAATTATATTTCCTCAAAATCTACACTTATCCAAAGTAAAATGCTCCAGTTCTCCAAGCCTGTCCAGATATTCAAGGGCCCTTAAACTAAGTATCAGTCAAGTGCCCCATTGAACCAACCAGTGAACCTTTTCCAGGCCTTGATATTCATACAGTGTGAGGGTACAAGGAAAGGATAGTATTTCTTATTTTATATTTAATTGTCCTTAGCAATACATACTAACACCCTATTCGCTTTCACAATAACCTTGCAACATTGGATCTTCAATGAATCACACACAAAACCCCCAGGTCTTTCTCCCATTCAGCAGCCTTGAGCACGTAACCCTGCATGGTGTATACAAACTTAGAATTGTAAGGAAGCAGAGTAATGATAGAATTACATTTTTAAGGATTAGCTTAAAGCAAGTAGAGTGGTAATGGTAGAATTTAAACATTACATCACAACAGTGACTTGCAGTTCAAAACTACTTTATTGGCTGTAAAGCGCCTTGAGACATCATGAGGTCGTGAAAAGCGCTATATAAGGCAAGTACTTCTTTCTTATGGGGGTTAATAAGTTTTGGATGATGCAGCAGTAAACTGAAACCTGTTTGATCATATTGTGTGCGGTAATGATAAGAGGACCATTTGATAACAGCAGGAGGGCTATTATTCAATGGAAGGGCAGATGGTTAGATTATAATCTTTGCACAATCCAAAGGTGAGTTTGCGTATTAATCACGTGGCTTTTCACGTGAAGTAAAGTGAACAACAAAAAGAAAGTATGATAGTAGAGCCACAGAACTTGGACCACAGGGTGATCAAATGACACAGCAGGAAGAGACAGGAAATATAAATGGGGGGAAAATGGAGAACTCATTGTAGAGAATCAAAGGAAGAACGTCAGGAAGAAGCACTGCCACCCAGAGGAGCGGGTTACCGGTTTGCTTATTCTTCTGTACTATTGCTAAAGTGATTGTATCAATAAAGTCATCACACAACTAATACGGAGTCTCCCTCGTATGCTTACAATGCTGTATTTTTCAATATTAAAATACATCTGCCAGATATTAGTCCACCCTCGACAATGCATCCCAATCTGCCTGCAGTTCTCTATTTCATCAATGGTCCTTACAGCTGCACATATCTTCAGAACATCCGCAAACTCCCGATAGGTCCTCTGATGCCTTCATCCAGATCATTGATAAAGATGGTGAAGAGCAATAACTTTTACTGATCCCTACAGGACTCGACGAGTAACTGGCCCGTATTCAGGGCCACAACCATTAATAACTACCCTCAATCTATGAGAATGTACAACCAGGTCCTTAACCAAACCAGTATCGGCCCACTAATCCCACAAGACTCAACTAGGTATCAATTATGATTTTTTTTTTTTTTTTTTTTAAATCAACAACTGACGATTTGGTCTTACAGTTTCTTTCAATTCACCATCTTCCCATGCTCCCCAGTCCTCATCTTCCCAGCTGTGTTCTTTATCTATAAAGGAAAAGAAAAATGATATGCATTAATTATGGTCTGCACATCTGGAGCGATTTCAACAAGGAATGAATAGGATTAATGTAGCACGTTTCACAAGTATAAGCACGTCACTTTGTAATGGTGGAAGAGTTAGGGGGCATTACACTAGAACATGGGAATATGATGTTGTGGCAATAACTGAGATCTGGCTCAAAAAAGGACAGGATTGGGTATTAAATATTCCTGGTTATAAAGTGTTCAGGAAACATAGGGAAGGAAAGATAAGAGGTGGTGTGGCAGTATTGGTCAAGGAGAATGTTAGTGTGCTGGAGAGGGAGGATGTCCTGGAGGGGGCAAGGACAGAATCTATATGGCTAGAGTTAAGAAATAATAGAGGTGCCATTATACTACTAGGTGTATTCTATAGACCACCAAATAGTGGGAAAGATATAGCGGAGCAAATCTGCAGAGAAATTACAGAGAGATACAGGAACTATAGAGTAGTAATAATGGGGGACTTCAACTATCCTAATCTAGCCTGGGATCGTAGTAGTGTTAAGGGCAGAGAAGGGGAAGAATTTCTGAAGTGTGTTCAGGAGAACTTTCTTGATCAGTATGTTTCTGGCCCAACAAGGGAAGAGGCATTGCTGGATCTGGTTCTGAGGAATGAGGTAGGTCAAGTGGAGTTAGGTGAACATTTAGGGAACAGTGATCATAGTATCATAAGGTTTAGATTAGCAATGGAAAAGGACAGGGAGCAATCTAGAGTAAAAATGTTTAACTGGGGGAAGGCCAATTTCAGTGGGATGAGAATGGATCTGGCCCAGGTAAACTGGAATCAAAGATTGGCAGGCAAAACTGTAGTGGAACAATGGGCTGCCTTTAAAGAGGAAATAGTTTAGGTTCAGTTGAGGTACATTCCCATTAGGGGGAAAGGCAGGGGAGAAGGTATGAGAATAGAATGACAGCCAACATAAAAGATAATCCAAAAGTCTTCCATAGGCATATAAATAGTAAAAGGGTAGTAAGAGGAGGGGTGGGGTCGATTAGGGACCAAAAAGGAGACCTATGTATGGAGGCAGATGGTCTGGCTGAGGTACTAAACCTCATCTGTCTTCACCAAGAAAGAGGATGCTACCATAGACATAGTAAAGGAGGAGGCAGTGGGGATACCTGATAGGATAAAATTGATAAAGAGGAGATATTAGAAAGGCTGGCTGTACTTAAAGTAGATAAATCACCAGGAGCAGATGGGATGCATCCAAGGATGCTGAGGGAATTGAGGGAGGAGATCGTGGAGGTACTGCCCATAATAGTCCAATCCTCCTTAGTTACGGGGTGGTGGCAGAGGACTGGAGAATTGCAAATGTTACACCATTGTTCAAAAAAGGGTATAAAGATAAACCCAGCAACTGGAGGCCAGTCAGTTTGACCTCAGGAGTGAGGAAGCTTTTCGAAACAATAATCAGTGACAAAATTAACAGTCACTGTGGATTAATTAAGGAAAGCCAGCACGGATTTGTTAAAGGCAAATCGTGTTTAACTAACTTGATTGAGTTCTTTGATGAGGTAACAGAGAGGGTTGATGAGGGTAATGCGGTTGACATAGTGTACATGGATTTCCAAAAGACTTGAGACAAAGTGCTACATAATAGGCTTGCCAGCAAAGTTGAAGCCCAGGGAATAAAAGGGACAGTGGCAGCATGGATATGGAATTGGCCAAGTGATAGGAAACAGACAGTAGTGGTGAATGGTTGTTTATCAGACTGGAGGAAGGTATACAGTGGTGTTCCCCAGGGGTCGGTTCTAGGACCACTGCTTTTCTTGATATATATTAATGACTTAGACTTGGGTGTACAGGGCACAATTTTAAAATTTGCAGATGACACAAAACTTGGAAGTATAGTGAACAGTGAGGAGGATAGTGATAGACTTCAGGAAGACATAGACAGGCTGGTGAAATGGGCAGACACGTGGCAGATGAAATTTAACGCAGAAAAGTGTGAAGTGATACATTTTGGGAGAAAGAATGAGGAGAGGACATATAAACTAAATGGTACAATCCTGAAGGGGGTGCAGAGAGAGGCCTGGGGGTATGTGTGCACAAATCGTTGAAGGTGGCAGGGCAGGTTGAGAAAGCAGTTAAAAAAGCTTACGGGATCCTGGGCTTCATAAATAGAGGTGGAAATTATGATGAACCTGTATAAAGCACTGGTTCAGCCCCAACTGGATTACTGTGTCCAATTCTGGGCACCACACTTTAGGAAGGATGTGAAGGCCTTAGAGAGGGTGAAGAAAAGATTTATGAGAATGATTCCAGGAATGAGGGACTTCAGTTACGTTGATAGACTGGAGAAGCTGGGGTTGTTCTCCTTAGAGCAGAGAAGATTGAGAGGAGATTTGATAGAGGTGTTCAAAATTATGATGGGTCTGGACAGAGTAGATAGAAACTGTTCCCATTGGCAGAAGGGTCGAGAACCAGAGGACACAGATTTAAAGGAGATTGGCAAAAGAACCAAAGGCGACGCAAGAAAAAACTTTATGCAGCGAGTGGTTAGGATCTGGAATGTACTGCCTGAAAGGGTGGTGGGGACAGATTCAATCAAGGCTTTCAAAAAGGGAGTTGGATAAGTATCTGAAGGAAAGAAATTTGCAGGGCTACGGGGAAAGGGCGGGGGAGCGGGACTATCTGAAGTACTCTTGCAGAGAGCCGGCGCAGGCTCGATGGGCCGAATGACCTTCTTCTATGCTGTAACCATTCTATGATTCTATGAACAGTAGCAACAGTGCAATGCGGCTTCATGTTGCACTGACTGCGCTCAGTGTAAATGCAGCCTGAATCTGGAATCAGTTAGGGCCTTCGCACCTCTCCACAAGTTTTGTGCTGTTAAAAAGACCAAAACACTTTGCACAGACAGTAAACTTGTAATGTGAATACACTATTAATTGGTTGAAACAGACTTTTGAGACTATGCCCTAATTTTTGGATTATAAGACTGATGTCAACCCATTAATGAGTCACTGTTGGCATTACAATTGGAAAATCTAGGCCCATAAGTCTAACATTTAAATCTTGGGAGTGGGATTTGAACACGCAACCTTCTGACTTAACGCCAACATCATTACCACTAAATTAATTTAGTACTAATACCGTAAATAATCAATAAGACAGTGGCCTGTGAGAGTTCCCCTACACTCTGTGCAGTGGTGGGATGAGCACACGCTCATTGTTCCCCACATAGCAAGTTCTCTTTCTCAGGCACGCCACTAACACACATGCTGGGCAGAGAGCAGGTGCCTCATCAACTCTTGCTTACTTCTTTGGCCGAGTGGGGGTACAGGCAGCCCTCTATGGGGAAATAAACAAAAACACTGCAACTGGAGTTGACAAAAGCAGCTCCATTCCTAATTATCTGGATAAAGTTTCCACAGAACTCTCCTGTGCTAGTTTTCCTCAGGTAAATTGAATTCCCTCATTAGAGTCTGTGCTGGCCGACCTGGAAGATATTGCAGTCAAAAGAGATTAGATGAAAATCTGGAGCTCCAGCCCGCATCCCAGGGAAATAACAAAATGTCAAAACACCAGAACTTTATTACAGCCCTAGTATGGAGAAAGCCAGAATATGCAAAAGTGAAAATTCCTTTCCTGGAAGAATCTCCTTCCTATTCTTTTACCAGGTTACCAAAAAAAGAAGTGTTAAACCCTATTCAGTTCCGCAGTTCAAAAAAAAAACTAGCATGCAACACAGAATTAACTGCAAGCAGTTCAGACAATGCCAGAGTGCAGTTCAAGGCGTTTCTGATCATCTGAACCTCAGGCCTTTCAATGACCACCTACAAGGGGAGCCCAATGGTACAGCATCTTTATCCACTGCAGCGCTTTGTTATGGTAGACACAGTCTCCTGGCCAGGATTCCCCAACGTAGCGCTTGTGATTGTAGCCAGGGCATCCTGGAAAAAGCCACCCGAGATCAAGGAATTTAAAAAGAAAACCTGCTGTAATGTCAATAATTCCAATATGCAAGGAGATTCACAAAGAAATACATTTTGTTGTGATGCAAAATTCCTAAGGAGTTAACAGCCTAACCACCAGATAAGATCACATTGATTAATATCAGATTACGTTATAAATACTTTTCCACACACATCCACCCCAACGGATACTTAACATGCTGCAATACTGTCACAGCTGCTAAGATCATGCTTTCCTTTACACCATGGTCTTAGCTCGTTAAATCAAGTTTCATTATGTATATTTTAGCTGAAGCCCTGAATTAGAAGACACACTGAAATTGAGAAGTGGAAATGGGAAAATCTTTGACTGGTTAACAAAAACAGCAACAACTAGCATTGATATAGCTCCTTTAACGTAGCAAAATGTCCCACGGCACAGGCGCGTTACCAGGCAAAATTTGACACCGAGCCATAAAGAGATGTTAGGACAGGTGACCAAAAGCTTGGTCAAAGAGGTAAGTTTTAAGGAGTGACTTAAAAAGAGAGAGGTAGAGAGACAGAGAGGTTTTTGAAGTGAATTAAAATATCAATGTAATCTAAAACAGATGTTTTCATCCCTCCAATTAAATCATTAATATTAACAGAATCAGTAGAAATGTGAATGAGAATAATCTATCTTTCTTTAAAATTAAGATGCCAAACCTTAGACTGTTAAGAGTCGACAGAAAAGAGCAGACAGGCTTTAAAAGCATACCCAAACACTAGACAGAAAATAACTTTGATTTATATAGCGACTTTACCATAGTAAAACATCCCAAAGTGCTTCACAGGAGCACCAACAAGGGAGGGAATTCCAGAGCTAAGGACTTAGGCAACTGAAGGCATGGTAGAGCGATTAAAATCGGAGATGTTCAAGAGGCCAGAATTGGCGGAGCACAGGGATCTCGGGGGACTGTAGGGCTGGAGGAAATTAGAGAGATAGGGAGGGGAGAGGCCATGGAGAGATTTGAAAACAAGGATGAGAATTTTAAAAATCGAGGCACTGCTTAACTGAGAGACAATGTAGGTGAGCGAGCACAGGGGAGATGTGTGAGTGAGACTTTAAAAAAAAATTCATTCATGGGATATAGGCGTCGCTGGCAAGGCCAGCATTTATTGCCCATCCCTAATTGCCCTGGAGAAGGTGGTGGTGAGCCGCCATCTTGAACCGCTGCAGTCCTCGTGAAGGTACCCCAACAGTCCTGTTAGGTAGGAAGTTCCAGGATTTTGACCCAACGACGATGAAGGATCGGCGATATACTTCTAAGTCAGGATGGTGTGTGACTTGGAGGGGAACTTGGAGGTGGTGGTGTTCCCGTGCGCCTGCTGTCTTTATCCTTCTAGGTGGTAGAGGTCGCGGGTTTGGAAGGTGCTTCCGAAGAAGCCTTGGCGAGTTGCTGCAGTGCATCTTGTAGAGATACGCCAGTGGTGCAGGGAGTGAATGTTTCAGGTGGTGGATGGGGTGCCAATCAAACAAGCTGCTTTGTCCTGGATGGTGTCGAGCTTCTTGAATGTTGTTGGAGCTGCACTCATCCAGGCAAGTGGACAGTATTCCATCACACTCCTTACTTGTGTCTTGTAGATGGTGGAAAGGCTTTGGGGAGTCAGGAGGGGAGACACTTGCTGCAGAATACCTAGCCTCTGACCTGCTCTTGTTGCCACAGTATGTGTGGCTGGTCCAGTCAAGTTTCTGGTCAATGGTGACCCCCCAGGATGTTGATGGTAATGCTGTTGAATGTCAAGGGGAGGTTGTTACATACTCGCTTGTTGGAGATAGTCATTGCCTGGCACTTCTGTGGGGCGAATCTTACCTGCCAATTATCAGCCCAAGCCTGAACATCGTCCAGGTCTTGTTGCATGTGGGCATGGACTATTTCATTATCTGAGGAGTTGTGAATGGTGCTGAACACTGTGCAGTCATCAGTGAACATCCCCATTTCTGACCTTATGTTGGAGGGAAGGTCATTGATGAAGCAGCTGAAGATGGTTGGGCCTAGGACATTGCCCTGAGGAACTCCTGCAGCGATGTCCTGGGGCTGTGATGATTGAACTTCAACCACCACAACCATCTTCCTTTGTGCTAGGTATGACCCCCAGCCAGTGGAGAGTTTTCCCCGATTCCCATTGACTTCAGTTTTACTAGGGTTCCTTGATGCCACACTCGGTCAAATGCTGCCGATGTCAAGGGCAATCACTCTCACCTCACCGCTGGAGTTCAGCTCCTTTGTCCATGTTCGGACCAAGGCTGTAATGAGGTCGGGAGCCGAGTGGTCTTGGCGGAATGCAAACTGGGCATCAGTGAGCAGGTTATTGGTGAGTAAGTGTCGCTTGATAGCACTGTCGATGACACCTTCCATCTGATGATTGAGAGTAGGCTGATGGGGCGGTAATTGGCCGGGTTAGATTTGTCCTGCTTTTTGTGGACAGGACATACCTGGGCAGTTTTCCACGTTGTCGGATAGATGCCAGTGTTGTAGCTGTACTGGAATAGCTTGGCTAGAGGCGCGTCTAGTTCCGGAGCACAAGTCTTCAGCACGATAGCCAGGACGTTGCCGGGGCCCATAGCCTTTGCTGTATCCAGTGTGCTCAGCCGTTTCTTGATATCTCGTGGAGTGAATCGAATTGGCTGAAGACTGGCTTCTGTGATGATGGGGACCTCAGGAGTAGGCCGAGATAGATCATCCTCTTGGCACTTCTGGCTGAAGATGGCTGCAAACGCTTCAGCCTTGTCTTTTGCACTCACGTGCTGGGCTCCACCATCATTGAGGATGGGGATATTCATGGAGCCTCCTCCTCCAGTTAGCTGTTTAATGGTCCACCACCATTCACGACTGGATGTGGCAGGACTACATAGCTTTGGTCTGATCTGTTGATTGTGGGATTGCTTAGCCCTGTCTATGGCATGTAGTCTTGTGTTGCAGCTTTCCCAGGTTGGCACCTCATTTTTAGGTGCTGCTCCTTGCATGCTCTTCTACACTCCTTATTGAACCAGGGTTGATCCCCTGCCTTGATGTTAATGGTAGAGTGAGGGATATGCTGGGCCAGGTGGTTACAGATTGTGCTGGAATACAATTCTGCTGCTGCTGATTGCCCACAGCGCCTCATGGATGCCCAGTTTTGAGCTGCTTGATCTGTTCTGAATCTATCCCATTTAGCACGGTGGTAGAGCCACACAACACGATGGAGAGGGTGTCCTCAGTGTGAAGACAGGACTTTGTCTCCACAATGACTGTGCGGTGGTCACTGCTACCAATATGGTCATGGACAGATGCATTGGTAATAGGTAGATTGGTGAGGACGAGATCAAGTAGGTCTTTCTCGTGTTGGTTCTCTCACCACCTGTCGCAGGCCCAGACTGACAATTATGTCCTTCAGGTCTTGGCCAGCTCAGTCAGTAGTGGTGCTACCGAGCCACTCTTGGTGATGGACACTGAAGTTCCCCACCCAGAGTACATTCTGTGCCCTTGCGACTTGGTGGGAATTAGGACACGGGCAGCAGAGTTTTGGATGACCTCAAGTTTATGGAGGGTAGAACTAGGGAGGCCGGCCATGTATATAAAAATAGCACTGGATATCCCAGCTGCTTCAAACACAAATCATATATGTTTGAGGTCCACGTCCCACAAAACACTCCACAATGTTGTTACAATTCTTTGTCTGATCTGGTGTTCAAAGAGAAGCACATCGAGTCTGAGGAGTGTAACTTTTTCTACATTTTTCACCCAAATACAAGAGATTAATCAACATTGTATTGTGACATCTTTTGTTTCCTGCACTAGCCATCATTGGTCACCTGAGACTGTTAATCAATGCTTAGTTTGGGCAGTTCTGGTCACAAGAGATAGCCTATTTCATTCAGGAGCCTTGCAGTCAGATTAAACCGTGAATGCCATCAATCTGGGCTGAATTCAAACCCATGTGCTAGAGGCGAAGCAGAGTACTTTAACCGAATGCACCATTTAGTTTCCCTCCCCCTGGAACACTATCAGTTATTGCACCATGAAATATGGCCATTGTCAATGCTGCAAGATGGGTGTATCACGCTTTGCAAAGACATAAAAAGTTGCTCGTGTCGTGCAATAGGTTCAGATGCAAAATTTAGGGGGGTGCAGCAAAACACAAAGGTTCCATTTAGTTGAGAGGCCCCCAGTAACTATGTGCTCAGTGAGGTAATTGGCCGGGTTGGAGTCGTCCTGCTTTGTGTGGACAGGACATACCCGGGCAGTTTTCCACATTGTCGGGTAGATGCCAGTGTTGTAGCTGTACTGTAACAGCTTGGCTAGAGGTGCGGCTAGTTCTGGAGCACAAGTCTTCAGCACGATAGCCAGGATGTTGTTGGGGGTAATAGCCTTTGCTGTATCCAGTGGGCTCAGCCATTTTTTGATATCACGTGGAGTGAATCGAATTGGCTGAAGGCTGGCTCCTGTGATGGTGGGGACCTCAGGAGTAGGCCGAGATAGATCATCCTCTCGGCACTTCTGGCTGAAGATGGTTGCAAACGCTTCAGCCTTGTCTTTTGCACTCGCATGCTGGGCTCTGCCATCATTGAACATGGGGATATTCATGGAGCCTCCTCCTCCTGTTGGTTGCTTAATTGTCCACCACCATTCACAGCTGATGTGGCAGGACTGCAGAGATTTGACCTGATCCGTTAATTGTGGGATCGCTTAGCTCTGTCTATAGCATGCTACTTTCGCTGTTTAGCATGCATGTAGTCCTGTGCTGTAGCTTCTCCACAAGTTACAAAAGTATCAGCAGAGATAGAAAGTTTGAGAAGGACTGCAAAAGACTTCAGGAAGATAATGACGTCAGCAGAATCAGCAAACAGGTGGCAGATGCAATGTAACGTGGATAAGTATATTTTTGGATAAAATAAGGAACAGGAACATACATTTAATGGAAAGATACTGAATGAGGTGAATGAATAAAAAAAGAAAGAAACCTACTGGTCCAAATACGCAATTCCCTGCAAGTGCAAGAGCAGGCAGATACAGCGAAGACTGATGAATGGTCACCGACCTGAAACCTTAACTTTGTTTCTCTCTTCGCAGATGCTGCTTGACCTGCTCAGTATTTCCAGCATTTTCTGTTTTTATTACTGCCAAGGTTTTGGGGTTTTATAAGTAAGTGCTCGAAGCACAACAGTAAAGCAGGAATGATGAATTTATGCAAATCATTGGTTAGTGCACAGTTAGAGTACCGTGTACAATTTTCAGCACTGCATAATGGAAAGTACATTAAACACCATACAAAATGTACAGCTGAGATTCACCTAGATGGTGGCAGGAAAAATCGTAGAGCAAGTTATTATCTTAATGGCAAGAAACTGGAAAGTACTGAAGTACAAAGGGATCTGGGGGTCCTGGTGCACGAAACTCAAAAGGTTAGTATGCAGGTGCAGCAAGTGATTAAGAAGGCCAATGGAATGTTGGCTTTCATTGCTAGAGGGATAGAATATAAAAATAGGGAGGTATTGCTTCAGTTGTACAAGGTATTGGTGAGACCGCACCTGGAATACTGCGTACAGTTTTGGTGTCCATGCTTAAGAAAAGACATACTTGCTCTCGAGTCAGTACAAAGAAGGTTCACTCGGTTAATCCCGGGGATGAGGGGATGGACATATGAGGAGTGGTTGAGTAGATTGGGACTCTACTCATTGGAGTTCAGAAGAATGAGAGGCGATCTTATTGAAACATATAAGATTGTGAAGGGGTTGGATCGGGTGGATGCGGGGAGGATGTTCCCGATGATGGGTGAAACTAGAACTAGGGGGCATAGTCTTAGAATAAGGGGCTGCTCTTTCAAAACTGAGATGAGGAGGAACTACTTCACTCAGAGGGTGGTAGGTCCATGGAATATGCTGCCCCAAAAAGCTGTAGAAGCTACAGCATTACATAAATTTAAAACAGAAATAGACAGTTTCCTAGAAGTAAAGGGAATTAAGGGTTACGGGGAGCGGGCAGGAATTTGGACATGAGTCTAGGTTCGGATCGGTCATGGCCCTGTGGGTAGCGGAGCGGGCCCAGGGGCCGTGTAGCCTGCTCCTGCTCCTAGTTCGTGTGTCTAATTCTGTTAGATTCAGGAGATGGTTCAGTGATAGTGGATTGGCGGTTAGGATCAGATCAGCCATGATCTTATTGAATGGCGGAGCAGGCTCGAGGGGCCGATTGGCCTACTCCTGCTCCTATTTCTTATGTTGCCCAGGCTGGGAAACATGGAAAGATTGGAGATACTGGGACTATTTCACTGGAGCAGGGAATGCCAAAGAACATTTAATAGAGCTTTATAAAATGATGAACAGTTTTGGTAGCGTTGAAGGGAAATGCTATTTCCTGCGGCTGGGAAGTCAGTGATGTGGAATCATCAATTTAAAGATATCAGAGCAGGAGGCAAGAGATTAGCAGCAATTTCTTGACACGAAGTAGTGCTGGAGCATTAAATGGTAGCAGATGTGGAAAAGACCATTGCTTACTTTACAAGAAATGTAGATAATTATTTGAAACAGAGGAAGATAAAAGGCTACGAAAAGAAAGCAGGATTAGCTTTGGATTACTCTCGCAAAATGCTGTCAGGGGCATGATGAGCCGAAAGACCTCCTTCTGTGTTGTAAACTTATACGCTTCTATGATTTGTGGTCGACCCATTTATTGTTTAAAAATCCCCACTGGCTAGAAATGAAGCAGTTTTGTCGTTGGAAATGGGAACTACATGAAATTCTACAACAAATTGAAGCCAATTCTACATTTTGGAGCGATGTCCCACGGGAATAGTTAAAGAGGAGAGATTTGCGAACTGTTTCCTGTTCAAATGTCGGTCATTCTATGGACAATGTGTATGGAACTCCCCCAGCGGCTCAATGATTTGGTCCAATGAGCAGCTGAACCACGCCGACCAGGAAGGTCCCAGGAGCCAGCTCCAATCTGTGCTGCTAAGTCATTTCAACTGGACATCAGCATAGGTGCTCCAACTGGCCTCAGAATCCCTTGGTTAGGAAGAAGTAGGCAAAAAAAAATCCTGTCAGGATTCCCACATCTATTTGGGTTTTACCAACACTGCTGGAAGTGGGAACGAGTGAACATCAGGTGGGGGACAGTATCAGATTTAACTGTGATGTACTCTGAAATCAAATAGCCTAACAATAGTCACCATCAAGGCTATAATGCAAGTAGCAAGGCAGACACAAGAAATATGGCCATTTGGGCAATCAGCAACTACAGAACTGTGCCCCATTCAATACCTTCAGGGTAGCAGTGGAGTGGAGGGAAATTGTGGTTGCCTTAAGAATGTCATGGAGAGAGAGCAGAACCAATTCACCAGTTTGATGCCTCAGAGACTGCAGAAAATGAGTCTCTTTTTATTAGAAAGAGAGAGAAAGAAGATCTGAAAAAGTGTTCAAAATTGAAAGACTTGATTCATTTAATTAGCAAAAACTATTTCCACAGGTCAGTCAGTCAGTAATGAAGCAGTCTGTGCCCATATGCAGCAAGATCTGGGCAACATTCAGGCTTGGGCTGATAAGTGCCAAGTAGCATACACGCCACACAAGTGCCAGGCAATGGACCATTTCCAACAAGAGAGTCTAACTACCTCCCCATGACATTCAACAGCATTAACATTGTCAAATCCCCCACCATTAACATCCTACGGGTCATCATTGACCAGACACTTAACTGGACCAGCCACATAAATACTGTGGCTGCAAGAGCAGGTCAGAGGCTGGTTATTCTGTGGCGAGTGACTCACCTCCTGACTCCCCAAGCCCTTTCCACCATCTACAAAGGCACAGGTCAGGAGTATGATGGAATACTCTCCACTTGCCTGGATGAGTACAGCTCCAACAACACTCAAGAAGCTCGACACCATCCAGGGCAAAGCAGCCCGCTTGATCAGCGCCCCATTCACCACCTAAAACATACACTCCTTCTGCCACCAGAGCAACATGGCTATAGTGTGTACCATCTACAACATGCACTGCAACAACCCACTCAGGCTTCTTCAACAGCACCTCCCAAACCTGCGACCTCTACCACATAGAAGGAAAAGGGCAGCAGGCGCATGGGAACACCACAACCTCCAAATTCCCCTCCAAGTCACGCGACATCCTGACCTGGACATATATTACCGATCCTTCATCATCACTGGGTCAAAATCCTCAATCTCCTTATTGAACAGCACTGTGTGAGTACCTTCACCACATGGACTGCAACGGTTCAAGACACCACCACCTTCTCAAGGGCAATTAGGGATGGGCAATGAATGCTGGTCATGCCAGCAATGCCCACATCCCATGAATGAACAAATAAAAAAAAGCTAAGGGCATAAATTTATCACAAGAACGAAGAGGGAAAAGAGGGTCATTAAGAGATCAAATCTCCTAATAGGAACAGTAGAAGCAGAATCCAAAAGGAGTGTATAAATATTTGAAAATAAAAGGATATGAGGCAATGGGACTGAATAGCTCTCCGAGAACCAGCACAGGCATGGTGGCTTCCCCTTGTCCCACATGATTTTAAAACTTATGGGGAAGCTAGTTAGGTATATGAGGGAGAAAGGAATAGGAGGATATGTCGATAAGCTGAGGTGAAGTAACGAGAGTGGGAAGAGGCTTGTCTAGAGCATAAACATCAGCATAACTGCCAGTTTCTGTGCTATAAATTCTTCCTAATTCTATGTAAAAATGTATTAATTAAAAAAGGTGCATAAAAACAGATTGGTTACTGCAGCCAAATACAGGTTTCTGAAATTCAGCAGCTTTAAAAAATAAAATCAAAGCTCATGCTTTGCACACTTCAAATATGAATTTAATGCCAAAATACCCAAGGGCTTGCAGAGGCTTTAGACATCTTCATTGGTCCAAGCTGGTCTTTTTGCTCCATCGGGCACTGGATTAAAGTCTTTGAAAGGGAATTTATGCTGGAAGATCAACATTTGTCAGCGCACTACTGTTGATCGCAAAAACACTGCAAATCAACTATCTCCAGTCCTGAAGACACCAGTAAATTGATGCACCATCTTTCCCTTTGACATCAAACATCGCAATTGCTGATTGAAACTTGCAGTTACAAATTGGAGACATTAAATTCAGAACCCAAGTCCTTATAAACAAAATGCTCGTAGACTCATTACATCCTTCTAACCATACAATAAATTTGAAAAATTAGAACAAACCTACCCTAGATTTAAGGTCTGAAGTGCCTTGCACCAATAATGTGCAACATTATTGGATCTACTTACCTCATATGGAAGAATCTAAATAAATCTCAGAATAAGTCAAACTTTAGTAATATCATCTCATTTCCATGTTTTTTGTCAACTTTTCTTGCATCTTGCAATATCTTGTTTACAAAAGTAAATGTAATTTCATTACTTTTGGCAAATCCCAGTCCAAAGTAGGGTTAGAATACCCCATGGAAACTGTGATCTATATAATACAAACAACTTCCATCAAAACACCGCAGGAACATCAATTCAGCACTGTCTACACAACTGTGAATTTCATGAAAATAAATTGTCGGTGGATTACCCAGCCCTTATTTAACTCTGGATTGAGCATGATGCTGCCTAACCAAAGTTTACGATCTGACTTAATCCTCAGCTTCGTATCATCGCCGGCAATTATCAACAACAACATGACTGGACACGGCTGCCTGTTGACAGAATCGGGTGACATCCAGCGGAGGCCTTTCCCACTGCGCGCACGGTGCTGAGCGCCGGGCCCGACTCAAGTGCCTCAGGCCAGCAGCAGCTTCCAAGCAGCGCAGACACAACGAGGCCCCGGCGCCGTTCAGCATCACTTCAAACAGCGAGAGGGCTTCACCTACCGCCGCTCTTCGCTTCCTCCTTCGCTTGAGGGAAGAGGAAATCGTGAACAAGCCTGAGGTCCTGGAAGTAGCAGAAATGCAGGAGGCTGCAGGACATGGTGAGGGTGAGGGTGCCGCGGCCGAGTCTCCCAGTCTCCTCCCCTCAGCTCCGGGTTGTGGGGCGGCGGTGGCGATCACAGCCAGCCAGCCGTTAACGCGCAGGCGCAGTGGACGCGTCGGCCTATTATTCACAGACGCGGAAGCGTGGGCGACTTAAAGGAGCAGCGTCCGCGTCACAGAGGGACTGTGTTTTAAAGGGACCGCGCCACCGTTTCAGTTTAACTGATTTGCGGTGTCCGCCCTAGTATTTGTCCTGGTGGCATTGGATTACCACCTAATATCATTCAGTGGTCAAAATAGAAATGCCTGATGATGAAAGGTCATCGACCTGAAACGTTAACTCTGTTTCTCTCTCCACAGATGCTGCCTGAGCTGCTGAGTGTTTCCAGCACTTTCTGTTTTTATTTCAGATTTCAAGCATCTGCAGTATTTTGCTATTGTAGAAAGGCCTGTATCCTTTTTTTGAAATATTTATCATCCTCTAGTTCTCTGGTATAAATTTCCTTTACACTGAATTTTGGGAAATGATACTCAAAGCCTCCACTATTTCTTCACTAGCTTCCCTCAGGATCCCCAGATATAAACCATCAGGTCACAGTGATTTATCTGCCTTAATTTGGAATAATTTATTTGGATTCAGCATTGGCTCAGTGGTAGCACTCTCGCCTGTGAGTCAGAAGATTGTGGGTTCAAGCCCTAGTCCATAGATTTCAGCACATCATTTAGGCTGACACTTCAGTGCGGTGCTATCTTTCAGCTGTGATGTTAAAATGGGGTCATGTCTTCCTTCTCAGGTAGATGTAATAGATCCAATGGCACTATTTAAAGAAGAGCTTGCCTGCTATGTTTGGCTACATAACAACACTGACGCCATTTCAAAAAGTAATTAATTGGCTGTGACTCACTTTGAGAGGTCCTGGGAACATGAAAAGCACTTCATAAATGCAAGATCTTTCTTTATTGCTCACCAAAATTGAACTAAATTGGCTGGAAGATTAATAGGGTCTGTAGGAACGGAGGTTCCTAGCTGAATAAAGTATTCGACTCGATGAATCAAATCAACAGGGTTTAATGAACAACGAAGTTAGCAGGGAAACTACAGGAGAAACGGTATACAGGTCTATACAGCTTGCTGGGCACTCGACGACTACTGGAAGATTCCGGAAGCTGACGTCATGACGTCATCACGTTCTTCGCGCCACTGGTGGTCACGTGAGCAGCGTCATGACGTCATCACGTGGAGTGCAGGAAAACACCATGCAGTACAGTTAACAAGCAGTTTAAAGGTGCAGTCCGCGGTTGCACTATACTGTAGTTAAAGGGATTATTACTAACTGTTCTGAGACCCTTGGTGGCTCCGCCACAGGCGCCCCCCCAGAATCCACTTTAACAGACATTGTCAACCGAGTAGGAGGCTTAATGATCCTGGTCGAACGGCGGCAAAACTCAGGCAGCGGAAACGGGGCGTTACCCGAAGAACCAGTGCCGGATTGCGACAGAAGCGCCGTCTTGGGCGAGGCAGAAACGGTGGTCAGAGGTGCAGGCGCGTCGGAGGCCGAATCGGGCTGTTCGACGGTGGGTTGATGCACAGCTGGTCTGGTGGCTAACGGCGGTCTGCCATGGCGAGGCGGTTGGGCAGCCACGACAGGCTCAGTCCAATCCAGGTGGGCTGGTTTGAGCCGGTCGACAGAAACAGTATCAGACTTTCCACCGACTTCGACTGTGAAGAACTTTTCTCCTGATGAGATGACACGAAAAGGTCCGGTATACGGCGGCTTGAGTGGGTCTCTGTGACCGTCGTGCCGAATAAAGACATAGTCCGAAGTCATGAGTTCTGTCGGAACGTGAGGCCTCTGCAGGTCGTGCTGCGAGGTTGGGATGGGCCGGAAATTCCTAGCCGCCTCCTGATGCAGCAGGAGCTGTTGAGCTGCAGACCATGGTTCGGTGTGTGGAGGGAGGAAGTCACCTGGCACTCTGAGTGTCTGGCCATAAACCAGCTCAGCCAATGAAGACTGAAGATCCTCCTTTGGTGCTGTCTGGAGGCCTAGCATCACCCATGGGAGCCTATCCACCCAGTTGGGTCCTCGCAGGCTGGCACGGAGGGACGCTTTGAGGGACCGATGAAACCTTTCGCACAGGCCATTCGCCTGTGGATGGTACGCGGTGGTATGGTGCAGCTTGGTACCCAGGCCTTGTGCCACTGTGTTCCACAGCTCTGAGGTGAATTGCGGACCGCGGTCCGAGGAGATGTCCGATGGCACCCCAAAACGAGCTACCCACGACGAAAGAAATGTCCTGGCTACGTCAGCTGCGGTGGTGGCAGCCAAGGGAATCGCCTCTGGCCACCTGGTGGTCCGGTCTACGACTGTCCGGAGGTGTGTGAATCCACGTGAGCCGGGAAGGGGGCCTACTAAATCCACGTGAACGTGGTCGAAACGGCGCTCAGGCACCGGGAAGTTTGCCAGCGGGGCCTTGACGTGACGGTGAACTTTGGACTTTTGGCAATCGACGCAATTGTTTGTCCAGTCCCGGACGTCCAAATGTATGCCTTTCCAAACGAATTTGCGGGACAGTAGCCATTGAGAAGCCCGCATCCCCGGGTGAGATAACCCGTGGATTGCCTGGAATACCTTCTTGCGCCATTCGACCGGCACGATGGGCCGGGGCACTCCCATGGATGTGTCGCACAGGAGCGTGGTTCCTGCCTCTTGAAACGGCACGTCTGCAACCTGCCAACTGGAAGGCGTGGTCCTAAACGCTTGTACCTCTGGGTCTGCCAGTTGATCCCCTGCCAGTCCGACGAAATCGATGCCCAGGTGGACTGCCTGGACTGGAACTCGGGAAAGGCAATCTACCACGAGATTATCCTTGCCTGACACGTGCCGCAAATCCGTCGTGAATTCGGATATAAACGTGAGGTGGCGCTGCTGCTGAGCTGACCAAGGCTCCGCCGCTTTGGCCATGGCGAAGGTGAGCGGCTTGTGGTCCACGAAGGCAGTGAACGGGCGGCCTTCTAGGAGGAAACGGAAATGCCTGATGGCCAAAAACAGGGCTAGCAGCTCTCTGTCAAAAGTGCTATACTTTCGCTCGTTCTTGCGCAGTTGGCAGCTGAAAAAGGCTAACGGCTGCCAACCCCCGTCGATCCATTGCTCTTGAACTGCTCCGATGGCGTAGTCGGAGGCATCCGTAGTGAGGGCCACAGTCGCGCCCGGAAGTGGGTGTGCCAGCATAGTTGCGTCTGCCAATGCCGCCTTGGTATCGCGGAACGCCTGGTCCATTTGCAGTGTCCAAGTGAGAACATCCTTGCCCGACTTTCCCTTTAGTGCTTCGTACAGCGGTTGCATCAACCGGGCCGCTTTGGGGACGAAACGATGATAAAAATTTACCATCCCCAAGAACTCTTGCAGGAATTTGACCATGCGAGGCTGCGGGAATGCGGTAACTGCCTCTACCTTGGTGGCTAGTGGGACGGCGCCTTCTGGGGTAATCCTGTGTCCCAGGAAATCAATGCAGGATACTCCGAACGTGCATTTGGCCGGATTGACAATAAGGCCGTGTTGGCTGAGTCGGGCGAAAAGCGTACGTAAATGGGCCATGTGAGCTGTCGAATCCTTACTTGCTATTAGGATGTCGTCCAAATAGACAAAAATGAAGGGCAGGTCCCGTAATACAGAGTCCATCAAACGCTGGAATGCTTGAGCTGCATTTTTCAGACCGAATGGCATGCGGAGGAACTCAATAAGGCCAAACGGAGTGATGACTGCCGTTTTGGGGACGTCTGGAGGGTGCACCGGAACTTGGTGATATCCACGAACGAGATCCACTTTAGAAAATATAGCGTTTCCAGCCAGATGAGCCGAAAAATCTTGGATGTGGGGAATAGGGTACCTGTCCGGTGTCGTGGCGTCGTTTAAGCGTCTGTAATCCCCGCAAGGACGCCATCCGCCGCCTGGTTTGGGTACTATGTGCAATGGGGAAGACCAAGGGCTGTCCGAACGCCGGATGATCCCGAGGCGCTCCATGGTCTGGAACTCAGCCTTTGCGGCTGCCAGCTTGCCGGCTTCTAATCGCCGCGCCCGAGCGTAAACTGGTGCTCCGGTCGTGGAGATATGGTGCTCCACCCCGTGCCGTGTGCTTGTGTAGGGGGTTTCTCTTGCTTGCTCTGGTCTCCTGCCAGGCTTCTTGCAATAATTACCCTTGAGTGGTTCGACCCACTCTTCCCTACGGTTCTAGACCTTGGACTTAGGTGCAGGGAACTGTAGTGCAGAGAAAAACTCAATAGACCAGGTTGAATAGCACGAAATGGATGCCTTTATTAAACAGTTTGCAGCATTATAAAATACATGTCATAAGCACAGATTAAAGCTACTGCAAGCATGCACACATCTATGAACTTAACTCTATGGAAATGGGGAACACACGGCACATCGTAAAAGGGGTAACGCATTACAACTACCCTTAACCCCCTCCCCTAGACCTAACTAAGTATCGACTTGAGGAACTCGGGATCATGCTCACCACTTTCAGAATTGCGAAAAAGGGGTTCGCAGCCTTTTTGGCACAGCTTTCCGTCATCACGTGGATTTGGAAACTTCTGGCGCAGCTTGTTTTCCTCTTGGTTCTCCCGCGATGAGGCTGCCGATACAGCCTTGGTGAGCGCTCACCACGGATGAATCCGTTACCGGCGTGGTGTTGAAGCACTGAATACACCTGTGTTACCGTTACCGAAGGGCTGTTGAGGCACTGGGGTGCTGGGCCCGGAGTGTCCTCTTATACAGTCATAATGATTGTCCTTCTGAGGCTGTCTTCTTCGGCCTGGGTCGTCGATGATCTCCCGACAAAAGTACCCGGGCCACCCTCGTCGTCTTCCCGTCGTGGCCGAGCCTTGCCTGGCCGAACACCGACCACGTTCCGAAACCGAAGTGCTGCCTTAACCGAAAAGTCTGTCCCGAAGCGTTGAAGAAATGAAAACCGAAGTGAAGCTACTGTAGAAGTTCCGAAGCATGAAGTGAAGCCAAGCAACGAAGCGTACTGATGGACCTTTTCAATCCACAGTTATACCCTTTTGGAACATTCTTATCTCCCGCCAGATCATAGTCCTGTCTTTGTAATATTTTTGGCGGGCAGAATTCTCTGCAGGGGTGTTTTGTCTTCATAACGGGAGTCGGTGATGGCTGAACTGGCCTTCCTGGGCCGATAATGTCTTTGCTTTGTCACCGTAACTCGGTTTGTATATTGATCGGTCTGGAGATTGCCCTTGATGGCTGTTAAACGGCTTTTCTTTGTACAGTAAATGGGTTTAAGTGTTCGTTCAATTGTCCGCCCATTTCTTGATGGGCCTCATCCTGCTACCCAAAACTGTCCTGTACTTATAATCTAATTAATATGTATGTTCAGTTCTGATGTGCCTCAATTATTCCGAGACTCGAAGTTAGCAGAACAAAAGTAAGGCTTTTATTAACTTAGAACATAACATGTAAACTAGAGAGATGTCTTCCTTCAGGAGGCTGATGCCCGACTGAACTTAGATTACAAAGGAGCCAGGTATGGGCGGAGCCCTGCACACAACCAATTCCAGCACATTCCAATACATAATACATGAGGACTGGGGGAAGGGAAAAGACACAGAAAGCAGGCAGTTACAAGACACAGGAAACAGTCAGTGATGAATGGAATATATTTCATCACATTCACCCCTTCTATAGATTTAGTCTGTTCGGGGGTTTGATAGTCCTCTGCGACCGACGTGGCTGTTGTGGTGCCGCGGGTGTCGGCTGGGTGTCCCCGGTAGCCTCCTGGGTCTCTGCCGGGGGTGCCGCCGGGGTTGTTGAAGGGGTAGTTGGTGGGGGTGCCGTTGGTCGATGTTCTTCCGGGGGTGATGAAAGAGTAGTGGGTGGGTAAGGGTTGCTGTGATCGTCGTCGCTGCTATTGCCGTGGTTGTTGTCGATGCCGGCTGGGGCGACGTCTTTTATGGACACGGTGTCCTCCCTTCCGTCGGCGTGCCGGACATATGCGTATTGGGGGTTGGCGTGGAGTAGGTGTACTGGCTCCACGAGAGGGTCCGTCTTGTGGCCCCTCACATGCCTTCGCACGAGTACCGGACCTGGGGTGGAGAGCCATGACGGCATGGATACGCCTGAGGTGGATTTCCGAGGAAAGACAAACATTCGTTCATGAGGCGTGGCATTAGTGGCCGTACACAATAGCGACCGTATCGAATGGAGCACATCCGAGAGGACTTCCTGCCAGCGGGAGATAGGGAGGCCCTTGGTCCTTAGAGCTAGGGTGACTGCTTTCCACACTGTCCCGTTCTCTCGCTCCACCTGGCCGTTACCCCGGGGGTTGTAGCTGGTGGTACGGCTCGTGGCGATCCCCTTGGACAGCATGTACTGGCGTAGCTCTTCACTCATGAAGGACGCCCCCCTATCCGTGTGGATATAGCTCGGCATACCGAACAGGCAGAACAGGCTGTTGAGGCATTTAATGACCGTGGCGCTGGTCATGTCTGGGCAGGGGAAGGCGAATGGGAAACGGGAGTATTCGTCCACAATGTTCAGGAAGTAAACATTGCGGTCGACGGACGGGAGGGGGCCCTTGAAATCTAAGCTGAGCCGCTCGAAGGGCCGTGTAGCTTTGATTAAGTGGGCTCTATCTGGGCGGTAGAACCGAGGCTTGCACTCAGCGCAAGTGCGGCAGTTCCTGGTCAGAGACCGAACTTCCTCAATCGAGTAGGGTAAGTTACGGGACTTTATGAAGTGGAACAGCCGCGTGACCCCTGGGTGGCAGAGGTCGTTGTGGAGGGTCTGTAGCCGATCCTCGGTGGCGCTGGCACACATCCCTCGTGAGAGGGCGTCAGGGGATTCGTTAAGGGCCCCTGGCCGGTAAATGATGTCGTACTCGAAAGTGGAGAGCTCGATCCGCCACCTAAGAATCTTATCATTTTTAATCTTCCCCCTCTGTTTATTGTTGAACATAAACGCTACCGACCGCTGGTCGGTAAGTAGGGTGAAGCGTTTGCCGGCTAGGTAGTGGCGCCAGTGGCGCACTGCCTCCACGATGGCTTGGGCCTCCTTTTCCACGGAGGAGTGTCTGATCTCGGGGCCTTGGAGGGTCCTCGAGAAGAAAGCTACGGGCCGCCCCGCCTGGTTGAGGGTGGCCGCCAAGGCGAAGTCGGACGCATCACTTTCCACTTGAAATGGAGTGTTCTCGTCCACTGCCTGTAGCGTGGCCCGCTCAATATCCTGCTTAATGCTTTTGAAGGCGGCGTGGGCCTCAGCAGAGAGCGGAAAAGAGGATGCTTTCAAGAGGGGGCGGGCTTTGTCGGAGTAGTTGGGGACCCATTGGGAATAGTAAGAAAATAACCCCAGGCAGCTTTTCAGGGCTTTGGGAGTGTTGGGCAGGGGCAGCTCCCATAGGGGGCTCAATCGGTCGGGGTCTGGTCCGATTTCCCCATTCTCCACCACGCTGCCCAGTATGCAGAGGCGCGTGGTGTTGAAAACGCACTTGTCCTCGTTATAGGTGAGGTTGAGTTTTTGTGCGGTTTTCAGGAACCTCTCGAGGTTCGAGTCGTGATCCTGCTGGTTGTGACCGCAGATGGTGACGTTGTCGAGGTAGGGGAAGGTTGCCTGCAAGTGGTGGTCATCGACCATGCGATCCATCTCCCTCTGAAAAACCGAGACCCCGTTCATCACCCCAAAGGGGACTCTGAGGAATTGGTAGAGGCGTCTGTTCGCCTCGAAGGCGGTGTACGGGCGGTCCTCTGGTCTGATAGGGAGCTGGTGGTACGCTGACTTGAGGTCGATGGTGGAGAACACCCGGTATTGGGCGATTTGGTTCACCATTTCTGATATGCGGGGTAGCGGGTAGGCGTCTAGTAGGGTGTACCTGTTGATCGTTTGACTATAGTCGATCACCATCCGTTTCTTCTCGCTACCCCTTACCACTACCACTTGGGCGCGCCACGGGCTGTTGCTGTGTTCAATAATGCGCTCTTTCAGGAGCCTGTCTACCTCGGTCGCGATAAACCGCCTGTCCTCCCAGCTGTACCTCCTGCTTTTGGTCGCTATTGGCCGGCAGTTAGGGGTAAGGTTCGCGAATAGCGAAGGCGGCTTTACCTTCAGGGTAGCCAGACCGCACACTGTGAGGGGCGGCTGGGACCCACCGTACTTGAGCGTGATGCTTTGGTGGTTGCACTGGAAATCCAAACCCAAGATCACGCTCGCACATAGATTCTTCATGATTAATACTTTAAAATTATCATACACAGTTCCGTTAACGCACAATTGTACCGTGCAGTAACCCAGAATGGTCGATGTCTGGGTTTTATCGGCCATAGAGATGGTACCCTGAGCAGGGACCACCTTTAGGGAGAGTTGTTGTGCCAGTTCAGGGTGGATAAAACTCTCCGTGCTTCCACTGTCAATTAAGCATTTAACCCGGCACCCGTTTACCTCGATGTCCACCATTGATTTGGATAGCGGATGCGGCCTGGTCTGGTCCACTGTGACCGATGCCACTGTAGGGCCCTGATCGAGACAAGATGGCGTCCACGCTGTCTGCTCATAAGATGGCAGACCCCACGAGGTCGGGCAAGATGGAGTCCAAGATGGCCGCTCCCACGGCGCACACGCGGCGGTGGCGGGTTTTCCGGCGGTTGGTTTTCCGGCGGGGTTCCCTCTGCACACCTTCCCGAAGTGCCCCTTCTTACCGCACTTAAAGCAGGTGGTGCCTTTCGCCGGGCACAGGTTTCTGGTGTGCTTTGGCTGCCCGCAGAAGTAGCAGTTGGGTCCTTGACGCGTCGCGGCTGTCGTAGGGCTTCTGGGGGGAGAGCTGGGCCCCGCCGGTGTCGGGCTGCCGGGCGGGGAAGATGCCTTCCAAGATGGCGGCACCCTCGGCGCACACGTGGCGGCGTGGGCGGCGCGGGCTGAAGAGTAGGCGTCCGAGTTTCTCTGGGCCATCTCCAGGGACCGCGCGGTGTCCGCAGCCTGTTTCAGGTCCAACTCCGTTTTTTCCAGCAGTCTTTGCCGGATGTGAGTGGAGCTGAGGCCTGTGATCAAGGCATCGCGAACAAGCTCGTCGGTGTACACTGCGGCTTTTACATCTCGGCACTTACAGTCCTTGCCAAGCTTTTTCAGGATGCTTAGGAACTCCTCCACCGATTCCCCAGGTCGCTGTGCGCGAGTAGCGAGTAGATGCCTAGCATACACCTCATTCGTAGGCTGCCGGTAATGCACCTTTAAGATGTTGCAGGCGGCCAGGTACGTATCGGCGTCTTGGATGAGGGGGTAAACCCGGTGGCTTACCCAATTCCGTAGCATTCCGAGTCTCATCTTCGCAGTGTCCGTAGCGTCTTTGATGGCTGCGGAATTGTCCAGGAAGAATTCCATACAGTCAAACCAGTGTCCGAAGCATGCTGATGCGTCCGGAGCATGTTGATCCAAATCCAAACGTTCGGGTTTCAGGAGTTGATCCATAGTGTTGAAAATTAAGTTAATAAAATTGATGTGCCTCAATTATTCCGAGACTCGAAGTTAGCAGAACAAAAGTAAGGCTTTTATTAACTTAGAACATAACACGTAAACCAGAGAGATGTCTTCCTTCAGGAGGCTGATGCCCGACTGAACTTAGATTACAAAGGAGCCAGGTATGGGCGGAGCCCTGCACACAACCAATTCCAGCACATTCCAATACATAATACATGAGGACTGGGGGAAGGGAAAAGACACAGAAAGCAGGCAGTTACAAGACACAGGAAACAGTCAGTGATGAATAGAATATATTTCATCACAAGTTCCCTGAGTTTCGGTTTCCCGAAACTGGTTTTTGCGGGCTTAATGTCCTCAATCCACAAGCCTGTCTGACTTGCAGTAACAGAAATTTAAATGGTCCCAGAAACTGGTCACGAGGTCCGGCGGCCATTTTGTGTGCCCTTTTATCAAAGGTTTCTCTGTACAAGCATCTTTTGGTCAATAAAACTGTCTTATTAACCCTAATTTACTGCGTGGTTATTAATGAAAAATTTCGAATCTTACACTTGTAGCCGAAAAAGTGGGCCTGGTGAGCTCCGGGAATTCGCCGAGCAGGCGTGTAAAGCCGTCTTGCGACGGAACCGCGCAGGCCACCGACCAGGACACGGCGGTGCTGCGGTGGCAGGGCACTGCGTGGAAAGTGGACGCATTAATGAGTCGGCAGTGTTGGACGTCGACCAGCAGACCGTTGGCGCAGAAAAAATCGGCCCCCAGGATGGCCTGTGAGACCTTGGCTGTAATAAAGTCGCAGACAAAACATTGACCGGCGAAGGTTAAGTTTACCGTTCGTTTCCCGAACGTACGCATGGCAGCGCCATTTACTGCCACGAGGGAAGGCCCTTGGCTGCCGGATAGTAGGTCCAGCTTTGAAGCCGGGAGGATGCTGCACTGTGAACCAGTGTCGCACAGGAATCGTCGGCCCGTAACGGAATCCGTAACGTAAATGAGTTTGCCCGCTGAGCCCGCCGCCATAGCTAACTTGCTGTGCTTTTTAGACCTTGTCATCCGTCCGGGAGGACGCGGGCTTGTTGGAGTTTTTTTGTTTTCTTGAGGGAAAATGCAAGGAGGCCGACAGCATCGAGCTTTGGCGCCAAAACGGGCGTGGTACGCGCACCATCCTGCTGGGGGCGGGCTGGTTTTCTCTCGCGTGGGGGAAAAGCGCCTCGCGGCTGCACAACATTGCTGAGTAACAGTAAATATCTTGTCTGCCTCTACAGCGAGTTCAGCACCGTCCGTGATGGCTGTGTTGGCCAATGCCGCCTGAACCGGTTTGGGTAGCTGGCAGAAGAAAAGCTCACGGAATAAAAAGCATTGGGGTTCCGCACCCAACAGCGTGAGCATTTGACTCATCAGCTCTGACGGTTTTGAGTCCCCGAGGCCGGGCATGGAAATAAGCTTGCGTGCCCGCTCCGACTTATTAAGATCAAATACCTGTAGCAAACGGGCTTTAAGCGCTTCGTACTTGCCCTCCTCTGGTGGGCTTCCAAGGATGCTGATGACCCGCGAGGCCGTGGCACTGTCGAGAGCGGCAACCACGTAATAATAACGGGTCGCATCCGCTGTGACCTCCCGGAGAGCGAACTGTGCTTCTGCCTGGAAAAACCATGCTGCTGGCTGCTGTTCCCAGAACTGCGGCAGTTTAAGGGTGACGGCGTTCGTGTTCATCCTCGATGAAAGTTGTCCGATGAGATCGGGGTCACCAATGTAGGAATGGAGGTTCCTAGCTGAATAAAGTATTCAACTCGATGAATCAAATCAACAGGGTTTAATGAACAACGAAGTTAGCAGGGAAACTACAGGAGAAACGGTATACAGGTCTATACAGCTTGCTGGGCACTCGACGACTACTGGAAGATTCCGGAAGCTGACGTCATGACGTCATCACGTTCTTCGCGCCACTGGTGGTCACGTGAGCAGCGTCATGACGTCATCACGTGGAGTGCAGGAAAACACCATACAGTACAGTTAACAAGCAGTTTAAAGGTGCAGTCCGCGGTTGCACTATACTGTAGTTAAAGGGATTATTACTAACTGTTCTGAGACCCTTGGTGGCTCTGCCACAGTCTCCACCTTAAATGTTAACTTATCTGTTCTTGCCACAGATGCTGACTGACCTGCTGAGTGTTGGCACCATTTTCTGCTTTTGTTTCAAATTCCAGCATCTTGATACATATTAATGACTTGGATGTGGGTGTACAGGCACAATTTCAAAAATTGCAGATGACACAAAACTTAGAAGTATAGTGAACAGTGAGGAGGATAGTGATAGACTTCAAGAGGACATAGACAGGCTGGTGGAATGGGCGGACACGTGGCAGATGAAATTTAATGCAGAAAAGTGCGGAGTGATACATTTTGGTAGGAAGAATGAGGAGAGGCAATATAAACGAAAGGGTACAATCCTAAAGTGGGTGCATGAACAGAGAGACCTGGGGATATACGTGCACAAATCATTGAAGGTGGCAGGGCAGGTTGAAAAAGCGGTTAAAAAAGCTTATGGGATCCTGGGCTTCATAAATAGAGGCATAGAGTACAAAAGCAAGGAAGTTATGATGAACCTTTATAAAACACTGGTTCAGCCTCAACTGGAGTTACGGCCACGATTTTGCAGGCATTCAGAGAACGGGTTCGGAGGATGTCAGGTGTTAAAGTCGCAAGATTGACGGCGGGTTGGAAACCCGCCGCAAACTCGCCTCCGTGTGAGTTTCAAGAGTGTCGGGTCTGCAATTTCACAACAGACCCGACACCAAGTGGCGGGTAGGGATTTAATGCACTTAACTCCTTGTTAAGTTCTTGTTAACTGCTATTTTGAGAGTAATTTTCCAAAATTTTAATCACGTTTCACAATGTTCGGAGGTCACACCAGGTAAGTGTGTCAGGGCGACCAACGAGCTGGAGACTTCACAGCTGCAACTGCAGTCGAAAAGCTGCACTATCACATCTACTCAATTTCAAATGTCAGAGGTTGCTGATTTAACAATTTGGTAGACACATTGGGCTGAATTTTCACTGAGGAGGTGGTTAGGAGGCGGGACTACAACTTTCGGGGTTGTAGTCCCACCTCCATCGAGTTCTAGCCAACCCACGCGATTTTGACTTGATTGACCTTGTTGAGCCTGCCCAGCAGGCTCAGCAGGCCAATTAAGGGCCACCCAGCAACAGGTGATGTCAGAGATTGATATTTCATCTGTCAAGACCTTTTTTGACAGATGAAATATCAGCGTTTGACAGCTGTTTGAAGCTGTCAAACACTGACAATCTGTACTCCAAATTAGTTCCTCTCAGGATGATTTAGAGATCTCTCCGGAACAGAAAGCTGAATGCTGCAATTTTTGACAGATTGCGGCCATTCTGCTTTCTGTGCCGGTGAGATGAGGGACTCCCGAGACCTGAAGGAAGGAAGGCTGTAAAGGTAAGTAAAACTTCTTTAAACACTTTAAACACACCAAACACATTTACCTCTTCACTCATGCAGCCATCACTCACCTGAACACCGGACATCTCGACCCCTCCAAGCCCTTCATCACGACGGCCCGCCTCGCTAACTTGGCGTGGTTTGGAGCCGTCGGGAATCCCACATTTCACCAATGAAAATAGGGATTAGGCTAAAAACTGCCTGTTAACTCCTGTTAACAGGCAGTTAATTGGCACTAATCCCCTTCCCGCCTCGGGGAGGCGGGCCCCAGTGCGGGTTGGGTACCCACCTCCTTTGAAACTGGCATGGAGGCGGGTTGGGGGCTGTAGTGTATGTACCTTTAAGAGAGAACTACTTTTACAGCTCCTGTATACTGTAGTACCGGCAGTGACCACACCTGTATATAAGCCCTGAGCAGGCATCTGTACTGTTAGTTTTTAGACTACCCTCATCCAGTAAACACCTGTTGATTGTTGATCTGCATTCTCCGTCTATTTATTGAAGAACACCATACCTTAAGATTCACGGATTTAATAGTGGCGACGAGGTCGATTCGAACTTACCTGCAACTCTGCATTTCCTCCCAAGGATTCGCTCCTGGAGGACAGTGGAAGAAAGTCGAGGCCAGAAGCACGGGCGTCGACCACGAGCAACCGCCCAGTCATCCGGCAGAGAGTGAGCATCGCAGGGGAGGCTGTTGAGAGCTGGGCTTGGTTCTCCAGCCACGACGATCCAGCAACAGGCTGGCAACAGGTACAGCGCAGACCCTTCCCGGACAGCGGCGGCTGGAGCCGACCGACGGCACAGAAAAGGCCGAGCAGCGTCAACGGGGTAAGAGAGAGGGTAAAGCGCACAGGGCGCAGCCGGGGGTTGAAGACCGAGCGGTGTCGACGGAAAACAAAAAGAGAGAGAGGGTAAAGCACAGCTGGGGTTCAGGACCGAGCGGCGGCAACGAGAGAGGCGCACAGGAAAACACGCAGAGCGCAGCCAGGGCTCAAGGGCTAAGCAGCGTCCGCGGGGGAAGAAAGGAAGCGCGGGAGACGCCATTTGAGCCACGGAGAAGAAGGGAGAGCACGGGAGACGCCATTTTTGAAGCCGCAGCGGAGAAGAAGGGCGAGCGCGGGAAGAAAGGGAAGCGCGGGGGATGCCATTTTGAGCCAGCGGAGAAGAAGGGAGAGCGCGGGAGACGCCATTTTAGCCAGTCTAACCACACCCAGGGATGCCGAAGAGTGGCAGTGTCACAGCGTTTGACAATGAAGTCGAAGATTGGGCGACATATGTGGAATGCATTCAGGTGTACTGCAAGGCGAATGAAGTGCCAGATGCCAGGAAAGCACTGGTTTTGTTGAATTCCATGGGTGCAAAAACATATGGCTTACTGCGAAACCTAATAACCCCAGAGAAGCCAGTGGATAAGGATTTCGAAAACATAGTGGAAATCCTACAGGACCACTTAAACCCCACACCGCTGCTGATAGCAGAAAGATTTAAGTTTCACAAAAGGAACCAGCATAAAGACGAAAGTAATGCTGAGTATTTAACGGAACTGCGCAAGCTATCAAAACACTGCTAGTTTGGAATGGGACTAGCAGATACGTTAAGGGACAAGTTTGTGTGTGGGCTTCAAAGTGAAGGAACCCAGAAACGGCTTCTATCAGAAAAGGATCTTACGCTGGACAAGGCTTTCAGCATGGCAGTATCACACGAAGCAGCCGCACGGGGCGCTGCAGAGATACAACGGAGACCGCAAGAATATGGCACCAATGAAATGTCATATGGAGCAGAGAAGTGTTATCGCTGCGGCAGAACAACACACGACCAGAAGGATTGTTGGTTCAAGGACCAAGTGTGCAGACAGTGTGGAAAAGCAGGACACATAGCAAGAGTCTGCAGGTCGGGGAAGAAAACCAGCAGCAAGAAATCTCCACAAGAGAAGTACAAAAAGGTACATAAGGTGACGGAGAGTAGTTCAGACGAACAGAAAAGTGATACAGACTCCGGAAGCAAGGAGCTGGGTTGTCTGAAACTACATAATGTAATCAAAATGGAGGATCACCAGACTATCTGGGTCACGCTCAAGATAGACGGAGTCCAAGTGAAAATGGAATTGGACACAGGATCAGCCCTAACAGTCATAAACCGAAGGGACTACAAGCGGCTATTCTTACATATACCCTTGAGAGCTACAGAGATTGTCTTGAAGATGTACACAGGGCAAAAAGTCTACCCCAAAGGAAAAATAAGGGTGAACGTGATATACAACGGCCAGGAAATACCAAAAATGGACCTATATGTATTGCCAGATGGAGGACCACCACTACTAGGACATAAATGGATCCGGAAGATACAATTAGATTGGCATTCCATACAGGCACTGATGGTCGAGGCCAAAAAGGATGACGACGTCACACCTGGACGACTGTCAAAAATGCTTACTGATGCACAAGAAGTGTTTCAGGAGGGACTTGGAACACTAAAAGGCATAGCAGCGACGATTAAAATAGAGGAAAATGCAAGCCCAAAGTTTTTTAAGGCCAGACCGGTGCCTTATGCGATCCGCCCAGCCGTTGAAGCAGAGCTGGAAGGTTTGGAACGTTCAGGAGTACTGTCCAAAGTGGACTGGAGCGAGTGGGCTACACCCATCGTTCCTGTAATGAAGAGGTCGTTGAGTAATACGCCTGGGGAACCAAAGAAGGTTCGCATCCGTGGGGACTTTAAGGTGACAGTGAACCCAGTCCTTCACACGGTACAATATCCGCTTCCACGGATTGAAGATATTTTCGCCTCGCTATCTGGAGGAAAACGCTTCACTAAGATTGACCTGGCCCAGGCGTACCTGCAAATGGAGGTAGAAGAAGCCTCGAAACAATACCTCACGATCAACACTCACAAAGGTCTCTACCAATACAACCGGCTGGTGTTCGGGGTAGCATCGGCTCCGGCTATTTGGCAAACAGCAATGGATCAAGTCCTGCAAGGGAGTCCAGGGACCCAGTGTTATTTTAGACGACATCCTGGTCACGGGCAAAAATGACAGTGATCACCTCGCCAACCTGAAGCAGGTGCTCACTAGATTGAAGGAATATGGGCTACGAGCTAATCGCCACAAATGCGAGGTTTTCCAGAAGCAGATCTCGTATTGTGGCCACGTTATTGATGAAGAGGGGTTACATAAGTCCCCTGAGAAGATTGAGGCAGTAGTCAAGGCTTCAGCACCGGAAAATGTGTCACAACTGAGGTCGTTCCTCGGGCTGGTGAACTACTACCATAAGTTCTTACCAAATTTGTCTACAGTATTACACCCACTGAACACCCTACTGCAGACGGGGGTACCATGGAAGTGGAATGACGAATGTAAACGAGCTTTCCAGAAGTGCAAAGAATTGATCACATCAAAAGAGGTGTTGGCCCATTTCAACCCAGCACTACCAATTCGGTTGGCGTGTGATGCATCACCCTATGGTATTGGAGCGGTGCTGTCGCACAAATTCCCAGACGGGTTGGAGAGGCCAGCAGCCTTTGCGTCTCGGTCACTAACCTCAGCCGAGCGCAACTACACCCAGATTGACAGGGAGGCCCTCAGCCTAGTATGGGGAGTAAAAAAGTTCAACCACTATCTGCACGGGCAGAAGTTCACCTTGCTGACTGACCACCAACCGCTTGTCTCCATCTTTAATCCAAAGAAGGGCGTTCCGGTGATGACTGCGTAACGGCTACAAAGATGGTCCCTTTTTCTAGGGGCGAACCAATATGAAATCGAATATAAGGGCACGAAACAGCATGGAAACGCTGATGGGCTATCACGCCTGCCACTGCCTACTGCGGAGGAAGCACCAGCAGTGAACCCTGTCGAAATATTTCATTCGACTATAATTGAACGCTTGCCTGTAACTAACGCTGATATAGAGAAGGAGACCCGAAATGACCCGACACTGTCTCGGGTATATGACTTGACGGTGAAGGGATGGCCAACACATGGCGACTCACCGTTGCCAGCATTCTCATCCAGAAGAGAACAGCTGTCAGAATGCCAGGGGACCTTGATGTGTGGATCCCGAGTGGTAATTCCACCCAAGTTAAGGGAGAGAGTGCTCAATGAGCTTCACGAAGGCCATCTGGGAGGGGTGAAAATGAAAAGCTTTGCTAGGGCTTATGTGTGGTGGCCGGCGATCGATCAGCAAATCGAGGACCTGACAAAGAGCTGCTCAGGATGCCAGAAGGTCCAAAATGCACCACCACAGGCCCCTCTACACCCATGGGAGTGGCCCTCATCTCCATGGCAACGGGTGCATATTGACTTTGCTGGTCCATTCATGGACTCAATATTTTTAATAGCCGTGGATGCACACTCGAAATGGCCTGAGGTGATCAAAATGTCCTCCACCACCACGGAGAAAACTATTGCAGTCCTACGGACCATATTTGCCAGGAACGGCTTGTGTAAGATTCGAAAATTTTCAGCAAAAATCAAGCAAAAAAACTGGATAAAATAAGACTGTTTATTGACCAAAGTAAGCTTGCACAGAAAAACCTTTGATAAAAGGGCATACAAAATGGCCGCCAGGCCCCGTGATCAGTTTCTGAACCAGTTTATTTCTGTTACTGCAAGCTAGACAGGCTTGTGGATTGAAGACAGTAAACCCGCGAAAGCCAGTATCTGGGAACCGAAACTCAGAGCAACAGCATACATATTCAATGGATTATAAGTACAGGATGGGGCCCATCAAGATATGGGCGGACAATGTAAAAACACTTATACCCATTTATTGTACAAAGGAAAAACCGTTTAGCAGCCATCAAGGAAAATGTCCGGACCGATCAATATGCGAACCGAGCCGCGGTGACAATGCAAAGGACATTAAAAGACATTATCGGCCAGGAAGGCCAGTTCAAGTTGTCACCGACTCCGTTACAAGACAAAGCGCCCCTGCAGAGATCTCTGCCCGCCAAAATTAATACAAAGACAGGACTATGATTTGGCGGGAGATAAGACTGTCCCAAAAGAGTATAACTATGGATTGAAAGTCCATCTAAGTTACTTCTTCACTGCTACGGCTTCTTGTTGGGCGACTTCAGGCTTCCATTTCTTCAAGAACTTTCTTCTACGAGGAACGAACGAAGGGCGGACGGTGCCCGGATCGGCGCCTCTTCCACTTCGGCAGATCGATGAAAACGTTTTCGTCTTTTTAAAGACGGACGGTTTCGGAAAAAGGACAACGTGGCCGGTGTTCAGCCAAACAAGGCTCGGCCACGACGAGAAGACGACAAGGGTGGCCCGGGTACTGGGGTCGGGAGATCATCGACGACCCAGGCCGAAGGAGAAGAAACCCTCTGGAGAACCGGCGATCGATGCCACAAGATTCTCCCATGTGCATAACCTGCATCTAGGTCTACTCCACGAACAAAAATCCACGACAGGCCTAGTGGATCTCAACCTTGACGAGCGCTCATCGAGGCTGGGTCTACCCCACCGCCTCGAGGGAGGAGAGAATATCGACTGCGCCAGAAGCTTCCAATCCACGTGACGATGGGAAGCGGTGTCAAAAAGGCTGCGAACCCCTTTTTTCGCGATTTCGAGAGTGGTGAGCATGATCCCAAGTTCCCCAGGTCGAAACTTAGTTTAGGTATAGGGGAGGGAGTTAAGGGAAATCGTAATGTGTTTCCCCTTTTTCGATGTGCCGTGTGTTCCCCATTTCCATAGAGTCAAGTTCATAAATTTGTGCATGATTGTAGTTACTTTAATCTGTGCCTATGACATGTATTTTGTAATGCTTCCAACTGTTCAAAAATAAAAGCATCCATTTCGTGCTATTCAGCCTGGTCTATTGAGTCCTCTTCTCTGCATTACTGTTCTCTGCATCTAAGTCCAAGGTCTAGAACCGTAGGGGGGGGGGTGGGTCGAACCACTCAAGGGTAATTCTTGCACGAAGCCTGGCAGGGGGCCAGAACGGGCAAGAGAGCAGGAAAAAAAACCCTACACTTGCCAGAGCAGATTTGCTCTGATAACGGACCACAGTTTGTGTCCGAGGAGTTTCGAAGATTTATGAAGAGGAATGGGGTAAAGCATTACACATCCGCCCCGTATCATCCAGCCACAAATGGATTGGCTGAGAGGTTCGTACAAACCTTTAAGAAAGCAGTAAGGGCCATGTGCGATGACGACATTCCACTGCAGCACAAGGTGGACAATTTCCTGTTAGCCAACAGAAATGCGACACATGCTGTCACCAACCAGACCCCGGCCATGATGTTCTTTAACCGAAGGTTGAGATCTCATATGGATTTGCTCAGACCAAATGTACGAAGAGATGTTGAGAATAAGCAATTCCAGCACATCAATGAGAAGCCGACAAGGAGCTTCAATGTAGGGCAACCAGTCTTGGCCCGCGACTACCGAACAGAGAAATGGCAACCAGGAACGATATGCACACGGCAGGGGTCACTAATGTACACAGTGGATGTTGGGGAGAACATTGTGAGACGCCATGTTGACCAGATCCTAGAGTCACAGGAATGAGTCAACCCCATGTCTCGCCCATACGTACCTGGTGATGAACCCGACATACCGGTAGCATGTACCCCAGAAACAGTAGCATCGGAAGCTGATGAACCAACCGACGACAGGGGGCCAGAATCACCTCAGCACCAAGAGCAAGACACTCAGGAAAGGCACTATCCAGAAAGGATCAGGAAGCCTCCCCAAAGACTGAATTTATAAATAGACTATTTTCAGTTAATGTTGCATGTTAAAAGTGTTAATTGTAATTAGTTGATATTTAATTGTTAAATGAATGTTATGGTACTGTTAATCTAAAAGCGGAGGAATTGTAGTGTATGTACCTTTAAGGAGAGAACTACTTTTTACAGCTCCTGTATACTGTAGTACCGGCAGTGACCACACCTGTATATAAACCCTGAGTAGGGATTTGTACTGTTAGTTTTAGAGTAACCCTCATCCAGTAAACTCCGTTGATTGTTCCTCTGCAGTCTCTGCCTATTTATTGAAGGACACCATACATCAGGATTCACGGATTTAACACCGATGACCTCCACTCACGGCGAACGCCTTCACAGAGTTTTCACAGCTCTAGCAAAACACAAGCTCACACTGAATGGCGAAAAGTGTGTCTTTGCTGTTTCAGAGATCGAATTTGTGGGGTTTCGGTTGTCGGCTGACGGTATATCCCCACTCCAGTCAAACGTGGATGCCATTCACAGCATTCCAGAACCCAGCTCTGCAGCACAGGTTGCCTCCTTCCTTGGCATGACTGGGTACTACCTGAAGTTTTTGCCCCAGTACTCAGCCACCACAGCCCCACTGTGCCAGCTCCTGTGAAAGGATGAGCCCTGGGTGTGGTCACAAACCTGTACGGAAGCTGTTCGCCTCCTCAAATCGCAGCTCACATCGCCTCCAGTGTTGGCTCACTTTGACGTCGCCAGCCCCACCCTCGTCACCTGCGACGTGTCCGCTGCAGCTGTGGGGGCGGTGTTATCGCAGATACAGAATGGAGTGGAGAAACCAATCACCTTTGCCTCCCGAGCCCTTAGCCCCACTGAACAGAAGTACTCAGTAGGCGAGCATGAGGCGCTGGCGTGCGTCTGGGCATGTGAGCGGTGGCACCTGTACACGTATGGCCGTGCCTTCACCCTGCGAACCGATCACCAGGCTCTCACTGCCCTGCTGTCGACATCCGGCACAGGCCACAGACCACTGCGTCTACACCGCTGGTCTGACTGCCTCCGCCAATACAATTTCAGTCTCCAGTTCACACCAGGACGTGACAATGTTGTTGCAGATCTGCTCTCCCGCACTGTCCCTGCCCCAGCCTCACTCGTCGGGTCTGAACAAGTGGAACAGGATATCGTCCAGATGCTGCACACGCCTTTCCAAACCACAGTCTCTCTCCAGGAGCTCAAAGAGGCCTCTGAACAGGATCCGGCCCTCTCCCAGCTGTGCACCTTCATCAGAGATGGCTGGCCTCGCAAGGTGCCTGAGGAACTGTCTGCCTACTCCAGAGTTAAAGAGGAGCTCTCCTGCTGGAATGACTCCTGTGTTGCACGTGGGCTCTGCACTGTGGTCCCAAGTGCCCTTCGTGCGCGTGTTTTATCCATGGCGCATGAGGGCCACTTGGGCATAGTGAAGCTCAAACAACGATGCCGAGACCTAGTGTGGTGGCCGGGTATCGACAGGGAAATCGAGGCCCTGGTCAAGGACTGTGCAGCCTGCCTTGTAAGTGGCAAGACTGGCCACCAAGCTCCCCCACCCCTGCAACCCCTTGCCTGGCCCTCTCAGCCATGGGAGCACCTGCAGCTGGACGTCTGCGGGGAGATCCATGGTGTCCCCCACCATCAACGGTTCCTAGTGGTGACCTATGACCTGCACTCAAAATGGCCAGAGGTCACTGCCGTGGGCTCCGTCACCTCTCGGGTCATCATTGATATCCTTGAGTCCCTCTTCTCCCGCTGGGGGCATCCAAAGGCCATCACCACAGACAATGGCCCCCAAATGGTCTCTTCGGAACTCCCCTCTTACCTTGAGAGCAAGGGCATCCGTCACATTCGCACAGCGTACTACCACCCCGAGTCAAATGGGGGGGGGTGGAGCGTTTTAACCAGACACTGAAAAATGGCCTCAGAGCACACCTATCCCAGGGGTGTGCGTTTGACAAGGCCCTCCTCCACACACTGCTGCACTACAGAGCCTCCCAGCATTCCACTACAGTGGTCTCACCCGCATCCCTCATGCTAGGCCGTGAGCTCATGCTGCCCCTTAGCAGGCTCCGCCCCTCGCTAGCTCAGAGCCCTGCTCCACCGGCTCAAGCCACAGTCGCTAGACAGCAGGAGAAGATGAAACTCCGCTTCGGCCAGTCGAAGAGGGCCAAGGCGCCCAACATCTCAGTCTCCGATTGGGTCAGAGTCCGCAGGCCTCACCGCAATAATAAGATGGCGTCATCCTGGTCCTCCCCTCTCCAAATCAGCCGCCAACTTGGACCAGCCACTTTCTGCCTCACTGACGGCTCTCGGTGGCATGCCAGCCGCCTTCGGAAGGTGCCAGCACCCCCTGATGCGGGATTATACGGACCTAACCCCCAAGCCTTACCCCCAGAGTGGCGGGATGCACATGTGGCTCAGCCAGCCAACCCTCAAGCAGATGTTGTGCCTCCGCCTGCTCCTCACCAGTCCACACCTCGGCCTGTTCGTACACGTTCTCGCCCTGGCCACCTACAGGACTTTGTCACTACATTTCATGTTTGAAATTCTGTGAGGGGGGAGGAAATGTTATGTCTGACATTTGGTGATAGGTACTCGATTGCCTTGGCCTGAGCACATGGTGTTTGATAGTGCTGTTATCGTTGTATTGTGTATAGGTATTCGCTTGCTTGTGCCTGCAAGTGTGTGTGTGTGGCAGCCATATTAAAAGCAGCATGAACTGAACTCACTGACGGTCTCTGGATTATCTTTGCAAACGCAACACACTGATCCCACAATTTCCAGAGTGGCCTCCTCAGCATTGGTCAGCTGTGATAAGGATGGTGGTCCTCCTCCTGTTCTCTCCCTCTCCCTCTTGTTGTGGCCTCTCTTTTCCTGCAATGAGGGAGAGAAGTGGAGTTTCAGTGAGAGTGATGGAATGCGTGTAAAGAATGGATAGGATAGGTGTTTAGAGGGAGACTGTGATGGAGTGGGTTCCCATTACGAAGTTCTTTCCTTTTGAGTTGTAAGTTGTTGTCAGTGCATAACCTTGAGGGTAGGCTTGAAGGGTACATAGTAAGATGGGGAAGTGATTCTGTGCATAGCGAGAGAGGGCTGGGGGATGGTGCAAGGGATGTTGGTTTAAGTTAGGATGTGCAGGAGTAGGGTTACCAATGCAGAGTGATGGGGATGGGATGACAGTCACAGCAGTATTAAGGTAAGTGAGCTTTTATACTCACTTTTCCAGAGCGCAGGAGATCATTGAACCTTTTCCTGCATTGAACCCAGGTGCGTCTGTACATAGACCCAGCATTGACCTCCTCAGCTAATCACAGCCAGGCTGCCTTTGTCTGCTGAGGAGGTTTCCTTCTTCCATCACCTGGGTATAGGACCTCCCAACATCCTCTGACTCCCGCCACAAGAACATGGAGGGATTCTTCATTGAAGCGGGGAGCTGCCTTTTGTTTCTCTGCAGACATCGTGGTGAGAAGCAGCAGTCAGAAGCACCAGAAACCACCTGAGATCTAATGGGGAAATGGCCCCCTTAAATGCACCGGCAGCAAACGCGTCAGCATACCAGCTGACCAGACCTGCACCTTGAGATCAGGGCGGGTAACCCACACAGCGGGCTTAACGAGCCCAATTAACAAAAAATTGTATCAGCAGGTCAGCTGGAGCCGGCAGCGGGACTGGAATCCGCCGACTACTGTTCCCGACACCAACCCACTTCCAATCAGAAAATTGCAGCCATTGTGTCCAATTCTGGGCATCGCACTTTAGGAAGGATGTGACGGCCTTAGAGAGGGTGCAGAAAAGATTGGCAAGAATTGTTCCAGGGATGAGGGACTTCAGTTACACGGGTAGACTGAAGAAGCTGGGGTTGTTCTCCTTAGAGCAGGGAAGGTTGAGATGAGATTTGATAGAGGTGTTCAAAATCATGAGGGGTCTAGACAGAGTAGATAGAGAGAAACTGTTCCCATTGGCAAAAGGGTCGAGAACCAAAGGACACTTTTAAGGTGATTGGCAGAAGAACCAAAGGCGACATGAGGAATAACTTTTTTACGCAGTGAGTGGTTAGGATCTGGAATGCACTGCCTGAAAGGGTGGTGGAGGCAGACTTAATCATGGCTTTCAAAAGGGAATTAGGTAAGTACCTGAAGGAAAAAAAAATTGTACGGCTACGGGGAAAGGGTGGGGGAGTGGGGCTAGCTGAAGTGCTCTTGCAGAGAGCTGGCATGGGCTCGACGGACCGAATGGCCTCCTTCTGTGCTGTCCTTATGAACTCAATATCCTTTTAAAGACTTATACTTGTATTATCTTTCCATTTCTCTCAGAAAATATTAAAGTACTTCATATTCAATGAATTACTTTGAAGTGCAATGGCTCTTTTTTGGCAAATGTAGCAGCCATTTAGGACAAACACAATTCCACAAACAGCAATGAAACAAATGACTATGTTATGTGTTTTTTGTAGTGCTGGTTGAGGGAGGAATGTTGTCCAGGACACCAGAAAAACATCCTAACTTTTAAATAGTGAAATGGGATTTATAACATTCACTTAGGCACACACTCAGTTTAACATCTCATCCAAAGAACAGCAATGTTAAACTGAGTGCCTGTTTAAGTGAATATCTAACCTAGTCTTAAAAGTTGAAGTCTACTTCAATCATTAACTCTGGTAGTGTACTCCAAAGTATAAAAAAAGTTTCTCCTGCTCCCTGTCTCAAATCTCTCAGTTGGGGGGAAAAATTTGGTTGGTTTGCGCCTCCCATTAGCGCCCGCGCAAAACAACTAGCGCCTGGGCGCGGCGCCGCCAACACCTCCCACGAAATTCAGCCAGGAGGTTAGCAGCTGCGGTAACTGTTAGCGCCCCGCGACGCTGTGCCACCAGTGATGATGACATCGCCGTGCACAGCACCCTGCTCACACCACGGCCACGATCTTTGGTAGCGCCCCCTGACTTACTGCCGGACGCTATGTCCGACAGGGTCAGGGGGGCCTACCTGCGGCCGGGGCGGCGCTAATTATTGGCGGGGTGCCGGGCGGCCATTTTTGTTGCTGGCCGCCTGCCAGTACCTGCCTCCTTTGCTGTCCCTGGCCTCCTGAGAACCCCCCCCCCCACCCCGCGCCCCGCAGAGTGCCGGCTGCGCTCCATGAGCCCGGCACTTCTCCATGGGCCCTGGGTCGCACTGTGCAAGGCCCCTCCCCTTTAAGAAGGGGACGAAGGCCTGCAATACCGTGCTGCGGCACATAGCGCCGCGATATTCCCTTGCAGCGCCCCAAGAGGGAGGTGGGGCATTTCCAGTAGCGCCCCGCTTCCCTCTTGGGGCGCTACCAATGAATTTCGGCTGCGGGGGCGCTAATTTTTTCAGGGCGCTAAAAGGCGAAGTTAGCGCCCCAATGGAGGTGTGACTCCATTTTTCCCCCTTAGTCTTTATCCCCTTGTTCTCGACCCCTCTGTCACTCATAACAGTCTGTTTCAAATCACCCTGTAATCTCCTCTGTTTTAATGAAGCCATGGTGTGGAGATGCCGGAGTTGGACTGGGGTGGACAAATGTAAGAAGTCACACAACACCAGGTTATAGTCCAACAGCTTTATTTGAAATCACAAGCTTTCGGAGCGCTGCTCCTTCGTCAGGCGAAGTCACCTGACGAAGGAGCAGCGCTCCGAAAGCTTGTGATTTCAAATAAAGCTGTTGGACTATAACCTGGTGTTGTGTGACTTCTTACATTTGTTTTAATGAAAACTGCTCCATTTTTTCAAAGCTTTCGTATCTGCATTTCTTCATACTAGTCAACATCTTAGTGATTCTGTGCTGTACCCTCTCTATTACCTCAACATCCTTCTTGTGTTCATCCCAAAATTGCACATAGTACTCCAACTGTGGTTTTACTAAGATTTTATATAGATGCACCATTACCTCTCAACTTTTATGTTCCATACCTCTTCATAAAATCCAGTGTTTCATTAGCTTTTTAATAACGGTCTTAGCACTTGAGGTGCTGCTTTAATGCCTTGGGATCCTGAACCCCCAAATCACTCTGCCCCTCCACATCGCCCAACCTTCCTCATTCAAAGTACAGTTATCACTTTTATTTTTTTAAACTGAAATGTACCATCTCACACCCACTCACATTGTGTTCCCATTCCACCATCTTATCAATATCCCCTTGCAGCTTCCTTTGGTCCTCATAATTATCGATTATGCCTCCTATTTGAGCATCAGCTGCAAATTCTGACACCACTAATTAATTGATGCTGGATAAGAACTGTAATGTTTTCCAGAGTTGAAAAACCACATTTACCAACGTACCATAAGCAATACCAAGTGAGACCTGCGAGTAATATTTTTAAAACAGTATGAAAACATACAGTTCCTGTCCAGCACGCTCTGACATTATGCTTTTGTGTCATAATCTGGTTTTACACTTTTTGATTGGCTGGAATAACAAAAACAGTTCTGTAACCATCGTACAGAAGAAGATGTACCAGTGCAACAAATAGAAGCACAAACAATCACAAGGTCACAAAATAATTACAAATGGTGAAAGCCATTCAGCCCATCTTCATTCATTCATCCAGAGAGATTGTAATTCATCCCCCTCCTGAATTGCAGCATCCAAATGTTTCTCAAATGATTCCAGGGTTTTGCCTCCATTTCTTTATCTACAAATTTTTTCCACACAGTGATCAATCTCTGTGGGAAGAATAATTTCCTGACATCATTCCCAAAATTACCTTTTTATTTGTATTTTTGCATTTAATTTAAAATAATATTGCAGCCTACTCGGAGCAGGGAGGAGCAGCGAGGAGGAGCCCGGTACAAAAACCGGCGACCAGCGAGGCCCGAGACCACTTGGAGCAGGGAGGAGCAGCGAGGAGGAGCCCGATACAAAAACCGGCGACCAGCGAGGCCCGAGACCACTCGGAGCAGGGAGGAGCAGCGAGGGGGAGCCCGGTACAAAAACCGGCGACCAGCGAGGCCCGAGACCACTCGGAGCAGGGAGGAGCAGCGAGGAGGAGCCCGGTACAAAAACCGGCGACCAGCGAGGCCCGAGACCACTCGGAGCAGGGAGGAACAGCGAGGAGGAGCCCGGTACAAAAACCGGCGACCAGCGAGGCCCGAGACCACTCGGAGCAGGGAGGAGCAGCGAGGAGGAGCCCGGTACAAAAACCGGCGCAAGCAGCGAGGCACACCAACTCAGCAGCGGGGAGAGAGGTAAAAAGTAATCAGAGTGTGACGTCACCAGGGAGCAGGTAAGTGATTGGTTGGTGAGTATTTCTCTTTTTTAAACTTTAACTCTGTAGTTTATAGTTACTAGGGTCTTTTCTGGTGTAGCAGGGACTGTTGGTAGACTATACAAGCGCCTTAGAGATATTTTTAATTGGTGATAGTAAATTAATTTAAATTAAGTAAAGGGAAGGTCATGCCAGGTGAGTCCAGCCCCGTGATATGCTCCTCTTGCTCTATGTGGGAATTCAGGGACACTGCCGGTGCCCCTGATGACCACGTGTGCCAGAGATGCATCCATCTGCAGCTACTAGCAGACCGCATTGAGGCACTGGAGCTGCGGGTGGATGGGTTGTTGAGCATTCAAGATGCTGAGAGGATCGTGGATAACACGTTTAGTGAGTTGGTCACACTGCAGGGTAGGGCTGCACAGGAAGAAAGGAAATGGGTGACCACCGGGCGGAGCAATAGAAGCAGGCAGGTAGTGCAAGACACCCCTGTGACCATTCCCCTCTCAAACAAGTATACCGCTTTGGATACTGTTGAGGGGGATGACTCACCAGGGGAAGGCAGCAGCAGCCAACTTCCTGGCACTGGGGGTGCTCCTGCTGCCCAGGAAGGGAGGAAAAAGAGTGGGAGAGCAATAGTGGTAGGGGATTCTATAGTAAGGGGAACAGATAGGCGTTTCTGTGGCCGTAGACGTGAATCCAGGATGGTTTGTTGCCTCCCTGGTGCCAGGGTCAAGGATGTCACTGAGCGGCTGCAGGGCATTCTGGAGGGAGAGGGCGAACAGCCAGAGGTCGTGGTCCACATTGGTACCAACGACATAGGTAAAAAGAGGGATGAGGTCCTGCAGCAAGAATTTAAGGAGCTAGGTGGAAGATTAAAGAGCAGGACCTCAAAGGTTGTAATCTCTGGATTACTCCCGGTGCCACGTGCTAGTGAGTATAGGAATAGGAAGATAGAACAGATGAATGCGTGGCTAAAGGGATGGTGCAGGAGGGAGGGCTTTAGTTTCCTGGATCACTGGGTCTGCTTCTGGGAAAGGTGGGACTTGTACAAGTCGGACGGTTTACACCTGAACCAGAGGGGGACCAATATCTTTGCGGGAAGGTTTGCTAGCACTGTTGGGGGGGGTTTAAACTAACTTGGCAGGGGGATGGGATACAGAGTGGAACTATAGTAGGGGGTGAGTTACAGCCAAATACGGAGGAAAAAACAAGTCAGCTGGGAAGGCAGAGCAAATATATGAAGGCAAAAGAGAATATGGCAAGGCTGGAAGGCATTTATTTTAATGCAAGGAGTCTTGCAAATAAGGTGGATGAACTGAAGTTGTTGCTGAACACATGGGAGTACGATATTGTTGCTATCACGGAGACATGGTTGAGGGAGGGTCAGGACTGGCAGCTCAATATTCCGGGGTATAGAATCTTCAGGCGAGACAGAGGGGGGTGTAAAAGGGGAGGGGGTGTTGCAATATTAATTAAGGAATCAATTACTGCTGTAAGGAGGGATGATATATTAGCGGATTCCTCTAATGAGGCCATATGGGTAGAACTTAAAAACAAAAAGGGGGCAAGCACTTTGCTGGGAGTGTACTATAGGCCCCCGAACAGTCAGGGGGAGATAGAGGAACAGATATGTAGGCAAATCTCAGAGAAGTGCGAAAATAATAGGGTAATAATAGTGGGGGATTTCAACTTCCCCAATATTAATTGGGATAGTCAGAGTGTGAAAGGCTTAGAGGGTGCAGAATTCTTAAAGTGCATCCAGGAGAGCTTTTTGAGCCAACATGTAGAAAGTCCTACAAGAGAGGGGGCGGTACTGGACCTAATTCTAGGGAATGTAGCCGGGCAATTGGTGGAAGTGTCAGTAGGAGAGCATTTTGGCGACAGTGACCATAATTCGGTGAGATTTAAGGTGGTCATGGAAAAAGACAAAGACGGCCCGGAAATAAGGGTTCTAAATTGGGGGAAGGCCGATTTTAATATGATACGGCAGGATCTGGCCAAAGTGGACTGGGAGCAGCTACTTATAGGAAAATCCACATCAAAGCAGTGGGAGACTTTCAGAAGGGAAATAGAGAGAGTACAATGGCAACATGTTCCCATAAAGGTCAAGGGTGGGACCAACAAGCAAAGGGAACCTTGGATGACAAAAATGCATTAGGAAAAAAAGGGGGGCTTTTGGCAGTTACAAAAGACTAAAGACGGAGGAAGCCCTAGAGGAGTATAAAAAGTGCAGGGGCATACTTAAAAAAGAAATTAGGAGGGCGAGGAGGGGCCATGAAATAACACTGGCGAGCAAAATAAAGGAAAATCCTAAGATGTTTTATAAGTATATTAAGGGCAAGAGGATAACCAGGGAAAGGGTAGGGCCCGTTAGGGACCAAAGTGGCAATCTGTGTGTAGAGCCAGATGATGTAGGCGGGGTTTTAAATGAATTTTTTGCATCTGTGTTCACTATGGAGAAAGACGATGTAGACATAGAAATTGGGCAAGGGGACTGTGACATACTTGAACATATTAGCATCGAGAGGGAGGAGGTACTAGCGGTTTTAGCAGGCCAAAAAGTGGATAAATCCCCAGGCCCGGACGAGATGTATCCCAGGCTGTTGTGTGAGGCAAAGGAGGAGATTGCAGGGGCTCTGACACAAATTTTCAGAACCTCTCTGGCCACAGGGGATGTACCAGAGGACTGGAGAACAGCTAACGTAGTACCATTATTCAAGAAGGGTAGCAGGGATAAACCAGGGAATTACAGGCCAGTGAGTCTAACATCTGTGGTAGGGAAATTATTGGAAAAAATTCTGAGGGACAAAATTAGTCTCCACTTGGAGAGGCAAGGATTAATCGGGGATAGTCAGCATGGCTTTGTCAAGGGTAAATCATGTCTGACCAATCTGATTGAATTTTTCGAGGGGGTGACTAGGTATGTGGATGAGGGAAATGCTGTGGATGTGGTTTACATGGATTTCAGTAAAGCTTTTGACAAAGTCCCGCATAGGAGACTGGTCAAGAAGGTAAGAGCCCATGGGATCCAGGGTGCCTTGGCGCGTTGGATCCTAAACTGGCTGAGTGGCAGGAGGCAGAGGGTGATGGTCGAAGGTTGCTTTTGTGACTGGAAGCCTGTGTCCAGTGGGGTACTTCAGGGATCGGTGCTGGGACCCTTGCTGTTTGTGATCTACATAAATGATTTGGATGAGAATGTAAAAGGTATGATCAGTAAGTTCGCAGATGACACGAAAATTGGTGGGGTGGTAAATTGCGAGGAGGAAAGCCTCAGGCTACAGGACGATATAAACGGGTTGGTCAGATGGGCGGAAAAGTGGCAAATGGAATTTAACCCTGAAAAGTGCGAGGTGATGCATTTTGGACGGACAAATAAGGCAAGGGAATACACAATGAGTGGTAGGACCCTAGGAAGTACAGAGGGTCAGAGGGACCTTGGTGTACATGTACATAGATCCCTGAAGGCAGCGGAACAGGTAGATAAGGTGGTTAAAAAGGCATATGGGATACTTGCCTTCATTAGCCGAGGCATAGAATATAAGAGCAGGGAGGTTATGATGGAGCTGTACAAAACGCTGGTGAGGCCACAGCTGGAGTACTGTGTGCAGTTCTGGTCGCCTCACTATAGGAAGGATGTGATTGCTTTGGAGAGGGTGCAGAGAAGATTCACCAGGATGTTACCTGGGATGGAGCGCCTCAGCTATGAAGGAAGACTAAACAGGCTGGGGTTGTTTTCCTTGGAGCAAAGAAGGCTGAGGGGGGACCTGATTGAGGTGTACAAAATGATGAGGGGCATAGATAGGGTAGACAAAGAGGAACTTTTCCCCTTAGTAGGGGGGTCAATAACAAGGGGGCATAGATTCAATGTAAGGGGCAGGAGGTTTGGAGGGGATTTGAGGAGGAACTTTTTCACCCAGAGGGTGGTTGGAATCTGGAACTCACTGCCTGAAAGGGTGGTAGAGGCAGGAACCCTCATAACATTCAAGAAGCATTTGGATGAGCACTTGAATTGCCATTGCATACAAGGCTATGGACCAAATGCTGGAAAATGGGATTAGACTGGATAGGGATTGATGGTCGGCGCAGACACGATGGGCCGAAGGGCCTCTTTCTGTGCTGTATAACTCTATGACTCTATGACTCTATGTTAGCTTTTTCTATACCCTGAACAATATTATATACAGATGTCTTCCTCACAGTTTGAAAACCCTGACTTTCTCCAGTCTTTCCTCATAACTCAGACTCCTGATTCTGGAGATCAGGCTCGTGGCTCTTCTCTGCCGTACCTCCAGCACTTGACCATCTCTCTTAATCCTTGGCAACCAGACTGAATGCAATATTCAAGGTACAGTCTGACCAGAAAACTAAAACATTTGATCATTACCTCTTCTGACTTATATTCCACTGTTTCGACTATTGATTTCAACGTCCTACTGGCTTTGTAGATTGCTGCATTGGTAAGACATCTTTTGCGTCTATTTACTGAGACTTCGACTTATTTTTGTTTGGCAAGTGTTTTAAGGGTTACAGAACCAAGGCAGGTAGATGGAATTAAAACACAGATCAGTCATAATCTAATTGAATGGCAGAACAGGCTTGAGGGGCTGAATGGCCTACTCCTGTTCCTGTAGTCCTATGACTGTCTTTGGTTATTTCAGCACTCTTCTTGCAGGGCCCCGTGTCATCTGTTTTTCCTTCCTAGGTGTAGCAGTTTACACTTATCTGCATAAATTTAATCTGCTATTGTTCTGCCCACTTTCAAATTTAGTCTAACCCATTCTGTAATTTCTGAGTTGCCTCTTATAATTCCACTTCCACTCCTAGTTTTGTATTGTCTGCAAATATGACCATTTTGCAATAAGTTTTGAAATCCAGGTCATTTATGTAAATTCAAAACAGCAGTGATTCCTGCACTGAACCCCGGGACACCAGCTTAATATATACCCCTGCCCGCCCCCAACTCTGACAGAAATACACTAATGAGTACTCTTTATTTCCAACCCTTCAAGCCAATTTCTTACCAATTCCCAGTGTTTACCTTATCCCCATAATTTGGGATTCATTAACAGAATCATAGAATTAATAGAATCATGAGAATAGATTAGCGGCTAACATAAAAGGGAACTCAAAAGTCTTTTACAAACACATAAGTAGTAAAAGCGTAGTCAAAGGAAGGTGGGGCCAATTAGGGACCAGGAAGGAGATCTTCTTGTGGAGGCAGAGGGCATGGCTGAGGTACTAAATGAGTACTTTGCATCTGTCTTCACTAGAATGATACAGCACAGAAGGAGGCCATTCGGCCCATCGTGCCTGTGCCATCTCTTTGAAAGAGTTTCCCAATTAGTCCCATTCCCCTGCTCTTTCCCCATAGCCTTGCAAATTTATTTATCCAATTCCCTTTTGAAAGTTATTATTGAATTTGCTTCCACCACCCTTTCAGGCAGTGCATTCCAGATCATAAATCGCTGTGTAAATATTTTTTTCTTCCTGTCGCCTCTCGTTCTTTTGTCAATCACCTTAAATCTGTATCCTTTGGTTACCGATCCTTCTGCCACTGGAAACAGTTTCTCCTTATTTACATTATCGAAATGCATCAAGATTTTGAACACCTCTATCAAATCTCCCTTTAACCTTCTGTGCTCCAAGCAGAACAACCTCAATTTCTCTTGTCCCTCTGAAAGGATTATTACTAGTCCTAGCCCCTTTAGGGCTACCCCGGATCAAGCGTATTCCTCAGACATTCACTTTCAACTTAAGTTTGAGGTAGCCGAATCCTAAAGACGCTTAATTGGGTCTAAAGGTCCGGACTATCCCTAAAGGAAAGGAACAACCTAAAAATGTTACCGTCCTCCAGATAACACTTTTAATAAGTTTAGCTAAACTGTAATGTTCCGGATATTATGAGGGTCTGGAAAACTCACCCAGAATTCTGCAACTCCTCACCAAAGAGTGTACAAAGATTGAGTTCACGAGTTTGATACAGAAGTATTATGTGAGACAATTCTAAAAATATATTGATTTATTAAAGAACCGACATATAATTTATAGTTGGTGAGTCAATCGCAACATTAACAGTTCCAAAAAGAGAAAGCTTTTCAATCTTATTATCAGAGATCCTTATTCTCAAATCTTAACTTCGCTACAGTTTTACAGTTCTTAGTTTTATTCAGGATATCCACCAAAATCAAATACAGTACCTTGATCCCCGAGATACAAAGAGTTGTAGACTTACAGAGCCACCCCTTTACAGCGAGTCTATTATCCCATTTAAAAGTTCAATATTTATACTCTTTTCCAGTGGTATTTCCTTTAAGGTTTTCTGCTGATGTAAGCTAATTATCTCTCATCATTTTTCTGCTGACCCCTGCAGTTCTTACAGTCACCTCAGCTGGTAGCACTACAGAACCATGTCTCTTCTCTAGGTGTGCTAAGCTTATCATAAAAAATGGTGCAACAGCAGGTGTGCTCCCGGTATCATCTCTACGAAGGCAGATGTTTGTTACTTTTATGTGCTCCTTTACGAGGTGTAAATTAGAACACCTTGTACTGGCTATACTATTGTCTTGTTCCCAAAGATTCAGACTTCTGGAGCCTTTAACCTTCTGTTTCAATAAGGTTATTGATCCAGTGTCAACAACTTATCTTATCTTAATAGCCAGAATGCTATCACAGCTTTTTCATCGTTAGGTTTCTAGATTTCCAGACCCAGTTTGTCATGTTTTAATAAGGCTAGAATTCTTTCATAGAATGGTGTCTTTTTCTGAATAGGTTATGTTGCTTATTCCTTCACATCTCCACATAACTGAAGTCTTTCATCTCTGGTAACATTCTGGTAAATCTCCTCTGCACCCTCTCTAAGGCCTTGACATCCTTCCTAAAGTGTGGTTTTGAGAATTGGCCACAATACTCCAACTGGGGCTTAACCAGAGTTTTATAAAGGTTTAGCCCCTTGGTTTAAATTACTTAGTACCTCCTTCCCTTTCTGCACCTAATTCCCACTCTCACCAAATTCTCATCATCACTCTGTTTAGCAAGCCTCTCCATTTAGCAGATTCACCCAACTCTCATCCAGCTCTGTGTTCACAGTTTTGTGCTTTAGCAGATATTCCTTTCTGACGCATGGTCATCGACCTGAAACATTAATTCTGTTTCTCTCTCCACAGATGCTGCCTGACCTGCTGAGTATTTCCAGCATTTTCTGTTTTTATTCCCTTTAGAAACACACTAGTAGCCTACAAGTGGTCAGTCAACTGCCAGCCACAATAATTAACACCTAGTCAGGGATCCACTTACTGGGTTAATTGTTAACTGCCACTGACTTGCAGTTTTAAAGTAAAGTGTTAAAGTAAGAAATCTAGGTTAAATTTCAGTTTGATAACAACACACCATCTGCACTACTCACCCATTACTTACCAGTGAATTCCCACTCTCACCAAATTCCCATCGTCATTCTGTTTAGCAAGCTACAGAGCTGTTTAGCAGATTCACCCAACTCTCACCCAGCTCTGTGCTCACAGCCTTTCACATGGAACATTATCAAAAGCCTTTCGGAAGTCAAGGTATGCTATATTATGGGGTCTTACAGTCCAAAATTTTCAAAAGAATGTTGGCAAAACTTGCTCAAAGAAATTGAGACAGATGGTCAAGCAGGGACTTCCCCTCTGAATCCATGCCAACTACTGTTTGCTTGGTTCTTGGTGTACAGGTCATCATCAGGTTTACTCCTGACATTTAATTCCATTATTTTATATGGACTGCAAGTAAAACTAGTTCTGTTTTGTCATCCTTTTTGAATATGGCCAGCACATTAGGCTGTTTCCAATCTACTGGACAGGCGAAAAGGAGGTGGGGTGGCCTTGTTAGTAAAGGATGAAATCAGAGCAATAGTGAGAAAGGATATTGGCTCAGAAAATCAAGATGTAGAATCAGTCTGGGTGGAGCTAAGAAGCACCAAGGGGCAGAAAACATTGGTGGGAGTTGTCTATAGGCCTCCAAACAGTAGTGGTAATGTAGGGGATGGCATCAAACAGGAAATTAGAGTTGCATGTAACAAGGGTACTACAGTAATCATGCATGACTGTAATCTACATATAGACTGGCCAAACCAAATTAGCAATAATACTGTGGAGGATGAATTCCTGGAGTGTGTACGAGATGGTTTTTTTAGACCAGTATTTTGAGGAGCCAACTAGGGAACAGGCTATCCTAGATTGGGCATTGTGCAATGAGAAGGGGTTAATTAATAATTTTGTTGTGTGGGGTCCTTTAGGGAAGAGTGACCATAACATGATAGAATTCTTCATTAAAATGGAAAGTGAAGAAGTCCAATCCGAAACTAGGGTCCTAAATCTAAACAAAGGAAACTACGAAGGTATGAGGAATGAGTTGGCTATGATAGATGGGGGAGCTTCATTAAAAGGCATGACTGTGGATAGGCAATGGCTAACGTTTGAGGAACGAATAAATGAATTGCAACAGTTATACATTCCTTTCTGGCGCAAAAACACAAAAGGAAAAGCGGCTCAACCATGGCTAACAAAAGAAATTAAGGATAGTATTAGATCTAAAGAGGAGTCATATAAAGTTGCCAGAAAAAGTAGCAAGCCTGAGGATTGGGAGCAGTTTAGAGTTCAGCAAAAAAGGACCAAGAGATTGATTAAGAGGGGAAAAATAGAGTATGAGATTAAACTTGCAAGGAACATGAAAGCGGATTGTAAAAGCTTCTACAAGTATGTAAAAAGAAAAAGATTAGTGAAGACAAATGTAGGTCCCTTGCAGTCAGAAACGGGAGAATTTATAATGGGGAACAAGGAAATGGCTGAGCAATTAAACAAATACTTTGGTTCTGTCTTCACGGAAGAGGACACAAATAACTTCCCAGAAATGTGAGGGAACCAAGGGTCTAGTGAGAAGGAGGAATTAAAGGAAATTCGTATTAGTAAAAAAAATAGTGCTGGAGAAATTAATGGGACTGAAAGCTGATAAATCCCCAGGGCCTGATAATCTGCATCTCAGAGTACTAAAAGAGGTAGCCATGGAAATAGTGGCTGCATTGGTTGTCATCTTCCAAAATTCTATAGATTATGGAACAGTTCCTGCAGATTGGAGGGTGGCAAATATAACCCCACTATTTAAAAAAGGAGGGAGAGATAAAAACAGGGAACTACAGACCGGTTAGTCTAACATCAGTAGTAGGGAAAATGCTAGAGTCTATTATAAAGGATGTGATAACAGGATACTTAGAAAATATCAACGGGATTAGACAAAGTCAACATGGATTTATGAAAGGGAAATCGTGTTTGACAAACCTACTGGAGTTTTTTGAGGATGTAACTGGTAGAATAGATAAGGGAGAACTAGTGGATGTGGTGTATTTGGATTTTCAGAAGGCGTTTGATAAAGTCCCACATAAGAGGTTAGTGTGCAAAATTAAAGCACATGGGATTGGGGGTAATATACTGGCATGGATTGAAAATTGGTTAACAGACAGGAAACAGAGAGTAGGAATAAATGGGTCTTTTTTGGGGTGGTAGGCGGTGACTAGTGGGGTACCTCAGGGATCAGTTCTTGGGCCCCAGCTATTCACAATATATATCAATTATTTGGATGAGGGAACTAAATGTAATATTTCCAAGTTTGCTGATGACACGAAACTAGGTGGGATTGTGAGTTGTGAGGAGGGTGTAAAGAGGCTTCAAGGCGATTTAGACAAGTTGAGTGAGTGGGCAACTACATGGCAGATGCAGTATAACGTGGATAAATGTGAAGTTATCCACTTCGGTAGGAAAAACAGAAAGGTAGAGTTGTAGGAACGTGGGTTCCTAACTAAAAGACTGAGTTCTACTCAGGTGATCAAACAAAACGAACTTTAATGAAACAAACAGGTTTTAACAAGAAACTGCAGGATAACATCGAATGTAGGTCTGCTCTCTTCGGAGGCTCCACGAGGACTGCCCCGGCAGTCCCGTGGCTGATGTCATGACGTCATCACGTTTTCCCGCCAGTGGGGAATCACGTGATGAACGGTATGACGTCATCATGTTTTAGCTGCACTGTTAAAGTAACCACGCTCTGTACAGTTAAACAGCATAAATAAAGATACAGACTCAGGCTGTAGCTAACATGTTGTTAAAGGAATTATATACAAACAATCTGAGTCTTTTGGTGGCTCCGCCACATGCACCCCCCCAGAATTGTCTTTAACAGCAAAAGTGAGGCGTCGAGGAGACCTGACAAGTCTGTCGGAGCGACTTCGGTAACCCTGCAGAGGAAGCTGATGGATGGTGGTCGAGCTGGCGGGTGGCTGTGGTTGAGCTGGCGCGGCGAGTGTGGTCGAGCTGGCGGGCGGCTGTGGTTGATCTGGCACGGCGGCTGCGGGTGGTCGGCCACGTTTCGGCGGTTGAGCGATGACGACTGGGCGGTCCAGGTCCAAATGAGCCGGCTTCAACCAGTCCACCGAAATGTGATCCGGCTTTCCTCCGATGTCGACCGAAAAGGATTTGTCTCCCGATTCGATGACGCGAAAAGGACCAGTGTAAGGGGGCTTGAGCGGATCCCGGTGAGCGTCGTGGCGGATAAATACGTACTCGGCGTTCTTCAGCTCAGCCGGCACGTGGGAGCTCTGTAGGCCGTGATTTGATGTAGGCACCGGAGCGAAGCATCTGGCCGCTTCCTGGTGGCTGACGAGTTGCTGGGAGGCGGACCATGGCTCTGTGGGAGAAGGGAGGAAATCCCCTGGTACTCTGAGCAGCTGGCCATAAACGAGTTCCGCCAAGGACAATTGCAGGTCTTCTTTGGGCGCCGTACGAAGACCCAAAAGGACCCATGGGAGTCTGTCCACCCATCCCGCACCTTGAAGACTGGCCCGTAGGGCGGCCTTAAGCGACCTGTGGAATCGCTCGCACAGACCGTTCGCCTGTGGATGATAGGCGGTGGTGCAATGAAGTTTGATGCCGAGCCCCTGAGCTACAGCGTTCCAGAGCTCCGAGGAAAATTGTGGCCCACGATCGGAAGAGATGTCCGCCGGTACCCCAAAACGAGCAACCCAACAGGAGATGAAAGCTCTAGCGACGTCTGCCGAAGTGGTGGAAACCAAAGGAATTGCCTCTGGCCACCTAGTGGTGTGGTCCACCATGGTGAGGAGATGCGTATAACCATGGGAAGGCGGAAGTGGCCCCACAAGGTCCACATGCACGTGGTCGAAACAACGCTCCGGAACAGCGAACGTAGCCACTGGAGTTTTTACATGACGCTGGACCTTGGCCTTCTGGCAGACCATGCAGGTGTTGGCCCAGTCACGGACATCCAGTTGCATACCCTTCCAGACGAATTTCGCCAACATTAGCCGTTGTGAAGCCTTCATACCAGGGTGCGACAACCCGTGTATGGCGTCAAACACTTTCCGGCGCCATGCGACTGGCACGATAGGTCGGGGAACGCCCATGGAGACGTCGCAAAGGAGCGTGGTGCCTGCGGCCTGGAAACTGACGTCGGTCGCTTGGAAACTAGAGGGGACGGTTCTGTATGATTGGACCTCTGGGTCCGAGGCCTGATCCACAGCCATGAGGGCGTAGTCAATCCCAAGGTGAACCGCATGGACCGTCGCGTGGGAGAGGCAATCCGCTACCAGGTTGTCTTTACCAGACACATGTTGAATGTCCGTGGTGAATTCAGAAATAAACGTCAGGTGACGTTGATGACGAGCTGACCACGGTTCGGCGGTCTTGGCCATGGCGAACGTTAGAGGCTTGTGGTCGACAAAAGCCGTGAAGGGACGTCCTTCTAATAAGAACCGGAAATGGCGGATGGCTAGAAAAAGGGCCAGCAACTCCCGATCGAAAGTGTTGTATTTTCTTTCATTTCTCCATAGTTGACAGCTGAAAAGCGCCAGCGATTGCCACGTGCCGTTCACCCACTGCTCCTGCACTGCGCCGATTGCGTAGTCTGACGCGTCGGTGGTAAGGGCGATGGTGGCACCTGGAAGTGGGTGCGCCAGCATGGTTGCGTTGGCCAAGGCGCTCTTGGTGTTGACGAACGCCTGGTCCATCTCGGCCGTCCAGCTAATTGGATCCTTACCGGACTCGCCCTTGAGGGCCTCATACAAAGGCTGCATAAGCAGAGCCGCCTTAGGGACGAATCGGTGATAGAAAGTGACCATCCCGAGGAACTCTTGCAAGGCCTTGACGGTTGGCGGGCGCGGGAAAGAGGTAACAGCTTCCACCTTCGTCAGTAAGGGGACGGCACCGTCTGATGTGATGTGGTGTCCCAAGAAATCGATCCGCTGCAGGCCGAATTGGCACTTGGCCAGGTTGATGATCAAACCGTGCTGACTGAGGCGTGTAAAGAGGGTACGCAAATGGCAGATGTGCTCTTCCTTGCTAGCGCTGGCGATGAGAATGTCGTCGAGGTAGACGAAGATGAAGTTTAGGTCTCGGAGCACGGAGTCCATCAAGCACTGGAAAGCCTGTGCCGTGAACTTCAAGCTAAATGGCATTCGCAGGAACTCAAAAAGGCTGAAAGGGGTGATGACTGCGGTTTTCAGGACATCTTGCGGGTGCACGGGAACCTGGTGATACCCCCGGACGAGGTCGACTTTTGAAAAGATGGAATTTCCTGCCAAATGGGCCGAGAAATCCTGAATATGCGGGATCGGGTACCGATCAGGAGTAGTGGCGTCGTTCAGGCGTCGGTAGTCGCCGCATGGCCACCAGCTGCCGCCCGGTTTTGGAACAATGTGGAGAGGCGAAGACCAGGGACTATTCGACCGACGAATAATCCCCAGCTGCTCCATCGTGTCGAACTCCACTTTCGCAGCCACGAGCTTGCCGGGTTCAAGCCTTCTAGCCCGTGCATAAACCGGGGAGCCAGTAGTGGTGATATGATGTTCAACACCATGCTTCATGGCCGAGGAGGAGAAAGTGGGCCAGGTCAGCTCCGGGAACTCTCCGAGGAGCCGAGTGAAGTCATCCGGAGATGGGAACGCGCAGGCGATAGAGCGTGACACGTCGGTACCGTGGTGGCACGGAATCGAGTGGAAGGTGGCCGCGTTGATCAACCGGCGGTGCCGGACATCGACGAGGAGGCCGTTGGCACACAGAAAATCCGCCCCTAGGATGGCCTGTGAGACTGTGGCTGTGACAAATTCCCAATGGAAGCACTGACCGCCGAAACACACTTGGACCCGCCGCTTTCGGAAAGTTCGAATGGCTGCGCCATTAGCCGCCACGAGGGAAAAGCCGTGGTCCCCAGCTTGCATATCGAGATTCGACGCAGGTAGGATGCTACACTGCGCCCCGGTGTCGCAAAGGAAATGTCGACCCGATAGGGAGTCGGTGATGAAAAGAAGTTTCCCCGAAGATCCGATGGCCATCGCAACCGCGGAGGGCCCATTAGACCTGGTCCTCCTTCGCCAGGAACACTGCAGGAGCTTTGTTTGTTTTCTGGGTGAAAAGCTGCAGGGAGAGCGGCATCGTCGTGTTTTTGCGCCAAAACGGGCGTGGTAGGAGCACCAGCCCGCTGCAAGAGGAGCTGGAGCCGCGTCTGTGGGGGATGGGTGTCTCATGGCAGCGCAGCACTGCTGGGTTACTGTGAAAATCTTATCTGCTTCGGCAGCAAGCTCTGCGCAGTCTGTGACCTCGGACCTGGCTAGGGCAGCCTACACCTGCTCCGGCAGTTGGCAGAGGAATAGCTCCCGGAAGAGGAAGCATTCTGGTTCGGCACCTAAGAGCGTGAGCATTTGGCTCATGAGCTCAGATGGTTTGGAGTCCCCGAGGCCGGGCATAGCGAGAAGCCGGCGAGTGCGTTCTGACTTCGAGAGCCTGAAGACTTGTAGCAACCGCGCCTTTAACGTATCATACTTGCGGTCAGTAGGAGGACTACCGAGGAGGCTGATGATCCGCGAGGCAGTGGCGCTATCGAGGGTGGAGACCACGTAGTAATAACGGGTCTGATCTGCGATGATGTTCCTGATGGCAAACTGGGCTTCAGCCTGGATAAACCACGCGGCTGGTTGTTGCTCCCAGAACTGTGGCAGTTTCAGAGTCACGGCGTTCGTTTCCATGCTGAAGATCTTCCGCGAAAACCGTTCGCGAAAGTCGGGGTCACCAATGTAGGAATGTGGGTTCCTAACTAAAAGACTGAGTTCTACTCAAGCGATCAAACAAAACGAACTTTAATGAAACAAACAGGTTTTAAACAAGAAACTGCAGGATAACATCGAATGTAGGTCTGCTCTCTTCGGAGGCTCCACGAGGACTGCCCCGGCAGTCTCGTGGCTGACGTCATGATGTCATCACGTTTTCCCGCCAGTGGGGAATCACGTGATGAACGGTGTGATGTCATCACGTTTTAGCCGCGCTGTTAAAGTAACCACGCTCTGTACAGTTAAACAGCATAAATAAAGATACAGACTCAGGCTGTAGCTAAAATGTTGTTAAAGGAATTATATACAAATGATCTGAGTCCTTTGGTGGCTCCGCCACAGAGTATTATTTAAATGATGATAGATTGGGAAATGCTGATGTACAAAGGGACCTGGGTGTCCTTGTACACCAGTCACTGAAAGCAAACATGCATGTGCAGCAAGCAGTTAGGAAGGCAAATGGTATGTTGGCCTTCATTGCAAGATGATTTGAGTACAGGAGCAAAGATGTCTTACTACAGTGATACAGGAAATAACAACAGAAAATGCTGGAAAAACTCAGCAGGCCAGGCAACATCCGTGGAGAGAAAATAGTCAACGTTTCGAGTCAAACTCTTTGTCAAGACTGGAAAGGCACAGGAAATGAAATAGATTGAAAGGCCAGGCTGGGAGAGAAGAAAAGAGAAATGAAGAGACATTAAGAGGTATTCAAAATGAGACGAGATGGTGATAGGACTAGTGGAGACAAAAGACGGCTCTAGATTAGGTGTGAAATGTGCTGACAGTTATACAGGGCCTTGGTGAGACCACACCTGGAGTACTGTGTGCAGTTTTGGTCTCCTTACCTAAGAAAGGATATACTTGCCACAGAGGGAGTGCAGTGAAGGTTCAACAGACTGATTTCTGGGATGGCAGGACTGTCGTATGAGGAGAGATTGGGTTGACTAGGCCTGTATTCACTAGAGTTTAGAAGAAGGCGAGGGGATCTCATTGAAACGTATAAAATTCTGACAGGGCTAGACAGACTGGATGCAGGGAGGATGTTTCCCCTGGCTGCGGGGTCTAGAACGAGGGGTCACAGTCTCAGGATACGGGGTAGGACATTTAGGACTGAGATGAGGAGAAATTTCTTCACTCAGAGAGTGGTGAACCCGTGGAATTCTCTACCACAGAAGGCTGTGGATATCAAGTCACTGAATATATTTAAGAAGCAGATAGATAGATTTCAAGACATAAAAGGCATCAAGGGTTATGGGGAGACAGCAGGAATATGATATTGAGATAGAGGATCAGCCATGATCATACTGAATGGCAGAGCAGGTTCGAAGGGCCGAATGGACTACTCCTGCTCCTATTTTTCTATGTTTCTGTGTTTCTATCCTTTGTTATCCCACTGACATTTTTGTTGAGCAGATGGTGCAGAATGCAGCATATGTCTCATCGTGCGCACTGATATCAGTAAAATGCCTGAACTGTATTAATCCATTTGGCTATATTCTCAATTGAAACCACACAATGGAAAACATATTTATAATGATTTTTAATTTTACTTTATGTTGAAAAATAATTACATATATTTTCCAAATTATTGATTGACTCAGAATTTCCTGGAACTTTTTGGCATAACATTGACACACGATGGGCAGGATTTTCATTGCGCCGTGGAGGCGGGATTGGAGGCGTGTGGGGGGTTAAAATCACAAAAACTGGCGTGCGGGAACCCCCACCCCGTCTGGTTCCCGACTCCGAGCAATTTTAACTCAGTCGTGTCTGATGGTCCCGACTCTGTCCCGCATCAACAGGCGGGACTGGTCATTAAGGCCCTTAACAACCACTAAATGGCCTCTATTTTAAAAGGCACTTGTGATTTTAACCCTTTTCCCACGTGAAACACACCTGATGGGAAACACAATGGTGAAACCTGGCGGGAGCACTATTGGATTGCTGACTATCAACTGCAGGTCAACCATTAAAGAGGAGATTTGCTCAGCCATCATTTGCAGGTGGCAGGACCTAGTGGTCTCAGGTCTGGGGCAATTTTTAGAAGGCTTAGCCACACCCTTGGAAGGTTAGAGCCTGACACCTATCTCCAGTGTGACCTGGGAAATCCCTCTCGCCACCTTCACTCAGCACTTCTTCAACTGAGGCATATACCAGAAGCATGGGAGCCATTTATTTTCTTCCAATCTGGGCATTAGAGGAGCTCGAGCACCAGCCGTGGCACCAGCAGAACCAGGAACAACAGCAGCACCAACAACAGCAGCAGCAGCAGGAGTGCCAGGCTGCTGCTCACCCACCTGAAGCTGCAGAGGCCAGAAGGGGCCAGCGCCTGGAAGCCCGTCGGCGCAGGAGATATCCCCCAAACAGGGTCTACAGACGCAGGGTCAGTTATCTCAACATGTCTGAGCAGCAGTGCCAAATGCGGCTCCAACTTTCGCGAGAGGTAATGACTGACATCTGCGCAATGCTACAGCAAGACCTGCTACCCAGAGGACCAGGTGGACAAGCATTACCAGTGGCCGTCAAAGTCACCACCGCACTCAACTTTTTTGCCTCAGGCTCATTCCAGGGATCAGCAGCAGACATCAGTGGCATCTCCCAGGTGGCCGCACACACTTGCATAATGCAGGTAACCGATGCCCTCTTTGCCCTCATGCACAATCACATCCATTTCACCAAGGATCGAGCAAGTGTCACGGCGCGAGCGGTTGGATTAGCTCATCTGGCAAGCTTTCCAAGGGTGCAGGGCGTCATTGACTGCACACATGTGGCCCTTTCGCAATCCAGATTTTTTTGTCAACCGCAAGGGCTTCCACTCCCTTAACGTTCAGCTGGTGTGTGATCACAAGAAGGAAATTTTGCATGTTTGTGCCAAGTACCCTAGCAGTTGCCATGACTCCTTCATACTGCGCCAGTGTGCCTCCGCTATTCAATCCACCAGACCAACTTAACGGATGGCTACTTGGAGACAAGGGCTATCCCCTGAGGATGTGGCTAATGATGCCGTTGAGGAGACCATCCAATGAAGCTGAGGAGAGCTACAACTCCAGCCACATGTACACCAGAGCCATAATCGAGCAAACCATCGGTATGCTGAAGATGCGCTTCAGATGCTTGGATAGATCAGGTGGAGCCCTGCAGTATTCAGCAGCCAGGGTCTCCAGAATCGTCGTGGTTTGCTGTGCACTTCACAACATGGCACAGCGTCGTGGCTTGCAGATTCCTGAGGACCAAGTGGCTCCTCACATATCCTCCTCAGATGAGGAGGAGGTGGAGGAGAGCGAAAACGAACATCCTGCAGAGGCCCATCAACCAGCGGCAGCATTACGCGAGAACATTGCTGCCCGGGATGCAAGGAACGCACTCATCCTGGCCAGATTTGCTAGTCAATCAAACACTTTTGCCTTGCAGCTTCTTACCAGAGCATTGACAATAGCCAGGAACCACAGGATTCCTAGCACTCTGACCACCATACTGACAGTTGCAAGTATTCCTAAGCCCTCAATGTGGAAGTCCCAATAGCAAAATGACAGACGCAACAACTGAAACATTTGCCATCAGAATTTTTATGGACAATAATGAAGTGATGGCATTTTTACAGTAAACACAAAATTGCACCCAAGTGACTACCCTTGTGACTATTTGTGCAGAAGTTTCCTCTTACGCGTGCTCCTACATGGTGCCTCCCCTTTGGCTCCAGCAGATGTGGAGGCCCCTTGCTCACTTTGCTGCTGCTCCTGTCTCGACACCTTTGTTGGGCGTCCTCTGGGGTTGTGAGCCTGTGAGGGCTCGTCAACAGTCTGCTGCTCCTGCGGCTGTGCAGGGGTTGAGATGCCTATGTTGACTCCGGTGAGGCTCTGACCGAGGGCTCTGCAGTGGCATGGAAGTGTGAGCACTTGGAGAGGAGCCCCCACTTCCTTGAGGTCTGCCACCAACCTCCTTCTCATGGGTCAGGTCCCCCTCAGCGCCTGCAAGTGGCTGGAGAGCACCTTGCTGCACATCAGGGGGCCATGGGGACCCGTATCTGCAATGGCAGTCCTACTCAGAAGGGCTTCCATGAAGGTCTGGTTTCTCTGTTCAACAGATGCCCATCGCTCCTCAAGAGATGTCATTCTATTCTGAACAATGACCATGTTTTCCATACCCTGGCGACTAAGCTCCTCCATGGCCGTAGCCATCCTCTCCTCTACCGTAGCCATCCTCTCCTCTACGGTAGCCATCCTGTCCACGGAGGTAGCCATCCTTTCCGTGGTGATGCGTTCATGTGCCAATGACTCCACAAAGGCTCTGGTCATGTTCGCTATGGACGCCTCCATTCGCTCCACACTCGCAGCGACCCTAGAGACAAACCCTGCCAGAGACTCCTGCATCTGTGCCTGGAGTTCCATCACCGCTGATCTCATAGATGGACCCAAAGGCAGAGGGTCGACATGCTGCTGAGCCGAGCTGGCAGAGAGGTTGTTCAGCAGTAATCATGACTTAGTATGCCGTTAAAAACTCAGTTACACCTCATTTAGTAAGGCTTAACTTTTTCATGGGTTTTTACAGTGAGCATTGTGCATAAAAAGTTGAAGTTCACGTCAAATCAATGATTTCTAATTGATTCCATCTGCGAAAACTGCAACAGCACACCTATGGAGAAGCAGGGTATTACTGACAGCAACTTCTGGATTTCCGTGTTTAACTGCGCATGTGCAGATGCCAGAAGTTGCTGTCAGTTTTACACAGTAACGACGGCGAGCACTGACAGTTTCACCGTCATTACAACTGCAAGTTCTGGGCCATTAGGACTGGTATTCTGAAACAACAAGATTAAATGGGCTGAAGGATCTTCTGCAACCGAAACTGACATGGTATTGTGACCCAGTGAGCTTATGATATAACTCCCTCCACCCTCAGCTTCTCTAGTCGAATCACATAACTTAAGTCCTGCTTCCCTGCTACCATTCTAGTAAATCTCCCTTGCACCCTCTCTAAGGCTTCCTAAAGTGTGGTGCCCAGAATTGGATACAATACTCCAGCTCGGGCCTAACCAGTGATTTATAACGGTTTAGCGTATCTTCCTTGCTTTTGTACTCTATGCCTCTATTTATAAAGCCAAGGCTGCTTTTTTAACAGCCATCTCAACTTGTCCTGCCACCTTCATACATACACCCCCACTCGCTCTGTTCCTGCACCCCATTTAAAATTGTACCATTTAGTTTATGTTGCATCTCCTCATTCTTCCTACCAAAATGCATCACTTCAATTTCTCTGCGTTAACTTGTATCTGCCATGTGTCTACTCAATTCACTAGTCTGCCTAAGTCCTCCTGAAGTCTGTTACTATCCTCCTCACTGTTTACTACATTTCTGAGTTTTGTGTTGACTGAAAACTTTGAAATTATGCCCTGTATACCCAAGTCCAGGTCATAGAATCATAGAAACTTACAGCACAGAAGGAGGCCATTCGGCCCATTGTGCCTGTGCTGGCTCTTTGGAAGAGTAGTCATGCCTAGTCTCCACCACCCCCCCCCTGCTTTTTGTCTGTAACCCTGTAAGTTCCTCATCCTCAAGTACCTGTCCAACTCCCTTTTAAAATGATTTATGGAATCCGCTCCCACCACCTTATCAGGTAGAGCGTTCCAGAATCCAACAACTCTCTGAGTGAAAAAAATTCTCCTCATTTCCCCTCTAGATCTTTTGCCATAATTTTAAATCTATGACCTCTGGTTATTGACCCACTCGCCAGAGCAAATAGTTGTCCTCCGTCTACTCTATCAAAACCTCTCATCATCTCGAAAACCTCAATTAGGTCACTTCTTAACCTTCCCTGTTCCAAGGAGAACAGTCCTAACTTTTCCAACCTCTTCTCATAACCGAAGTCCATCATCCCTGTTAACATCCTGGTAAACCTCCTCTCTACCCTTTCTAAGGCTTTTACATCTTTCCTGAAGTGTGTTGCCCAGAATTGTTCACAATACTCCAGCTGAGGCCCAACCAGTGATTTCTTAAGTTCTAGCATGATCTCTTTGCTTTTATATTCTATGCCCATATGCTTTTTTAACCACCTTATCAACTTGCCCTGCCACCAAGATCTCTCTGCTCATCTACACTTTTCAAAATCATGCCATTTTTAGTATACTGTCTTTCCATATTAGTCCTCCCAAAGTGCATCACTTGACACTTCTTCGCATTGAACTCCATTGGCCATGCTTCACAGAAATCACAGAAATCACAGAAACCCCACAGTGCAGTTAGAGGCCATTTCGGCCCATCGAGCCTGCACCGACACATATCCCACCCGATCCCTGTAACCCCTACACCAACACATATCCCACCCTATCCCCGTAACCCCACGTATTTAATCCCCCTAACACTAAGGGTCAATTTATCATAGCCAATCAACCTAACCCGCACATCTGTCCATTTAACTATCCTCTCTGTGTTATCCTGAAGTCTACAACTATCCTCATTACTATCCACTAAGTTGCCAAGTTTTGTATCATCTGAAAACATTATAATGCTGCTCCCTACACTCGAGTCTAGGTCGTTTATAAATTTGAAACGAGTAATGGAGTTTTGGTCGCCTTATCTGAGGAAGGATGTTCTTGCCATGGAGGGAGTGCAGCGAAGATTTGCCAGACTGATACCTGGGATGGCAGGGATGACATATGAGGAGAGATTGTGTCGATTAGGCTTACATTCGCTAGAGTTTAGAAGAATGAGAGGGGATCTCATTGAAACTTATAAAATTCTAACAGGACTAGACAGACTAGATGCAGGAAGGATGTTCCCGATGGCGGGGGAGTCCAGAACCAGTGGGTCACAGTCTAAGGATAAGGGGTAAGCCATTTAGGACTGAGATGAGGAGGAATTTCCTCACCCAGAGAGTGGTGAACCTGTGGAATTCTCTACCACAGAAGGCAGTGGAGGCCAACTTATTAAATATATTCAAGAAGGAGTTAGATATATTTCTTAAGGCTAAAGGGATCAAGGGATATGGGGAGAAAGCAGGGACAAGGTACTGAATTTGGATGATCAGCCATGATCTCATTAAATGGCGGAGCAGGCTCGAGGGGCTGAATGGCCGACTCCTGCTCCTATCTTCTATGTTTCTATGTTTCTATGGCTCAAAACTCACCGTTGGGGAACACTGCTACCAATCACCTCCCAGTCCGAAAAATATCCACCACCACCCTCTGCTTCCTGTAACTAAGCTAATTATATATCCATACCATCACTTTCCCCTTAGTTCCATGGACTTCCATATTCTTAACAAGTCTCCTGTGTGGCACTTTGCTGAATCCCTTCTGAAAGTCCATATATACAACATCTCCTGCAGTAACTTGATAAACCCCATCAAAGAATTCTATCAAGTTAGTCAGACACAATTTGCCGTTATCAAATCCATGCTGGTTGTCATTTATTAACCTATATTTTTCCAAGTGACAATTAAATTTCTAATGCCTTTCTATTTTCTTATTTATCCTTCAATATTCATTTTAATGTTTCTTCTATCTGCCTTGAGGTAGGACTTCTTTACCCCTCTCTAAGCTTCCCATTTTACACTGCTTTTCTCCACACTGTTTAGTAGTTTCCACTATACTGCCATAGGCTCAGAAACTAAAATATCTGAAATTAGTTTTAAACCAAATATACTTAAGTGTCAAACTCCAGCTTAGACCAAACTCTTTCCTTCTCAATCTACTGACCTTTTGCAACTAAATGAATATTCTTTGGAAAAGCAATGTGTAATCTCTATACATTGCACATCTTACAAAAGATATATTTGTCATTCTATTTAATTTAATAATTTAGGGGTCTGTCTATCCATTGTGTTCTGCCCTGGGGCAGGTCCTAACTCAAGGTAGATGAGATTCTTGAGCTATTTACCAGTGAAGAGTACCTAGGGTGGTTCATTTAGGGGTACATACTAAATTTACTCATTCATATGCATGCTAGTTTTACCATGTCCCTTGCATTTAAGTTTTGTCAACTTAAAAAATATTTTTGATATTTTATTATTTTCTCACCTTCTCTTTACTCCATGCCATACATCACCCATGTCAAAAGAGCAGCAAGGTTCTAGGCCTCTGCCAAGGCCATTTTTATAAGCAACTGCTAGGAGGTTGACAGTTTCAGACCAGGATGATTTTTCATTCAATCTTCTTTCCCTTCCTCTACTCAGGGGCTCCTAACAATAGCATAGCTGAGTCCAGGAACTCATCCAATTGGAATTCCAGGTACTAAGCCATGTCCTGCCACTTCATTACACAGCTCAATGGAGCTCTGCTATGCCTCTTCTGTTATAATTTGAAAAGTATGGATTTCTTGAGTCATCCTCACTTTAACCACCTTGATATCAATGAAGCTAAGAGAATGTTGAGCTACATATCTAAAACAGTAGAATACAAGTCAGATGAATTCAGTGCTCTGGTCAGAACACACATTGAGCACTGTGTCCTGTTATGGTCACCAAGAAATAAGAGACATTCAAGCACTGGAGGTTGTGCAGTGAAGAGCCATGAAGTTACTCTGTAGTGTGTCAAGGGCTTGAGTAATGAGGAAAACCTGTTAGTCTAACATCTGTTGTGGGGAAGTTATTGGAATCTATAAGTAAGAGTGACTGCGTAATTAGAGGAATTTGAGCTGATTAGAGAGAGCCAACATGGATTTGTAACGGGTAGGCAATGTCTAAAAAAACGAATTGAATTTTTTAAGGAAATAACTAAACGAGTAGACAGGGGAATGTCAATGGATGTAGTTTATATGGACATCCAGAAGGCATTCGATAAAGTTCCACGTAACAGACTGTTAGCTCAAATTAAAGCTCATGGAATTGAAGGCAAATTATTGACCTGGTTAGGAGACTGGTTAGATGGTAGAAGACAGAAAGTAGGGATAATGGGTATGTACTCAAATTGGAAGGAAGTGACTAGTGATGTCCCACAAGAATCTGTGTTGGGGCCTCAACAATTCAGTATATTTATTAATTACTTAGATAACACAATAAAGAGCCATATATCCAAGTTTGCCGAAGACACAAAGATTGGTGGCATAGTAAGTAGTGTAGATGGGAGCATAAAATTACAAAGAGACATTGATAGATTAAGTAAGTGGGCAAAACTGTGGCAGATGGATTTCAATGCAGGTAAGTGTGAAGTCATCCATTTTGGATCAAAAAGCTGAAAAGCTAGGAACAGTGGAGGTCCAAATAGATTTAGGGGTCTATGTACACAGATTACTAAAATGTAGTAGTCAGATACAAAATATAATTTAAAAAGCTAATGGAATGTTAGTCTTTATAACTAGAGGGCTAGAATATAAAGGGGAGGAAGTTTTGCTGCAACTATACAAAGCCCTGGTTAGATCACATCTGGAGTACTGTGTACAGATTTGGGCACAGCACCTTAGAAGGAATATATTGGCCTTAGAAGGAGTACAGTGAAAATCCTGAATCATTTAAGAAACAACTGGATGCAGCAATGTGGCGAGTGTAGGATTGTTCTGGATGGATGAATTATGATGGGCCAAATGGCCTTTCTCATCTGTAACTATCTTGTGATCTTGCGATGAAGGAGCTTATTTAGTTATATGATGATAGAAAATGAATTTAGTGCTATCTGCCCTGTAGGTGGCAGTGTATAACTGGTGCTAGAAAATATGGAAACTTTATTTAGGCTTTTTGTATGGGTTCCCACTTGTAACTGTGAAACTGCTAAACTAGAATTCTGGTTAGGGCCAGTGATCTGCCTACTCAGATCCACTCAGAAACCTGAATTTTCACAGCCTCTGGGAATATTCATGCAAAATTGTAATTCTCAGGCAGAAAATCACACTACAGTATATGCAATAAGTGTAGGTATTTGTGGGATTTGCCGTGGGATGTCCTGGTGCAGCAAATCTCTTGCCCGAACTTTGGCTCCATGTTGTATGATTCCATTTTTCTCAGTTAGTTTTCTAGCATTAAGTTTATAAAGATAGGATTAGTCATTTGCCTAAAACATAGTTAATTTTGAACCTTCCGTGCAGTCTCTTGGATCCTTTAGAACAGGGTTTCTCAACCTTTTTGCTTCTGAGGCCCCCCTCCCGTGTTGTAAAAATTCCACAGACTCCCTGTAGCACAACACAAGTATTTTTTCTGTATAATAATTAGTTATACAATTAAACATACATATTTATTATTATTTTTGTTTTACTTACTTAATGTGACTAATTAGGAAGAGAAATTCCAATCATATATTAACCCCACCCTCTTTAATCGATAACTGGAAATTAGATGCAATTTTATTTTTCCACTACCGTCAAGCCAGAGACAAACTAACACAGGATATGACCTTAATCAGGCCCTAAACCCCAACATTACTGGCACCCACCAGAGTGAGTGGGTGCAAAGAGGAAACTCTCTGGTGACTCTATTGTTACTGCTGGTTATTTATTATTCGCTGGCTGCTGCTCCTCACCAAACGAATTGAGGAAATCTCCTATCTTTTTCATGCTGCTGGTGATAACCTCAATGTACTCCCTGTTGGCCCAGTCCTAGTGTATCTCACTCTACCCCGCCATATCTGAAGCACAACAATGTCCCCCGATCCAACCCCATCGTTAATCGCTGCGCTGACTGGTTTTGCATTGCCCGTCCAAAGCGCCAAATAAACCAAACAACCAGCTTGGCCACATCTAACCCAGAAGTGCGAGTTAGGCAAAGATTACTGGTCAGGAGGGCAGCGGATTGAAATGATGGTTGAAACAAGAGTTTCTATTGGTTAAACGTGAAGGAGGGCTCAGACTTTGGAGTAAAAGAACAATCTGATTGGTTAATTGATTGACAAGAGTTTACATCTGGATTTTGATTGGTTTCATTGAAGAAGCACCAAGAAATATGATTGCTTTAACTTGGGTTAATGCTATTTTGGTGGACCCCTTGAAATCTTCTTGCGGATCCCTAGTGGACCCAGACCGCCGGTTGAGAACCCCTGCTTTAGACTCACCAAGTCCCGTTCACCCATCACCCCTGTGCTCGCTGACCTCCATTGACTCCCAGTTAAGCAACACCTCGATTTTAAAATTCTCATCCTTGTTTTCAGATCCCTCCATGGCCTCACCCCTCCCTATCACTGTAATCTTCTCCAGCCCCACAACCCTCCTAGATAGCTGCGCTCCTCTAATTCTAGCCTCTTGAGAATCCCCGATTTTAATTGCTCCACCATTGGTGGTCGTGCCTTCAGCTGCCAAGGCCCTAAGCTCTGGAATTCCCTCCATAAACCTCTCTGCCTCTCTACCTTTCTTTTCTCCTTTAAGACACTCCTTAACATCTAAGTGTTTGACCAAGCTTTTGCTCATCTGCCCTAATATCTCCTTATATGGCTTGGTGTCAAATTTTGTTTTATAACGCTCCTACGAAGTGCCTTGGGACGTTTTTCTACATTAAAGGTGCTATATAAATACAAGTATTGTTGTTGTTGTTGTTGAAATTGCAACTTATAGGTTGTTAATAAAATTATTATATTTTCCAGAATCTGTTCATGTGCTACTGGGAATGTTAGAGCATGGAGGAGTGGAAAAGTCTGTGCCATAATTATTCACACTTAGTAATCTGTTATTTCCTTCCTTCCTTCTTTCTTTCCTTCCTTCCTTCCTTCCTTCCTTCTTCCCTCCCTCCCTCCCTCCCTTCCTTCCTTCCTTCCTTCCTTCCCCTGCATTTTGTGCTGATTTAGACTGCTAGAAGGATCATCTAAGGATCTGAAGATTCAAGGCAATGAATTCTCCAGAATGACTTTATTATAATCAGAATTTGAAATTAAATCCCTTTTGATCTGGATGCAGAGAGAAATTGCAATAAACCAGTAGCCAAGATTGGTGCTGTTGTAACTGTGCTCTCCCTGTAATCTGCCTGGTTCCTTATTGTCTTCCATCTGCTAATTCTACATCACTGTTCTTACCTTACTCATGGTTGAACTGTCACCGATAACTGTGCTAACTGTAAATCTAAAAACAATCTTGACTGTATTTCTGCCTGTCTCCCATGCTACCCTAAAATGACTAAATCAGAGCTACAAGATCTGATACATTTGGGTAGTTTTTGTCCAGGTGACCAGAAGTAGAACATTGGTACCAATTGTCTTTGCTGGTCCAATGAAGGGTTTTAACCATTTGAAGCCTTGCCAATAAACCACATTATTTTGTTCTAAAATATTATGTACTTGGCTGATTCCTCAAGCCAACAATGTTCCCCAAAAATCATTTACTTTTTCACATCTCATAAGCATTCCACATTCCTCTCATCCTATATGCTGGTGGTGGTACGTGTGTGAGAGCAAAATTACAGAGGAGGATTAAAATCTGGACAGGATTGCTCTAGTAATTAGGGTTGAACTCATTTGCTGTTTTCTGTTTGAATGGTAAAACAGTTGATTTGAACGATAATCTCACACAAGGCTGAGCTGCCAATCTCAGTCATAACATTGTGCGGAAGCACCAAGCATATGTTAATCAGGAGCCGAACAACAGTTTTAGGACAATGGCTTTGGCCCTCCCAATGTTTAGCTGGAGGAAATTACAGCTCATCAAGACTAGATGTCAGACAAGCAGCCTGACAGCACAGAGGCAAAGGATGGTTTGAAAGAGTTGTTGGAGAGGTAGTGCTGGATGTCATCATCAGTGTATATATGGAAACTGACCCCATTCCTGTGGATGATTTTGCCAAGGAGCAGCATGTAGATGAGGGAGGATAAATGGCCAAGGATGGATCCTAGGTGGATTCTGAGGTGACAGTGTGGGGTGGGAAGAGAAGCTAGCAACACTAATAACCAATCAAAATAAATGTGATTTTCTATGAAGGATTGGACTTTAAGTGAAAAAGTGTGGCAAACATATGTTTCATCATGTTTCTTTATTCATTTTAAATGAATTTAGATTCATATTGACTAAAAGCCCAGTTTACTACACATTCCACTACAAATGCCACTCAACTAGCAACATATATAGTAAACTTTTCAGAATGGTGTTATTTGCAACATACTAGGAATTGTTAAATTGCCCACTGTTACTACTTGAATTTTCTCCCGATACTTTCTACTCATATGCAATGCAGAAGTCAGTTTCTAGGCGAGCCCATGCTCCCTATCTCCCTATGATAAGATACTTGATGATGCTATGCCCAAATTATCTGGAACGCAGCATACCCAGGATAAACAAACAACCTTGTTTAGTTTGTAATTCCTAATTTCTCTGAAACTGGCAGGAAAAACATGCTGACAGAACATAGGATTCAGGCTACAAACAGCTAATTTAGTGTTTATTAAAGAGGCAATAAATGATACAGAAGTAAAATGGATCAATCAGCACAATGAGTACAGTAACACAATATTTTTGATTGCTCACCAGTATTTTAAAATTGTTCTAAAAGAACAGAAGTCCTGGATCCCTCGTCATTCTCTGCAGTAACTAGGGCCATGTCTCTGTGATGGAAAGCTTTCACGGAAGAAAGACACTTCAAAGATTCCCTATAACCTCCAGCCTATATAGCAGTACAGCGAGAAGGGAGCTGATGGACATAGGATAGCAGTTCCAGTTATGTCTCTCTCTCCTTTGATCCAGCCAGGGACAAAAGAGGTAGACTCTCATCATTCACAATTAATCAAAGATGACCCTGCGAAATATTTCTTGCAGTGACAGACCCATCAATCAAGTCAGGCTTCAAAGTACTAAGGCAGCCTAGTACTGACTCAAGCAATTCATCCACCTTCAGGACTAAACAGAATGGCAAGTTTGGTAAACAATGCTAACAATGGTCAGAAGAATTTCCTGAAGTTGATTGGAAAACATTTGAGTGAGAATTTTGTCAACTACATTTAGGAAAGTAATAAGAAACCTCTTCACACAGAGGGTTGTGAGGCTGTGGAACTCACTTCCAGGGTTAGTGGCTGAGGCAGAAACGATGGCCAAGAATTTCCTTGGCGCCACTCCGCTCTGTAACTTCACCTCAAGTGCAGCGGAAACCCCACTTTCGCATGTAAATATGTTTCCGCCACACTTCCAGCAGTGTTACAGTAGTGGAATGGGAGCATCTCTGAGGAAATTCCCAGCCTAAGTCAACATTCAATATTAGATTGGATAGGTGGATGAAGGGAAAGGGGTTGAAGGGATATGGGAAGAGGGTAGGTGAATGTGATTACACCAGATTCTGTCTCCAGATTCACCAGAATGGTACTGGGGCTGAAAGGGCTAAATTATGAGGACAGGTTACATAGTCTAGGCTTGTATTCCCTTGGATATGGAAGATTGAGGGGTGATCTAATTGAAGTGTTTACGATGATCAAAGGGTCTGACAGTGTAGATAAAGAGAAACTATTTCCTCTGGTGGGGGAGTCCAGAACAAGGGGGCACAACCTTAAAATTAGAGTTAGGCCGTTCAGGGGTGATATCAGAAAGCACTTCTTCACACATAGGGTAGTAGAAATCTGGAACTCTCTCCCCCAAAAAGGTGTTGAGGCTCGGTCAACTGAAAATTTCAAAACTGAGACTGATAGATTTTTTTTTAGGCCAGGATATTAAGGGTTATGGAACCTGTAGTGTATGTACCTTTAAGAGCCCCTATGTACTGTAATACCGGTAGTGACCATTCGGGTATATAAGCCTGTATAGCGTCTTGTATCTTTTAGTTCACCTCCAGACTTTGTTCAGTAAACACCTGTTAAACCAACTCCTGCATTCCGTGTCTCCATTAACACACGGATACAACAGAACCATGGTGGGTAGATGGAGTTGAGATACAGATCAGCGATGATCTAATTGAGTGGTGGTACAGACTCAATGGGCTGAATAGCCTATTCCTGTTCCTATATTTCTATTAGGACTCTTTGCTCATGGGTACATGCTGACATGGACTAGTTGACCCGAATGGTCTGTTTCCATGTTGCAACTTCTATGTATTTCTATGCAGTTGCCGATTTAACAAGGCATATATATTTCTATATATTGGAGATCTCACTGCACAATAATATTGTGACACTGTAGGAGTCTACGTACTCCTAGCAAAAAATACTGAACTCGGAGAGGTTCAACAGAAAATGTTTAATTGTTGAGGCTGCATGCTGAACACAAAATGGAGTCAGACACTACACAAAGTACGACTGCCTTTCATCAGTGCACAGCTTCGACTCCTCCTCCCCCGCTCTGGGCTTAACTATGTTGCAGATCGAGTTTCTTAAAGGTGTGATCCTTCTTAAAGGCATGACGCCTGATTTATAGTCCACAGACCGGAAAGCGGATTGTGTCCTTTCTGTGATCGGTACGCCACACAGCTCCCCCCAGAATCTGCTAGTAGGGAGTGTACGAACTGGCGTGGCAGCTTGATGGCACGGCCGGAACGGCTCTTGGCGGTTGGTGTCGGGAGCGGGGCGGTCGGACGCGTCGGGCTCTTAGGCGGTCTGTCCCGCGGTGGGGGTTGGCCCACTTGAACGGGTTCGTCGGGCTCTAGGTGCGCCAGCTTGAGCCGGTCGACCGACACCTTGTCAGTTCTGCCGCCCACTTTGAGGAAGAAGAACTTGTTCCCCGTCTGGAGTACCTTGTAGGGTCCGTCGTATGGGGGCCGTAGAGGTCCTCGGTGGGCGTCATGGCGCACGAAAACAAATTTGGCCATGTGCAGGCTAGGTGGTACGCGGGTTGCTGGTTCACCGTGCCGGCCGGTGGGTACCGGAGCAAACTGTTGTGCTCGGTTGGCGAAAGCGCGGCGTTGCTGGTCAGCCGACCAGGGGGTCGTGGCGGTGGGCAGGAACTCTCCGGGTACGTGCAGCGGCTGGCCGTACACGAGTTCCGCCGCCGAGGCTTGCAGGTCTTACATAGATACATAGATACATAGAAGATAGGAGCAGGAGTAGGCCATTCGGCCCTTCGTGCCTGCTCCGCCATTTAATGAGATCATGGCTGATCCTTTAATTCAGTATCCCGTCCCCGCCTTCTCTCCGTAACCCTTAACCCCTTTTGCCCGTAGAAATATATCTAATTCCCTCTTAAATATATTTAATGAGCTGGCGTACACTGCCCTCTGTGGCAATGAGTTCCACAGGTTCACCACTCTCTGAGTGAAGAAATTCCCCCTCATCTCTGTCCTAAATGGTTTAGCCCTTATCCTTAAATTATGTCCTCTAGTTCTGTTTTCACCCGCCAAGGGAAACATTCCTTCTGCATCCAGTCTGTCTAGACCTGTCAGAATTTTATACACTTCTATGAGGTCCCCTCTCAATCTTCTAAACTCCAGTGTGTACATCCCTAAACTACATAGTCTCTCCTCATAGGTCATTCCCGCCATTCCTGGTATCAGCCTGGTGAATCGCCGCTGCACCCCCTCCATGGCAAGAACATCCTTCCTCAGATGAGGCGACCAAAACTGTACACAGTACTCGAGGTGTGGTCTCACCAGTGCCCTGTACAGCTGCAGCAAGGTATCCCTGTTCCTGTATTCTAACCCTTTTGCTATGAAGGCCAGCATACCGTTTGCCTTCTTGACCGCCTGTTGCACCTGCATGCTCGCCTTCAGTGACTGGTGTACAAGAACACCCAGGTCTCTCTGTACTTCCCCCTCTCCCAATCTATTGCCATTTAAATAATAATTTGCCCTCCCGTTCCTGCACCCAAGGTGGATAACTTCGCACTTGTCCACATTATAGTGCATCTGCCATTTATCCGCCCAATCGCCCAGTCTGTCCAAATCGCTCTGGAGCTTCCTGGTCTCTTCCTCTGAGCCCACCCCACCTCCTAGTTTAGTGTCGTCTGCAAATTTGGAAATGCTGCATCCGACTCCCTGATCCAGGTCATTAATGTAAATTGTGAACAGCTGGGGGCCCAGGACAGATCCCTGTGGTACCCCACTTGTTACTGCCTGCCATTCAGAAAATGAGCCGTTTATTCCAACTCTCTGTTTTCTATCTGACAGCCAGTTCCCTATCCACGCCAAAACTTTCCCCTTTATCCCATGAGCCTCAATTTTCCATGCTAATCTTTTATGTGGGACCTTATCGAAGGCCTTTTGGAAGTCCAGGTACACCACATCTACTGGCTCTCCCCCATCTATTCTACCAGTTACTCCCTCAAAAAATTCCAATAGATTAGTCAAGCACGATTTACCCTTTGTAAATCCATGTTGACTCTGTCCTATCCTGTCCCCATTTGCTAAGTGCTCCGCTATTTCATCCTTAATGATGGACTCCAGCATTTTGCCCACAACTGATGTAAGGCTTACAGGTCTGTAATTACCTGCTTTTTCCCTACCCCCCTTTTTGAATAGTGGGGTAACGTTAGCTACCCTCCAATCCATCGGCACTGTTCCCGAGTCTAATGAATTCTGAAAAATCATCCTTAGTGCATCCGCTATCTCTAGGGCCACCTCCTTCAGTACCCTAGGATGCATGTTATCAGGCCCTGGGGATTTGTCCACCTTCAATCCCTTTAGCTTCCTTAACACCATATCCTTAGAGATATTGATTTGCGTCAGTTCCTCCTTTGCCAATGTCCCTATTTTTCCCGATATCCCAGGGAGGTTTTTTGTGTCTTCCTTCGTAAAGACTGACCCAAAGTATGCATTTAGTTGATCTGCCATTTCCTTATTTCCCATTATATATTCCCCCGTATCTGACTGCAATGGACCAACTTTGGTTTTCACCAGTCTTTTCCTTTTGATATATTTATAAAAGCTTTTGGAGTTAGTTTTTATATTTTCCGCCAGCTTGTTTTCGTAAGCTATTTTGCCCCTCTTGATCATGCCCTTTGCCCTCCTTTGCTCTATCTTAAACTGTTCCCAATCTTCCGCTCTGGCGCTTTTTTTGGCTATTTTATACGCCCTATCTTTGGATTTTATGCTGTCTCTAATTTCCCCTGTTATCCACGGTTGAGTCACCTTTTTAGATTTCCTTTTATGCCAGATTGGTATAAACAATTTTTGCAATTTTGTCATTCTATCTTTAAATGTTTGCCATTGTTTATCTACCTCCAGTCCTCTCAGGAACGTTGTCCAATCAGACCTACTCAGTTCCCGTCTCATGGCATCATAATTCCCCTTGTTTAAATTCAGGACCTTAGTCTCTGAGTCAATTTCTTCGCTCTCCATTTCGAGTGAGAAATCGATCATGTTATGATCGCTCTGACCCAAGGGTCCCCGTACAACAAGATTACTGATTAGTCCCTTCTCATTGCACAGTACCCAGTCCAATATAGCCTGTTCCCGAGTTGGTTCCTCGACATATTGATCCAGATAACCATCCCTTAAACACTCAAGGAATTCCTCCTCCTCATTATTTTTACTGATTAGGCTAGTCCAATCTATATGTAAGTTAAAGTCACCTATGATGACAGCTGTGCTCTTATTGCACGCTTCTCTAATTTCCCTCGTGATGCCCTCCCTAACCTCTATTTTACTATTTGGAGGCCTATATACCACTCCTATTAATGTTTTTCGCCCCTCGCTATTTCTTAGCTCCACCCATATAGATTCTGTATTAACTGAGTTAATATCCTTCCTTTCAATTGCATTTATCCCCTCTTTTACTAGCAATGCTACCCCTCCTCCCTTTCTTTTTTGTCGATCCTTCCTAAATACTGAATACCCCTGTATGTTAAGCTCCCAGCCCTGCTCACCCTGCAACCATGTTTCCGTAATCCCAATTAGATCATAATTATTAACCTCTATTTCCACAGCTAATTCATCTACCTTGTTCCTGATGCTTCTCGCATTAAGGTATAAAACCCTCAGGCTTTTTTTATGCTCACATTTTTTATGAATTAGTTTGGCCCTTTGTTTTTTGTTCCTCACCCTTTTACCATTTATTTCTGTCTGCCTTTCACTTTCCTCTATTTCACTACATAGGTTTCTAGCCCCCTGCCATACTAGTTTAAATGCTCCCGAACTACGTGGAGCGTAGGCCGAGTAGCACCCACGGGAGGCGGTCGATCCAAGCCTCGTCCTCGAGGCTGGCGCGGAGGGACGCCTTCATGGACCTGTGGAATCGCTCGCACAGTCCGTTGGCTTGGGGGTGGTAAGCCGTGGTGCGGTGAACGGCCACCCCGAGGTTTCGGGTGATGGCGGCCCACAGATCAGAGGTGAACTGCGGGCCTCTATCCAACGGCATGTCGGAGGGGACGCCGAACCGAGCGACCCAGGTACCGATGAATGCTCTCGCGATGTCGGCGGTGGTGGTGGACGTCAGTGGAATGGCCTCGGGCCAGCGGGTGGTACAGTCCACGATTGTCAGCAGGTGCGTGTGACCTTGTGATGGCGGCAGGGGGCCGACGAGGTCGATGTGGACGTGGTCAAACCTTCTTTCTGGCACGGTGAACTCCTCGAGTGGGGCTTTGACGCGCTGGTGGATTTTGGCACGCTGGCAAGCTATGCAGGATCTGGACCAGACGCGCACATCTTTGCGCAGGCCGTGCCAGACAAATCGGTTGGCCACCAGTCTAATGGACGCACGGGTGCCGGGGTGTGAGAGGCCGTGGACGATGTCGAACACCCATTTTCGCCAGGATGCCGGGACTACGGGGCAGGGTTGCGCCAAGGAGGTGTCGCATTTGACTGTGACGGCAGATAGGCCGCAGGCGACGTCGGTCAGTCGCAGCCCTGGGAGGGTTGTGGGTGCGGAGAGCAGATCGGGGTCGGTGCGTTGCTCCGCTGCCAGTTGAGCATAGTCCACTGCCAGGTGGGCGCCGTGGACGGCGGGGCGGGATAGGCAGTCGGCCACCACGTTGTCTCGACCGGAGACGTGCCGGATGTCCGTGGTGAATTCGGACACCGCGGCGAGCTGGCGTTGTTGCCTGGCTGACCACGGATCCGCAGATTTCGCCATCGCGAATGTCAGGGGTTTGTGGTCGACAAAGGTGGTGAAGGGGCGACCCTCCAGAAGAAATCTAAAATGGCGGACTGCCAGGTACAGTGCGAGGAGCTCGCGGTCAAAGGAGCTGTATTTGGCCTCCGGGGGGCGCAGTTGGCGGCTGAAAAAGGCCAGCGGTTGCCAGGCCTCGTCGACCCACTGTTCGTACATGGCACCGACCGCGTGGTCGGAGGCATCCGTGGTGAGGGCCACCCTGGCGTTGGGCTGTGGGTGAGCGAGCATGGTGGTGTCGGCGAGCGCCTTTTTGGTCGAGTCGAAAGCGGTCAACATGTCCGCCGACCACTCGATCGCCATTCTGTCTTTCTTACCCCGGAGGGCTTCGTATAGGGGCCGCATGAGGGAGGCCGCTCCGGGAATGAAGCGGTTGTAAAAGTTGATCATCCCCAAGAACTCCTGGAGGCCTTTGATGGTGGTAGGCCGGGGGAACTGCTGGACGGCTTGCACCTTGGCGGGCAGGGGAATGGCTCCGTCCTGCGTGATGTGGTGGCCGAGGAATTCGATCCTGCTGAGGCCGAATTGGCACTTGGCTGGGCTGATGATGAGCCCGTGCTCACTGAGCCGCTGGAACAGGGTGTGGAGGTGCTCGATGTGTTCCTGCTTGGAGGAACTAGCTACCAGGATGTCATCCAGGTAGACAAAGAGGAACTTCAGGTCCCGGAGGACCGAGTCCATGAGCCGCTGGAAGGCCTGGGCCGCGTTTTTGAGGCCGAAGGGCATTCGGAGGAACTCGAATAGCCCAAAAGGGGTGATTATGGCCGTCTTGGGAACGTCCGTGGGGTGGACTGGCACCTGATGGTAACCGCGCACCAGGTCGACTTTGGAGAAGACTGAGCGGCCGGCCAGTCTAGCCGAGAAGTCTTGAATGTGCGGTATGGGGTACCGATCCGGCGTGGTGGCGTCGTTTAGGCGCCGGTAGTCCCCGCAGGGGCGCCATCCCCCATAGGGTTTGGTGACGATGTGGAGTGGGGAGGCCCAGGGGCTGTTGGAGCAGCGGATGATGCCGAGCTGTTCCATTGTGGCGAACTCGGCCCGCGCGATCTCCAGCTTGGCCGGGTCCAGTCTGCGGGCGTGGGCATACACCGGTGGGCCTGTGGTGGGGATGAAGTGTTCTACCCCATGCTTAGCAACCTTCGCGGAGAAGGTCGGGTTGGTGAGGGCTGGGGACTGAGCCAGGAGTGCTGAGTAGTCGCCCGTTGAGCGGGCGCGCCACTGCCACGCCATTTCGGCGGGTTGGGGGGGGCCATGGCGCCCAGGATAGGTGACATGGTGTTCATGTCCACGAGGCGGCGCCGAGGCATGTCGACCAACAGGCCGTGGGCGCACAGGAAATCCGCACCGAGGAGCGGGGAGAGCACCTTGGCGGTGATAAACTCCCAGTGGTAGCGGCGGCCTGCGTGGTCGATGGTGATGGTACGTCCGGATGTCGGTGCCGTTGGCGGCAGCCAGCGCAGGGCCGCGGCCGCCTCGCTGGATCTCGAGGGCGGACGCGGGGATGATGCTGCGCTGCGCGCCCGTGTCGCATAGGAAACGGCGTCCGGAGGCGCTGTCCGTAACGTACAGCAGCGTGCCTGCTTGCCCCACGGCCATCGTGTAGGCTGGTGTGGGGGCGGTTGGAAACGTGCAGGGATGGCTGCAGCGGCGTGCCCGTGCGCCAAACCGGGTATGGAAGTAGCAGTAGCCCTGGGTCGGAGGGCTTGGGGGACGTGGGGGCCTGGGGGGCCTCGTGGCCGAGCTGTGTGGCCGTGCGATAGAGGGTGGAGCGCGCGCCGACGCTGCGGAGGCCAGGTCAGGGGTGATGGCGTGGTTGGAGCTGGCGGACAGGAGCTTATCAGCTTCGTTGGCCAGGGCCTCGAGGTCCGTGAGGCTGGACGCCACGATCGCCGGGCGGATGCTGGGAGGTAGTTGGCGGATAAAGAGCGTGCGGAAGAGGGAGCCGGGCGGTTTCTCATCGGTCAGAGCAAGCATGTGTGAGAGCAAGTCTGATGGCGTGGAGTCACCGAGGCCCGGGAGGTCGAGGAGGTGGCAGTTGCGCAAGAATTGGGAGGCTGTGAATTTTTTAATGAGCGCGGCCTTGAGATGTGCGTACTTGCCTTCCTCCGGAGGGTTTTGTAGTGTTGTCCAGACTTTCGTGATTGTGGAGCTGCCCAGGGAGGCAAGGAGGTAGTCGTACATCATTGCGTCGGCGGTGATGCCGCGGAGTCGGAATTGCGATTCGGCTTGAAGGAACCAGGCAGTGGCCAGGTTCTCCCAGAACTCCGGCAGCTTCACAGAAACTGCGTTTGTGTCAGCCATGGTTACGCTTAGGAGTCGTCCTGAGCGTCGGGGGTCACCAATGTAGGAGTCTACGTACTCCAGCAAAAAATACTGAACTCGGAGAGGTTCAACAGAAAAGGTTTAATTGTTGAGGCTGCATGCTGAACACAAAATGGAGTCAGAGACTACACAAAGTACGACTGCCTTTCATCAGTGCACAGCTTCGACTCCTCCTCCCCCGCTCTGGGCTTAACTATGTTGCAGATCGAGTTTCTTAAAGGTGTGATCCTTCTTAAAGGCATGACGCCTGATTTATAGTCGACGGACCGGAAAGCGGATTGTGTCCTTTCTGTGATCGGTACGCCACAACACGATGCCCTTGTTAAGGTGAAAATCACTTTCAATAGGATGCAATCAAGAACTACAGGAACTTGGGTAGAATTCCAGAGTGAGTATGTCACTGTTTAGACTTTTAGACTTGCTTGATAATTTTGTTCAAAAGCACCTCCTATTTCATCATAATTTATTTTAAAAAATCTTCCATGATTATATATGTTTCAACATGACTAAGCGAATGACATCAAAACTGTTTCCTCACAAAACAGTGTTCTGTAGCAATCCTCAATGGCCTTGAGTGTTGAGATACTGTCCTTAATGATGTTTCCTGACTAAACTTTGGCTCAGTTACATGTGCAGTGTTTTTCTCCCTATTTGTACAGCTGGATTTTGAGCAAATTTCCCCTTCTTGTTGCATTTTTATCCCTTTTTCTTTTCTTGCCCTGACGTGCAGCAAGGGGGTGATGGAATGTCTGTTCTCAGCAGTTGCTGGGGCCGCTTGTAATGCCTCCAGAAGTGGTTTCACTGTTCTCACATTGTCTTTAGGTGACAGAATATACCTTGTATTTCTTTTGCATTTAATGACATGTTGGGCTTTAGATCAATCAACAGTACCTGTATAATGTTTCGTTTCTAAAGACTTGGGCTGCGAATTTAATTCTGGAGGCAGGATGGGGGCGGGTCAGCTGGTTTCCGGGTTCAGGTCCCGCCCCCAGCTGCCTCCGCTGTGCAGACAAGATTTTCCCTTGATTGGCCTTGTTATTGCGGGCTTACCAGCCAATTAACAGGAAGCGGGTCTGATGACGTCATTTGATGATGCGTCATCTGCCAGTTTCCTTAAAGGGACCATGCACAATTTTATTTTGACAGTTGATCTGTCAGTGTTTGACAGCATTGAGGTGCTGCAAACATAGAAACATAGAAACACAGAAGATAGGAGCAGGAGTAGGCCATTCGGCCCTTCGAGCCTGCTCCGCCATTCAATGTGATCATGGCTGATCATCCAATTCAGTACCCTGTCCCTGCCTTTTCCCCATACCCCTTGATCCCTGCACAAAGGTGAACACTTGCCCCCAGGCTCTCCAATGACTCCCTCCATATGCTTATGGAGGGAGTCACAGCACGCAGGAAGGTTCTCTTCCCTTCCAAGGGCAGAAGAGAGCTCCCCAGAACAACAACTTACCTTGAACCTCCACCCAACCCTCTCTATCTAACTTATCACTTCCCCATCTCACTAGTAACCCTCACACTCACCCTCATCCTACTGCAAGCATACCAACTAGCAACACACAAGGGTAGGCATTTGAAAGGTTTAGCCAATGTCCATGTGAAGTTTCTGGTAATGTGTTGTCATACAGTGTAATATCTTTCTCCAAAAGTGCCCCTTATTGGACAGATCTGAGCGCACATTGAGAAGTATCTTACTGAGTTCCAGTGATTGTTCAGTCATAACTCCCGCCACCCCCCTCCCCACCACCCCCCTCCCCACCACCCCCAGCTATAGTAATGTGTGTGCATGGAATGGCTGGGACATTAAACGGATGCTTTATGGTGCTGGTGTGGGATGGTGTCAACCTGGCACATCATGTAACAGCCAGGGTTTACAGCATCAAGTGAAGAAAATCTGGCCATGGTGATGCCATCGTTGGCCTCCTGGCCAACAATTTTCATCAGGAGCTGATGTCCTGTGTCCAGTGCAGCATCAGGTGGGTGAGGAGGAGGTTGGCGCTCCTGGTGCTGGTGTTGCTGTTGTGGCTGGTTGTGGTGCTGCCACGGCTGCTCTTCCTCTGAATCTGACGACCAGGATGAGAGGGTATAATGGTTTCCATCCCATTATTATAGGTTGTTATATAGGAGTGGAGTTAATTTACAGAACAAACAGGAAATTGTTCAAACTCCATCGCCTCCAGTCCAGATCCAAGGTCGTCCCATCCTCTGTCATCAAATTACAGTATGCAGACGACACTTGCGTCTGCGCTCACTCGGAGGTCGAACTCCAAGCCATCATCAACACCTTCACCGAAGCGTACGAGAGCATGGGCCTTACACTAAACATCTGTAAGACAAAGGTCCTCTAACAACCTGCCCCCACCACATAGTATTGCCCCCCGATTATCAAAATCCACGACAAGGCCTTGGAAAACATGGATCACTTTCCATACCTCGGGAGCCTACTGTCAACATGGGCAGACGTCGATGACGAAGTCCAACACCGCCTTCAGTGTGCATGTGCAGCCTTCAGTCACCTGAGGAAGAGAGTGTTTGAAGACCAGGACCTCAAACCCGGCACTAAGCTCATGGTCTACAAAGCAGCGATACCTGCCCTGCTGTATGCCTCAGAGATATGGACCATGTACAGCAGGCACCTCAAAGCACTGGAGAGATACCACCAACGCTGCCTCTGCAAGATCCTGCAAATCTATTGGCAGGATAGGTGCAACATCGTCAGAGTTCTCGCTCAGGCCAACATCACCAGCATCGAAGCTTTGACCACATTCGATCAGCTCCGATGGACAGGTCACATCGTCCGCATGCCTGATACGAGACTCCCAAAACATGCGCTCTACTCGGAGCTCTGACATGGCAAGAAAGTCCCAGGTGGGCAGAGGAAATGCTTCAAGAACACCCTCAAAACCTCCTTGAAAAAGTGTAACATCCCCACTGACACCTGGGAAACCCTGGCCCAAGACCGCACAAAGTGGAGGAGAAGCATCCAGGAAGGCGCCGAACACCTCGAGTCTCTTCGCCGGGAGCAAGCGGAAGCCAAATGCAAGCAGCGCAAGGAGCGCACATCAACCCAAGCACCCCACCAACCCGCCCCTTCAAACACCATCTACCCCACCTGTGACAGAGACTGTAGGTCCCGCATTGGACTCATCAGTCACCTGAGAACTCATTTTTAATGTGGAAGCAAGTCATCCTCGGTTCCGAGGGACTGCCTAAGAGAAGAGAGTTATAGATTTCAGTTGAGGCAAGAAGCTTGCAAGCGCACACTCAAAGTGGCCTGAAATTATTCCAGTCAGGTAACACTACAGCTTGAACAGTCACATGGTCAGTAGATTTGCAAAATCTTATCCCAAACCTCCAACAACAAAGTTGTTGCATTTGAATGTCAGCCATGTTACTGTAATGATCAATAACATGTCATTCTATAGTGGACACTAGGTGGAGCCGTAGAGCTGTATATAGCTGTATGTATTAAGACTACACTACCCAGCTGTATGTATATTAAGACTACATTACCCATGAGGCACTAGGCTACCCACAAGGCAGCAGTCAAGATGGAGGCCTCTACAGATACTGTACCTAGTCCACATGTGCTCAATAAAGTAACTAGCAAAAGCTAGCTGTGTTCATAATAAGAATGTATATTTATTAATGAACATAAGATGGTACTAGGATGGTGAAGATCTGCTGAAAATTGTGAAAAGCGACATGGAGAATTTGAAGCCACCAGAGCGTTTGAATCTCGAGGGAAATGTCGACTACAATTGGCGGATTTTTAAGCAACAATTCAAACTCTACATTGCTGCCATCAGATTCGGTACGAAGCCAGATGCAAGGAAGATAGCGTTGCTGCTCACGGTTGCAGGCCCACAGGCGATAGAGGTATTTAATACATTTGTATTTAATCCAGCGGAGAACAGAGAAAAATTAGAAGGTGTGCTAAAAAAATTTGATGCACATTGCTCTCCCAAAAAGAATGAGACGTATGAAAGATACATCTTCCGTTCTCGGACACAGCAACAAAATGAGACTTTTGATAGCTTTATAACTGATCTGAAACTGAAAGCACAGACATGTAATTTCTCTGAGCTGAAATCATCCATGATTCGTGACCAGATTGTGTTTGGTATTCATGATAAAAAAGTCAGGGAACGTCTGTTGAGAGAAACCGAACTAAATTTGAAAAATGCGGTGAAAATATGCCAAGCCAGCGAGCTAGCTCGAAAGCACGCGAAGACTTTCAGTGAAATCAATAATGATGCGATTGTAATGAGTGATAATGCTGCTGTCGGTGCTGTGTCCTACAAGGGGAAGAAACGTGGGCAGAACAGAAATGAAAAGCAATCGGAGGATGACATTTTTAATTGTAAACGCTGTGGTTACAAACACCAGTTAAGACAATGCCCACCGTTTGGAAAAATGTGCACAAAGTGTAATGGAAAGAATCACTTTGCCAAACAATGCTTTTCAAAACTTAAAAACTAAGAAAGGGCAACGAGTTAATGTAATTGAGGGCACTGATTTAAGTGAGACATTTTTTGTACGAATGGTGTCATGTGACAATATCAAAAAGGATACAGAAAATGTGCAGCCCTCAGAAATGGACAATGCTGAACATAAAGTTAATGCAGTAAAAGAGGACAAATGGATGATCCCACTGCAGGTAAATGGAGCATTAGTTACATTGAAACTAGACACTGGGGCAAAAGCAAACTTAATCAGTATGAATGACATTAACAATATGAAAGAAAAGCCCAAAATACAGAAAAAGTCAGTACTACTGAAGAGCTATAATGGACAGAAAATAGATAGCTTAGGTGTATGCAGACTTAAAGTGACAGTCAAAGACAAAGTGCATCATCTCATGTTTTCTGTTGTGGCTGAAAGACTTGATTCGATACTAGGTGACAAAGCTTGTGAAGACTTAGAACTGGTCAAGAGAGTCTACCGTATAAACTGTGCCATAAGCAGACCAGATGACTCAGGTGATGAAGCAGAGAGCCCATCAAGGATGAAAAGGCCAAAGGGTATCCATGTCTTCAAAAAGCCTAGTTTCTCCAAGAAGAAAGAAAAAGACTTTAAGGTCAAAGAGAAGCCAAAGGAAGAAAAGCACAAAGAGGAAAAACACAAGGAGAAAAAGTCCAAAGATATAACCGCAGCAGATGTTGTTAAGCAGTGGAAAGAGAAAAAGAAAAAGAAGAAGCCTGCACCAGAGCAGGAAGCAGTTCCGGTGGATACTTCTTCTTTCCTCAGGCTAATCTTTGGTGTTCCATTAGCCGAGGCTGCTGAGAGGACTATGCTGTATGATGGGATCCAGCTGCCAGCAGTTTTTCGAGAGTGCATTGACTACATTGAGAGTTATGGCATGAAGAGTGAAGGAAACACTGAAACCCTCTCCAAGCAAAGATCGCAAGGAGACCTCGATCTATTCAAGACCAGATTGATGACAATGCTGCAACTGCATCTTGTCATTCACCGCCAGAACAATCTCATGAAGACACATCAGACTTACCTGTGTTGAGAAGATCCACACGTGAAGTAAAAAAGCCCGATAGACTTAATCTTTGAGTACAATGTAAAGCTTTGAAAATGTGTTGACTGTTTTGAAAATGTTTATGTTTATAGAGCACTAACAAAAGTGTTACTGATATTATCTTTATTGTTTTCTTGAAAGTTGATTGATATTGATTTTGTTAAACCTCAAAGAAAGGGGGATGTAATGATCAATAACATGTCATTCTATAGTGGACACTAGGTGGAGCCGTAGAGCTGTGTAGAGCTGTATATAGCTGTATGTATTAAGACTACACTACCCAGCTGTATGTATATTAAGACTACATTACCCATGAGGCACTAGGCTACCCACAAGGCAGCAGTCAAGATGGAGGCCTCTACAGATACTGTACCTAGTCCACATGTGCTCAATAAAGTAACTAGCAAAAGCTAGCTGTGTTCATAATAAGAATGTCTATTTATTAATGAACATAAGAGTTACAGGAGCGCATTTAAAGTTCTGCACCAATGACTACAAATCATGTCCTCGAGAAACTTGTCTCCTTGCAGCTGGCCTGTTTCTGACAAGACGGGAAACAGGAGCCAGAAGCACAAAAATGGGAAACCACTATAAAAATAGGATTAGCAAGGCAGTTAACAGGCTCTTAATTGCCTGAACTACCTGTCCCACCGGTTCCAGTCAGGTCAGTTTGGGAGTGGCTGACCCGACACTCACGAAAGTCACGTGGGGGCAGGATGGAGGTGGGTTGGCAGTCTGAAGCCATTTTTTTTTATTTTCGCTGCCGAACCGCCTCCAAACCTACCTCCTCAGGGCTATTAAAATCAAGCCCTTTATTTCATTCTCTAGCCTGTAATTGTTGGCTCATCAAATTTTCCTTTACTACTACTTTAGCATACGATCAATTAAGTTTGCACCACAGACTGAATTCCTCCTGGTGATCTATTGAATCAGTAGTCACACTGAGCAGAATAACTTTTAAATTATATTTATAACTGTCCCATTATGTCCCTGGATTCCCATGAATCAATGAACACTGCTTTACATCCATAATTTAGTCTCTGGCCCCAGATTTGAAATTCACTTCCTTCAGAAGGCAGTTATTAAAAATTCAGATACTGGGATTCATTTTCACAGAAATAAAATCCCAGTTAAAAAATAAAACCAGAAAATCAATAAAGTCACTTGTAAGATACATTCTTGAAGAGGCAGTGGAGTACAGGGCTTGCTGGAACACAAATCAATACAACTTTAGTTGAAAGTACCTTGAAGTAATTACCTTCAAGAAGGAAAAAAACCTTAACCCACAAGTTACCTAGACAGCAAGATCACTTTACAACAACAACAACGATACTTGTATTTATAGCGCGCCTTTAACATCGTAAAACATACCAAGGCACTTCACAGGAGCAATATCAAACAAAATTTGACACCGAGCCACATAAGAAGATATTAGGGCAGATGACCAAAAGCTTGGTTAAAGAGGTAGGTTTCATGGAGTGTCTTAAAGAAGGAAAGCGAGGTAGAGAGGCAGAGAGTTTAGGGGGTGAATTCCAGAGCTTAGGACCTTGGCAGCTGTAAGCACGACCGCCAATGGTGAAACGATTAAAATTTGGGATGCTCAGGAGGCCAGAATTGGAGCAGCACAGCTATCTCAGAGGATAGTAGGGTTGGAGGAGATTACAGAGATAGAGAAGGGTGAGGCCATGGAGGGATTTGAAAACGAGGATGAGTATTTTAAAATCAAGGCATTGCTTAACAGGGAGCCAATGTAGATCAGCAAGCACAGGGGTGATGGGTGAGCAGGACTTGGTGCGAGTTAGGACACAGGCAGCAGAGTTTTGGATGCCCTCAAGGTTACAAAGGGTAGAAAATGGGAGGCCGACCAACAGTGCATTGGAATAGTCAAGTCTAGAGGTAACAAAAGCACAGATGAGGGTTTCAGCAGCAGATAAGCTGAGGCGGGGCGGAGTCGGGCGATGTTACGGAGGTGGAAATAGGCGGTCTTAGTGATCACGCGGATATGTGGTCGGAAACTCATCTCAGGGTCAAATATGACACCAAGGTTGCAAATAGTCTGGTTCGGCCTCAGACAGTTGCCAGGGAGAGGGTTGGAGTCAGTGGCTAGGGAACGGAGTTTGTGGCGGGCACTGAAGACAATGGCTTCAGTCTTCCCAATATTTAGTTGGTGGAAACTTCTGCTCATCCAGTCCTGGCTGTTGAACAAGCAGTCTGACAATTTAGAGACCGTGGAGGGGTCGACAGAGGTGGTGGTGAGGCAGAGCCGGGTGTCGTCAGCATACATTTCGAAACTGACAATGTGTTTTCAGATGTGTTTTAAAAGAACAATCAGTGGAACAGCATACTGGAAACAACATCTAACATCGACTCGCAATATATTAAAATCCTTGAGCTGGTAACAATGTCATTTCTCCAGTCCATTCACACCATGGAGAGGTGTATTAAAGTCACCAGAAACCACTCTAGGATAATAATAACTATAAAATGGCCTTAGATATGTTCAGAAGATCTGAAGGTGAGCCTGTTTTTGATTGCAGATATATTTAGTGAATCAATTGCATGGTCATCCTCCACAATTGCCAAACCGAACTTGATGGAGCATTTCAGACTAAGAACAGCTACAGAAACTATTTCGAAGGTAAGGGAAAAAAACGGCAAATGCTGGAATTCTGAAATAAAAAAACAGAATATATTTGAAATACACCGCATGTTCATCAGCATCAGAAAAGAGAAAATAGACCCATTCTACAAATAATTGATATTATTTACAGAGACACCATTCCAGAACACTTCCTGTAAAGAAATCACATTTACTTTGGTCTGATTGCAGGGCCTGTAGTGTATGTACTTTGCAGAAGGAACTATATTCTGCAGCCCCTGTATACTGCAGTACCAGTCGTGACCACCCCTGTATATAAGCCTGTGTAGTAACTTTGCATAGTTAGTTCCAGTTTGTCTCCACTCAGTAAAGACCTGTTATAACCAACTCCTGCAGTCCGTGTCTCAATTACACACGGACATAATACTGGCGACGAGCAGATCCGAACTTACCCACAGCCTGCACCACCTCATGGGGATCCATCACTGAAGCGAAGTTGTCAGAGGTCGAGGTCAGAAGGAAGAAAGAAAAAAAAAACAAACAGAAGAAACGGGCGTCGACCGTGGGCAACCGCCTCTGATTCATCGGAGTGGAAGATTTGCAGGAGAGGCTGTCAAGAGCGGGGCTTGGTTATCTTGTTGATGGTGTTCCAGCTAATCGGGCTGGTGGCAGGTATTACACTGATCCTTCCTGGGCTGCGGTGGGCCAGAGCTCGATCGGGTGGCTTTTCAACGGGGCCAAGCAGCGTTGTCGGGAAGAGGAGAGAGAGAGAGAGGGTGGAGCACACAGGGCACGGCCGGTGCTACGAAGCCGGGCAGCGTACAGACCCGAGAAGAGGGAGGAAAGTGTCCCGTAGGGTTGCTCCGACGACGGGGAAATAAAAGAAATTAGAAGCGCAGAAAGCCGTGAGGAGCTGCAGTTTGCCACGGGAACCGCGGAGAGTCGAGGCAAACGAAGTAGCCGATGAGAAAAAGGCATCGGTACTACTAAACTTAATGGGCGCTAGAACGTACGGCCTATTGCGGAACCTGATTACTCCAGCCAAACCGATGCCAAAGAGTTTTAACGAAATTGTTGATATCCTACAGGAACACCTAAATCCTACACCGCTGCTGATAGCAGAAAGATTTAAATTCCACAGGAGAAATCAGCATAAAGATGAGAGCAATGCTGATTATCTTACGGAACTACGTAAGCTATCAAAGCACTGCCAGTTCGGAGCAGGACTGACAGATACTCTACGGGACAAATTTGTCTGTGGGCTCCTGAGTGAAGGAACCCAGAAGAGGTTACTCTCAGAGAAAGAGCTGACGCTAGATAAGGCTTTCAGCGTGGCAGTATCGTCCGAAGCAGCAGCAAGGGGAGCTGCGGAAATACAGCAAAAGCCACAGGAATACGGCACCCACGAAATGACACGGGGATTTGAAAAATGTTATCGCTGCAGCAGAACAACCCATGACCAGAAGGACTGCTGGTCCAAGGACAAAATATGCAGGCAATGCGGAAAGATGGGACACATTGCACGAGTTTGCAGGTCTGAGAAGAAGACTAACGACAACAAAAAGGCTACTAAGGAACAGTACAGGAAAGTACAAAAGATGACGGACAGTAGTTCCGAAGACCAGATGAGCGATAGTGAATCCGGGAACAAGAGACTAAGCTGCCTCAAACTTCACAACGTAATCGCAAAAGAGGATCACCGAACCATTTGGGTCACCCTCACGATAGCAGGGTCCCAAGTCAAAATGGAATTGGATACAGGATCAGCCCTGACCGTCATGAATCGACGAGACTACGAGCGGCTATTCTCACACATACCCTTGAAAGAGACATCCATTGTCTTGAAGACGTATACGGGGCAAAAAGTATACCCCAGAGGGAAAATAAGGGTGCCTGTCGAATACAACGGCAAGGAAATACAGAAATTGTATCTGTACATACTGCAAGATGGTGGACCACCGTTATTGGGACATGAATGGATCAGAAAGATAAGTTTAGGCTGGCACTCCATTCAGGCACTGATGGTGGCTGGTAAAAAGGATGACGACGTCACACCTGGACGATTGTCAAAAATCTTAGCTAACGCCAAAGAGGTATTTCAACAAGAACTGGGAACTCTTAAAGGCATAACCGCCTCGATAAAAATAGAAGAGAATGCAATTCCCAAGTTTTTCAAAGCAAGACCGGTACCATATGCAATTTGCCCAGCCGTCGAGGCAGAGCTGGAGAATCTGGAGAATGCAGGCGTGTTATCTAAGGTAGACTGGAGCGAGTGGGCGACACCCATCGTTCCTGTCATGAAGAAACGTTAAACAATAAGTCTGAGGAGCCAAGGAAGGTTCGCATCTGTGGGGACTTCAAGGTGATGGTGAACCCAGTCCTTCACACAGTACAGTATCCTCTCCCGAGGATAGAAGATATTTTCGCCTCCCTATCTGGAGGGAAGTGTTTTACAAAAATTGACCTAGCACAAGCATCTTTGCAGATGGAGGTTGAAGAATCCTCTAGGAAGTATCTCACGATAAACACTCACAAAGGTCTTTACCAGTATAATCGACTGGTATTCGGAGTAGCATCAGCTCCGGCGATATGGCAAAGAGCGATGGAACAAGTCCTGCAAGGGATTCCAGGGACTCAGTGTTACTTGGACGACATCCTAGTGACAGGTGAAGATGACAGTGAACACCTTGCCAACCTAGAGCAGGTGCTCACTAGACTAAGAAGACATGGGCTACGAGCCAATCGCCGCAAGTGCGGGTTTTTTAAGAAACAGATATCGTATTGTGGCCACGTGATTGATGAAGAGGGGTTACATAAGTCCCCTGACAAAATTGAAGCGGTAGTTAAGGCTCCAGCGCCTGAAAATGTGTTGCAACTGAGGTCATTCCTCGGATTGGTGAATTACTACCATAAGTTTTTGCCGAATTTGTCCACAATTCTGCACCCACTGAACGCCCTACTACAAATTGGAGTAGCATGGAAATGGAGCGATGAATGTAAGCGGGCCTTTCAGAAGAGTAAAGACCTAGGCCTAGAAATTCAGTATAGCCACGTTTGGGGCGCTACAGCCGGGCGGCCGCTAAAGTTTGCGCCCGGCGCAACTTCGCGCCACCTTCGCCGATATTCAGTTGCATCGCCCCAAGAGGTTGCTGCTGCGCTAAAGCAGGCGATGCACGACTATCATTCGGCGCTAAGCCGGCGATCCGGGGCGCTAACACCGAGGACGGGTGCAGCGCAGGAGCGGCGAGTTGCTCAATGAAGGCAGACACGCTGGCTCTTAAAGGGGAAGGGTCGACTTGTTTGGCTGCCATGCCCTGCACACTGCAGCCCTGAAGCAAGGCCTGACCATTGCTGGTTCATCAGTTCTACGCCCTCAACCATGGGGAAGCCCGCTATTCTTCCAAAGCCGATTGCACGCTCTTGCTGCTTGTCCAGGGTCATGGGGAAGGAGATGTACTGACGTCTCCTTCTTAAAAGGGCATTGTTCACCTGGCGGATGCAGCAATGTACCGCGAACTGGGAGATGTTGGCAATGTCCCCAGTAGCGGATTGGAAGGAGCCAGTGGCATCGAAGTTGAGAGCCACTGTCACCTTCACTGCCACTGACAGAGATGTCCTGCTCCTCAGCTGTGGCTGCAGATCTCTGCGAAGCAGGTGGCAGATCTCAGTGACCACCTCCCTTCTGAATCGCATCCTCCGAACACACTGCTCCTCAGACATGCTCAGACATGAGAACTGCTGGCGGTATAACCTGGGTGGGTAAGGCCTCCTGTGCCGACGCCTGTTGGCCAATCTCCGTCTGGCCATGACTGGCACTCTCTCACGGCGTCTCTGATCCCTTTGAATGCAATGCAGAAAGCCAACGTTTCCACCCATTGCAGCCCCCATTATATGTGCCGACTCAAGGCTATGGCACTGAAAGTGAAATCCAAGTGCAAAGCTCTGGCCTGAAGCCACAAGTACCTGTGCAAGCGCTGAGTCAAAGCAGAAAGCTCTCTGCCTTTGTCTCTCTCCAAATATCCGTCTCACAGAGGGATTGGCACAAAATGGCTGCCACTTATACTGCAGGAGGAGTCCCCTTTAAATAGCGCCCCCCGCGCCCCGCAGCGACTGGGAACCGTTCCCCTCTACCAGTCGCTGGGGGCGCCAGGCGCAAAGAAGGGCGGCGCCACTGAATTTCCGGTTCGGGGCGCTCAAAGGGCATTGCACGATGAAATGACGTCAGGATCTGCGCGCGCAGCTGAGCGCGCGCAAAGGCTTTGCGCCGCTGCTAAATCTTTACTGAAGTTGGGGAGAGGCGCAGATCGCGCTGCGCCCGGCCGCTAGCCGCCTAGCGCCCCACATCTCCTCCTCCTAAGGCGCTAGCGGCTGGTGCAAGCAACTGAATTTCTAGGCCCTAATCACTTCAAGAGAAGTATTGGCTCACTACAACCCATCACTACCGATAAGACTGGCGTGTGATGCGTCTCCCTATGGCACTGGAGCGGTACTGTCACATAAATTCCTTGATGGTTCAGAGAGGCCGATAACTTTTGCGTCACGCTCGTTAACTTCAGCCGAGCGTAACTACGCCCAGATTGACAGAGAGGCCCTCAGCCTGGTGTGGGGGGTGAAGAAGTTCAATCACTACCTGCACGGTCAGAAATTTACTCTACTAACTGATCATCAACCTCTTGTCTCCATTTTCAACCCTCAGAAGGGTGTCCCGATAATGACAGCACAACGGCTACAGAGGTGGTCCCTTTTCCTAGGGGCACACCAATATGACATCGAGTACAAAGGAACTAAACAGCATGGGAATGCTGATGGATTGTCGCGCCTACCGTTGCCGACGGTGGAAGAAGCACCTGCAGTGGATCCAGTGGAGATATTCCACTCGACCATAATCGAATGCCTACCTCTGACGAATGCAAACATAGAAAAGGAAACACGAAATGACCCGACACTCTCCTGGGTCTATGATTTAACGGTGAAGGGATGGCCAGCACATGGCGAACCACTGTTGCCAGCATTCTCGCCGAGAAGAGAACAGCTGTCAGTGTGCAGAGGAACCTTGATGTGTGGATCCAGAGTAGTAATTCCACCCAAATTGAAGGATAGAGTGCTCAATGAGCTTCATGAGGGTCACCTGGGAGGGGTAAAAATGAAGAACTTAGCCAGAGCGTTTGTGTGGTGGCCGGGAATCGATAGAGAAATCGAAGAGATGACCAAGAGCTGTACAGGATGCCAGAAGGTCCAAAACGCCCCACCACAAGCCCCTCTACATCCATGGGAGTGGCCCTCATCTCCATGGCAAAGGGTGCACATTGATTTTGCTGGTCCATTTATGGACTCGATGTTTTTAATTGCGGTGGATGCACATTCAAAGTGGCCAGAGGTAATAAAAATGTCCTCAACCACCACAGAAAAAACTATCACAGTCTTACGAACCATATTCGCCAGAAATGGGCTGCCTGAACAGATTTGCTCCGACAATGGACCACAGTTTGTGTCTGAAGAGTTCCGGAGGTTCTTAAAGAACAATGGTGTTAAGCATTACACATCCGCCCCATATCATCCAGCCACCAATGGATTGGCTGAGAGGTTCGTTCAAACATTCAAGAAGACTATCAAGGCAATGTGTAATGAAGACATACCCCTACAACACAAGGTGGATAACTTCTTGTTTGCCTACCGGAATGCGACACATGCGGTTACCAACCAAACTCCAGCCATGATGTTCTTCAATCGAAGACTATGATGCCGCTTGGATTTGGTTAAGCCAAACATCACAAGAGATGTGGAGAACAGGCAGTTTCAGAATATGAATGAAAGGCCGACCAGGAGTTTTAAGATAGGTCAACCAGTTTTGGCCCGGGACTACCGCACAGAGAAATGGCAGCCAGGAACAATCTGTACACGGCAAGGACCTCTAATGTATACCGTGGACGTTGGAGAGAGCATTGTAAGACGCCATGCTGACCAGATTCTAGAGCCACTGGAAAACGTCAATTCCACACCACGATCCGATACACCTGGTGATGAAACCGAAGTACCAATTGCATCTACCTCAGAATCGGGAATATTGGAAGCAGACGAACCCAACAACGACGTTGATCCTGAATCAACTCTGCCAGAAGAACCTGATACCCCAAAGAGGCGTTATCCAGACAGAATCAGGAAGCCTCCTCAAAGACTGAACTTCAGCTAATGTATATGACAACTGTAATTGTAAATATGTTATTTAATTATTAATCGAATGTTATGTACTGTTTAGCTAAAAGGGGAGGAATTGTAGTGTATGTACTTTGCAGAAAGAACTATATTCTGCAGCCCCTGTATACTGCAGTACCAGTAGTGACCACCCCTGTATATAAGCCTGTGTAGTAACTTTGCATAGTTAGTTCCAGTTTGTCTCCACTCAGTAAAGACCTGTTATAACCAACTCCTGCAGTCCGTGTCTCAATTACACACGGACATAATAGGGCCGTGTGTAACTTATTAAAAGATTGTAATCCATTATAATTTTGGAAGACACTTCTAGCATTAAAAGACAAACAAAGATTCACCACCAATGTTTACTAGACAATGGGGAAATTTCAATTTTGTTCTCAACTGTCCAATGACAATTATCTATAATAATTGCCTGTCTGTGCAGATTTCCTGTCAACTTTCTCCATTATAATTCCTATTTCTACATTTGTAATGGAAACTGCCTATGTAAACTTGTCGCGCTGTAACTACACCCACCAGTGGTGGCACTCAGCACTTCGGTTTTGAGTCTCCCAGCTTGTACTTTAGAGAAGTTTCTTTGGTCCAATCAGTTCGACTCCTCTGTTTCCTAAATTACTGTTTACTGCTCTTTAACTATAAGTAATAGTATAAGTTCAAAGTATTGTATAAAAATAAGGGCAGAATGTATGGCTTTAAAATGGGGATTAAATTATGTCTGCACACCCTAGTCCAAGTTTGTCTCACCCTCTAATCCTACATCACCTGAAGATTATGCTTGATCTGGATTCCCCAGTGCAATGCCACAGAGTAATTCATATTAGAAATCTTACATCTGCGCATACTTCCTATCTACAAAACTTTACTTCCTGTCTCTCATTTTTGTCATACTTTTGTGTCAGCTTTATCGCAATTATAAATTCCTCTGTCCACATTAAAAATGGAATCTGCCTATGTCGACTTGTCATGCTGTAATTGCACCATCCTGCCAGTGGTGGCACTGTAAATCCTCAGTTTTGCTTCTCAATTCCTCAGCTTGTACCACAGAGAAACTCTAGTGATACAACTAAATCTACCTCTCTGTTTCCTAAGTTACCCCAAGTTTTGCTATTTAACTATAAATAATAATAATTTATTTAAAGTAAGCACAGAATACATGACTTTAAAATGGGAACTGAATGACATCTGGATACCCTGGTGCAATTATGCACCACCTTCTAACCCTGTGTCACCCAAAGAATACACTTGTTCTTGACTCCCCATGTGCAATGCCATGGGACATCGACTCGCAATATATTAAAATCCTTGAGTTGGTAACAATGTCATTTCCCCAGTCCATTCACATCAATGGGTATTATTGTAATAGTAATGGTAATGGTCTCAGTCATATCTGTGATTCTTACTTCCTCCAGAAGTAGCACCACAACCTCTAATAATACAATATTATGAGAATGCCTGGAATTCTTACTTGCTCCGGAGGTGGTACTATAACCTCTCTTAGCCTGTTACAACAAATATGGTCAAAAGGCATACCATTTCCTCCAACTAACCATAAGCAAGAACACAATCGATACCCTTGTGTTGTTAAAAAAAAACTGAGTGCTTTGAATGAATGTCTCACATAATATTGGGTGAGCTGATTGGTCAATAGAGAAAAACAGTTGCAGGGTGAGAGAGACTTCTTTAAAAAAAATCTGTTCATGAGCAATGCTACAGGAGGTCAACTGGTCTTTTGAACATTATTTCAATTTCTATTGTGTCCACAGCTATTTTTCTACGACTATCCTCGGCGGCACTTTAAACTTCTTTCTGCTTTTTCATTCCCCAATCTTCTTGTGTAAATTGGAAGTAACCTGGTGATTTTTCCTGCATCTACAGCTTAGTATGAACTCCAAAAATATGATTTACAGTAACCAAATGCTGGGTTGCTGAATTTGAAGAGAAAGCTTGTACAGACTCGTACAGACTCTTACAGATAGAATTTGGAAAGGTGTTCAAAGTGGTACAGCAGCCATAGGCACCGTCACAAGAATTATTGTTAAATTGAACTGCCACTTCAGGCAATCCATCCTCTCTTCAGATTTTATTATATCTATAAAGTCTTGTTCCTCTTTTCTCTTTCTGCTTCTTTTACTAGAATGGTTCCAGGAATGAGGGATTACAAGATTTACTAGAATGGTTCCAGGAATGAGGGGTTACAGTTACATGGATAGACTGGAGAAGCTGGGGTTGTTCTCCTTCGAGCAGAGAAGGCTAAGAGATTTGATAGAGTTATTTAAAATCATGAAGGATTTAGTCAGAGTAGATAGAGAGAAATTATTTCCAATGGCTGAAGGCTCGATAACCAGAGGGCACAGATTCAAGGTGATTGGCAAATGAACCAGAGGCAACATGAGAAAAAATTTATTACGCAACGAGTGATTAGGCTTTGGAATGCACTGCCTGATAGGGCGGTGGACACAGATTAAATAGTAGCTTTCAAAATGGAATTCAAATCAAATCAAATCAAATCAACTTTTATTGTCATTGTTAGTGCACAAGTGCAGTACAACGAAATGTAGGCTTGCGGCTCCCGAGAGTGTACATTTAGATTAAGACATTTAAACATTCAACATACATTTGGCTTGTAATACATTAACATAAACATAACCATAATAAAGTGCATTGGCAGATGTGCAGGCTTTAGAGTTTATTTGTGGAGTTCAGTAGGATGACAGCCCTGGGAAAGAAGCTGTTCCTAAATCTGGTCGTACGGGTGCGAATGCATCTGTAGCGTCTCCCAGATGGCAGGAGGGCGAACAGACTGTGGCTGGGGTGGGTAGGGTCTTTGATGATGGACCGTGACCTCCGTAAACAGCGTTTCTGGTATATGTGCTCTATGGTCGGTAGCCGGGTGCCGGTAATGCATTGGGCAGTTTTGACTACCCGCTGCAGGGCTTTCCGGTCATAGTAGCTACAGCTGCCATACCATACTGTGATACAGTTCGTCAGGATGCTCTCTATTGTGCAGCGGTAAAAGTTAGAGAGGATCAGGGGTGACAGGTTACATCCCTTCAGCCTCCTTAGGAAATATAGGCGCTGCTGGGCCTTCTTCACCAGAGAGGAGGTATTGAGGGACCAGGAGAGGTCTTCCGTGATGTGGACTCCGAGGAACTTAAATACTTAAAGGAGAAAAAATTGCAGGGATATGGGGAAAAAGCGGGGGAGTGGGACCAACTGGAATGCTCTTCAAAAGAGCCGGCGCAGGCTCAATGGGCTGAATGGCCTCCTTCTGTGCTTTAGTAGTCTATGATTCCATGATTTACCTCCTCCTTTTACCATTTATGACAGTTTCACACTGAGCTAGCCAATGTCTTTTATTGACTTATTGAGTGCGGGTTTCCCACATTGTGAACTCCTGATTTCAGAAATGCCATTTTGATGGAAAAAATAAAAAAGATTACAATGCCAGTAGTTCCCATTAAAATTGCAGGAATAGGAAGATATTGTGGGTCTGTATCAAAGAGGATGGTGGCTGAGCAGCACTCCATCATTGAAAATTAGCCTGTATTTTTTGTAAAGGCCATGTCATGTGTAACTGATTTCAATGATTTTTTGGAGGAAATTATAGAGTGTATAGACATAGGGAATGCAGTGAATCATGTATGCATGGATTTTAGAAGGTATTTCATAAGCTGCCACTTAAGAGAGTTGTTATGAAAATTAAGGCCCACTGTATTAAAGGGAATGTAGCCACATGGCTGGTGAATAGAAAGCAAATAGTAAGGATCAGTCAGTGTTTTCTTGGATTGGCGGGATCTAGGTAATGGTGGTCCCCTGGGATCTGTGCTAGGACCTCTTTTGTTTTCCACTTATTTAAATGATTTGAAGAAAGGTACAAGAGGAGTAATATTAAAGTTTGTTGATGTTTCCAAATCAGGTGGTAAGGCAAACTGTGAGGGAGAATGACTGAGATTGCAGGAAGACATCAGTAGGTTTGCAGAGTGGGCAAGTAGGTCATAGATGCACTTCAATGAAGAGAAATGTAAACTAACATATTTTGGTGGAAAATGGTGAAAGGGAGCGCACCCTTAATGGTAAGACTCTTACAGAGTAAAGACACAGAAAGATCCAAGGATGTTCAAAGATAGAAAAGGCCATAATAAAGGCAAATCGGATCCAGGCTTTAAAACAAGATGAATATAAAAACAAGAAAGTGATGTTGAATTTATACAAGACACTGATTATAGTATGATTAAAAGTTTGAAAAATTGGGTATGCTTTTACTGGAACAAAGAACATTAAGGTTAAGAGGATTCTAATTATAAAATGTTTTGAGAAAGTAAACAGTGAAAGTTTCCTGTGGTTGGCAAATTGGAAACATGGGAGCTAGGACTCTGCATTATCTAAAAGGAGGGGGAAGTTAGAAGAAAATCACACAGAGGGTTATTAGTCCATGGGCTGCTTTACCACACGTGGCTTTTGGCAGAGAATGTAACATCATTTAAAAGGTAATTGGATAAGTATTTGAAAAGGAAAAATACAATAGGATAGTGGGAAAGGCCCGAGAAATGGGAGTAAAGTAGATAGCTCCAGCAGAAGAGGGAGCACTAACACAGGCTCAATGGGCCAAGTAGCCTCCTTTTACCCTGACATTTCTGTGGTTTTATGTAGGTATAAATCATCCCCTTATTTTTTGGAACTATGCCTTAATGTGAAAGCTGTTTGGATGAAAGGATTCATCAAAGTATTCACAACAGAGAATATCTTAATAATGTCCTAACAGCAAGATGATATCACAATGGATTCTGTGAGTCCAAGATGAGGGAGAGGTTGCTGTATATATTTGAGTGTATTTTGTATAAATTAGTGCCCTAATTATACCAACATCACTTACTTCTACCGGCACAACACTGCCTCTACTCCTACCTCAACCCCATCAACACTGAAAGCCTTATACGTGCCTTGGTCACCTCCAAACTCAACTACTTAGTCTTGTCTCTTGCCTCTGAATCTGAAGGCCATAGATTCAAGCCCCACCCCAGATATTTGAGCACATTATCTAAGCTAACACTTCAATACAGTATTGAGGGAGTGCTGCACTGTCTATCAGATGAGATCTGACCTCTCACACAGTTGTAAAAGATCCCATGGCACGATTTGAAGAAGAGCAGGAGAATTTCCCAGTGATCTGGCCAACATTTATCCCCAAACCAACATAACTAAAACAGATTATTTGGTCATTTATCTCACTGCTGTTTGTGGGACCTTGCTGTGCACAAATTGGCTGCCATGTTTCTCTATATTACAACAGTGACTATGGGCTGGATTTTACCTTTCGATGCGGCTTGGTGGCAAGACAGCTGCCTTCCGGGTTCCGATCCCACACCCAACGATGTCCGATGCACAGATGCTATTTTAGAAACATAGAAACATAGAAGATAGGAGCAGGAGTAGGCCATTCGGTCCCTCGAACCTGCTCCGCCATTCAACGCCATCATGGCTGATCATCCAAATTCAGTACCCTGTCCCTGCTTTCTCCCCATATCCCTTGATCTCTTTAGCCTTAAGAAATATATCAAACTCTTTCTTGAATATATTTAATGAATTGGCCTCTACTGCCTTCTGTGGTAGAGAGTTCCACAGGTTCACCACTCTCTGGGTGAAGAAATTCCTCCTCATTTCTGTCCTAAACGGCTTACCCCTTATCCTTAGACTGTGACCCCTGGTTCTGGACTCCCTAACCATCGGGAACATCCTTCCTGCATCTAGTCTGTCAACTCCTGTCAGAATTTTATAAGTTTCAATGAGATCCCCCCTCATTCTTCTAAACTCCAGCGAGTATAAGCCCAATTGATCCAATCTCTCCTCATACATCATTCCTGCCATCCCAGGTATCAGCCTGGTGAATCTTCACTGAACTCCCTCCATGGCAAGAACATCCTTCCTCAGATAAGGCGACCAAAACTGCACACAATATTCAAGATGTGGTCTCACCAAGGCCCTGTACAACTGCAGCAAGACATCCTTGTTCCTGTACTCGAACCCTCTCGCTACAAAAGGCAACATACCATTTGCCTTCTTAACCGCCTGCTGCACCTGCATGCTTACCTTCAGCGACTGGTGCACAAGGACACCCAGGTCTCGTTGCACTTCTCCTTCTCCCAATCTATTGCCATTCAGATAATAATCTGCCTTCCTGTTTTTGACACCAAAGTGGATAACCTCGCATTTATCCACATTATATTGCATCTGCCATGCTTCTTCCCAATCACCCAACCTGTCCAAATCAGCCTGGAGTTTCTCAGCATCCTCCTCACAGCACACACGCCCACCCAGCTTTGTGTCATCTGCAAACTTGGAGATATTACATCTAGCTCCCTCGTCTAGATCATTAATATATATTGTGAATAGCTGGGGTCCAAGGACCGATCCCTGCGGTACCCCAGTAGTCACTGCCTGCCACTCGGAAAAAGACCCGTTTATTCCAACTCTTTGCTTTCTGTCTGCCAACCAGTTCTCTATCCAAGTCAATACCTTGCCCCCGATCACATGTGCCTTAACTTTACATGCTAACCTCTTACGCGGGACCTTATCGAAAGCCTTTTGAAAGTCCAAATACACCACATCCACTGGTTCTCCCTTATCTATTTTACCAGTTACATCCTCAAAAAATTCCAGTAGATTAGTAAGCACGATTTACCTTTTGTAAATCTATGTTGACTTTGTCCGATCCTGTCACTGTTTTCCAAGTGCTCTGCTATTACATCTTTTATAATGGACTCTGATGTAATAAAAAGTCTCACACATCAAGGAACTTTAAAGTAAGCTTTAAACAACTTATAATTATACTATGTACAAGAGCGGTCTTCACCATGCCTCTAGGAGAAGCCCTTTTACTATACTGAGCAGTTCAGTATTTATACTAGTCCAAACACAGGAAGTGACGTATGCACAGGAAGTGATGTATGCACAGAGTTCACAGTTCACAGTTCACAGTAAGTGATGTGCACATAACTTCCTCCGGAAGTTATTTATTATTATTACATTCTTCCCTCCTGCGAGATTAGAAGGCTGTGGTCTTCCTTTTATTCCGCAGCCGCCGAACGAGGAAGAGTCGCACCCGTTTGGGTTCCCGTCGTAGAGGGTCACTGGTCCGCTTACATGCTGTTGGCCATTGGTCAGAGTCTGTGTGGCCTGGATTACCCTGTGAAGGGTCGGGGAGATCATGGCTTCGTGTACGAGCCCCAATAGGTGCAGGGTTGGTCTGTCTCTGTTCAGAGGGAGGTGCAGAGCTGGTCCGTGGTGGATCAGTACTTTGGTGCGCGGTACTGGGAGGGTCGCAACTTTGAGTACGGGGTTCTACCGGCACCAAGCTAGTTGGTGTCAGATCAGGATCCTGGAGAGGGGTACCCGGTAGGTTCCAAGAGGCTCCTGGTAAAATACCATCACTCGATGTCCCACTAGGTCCTGGTGGGCAGGGAGACAGATCCCGTAATGATACGGTAGTTTCTCGGCCGTCGGGATATCGTATGTATGCATAGGTGGGGTTGGCATCGGTTAGTTCGACCTCGTCTACGAGAGGGTCATTTTTAGACGTCCGAACGTATCTTCGGAGTAGTACAGGTCCAGGAGTAGTTAGCCACGATGGGAGGGATGTCCCATAAGATGAGCGACGCTGGAATCCAAAGAACCGCTCATGAGGTGTAGTATTTGTGGCTGTAGAAAGAAGGGACCGTATAGAGTGCAATGCATCCGGAAGCACTGCTTCCCATTGCTGGTTTGGTAGGCCCCGAGATCTTAAAGCAAGATGTACGGAATTCCAGATGATACCATTATACCTCTCTACCTGCCCATTTCCGATGGGATGATATGGCGTCGTTTTGCTTGTAGCAATTCCCCGTTCTGAGAGGTAGTCCTTGAGTTCCCTTGACATAAAGGATGGACCCCGATCCGAGTGAATGTAAGCCACCATGCCACAGAGAGAAAATACTTGCTCAAGGCAGCAGATTACTGTGGACGCCAGCATATTGGAGCAGGGGAAGGCAAACGGAAAACGTGAATATTCATCAATCATGGTGAGCAAATATGTGTTCCGAGCTGAAGAGGGCACTGGGCCCTTAAAATCGATGCTAAGTCATTGCATCGGTTGGGTTGTGTGTATGAGCATACCATCTGAGGGGCGGAAGAACTGAGGTTTTAATTCTGCACAAAGCCGGCATTCTGAGCACATTTTCTTTACATCTCCAGTGGAAAAAGGGAGATTCCGTGATCGTACGAAATGTAGCATGCGCGTAACGCCAGGATGACACAATCCATTATGGACATCTATGAGAGTAGAGGACGACATAGTGGAGCAGAATGCTCGTGTGAGGGTATCCGGGGCCACATTCTCCTTGCCAGGTCGATAGTGAATGGTGTAACCAAAAGAGGCCAGTTCCATCCTCCAAAGCTGTATTTTATTATTCTTAATTTTGGTTCGTTTTCGATTATCGAGCATGAAGGCGACTGATCGCTGTTCCGTGATTAATGTAAAGTGCTGGCGAGCTAGGAAATGATTCCACTTCCGTACCGCCTCTATGATGGCTGTGGCTTCCTTCTCAACCGGAGGATAATGTAGCTCGGCACCTTGTAAGGTCCTGGACATAAATGCTACAGGACGACCTTCCTGATTTAGAGTAGCCGAGATCGCCACCTCCGAGGCATCACATTCGACTATGAAAGGGAGATTCTCATCGATGGAGTGAAGAGCCGCTTTCTCCAACTGTTTTTTGAGAAGGTTAAAGGCTGCAACAGCCGCTGTTTCCAATGGAAATGACCTAGCATGCAGCAAGGGTTGGATTTTGTCTGAAAAATGAGGAATCCATTTAGCGTAGTATGCAAACAGACCGAGAGCCCGACGTAAAGAAGCCGGATTCTCAGGTGACGGGAGCTCTTGGAGCGGGCGAAGTCTTTCTGGGTCTGGCTTAATGATACCATTGCCTACGCAGTAGCCAAGGATGTTGATGGTCGGTTGCGACTCAACAGATTTAGATTCATTCAAAGTTAAGTTACGGTGATGGAGAGCATCCCGAAATTTTTGGAGGTTGGCGTCGTGTTCCTGCAATAGTAATGTTATCAAGATAGGGAAAAGTGTCCCTTAAGTTTTCCTGCTTAACCAGGCCATCCATTGCCCGTTGGAAGACAGCCACTCCATTAGTAACCCCGAATGGGAGGCGACGAAATTGGTACAACCGTCCATTAGCCTCAAAGGCCGTGTACTGCTTATCTGAGACCTTCAAGGGTACCTGATGATAGGCACTTTTCAAATCGTAAGTTGAGAACACTTTGTATTCGGCCAGTTTATTAACCATAATAGGCAGCACGGTGGCATAGTGGTTAGCACTGTTGCCTCACAGCGCCAGGGACCCGGGTTCGAATCCGGCCTCGGGTGACTGTCTGTGTGGAGTTTGCACATTCTCCCCGTGTTTGCGTGGGTTTCCTCCGGGTGCTCCGGTTTCCTCCCACAGTCCAAAGATGTGCGGGTTAGGTTGATTGGCTGTGATAAATTGACCCTTAGTGTTAGGGGGATTAAATACGTGGGGTTACGTGTTGGTGTAGGGGTTACGGGGATCGGGTGGGATATGTGTCGGTGCAGGCTCGATGGGCCGAAATGGCCTCTATCTGCACTGTGGGGTTTCTGTGATTCTGTGATTCTGTGACATCATCAATGCGTGGCAATGGGTAGGCGTCCAAGTCAGTATATTGATTGATGGTTTGCGAATAATCAATGCATAGTCGTTGTTTGTGAGGTTTTAGAGGGTTCTTGACGATGACAATTTGAGCCCGCCAGGGCGACGAATATGTTTCGATGATATCCTCTGCTAAAAGTCGAGAGATTTCAGCCTCAATAAAAGATTGGTCTTCCTGACTAAAGCGCCGCGATTTCATTATTATTGGTTTGCATCGAGGAGGAATACTGGCAAATAATGAGGGTTCATCAAGTGAAGCTGCTGATAATGCACAAAACGGTAATTTAGACAGTATATTAGAAATAGTAAGTCCAGGTTTGGATCCGCCGAACTCAATGGTGAGTTTCTTATGCTGTTTTTGAAAATCCAGCCCTAAGATGAGATCACTACATAAGTCCTTGAGCACCGCAAGTCGGGTGGAGGGATACATGTGACCATTAAGTGTCATATCAATAATACAAAAGCCGGAGATTCTGGTATTAAGTGATGACTGAGCCATCGCAATTGCCTGGTCCGATGGGAAGATATGTAGTTTCAATTTCGCAACAATCTGTTCTCTAATGAAACTATCAGTACTTCCTGAGTCAATTAAGGCATCTAAGGTATGCCCATTAACTGAAACTTTTGTAGCTGCATGAAACAGGTTCTGTGGGCAAGCAGCTGTAATTGGTGTGGTTGCACAGAGAGTGGCTGAAACTCTAGGTGTGCTTCTTCGGGAGAGAGCTCGAGAGGAAGCTTGATAGGTCCTAGCCGGAGCATCTTGATAGGCCCTAATTGGAGCAGTTCGGTAGGCCTTAGCTGGATAGGCCCTCGCAGAGGCTCTTGATAGGCAAACTTTTGCAAAGTGTCCCTTTTTATCGCAATGACTGCAGATCGCATTGCGAGCAGGGCAGAATTTCCTAGGGTGAAAAGAATCTCCACAAAAGAAGCATTCCTTCCTAGATTGCCAAGAGGCTGCTAAAGTGGGGTCATCCTCCTCTTCTTCATCAGAATTATCATCAGGATTAGATTCCTCCATGATAGGGTTCACCTGAGACCACTTGAATCGTCTGGTTGCAGTTACAGCAGCAGATCGAGATCTGGGCAGCTGATAGAGGTCTGCATTTTTCTTTGCCAAATCCAGAGAACAAGCCAGGTCAAAAGCCTTTTGTAGCTCAAGTGTTTTACTTTCTAGCAGACGCTGGCGTATAAATGGAGAGGCAATCCCGCAGATGAAAGCATCACGAATCATTTCTTCGCGGTACAGCTCAGCCGAGGCTGCCTGAAAGTTACAATCTACGCTGAGCCTGCGAAGTTCTTGAAGGAATTCATTAATCGATTCCCCTGGCCCTTGTCGGGCTGTGGCCAGTAGATGTCTAGCATAGACCTCATTTGCGGTCTTGGCATATAGTTTTTTAAGTGCCCGGATCACCTCATCGTAATTATCCCATTCATCAACATATTCAAACACTGTTGGGGTCACATAGTTGATAAGTATCCTCAGTTTAGTAGAAGCATTCGCTTTACATTCATCAAGAAAATTCTCAAAAGTACGGTACCAATGCTTCCATACCCTGCCAGCTGCTGGTGCGTTTGGGTCCAAGTCCAGACGAGTAGGTTTAAGGATGTTTTCCATGATGGGTGGTTCCCTGGATCCTTAACTCCGAGTTTGTCCGAAGGTCTAGTATTTGTGAGTGTAAATACTAAGTTGTTTAAATTGATGTAATAAAAAGTCTCACACATCAAGGAACTTTAAAGTAAGCTTTAAACAACTTATAATTATACTATGTACAAGAGCAGTCTTCACCATGCCTCTAGGAGAAGCCCTTTTACTATACTGAGCAGTTCAGTATTTATACTAGTCCAAACACAGGAAGTGACGTATGCACAGGAAGTGATGTATGCACAGAGTTCACAGTTCACAGTTCACAGTAAGTGATGTGCACATAACTTCCTCCGGAAGTTATTTATTATTATTACATTCTCTAGCATTTTCCCCATTACCGATGTCAGGCTTACCGGTCTGTAATTCCCCGTTTTCTCTCTACCACTTTTTTTGAATAGTGGGGTAACATTAGCTACCCTCCAATCCATGGGTACTGTTCTAGATTCCATCGAATGTTGGAAGATGATCAGCAATGCATCTACTATTTCTAGGGCCACTTCCTTAAGTACCCTAGGATGTAGATTATCAGGCCCTGGTGATTTATCGGCCTTCAATCCCATCAATTTCCCTAACTCCATTTCCCTACAAATACTGATTTATTTCAGTTCCTCCCTTTCATCAGACCCTATGTTCCCCGACATCTCTGGGAGGTTATTTGTGTCCACCTTTGTGAAGACAGAACCAAAATATGTATTTAATTGGTCTGCCATTTCTTTGTTCCCCATTATAAATTCCCCTGATTCTGACTGCAAGGGAACTACGCTTGACTTCACCAATCTTTTTCTCTTCACATATCTATAAAAGCTTTTACAGTCAGTTTTTATGTTCCCTGAAAGCTTACTCTCATACTCTATTTTCCCCTTCTTAATTAATCCCTTTGTCCTCCTTTGTTGAATCCTAAACTGCTCCCAATCCTCAGGTTTACTGCTTTTTCTGGCCAATTTATATGTCTTCTCCTTGGATCTTAAGCTATCCCTAATTTCTCTTGTTAGCCACGGTTGAGTCACCTTTTTTGTTTTATTTTTATGCCAAACTGGGATGAACAAATTCTGCAGTTCATCTTTGAATGTTTGCCATTGTCTATCCACTGTCAACCCTTTGAGTGACATTCCCCAATCAATCCTACCCAGCTCGCGCCTCATACCATCGTAGTTTCCTTTATTTAAATTCAGGACCCTAGTCTCTGAGTCAACTACTTCACTCTCCATCTTAATGAAGAATTCTATTATATTATGATCGTTCTGACCCAAGGGGCCTCGTACAACAAGATTGCTAATTAATCCTTTGTCATTACATAATACCCAGTCTAAGATGGCCTGATCTCTAGTTGGTTCCTCGACATATTTGTGACGGGGTTGGGAGTCACGGGGCCGTGTAGACACGGGGCCGTGCTGTCCGGGCGAGGTAGGTTCTGGACCCAAGTGCAGAAACGAGGTGAGAGGCAAATATACAGTACTTTGTTTGAACTTTACTAGATTCACACATAACTAGATTCACACAAGGAAAACAATAACATACATAAGAACTCCAGGCAAGCTACCAAACGGCTAGTCAAGATAGGAACTCAGGACAGCTTCCATGAGGCAACCCACTTGTTCAAACGGAGCTTGAGATAAGCCACCACAAGGGCAACCGGCTTGCCGAGACGAGACTCGAGACAAGCTACCACAGGGGTAATCGGCTTATCAATACCGAGCTCAAGACAAGCTTCCACATAGCAACAAGCTTGTCCAAACAGCACCTTATCAAGACTAAGCAACTTGTCAGCACCTAGTCAAGACCGAGAACAAAAGGCAGAACAACAGACTTAGATACATCTTAAATACAAGCAAGAACCATAGCAACCAGCTTGTAAAGGCAAGCTGCCACAGAGCAAAGGCTAGTCAAGACAGAGCACCTAGTCAAGACAGAGAGCCTTGTCAAGACTAACTCCCTTGTGAGGACTGAGCACAGAGGGAAGAAACCACAGAACTTATATACTAACAAAACCAGGTGAAACCCATGAACAGATAACAGGCAGTTAACTAATAAACCCAAAGGACTAGAAACTCCGCCGGCGAGCTCGAGCTCTTTCGTGACTGGTGGGCGCCGCGGGGACTGGAGTGCGTAGTCGGTTTAGAAAACCAAATTTTAATTTGATTGGTTAAGTTTTTGTTTAGGGGTTTATTGGGCTTTTGTCACAGTTTATTTGGTTAATGTTTGGTTTTTTTTGGGTTATAAAAAAAGAGGAAGGACTAGAAACAATTAACCAAGGGAAACAAAGTGAAGGTGCCATCTAGAGGCTACAGAAGGAACTGACTGGCACCCTCACAACCTCATTCCAGACCTTGCTCTCTGTAGAGCAGGTTGTGCTGCTGCTGAGTGGAGAGTGGTGGTCGCCTTGACCTGGGAGTGGAGGGGAAGGAGAGACCCCAGGCCACCACTACCAGCAACCAACTGCCATCAACCAACCAACTTCATCTACCGAGGTGCCTGGAGAGAGAGGAGGAGAGGACAGAGGAGGCCAGCATTACACCTGGAGAGGCCTTTCCATCACTGCCTCCCCAAATTGGCCTCCGTTCCAGGAGGGGGAGAGAGGGGAGAGCAGCTGCATTCAACACCCGTTGCTTGGAAGGAGGGTAGGAGCAACTTTTTTAATTTGGAACTTCTGCAGGGGGGTGTCATTCGGTGCATTCCCCAAAGACTTTGTACTGTGGGTAGGGGGAGGAAAGAAGACCGGGCCGGAAAAAGCCCCTTCAATTGCCTGGCCTGGGTTAGCTGGAGCTGCCCAGGTGAAGCCTTTCCAGCACATCGAGAAGACCTGGTGTGGGGCTGAGCCTGGGCTTTTCTCCAGCTTCCCCAGGCGAAGACATCTTCTCCCCCTGCCTGAAGACCACCTGCAGAGACTTTGTCTATTTTTCCATCGGGGAGTGCACCCCCTGCCGACAACCACCCACCCACCTGCCATCCTGTGTGGCGCCACTGCCTTTGCGGCCTCCCTCCTTCCCACCACCCCCCTCTCTTTCTCTCTCTCTCTCCCTGTCTCTCAGGAGGCACCTCTGTTTCAAAAACTTCTAACTAATTGCCACTTCAGCAGAGGGGAGTAGGCCACTCTCCCAATTACTTCCATCAGGGGGAGAGGCGGGCCTCTAGTTTAACAGCTCCCTCTGCTCAAGGGAAGACTCAAAAACAAAAACCCTGAGGCCTTTTAACACCTTCAGGCCTGTGACTTGAGGTGGGTGTAGCTTTTTCTTTTTAAAAGAGAGAACCACCCCATAATGGCGAGTACATCTTCGCCGGTGGCGGGGTCAGCCAGGACCTACGCGAGAGTGGTAGCCACAGCCACATCCGCTCTCGCTTCTCCTGCTGCCCCGTCACCTTTTAAACTTATATCCAAAAAGCTTGGGGTGAAGAGCTACACCCACCCCAACATGACAATGGAGGCGTGCGTTAAGGCCATGGCTAGGGTTGTCGGCCCTTCAGCCATCCTTGCCGCCTCAAAAATGTACGGGAAGGCTGTGTTCTTCCTGGGGTCGGAGCGGGCGGTGTACCTGGCCGTCACAAAGGGGCTCACTGTGGGCGGGACCTTCCTGGCGGTGGATCTTCTCGAGGCCACCGCGAGGAGGATCGTTGTTTCTAACGTCCCACCCTACATTCCTGGTGAGCTCCTCCTCCCCCACTTGCACCAACTTGGGGAGCTGAGGTCGGGGATTGCGCCCATCCCGCTCGGCTGCCGGGAAGCCAGCCTTCGGCACGTCTTCTCCTTCCGGCGCCAGGTTTACGTCCAGCTGGCGCGGGAGGAGGACACCGACGGGGCTTTTGTCGTCCTCCATGAGGGGACCGCCTACCGCGCCTTTTGGACGTCGGACGGTGTGCGGTGCCACGCCTGTAAGGAGGTGGGGCTCATTAGAAAGAATTGCCCCGCCTCCAAGGCCGCCAGATCGTCTGGCGTGGCCGAGGCTGGCGCCGCCACCGCTCCTCTCCCCGGGTCTGACCGCGCCCCTCAAACAACTGATGCGCGGTCGTCGTCGGAGGCCGATGCCATCGAGGCCTCCGGCGGGGGGGGAGGGAGCCCGTCCGTGCGGAAAGAAGGTGCGGGGGAAATCCAGACATCTCAGGGTGGGTCCCCCTGCGGAGGGCGAGCCCCTGAATTTAGAGCCCCTGACACCCGCGCGCATTGCGGAGTTGGTCGAGGCAGACGAGGGTGGGAGGGGCCTCGTGCCCGAGCCTGTGGCCGCCGCCGCTGAGGCGGTAACGTTAATACCTGCGGCCGGGCTCGGGCCCGGGGAACCCGACGAACCTGCCCCGTCGGAGGGAGCAGAGGAGGAGGCCTCTACAGATATGGAGGTCTCCCTCGCTCCCTCCGCGTTAAACAGAAGGCGCGACCCCCTGGAGGAGGAGGAGGACCGGGAGGAGGAAGGTCCCTCCGTTCAGGGGGAGTCGTCGCCCGCCGCGGATGCTGCGCCCCCACCTCCCGCTGTCACCATCTCCGGCGTTCGGCGGGGGTCGCCTGTCCCTCGGGAGGCTGAGGCAGATGTGTCTGTCCGGCACGTGCCTCCCGGGGATGGGGACGAGACCCTGCCCGTGGGGGGGGTCGCGGAGCAACCCGCGGCTGAGGTCGATTGTCTTTTAGTGCCGTTACCCCTCGACGGGTCGGGCGGCCTGGGGTCTGGGTCGGGCGAGCTCGATGAAGGTGAGCTCGCCCAAAGCGACCCGGACTTTTCCCAGGGGCTGCTCGACCTGGTCGAGGTTTTAACCGAGGTCACCCCATCTGCTGGGTCGGAGGCCGGTGGCGTGGAAGAGGAAGGCCCTCTGTCAGTGTCGCTGGCGCCGGACGACTTGGAGGAGTTCGGTTTTGTATATTCTCCGATTTCTCCGGTCGTCCCGGCGTCTGAGGCGGAGGGGGGCTCCGAACCGCCGCCGTCTTCTGGCCCGGCCCCCCCAGAGGAGCCCAGGGAGGATTCCTCTGCCACCGATCCTGGGGGTGGGGTCCGGGCAGAGGCGGGGCCGGCTGCTGCGGCCGAGCCGTTCGCTGCGCACTGCGCAACGGGCGGGTCGGCCGCCGGCGACGACCCCCCGGAGGAGGATGGGGACTCGGTGACGGGCATGGAGGGCGAGTTGGAGTCCATCGCCGACGAGGAGATGGATGACCTCGTGCCCCCCGCTGAGTCCCCCCTCATTTCCGTCAGGGAACTCCGGGATTTTGTGGCCACGTGCCACGGTCGCCGGAACAAGGCCCAGCTGGCCCTCGCCAGGTGGTCGGAGCTGGCGCTGCTCATCGGGTCGGTCTGCACCGCCGTCAAGCCCGTGGGCGCGGGCGCGGACGTGAGCCTGCTCGAGCTGCGTCGGCTCAGGTCGTTCCTCACTGGGCTCCTGAGGGAGTGGCGGTCGACTAGCGGCTGCGCTCCCTCCCCCCGTTAGTTGTAGGTAGAGGTTGCACTATGCTTCTGAGATGAAGATAACCATAGCCAGCCTCAACATCAACGGCAGCAGGGAGGCTCGCCGCAGATTTAACAACCTTTCGGTCCTTCAGGACGGGAAGTATGCGGTGTGCTTCCTGCAAGAAACCAGGGGGGTGTCAGTCGGTGCATTCCCCAAAGACTTTGTATTGTGGGTAGGGGGAGGAAAGAAGACCGGGCCGGAAAAAGCCCCTTCCATTGCCTGGCCTGGGTTAGCTGGAGCTGCCCGGGTGAAGCCTTTCCAGCACATCAAGAAGACCTGGTGTGGGGCTGAGCCCGGGCTTTTCTCCAGCTTCCCCAGGCAAAGACATCTTCTCCCCCTGCCTGAAGACCACCCGCAGAGACTTTGTTTATTTTTCCATCGGGGAGTGCACCCCCTGCCGACACCCACCCACCCACCTGCCATCCTGAGTGGCGCCCCTGCCTTTGCGGCCTCCCTCCTTCCCACCCCCCCACCTCTCCCTCTCTTTGTCTCTCTTTCTCCCTGTCTCTCAGGAGGCACCTCTCTTTCAAAAACTTCTAACTAATTGCCACTTGAGCAGAGGGAAGTAGGCCCCTCTCCCAATTACTTCCATCAAGGGGAGAGGCGGGCCTCTAGTTTAACAGCTCCCTCTGCTCAAGGGAAGACTCAAAAACAAAAACCCTGAGGCCTTTTAACACCTTCAGGCCTGTGACTTGGGGTGGGTGTAGCTTTTTCTTTTTAAAAGAGAGAACCACCCCATAATGGCGAGTACATCTTCGCCGGTGGCGGGGTCAGCCAGGACCTATGCGAGAGTGGCAGCCAAAGCCACCTCCGCTCTCGCTTCTTCTGCTGCCCCGTCACCTTTTAAACTTATCACGAAAAAGCTTGGGGTGAAGAGCTACACCCACCCCAACATGACAATTGAGGCATGCGTTAAGGCCATGGCTGGGGTTGTCGGCCCTTCAGCCATCCTTGCCGCCTCAAAAATGTACGGGAAGGCTGTGTTCTTCCTGGGGTCGGAGCGGGCGGTGTCCCTGGCCGTCACAAAGGGGCTCACTGTGGGCGGGACCTTCCTGGCGGTGGATCCTCTCGAGGCCACCGCGAGGAGGATCGTTATTTCTAACATCCCGCCCTACATTCCTGGTGAGCTCCTCCTCCCCCACTTGCACCAACTTGGGGAGGTGAGGTCGGGGATTGTGCCCATCCCGCTCGGCTGCCGGGAAGCCAGCCTTCGGCACGTCTTCTCCTTCCGGCGCCAGGTTTATGTCCAGCTGGCGCGGGAGGAGGACACCGACGGGGCTTTTGTCGTCCTCCATGAGGGGACCGCCTACCGCGCCTTTTGGACGTTGGACGGTGTGCGGTGCCACGCCTGTAAGGAGGTGGGGCACATTAGAAAGAACTGCCCCGCCTCCAAGGCCGCCAGATCGTCTGGCGTGGCCGAGGCTGGCGCCGCCACCCGCGCGCATTGCGGAGTTGGTCGAGGCAGACGAGGGTGGGAGGGGCTTCGTGCCCGAGCCTGTGGCCGCCGCCGCCGAGGCGGTAACGTTAATACCTGCGGCCGGGCTCGGGCCCGAGGGACCTGACAAACCTGCCCCGTCGGAGGGAGCAGAGGAGGAGGCCTCTACAGATATGGAGGTCTCCCTCGCTCCCTCCGCGTTAAAAAGAAGGCGCGACCCCCTGGAGGAGGAGGAGGACCGGGAGGAGGAAGGTCCCTCCGTTGAGGGGGAGTCGTCGCCCGCCGCAGATGCTGCGCCCCCACCTCCCGCTGTCACCGTCTCCGGCGTTCGGCAGGGGTCGCCTGTCCCTCGGGAGGCTGAGGCAGATGTGTCTGTCCGGCACGTGCCTCCCGCGGATGGGGACAAGACCCTGCCTGTGGGGGGGGTCACGGAGCAACCCGCGGCTGAGGTCGATTGTCTTTTAGTGCCGTTACCCCTCGACGGGTCGGGCGGCCTGGGGTCTGGGTCGGGCGAGCTCGATGAAGGTGAGCTCGCCCAAAGCGACCCGGACTTTTCCCAGGGGCTGCTCGACCTGGTCGAGGTTTTAACCGAGGTCACCCCATCTGCTGGGTCGGAGGCCGGTGGCGCGGAAGAGGAAGGCCCTCTGTCTGTGTCTCTGGCACCGGACGACTTGGAGGAGTTCGGTTTTGTATATTCTCCAATTTCTCCGGTCGTTCCGGCGTCTGGGGCGGCGGGGGGCTCTGAACCGCCGCCGTCTTCTGGCCCGGCCCCCCCAGAGGAGCCCAGGGAGAATTCCTCTGCCACCGATCCTGGGGGTGGGGTCCGGGCAGAGGCGGGGCCGACTGCTGCGGCCGAGCCGTTCGGCCGCCGGCGACGACCCCCCGGAGGAGGATGGGGACTCGGTGACGGGCATGGAGGACGAGTTGGAGTCCATCGCCGATGAGGAGATGGATGACCTCGTGCCCCCCGTCGAGTCCCCCCTCATTTCCGTCAGGGAACTCCGGGATTTTGTGGCCACGTGCCACGGTCATCGGAACAAGACCCAGCTGGCCCTCGCCAGGTGGTCGGAGCCGGCGCTGCTCATCGGGTCGGTCTGCGCCGCCATCAGGGCCGTGGGCGCGGACGCGGACGTGAGCCCGCTCGAGCTGCGTCAGCTCAGGTCGTTCCTCACTGGGCTCCTGAGGGAGTGGCGGTCGACTAGCGGCTGCGCTCCCTCCCCCCGTTAGTTGTAGGTAGAAGTTGCACTATGCTTCTGAGATGAAGATAACCACAGCCAGCCTCAACATCAACGGCAGCAGGGAGGCTCGCCGCAGATTTAACAACCTTTCGGTCCATCAGGACGGGAAGTATGCGGTGTGCTTCCTGCAAGAAACCCACACCGTTCCGGGAGACGAGGCCACGTGGCTCCTGGAGTGGCAAGGAGGGGTCAGCATGAGTCAGCTCTCCAGCGTTTCCAGTGGGGTGGCTATCTTGCTGGCCCCGCATTTTCAGCCGGAGATCTTGGGGGTCAAGGAGCTCGTGCCGGGCCGCTTGCTCCAGGTCACTGTGCGCCTGGAGGGCGTGCCGCTCCATCTAGTGAACGTGTACGCCCCTCAGGCCGGTGCGCAGCAACTGCGCTTCTTTGAAGAAGTGTCCGCTCTTCTGGGCTCCATCGACGCGGGCGAGTGCGTCATCCTCGGGGGGGATTTTAACTGCACCCTCGAGGCGAGGGACCATTCGGGCCCCCAGCGATGCCCGGCGGCGATGGAGAAGTTGAGGGACCTGGTCGGGTCCTTCGACTTGGTGGACGTCTGGCGACATCTCCACCCCGACTCCAGCGCCTTCACTAGCGTGAGGTCTGGAGGAGGATGGTCCAGGATCGACTGCCTTTATATTTCCCGGGCGTACGTCTCCTGCGTTCCGGCGGCCTCCATGCGGCCGGTGCCGTGCACGGACCACCACCTGGTGTGGGCGGAGCTCGTTCCGCTGCGCGCACGGAGGGGGTCCGCGTACTGGCATTTTAATAACCTGCTGCTGGAGGACGCGCGGTTCCGGGATTCGTTTCGCCGATTCTGGGCCGACTGGAGAAGGAAGCGGGGGGGCTTCCCCTCCTTGAGGCTATGGTGGGACGTGGGCAAGGCTCACGTCCGTCTCTTCTGTCAGGAGTACGCGAAGGGGTCGACCAAGAGGCGGGAGGCCCGGGTCGGGCGGTTGGAGAAGGAGGTGCTCGACCTGGAGTCCCGTCTCGGTCAAGTCTTCAAGGACCCGGCCCTGCGGATGGTGTACGAAGAGAAGAAGGGCGCGCTGAAGGACCTGCAGCTTGTCGGGTCCCGAGGCGCGTACGTGAGGTCGCGGATCCAGTTCCTGCGGGACCTGGACCGCGGCTCCCCCTTCTTCTACTCGCTGGAAAAAAGACGGGGTGTCCGTTAGCAGCTCTTGGGGCTGCTGGCCGACGACGGATCTCTGGTCTCGGATCCGGAGGGAATCAGCGCGGAGGCCCACGCCTATTACGGGGCTCTGTTCTCTCTGGATCCGTCCAGCGAGGCTGCGCGCGGAGTTTTGTGGGAGGACCTGCCGAAGGTCGGCCTGGAGGGCGCCGAAAAATTGGACACTCCTCTGAGTCTGGAGGAGCTGACCGGCGCCCTCCGCCAGCTCTCCAGGGGGAAGTCCCCGGGGCTGGACGGGCTGACCGTGGAGTTCCACAGGGCGTTCTGGGACGTCTTGGGGGGCGACTACGCGCGGGTCCTGGGGGAAGGTTTGGCGACCGGGGAGATGCCCCTCTCTTGACGCAGGGCAGTTATTGCCCTGCTGCCTAAGAAGGGCGATCTCCGCCTCCTTAAAAACTGGCGCCCGGTCTCCCTCCTCAGCACGGACTATAAAATTTTTGCCAGGGCTATGTCTGCTCGCCTAGGCGCCGTGCTGGCCCACATGATCCACCCCGACCAGTCCTACACGGTCCCGGGCCGGACCATCCACGATAACGTCCATCTGGTCCGGGACCTGGTCCACCATTCCCAGAGGGCTGGTCTGTCGGTCACCTTCCTTTCCCTGGATCAGGAGAAGGCGTTCGACAGGGTGGATCACGAGTATCTCTTCGGGACTCTGCGCGCATTCGGGTTCGGGACGCATTTTGTCGCCCGGATCCGACTTCTGTACGCCGCCGCGGAGTGTCTGATTAAAGTTAACGGGTCCTTGACGGCGCCCCTTCGCTTCGGGAGGGGGGTGCGTCAGGGATGCCCCATGTCCGGCCAGTTATACGTCGTTTGCGTAGAGCCTTTCCTGCGCCTCTTGCGGAAGAGGTTGACGGGACTGGCTCTGCAAGGGCCGGGCGTGGAGGTGGTCCTCTCGGCTTACGCCGACGACGTGCTCCTCACGGTCACGGATCCCGCCGACTTGCGGAGGATGCGGGAATGCCAGCAGATTTACTCGGACGCATCCTCCGCCAAGATCAACTGGGAGAAATGTTCTGGACTCCTGGTGGGTCAGTGGCGGGTGGACTCCCTGCCGGAGGAGTTCAGGCCCTTCGCCTGGAGCACCACGCACCTCCTCTACTTGGGAGTCTACCTCAGCCCTGCCGAGGACGCCTGGCCGGCGAACTGGCAAGAGTTGGAGGCCAAAGTCACCACTCGCTTAAGACGCTGGACAGGATTGCTCCGAGCGATGGTCATAAACCAACTGGTGGCCGCCATGTTGTGGTACCGGTTCGTCACTTTGATCCCTCCCCCTGCGTTTGTCGCCAAGATACAGAAGAAGCTCGTCGACTTCTTCTGGGACAAAAGGAAGCACTGGGTCTCTGCCGCGGTTCTGAGCCTCCCGCTTAGGGAGGGCGGCCAGGCGTTGGTGTGCCTCCGCACCCAGGTTGCAACTTTCCGTCTTCAGATGCTGCAGAGATACCTGTACGTCGAGAATCCTCCGAGATGGTGTGCGCTGGCGACGTACTTTTTCCGCCAGCTGCACGGCCTCAATTACGACATGCAGCTCCTGTTTTTGGAAGTGGGCGGCAGGCGTGCCAGCCTGCGGGAGCTGCCTGTCTTCTACCAGGAACTGCTATGGGTTTGGAACTACGTCGCCTCCAGGCGGAGCTCTCCCCCGTCAGGAATGGCGGCTGTCCTTCGGGAGCCGCTGTTCAGGAATCCGCACCTCCACGTCCGCGAGTTCGGGTGGCTGGCGGAATGCAGGGCTGTGCCTGGCAGGGTGACTAGAGTCGGGGACCTACTCGATGGCGGAGGAGCGGGCTGGATGGCGCCGGAGGAGTTGGCGCGGCGCATGTCCTGGGACAGCGTCCAGCTCGCGGTCGATGCCATCGAGGCGGTGAAAGCGACGCTGCACCCCGGCGCCACGAGGTGTATCGAGGTGGCTCAAGCGCGTGGGGCGATCCCGTCCGAGCTTTCCCCCGTTCGGACAGAATTCCTTATCGGCGCCCTGCCCCGAAACCCCCCTCAGGGACCGGCGCCTCACAACTTGAGCCGTCTCGAGGAGATGCCCTCTGTGCCTTTTCATTCCGCACGGAGGGGTTTCCTGTACAGGCTGCTCCTGCACACCTTCCACTTTGTCATCTTCGCCTGCCGTCCGGACACGCCGTGGCGTGCCGTTTTGCCTTCCGGCGGAGGCGGAGGTCCCCAATGGAGGACTCTCTATGCGGGAGTCCTCCCTTGTTCTATCGGGGACTTGGCGTGGAGGGTGTTGCACGGAGCAGTCCCGTGCAATATATTGTTAAATAGGTTCACGGACTCCCAGACCGCCTGTTTGTTCTGCGGTCTGGAGGAGTCCGTTTTTCATGTGTATATTGATTGTGTGAGGTTGCAGCCCCTCTTCCATTATTTGAAGGGGCTGCTCCTCGATTTTTGGTTGCACTTCAGTCCCATGCTCTTGATCTACGGTCACCCGGTGCGGAGGGGAGCGGGCAGGCTGGAGGACCTCCTCGTGGGTCTGCTCCTGGGCCTGGCAAAAAAAGCCATTAATTGGTCCAGGCAGCGGGCGGTCGAGGGGGTCATCCAGCCAGATTGCCTCCCTCTCTTCCGCGGCCATGTTCGCGCCCGGGTGGCCCTGGAGATGGAGCACGCGGTGTCCGTCGGCGCGCTCGAGCACTTCCGTGACCGGTGGGCGCCGCGGGGACTGGAGTGCATAATTGGATTAAACGACCAAATTTTAATTTGATTTGTTAAGCTTTATTTAAAGATTTATTAGAGTTTTAGTTACAGTTTATTTGTTCAATTTATTTTGGCCCTACAAAAGAGGAAGGACTAGAAACAATTAACCAAGGGAAACAAAGTGAAGGTGCCATCTAGAGGCTACAGAAGGAACTGACTGGCACCCTCACACATATTGGTCCAGGAAACCATCCCGTAAACACTCCAGAAATTCCTCCTCCACAGTATTGTTATTAATTTGGTTAGCCCAATCTATATGTAGATTAAAGTCACCCATGATGACTGCTGTGCCCTTATTGCACGCTTCTCTAATTTCCCTTTTAATGCCATCCCCAACCTCCGCATTACTGTTTGGAGGTCTATATACCACTCCCACTATGTTTCTGCCCCTTGGTATTTCTCAGTTCTACCCATACAGATTCCACATCATCAGAACTAATATCCTTCCTTACAATTGTGTTAATCTCCTCTTTAACCAGCAAGGCTACCCCACCTCCCTTTCCTTTTTGCCTATCTTTCCTGAATATTGAATACCCCTGGATGTTGAGTTCCCAGCCTTGGCCACCCTGGAGCCATGTTTCCGTAATCCCAATCAAATCATATTCGTTTACCTCTATTTGCGCAGCTAATTCATCCACCTTATTACGAATGCTCCTCGCATTAAGACACAAAGCCTTCAGGCTTGTTTTTTTAATGCTCTTAGACCTATTAGAATTATTATTTACTGTGGCCATGTTTGATTTAAACCGTTGATTTCTCTGACTGCCACTTTTGTTTTTCTCCTTCCTATCTTTTGCTTTTATCCTTGTTTCCCTTTCCTCTGTCTCTCTGCTCAGGTTCCCAAACCCCTGCCATTTTAGTTTAAATCCTCCCCCAGAGTACTAGCAAACACTCCCCCTAGGACATTGGTCCCGGCCCTGCGTTAATTGGCCTTATTAAGCCCACCCTGCGGGCTTGCCGGCCAATTAAGAGAAAGCCGGTGTCAGATGACGTGTCATCTGCCGGTTTTCTTAAAGGGACCACACACAATTTTCTTTGACAGATGATTTTTCAGTGTTTGACAGCATTGAGGTGCTGCAAACACTGACAATCACTGTACAAAGGTGAGCCCTTGCACCCAGGTACTCCAGTGACTCCCTCCTTAGGCTAGAATAGATTGCAGCTGCAGGTGAGGTCACAGAAGCGATCTCTCACTGGTGAGAGAGGTTCTCCCAATGAGGTGGGACTACACAAACGCTTCAAAACTTGTTACCTAGAAAAGTCTAAATTAAACATGATTTTCCCAACATTTTCTTACCACTGAAACTCACCAGTGTACCATTGGATCCTTCACACCACTTCTGCAGCTATCGTCAATGAAGAAACATTACAGTAGACCCACAGCACGCCACACTTACCCTGGCGTGGTATCCGGACGTTGGGAAGCCCACAGTAGACCTGTCAAATTTGGAAAAAGCCTCTTAACTGCCTATTAACAACCTGTTAACAAGCAGTTAAGTGCCTATAATCCTCTTCCCGCCGCTAGGTGTCGGGTCCATGCGCAAATCGGGGACCCGACTCCCGGGAGGATTGTTTGGAGGTGGCTTGACAGTGGGTTCGGGACCCGCTGTCAATCTTTGCAATTTTGCCACCGGTCCCGCCACCAAACCCGCCCCCTGAGCACCGGCAAAATTCCCCCCTACATTTCAAACATATGTCATTGGCTGTAAAGCGCTTTGGGCCATGCTGAGGTTGTGAAAGATGCTATATAAATGCAAGTTTGTTTATTTGCTTGTACTCAACCACTCTGCTTTATTGTGTTTTATTGTGCTCTTCTGTAACTGAAGTTGGACTAGAATGATAAGAAGCTTCACCTTTACCTTTTTTTTCAATCAAGACCATCTTCAATTTGACAAGTCAGTACAAATAAGCGTTTATTATTATTACTTAAATTACAGTTCAGTATGGCACAAATTCAACAGCCACAAGTGAACCTGTGAGCAATCCAGAAAAATCAACTGCAGACTAGCTGGGGCCGCCCGTCCGCTATGTCTTCTCGTCTTTCCACTTATAGAAAGGATCTTCCAGACCAGCTGGGGTGTTGTGAGCTCAGTCTCTATCAAAGTCAGTTGTGTCAACTGCATTTGTTGTGGTAATACTCCCTCCTTAATCAATTTAATGATTTCCTCTGTATTGAGAAAAAGCAATCCTATTGGACTAATTAATTTTTCTGAAAAGAATCATACTTATGGAGTTAACACATTCTGATTTGCATCCTGGTCCACATTGATAGGCTGATTTTTCCTCACAGAAATCTGGATCAGTCACTTAAATGGACGACCAAATTCATCTCAGTACAGTGAGATGGTGATGCCTTTTGTTGGACCATAGCAGCCAATGAAACCGGAAATCAGTGTAGATATGCAATCTGTACAAGAAATAAACTGTATTAACACAACAAGTTATCTTCGAATAGACTGCAGTCAAATAGCTGCAGACAATAATATTCACAAAAAAATTTGAGAGGCAGCTAATGAATTTAGAATCTTTACTTCCCCAGTTCTCTGCTCTATGGCCAAGTGAGTGAAGGGATTTCATAGTTTTGCTTCACGGATTTAATGAGCTTCATCTTTGCATCTACTCCAAAGATACAGCTGAAGCCAGTTAATTGGAACATTCAAATGTAGGTTGAATTATCCTATTTGGACTCTTCTGATAGTACAGATGGCAACCACATATCCTAATTGTTCTGGGTTAAAGTAGCAAAGTTGCCTATCTTTCTGTTTACTTATTTTTACATTCAAGTGGCTTTCACCAATTTTGCTGTTTGAAGATGTGCCTTACCAAGCACCCTAACTGTGGTAAGGGGACAAACTTGGGAGAGCAGGATTCACTAGTTCCAGCACACTTAGGGGGAAAAATTTGTTGTCACACGGAAAGCAGTCAGTGTACTCGCCAACTGCTGTTACTGGCCGCCCGAAATGGCCGCCGCGCTAAACGAGGTAAATTGGTGTGGGGAGCATGGTGGTAGGTGGCGCAGCGCTAACCTTAGGTGCAACGCCGTCCTAGCGGTGTTGCACGAGGGACCCGGGACCAATTTGCTGTGCCAGTGTTGCTGCTTCGCCTACCGTCTGTGTGCGTGGCTGTGAAGCTCGCAATGCATTGTGGGCAGTGAGAAGCTCTGAAATTTAAAGGGCCATGCACATTGAAGCAAGACAAAATAAAATGCCCTGATTTAATACATTTTTCAGCCCTTTCTGTCTTTTAACAAATAATCAATATTTAAAAGAAGTTCCAAATGTCAATATTCAGCACTTAAAGCTGAATTACCTTCCTAAACTCAACAAATGGGAAAACTGTCTCAGCACTACCACAAATGGCTCAGCAAGCCAGGGGAAGGGGCACCCAGGGTCTCACATGCAGCACTCCAACTTTGTGCAGGGGGTTAAATCTACAAGACTGGCCCTCTACCCACAGGGGCCTGGAGGCCCTCCAGAAAGAACAGTGTGGGAGTACATCACTAAGGTCGTCACTGCCAGTAGTATCACTCCCACCACCTGGCTCCAGTGCCCAAAGAAGCTTCATGACCTCAGACCACTGGTCAAGGTTAGTGAATGCATCTTCAAAAGACATCATCTACCAACTGAACCACTAGCCTCTTACAATGCTCAATGCAGGACCCCCAATTATTCACCTACCAATAATCTGCACCAACGATGAGACATAGCTCCCATTCTTAGCATCACCTCACCCCCTTGGAGGAGATGGTGCAGGCCATTCTTAACAAGGGCATGGCTGAGCCCTTGGCCAGTGGTGGGGCTAAAAGGATACAAGATGCTGGTATCCTTGTACATTATCCCGCTTCTGGATAACGTATGCACCTCTAGCCTTCCCGCCCTCCCATCAGCACAATTCCACCCTTGTGCCTTCCTCATTTCACACACGTAAGAAATGCATTCTGCCTAGTCAGTGCGTAAGCAAGAAGAGGTAGCCTGCCCAGCCAGTGGGACTGCAGGCAGATGATTCTACCCCGGATATCCCGGCCACAAAGGGGCTGTCTGGGATGCATCCTTCCATCTGATTCCTCCTCTTTTGCATCTTCCTCTTCTGCGTCTTCCTCTTCCCTCTGCAAGCGGACGCTGTACATATGAAATGACAGCATAAAATGCTGCAAATACTCAGTGGGTCAGGCAGCATGTTGACCTGAGATGTAAACTCCACGGATGTTGCATGACATGCTGAGTATTCACAGCATGTTCTGTCTTCTCAAAGGCCTTCACTTATCATTCGAGCCCTTGCAAGCATCCAGCAGCACTCCAAAAACACTTAAAAGACTTTTCACATATATTGCAGCAAGCCACCACTTCAATAAAATCCAAAAAACCAAGGCCAAACCTTTCCACTCAAACTTACCTGATTGATATGTGTGTCCCTTTAACAGCTGCAGATATTGCCCCTGTCAACGTCTGTCAGCCTGCTCGCACGCCAGGTTAACCTGGCGTGCTTAGGACCTGGCTCTGAATTGAGCGCTAGGGTCGAAGTTCGCGTAGGTGATGTTCAGTTGGCATTGCACGCCATTTTTTTTTACAGGGCGCTGCCAGTTACCGGGGCACATGAATATGGCGGCCGCCGTGGGGACCGCCTCCAGCTGGCACAAGAGCGGCGGCCGCTATTTTTTCCAGAATTGCTGACGCTAACAGGTGGCAGTAAGTATATGAATTTCTTGCCCAGTGGTTTTTAATGGTCACAGAAACAAGAATTCAATTAATTTATTACTCAGATTGAAGAGTGATGATAGGAAAAGTCTGTTTGATGATCGGAAGATCACAGAAGATCAGCAGATACATATGGACGAGGAAGGCTATTCTTAATTGATCCATCCAAATAACCCTACACGCCTCCTATTTCTGCATCCAGTTGTTTCTTAAATGCTTCCAGAGTTTCCGTCTTGACCACTCAACAGAAGTCCATGCTATGCATTACCTCCTGATATCCATCTTAATGTTACCTTTTAATAGGAACATAGGAATGGAGGGAGGCCATTCAGCCTTTCGAGCATGTTCCGCCATTCAATGAGATCACGGCTGATCTGCATCTGCACTCCATTTTGCTGCCTTTGCTCCCTATCCCTTGATACCCATACCTAACAAAAATCTATTGATCTTTATTTGAACCTGTGTCCCTTTGTCCTACTCCTACAATTTCAAGTATTATTCTGGATTAACCTTTTCCATATCATTTATTAACTTATATACCTCTGTAAGATCATCTTTCAGATGCCTCCTTTCTAGTTTGAAAAGCCCAATTCTCTCTAGTCCACCCTCATAACTCAGACCCCTGATACCAGGAATCAGCATTGTGCCTCTTCTCTGTGTTGCCTCCAACAATTGAATGTTTCCATTATTTCTCAGTGAACAGAACTGGTCACTGTACCAATGTTCCCTCTAATTTCTTTTGGGTGTATGGCCCCTTTAACAGGCTGCGCGGCCCATTCGAATTTCTACGGATGCATGGTTTTCCATTCAAAAGCCAGTGACCGGCCTGTGCAGGGCCTCCAGACTGCTGCATGGCCGCACGGCTAAACAGGAACATTGCACTGTACTCATGGTGTGGTCTGATCGGAGCACTGTACATGACTTCCTTGCATTCTACTGTTTTGGCTATGTAGTTCAAAATTCTATTGCTTTTAGTCTGCTCTGCCTTGGCTAAAAATGTTTCAGTCCTCCTGACCACGGTCTTTGGTGGGTGCCGTGGGCTCATCAACAATTTTGTGCCCATTTTGGGCCTAAGTTGAAAATGGCCCTCTTTATTTATCTAAATTTGGCTTTTTGTGATCGTTTTATTTAAACCTATTAAACAGTACCAGTTAAGCCCTACCCAAAACATTTTTGATTTAGCAATATCCAAAACATTTTTAAAGGTCAGTTGAAAAACAAAAGCAAATAAAAATTCAATATCTGAAAGTATAAGTGCCAGTTGAATCAATGAGGCCATTTAAATGGACCTGCACAATATCCACGGCTTCTGTTTTAGCAATTACTTTGTAGCTTTGTTTTCCAAGTTTGAAAAGAAAAAGATTTGCATTTATATAGCGCTTTTCACAACCACCGAACATCCAAAAGCGTTTTACAGCCAATGAAGTACTTTTTGAAGTGTAGTCACTGTTGTAATGTAGGAAACGCAGCAGCCAATTTGCACACAGCAAGCTCCCACAAACAGCAATATGATAATGACCAGATAATCCATTTTCGTGATGTTGATTGGAGGATAAATATTAGCTAAGACACCGGGGATAACTCCCCTGCTCTTCTTCAAAATAGTGCCATACGATCTTTCATGTCCACATGAGAGAGCAGACAGGGCCTTGGTTTAACATCTCATCTGAAAGACAGCACCTCCAACAGTGCAGCAGTCCCTCACTACTACACTGGCGTGTCAGCCTGGATTCTTTTATGCCAGGACATTGGGTATAACTCTCCTGCTCTTCTTCAAAATAGTGCCACAGGATCTTTTACGTAACCTGAGAGTGCAGATTTGGTTAAACATCTCACTTGAAAGGAGGCACCTCCTCAGTACTGCATTGGAGTATCAGCCTAGATTTTTTTTTATGTTCAATTCCCGGGAGTGTGACTTGAACCCACACCCTTCTGACGCAGAGGCAAGGGTGCTACCAACTGAGCCACAGCTGATACAAGTTTGAAGTCACAATTATCAAACTGTGAAAGCAGGGTGACGAACTAGGTGCTAAAATTAGGAACCCTAAAATTAGACAAACTAAGTTTAAATTAGGCTCTTAACTCAGCAACATGACCAATTATTTGAAAATGACCTTTCTTGTGTAAGTACTTCAGTCTCATGTTCTAGATTTTACTATGTGGTTGGGCAGATTTAATGCAGGTCTAACACATTTATATCAATTTCGACTTTCTGCTTAATGCTAAAGCGGTAACATCCAGCACCCATAGAAATTCAGCAAATGAGCTATATTTAATGACATGTATTCATGAGCGAGGCATTTATTAGCTGTGGTATGCAATGTAACACAACTGGCTGATTGATCCATGCCTATTTTCTATTGCGTACTTGAAAGGTGGAGCAGCAGAAAAGTCAATAGCTGCTGCCAATGTCACAAGTGCTTGCAATGCAGGGGAAATTGCAGAGATTGTAAATCATTTGCAATTCCTCAGAGAAAGGCTAGTCAGGACCTGTTTGCTGAGTTTACATTTCCCCAGGCTTTGCCTTTCAGTAAAATCCAGATAATTCAACCGTTGCGGTTTATTTCTGCTGGGGAAGTATTGCTTCCTCTTAAACTTCTTGCACTCCTCTTGTTTGTTGGGAACTGTAGCCACCATATCTTGTGCCATTTGTACAAAGCAGTATAAAGGCTATGGTTTTGAGAATATTCTGATGTGCTTTGGTTGTATTAAGTCTAGCTTGAATTTGTGTAAAATACTAATGTTTAACGCTAGAATTGGCAATTGGAAATTGCATTTGAGCGTTTTCACACCATTCTGTGATCTTTATTGAAAACTTCACAATGAGTTTTGATATCTAATCACTTCAGCAGCCAGCATTGCCAGATATCTTAGCAGTGACTAGTGTACTGAATGGTGATACATAGACCATATGTGATTTAAAAAAAAAGTGTTACTGCAAATGTCAAATCTGTCCAACAGCTACCACAGCCAAGAAGATCTGGGCCCAAGTCATGTCAGATTAGTTAATTAGACAACACTGGCACATTCCAGATAATAAATTAAATCATCTTTGCTTTTAAATGTGGTATTTCAGGATCTCCATCTTTGGCTAGTTTACATAATATCATATTTTTCTGCAAATTATTTAAATTCAAGGTAATAGCTCAACATTGAGGCCTAGAAATTCAGTGCCCTTAGCACCGATTTTGCGGCGCTAGAGGGCCTAGCGCTGCAATTGGCGCCGGTTCCTAAATTGCCTGGGGCCCTTCCGCGGCGGTAGACCGGTAGCGCTGCGTCGGCACCGATGACGTCATCGGTGTGCGCAGCGTCCCGGTTGCCGTGGTAACCCGGCCCCAAGCCGAAATTCAGTTGCGCCCGCCTCGCCCGTGGCAGGCGCAACTAAGACTCTGGCAACAGAGTCTTCCCCCAGTGTGCGCCGGCGCATAAAGGTGGAGCGGCGGCCGGCCGCGTTCCCGGCGGCCGCCTGCCCGCACCTCCCTTCCCGGACTCCTGCATTCCCCCCCGCGGCCCTGATCAGTGTCTCATGCGAGCCCGGCACTTCCCCGAGGTGCCGGGCTCAGATGTCGGGTCAATCCGCCGGACAGTTGTCGGCTGCAGGCAGCTCCTCCTTAACAGGATCGGGTGCCGCAGCGGGGGATTAGCGCCGGGAAACCCAAGTTCACGCCCGTTTTGAGGCGCTAAAGGAGGGTTTTAGCACCCGCCGCCGTCTGGGCCCGGCGCACCCGAATTTTCGTCGGGCGCTGCCGCATTACCGCTGGCGCAAACTTTCTGGCGCTACAGCCCTGGCAAGACCAGAACCCAATTTCTAGGCCTGAGTGTTTATTAAGGTGCGGCAGCATGGAAAATCATTTCTTTTAGTGAACAATAATATGCTGGCTGTAAATTCTGTCAAAGTTCATTTGCAGATTAAAATGCATCATTTATTTGTGGCTTTTCAAAATAAATTATTTGAACAATGTACAGTCAGTAACAGCAATTTTCCAGCCACTATATATTTGAGCGAACCTTTTAATTTTGTATGTTAATAGTATGGTTATCTTGTACAGCGTCTTTCAAAGTGTTCTGTTCCAGCAGCTCATCATATCCAAAATGCTGACCAACATGCCTTTAAACTCGTCAGAACGTTCTGCTTGTTTCTTTAACTTGATCTTAATTTACTGCACACACAAAATTAAACACATGGGAATTTCTACCAGAGAGAGGTTAAATACTGCTTTAAATCATCCAAGTGTGACATATTGGCTTGTCTCTGCGCAGAACAGAGGCTTTGGGATCTGTTTGAATTGAAAGTTTCATTCTAATCTAATTTATTTGTCATGCGCAATTGGTCTGGAGATATGAGGGCAGATTTCCAGTCCCTAAGGCTGATGGCACAGAACATAACAGGCACTGGGGACCTGGAAAATCTGCCAAAGCGCCTTATAATCAGATCCGAGCCATTTTTGTGCCAAGCATGATTTTGTGGCATACGTTTTAGTCTGGCCTGCAGTAGTCTCACTAAAAACATGCCAGAGTTTCATTTAAATATTGTAATTCATTGAAGTGAAACCTAACACAATTTTCTATCTACTTAGGCTAGAATTGAGGTGCTAATTTTGTGCATCTGAAATGAACGTTAGGGATGCTTCATTTGGCGATGGAGCTCTTAAAGGGTCTGAGGCTTGTTAACCTTATTTTTATTCTTTTACAGTTTTGTAGAACATGCTTAGTATAGATTATTATAAAAAATTTTGGCAATTTTATGAAATAATTTTTAATCTTTTAAAAAACTTTTTTGTAATTTATTTTTCTTTCTCCGAATATAATGTTTATGTGGAGCTCAACTAGCCAAATATTGTCTGGATTCACCAAAAAGCTGACTGTAATTAAAGTATTTGCATGACTTCAGAAGAACAGGAAGAAATGAAAAAAAGAGACATGAAAAGGAAGCTCTTAGAACATAAGTTAACTAAATAAAGAGTCCCTGGCAGTCAGCAAGTGAAGTTTAAATTAGTGATGTGAGTTGGTTTTGAAACTCCCCAGTCACAGTAATTCATTGTTGAAGTGACACAAGATGAAAGAAGGCATTCCAAGGAGATCAGGAGACAATGAGGCCAGACTACCTGCACCTGCTATTGTGCTACCAATCCAGGTCAGCATGGAACCAGAAGCAGATCTGTGTCACCCATTCCCAAACTGCATCACTGGGACAGCACTGCCAGTGACAGCCAAGGTAACCTCCTCTCTCAACTTTTTTGGTTTCTCCTCCTGCCAGGTGTGCTGCACTGCTGTCCTCTGGGGACAGTGCATTGGAGTGCCAAGCAGAGCAATCCTCCTCTTGTAGCAGCATCTCCACTTTGCTGCTCCATCACTTGCCCACAGATTTAATTTACTGCCTCCACATTTATTTGCCAGGGTTTTGCCAGTAACTTATTCTGGGTGAATCTTTGAAAAGGCTCATTATACAGTGGAAATGCAGACAGTCTTTATAAAGATGCTGATTTGTTTTTAAATAGCTCTTATTCAAAATAGCACTTTTTGGGTAATTTTTCATACAACCTCAGCTCCCATGTCATTTACCATTGCTCAGCTGAGAGAATGGCAGACAACCTGCTCCCAGGTTGTCTCTATACTGCACTTGAAAGGAGCTCTAGGAGATGGCCAATATTGACTTGCACATCATTTTTTATTCGAATGTGGAGGTGCTTGGACTTTCTCTAACAGCTGGCTGAGACTAGAAACTTACGGTTTAGTAATATTGATGTTTGTGGGACCTTACTGTTTGCAAAGTGGCTGCCATGTTTCCCGACATTACAACAGTGACTACACCTCTAAAATTATTCTGAAGCTCTTGGGGATGTTCTGAGGTTGTGAAAGGTGCTAGATAAATGCAAACGTTTTCTTTCTTGAAAGGGTATCGTGCAGCCAACATCCAAACATATATGTCTCTTGTTTTTATAAGTATTTAGAAAAGGTGCTTATGAAGAAGTAGCATCTCACAACACCTGGTGTTATTCAGTCCACCTGTTGCAAGCACCAGCAATGGATACATCTACCTCAGAGGATTTAGGTAGTACATTTGAGTAAGGGGCACCTGGTTAATCATTGAGCATGAGTGAAGGGGAGAAAGTGGCTGTGGAGCCTCAGGAAATTTCTGATTGGAGGGCCAATATGTTTCTTTTCTCAGCAGCCTCATTCATGCATCGGGATTCTGACCTCATGGGGCCTGCTTATAAAAGAAGTTTGCTATCTGAGCACAATTATCTTACGGAGTCTCATTCCATTCTATCATCTATTTTTTCCCCCCGGTGATAAAAGTTAAAATGACACCCATTTGTGTAAGAGCATTGCCAAAGGCCACAGAGGGAAATCACGCAATATGCAAGTAGAATGGGAAATCAATGAAACATGCCACCATGCCATCTCCTAGACATTGCACTCCTTCCAGTGGGAAAGATCCTGCCAGTCAGAAAATCTACCCCATAATAGTTTCATTAATTTGAATGTTCCCGTACCTGATAAAATAGAGCCATCCATGCTTTTAGCACATCTCAGTGCTCAGTCATCTATTGTGTCCTTTTATTTCCCACATTCTGAGGTCACAACCAGTGTTATTCTTGGCATTCAACCCTCCATTGTCTAGAAATTGATGTCAGGCTGTTTGAAAACATTTAATGCCAACCTGAGTCACAATAAGTTCCCCTTCAAGTATGCAGTTGAATCAAGCAGTTAAAATTATGTCATAAACCACAGTAGTTATTAAGCAGTTTATGAACATCAGCAGAATCATTGCATTGAACTCTCTACCAGGCATTTCTTTTCACTTTCCATTACGTGACAGCCATGCTAACCACCATAAATGTGATCTGTCTTAGATGTAATAATAATGGATTATAATTTCAGTTACCCTCCTGGCTCTGGGTAAATAAAGAACCTGGTACAATTTGAAGGCATACAGACCAAGAAAGTTTGCGGTTCAATCCCTGGTTTAGGCTGAATTAGTTGATCTCACTGAGCATTTCAATTGGTCTCAGTGTTGCTAAGGTAAGGAGGGGGAAAATAACCACTCATGATCACTATTAATTTAAAAAAAAATTAATTCATGGGATATGGGTGACACTGACAAAGCCAGCATTTATTGCCCTTGAGAAGGTGAGCCACCATTTCAAAGGGTAGTTAAGAGTCAACCACATTGCTCTGGGTCTGGAGTCACATAGGCCAGACCAAGTAAGGACAGCAGATTTCCTTCCCTAAAGGACATTAGTGAACCAGATGGGTTTTTACAACAATCCATTAGTTTCATGGTCACCATTACTGATACTAGCTTTTTTCTATTACAGATTTATTTATTTGAATTTAAATTCCCCATTTGGTAGGATTTGAACTCATGTTTCTGGATCATCTCATCCAGACTTCTAGCTTACTAGTCCAGTAACATAATGCTACCGTACCCCCTACAAGCTCCTGCTGGATTAACTCCGACTGGAAAATGATGCAAGTGTGCGGACAGCAGGCTTGGCTGTGACGGTCAAATACTCCACCAGCACTCATTGTCTAAGCTCACTTGTGAAGATTGGCCACTTGAGTGAGATAGTGTAGGTGTGTTGGCATCCACAGAACTGTACCCTAATACAAGTCACTACCTTCAAGAAACTTCTCTCTCTCTTCCTTTAAGACCCTCCTTAAAACCCACCTCTTTGACCAAGCTTTGATCACCTCTCCTAATATCTCCTTCTTTGGCTCGGCATCCATTTTTGTCTGATTATGCTTCTGTAAAGCATCTTAGGATGTTTTTCTACATTAAAGGCACTATATAAATGCAAGTAGTTGTTGTCAATGTTGTTATATTGTACTCACACCTCCTTGTCCATTGTTATTATAACCTGATTTATTCTTAAACAGATTATCTATACACTGTATAGTATTGTGGGTGAAGTACAGTGAGCATTTTTTATTTCTTCTTGTAGTTTCCAAGTGGTCACAAAATGATTGAGTCAGTATCCTGTTTATTTTGCCATTTTTGCAATGCTATCACATTTTTGTGTTTCTACTGAGATTTGTATTCTGAGAAGTGGTTTTGTAATTTCTTGATTAACTGCGATGCATAGTAATTAGGGTTGCGAAAGGGTGGAAAGTTTCCGGTTTTCCATGGGAAGTTTAGCTTGGGAATTTTGGAAATTTTGCCCAAAAAAGCACATGCTAGCAGAATATTTCTTTCATTTTTTTTCACAGGTCCTCTCTTAAAATTACTAACAGAGATGGAATCTTAATTATTAAGGAATTTCTTAATCAATATATGTTTATCTTCTTACTTGGCTTGTTTTAATCATTACAAGTTTTATGTGTGACTGTGAACAAATGTGTCCTGATTGGTTGGATGAGTGGATGAGCGATTAGCTCCCTCTATTGGTGATGTAGCATCGTGCGTGCACAGGTCATGCTTCCATCACATGGAGCATCAGGAAAAATTTACTCACCCTGTTGCAATCATGCTGATCGACCGCAGTTCGATACAGAGACGAGTGCCCTTTATTTCTCTGCATAGAACAATGCCACGTTTACCATCGGATGTGTGGAGGAAATGGACACGTCAGAGCCAGAGTCAGAGAATCAGGAGGAGCAATGATGAGTAGAAGACTCAGAAGACTCATGAGTAGAAGATTCAAAGGGACAAAATAAGGACAAATTACAGGCTAAATAAGCTGACGCTCTTTTTGTTTTATTTTAGATGGGTCTTTTTTGTGGGGGTTCAATAAAGTTCAAAATTATAACCTAAATAACGTTTTGAAAGCCTGTTTTTAATTGCATGGAACAGTATGTCTATTTTGATGACAAAGATAATATAAGTGTCAGAGACAAAAACCATCAGTGTGCACAAAAGCTCAAAATTCCCATAAATTCCCTAAATTCCCATAAATTCCCAAAAATTCCCATGGAAAGTTTCCTCTTTTAAAAATTCCCAGAATTTTGCAACCCTAATAGTAATAGATGATTGCTGTGTACTCATAGGAAGTGAAACAACCCACTTGTTTACTGACCAGCAAATGACCTCACTGCTTGAATCATGGAACTGTGAATCAGATGTGTCAATCATACTATATATTATTGTCCTACTTAGCGTTAGTGTGTTGTTTACTTTAAGAAAGATGGCCAACGTGATTCTTTTGTAATCCAGTAGAAACTGTAACGATAGTGTGTTGGCTGATGATTTCTATAACCAATGCACCTGCCATTCTTTTTCTTTTCATATTAAAGTCCTACAATTCATTTTTAACTTCTCTCTCCCTCTCTATATCGATTTATTATGGGCACTATCTTCTTTTGTTTGACAAGGTGAAAGAGCCACAAGAGCTAAATGTGATATTCAGCACAATTACAGCACACAAGTATCACAATAATACAATTTGCTGTGACATATCATCGCATTTACCAAATGCTTTTTTAATAAAATTTAAAAATATAAGCATGCTCTGGAGAGGTAAAAATAGGTTCTGCAACCATGAATCCCATTTAGTGAATTCTTGAATCATCTTAGCTATATCATAGAATCATAGAATAGTGCAACACAGAAGGTGGCCATTCAGCCCATCGAGTCTGAGCCGGCTTTTTCAAACAGCAATCCAGCTCTTTCCCCACATCCCTGCAATTTTTCCTCCTTCAAGTATCCAATTCTCTTTTGAAAGCTACTATTGAATCTGTTTCCACCGCCCTATCAGGCAGTGCATTCCAAATCCTAACCACTTGTTGCGTAAAAAAGTTTTCCCTCGTGTCGCCTCTGGTTCTTTTGCCAATCACTTTAAATCTGTGTCCTCTGGTTATCGACCCTTCAGCCATTGGAAACAGTGGGCACGATTTTGCCAGCCCTGGGGAGTTGGGTTTGAAGGTGGGACTGCCGGGAAAATGGCAGAATCTGGGGGCGGGTGCCCATCCTGCCCCCAACCCGCCTCCGTGCCATCTTCCCAGGAGGTGGGTAGCCAACCCGCACCGGGTCCTGTCTCCTGGAGGCGGGAAGGGGATTACAGCCACTTAACTGCCCGTTAACAGGTGGTTAATAGGCAGTTAAGAGGATTATCCCCACTTTTCCAAAAGAGACACGGGCTTCCCGACATCAGGAAACCCCGCCAGGGTCACCGAGGCGAGCAGTGGGTCTGCGGGGGTCGGAGGGGTGCAAAAGTGCGCTGTGAAGGTGAGTGATGGGTGCAAGTGTGGAGAGGTAAGTATGTGAGGTGAATGGAAAGTGATAGAAAATGTTTACTTACCTTTGTTTCTTCCTGCAGACTTCAACAGTTGGGGATGCGGAGAGTCTCGCATCTCATCGGCAGAGATGACAGATGGCTCCGATGCAACAGCCATCTGCTTTCTGCTCACAAAAGAGGTTTGATGAGTCTTGAATACAAGGACTCATCAAACAACAGAGATTCTCAGTGTTTGATAAGCTATAAAAGGCCCCAGAGACCAGGTAAGGCCTCACAACGTCGGCAGGAATCTCGAGCGGCAGAGTGGGGCTATAAAAGGCCCCAGAGACCAGGTAAGGCCTCACAGCGTCGGCGGGAATCTCGAGCGGCAGAGCGGGGCTATAAAAGGCCCCAGAGACCAGGTAGGTTTACCAGTCTCCGAACTCGGAACTCGGAGGGAAGGAGAGAGGTAAAAAGTAATCCAAGTGTGACGTCACCAGAAAGCGGGTAAGTGATTGTTTGGTAAGTATTTCTCTCTTTTTTAAGCTTAAACTCTGTGGTTTATAGTTTCTAAGGTGCGATATTCATCATCTAGAATCAGAGCAGAGGGTATTTAAAAATAATATTAATAAATTTAATTAATTACATAGAATGGGAGATCAGGTGATGTGTTGTTGCTGCAATATGTGGGAGCTGGTGGACACCATTGATGCTCACGGTGATCACATTTGCAGTAAGTGTTGGCTGCTCAAGGAATTCCGGCTCCGTGTTGAAGAGCTGGAGTCCGAGCTTCAAACACTGAGACACATCAGGGAGGGGGAGTGTTACCTGGACTCTGTGTATCAGGAGGTAGTCACACCAATTAGATTAATTAATTCAGATGTAGTCCGTGGCCAGGATCAGGATGGTGTGACTAGAAGTGAGGCAGGTACGGGGATCCAGGAGGTAGTGTTGGAGGAGCCGCAGACCTTGCTCTTGTCCAACAGGTTTGAGGCTCTTACTCCCTGTGAGGATGGGAACAGGGACTACCGGGAGGATGAGCAAACTGGCCACAGCACCGTGGAGTGGGGGGCCATTCAAGTGGGGGGAGTTAAAAGAAATGTAGCGGTAGGGGATAGTATCGTTAGGGGGATAGATAGAGTTCTTTGCAGCCGAGAGCGAGAGTCCCGAAGGCTGTGTTGCCTGCCCGGTGCCAGGGTTAAGGACATCTCCTCTGGGCTGGAGAGAAACTTGGAGTGGGAGGGGGAGGATCCAGTTGTCATGGTACATGCTGGTACCAATGACATAGATAGGACAAGGAAGGAGGTTCTGCTGAGGGAGTTTGAGCAGCTCGGGGCCAAATTAAAAAGCAGAACCACAAGGGTAATAATCTCTGGATTACTACCTGAGCCACGTGCAAATTTGGCTAGGGTAAATAAAACTAGAGAGTTAAATGCGTGGCTCAAAGACTGGTGTGGGAGAAATGGGTTTTGCTTCCTGGGACACTGGCATCAGTACTGGGACAGGAGAGAGCTGTTCCGTTGGGACGGACTTCACTTGGCCAGTGCTGGGACTAGAATCCTGGCGAATCGAATAACTAGGGCTGTAGAGAGGGCTTTAAACTAATTAGTGGGGGGGTGGTTTTAAGAGAGCGAAAAATAAAAATGACAGCGGAGAAGGCAATAGAGCAAGGTAGCAGTGGGGGAATTAAAAACCAGAGCGTGTCAGGGACAGAATGCATATAATGATAAAGGTAAAGTAGTAAAAGGGGTAAAAGCAGGAATAAATTGTCAGAAAACATATTTGAAAGTTCTTTATCTGAATGCACGCAGCATTCGTAACAAAATTGACGAGTTGACGGTACAAATAACTACACATGGGTATGATCTGGTGGCCATTACGGAAACATGGCTGCAAGATAATCATGACTGGGAACTAAACATACAAGGGTATTTGACAATTAGGAAGGACAGACAGGAAGGAAAGGGAGGTGGGGTTGCTATGTTAATCAAGGATGGAATCACTGCAAAAGTCAGAAATGATATTGGGTCAAAGGATCAGGATAGTGAAACAGTTTGGGTGGAGATAAGGAATAATAAGGGGAAAAAGTCACTAGTGGGCGTAGTCTATAGGCCGCCTAACAGTTGCAACTCTGTTGGTCGGAGTATAAATCAGGAAATAGTTGGGGCTTGTAATAAGGGAACAGCTATAATCATGGGGGATTTTAACTTTCATATTGACTGGACTAATCAAATTGGGCATGGCAGCATTGAGGAAGAGTTCATAGAGTGTATTAGGGATGGGTTCCTTGAGCAGTATGTAACTGAACCAACCAGGGGGCAGGCAATCTTAGATCTGGTCCTGTGTAATGAGACAGGATTAATAAAAAATGTCCCAGTAAAGGATCCCCTTGGAATGAGTGACCATAATATGGTTGAATTCCAAATTCAGTTTGAGGGTGAGAGAGTTGGATCTCAAACCAGCGTACTAAGCTTAAATAAAGGAGACTATGAAGGTATGAGAGTAGAATTGACTAAAGTGGACTGGGAAAACAGATTAAAGTGTAAGACGGTACAAGAGCAGTGGTCTACATTCAAGGAGATATTTCACATCTTTCAAGATAAATATGTTCCACTGAGGAAAAAGGGGAGTAAAAGAAAAGACAGCCATCCATGGCATAGTAAAGTAATAAAGGATAGTATTTGACTGAAAACAAGGGCATATAAAGTAGCCAAATCTAGTGGGAGGATAGGAGATTGGGAAGCATTTAAAAGCCAGCAAAGAATAACTAAAAGATTAATTAAGAAAGGGAAGATAGATTATGAAAGTAAACTAGCAAAAAATATAAAAACAGATAGCAAGAGTTTCTACAGCTATATAAAAAGAAAAAGGGTGGCTAAAGTGAACGTTGGTCCCTTAGAGGATGGGACCGGGAAACTAGTGGTGGGGAACATGGAGATGGCAAAGACGCTGAACAAATATTTTGTATCAGTCTTTACAGTAGAGGACACTAAAAATATCCCAACACTGGACAAACAGGGGGCAATGGGGGGGGGGGGGGAGAGGAGCTAAACACGATTAAAATCACTAAGGAGATGGTACTCAGTAAAATAATGGGACTTCAGGTGGATAAATCCCCCGGACCTGATGGCCTACATCCTAGGGTCTTGAGAGAAGTGGTGGTAGGGATTGTGGATGCATTGGTGATCATTTTCCAGAACTCCCTGGACTCAGGAAAGGTCCCGGCAGATTGGAAAACTGCTAATGTAACACCCTTATTTAAGAAGGGAAGTAGACAAAAAGCTGGAAACTATAGACCAGTTAGCCTAACATCTGTGGTTGGCAAAATGTTGGAGTCCATTATTAAGGAAACAGTAACAGAGCATTTGGATAAACATAATTTAATAGGACAGAGTCAGCATGGTTTTACGAAGGGGAAGTCATGTTTGACAAATTTGCTCGAATTCTTTGAGGATGTAACATACAGGGTGGATAAAGGGGAACCAGTAGATGTAGTGTATTTGGACTTCCAAAAGGCATTTGACAAGGTTCCACACAAAAGATTGCTGATCAAGATAAAAAAATCATGGGATTGGGGTTAATATACTGGCATGGGTGGAAGATTGGCTATCTAACAGAAAACAAAGAGTTGGGATAAATGGTTCATTCTCGGGCTGGCAATCAGTAACTAGTGGTATTCCGCAGGGGTCAGTGCTGGGACCCCAACTCTTTACAATCTATATTAACGATTTGGAGGAAGGGACCGAGTGCAACATATCCAAGTTTGCCGGCGATACAAAGATGGGAGGGAAAGCAGTGAGTGAGGAGGACATAAAAAACCTGCAAAAGGACATAGACAGGCTAAGTGAGTGGGCAGAGATTTGGCAGATGGAATATAATGTTGGAAAGTGTGAGGTTATGCACTTTGGCAGAAAAAATCAAAGTGCAAGTTATTATCTAAATGGAGAGAAACTGCAAAGTGCTACAGTACAAAGGGATCTGGGGGTCCTGGTGCATGAAACACAAAAAGTTAGTATGCAGGTGCAGCAGGTGATCAGGAAGGCCAATGGAATCTTGACTTTTATTGCAAGGGGGATGGAGTATAAAAACAGGGAAGTCTTGCTGCAGTTATACAGAGTATTGGTGAGGCCACACCTGGAATACTGCATGCAGTTTTGGTTTCCATATTTAAGAAAAGATATACTTGCTCTCGAGGCGGTTCAGAGAAGGTTCACTCGGTTGATTCCAGAGATGAGGGGGTTGACGTATGAGGAAAGGTTGAGTAGGTTGGGACTCTACTCATTGGAGTTCAGAAGAATGAGAGGCGATCTTATCGAAACATATAAGATTGTGAGGGGACTTGATCGGGTGGATGCGGTGAGGATGTTTCCACTGATGGGTGAGACTAGAACTAGGGGGCATAATCTTAGAATAAGGGGCTGCCCTTTCAAAACTGAGATGAGGAGAAACTTCTTCACTCAGAGGGTAGGAAATCTATGGAATTTGCTACCTCAGAGAGCTGTGGAAGCTGCAACATTAAATAAATTTAAAATGGAGATAGACAGTTTCCTAGCTGATAAGGGAATTAGGGGTTACAGGGAGAGGGCAGGGAAGTGGACGTGAGTCTAGATTCAGATCAGCCATGATCCTATTGAATGGCGGAGCAGGCCCGAGGGGCCGTATGGCCTACTCCTGCTCCTATTTCTTATGTTCTTATGTTCTTATGTTCACAGAGCTGTCAAACAATGACAATTCATCTGTCAAAATTTTTTGACAGATGAAATGTCATATGCTGACATTCTCTGTAACCAGCTTCCCCTTAATTGGCCTGCTAAGCCCGCTGGGCGGGCTTAACAAGGTCAATCAAGGGAAAATAGCGTGGGTTGGCCAGAAGTCGATGGAGGCGGGAGTAAAACCCGACAAGCAGCAGTCCCGTCTCCAACGCGCTCCCATTGGCAAAATACCCCCCAGTTTCTCTTTATTTACTCTCATAGAGTCATAGAGTCATAGAGTTATACAGCACAGAAAGAGGCCCTTCGGCCCATTGCGTCCGCACCAGCCATCAAGCCCTGTCTAATCTAATCCCATTTTCCAGCATTTGGTCCGTAGCCTTGTATGCTATGGCATTTCAAGTGCTCATCCAAATGCTTCTTGAATGTTGTGAGGGTTCCTGCCTCTACCACCCTTTCAGGCAGTGAGTTCCAGATTCCAACCACCCTCTGGGTGAAAAAGTTCTTCCTCAAATCCCCTCTAAACCTCCTGCCCCTTACCTTGAATCTATGCCCCCTTGTTAATGACCACTCTACTCAGGGGAAAAGTTCCTTTCTATCTACCCTATCTATGCCCCTCATAATTTTGTACACCTCAATCAGGTCCCCCCTCAGCCTTCTCTGCTCTAAGGAAAACAACCCCAGCCTGTCCAGTCTTTCTTCATAGCTGAAGTGCTCCAGCCCAGGTAACATCCTGGTGAATCTCCTCTGCACCCTCTCCAAAGCAATCACATCCTTCCAATAGTGTGGCGGCCAGAACTGCACACAGTATTCCAGCTGTGGCCTAACCAGCGTTTTGTACAGCTCCATCATAACCTCCCTGCTCTTATATTCTATGCCTCGGCTAATGAAGGCAAGTATCCCATATGCCTTTTTAACCACCTTATCCACCTGTTCTGCTGCCTTCAGGGATCTATGTACATGCACACCAAGGTCCCTCTGATCCTCTGTCTTTCCTAGGGCCATACCATTCATTGTGTATTCCCTTGCCTTGTTAGTCCCTCCAAAATGCATCACCTCACACTTTTCAGGGTTAAATTCCATTTGCCACTGTTCCGCCCATCTGACCAACTCATCTATATCGTCCTGCAGACTGAGGCTACCCTCCTCGCTATTTACCACCCCACCAATTTTCGTGTCATCTGCGAACTTACTGATCATACCTTTTACATTCACATCCAAATCATTAATGTAGACCACAAACAGCAAGGGACCCAGCACCGATCCCTGCAGTACCCCACTGGCCACAGGCTTCCAGTCACAAAAACAACCTTCGACCATCACCCTCTGCCTTCTGCCACTAAGCCAGTTTTGGATCCAATGTGCCAAGGCACCCTGGGTCCCATGGGCTCTTACCTTCTTGACCAATCTCCTATGCGGGACTTTATCGAAAGCCTTACTGAAATCCATGTGTAACCATATCCACTGCACTACCCTCATCCACACACCTAGTCACCCCCTCAAAAAATTCAATCAAATTGGTCAGACATGATCTTCCCTTGACAAAGCCATGCTGACTATCCCCGATTAATCCTTGCCTCTCCAAGTGGAGACTAATTCTGTCCCTCAGAATTTTTTCCAATAATTTCCCTACCACTGATGTTAGGCTCACTGGCCTGTAATTCCCTGGTTTATCCCTACTACCCTTCTTGAATAATGGTACTACATTAGCTGTTCTCCAGTCCTCTGGCACATCCCCTGTGGCCAGAGAGGTTCTGAAAATTTGTGTCAGAGCCCCTGCAATCTCCTCCTTTGTCTCACAAAGCAGCCTGGGATACATCTCGTCCGGGCCTGGGGATTTATCCACTTTTAAGCCTGCTAAAACCGCTAGTACCTCCTCCCTCTCGATGCTAATATGTTCAAGTATATCACAGTCCCCCTGCCCGATTTCTATGTCTACATCGTCCTTCTCCATAGTGAACACAGATGCAAAAAATTCATTTAAAACCCCACCTACATCTTCTGGCTCCACACACAGATTGCCACTTTGGTCCCTAATGGGCCCTACTCTTTCCCTAGTTATCCTCTTGCCCTTAATATACTTATAAAACACCTTAGGATTTTCCTTTATTTTGCACGCCAGTGTTATTTCATGGCCCCTCCTCGCTCTCCTAATTTCTTTTTTAAGTATCCCCCTGCACTTTTTATACTCCTCTAGGGCTTCCTCTGTCTTTAGTCCTTTGTATCTGCCAAAAGCCCCCCTTTTTTTCCTAATCCATTCTCGTATATCCCTTGACATCCAAGGTTCCCTGGGCTTGTTGGTCCCACCCTTGACCTTTACAGGAACATGTTGCCATTGTACTCTCTCAATTTCCTTTCTGAAAGACTCCCATTGCTCCGATGTGGATTTTCCTACAAGTAGCTGACCCCAGTCCACTTTGGCCAGATCCTGCCTCATCATATTAAAATCGGCCTTCCCCCAATTTAGAACCTTTATTTCCGGTCCATCTCTGTCCTTTTCCATGACTACCTTAAATCTCACCGAATTATGGTCACTGTCACCAAAGTGCTCACCTACTAACACTTCTACCACTTGCCCGGCCACATTCCCTAGAATTAGGTCCAGTACCGCCCCCTCTCTTGTAGGACTTTCTACATGCTGGCTCAAAAAGCTCTCCTGGATGTACTTTAAGAATTCTGCACCCTCTAAGCCTTTCACACTCTGACTATCCCAGTTAATATTGGGGAAGTTGAAATCCCCCACTATTATTACCCTATTATTTGCACATTTCTCTGAGATTTGCCTACATATCTGTTCCTCTATCTCCCCCTGACTGTTTGGGGGCCTATAGTACACTCCCAGCAAAGTGCTTGCCCACTTTTTGTTTTTAAGTTCAACCCATATGGCCTCATTAGAGGAACCTGTTAATATATCATCCCTCCTTACAGCAGTAATTGACTCCTTAATTCATATTGCGACACCCCCTCCTCTTTTACCCGCCACCCCCGCTCTGTCTCGCCTGAAGATTCTCTACCCCGGAATATTGAACTGCCAGTCTTGCCCCTCCCTCAACCATGTCTCCGTGATAGCAACAATATCATACTCCCATGTGTTCATCAACAACTTCAATTCATCCACCTTATTCGCAAGACTCCTTGCATTAAAATAAATGCCATCCAGCCTTGCCCTACTCCCTTGTGCCGTTACATATTTGCTCTGCCTTCCAAGCTAACTTGTTTTTTCCTCTATATTTGGCTGTACATCACCCCCTATTATAGCTCCACTCTGTATCCCATCCCCCTGCCAAGTTAGTTTAAACCCCGCCCCCCCCCCCCACAACAGTGCGAGCAAATCTAAACCCGTCCTGATTTTAAACAAATCAGGGAAGGAGAGAAAAATCAAAGCATTAGGCATTAGGAGGTGAAATTTCTATTGATAATTTTCGCAAAAAAGTCAGGTTAAGTACAAATTCCTATTTTGTAATAACTCACTATTGTTTGTTAATATTACAACAAGAGATATCTCTCCCTCCTTTGAGCCATCCTTTCCTGTGGCAGGTTACAGAGCAGCATCAGCCAACCTACTGGAAGATTCCACTAGGAAATACAGTGCAGAATGTGTGAAGTGGGGAAGAAGAAAATAAGTTAAGATAGTAGAGAGGAAAGTTTATTTATGCAATTGTATGTAAACATACAAATAGCGATGAGTAGGACATTGGGAGTTCCTGGATTGACTGGGGAAGAAACCAAACAGGAGAGGGAGCCAGGAAATTCCTGCATGATTTTCACTGCAATGACCCGAGTTCCGATGAAAGGTCACCCCTGAAACCTTAAGCTATGTTTCCCTTTACTGATGCTGCTGCAACTGTGCATAGCCAGCATTTGCTGTTCTTCATTTCCGATTTCCAGCATTTGCTGTTTTTCTTTTTATCAATCGTAAGTGATACTTTCAATAAGAATTATGCCAAAATGTCATGTATTTGTATTTGGCCTGTTGTGTCCGTGTATAATAAGACACAGGCTGCAGGAGACGGTACAACAGGTGTTTACTAAACGTGGCTCGCACTGGAACTGATCTGTACAGATTACTACTCAGTGTTATATACAGGTGTGGTCACTGCCGGTACTGCAGTATACATGAGCTGTAAAAGATAGTTCCCCCCCTTAAAGGTATATACATTACAATTCCTCTCCTTTTAGATTAACAGTACCATAACACTCATTTAACAATTAAATATCAAACTAATTACAATTAACACTTTTAACATGTAACATTAGCTGAAAATAGTCTATTTATATATTCAGTCTTTGGGGAGGCTTCCTGATCCTTTCTGGATAGCACCTTTCCCGAGTGTCTTGCTCTTGGTGTGGAGGCGATTCTGGCCCCCTGTCGTCAGTTGGTTCATCAGCTTCCGATGCTACTGCTTCTGGGGTAGATGCGACCTGTACGTCGGGTTCATCACCAGGTACGTATGGGCGAGGCATGGGGTTGACTTGTTCCTGTGACTCTAGGATCTGGTCAGCATGGCATCTCACGATGCTCTCCCCAACGTCCACTGTGTACATTAGTGGGCCCTGCCGTGTGCATATCGTTCCTGGCTGCCATTTTTCTGTTTGGTAGTCGCGGACCAAGACTGGTTGCCCTACATTGAAGCTCCTTGTTGGCTTCTCATGGATGTGCTGGAATTGCTTACTCTCAACATCTCTTCGTACGTTTGGTCTGAGCAAATCCAGGCGAGATCTTAACCTTCGGTTAAAGAACATCATGGCTGGGGCCTGGTTGGTGACTGCATGTGTTGCATTCCGGTAGGCGAACAGGAAATTGTCTACCTTGTGCTGCAGCGGAATGTTGTCATTGTACATAGCCTTTATTGCCTTCTTAAAGGTTTGTACGAACCTCTCAGCCAATCCATTTGCAGCTGGATGATACGGGGCGGATGTGTAATGCCTTACCCCATTCTTTTTCAAGAACCTCCGGAACTCTTCGGTCACAAAATGTGGTCCGTTGTCGGAGCAAATCTCTTCTGGCAAGCCATTCCTGGCAAAAATGGTCCGTAGGACTGCAATAGTTTTCTCCGTGGTGGTGGAGGACATTTTGATGACCTCAGGCCATTTCAAGTGCACATCCACGGCTATTACAAACATTGAGTCCATGAATGGACCAGCAAAATCAATATGCACCCGTTGCCATGGAGATGAGGGCCACTCCCATGGGTGTAGAGGGGCCTGTGGTGGTGCATTTTGGACTTTCTGGCATCCTGAGCAGCTCTTGGTCAGGTCCTCGATTTGTTTATCGATTCCTGGCCACCACACATAAGCCCTGGCTAGGCTTTTCATTTTTACCCCTCCCAGATGACCCTCATGAAGCTCATTGAGCACTCTGGCCTAGAAATTCAGTAGCGTGCGCCAGCCGTTAGCGCCTTAGGAGGAGTAGATCTCGAGCGCTATGCGCTTAGCGCCCGGGTGCAGCGCGATCTGCGCTTCGCCCCAACTTCAGTAGACATTTAGTGCCGGCGCAAAGTCTTTGCGTGCGCCCTGCTGCGCGCGCAGATTATGACGTCATTTCCTCGTGCAACGCCCTTTGTGCGCCCCAAACCGGAACTTCAGTCGCGCCGGCCCATTGTGCGCCGGGCGGCCCTAACGACTGTGGAGTGGAACGGTACACAGCCGAAGCGGGCCGCGGGGAGCGCAAATTAAAGGGCACTTACCCTGCACTATAAAGGGCTGCCATTTTGCAGCAATCACTCCTGTGCAACGGATTTTTTGAAAAAAACCAAGGAAGGGAGCTTACTGCTTTGGGCCAACACTAGGACAGGTATTTTTGGCTTCTGGCCAGAGCTTGGCAATTCGCCTTCACTGATATCTCATTGTTTGCCAGCATATTATGGGGGCTGCATGGGGTGCCAATGCTGAGTTTCAGGATTATGTCGGAAGGGCTCGCAGACGCTGTGTTAGAGGGGCAGACCTGGCTAGACGCAGAGGGGGCAACAGGCGTCGGCAACGTGGGCCTTACCCACTCAGGCAATACCGTCAGCAGGTCTCGTATCTCAACATGACTGGCGCGCGATGTGTTAGGAGGCTGTGATTCAGAAGGGAGGTGGTTGCAGAGATCTGCCATCTGCTTCACAGAGATCTGCGTCCACAGCTGAGTTGCAGGACGTCTCTGTCGGTGGAAGTGAAGGTGACGGTGGCTCTGAACTTCTATGCCACCGGCTCCTTCCAATCAGCTGCTGGGGACATTGCTAACATATCCCAGTTCGCCGTCCATTGCTGCATCCACCAGGTCACCAATGCCCTTTTCAGAAGGAGACGCCAATTCATCTCCTTCCCCATGACCCTGGAGAGGCAGCAGCAGCGTGCAGTGGGATTTGCAAGAATCGCGGACTTCCCCATGGTGCAGGGCGCCATTGACTGCACGCATGTGGCTTTGCGGGCACCTCTGGACCATCCCGAGGATTACCGCAACCGGAAGGGCTACCATTCCCTCAACGTACAGCTGGTGTGTGACCACAGGCAGCGCATCCTAGCTGTCAATGCCCGCTTTCCAGGCAGCAGCCACGGTGCCTTTATCCTGCGACAGACTACTGTGGCTGATATCTTCCAGGCACAGCCTCACCCAAGAGGATGGCTTATCGGGGACAAAGGCTATCCTTTGTGTACCTGGCTCATGACCCCGCTCCGCACGCCCAGGACCCCTGCTGAAGAGGCATACAACGAGAGCCATCAAGCGACTAGGAACATCATAGAACAAACAATTGGCGTCCTCAAGCAACGGTTCCGCTGCCTGGATCGTTCCGGCGGATCTCTGCAGTATTCGCCGGAGCGAGTCTCCCAGTTCGTGGTCGTTTGCTGCATGCTGCACAACCTGGCTATCCGCAGGACTCAGGCACTGCCACCTCACGCTGGAGCACCACCTCAGGAGGAGGAGCTGGAGGAGCATGAGGAGGAGGAGGAGGAGGAGTACCAGGCCAGGAGGGAGGCACAAGGTCCAAGGGCCGCCCATCGGCGGCTTATTGAACGTCACTTCTAGGCCCCCTGTCAGGGAATGGCTTGTGCCAATGAAAGAACATGAATGCAGCCGCTCCGCAAGCCCTCAGCCGCTTAAGGCAACAAACACTTCAAAGATCAAACATGGACAATATGAATAAATAAAATGCTTTATTGAACAAACTCAGGGCCCTTCCCACATGAAACCCAAAAACAGACAAGACCCCCCAAAAAACAGTCACACACATGACTCACTCCCACAACCTGAGGAGGAATAACAAAACATTTGAACAAAAATGGCCTTCATCCTCGGCCTTAACAGAACAACCATCCCCAGAAACAAAACAACCATCCCCAGAAACAAGACAGCCATCCCCAGAAACAAAACAACCATCCCAATATAAACAAACATTTGTCCACACCCTCTACTTTGTGGCCCGTGAGGGTGATTCCTTGTCCAGCCTTTGGCGGCCCCTGGCCCCTGCTCCTCCTCAAACCGTGGCCAGTGGCTGCAGCAAGGCTGGGGGAAGGTTCCTGAGGGGCACATGTCGTCACGGCAGATGCCCTTGGGGGTCGGCCTAGACGAGGTCTGGGCCTCGAGGGGCCGGCTGGTGAATGCTGCAGCTGTGGCTGGCCAGCATCAGTCGGACCAGCATCTCGTGGCAGCTCCACTGGGGGAGTGACAGTGACGTCTGGAGGAATGGGGGCAAGCTGGCGTATGGCAGGCCGCCGCTGGTCAAGTGACACACTGGCACTCGCCCGGGCCCGCACTGCAGCATGCGCTGCCATGTGCCGAACGACAGACCGCTGTGCTGCTACAGCGCGGCGGGTGTCCTGGCGATGCCTGGCTGACGCAGCGAGTGTGGCAGCAGTGAGTGCCCGTGCTGCACTGGTCTGTGACCGCATCAGACCAGCCAGTGACTGCACGGCACCACTGATCAGCTGCCCGCTCGCTGCCTGTGCTGCCACGAATTCGGCACGACTCGCGTCCTGTGCTGCCCCGAATAGCTCCAAACTCCTGGCCTGTGAGGCCCCGAACTCGGCCACACTATGAGCCAGGGACTCGATGGCCTCAGGCATCCATGCCACAACCCCCATGAGCTCGGTGTGCCGGCGCTCCGAGTCCACGGACATTTGATCGAGGAGGCGCAGCTCCTCGGAGTTGACCGTCGGCGGACTGGAGGCCGGACTCTCCCTCTGGGGAGAAGGCCGCTGAGCTGGCCGACCCTTCCCGCGTTGCTGGATGCCACTGGGCCCAGCAACTACACCCCTCTGGGAAGAAGGCCGCTGAGCAACCGCACACCCCCTGCGTTGCTGCACGCCACTGGTCCCAGGAGCGACACTCCCCTCCGACACTTCCCCCACGCTCTCCTCCAGGGAAGACGTGTCCCCTACATTGGCATCCCCTGGCGCGGGTGAGGGTTCCCCTGATGGGCCGCCTTCCTCTTCCTCTTCCTCCTCCTCCTCCTCCTCCTCTTCCGAGGGGCTGTCAGTGGCAGCTTCAGGGACCTCCTCCTCACCATCTGAAAGCAGGAAGGGACAAGAGTAGCTTTAGATTGAGGAGAGGGCGTCAGCGAGGGAGGCATGAGTGGTGGCATTCAGCGCATTGGTCGGACAGTGGCAAAGGATGTAGATCTGATGCGCAAGTGGGACGAGAGAGGTCCAAAAGGTGATGTCCTTACCATTGGTGCCCAGAACAGGGTCGGCATCTCCACTGGCAACGGGGCCAATCACCCGGGCTCCCATGAGGCGACCCACGCGCTCTTCCAGGTCAGTGAGCTGCTGGATCTGGGGACCGCCTCCCCCGGACTCAGTCCGGCTCTTCTGATTGTGGGCCAGCTTGGCCTGCAAGAGAAAGGACGGCCTCTAAGTACAGTGTGTAGCCCTCATCTGGTGTGCACTGCCTCCCATGGTCGAATAGCTTGGCCAGTGTGGAGCCCTGATCTGGTGTGCACTGCCTCCCATGGTCGAATAGCTTGGCCAGTGTGTCAAGTGCAGAATGTGCAATTGATGTTCATGCCAGTCCCATAGCTGCTGGATGAGGGCTGGCCATTAGGGCTTTCAGGTCCCTTTGCCCATAATGTGAGGTGCACATGCAAGGATGAGGAGGACACTGGAAAGGCTACTCACCCTGACAATCCTCGTGAGGTCATTGAACTTTTTTCTGCATTGGATAGAGTTCCTGGGGACCTCGCTGTTGGCTGTCACCCTGATGGCGACCTCCCTCCAGGCTTTCCTGTAGACGCTGGTCGCAGGCTTCTTCCCACTGTCCGGGAACAGGTGTTTGCGTCTCCTCTCCAAAGCCCTAACCAGCACCCTCAAATCATGGCCAGTGAAGCACTGCGCTCGTTCACGGGCCTTCTGCATCTTTGCCGGCGCTATTTCTGTTCAGCAGCAGTGTTTAGGCCTAGCTGGAGGGCTGCAGTGTCCAGGGCGTGGCAGCAGACGAACTCGACCCTTCCCCCTTTAAGAGCTGGCCGGCGCCAGGGTGTCTGCTGTCAATCAAGAAATGACCGCACCTGCACTGCGCCCGGCCTCGGCGGTTTAGCTCAGCACCGCCGGCTTTGCGCCTAAAGATAGTTGTGGAACGCCAGTTTTAGCGCTCGAGCAAACTCTTAGGGCGAAGCTACTGAATATCGACGAAGTGGCCTCGACTTTGCGCCGGGCGCAAACTTTAGCGGCCGCCCGACTTTTCCGCCCCAAAAGTGGCTATACTGAATTTCTAGGCCTCTATCCCTTAACTTGGGTGGAATTACCACTCGGGATCCACACATCAAGGTCCCCCGGCACACTGACAGCTGTTCTCTCCTTGTCAAGAATGCTGGCAACAGTGAGTCGCCATGTGCTGGCCATCCCTTCACCGTCAAATCAAATACCCGGGTCATTTCGGGTTTCTTTTTCGATACAAGCGTTAGTTACCGGTAGGTATTCAACTATTGTCGAATGGAATATTTCGACAGGACCCACTGCTGGTGCTTCCTCCGCAGTAGACAGTGGCAGGCGTGATAGCCCATCAGCATTTCCATTCTGTTTCCTGCCCTTATATTCAATCTCATAGTGGTGCGCCCCTAGAAAAAGTGACCATCTTTGTAGTCGTTGCGCAGTCATCACCGGAACGCCCTTCTTCGGATTAAAAATGGAGACAAGAGGCTGGTGATCAGTCAGCAAGGTGAATTTCTGCCCGTGCAGATAGTGATTGAACTTCTTCACTCCCCACACTAGGCTGCGGGCCTCCCTGTCAATCTGGGCGTAGTTACGCTCGGCTGAGGTTAGTGATCGTGACGCAAAGGCTATTGGCCTCTCTGAGCCGTCCGAGAATTTGTGTGACAGCACCACTCCAATGCCGTAGGGTGACGCATCACATGCCAACCGAATTGGTAATGCTGGGTTGTAATGGGCCAATACCTCTTTCGATGTGATTAGGGTTTTGCTCTTCTGGAAAGCTCGTCTACATTCGTCACTCCACTTCCATGGCACCCCAGTTTGCAGTAGGGTGTTCAGTGGGTGTAGTATTGTAGACAAATTTGGCAAGAACTTATGGTAGTAGTTTACCAGCCCGAGGAACGACCTCAGTTGTGACAGCCTTGACTACTGCCTCAATCTTCTCTGGGGACTTATGTAACCCCTCTTTATCGATAACGTGGCCACAATACGAGGTCTGTTTTCTAAAAAACTTGCATTTGGGGCGGTTAGCTCGGAGCCCATATTCCTGCAATCTAGTGAGCACCTGCTCCAGGTTGGCAAGGTGATCACTGTCATTTTCGCCCGTGACCAGGATGTCGTCCAAATAACACTGGGTCCCTGGGATCCCTTGCAGGACTTGTTCCATTGCCCTCTGCCAAATAGCCGGAGCTGATGCTACCCCGAATACCAGCCGGTTGTATTGGTAGAGACCTTTATGGGTGTTGATTGTGAGGTTTGTTTTGATACTTCTTCTACCTCCATTTGCAGATACGCCTGGGCCAGATCAATCTTAGTGAAGCGTTTCCCTCTAGATAGCGAGGCGAAAATATCTTCAATCCGCGGAAGTGGATATTGTACGGTGTGAAGGACCGGGTTCACTGTTACCTTAAAGTCCCCACAGATGTGAGCCTTCCTTGGTTCCCCAGGCGTGCTGCTCAATGACTTTTTCATCACAGGGACGATGGGTGTAGCCCACTCGCTCCAGTCTACCTTGGACGGTACACCTGAATGTTCCAGACTCTCCAGCTCTGCTTCGACGGCTGGGCGGATCGCATAAGGTACCGGTCTGGCGTTAAAAAATTTTGGGCTTGCGTTTTCTTCAATTTTAATCGTCGCTGTCAGGCCTTTTAATGTTCCGAGTCCTTGCTGGAACACTTCTTTCGCGTCAGTTAGGATCTTTGACAGTTGCCCAGGTGTGACGTCGTCATCCTTTTTGTCAGCCACAGTCAGTGCCTGTATGGAATGCCAATCCAGTTGTATTTTCCGGATCCATTCACGCCCCAGTAATGGTGGTCCTCCATCTTGCAATACATACAGGTCTAGTTTTGGTGTTTCCTTACTGTTATATATAACGGTCACCCTTATTTTTCCTTTGGGGTAGACTTTTTGCCCCGTGTACGTCTTCAAAATAATTTTTGTGTCTCTCAAGGGTATGTGTGAGAATAGCCGCTCACAGTCCCATCGGTTTATGACTGTTATGGCTGATCCTGTGTCCAATTCCATCTTTACCTGGACTCCTGCTATCTTGAGAGTGACCCAAATGGTTCGGTGATCCTCCATTGTGATCACATTATGTAGTTTCAGACAACTCAGTTCCCTGCTTTCGGAGTCGTTATCACTCTTTTGTTCGTCTGAACTATTCTCCGTCATCTTATGTACCTTCTTGTACTTTCCTTTGGTAGGTTTCTTATTGCTGGTTTTCTTTCCCAACCTGCAGACTCGTGCTATGTGTCCTACTTTTCCACACTGTCTGCACACTTTGGCCCCGATTTTCGGCTTGTGTGGGAAATGGTCGGATTTCCCCGAATGTGGGGTTTCTGACACACATAAAAGTGTCAGCCAGCCCCATGCAATTTTCCCTCAATTGGCCAATTAATTCCCAGCATGTGGGAAGCCTTGCTCATTGTCTAAATCGAGTCAGAAATCCCCACAGTATGATGTCATCATTTGTGGTGCTTTCAAGGTCCATAGCAAGCACTGCATCCTCTGAAGGCTTCCAAACGAACCATACAGGATGGCAGAGGAGCCTGCAGCAGCTGTGGCCAGTGCCAGACCCCGAGCTGCCTTCAAATTCGACGAAGCTTCACTGCAGGCATTATTGGGTGGGGTTAGGGCCCACAGGGAGGTCCTCTTCCCTAGGTCAGGCAGGAAGAGGCCTCCCACTGAGACCAAGGCTGCATGGATGCAGGTGTCAGCAGATGCCAACTTGCTGGGAGTCACCAGAAGAACCTTGGCATTACATCTCTATCTCCTTCCTTTACTCCCCCACAGTACCATCCAGAGCCCCTGTCCTCACTGTGGAGGAGGAAGAGGCTGTGCAGCCAGACTCCTCAGAGGAAGCTCCAACTTCTGAGGGCACAGCACCAGCGCAGACACTCGCACCTCAGGGGGACCTTTGGGACATAGAGTAGTGTTGTCACCTGGTGTTTCACAGCTCACAAGTGAGCCTCAGCAGATTCTGGAGACAGGGACAGCAGTGGAGAGTCCTCGTCGGAGGGCGCAGGGCTCTGCCAGCTCAGCTCAGCTGCGCTGCACCTCAACCCTCTGCCTCTGGGTCCATCCGCAAGAGAAGAGGTGATGGATCTCCATGCGCAGATGCAGGAGTCTCTGGCAGGTTTTGTCTCCAGGGTCGCTGCGAGTGTGGAGCGAATGGAGGAGTCCAGGGCGACCATGAGCAGAGCCTTTGTGGAGTCATTGGTGCATGAACGCAGCACCATGGAAAGGTTGGCAACCTCCATGGAGGAGATAACTCGCCAGCATACGGAAAACATGGTGAGTGTTCATAAGAGAATGACATCTCTTGAGGAGCGTTGGCCATCTATTGAACAGAGAAACCAGATCTTCATGGAAGTCCTTCTGAGTAGGACTGCCAGTGCAGAAATGGGTTCCACTGGCCCCCTAAAGCGCAGAAAGGTGCTCTCAAGCCACTTCCAAGCGCTGGCCCCTTCTGGCTTGTGCAGCTTCAGGTGAGTGAGCAGCAGCCTGGTGCTCCTGGTAATCATCTTGCTGTTCCTGGTTCTGCTGCTGCCACCTCTGCTGTTGGAGATCCTCTAATGCCAGGAAGGGAAGGTGCCAAAGGTCTCCCATGCTTCTAGCAGATGCCTCGGTTGAGGAGGTCCTGAGTTAGGGTGGTGAGAGGGGCTTCCCAGGAGCTCACACTGAAGAAGTGTGTGAGGCTCCAACTTTCTGCAGCTGCTCCTAAGGCTTCAAAAAGTTCCCCCAAGCCTTGATCAACAAGGTCCTGCAGCCTGCAAATGCTGCCTCTTTAAATATCTTCAGCACTCAGCGACCTGCTGCTGCAAGCAAGCAAGCCAGCTGTTTTCACGCCAGCTCTCATCGGCGGGGTTCTCTGCAGGCGGGTTTCAGGTGGGGAGAGCCCCAAAGTCGCAACGGCACGGGAAAATCCACTTCAACAAGCAGATAATTGCTTGTTAGTGCTCCGACGACCATTCCCGCCAGCGGCGGGCGGGACTGAAGCGGGGCGCGTGAAAACGGCAGTCCGAAAGTCGGACGGGGTGGGGAATCAGGCGGGGGGGTCCCGACCCGCCTTTTCTGCGATTTTCGGACCACGGCCGCATGAAAAGCCGCCCGACGGCTGCCCGAAAATCGGGGCCTTTGTCTTTGAACCAGCAATCATTCTGGTCGTGTGTTGTTCTGCCGCAGCGATAGCACTTCTCTGTTCCATATGACATTTCGTTTGTGCCATATTCTTGCGGTCTCTGTTGTATCTCTGCAGCGCCCCGTGCTGCTGCTTCATATGATAACGCAATGCCGAAAGCCTTTTCCAGCGTAAGGTCCTTTTCAGATAAAAGCCGTTTCTGGGTTCCTTCACTTTGAAGCCCACACACAAACTTGTCCCTTAAGGTATCTGCCAGTCCCGCTCCAAACTGGCAGTGTTTCGATAGTTTGCGCAGTTCTGTTAAATAATCAGCATTGCTTTCATCCTTATGCTGGTTCCGTTTGTGAAACTTGAATCTTTCTGCTATCAGCAGCGGTGTGGGGTTTAAATGTTCCTGTAGTATCGTTACTATGTCTTCAAAACTCTTTTCCATTGGCTTCGTTGGGGTTACTAGATTTCGTAATAAACCATACGTCTTTGCACCCATTAAATTTAACAATACCGACGCTTTCTTGTCATCTGACACCTCATTTGCCTTGCAGTATACCTCTATTCATTCGACATATGTAGTCCAATCTTCGACTTCATTGTCAAATGCGGTGATACTGCCACTCTTCGGCATTTTGGGTGTGGTTTAAAATGGCGTCTCCCAATGACTTAAAATGGCATCTCCCGCGCTTTCCTTCCTTCCCCGCTGCTGCCAACGCCGCTCCCGGCGGTTCTCGTGGCAATGGCGGCGCCCTGTAGGTTTCGCGCGCTTCTCCTGCACTGCTGCCAACGCCGCTCTCGGCGGTCCTCGTGGCAATGGCGGCGCCTCGCGGGTTTCTGTGCGTCTCTCTCTCCCTCTCTCCGACGCTGCTCGGCCCCTGAACACCGGCTGCACCCTGTGCGCTGTGCCCTCTCTCTCTCTCCCCCGTCGACGTTGCTCGGCCCTTTGCTGTGCCGCTCGGTCGGGCTCTAGCCCGCCGCTGTCCGGGAAGGGTCTGCGCACTACCTGTTGCCAGCCCGTTTCGCTGGACCACCTTGACTGGAAAGCCAAGCCTGGCTCTCAACAGCCTCCCCCGCAATTCTCGAGTCTCTGCTGGATGACTGGGCGGTTGCCCGTGGTCGACGCCTGAGTCTCTGGCCTTGACCTCCAATCCACTGATCTCCAGGAACGAATCCCCGGGAGGTGATGCAGAGTTGCAGGTAGGTTCGAACTTGCCTTGTCGCCAATGTTGTGTAAGTGTATAATAAGACACAGACTGCAGGAGATGGTACAACAGGTGTTTACTAAACGTGGCTCACACTGGAACTGATCTGTACAGATTACTACTCAGTACTATATACAGGTGTGGTCACTGCCGGTACTGCAGTATACATGAGCTGTAAAAGATAGTTCCCCCCCTTAAAGGTATATACATTACATGGCCCAGAACTAAACGTTTGCCAAGTACAAAGATTAAAAGTTTGCTTCCAAAAACTGAAGGGCAGCATTGTCCCTGTATATCTCTCATGTGTCTTCTAGTGGCCAATTCAAAGTGACTTTGGCAGAGTTCTGAAAACAGGTTACTCTCCCGCCCTTCCATTCATAAGTGATGCAGGGCCCAAGGAGACAAGAATGAGAAAAAAATTAAAAACAAATATTATACAAAGTTAAAATAAGGTTGGAAAATGTTCATGTACAGTCTTATTTTTTCTGGATTCTGCACCTGCCCTTTTATCACAAAATTTTGAGTTTCACAATTGTTTCTGTACTATTTATTACAATTATTATAAAATTTAAATCACATGAATTTTTTGTTAAGCTGATACTTGTGAAAATTTTGCCCTGCGTGAGTTACCTGATTTACAATAATTATTCAGTGAGCATGATGACATCTTCAGAGTAAGTGGCTGGGAAGAGTTACTGAATCACTAACACTACTTAGTAGTGGTGCACTGAGGCAAATCTAAGATAACCCAATTTTAAACTTAAAGAAATAGAGATAAAGCAATTGAAATACAGAGAAGAAATAGCACAATTTCCAACTAGGAAAACTGATAACAAAATGTGGGGAAACCACAAGTTAAAAAGATTTTTATGGTGACAATGTGACGTGCTCAATGCCAAATAACATGATTTTCCTGTTCTGTCATTTCTTATAAGGCATACTTGATGGAATAGTGCAGGATGCTAGATAGAAATGTCAAATATAGCATCTCGGATGACTGAAAATCTGAGATAATAAAGCAATACTCATTTAAATGTGATGCTGGGAATGGGGGAAGCTTTTGCAAAGAATTACATTTTTCAATCTATTACTCATTGCCTGAACTGTAGATTTGCCCCCCCGCCCCACTGCCCCCCCGACCCCCACAACTCCTAAACCAAAACAAATTGCTTGGGAACAATTGTAAATTAATTCACTAAATGAGCCTAAGTTCCAGCATATGCACACAAGATGTACACTGGAAAGGGGATCGGTTATTGTCCTATTGATAGCATATCTTATCCCCAACATATATTTGCCATTCAGAATTTCACAATCAATATAAAGATTGATTTTGTTCATATGGTTCAGTTGAGGTATGGTTTTCTCAAGTTATTTTGTAGAACATCTGGCAGTGAATTACACTGATGAATTAACTCTGGGGAAAGTTTTTTTTTCAATAAAATATGTTCTTAAATATTTCTTATCATTTTTCAGCAGCACACTCAGCTATGTTGTCAGGTTGGGGCAGTGTGGTGCAGGATAAAGGGGATTAGTGCTGACTATGACAGTTGACTTGAAAATATACAACATCATATTGCAGGTGCTCCACTACTAGAAGGTATTTTCATTGCAGCATCTTAACAGCTTATGATATATAAATTATAGCAAATACAGGTAATTACAGCAGGGTAGAAATTATTTTTAATACTATGTTGTCAATATCATAAAGAAAGACTTGCATTTATATAGCGCCTTTCATGACCACCGGATGTCTTAAAGCGTTTACAGCCAATGAAGTACTTTTGAAGTGGAGTCACTGTTGTAATGTGGGAAACGCGGCAGCCAATTTGCGCACAGCAAGCTCCCACAAACAGCAATGTGATAATGACCAGATAATCTGTTTTTGTTATGTTGGGTTATGATAGATATTGGCCATGACACCGGGGATAACTCCTGTACTCTTTTTCAAAATATTGCCATGGGATCTTTTACGTCCACCTGAGAGAGCAGATGGGGCCTCGGTTTAACATCTCATCCGAAAGACAGCACCTCCAAGAGTGCAGCACTCCCTCAGCACTGCACTGGAGTGTCAGCCTAGCTTTAAGTGCTCAAGTCCCTGGAGTGGGACTATAAACCCACAACCTTCTGACTCAGAGGCGAGTGTGCTACCAACTGAGCCACAGCTGACACATAATGTATCAATACAGTAACAAACTGTCTTACAATGTTTTTATTATAATGTAGGATATATTAATATGAGTTATGATAATAAAAAGTAAATTTATATAATTCCTGTAGATATTGGTCCTGTAATGTATAAGCGTATTAAGAAAGGCTATGGTGGAAAGTACAGAGTGCTTTTTAAGTTGCAATTAGAAAAAATAATGGATTCTGTTACTCCATATGACAGTGTGAAGAAAGTAACATTTATATAATGACTTTGATGACCTCAGGACGACCCAAAGTGCTTTACAGTCACTGAAGTACTTTTTGAACTGTAGTCACTGTTGCAATGTAGGAAACGCCGCAGCCAATTTGTGCACAGCAAGCTCCCACAAACATAAATTAAATAAATGAACAGATAATCTGGGCCAAGAGTTTCCACTTTGGGCACAATCGTTAATTCAGGCACAAATTGCGCTCAAATTTACGCTAGTTTTAAGAAGTTTTTTTTGCTCAAGGTTCCACTCAAACTCATTTGCATATCGCTGAACGTAAAATTTTCCATGAACCAGCGCAATCGGGCAGCATGTTAGAACATAATTTTTTTTTTAAATTGCATTAAAAAATATTCCGTGATATATTTAAGAGTGGTAATCCGATGCAGTTTTATTAATACAGCTGAAAATGGGTTTTCACAAAAAATAAGCATTTTTAATTAGAGTGTCTCGTCCACCACCTGTGAGTAACCCAATTTTAAATAACTGAAAATGACTTTTAAAAAAATTATACAGAACCATTTAATAGTTTCATTGGTGTACACTAGTCAGTTTCTTAGTAAATTAAAAATATATATATTTAAAAGCTTTAAAATGTGCCTTTTAATGTCCTAGTGCCTAAAAAAACAGCTTAATTTTAAGAGCCATCTCGAAGGCATGGAAACGGGCGCATTTAGTGGAAACTCGCCATGGTGATGAATTCGATCGGGGGCGTGGCCAATTTTGTGGGCACGGCCGGCTTCAAGCGTGGTGTTTTTTAAACTAGCGCAAAATATCACAGCAATTCAATTTGTACTGGAAATTCTGCAATCTGTTGCACTGATTTAGCTGATTTCATTTAATAGATGGTACCTCTGACAATGCAGCACTCCTTCAGTATTGCACTGGAGTGTTAGACTAAATTATTTGTTACAAGTCTCTGTAGTGGGTGCTTGAACCCACAGCCTTCTGACTCAGAATGCAAGAGTGCTACCACTGAGCCACAGCTGACACTGCCCGTCTGTCTCCTGTAAGATTATTACCAATTAATGTATTTGTCTCACTTGCTATTTAGGAATTCTGTATGATCTCTTAAGGCGAGTTGTGAATTTAATTGTTCACGTGATACATGACAAAAGATTTGTTAAGTATAAATCCTTATGTTCATCACTTGTGTGTGTCTCTGTATTCCAGATTGGGTAGATGTTGAAGAGTTGAGAATCACTCAGCTGACATCAGCCAAGGGCTCAGTCAGTGAGTGCTTCCAAAGCCCTACAGGAAATCACTATCCTATTTATTTTTAAATATTGAGCCAAAACTGGCAATCAATTTCTAAATCAGGCCCAATGAATACTGCTGTGCTCCCAGCCACTTTCATGAAAAAAGCAGTTGTTATCTGTCTCAAACCTTGACACGGGCCAGATGTCCCTCCACCTATTGTTGCACTGCTCAATCCTGGAGTTAAAAAGAAAAGAAAGACTTGCATTTATGTAGTGCCTTTCATGACCACCGGATGCCCCAAAGCACTTTACAGCCAAGGAAGTACTTTTTGAAGTGTAGTCACTGTTGTAATGTAGGAAAAGCAGCAGCCAATTTGCACACAGCAAGCTCCCACAAACAGCAATGTGATAATGACCAGATAATTTGTCTTTTAGTGATGTTGATTGAGGGATAAATATTGGCCAGGACACCAGGGATAATTTCCATGCTCTTCTTTGAAATAGTGCCATGGGCTTAACGGCAGATAGGGCCTCAGTTTAACATCTCATCTGAAACACGGTACTTCCGACAGTGCAACACTCACTCAATACTGCACTGGAGAGCCAGCCTAGATTTTTGTGCTCAAGTGGGACTTCGAACCCACAACCCTCTGACTCAGAGGCGAGAGTGCTACCAACTGAGCCATGGTTGACAGTTGAATACTGTAAAGTCTGTGGGTTGTTTAGTTAATTAATACACAGACTACCAGAGTAACTTAAAACAGGACTTTACTATTCGAAGGTCAGGGCGAATCTGCCAAATAAATCCTGACACAGCACTTATATACCGGTGTGGTCACCGTCAGTATTACAGTATACAGAAGCCAACAAAGTAGTGCCACACCTAAAATAGTTCTCTTAAAGGTGAACGGTTACATACAATGGTTTTCTTAAAGGTAGACGGATACATACACTACAATCCTCCCTTTTTAGCTTACAACATACTTAGTCCCCCATTAAACATAACATATATTCAACTTCATGTAAAACAATTCACAGGTATAATCTATGCGGGAAACAGTTTACAGATTCAGTCTCTGCGGGAACAGTTCACAGATTCAGTCTCTGGTCTTGACTCGGTCCGAACAACATCTCTGTGGTGTAGCCGGTTCACATTGCTAGCGTGACTCATCCAATAGTCTTTCCCTTGACTTAACAGCTTGAACTTCCGTCCTGCTGAACCAGCAGTGCTGACTTTTACAAACAGCTGGACTGCCTTGGTAATTTTTCCTACTTGCCAACTGATTTGGCTCCCTTCGTAGGGCCCACGTACATGATCTGGTAGAAGTGATAATGATTTAGATGGTTATCACCTTCTGCTTCGTCTTTTTCTTTTCTGCTTCTTGGAGACTCTCGGGGCTCCCTTATCAGCTGCCAGCTGTAGCGCCACCATCTCCCTATTTTCCTTAGACTTTAAGTGCTTCATCCTGATTTCTGCACTTTGGGAGTTTTCATCACAAGCTGGGCAGACCAAGTCCTCGTAATATTCCGTGTCACTCAACAGGTCATGGTAATATTCGGTGTCGTCCTGAACTAGTCTAGCGAGAGGACCTGCTACTTCTTCCTTACCCAACTGGACGTTAGCCGACTGTTGTTCCCTCCCTAGACATCTTTCCTGAAGAGACTTCTTCATGCGTTCATATTCATCCCGCTCTTCCTGGGTTTCCTGCAAATCCTTCACTAATGACCTCATTTGTGATTTCAACACTTCCCCTTCCATCGGGGATTGATTGATCGGGCTATTCAATCCTTCTACTGGAGCAGCTGTTTCAACATTCTGTTGTTCACATAGACGTGATTCAGCGTACTTTTGGCATCCCAGTAAAATCTGTGTTGCAACCTCAGCTATTTCCATAACTTTTGAGAGCTCCGAACTCCTTCCCTTTGAAGATTGAAGCTCGTGTTCAGATTGTTCCCATTGCAGAGTCTTGTCCCTCAGCATATGAAGGAGTTGGCTGACCGTTAACTCTTCCACGGGAACACTGTGGATCAGAGTCTTCTCCATTTCATCCACCTTTTCCTCCAATGCTTTCACCTTCTTTTCCTCTTGTACTTTGGCTTTCAGCGCTCGGAGAAGTTGCGCCTTGATGCTCTCTAGCTCATGTTCAGGGGCCATTCTTACAGTCTCTGTGTTTCTTACAGTTTCCTTTTCTTCCACTGAAAGGATTCCCAGTTGAATCTGTTCTTCAAGTTGTTGAACCTCGGTCACTGCCGCCTCATATTTGTCTTGGGTTTCCTTCAATATTTTTATGAGTTCTTGGACATCTTGTCTTTCATGTTCTGCCATGTCTGTCACCTCTAATTTCTCATCTATGGATGGAACTTCTACCGATGAGTCTGTCTTGGCCTTGAGCTCATCAAGAATTTCCTGCAGCCTTTGGACTTCTTGCTCATGTTCAACCTTTAGTTGCTCATATGCTTCTACTGAAACTAGCTTTTCGGAGGTTGCCGAGTTAATCCCCTCCAGGATTGTAGCCTGGGCCTGTTCATACTGTTCCTTCAACTTCTCAAACTCTGCTTGTAAGGAGTCGTAGAGAAGAACGGGAATAAAATCCTGGCTTCCTGAAGATTCCTCTTCATTTGCTCCTTCCTGCAAATATTCTAACTCCTGAACAGCATAAGGGAGATGTGATCGGTAATTGGTCACAATGGCTCTATGGTCGCTCTCTGCTTGAGCTAGCTGCTTCTGTTGTCTTTCCAGATTCTCCCATTCGGTGTCATAGAACTTTTTCATTGTTTTCATCTCTTGTTCAAGACGGTAACTCACTTGTTCTACTTGCTGTCGTAATTTGAAATAAAGTTGAGTCCGAGCTCGGTGTTCGTCAGTCATGGATATGTCCGTAAACTGAACAGACTCAGAATTCTCTGTCAAACTATGTTGTCGTTGTTCGGTGGAGTTCTGTTCTGAAACTTTGTTCTTCTCTGGAGCATAAGCCTTTATGCATGCCTTCGTTCTTCCAACCTTAGTCGGCAAGTCCATTTTAGCCTTGTCTTTCATATTTGGGTTGGTCTTATCGTCATCCGTTTCAGAATCTGAGCTGATTGTCTGCACCGAGTCCTCACTCGTTATGGCTTTTAGATAGTGCCATTCCATGTCTATTTTCTTGATCCACTCCTGTTCCAGAAGTGGTGGTCCTCCCTCAGGTAGTACGTATAAGTTCATTCTTGGGTGTTCTTTACCCCCATCTCTCACCTTGACTCTTATCTTCCCCATGGGGTATACTTTATGCCCCGTGTATGTCTGCAATACGAACTTGGTATCTCTTAAGGGTATATGTGAGAATAGCCGGTGGTAATCCCTTCGATTTATGACTGATAGAGCTGATCCAGTGTCCAACTCCATTTTCACTTGGACTCCAGCTATTTTTAGCATGACCCAGATAGTTTGTAGGTCAGCTTCCTTACTCACATTGTGAATTCTCAGACTGCCCAGCTCCTGGCCGTTTGGGTCTGAGTCTGAATTCTGTTCGTCTGAACTCTTCTCAGCCACCTTGTGTACCTTGTTGTACTTTTCCTGTGATGGCTTCCTTTGGTTGTTGGTCTTCTTCCCTGACCGGCATACCTTAGCTATGTGACCCAGTTTGCCACATTTCCTACATTCCTGGTTCTTAAACCAGCATTGGTTCTGGTCGTGTGTTGTCTTCCCACAACGATAGCATTTTGTTGTACTCGAGGTAATTTGATCCACACTGAGTGCCGCTGCCTTTAGCTGCATTTCCGCAGTTCCCTTCGCTGCGGCTTCGTGCGATGCTGTCAAGTGTAAGGTCGTTCTCTTCGAGTAGTCGCTTTTGCGTTCCTTCCTTTGACAACCCGCACACGAACTTGTCTCGCAATGCCTCTGTCAGATTCCCTCCAAACTGGCAGTGTTTCGCTAGTCTACGCAGTTCGACCAAGTATTCTGCGTTGCTTTCATCTTTCCTTTGCGTTCTCGCATAGAATTTGAATCGTTCCGCCAACATCAACGGTGTGGGGTTCAAGTGATCCTTCAGAACAGTCACAATATCATCGAAAGTCTGATCCGCCGGTTTAGCTGGTGCTAGTAGATGCTTCAAGAGCCCGTATGTCTTCGCGCCCATCGAGTTTAGCAAGGTTATAGCTTTGTCATCTTCTTCTATTTTATTGGCCTCACAATAGATCTCAATGCGTTCCACATACGTGGCCCAGTCTTCTACCTCGGAATTAAAATCGTTGATGTTACCACGCTTAGGCATCTTCCTCTCTTCCTGATAACACCACGGATTATTTCTTTAAATTTTCTTTTTTTTTCTTCAAGATGGCGGTTCCCGCGAAAATGGCAGTTTCCCGCGCTTATCTTCTCTCCCCGCCCACTTCAATGGCGGTTCCCCGCTTCTGTCTTCTTCTCCGCCTAATGGCGGCTTCCCGCGTTTCTTCCCCTGGCGGGAGGGGTACACTTTCCCCACGGGCGACGGCCGCTGGCTTTCAGGTTCACAGCCTGCGCGTCGGCTTCAGTGCTTTCCCTTTTCTCGGCAGGGCAACCGGCGCTGGGTACACCCCGTTGACGGCGAACAGTTTCAGCCGCTGGGCTGGCTCTCGCTCAGTTCCCCTTGCTCGGGCTCTGTCTCTCTCCCGCTCACTCGGCTCTACCGGCGCTGGGTACACCCCATTGACGGCGAACAGTTTCAGCCGCTGGACTGGCTCTCGCTCAGTCTCCCTTGGTCGGCTCTGCCTCTCCCACTCGCTCGGCTCCCAATCGCGCCTCCCAGCCCTCTCGCAGCCCGGTGCTTCCCTCCCCGGCTGCGGCTGAGTTTTTATATCTTCCCGCGCCTACGCTCCCGGTCGCAGCGCTTCGTGGCTTCGGTCGCTGCCCGGCCTTTTTCGCCGGTCGCGGTCTAGCTGTCTCACGACGGCGTTGCGTCCCCCAGCCTGTCTGTACCGCGGCTTCCTTGCTCCACGCTGCCCCAGTCTCAGCGCCTCTGGACCCGACTTCTGTCCGGCTCCTTTCCCCCTCGACCGTGGTCGAGTGCACCGCCCTTATCCTCCGGTTATTCTTTTTACTTTCCCTTACTCACAGTCACCGTGGCCGCCTTGCTTCTCGTGCTGATCGGCTCACTCCTCACCATGGCAGAAGGGACAGTCAGTGCCTGTTGCTGATGGAAGTCTTTGTCTCTAACTTCTTCTTCCTTTCTAGTTCTGCAGCCTCGGGTTTTCTCCCAGCAGAACGACGAGGGCGGTTGCCTCTTCTCGACGCTTGTTAACTGCTTCGGAAGTATTGTTGCCACAGGGTACGACCGGACTCGTCGCCACTGTAAAGTCTGTGGGTTGTTTAGTTAATTAATACACAGACTACCAGAGTAACTTAAAACAGGACTTTACTATACGAAGGTCAGGACGAATCTGCCAAATAAATCCTGACACAGCACTTATATACCGGTGTGGTCACCGTCGGTATTACAGTATACAGAAGCCAACAAAGTAGTGCCACACCTAAAATAGTTCTCTTAAAGGTGAACGGTTACATACAATGGTTTTCTTAAAGGTAGACGGATACATACTACAAATACCTTTTTGATTTTCTGCCACCTTGGGTAATTCTGCAACAGTTTTTTAAGATGGGTCTTAAACAAAGCCTTTGATTGCTTTTTCTCTTATTTTCATTACATTTCTGAAATCCTTTTTTCAGAGCAGTGCTAAACATAGGCAAATAATCTGTTACCACTTTCTACCAGGAGAACATGACTGTTTTCATATGCTCTTAATAAAGAAGAAAACATGGCCCTTAGACACTCACTGATCAAACATATTTCTTTCTTTACCCAATTAATTTTTTTAATTGTGTGCCAGCATTTCCAGGAATTGGAGAGGGGATCAGGTTGGTGCTTGCAGTGGAAACCCCCATCGAAACACTGTGCTGGCAGGGTGGTCTGTATCCTGGTGTTGACCGCTTTGTCATTTGATCATGTTTCCCATCCTACTTACCAATCCTCCTTTAGCTATTCACACTTTGTTTATGTCTTTTATTCTTTGATTTCTCTCAAGAGAGCACTCAAGAGTGAGCTGGGAACAGAGTGAAGACTTCTAAAATGGGAATTGGGTGAGGGTAGGAATTATGTGCTGAGGGGAAGGAGGTACTAAGAAATTAATCAAGGAACAAAAGTAAAAAAAAGAAAATAAAGAAGGAGATGGGAGAATTCAATATTTTGAATTGATGGAATTTGTCTTTGTCTTTTGTTCTCAAGATTATTTTTTTCTTCTTCTCAAATAAGTTTAAAACTTTAAAGTTTCTCGAGGATGGAATACTTGTGCATTGCAGAAGTTGTGAGATGCTTATCTTCCAGACAACTTCTCATCGTCAACTGTAAATGAGGAAGAGGAGGGGTCACAGACAGACTGTTGGGATCTCCAGAGGAGACTATGCAGGAGTGAGAGGAGATCCACTGGGAGTAGGAAACATAAGGGCAGTCCCAAAAGCTAGACAACTTAGGAGAGGTGATGGAGAAAGATGGCTCAGTTGATCATATCAACTGCTGTGGAAACGTTGAGGGGGGAAAGGAGGGGTAACATATCGTGGTCGCAGTTAGTGTATTTTTCAGGGTGCCCTCCGTCCTGTGAGCAGGGTGGAAGTTGGACTGAAGGGATTTGAACAGGTAGCTTTGGGAGAGATGAGTACTGAGCTGGGAGGTGATACGTTTGTGGACTTTAACGAGGAAAGGGATTAGACCGGGTGGTAGTTATAAGCCACAGATAGGATGAGGTTTGGCTTTGTAAGGAGCACTGATAACAGTTTTGAAAAGGAGAAGCATGGTGCCTGAGGAAAGAGAGCCATTAACGCTGTTGGAAAATATTTCCTCGTAGTTATAAGTTTAAAGTCATAGGCTAAGCTGCAGCATGTCAAATACCAGTGAACATGCCAACAAGGCAGAGGTAAATAGACAAATAGTGACTGGGTTTACATTAAAAATACCAAAAATTTACACAGTGTGTTTAAACTTACAGATTTTCATAACAATAGCTGAATATTATTGAACTACCAAAAATGATTTCTCACTTAATTTCTGAGCTGTTTTAAAATAAAAATGATTTGTTTTATTATATGTCTTGTAAATGATTTTGTGGTAAATAAGTTACTCCTTTTTTAAAAAAGAAACAGCCTTGAAATTTCTGATTAGCTATTTCCTGCGTAAAATGAATGACTTCCCCTGTATTTGCTTAGTGCTCTGGCTGTAGTAGCTGCTACCCTGGCAGAGCTGAGTCATAATTTCCTAATTGGTATATCAGAGCAGGTGTGCTATAGTAAGCCATTGTTTTACACTAAATAAGGGTGCCTGTTAAATCGCCTAACATCATGGAACACCCGTTCCACCAGGTTGATAGACTCCTGATTATGAACTCAATCTGATAATCACATTCACTGCCAAAAAACTTTCTAAGGAAACGGCTAGTGTCGCATACAGAAGACAAAGAAAAATTGTATCAACCGATTAAAATACACACAGACTCTGATTTACTTGGATTATTACCAACAGGAGCATATTGACTACTCTAACGGGTAGCTTTCATTAGTAAAGCCCTCATTTCTAGGATTTTTAAACCAGTTGTTCGGCTAACGCTGGGACAGTTGACAGTTCTCTCTCGTTGACACATTCATACTATTTTTAGAATGCTGACAGATATCTGTGACAGGTCCAAAAGTATTATTTGTTCATTGTTCATTTCTTTCTAGTTGGAAGGTGGTGGAGCTTTAACCTAATACCGGAAACTTCAGAAATAACCATTTCCATTTTGAAACCCATACAACTTGTAATCATTTTACAACTCTCCACCAGTAAATATTCCTGCCTTTATGATTGTTGTAAACAACAGCCGAAAGGATCTGTTCACATACAAAGCCTCTGGCACGTCAGCATTCCAACAGCATGACACTTGCTCCAGTTTTCTTGTTTTAGAAGCATAACTCCTTTTACAACACACCTCAGTGTTCAATTCATGTATAGCCTCAGTGGGTTTGAATAATTATCATCATAGTCCCTCCTCCGACTTTAACTTTTGTATAATTATATTCCTGCCATTTATGGAGCTACCAAGTTTTCATGCTGTGCCACTATAGTGTAGCGTTTACCAATCTTATGGTATGGCAAGTGCTTTAATGTTATAACAGTGACGTGTAGGTAGATGTTGCTGTGGAAACACTGAGATAACAACAAAAACAACTTGCATTTATATTGTGTTAGAAAACGTTCCAAGGTGCTTCACAGGAGCATAAGCAAAACAAATTGGCATCAAGCCAAAGAAGGCGATATTAGGAGGTGTAGGGGGTTTTGGTTTGGGGTTTGTGTCTGGTCAGTCAGTCATGTGTCTGAGCTGCTCCAGCCCCGTGCAGTTTGAATCGCTTCCCCTTTGGTTCTGACCACCGGACTTATTTACAAGTAGCGATATAGACAAACGAGACCAGTGGTTCGGTGCAAAGAAAACCAATGTTTATTAAAATAGAGAACAATTACTATACAGAGAAAATCACTATGGATGCAGCACAATTACACATAACGGGGGAGGAGAAATGGACACATCGAGGGAAAATGACTAAAATGACACTTTAGCAATTCCCCTTAACTCCCACCCTTTACACCTATCTAGGTTATCTTGTGATGGGCCAGAAAATTGATGCTCACCAGTCTAGGATGTTGAAACGCCTGCTCCGTGCCCTGTTGCCTGCTGATGTCTTAGGTTTTCACCACCCAAAGCAGAGATACCCCAGTAATTTAAACGTAACTGCGGGTATTCTACTTTCCTGGACGGGCTCTTCGTCGACGGTCCTCTTGCTGGGTTGATGGTAAGGCAGGGCACCGGAGCCGAGGCGGGAGAGAGAGCGAGATACCGCTTCCCGAGGGACTAGTTATACCCTTCCCGGTAGCCCTTATCTCCCGCCAGATCAGCTCATTTCTTTTGTCTAATCTGGACGTATTGAAACTCATACAAAAGGTACCGATCTGGGCCCATCAACCTGGATGGCCGGTAATCGGTTTTACTGATCTCATCAGTGTTCCCCTTTGTCCAACTGGTTTCGTGATGGGGCCATTCCAGTCTGAATGCCCCGTTGATCGTTTTGAAGTTTCTAGGTAAACAGTGATGATGTTCTCTAAACGAAGGTCTGAATGCAGCTGAGCTTGTCCCACTACATATCAATAGGCCCTGACTGCTGTTGATTGTTTGTGCAAACAACCTTGATGGCTTTAATCAGAGGCTTGAATACCACTGGGTTTGCTTCTAATGCATAAATGCAGAAGGTCTGTCTGCATTCAAACTTTCTGGAAAGTTCCTTCTCACAGTCATCAGAATACAAGCTGTCAGTCCAACTGAAACTTACAGGCTTTGGCCATGAGGCTGACCACAGCCATCTTGTTGTGCCCTGGATTTTAAACTCAGTCCAACCAGGGTTTCTTTAATAAACCAAAAGTAAATCTTCGGGGGAGACATGAAATTTGCGAATCCTTTCAGAGGGGTTATTAAAAACTTGGTAAAAGAGGCAGGTTTTAAGGAGGGTTTTAAAGGAGGGGAGATAGGTGGAGAGACAGAGAGATTCAGGGAGGGAATTCCAGAGCTTAGGGCCTAGATGACTGAAGGCGCGAATGCCAATGGCGCGGTGAAGAGAGTGAGGGATGCAAAAGAGGCTAGGGTTGGAGAATGCAGAGTTCTTGGAGGGTTGTAGGGCTGGAGGAAGTTACAGAGATAGGGAGGGTCAAGGCCATGGTGGGATTTGAACATGATGATGAGAATTTTAAATTTGAGGCGTTGGTGGACCAGGAGTCAATGTAGGTCAGTGAGCACACTGGGTGAGCGGGACTCGGTGCGAGTTAAGATGCGGAGTTTTGGATGATCTGAAGTTTATGGAGTGGGAAAGATGGGAGGCCGGCCAGGAGAGCATTGGAATAGTCAAGTATGGAGGTAACCAAAACATGGTTGAATGTTTCAGCAGCAGATGGGCTGATGTCGGAGCGGAGACAGGCGATGGTATGAAGGTGGAAGTATGTGGTCTTTGAGATGGAAAGGATATGGGGTCGGAAGCTCAGCTCAGGGTCAAATAGGATACTGAGATTGCGAATAGATTGGTTGAATTGTGTAGTATTTTAGTGCACAACCCTTCACTTAGTAATACCAAGTTATTCTAATTTTCCTCAGGGTTTCTGAGATTTTTTTAACACAGTTTTTAAAGAATTTAAAGAGTTTATTCTACACCAGACAAATATTTGTTGCGGAGATCCATCAGATTTTTAAATTAAAATTAGTTACAGTTCTCATTATATTCAACAGTACACTTGCAATCTAACACTCAGATAGTGACAAAATTCAGCATCTGTGAACAATACAATGATTAATAATAGGTAATACTTGCTTTTTATTGTTTTGTTTTCTTTTGGTGTGGAGATGCCGGTGTTGGACTGGGGTGGACAAATGTAAGAAGTCACACAACACCAGGTTATAGTCCAACAGTTTTATTTGAAATCACAAGCTTTTGGAGCGCTGCTCCTTCGTCAGGTGAAGTGGAGAGATGCATAAAGACACAGCTTATATAGTCAGAGAATAATGCCAGATGATTACAGGTAATCTTTCTAACTGCCATTTATCACACCTCGGCAGAGAGATAATCACAGCAATCAAAGGTGTGAATGGTGTCCAAACAGGTTAGTCAGGAAAACATTACATCAAAGAACAATGAGGTGGGGTCACAAGGGGTCAAATGTTGCAGATGCTGGGGTCTGTATGAAAAACAAAAAACAGACAAAAAAACATTTTTTTTGCTGGAAACCACAACACCACACAACCCTACCACGGCAACCTCTGCAAGACATGCCAGATCATCAACACAGATACCATCATCACACGTGAGGACACCACCCACCAGGTACATGGTACATACTCATGTGACTCGGCCAATGTTGTCTACCTCATACGTTGCAGGAAAGGATGCCCCGGAGCATGGTACATCGGCGAGACCATGCAGACACTGCGACAATGGATGAACGGACACCGCGCAACAATCGCCAGGCAGGAGTGTTCCCTCCCAGCCGGGGAACACTTCAGCAGTCAAGGACATTCAGCCTCTGATCTTCGGGTAAGCATTCTCCAAGGCGGCCTTCGAGACACACGACAACGCAAAATCGTAGAGCAGAAACTGATAGCTAAGTTCCGCACTCATGAGGACGGCCTCAACCGGGATCTTGGGTTCATGTCACGCTACATGTAACCCCACCTGACGTAGGGTCATCCAGACTCGAGTTGTTGTTGGCTTGTTCTCTCTACACAGATGTGGCCGGACCTGCTGTGATTTCCAGCAAAAAAAATGTTTTTTTGTCTGTTTTTTGTTTTTCATACAGACCCCAGCATCTGCAATATTTGACCCCTTGTGACCCCACCTCATTGTTCTTTGATGTAATGTTTTCCTGACTAACCTGTTTGGACACCATTCACACCTTTGATTGCTGTGATTATCTCTCTGCCGAGGTGTGATAAATGGCAGTTAGAAAGATTACCTGTATTCATCTGACATTATTCTCTGACTATATAAGCTGTGTCTTTATGCATCTCTCCACTTCACCTGACGAAGGAGCAGTGCTCCGAAAGCTTGTGATTTCAAAGAAAACTGTTGGACTATAACCTGGTGTTGTGTGATTTCTTACATTTGTTTTCTTTTGTTAGACAGAAAAGAGTTTCTGTGCATTTACAAGCTTTTATATTCTTCCTTGAGATTATGGCATTGTCAGGGGATACATTTTGTGATAGAATATATGAGTAAATTTGGACATGACATGCGGTAAGTGCTTGGGTGGAAAAATGTGACTTTGGACCTTTGCTTCCTAAGGCTCTCCACCACTGGGGCTTTCCTTGTGTAGTTTCTGGGTCCGTTGCAGACTAATTGTTAGAGATTGATTGCTATGATTAGTCAATACGGTAGCATAGCGGTAATGTCACTGGGCTAGTAATCCAGCGGCCGGGACTAATGATCCAGGAGACATGAGTTCAAATCCCACCACGGCAGCTGGGGAATTTAACTTCAGTTAATTAAATAAATCTGGAATAAAAAGTTAGTATCAGTAATGATGACCATGAAACTATCGGATTGCCGTAAAAACCCATCTAGTTCACTAATCCCATTTAGGGAAGGAAATCTGCTGTCATTACCTGGTCTGGCCTATATGTGACTCCAGACCCACAGCAATATGGTTGACTCTTAACTGCCCTTTGAAATGGCCTAGCAAGCCACTCAGTTGTAACAAACCGCTACGAAACAAAATAATAAAAATGAAACTGGCTATGGACACGGCAACGGTACACCCAGCCCACCTCACCAATATCTGGGGGCTTCTGCAAAAATTGGGAGAGCTGTCCCACAGACTAGTCATACTCACAGAATCATACCTTTCAGCCAAAGTCCCAAACTTCTCCATCACCATCCCTGCGTATGTCCTGTCCCACCAATGGTATACAGTCGGGAAGGAGTGGACCTGGGAGTCCTCAACATTGACCCCATGAAGTCTCATGGCTTTAGCTCAAGCATGGGCAAGGAAACTTCCTGCTGCCCTCCCTCAGCTGATGAATTAGTACTCCGCCATGTTGAACACCACTTGGAAGAAGCACTGAGTGTACAAGAGCACAGAATGTACTCGGGGTGGGGGACTTCAATGTCCATCACCAAGAGTGGCTCGGTAGCACTACAGCTGGCCGAGTCCTGAAGGACAGAGCTGCCAGTGAGAGAACCAACACAAGGGGAAAAACCTACTTTCTCACCAATCTACCTGTCGCAGATGCATCTGTCCATGACAGTATTGGTAGCAGTGACCACTACACAGTCATTGTGGAGACGAAGTCCCGTCTTGGCACCTTCTATCGTGTTGTGTGGCACTACCACCGTGCTAAATGGGATAGATTCAGAACAGATCGAGCAGCTTAAAACTGGGCATCCATGAGCTGCTGTGGGCCATCAGCAGCGGCAGAATTGTATTCCAGCACAATCTGTTACCTCATGGCCCGGCATATCCCTCACCTACCATTACCATCAAGCCAGGGGACCAACCCTAGTTCAATAAGGAGTGTAGAAGAGCATGCCAGGAGCAGCACCAGGCATACCTAAAAATGAGGTGCCAATCTGGGGAAGTTGCAACACAGGATGGGGATATTCATGAAGTCTCCTCCTCCCGTTAGTTGTTTGTTCATGACTGGATGTGGCAGGACTGCAGAACTTTGATCTGATCCGTTGATAGTGCTAAAATGTGGAAGCAGCATGCTATAGACAGGGCTAAGCGATCCCACAATCAACAGATCTGATCAAAGCTCTGCAGTCTTGCCACATCCAGTCGTTAATGGTGGTGGACCATTAAACAACTAACGGGAGGAGGAGGCTCCATGAATATCCCCATCCTCAATGATGGTGGAGCCCAGCACGTGAGTGCAAAAGACAAAGCTGAAGCGTTTGCAACCATCTTCAGCCAGAACTACCGAGTGGATGATCCATATCGGCTTCTTCCTGAGGTCCCCACCATCACAGAAGCCAGTCTTCAGCCAATTCGTTTCACTCCACGTGATATCAAGAAACGGCTCAGCGCACTGAATACAGCAAAGGTTATGGGCCCTGACAACATCCTAGCTATCGTGCTGAAGACTTGTGTTTCAGAACTAGCCGCGCCTCTAGCTAAGCTGTTCCAGTGCAGCTACAACACTGGCATCTATCCAAAAATGTGGAAAACTTCCCAGGTATGTCCTGTCCACAAAAAGCAGGACAAATCCAATCTGGCCAATTACTGCCCCATCAGTCTACTCTCAATCATCAGCAAAGTGATGGAAGGTGTCATCGACAGTGCTATCAAGCGGCACTTACTCACCAATAACCTGCTCACTGAAGCCCAGTTTGGGTTCTGCCAAGACCACTCTGCTCCCGACCTCATTACAGCCTTGGTCCAAACATGGACAAAGGAGCTGAATTCCAGAGGTGAGGTGAGAGTGACTGCCCTTGAAATCAAGGCAGCATTTCACCGAGTGTGGCATGAAGGAGCCCTAGTAAAATTGGAGTCAATGGGAAACGGGGGGAAAATTCTCCACTGGCTGGAGTCATACCTAGCACAGAGGAAGATGGTTGTGGTGATTGAAGGTCAATCATCACAGCCCCAGGATATCACTGCAGGAGTTCCTCAGGGCAGTGTCCTAGGCCCAACCATCTTCAGCTGCTTCATCAATGACCTTCCCTCCAACATAAGGTCAGAAATGTGAATGTTCGCTGATGACTGCCCAGTGTTCAGTACCATTCACAACTCCTCAGATAATGAAGCAGTCCATACCCGTATGCAACAAGACCTGGACGACGTTCAGGCTTGTGCCAATAAGTGGCAAGTAACATTCACGCCACAGAAGTGCCAGGCAATGACTATCTCCAACAAGCGATAGTCTAACCACCGCCCCTTGACATTTAATGGTATTGTGGCGGAGCCACTAAAGGACTCAGACCGTTTGTATATAATTCCCTTTAACAACATGTTAGCTACAGCCTGAGTCTGTATCTTTATTTATACTGTTTACTTGTATAGAGCGTGATTACTTTAACAGCGCGGGTAAACGCGATGACGTCACGCCGTACATCACGTGATCCCCCACTGGCGGGAAGAACGTGATGACGTGATGACGTCAACCACGGGACCAGCCAGCAGTCCTCGTGGAGCCTCCGAACTGAATAGGCCTACACTCGATGTTCTCCTGCAGTTACTTGTTTAAACCTGTTAGTTTCCATTAAACTTCATTTTGTTTAAGTGCCTGAGTGGACCTCAGTCTTTGGATAGGAACTAGACATTCCTACATTGGTGACCCCGACTTTTGCGAATGGTTTTCGTAGAAGATAATCAACATGGAAACGAATGCCGTTACCTTGAAGCTACCGCAGTTCTGGGAGCAACAACCAGCCGCGTGGTTCATCCAGGCTGAAGCCCAGTTTGCCATCAGGGACATCGTTGCGGATCAGACCCGTTATTATTACGTGGTCTCCGCCCTCGACAGCGCCACAGCCTCATGGATCGTCAGCCTACTTGGTAATCCGCCTACTGATCGCAAGTATGACACCTTAAACGCGCGGTTGCTGCAGGTTTTCGGGCGCACGAAGTTGGAGCGCGCCCGCCGGCTGCTCGCTATGCCTGGCCTCGGGGACTCCAAGCCGTCCGAGCTCATGAGCCAGATGCTCATGCTCCTCGGGTCCGAGCCGGAATGTTTCCTCTTCAGCGAGCTATTCCTCAGCCTACTCCCGGAGCAAGTTCAGGCTGCCCAAGCCAGGTCCGAAGTCACAGACTGCGCGGAGCTTGCTGCCGAAGCGGACAAGATCTTCGCGGTTACACAAGAGCACTGCGCGGCCACGAGGCGCCCATCCCCCACAGACGCTGCTCCGGCTCCTCAATCAGCGGGGTTGTGCTTTTACCACGCCCGTTTTGGCGCGAAAGCAAAATGCTGCCGCCCTCCCTGCAGTTTTTCGCACAAAAAAAACATCTACAGGCACCCTGGCGAAAGAGCACCGGGTCTAACGAGCGCCCCATGGCTGTGATGGCCATCGGAGACTCAGGGAAGCTTCTCTTCATCACCAACTCCCTATCTGGTCGATGTTTCCTTTGCGACACCGGGGCGCAGTGCAGCATCCTACCTGCATCAAATCTCGATATACTAGCTGGGGGCCACGGCCCCGCCCTTGCGGCGGTTAATGGCGCGGCCATTCGGACCTTCGGAAGGCAGCGGGACCAGGTGTGTTTCGGTGGTCAGCGTTTCCACTGGGAATTCATCATGGCCAAAGTCACGCAGGCCATCCTTGGGGCAGATTTTCTGTGCGCCAACGGCCTCCTGGTCGATGTCAGGCACCGCCGGTTGATCAATGCGGCCACGTTCCACTCCATCCCATGCCACCGTGGTAACGCCGTGCCGCGCACTGTCTTCCATGCGTTCCCACCTCCAGGCGACTTCACTCGGCTCCTCGGAGAGTTCCCAGATCTGACCAGGCCCACTTTCTCCTCCTTGGCTACTAAACATGGTGTGGATCATCACATCACCACCACCGGCCCGCCGGTTTACGCACGGGCCTGACGACTCGAACACAGGAAGCTCGCGGCTGCGAAAGCGGAGTTCGACACGATGGAGCAGCTGGGGATTATTCGCCGGTCGAATAGTCCCTGGTCTTCGCCTCTCCACATTGTTCCGAAACCCGGCGGCAGATGGCGGCCATGCGGCGACTACCGACGCCTGAATGACGCCACTACTCCTGATCGGAGTACCCGATCCCGCATATCCAAGATTTCTCGGCCCATTTGGCGGGAAATACCTTTTTTTCGAAAGTCGACCCTGTCCGCGGTTACCACCAGGTCCCCGTGCACCCGCAAGACGTCCCAAAGACCGCAGTCATCACCCCATTTGGCCTGTTTGAATTTATGCGGATGCCGTTTGGCTTAAAGAATGCTGCACAGGCTTTCCAGCGCTTAATGGACTCCGTGCTTCAGGACCTAAAATTCCTCTTCGTCTACCTCGACGACATCCTCATCACCAGCCCTAGCAAAGAGGAGAACTTCTGCCATTTGCGTATCCTCTTCACACGCCTCAGTCAACACGGTTTGATTATCAACCTGGCTGTAGTGTATGTACCTTTAAGAGAGAACCACTTTTACAGCTCCTGTATACTGTAGTACCGGCAGTGACCACACCTGTATATAAACCTTGAGCATGCCTCTGTACCCCCAGTCTTGAGACTACCCTACTCCAGTAAACACCTGTTGATTGTTAAGTTAAAGCATCCGTGTAGTTATTTGAAAACATCATACTCTCAGAAGCACGGATCTAACAGTGGCGACGAGTGTCGATTCGAATCTACCTGCAACTCTGCATTTCCCTTCAAGGATTCGCTCCGGGAGGGCGGTGGAAGAAAGTCGAGGCCAGAAGCACGGGCGTCGACCACGAGCAACCGCCCAGTCGTCCGGCAGAGAGTGAACATCGCAGGGGAGGCTGTTGAGAGCCGGGCTTGGTTCCCCAGCCACGACGATCCAGCAACAGACTGACAACAGGTACAGCGCAGACCCTTCCCGGACAGCGGCGGCGGGAGCCGACCGACGGCAGAGAAAAAGCCGAGCAGCGTCAACGGGGTAAGAGAGAGGGTGAAGCGCACAGGGCGTAGCCGGGGGTTGAAAACCGAGCGGCGTAAAGGAAAAACAAAACAGAGAGAGAGGGTAAAGCAACAGCCGGGTTCAGGACCGAGCGGCGGAAACGGGAAAGGCGCACAGGAAAAACGCGCAGAGCACCGCCAGGGCTCAAGGGCTGAACAGTGTCCACAGGGAGAAGAAGGGAGAGCACGGGAGACGCCATTGAGCCACGGAGAAGAAGGAAGAGCGCGGGTGACGCCATTTTTAGAAGCCGCAGCGGAGAAGAAGGGCGAGCGCGGGAAGAAAGGAAAGCACGGGAGACGCCATTTTGTGCCAGCGGAGAAGAAGGGAGAGCGCGGGAGATGCCATTTTTGACAGTTAAATCACACCCAGGGATGCCGAAGAGTGGCAGGATCTCTACGTTCGACAATGAAGTCGAAGATTGGGCGACATATGTGGAACGTATTGAGCTGTACTGCAGGGCGAATGAAGTGCCAGATGCTAGGAAAGCACTGGTTTTGTTAAATTCCATGGGTGCAATAACTTATGGCTTACTGCGAAATCTAATAACCCCAGAGAAGCCTGTGGATAAGAATTTCGAAAGCATAGTAGAAATCCTACAGGACCACTTAAACCCCACACCACTGCTGATAGCAGAAAGACTTAAGTTCCACAAAAGGAACCAGCATAAAGACGAAAGTAATGCTGAGTACTTAACGGAACTGCGCAAGCTATCGAAACACTGCCAGTTTGGAGTGGGACTAGCAGATACGTTAAGGGACAAGTTTGTGTGTGGGCTTCAAAGTGAAGGAACCCAGAAACGGCTTCTATCAGAAAAGAATCTTACGCTGGACAAGGCTTTCAGCATGGCAGTATCACATGAAGCAGCCGCAAGGGGCGCTGCAGAGATACAACGGAGACCACAAGAATATGGCACCAATGAAATGCCATATGGAACAGGGAAGTGTTATCGCTGCGGCAGAACAACACACGACCAAAAGGACTGTTGGTTCAAGGACCAAGTGTGCAGACAGTGTGGAAAAGCAGGACACATAGCAAGAGTCTGCAGGTCAGGGAAGAAAACCAACAGCAAGAAATCTCCACAGGAGAAGTACAAAAAGGTACATAAGGTGATGGACAGTAGTTCAAATGAACAGAAAAGTGATACAGACTCCGGAAGCAAGGAGCTGGTTTGTCTGAAACTACATAAGGTAACCAAAATGGAGGATCACCAGACTATCTGGGTCACACTCAAGATAGACAGAGTCCAAGTGAAAATGGAATTGGACACAGGATCAGCCCTAACAGTCATAAACCAAAGGGACTACAAGTGGCTATTTTCACACATACTCTTGAAAGCTACAGAGATTGTCTTGAAGACGTACACGGGGCAAAAAGTCTATCCCAAAGGAAAAATAAGGGTGAAAGTGATATACAAAGGCCAGGAAATACCTAAAATGGACCTATATGTATTGCCAGATGGAGGACCACCACTACTAGGACGTGAATGGATCCGGAAGATACAATATTATTGGCATTCCATACAGGCACTGAAGGTTGAGGCCAAAAAGGATGACGACGTCACACCTGGACGACTGTCAAAAATGCTAACTGACGCAAAAGAAGTGTTCCAGGAGGGACTCGGAACACTAAAAGGCATAACAGCAACGATTAAAATAGAGGAAAATGCAAGCCCAAAGTTTCTCAAGGCCAGACCAGTGGCTTATGCGATCAGACCAGCCGTCGAAGCAGAGCTGGAAGGGTTGGAACGTTCAGGAGTACTGTCCAAAGTAGACTGGAGCGAGTGGGCTACACCCACGGTTCCTGTAATGAAGAGGTCGTTGAGTAACACGCCTGGGGAACCAAAGAAGGTCCGCATCTGTGGGGATTTTAAGGTGACAGTGAACCCAGTCCTTCACACGGTACAATATCCGCTTCCACGAATTGAGGATATTTTCGCCTCGCTATCTGGAGGTAAACGCTTCACCAAAATTGATCTAGCCCAGGCGTACTTGCAAATGGAGGTAAAAGAAGCCTCGAAACAATACCTCACGATCAACACTCATAAAGGTCTCTACCAATACAACCGGCTGGTGTTCGGGGTAGCATCAGCTCCAGCTATTTGGCAAAGGGCGATGGATCAAGTCCTGCAAGGGATTCCAGGGACCCAGTGTTATTTGGACGACATCCTGGTCACGGGCGAAAATGACAGTGATCACCTCGCCAACCTGGAGAAGGTGCTCACTAGATTAAAGGAATATGGGCTCCGAGCTAATCACCACAAGCGCGAGTTTTTCCAGAAGCAGATCTCGTATTGTGGTCACGTTATCGATGAAGAGGGGTTACATAAGTCCCCTGAAAAGATTGAGGCAGTAATAAAGGCTCCAGCACCGGAAAATGTGTCACAACTGAGGTCGTTCCTCGGGCTGGTAAACTACTACCATAAGTTCTTACCAAATTTGTCTACGGTATTACACCCACTGAACACCCTACTGCAAACAGGGGTACCATGGAAGTGGAATGACGAACGTAAACGAGCTTTCCAGAAGTGCAAAGAATTGATCACATCAAAAGAGGTGTTGGCCCATTTCAACCCAGCACTATCAATTCGTTTGGCATGTGATGCATCACCCTATGGTATTGGAGCGGTGCTGTCGCACAAATTCCCAGACGGGTTGGAGAGGCCAGTAGCTTTTGCGTCTCGGTCACTAACCTCAGCCGAGCGCAACTATGCCCAGATTGACAGGGAGGCCCTCAGCCTAGTATGGGGAGTAAAAAAATTCAATCACTATCTGCATGGGCAGAAGTTCACCTTGCTGACTGACCACCAACCACTTGTCTCCATCTTTAATCCAAAGAAGGGCGTTCCGGTGATGACTGCACAACAGTTACAAAGATGGTCCCTTTATCTAGGGGCGAATCAATATGAAATAGAATATAAAGGCATGAAACAGCATGGAAACGCTGATGGGCTATCACGCCTGCCACTGCCTACTGTGGAGGAAGCACCAGCAGTGGACCCTATCGAGATATTTTATTCGTCAATAATTGAACGATTGCCAGTAACTAACGCGGATATAGAGAAGGAGGCCCGCAATGATCCGACACTGTCTCGGGTGTATGATTTGACGGTGAGGGGATGGCCAACACATGGCGACTCACTGTTGCCAGCATTCTCATCCAGAAGAGAACAGCTGTCAGTATGCCAGGAGACAGTGATGTGTGGATCCCGAGTGGTGATTCCACCCAAGTTAAGGGAGAGAGTGCTAAATGAGCTTCATGAAGGTCAACTGGGAGGGGTGAAAATGAAAAACCTTGCTAGGGCTTATGTGTGGTGGCCAGGGATCGATCAACAAATCAAGGACCTAACCAAGAGCTGCTCAGGATGCCAGAAGGTCCAAAATGCACCACCACATGCCCCTCTACACCCATGGGAGTGGCCCTCCTCTCCATGGCAACGGGTGCATATTGACTTTGCTGGTCCATTCATGGACTCAATGTTCTTAATAGCAGTGGATTCTCACTCGAAATGGCCTGAGGTGATCAAAATGTCCTCAACCACTACAGAGAAAACGATTGCAGTCCTACGGACCATATTTGCCAGGAACGGCTTGCCAGAGCAGATTTGCTCTGATAATGGACCACAGTTTGTGTCCGAAGAGTTTCGGAAATTTCTGAGAAGGAATGGGGTAAGGCATTACACATCCGCCCCGTATCATCCAGCCACAAATGGATTGGCTGAGAGGTTCGTACAAACCTTTAAAAGACGATAAAGGCCATGTGCGACGATGAAATTCCACTACAGCATAAGGTGGACAATTTCCTATTAGCCTACAGAAATGCGACACATGCAGTTACCAACCAGACCCCGGCCATGATGTTCTTTAACCGAAGGTTGAGATCTCATCTGGATTTGCTCAGACCAAATGTGCGAAGAAATGTTGAGGATAAACGATTCCAGCACATCAATGAGAAGCCGACAAGGAGCTTCAATGTAGGACAACCAGTCTTGGCCCATGACTACCGAACAGAGAAATGACAACCCGGAACGATATGCACAAGGCAGGGGCCATTAATGTACACAGTGGATGTCAGGGAGAACATTGTGAGACGCCACGTCGATCAGATCTTAGCGTCACAGGAACGAGTCAACCCCATGTCTCGACTACCTGGGGATGAACCCGACATACCGGTAGCATCTACCTCAGAACCAGTAGCAGTGGAAACTGATGAACTAACCGACGAAAAGGGGCCAGAATCGCCTCTGCACCAAGAACAAGAACCTCAGGAAAGGCGCTATCCAGAAAGGATCAGGAAGCCGCCCCAAAGACTGAATCTATAAATGGGCTATTTTTGTTTAATGTGCATGTTAAAGTGTTAATTGTTATTTGAATATTATGGGTACTGCTAATCTAAAAGGGGAGGAATTGTAGTGTATGTACCTTTAAGAGAGAACTACTTTTACAGCTCCTGTATACTGTAGTACCGGCAGTGACCACACCTGTATATAAGCCTTGAGCATGCATCTGTACCCCCAGTCTTGAGACTACCCTACTCCAGTAAACACCTGTTGATTGTTAAGTTAAAGCATCCGTGTAGTTATTTGAAAACATCATACTCTCAGAAGCACGGATCTAAAACCGGCCAAGTGCCAGGTTGGCTTGCAGCGGATTGATTTCTTGGACCACCGCATTACATCAGACGGCGCAATTCCCTTACAGACGAAGGTCAAGGCGGTTACATCTTTCCCGCGCCCGCAGACTGTCAAGGCCCTACAGGAGTTCCTCGGGATGGTAAATTTTTATCACCGGTTCGTCCCTATGGCGGCTCTGCTTATGCAGCCCTTGTACGAGGCCCTCAAGGCCAAGTCCGGTAAGGATCTGATCAGCTGGACGGCCAAGATGGACCGGGCGTTCGTCGACACCAAAGGCGCCTTGGCCAATGCAACCATGCTGGCGCACCCACTTCCAGGTGCCACCATTGCCCTTACCACCGACGCGTCGGACTACGCAATCGGCGCAGTGCAGGAACAGTGGGTGAATGGGATGTGGCAACCGCTTGCGTTTTTCAGCCATCAACTACGGCGAAACGAAAGAAAGTACAGCACTTTCGACCGGGAATTACTGGCCCTTTTTCTAGCCATCCGCCATTTCCGGTTCTTACTAGAGGGATGTCCGTTCATGGCCTATGAGGACCACAAGCCACTAACGTACGCTATGGCCAAGACCGCCGAACCGTGGTCAGCTCGGCAACAATGTCACCTGACGTTCATTTCAGAATTCACCACGAACATTCAGCATGTGTCCGGCAAAGACAACCTGGTGGCAGATTGCCTCTCCCACGCAACTGTGCACGCAGTCCAACTCGGAATCGACTACGCCCTCATGGCTGCAGATCAAGCCTCGAACCCGGAGGTCCAAGCATACAGGACCAGCCCCTCTAGCTTCCAAGCAGCCGATGTCAAATTCCATGCCGCAGGCACCATGCTACTTTGCGATGTCTCCATGGGAGTTCCCCGCCCTATAGTTCCAGTCGCCTGGCGCCGAAAAGTTTTCGACGCCATACACGGGTTGTCACACCCTGGCATGAAGGCCTTGCAAAGGCTGATGTCGTCAAAATTCATCTGGAGGGGATGCACCTGGATGTCCACGGCTAGGCCAACACCTGCGTGGTCTGCCAAAAGGCCATGGTACAGCGTCATGTAAAAGCTCCATTGGCCATCTTCGCTGTTCCGGAGCGTCGATTTGACCACGTGAATGTGGACCTCGTGGGGCCGCTTCCACCTTCTCAAGGTTTTACACACATCCTCACAATGGTAGACCGCACCACTAGATGGCCAGAGGCAGTTCCTTTGGTTTCCACCACTTCGGCAGACGTGGCCAGAGCTTTCATCTCCTCTTGGGTTGCTCGTTTCAGCATACCGGCGGACATCTCTTCCGATCGCGGACCGCAGTTTTCCTCTGAGCTCTGGAACGCTGTGGCTCAGGGGCTCGGCACCAAACTACATCGCACCACCGCCTATCATCCAAAGGCGAACGGCTTGTGTGAGCGATTCCACAGGTCACTCAAAGCCGCTCTGCAGGCCAGTCTTCAAGGCGCGGGATGGGTGGACAGACTTCCCTGGGTCCTTTTGGGTCTTCGTACGGTGCCCAAAGAAGATTTACAATCCTCCTCGGCGGAACTTGTATATGGCCAACCACTACGAGTACCAGGGGATTTCCTCCCGTCTCCAACAGAGCCATGGTCCGCATCCCAGCAACTCGTCAGCCACCAGGAAGCGGCCAGATGTTTCACTCCAGTGCCTATGTCGCATCACAGCTTACAGAGCTCCCACGTCCCAACTGAGCTGAAAAGCGCCGAGTACGTGTTTATCCGCCACGACGCTCACCGGGACCCGCTCAAGCCTCCTTACACTGGTCCCTTCTGCGTCATAGAGCCGGGAGACAAATCCTTTTCGGTCGATATCGGAGGTAAACCGGATCACATATCGGTTGACCGGCTGAAGCCGGCACACTTAGACCTGGACAGCCCAGTCGAAATCGCTCAACCGCCAAAACGGGGCCGACCGCCCACAGTCGCAGTGCCAGATCCACCACAACCGCCCGACAGCTCGACCACTGGTCATCAGCTTCCACTTCAGGGTTACAGAAGTCGCTCGGACAGGCTTGTCAGGCCTCCTCGCCGTCTCACTTTTGCTGTTAAAGACAATTCTGGGGGGGCGCATGTGGCGGAGCCACTAAAGGACTCAGACCGTTTGTATATAATTCCCTTTAACAACATGTTAGCTACAGCCTGAGTCTGTATCTTTATTTATACTGTTTACTTGTACAGAGCGTGATTACTTTAACAGCGCGGGTAAACGCGATGACGTCACGCCGTACATCACGTGATCCCCACTGGCGGGAAGAACATGATGACGTCATGACGTCAACCACGGGACCAGCCAGCAGTCCTCGTGGAGCCTCCGAACTGAATAGACCTACACTCGATGTTCTCCTGCAGTTACTTGTTTAAACCTGTTAGTTTCCATTAAACTTTGTTTTGTTTAAGTGCCTGAGTGGACCTCAGTCTTTGGATAGGAACTAGACATTCCTACAGCATTACCATTGCCAAATCCCCCACCATCAAAATCCTGGGGGTCACCATTGACCAGAAACTTAACTGGACCAGCCACATAAATACTGTGGCAACAAGAGCAGGTCAGAGGCTAGGTATTCTGTGGCGAGTGTCTCACCTCCTGACTCCCCAAAGCCTTTCTACCATCTACAAGGCACAAGGAAGGAGTGTGATGGAATACTCTCCACTTACCTGGATGACTGCAGCGCCAACACACTCAAGAAGCTTGACACCATCCAGGACAAAGCAGCCCACTTGATTGGCACCCCATCTACCACCTTAAACATTCACTCCCTCCACCACCGACATACCGTGGTTGCAGTTTGTACCATCTATATGATACATTGCAGCAAGTCGCTAAGTTTTCTTCGGCAGCACCTCCCAAACCCGTGACCTCTTCCACCTAGAAGGACAAGGGCAACAGGCGCATGAGAACACCATCACCTCCAAGTTCCCTTCCAAGTCACACACTGTTAGATCCGTGTATCTTGATGTTGTGTGTCCTTCAATAACTAGACACGAGACTGCAGGGAACAATCAACAGGTGTTTACTGGATGAGGGTTACTCTAAAAACTAAACGTACAGATCCCTACTCAGGGTTTATATACAGGTGTGGTCACTGCCGGTACTACAGTATACAGGAGCTGTAAAAAATAGTTCTCCCCTTAAAGGTACATACACTACACACACCATCCTAACTTAGAAGCATATCGCCGATCCTTCATCATCGCTGGGTCAAATTCCTGGAACTCCCTTCCTAACAGCACTGTGGGAGTACCTTCACCACACGGACTGCAGCGGTTCAAGAAGGCAGCTCACCATCACCTTCTCAAGGGCAATTAGGGATGGGCAATAAGTGCTGGCCTTGCCAGCAATGCCCACATCCCATAAGCAAATTTGAAAAAAAATTCTGCCCTCTCCACTCTGTTTCTGCTGTCCCACTAGGGATGTAGTGGAAAGTGTACTCTTATACTTGTATTTCCCTTTGGAGGCAAGAGTTTGCTCATTTTTTGGCAGCATGTACTGAGTATACCCACTTATAATTTTTAGAGATTAAGCTATTTGCAGTATCAGGATTAAACACAGTTGCTTGGGCTTTCTGCTCCAATTTGCTGAATTTTTCATGGATCTGAGGTAGGACAGGGTGGGAAGGCACTTGGGGATGTGCTCCGCTGTATCCCTGTCGCTTTGCACCACCATCCATTCCCTGTGCCTGGACCCAGGGGCAGAGAGTATGCCAATGATATGTAAATTGCGGAAATATGTCCTCCAATGTGTTTACTGTGATTTATGTTCATTGAACGCTGCACACAGGACCCCAGGTGCCCAGTATTTTCCTGATGTTGGTGGGGCCCCATTATTTTGCTACCTGTGCTGAAACAGGTGCTGAGACAGCGTGGCCTTGCACAGGCTGAACAGGAGGTTCTTTTAAAAAATGTGTTTTTTGCAGGCAGCATGGATGCTGTGCAGACCATTGCGGCCTGCCACAACTAAACTCCGCCCCTATTTTCACAGGGCTCCCTGGCAGAGGCTGGCAAGTTCACCCCCTATAGTTAAACGACTTCAAGACCGGAAGGTTGGCTGGGGTCAGAGGCATACCTCCTGTCCCCTGGAGATGCATGTTATGCTCAGACACTCTCAACATCTTTTATATTTTTTAAATCATCATTCATATCTGACTGCCATTGTCAATATACATTATATAAAATCTGTATTTGTATACAGTCTATATTACCATTACATACTATGGGAATAGGGTGGGTAAATGTAATTAGAACTGTTTGCTTGTGTGGAGGGTAAGCGCTGACTATTTGGGCCAAATGGCCTGATTCCATGTTGTAACTTCTTTGTATTTCTCCGTAATCCTACTTCATATATATATACCATACAACCTTAACTATTATTAATGTGGCTATAAAAAAATCTCCATCCACCACTAAATGGATAATTATGAATGATTTGTGGCCTATAAAGAGATTTATGCCTAGCTATTGCTTAAATCTGGCATCCTTGACTGTATCAGCCATCCCTGGAAGGCAAGGCTCTCCTTTAAGATTTTTTTTGAGTTGAAACTATATAACTTTGCTCATTTTTAAGTTGATTTGAATCCCAGTTTTGAAGAGTTACATATTAATGATGGAGCAGAATAATGGATGGAGTATAAAGAAAAAGGACAATCGAACAAAACTCATTTCAAGCTTAGGAACATCTCATGTTGTGAACCTGAATGGACCACCTTTTCCCTGATGGCATTGAAAGAACTACATCAGATCCTAGCTCCAATACCACACTGGAAAATTACACAATGTTAGGGCAACGCGGGCAGCCAGTGTCAGATGAAGATCGTAAGATTTTATGTCACTGATTGTAAGGAGGAACTGTTGGTGATATGAACAGAAGTATGTTTCACACATTCGTTTGATATTCCTCTGCCTGGCCTTTTAAAATAGGTGTTAACCCATTTATAATAAATAGGGTAATGCCTGTGTTAAAATGACGGACAAAGGAATCCCATACAAATTAAGCATTCCTCTGCTAATATCGCCAACAGTAATTTCCAGACTCAAAAGGCTATAGTTATATATCAAAAAACAACTTAAAACAAGAGACAAGAAACAAATATTTTATTAACAATCAATGATCACAATGTTTAGAATTCAATATTACATTTATTTATTTTTCAGTTTACTGTGGTATATTCTCTCACATGAAGTAGAATATATATCATAAAATATTTACATATTTAGAAAATGTCTGCTCCAAAATGCAAGACAATGTACCAAATAAAGAGTCAAAAAATGTAACCTATACCTTCCGAGAAAATAAATCCCATACATGATGTACAATATACTCTTCTACAATTACTACTACACCACGGTATCTCCGGTTTTTCACTCTTTGCTATTGCAAAATACCTTTTGCCTATTTCACAAATCTAGGAGGGCAAATTATAATTGTTTGGATTTTGCAGTGGTAATGACAGCGAAACTGTTAGCATTCACCGCCATTACCTCACTGAAACTTACCATAACTTCAGGATTTAGCACATGCACAGAAAAATGCGGAAATCCTGAAGCTGCAGTCAGTCATTCCCTGCTCCACCATAGACTGCGCTGTGGAAATCCCCATTGCTGGCAATCACTGAAATCACTTGAACTAACGAAAAGTTCCCCTTTTCCGCTCTAATATCGCTATTAAACACCCCATAAAAAAGTTAAGCCTTGTTAAAAGAGTTGCAACTGGGCTTTAATGGCATAATGACTGCTGACCAACCATTTTGGCCCTGAAAAACTAATTTTATGTGGAATGGCAAAGTTCTCCATTATGATAAAAAAAATTACTAAATGTTTAAAATAATAAAAAATATATTTTTAAAAGTTTGTTTATGATATTTCAGCTTCTACCTTAACCCCATGTGTATGTCCCAATCTTTATTTCGGTCTCTGTAAAATGTTTAAAAAGTGAATGATAAAAGTTGCCTTTTATTTCCTGGTTTGCTGTTGGTGAGAATTCTTCAATGTGATTGGCTGCTTAGACAGCTTGATGACATCACTGCTGCTGTACACCCGAGATCCCCTTTTAACAGTGCTCCAATGTTAAAACTTGTAGGTCGAGAAAGCTGAAGTTTTTGCCACAGAGATCACAAGATCTTTCTGGGTAGCATTCTTCAAGGTCAGCGGCGAATGCCATCACTTCACCGCTGACTGCAAATTCTGGGCCTTTATTATGAAACTGCAACAGATTGTTTTGTTTTACAACAAGCCAAAGCTTATGTCTAACTGCAGTTTACTGGAATAGGCTTTGTTTCCTCTCATTCATTAGAATGTCCCCTTCCAAATTCTATTCTGTTATTCCACAGTAGTGAGTTTTGAAATCTATGATTTCCTCAATTCTTTTGATTTTTTTTCCGGAGATCCTTTTGTGATATGATTCAGCAGTTTAAAAGAAATCAAACGATCAAGGACTTTAAGGCCAGATTTTTCCGGGGTCCGTGCAGACGCAATCGGAGGCGGGTCGGGTGGGAAAGTTGAAATTTCTTGCAGCGGTCGAGAACCCGCCGTCATCCCGCCCCCACGTGCCTTTCCTTTGTGTGCGTCTGTCAGCGCGGCAGTGACCTGACCGGCAGAGGCGGGCGACCCAATTTAAAGGATTATTAACTTGTTCTCAGACCCTTAAGAGTCTTTTAAACCTTACCTTTCCAATTTCACTGGATGCCCATGGGACTCACGCTGCTCGGGAACCACGTCTGTCAACCTGAGGCGAGAGTTGAGTGGCCATTGATCCAGCTGATTAGTTGACAGCATCAAATATAGTATAAAAGCTCCCACCTGACAGCTGCAGATTATTCTGAGGCGGGATGGTGAACAGCCAGAGGTCATGGTCCATATCGGTACCAACGACATAAGTAGAAAGAAGGATGAGGCCCTGCAGGCAAATTTCAGGGAGCTAGGAAAGAGATTAAAAAGCACGACCTCAAAGGTAGTAATCTCCGGATTACTCCTAGTGCCATGCGCTAGTGAGTATAGAAATAGGAGGATAGCGCAGATGAATGCGTGGCTGGAGAGATGGTGGGAGGGCTTCCGATTCCTGGGGCATTGAGACCAGTTCTGGGGGAGGTGGGACCTGTACAGGCCTGACGGTTTGCACCTCAACAATATCCTCGCAGGGGACTTTGCCAGTGCTGTTGGGGAGAGTTTAAACTAATTTGGCAGGGGGATGGGCACCAGAGTGTAACATTAGAAAGGGGAAATAAAGTGCTCAAAGGATTGGGAGAGGCAGAGAGTGTGAAAGTAAGAAATAGTAAGGTATTAGGTGGGGTCAAACTGAGACAAAATACAGGTTGGTCTAAGATGGATTTACAGTGCACGTATGTGAACACATGAAGTGTAGTAAATAAGGTAAGTGAGCTGCAGGCACAAATAACCACATGGGAATATGATGTTGTGGCAATAAATGAGACCTGGCTCAAAAAAGGGCAGGATTGGGTATTAAATATTCCTGGTTATAAAGTGTTCAGGAAAGATAGGGAAGGAAAGATAGGAGGTGATGTGGCAGTATTAGTTATGGAGAATGTTACAGTGCTGGAGAGGGAGGATGTCCCGGAGGGGTTAAGGACAGAATCTATACGGCTAGAGTTAAGAAATAATAGACTACTAGGTGTATTCTATAGACCACCAAACAGTGGGAAAGATATGGAGGAGCAAATCTGCAGAGAAATTACAGAGAGGTGTAAGAACTATGGAGTAGTAATAATGGGGGACTTCAACTATCCTAATATAGACTGGGATCATAATAGTGTTAAGGGCAGAGAAGGGGAAGAATTTCTGAAGTGTGTTCAGGAGAACTTGATCAGTATGTTTCTAGCCCGATGAGGGAGGAGGCATTGCTGCATCTGGTTCTGAGGAATGAGGTGGGTCAAGTGGAGCAAGTGACAGTAGGTGAACATTTAGGGAACAGTGATCATAGTATCATAAGGTTTAAATTAGCTATGGAAAAAGACAGGGAGCAATCTAGAGTAAAAATGTTGAACTGGGGGAAGGCCAATTTCAGTGGGATGAGAATGGATCTGGCCTGGGTAAACTGGAACCAAGGCAGGCAAAACTGTCATGGAACAATGGGCTGCCTTTAAAGAGGAAATAGTTCATGTACAGTTGAGGTACATTCCCACTAGGGGGAAAGGCAGGGCAACTAAAGTCAGGACTCCCTGGATAACGAAAGAGACAGAGAATAGGATGAAGCAGAAAAAGAGCACGTATGACAGATGGCCGGTTGCAAATACATCTGAGAATCAGGCTATATATAGAAAGGTCAGAGGAGAAGTGAAAAAGAAAATAAGAGGGGCAAAGAGAAGGTATGAGAATAGAATGGCAGGCAACATAAAAGGATGACATCAGCAGACCTGCACCATTTAATTGGGCCGGGTAACACGCAGGGCAGGCTTAATAGGCCCCATTGACATAAAGTCGTTTAGTGCCGCGGGATGGATCCAGCCGGGGAAGTCACAATCCGCCACGGCCACCGCCCGTACCGGACCCGCCCAGGTAGGCAAAATTCCAGCCATAGTGTCTAATTTAAGCAGCTACTCCTTATAAATTGGTTCGGCGAATCATCTGCGTTTTTAAGTGAGTATTGTGTTCAAATTTGTCTCAACTCACCATCTGGTGTGTCCTGTTGCCTCTTAATCCAACAGTGGCATCACTTACATTTCATGCTGAAATGAGATCTGTTTCTGTGTAGCTTCTTTTAGAGGTGAGTAGCAACCTAATTTCATATCCCCAAATCATTTTTGATTAATTCATATATACCTGCATTTTGAACAATTATGATAATTTCACATTCTGGTTGGCCTATCCTTTATTCCCGCCCTCACCCCAACCCCCCTCCGCCCCGCTTTTTGAAAGCACAGACCCTACACTGTTATTGCTGCCAGCCATCTTCTGGCACCTGACCCAAGTGGTCTGTCTTAAAGTATGGGCCTGGATACTATCAGCATATTATTCTCCATCGGAGGTGTCACAAAAACCCAATTAGAAACACTTTCCAGCAGGGGTCACTGGAGAGCCACCAGGCAAGAGCCCATGACCGATTCTTTCCCCGTCAAGCCCAGCAATGCTAAAGCCAATTATCATACTCCCCCAGCAGATCAGTTACATCGGCACAGATTTGAGATTGAACCTGGGACTTTTCTGGGCTATATACTCAATCCCATGGTTGGCAGTACAAAAATGAACTGAGACAGCTGGAGAGTTCACCCCTTAAAACTTGGATGCATGCATTGAGGAACGGTTTGAGCCTTTGTGATGTTTCTTGCACAATGTGTAATTGTACAGCTACAGTGCATGTTCTAGTGTGTTTTTTAATTTTATATATTTTTTAATTTTATTTTTATGAAGATATATGCCTTCCAAACAAAGGCTCATACCTTAGGGGTCCTTTTCTCATCAGGTAGCTACTGGATTGTTGTAAAAACCCAACTGATTCTCTAATGTCCTTTAGGGAAGGAAATCTGCCGTCCTTACCTGGTCTGGCCTATATGTGACTCCAGACCCACACCAACGTGGTTCACCCTTAAATGCCCTCTGAAGTGACCTAGCAAGCCACTCAGTTGTCTTTGAGCAACCAGTAAAGGGCAATAATTGCCAGCCTTGTCCACATCCTGAGAAAGAATAAAATAAAGGTTATTTTCAACCCACCTACCTCTGTCACTAAGTTGGCCTGCTTCCAGACCACCTCTTAAGCCACATTTAAACTGGCAGTTAAGGGGTAAACACCAACAGCTTGTTGAGGAATTACTACTAACATTCCCTCTTCCTTGTAGGGAGACACCTTTGGGGTAGATTTTCAATTTGATGCCCAGGTATAAAACGATCGTTGTGGATGAGCCACCCATTATAGAAATCACCGGATTATCATTTCCAGTGAAATCAGTGAAAATTAAAACTGAGCAGTTTCTATAACCATTGACGTATCTTCAATGCCAGTTTTCTACCCAGATGGCAATTGAAAATCTACCCCTTAGCTTCAGAGCAGGGACTGAAGTGTTGATCATATCCATGTCATCTGAATCTGATGCTCCAATACAGAGAGCCACGCTGCTGGCTCCAGTGTCTCTTATGCTGAAATAGGAGATTGCAACTGATGTACGTATGACTTTTAATTTGCAACATATTCTTAGATTACAATGGTGTGAAGAACTTCTAAGGAACTATGTGACACTATTTTAGATCTTCAAATTATGTTCTACATGTATGCCACCATACAGTACTATCAAAAACTGACTGATAGCTTCAAAATGCTGATAACTAAAAGCAGTCCTGAATACAGGACTATGGTATATAGCATGAAAGTGCAGTGCGACAAGGGGTCGTCATTTTTAAGCTGTAGGTATACAAATAGGGGAATTAAAAAAATATGAAGAGGAATATGAGGCACAATCTATTTTGTAGGGTTGGGGTCTCTGGGCATTCTACCCCTGAAAAAAAGCATTTAATTTGATACTTTATTTGGTGCATTTTCTAGAATTTAGAATCTACACTATATGTTAGTAAACTATGTTAACCTGGGTATTTCAGTGACAGTATGAAACCTACGTGACAACATTTCAGAAATGGAAAATAGCTAGGGAAGAACATTGTTCCGTAAAGGAGCAGGAGAGTTGCAAAAGTAAACAATAGGGTTACTGTGATACACCCATTGTTGTTTTTTCTCATATTTGTCTGAGTGAATGCCAAAAAAAGGATAATCAAACACAATTGTTTAGGCCCAGTTTCTACCAGTACAATGCTGTCTAACCATGCCACTTCATGCCTTCCAGCACTGGTGATAATTTAGAATTGCACATTCACAAATCCAAGATAAAAGATTATCTGTGCAATTTGCAGAATTGTTTTGTTGCCGGTGATATATTTGAAGACCAATCAGAACATTCAAAATTTTATGTTAAAAAATATTTCCACACAGACTGCAGCTTTAAGAAAAACTCACATGTAAATCTCAACAGGACTCTCACATCCTGCATGCTCATTCTAATGCGGGAGATCAACTCGTATTACTTCCCTCCTACTGCCTTCTAACTGCAATTAAATATCATTATGTGGCCTTTATTCCACATATGACAGCAAAGGCTGCTGCTAATGAAAGACAGGAAGCTTAAAATTTCAATGGTTTCCTGACTTGTCATTTGGCTATCAATTGATACATGCTGTTCTTTCAGATTATCAAAACATAAGCAAACATTTTTCATCTCACTTACATAGCATTACGCTTCCTTACAGTTAAAATTAAGTTATACCACTCACTCCATCTAAACTAATATAATGGCTTTAAATAGATCAATGGTTTCTGATTTGGAACCATATGACCTCTCACCCTCACCTTCTCCACCACAATTCTTGTCCTGCTAAGTACAGGCAACATGCATGCATTAAAAACTGAATTTCAATGAGTGATGAGGCAGTTCTACAGATTGTAGGGCCAAGAAGCTGTAATGGAGGCAGCTCTACAATGACCCTGAAGTGCAAGCAGACAAAGTGGACACTGGATTCCAACACTGTGTTAAATGCAAATAGTTGCCACATATGATTCTGACCGTGCAGGACTTTTACGCAGATTAATACCCACTGATGAACCACAATGTTTCAGTAATTTTCTTCATTTCTTCTCTAGGCTCCACCTCAGTGCTTTATGATCAAGAGGACAAGGAGATATTTACTTGCCCCCCGGATTCTGTTAATTATATGACCTTTGCAACGTTGTTCTGGGTGAAATTACCAAATTATTATTTTTTCTTCCTTAATTTCTCACTGCTCTTTGTTTCTCCTCTGAAAGTGTGGATAAAATCAACCGCTCACTTTGTGGATGAGTATTGGCAGAGAACTCTGACAGCTTATTATTGTATTAACAATTCAGATAATAAGATTAACCTGTGTAATTTAAGCATGTGGAATGTACTATGTATAGATGGTGTTGATTTGACTGGTCAGAAACTACACATCGTTCTGTGTAGACCAGAGACTTATCCTTCTTGCAGGTTAAACCACTGTAGTCTCCTTTCAACTCTTCCTTTGGTTCAAGCCCTTTGAAGACAACAGTTATTCTAGTTTTAGCAATCCCTTTCTACATGCTTTTTCATTATCTAATTATCGTGCTTTCTGAATTTCTTGATTATTTGCAAAATCGAGATATGCCAAAAATCATTACTTATGCAGTATAATTGTTTTCTTTATTTAGATCAAAACTGGAACTCGAATCTTAACATAAAACCTATTGAATAAAGAAGCATTTACATTTCCAATCGCATAAATAATTTCTCTCTCGCTTTATAATTCTTTGTTGTCAAGCACTTTGGTCTTCTGTTTCTGTCATATAACAAAGCAGTCTTTCTGATCAAGAGTTTATCTTGTGAGGGTTGGAATTATTTTACTAAAAATAATGGAGTTTCAACCAGGGTAGGGATAAACTTCAGTTTTGTGAGAGAAGCTGGGGTTGTTCTCCTTAGAGCAGAGAAGGTTGAGAGGAGATTTGATAGAGGTGTGATGAAATATGCCATTCATCACTCATTTGTATTCTCTGTGTGATTGTGCCTGTGACTGTGGTTTAGTTTCAGTTTCATTTCCCTTACCTCAGTTCCGTTTCCTCACCTTGTATTGTATTGTGTGTAGGGCTCCGCCCATACCTGGCCCCTATGTAAGCAGGCTCAGCGTGCCTCACATCCAGTACTGCAGACCTCTGGATGGAAGACACCTCTCCACTGTGTGTTACCTTCTAAGTTAATAAAAGCCTTGTTTTGTTCCGCTAACATTGAGTCTCGGATTTATTGAGGCACATCAATTTTATTAACTTACTTTTCAACACAATGGATCAACTCTTGAAACCCGAACGTTTGGATTTGGACCAGCATGCTTCGGACGCATCGGCACGCTACGGACACTGGTTTATGTGTATGGAATTTTTCCTGGACAATTCCGCAGCCGTCACAGGCGCTACGGACGCTGAAAGTATGAAACTCGGAATCCTGCGGAATTGGGTAAGCCACAGGGTTTACCCCCTCATCCAAGACGCCGACACGTACCCGGCCGCCTGCGACATCTTAAAGGCGCATTACCAGCAGCCTACGAATGAGGTGTATGCTAGGCATCTGCTCGCTACTCGCGCACAGCGACCTGGGGAATCGCTGGATGAGTTCCTAGTCACCCTGAAAACGCTTGGCAAAGACTGCAAGTGCCAAGATGTAAAAGCCGCAGTGTACACTGACGAGCTTGTTCGCGATGCCTTCATCACAGGCCTCAGCTCCACTTACATCCGGCAGAGACTGCTGGAAAAAACGGGATTGGACCTGAAACAGGCTGTGGACACAGCGCGATCCCTGGATGTGGCCCAGAGAAACTCGGACGCCTACTCTTCAGCCCGCGCCGTCCACGCCGCCACGTGTGCACCAAGGGCGCCGCCATCTTGGAAGGCATCTTCCCCGCCCGGCAGCCCAACACCGTCGGGGCCCCGCTCTCCCCCCAGAAGCCCTACGACAGCCGCGACACGTCAGGGACCCAACTGCTACTTCTGCGGGCAGTTGAAGCACACCAGAAACCTGTGCCTGGCGAAAGGCACCACCTGCTTTAAGTGCGATAAGAAGGGGCACTTCGGGAAGGTGTGCAGAGGGAACCCCGCCGGAAAACCCGCCACCGCCGCGTGTGCGCCGTGGGAGCGGCCATCTTGGACGCCATCTTGCCCGACCTCGTGGGGTCCGCCATCTTGTGAGCAGACAGCATGGACGCCATCTTGTCTCGATCAGGGCCATACAGTGGCATCGGTCACAGTGGACCAGACCAGGCTGCACCCGCTATCCAAATCAATGGTGGACATCGAGGTAAACGGGTGCGGGGTTAAATGTTTAATTGACAGTGGAAGCACGGAGAGTTTTATCCACCCTGAACTAGCACAACAACTCTCCCTAAAGGTGGTCCCTACTCGGGGTACCATCTCTATGGCTGATAAAACCCAGACATCGACCATTATGGGTTACTGCACAGTACAATTGTCCGTTAATGGAACTGTATACGATAATTTTAAAGTACTAATCATGAAGAATCTATGTGCGAGCGTGATCTTAGGCCTGGATTTCCAGTGCCACCACCAAAGCATCACGCTCAATTACGGTGGGTCCCAGCCGCCCCTCACAGTGTGCGGTCTGGCTACCCTGAAGGTAAAGCCGCCTTCGCTATTCGCGAACCTTACCCCTAACTGCCGGCCAATAGCGACCAAAAGCAGGAGGTACAGCTGGGAGGACAGGCGGTTTATCGCGACCGAGGTAGACAGGCTCCTGAAGGAGCGCATTATTGAACGCAGCAACAGCCCGTGGCATGCCCAAGTGGTGGTAGTAAGGGGTAGCGAGAAGAAACGGATGGTGATCGACTATAGCCAAACGATCAACAGGTACACCCAACTAGACGCCTACCCGCTACCCCGCATATCAGAAATGGTGAACCAAATCGCCCAATACCGGGTGTTCTCCACCATCGACCTCAAGTCAGCGTACCACCAGCTCCCTATCAGACCAGAGGACTGCCCGTACACCGCCTTCGAGGCGAACGGACGCCTCTACCAATTCCTCAGAGTCCCCTTTGGGGTGACGAATGGGGTCTCGGTCTTCCAGAGGGAGATGGACCGCATGGTCGATGACCACTACTTGCAGGCAACCTTCCCCTACCTCGACAACGTCACCATCTGCGGTCACAACCAGCAGGATCACGACTCGAACCTCGAGAGGTTCCTGAAAACCGCACAAAAACTCAACCTCACTTACAACGAGGACAAGTGCGTTTACAACACCACGCGCCTCTGCATACTAGGCAGCGTGGTGGAGAATGGGGAAATCGGACCAGACCCCGACCGATTGAGCCCCCTACGGGAGCTGCCCCTGCCCAACACTCCCAAAGCCCTGAAAAGGTGCCTGGGGTTATTTTCTTATTATTCCCAATGGGTCCCCAACTACTCCGACAAAGCCCGCCCCCTCTTGAAAGCATCCTCTTTTCCGCTCTCTGCTGAGGCCCACGCCGCCTTCAAAAGCATTAAGCGGGATATTGAGCGGGCCACGCTACAGGCAGTGGACGAGAACACTCCCTTTCAAGTGGAAAGTGATGCGTCTGACTTTGCCTTGGCGGCCACCCTCAACCAGGCGGGGCGGCCCGTAGCTTTCTTCTCGAGGACCCTCCAAGGGCCCGAGATCAGACACTCCTCCGTGGAAAAGGAGGCCCAAGCCATCGTGGAGGCAGTGCGCCACTGGCGCCACTACCTAGCCGGCAAACGCTTCACCCTACTTACCGACCAGCGGTCGGTAGCGTTTATGTTCAATAATAAACAGAGGGGGAAGATTAAAAATGATAAGATTCTTAGGTGGCGGATCGAGCTCTCCACCTTCGATTATGACATCATTTACCGGCCAGGGGCCCTTAACGAATCCCCCGACGCCCTCTCACGAGGGATGTGTGCCAGCGCCACCGGGGATCGGCTACAGACCCTCCACAACGACCTCTGCCACCCAGGGGTCACGCGGCTGTTCCACTTCATAAAGTCCCGTAACTTACCCTACTCGATTGAGGAAGTTCGGTCTCTGACCAGGAACTGCCGCACTTGCGCTGAGTGCAAGCCTCGGTTCTACCGCCCAGATAGAGCCCACTTAATCAAAGCTACACGGCCCTTTGAGCGGCTCAGCTTAGACTTCAAGGGCCCCCTCCCGTCCGTCGACCGCAATGTTTACTTCCTGAACATTGTGGACGAATACTCCCGTTTCCCATTCGCCTTCCCCTGCCCAGACATGACCAGCGCCACGGTCATTAAATGCCTCAACAGCCTGTTCTGCCTGTTCGGTATGCCGAGCTACATCCATACGGATAGGGGGGCGTCCTTCATGAGTGAAGAGCTACGCCAGTACATGCTGTCCAGGGGGATCGCCACGAGCCGTACCACCAGCTACAACCCCCGGGGTAACGGTCAAGTGGAGCGAGAGAACGGGACAGTATGGAAAGCAGTCACTCTAGCTGTAAGGACCAAGGGCCTCCCTATCTCCCGCTGGCAGGAAGTCCTCTCAGATGTGCTCCATTCGATACGGTCGCTATTGTGTACTGCCACTAATGCCACGCCTCATGAACGAATGTTTGTCTTTCCCCGGAAAGCCACCTCAGGCGTATCCATGCCGTCATGGCTCTCCACCCCAGGTCCGGTATTCGTGCGAAGGCATGTGAGGGGCCACAAGACGGACCCGCTCGTGGAGTCAGTGCACCTACTCCACGCCAACCCCCAATGCGCGTATGTCCGGCACGCCGACGGAAGGGAGGACACCGTGTCCATAAAAGACGTCGCCCCAGCCGGTAATGACAACAACCACGACAACAGCAGCAACAACGATCACAGCAACTCTTACCCACCCACTACTCTTTCATCACCCCCGGAAGAACATCGACCAACGGTACCCCCACCAACTACCCCTTCAACAACCCTGGCGGCGCCCCCGGCAGAGACCCAGGAGGCCACCGGGGACACCCAGCCGACACCCGCGGCACCACAACAGCCACGTCGGTCACAGAGGACTATCAAACCCCCAAACAGACTAAATCTATAGAAGGGGTGAATGTGATGAAATATTCCATTCATCACTCATCTGTATTCTCTGTGTGATTGTGCCTGTGACTGTGGTTTAGTTTCAGTTTCATTTCCCTTACCTCAGTTCCGTTTCCTCACCTTGTATTGTATTGTGTGTAGGGCTCCGCCCATACCTGGCCCCTATGTAAGCAGGCTCAGCGTGCCTCACATCCAGTACTGCAGACCTCTGGATGGAAGACACCTCTCCACTGTGTGTTACCTTCTAAGTTAATAAAAGCCTTGTTTTGTTCCGCTAACATTGAGTCTCGGATTTATTGAGGCACATCAAGAGGTGTTCAAAATCATGAGGGGTCTAGACAGAGTAGATAGAGAGAAACTGTTCCCACTGAATGGGTCGAGAACCAAAGGACACAGATTTAAGGTGACTGGCAAAAGAACCAAAGGCGACATGAGGAAAAACTTTTTTACGCAGCGAGTGGTTAGGATCTGGAATGCACTGCCTGAAAGGGTGGTGGAAGCAGACTCAATCGTGGCTTTCAAAAGGGAATTGGATAAGTACCTGAAGGAAAATTTTTTGCAGGGTTACGGAGAAAGGGTGGGGGTGTGGGACTAGCTCAAGTGCTCTTGCAGAGAGCCAGCACGGGCTCGATGGACCGAATGGCCTCCTTCTGTGCTGTAACCATTCTATGATTCTATTCTATAATTCTAAACAATTATTGTATTGACCATTTTGTTATAACAGTGCTCAAGGGATTGGATAATGCAGCAAGCTGGCACACTGTCATTTCACCTCTGGGAGCCCAGACTAATAGGATGAGAATTTCCTCAATGTCATATCAGTATAAGGTCAGACATAAAAATGAATTGAAGCAATTGTGATCCAGTTCTTAGTAGGTGGAGACCCATATCACAAAATGATTCAATTTTTGGAACAAATTGGTACTAAATTAGTAATCTCATTCAGAGAAGGCTGGTGTAAGAAATGACAAACATTGCCCTGTTGTAGTAGAGGGTACTCTTCTGATGCCAGATTAAGGCATGGTGTGGCAGAGCATTACAGTGCATTTTATCTTACTATACCTGCCTTGGGAGTGCATGATGTTGACACACGAAAGTCTAAGATTCCCCAAATTTGACATCCTTAATGAGGGTAAAAGAATGCAATTTCCTTTTAATGAAAAACAGCAGAAGTTTTTTTTAATCATTCACGGGATGTGGGAGTCACTGGCAATACCAGCATTTATTGCCCACCACTAGTTGCCCCTGAGAAGTTGGTGGTGAGCCACAGAATACCCATACTCTGACCTGCTCTTGTAGCCACTGTACTTATGTGGCTGGTCCAGTTAAGTTTTTGGTCAATGGTGACCCCCAGGATATTAATGATGGTAATGCCTTTGAATGCCTTGCATTTGTGTGGCGCGAATGTTAGTTGCCACTTAACAGCCCAAGCCTGGATGTCATCCCGGTCTTCCTGCAGGCAGGCACGGATTGCTTCAGTATCTGAGCAATTGCGAATGGAATTGAACACTGTGCAATCATCAGCGAACATCCCCATTCTGACCTTATGATGGAGGGAAGATCATTGATGAAGCAGCTGAAGATGGTTGGGCCTCGGACACTGCCCTGAGGAACTCCTGCAGCAATGTTGTGGGGCTGAGATGATTCGCAAACAACAACCAGAACCATCTTCCTTTGTGCTAGGTATGACTCCAGCCAGTGGAGTGTTTTCCCCTGATCCCCATTGACTTCAGTTTTACTAGGGCTCCTTGGTGCCACTCTCAGTCGAATGCTGCCTTGATGTCAAGGGCAGTCACTCTCACCTCACCTCTGGATTCAGCTCTTTTGTCCATGTTTGGAGCAAGCCTGTAATGAGGTCTGGAGCCAAGTGGTCCTGGTGGAACCAAAACAGCATCAGTGAGCAGGTTATTGGTGAGTAAGTGCCACTTGATAGCACCGTTGATGACACCGTCTATCACTTTGCTGATGATTGAGAGTGGACTGATGGGGCGGTAATTGGCCGGATTGTATTTGTCCTGCTTTTTGTGGACAGGACCAATGTTCCCTCGTGGCTGTGCAGCTCTCTGCCAGTCCTGCGCAGCCCAGGGCTGGCATTTTCAATGTTAAACTTCGCATTGTGAATGGGCCGCGCAGCCCCTAAAACTGGCCACGCACCCAAAAATAATTACGGGAACATTGGACAGGACATACCCGGGTAATTTTCTGCTTTGTCGAATAGATGCCAGTGTTGTAGCTGTACTGGAACAGCTTGGCTAGAGGCACGGCTAGTTCTGGAGCACAAGTCTTCAGCACGACAGCCGGGATGTTGTCAGGGCCCATAACCTTTGCTGTATCCAGTGCACTCAGCCGCTTCTTGATATCACGTGGAGCGAATTGAATTGGTTGAAGACTGGCTTCTGTGATGGTAGGGACCTCAGGAGGAGGCTGAGATGGATCATCCACTCGGCACTTCTGGCTGAAGATGGTTGCGAACACTTCAGCCTTGTCTTTTGCACTCACGTGCTGGGCTCCACCATCGTTGAGGATTGGGATGTTCATGGAGCCTCCTCCTCCCGTTAGTTGTTTAATTGTCTACAACTATTCATGACTGGATGTGGCAGGACTGCAGAGCTTTGATCTGATCGGTTGGTTGTGGGATCACTTAGCTCTGTCTATAGCATGCATGTAGTCCCGTGTTGCAGCTTCCCAGGTTGGCACCTCATTTTCAGGTATGTCTGGCACTGCTCCTGGCATGCACTTCTACATTTCTAATTGTACCAGGGTTGGTTGCCTGGCTTGATGGTAATGGCTGAGTGAGAAATATGCCAGGCCATGAGGTTACAGATTGTGGTGGAATACAATTCTGCTGCTGTTGATGACCAACAGCGCCTCATGCTTGCCCAGTTTTGAGCTGCTAAATCTGTTCTGAATCTATCCTATTTAGAACGGTGGTTGTGCCACACAAGACAATGGAGGGTGTCCTCAGTGTGAAGATGGGATTTCTTCTCCACAAGGACTGTGCGATGGTCACTCCTACCCATACTGTCATGGATAGATGCATCTGCGACAGGTAGATTAGTGAGGATGAGGTCAAGAAGGTTTTTCCCTCATGTTGGTTCTCTCACCACCTGCCACAAGTCCAGTTTGGTAGCTATGTCCTTCAGGACTTGACCAGCTTGGTCAGTCTTGGTGATGGGCATTGAAGTCCCCCACCCAGAGTACATTCTGTGCCTTTGCTTCAGTGCTTCTTCCAAGTGGTGTTCAACATGATTCAATTGCTAAGGGAGGGAAGGAGCTGAGAAGTGGGATTAGGCTGGATAGCTCTTGTTGGCCGGCACGGACACGATGGGCCGAAATGGCCTCCTTCCGTGCTGTAACTTTCGATGATTCTGTTCTATGTAATCAGGTAAGGTTTCCTTGCCTATGTTTGACCTGACAGCATGAGGTCCGGAGGCAATGTTGAGGACTCCCATCCCGATTGTATACCACTGTGCCACATCCTATGGTGGGTCTGTCCTGCCTGTGGGACAGGACATACTCAGGGATGGTGATGGAGGTATCTGGGACATTGGCTGATAGTTATGATTCTGTGAGTATGACTATATTAGGCTGTTGCTTGACTAGTCTGTGGGACAGCTCTCCCAATTTTGGCACCTGTCCCCAGATGTTAGTGAGGAGGTTTTGCAGGATCAACTGGGCTGGGTGTGTCTTTGTCGTATCCGAATCTGATACCTAGGTCAAAGCCAAGTGGTCCATCTGGTTTTATTCTTATTATACTTCTTTGTAGCGGTTTGATACAACTGAGTGGCTTACTAGGCCGTTTCAGAGGGTAGTTAAGAGTTGACCACAGCGATGGTTCATATGCGATCTGGAGTCACATATAGGCCAGACCGGGTATGGACATTCGTGAACCAGTTGGATTTTTACGACAATCTGATATGGACATCATTACTAGTTTTTTATTCCAGATTTATTTAATTTTTTTTTTAAACTGAATTCAAATTCACAAACTGCCATGGTGGGATTTGAACTCATGTTTCTGAATTATTAGTCCAGCCTCTGGATTACTAGTCCAGTAACATAACCACTACACTACCGTACCTAGTAGAATGCCTTTTTTTCTCCATAATTGGTGATCTGTTAACAAAATCACATTCCCAGAAATTGCATGTTTCAAGGTCACACTTTACTAAAATCTCTTGCCATTAAAAGATAGTTTTTCTTAATTTTCCTCTCTGCATTACTGGTCAGCTAGTATTCCTATAACTCGGCCTTTAGCACTGCTCGCTTGCCAAGGCCCATTGCTCAGCTCAATACAAAGTTCAAATATAATTAGATAAAAATACAACATAGTTTACTGAAACACAAGAAAGCACATAACCACTTAGTACAACTGAGAACATATGCCATGCAGGATACAAGCTCAATATCACACTCAATTAGACATGTTTCAGCAGGTTTCACTCAGAACACAGTCAAGCATGCTAATTTGAATCAAATTTAAATATGGTATAGTATTAGGTTACTGACAAGGATGTTGTTTTGTTACAGAAGCCACACTTTATTGAATCTACTGGCAATCCTGGCATATCCGCCCCAAACAAGAGAGGAAGGGAAACTGCTTAACTCAGCATCTTTGTGGCGAGAAAATACACTTTTTAAAAACAATTTCACCTTTTTGTATCAGTTTCTTCCCAGAAACATATCCTGGAAATTGTGAATCGAATCATCCAGATAACCTTCCAAAAATGTTTTCCTCTATAGCTATTCTCCCCAAGTTTATCACCATAGTAGAGACAGAATCAAAAGACAGAATTTGCTGGTCAGACATACTTGACTAATTAGCTTTTAAGGCATCACTTTTGGCTGTAATTTGTTTTGCCATGACCACTTAAAGGACTACAGTATTTTAATCGTTTCCTTAGGAAAACAATGAATAGATATGCCCATTGGGAAATTTCATGTTGAATTACTTAATTTTAAAATTTACATTTTTTAAGCCAGTACATAAGGGTTGGTGCTAATTTATCTTTAACCAGTTATTTTAGCATTATTACTAATAATGCCAGACTTAATGGCCAAACTATTTTTCCACTCAATTCCTAATGCCACCTCCCATTGATTGGCAACTTCAATTAGACTTTTTTGTGAGATTTTTAAAATTAATTTCATTTTCACAGTACATAAATACACAATGACAAAGAATTGCAGACAGTACAATAAGGCAGAATTCCTGCTATGTCTGCAGCTTTCTAACACAGGGTCCTAATACATGACAATCCCGTCACTGGTCAAATACATTAAATACTGGAAAATGAAAAATAAAAATAATTATGAATAGAAAAGAAATAGTGACAGATAGCAAATGTTATCCCTATATTCAAAAGAGGAGTGAGATAAAACCTGGAATTGTAGATCAGCTTGGATGGCAGTGACGTACCTCCTGCCAAATGCCCTGAAGAATCAGCTGCATTTGTAGAAAAAGGAGCCAAGATAAGCAAGATGTACCTTGAGCTGGATAGGTTCCACATAATGTCCATTGAGTACAAATACATGTGGCCTTTACAACCACGCAGGATTAGCTGTTTCTATAGTTTGTGCCCATTCACAATATCACATTGTGCCTCAGCTTTGCAAGTGGTCACCAGTTCATACATTTGAACTGAACTTTGAAAGGTATTGAAAAGTATTTAGTATTTAGACATTTCAATGAACAAAACATTAATGTCAGTGTGCTCTACTTTTTTTTATTTGTGGCATGTAAAAATCCATTTCATTTGGTTTAAAATACTTTATACTTGTACTTAAAATGATTACACAACCCAAATTCAACTATTTCTTTCCCCCAGTACACTTCAACAAGACAAGAAGGTTGATCACCTCCTCTATTGATGTAAGATTCTGAATGCTAGACACACACACCTACTTGGTTTCTGGCCCTTTTGTTTTGTAAAACCTTCTCCATGAGATTTTAAAATTCATACACTGCTGAGATTGTTTACAGCAAACTCCAAATCTCTTCTTGCATGGGGCACAGCTTTTATTTTCTTGACAATGTCTTTCTGTGCTATGCTTAGCTAGAGCAAAAACATGATACTTTACAATGTCTGAAAAGCTGTTTCGTGTCTTTGGTGATTTACTTTTCCTTCATTCACCAGTACATTTTAAAATTCCTGCTTTAAAAAGTGCTTCATTAACCTGAAGATGTGGGCCGACTGAATGTTCCCCATGTTGAGCTAAGGCCAACAGATCCAGGGATTTAAAAGAACAAAATTAACAATTAATAAACAGCAAAATTCAAAAATCCTTCCAGAAAGGGAGTTGGTAATACAGATGTGGGATTGTGAGTCACATCTGGTGGATCACGTGCTTTCATGAATAACCAATCAGAAACTCATTGGTGAGAAAAATCATCAAACAAGACAATGAATGCTTAAATTTTTTTTGTCAAGAATTACATTTATATCCTGATAAAATATTGAGCATGTTTCAAAAGTGCTGGATGGATATACAACTATCTATTCCTTTTACAGATCATCAATTATGTATTACCTCAATCTGAACCAAAAGTAAATAATTGGTTCTGACAAACGGTCATCAACCTGAAACATTAACTCTGTTTTTCTCTCCACAGATGCTGCCTGACCTGCTGAGTATTTCCAGCAATTTCTGTTTTTATTTCAGATTTCAAGCATCCACAGTATTTTGCTTTTGTTTAATCTTCCCTTCTAAAATTTATCACTGCCCAGTTAGCGTGATTAAACTGCTTGACTTTAGCTTTTTTTTAAATATCAAAATCAGATATATTCCTGGGAAGAGTTCTATGGCCAGGAAAAATGATGTATAAAACATTGAAACTGGCACACTGCATGGAGCTTCTGGTGTGATACAGACTGCTGAGAGCAGTTACATCAGCTCATTTGTTCCTAACATAAAGATGACGGTCAGTTACAGTCCAGCCTCATCTCTCTGATGTTGTTGAATAGACACTGGCATGGAGTAGACCAGCCTCATCTTGTCTAATTGTTTGACTGTGAACCCAGGAGCAAGAGCTGGATTTTCTTGGCAGCCTGCCAAATGGGCTATAGTGTTCCACTCCTAGATGAATACAGTGTTTATAACCTCAAAAGTAATAAATTGTACAGGCATAAAATTAAATGGAGGTTCTTCCATAATCCTGAAGATTTCATGTATATAGTAACCAATCTTATATAACAAGCCAAGCAACTTAATTAACCAACTTCTTACTCCTAGAAATGTCTGCAAGTTGACCTGGGGGATTAGTATATAATGTCATGAATGGTCTTCTTAACTAGTTCATTGTACTGTCAGTCATGGCGTTGCCCATTAAAGATTCAGTTCTCAAGTTGTTAATGCAGTACAGGCTGGGAATAAACAAGGTCACATACTGTTTCTATTTTTCAGTAGTTGCTACTTGTACTTTAGGAAAACTAAACACAATTGACGTAAGTTTGATGATAAGTCATTACAAGCTTTGTACATTTATTTTAATTGTGGGAAATATTAATAGCCATTTTGGTAAGCATAATTTTGTTATCACTTCAATTGTAGAATTCTTCAGAATATTGTGGACCCAAATAATACAATACATTAGATCACTGTTCATTCATCTCTGGGACCTATGTTACATAGTATCAGTTTCAGGCAGGAGAAGACCTTCAGTCCATCTAGCCACAGTGTTACAAAAGCAAAATACTGCGGATGCTGGAAATCTGAAACAGAAAATGCTGGAAATACTCAGCAGGTCGGGCAGCATCTGTGGAGAAACAGAGTTAACGTTTCAGGTCGATGACCTTTCGTCAGAACTGGAAAAAGTTAGAGATGCAACAGATTTTAAGCAGGTGCCAGGGCAGGGAAAGGGGGGAGGGGAGGAAAGAACAAAATGTGTTCTTTCCTGCTGATATGCAGGAAAGATTAAATGACAAAAGGTATGATAGTAGAAAGCAAAAGGAGAAGGTAATGGGACAGGTAAAGAAACAATAGATGAGTCAAGAAGAGTTGTAAATGGGAATGGCAGAAACATCAACAGCCGCCATGTGAAAAAATTGGGGCAGAGGTTTTGCGGGTTGGCAGGCTGTAACTAGTGGGGTATCGCAAGGATCAGTGCTTGGGCCTCAGCTATTCACAATCTACATTTAGATTTGGATGAGGGGACCAAATGTAATATATCCAAGTTTGCTGATGATACAAAGCTAGGTGGGAATGTAAGTTGTGAGGAGGATGCAAAGAGGCTTCGAGGGGTTATAGTCAGGCTAAATGAGTGGGCAAGAACATGGTAAATGGAATATAATGTGGAGAAATGTGAAGATATCCACTTTGGTAGGAAAAATAGAAAAGCAGAGTATTTTTTAAATGGTGAGAGATTGGGAAATGTTGGTGTTCAGAGGGACCTGGGTGTCCTTGTGCACGAATCACTGAAAGTTAACATGCAGGTACAGCAAACAATTAGGAAAACAAATGGTATGTTGGCCTTTATTACAAGAGGATTTGAGTATAAGAGTAAAGACGTCTTACCGCAATTATATAGAGCTCTGGTGAGACCACACCTGGAGTATTGTGTACAGTTTTGGTCTCCTTACCTAAGGAAGGATATACTTGCAATAGAGGGAGTGCGATGAAGGTTCATCAGACTGATTCCTGGGATGGGGGTTTGTCCTATGAGGAGAGATTGAGTAGACTAGGCCTATATTCTCTAGAGTTTAGAAGAATGAGAGGTGATCTCATTGAAACATACAAAATTCTTACAGGGCTTGACAGGGTAGATGCAGGGAGGATGTTTCCCCTGGCTGGGGAGTCTAGAACCAGGGGTCACAGTCTCAGAATAAGGGGTCGGCCATTTAGGACTGAGATGAGGAGAAATTTCTTCAGTCAGAGGGTGGTGAATCTTTGGAATTCTCTATTCCAGAGGGCTGTGGAGGCTCAGTCGTTGAGTATATTCAAGACTGAGATCGATAGAGTTTTGAATATTAAGAGAATCAAGGGATATGGGGATAGTGCAGGAAAGTGGAGTTGAGGTAGATCAGCCATGATCTTATTGAATGGCAGAGCAGGCTCGAGGGGCCGAATGGCCTCCTCCTATTTCTTATGTTCTTATGTTTTGCTGACAAGAACTTGATTAGTGCCTTCTTAAATCCCATTAAGGTTTCTTGATCCACCACCCATGAGGGTAATCTGTTCCACATACCTATTACCCTTTTAGTGAAAGAGTTCTTCCTGCATTCCCAAATTTATTTTGTTGTCCTTACTTTGTAAATATGACCCCTTGTGCTTAAATTGTGTATACGGTCAAAAAGCTGTGTTTGATGATAGGTTTCTACATGAGTTGGGTAGTCTCGACCAAGCTTCCAGTTTGTATGGATTCATAGCACAATTGCAACCTCCCCTGGAGGCCATAAAGATGGCTGGTGTGGGAAATGGTGCATTTATACTGGTACATTTAACCTAGACTATACCTGCTGTTAGAAATGAAGAGGTGGTTTATTTCCCAACATTCTTCTCTCCACTCCCCATGAAGAAAAGTAGAATGCTTCGGAAATGTATATATATAGGAACTTGGTTTTATTAGGAAGACTAATTACACAGATGTAGTTACTCCTACCTTAGACTATGGGCTGGATTTTCATTGAGGAGGCGGGACTACAACTTTTGGGGCTGTAGTCCCGCCTCCATCGAGTTGTAGCCAACCCACGCGATTTTGACTTGATTGACCTTGTTCAGCCTGCCCAGCAGGCTCAGCAAGCCAATTAACGGCCACCCGGTAACAGGTGACGTCACAGATTGATATTTCATCTGTCAAGACCTTTTGACAGATGAAATATCAGCATTTGACAGCTGTTTGAAGCTGTCAAACACTGACAATCTGTACTCCAAGTTAATTCCTTCCTCTCAGGATGATTTAGAGATCTCGCCGGAACAGAAAGCTGAATGCTGCAATATTTGACAGATTGTGGCCATTCTGCTTTCTGTGCCAGTGCGATGAGGGACTCGCGAGACCTGAAGGAAGGAAGGCTGTAAAGGTAAGTAAAACTTCTTTAAGCACTTTAAACACACCAAACACACTTACCTCTGCACTCATGCACCCATCACTCACCTGAACACTGGACATCTCGACCCCTCCAAGCCCTTCAGCCCGACGGCCCGCCTCGCTAACTTGGCGTGGTTTGGAGCAGTCGGGAATCCCACACTTCAAGAATGAAAATATGGATTAGGCTAAAAACTGCCTGTTAACTACCTGTTAACAGGCAGTTAATTTGCACTAATCCCCTTCCCGCCTCGGGGAGGCGGGTCCCAGTGCAGGTCGGGTACCCGCCTCCTTTGAAACTGGCATGGAGGCAGGTTGGGGCGAGACAGGTTCATGCCCCCTGATTTTGGGATTTTAACACCCCACACGCCTCCAATCCCGCCTCCACGGCCCAATGAAAATCCTGCCCTATGTCTTTGGCCAAGTCTATGCCTTTGATTGTGTAACATCTTGCAAAGTAATATAAAGGCTTTGAGCGATAAGTAGCAAATATTCTGAAAGAAAGTAAAGAGAGATTTACAGGAAATTTAGATACGAATTGCTGTTTTTAATACACAGTCACTGCACAAAAAATCTTGAAATTTAGGTTTTTGAGGATCTCCTGAATTGAAGCTCAGTGTTGCAATAGGCAAAGAATTTGCACAGCTTTGATACTTATTGTAAGTAATTATTATAAGTGACAAACAGTATATTGAGTATATCAGGCTTGTATTTTCTAAGCTTCACCAAAATGTTTATTTTTGCTTTAATATCCGTAGAATCATACAGCACAGAAGGAAGCCATTCGGCTCAGCTTGTCTGTGCCGGCTCTTTGAACTAGCTATCCAATTCGTCCCACTCCCCTGCTCCTTCCCCAAAGCCCTGCAAATTTCTCCTTTTCAAGTATATATCCAATTCCCTTTTGAAAGTTATTATTAAACCTGCTTCCACCACCCTTTCAAGTAGTACATTCCAGATCGTAACAACTCGCTGCATAAAATAAGCTCCTTAACTTTCTCTCTCAATTTTTTTTTGCCAATTATCTTAAATCTGTATCCTCAAGTAACCAATTTTCCTGCCAGTGGAATCAATTTCTCCCTATTTACTCTATCACCCCCCCCCCATAATTTTGAACACCTCTAGTAATTCTTCCCTTAACCTTCTATGCTCTAAGGGGAACAATCCCAGCTTCTTTAGTCTCTCCACGTAACGGAAGTCCCTCATCCCTGGTACCATTCTGGTAAATCTCCTCTGCACCTTTTCCAAGAACTTAACATCTTTCCTAAAGTATGGTGCCCAGAATTGCTGAGGCCTAACCAGTGATTTATAAAGGTTTATCATAACTTAAGAACATAAGAACATAAGAAATAAGAGGAGTAGGCCATACGGCCACTTGAGCCTGCTCCGCCATTCAGTAAGATCATGGCTGATCATCGACCTCAACTCCACCTTCCCGCCTGATCTCCATATCCCTTGATTCCCCTAGAGTCCAAAAATCTATCTATCTCTCAGCCTTGAATATACTCAAAGACTCAGCATTCACAGCCCTTTGGGGCAGAGAATTCCAAAGATTCACAACCCTCTGAGTGAAGAAATTCCTCCTCATCTCTGTCTTAAATAGCCTACCCTTATCCTGAGACTATGCCCCAAAGTTCTAGACACTCCAGCCAGAGGCAATAACCTCTCCGCATCTACCCTGTCAATCCCCTTCAGAGTCTTGTATGTTTCAATGAGATCACCTCTCATTCTTCTAAACTCCAGAGAGTATAGGCCCATTCTACACAATCTCTCACCATAGGACAGCCCTCTCATCCCAGGAATCAATCTAGTGAACCTTTGTTGCACCACCTCCAAGGCAAGTATATCCTTCCTTAGATAAGGAGACCAAAACTGTGCACAGTACTCCAGGTGTGGTCTCAACAAGGCCCTGTACAACTGTACTCCAATATTCCTTACTCTTACGCTCCAATCCCCTTGCAATAAAGGCCAACATGCCATTTGCCTTCCTTATTGCTTGCTGTGCCTGCATGCTAGCTTTCTGTGTTTCTTGCACCAGGACACCTAAATCTCTCTGAACACCAACATTTAAAAGTTTCTCACCGTTTAAAAAATATTCTGTTTTTCTATTCTTCCTACCAAAGTGAATAACCTCACATTTCCCTACATTATACTCCATCTGCCACCTTACTGCCCACACACTTGGTCTATCTATATCCCTTTGCAGTCTCTTTGTGTTCTCCTCACAGCTTAGCTAGCTTTGTATAGTCAGCAAACTTGGACACATTGCACTCGGTCCCTTCATCTAGGTCATTAATATAGATTGTAAATAGCTGAGGCCCCAACACTGATCCTTGCAGCACCCCACTAGTTACAGCCTGCCAACCTGAAAAGGACCCGTTTATCCATTTAACTTCCTTGCTTTTGTACTCTTGGCCACTGCTTATAAAGCCAATGATTCCACATACTTTGCTAACAGCCTTATCAACTTGTCCTGCCACCTTGAAAGATGTGTATGTAAACCCCCAGGTCTCTATGTTCCTGTACTGCCTTTAAATTGTACCATTTAATTTATATTGCCACTCCTCATTTTTTCTTCCAAAATGCATCACTTCACACCTCCCTGCATTAAATGTCATCGGCAATGTGTCTGCCCATTCCACCAGTCTGTCTGTGTCCTCCCAAAGATCTATCTTTGGCCCCCTCCTATTTCTCATTTACATGTTGCCCCTTGGCGACATCATCCGAAAACACAGTCAGTTTCCACATGTACGCTGCCGACACCCAGTTATACCTCACCTTCTTCTTCTTAGGCAGTCCCTCGGAACCGAGGATGACTTGCTTCCACATTAAAAATGAGTTTGTAGGTGACTGATGAGTCCAATGTGGGACCTACAGTCTCTGTCACAGGTGGGGCAGACGCTGGTTGAAAGGGCGGATGGGTGGGGTGGTTGGGTTGACGTGCGCTCCTTGCGCTTGACTTCCGCTTGCTCCCGGCAAAGAGACTCGAGGTGTTCGGCACCTTCCTGGATGCTTCTCCTCCACTTTGTGCGGTCTTGGGCCAGGGATTCCCAGGTGTCGATGGGGATGTTACACTTTTTCAAGGAGGCTTTGAGGGTGTCCTTGAAGCGTTTCCTCTGCCCACCTGGGGCTCTCTTGCTGTGCCGGAGCTCCGAGTAGAGCGCTTGTTTTGGGAGTCTCGTATCGGGCATGCGGACAATGTGACCCGTCCATCGGAGCTGATTCAGCGAGGTCAAACTTCGATGCTGGGGATGTTGGCCTGAGGAAGGACACTGATGTTGGTGTGTCTATCCTGCCAATGGATTTGCAGGATCTTGCGGAGACAGCGTTGGTGGTACCTCTCCAGTGCTTTGAGGTGCCTGCTGTACATGGTCCATGTCTCTGAGGCATACAGCAGGGCGGGTATCACTGCTGCTCTGTAGACCATGAGCTTAGTGCCGGGTTTGAGGTCCTGGTCTTCAAACACTCTCTTCCTCAGGCGACCGAAAGCTGCACTGGCACACTGAAGGTGGTGTTGGACTTCGTGGTCGACGTCTGCCCTTGCTGACAGTAAGCTCCCGAGGTATGGAAAGTGGTCCACGTTGTCCAAGGCCTTGTCGTGGATTTTGATAATCGGGGGGCAGTACTGTGAGGTGGGGGCAGGTTGGTAGAGGACCTTTGTCTTACGGATGTTTAGTGTAAGGCCAATGCTCTCGTATGTTTCGGTGAAGGTGTTGACGATGGTTTGGAGTTCGATCTCCAAGTGAGCACAGACGCAAGCGTCGTCTGCATACTGTAATTCGACGACAGAGGATGGGACGACCTTGGAACAGGACTGGAGGCGACGGAAGTTGAACAGTTTCCTGTTTGTTCTATAAATTAGCTCCACTCCAGTGGGGAGCTTACTGAGGGTGAGATGGGGCATTGCAGCAAGGAAGATCGAGAAGAGCGTTGGTGCGATGACACAGTCTTGTTTGACCCCGGTTCGTACGTGAATTGGGTCTGTGGTGGAACCGTTGGTCAGGATCACGGCTTGCATGTTGTCGTGAAGCAGGCGGAGGATGGTGACAAACTTTTGAGGGCAGCCGAATTTGAGGAGGACACTCCATAATCCCTCACGGTTGACAGTGTCGAAGGCCTTTGTGAGGTCAAAGAAGGCCATGTACAGCGGTTGGTGCTGTTCCCTGCATTTCTCTTGTAATTGACGTGCGGTGAAGATCATGTCCATTGTGCCCCTTAGTGGGCGGAATCCGCATTGCGACTCTGGGAGGAGCTCTTCGGCCACTGGGAGATGGCGATTGAGGAGGGTTCTTGCGATGACTTTCCCTGTGGCAATCAGACTTATCACCTTTCTTGAAGATGGTCACAATTACGGCATCTCTGAGATCCCCTGGCATGCTCTCCTCCTTCCAGATAAGAGAAATGAGTTCATGAATTCACACCAGTAGTGCTTCTCCGCCATGCTTTAGTGCCTCGGCGGGGATTCCATCTGCTCCTGAGGCCTTTTTGTTCTTCAGTTGTCAGATGGCCTTTTCAACCTCATGCCGGGCTGGGGTTGTGCTGAGATGGTGGCGGGTATCATACTGTGGGATGGAGTTGAGGACACTCGCGTCGAAGACAGAGTTACAGTTAAGGAGATCTTTGAAGTGCTCCTTCCAGCGGGCACTGACTGCCTCTCTGTCCTTGATGAGTACCTCTCCATTCTTGGCCCGCAGTGGGGTAGGGCCTTGAATGCTTGGGCTTGACTGTGTTAAAGAATCCACGCACGTCGTGGTTGTCGGCTAGCTGCTGGATCTCCTGCGCTTTCTCAACCCACCATCTGTTCTTTAGGTCGTGAGTTTTTTGTTGGACCTCGGCCTTCAGGCTTCTGTAGAGCTGCTTTCTTGCTCTCGAGTTCTGTTGCTGTTTCCAGATCAGGAATGCCTTGCGCTTGCGGCTTATTAGCTCCTGGATCTCCTGGTTGTTCTCGTCGAACCAGTCTTGGTGTTTCCTGCTCGAGTGACCGAGCGTCTCTTCACAGGTGCTGATTATGGAGGCCTTGAGTGCAGACCAGGCGCTGTGGGCACTCTGTGTCTCTGCATCACTGGGAGTCATCAGGTTGTTTGTGAGGCGCAGGCTGAATAGGGCTTTCTTAGCGGGGTCTTTGAGTGCTCCAGTGTTAATTTTCCTGTGGCATTGTTTCTGTTGCCGCCGCTGTTTTGGGGCTACATTGATGGAGGTGACAGAGTGGATTAGGCGGTGGTCTGTCCAGCGGTCATCAGCTCCTGTCATGGCGCGGGTGATGCGGACATTCTTGCGGTCCCTCGCTCGGACGATGACATAGTCCAGCAGATGCCAGTGCTTGGAGCGAGGGTGCTGCCATGAAGCCTTGTACTTGTCTCTCTGACAGAACAAGGTGTTGGTTATGACAAGGCCATGTTCTAAGCATTTCAACAGGAGGACGGTACCGTTGGAGTTGGCTTTCCCTACCCCCTCTCTGCCGATCACACCTCCCCAGAGGTCTGTGTCCTTTCTAACTCTGGCGTTAAAGTCGCCAAGGAGGATCAGCTTGTCGCCCGTTGGGACTCGGGACAGGGATTGTTCGAGGCTGGAGTAGAATTCCTCTTTGGTCTTGTCTGTGGCTTCCAGTGTTGGGGCGTCGCACTGATGACCGTAGCACACTGGTTCTGGGCTAGGGTGAGCCGAAGAGTCATGAGGCGCTCGTTTATACCACTAGGAGAGTCTCTGAGACGCCCAACCAGTTCATTTTTTATGGCGAAGCCTACCCCATGGAGGCGGTGTTCTTCCTCAGGTTTGCCTTTCTAGAAGAAGGTGTAACCACCGCCTTGCTCCTTGAGCTGGCCTTCCCCTGCCTGCCAGGTCTCACTTAGGGTAGCGATGTCAATGTCGAAACGTCTGAGCTCCCGGGCAACGATAGCAGTACGACGTTCCGGTCTGTCACTGTTGGGGTTGTCCATGAGGGTCCTGATGTTCCAGGTACCTAACTTCATTTTAAAGGGTGGAATATGCCTGTGCGTGAATTCTTTTACCTCACCACCACTTCTCTCGACCCCTCCACAGTCTCTAAATTGTCAAAATGCTTGTCCAACATCCAGTTCTGGATGAGCAGAAATTTTGTCCAATTAAATATTGGGAAGACCGAAGCCATTGTTTTCGGTCCCGACCACAAACTCCGTTCCCTAGCCACTGACTCCATCCCTCTCCCTAACATCTGTCTGAGGCTGAACCACACTGTTCACAACCTTGGTGTCATATTTGACCCTGAAATGAGCTTCTGACCACATATCCGCGGCATAACTAAAACCGCCTATTTCCACCTCCGTAACATCGCCCGTCTCCGCCCCTGCCTCAGCTCATCCACTGCTGAACCCTCATCCATGCCTTTGTTATCTCTAGACGTGCCTATTCCAAAGCTCTCCTGGCAGGCCTCTCACATTCTACCCTACGTAAACTTGAAGTAATCAAAAACTCGGCTGCCCGTGTCCTAACTCGCACCAAGTCCCATACACCCATCACCCCTGTGCCCGCTGGCCTACATTGGCTCCTTGTTAAGCAACGCCTCAATTTCAAAATTTTCATCTTTGTTTTCAAATCCCTCCATGGCCTCGCCCCTCCCTATCTCTGTAATCTCCTTCAGCCCCACAATCCCCCAAGATACTGCGCTCGTCTAATTCTGCCCTCTTGCGCATCAATGATTATAATCGCTCAACCATTGGTGGCTGTGCCTTCTGTTGCCTTGGCCCTAAGCTCTATAATTCCCTCCCTAAACCTCTCTGCCTCTCTTTCCTCCTTTAAGACGCTCCGTAAAACCTACCTCTATGATCAAGCTTTTGGTCATCTGCCCTAATTTCTCCTTATGTGGCTCGGTGTCAAATTTTTTGTCTGATAATACTCCTGTGAAGCGCCTTGGGATGTTTTACTACGTTAAAGGCGCTATATAAATACAAGTTGTTGTTGTTAAAGTCTGCTACTATCCGCCTCACTGTTTACTACTTTTCCAAGCATTGTGTCATGAATAATGCCCATGAATATTAAAAGTAAGAAAAGAAACAATTCAAGATTCTTGATCACAGAATATTTCGAAAATTATGTGCAGCTTTCTGGTTATCAAAAGTCTTTAGACTGAAATCCTTTTAACCTAAACAACAGTGCTGTAATAAAGTACTCTTCGTACTCGGTATGAAACTTAAAAGTGCATAAAAATATATGGACTTAACTTCTATTAATGCGTCGTCCCACGTGTAACTGGAAATGCATGTGGATCAAATGAATTGATCATTACATGATTTCCAGTGAAAATGGTCAGTTAAGTTTGTATTTTGCACTGAAGCTTTGTTTTTGCTGGTTTGCAATAAATCAGAATCATAGTAATAATAACAATGACTCATACTGATCAATGTGAAGATTTACGGACCTCTTTCAGATCTCATTGTATTCAACTGGAACGTGATGACCGATTGGTGAGGGTCACCTCACCAGTGACCTTGTGACACTGTCTGGATGAATTAATTTATGCACATAGTCACCTCACCAGGCGAAATGATCCAATTCATTTATGTCATCCACAAAACGTCTGAAATAATATAATCTGCCACCGGAATAGCTGCTTTTTTAAAAAAAATAGTTGTTTTGCCCCGATTATAAAATTACCAGGATAAATGCAATGTTGTCCTTAACCTCCAGGGTACACAGATTTTTTAAAGCGTTCTTTTATTTTGTGCATGGGCAGATTTAAATATTAATATCAATCTGCCCAGGTGAAAAAAATTCAGCAATAAAATAATATTCACCCAAAAATATGAAAGAGATCTTTATTTGTAAGTTATGATTTGTGTTGCAGGGTGGCAGATTAGACACTTCTTGGACCCCTTTGCTGAAAGTCCATGGAAAGAGTCTGCGGTACAACTGGAAGTACTTAATGCTGTAAGTGGCCGCCGCTGGGATCGCTCTCTCGCTGTCTGTGCACTGTCTCTCAGAGTGTATGGACGCTCACAAACTCTCTCTCAGTCTGTGCCTGCTTGTAGTGACAAGTACACCTGAGCTCCGGCGGCTTTTCCCCCTCTCCTCTTCCTCCTTCCCTCTCCCCCCTCCCCTTTCTTTCTCTCTTTCTGTCTCTCCTCCTGTTTCAATTCATACAGAGTTCTCTCTCTGTCTGTCTTCCTCCCTCCCCACCTTCCTCACTAACCAATAGATGCCCGGTCAGTAATGGAGGATTTCCTACCCAACATGTAGGCGAACGTTCCCTGCTCCGGTGGAGACTTATTTTATTTGAAAAAGAGAGAGTAAAAACAAAAGAGGGGAGGCAGAAAGGGGAGGGGGGAATAAAGAAGGAAAGCGAAAAAATTCGGCCTAAGCGCAGAGTGTGAAGCCAAAATGTCGACCAGAACGCCATTGCCCACAGTGAATGAGCGCGACACAGAAAACGTAAGTGAGACAATGTTTCATTTTTATTATTGTTACTTTTATGGGAAGGATTCAACCTAGGGCGCGGGAGCTGAATGCTGCTGGCTGAGTGAATGCGTGTGTTTATTGGTATGGGGGGATGTTGTGCTTGTGTGACTGCTCTGGGAGATGGTTCCAGCAGAAAGAGATCCCTTGGAGAGGAGCGGGCAGAGGCTTTGACTCGCCCGCTTCATAGATCACACAGGCCTCTCTCTCTCTCTTCATATAATCAGGACTGTACGGATTTTTCTGGGGAAAGATTACTTCCTTCAGACTGAATTTAAAAACCAGCCTTCCATTTACGTGTTTGCCCCCCACCCCTTACTCCGTATCCCTCAGCCTCGAAATATCCATTTAAGGCTGCCTTTGACTGTAGGGAGCAGCTCAATGACAAGGAGCTGTTTACTGGACCACAAAAGAGCCCCGTCCCTATTTAGTATCGCTCAATGCAGACTTTTCGACTGACGCAGTTTTTTTCAGTTTGATCTATTATTTTGTTTTTTTTCTCTTTTGCTTTAGAGTTCTCAACATATGGATCACAATCTGCATTATTGTAAATGTTTCTTTCATAATTCTTTCACTCCTTGTATATTTTGAGGAGGAAAATATGTTGATGCAAGGGCTACGAAAACTGACGACTCACTGGGAGGGTTAAGGGTCAAATACACGATACAGCAGCCTACTTCAAAACCCAAAATATTACCAGTGCATATTTGTTTTTTCCCTAACTGATTTTTTGGTTGATTTTTTGGTTGCATTGTATGTTCTACTTCCTCTCCCAAATTGGGCCCTTGTAATATTGATGCTTTTTATTTTATTGCGCAATATGTTTAAAATAAACTATTGCTTGCACGACAAGGGTTTTTAGTTTTGCACATGTGTTAATTTTAAGAGGAAAACTGGTTTTATATATTAAGTTTTCAGCAAGTGAGCTTTGGTGTAAGTAACCAATAAGGCTGAAGTCATCCAAGTGCAGTAGCAGCACATTTAGTATGCATTATATATATAGTGTTGTAGAAGGCTTCTTGTGGAAAGTATTCAAAGGCATAAATTTTGTAAACCTAAAATGTTGCGTGCAGTTAAAAAGAATGTATAGGGTACTGTATAAATGCTTATTGTGAAATAATTCATGTAGTGTGTACATGGCTAATTTTGCAGCACACGTCTCTTGATGGATATGGTGACTCACAAAGCCAGCCTTCCAAATCAAGTAGCAGACAAAACCTACCACGATGCAGGAATTCAGTGGCATCTACGACTGAAGAGCATCCCCACATTGGAAATTATAGGCTGCTAAAGACTATAGGCAAGGGAAACTTTGCAAAAGTAAAATTAGCACGACATGTTCTGACTGGAAGAGAAGTGAGTTTTATTTGGATTTTTTTGCATTATCAGCATTTTCTATCAATTTCCATTGTATTGGTATTGTTTTTGAATTGGCTTAATATTTCCTTCTTTTGTATTTAAATATATATTTTAAAGCTTTTTTTAATGTTCTGTTCTTTTACATTTCTACTAATCTGTTCTGATTTCTTCTGCACATGGCCTCTTCCATGGAAGGCTGACCCACTGATTCTGTTTTGGTGAGCCTATGGCAGAGTGAGACAGGCATCCGGTCTACAGTTATGATATGCAAGACAGAGTAGCAACACCTCAAATGTTGCTGTTCTGCTCCTTATCTCTGGTATGTCTGTGAACACTTGGTGGATGTAGCAGGGTCTTTTGGTGTGCTCCTGGGATACCATCAGAAGTATGCTACATTTTGTTTTAATATAGTTGTGTTAAAACTAAATGCTACAAAATTTTAACTCTGGATTCTGTGTGTATTGTTATCGTGTTTATTCCTCTTCTGTCAATTATGTTGGAAGCTGATCCATTTTAATTACTGCTAAGATTTATGTGACCGTTTCTGTTGAAAATTTGCATATGACACTTTAAAGAGAAAGGATTAGTTTCCCTTTTAGTAAAAGGAAAGTGGTTAAGACTCAATATCTAAATAAATTCCAGGTCTTGTACTCGGACAGGCCCCATGTGCAAAATGCTTGCTTTCGTGAGGTATTGGCTGAAATAAGAACTGAGCAGATTTGAGTGGCAGGCGGTCCTGAGACTCAAACTTGTGACCATCTGGTAGTAAAACGAGTGCTAATGCTATTGCACTGTGAGAATGTGCATTCCATCTAAAAATAATAACATTTAAGTCTAGAATATTTCAATAAACATTCTGTTGATTACTCTTATAATCATTTTCAGGTTGCTGTTAAAATAATTGACAAAACACAACTCAATCCGACCAGTCTACAAAAGGTAAGGTTTTATCTCCAATTACAAATTCACTTTTGCAGCTTCATCAATGGAGACAAACAGGAAAAAATATGAATGGTCTTGTTTTGTATTTGCATGGACAGAAATATTGCTTTTAATGACAAAGGGAATGGCATTTTCGTGAACTTGGAAATTGTGTGGACCTAGTAAGTGGAGGCCTGAAGCACTGTTGCTGTGTACAGTATTGTAAACCTCATGTTGTAAAGCAAGAGGGGTTGCTGGTTATGTGCAGAAAATGTTCTCATTTGTGTTTCAGCTCTGATATTTATTGTTTGCAACAAAAGAGTGGTAATAACTATTAACCTTTTGATTGGGAGTCGGGTACTTTTATGGACTGTTCTGCGGAAGAATGTTGTTTAGTATAATACTCTAGCTGTTATATTCACAAATATATTAACTATATATTTAAGCATCACTGTAGAATTTCAGCCAGAAAACAGGGTTGCTACTTTTTAATGATTTGAGTGATAACAATCATTAGATATTATACAGAATTCTTTCATGGCATGTCTGTTAAAGTAGTTACATATTTTAGAGATTGTGAATGGTTATTGTGCCTCCAAATAAAGAACATGTTTCTTTGCTGATATTATACTGTAATAGGAAATGTGTATTATGAAAACTAAGTAGCAAATTTAGTGATCCAAAGGGGCAACACTGTTCATTCTTAAATGTAAATCCTTTTTAATATAAATCTGTTTCAAAATTATAGAAGCACTTTTTTCTGCTAGCAAGAGCTGCATTATATTTATTGTTTATGTTGAATGCTGAACAGTTTCTCAGTTTAGTTGGGGGTAGTGGGATAGGAAATAATATAATACGGAAGAACGACATTAGTGGAATGAATAGAATAGTTGTTTTTGTAAGAATGACGATATTAGCCACCCCTTGTTAGGTAGAGCTTTAAAGGGCACAGTTTTTACAAAAATGTCTTTGGTAAACCTTCTTTCAGAAAGGAGAAGAGCAATGTGTAAATTGCTTCACCATTACATTATTCACAACTGATGTAATTTGTTTTAACTCCATGTATGGTATGACATGTTCGTAAGCTTTAACGCACTTTAATGAAGATACTTATGTGGAATTAAATGAAGCATAAATAAATTTGACACTCAACAATACAATCCATATCAAATGTAGATGTAACAAGCAATGTCCATAAATGGTTCATTACCCATTTCATTATTTTCAATTTCAATATTTTCATCAGTTCTGAGAGTCCATTTCAAAATATCACAGTTGCTACAAGGGCAAATCCGTCCTCACTTCTTCATCTCATAATCCAGAAGGGTGGGAGGAGGCTCGTGGTAGAGCATAAACACAAGCACAGTTGGGCTGAATGGCCTGTTTCTGTGCTATAGACTCGATGTCAAAAGTTTTTGATCACTTTACTTTTGTATGTTGGTGTGCAGTTTGACAAATTAATTAAAACAAAGCAACATTATGTTTCAAGGGATTCTGATGTGTACCGTAAGAGTGAAGTTTGAGTGTTTAATGAAGTCATCAGAAACTGTGATTGTATTACAACCTATAACCCACTTCAAAGGAACCATTGTTTTGTGTATCATACATATTCTGTGCAATTTTCTTACTGATGGTTTTGGTCTGTGAAGTCTGCCATTGTGATCTTACGAAGACTGTTGTTATGTTGCATGACAGGAAGAGGAAGGGATGAGGGGATAAAAATACTCAGCTACATCATGTCACAGGGAGGGTCTGTGAAGCTTGAGTGGCTCAACAACGATTCAGTTTGCTTTCTTGTACCCCACCAGTTATTTTGTGTGTGAGTGGTACCATACCAGGCGTGTATAACAGAATACAAGAAAATTTAGTAATATAGCACTAAAATGAAGAATGATTGTGTCTCTGTACTTTATTATTTTGTGTGAATCCCTTTTATGGTCAATTCAGCAAATGTAGCTATTCCTACAGCACCACTTTCCCCCTCTCATTACCATCATAAATGGGGTTGTTTACTTTCCTGTCTGATTTTTAATCTATGTACTTGGATGTTAGGAGTGACTTGAGGAATCTAAATTTTCTTTATCTTTTTGTATCAGTATTTTTATTACAGCATACATTGTCCTTTCTAGTATTACAAGATAATTTACAATAAATGGCATGCTCCCAGTTGTTGTTGTAAAATGTGAAGTTTGCAGTGGGGGTTTTCCTTATTACCTTCATTTCACAGTCCATTGAAAGGATAATTCACATGTTTGAATTATTATTGATTTTTGTACAGAAGAATTATTACCCAACAGCTGCCAGCAATATGGGGCATTGCCCAACTATTGGGAGACACATACTCTTAGAATAGGCAGGCTATCCCACTAGTGGGATTGAGTTCAAAGCACTTCTTTGTGTAAAAAGCCAGCCAATACTCGTGAAAGAGCTGCTCAAACTGCATAAGTGAGGGATATGGAAAACTGAAATGCACATATTTGGTTAAAGTAGCCTGTACCAGTTATAATCATTCTTTCAGATCAGCATACATTATCCTCAAAGAACATTGTACAAGTTGAGGAAAAATGGAAAAATCTTGGGTGGGGTGGAAAGAACTAAGGCTGGTTGTGGAATACTAATATTTCCAGTGTATTCTAATGAGAGTTTCACCTGCTACAATGTCTTATTGGCTTCCTTTATTGCGCTGTGGCCCAAAAAGGAAACCTACAATCTGAGTATGGAGTGTGTTTTTCCTGTGTGTAGTATCCAATTACTGCTGATGGATACAATTTACGACCTGAATGGCTCTCTTGCTTGCCAAACGCCACCTATAATCTTTGAGTAAAAATGGCAGCAGCTTGTTTAGTTGTAAATAAATGAAGAACCCACCCCGCCCCCCCCCCACCAAAAAAATTCTCCCAACAACCTTGGTTTATATAAAAGAGGAGGTTTTAAAGGAAACTTTAAGCTAATGAACATATTCTATATCACAAGAATTCTGCTCTGATTGGCCCTAAAAGTACTTTTTTACGTTTTATTGTGATTTTATGCTCTCCTTTCTCAGCTAATGTTAAATTCTTAAAAGATTTCTCAGTGATTCATAATGAATTTTACCATTTTTACATTTCATTCATATTTTGGTAAGACATTTGAAAATCCATCAACAGTGGCCTTTCAAGTTTAAAAAAAAAAAAAAAATTATGCAGACTGAGTTGTTGAGAATAGAAAATGTCCTTTCTATTTGTGTTGGTGGTAAATCTTGTGCCTATAGTTGGTGACTTTTGCATGATTGTGATTAAACTATGTATAGTGGGCAACATTTTGGAACATTGCAATACTACAGATCCATTTTAAATACAGCAAGTAGCTATTCACAAAGCAGGTGTAAGCAAACAAGCGGTCCTGTGTTGGTTCAAATACTCCTTCGTGCTGTTGGCAAAATAGGAAGATTACAGGCTACTTTGACAGCTGGTAAGAAAACTTATTTTCTTACGGCCTCAGACTTAACCTCCAGTACTTGATTGTTTTGTTTCTTGGCTACTTTCGTTTTAGCTCCTGAAAATAAATGTCTTGTTGATCATATTGTTTTCAATGATCTATTAATTAGGCTTTGTTTTATGTTCAAAAACCTGGAGGACAAAAATAAAAAACTTTTTTAGAAATCCCCCCCCCCATTAGTTATTAAAACTTGCTGCTCTCTTGTGGCTTTGCTTATGGTTAATGGAGTTAGTAATGCGTACGGAGCACCATTTTTGGTGTTTAGCTGCTAACTTGATCTGTCCCCTTAAGGTTCCGTAATCCAAGTGGGGAGTAGTTTAAATAGATCTTGAGATCAATCGGAGATTAATTGCCATTTGATGAGGGAGGTTTGCAAGTTGCCAGGTGCTTGTAAATTTACAGCCCCAGGTTAGAAAAAAACAGCATTTGCTATTTCTTGTAATTGGCTTTTGACATTTTCAATTGTGGTAACTTATAGATGAATTGTACTTTTAAGAAGTTTGCATAGGTTAGTGTTTTTTGGGGGAAAGAGTCTTGGGTATAATTCTCCATTTGTAGAAGTCCCATTCTAATGTGGGAAAAGTAACTATTGTAATGAAAATGTATCTTGGTATAATACCTAAAGCAAAGTACTGCGGATGCTGGAAATCTGAAATAAAAACAGAAAATGCTGGAAATACTCAGCAGGTCAGGCAGCATCTGTGGAGCGAGAAGCAGAGTTAACGTTTCAGGTCAATGACCCTTCATCAGAACTGGAAAAAGTTAGAAATGCAACGGGTTTTAAGCAAATATACAGGCAGGGAAAGGGTGAGGGGAGGAAAGAACAAAAGGGAAGGTCTATGATAGGGTTTAAGACGGGAGAGATTAAATGACAAAAGGGATGATGATGCAAGGCAAAAGGAGGTAGTAATGGGACAAGTAAAGAAACAAAAGATGACTCTAGATGAAGTGTAAATGGGAATATCGGAATCGTCAACAGCTGCCGCCTGAAAAAATGGGGGCAGTGGTTACGATCTGAAATTGTTGAACTCTATGTTGAATCCAGAAGGCTGTAAAGTGCCTAATTGAAAGATGAGGTGCTGTTCCTTGAGCTTACATTGAGCTTTATTGGAACAGGGTAGGAGGCCGAGGTCGGAGTGGAGTGGGGAATTAAGGTGATAGGCAACCGGAAGCTCGATCGCGCTTGCTGACTGAATGGAGGTGTTCCGCAAAGCGGTCAACCAATCTGTGTTTGGTCTCCCCAGTATAGAAGAGACCGCATCGTGAGCAGCGAATACAGTATACTAAATTGTAAGAAGTACAAGTAAATCGCTGTTTCACCTGGAAGGAGTGTTTGGGGCCCTGGACAGTGGGAAGGAGGAGGTAAAAGAGCAGGTGTTGCATTTCATAGGTATAATACCAATTTACTTGACTCCTTTTTGAGCATTTCTTTACCAACAGAATGTTTGTCTTCGTTGCCAAATTTTTCCTTTTTTCTTGCGATCCTCTTGTTACATCTGAAATGTCATGAAAGTGCAGTTAACTTTTTGGTTTTTAAAAAACAACTAATTTTGTCCAATATGATGTAACATCTCATTTTACAATGTATAAGCAAGAAAAAAATGAATGAATTTTCCTGGTTATTTATGAAGCTGGTTTTGTTCCATTTTCATGTCCTGCAGGTAATATTGCTGTGTGACTATTCAGATCTAGGTATTATTGGGCAGTCAATCATAATAACATACACATTGCAGTGACATCCTTCCACTTAGCCTGTGCTTTAAAGACATACAAAAAGCATTTTTTTAATGAAGTTTCTTGTACTGGTGAATCCAATAAACAATAAACATTTTGTACAGGAATGTAGGATTGGGGATATTTGCAAGTACTCAACCATGCAGTAGCAAGATTTTTCCTACTGGTCTGTTTATTCACTTCAGCAATAAGGACATTCTACATTTAACCTAAAGCTGAAGGTATAAGACCAGTTGATAGCCAATTCTTAATTATTTTCTATTTCTTCTAACCCAATCTATTGTCTTCACGTGATCTGTAACATAGCTGTGATCTCCGCTGACTACCTGTTCCTTTTGTGTAAAGATGCGTTTGCTCTGCATTTCATGGTGTATACATTTTTGCAGGTTATACATGATGTCCTGTTGTTTTCCCCTCCTAACCCCCCCCCCCCCGCCCCCCCACCCTCCAATCTGCTGTGCTATACTGCTGTAGGGGAGTAGACAGAAACAGATTAATGCAGCATCAAGATAAATCTTTAGTGGTGCATTTACTTCTACAGTACGTTCATTATTCCCCCTCTGAGTTGATTAGCAGAGGTGCTGTGCTGCTTCAAGAAGACTTTTTGAATTTACTGACTTATTTGGTAAATTTGTGGACTTGGCCACTAACAATGTCAAACAGTAGTTTTAAAATGCACAGTTTTGTTTTCACATTTGTTATGCCCCACATTTTCCCCCCCCCCCCCCCCCCCTATTTAAGTTACCATCCAAGATGCATTTCATCCTCTGCTTAAGGAGAGGGGGAGGAAAAGAATGGTTGGACTCACTCGGAGCTATGTTCCGTGCTGCAATTTACTGTCAAAGACACATTGACTTAAATTTTCCATCCCCCATGTCTGTTGGCCAACATGCTGTGTTCTCCTGTTGCAAAATCCATCATCCTCCCAGTCATTTCACCTGGAGCTTCAGTACCTCTTTGAATGAGGTTATCAAATTTGAGGCTATAAACTTGGATCTCGAATGGGCATTCGCCTGGCAAGTTTTTTTGTTTAATTTCACCTCTGCCCATACGCCATTTCTTAACTGAGGGGACAGGCAGGCAACTGGTTTCAGGTCTCGGTCAGTGCTGCCATGCGCTGTGAAGTGCTTTGGTACTTCTGTCCGCGGTGCCCCGATATCTCTTTAATTAGTTGGAGGGAGGGAAGTGGACTGCAACGGCCTTCACCAGCAAGGTTTGCTGAAGTGCTATAGGAGATAGAATAAGAAATAGGAGCAGGAGTAGGCCAATCGGCCCCTCGAGCCTGCTCCACCATTCAATAAGATCATGGCTGATCTGATCCTAACCTCAAATCTTCTATCACTCTGCATCCACCTGAACCCATGTGATCTCCCGGGAGAGGCGAAAAACCAGATAAAGACCCAATGGCCAATTTGGGAGAAACAAATCTGGGAAATTCCTCTCCAACCCATCTAGGCGATCGAAATTCTTCCAGGAGATCACTCTGTCCCTATATTTTCTACAGTACTTACCTTCTGTAAAGGCGATCTCCACCCCAGCCAGGAACAGGAATAAAACCATCTCCTGAAATCTAACACAGAATTTGAACACAGTAGGAGCAGAACCAGGCTACACGAACCCTGGGCCCACTCCACTACCCACAGGGCCATGACCATTCCGAACCTAGACTCATGTCCAATTTCCTGCCCGCTCCCCGTAACCCTTAATTCCCTTTACTTCTAGGAAACTATCTATTTCTGTTTTAAATTTATTTAATGATGTAGCTTCCACAGCTTTCTGGGGCAGCAAATTCCACAAACCTACCACCCTCTGAGTGAAGAAGTTTCTCCTCATCTCAGTTTTGAAAGAGCAGCCCCTTATTTTAAGATTATGCCCCCTAGTTCTAGTTTCACCCTTCATTGGGAACATCCTCACCGCATCCACCCGATCAAGCCCCTTCACAATCTTATATGTTTCAATAAGATCGCCTCTCATTCTTCTGAACTCCAATGAGTAGAGTCCCAATCTACTCAACCTCTCCTCATATGACCACCCCCTCATCCCTGGGATTAACCGAGTGAACCTTCTTTGTACTGACTCGAGAGCAAGTATGTCTTTTCTTAAGTATGGACACCAAAACTGTATGCAGAATCCCTTCCGCCCATCAGCTAAGCGCCTGATATTTGCTGCTTTCTATTTTAATTGCAGTTTTTCATTTGTTCATCAGCTTTGTGTTCCTGTTGTTTTTCAGCCAGACTATTTCCACATTTGTGTGGTGTTTTTTTTTAATGATGGGGTTGGCAGAGTAAGAAGGCCTAATGATAATAGAGATGCTGGTGAGTTGCTGGGTTAAATTCCAGCCAAAAGGCAATTGGCAAAAATAAATGGAAGACAAATGGGAGCAGTAGGGAAGAGGGAGGACATGAAAAGAAGATTATAGTGAAAAAGACAGGAATAAAATGGTGTAAACATTGTGAAGGACAGTAAGTGGGTGTTCCTGTGGATGCTGTCAGTATTGATGTTCAATTCAATTGAATGAATTCTTTGAGCTTGCTGGATTTGAGTGACTATAATCATTTGATTTGCTGTCTTGTGGATGGGATCTTGAAAGTTTCAGAAGCCCCCTTCCACCCCTGCATTTGATAATGCAGATTATGTACCCTGAGTAGTGGTTTTCAGGTTCCTTATTTTGTTAAAATTAATGCAATAAGATTTGTAAACATTTTTAAATAATAGGATAACTTAAATAATAGGATACCATACTGTCACCCTTCTGCAGAGTAGTGTTTGAGTAATTAAAATTTCTTTCTAATTCCCTCACGGCTCAGTTGGTAAGTGCACTACCCATTGTGGAATTGAAGTCCCAGGTTTGGTCACTAGTCTGTGCCTGGTTGGCTAGGACAGTGAAAAATAAGTCAAAGCTGCCCCCCTTGATTGGTAGCCAGTGAATCTTCATGGAGTGTGCATGCGTGTGAAAGTTGTATGAGGACAACTTTTAAGGTTAGTTGTAATACTTTCCCCCCCAGTTGAATATTTTGCTGTTGAGGCTCACACGTAAAGAATGATCGCCTGGGTGAGGTACCAGAGAACAATTGACACACGTACCATCCGAGTCCAGAATGAACCAATGGTTCAGCCATTTCAGCTGAGGAGACGAGAAAAATCAAGGGTGTAAATAAAGCATCGTTGATTTAGTGGCAGGCTCGGAGTTATAACTGGCTTCAGTCAGTACCGGTTGGGGCTGAATTTTAGCATTTCTGTGATACTTTTAAATTGGATCCATGATCAGCAAGGGCACTGATCCATATTCCAAAACTCAGCCACTGGCTGATGGAGTTGCCATGTTATGGCTCTGACCTAGTTGTGAGACCTGATGTGATTTCAGTAGGGTGTCAGTTCAGGATGATAAAATGTGTAATTTATCTTAAAAGATAGGAGAATGAACAAATTGATGCTATGACCACACACAGTATTGATGCCCTTTAATAACTTATTAAATGCAGTTATTGTGAATTGGTATATAAATCTGTTGTTTTAGGAGGATTTGGATACTTAATTTTTGGCACATTTCACAGCAGTTAAACAGATGTTTCCACTGAACACTGATAAGACTTGATTCTGTACAGCAGTGACTTGATTTTGTATGGTGCTAACAGCAGGTCCATGAGTGATGTTTGGTTTGATTACCTGTAATAATTAAATTGTAATAGTAATTCAAGTTTGAAATCTAGAGCATCCTGACAGGCGTGGTAAAATTCAAAGTTTAGAAGATTTTGCACTATCTTACTGTATAATGGCTTTTTACTTCAGATGAGGAAAAAGCCAAGCAAATTCAAAAAAAGGGGACACTGAGCTCATCATGAATTCAGCAGCACATGTCTTCTGTGTGGAAATTTTTAATTGAAATGAAATTGGGCTATTGAAGTCCCAACCATTTAAAATCTTAGTACTGTACCCCATGAATCGCCATTCAAATCCTAAGATCTAGTTATGTTGTCAAAGTTAGATATGGGGAGAAAATTAGAGACATTTTAATGTTACCCTAATGTTTCCAACAGTTTTTTATATTTGTGCCTGGGATGTGGATGTCACTGGCAAGACCAGCATTTATTGCCCATCCCTAATTGCCCTTGAGAAGGTGGTGGTGAGCCATCTTCTTGAACCACTGCAGTCCACGTGGTGAAGGTGCTCCCACAGTGCTGTTAGGGAGGGAGTTCCAGGATTTTGACCCAATGACGATGAAGGAACGGTGATTTATTTCCAAGTCAGGATGGCGTGTGATCTAGAGGGGAACTTGGAGGTGGTGGTGTTCCCATGTGCTTGCTGCCCTTGTCCTTCTATGTGGTGGAGGTCGCGGGTTTGGGAGGTGCTGCAGTGCATCTTGTAGTTGGTACACACTGCAGCCACAGTGCGCTGGTGGTGGAGGGAGTGAATGTTTAAGGTGGTGGATGGGGTGCCAATCAAGCGGGCTGCTTTGTCCTGGATGGTGTTGAACTTCTTGAGCGTTGTTGGAGCTGCACTCATCCAGTTGTCTTTAGTACAAGTTTAATATATCCTTGTAAACACATGACCCCCCCCCTGCAAAATCAAAATCACAGATTTCTCAGAAGTAGCAAGTTTAATGCTCATATTGTTATTCTGCAAGTGGCCTTTATATAGTTGTATAATGGTTAATGGAAACTTTTGAGTTTGTAGCAAAGTAAATGATCAGGGACAGCAGTTGAAGTGGATAATTAGATATTTTCTGCAAACTGATGGCATTGGCGAGTTGGCTTTGATCTGCTTTTTAAAATAAGGAACAGGCTTATTCAGCCTAATGATTTCCATTTCTAAAAACTTTATGGCATGTTCTAAAATGAATATGCCATCTGCTTTTTAGGTGTTAGCTTGAATACAAAACATTGCAAAAGTATGTATTCAGATTCTTTCTTCCCTCTCCAACTTGACTTTGCCCTGAAGGTTTGACTATAATAAACTGCTGCATATTCTTCTAATGAAATCTTATTGTGCTTACTGTTGTGAGATGACCAACATTTGAATTACCTTGAAAATTAAGAGTGTGGCTGTGAGGGCAGGGAAGCCTCACTGACTTGCCCCCTGTTGAGCATTCTGATATTCCAAGAGGGAACCAAAAAATGGGAATGGCTTGTTACGATATCATTAGCTTGACACAAAAGAAGCAGAAGGCAGCCACGTTGCTGTCTGGCAGCTTCGTGGATGAGTGGTTCTCATTTTCCAGAATGGATCATGATCCTTATCAATCCTGGCAGCCAATCCTGAAGAGTGAAAGCATTTCTAGATAGCTCAGGACTGCCAAGCTGTGCAGAGTTGGGGGTGTATTGGATCTACTATTGGAGGGTTCCCGATGGGTCAGTGAAGCCAAGAGACTGATAAGCATGTTCACCTGAAGTCAGTAACTGCTCTGACATACAGTTAAGTGTGATGATGGCTTCTATTAATACATTCTTAAAGCAGACAGTGGGGCATAGTCCAAAGACGGAAATATAATTTTGGGAACAATTCACGTTTTCCTGTTATTTGAGGCTCTGACGTAAATGTGAAATGGAATCAATTTCAGGGTTTGCATATGTCCGATCTTACTGAAACCTTGGATTTCTGGGATTGGGAAGGTGGGTGTAAGGATCAGATACACGTCTTTCTATGTAGGTTTGCTATTTGCTCACCTGTTGTCTTCTGAAATAGCTGACTTGATCACCAGGAGAGATCTGTTATTAGTTGTCAATTTAGAAGCAGACCTCACTGTAGACTGTGAACTGGCTCAAGACCGCTTTGTTCTTAAGCTCTGTATCCGAAAAATGGTATGAATTTCATTAAACTAATCGTGGTTTTGTTTTCGAGGACTATTTGTATTATCTTGTGTATTGTATTTTTGTTAATTTTTCAACAGATTATCAAGTTTAAGCATGATTCCTGGCAGAATTGGTAGTTCCAAATGTACTTATTTTTATTTATATTCATAATTTCATTTATACAATTGCTTTTTTTCTTTTGAAATGTAGCTTCCCCAGGCCCAGTGGACTTTCTGCCAGGCCTCGGTCATCACTGCTGTAAACTATCTTTAGGAGGTTATGTGGAAGAATCTGGTGGTGACTCTGCTGTTAACTTTTTCCCACAGTGCAGCGAAGATTCACCAGGCTGATACCTGGGATGGCAGGAATGACGTATGAGGAGAGATTGGGTCGATTGGGCTTGTACTCGCTGGAGTTTAGAAGAATGAGAGGGGATCTCATCGAAACTTATAAAATTCTAACAGGGCTAGACAGACTAGATGCTGGAAGGATGTTCCCTATGGTCGGGGAGTCCAGAACCAGGGGTCACAGTCTAAGGATAAGGGGTAAGCCATTTAGGACAGAGATGAGGAGGAATTTCTTCACCCAGAGAGTGGTGAACCTGTGGAATTCTCTACCACAGAAGGCAGCAGAGGCCAATTCATTTAAAATATATTCAAGAAGGAGTTGGATATATTTCTTAAGGCTAAAGGGATCAAGGGATATGGAGAGAAGGCAGGGACAGGGTACTGAATTTGGATGATCAGCCATGATCTCATTGAATGGCGGAGCAGGCTCGAGGGGCCGAATGGCCTACTCCTGCTCCTATCTTCTATGTTTGCCCCCATTAGTTAACATTTTTTCCTACACTTCCATTTGGTGCATTCCTCAGATGCCCTGACATGAGATTTGCAGCTGAGTCCAGCACACACACAAGGGCAGTGATGAGCCCACACTGTACCGTTTTGTGATGCAGTATTTTTCAGCATTTCTGATGTCTCCCGGAAAAACGGAACACTTGCTTTCCGAGTGCTTCTTTAGGTGTTTAAAAATTCTTAAAAACCAAGCAAAATCCATGATAATTTTAAGTAAAGGCAAAGTTAAGCCTACAGGGTGTTTGTTCAAAGTACTCCCCATTATCCAGGTTAAAAAGATTCATTAAAAGTCTTCTTTTGACAGTTAAATTAAAATAAAAAGCTGTGGTTACCGTGTCTCCAGGCTGCTCCAGTGGCCTTGATGAACCCTGTGCATCCCAAAGCAGCTGCATTCATTGCAGTGGGAGCAGTGAGTCAGACTGAGCAGGAAACTGCTGCAAAGCTGCATGACCTTGGAAAAACACACTACTTCAGTATGTTGCATATGCAACTAGAGAGAAGGACAGGAATGTGCATTCTCGAATCTGCAGCGTCTTGCTGGTAGATGTGTGTGAATGATCCACAGTAGGTTTTCCTTCAGTTTGCTTGCCTCTTGCGCAACACCGTCTCTGTAATAACACACGGATGCAGGGAGAGCATTATAGATAGGGAAAGGGTGTTGCAATGAGTTAGGCATCTTTCACCTCTGTTACTGGGTTTAAATTTAACCCCAACTCCTAGAGTGATCCTAATGAATGGTTGGCTGATTTTGGGCAGTTTCAGCCAGGTGTGGGCTCGCACCACAAAAAAGTCCCTTAATTTGGCCATAAATTGATGGTCTCACTCTAGGAGGCTACTGGATGGGAAATTGAAAAATGTTGCACCATGGGATTGAGGGACATTTTTTGGGCAGAGTAAAAGAAACTTTACTCTATGTCTAACTGTGGTATACCTAGCCTGGGAGAGATTGCTGACCACTTGAGGCCCAAAATGAATTGTCTTTCACTCCCCAGCATCTAACATGCCTCGCCTTGAAGAGCATGAATATGAAGACAAAAAGGCATTTTCGTAAAGAAGCCTTGTGTGAGAGTTGGGGTTACAAAATACTATGGCACTTTGAATGCACTGTGCTATTAGTTATAAGGGAGATCTCTGACATTGACAGTGCAGCCAAGTTGAATTCCTTTTTATTCAGCAGTGCACAATTACAGCAAGGACTCTGATAGCAAATGCTAGTTGTTCAGCATGCCTGTCATAATGGGTTTGTTATTGCTATAACCTTTATTTTATGTACTGGCAATGAAACAATAGCATCCTGTTATCTTAATCACCAGTGTATAAGGCATGCCCTGGCTGAATTAGATGTATTTAAATCTTTCAATGTAAAACTAATAATAATTACTTAAAGAACCGTAGTTATGAACAATCTATGTTTTAAAAAATCTTGTAAATGTGGAGACTGTACTCGCTGCTTTCTGAAAAGAAAATGTTCAGTTAAGGTCTTTTACTTTATTTCACGTTTTTGTTTTTAAACTTTCAAAGTTTTGCTATTATTACCTTTCTTCAGCCAGCCTCCTAACAGTTTTAGTTCTAATGTTGGTTTTCTTTCTTATTGATGATTTTTAATTTTCTTAAAGTTCTTACTGTATTGTATTTAATCCAAAATGCCCATTTGTAAGATATTTTTAAGCTAACCAAATGGAAACCTTGGTTCCATTCTGTTCGTATTTAGACACTTGGTTGAATAAAAATAAAGTAACTTTGAATGAAATATTTGATATAACCTTCTAGATTGTTTATAAAAATATGGAAGCTCATTTATTAAGGTTTTTTCCAGAAATGTTGTGGCTAAAGTAGGTAACCAGGAATCTTATTCTCCATCTTCGGCTCAATGGACTAAACTGGTCTCAAATATAAGAATCTTTCATTTCACTACGAACAAAATAATCTTAATACCATGTTGCCTGATTGAACTTTCTGCTGTTTATGTCTGGAGTCACTGACACTTACAGCCCAGTGATGTGGGAAAGCTTTGCTTTCTTTAATGCTAAATTTGCAAGTACAATTTTATAGTTTTATATAAAATACATAGAGTTAACGGCAGTGGAAAGAAATGGAGGGCTGAGATTATGTGTGAACTTGTCTTGTAGTTTGTGACAATCATATGAACCTCTCAGTTATGTTGCTACCTAGCAATTCCTTCTGACAGCACTTGGAGCATTCATTATTCTAAATATAATAGCAACCCTAGCCTTGGTGCTTTACTTAGCATTTGGAGGTTTGGAAAAGCACTGCAAATATAATACATGTGCATTTTCTTCATTGTGTATAATAAATGGTCACATTGTATCTATATTTTAAGTAAGCTCATGGTGCCTGTTGAATGCAACAACACTATAGATGCTGGTACACTCAATGTTTCCAGCCCAAGTGTTTGAAATATGAAGTTTTAAAAACGTTTTAATACCTGCTGGAAGCTGCACCTTGAGCAAGCTCTCTATTCAGGCTGTAAGAGAAACCAGAGAAGGACTCGGTTAATGTCAGACATTGATTCCATCTGCACTGAAGTTGTGGGGATCCTGTCTCTCCAAAGCTGCTTGTTGGGGGAGATTGAAGAGCTGGAGAACTCTGCTACCAGCAGATTTAAAAATAACCACAATAGCAGATTTAAAAATAACCACAAGAAGCTAAGATTACTTTGAATTTATTTTAGGAAGAGAAAGTTAAAGATCTGTTGAAATTGTAACCTTTGTCTTTTATTCATTTTCTTCAATCGTGTATATAGGCGTATTTAGATTTAATCTTCCCTTGATCTATCTTGATCTATAGAATTTTAGTCTTAAATTTGGGTGACCCACAGCTTTTATTTACTTTTTAGTTATTAAAACAATAATATTGTTAAATATTTTAGCTTTGACTTATCAATTAATTTTGAAAGGGATAATTCCTTCATGCAGAAATCGCTTGGCAAACTGTTTATCTGTTGGAATGGTAGAAAAGATGAATTATTGATTCATCTCATTTCTGTTTGTGATGCATTGCTGGTGCAGAATGGCACAAAACAAGTCACTGTATTCTTTGAGAGTTTTGATATGATACAGCACACTATAAATACAAGTGATATTTTTGAGCTGTGAATCATTTTTGTCACACTCATGACATTGTCCTTGTGAGCAAATGACAAAAGGTTTTTCAAACACTTGAGATGGTGCCCCTTTAAATTCTTTAAAAACCTTAAATGTATTTCCTTCCTGCCATTTCCTGACTCAATAAAAGCATCAACCCACTGTCCAAAAGTCTTTGTGGAAATCAAAAAAGTTTCCTTCCGTTGTGCGTTGTACTGTTTCAAATAAAAGGATATGCATTCTTGCATCACTTTGGGATATTTCAGAAACAGGAAAAATCAATCCGTTTACTAAAGTTCTTTTATGCTGTTCAATATTTTCCTTTTTTGGTTTATATATAATTGACCATGGATGGTGATGTTGCTGTTAACTGAAGATGGCCTGCTTTTAAATGTGTGGTGTAGTACGGTGGAAGCTCAATGCACCCGTGATGCAAAGCACTAGAATTTTAGGTTGTTGCTGTGCCTCCCCAGGCAAGTTCCTGATCTTCGTACTGGGAGATGCGAAGCGGATGGAAATGGCTTAGTTTAAGAATGCAGTGGCAAAAGTCAGAGATACCTCATCCATCAGGGACCGTGCATGAGGAGATTGAAGAGGAAAGGACATTCAATCCCGATAAGAGAGAATTTCTCTATTTAAAAAAAATCATGTGTGTAGTGTCCGCGTATCAATAACACACGGACTGCAGAAGAACGGTAATAAGAGGCGTTTACTGAACAGAGGGTATGCTGGAAACTGAAAGTACAGAAGCCTGCTACGGCTTTATATACAGGTGTGGTCACTGCCGGTACTACAGTATAAAAGCAGTTCTCTCTTAAAGGTACATACACAACAATTCCTCCCCTTTTAGATAAACAGTACATAACATTTAACAATTAAATAATAACTAATTACAATTACAATTTTCTCTGTACTATATACATCAGCTGAAGTAATCATTTATAAATTCAGTCTTTGAGGAGGCTTCCTGATCCTGTCTGGATAGCGTCTTTCTCGAGTATCCTGTTCTTGCGGCGGAGTTGATTCTGGCTCATTGTCATTGGTTGGTTCGTCAGCTTCCAATACCACTGATTCGGAGGTAGACGCAATCTGTACTTCGGGTTCATCACCAGGTGCGCATGCTCATGGTATGGGTTTGACTTGTTCCTGTGACTCTAGAATCTGGTCAGCATGGCGTCTCATGATGCTCTCTCCAACGTCCACTGTGTACCTTAGTGGTTCCTGTTGTGTGCATATAGTTCCTGGCTGCCATTTTTCTGTTCGGTAGTCGCGGGCCAAGACTGGTTGCCCTACATTGAAGCTCCTGGTTGGCTTCTCATTGATGTGCTGGAATTCCTTATCCTCAACATCTCGTCTTATGTTTGGTTTGAGCAAATCCAGGCGACATCTTGACCTTCGGTTAAAGAACATTATGGCTGGAGCTTGGTTGGTGACTGCATGTGTCGCATTCCGGCAAGCAAACAAGAAATTATCCACCTTGTGTTGTAGTGGTATGTTGTCGTTCTACATCGCCTTTATTGTTTTTTTAAAGGTCTGAACAAACCTCTCAGCCAATCCATTTGTGGCTGGATGATATGGGGCAGATGCGTAATGCTTTACCCCATTATTCCTCAAAAACCTCCGGAAATCCTCGGACACAAACTGTGGTCCATTGTCGGAGCAAATCTGTTCTGGTAAGCCATTCCTGGCGAAGATGGTCCGTAGGACTGCAATAGTTTTCTCCGTGGTGGTGGAGGACATTTTGATGACCTCTGGCCATTTCGAATGTGCATCCACGGCGATTAAAAACATTGAGTCCATAAATGGACCAGCAAAATCAATGTGTACCCATTGCCATGGAGATGAGGGCCACTCCCATGGGTGTAGCGGGGCCTGTGGTGGAGCGTTTGGGACTTTCTGGCATCCTGTGCATCTCTTGGTCATTTCCTTGATTTCTTTATCGATTCCCAGCCACCACACAAACGCCCTGGCTAGGCTCTTCATTTTTACCCCTCCCAGATGACCCTCATGAAGCTCATTGAGCACTCTATCTCTCAACTTGGGTGGAATTACCACTCGGGATCCACACAATAAGGTCCCCCGGCACACTGACAGGTGTTCCCTCCTTGGCGAGAATGCTGGCAACAGTGAGTCGCCATGTGCTGGCCATCCCTTCACCGTCAAATCATAGACCCGAGAGAGCGTCGGGTCATTTCGGGTTTCCTTCTCTATACTTGCGTTTGTAACAGGTAGACATTCGACTATGGTCGAATGGAATATCTCAACAGGGTCCACTGCAGGTGCTTCCTCCACCGCAGGCGCGACAGCCCATCAGCGTTTCCATGCTGTTTCGTACCCTTGTACTCTATGTCGTATTGATGTGCCCCTAGAAAAAGGGACCATCTTTGCAACCGTTGCGCCGTCATCACCGGAAGGCCCTTCTTTGGGTTAAAAATGGAGACAAAATGCTGGTGATCAGTCAGTAGGGTGAATTTCTGCCCGTGCAGATAGTGATTGAACAACTTCACCCCCCCACACCAGGCTGAGGGCCTCCCTGTCAATCTGGGCGTAGTTACGCTCGGCTGAGGTTAACGAGCGCGACGCAAAGGCTATTGGCCTCTCTGAACCGTCAAGGAATTTGTGTGACGGCACCGCTCCAATGCCGTAGGGAGACTCATCACATGCCAACCGAATCGGTAGTGTTGGATTGTAGTGGGCCAATACTTCTTTTGAAGTGATTAGGCATTTACATTTCTGAAGGGCACGCTTACACTCATCACTCCATTTCCATGCTACTCCAGTTTGCAGTAGGGCGTTCAGTGGGTGCAGAATTGTAGATAAATTTGGCAAGAACTTATGGTAGTAGTTCACCAACCCGAGGAACGACCTCAGTTGCGACACATTTTCCGGTGCTGGAGCCTTGACTACTGCCTCAATCTTGTCTGGGGACTTATGTAACCCCTCTTCATCAATCACGTGGCCACAATACGAGATTTGTTTCCTGAAAAACTCGCATTTGGGGCGGTTGGCTCGTAGCCCATATTCTTGTAATCTAGTGAGCACCTGCTCCAGGTTGGCAAGGTGTTCACTGTCATTTTCGCCCGTAACCAGGATGTCGTCCAAATAACACTGCGTCCCCGGGATCCCTTGCAGGACTCGTTCCATCGCCCTCTGCCAAATAGCCGGAGCTGATGCTACCCCGAATACCAGTCGGTTGTACTGGTAAAGACCTTTGTGAGTGTTCATCGTGAGGTATTTTCTAGATGCTTCTTCTACCTCCATTTGTAGATACGCTTGGGCCAGATTAATCTTCGTAAAGCGTTTCCCTCCAGATAGTGAGGCGAAAATATCTTCTATCTGCGGAAGTGGATATTGTACTGTGTGCGGGACTGGCCTTAAAGTCCCCACAGATGCAAACCTTCTTCAGCTCCCCAGGCGTGCTGCTCAATGATTTCTTCATTACAGGAACGATGGGTGTGGCCCACTCGCTCCAGTCCACCTTGGACAGCACACCCGAACGCTCCAGACTCTCCAGCTCTGCTTCGACGGCTGGGCGGATCGCATACGGTACCGGTCTGGCCTTAAAAAAATTTTGGGTTTGCGTTATCTTCAATTTTTATCGTTGCCGTCACTCCTTTTAGAGTCCCAAGTCCTTGCTGGAACACCTCTTTCGTGTCAGTTAGAATTTTTGACAGTCGTCCAGGTGTGACGTCGTCATCCTTTTTGTCAGCCACAGTTAGCGCCTGAATGGAATGCCAATCCAATTGTATTTTTCGGATCCATTCACGTCCCAATAATGGTGGTCCTCCATCTTGTAGTGTATATATAGATAGTTTCTGTGTTTCCTTGCCGTTGTATTTAACGGGCACCCTTATTTTTCCTCTGGGGTAGACGTGCCCCGTATATGTCTTCAATACAATGGACGTGTCCTTCAAGGGTATGTGTGAGAATAGCTGCTCGTAGTCTCGTCGATTCATGACAGTTAGGGCTGATCCTGTGTCCAATTCCATCTTTACTTGGGACCCTGCTATCATGAGGGTGACCCAAATGGTTCGGTGATCCTCCTTTGCGATCACGTTGTGTGACTTTAGATAACTTAGTCTCCTGCTCCCGGAGTCATTATCACTCTCCTGATCTTCTGAACTACTGTCTCTTTTTTTACTTTCTTGTACTTTTCCTTAGTTCTTTTAGTGTTGGTTTTCTTTCCCGACCTGCAGACTCGTGCTATGTGTCCCACTTTTCCACATTGCCTGCATACTTTGTCCTTAAACCAGCAATCCTTCTGGTCATGGGTTGTTCTGCCGCAGCGATAGCACTTTTCTGCTCCATATGCCATTTCGTTGGTGCTATATTCTTGCGGTTTCTGTTGTATTTCCGCAGCTCCCCGTGCTGCTGCTTCGTAGGATACTGCCACACTGTGAAAGCCTTTTCTAGCGTCAGGTCCTTTTCCGAAAGTAGTCGTTTCTGGGTTCCTTCACTCTGGAGCCCGCAGACAAACTTATCCCTTAAGGTATCTGCCAGTCCTGCTCCGAAGTGGCAATGCTTCGATAACTTGCGTAGTTCCGTAAGATAGTCAGCATTACTCATCTTTGTGCTGGTTTCTTTTATGGAACTTGAATCTTTCTGCTATCAGCAGCGGTGTAGGGTTTAGATGTTCCTGTAAGATATTGACAATCTCTTCAAAGCTTTTCTCCATTGGTTTAGCTAGGGTAATTAAATTCCGCAATTGGCCGTACATTCTCGCGCCCATCAAATTTAATAATACTGACGCCGCCTTTTCATCGGCCATCTCATTTGCGTTGCAGTACACTTCAATTCTTTCCACATACGTGGTCCAGTCTTCTATTTCGTTGTCGAAAGCAGTGATACTGCCACTCTTCGGCATCTTGGGTGGTTTAAAATGGCGCCTCCCGTGCGTTTCCTTCTTCCCCAATGGATTAAAATGGCGCCTCCCGTGCTTTTCCTTCTTCCCCCCTGCTGCCAATGCTGCTCCTAGCGTTCTAAATAGTAATGGCGGTGCCCCGCGGCTTCGGCGCGTCTCTCTTTTGTTAATTAATTTCCTTAGTTTTATTATTCTTCGCTGTCCACTGCGCGTCTCTTTTCCTTCCCCTCTTTTTATTTTCTTTAACGCTGCCCGGCTCTTGAGCACCGATGGCGCCCTGTGCGCTCCACCCTCTCTCTCTTTTCCTTCCCGGCGACGCTGCACGGCCTCCTTGCAGAGCCGCTCGATCGAGCTCAAGCCCACCGCAGTCCGGAAGGGTCAGCGCGCTACCTGCTACCAGCACGATTTGCTGGGACACCTTGACTGGGGAGCCAAGCCCAGCTCTCCACAGCTTCCCCTGCGATTCACTGAACTCCGATGGATCACTGGGCGGTTGCCCACGGTCGACGCCCGTTGCCCTGGCTTCGACCTCCAAGAGCTTCTTTTCAGGGATGGATCCCCGTGAGGTGATGCAGTACTGCAGGTGAGTTCGAACCTGCTCGTTGCCACTGTAGTGTCCGCGTATCAATAACACACGGACTGCAGGAGAACGGTAATAACAGGTGTTTACTGAACAGAGGGTATGCTGGAAACTGAAAGTACAGAAGCCTGCTACCGCTTTATATACAGGTGTGGTCACTGCCGGTACTACAGTATAAAAGCAGTTCTCTCTTAAAGGTACATACACAACAATGTGCAGATCATCATTTTCCCTCAATGTAATATTTGAGTTATGTAGAATTTAAAATCGACTGCTTTTCAATAAAGTTTGATTTACAAAAAAGTGTAATTATGCTCTTCTGTTTTTGATGAAATTGACTTTTACAGCAGTCTATTATATATCTGTTGTTTGTCAGCAATCATTAACTATACAGTGAAGGGTAGGAAGTGATTGTCATAATGATCCCCCTCCTGCCCCAGTGAATGCTGTTCTTGCTGATGTCTGATTTGTTCTGGCTTTAGTAGCCATCAGTTCAAATTGTTGAACAACATGGGTGTTCAGGGAAGGGTTCATATCTCCTCTCCTAGGGAAGTTTTCCATTCCTATCTGGGACTGCACCACAAAGGCAGGGGATGCTTCATAAAGAATTGAAAGGGATTTCAATTGTTAGCTCCCAAGTCTCAAACCATCTGGAAAAATCATTCCAAAAATAAGGAGCTTTTGTCTTCCAATGTTAACGTTCAGATATTTAATTGTACAATTCTATTTTGTATCAGCTCAGTCCTCTTTTACTGGGGTAATTACTGACAGATGTGAGTGCATTTCTGTATGCAAATGCGTTAAGGCATTCTACATTGAACCTAAGCCACATTTGATTTGATGAATTCAAACACAGCTTATTTAATTGTCAGTAATTGTCTTTTTATTCCTGCTGACTGAGCGCGTTTTTTTCATTGCTTTTCATTTTTTCTTTTGGAAGTAATTGAATTGTGTTCCTGCCTTGGCAAGGAGCAGACACTATTTGCTTTTGATCCTTTGTTGAATAGTTAGACAACTTAAACCTGGCTTTAACCTTTTCTATTGAGGAGCTAAGGCAAAGGGCCAAGGCCCATAGTGCAGCACTCACCAAGGCTGGAAACAGTAACATAGAAGTAAATCAAAACATATTGATTTGGTGATGCCAAACTTGGATTTTGAAAGTCTTGTAACAAGAGTGTGATTGTAAGAGTGAGACTGAGGAGGAGGAAGGGTGAGACAGAGAGAAAATTTAACTAAGAGTCTGGCAACCAACCCAGGACACTGGAACTCATTGTGGGGCTTGTTGCCTGAGATGGCAGTAATGCTACCCCAGGTTATCCAAGGAAATCTACTGCTTCTGTCTGAGAATCTGCCCCACTTCCCAGAGCAGGGAATGGGATGACGGCCCCATTCCTGGTCACACTGGTTAGGCAAGGAATTCCCAACGCAATCTAGAATTCTTGCTATAAAGAAATTGCATTGGGGTTGGGTTACAGAAACCCTGGCAAAATGATGCTTGGCTCTATAGAGCAGGTACCTGCATGCCTTTGTGTCCCTCCTTAGACATGCTCACAACAATACTGATCAAATCAGGTAGGGCAAGTTGTATATTTAGGAGCTGTTGTGCTGAGATGGGCTGCCACCCTGGCAGCTTTTCACTGACATAATAACTGGTATATTCAAATAGAAGCTAGTTGGCAGAGTAAAACTTTTAGCTGGCAATATAGTGGGTGGTATTTTTAATAGTGTAATATATTTTTTATATGTTCAAGGCAATAAATTATAGAAAAATCTACAATTCAGCTGCTCTTTTATCCAAACTCTCGTGTGTGTGTGTGTGTGTGTGTGTGATGCACAAAAATCACAATGTAATCCTGGGAGTTGCAGCTGTTCTGGCTGCAGATTCTGTCAGTGGAAGGTGAACCTAGATGGAGCAGACTAGATCTTCCATACTGCCCCGCAACGAAGCCTCTGGCAGAAAAGTGAAGAATTTCCAAAGAACTATTTTGGTGTAAATATTTAATAATGTAAAACCAGTAATGGATTGGAGGATCAGCCTGCTTTATTATAATACATTATTGAGACATTTTTTTCTGTCAGCAAATCATTTCCCTATAAGTTGGAATAATGTGTGTGTGCTTTTATTAGTGCAGCTATGCATTATTTGGTAGCAGGTAATAGCTTCTTGAGTATGTGTTACAAGGGGAGTGCCAAAATAACCGGAAATAACACTGACCAATTGAGAAGTTGGGGTTCCTGTAAATTTGGCAAGAAAAATCAATTGTAGGCATTGGGATGCGAAGGCCACAGTCTTCGTTAGGTCAGGTCACGTTACATCAACAATAGAGAAATTGGTGGCGTTTGGGCACCTTTTCCAGCAAAGTATATGCTGAATGTGTCCGCAGCTTGCACAGAATAAATGTCATGGAGAAATTTCCACTGTTCATGTACTTTGGAAAGTAGTGAGCACAGACCTGCCAAGCCTCAGTTGTTCAGAGTGACAATCACTCAGTTTGTTTCAAAAATGCCAAGTGTTTTGGCATGTTGCTCTTAAACATGTGGAACTGTGTTTATTTTTAAGACTTTTCTTGATCACAGATGTCACTCCTAACATTTCCCCAAACCTGATAGCTCTGTGACTGATTTGTAGAACTAATTGGCCAAGTTCCTGTTGGTAGTGCCCAACTGACAAAGGTGAGAGTTTTGGTTACACTAATAACTTTCAGGATGTGAAGTTGGTGTATAAAGTGACCTGGCCATGCCTGCTGTCAGTTGCAATGGTTTTCAAAAAGACCTGACTGTGCACCCTCAATTATTGTAATGGGTTTATGTAGTGTTCAGATTTTCTACAGGCTTGCATTTCGCCCTTTTTTTTGGATAGCTCTGTAGCAGTTAAATTATATTCGGTTTATCCAGCAGATTTTATTTTTCCTACCCCTTCCAATTTCTGATTCTTAGATTATCATCAAGCAACTCAAGTTGGTGAGTAATTGAGTATGAAGGTGCCAAAAGTGTAGATAAGGGTTTTGGTGGGGGTGGGAGGGGGTGCGGTAGGGGCTAAGGTGGGGCGGAGATGAGGCAAGAAGCAAGCCCCCTGGTGATGGGAGAGGATGTTGGGTTTGAAGCACAGTTCAAGGTTGAACATGGTACTGAGCTTATGCAAAGATTTGAGCCGAAAGAACTGGTCGAGGAGGGGGATGGCATTAGTGGCAAGGAAGCAAAGTTTATAACCGGTGCCTAAAGCAATGACTTCAGTCTTCCCAGTGTTTAGTTGAAGGAAATTGCAATTTGCCCACGCAGGCAGAAAGTATAAAAGTGGTTGTGCGGTTGGGAAAAGTGGTGGAGAGATAGAGCTGGGTGTCATAGAAACATAGAAGATAGGAGCAGGAGTAGGCCATTCGGCCCCTCGAGCCTGCTCTGCCATTTAATGAGATCATGGCTGGGATCATCCAAATTCAGTACCCTGTCCCTGCTTTCTCCCCATATCCCTTGATCCCTTTAGCCTTAAGAAATATATCTAACTCCTTCTTGAATATATTTAATGAATTGGCCTCAACTGCCTTCTGTGGTAGAGAATTCCACAGGTTCATCACTCTCTGGGTGAAGAAATTCCTCCTCCATCTCTGTCCTGAATGGCTTACCCCTTATCCTTAGACTGTGACCCCTGGTTCTGGACTCCCCCGCTATTGGGAACATCCTTCCTGCATCTAGTCTGTCTAGTCCTGTTAGAATTTTATAAGTTTCAATGAGATCCCCTCTCATTCTTCTAAACTCCAGCGAATAAAAGCCTAATCGACCCAATCTCTTCATACGTCATTCCTGCCATCCCAGGTATCAGTCTGGTGAATCTTCGCTGCACTCCCTCCATGGCAAGAACATCCTTCCTCAGATAAGGCGACCAAAACTGCACACAATACTCAAGGTGTGGTCTCACCAAGGCCCTGTACAACTGCAGAAAGACATCCTTGCTCCTGTACTCGAATCCTCTCGCTAGGAAGGCCAACATACCATTTGCCTTCTTAACCACCTGCTGCACCTGAATGCTTACCTTCAGCGACTGGTGCATAAGGACACCTAGGTCTCATTGCACTTCCCCTTCTCCCAATCTATTGCCGTTCAGATGATAATCTGTCTTCCTGTTTTTGCCACCAAAGTGGATAACCTCGCATTTCTCCACATTGGGCAGATGCATGGCAGATGCAGTATAATCACCCAACCTGTCCAAATCATACTGGAGTTTCTCGGCATCCTCCTCACAGCACACACGCCCACCCAGCTTTGTGTCATCTTCAAATTTGGAGATATTACATCTAGTTCCCTTGTCTAGATCATTAATATATATTGTGAATAGCTGGGGTCCTAGCACCGATCCCTGCGGTACCCCACTAGTCACTGCCTGCCACTCGGAGAAAGACCCGTTTATTCCAACTCTCTGCTTCCTGTCTGCCAACCAGTTCTCTATCCAAGTCAGTACCTTACCCCCAATCCCATGTGCTTTAACTTTGCACACTAATCTTTTATGCGGGACCCTATCGAAAGCCTTCTGAAAGTCCAAATACACCACATCCACTGGTTCTCCCTTATCTATTCTACTAGTTATATCCTCAAAAAATTCCAGTAGATTAGTCAAGCATGATTTACCTTTGTAAATCCATGTTGACTTTGTCCGATCCTGTCACTAGCATATATAACATAAGAGCTTGTAAAAGATATTTGGCAAAGCTGTTTGCTTTTTAAGCTACAATTGTTTGGAATCCAAATAGTATTTCTTAAATATGCGTGTGATCATTGAACAATGCTAGCGTTTCTTGTTTTAGTGAGTAAATGCCATTGCAGTAATCAAAGGACTAAACGCAAATAATAACCGAAAAGCAAAAAAGTGTAGATGCTGAAAATCTGAAACAAAGGCAGAAAATGCTGGAGAACCTTTGCAGGTCAATCAGCATCTGTTGAGCGAACAAATTAATTAATATTTCAGGTGGAGAGAACAGTTCTGACTAAATGCCTATAGCTGAAACCTTCTCTCATCTGTAAAAGTGTCTTCAGCATTTTCTGTTTCAGTTTCAAATAATAAGCAATTTGACTGGTAAACTATGGGAGGTAGCTGTCACATGAACGTGCAAACAAGTAATATGTGTTACACCAGTTACAACTGCTTCCCAGCAGCACTCTGGTTTTCTTTTGCCATATCTCATCACACCCATGTTGTCTATTGAATTTGTAACATAAGCTTTCCCGATGGCTTAGTGGACAAATGCACGGCCTGTTTTGGTTCCGAGAGCTGAGGTCACTGCTCATTTGTCTGATCTCCGCCACGGCGTCAGTTGGAGTGCTGTAGCTCAGCTCAGAAACTTTGCACAAGGCAAGGAGAAATCAACTATGGGCCCTGATGGAAATATGTATGTCAGGTGAAAACTGAATCAGTCTTGACTTTTATACCCTCTCAATCATTGGACGTGCCAACACTCTCAATCTGTCCTCCGATGTGACTAATAGCCACTTGGGTGAGATACTAGGGCCCGTGGAATCATACCCCAGCAATAGTCAGCTGCTTCAAACGTGAGGGGAGAAAATTAATGAAGGAAAAAATATTTACATACACCCGCTTGTGTGATACAGAGAAAATGCAACTTATAACTTTGCAGTGCTCATGCCATAATGCCATGTGATCTTTGGATTACTTCCGTGTTCAAAATAATCCATTCACTTTAATACTACATGCAGTGTAATGCAAAGTTTGTATATTGTGATTGATGTGCTGTTGATTAATGTTGTGTGCAAGTTTGTAATAACCTTTAGCTTGTTATGTGTCATAAAAGTCTCAGTCTTGGCAGTTCCATAATAGTGTGTGGTTACTCATGCTTTCAACAACATAAAATATGTTAATTGTATCCACTGGCAAATATAGGTTTAACCTTTAGAGAACCTTTTAAGTGTTTTGCAATATTGTCATGCTGTCTGTGTGTTTTCATTGAGAATTTTATCATCTGATTTGATAATTCCCAGAGAAAAGTTGTAAATGTGAGTTCCTAGAACTGTAGAAACAATACCTGCAGATTGCAATACTAATGTGTGCAGAAATCCTTGGTGATCAGCAGTACAAGTTCTTTGTTTTTTAACCTATTTCAAATATTGTTGAAAGAAGGACGTAATACAGCGTGCGTCTTTTGTGCTTGACAGGTTCCCCACCCGGAAGTCTGCCTGATTGACAGTCTTGGCTTCCAGTCGGGTGGGGAGGACGCCAGAGCAGACCGCAGGAGTGAGTAGGGCTGATCCACAGCCCTGGGGATCGTGGGGGGGGGGCGGGGGGTCGGAGCCCCGATCCCGGGAGCCTTTGTATGTGGGGGGAATCTGTTGGGGGTGGCGGTGGTGTGTGGGAGTTTGCAGGGGTGGGGGGTGGGGGTGTTTGTAGGGGCCGGGGAACACACTCCTGCTCCTCCTGGTCCCAAGCATTGCTGTGAAGGCACTTACCTTCTCCCCGAAGCTATCCTCACCTTCCTTCAGCTGCCAGGATTCCCGAAGCCTGGGAAACCCGGCCAGCCACTGTTAAACCTGCAAAACAGGTTAAATCAGAAGCTGGCCCGGGGGGGTGGTGTTGGGTTGTGGCTGTTTTTGACTGCAGGGCTCCTTTAAGTTATTTTTCGGTTGGGTTCCCACCCACAGAGAGCCTGATTGACGGGCTAGAGGCCTTTCGGGCGGGAAACTTGCTTGCTAAGGCCGAAGCCGAGGAGATCAGGTAGGTCTCGTGGTAGTTTCCCTATCGCCGGGGAGGTCCTGATTATGGGGTAGGGGAATCCAAAGATGGTCGAGGGGAGCGGATGGTGATTGGCTGGTGGGGGGTGAGAGGAGGGGTAGGCACCGATGGTGATCGGGAGTGGGGGAGCAGACAGATCGGGGTGGGGGGGTTTAATGAGTAGCTTGTTGGGCCTGGAGGAAGCACGCCTGCTCCTCCTGGTGTACAAGCAGTGCTGTAAAGGCACTTGCCTTATAGATTTAGCCCTTCTACCCTCCTTTCAGCTGTCTGGTTTCCCGAGGCATGGGAAATCCGGCCGACAGGCGTTAAAAATAGAATGTTTGTTAAAATTAAGGCAGGCAGCCTGATTATAATATTTAAATGACCAACCCGCTTCCCACGAGCAGATTGGTCACCCGCAATTCGTCCCACCTCCATTAAAACTGGAAGTGGATGGGTTCCAGGCGGGTTGGGTTCCTGTTTAAGATTTTTTGACCTCTGACCTGACGCCAACCCACCCGTTTGTGAGAGTTAAGGTTCAGCCCAGAGTATTTGCTCAAGTGTTGGTTGACCAATGAGAGTCAGCATGGATTTGTGAAAGGTAGGTCATGCCTGATTAATCTAGTTGAATTTTGTGAGGCAGTCACTAGCATATTTGCTTAGAGACTAGAAGCTGTGGAGGAGCAAAAGGATTTAGTGCACAGGTACAAATTGTAATCAAAAGAGCTAATTGAATGTTGGTTTTTATCTCTAAGGGGTTGGAATTCAACAGTGAGGAAGTGATGCTTCAGTTGATGCCTTGATCAGATAAACTTCACTTCTATTTCCTTTTAGTTTCGAAGGTTGAGGGGTGATCTCTGGGGTTGTTTGTTTTGGAATAGAGGAGGCTGAGGGGAGACTTGATTGAGGTGTATAAAATTATGTGGGGCCTAGATATAGTGGATAGGAAGGACCTCATTCCCTTAGTAGAGTGGTCAATAACCAGGGCGCATAGATTTAAAGTAATTGGTAGAAGGATTAGCGGGGAGTTGAGAAGAACTTTTTTTTTCACCCAGAGGGCAATGGGGGTCTGGAACTCACTGCCTGAAAGAATGGTAGAGGCAGAAACTCTCATCACATTTAATAAGTACTGGGATATGCACTTGAAGTGTCGCAACCTACAGGGCTACGGACTAAGAGCTGGAAAGTGGGATTAGGCTGGATAGCTCTCTTTTGGCCGGCACAGACACGCTGGGCTGAATGGTCTCCTTCAGTGCTGTAAGTTTTTATGATTCTATGATCTAATCAAGGTGTTTAAAATGATAGCGATTTGATAGGATAGATACGGAGAAACTATCCTCTGGTGGGAGAATCCATAATAAGAGGGTATAATCTTAAAATTAGAACTCGGCCATTTAGGAGTGAAATCATGGAGCACTTTTTCGCACAAAAGGTAGTTGGTAAAAAGTAATCGCTCCCCCAAAAGTCTGTGGATGCTGGGTCAATTGAAATTTTCAAGACAGGCTGATCGTTTTTTATTTGGTAAGGGTATCGAGATACATGGAACAAGATGAGTAAATGGAGTTGAGGTACAGATTAGCCATGATCAAATTGAAGACAGAACAGACTTGAGAGGCTGAATAGCCTGCTCCTGTTCCTATCTGAAATGTAATATTAATAGAGTAACTTCCATTTATATAGTATCTTTCATGTTGAAAAATGTCTCGTGGCACAGAGGTGCAAGGAAAACGGATGCTGAGCCAAAGACGTAAAGATTCTGACGCATGACCAAAGGCTTGGTCAAAAAGGTCGATTTTTTTTTTTAATATAAGGAGAGTCGTAAAGGAAGAGGGTGAGGTGGAGAGGCAGGGGGGTTTAGGATGGGAATTCCAGAGTGTGGGGTCTAGGCAGCTGTCAATGGTGGAGTGAAAGGAGGATTCGATGCACAAAATATTGGATTCAGAGAAACTGAGTGTTTGGCGTGGTAGAGGGTTGCACAATTGCAGGTGGCGATAGATGGGGAGGAGTGGGGCCATGGAGGGATTTAAACACAAGGATGAGAATTTGATGTGTTTGTGGACCAATGCAGGAGTGTGAGGACAGGTGGCAGGCAAATGGGACTTGATGCAGGATATAATATTGATAGCAGAGTTTTTCATGAGCTGAAGTTTACAGTGGGTGACGGATGGAAGGCTGACTTGGACAGCACCAGAGTAATTGAGTCTCAACGTATAAAAGGTTTGGATGAGGGCTTCAGAAGCAAATGAGCTGAAGTGGAGGCGGGTGATGTTACATAGGTAGTCTTTATGATGGAAATGTATCGGGTCGGAAACGCAGCTCAGGGTTGTTGAGGAAGTGGCCAGAAAGCGGGATGGAGTCAGTGACGAGTATGTGGTGGAGGCCACATACGATAGCCGACCCAGTGTTCAGCTGGAGGAAATTGCGGCTGATACAAGACTGGATGCCAGACAAGCGCACTAGCAACACAGAGGCAGTCAAGTGGCCGGGAGAGGTGATGAAGCGATGTAGCACCTTGTGGTAATAGATGTGTAATAGCTGTTGGCTGTTAGAAAATGAATGTGATTATCCGCCATGACAGTCGTGCTTCATTAATCTCTTGTACGTTGTTGTGATTTATCTCTTCCCCCTGGCAGTCCATGCCCTTTCTTACTCTTTCCAATGGTGTAGATTGCAGACAGAGCAAGTTGATTGCTTGTGCGATGATTGTGCTTTTGTTAGGCCATTCATGAATTAAGTAATGTTCACTTCTTGAGAGTGCAACTTTCTTACCTTCTGCAGTCGATTATGATTGTGGTTCAATGCAACTGAAATTTGAGAGGTTCTATACAAAGGGTAGAGCATCTTTAAAATCACATTAATATCTTCTTGAACAAGCACAATGTAACTGTAAATTCTACACATTAATGGGACTCGCTCTTTGTTGTAAATGCAAAGGTCGATTTTTTTTTATATAAGGAGAGTCGTAAAGGAAGAGGGTGAGGTGGAGAGGCAGGGGGGTTTAGGATGGGAATTCCAGAGTGTGGGGTCTAGGCAGCTGCCAATGGTGGAGTGAAAGGAGGATTCGATGCACAAAATATTGGATTCAGAGAAACTGAGTGTTTGGCGTGGTAGAGGGTTGCACAATTGCAGGTGGTGATAGATGGGGAGGAGTGGGGCCATGGAGGGATTTAAACACAAGGATGAGAATTTGATGTGTTTGTGGACCAATGCAGGAGTGTGAGGACATGTGAAGTTGCTTTGTACTCTATTCAGGCCATTTAAATATGAGCATTGAAGGCAGGGATTTATTAGGAATACGTGAAGGCAAGCAAGGTCAGTTGTATTTAAGAAAAGGAAGTATTTAACAAACTTTCAAGAATTTTAGAAAAACAGAGTGTAAAGTTCCCAGAATATTTGGTGTATTCAAAACAACCTCTACCCATAGTGCAGGTCTCTGTATAAGCTCTATTTCAAGGTCTTTGAAGTGTGCAAAGTGAGGAAGGTACAAGACTAATGAAGAAAAGCTGTGATGCATTATTTCCTTTCAACTGGGAGATGGGGTATTAATGCAGAAGTGCATTTTCATTCCCTTTGTGTACAGTTGCATTAAACCATAATTTCATCATGGATTTTATTATAAAATACATTTTTTAACATTTGTACATATACAAAATAAAAAAAGTCAAATTGCAACCTTGAACAGAAGATAATGAGAACTGTATGTCTGGCAATGTTGATAGTGGAATCATTAATACTGTGAATTTTACCACCAAGAATCTATCAGTTAAAATCCAAATATACATTAATACTCAATTCATATTTCATATTTCCCAGTGTCAGAAACAGTCTTATATAATACAAATAAAGTAGTCGACGTCCCTCCAAGAGGTAAGGAAGCCACCTCACCAGATTTAATTTCCCCCTTCTGAAGGTCAAGCGTTTCCAGAAAATCAAACTAGCTGCTGATGGCTGGACTTGCCATTGTGTCTGCAATTTCATTCTGGGTATTTTAATTTTGCTGGCCTGTAGGAGTTCAATCAATATTGGAGAAAGTCTATGTAGTGTATGTAACCGTTCTACCTTTAAGAGAACTATTGTATGTAACCGTCCACCTTTTAAGAGAACTATTTTAGGTGTTGCACTACTTTATCTTGGCTGCTGTATACTGTAATACCGGGAGTGACCACACCGGTATATAAGTGCTGTGTAAGGATTTATTGGGCAGATTCGCCCTGACCTTCGAATAGTAAAGTCCTGTTAAAGTTACTCTTGTAGTCTGTGTATTAATTCACCATATAACCCACAGACTTTACAGTCTACAACTAATATAATACAGTTGCAAACATGACTTCTGAGCAACTGTGTCTGCCCCAAATCTTCCACACCAGTGATGCCAGGTCCCCACCCTGTGTATAATCAGCCACACAATGGAGCTGGCTCATATTGCTTCAAAAGAAAGTCGTTCTGCAGTAAAAATAGAATATCTGAGTCCTGCTATCTTGCCAGGGCTGCATCTAGGTGCTCCGCAGACTGCAGCACCATATTTTCACCCACTTACAGCATGTAACACAGTGATGGATGGCTTGGTCTGCTATTGTTATCTCATCTGCTCAAGCTGACCTAGAGCAAGGCAGAACCAGCTGGATAAGAGTGCTCTGGACTAATTATTTAAACAAGAAGCACTCCAGAGCGATTAAGTACATCATACTCTTAATAAAATAGAATGTGACAAAAACTGCTGGTGGCTTACTGTACATGTAAAGAAATGTTTCCAGTTTACCCATTGTACTAAAGTACATGAGCATCCATTGGGCTGTTAAGTAGTATGGGTTTGATCTACACTCTGTGCGTCAGTACATGGGTTGCTACATTACATTGTGAGTTTATTTTTAAGATGGCCCAAAGCATGGTGCATTGGTTGTGCTATAAAGCAGTAAGATGATGTGTATCGTACTTAGCCAGGCCATTTGGGGCAGGTAGCAAGCAAGGGAAGGAAATTTGGGACTGCACTACAGGTAGTTCACAATCAACTCAAAGGTGTCATGAGTCAGCACGCTGAAATAATATTCTCACATACTGGATAGGTTTTCTTTTTTTTAAAATAAACTAGTAAATTGCCTGTGGCTTTGACCATGGTCAGTGTGTGTGTGTCTGAGAAACTTCAGAAACTCGCTTCACAGCCACCTAATGACAAGAACCTGCAACTATATCATTAATAGGAAAACTATGGAAAATGTCAGCAAGGCAATTTACAATGATAAATGTTGACAAGCACGATCAAAAAGTCATGACGATAGGAAGTAAAGTTTGTGGGAAGGAGGTGTGTGCACTACGCAAGATTTTTAAATAAAATGCATAACCTCTTTTCATTCGTATTTCCCATGTCTTTTTGCTTTGTGTTTTTCCTGTATCATCATGTGTACATATAAGTGCAGTGATGTCAAGAAAAGGATAAAGAAAGAGGGAAGCTTTTTGAGCAGGAAGACTTGGACGATCTATGCTGCAGAGTGCTGTTTACACCTCTGGCACAGGACACCGTTGCAGAATATCAAGCTGAGAATGGCACTTGTTTTTCTGCTCTCCCTGTTCACCCCAACTTCCTTGGGAAATCACTCCACTTGGTAGCCTAGTCAAAAACTGGTGGCACTTGTATTGCAAGAGTGCAAGACTAGCTTCAGTGATGGGCAGGCCTGACAGTTTGACTTGTGGACATGAGATGCTCTTGCAGTGATAGCATTATACCGGGGGTCACAATTTTGGTTCAGATCTACAAATAACTGGAAACAGATAATTTTCCCTCAAAACCCTTGAAGGAAAGGAAATGTCTAAGAAATTTAGTAAGTTGGTATGTGTTTGATTTATGGGACAGGATATGTATGTAATCAACTTTAAATGTATAGTCTACAGATTACTTGGCTGACTTTTTCTTTGCTAACTCCTGAGACAAGGCTGTGTCTAGAATTTTGTCCAGAGTTATTGGGCTATATTTTTTAACATTGGTCTTTTCAAAGATTAGCTTTCTCAGGGCTAATCAACTACAACTCACACACCAGTTACTGGATACTCAACATTCATGCTGACGACTGTAAATTGAACTCTATTTTTAGCAGTCTCAAACTGCTGGATGTCAAGTTATTTCCAACCCAGCCCATGCACTTAGTTATTAAATAAATGTGTAAATCTTCAGAGTGAGGTTTATATAAAAGTCGAAGGAGGGAGGGGAGAGAGATTACAATTAAATGAACAGCTTTCTGGATTGGCAAGTTGTAGAAGTGAATTAGTGTGATTTTCTTTTTTAAGCGATGTTGCACTAACCCTTCACATCCCAGTACTTCCACCTAATACATTTTTACTTATATTTAGGCTGCTGCAGAAATTCCTATTTACATGTTTTCTAAATGCTTTGATCAAAAAATCAACCTTTTCCTTTGTGGTGTTAACTGTAGACTGTACTCTTGATATAGCTTATAGCACAATAACGATGAATAATTTAGAAACTAAAAATCAAAATCTGATTTTGGACACTTTCGGCAAAGATTACAACAACAAGTCAAATATCAGTGAGACGAATCATATCTGTCTTTTATTTGTATATAAACGCAGTTTCCCCCATACATTCTTAACCCCAGTGAACAGTTTTGTGGTTTACGACTGTAAATGTAAAGTAATGATGCTGTGCTTCACCGACTGTAGTAGCATCTGTTTAATATTAGAACATGACTTTCAGCACGTGGTGCTTACGGAGCACTGAAAAGGTGACTTCAGCAAAATTCAGTTTGGAGATGTCAGTTAAAGTTTCATGCTTCCAGACACATCTACATAGAAACATAGAAGATAGGAGCAGGAGTAGGCCATTTGGCCCCTCGAGCCTGTTCTGCCATTTAATGAGATCATGGCTGATCATCCAAATTCAGTACCCTGTCCCTGGTTTCTCCCCATATCTCTTGACCCCTTTAGCCTTAAGACATATATCTAACTCCTTCTTGAATATATTTAATTTGATCTCAACTGCCTTCTGTGGTAGAGAATTCCACAGGTTCCCCACTCTCTGGGTGAAGAAATTCCTCCTCATCTCAGTCCTAAATGGCTTACCCCTTATCCTTAGACTGTGACCCCTGGTTCTGGACTCCCCCACCATCGGGAAGATCCTTCCTGCATCTAGTCTGTCTAGTCCTGTTAGAATTTTATAAGTTTCAATGAGATCCCCTCTCATTCTTCTAAATTACAGCGAATATAAGCCCTATCGACCCAATCTCTCCTCATGGGTCATTCCTGCCATCCCAGGTATCAATCTGGTGAACCTTCGCTGCACTCTCTCCATGGCAAGCACATCCTTCCTCCGATAAGGTGACCAAAACTGCACACAATACTCAAGGTGTGGTCTCACCAAGGCCCTGTACAACAGCAAGACACCTTGCTCCTGTACTCGAATCCTCTCGCTATGAAGGCCAACATACCATTTGCCTTCTTAACCACCTGCATGCTTACCTTCAGCGACTGGTGCACAAGGACACCCAGGTCTCGTTGCACTTCCCCTTCTCCCAATCTATTGCCGTTCAGATAATCTGCCTTCCTGTTTTTGCCACCAAAGTGGATAACCTCGCATTTATCCACATTGGGCAGATGCAGTATAATCACCCAACCTGTTCAAATCATACTGGAGTTTCTCGGCATCCTCCTCACAGCACACACGCCCACCCAGCTTTATGTCATCTGCATACTTGAAGATATTACATCTAGTTCCCTCGTCTAGATCATTAATATATATTGTGAATAGCTGGGGTCCAAGGACCGATCCCTGCGGTACCCCACTAGTCACTGCCTGCCACTCGGAGAAAGACCCATTTATTCCAACTCCTTGCTTCCTGTCTGCCAACCAGTTCTCTTATCTATGTCAGTACCTTACCCCCAATCCCATGTGCTTTAACTTTACATGCTAATCTCTTATACGGGACTTTATCGAAAGCCTTCTGAAAGTCCAAATACACTACATCCACTGGTTCTCCCTTATCTATTCTACCTGAAAAAATTCCAGTAGATTAGTCGAGCACGATTTACGTTTTTGTAAATCCATGTTGACTTTGTTCGATCCTGTCATTGTTTTCCAAGTGCTCTGCTATTACATCTTTTATAATGGACTCCAGCATTTTCCCCACTACCGATGTCAGACTTACCAGTCTATAATTCCCCGTTTTCTCTCTACCACCTTTTTGAAATAGTGAGGTTACATTAGCTATCCTCCAATCCATGGGAACTGTTCCAGAGTCTATAGAATTTTGGAAGATGATCAGCAATGCATTTACTATTTCTAGGGCTACTTCCTTAAGTACCCTAGGATGTAGATTATCAGGCCCTGGGGATTTATCGGGCTTCAATCCCATCCATTTCCCTACAAATACTGATTTCATTCATTCAGTTCCTCCCTCTCATTAGACCCTATGTTCCCCGACATCTCTGGGAGGTTATTTGTGTCCTGTGTGAAGACAGAGCCAAAGTATGTATTTAATTGGTCGTCTATTTCTTTGTTCCCCATGATAAATTCCCCTGCTTCTGACTGCAAGGGACCTACACTTGACTTCACCAATCTTTTTCTCTTCACATATCTATAGAAGCTTTTACAGTCAGTTTTTATTGATGTCACATGATGTGTGGTGGCCACCTTAAATTCAGTTCTTTTCCAGCTTTGGTTGGGACTGGATGTGGAAAGATGTGCTGCAGATTTTAAAGTTAATAAAGCCTAGCTTTGGAAGGCAAATCTATTCTTTATTTCACTACCCCACCTCCTTTTCATTTTTGCCTGTCTTTCCTGAATATTGAATACCCCTGGATGTTGAATTCCCAGCCTTGGTCACCCTGGGGCCATGTCTACGTTATCCAAATTATATCCTATCCATTTACATCTATTTGCGCAGCTAATTCATCCACCTTATTACGAATGCTCCTCGCATTAATACACAAAGCCTTTAGGTTTTTTTTTTAACACTCTTAGTCTTTTTAGAATTATTATTTTCTGTAGCCCTGTTTGATTTACACCCTTGATTTCTCTGACTGCCACTTTTGCTTTTCTCCTTCCTGTCTTTTGCTTCTATCCTTGCTGCCCTTTCCTCTGTCTCCCTGCACAGGTTCCCAACCCCTTGCCATTTTAGTTTAAACCCTTCCCAACAGCACTCCCCCTGGGACATCGGTCCCGGTCCTGCCCAGGTGCAAACCATCCAGTTTGTACTGGTGCCACCTCCCCCAGAACCGGTTCCAATGTCCCAGGAATTTGAATCCCTCCCCCTTGCACCATTCCTCTAGCCACGCATTCATCTGAAATATCCTTCTATTTCTACTCTGACTAGCATGTGGCACTGGTAGCAATTCTGAGATTACTACCTTTTTGAGGTCCTATTTTTTAATTTACCTCCTAACTCCTTATATTCAGCTTTTATGACTTCATCCTGGTTTTTACCTATATCATTGGTACCTATATGCACCATGACAACTGGCTGTTCACCCCCCCCCCCCCCCAGAATGCCCTGCAGCCGCTCCGAGACATCCTTGACCCTTGCACCAGGGAGGCAACATACCATCCTGGAGAAACGCCTATCTATTCCCCTTACAATAGAATCCCCTATCACTATAGCTCTCCTGTTCTTTTTCCTCCCGTCCTGTGCAGCAGAACCACCCACGGTGCCAGGAAGTTGGCTGCTGCTGCCTCCCCCAATAAGCCATCTCCCTCAACAATATCCAAATCGGTATATCTGTTTGAGAGGGGGATGGCCACAGGGGACGCCTGCACTACCTGCCTGCACCTACTACTCTGCCTGGCGGTCACCCATTCCCTTCCTGTCACCCATTCCCTTCCTGCCTGTGCAGCCTTTACCTGCGGTGTGACCAACTGATTAAACGTGATATCCACGACGTCCTCAGCATTGTGAATGCTCCAGTATGTATCCATTCGCAGCTCCAGTGCCACAATGCGGTCTGCCAGTAGCTGCAGCTGGATACACTTCCCGCACACATTGCCATCAGAGATATGGTGACTGTTCAGGTAACCATATTCCAATAATGCTACTCGATAGGAAAAACAACCCTTTAGGATGAGCAACCTGGCCACAGCACCATGGAACGAGGGGCCATTCAAGTGGGGGGAGTAAAAAGAAATGTTGTAGTGGTAGGGGATAGTATCATTAGGGGGATAGATAGGGTTCTTTGCAGCCGAGAGCGAGAGTCCCGAAGGTTGTGTTGCCTGCCCGGTCGGTGCCACGGTTAAGGACATCTCCTCTGGGCTGGAGAGAAACTTGGAGTGGGAGGGGGAGGATCCAGTTGTCGTGGTCCATGTTGGTACCAACGACATAGATCGGACAAGGAAAGAGGTTCTGCTGAGGGAGTATGAGCAGCTAGGGGCCAAATTAAAAAGCAGAACCACAAGGATAATAATCTCTGGATTACTACTTGAGCCACGAGCAAATTTGGCTAGGGTAAATAAAATCAGAGAGTTAAATGCGTGGCTCAAAGACTGGTGTGGGAGAAATGGGTTTTGCTTCTTTGGACACTGGCACCAGTACTGGGACAGGAGAGAGCTGTTCCGTTGGGACGGATTTCACTTGGCCAGTGCTGGGACTAGAATCCTGGTGAATCGAATAACTAGGGCTGTAGAGAGGGCTTTAAACTAATTAGTGGGGGGGAGGTTTCAAGAGAGCGAAAAATAAAAATGTCAGCGGAGAAGGCAATAGAGCAAGGTAGCAGTGGGGGAATTAAAAACCAGAGCGTGTCAGGAAGGGACAGAATATATAAAGATAAAGGTAAAGTAGTAAAGGGGGTAAAAACAGGAATAAATTGTCACAAAACATATTTAAAAGTTCTTTATCTGAATGCACGCAGCATTCGTAACAAAATAGACGAGTTGACGGTACAAATAACTACACATGGGTATGATCTGATGGCCATTACAGAAACAAGGCTGCAAGATGACCATGACTGGGAACTAAACATCCAGGGGTATTTGATGATTAGGAAGGACAGACAGGAAGGAAAGGGAGGTGGGGTGGCTATGTTAATAAAGGATGGAATCACTGCAATAGTGAGAAAGGGTCAAAGGATCAGGATAGTGAAACAGTTTGGGTGGAGATAAGGAATAATAAGGGGAAAAAGTCACTAGTGGGCGTCGTCTATAGGCCTTCTAACAGTTGCAACTCTATTGGTCGGAGTATAAATCAGGAAATAGTTGGGGCTTGTAATAAGGGAACAGCTATAATCATGGGAGATTTTAACTTTCATATTGACTGGACTAATCAAATTGGGCAGGGCAGCCTTGAGGAAGAGTTCATAGAGTGTATTAGGGACGGGTTCCTTGAGCAGTATGTTACTGAACCAACCAGGGGGCAGGCAATCTTAGATCTGGTCCTGTGTAATGAGACAGGATTAATAAAAAAATGTCCTAGTAAAGGATCCCCTTGGAATGAGTGACCATAACATGGTTGAATTCCAAAATCAGTTGGAGGGTGAGAGAGTTGGATCTCAAACCAGCGTACTAAGCTTAAATAAAGGAGACTATGAAGGTATGAGAGCAGAGTTGACTAAAGTGGACTGGGAAAATAGATTAAGGTGTAAGACGGTATAGGAGCAGTGGTGTACATTCAAGGAGATATTTCACAACTTTCAAGAAAAATATATTCCAGTGAGGAAAAAGGGGCGTAAAAGAAACGACAGCCATCCGTGGCTAAGTAAAGTAATAAAGGATAGTATCCGAATGAAAACAAGGGCATATAAAGTAGCCAAATCTAGTGGGAGGATAGAAGATTGGGAAGCATTTAAAAGCCAGCAAAGAATAACTAAAAAGATTAATTAAGAAAGGGAAGATAGATTATGAAAGTAAACTAGCAAAAAATATAAAAACAGATAGCAAGTGTTTCTACAGTTATATAAAAAGAAAAAGGGTGGCTAAAGTGAATGTTGGTCCCTTAGAGGACGAGACCGGGAAATTAGTAGTGGGGAACATGGAGATGGCAGAAACGCTGAACAAATATTTTGTATCAGTCTTTACAGTAGAGGACACTAAAAATATCCCAACACTGGACGCTATAGGGGGGGAGGAGCTAAACACGATTAAAATCACTAAGGAGATGGTACTCGGTAAGATAATGGGACTTAAGGCGGATAAATCCCCTGGACCTGATGGCTTACATCCTAGGGTCTTGAGAGAAGTAGCGGTAGGGATTGCGGATGCATTGGTGGTAATTTTCCAAAACTCCCTGGATTTAGGAAAGGTCCCAGCAGATTGGAAAACTGCTAATGTAACGCCCTTATTTAAAAAGGGAGGTAGACAAAAGGCTGGAAACTATAGACCAGTTAGCCTAACATCTGTGGTTGGTAAAATGTTGGAGTCCATTATTAAGGAAGCAGTAACAGGACATTTGGATAAGCATAATTTAATCGGACAGAGTCAGCATGGTTTTATGAAGGGGAAGTCATGTTTGACAAATTTGCTTGAATTCTTTGAGGATGTAACAAACAGGGTGGATAAAGGGGAACCAGTGGATGTGGTGTATTTAGACTTCCAAAAGGCATTTGACAAGGTGCCACACAAGATTACTGCACAAGGTAAAAAATCACAGGATTGGGGGTAATATACTGGCATGGGTGGAAGATTGGCTATCTAACAGAAAACAGAGTTGGGATAAATGGTTCATTCTCGGGTTGGCAATCAGTAACTAGTGCTGTTCCGCAGGGGTCAGTGCTGGGACCCCAACTCTCTACAATCTATATTAACGATTTGGAGGGAGGAGGGGACCAAGTGCAACATATCCAAGTTTGCCGATGATACAAAGATGGGAGGGAAAGCAGTGAGTGAGGAGGACATAACCTGCAAAAGGACATAGACAGGCTAAGTGAGTGGGCAGAAATTTGGCAGATGGAATATAATGTTGGAAAGTGTGAGGTTATGCACTTTGGCAGAAAAAAATCAAAGAGCAAGTTATTATCTAAATGGAGAGAAACTGCAAAGTGCTGCAGTACAAAGGGATCTGGGGGTCCTGGTGCATGAAACACAGAAGGTTAGTATGCAGGTACAACAGGTGATCAGGAAGGTCAATGGAATCTTGGCTTTTATTGCAAGTGGGATGGAGTATAAAAGCAGGGAAGTCTTGCTTCAGTTATACAGGGTACTGGTGAGGCTACACCTGGAATATTGTGTACAGTTTTGGTTTCCATATTTAAGAAAAGATATACTTGCTCTCGAGGCAGTTCAGAGAAGGTTCACTCGGTTGATTCCGGAGATGAGGGTGTTGACTTATGAGGAAAGGTTGAGTAGGTTGGGCCTCTACTCATTGGAATTCAGAAGAATGAGAGGCGATCTTATCGAAACATATAAGATTGTGAGGGGGGCTTGATCGGGTGGCTGCGGGGAGGATGTTTCCACTGATGGGCGAGACTAGAACTAGGGGGCATAATCTTAGAATAAGGGGCTGCCTTTTCAAAACTGAGATGAGGAGAAACTTCTTCACTCAGAGGGTAGTAAATCTATGGAATTTGCTACCCCAGAGAGCTGCGGAAGCTGCAACATTAAATAAATTTAAAATGGAGATAGACAGTTTCCTAGCTGATAAGGGAATTAGGGGTTACGGGGAGAGGGCAGGGAAGTGGACGTGAGTCTAGGTTCGGATCAGCCATGATCCTATTGAATGGCGGAGCAGGCCCGAGGGGCCGTATGGCCTACTCCTGCTGCTACTTATGTTATGTTCTTATGTTCACAGTTAAGGCCTGAAAGATTAGTGTTGCTGGAATTGCAGTTGGTCTATGCAAAACCCTAACCCCTCACAAATGATCCATGCAGCACTTGTGTGACGTAGCTGATTCGCAGGTCAGCAGTTTTTACAAGTAGTTTAAGCTGCAAGGCAGCAAATCACCTTTGTTGCTAATGTTTATCTATATCTATAATGGTACTAAAGACACATATGTGGATGAGCTGGGTGAGACCAGAATCGCCATCATTTATGGCAAGGTATGGGGCTTAATTCAAGATATTGTGCACCGTTGAACTTGCCCAATGGAGGTAAAATCCCATTGTAACACTGCCTTTTTCATTACTTGTGCTACATTTAGAACCATTTTAGTCAAATAAAATTTGCCAATCTGTTGGTGTATATTTTTCAATTGATTTCACTAAAGTATACGTGTTTATTTCATGAAAGTGCATGTTGATGCATACGTTTTGTTAAGTGTCCGTTCACGTGTCTATTTTAAGAAGCTCTTGTACATTGTGATTACATAGTGCTTGTGGAGGAGTGCATTGATGCATCCAGGGTTTTTTATAGCATTACTGTGGTTTTGCTGGGAATAATACCGGTCGAGGGATTGAGGCAGCTCATTTATTTCGGTGCCTGGGGACGGGGAAGGCCCTGCATACATACCAGTGATCATATTGATTAGGGTCATCATTATCCTTAATGGTCAGTGGGTGGATTGCTGTGCTGGGGAGTGCAGTTTGTGTTGGGTGACCCTGTAAGAATGGACCTCGGACTGCTTAGCCTTTCCATCGTTCCAGGCAAAGGCCAAACATTGCTTGTTTATATATATATGTATATATATATACTAGCTGGGGGAGCCCGGCTTTGCCAGGGCTGTTTTGGGCTGGGGGAGCCCGGCTTTGCCAGGGCTGTTTTGGGCCTGGCGGTTTAAATCAAGTGCCAGGCTTTGGGGCCTCTGTGTCCCTTTGTGAATTTGCTGCCGGGCAACATTTCTACCTTTTTTAATACCATGAAAGATGAAAGTGAAAGTACTTATAAAACGTTTTTGGTAAATCTTATGTTATTTTTAAAAGAGATACTAACTTTCAAAGTAGTTTGAGCTGGAAGCTGAAGTCATGGCAGTGAAACAATGGCTGCAAGATCCCCGAGATGAAAACGATTAGTCCCGCCCACACACACACACACACCGATTGGCCAACCATCAGGGGACCGTACTGTAGGATTGGTCAATCGTGAAGGCACAGGATTGGTTGAACCTTGACGTCAGTCAATCAATGCTAGCAGATAATGAGTTTAATTTTGAAGGTTTTTTGCATAAGGCGCGAACAATTTTCGTCCGACCGAAAAGTAAATATGCTTACGAGCGTCCCGGAAGCGTAAGCTTTCTTCGGAGGTAACGCGCGCGTAGGTATGCCGTATAACTTTCGAGCGCATAGCCGGACAGACGCACACCCGAGGACAGATAGACAGACAGACAGATCGATTCCTTTTTTATATATATATATATATATTATAATATATATAAATATAGATATATATAGATATGTATATATAATAAGGACTCTGGGTGTAATTTGAACCTAACTCACTGAGCGGGAAGCTAGTAGGTTCGGTTGTCTGCTCGTTTCACACCCTGCCCCATTTTACTCTTCTTTGACTTCACTGTCAATTTACTCATTGACGAGTTAGGTTAAAATTACTTGTTAAATGAGGCAAACCAGAAAAGCATCTCGTAGCAACAGTTCAGTATAGGCAGCCTCAAGAGCTCAGACATTAAGAACACTCTTGGTGGATGTGTGTGCAACTCATGTTCATATAGTTTGAGGAAAGCGATGCATGTATTTACTAGTGATATACTGTGTTTACAGTCATACTCCAAGAAATCTAGTGGGAATATTGCCTCTGTTCTCATGAATTGTGAAAACCTCCATTTTAGGCTTCCAGAGGACTTAACTCCAAAATAATCCTGAACATTCATCCTTACTTGGTCTCAAGGTATGGAAGACCCAATAAAAAGTCTTATGGAATAGGAATCGAGCTTCTTGTCCAGTCTGAAATAAGACAGTCCTTCGGATGTTTTCCTTCTGACGTGTTTCTCATTATACATTCCAAACTATTGTACACTGGACAAGTTTATGAAGATTAATGGCAAGTACAATGTATTTTTAAAAGACTGAAACAGGATATTACATACATTGGAAAAGAATGTTGTGTGGTTTATTTTTTTTTTATCATGGTTTACTGTTTGGGAGCTACATCAGTGTTTGCAAAGTTGTAAGAAGCATAAACTGATTTTAAGGGTGGCATACCAACAAGAATAATGACGCAAGTTACAGAGAATGCATGGAAAGTGGGGGGAAGTTATTCTTTGCGAGCTGTACTTTGCCTCTGCTACAGGTAGATTGTTAAAATCATTTGTGCTTCAGTACAGTTTCTCATAGTTTTAACACATGTTGGACTGAATCACGGTGTAATACGTATTGAGGATAAAATAGTTTAATATGGTTTTTGTACTTTTGCAGTGAATTTTCTAGAGTAACAAAGATGATGGATTTGGGAATTCAAGCTAGGAAGCAGACCACTTGTCACTGTCAGCAAGGAGTGTCCTAATTGTACACTTAAAAATATGCCAAGCCAAATGAATAAAAAAACCTTTTATTAGTTATACCTTGTCGAGTGGCTCCATCTCATGGGTCAGGACAGTTAAACGGTGATCAGCTCAAAATGAAATGCATGCCACGGTGATCTATACCCTTAAATGGCAACACTTAATAAACTTGGACAGTGATGCCTATGCACTGTACGATTAAATAAACTATATTTCAAAAATGTATGGTTTGTGAAATAGTCAAAGTCTGATTGCACATTGAAGCGTATCCTAGCTGAGTGTGTTTTGCTACAAATCTATTTATTTTTGTAGAAATTATCTTTCCAATCAATTTTCTCCCTTGCCTTGGGAAGATGCTCAGCCATCGGAAAACAACACAGCTTGCATTTATATACTGCCTTTATTGTACCAAAATGCCCCAAAGTGCTTCACAGCTGCGTTCTCAAACAGAATTTGATACCGAACCACAAAAGGAGATATTAGGACAGATGACCAAAAGCTTCGTCAGAGGTAGGTTCTTATGCATGTCTTAAAAAAGGAGAGAGAGGCAGAGAGATATAGCAAGGGAATTCCAGAGCTTGGGGCCCAGGCAGCTAAACGCATGGCCACCAATGGTGGAGTAATAAAAATCGGGGATGCGTAAGAGGCCAGAATTGGAGGAGCGCAGATATCTCAGAGGGTTGTAGGACTGGAGGAGGTTACAGATATAGGGAGAGGCGAGGTCATGGAGGGATTTGAAAAGAAGGATGAGAATTTTAAAATGGGACATAATTCTACGGCACTAGTTGCCCCCGGTACTTCACCCAAGCAAATATTCGTGTGCGAGTTTATAAAAAAAAAAAAGAATTTCAGCAGGCCACCCCAACCGACTGTAGACATATCCCAGCCAAGTCAGATCCCATCCTCGCCTCATGTGCACACACGCATACAGTCCCAGCATGGTCACTGGATAGGGAGCCAGCCTTTTATTTTCTTTTTCACTCACCTTCCTTTCTTGGGACTACTGAGGTCTCTAATAACCTCACAATCCCAGTTACTCACTGAGCCAGTAGAAAAGCCCCAGAAAATTCAAGTGAAGCCTTAAAGTCAATGTTAGTGAATTATTAGTTCCAGGTTTTATTTTGTATTTATGCTCAATTGGCTATGCGGTGATTAAAAGTTCCTGTCCATCCATCAGTATCTGATATAAATTTCTGTGCCGTTCTTGGGTTGAGTGAGGATAAATAAACCAAGGCAACATTTGGAATATACAGAGAAATGCACAGCAATTCAAAATAAAGGAGTTATTGATGTCTGCAGCCTCTTAACTGACTTGTATATGAACTCACCCTGCATTTACTCAATGTCAGTTAGACTTTGTAGCATTAATAGAATGCACACCTACATTTTAGCATCAGAATAATACAATGCGTTTTACATGGTGCAATGTTGATTTTTTTTTTGAAGAAGCATGCCTAATGTGTACCACTCTAATACTTGTCAAATTTCTGAGTCACGCTTCAGAAAGAGCATGAAAATAACACAGGAGCCACAATAGCCTAACGTCTCAGTGGACTTACCAATTCATATTTAGAGAAAGAAAGCCAGTGTTGTGACCTTAAGGCTGATGAGCAATTGAACTCACCCAATGTTTAATTAACAGCAGTTAGACTTTGTGGCTTTACAGGGAAACAGCTTCACTTTAGCAGTGGAATCCTAGTGTGGATCAGTGCAAGTGGAAATTTGGCAATCTGTTTGAATTGTTTGAAGATGTAACTAGTAGGATGGATATGGGGGAACCAGTGGATGTAGTGTATTTGGATTTTCAAAAAGTATTCGATAAGGTGCCACATGAGGTTATTACACAAAATTAGGATTCATGTAATTGGGGGTAATATATTAGCATGGATTAAGGATTGGTTAATGGACAGAAAACAGAGTAGGAATAAACAGGACTTCTTCGGCTTGGCAGGCTGTAACTAGCTGGGTACCGCAAGGATCAGTGCTTGGGCCTCAGCTATTTACAATCTATATTAATGACTTGGATACGTTACACTCAGTTCCTTCATCTAAGTTTGCTGCTGATACAAAGTTAGGTAAGAAAGTAAGCTGTGAGGAGGATGCAAAGAGGCTGCACAGAGATATAGACAGGTTGACTGAGTTGGCAAGGACATGGCAAATGGAATACAATGTGGGGAAGTGTGAAGTTATCCACTTTGGTAGGAAAAACAAAAAAGCAGAATATTTTTTGAATGGTGAGAGACTGGGAAATGTTTGCATTCAGAGGGACCTGGGTGTCCTTGTACATGAATCACAGGAAGTTAACATGCAGGTACAACAAGCAATTAGGAAAGCAAATACTATGTTAGTTTTTGTTACAAAGGGATTGGAGTATAAGAGTAAAGAAGTCGTAGTACAATTATACAGGGAACTGGTGAGGCCACACCTGGAGTACTGTGTACAGTTCTGGTCTCCATACTGAAGGAAAGACATACTTGCCTTAGAGGGAGTGCAACAAAGGCTCACTAGACTGGTTCCTAGGATAAGAGGATTGCCCTATGCGGCGAGATTGAGTAGACTAGGCCTATATTCCCTAGAGTTTAGAAGAATGAAAGGTGATTTAATTGAAACACAAAATTCTTACAGGGCTTGACCGGGTAGGTGCAGGGAGGATGTTTCCCCTGGCTGGGGAATCTAGAACCAGGGGTCACAGTCTCGGAATAAGGGGTAGGCCATTTAGGACTGAGATGAGAAATTTCTTCATTCAGAGGGTGATGAATCTTTAGAATTCTCTACCCCAAAGAGCTGTGGAGGCTCAGTCAAGGCAGAGATCGATACATTTTTGGGAATCAAGGGATATGGGGATAGTGTGGGAAGGTGGAGTTGAGGTCGAAGATCAGCCTTGATCTTATTGAATGGTGGAGCAGGGTCGAAGGGCCGAATGACCTACTCCTCCTATTTCTTATGTTCTTCATGTACTGTTCTTAATTTTGTAACAGGATTTAATGAGTGTTTTTTCCCAAATTATTTGAAAACAAAAATGAAGGTTGAAAACTTTTATCGGATAAAGGTTCAGGTTTTAAAATATTCTGAGAGAAAACCTTGCCTCGCACTCTGCTTTCTTTTGTTTATACTGAGAAATTGTGAACCGTTATTGTGTGTAAAATGTATTTATTCTCCCCAAAACAAAAGTAGAACGATCTCTTTGTTGTGGGTATAACAGTATCAGTTTGTTTTTCCAAATGATGTGAAAACATGCTGGAAGATGAATTTAAGCTTATTTAGTAAAAGATTTTTGTCAACACAGTTTAAATCTTACTGTATCAGAGCATCCAGATCAGAGAGACAAGGACAGATAGTTTACAACATCTGTGCTTTATTTTGTTTATACTCTATTCAAAGCCAATCATTGTTTACTTAACGCTTCTGCTGAGATGTAATTATGTTAGCTATTTCACAATACTAAAGCTCTTTATCTTGTCCCTTTTCTTCCTCACCACTGCCCAAACCCCATAACATCCCCCATTTCTGTCAGACATATCTAGTAGTAGGTGAGTGAGGAAAGGAAGGTAGTACCAATCTTCAACTAGCCCAATATAAACTGGAAATGCCGGAGTGGAGGGAAAACTTGAGTTTTTCAGAGTACTGCAGGACTGCTTCCCGACTTTGCATGCCAGGGAGCCCACAAGGGGTGGCTCTTTCTAGACTTATTTTGAGTGACTCAGACATTATTTGAGCTAATTCTACTCCTCAATCACTCTGCCATAGCCCAATACACAATATGACTTGGAAAATCACACAAATATATAACCAAACCCTAGTACTGAACTTAAGGCAGGCAAACTAAAGAGATATGAGGGCTGAGCTTAGTAACACAGACTAGGCATGGCAAACACAACGTAAGAATAAATATATTGAGGATATGTAAACATTATGTGGGGCATGCAGGGCAAGTACATACCTAAGTGCAGCAAAGGCAAAGTTTAAAAATACTCCAATGGATCAACAGCCAATAACGTTTTCCTACGTTAAAGGCACTATATAAATGCAAGTTGTTATTGTAAAGTGGAAAGACAACGTTCCTGACACCCACGACGATAGCAAAATACTGCAGATGCTGGAAATCCGAAATAACAACAGAAAATGCTGGAAAAACTCAGCAGGCCAGGCAACATCCGTGGAGAGAAATTAGAGTTGACGTTTCGGGTCGAAACCCTTTTTCAAAACTGGAAAGGAAATAAAATAGATCGAAGGCAGGGCTGCAATAGAACAAAAGAAGTAAAAGAGACATTAAGAGGTATTCAAAACCAGACGAGATGGTAATAGGACAGTGGAGACAAAAGACGGCTGAGATTAGGTGTGAAGTGTATTGGCAGGATGAGACGGAGCTGCCATGTGGGAGAGAGAAAAAAAAAAGGAAAGGGGGGGTGGGGGGGAAGGGAAGACCCAAAACAAAGGGGTGGAAAAAAATATAAGTAAAAATGTAATAGGGGCCGAGGTTATGATCTGAAATTGTTGAACTCGATATCGAGTCCGGAAGGCTGCAAAGTGCCTAATCGGAAGGTGAGGTACTGTGGAACAATACAAGAGGCCAAGGACGGTGAGGTCCTGATGCCCAAGTACTTGAGGAACCTAAATTACCGGGTCTAATAACTTTTCCAGAACAGAAGATTCTCTGGTGGCTTGGTCACCTGTATCAGAAGGAAGATAGGCATATTCCAAAGGATCTCTTGCATGGAGAACTTGCAGATGGTTAAAGGCTGCTGGGCCGACCTAGGCTCGGGTTCAAAGACGTTTGCAAGAGGAACTTGAACATTTTCAATATTGATACCGCAACTGGGAAGATGTAGTTAACAGGCCACACTGGAGGTCTGTGCTGCATCAGGATGCCAAAGAGGCTGAGACCAGAGGAACGTGTGTCAGGTCTTGAGAGTTAATACTGTGTGGGCTTTGACGTAAGAAAACTACTAGGCACTTGGTCTAAGTGTTCAACAAAGCTTTAATCAACTGTTTTACAACATGGAGGTCTAGTTGTGTCCTTCACTAGTTCCTGTTAAGAATGTCCTGTGCAAGCTGGGCCCGTGCCTGAGTATTTATACTCTCCCTGGACAATGCCACCCATAGGCTGCTCAGTATTATTTCATAAGTCTTTCTTTCATGAATGACTGACTGATTCATGTCAGGCTTCATCATCTGATCCTGTGACTTACGTCTGCACCACCTGTGGCAAGGACTGTCGCTCGAGCATGGAACTCTTCAGCCAATCTCGATGTTGCAGCATGACAAAGTAACTGAACTACTTTGACGCTTACACCACCTTATTTTGAGAAGGATGGCTTCATCAGTAAGAGTTGTTTTAAATCTTTGAGGAAAAAAAAGGAGACAAAAGCAAATGGTAAATAAACAAATGGAAAAATAAATCTAGTTTTCAGAGCTGGTTGATTGACTTTTAGCTCTGCTTTTTGTTGTTTTTTCCACTGATGTGCCTCAATTATTCCGAGACTCGAAGTTAGCAGAACAAAAGTAAGGCTTTTATTAACTTAGAACATAACACACGTAAACTAGAGAGATGCCTTCCTTCAGGAGGCTGATGCCCGACTGACTTAGATTACAAAGGAGCCAGGTATGGGCGGAGCCCTGCACACAACCAATTCCAGCACATTCCAATACATAATACATGAGGACTGGGGGAAGGGAAAAGACACAGAAAGCAGGCAGTTACAAGACACAGAAAACAGGCAGTGATGAATGGAATATATTTCATCACATCCACTAAATAAAGATACAACATTAAGATTTTTAAAATCAGATCGTCATAAACATGAAGATGGGCAAAGAAGCTGCATGTCAAGGGACACAGTATTGCTTACCACCAACCTATCTGATATGTTTACATGAAAAATACTTGCATGAACACCAAACAAGGAACAAAACTCTGCAAACTGAGCACAATCTGGGGGCCATAATGTCCTTAGTTTTAATTTCCAAGTTGTTGATGATACCTTTTTGGAATTGCACTGACTTTAGGGTCCTTGAATAGTCAAGTGGCCAGTTTTAAAAGAAAGAAAGACTTTGATTTCCATAGCTCCTTTCAAGACCCCTGGATGTCCCAAAGCGCTTTACAGCCAACACAGTACTTTGATGTGTAGTCACTGTTGTAATGTAGGAAACGCAGAAGCCAATTTGCGCACAGCAAGCTCCCACAAACGACAATGTGGTAATGACCAGATAATCTGTTTATAATGATGTTGATTGAGGGATAAATATTGGCCAGGACACTGGGGATAACTCCCCTACCCTTCGTCGAAATAGTGCCATAGGATCTTTACGTTCACCTGAGAGAGCAGACGGGGCCTCGGTTTAATGTCTTATCTGAAAGACACCACATCCGACCGTGCTGCACTCCCTCAGTACTGCACTGGAGTGTCAGCCTAGATTTTTGTGCTCAAGTCTCTGGAGTGGGACTATGAACCCACAACCTTCTGACTCAGCAGGCGAGAGTGCTACCCACTGAGCCACAGCTGACTAGGAGAAAGTAGCATTTGATTGTTGCCTTTATTATAAAAAAATGCAAATTTGTCTTGGGCAGTAGGTTCATTGTACAGACTAACTTGTGCAATAACAGTCAAATAAACCATTATAGATAACCAGACATAGTGCAGACATGAACAAGACAATAGACTGAAGAAACATAAAGCTCTTATTTAAATAATAATCTCCTCTCTTGTATTAATGTTAGGATTTAGTCACATCATCTTGGCGATACAGATGAAGCTGTGTACTTAGCCTGTGCTAAATCTGACCAACAGATGCTTCATACAAAGCTGCCAAATTTAAGAATTTATTTCTGAAGTTTTGCATATAGTGAATTATATTTGATCTCTATAATTGTACCTTCTCTGGAAATTTCAGCATGTCAAAATCGTGTGAAAGGAGTGATTCTGTCACATCTTTAATTTATGTGTACTTGAAGCTTCAGTATATTGCTATAATAACACTGACTTTAATTGGTCTCTTTTGTTATTAACTAACCTTATTTCAATTGGCAAATCTATCCAGTGATGTAAATGATCAAATGGAAAGGCAGATTTTAGACATTTCTGATTTAAAGGTATTTTAATTGGCAGCAGAATATTTAAATTTCAGAACGATGCAAAAAAACTTGAGGTTCCCACAAATCGTTGGTTCACAATCTTTCCAGATAACTTAATGCCCAAATGTTGCTCAGACCTTTTGAAACTTAGACATGAACTCTCACCTATGTGCAGGTATTATATATAAATGTTGCTCAAGCAGCACCACTTCACACAAAGGGTAGTAGAAATCTGGAACCCTCTTCCCTGAAAGGCTGTGGATGATGGGGCGATTGGAGCTTTCAAGACTGAGATCGATAGATTTTTGTTGGATACGGGTATCGAGGGATATGGAGCACAGGGTCATAAATGGAGTTGGGGTGCAGATCAGTCATGATCTAATTGAGCAGGTTTGAAGGGCTGGATGGCCTACTCCTGTTCCTATGTAGTGCAATTTGCACCTGAATTTCATGGGTCATTACAGTTGAATTGCTATCGGAAGAAAATTATGTAAAATGGGAGTTATGTGCCGGGGTGCTTGGAAATTAGAGTGTAGCCTTTAAAAAGACAATTCTTCCTGAAGATTGCAGCAGCTGACTGGAGAAGCATCAGTTAAGTACCGAAGTTCTTGGTTCAAGGAGTTGACTGTCAGCTAACTTAACTGGATGTCCCATGACTGTTTCTGGGCCACTTTTCAAGAATCTGCAGGAGCACCTGGCAAAGACCGCAAAAGAAGGAACAAGAGGCATAGAAGATGCCACAATTTCACACGGTCAGACCTGTAAACCACAGTGTCAGCTGTAGCTCAGTAGGTAGCACACAATCCTCCGAGTCAGAAGGTTGTGGGTTCAAGTCCCACTCCAGGGACTTGAGCACATAAACCTAGGCTGACACTCCAAAGCCGTGCTGAGGGAGCGCTGCACTGTCGGAGGTGCCGTCTTTTGGATGAGACGTTAAATTGAGGCCCCGTCTGCTCTCTCAGGTGGACGTAAAAGATCCCATGGCACTATTTCGAAGAAGAGCAGGGGAGTTATCCCCAGTGTCCTGGCCAATATTTCTCCCTCAACCAACATAACAAAAACAGATTATCTGGTCATTATCACATTGCTGTTTGTGGGAGCTTGTTGTGCGCAAATTGGCTGCCGCGTTTCCCACATTACAACAGTGACTACACTCCAAAAGTACTTCATTGGCTGTAAAGTACTTTGAGACGTCCAGTGCTGTAAAGTGCTTTGGAATGCGCTATATAAATGCAAGTCTTTCTTTCTCTCTTTCTTTAATGAAATTGAGCGCTGGTTGTCCATGACAGGAAACCGGCCCTGAAAAGTCACTTCTGCCATGTAGACGGAGGTGGCACTGGCACCTCGCTCCGCCACAGGACTGCAAACCAGTGCTGCAAAGATTTCAATGACCTGACCAGGGAAGGCAAGGTAATACCCTGGCTGCTCTCCCTTTGCTTCCTTGGGTTCCGTGGGCACTAGCATACTGTTTACGCTTGAAAAGTAGCCAATGCATTTAGCTTAAGGGGAGCACAAACTCAGGAGCTGACAGATTGGCTACCCAACTCCCTAACAGTAATTTTCATCGCCTCAGACAGAGCAGTGCAGGCGGATGACCGTGGCTGCAGATCCTCATGCACTCGGGGGCAGAGATCCCTATTGCCTCTTTGGTGCAGCACAATATTCTAATGCACATCTCCTCACTAAGATCCACGTAGGACCTCTGTTCCCTGTATATTCTTTGGGAGGGGTGGGGTGCATTCTCGAGTGCTGCCTCATTCTCCTCCATCCTCTGCTGCTCGACCTCCTCCACCATGCTAGCATATAAGGGAATAGCTCATAGGGAATGCCAAAACTGCTCCTGAGAAGCTCTCACTGTCAGTGGAAGTGCGGTTTAAAAAAATAAAAAAAATACCAGTGGTCTCAAACTCTCAGAAGCATTGAGAAGCAAGTCCAAGGGTGTATAGGCAGAATGCCTTAAAATCGCTCCAAAAAGTAAGTCCCTGTGACAAAAATCAATGGTTAAACTCTTCACGCTTGTTGGGCTCAAAAACTCCTCGCTTGCGCCTATGACAGCTGGCCCTGGCAACAGCCGTGCCATATAATTTTCATTCCACGGCACTCGGGATAAGTTAGAAATTCACGGCTGTTGTGCCACTGGTCCTCATTTCCATATATTCTATTTTTTCTTAATTTGTTTATGGGATCTGGGCGTCGCTGGCAAGGCCAGCATTTATTGCCCATCCCCAGTTGCCCTTGAGAAGGTGGTGGTGGTGAGCAGCTTTCTTGAACCGCTGCAGTCTGTGTGGTGAAGGTACTCCCATAGCGCTGTTCGGGAGGGAGTTCCAGGATTTTGATCCAGTGACGATGAAGGATCGGCGATATACTTCTAAGTCAGGATGGTGTGTGCTTGGAGGGGAACTTGGAAGTGGTGGTGTTCCCATGCATCTGCTCCCTTGCCCTTCAAGGTGGAAGAGGCCGCGGGTTTGGGAGGTGATGCCGAAGAAGCCGTGGCAAGTTGCTGCAGTGCATCTTGTAGATGGTACACACTGCAGCTACGGTACACCGGTGGTGGAGGGAGTAAATGTTTAAGGTGGTGGATGGGGTGCCAATAAAGTATGCTGCTTTCTCCTGGATGGTGTCGAGCTTCGAGTGTTGTTGGAGCTGCAGTCATCCAGGCAAGTGGAGTGTAATCCATCACACTCCTTACTTGTGCCTTTATAGATGGTGGAAAGGCTTTGGGGAGTCAGGAGGTGAGACACTCGCCGCAGAATACCTAGCCTCGGACCTGCTCTTGTTGCCACAGTATTTATGTGGCTGGTCCAGTTAAGTTTCTGGTCAATGGTGACCCCCCCAGGATGTTGATGGTGGGGGATTTGGCGATGGTAATGCCGTTGAATGTCAAGGGGAGGTGGTTAGACTCTCGCTTATTGGAGATAGTCATTGCCTGGCACTTCTGTGGCGCAAATGTTACCTGCCACTTAGCCCAAGCCTGAATGTCATCCAGGTCTTGTTGCACGCGGGCATGGGCTGCTTCATTATCTGTGGAGTTGTGAATGGCGCTGAACACTGTGCGGTCATCAACGAACATCCCCATTTCTGACCACCTGTTGGAGGGAAGGTCATTGATGAAGCAGCTGAAGATGGTTGGGCTGAGGACACTGCCCTGAGGAACTCCTGCAGTGATGTCCTGGGGCTGTGATGATTGACAGTCAACCACCACAACCATCTTCCTTTGTGCTCGGTATGACTCCAGCCAGTGGAGTGTTTTTCCCCTGATTCCCATTGACTTCAGTTTTACTAGGGCTCCTTGATGCCACACTCGGTCAAATGCTGCCTTGATGTCAAGGGCAGTCACTCTCACCTCACCTCTGGAATTCAGCTCCTTTTGTCCATGTTCGGACCAAGGCTGTAATGAGGTCGGGAGCCGAGTGGTCTTGGCGGAACCCAAACTGGGCATCAGTGAGCAGGTTATTGGTGAGTAAGTGCCGCTTGATAGCACTGTCGATGACACCTTCCAGCACTTTGCTGATGATTGAGTGTAGACTAATGGGGCGGTAATTGGCCGGGTTGGATTTGTCCTGCTTTTTGTGGACAGGACATACCTGGGCAACTTTCCATTGTCTGATAGATGCCAGTGTTGTAGCTGTACTGGAACAGCTTGGCTAGAGGCGCGGCTAGTTCTGGAGCACAAGTCTTCAGCATGATAGCCGGGATGTTGTCGGGGCCCATAGCCTTTGCTGTATCCAGTGCGCTCAGCCGTTTCTTGATATCACGTGGAGTGAATCGAATTGGCTGAAAACTGGCTTCTGTGATGGTGGGGACCTCGGGAGTAGGCCGATCTGGATCATGCACTCGGCACTCCTGGCTGAAGTTGGTTGCAAACGCTTCAGCCTTGTCTTTTGCACTCACGTGCTGGGCTCCACCATCATTGAGGATGGGGATATTCTTGGAGTCTCCTCCTCCCGTTAGTTGTTTAATATTCCACCACCATTCCTGACTGGATGTGGCAGGACTGCAGAGCTTTGATCTGATCCGTTGATTGTGGGATCGCTTAGCCCTGTCTATAGCATGCTGCTTCCACTTGTTAGCATGTTTGTCGACCTGTGTTTCAGCTTCCCCAGGTTGGCACCTCATTTTTAACTGAGCCTTATGCTGCCCCTGGCATGGTCTTCTACACTCGTTGAACCAGGGTTGGTCCCCTGGCTTGGTGGTAATAGCAGAGTGAGGGATATACCTGGCCATGAGGTTACAGATTGCGGTGGAATACAATTCTGCTGCTGCTGCTGATGACCCACAGCGCCTCATGGTTGCCCAGTTTTGAGCTGCTAGATCTGTTCTGAATCTATCCCATTTAACACAGTGGTAGTACCACACAACACAATGGAGGGTGTTCTCAGTGTGAAGGTGGTCACTGCTGCCAATGCTGTCATGGACAGATGCATCTGCGTCCGGTAGATTGGTGAGGACGAGGTCAAGTAGGTTTTTCCCTCGTGTTGGTTCTCTCACCACCTGTCGCAGGCCCAGACTGACAGTTAGGTCCTTCAGGGCTCGGTCAGTAATGGTACTACCGAGCCACTCTTGGTGATGGACATTGAAGTCCGCCACCCAGAGTACATTCTGTGCCCTTGCTACTCTCAGTGCTCCTTGCAAGTGGTGTTCAACATGGAGGAGTACTGATGACTTCATTTGGGACTCGCAAACTAATTACGGAAACAGCAAAACGTATGAGGGAATTCAATAGGACCGAATTTTGGGGTATCCCATTTTGGTGGCAAAAAAAAGGTAAAATCCCAATTCTAAGCTAAGTTGACATTCCGGGCCATTGTCTATACTTTCTTTCTAATCTTAGCAACTATTATAAGTTTGTGAACGGTTTAAAATGAAGGTATTGGTACATAGCATTAGGTAATAATAGGTAGGCACAATAGGCTATGTGTGACAGCTTCAAGATAGACTGCTATTGGGAACTTCCTGACCTGTGGTAGCTTGAAGTTAAGCCTAAAGATAAATTAACATTATAGACACCCTTAAAAAAGAAACTGTAGCTTTGCCACTTCTTTCTGTTTTTCGCAAAATAAAAAGTATAAACATTGCAAAACCAGGTAATGTACTGAGGGATGATATTAGCTCATACGAGCCTCTTTCAGTATTTACGTTACAAAGCAGAATGTGAAAAACTAATTCCTGAATTATTTTTGTCCATGTTGTCAATCAAACAACAACAACAACAACTTGCATTTATATACAGGAATCTTTGGTTTATCCAGAGGTTAACTGTCCGGAATGCTTGAGCCACTGCCAAAAATCAGGAGCCATTTCGTTAGTTTTTTTTTCACCAGTCAGGCTCTGCAAGGTCTCACTGAAGCTGTTGCTAAGCTACAGAGACGCTTGCAAGGTACGGCCGACTGTTTAGAAGCTGTCAGGGTTTGTTGCCAGAGACGGAGCTCAAAATATCCGTATGTTTCAACATTAGCGCTGGTTTGTCCGGCAGTTTTGATGGGACGGCAACAGCTCGGTCCCGTCGGTGCCGGATAGCACACAGTTTCCTGTAGCGTCTTTAACGTAATAAAACGTCCCAAGGCACGTCACAAGAGTGTTATCGAACAAAATTTGACACCGAGCCACATGAGATATAAAGGCAGATGACCAAAAGCAGCATCTTGAAGGAGGGAAGGGTAGTAGCGAGGCGGAGAGATTTAGCGAGGAAATTCCAGAGCTTAGGGCCGTGGCAGTTGAAGGCATGGCCGCCAATGGTGGAGCCATTAAAATCAGGGATGCGCAAGAGGCCCGAATTGGAGGAGCGCAGAGATCTCGGAAAGTTGTAGGGCTGGAGGGGGTTAGAGATGGGGAGGGGTGAGACCATGGAGGGATTTGAAAACAAGGATGAAAATTTTTAAATCGAGGTGTTGCTTAACCGGGAGCCAATGCAGGTCGGCGAGCACAGGGCTGATGGGTGAACGGGACTTGGTGCGAGCTAGGACACGGGCAGCCGAGTTTTGGATGAGCTTAAGTTTTATGGGGGGTGGAAGATGGGAGGCCGGCCAGAAGTGCGTTGGAATAGTCAAGTCTTGAGGTAACAAAGGCATGGATGAGGGTTTCAGCAGCAGATGAGCTGAGGCAATGGCGGAGTCGGGCAATGTTAGAGGTGAAAATAGGTGATCTTGGTGATGGTGCGGATATGTGGTCGGAAGCTCATCTCGAGATCAGATATGACTCCAAGGTTGCGAACAGTCTGGTTCAGCCTCAGACAGATGCCAGGGAGAGGGATGGATAACATAATAAATGTTACCCATGACAAAGACTATCCCAAGGCTGGTGGTGTAATGCAGTTTGAAGTGCACTCAAATGCAGCAAGACTGCTGGGTTACACCAGAATCTGCAGCACTGGCACTGCTTCCTTGATCAGGACCTCGAGCCGACCTAACATCACTGCATCATTCTGTTACTTGATGCCAGGAAATGTAATTTGGTGAGTAATTACGGCATTGAAATTTCCTCGATGAAATGCTTAGTTGGTTTTTGCTTTCCAAGGCTAATACAAGGCCAGTTTCATTGAAAGCAAGTGAAATATGTGCTAAACGCAGTAATTTAGTGAGTAACATGGCTTCTTTAATGTTGCATGTGCCAAGGCTTTTTTACGATAATGTAATTAATTTGATAAAATGAAAAAAAAATCAAGTACTGTGTTTCTAACACTGAAAATCTAAATCAATGTATTGTTTAAGGGCAGTTGTCAAACTAGTCGCAATACAATGACAGTATTGGTGGAAAATAATGTTAACTTTCAAAGCACATGAATATACTTTATATAATTTGTTATCTTCATGATACAATTTGTAGTTTTTGTGACCATTCATCTGCTGCAAAAGTTTATGGTTTAACCATCCTTTGTGTGCTCTGGTGAAATTCACCGAAAATGCACATTGTGGTGCAAGTTTTTTCTCATGTAATAGATCATCTGCAAATATGTATTTGCAGCTATTTTATAGTCTGTCAAATTTCAGGATTCTTTGGCCATTTCTTTCATGGAAAGGAGCTAGATATGACTTATTTTAAAAGGTGCTTTGACTTCAAGCTGGCTTTAAAGCTGTTAGTTTCTAAGGATAGCCCCATATTGGATTGTGAATCCAAAATCAAATGTAAGGTTAATTGGAAGCTTCCCCCATCACGCCGCCCCTCCTCCTCGGAGAGCAAGCCATGAGCAATTTGATGATCTGCCTATGTAAGAAATAAGCACCCATTGAATGAACAGTCAGGAATAAAGCTGAACACAGACCCCCAAAGAAAAACCTGCTTTCCATGTAGTGGGGCTGCACAAGCTGTCAGGCTGCAAAAGGCTGTGTTGGGAGAATAGTTTTGCCCCAGGACTGTAGGACAGAATACAGAGAGGTTTTTCTGTTTAAATTAAGTAAGACAACCCACTGAAGTGGGATAGTGTTGCATGACCTTTATTTTGTGTTATGCAAACATAAGTTGTACTGATTTGAACTCCGACTCTGATCATACTGTGTATGTTTCACATTATTGTGGAATAAAGCAGTTTGCAATCTGAACTCAACTTTGCCTCATCTAATGTTAATTCGGTCAACCTTCAGAATCATTGAAAAAATACACATACATAAGAGATCCAGTCTAGATCGCAAGGGTGGTTTATTATTGCATTCCCGGATCCCAGTACCATAAAAATACAGAAAGGGCAGAGTGAGTCAACTCCCTTTAAAAATAAGGCCCTCAGACACTTAGAGGAGCGACGAGGGGACATGAACCTAAGGAGGTAACTACGACAGACCCAAATTCATAAGAATAGTCTTCAAGTCAGTAAGCGCTGAACGTCGTCTAGGTCTTGTTGCATGCGGGCATGGACTGCTTCATTATCTGAGGAGTTGTGAATGGTGCTGAACACTGTGCAGTTAGCAGCGAACGTCCCCATTTCTGACCTTATGTTTGAGGGAAGGTCATTGATGAAGCAGCTGAAGATGGTTGGGCCTAGGACACTGCCCTGAGGAACTCCTGCAGCAATGTCCTGGGGCTGTAATGATTGACCACCAAACCACCACAACCATCTTCCTTTGTGCTAGGTATGACTCCAGCCATTGGAGAGTTTTTCCCCCGGTTCACATTGACTTCACTTTTACTAGGGCTCCTTGATGCCACACTCGGTCAAATGCTGCCTTGATGTCAAGGGCAGTCACTCTCACCTCACCTCTGGAATTCAGCTCCTTTGTCCATGTTTGGACCAAAGCTGTAATGAGGTCGGAGGCGAGTGGCCTTGGCGGAACCCAAGCTGGGCATCAGTGAGCAGGTTATTGGTGAATAAGTGCCGCTTGATAGCACTGTTGATGACACCTTCCATCACTTGCTGATGATTGAGAGTAGACTGATGGGGCGGTAATTGGCCAGATTGGATTTGTCCTGCTTTTTGTGGACAGGACATACCTGGGCAGTTTTCCACATTGTCGGATAGATGCCGGTGTTGTAGCTGTACTAGAACAGCTTGGCTAGAGGCGCGTCTAGTTCTGGAGCACAAGTCTTCAGCACGATAGCCGGGATGTTGTCGGGGCCCATAACCTTTGTTGTATCCAGTGCGCTCAGCCGTTTCTTGATATCACGTGGAGTGAATTGAATTGGCTGAAGACTGGCTTCTGTGATGGTGGGGACCTCAAAAGTAGGCCAATATGCATGATCCACTCGGCACTTCTGGCTGAAGATGGTTGCAAACGCTTCAGCCTTATCTTTTCCCTCGCGTGCTGGGCTCCACCATCATTGAGGATGGGGATATTCATGGAGTTTCCTCCTCCCGTTAGTTGTTTAATGGTCCACCACCATTCGCGACTGGACGTGGCAGGACTACAGAGCTTTGATCTGATCCATTGATTGTGGGATCGCTTAGCCCTGTCTATAGCCTGCTGCTTCTGCTTTTTAGCATGCATGTAGTCCTGTGTTGCATCTTCCCAGATTGGCACCTCTTTTTTTTAGGTACACCTGGTGCTGCTCCTGGCATGCTCTTCTACACTCCTTATTGAACCAGGGTTGATCCCCTGGCTTGATGGTAATGGTAGAGTGAGGGATATGCCGGGCCATGAGGTTACAGATTGTGGTGGGATACAATTCTGCTGCTGTTGATGGCCGACAGCGCCTCATGGATGCCCAGTTTTGAGCTGCTAGATCTGTTCTGAATCTATCCCACTGAGCACGGTGGTAGTGCCACAGAACACGATGGAGGGTGTCCTCAGTGTGAAGACGGGACTTCGTCTCCACAATGACTGTGCAGGATCACTGCTACCAATACTGTCATGGACAGATGCATCTGCGACAGGTAGATTGGTGAGGACGAGGTCAAGTAGGTTTTTCCTTACTGTTGGTTCTCTCACCACCTGTCGCAAGCCTTGACTGGCAGCTATTCCTTCAGGACTCAGCCAGCTCGGTCAATAATGGTGCTACCGAGCCACTCTTGGTGATGGACATTGAAGTCCACCACCCAGAGTACATTCTGTGCCCTTGCTACTCTCCGTGCTTCTTCCCAGTGGTGTTCAACATGGAGGAGTACTGATTCATCAGCTGAGGGAGGGCGGTAGGTGGTAATCCAATATATAATTTATTCCACATGCATGAAATAATATGGTGGACATTGTTTATCCCAAATTTGACACCAGAGATAAGTACATTCTCGTACCATCCATCTTTGAATTCCCTTAGTGTTGAAGGGTAGAATTTGTGGAGATCCTTGAATGCATTCCATTACTGAATTGAGGGGTTGGCATGAAGTTCTAACTGTAATTTGATATCAAGGTGGATAATGTTTCTCTTCCATCTCCCCCTAACCATGCACCATGAGAAACCAGGTCACTGTCATGAAATAGGGAAAATTCTGCATTTTATCCTACAGTTCTGAAATCATTGATGTTAAAATGGAAGCATTCTTGCCGTAACAATTTCAAAGTGGAGTCCTGACGATGAATTGTTTACCTGACTTGGCCACGTTGGTTGATATTGAAGCTAATGAGGATACAGGAGATTTATTCTATGTGCTAATTAAATTGCACTTTCTCAAAAGCTAAACATGTGAGCTCATGAGCATTCTATGCAATAGATCACGCAGTTGTGCCTTTAGTCATACGTGATTGACAGATTTGACTTCAGAGGCTTCTGGACTGATTCACCAATGGGAATTGCTCCATTAGGTTTGGTTCTGACGGGAAATCTGGACTCCATTGACCTGAAATTTGTATTGTCCATGTACCATTTAGTGTCTGTAAGGTCTACCAAGAAAGAAGCCTGTTTCATCCAAAAGTCTTGTGGCTTTTCAAATTCTTAGCTGCATTCTAAAAAGGGTACCTTGCCGCCGCCCCCCCCCCCCCCCCCCCTATAGATTGCTTCCAATTTTATTTAGCTATTAGATATTACATTGGCTGATTCAGTAGCTAGCCTATCATTTGGCTCAATTATTTAATCTTTAAATAAATCTGACCTTTAGTTTTGTGCAGCCCAAGGCTGTCGGCACTTTCAGGCAAAATTAATTTTGCAGGGACACATTTGTAATAAATTTTAAATACACAAATATAACATTTTATTTGACCGCAATCGTTTCATAGTTTACCATCAAATTTATATTTAGCTTTTACCCATTACGGAAAGGAATGTCAGTTCTGGGTAATAAAAAATTTTTGGACTTTCCTTTTTCTGTGCAGTGTTACCATTCAGTCCTAGCCTAGGTACAACAGACAGATAGGTCATTTTACTCCAACAGTGTGTCATACCTTCAGAAAACCACCCTATACTGCACCTGTTGCAGTTTCCATTTCCCACTCCACCCAGCTGCTGGCCTCTTTGAAAGTGCCAAATTTGTTTTGGTCTGTGGCCCACCCTAAGTCAAAACTAGGTTGAGACTGTCCGACCTCACTTTATGGAGGAAGGACCTTTCCATCCAATGGAAGAAACGAAGACCATCATTCCATCAGTGTGGGCTTGATTCCAGAGGGTGAAGAGAATGTGTGAGTGCCCACATGACTGATTGTAGAATACAGTACTCCAGTATTGTCACCAGGCATTTGAAGCATGTTGGGTCTGATAGGCCACAGTAAAAGCAGCAAGTGGCTTGATCACATGCAACGTATTTCTGGCTTTACTGGAGCACTATATAAATGCAAGTTCTTTCTTCTTTCACTTGTGGCAGAACCTGCAGTCTTTCATGGGAGATAAGTGTTAGGGGGATTAAATACGTGGGGTTATGGGGATAGGGTGGGATATGTGTTGGTGTAGGGGTTACGGGGATCGGGTGGGATATGTGTCGGTGCAGGCTCGATGGGCCGAAATGGCCTCTATCTGCACTGTGGGGATTCTGTGATTAGAGCTATACACGCATGTTGTAAATCATCCAAGAAACCAATAGAAATAATATGGTGCAGTGCAACAACACAGCAATGACTCAAATCGTCAGAGACAAATATAGTTACACTGTTACTGGGCATAGTCCAGTGTGGAGTAGTTGTCAGTAAAACCAGATGGGACGTTTAAGTATCTTATTTCATCAAATATTACCATGATTAATTTTGATAGATCAGCCTATCTGGAAATAATTTGATCAGGTGTTAAATTTCTAGATTTTAAAAAATGGTGATTATATTTGCAGAGCCATAGTTATCACAGTAATTGTAAATAGTTTGCATTTGTCACAGGAATTAAAAAATATCAGCAATAAATTCATGTGTATTCTCTTGAATAACTTTGGGAAGGTTTTGTAGGATGGAAATTGGGAACAGAATGCAGCAAAATAAAATGTCCCCACTTTTATGAACATTCAAAAATGACGGGCAGGCGAAGACCAGCTGGTCCATCAAGCTTGCCTCACATTCATGATGCCTGGAGTATGGTGACTAGACACTTCCTGCCCCCCCAGCAACCATGCCGTCGCCTGAGAGAGGCTAAAAACCAGAGGGCAAAAACAAGGGCCTAAAATGGCAAACAAATGAGAATTCCTCTCCAATCCCCTCAGGCAATCAAAACCAGTCCAGGAAATCACATTGACTGTGTGTGTGGGTGTGTGCTGTTAAACCACTTACATTTTATATGATGTGATTCTGCTCCAGCCAAGAACCGGTCCAGCTCCTATTTGAAGGCGTGCAGAAAGTCAGCACCCACCACACAAGCCGGCAACACATTCCAGAGGCTCACTAGTCTATGGGAAAATAAGAACTGCCTAACATCTAGCCTATTCCTACACTTGTGCAATTTACATGCATGGCCCCTGGTCCTCTCCAATCTGTCAATCCTTTTTTTTTGTGAAAAGGACTTGTACAAAGCAGTCAGTGAAGCACGACCCTGGCAACAACCACCATTACTGAAAGCTTCGTGGCAACCCTGCGCTTCCTAAAATCTGAGTTCTATTATGGCACAGAATCTCTCAGTTCACTCATCAGTGATGTACCGTGCCTTAAGTAATTTGTTAAATTATGCATTTTTGTTATCTTCAAATCAATTGAAGTTCACCCTATCTCTCTGGCTGAGTGCTGCAGTACATGCTACCCTGGACAGATATGATGTGATTTAAAACATTTTCTCCAAATGTAAGGGGATTTTTCAAGATTGTAGTTACTCCCTTCTGGAGCACTAGTTATTCAAGTGCCCTCCGTGCTTTTACTGGTTATACCTAGCTAGAAAATGCTACCTTTCAAACAAAGTTTTTATGAAAGAAAGAAAGACTTGCATTTATATGAAATAACTACGAACAAGAGATTAGATGAGAAATTGTGAACTATAATACTTTTTCCAGATGTGAGAAAAATATTGCAGACTTAAAGGCAACATCAATTCATAGGTCTTCATTCATTCATGGGATAAATTTTGAATTCAGCACGAGTTCACTGTCCTGTATGTTGGCTCATTTATTATAGTAACAGGAGTAGGCCATTGAGCCCCTCATGCCTGTTCTGCCATTCAATGCGATCACGGCTGATCTGTATTTCAATTTCATTTATCCACCTTTGTTCCACATTTCCTCTGTCGATCTCGGTCTTCAATTACATTTAACCCAGTATCCACAGGCTTTCAGGGGAGTCGTTCCAGGCTTCCGCTACCTTTTGTGTGAAAAAGTGCTTCCTGATTTCAGTCCTAGCTCGAATTTTAAGGTTGTGCCCCTTTGTTCTGGATTCCCACACCAGACGAAACAACTTCGCTGTATCTACTCTATCAAATCCCTTAATCATTTTAAATACCTCCAATGAGATCAGCCCTCAACCATCTAAACTCTCAGGAATACAAGCCATGTTTATGCAATCTGTCCTCATAATTTAACCCTTTAAGCCCTGGTATAATTCTAGTAAATCTGTGCTGTACCCCTTCCAAGGCCAATACATCTTTCCTGAGGTTCGGTGCCCAAACTGAATGCAGAACTCCAGATGGGGTCTGACCAAGACTCTGTACAACTGAAGCATAACTTCCTAACTTTTGAATTCCAACCACCTTGAAATAAACGACAACATTCCATTAGCTTTGATTACTCTTTGTACCGAGGGAGGGAGAGAGAAAACCGAGAACTACAGGCCAGTTAGCCTGACCTCAGTCATCGGGAAAATGCTGGAATCCATTATCAAGGAAATGGTAACCTGGTACTTAGAAAATCATAACCTGATTAGGCAGAGTCAACATGGTTTTATGAAAGGGAAATCGTGTTTGACAAATTTATTAGACTTTTTTGAGGATGTAACTAGCAGTGTAGATAAAGGGGAACCAGTGGATGTAGTATATTTGGATTTCCAAAAGGCATTCGATAAGGTGCCACATAAAAGATTGTTAAGCAAGATAAGGGCACATGGGGTTGGGGGCAAGGTATTAGCATGGATAAAGGATTGGTTAACAGATGAAAACAGAGAGTAGGGAAAACTGGTTATTTTCAGATTGGCAGGCTCTTAACTAGTCGGATGCCGCAAGGATCAGTGCTTGGGCCTCAGCTACTTATAATCTATATTAATGACTTGGATGAAGGGACCGAGTGCAATGTATCCAAGTTTGCTGACAATACAAAGCTAGGTGGAAAAGTAAGCTGTGAGGAGGACACAAAGAGCCTGCAAAGGGATATAGACAGGTTACGTGAGTGGGCAATAAAGAAAGAAAAAGAAAGACTTATGTTTATATAGCGCCTTCCATGACCACCGGACGTCCCAAAGCGCTTTACAGCCAATGAAGTAATATTTTGAAGTGTAGTCACTGTGGTGATGTAGGAAACGCGGCAGCCAAAACTGCATACAGCAAGCTCCCACAAACAGCAATGTGATAATGACCAGATAATTTGTTTTTATGTTGATTGAGGGATAAATATTGGCCAGGACACCGGGGATAACTCCCCTGCTCTTCTTCGAAATAGTGCCATGGGATCTTTTACATCCACCTGAGAGTGTGGACGGGGCCTTGGTTTAATGTCTCGTGAAAGACGGCACCTCCAACAGTGCAGCATTCCCTCAGCACTGCACTGGAGTGTCGGCTCAGATTTTTGTGCTCGGGTCTCTGGAGTGGGGACTTGAACCCACAACCTTCTGACTCGGAGGTGAGTGTGCTACCAACTGAACCACTGGCTGACAAGATGGCAGATGGAGTATAATGTGGGGAAATGTGAGGTTATTCACTTTGGTAGGAAGAATAGAGAAACAGAATATTTTTAAATGGTGAAAAACTATTAAATGGTGTTCAGAGGGATTTGGGTGTCCTAATACAAGAAACCGAGTTAGCATGCAGGTACAGCAAGCAATTAGGAAGGCAAATGGCATGTTGGCCTTTATTGCTAGAGTGTTGAAGTACAACAGTATGGAAGTCTTGTGACAATTGTACAGGGCTCTGGTGAGACCACACCTGCAGTACTGTGCAGAGATTTGGTCTCCTTATTTAAGGAAGGATATACTTACGGTGCAATGAAGGTTCACTAGATTGATCCCTGGGATCAAGGTGATGTCCTATGAGGAGAGATTGAGTAGATTCGGCCTATACTCTCTAGAGTTTAGAAGAATGAGAGGTGATCTCATTGAACCATTCAAGATTCTGAGGGGGATTGACAGGGTAGACGCTGAGAGATTGTTTCCCTTGGCTGGAGTGTCTAGAACTGGGAGGCATAGTCTCAGGATATGGGGCCGGACTTTTAAGAATGAGATGAGGAAGTTTTTCTTCACTGAGCGTTGTGAATCTTTGGAATTCTCTGCCCCAAAGTGCTGTGGATGCTCAGTCGTTGAGTATATTCAAGGCCGAGATCGATAGATTTTTGGACTCCAGAAAAATCAAGGGATATGGGGATAGGGCGGGAAAGTGGAGTTGAGGCCGAAGATCAGCCATGATCTTATTGAATGGCGGAGCAGGTTCGAGGGGCCGAATGGCCTACTCCTGCTCCTATTTCTTATGTTCTTATCCACTAGCTTTTAGTGATTTCTGTACTTGAACCCCTAAATCTCTCTCTACTCATCCAAAATTCCAAGCTTCCTGCCATTTAAAAAATACTCTAATCTTTAGATCCACAGTGGATAACCTCACACTTTCCCACATTCAAATCCATCTGCCACAGTTTTGCCCAATCACTTAGTCTGTCTGTTGCTTTGTAACTTCCTGCCCCCATCCACACAATCTACTATGCCTCCTAATTTATTGTAATCTGTAAACTTGGATATATAACTCCCTATTCCTCATCCAAGTTATTAATATATATGGTGAAAAGTCCCAGTACAATCCCTTGGGAACACTATCACAAATTAAACCGATTCAAAGTACTCACTTAACAAGTCTGCCATTTTCTTCTTATTCATTATGAACTCGCCTGCATCAGTCTTTAATAGGCCCACATTCACAATTGCAACTCTCTCTCTTTCTCAATATATTTGTAAAAACTTTTGCTCTTCATTTTATAATTTTTTAATTTTATGTCCCTTGCAATATTTTTTTCATATTCCATTTTTGCACCTCTTTACTTTCTTTGTATCCCTTTCTTGCTTTTGATAGCTCTCTCTGTCTCTTAGCTCATTTGTTGACCACAGTTGCTTAACTATACAAGTGGATCCGTTGCCTTTTAGGGGTATGTACTGTTTTTTTGTACCAAATACGTCTTTGAATACATCCCATTGTCTAGGTTTACCATCAACAGTTCAGCCCATTTTACTATGGCCAATTTATTTTCATCCCTTTAAACTTTGCCTTATTTAAATTTAATAATTTGATTTGTAACCCTCCCTTCTCCCTCTCAAACCTAATATAAAATGCAATCATATTATGGTCATTATTTGCAAGGTACTCTTACCATCAGATTGTTAACTAATTCTAGTTTGTTGCTCATTAAATTCACTGACCTGTTCCCTCGTTGGTTCTTAAACATATTGTTCTAGAAAACTGTCCAGAATACATTCTAAAATTCATTGTCTTTACTACTTAAGCTGCTCTACTTCTCTTAGTCTATGAAAATTAAAAGCTCCCATGATAACCACTTTGCTTTTGCTACAAGCTTCCACTGCCTGAGCACCTTTACTGAAATCCCTTCTTTCTACTGCAGTAATTGCCTCTGTAATGGCTACTACATCATATCCTTATATGCTAAATTTGTGCTTCTAACTCTTATCTGGGTAACTGTCACCACCCTGCTCATATGTCCTGCTGGTCTTTTTCTCACACTTCTGACTTAGGCTGTGGATTTTCCCCTCCCAACTTCCTAATCAGTCTAAATCTTTTCCCACTGCCCTATTTACCCTTTCCGCAAGGACATGTAGACCAATTTACATAGTTTTCAATGGATCTACCATCACATAAGATCGACAGAGAAGTGTGTTTGAACATTAATACCCTCTGGAGATTTTTTCTGCTATTAAGGGTTCCAGAACCAGAAAAAACTGCTGTTTAGTGTTTGTTTACTTCAGTTACTTTCCAATATTTCAACCGCACAGAGTACCTTTGAGGCCAGTGGCACTAAGCGTGCAATAGTCATCTGTGCTAATGTCGTCTTGTATTACTTTCTGAAAGCTAAAATCCTCTCCAGTTAGTCAGCAGGGAATTAGGAAAACTAGTTCATTCTATATGGCTGCATGCTAACCTGCATGCTAACCAATCAGATGCTTGAGATTCTAGTCCAAGGATAGAATAAAATAAATTTATAATGAGTTGCCTAATGTACGTGAAAAGTTGGGCTTAGAAAGTCATGTCAGAAAACGTAATTTTCATTTAACAATAAAGATCAGTGCGCAAGTTTTTTGTGGCTAGGCATAAGCTTTGTTTTATTTTTGTGCAGATTGTTCTTTTAAAATATTTGTTCCAGTTCACTTATGATTTATTTAACCTATGTACCGTGTAGTTAGATACAGACATCTGTGTGTATGCTGAAGGATGTGGTAAAATGCACTTTGGAAGATTGCTATTAATCACGCTGATATCTTGGATGATGTGACATGATGAAGACCATCGAAACCTCAGCAGAATGAAGGGTCGTGTAATAAATCTATATAAAACAGTCCTAAACTATTTGATTTCTTTTAAATGCATTTCATGAACACAGTATGTAATACAGGTTAGTGAGTTACTCAACAGTATTAAAGTGTACTGTAACATCTTCTAGAATAGGTAATTCCTACTGAATTCCATAGAGGCATAGGGTCCTATATTTGTTCATAGAGGCTTTCTATTAACTGTTAATTTTACGAGAACCTAACTGTTCCTCATTTATTTAGCCTTCATATTAAGTAGGATGTAAACAACAACTTTTATTTATATAGCACCTTTAATGTAATTAAATGTCCCAAGGCACTTCATAGCAGCGTTATCTAACAAAATGTGACGCTGAGCCACATAAGGAGATATTAGGGCAGGTGACCAAAAGCTTGGTCAAAGAGGTAAGTTTTAAGGAGCGACTTAAAGGAGGCGAGAGGTGTTTATGGAGGGAATTCCAGGCAGCTGAAGGCACGGCAGTCAATGGTGGAGTAATGAAAATTGGGGATGTGCAAGAGACTGAAATTGGAGGAATGCAGAGATCTGAGGGTTGTCGGGCTGAAGGAGGTTACAGAGATGGGGAGGTGAGGCTGTGGAGGGATTTGAAAACAAGGATGGAAATGTTTAAATCGAGGTGTTGCCGGACTTCCAAGAGGGAAATTGCCTAGGTAATTGCACCTTTAAGAAAATCACAGCAGAGGGGACGGGGTTGGTAAATCATATGATCCTCCCCTGCTTCTCTGTATAATAGGCCAGCTCAACCTGCATGCGCTATTTTCCTTGCTTCCTCAGCAGTAGCTCACTCTTGTCCTCGCCCACGGCCAGGCCAGAAAAAGTTCAGATTACAGTTGTAATTTTCTGCTGATTTATAAACCATTTTAGGTTCTATGCCACAGCCCTTCGACATGTAGAAAGGAAATGTTGTTGAAATTTGGTGAGCTGCCCAGGTTTAATTTGTAGTGTTCATTTACAAGTTGTTACTTTTTTTTTAAATTCCCTGATGCTTTGTTGAGTTTATGCCTATATTGATTGGACTTGGCTATGTTAGCCACAGCTGGACTCTGGCTTCAAAGCTGAATTTGAATTCCACCGATCAGCAACCAATTTTCCACCCACACCCCCTGACCCCATGACACCATTTACTGTTTTCCATTGTTGCAATGCTTCTCTTCAGTGTGAAACCTGATCGCGACTCAGCACAAAAGCTCAGCATGAAAGATTCATATGTTTGGAAATTCACCCTGGCCACAAAATTCACCAGGTTTCTCCGCATAAAGACACTTGTCAACCCACAGGTTTGTTAAGAAATTCAGTGTGATCATGGAAACTTACAAGCCATTTCCATTAAAACTGAAACAATTGCGCTACACACCACATTGGTTTATATGGGCAGAGAGAAGGCATCCTGTATAACCTCTCTTTAAGCATCAGTTGCAAACCAACCGTGTCTTTGCATGCAGTCACTGGTCTTATGTGAGCCAGCAGCAGCCGTTGGGTGACTAGAACATCTCCGTCGGCAACCAGTGACTCTGGTCATTTTCAGAAGTACATTTTCAGCAAAGACAGATGCAGTCATCTTGGTTCAGGTGTTGTTCCACGTTAACTTTGATACCGAGTCCCAAAACGAGATGGCCTTATCCACTGTGCTAGTCCACTGACTCCAGCACTGTTCTTGGAAGAGCAAGGCAAGATACAGGAACAACTATTGTATTCTATGTTTATGTTCATCCTGATTGCACATACTGATTAACACAGCCACAACCAAGAAAGCCTATCTTTTGATTTTGTTAGTCTTGCTCATGTTTTTATCCTTCTGAGGTCAGCCAAGACTGGCTGGTTCGACCAGATTTCATGGCTGATTGCCTGTGCAATTAGGACTTTAGAAACTTTACAATCTCATTCCAGCAAATCAATTTAATTCAAATTATTTATGGATAAACCTAGTTCTGGGAGAATGTAAGCCAGTAATATTTTTTTAATGCATTCAAACAGCTGAATTTTATGTATTTCCTCCCTATTCCCATTCCACTAAATACAGTGTATCCTCCTGCAGCTGAAAAGGATGATCACCAAGGTAACCATTAGTGTGACTTCATGACTGGCTGCCAATCTGATTTCAGTCGGCCAAGCCACACCAGATTGGCTTCCCTTGTACTCTTACAGAAGTAGAATTCCTCACTTGAATGTAGTATTCTACTCAGCAGTTTAATTAAAACAAAGCATACTGAAACAAGGCAAATGAAAAGAAATGATGGACAGCTCTTGGAATCAAACCCTCTTTGTGGCAGAACAACTTCAATTGCTCCCAATGATGGACCATTCGTCCAAAAAGAAAACATTTGTATTTGGAGGATAGTAGGTTTTTGTGTAAAAAATCATTCAAATTTTCTTGATGAATCCTGAGACTACATAAAATGACAGGCTGTCAAAGCCATTACTGTTGGAAACTTTTCTTTTTAAAAACTGCTAACATCCATACAATATAAGCTGATGTGATCTCAACCGTATGATTTTATACTCCCCTGTGTACAGCCAGCCAGTATCCTCTATGTATTTGCCATAGATGGCCATTGTTCCAACACAATGGTAATGTTGTGAAGTGCAATGCTGTCATGAAGGGAGAATTTGAAAGTAATTTTCAATTCTATTTGCCAAATGAAGGGTTTCATGCGTTATGGTAATTTTTGAGGTATCAAATATTTGGTGTTTGTACCTGTCACTTTGAAATGTTGCATTGCATTAGCTTGAAACTACCTGAACCAAGGCAGTTTCGATGAGTATAAGTGACAGAATTGAGATTGAACATTGAAGATGCTGAAATACAAAATTGTGATCAGTAAGAGTGTTGTTGGTGGTTGAAATACAAACTTGGAAAATACTCCAGCAGTTTCTTAGGTGTGTTGCATTACTGTTGAGATCTGTGTCAAAGCAACACTTCTGAAAAAGACAGCATTCTGGCATTAGTGGTTATTTAGGGGGGGGGGGGGGAAACTGCAAAATCTTGGTACTGTAATAATCAGTAAAACATGTGTAGGTTAAAATTAATGCGTCGATCATAAAGACTGCAGCTGTGTCTCAATGGTATACATTTGGCAAATTATTTGGATTTCCTCCCATTGGCCTGATTACATTTGGCATGTGACAAAATTGCACAATTACTGTGGCGAAACATTGTATCAGGTGAACGGCATGCACATCAATCGTTTGTAGAGGTGTCGGGAATGGTGATGGTGAAGGGCTATCTTGCCAAAAGTGAATCATGGAGGCATTTAATGAGTGACTCGACAGTCACCTCCAAGAATCTTTTTCCTGATCTTCTAAGGCCATTTGAACCAGCTATTTGCAACTTACCACTTTTTAAATGGCAATGAAAGTTTTCTTATTAAAATCCAAATTGTACTTGCCAGTCTTCTCCAATAACTGTTTTTCTCAATTATAAACAGTAATGTAACATCTAGTTTGAGGTAATTGCTTGAGGTTCAATCTCATGGTTTATGACATTAGCTGAACCTTTGACATCGCTGTCTAATAATCACTCCCAGATATCCATTACTGTATTATTTCTCTGAATCTTCCTTCTGCAGCACTTGTATATTTAGCTATAATGTATGTTATATGTATACGCTTTTGTGTACTGGTGGTCCAAGATGTTTTTCTATTTGTAGTGTCCTGGCTGATGTTTGTGCATCAATCGTGTGTACAGCCAATGAGTCCACTCAAAGGGAATATTTGTGATGCAGTCAAGTTTACTGTGTGAAGTTCATAGTTGTTTATTAGGAGATAACACTATCTATATTGGAGCGTCACAGAGATGGTAGACGGTAATGGGGAGAGACGAGCAGTAAAGATCGTTATCGAAAGTGGACACAGGCTGAGAGACGAGGGATATATAATACTTTAATGGTGTACCAGTGAGGTATGAAGTGAGGGAGCTGTGTGTGGTACTCGAGTGCTGACTGAAAGGTGTGCCAATTTATAAAGAGAATGATTACTGAACTGCTACTGCCTGTAAAATAAGCCAGTTGTTGACAACTTTGTAATAATAATTTCCATTTTTAGTATGATAGATTTTTGTACTCTTTATCCAGCAATGAACAGCAGCAAAGGTTATTCTATAGCAAATTGGTTAGACCACACTTGGAGCACTGTGATCAGTTCTGGTCTCTGTATTCTAAAAAGGATATCGAGGCACTGGTGAAAGGCGCAAAAAAAGATTCACAAGGATGATACCAGAACTGAGAGGATAAACTTATCGGGAAAGGCTGAACAGGCTGGGGCTGTTTTCTCCAGGAAAGAGACGGCTGAGAGGTGACCTGATAGAGGTCTTTAAGATTATGTAAGGGTTTGTCAGGGTAGATGTAGAGAAATTGTTTCCATTTGTGGGGGGTGGAGGTTTGTGTGCAGCATAAATGCCAACATAAGCCAGTTGGGCCGAATGGCCTGTTTGTGCTGTGGACTCGAACAACAGTTCCAAATAGTGTTGTTAGGTTGGAAACCCTGTGATCGGTAATTGTGTTGCATCATCAGCCTTATTTCTCTGTTCCCAAATAACAAACTTCCGTATTAAAACCACAAATTATCTTGAGTATTAGAAACAGTTTGCTGATGCTGCTAGTACTTGAGCAGGTTAAGCAAACTTCATTTATTTTATTAAAGTTTGTTATTTGATGTTACTTTCAAGGTATAGTAATATTTTTGAAGCAGGTGATTGAGTATAGAGTCATATCACTGAAAATACTAAACTGGGTGGATAAAGTATTTTATTTGCACAAATAAAATGCAGTGTTGCACAATAGTTCCAGTGGTGCTTAAGGTGTTAATTGAGTTCGCCAATTGGAAATAATACTCCCACACTTCAGAAGCAAGTCTGTTGTTTCTAGACTTTGAATCAATTGGCATCTTCAAATGTTTTGGTATTCCTGTTTCTAAACTTTATCTGAAATGCAGTAAACTGAAGTGATTGGGAATGGCGGATGTAACTACAAACAGTAACCTAGCTCGGACGTGATGTTTAATCAAGGTGCTGAATGGCATCAAGGCACCAATCTTATCACTAAATATTTACTTGTTCAAAATGTTGTGAACATTTAATCACTGCCTTTTTGGCTGTTTCCTACGTCTCAAAATCCAGCTGTGGTGATGCTGTAAACTTCTGTACAAATGTTTAAAATCCATACAGAAAGTAAATCTTAAAATGGACTTTTTTATGGTTTCTGTCTGAGACTTAAAAATAGAGAGAAAGTTGTCAGTGCTGACATTCGAGGATAATGTCAATTATTGCTAGTGCTCATCAAGGTGAGGGATGCTTAGTGCTAGGGAACTGAACGCTTTCCATTTCAAACCCCCATAATCAGCGTCAACCACTCCCAGGTCAGATAGCACAGCTAAATGCAAAATTAAGTTCTTTCTATTGTGCCCCAATCTCAGAAGAGCAACCCCGACCAATGTGGCGTTTTCTTCCATTTTCCGCACAAACCATCCTTCGGCCTGTCTGACTGACCTTGCTAATTGGTGCCAAATTAGGGATGATTTTGTGCAGTAGGCCCACATTGATGCGCTATCAATTACTCATAAAAGACTGAGAGTTAAGAGAGTAACTAAAGGCTTTTATTAACAAAAGAATGAAGGTCTGCCTCGAGTGGTCAACCGGTCCAGAAATACAAAGGGCTGGGGAGCAGTCACCTTTATACTAGGACTTGTGGGAGGAGTCAGCCGAGGCATGTCCAGGCATGTACACAGTGGAATACAAACAGTGGTTTACCACACATGTCCACAAGGAATTGGATTGAGACTGCCCAAACTCATTCACATAAGACCATTACAGCTAGCAGACAGACGAGATTTTCATCCTAGGACTTGAAACCAAGTCCAAGATTTGAACCACCATTATCTAACCCACTGCAACTTCCAAAACTCGATAGACTCTGGAACAGCTCCCATGGATTGGAGGGTAGCTAATGTTACCCCACTATTCACAAAAGGTGGTAGAGAGAAAACGGGGAATTATAGACCAGTAAACCTGACATCGGTAGTGGGGAAAATGCTAGAGTCCATTATAAATGATGTAATAACAGAGCACTTGGAAAACAGTGAAAGGATTGGACAAAGTCAACATGGATTTACAAAAGGTAAAATCGTGCTTGACTAATCTACTGGAATTTTTTCAGGATGTAACTGGTAGAATAGATAAAGGAGAACCAGTGGATGTGGCGTATTTGGATTTTCAGAAGGCTCTCGATAAGGTCCCGCATAAGAGATTAGCGTGTAAAGTTAAGGCACATGCGATTGGGGGCAAGGTACTGACTTGGATAGAGAACCGGTTGGCAGACAGAAAGCAAAGAGTTGGAATAAACGGGTCTTTTTCCGAGTGGCAGGCAGTGACTAGTGGGGTACCGCAGGGATTGGTCCTAGGGCCCCAGCTATTCACAATATAAATATATAAATGATCTAGACAAGGGAACTAGATGTAATATCTCCAAGTTTGCAGATGACACAAAGCTGGGTGGGCGTGTGTGCTGTGAGGAGGATGCCGAGAAACTCCAGTATGATTTGGACAGGTTGGGTGATTGGGCAGAAGCATAGCAGATGCAGTATAATGTGGATAAATGCGAGGTTATCCACTTTGGTGGCAAAAACAGGAAGGCAGATTATTATCTGAATGGCAATAGATTGGGAGAAGGGGAAGTGCAACGAGACCTGGGTGTCCTTGTACACCAGTCGCTGAAGGTAAGCATGCAGGCGCAGCAGGCAGTTAAGAAGGCAAATGGTATGTTGGCCTTCGTAGCGAAAGGGTTTGAGTACAGGAACAAGGATGTCTTGCTGCAGTTGTACAGGGCCTTGGTGAGACCACACCTTGAGTATTGTGTGCAGTTTTGGTCGCCTTATCTGAGGAAGGATGTTCTTGCCATGGAGGGAGTGCAGTGAAGATTCACCAGACTGATACCTGGGATGGCAGGAATGACGTATGAGGAGAGATTGGGTCGATTGGTCTTATACTCGCTGGAGTTTAGAAGAATAAGAGGGGATCTCATTGAAACTTATAAAATTCTACTAGGACTAGACAGACTAGATGCAGGAAGGATGTTCCCGATGGCCGGGGAGTCCAGAACCGGGGTCACAGTCTAAGGATAAGGGGTAAGCCATTTAGGACAGAGATGAGGAGGAATTTCTTCACCCAGTGAGTGGCGAACCTGTGGAATTCTCTACCACAGAAGGCAGTGGAGGCCAATTCATTAAATATATTCAAGAAGGAGTTAGATATATTTCTTAAGGCTAAAGGGATATGGGGAGAAGGCAGGGACAGGGTACTGAATTTGGATGATCAGCCATGATCTCATTGAATGGCGGAGCAGGCTCGAGGGGCCGACTGGCCTACTCCTGCTCCTAGCTTCTATGTTTCTATGGCTCCCCATGAAGAGTGAGGGACTGTAGTGTTAGGAATGAAATGCACTTCAATTCTGGACATCCAGCATCCGCATCAGACACTTCTAGGTCACTTATTGCATGACTGGATGCAGGGTAAAGCTGCCTCTGTTCAAATGCTTGGTCAACCTCAATCATTGAAGACACCTCCTACTACACTGCTGTAATTGTTTCTGGTTTGTATACCAGCCATTCTTTATGGTCTCTGTGAATGCAGTTGTCAATTTATGCTGTATGGTGGACAGTTTTTTGCTGTGCACGTACATCCAGTAGGAACACACAGCCAGCAGACTTTTATTCCATCAATCTAGATTTGATTCAAATCAGATTCGATCACTGAGGTGAATGAATATTATGCAAGCACATTGCACCCCTCCATCTTTTAGACACGTACTTCAATGATGAGTATTATTATTTTTTTAAATACTTGCCTTTCACGACCACCGGACGTCTCAAAGGTGCTTTACAGCCAATGAAGTACTCTTTTTGAAGCGTGGTCACTGTTGTAATGTAGGAAATGCAGCAGCCAATTTGCGCACAGCAAGCTCCCACACACAGCAATGTGATCATGACCAGTTAATCTGTTTTAGTGATCTTGGTTGAGGGTTACCGGGGAGAATCCCCCCTGCTCCTCTTCAATAGTGTCATGGGATCTTTTACATTCACCAGAGAGGGCAGGCGGGGCCTCGGTTTAAAGTCTCATCTGAAAGATGGCACCTCCAACAGTGCAGCACTCCCTCAATACTGCACTGGAGTGTCAGTCTAGATTTTTGTTCTCAAGTCTCTGGAATGGGACTTGAACCCATAACCTTGGTTGAAAGGAACTGACCTTGCTAGTATCGATTTAAAGATGAGAAAGGTTCCAAAAGGCTGAGAGAGAGATTGCCTACTGAACAAATTGATTTTCTTGTATCCTGTGCAAGAGAGATGCTGGAAGAAGAGCCTCAGATTATGGGAGTAGTACTCGACCACCCCCCCCCCCCTGCCTAAATGGACTTGGGCTTGATAGAGAATTAAAAGTTGTTGAGGGGAAATTAATGTTTGACACACAAGAGGAAAACTTATTTGAGTGAGTTTAAGCAATGGAGGGGATACATGAGATTCACACTGAGAAGAGATGGGCCACGAAAATCAATGGACAAAGATGGGCTAATGATGGAACCATCAAAGGCAAGAGTTGGTGGCTGTTATTGGGACTTGCCACAGACATGAAGACACTGGGGAGAAATTGAACCTCATCATGTCTGTTTTTTGAGTGATAATTGGGGGGCTGCATTTTGTGGCATGATCTCTTGTGTCGATCTCTCCTGGAAGTCGATGACTTCTAAGTATCCAAGTCACCCAGCTGAAATGGGCATTTGGCAAATCGGTTTTAGTCTATTTTAGTGCCCCATTCTAAACTGGGCGGAGCATGTTGTGACCCAGTTGCAACCCGTGCTTAGATTTCTGCAGGTTACTTGTTTTTCATTGGTACTTTCAAAGAAAGAGAGAAGTACTTGCACTTATATAGTGTCTTTCACAACCTCAAGATGTCCCAAAGCGCTTTACAGCAAATTAAGTACTTTTTGATGTGTGGTCACTGTTGTAATGTAGGGAAACACGGCTGCCAATTTGTGCACCGCAAGGTCCCCCAAACAGCAATGAGATACATGACCAGATAATTTTTTTTAGTGATGTTGGTTGAGGGATAAATGTTGGCCAGGACACTGGGAGGACTTCCCAGCTGCGCTTCGAGAAATGCTTTAAAACTTTTTATGTACGCTTGAGAGGGCAGATGTCTCATTTGAAAGACGGCACGTCCAACAGTGCAACATACCTCCAGTACTGCACTGGAGTCCAGCAACGGAGGTGACTTCTTTTGGATGAGACGTTAAACCGAGGCTCCGCCTGCTCCCTCAGGTGGACATAAAAGATCCCATGGCATTATTTTGAAGAAGAGCAGTGGAGTTATCCCCGGTGTCCTGGTCAACATTTATCCCTCAATCAACATCACTAAAACATTATCTGGTCATTATCACATTGCTGTTTGTGGGAGCTTGCTGTGCGCAAATTGGCTGCCGCGTTTCCCACATTACAACAGTGACTACATTTCAGAAAAGTACTTCATTGCCTGTAAAGCATGTTGAGATGACATGAGGTCATGAAAGGCGCTAAATAAATGCAAGTTCTTTCTTGGCTGTCATTCTCACCTAACTAACATCTTGCTCAAGTGACCATCCTTCACATAGGAATATTACAACTTTGGGGTCTGCTTTAGATGTTCTTAGGTGCAGTCCCAGAAGCAGTTTAAGTGTCTTATGTTCAGGAGTATGTCTATAAATGCCCAATATTTAATTGTACAATAGTGTAACCAGGGGTGTAACACACAGGACTACCATATGATCTGAACTGAATAAAGCAAACTCCCCAGTTCACATGAATTGGGGTCATCCTGGCTAATGGACCCGAGATTGGACAGTTGACCATTGTATCCTTCCACAAGCTAGTCCATCTAGCTTCAATATACATCTTCCATGCCTGCAGTCTGTGGCTATTTTTAAAAAAAACACTGGGCCGTAATTTGCGGCCCCTACGGGTGCGTACAAGGTGCGCACACGCCCGTAGAGGCCGTGCACATTCCAGGTTTAGGCATGCGACGTGCATGCATTAAAACCCGGAACTTGTGATCTGTCAAGAATCTTCTTGACAGATCGTACAAATCCCCGGGAAAAGGGCATTTGCGGGCGGAGAGTTGGGCTATTTGCCCAACTTCTGCCCAGCGAATGCCCGTGAAATTCTTAAGCTTGGTAAAAGCCTGGTACGGCCTGCTTTTACCAGCGTAAGAGTTTTAAAAAACATAATACATTTTTTTCATTCATTTAAACATTAAAACACGTACAATAAGGTTATTTTTAGCCCCTTTAAAACATTTAAATTTATTTTTCAAAAAATTAAGTTTTTTGTTTTAAATGTTTCATTATATTGTATTTTCATTAATTTCTAAATCTGTAATTTTTAAAAGAATTTATTTGTAATGTTAAATGTATTTTTTATGTCATCCCCATTCATGCTTATGGAAGTTCCGTACAAACTGAATCTCCATAAGCATGAATGGGGATTACCTTCTTTGGTTGGGCCAGCCCACGTGATCCCAGGGGCGCTTGTAAACCGATTGCGCCCCTGGGATACGTGGGCCTCTGCACAGGCCTACGCATAGATGCCCAGGAGTGCAAGTCTGCGTGGATCCCGAGGCAGAAGGTAAGTTTGTAGATTTTTTGATGGCCGGAAGCCTCCGACCGCAAATTCAGCCCCACTGTATTATGTTTTAAAACACAACACAGAAGCGTAACTCAAATCCTTTCTGTGAACACAAAAGATTTAAAAATTCCAAAACATGACTTGGAGCCAAGACAGTAATTGCTGGATTTCTGTTTTACCTCAAGCCATACAAGTGCCATGCCTAATCCCGCCCTCACCTTATGTCTACATAGATACACTTAAATAAAGAATTGTTGTATAGCAATCAGAAGCAGGAGCCGTGGCTTATTTTCCCCTCCCTAATATAGGGGCCTGAGGCCAATTGTAGTGCCTCTGCTGTCATCCTGGCTGAGATCAGTTAAAACAGCACAGACTGGGTATTGAACCTGGGACCATGTTGGTCTGTATGGCCTCCTCATGCCTTAGAGCTGAGCAATCAGGGAAGCCCCTCTGCATCTTTTTTAAGTTTTCACCATATTCTTTTTCTTCCACTATCTTTCCTTCAGTGGGACTCCCTTATTTTTAATACTAAATGTAATTTGATTCACTTCCGAGTCAAAAGGTTGTAAGTTCGAGCCCCCCTAAGGATTTGATCACGCAATCTAGGCTGACATTTCAGTGCAGTACAGGAAACTTTTTTATCCGGCACGGACGGGACCAACGTGGTGCCGGTTCATCAAAAATTCCAGATAACCGAACGCTATAGTAAAAGATACGGCGCTGAGAGCTCCATATAAAGCAACAAACCCTGTTGTTTAGCAACAGCTTCAGAACAATGGGCACAAGTTGCAAGCATCTCTGTAGCTTAGCAACAGCTGCAGCCACACCCTTGCACAGCAACAAATGGAGTTTAAAAAAAAAAGTAATAAAAGTTACCTGAACCTACTCCTGAATTTTGCCGGTTAACCGAGATTTCCGGTTATTTAGGTGCCGGTAAATCAAAAGTTTCCTGTACTGGAGTGCTGCTATGTTGGAGATGCCACCTTCTGGCTGAGACATTAAACAAAGTCCTTGTCTGCCTGCTCGGAGTTCCCCAGGTGACCTAACCAACATTTCTCCATCATCCAATAATACTAAAAACAGATTATCTGGTCATTTGTCCCATTTGCTGTTTGTGGGATCTTGCTGAGCACAAATTGGCTGCCTCATTTGCCTATATAACAACAGTGACTCAGACACTTCAAAGGTAACCCATTGGATGTAATTGTTGCATTTTGAGATAACCTAAGGATGTGATAAAGATTTATATAAATGCTCTTGCATCCATCCATCCATCCTTCCTTCCCCCCATCTCTATCTCCCTCCCGCCTCCCTTTTTCCTCCTTTTCTCACTCTCTTCCTTCCCAAAAAACTGATGTTATTCCCCCCAACATCCCTTTCAGTCTCTGCAGTTTTCCGTCCTCATTCCCAACTATCCTTAAGATATTTCATATAGTTTTCAATGTCTTTCCATTTCCTTATATTCTATTTATTTAAAAAATGTATTTTAAAATTGTGACAATTTTTTGTAAACAGCGATATCTGCATATCTAAACTAACATTAGCATAATTACTAACCTAGCCTTTTTAGTAATATTTTGAGCTGTTAACTTTGTATTTAAGAAATATTACTGTGCAACTCTTAAAAAGATGGGCCCCTTGGCACTTTTTTATTATAATACAAAATGCAAATCCTGGGTATTTTTAAATGCAGATTTATATTGATAATTAAGTATTTGCTTTGAGACTATCTTCAGGCTTCCAGTGTTAGAAATCCATGAGCTACGAAACGCACTAGTTATGGAGCATCTCCAATTGAGTTTCCTTAAAGGCACAGTGAACAAATCAGTAAGGTTAGTTTTGCTGTGCTGTATTTACTCAGTAGTGAGACGGGATGCCAGGCACGTGTCAGTGATGCCCTCAAAAGTGACAGCTGAAAAACAAAACAAAACATTTAAGTTAACCAAATCCTGTCTATCACACGGTGTGTATATTTAAAAACTAATTCCGTGAGTGATCATGTGATCACATTATTCACACAAGTTGCAAGTTAACCAAAATTTGTGGTTTACAATACATTGCAATATTTTTCCTTGCACATAATTTAGCATTCAATAATATACTTTTGAATTGTACATATCCTCTGTTCCCTAAATCATCACCAGGACAAAGAGTTGGGTCTGGACAGATGATTTGTGCAGGGGTTACAAATGCAGTTTGTACTTCAGTGAATGAAATCTCTTGAATACCATACTGTAACAATATGAAAACTGTAGTGATATGCTAACAATTCTTAAAAGCAGGTTGAATTTCCAACATTAAACTTACCTTAACCACAGTTTTTGAAATTGATCCAAGGTGTTTACATAGAAAGTACAACACAGAAACTGGTCCATGCTGGTGTTTATGTGCCACAAGTGCCTCCTCCCACCTCTCTTCATCTAACCCTGTCAACATAACCTTCTATTCTTTTCTCCCTCATGTTTTTATCTAGCTTTCCCTAAAATGTATCTCTGCCATTCACCTTAACTACTCCTTGTGGTAGCGAGTTTCACGTTCTAACCACTCGCTGGGTACAGAGGTTTCTCCTGAACTCCCTATTGGATTTATTAGTGACTAACTTATATTTATGACCCCTAGTTTTTGTCTCTACCATAACCCCCCCCCCTCCCTGTCCTTGCAAACAACCACAGCATCTCCAACCTCCCTTTCCTCTCAAGTCGTTGAACGTGTTGTCGTCTCCCAAATCCATGCCCATCTGTCCCACAACTCCATCTTTGAATCCCTCCAATCAGGTTTCCGCCCCGCCACAGTACTGAAACGGCCTTTATCAAAGTCACAAATTACATCCTATGTGACTGTGGTAAACTCGTCATCCTTCTCGACATGTCTGCAGCCTGTAAATTGCTAATTAGTCCCTTTAAAAATAAAGAAATAAAATCTAATCCTTTAAAAACTTTCTCCAAAAGCCATCTCCTTAACCAAGCTTTCAGTCACCTCTCCTAACATTCCTTTTCCTATTCCTAGTGTTCATGTTCCTATCCATCAAGTTCCGTGGGACGTTCTTTGGTAAAGGCACGATATAAATGAAAGCTATTTCTGCTGCATATGAATAGTTATTGCATGATTCTTTTGTTATTAGTGATTAATAGGCCAGACTATTGAACATAACTGTACACGGTCACCTTGGATCACTGGGATGCTTTGTTAGCTCTCGATATGAATCTTGAACTGTAGAAATGAATAAGAAATAGGAGCAGGAGTAGGCCATACGACCCCTCAAGCCTGCTCCACCATTCAATAAGATCATAGCTGATCATCGACCTCAACTCCACTTTCCTGCCCGATCTCCATATCCCTTGATTCCCTGAGGGTCCAAAAATCTGTTGATCTCGGCCTTGAATATATTCGACGACTGAGCATCCACAGCCCCCTCAGGTAAAGAATTACAAGGATTCACAACCCTCTTAAGTGAAGAAATTTCTCCTCATCTCAGTCCTAAATGGCCGAATCCTTATCCTGAGACTAGACTCTCCAGCCTCTTAGCATCTATCCTGTCAAGCCCTCTCGGAATCTTATGTTTCAATGAGATCACCCCTCATTCTTCTAAACTCCAGAGAGTATAGGCCCATTCTACACAATCGTCATAGGACAGCCCTCTCATCCCAGGAATCAATCTAGTGAACTTTTGTTGCACCCCTTCTAAGGCAAGTATATCCTTCCTTAGGTTTGGAGACCAAAACTGTGCACAGTACTCCAGGTGTGGTCTCACCAAGGCCCTGTACAATTGCAGCAAGACCTCCTTACTCTTGTACTCCAGCCCCCTTGCAATAAAGGCCAGCATACTATTTGCTTTCCTAATTGCTTGCTGTACTTGTTAACATCTCATCCGAAAGACAGAAAATTAAACCGATTCCCCGTCTACCCTCTCAGGTGGATGTATAAGATCCCATGGCACTATTTCGAAGAAGAGCAGGGGAGTTATCCCTGGTGTCCTGGCCAATATTTATCCCTCAATCAACATCACTAAAACAGATTATCTGGTCATTATCACATTGCTGTTTGTGGGAGCTTGCTGTGTGCAAATTGGCTGCTGCGTTTCCTACATTACAACAGTGACTGCACTTCAAAAAGTACTTCATTGGCTGTAAAGCACTTTGGGACATCCGGTGGTCGTGAAAGGCGCTATATAAATACAAGTCTTAATTTGTGCTTCGAATGAATGGAAACCATTTATATGTGCTTGAAATATTCTGGCAATAGATGCAGAAGGAACTAATATTTCTTGCTGTCAAGTGAGTTGTTTTTTATAAAATAATAAAACTTGCACCTTAAGTTGACAAATATAGAATTCTTTTTGACCCCAATCTGAATGTGATCCTTCAGACTTGTCCTAGAAACAGCAGGAGTCAGGCCATGGCAGTGAAAGATATTTGATTTCCCACCTGTATGCATTTGCCTTGTTCGTTACTGCTCCTGTGAACAGAAATAGAAAGAAGTTAAATTCGATCTTGACCATAGCAGCCCTTGCTCTGTTTCCACACTCATTTGTGTGTAATGTGAGAGTGCTAGACCCCCATTTTCAGGGGGCGTACTGTGGAGCTGAGCACTGATTTAAAAGAAAAACATTTGATTACAGCAGTGTACTTACTGCTCTCCCAGGGATAATGCTTTCACACTTTTCATCTAATGAATATTACTGATGTAATATTTTATTTTCACCTCCCCATGCTAAAATTGAGGACTGCTTGAACTTAGCTCTGAAAATGGTTGTGGGAATGGAATAATTGTTCCATCTATTAGATTGTTAAAATGTGGTGTTAATTTAATTTTAAATTCCATTTTTGTTTAAGATTATGCAGGCTTAACGCATTTAAATTAACTCTGAATTTGACGGTGAATGGCTGCTATTAGCTCAATTGGAGCCTTATTCTTGAAAACCAGGATAGGAAAATGCTGGAAATTAAATACTGTTGTAATAGCAGGCTATAGACAGGGCTAAGCAATTCCACAATCAACAGATCAGATCAAAGCTCTGCAGTCCTGCCACATCCAGTCACGAATGGTGGTGGGCCAGTAAACGACTAACTGGAGGAGGAAGCTCCATGAATATCCCCATCCTCAATGATGGCGGAGCCCAGCACATGAGTGCAAAATACAAGGCTGAAGCGTTTGCAGCCAGAAGTGCCGAGTGGATGATCCATATCGGCCTACTTCTGAGGTCCCCATCATCACAGAAGCCAGTCTTCAGCCAATTCAAATCACTCCAGGTGATATCAAGAAACGGCTGAGCGCACTGAATACAGCAAAGGCTACGGGCCCCGACAACATCCCGGCTATCCTGCTGAAGACTTGTGATCCAGAACTAGTCGTGCCTCTAGCCAAGCTGTTCCAGTACAGCTACAACACGGTTATCCGACAATGTGGAAAACTGCCCAGGTATGTCCAGTCCACAAAAAGCAGGACAAATCCAATCCGGCCAATTACCGCCCCATCAGTCGTCTCTCAATCATCAGCAAAGTGATGGAAGGTGTCATCGACAGTGCTATCAAGCGGCACTTACTCACCAATAACCTGCTCCCTGATGCCCAGTTTGGGTTCCGCCAAGACCACTTGGCTCCCGACCTCATTACAGCCTTGGTCCAAACATGGACAAAGGAGCTGAATTCCAGAGGTGAGGTGAGAGTGACTTCCCTTGATATCAAGGCAGCATTTGACCGGGTGTGGCATCAAGGAACCCTAGTAAAACTGAAGCCAATGGGAATCGGGGGGAAAACTCTCCACTGGCTAGCGTCATACCTAGCGCAAAGGAAGATGGTTGTGGTGGTTGAAGGTCAATCATCACAGCCCCAGGACATCACTGCAGGAATTCCTCAGGGCAGTGTCCTAGGTCTAACCATCTTCAGCTGCTCCATCAATGACCTTCACTCCAACATAAGGTCAGAAATGGGGATGTTCGCTGATGACTGCACAGTGTTCAGTGCCATTAACAACTCAGATAATGAAGCAGTCCATGACTGCATGCAACAAAACCTGGACAACGTTCAGGCTTGGGCTGATAAGTGGCAGGTAACATTCGCGCCACAGAAATGCCAGGCAATGACTATCTCCAACAAGTGAGAGTCTAACCACCTCCCCTTGACATTCAACAGTATTACCATTGCCGAATTCCCCACTATCAACATCCTGGGGAGTTACCGTTGACCAGAATCTTAACTGGACTAGCCACATAAATACTGTGGCAACAAGAGCAGGTTCGAGGCTAGGTATTCTGCAGCGAGTGACTCGCCTCCTGACTGCCCAAAGCCTTACCACCATCGACAAGCCACAAGTAAAGAGTGTGATGGAATACTTTCCACTTGCCTGGATGAGTGCAGCTCCAACAACACTCAAGAAGCTCGACACCATCCAGGACAAAGCAGCCCACTTGATTGGCACCCCATCCACCACCTTAAACATTCACTCCCTCCACCACCGGCGTACCGTGGCTGCAGTGTGTACCATCTACAAGATGCACTGCAGCAACTCACCAAGGCTTCTTCGGCAGCACCTCCCAAACCTGAGACCTCTTTTCACCTAGAAGGACAAGGGCAGCAGGCGCATGGGAACACCACCGCTTCCAAGTTCCCCTCCAAGTCATACACCATCCTGACTTAGAAATATATCGCCGATCCTTCATCGTCGCTGGGTCAAAATCCTGGAACTTCCTACCTAACAGCACTGTGGGAGTACCTTCACCACACGGACTGCAGCGTTTTAAGAAGGCGGCTCACCACCACCCTCTCGAGGGCAATTAGGGATGGGCAATAAATGCTGGCCTTGCCAGCGACGCCCACATCCCATAAACAAATAACATTTTTTTTCAAGAATTTTAAATTGCACTCACCCTCAGGCTCAATGCTATTTTGAACACATGACTGGAGCTTAATGTGATGCAACATTTAAAGTTACAAGACACTATCACGGTCGTATTGAGATAACTTGATAAATATGAATGAGCGGCTGGAGTAGTGTAAACTGCTTACCACAAATATATTAACTAGCAGGTCTTCTGTGGCATTGCTCACAGTGAGTCAGAGTATTCACTGTTTTGTAACATCTGGGGTGTTTATTGCATGATGGGAATAAAATCAAGGCCACTGATTTACAGTGACTAAGTCAAATTCCATTTTTATTACATAGCATTGTGGGATTTTTACCCATAACTCAACTGTCCATTATTCTTGGAAAACTGTATAATAAGTGCCCTTCAGTTTATATGTTCCTTTACCTTTATGTATTTAATTATGGCATCAACAGTGACTCAGTTGGTAACACTCTTGCCTTTCAGTCAGAAAGTTGTGGGTTCAAGCCCCACTCCAGAGACTTGAACACAAAAATCTAGGCTGACACGCCAGTGCAGTGCTGAGGGAATGCAGCACTTTTGGAGGTGCTGCCTTTCAGATGAGCTGTTAAACCGAGGCCCTTTCTGCTCTCGAGGATGGAAAATATCCCATGGCACTGTTCAAATAAGAACAAGGAAGTTATCCCTGGTGTCCCGGTCAATATCCCTCAATCAACATCACTAAAACAGATTATTTGATCATTAACATGTTGCTGTTTGTGGGAGCTTGCTGTGTGCAAATTGGCTGCCGCGTTTCCTACATTACAACAGTGACTACACTTCAAAACTACTAAATTGGCTGTAAAGCACTTTGGGATGTCCTGAGGTCGTGAAAGGTGCTATATAAATTCAAGTCTTCCTTTTATTATCCCCTACCATTTTTAGTGCTGAGGATATACAAGAAAACGGTATGCAAGATGTATGAATTTGAGATTGGTACCTGGTATGTAGAAGTGGTAAGTACGGTGCGAATCCTGAAGTTTAGCAGTGTGGTGGATTTGGCAGATTGTGGGAAGGTCCTGTCACTTTGCACCACTGTGGCGGTGGAACTTGAGGTGTTGGCAGAATATGGCGGTGGACTGTGGAGGTTGGCTCATTGGTGCATTCTGGGGTCTGTCAGCAGTGAAGGGAGGTTGAGAGCATGGACCTGACAACACTGTGGAGGAGCTCCTGGACCTGACAGCACTGTGGGGGAGCTCCTGGACCTGACAGCACTGTGGGGGAGCTCCTGGACCTGACGGCACTAGTTTGTAAGTTCTGAGAGATCTCTGCAAACATTAAATTCCGGTTTTGTGGATGTATATGTATCTGAGATACACTCCCACTCGCACATATATGCACACTTTTATTCTTTCTCTCTGTCCCTCTCTAGCTCCCTCACCCTCTATTTCTCACTTTCTTTCTCTCTCACTGCCTATCTTTGTGACTCTTGCTCTCTTTTTAGCAGTTATTAATTAGAACCTTTACTATTTCTAGTTATCAACTAAACAATTGATTCAACAAAGCCATTCTATTGGCCTGAAAAGTTTTCAAATTCAATTCATTGGTTTTTGAATAGAAAAAAAAAACTCAAATTCGGTGTGTGTTTATCTTTTTCTCTTACTCATTCTGGACTTTTCCACTTAACAAAAAGCATGTTTATAGTTTTTTTGATTTTCAAACTTAAATGAAAGCTACAACAGTTATGTAATCAATACAGACGATCATATTTGAAGTAGATCTTTGTTTTCCCACACGATCCCTTTTGCACTGATACACAAATATAGACAACCTCTCTGTTTTAAAATACATTCGAAACAAACTTTACCTGAATAAAAACTTGGAAATTTCTCATCCATTTTTTTTCTTCAAATAGTTTTTTAAAAACAATTGAGCAATTATTGCTGGAAGCTAAAGAGAAACAGTTGGGCTGAATAAATGCTGCTGCTGCATCCTGGAAAGTTGTGCACCTGCTCAGACCGTCGGGTTTGCCTTCAGTTAACTGCCACTAAGCCGAAGTCCAAGCCCAGCTTTTGGGAGAGACTGTGGTCTTCAAGAAAATAATTTAATGAAGGTATCAAAAACAGAGAAGACAAATGAGTGGTAATGTTTAATGTTGGTATTTTGATCAAAATCTTATTTTGGGTGTTACAAATTTTAAAAAAGTAGCAGCTTACATTTTTTTAAAAAGTGTTGATCATGTTCACCTTTTATTTTTCCTTTTTTTAATTGGCAGACTTTTCCAACTCCTCATTTAGAATTGTTTCCATAAGTCTTCTCTGTGTCATAAACATTCTACAATGATGGCTCTTTTTTTTCAGTGGGTAACACTAACATTCAGAAGTATGGGCAGGGTTTCCTGGGAGTGTGTTGCTATTTCGAGTTTTTGGACTCCGGGACTCAGCTGAGCTGGGTATAGAAGTGAGTAATTTGCGCAGGTGCTTCAGAGAGTTACAGTTCTGTGTTTTATTAAAGGGGAATGATGTCGCAATCCAGATGACTGCAAAACTCAAAATGGTCTCCAAATGTCAGCAAAACCCACTGACTGAATGCCAACCCATTTTACATTTGAAATCTATGTACACCAAAAAAGTGTTAGTTTGTAACTGCAATGTGACAACAGTGATAAATATTGGAAGCAGTGTCACATTGATGAAGGCAGGACAAAGTGTGCGAGGGAGTCAATAAAGGCAAAAAGCTATATAAATCTGATGACTTTGGAGATGCCCAGTGATAACCTGGCAGATCTTCTGCAGCCCAGGGACACCAGATTGAAAACCTGTGTTCTGCACCACCAATGTCCGACTGTTTCTTTCCTATTCAATTGATGCTTGTAGTAAAATCCAACAGTAAACACATTTACCAATACATTATTTTCAAAGAGTGCAAGAAACCTATAACTGATTCTATCATTGTCTTTATTGATTTTACCATTTTATGCACTGTTTTATTGTATAAGGAGTGAACTGATGTTCAGCACTAGCCATTCCTAGAGTCCAGTTATATAAATTTACTGAATAAAAGGGGCATGCATTTTTTTCCTCCCAACTTCAATCTCACTTCTTTTACATCCAGTATTAATTTAATACACTGTGTATGAAATGACACTGCTGCATTATACAACGCATCAAATAACAGTGTGTATAAGAGAATGAAAATCTAACATCAGCTAATCACACCACCATCCGAGGGACTGCAATGTTATCCGAAGTTTTCCCGGTTTACAAACCACAAGGCATTCAACAGTCCTGCAGAACTGCACTTGTGAACTGCTAGTTTACAGCTTTTACTATGCTAGCATGAATCACATGGTCTGCTACTACTGCAGTGGCAAGGACATTATAGTAATAAGAACAGCTGATCTATTTTCCTTCAGATAGCTTGAGAGCAAACAGCAACACTTTATGAAAAAAAATGTTTTAAATGTAAACAGGCCTTGTACACCAATCTACGGTACAAATAACATAACAAATTTGCTTGGAACAGAAAATCATTAGAGGTCATTCCCACATACATTTTTTTTTCCAGTTTACTGTGGCAAAAAAACCCTTAAAACAAAATTTGTCATATCACATATTAGAATTATCATATCGTGATGTGATGCAAAGCCACTTTCACACTCCGTTCAAAAAAATCGAAGCTGCAAACAGAAAATTAAGAGTCACCAGGATTGTCCTTTCTGAAATGCATTTCAAGTTGCAGTGAATGAAGCATCTATCTAACATACATCAGCACGTGACTATACCACAGATGACTTCCTCCTGAGTATTGGGATACGAGGGTGCAGCCGTATCTGATGGAATAAAGGCAAAGCAAAATGCTGTCTTGACTCTGTGCGATGTTGCGACCTCTGCGACTGCCAACCTAATTGTTCCTGTATTCCTTCCCCCATTTCTTCCTCCTTGTAACTGACTCCTCCAGTAAACATAAGTCCATTCTTTGTCACGACTTGCCTTTGCCGCACATCTTGATCTTGGTGGCGTAAAACTAAAAGTTGACTGTGTCTTTGCAGATCCTAGCTCTCATGGGCAGAGGCTTGTCACCCTTGACTTTCTCACCAGCCACTTAAAACAATCCTAACACTCCCTCCCGTAGTTAATTCCAACCTACTGACAAGAGAATAACAGTCTGATTATTCTCCTACAGTTTTGCAGTGCTGTTTTATTTACCCTTTCATCTACTCGCTGTGCCTCTACTCGCCCACTTTTTTTGCTGTTGCTGTGTACTCATGAAAAACATTCTACAATGATGGCTCTTTTTGTCTGTGGGTTATGCTAACATTCCGAAGTTAGGACAGGGGGTTCCAGGGAGTACAAAAGTAAAATACTGTGAATGCTGGAAATATGAAATAAAAACAGAAAATGCTGGAAATACTCAGCAGGTCAGGCAGCATCTGTAGAGAGAGAAACAGAGTTAATGTTTCAGGTCGATGACCCTTCGTCAGAGGGAGTTCCAGGGAGTGTTTTAATACTTTTGAGTTTGTGGATGCCAGGACTAGGCTGAGCTGGGTATAGAAATGTGTAATTTGCACATGTGTCTGAGAGTTACAGTTCTGTATTTTATTAAAGGGAGGGTGATGTCATAATCCACACGTGCAAACTCAAATGGTCTCCGGATGTCAGCAAAACCCACTGACTGAATTGCAGCTTGTTTTATTTTTGAAAACCATACACACAAAATTGAGTATTGCTTTCGTAACTGCACCGTGACGCATATTGGCAGGAGAAGAACTGTGTGACATTGTCAATGTAGAGAGACCGCTTTGTGTTATTTTCAGGAGTTTGCTTATTTATTTTTGTGTTGTCTTCTAATTATACAGTTACTGAATTTTTTTCCCTTTATTACATTTGGTACGGTCATTCTTTTTCACATTAAAAAAAAAAAAAAAAATGGAGCATCGTCCTTTTAAAGATGTTTTCTGCCCTTTGCTTTGCTGAAGTCTCCACACATCGACAAACTGGCAGGGTCAATGATACTTGCCCTGTCAAAGTGAAACTATGCTGGTGACTTCATTCATCTCTCAATTGTGTTAAGGGGAACAAGGGCATGTGGGCTTAAACTGACAAAAGGCACATTAGTAGAGTTGTGCATACAATGCAAAACCACACTGTTTCAACACTTAACAACAATGTTTATTGATATTTAAAGTTTGGCGTTACTGTAAATAAGCTTGTTTGAACGTTGTAGCTTAGATTTAGAGCTTCATATGAACGCGATTCATGATCATTATTGTTTGTGATCGCACAGGGGTAGCCGCAACCTATGGTCAATAGTTAGGGTTCCTAAGGAAATTGCAATGCATAACAATAAAATCCCATTGTGCAACATTGCCTGTAATACCCATTACGAAGTAATAATTGGCTGTGCCGAGTGCACCGCACAGTGTTAATGCACTGCTGACAGGATTACATAGGATATACGGCACAGAAACGGGCCAGTCGGCCCAACCAGTCCATGTTGCCGTTTATGCTCCACTTGAGCCTCCTCCTGTCTTTCCTCATCTAAATCTATTAGCAGAACCCTCTATTCCCTTCTCCCTCATATGCTTGTCTAGCCTCCCCTTAAATGCATCGATACTATTTGCTTCAACCACTCCCTGTGGTAACGAGTTCCACATTCTCACCACTCTTTGGGTAAAGAAGTTTCTTCTGAATTCCCTATTGGATTTCTTGGTGACTATATTTTCTTGTGGGGAGGAGCATAACTGGAGGCCATCAAGTGGAAACATTCTTTCTCTATCCACTCTATCAAAACCTTTCATAATTTTATAGATCTCTATTAGGTCACCCCTCAGCCTTTTTTTCAAGAGAAAAGAGACCCAGCCTGTTCATTCTTTCCTGATATGTATATCCTTGCATTTCTGGTATCATCCTTGTAAATCTTCTCTGCACCCTCTCCAGTGCCTCTATATCCTTTTTATAATATGGTGACCAGAACTGTACGCAGTACTCTGTGTGGTCTAACCAAGGTTCGATACAGTTTTAGCATAACTTCCCTACTTTTCAATTCTATCCCTCTAGAAATAAACCTTAGTGCTTGGTTGGCATTTTTAATGACCTTGCTAACCTGCGGCGCAACTTTGTGATTTGTGTATCTGTACTTCGAGATCCCTTTGTTCCTCTACCCCACCTAGGCTCCCACCCTCCAAGTGTTAAGTGACCTCCCTATTCTTCCTACCAAAATGTAATACCTCACATTTGCCTGTGTTGAACTTCATTTGCCGATTATTTGCCCATTCTGCAAGTTTATTCATTTCCTCCTGTAATTTGTTGCAGTCCTCCTCTGTCTTGACTATCCCCCCGCCAAATTTGGTGTCATCCGCAAATTTAGAAATTGTGTTTTTGATTCCAAAGTCTAAATCGTTGATGTAAATTGTTTATTCAATTTTAAACGTTGACCAGCCTAATATTCCAGTTTTCTTATTGGTAGCTCTTCATATTTCAATTTTTTTTTTTACTGATAATTATTAGAGTTCTAGCAGTTGATTGGATCGCTGAAAAAGAAACATCATTTACAGCTAATTTTCAACCAGTCAGAGGCCAATGGTTGTATGTGGGTCCCACCTCCAAAATTCATGGTGGAAGCTAGTATTGGGAAAGAAAGCAAAACAATTTAAAATGATATTTTTAAAAAAAAAAGCCAAAACATGCAGTAATAGGAAAACAGTAAAGGGAAAGTTTAAAAAATAAATAAAATAGAACAACAAATGGATGGGAGAAAGCAAAGTCAGGATAAGCAGAAGTCCTGTTAACATTTTTCACTCTTAAGTGTTTTGTATGGGATTCGTAACAAGATAGATGAATTGACGGCACAAATAGAAATAAATGGGTATGATCTAATAACCATCACATAGACGTCGTTGCAATGTGACCAAGGCTGGGAATTGAATATTCAAGGTCATTTGACATTTCAGAAGGATAGACAAAGGAAAATGAGGTGGGGTGGCTCTGTTAATAAAGGATGAGATCAGTACAATAGTGAGAAATGATCTTGGCTCGGAAGTTCCAGATGTGGAATCAATTTGGGTGGAGGTAAGAAATAGGAAGAGAAAGAAGGCACTGCTGAGTCTACAGGCCTCCGAACAGTAGCTACACAATAGGACAGAGTATCAATCAAGAAATAATGGGGACTTGTAAGAAAGTTACAGCAATATTCGTGGGCGATTTTAATCATCTTCTAGATTGGACAAATCAAATTGGCAAAAGCAGCCTTGAGGACGAGTTCATAGAGTGTATTTGGGACAGTTTCTTGGAACAATACTTGTGGAACTGACCAGGGAACAGGCTATTATAGATCTGGTAATGTGTAATGAAACAGGATTAATTAATGATCTCATAGTAAAGGATTCTCTAGGGAAGAGTGATCATAACATAATAGAATTCCACATTCAGTTTGAAGGTGCGTAACTTGGGTCTGAAATTAGAGTATTAAACTTAAATAAAGGCAATTACAAAGGTATGAGGAGAGAGTTGGCTAAAGTGGACTGGGAAATAGATTAGAAGTTAAGATAGTAGAAAAGCAGTGGCAGACATTTAAAGATATATTTTAGTGAGAAAGAAAGACTCGAAGAGAAGGATGAACCAACACATGGCTAACCAAGGAAGATAAGGACGGTATCAAATTGAAAGAGAAGGCATACAATGTTACAAAAATTAGTGGTAGGCCAGAAGATTGGGAACATTTTAGAAACCAGCAAAGGATGACTAAAAAAATAATAGAGGAAGAAAATAGCTTATGAGAGTAAACTAGCAAGAAATATAAAAACTGACAGTAAGAGCTTCTACAAGTATATAAAAAGGAAGAGAGTAGCTAAAGTAAACGTTGGCCCCTTAGAGGGCGAGACTGGGGAAATAATAATGGGAAACGAGGAAATGGCAGAGGCATTGAACAAATATTTTGTATCTGTCCTCACAGTAGAGGACACTCAAAACATCCCAGTAATAGTAGAAAATCAAGGGGCAAAAGGGAGGGAGGAACTTACAACTATCAGTGGAGAAAAAGTGCTGGGCAAACTTATGGGTCTAAAGGCCGACAACTCCCCTGGACCTGATGGCCTGCATCCTAGGGTCTTAAAAGAAATGGCTACAGAGATAGTGGTTGCATTGCATCTTCCAAAATTCCCTTGATGCTGGAAAAGTCCCAGCGGATTGGAAAACCTCAAATGTAACACCTTTATTCAAAAAAGGAGGGAGACAGAAATCGGGAAACTGTAGGCCAGTTAACCTAACATCTGTCATTGGCAAAATGCTGGAATCCATTATTAAGGAAGTAGTAGCAGGGCATTTAGAAAATCATAATACAATCAGAGTCAACATGGTTTTATGAAAGGGAAATCGTGTTTGACAAATCTATTTGAGTTCTTTGAGGAAGTAACAAGCAGGGTGGATAAACGGGAACTAGTAGATGTAGTGTATTTGGATTTCTAAAAGGCATTTTGACAAGGTGCCACATAAAAGGTTACTGCATAAGATAAGAGCTCATGGTGTTGAGGGTAACATATTAGATTGGATAGAGGATTGGCTAACTAACAGAAAACAGAGAGTCGGGATAAATGGGTCATTTTTAGGATGGCAATCTGTAACTAGTGGGGTGCCACAGGGAGCAATACTGGGGCCTCAACTATTTTCAATCTATATTAATGACCGATGAAGGAAGCGAGTGTATTGTAGCCAAATTTGCGGACGATACAAGGATAGGTGGGAAAGCAAGTTGTGAGGAGGACATAAAGGGGTAGATTTTCCTTAAGCTGTCGGGAAGGAGGCAGGACTTCAGCTTTCGGGTTTTAGTCCCGCCTACATCGACGTCCGGCCAACTCGCGCAATTTTCCCTTGATTTACCTTGTTGAGCCCGCCCAGCGGGCTCAGCAGGCCAATTAAGGGCCACCTGGCAACAGGTGATGTCACAGACTGAAATTTCATCTGTCAAGAGGTCTTGACAGATGAAATATCAGTGTTTCACAGCTGTTTGAAGCTGTCAAACACTGACAGTCTGACTTCTAACCTGAGTCCTTCTACACAGACTCAGTTAGAAGTCTCACCGGCAATGAAAGCTGAAGGCTGTCACTTTTGACAGATTGCAGCCATTTTGCTTTCCGTGCCGGCTGAGTGATGGACTCCCGAAACCTAGAGGAAGAAAGGCTGTTAAGGTAAGTACAGGTAATTTAAACTTCTTTAGACACACCAAACACACTTACCTTTGCACTTATGCACCCATCACTCACCTGGACACCGACATCTCGACCCCTCCAAGTCCTTCAACCCGACAGCCCGCCTGCTCTAATCTGGCGTGGTTTGGAGCCATCGGGAATCCCACACGACACCCCTCAAAATAGGGATTAGGCTAAAAACTGCCTGTTAACTATCTGTTAACAGGCAGTTAATTGGCACTAATCCCTTCCCGCCTCGGGTCGGTGGGTCCCAGTGCGGGGCGGGTACCCGCCTCCTGTGAAATTTACGTGGAGGCGGGTTTTGGGCAGGATGGTGTTGGGACCCCCGAATTTGGGATTTTCCTCCTCCCACATGCCTGAAACCCCGCCTGACGGCTCCAGGAAAATCTACCCCAAAGAGTCTACAAAGGGATATAGATAGATTAAGTGAGTGGGCAAGAATTTGGTAGATGGAGTATAATGTGGGAAAATGTGAAATTATCCACTTTGGTAGGAAGAATAGAAAAGAAAAATATTATTTAAATGGAGAAAGACTACAGAATGCGACAGTACAGAGGGATTTGGGTGTCGTCGTATATGAAACAGAAAAAGTTAGCATGTGCGTGCAGCAAGTAATTAGGAAGCCAAATGGAATGTTGGCCTTTATATCAAGGGGGATACAGTATAAAAGTAGGGAAGTCCTGCTGCAATTGTACGGGGTATTGGTGAGACCACACCTGGAGTGCTGCGTACAGTTTTGGTCTCCTTATTTAAGGAAGGATATACTTGCATTGGAGGCAGTTTAGAGACGATTCACTAGGTTAATTCCAGAAATGAGGGGGTTGACTTCTGAGGAAAGGTTGAGCAGGCTGCGCCTATACTCATTGGCATTTAGAAGAATGAGAGGTGATCTTACTGAAACATATAAGATACTGAGGGGGCTTGACAAGGTAGATGCAGAGAGGATGTTTCCCCTCGTGGGGAAATCTAGAACGCGGGGGCAGATTTAGAATAAAGGGTCGCCCTGAGATGAGGAGGAATTTCTTTTCTCAGAGGGTCGTAAATCTGTGGAATTCTCTGCCCCAGAGAGCTGTGGAGGCTGGGTCATTAAATACATTTAAGGTGCAGATAGACAGATTTTTGCAAGATAAGGGAGTGAAAGGTTATGGGGAGCGGGCAGGGAAGTGGCTTTGAGCCCAAGATCAGCCATGATCTTATTGAATGGCAGAGCAGGCTCGAGGGGCCAAGTGGCCGATTCCTGCTCCTATTTCTTATGTTCTCCTGCTGATTAACGCCTACTGCCCTCCTTCAGCTCATGAATCGGTACGCCTCCATGTTGAACACCACTTGGAAGAAGTACTGAGGGTAACAAAGGCGCAGAATTTACTCTGGGTGGGGGACTTCAATGTCCATCATCAAGAGTGGCTATGTAGCACCACTACTGACCGAGCTGGCCGAGTCCTGAAGGACATAGCTGTCAGAATAGGACTGCAGCAGGTGGTGAGAGAACCAACACGAGGGTAAAAATCTATTTGACCTCGTCCTCACCAATCTACCTGTCACAGATGCATTTGTCCATGACAGCATTGGTAGCAGTACTTGTGGAGATGAAATCTCGTCTTCGCACTGAGGACACCCTCCATTGTGTTGTGTGGCACTACCACCGTGCTAAATGGGATAGATTCAGAACAGATCTAGCAGCTCAAAACTGGGCAACCATGAGGTGCTGTGGGCCATCAGCAGCAGCAGAATTGTATTCTACCACAATCTGTAACCTCATGGTCCGGCATATCCCCCACTCTACCATTACCATCAAGCCAGGAGACCAACCCTGGTTTAATGAGGAGTGCAGAAGAGCATGCCAGGAGCAGCACCAGGCATACCTAAAAATGAGGTGCCAACCTGGGGAAGCTGCAGCACAGGACTACATGCATGCTAAACAGAGGAAGCGGCATTTAATACAGAGCTAAGCGATCCCACAATCGATGGATTAGATCAAAGTTCTGCAGTCCTGCCACATCCAGTCGTGAATGGTGGTGGACAATTAAACACTTACCGGGGCGAGGAGGAGGCTCCATGAATATCCCCAACCTCGATGGCGGAGCTCAGCACGTGAGTGTAAAAGACAAGGCTGAAGTATTTGCAACCATCTTCAGCCAGAAGTGCCGAGTGAATGATCCATATCTGCCTCCTCCTGAGGTCTTCCCCATCACAGAAGCCAGTCTTCAGCCAATTTGATTCACTCCATGTGGTATCAAGAAACGGCTGAGCGCACTGGATACAGCAAAGGCAATGGGCCCCGACAACATCCCAGCTGCCTGTTAAAGACTTGTGCTCCAGAACTAGCCGCCCCGCTAACCAAGCTATTCCAGTACAGCTACAACACTGGCATCTACCTGACGATGTGGAAAACTGCCCAGGTATGTCCTGTCTACAAAAAGCAGGACAAATCCAATCCGGCCAATTACCACCCCATCAATCTACTCTCAATCATCAGCAAGTGATGGAAGGTGTCATCGACAGTGCTATCAAGCGGCACTTACTCACCAATAACCTGCTCACTGATGCCCAGTTTGGGTTCCGCCAAGACCACTCGGCTCCCGACCTCATTACAGCCTTGGTCCGTACATGGACAAAAGGAGCTGAATTCCAGAGGTGAGGTGAGAGTGACTGCCCTTGACATCAAGGCAGCATTTGACCGAGTGTGGCATCAAGGAGCCCTAGTAAAACTAAAGCCAATGGGAATCGGGGGGGGGGAAACTCTCCACTGGCTGGAGTCATACCTAGCACAAAGGAAGATGGTTGTGGTGGTTGGAGGTCAATCATCATGGCCCCAGGACATCGCTGCAGGAGTTCCTCAGGGTGGTGTCCTAGGCCCAACCATCTTCAGCTGCTTCATCAATGACCTTCCCTCCAACATAAGGTCAGAAGTGGGGATGTTCGCTGATGATTGCACAGTGTTCCGTTCCATTCGCAACCCCTCAGATAATGAAGCAGTCCCTGCCCGAATGCAGCAAGACCTGGATGACATTCGGGCTTGGACTGTTGTGTAGCATGAATTTTACTTGCCACTTAAGTGCCAGGCAATGACTATCTCCAACAAGCAAGAGTCTAAATTCTGCCCCTTGACATTCAACGGCATTACCATCACCGAATCCCCGACCATCAACATCCTGGGGAGTCACCATTGACCAGAAACTTAACTGGACCAGCCACATCAATACTGTGGCAACAAGAGCAGGTCAGAGGCTAGGTATTCTGCAGCGAGTGTCTCGCCTCCTGACACCCCAAAGCCTTTCCACCATCTACAAGGCACAAGTGAGGAGCATGATGGAATACTGTCCACTTGCCTGGATGAGTGCAGCTCCAACAACATTCAAGAAGCTCGACACCATCCAGGACAAAGCAACCCGCTTGATTGGCACCCCATCCACCACCTTAAACATTCACTCCCTCCACCACCGACGTACCGTGGCTGCTGTGTGTACCATCTACAAGATGAACTGCAGCAACTCGCCAAGGCTTCTTTGGCAGCACCTCCCAAATCTGCGACCTCTACCGCCTAGCAGGACAAGGGCAGCAGGCGCATGGGAACACCATCACTTGCAAGTTCCCCTCCAAATCACACACCATTCTGACTTGGAAATATATCGCCGGTCGCGGAATCAAACTCCTGAAACTCCCTCCCTAACAGCACTGTGGGAGTACCTTCACCACAAGGACTGCAGTGGGTCAAGAAGGCGGCTCACCACCACCTTGTTGAGGGCAATTAGGGATGGGCAATAAATGCTGGCCTTGCCAGCAACATCCACATCCCAGGAATGAATTTTTTTTAATCATGAAAACACGATCATAAGTGGTTTTGGACGTAACTCACTTGCATTTAAAATCCACGATCTTTTGCGCTGGTTTGGCTGATTCCACCTGGATTGTACCTGTGGAAACTAGCAGAAATTCAATCCCAGGTTATTAAGAGACAAACCCATCTCCATCACTTATCAGGCTTTTTTTTAAACTTCTAAAAATTAACTTTTAACCTCCTCAAACCTGATGCTGATTAAGTATTCTGCTATACATTTGTGTAGTAACTAACCTATAAACAAATATGATCAAATAGTTTTAGCCTCTGCACTAGTCTGTCAGTACGGTATCTTCTTAGGCAGTCCCTCGGAACCGAGGATGACTTGCTTCCACGTTAAAAATGAGTTCGCAGGTGACCGATGAGTCCAATGCAGGACCTACAGACTCTCTCACAGGTGGGGCAGACGATGGTTGAAGTGGCGGGTGGGTGGGGTGCTTGGGTTGACGTGCGCTCCTTGCACTGCTTGCGCTTGGCTTCCGCTTGCTCCCGGCGAAGAGACTCGAGGTGTTCGGCGCCTTCTCGGATGCTTCTCCTCCACTTTGTGCGGCCTTGGGCCAGGGATTCCCAGGTGTCGATGGGGATGTTACACTTTTTCGAGGAGGCTTTGAGGGTGTCCTTGAAGCGTTTCCTCTGCCCACCTGGGGCTCTCTAGCCGTGCCGGAGCTCCGAGTAGAGCGCTTGTTTTGGGAGTCTCGTATCGGGCATGCGGACAATGTGACCCATCCATCGGAGTTGATTGAGCGTGGTCAAAGCTTCGATTCTGGGGATGTTGCCCTGAGCAAGAACACGGACGTTGGTGCGCCTATCCTGCCAATGGATTTGCAGGATCTTGCGGAGGCAGTGTTGGTGGGGTATCTCCAGTGCTTTGAGGTGCCTGCTGTACATGGTCCATGTCTCTGAGGCATACAGCAGGGCAGGTATCACTGCTGCCCTGTAGACCATGAGCTTAGTGCCGGGTTTGAAGTCCTGGTCTTCAAATACACACTTCCTCAGGCGACTTCAGTATGGTATATTCCATCTTTCAAGAGTGACAGGAGAACATGGTGGGCATCTTGTGATCTCCAGTGACCTGTGTACCACAGTCAACCTGTAAATGGCACATACATGAACACAGGTTTTGGATCATAGAAGCCTCTGCTATAGAAACCATGTTTTTGGCCACGAACAGTGGTAGAAAAGTGCAAACTGTAGCAATTCAATTAACTCTTTGGTACTACAGTACATGACCCACACTACAGCATTATGGAATTTGTTACATCACTTTTCCACTGTATATATCGTAAAAGTATTGTACACTATAATTATGGTCACTAAACTGGCTGGACACAGTGCTTACACATGAAAAGCTAGCTGTTGAACTCAAGGTATGTCTTTATCGGCTACCAAGCAGACAGTTACAGGAAACTCTTTATTATCTGGCACCAACGGGACTGGCGTGGTGCCGGTTTATCAAAAAGTCCGGATTACAGAGAGGTATAGTTTAAAAGGTACGAGAGCTCCGTACACAGCAACAAATCCAGGCTTCCCTGTTGCTTAGCAACATGTGCAGGATCTCCAGCCACAGACCAAGCGTCCCTGTTGCTTAGCAACAAGTGCACGAACCCCAGTTACACAGCCACAGATCCAGGAACTGCCACTAATATGAAGTAAAACTTAGCTGAACCTACTCCTGAATTTTGCCGGTTAACAGAGGTTCCGGTTATTTAGGCGCCAGTTAAGAGTTTCCTGTATTGTGCAAGCATTTGTATTCAGCAGACACAACCTATTCTTACGAATGCCTTCACGCTATCTGAAGTCCAAGATGGGCCTCTGTCATACGGGCTCACATTTAGATGGAGTGCTGGTCAGTGATGCAAGTATTCTTACCTTAATGGATTGCCATCAACTGCTAACTTGCAGTTCTACACCCATTCTTGAATATAAACAACCTGCCATCTGGAACGCCAATAGAAATACAGAACCAAGATTTTTAATCTGCTTCCTCTCTCTCTATTCCTCCCTCATGGCCCATGGCCCACTAAACGTGCTGAACATTTTCAGTGCATCAGTATGCTAGCATCATGATGTAAAATAGCAAAATATGTAAGCACACTGTTGAATATGCACTACCTCGGGGCCAATTCTCAAGCCTGCTTCGTGTGTCATGACATTAAAACAGGAACATTCATTCCACACATGCTCAAAACTGGGTCTCCATTTTTCCAGATCGACCTCCCGGGTGGAGGTACATATGGGACAGAGACGAGGAGGCCATTTTGTTTTTTGCTCTCCAGGGACCCTTAAACCATCTGGACAATATCCATAATCGAGCCTCTTTTAACAACCTACACTGTTCAGCCATTTTATACAGAGCTCTGGCAGGCCTGCGACTGTGCTACCAGGCTCAGCAACACGTAGCTTCTGTATCAGTGTGTCAGCTTAGTTTAGTTGGAAGCATTTTTGACTGTGTTCAAGTCCCAGGTTAGCACTTGAGTAGTATAAAGGAGGAACTGGAACCGTTAAAAGTTCCTGTGCCACTATTTCAAGAGGAATAGAGAGTTAATCGGGTCTCCTAGCCAGCATTGTTCTCTCAAGTCACCACCCAAAATAGATTAACTGGTTATTCACCAGATTGCTATTTGTGGGATGTTGCTGTGAGCAAAATGGCTGCCTCCTTTCCTATAGAGGTCTTCGCACTTCAGCGAGTAATTGTGTGTGAAACGCTGAAATATTTGAGACATGATGTGGCACCATATAAAGCAACATTCTCCCTCTGTTCCCCTTTCTGTCTCTTTCTCTTCCTTCACCCACCCCCACTTTTCCCCTTTCTCTTGCTCTTTCCCCTTTCTCTCCCTACCCGCCCGTCCGCGCCCCCCCCCCTCTCCTTCCCCATTGGCAGATTGAAACTACATGACATCAGAAAAATAACATAAAGCATAGAATAAGAAAATGTAATTCAGTCTATTTGGCTGCCTCTTTCCAGAGATCAAGCACGATCTACCCTGCTCATTCAATCTTTTGAAAGTGTACTGCAGAATTTCTCTGAGCAATAACAGATATGAATGAAGAAGAGAAAAGAAAGTAAATCTGGAAAGAGAATTCAATCGAAAGTCACCAGCGCTGGCTTTATTCCCAAAAGCTTTGCCTGCAGTTAGATTCAAACACCTCTTTATCAAATTGAGCATTTTGCAGACAAGCCTTCTTCTGTTGCGCACTTCCTCCACTATTTATTTTCTTCCAAAGTCCATCACTATGGTTACCTTCAGAAGTCAAACCAATTCCAGGAAAAGCTAGTTTGGCACAATTATAATTAGGGCTTCCCTGAGACAATGAAGCAAGCTGCTTGATTACCCCCTGGGTGTTACTGCTTTGTTATTAAGTACACGCTAGTCGATCTCCTGTGGCGTTGGGTAGTCAAGACCCAGTGATGTCTTGAGGCTTAGCAGGGGGAATAATTGGACCAAGGCAGAGAGCGGAAGGGGTGCAAGAGTGGCGAAGGAAGGGGGGGGGAACGTGAGAAGGGTAAGGGGGTGATTAGGAAAGGTATGTCAGCTGCTGGGGCTGGAAAAATACCTCGTTGGAGGGTGGTTTGGAAAAGTACCTCAGCTGTGAACGGGATGGTGGGGGCGGGGGGGGGCGTGCAGTTCCAAGTGGCCACCCTGAGTTTCAAAAAAAAAGTCTGAATTTTCAATTAAAAAAAAAAAAAATGCCTAAATTTTTCTAATGTAGAAAATGTTCCAATATTTCACAAACATGCACAGATCATGATATTTTTACTACGCCCCATTTATTTTTACAAAAAAATCCCCTCTGATTTTGCAAACTGTAAAGAGGTACAAATCTTTCAATTTTGAAGGGGATAGGTGAAGTGGATGGGAAGGGGGGTGGAGGAGAGGGGGAAATGGGGGACGGGGAAGAAAAGGCAGGGAAACTCAGCTGGTGTTGGCAGCAAACTCTCTGGGGGGCAGGACTCCTTCCTGCAAGGATGATTTTCCTGCTCCGTAGAGGGGAAGGAGGAAACAATTATTGTGTGCATAGGAGCACTGGTACAAGCCATATTTTGTTCTTGGCAGGCTCTGATTTTCTTGTCAGTGGTGAGAGTGGCCATATTCTTGTCAATACAGGGTTTCCCAGGGTGATTTTCTTGTTCGGGTGGACAGTGCCACGGTAACATTTTTTCTAATTGGTGGGGGGTGGAGGGAATGGGTCAGATTATCTTCATGGGGGAGGTTAGAGGTCAGACTTTCCACTGGTGGCGGTGGTTATGTGTTTGTGTAGGGGTGGGAGGGTGGGGCGTTTTTTTACTCAATAAGGGGCCGTTGGCCCCATTTTCTTTGGAGGGGAAGGGGTGAGATGTCTGGTTTAATTCTGAATGGGGTATGGTACAAGTCAGACTTTATTCCCTTTTATTGGGGAAGGGTCAGTTCAATTTTCATGTGGGTGAGACGTTCAGCTGAATATTTTATTAACGGAGAAGCCATGGGCTTACTTTGTGTCATTGTCTAATACTAGGCAGGATCACGTGGTGTCCAATGCTTGACTGTTGTGTTTTATTACAGAATTTTGATTTAGCATTCTTGTTAATAATTAAATAGTAAATGTGAATATCCCCTGATAGGATGGCACGTTAACTAATTGTGCCTATAATACACTGTTTCTGTTGCGACGAGAAAGGCTGTTTCTGCTACTGCCAAACTACACTGGTTTGCGCACCAGCATTCTTCCATTTCCAAAGATTCAGTACTTTCTTCCACACCCGGGCATTACTACTGCTTATTTTGCCCCAGTGATTCCACCATTTCTAAGCTGAGCAGCCTTCTTTAGTAGATTCAGCACCAGATTAGGAAAAGCCACGATTTACTTGCAGCGCTCCACATTGTTTAAAGGTATTCTGATGAATTCTGACCAGACAAATTGTTTTACACTTTGATCTGTCCACTTGACCTGTCATTTGGGACCACATCTGTGATTATTTCTTTTTTGTTGCAACAACTACCTGGGGATTACTGAGGGTACAGTTTAGGCTGTCGTATAATAGGTGCTCCTCCCTTTATAATCAAATAGTCATAGTTACAATGACAGCACCACCTTTAGAATCCTGAGACCACTGCCCCGTACACACGTGTATATATATAGATAAAATAGACAGGCTGTAGAGAAGCCATTCACATAATACCAGTTTGTGTTGGAGAACAGAAGGTTAATCTGAAGATAGGCTATTGTTTCACAACTTCAACGTTTAAATCGAACCTTAGTTAAACCACACTTGAAACACTGTGTACAATTCTGATCATCATATTATAAAAGGGATATAGAGGCACTGGAGAGGATGCAAAAAATATTTACAAGGATGGTACCAGAAATGTGAGATTAAACCTATCAGGAAAGAGAAGGCTGAGGGGTGACCTAATAGAGGTCTATAAAATTATGAAAGGTTTTGATAGAGTAGACACAGAGCGAGTGTTTCCACTTGTGAGGAAGAGTAAAACTAGAGGCCATCAGTATAAGATAGTCACCAAGAAATCCAAAAGGGAATTCAGAAGAAACTTCTTTACCCAGGGAGTGGCGAGAATGTGGAACTCCCTACCACGGAGTGGTTGAGGCAAATAGTATAGATGCATTTAAGGGGAGGCTAGATAAGCATATGAGGGAGAAGGGAATAGAGGGTTATGCTGATAGAGTTAAGTGAGGAAAGACGGGAGGAGGCTCGAGTGGAGCATAAACACCAGCATAGACTGGTTGGGCCGAATGGCCTGTTTCTGTGCTGTACATTCCATCTAATTCTATGTAACATTTCAAAATATCTGTAATGCATTTTACAATTTTAGCCTTAATGTTCCAACGTAGACCATTAGCCTTGAATAAAAAATGTAGCAGTTAAAAAGTACATTGAAAATGTGCAACTATGGGAAGAACATGTAATAATTGCACAGAAAGAGAAAAAAAATAACTTGCAGTGATACAATTGAAAGAACTTTCATGGATGCTTTTTTTGTGAAATGTATGTATGATGTTAGTGCTGGGAGAACAGAATACTTTCTATTTCGAGCACCTAATGTCAGCATCAAGCACTCTGGTGTGGTACAGTTAGATGCAAAGTAAAGCACTCTCCAGTCTGACCCAATTAATGTTTTCAGCCCAAACTCAGAAGGGCATCCCTTAATTGTGCATGTGGCACTTTTCCATTTCATCCTACAGCTGACCTGTTACCTCTAATTGAAATTGTCGAAAGTGCCAGTTTTGTGCTGTGGGACAATGCTCACTAGCATTTGGATAGTGATTGGCCAAACTCTCTCCACCCTTGCAACTAGCAGACAGAGATCTCCATGCCAATAATTCTGGGCTAGATTTGAGTGCAGCTCTAAGAGGTGAAAAGTCATTTTCTGACCACCTCCACCACTTGAACTTTAATCCCTAACTCCCAATCCCACGACCAGTATTTGAGGTCATGGTACACTCGAGAGAATCCCATTGTGGTTTTTGAGGTTTTATTTATTACATGGAATTTGGTCTCTTCCATCGCCCCCGCCCTGACCCCACCCCCGCAAGAAAGCTTTAATTTATTAGAAGTGGCATCACATTTACTTCTAACCTTCCAGATATAGCAGATGGTGAATGTTGGCAGGCTGTTGTTGTATACAGTATTAGCTATTGCAGACCTTAAAAGACCTGTCGGTAATTTTGTTCGAAACTTTTGACCAAACTTTGCAGTAGCTGAGCATATATTGGGATGCAAATAGACATTGAGATGTGTCTTCATGCAGTGTGGGATTTAGGTAAGAAGCTGAAGGTGAGCAAATGCATATTGATACAGCTGTCAACATCAGAACTATGTTTGTCGTGAGCGGTTGGCTCAAAAAGACAAATTACTGACTTCTTCAAACATTTGGAAGCACATTTTTCCCCAGAGTGGAATGCATCAAATTGGGTTACTTTATTAAACAAACATAGAAGTGTCTGCGTCCAGATGAGTGAGATTGGACGGGCCTACTGACCTCTGCAATCTAGAATATGCTGTTGATCGGCTCAAGAGAAAAAAATCAAAAGGTGGAATCTCCATTTTGATACACTTCAATCTGGGAAAATAATGTCTTATTTTTAAATGGATTAGTAATCTACCTTTTAATCTGTCCTAGATCTCATTGCTAACATTTTCCCGAAGTTGACAGGTATTTCTAATGTTCATTTGTTGACTTCCAACTTGCCATTCTTCCTGTTAGAGTTTATTGAAATAATCATTATGGCTAAAATTGAGGGCTCTGTTTGTTCAGCTATAATCTGAACAGGAAAGGGAGTTGGTAACTGGATTTGTATGTATTTAGATGGCTAAGCATAGATTTTGGCTTGTATCTCCTGCAGAGGATTAAATAACGCCCATAGATTTGGACAAAATAGGGAGGAAATCTGTGCATAGCATGCCCTTCTATATACATGCAATGTGTGCGTAAGTGCAAAGCAAATATTACATTTCATGCATACTGTGAATGACCTGATCCACCAATAGAGGGGAGCTGGTCTCAAACTGGCATAATAATGCCTATCTGAAATATGTATTTCTAAATTTCTTGTATCGAGCCACAAAGTTTAAAAATTGCATCTGGAGTACTTCACGGCAACAGAACATTTTGCAGTATTACAGGTTACAATGGCCCTGCTATTTACTCGGAGTGGGGAACGGGGTTGGGGGGGGATTTTTCGGATGGAAAACCCGCAAGTATGGGTTTCTTGCACGTCCTGCTGAATTTAATGGCAGGGTGTCTGTTATTTTTTCAACATGAAAACTGCCCAGCTGCCAACCACATTGACAGGCTGGCTCTCTCGGGCAGGAAAGCAGCTGGGACGCGGATGTCCGGTAAGTCTAACAGTGCGGGGTGGGGTTGGCGGTGGTGGTGGTTCGGACATTGCGCTGGATGGGGGTGGGTTATGACATCTCGTGGGGTGGATCGGACATAGCGCAGGATATTGGGGTGGTTCAGACATCGCGTGGAATGGGGGTGGAAGGAGGGGAGTTCGGACATCGCGCGGGATGGTTGGGTTCGCACATGATGGTGGAGGGATGTTCGGACATCGCGCAGGATGGTGGGGGGTGTTCGGACATCGCGTGGGATGGTTGGGGGGGTTTTGGACACCGCGCGGGATGGTGGTGGTGGGGGGGGGGTTCGGACACAGTGTGGGCTTGGGGGCGGGGTTCGGACACCGCGCGGGATGGTGGAGGGTTCGGACATTGCGTGGGATGGTGGTGGGGGGAGTTCGGACATTGCGCGGGATGGTGGTGGGGGAGTTCGGACATCGCGCGGGACGGTGGTGGGGGGAGTTCGGACATTGCGCGGGATAGTGGTGGGGGCAGTGGTGGGGGGAGTTCGGACATCGCGCGGGATGGTGGTGGGGGGAGTTCGGACATTGCGCGGGATGGTGGGGTTTGGACACCGCGCGGGATTGTGGGGGGGGTCGGACATCGCGTGGGATGGTTTGGGGGTTCGGACATCGCGCGGGATGGTGGTGGTGGGGTTCGGACACCACGCAGGATGGGGGTTGTGTTGGGACATCGCGCGGGATATGGGGGTGGGGTTCGGACATCGCGCGGGATGGTTTGGGGGTTTGGACACCGCGCGGGATGGGGGGGTGGGTTGGGACATCGCGCGGGATGGTGGTGGGGGGGTTCGGACATCATCGGAGGGGGTGGTTTGGACATCACATGGGTGTGGGTAGGACATCCTGAGGGGTGGGGTGGGGTGGGATCAAACGTGGCACGGGGTGGTGGGGTCCGACATGGTGGGAGTAGGTTGGACGTGGTACTGCGTGTTGGACGTGGTGCGAGTTTGATGGGGGGATTGGACATCGTGGGTGTTGGGATCTGCTGATTGGGGGGGGCTGATTGTGTGGAGGTTAGCTTGCTGGGCCTGGGGGAAACTCATGCTCCTCCTGGACCACAAGCACTTACCGCATGGATCTGGCCCATCTCTCCTCCTTTTACCTTCTGGGATTCCCGAGGCCCGGATGTGAGTTGGGGTTTGGTTTTGAGAATTAAAAATGTTTTACCTACCCACCCACCTGTCCTTGGGAGTTAAAATTCCCCCAATGAGTCAAGAAACTAGTGAATGATCGGATGAAGATTTTTGGATCCTAGCTTGAAATGAATCAAAAATGAAGAGTGAGCTTGATTTATTTTTATGCAACAATATCTATTTAAGTGATGTGACTTGCAGTAATTTTACAAAAGTGAATCTGTAGATATTTAACCCAACTGGCTCAAAAATCAAAATGATTTATGATTTCAGCATATGAAGGATAAAACTCCATGTTGTGAGATTGCGCAAAAACATAAGGGCTGTTCTTAAATAGAGTTATCTGGTATAGGACAATAAACCCTTCACTGGCACCAATCTGTACTTCAGGATTTGTAAAGTGCATCCAGGGTGGCATTAACACAGATTCCTCAATACTGCTATTTTGTGCTATTTATTTTTCTAACTCAAAATGTTGTATTTTCTGGGCAGATCTGTTCTGAACTTAAAAATTTTTTTCAATAAAATTATAACAGTCATCACTTTTCAAAGTGGAAGGTAAACTGAGAACTTAAAACTACCATGAGCTTCTGCAGGATTGATATTGTACAATGAAAGGAGTAAGTAGCATTAGAAATGATGTCAAATATTTTTTCTGCTCATTTAAGTGAGATGTTACTGCTGGGGAATGGAATTTTCTTATTTTAGGCTCACCAGTGACTTTTTTTTCCTGTATACAATATACTGAACTCAAAGCTCTCTACGCTGACCCAGCTTCATAAATTGATACCATTTCCCATCCTCGTGTCCTCGCTGGTTGATGGCACACACTCCTTTTGAGCCGGAAGGCCATGGGTTGAAGCCCCAGTCCAGAACTTCAACGCATAATTTAATATTACAATACTGAGTGAGCTTGCTTTGGTCTAGTTTAAGTCCTTCATATGAGGCCCCATCTATCTGTTTGGGTGGATATTAAGGATAAACGGCATTATTCAGAGAAGAGCAGGGAGTTCTCTTAATTTCTTAGCCAACCTTTATGACCACCACCCAAAAACAGACTAACTGGCCATTATCTGAAATAAAAACTGAAAATGCTGGAAATACTCAGCAGGTCAGGCAGCATCTGTGGAGAGAGAAACAGAGTTAACATTTCAGGTCGATGACCTTTCGTCTGATGAAGGGTCATCAACCTGAAACGTTAACTCTGTTTCTCTCTCCACAGATGCTGCCTGACCTGCTGAGTATTTCCAGCATTTTCAGTTTTTATTTCAGATTTCCAGCATCTGCAGTATTTTGCTTTTGTATTACTGGCCATCATCTTGTTGTTTTGTGGTATTTTGCTGTGTGCAATTTGGTTGCTGTGTTGGTTTACAAAACAATCACTGCACTTCAAAGTAATTCATTGTATGTGGTGTGCTTTAAGACATTTCTGAGAGACATGATGAGGCACTATAAGTGCAAGTTTTTCTCCGACTGCGATTAAAAAAGGTTTGTCTTAAAGTGAGTATGGAGTGGTGGTGAGAGCCCACAGTCAGTAGGAACTAGATTGAGACTGCTCTAGCTCAGTTCACTTAGGGTACTAGTCTGAGACCAATAGCTGGAGAGTTTGACATCCAGCTGACAGACCCCCAGTTATTTTACTGGTTGCATGTTGCTGTATTGTGTTCACAAGCAAAGAACCAGTTTATCCACTCCAACCCCAGCCAGTCTATAATGTTCGGAGAGAACAGGCAGGACTAGCATTTCTTTCCGAACAGACTGAAATATAAATTTCCCGGGTGGCACAGTGCAATTTGTTAAGTTGTACTTCACCCGGTGCGAACATAAAAGTAAGGCAATCTATTTGAGGTGGCTCCGGTGCTCAGATTCATATTACCAGTTATGACTGCCAGTTATAATGCAGCATTTGCATTGATGCACACTTGAAACTGCTGCACTTCAATGTGAAAGTGGAATTTGTAAGTACCCTTGCAGCCAGCAGAAAGAGGAAATTTCCATCCCTTGGGTTGGATTCTAACCAAGGCCCTAGAAGTGAAAGAGCTGTGTATTAATACACTGAATCACCCTGTTCTGCAATATGTTTGTTTTTAACAGTGATTCCAGTCTTCTGTAGAAGATCAAATATAGGTGGCCCTTGCACTGTACTCTGCTGTATGGCTGGCTTCATGATGAGTTTCAGCAGTTTATCTGCACCATGATAAAATGAAGACCAGTGCGCGTTTTTAATGTACACTTCTAACACTTAATATTTTTAATTTTAATAGCTCTTTCGAGAAGTAAGAATTATGAAGATTTTGAATCATCCCAATATAGGTAAGATTGTACTTTAACTCTATTCAAATATGTGTTAAATACAGATGATTTAGCTTTAAATAGTCAGTACTTTAAAATGCATTTTACTTAAACTGGGTTCGCTCATGAGAGATTCTTTTCTTTCTAACTTTCTGTTGACAATTGTTTATTGTGTAAAAAGTAGCAAACATTTGAAACAGGTGCTGTCTATGCTACACTTAATTATTGTTTTGCTTTTCAACATTTTTATTCCTTTTCCAATTTCTACACCTCCTGAAGCCAGTGCCTCATGTTGGAATACAGTTCCATGGGCAGTGGCAATTCTTCATTTGTGAGCCTAGGCAGTGGGTGTCAGTATTATATTTGACTGTTGGGGAGCCGGGGGGGGGGGGGGGTGTGTGGTGTAATGCAGCTAAGGCATTTGTCCTTAGCTGAAGTCTTAAATGCATCTTTTCCAGCGGGGTCCCTGAAGAGTGATCAGGACTGGTTGAAATTTGTCTTTTTTAACCCCTCTCTAGCCCAGGGATGCTGAGGCCTATTATCAACACCCTAGCTGAAAACGGCTAACTCAGCACAGACCAGTAATTGAACTTGAGATCCTCCTGGTCTGTATAGCTCAGTATTGTGCCACTTTCATCTTGGCGCACCAGTGAGGTGCGAGCATTGGTAGCTCTATCTGAGTAAGTGCTACAACCACAAGGACAGTAATGCCAACTCTCACGATTTAATCACGAGACACGCGATTTTTAATGGAATTCCCCCCCAACTCGCAATCATGTGATTTAACTCAAAACTCAAGTTGAACTGTTGATTAATTTCAAATTAAAACTTCTGTAGAGACAAAAAAAACGAAAACTGCCTGCATGCCCCACGCACCTAGTCTTTGTATAATGTTCCAATTCCGAAAGGGGATGGGCTCCTGTTACCTGGACACGATTGATTGGCAGGCACGTTTCGATGGAACCTTCGCAAAGCAGAAAGGAGGCGTGGCCATGCCAGTAAGACACTGACTGACCCTACAGGATGATCTAGTGGGGGGAGGGGGCTGGTTGAGGAGTTTTGATCTTTCTTACATGATAGCAAATTTTCAATGCAGGTTAAGTATGTGGCATGTAAGATGGGTATCAAAGCAGTTCTTTATGGTTCAAAACTATGAGGGGTGCAACAGAAGGCTTCCTTTTAATCCATGTGTGAAATCCAGAAACTAAGCTGAGGGGAGTTGCAGCAAAAAGGGGAACCAGTTTATGAAGGTAGATATAAGAAATATGAACACTAAATCCTGCACAGTATATAAGAAATATTGTATTTTAAAATTCTAATGTGGAATCTTATCAGTTCAAAGGCATCAGACATTAATTTTCTTAAGTTGTCTTCACTTTATTCTGGCTAAAATTGCACATATGTTGAGCTGGTTTTTCAAGGTGGGTCGAGAAGCAAGAGGTGGAGGGGTTTAGAGAAGGAATTCCAGAGAGAAAGATGTGGTCGATAAAGGTTCTGCCACCAATGGTGAGGTGAAGGGACTGGGAACGCACAAAATCGCAGCGACAAAAGGCTGAAGAATGAAGGAGTGGGTATAAAACTGGAGGAGGTTGCAGAAAGTCGGGTCGAGGCCATGAAGGGATTTGAAGATACCGACAAAGATTCTAAATTTGAAGTGTGTTGGGGACACGCAGCCAAAGTTAGTTTGTGAAAATGGGGATAATGAATGAACAGGACTGAGTGTAGAAAAGGATAAGAGTGGCTAAGTTTTGGACAAATCAGAAATTATGGAGGTTGGAGTGTCAGAGCCAGAAAGAGGACATTGGAGAAAAATATTCTGTTGGTGACAAAAGCATGGATAAAGGGTTTCAGCAGTGCAGGAGTTGAGGTAGGAGCAGAAACAGGCAGTGTTTCAGAGATGGAAACAAGAAGTTGTGATGGGTAGGATGTGGTGTTTAGAGCTCCGCTCTGGATCAAACAGAGTCAAAGGTCTCGCACTCTCTGGTTCAGCCTGAATGAATGACTGGGGAGGAGTATGGAATCGGTGACGAGGAGCAGAGTTTATCGTGGTGGCCAAAAACAACAATAAAACTTGTTACTTCGAGACTATCTCAGACACAGCACGTTTAATAGAGTAGGTTTTGGTTTTGGTTCACAGGAGAATTTAGGCTTGATTTAACATCAGGCATCAAACAGGCGGGCAGTGGGCTGAATGCGCACCTCTTCCTGCTGGCAGGTGGCCAAAGCCATAAATATATCTGCTTAATTGTATAACTAATTTATATTTGTCATCGTAACCTTAAACTGAGATGCATGGCAGCGTAGTAATAACGGGTCAGATTTTTAAAAAGTTTATTGTAAAGCATTTTCAGATGCAATAACATCATTTTGGAAAGAGCTGTGACCTGTTGGAGCTTAAATAAAGCCACTAATGAGGTTCATAAATGCACTGTCAATCTATATTGTTTTATTTTTGAAAAAAATAGCAACTCCTGATTTCTTAGCAAATCTCATGATTTTTAAGAGTTTCTCATGATTTATGAGATGGTGGGGTTGGCATTGCTGCAATGGATACAAAGTGTGACTTATTTCCCAGTAAAGTATCATAGAATGGCTCATCTGAAATGGCTCACTGAGGACAATTCACACCTAATTAGGATGAGGCCTTTCCATTAGCATTTGTATACATGGTTTGGTGCAGTATTTGGTTTGGGGAAATAAAGATGACAAATCTTTGTAGTGTCATGTGTGATTTATCTTCCTTTTATATAATTGGCTAGTTGGAACTGTTCTATGTTTCTCTGATGAGTTTCAAAAGCTATATCTTTAATTAGTTTATGTTCTTTTTCTGTTTTTCCCACTGTATCAGCACTGTCTACTTTTGTAATGCTTTTGTACACAGCTGTTACTTAAATCAACTCTTGCGCCACTAAGGCTTAATTTTGTAAGAAATTAACTCCCATTTAAAAAAAAAAATTAAAGATGTATTTATATATTTTGTGTAGTTGCAATTTGGTTAACCAGAGAAAATGATTTGATTGGAAAACGAATGTACAGTAGTAAAGCTCATTTTTATTATGAGTGTTAAACCATTCTGCCCCAAGACACACTATGGAACTAATTTTTATGAATATGTACTAGACATTGTCATAGCTTCTTTACTAAATGCATATTTAATTGAGAGTAAAATTTAGAGAATATTCCTAGGTAGTCTAAGTCTGGGATTTTTGTAGTCAACACCCTACTTATCACAGGCAGAAATAAGTGAGCTATTTAGTTACAAAGAGTTCTTTTAATCTGCCAGGCAAGAAACCATCAGAAGCAGAGCAAATTGATGCTACACAGTCTACAACCTTGCATTTTAGTGGAAGACGCAAAAAGCAGCAGCTGAAACTGGATTATCCACATGTTAAAAGGGAATCTTCAGATAGGAGAGTCGAGGTATACTGACTGACTCAACAATCTTCATTCAATAGCTAGGCAAGAGGTTCAACTATACCTGCGGCAATCAGTAGAATAAGAGGTGTAATTTAACTGCGGGTTTGGGAATGCCATATCCTTCTCCCAACCCCACCGAGGGACCACCATCTCTGGAAGCTTCCTGTATAGATTTGCTGAGCTTCCAGCAATGCAGTAAAGATGTTATTTCCTAGCAAAAGGTATCCTCAAGATGTAGAGCTCAGCTTTGCTGTTACTATGCTCCCTCCCCCCCCCTCCCACCGGAAAGGCTGTCACCTTTGTGTATCTGACTTTGTTCCTCTTACTTTGAAGCCTCTCAAAGATGACATTTGTTTGGTTTCCTTTCGTGACTGATGATTTTTAAGGTCAAAAATTAAATTTAAATTTGTCTACTGAGGATGTCTTGTTTTTAAATTCTCCATTGTTATCCTATATAGCAAGGTTTTCTTTGTGTAGAATCCCCCTCGAGTGATGCCATGAATGGGAATTGTGGGCTGCACGATTTGTGTTTGCTGATGAGGGCAATATATGCACTTACCTTGCACTCATATTTGGGCACAGGGAGCATACACAAAAGCATTTTTCTTTTTTTTTCACCTTAAATTGTGTCTGTAAATTTTTGGATTGGACTTTGATAACTATCCATTGTAATAGTCCACTGTAATCCACGGTGATTTGTGTGAAGGAAATGGAGCGGAATAAATAAGCTTCATTAAACTATTTTCTTTATCAAGAATTTTCATCATTAACACATATAAACAACATTGCCCAGCGTTTACCTTCTCTTGCCAACTCAACACCTAGTTTTGGATGGACATACCAGTGGAGATTTAGTGAAGGGCTGTACATGTGATGTCATGTGAAGCAACATGACATTGATGAACAATTTTTTTAAGGTCAATTAGAAGTAACTTTATCTGTTTAGAGGAAAATGTACACGTGTGAATGGGGGCAGGATCAGTCTCAATTGTGATAATTAGCTTGCCACACCCATTAGACTGGTGAATAAAGGATAGCCAATTGGTGAGGTACTTGAGGACAGCTGGCACCTGTGGAACTATAGCCACAGGTCTGTCCGCAAAATCGGCACCTTCAGCTGGCGAGGAGAGGGGATGTGGGGGGGAATGTACCTATTTGAGAAAAGTACACTGAAATTGGATGGTTTCAAAATAATATTTAATAACTCTAGTACCAACAGTTTTTAAGATTAAATTTTGGAGTACAAACCATTGGTTTGGCACGTTGTATAAAGCTGCGTTGTGCAAGATAAATCTGATCTCATGGACCTGCAGGCAAATAATGAAGCATATTTAGCTTCAAGAATGAAATCTATAGTGACATCCCAGCCCACTGAAATTTCATTTGTAATAAACTCTGGGTCAGAGCGACACTGACAGAGTCGTGAAGATCAGGCCACAGACTCATCATCTTATTGGAGCTATGATGGTGTGGGGCACTGAATTGTAAGGTCATTGTGAAATCCAACAATAAAACAGGAGATGTGGGGGAAAATTTAAAACAAGATTCTGAAGCACTGTTCAAACTCTTAGAGGATTAATTTCCCGATTGGAATAACAACTTGAATATGAAAGCTTTAATATATAGGGAGAAAATTGCCATGATCGCTTTGTGGAGTGAATGAGTGAATTATAATGTTGCTGCTAACAGTGACCAGAGTAATTTATTCACCAGTCTTTTTACTATTTCAATAATTATTTCAATAATATTTATTATTTATAAGAAATCTTTTCCCCTTCTCTCTTCTAGTTAAGTTATTTGAAGTAATTGAAACTGAGAAGACACTGTATTTAATTATGGAGTATGCAAGTGGGGGTAAGTTAAGGCTTTGACTTACTTATTATTGATGCACAGCATGTGGTTTCTGCAGGGGGAAAAACTCACTGAAATAATAATTGTGCTGACAGTTGCAGGATTGACCTCTCAAAGTAGTTGTCCTGTTCTTTCAAAATGCAAAATAATTGTTTTTTCAACGTTGTGGTATTTGTCTCTCCCCATCTTTTTCCCTTTTTAAAAAAAAAAATTACGTTTTTAACATACTATCCCATCCACTTCCTGCCAGTCCCATGTTCCTGTATCGTCTGGTACAACGACTGTTGTTTAGGGCAGTCAAATGTACAGTTTGGTACCAGGGAAAATAGGCAATCCTTTAGGATGATGAAAACCTGTCGTTGCAGCTCTGTGTTAAAGCTATTGTAAAATGACGAGCTTAGTAAATTGGTAGTTAAATGGCTTATTTTGCTATTGTATTTTTGTTAACACTAGAATATTGCTTTTTAACCACCGTTAATGTTCCCTGTGCAGGTTAGCTCATTTTAATGTTTAGTGTACTTTTTTCTACATGTGCATTTTCTGTTGAGCTCAGAGTTGAAAGTGGTATTATTTATTTAGAATCATAGTCCACAGCACATGATAACTAAAAGATGACAAACTGGGTTATACCAAATTACAAATACTTATCTATCAGTGTGGTTATATATAGTTTTTGCCCCTATTGAATAAAGGAATTTGTATCCAGTACTATAACTTCTTTATCTACAATTCTCTACATTGTTCCAGCAATCTTCTTTTAAACTCTGCCCCAGAAAATTGTAGGGTAGCATCATGTTAAATAGTGTGACAATAGAGCTTCTAATGCCAGTAGAATGTCTAGTGCATCTAATTTCATCTAAAAATACTACAGGAAAACAGTTTTGGAGTGCAGTAATGTTACAAAAGGATACATCAGACTGGTCACAATATGTGTTATGTTTTTCAAGCTTTGTCCCACTTAAAAATAAGTCTGACACATTCTACTGTAGCTGTGAAGCTCTGGATCACGGAGTTCTCATAATCGCTATCCATTCAGCTTTGTGATTGATCAGGAAGGCACACCGTTCAAACAGGGAAGCTGGTAGTGGTCCTTTTCCTCGAGTTGAATTAGTCCCTTCCAATTTTAATTGTTGCATAAGGATAAACTCCCAATTTATTCAAGGGATCCTGGATGATAAACTGCAGTTTACTTAGAGGTGCTGTCTTCATGAAATGAGTGGTAAATAATTGTTTGTTTCTAAGAGTGGGAGGAGCTGTGCATTATTTTGATCTTGATGATCACTCATAGCAATACAGTTGTACAGTTCGTTGCGACTGATGACTTAACCAAACCAATAAAAGGCTTTAAAAAAAAATCTGAAATTGGTTGTCCTTTTAAATCAATGCAAAAATTACAAAAAAAACAATTTTCCTCCCATTCAGACTTGTCCTGTAAATTGTTTATTATACTACCACTTGCCATTAAATTTATTTTTTATTTTGGGGGAATTATTTAATTTTAACCTGTAGCATTATTTTACTGTAGTGCTGCTAGCTATTGGTTATAAATTGCTTACAGCCGTAGTAACTGAGTGGTCCACAAACTCCACGTGCTGCTTATTGTTTCTGAATCATTCATTTATAATTCTAATCTAAAGATTTGTGTTCGTTACCTTGTACTCCATTCTCAGCTTTGTCTGTAGATTTGGTACCATAATTAGTACAGTACCTGCTATTGCATTATACAGTAGCTGTTCTTTCTGTTGAGTATCTCCAGTGTACTTGTAAGTTATGTTTTTTTCACACTTTTTAAAGTACAGGGATGAGACCGTGCTTCCTTTATAACTGTGATCATTATATTAATGTATACATAGAGTCCAGAAAATATGGACTGTGGCAACACAACAAAAGACTTCGATTTTCAAAGTTCATTTGAAAAGAGCTCCGAAAAGTGGACTTGTTTAGGAAGAATTGTAATATTAGACTGCACATTTGGTAAATATGCTTCTTTTTTACCTCCTCACAATGCAGGAGAAGTTTTTGATTACTTAGTTGCACATGGAAGAATGAAAGAAAAAGAAGCAAGGGCAAAGTTTAGACAGGTGAGTTGAGCATAATTATGTAAGAATTTAACTTTAGTTCCTCATGATATTCATTATCGATTATTATAGATTTGTTTCTATGTAAATGCAAACCTAAATCAATAAGTTTTGTTTCTGTAGGGAAATGCCTATGATGGCCTGTGTTTTTATCTTTACAGCCTTTTCTTTCATCTTTTCCATTCCATTACCCTGCTAAGTAACCTTATTGTGTGAGCCTGCGCAGGGACATCACAGCCATGCCTGATTCTGATTCTGTCTTTATTTGATGTTCACACAAGCATACTTTCCAGAAGGGTGACTGGTTAGCGATTAGAAACAGGAACTCTGACCAACTTCTTTCCTCCTTAGCCCTAGGATGCCCCACCAGCTGTCCTGGCTGAGATAAGCAAATTGAGCACAGATTGAGGATCGAACTTGGGATTTTCCTGGTCTATATGACTCACCCTCAAGCCCTCTGTCCTTGCCAACAACCATTCCATCTCCAACCTCCCTTTACGATCCAAAGTTCTTACACATGTTGCCACCTCCCAAATCTCTGGCTATCTTCCTGCAACTCCATGTTTAAATGTCTCCAATCAGGTTTCCATCCCTACCCACAGCACTGCAATAACCCTAACCAAAGTCACAAATTACATCCTTTGTGACTGTGATGCATTATCCCTCCTCGTCCTACTCTCTGCAGCCTTCGACACAGTGGACCACACCACCCCCCTCCACTGCCTTTCCTCCATTGTCCTTGCTTGGTTCTGTGCTTAGTTATCCAATTGTAGCCAAAGCATCTCCACCAATGGTATCTTTTCCCGTTCCCACATTATACTCTAGATTCCCCAAGGATCTGTCTTTGGTCCCCATCTCTTCTACATGCTACACCTTGGAGACATCATCCACAGACATTTAGTCCGCTTCCACATTTACATAACGACACCCAGCTCTATCTCTCTCAACCCCTCCACTGTGTTGTTGGACTGTTTGTCTGCTATCCAGTCTTTGATGAGCATCAATTTCCTCCAGTTAAACATTGGGAAGACTGAAGTCATCGGGGTCGATTTTAACTCCGGTGCAGGGAATTGTCGGGTTCCCCGAATTTGGTGTTTCCCACACGAATCTAAATGGGTGTGAGAGATTGATGCAATTTTAACTTAATTGGCCAATTGATTTCCAACGTGTGGGAACCCTTGGCAAATGAGTATTTCCAGTCAGAAAGTCGCATAATATGACGTCATTATTGCTGCTGCATTTAGGGTCTGCAACAAGCCTTGCTTCTTCTACAGGCTGCCAACCTTTTGGCATTTGCTGATACACTGAGCTGGAAGCAGAATGGCAAGAGAAAGACTGAGCTCTGCACCCCGTTTTGACGACGTTGCCCTGCAGGCTTCAGTGGAGGGAGCAAGAGCTCACAAGGAGGTGCTCTTCCCTTCATCAGGGAGGAAGATGCCTCCCCAGCAGACAAAGGCTGCGTGGCTGCAAGTGGCAGAGGAGGTCAACTCCTTATCGGCTACCCGCAGAACCTGGATACAGTGTAGGAAGAGATTTCATGACCTTCACACTGGAAAAGTGAGTATGAAGTTCCCATCACTCTCAATCTGGTCTCCATTGCCTCTCCTCACCAGCACTCAGCTTTAGCAATCTCTTCCTCCACACCCCACTTGACACTGACATCCATGCACCCTTACCCATTCCCCCTCTCTCTATGCTCACATTCACCTAACTATTCGACTATGCAGCCCTCACACTCCCTATCACTCTGATGCTATGAAAACAACTGACAACACAGAGGGAGGGCCCTTGGTCTTGCCACCTCACTCCATCTTTGTCTCCTTCTAAGCATCTATGCTATGGATTCTCTACACTCACTCCTTCATTCTCACTCAAACTCCACTTGTCTCCCTCATTGCAGGAAAAGAGAGCTCAAAATAAGAGGGAAAGAGCGAGGACAGGAGGGCGGCCACCATCAGTAGCCCAGCTCACCCCCTGGGAGGAGGTGGTCCTGGAGATCGTAGGACTGGAGGACGATGCACAAGTGGGGGATGGACAGACGGGTGCATCACAGCAAGCTGGTGACAGAATAGTTTTCCATCTCTCTCATTGACATTGCATGAGTCGCTGATAATTCTGAAGCTATAACAGATGGACCTATGATCATCTGCAATATGCAATGTGCATGTAACCTTGACCTCACATCTCTAACTCTTTCCTTTACTCCCCCATAGGACCATCGAGAGCCCCCGTCCCCACTGTCCAGGAGGAAGAGCCTGAGCTTCCAGACTCCTCAGAGGAAGCTGCAACCCCTAAGGGCGCAGCGTCAACAGAATTCAGCACACCCAGCACCAGCGCAGACACTCACACCTCGGTGGGACCTTCGGGACAAAGAGTAGTATTGTCACCTGGTGTATCACAGCTCACAAGTGAGCATCAGCAGATTGTGGAGACAGGGACAGCAGTGGAGAGTGCTAGTCGGAGGGCGCAGGACTCTGCCAGCTCGGCTCAGCTGCATGTCGACCCTCTGCCTCTGGGTCCATCCATAAGATCAGCGGGGCTGGAACTCCAGGAACAGATGCAGGAGTTTCTGGCAGGTTTTGTCTCCAGGGTCGATGTGAGTGTGGAGCGAACATGAGCAGAGCCTTTGTAGAGTGATTGGCGCATGAACGCATCACCATGGAAAGGATGGCAACCTTCCATGGAGGAGATAAGTCACCAGGGTATGGAAAACATGGTGAATGTTCATAATAGAATGACATCTCTTGAGGAGCGATGGGCATCTATTGAACAGAGAAACCAGACCTTCATGGAAGTCCTTCTGAGTAGGACTGCCAGTGCAGATACGGGTCCCCATGGCCCCCTGATGTGCAGCAAGGTGCTCTCAAGCCACTTCCAAGCGCTGGCCCCTTCTGGTCTGTGCAGCTTCAGGTGGGTGAGCAGCAGCCTGGCGCTCCTGTTGCTGCTGCTGCTGTTCCTGGTTCTGCTGGTGCCGCGGCTGGTGTTCGAGCTCATTAATGCCCAGAAGGGAAGAAAATAAATGGCTCCCATGCTTCTGGAATATGCCTCCGTTGAGGAAGCGCCGAGTGACGGTGGCGAGCGGGGTTTCCCAGGAGGTCACGCTGGAGATGTGTGTGAGGCTCCAACCTTCCACAGGTGTGGTTAAGCCTGGTAAAAGTTGCCCCAGGCCTGAAACAACAAAGTCCTGCCACCTGCAAATGATGACTGATCAAATCTCTTCAATGGTTGACCTGCAGCTGATAGTTGGCAAGCCAATAGTGCTCTCACCAGGTTTCACAGGCGTGATCCCCACCAGGCGTGTTTTACGTGGGAAAAGGGTTAAAAATGCAAGGGCCTGTTGAAATGGGATTATAAAGGCCAATTATTGCTGATTAAGGGCCTTAAGACCAGTCCTGCCTGTTGGGCTGAGTTAAAATCGACCCCATCATCTTTGGCCCCAGCCATAAACTTCATGTCACCTTGTCACTGATGAGTTTTATGTAGGACACTGAATACAACAATAATTTGCATTTGTATACAAAAGATAATGATGAATTAGTACAAGAAAATGATTAAGCAACAACTGGACGACTGCTTTGGATATTGAAGCATTGGAAAAGGTGCAACACAGATTCACTACCAAGGGTGAGATCGTATAGTCATGATAAACTTGAAAAATTATGGCATGTTCGCTGAAACGAAAAAGATTAAGGGATAAGAACATAAGGACATAAGAAATAGGAGCAGGAGTAGGCCAATCGGCCCCTCTAGCCTGCTCCACCATTCAATAAGATCATGGCTGATCTGATCCTAACCTCAAATCTTCTATCACTCTGCATCCACCCGAACCCATGTGATCTCCCAGGAGAGGTGAAAAACCAGATAAAAGACCCCATGGCCAATTTGGGAAATTCCTCTCCGACCCATCTAGGTGATCGAAATTCTTCCAGGAGATCACTCTGTCCCTATATTTTCTACAGTACTTACCTTCTGTAAAGGCGATCTCCGCCCCAGCCAGGAACAGGAATAAAACCATCTCCTGAAATCTAACACAGAATTTGAACACAGTAGGAGCAGAACCAGGCTACATGGCCCCTGGGCCCACTCCACTACCCACAGGGCCATGACCATTCCGAACCTAGACTCGTGTCCAATTTCCTGCCCGCTCCCCGTAACACTTAATTCCCTTTACCTCTAGGAAACTATCTATTTCTGTTTTAAATTTATTTAATGATGTAGCTTCCACAGCTTTCTGGGGCAGCAAATTCCACAAACCTACCACCCTCTGAGTGAAGAAGTTTCTCCTCATCTCAGTTTTGAAAGAGCAGCCCCTTATTTTAAGATTATGCCCCCCTAGTTCTAGTTTCACCCTTTATTGGGAACATCCTCACCGCATCCACCCGATCAAGCCCCTTCACAATCTTATATGTTTCAATAAGATCGCCTCTCATTCTTCTGAACTCCAATGAGTAGAGTCCCAATCTACTCAACCTCCTCATATGACCACCCCCTCATCCCCGGGATTAACCGAGTGAACCTTTTTTGTACTGACTCGAGAGCAAGTATGTCTTCTTAAGTATGGACACCAAAACTGTATGCAGTATTCCAGGTGCGGTCTCACCAATACCTTGTACAACTGCAGCAATACCTCCCTGTTTTTATATTCCATCCCCCTAGCAATAAAAGCCAACATTCCATTGGCCTTCTTGATCACTTGCTGCACCTGCATATTAACTTTTTGAGTTTCGTGCACCAGGACCCCCAGATCCCTTTGTACTACAGTACTTTCCAGTTTCTTGCCATTAAGATAATAACTTGCTCTATTTTTCCTGCCAAAGTGCATAACCTCACACTTTCCAGTATTGTATTCCATCTGCCAAATCTCTGCCCACTTACTTAGCCTGTCTATGTCCCTTTGCAGGTTTTTTATGTCCTCCTCACTCACTACTTTCCGTCCCATCTTTGTATCATCTGCAAACTTTGATATGTTACACTTGGTCCCCTCCTCCAAATCGTTAATATAGATTGTAAAGAGTTGGGGACCCAGCACTGACCCCTGCGGAACACCACTAGTTACTGGTTGCCAATCTGAGAACGAACCATTTATCCCAACTCTCTGCTTTCTGTTAGAGAGCCAATCCTCCACCCACGCCAGAATATTACCCCCAATCCCGTGATTTTTTATCTTGAGCAATAATCTTTTGTGTGGCACCTTGTCAAATGCCTTTTGGAAGTCTAAATACACTACGTCCACTGGTTCCCCTTTATCCACCCTGTATGTTACTTCCTCAAAAAACTCAAGCAAATTTGTCAAACATGACTTCCCCTTCATGAAACCATGCTGAGTTTGTCCTATTAAATTATGTTTATCCAAATGTCCCATTACTGTCTCCTTAATAACATTTTACCAACCACAGATGTTAGGCTAACAGGTCTATAGTTTCCAGCCTTCTGCCTACTACCCTTTTTAAATAAGGGTGTTACATTAGCAGTTTTCCAATCTGCCGGGACCTTTGCTGAGTCCAGGGAGTTTTGGAAAATTATTACCAATGCATCCACAATCCCTACCGCCACTTCCCTCAAGACCCTAGGATGCAAGCCATCAGGTCCAGGGGCTTTATCCGCCTTGAGTCCCATTATTTTACCAAGTACCACTTCCTTAGTGATTTTAATCGTATTTAGTTCCCCCCCCCCCCCCCCCCCCCCAGAGCCCCCTGTTTGTCCAGTGTTGGGATATTCTTAGTGTCCTCTACTGTAAAGACTGATACAAAATAATTGTTCAGTGTTTTTGCCATCTCCATGTTTCCCACCATTAATTTCCCGGTCTCATCCTCTAAGGGACCAACATTTACTTTAGCCACCCTTTTTCTTTTTATATAACTATAGAAACTTTTGCTGTCTGTTTTTATATTTTTTGCTAATTTACTTTCATAATCTATCTTCCCTTTCTTAATCAATCTTTTAGTTATTTTTTGCTGTCTTTTAAAGACTTCCCAATCTTCCATCCTCCCACTAGATTTGGCTACCTTATATGCCCTTGTTTTTAGTCGGATACTATCCTTAATTACTTTACTTAGCCACGGATGGCTATCTTTTCTTTTACACCCTTTTTTCCTCAGTGAAATATATATTTTTTGGAAGTTGTAAAATAACTCCTTAAATGTACACCACTGATCATGTACCGTCTTACCCTTTAATCTATTTTCCCAGTCCACTCTAATCAATTCCGCTCTCATACCTTCATAGTCTCCTTTATTGAAGCTCAGCACGCTTGTTTGAGATCCAACCTTCTCGCCCTGTAATTGAATATGGAATTCAACCATGTTATGGTCACTCATTCCAAGGGGATCCTTTACTAGGACATTTTTAATTAATCCTGTCTCATTACACAGGACTAAATGTAAGGTTGCTTGACCCCTGGTCGGCTCAGTTACATACTGCTCAAGAAACCCATCCCTAATACACTCAATGAACTCATCCTCAAGGCTGCTCTGCCCAATTTGATTTGTCCAGTTAATATGATAATTAAAATCCCCCATAATTATAGCTGTTCCCTTATTACAAGCCTCAACTATTTCCTGATTAATACTCCGTCCAACAGAGTTGCAACTGTTCGGAGGCCTATAGACTACACCCACTAGTGTTTTTTTTCCCTTATTATTCCTTATCTCCACCCAAACTGTTTCACTATCCTGCTCCTTTGACCCAATATCATTTCTCTGTATTATAGTGATTCCTTCCTTTATTAACATAGCCACCCCACCACCTCTCCCTTCCTGCCTGTCCTTCCTGATCGTTAAATAACCTGGTATGTTTAATTCCCAGTCGTGGTCACCCTGCAGCCATGTTTCTGTAATGGCCACAAGATCATACCCATATGTCGTTATTTGTGCCGTTAACTCATTCATTTTGTTACGAATGCTACGTGCATTCAGATAAAGAACTTTCAAATATGTTTTGTAACACTTAGTTCCTGTTTTTTCCCTTTTTAGTACTTTACTTTTTACTCCATACCTTCTGTCCCTTCCTGACATGTTCTGTTTTTGAATTCCCCCACTGCTACCTAAGTCTATGACCTTCTCTGTTGTCATTTCTATTATTTGCTCTCTAGAAACCTCCCCCCCACTAATTACTTTAAAGCCCTCTCTACAGCCCCAGTTATATGATTCGCCAGGACTCTAGTCCCAGCACTGGCCAAGTGGAGTCCGTCCCAACGGAACAGCTCCCTCCTGTCCCAGTACTGGTGCCAGTGTCCCAAGAAGCAAAACCCATTTCACAGAAATCACAGAAACCCCACAGTGCAGATAGAGGCCATGTCGGCCCATCGAGCCTGCACCGACACATATCCCACCCGATCCCCGTAACCCCTACACCAACACATATCCCACTGTATCCCCGTAACCCCACGTATTTAATCCCCCCACACCAGTCTTTGAGCCACGCATTTAACTCTTTAATTTTATTTATCCCAGCCAAATTCGCTTGTGGCTCAGGTAATAACCCAGAGATTATTACCCTTGAGGTTCTGTTTTTTAATTTGACCCCCAGCTGCTCATACTCCTTTAACAGAACCGTCTTCCTTGTCCTATCTATGTCGTTGGTACCAACATGGACCACAACAACTGGATCCTCCCCCTCCCACTCCAAGTTTCTTTCCAGCCCAGAAGAGATGTCCTTAACCCTGGCACCGGGCAGGCAACACAGCCTTCGGGACTCCCGCTCTTGACTGCAGAGAACCCTATCTATCCCCCTAATGATACTATCCCCTACCACTACAACATTTCTTTTTACTCCCTCCATTTGAATGGCCCCCTGTACCACGGCGCTGTGGCCAGGTTGCTCATCCTCCCTGCAGTCCCCGCTCCCGCCCTCACAGGGAGTAAGAACCTTGATTCTGCTGGACAAGAGCAAGGGCTGCGTCTCCTTCAACACTACATCCTGGATCCCTGTACCTTCCTCACTCGTAGTCACACCGTCCTGTCCCTGACCACGGACTACATCTGCAGTAATTAACTTCATAGGTGTGACCACCTCCTGAAATATAGAATCCAGGAACTTCTCCCCCTCCCTGATGTGTTGCAGTGTCTGAAGCTCGGTCTCAAGCTCCATAACATGGAACTTGAGTTCCTCTAGCAGCAAACACTTGTCGCAGATGTAATCACCGTGAGCCTCAATGGGGTCCACCGGCTCCCACATCTCGCAACAGTAACACATCACCTCCATTCTATATAATTAATTAAATTTCTTATTATTAGTTATGAAGACCCTGCCCGGATATAGATGATAATATCACACCACTATTCAATAGGACTTATCAACTTAAAGGTATAAAAGAGAAGAGAAGGAAGAAAACCAACCAACCAGCTGATCACCAACCTCCTCCTTGAATACTGTCTGTGGGGCCTGTTTGGTTGACTCGTCTCGCTGCTCCGCCTCCGCAGTGCTGTCTAAGCCTGGGAGTGAGGGGAAAAACAGAGCAAAAAACACACCCTCACCTCCCACTTGCTCGAACTCTCCCACTTAGCAAAACTCCAGTAGCACTCAATGCACTAAGCACTCCGTGCACAGCACTAGCCCCGCCCCTTTTATACCCGGATTCTACTTCCGGTTTAAACTGCCTAATAGTTTAATATACCCTTAAAAAAGTTAAACTTACTTCAAATAATTGACTTTTTAACACTAAAATTCACAAAATACTCTTAAATGATTTTTCTCCCACTTACCAAAACTCCAGTAGCACTCAATGCACTAAGCACTGAATTATCTAACAGAATTATTGAAAATTTGCAGAAGTTTAGAGGTAAATAGTGCAAGATCATTTCCAGTGGTCATTGAATCGTTTAGTACTAGAGACATTAAGGAAGAGGTTTGTTATGTAAAGGATTATTAGAATATTGAATGCATTACTATGAGTGGCTATTGAAGCTGAGTCAATCATGACATTTAAAAAAGGATGAAACATTTAGAGGATTGAAAGGTCTGGCGAAAGAGCAGGAAAATGGGATTAGAGTGGATTTTTCTGATACGGAGTTTACATAGACACAGTAGGCCGAATGACAACCTCTTTTGTTTATATTTTTATTGTAAATGCTGTAAATTGTGAATCTACTCAAATTTTATTACCAGAATTGTCAAAGCTTCATTATATTATACGATAGCAAAATACTGCGGATGCTAGAAATCTGAAATAACAACAGGAAACGCTGGAAAAACTCGGCAGGCCAGGCAGCATCGGAGGAGAGAGAAACCCTCGGCCTCTTGCATTGTTCCACGGAAGCTCAGCGTAAGCTCGAGGAACAGCACCTCATCTTTCGATTAGGCATGCTACAGCCCTCTGGACTCAGCATAGAGTTCAACAATTGCAGATCATAACCTCGGCCCCTATCACATATATATTTCTTTTTTTTATCCACACTTTTTTTTCTTCCCTACCTTCAGCTGTCCTTCATTCTGCCAGTGCAATTCACACCCCATCTAGAGCCATCCTTTGTTCCTTAACCTGTCCCATTTCCACCTCCCCTTGCCTTGAATATCTCTTAATGTCTCTTAATCTCTCCTGCTTTCTATCCTATCACTGACTTTCCCTTTTGTTCTTTCATCCCCTCCCCCTTTTCCCAGCCCCCAAACTTGCTTTCCATTTCCTGCTTTTTTTCCAGTTCTGACAAAGTCATCGACCTGAAACGTTAACTCTGTTTCTCTCTCCACCGATGCTGCCTGGCCTTCATTATATTATAATAACAACAGAAAATGCTGGAAAAACTCAGCAGGCCAGGCAACATCCGTGGAGAGAAATTAGAGTCGACGTTTCAGGTCTAACCCTTTTTCAAAACTGGAAAGGAAATGAAATAAATCGAAAGGCAGGGGTGGGAGACAACAAAAGAAGTGAAGAGACATTAAGAGGTATTCAAAACGAGATGAGATGGTGATAGGACTAGTAAAGAGACAAAAGACGGCTCAGATTAGGTGTGAAATGTTCTGGCAGAATGAGAGACAGCTGCCATGTGGGAGAGAGAAATTATATTTGGTTGGGTGAACAGATACTGCAAAGAATAGGGCTGACATTCTAACACAACATCTAAGAGAATAGCAAACTAAATTTGTACATAAAATAACAATTGAGTCTGTGGCAGCACTATCATTTTAGTCAGAAGGTTGTAGGTTCAAACCCTACTGCAGGACATGAGCACATAATCTAGACTGACACTTCCAGTGCATTAGTGAAAATGTACTACATTGTTTTAGGTGCCGCCTTTGAGGCAAGATGTTAAACAAGGCTTTGTCTGCCTTCAGACATAATGGATTTCCTGACACTTTTCTGAAGAAGAGCTGTGAAAGGGGAGGAACATAAAGTAGAGGAATGTAGTGTTCCTTATCAACCTTCATCACTGAAGCCAAAATAGATTAACTGGCCATTCATTTCATGGCTGTTTCTTGCACCTGTACATAAATGTTGTCTTCTTCTTGGGCAGTCCCTCGGAACCGAGGATGACTTGCTTCCACATTAAAAATGAGTTCGCAGGTGACTGATGAGTCCAATGTGGGACCTACAGTCTCTGTCACAGGTGGGGCAGACGGTGGTTGAAGGGGCGGGTGGGTGGGGTGCGCTCCTTGCGCTGCCTGCGCTTCGCTTCCGCTTGCTCCCGGTGAAGAGACTCGAGGTGCTCGGCGCCTTCCCGGATGCTTCTCCTCCACTTTGTGCGGACTTGGGCCAGGGATTTCCAGGTGTGGGTGGGGATGTTGCACTTTTTCAAGGAGGCTTTGAGGGTGTCCTTGAAGCGTTTCCTCTGCCCACCTGGGGCTCTCTTGCCGTGCCGGAGCTCCGAGTAGAGCGCTTGTTTTGGGAGTCTCGTATCAGGCATGCGGACAATGTGACCCGTCCATCGGAGCTGATTGAGCATGGTCAAAGCTTCGATGCGGGGGATGTTGGCCTGAGCAAGAACACTGATGTTGGTGCACCTATCCTGCCAATGGATTTGCAGGATCTTGTGAAGGCAGCGTTGGTGGTACCTCTCCAGTGCTTTGAGGTGCCTGCTGTACATGGTCAATGTCTCTGAGGCATACAGCAGGGCGGGTATCACTGCTGCTCTATAGACCATGTGCTTAGTGCCGGGTTTGAGATCCTGGTCTTCAAACACTCTCTTCCTCAGGCGACCGAAGGCTGCACTGGCACACTGAAGGCGGTGTTGGACTTCGTCGTCGACGTCTGCCCTTGTTGACAGTAGGCTCCCAAGGTATGGAAAGTGGTCCACGTTGTCCAAGGCCCTGTCGTGGATTTTGATAATCCGGGGGCAGTACTGTGTGGCGGGGGCAGGTTGGTAGAGGACCTTTGCATAAATGTGCTGCTGTGTTTGCCTACAAAACAACAGTACAACACTTCAAAAGTAATTGATTGGCTGTGAAGCATTTTGGGACGCTTGAGGACATGAAAGACACCATGTACATGGAAGTCTGTCTTTCTGTGCAGATGCATATTTTGTAATTTATTTGAGGGATCTATTATTGATCAGAATTTTAATTAAGGTTCAGATTAAATATCTGTATTCTCACATAAATGTACTCTGGGACATTGTACACTCTTCAAATTTATATGGAAACAAAAACATATCTTGGGTAGTTTTTGTTTCCAGGAAGTAAAATATCTGTAACCTAATGTCTTGCACATGTAGCAAAATAAACAGCTTAAAAAAAAAAATCAACAGTTAAATAATTACCATGAACGCAAGTGTGCTTAATTTTTGAGATTTTGGCATATATTCAGGACTTGAAACATTAAATTTATTGCTAATATTCAACCAAGCTTAATTTTAATGAGGTAAGAACTGAGGTGTAGTACTTGTTCTGTGTACCTTTGAAATAAGAGAGATCTTTATAAATATCATTTTAATTTTTTTTAAATTCAGCAACTACATTCTTCTACTTCATGTCGCTCCCCTTTCCCAGTCATTCTCTGTGTGTTTTCGTTACCTTGGAGGGTAGACTTTTGTTCGTGCTATGACTCAGTCAGACCTGCGTCACAAATTTTTATATTTAAAATAGCATATTGCTACAGCTTCAACAGAATGACTATACAGCATACATGGTCTGTAAATATTAATGAATTGCTCTGATTTTTGTGTTTCAGATTGTGTCATCCGTACAATACTGTCATCAGAAGCATATTGTACATAGGGATCTTAAGGTACTTGAAAGCACAGGGCATTTTGTCTTTTCCTAAGCTCTGCTTTATACACTTACAGCTGCTGTAGATTGAGGTTTTGAACATTAAACAGTTAAAGGAACTTTGTGGAAATTCACAAAAATAAATATTTGATGTTTCCTTTCTTTAGGCAGAGAATTTGCTTCTTGATGCAGATATGAACATAAAAATTGCGGACTTTGGCTTTAGTAATGAATTTACAATTGGTAACAAATTAGACACATTCTGTGGAAGCCCACCATATGCTGCTCCAGAGCTTTTCCAAGGAAAGAAGTACGATGGCCCTGAGGTGGATGTCTGGAGTCTTGGCGTCATCCTTTACACTCTAGTTAGTGGCTCTCTGCCTTTTGATGGCCAGAATTTAAAGGTAATCTTTTTAAAAATGTTATCCATTGTTTTAGTCTTCACATTACACATGCCATACCCTAGGCAAGAAATAGGTGAGATGTCTTGCTCTCAGGCCTTGGCTTGTGCTGCTCTTTAGTGGCCACTGAGGTGCATGAAAGTCGGATATATTTTTCAGACCCTCAGTTGTATTTTTTGTTGTTTTCCCTTCCTCTTTATATTGGGAGAAATTTCTCTTTCTTCATCCTATCCCCAATGGTCTAGATTAAGAACTAGAAAAGCATAGGACTGCACCACTCTGTGGGTTAATATTAGTACAGAAGGGACTGCCACCTGCTCACTTTCATAGCAAATGTTTTTAAATAGGATTTCAGAAAATATTGCAAAGCAGCACCTTTTTAAAAATATTGATGTCTTGAAGCATCGAATTTCATAGAAAGTTTAACTTGTTGGTGTTGAGTCTGTGTGTTCCAGTTATGTTTAGGATCAATCACTGGACACAGACAACAAGAATAACTTTTAACAGGTCTTTACTATTCGGAGGTCAGAGCTGAACTGCCCAGCAAATCCCTACACAACACTTATATACCGGTGTGGTCACCACCGGTATTACAGTATACAGCAGCCAAGAGAAAGTAGTACATCTCTTAAGGTAGTTCTCTTAAGGTGGAACAGGTTACATACACCACAGTTGGTTTGTTTTTAAGTTATACTGAGACTATCCTCACGTGAGGTAATTTTGCTGACTGGTTTTGGCACCAGTCTTCGTTTTTCAGATACTTGCTGAATAGAATGTCATAAAAGAGAGGCATTGATTGTGGATCCAATAGTACTTACAATTTATTAATTTGTCTTTTTTTAAGCAGGCACCATTGCAGACAGTGCTATTGTAAATCTGGGCATTAGAACCTTTGGACCAGGTCTGCAGTGGCTTACATTGCAACTGAGTTTGTTGTTTTACCCGAGTCACTGGCCTCGATATTAAACCCCCTCCCCCCGTCCAACACAATGGGTGGGAGAGAGTTTCAAAATGTTTAAATGGGGGACACATCATTCCCCACGCCCTGCCGTGTACATGCCCGTTGCTGTTTTTGTGGCGTGCGAGTGTCCCTTGCCATCCATGAGCTTATCATGGATGACTGCATCGACAAGAGGGGCTTGTGGTGGGGCGTTTTGGACCTTCTGGCATCCTGTACAGCTCTTGGTCATCTCTTCGATTTCTCTATCGATTCCCGGCCACCACACAAACGCGCTGGCTAAGTTCTTCATTTTTACCCCTCCCAGATGACCCTCATGAAGCTCATTGAGCACTCTATCCTTCAATTTGGGTGGAATTACTACTCTGGATCCACACATCAAGGTTCCTCGGCACACTGACAACTGTTCTCTTCTCGGCGAGAATGTTGGCAACAGTGGTTCGCCATGTGCTGGCCATCCCTTCACCGTTAAATCATAGACCCTGGAGAGTGTCGGGTCATTTCGTGTTTCCTTTTCTATGTTTGCATTCGTCACAGGTAGACATTCGACTATGGTCGAGTGGAATATCTCCACAGGATCCACTGCAGGTGCTTCTTCCACCATCGGCAACGGTAGGCACGACAATCCATCAGCATTCCCATGCTGTTTAGTTCCTTTGTACTCGATGCCATATTGGTGTGCCTAGGAAAAGGGACCACCTCTGTAGCTGTTGGGTTGTCATTATCGGGACGCCCTTCTTAGGGTTGAAAATGGAGACAAGAGGTTGATGATCAGTTAGTAGAGTAAATTTCTGTCCGTGCAGGTAGTGATTGAACTTCTTCACCCCCCACACCAGGCTGAGGGCCTCTCTGTCAATCTGGGCATAGTTACGCTCTGCTGCAGTTAACGAGCGTGACGCAAAAGCTATCGGCCTCTCTGAACCATCAAGGGATTTATGTGACAGTACCGCTCCAACGCCGTAGGGAGACGCATCACACGCCAGTCTTATCGGTAGTGATGGGTTGTAGTGAGCCAATACTTCTCTTGAAGTGATCAGGCCTTTACACTTCTGAAAGGCCCGCTTACATTCATCGCTCCATTTCCATGCTACTCCAGTTTGTAGCAGGGCGTTCAGTGGGTGCAGAATTGTGGACAAATTCGGCAAAAACTTATGGTAGTAATTCACCAATCCGAGGAATGACCTCAGTTGCGACACATTTTCAGGCGCTGGAGCCTTAACTACCGCTTCAATTTTGTCAGGGGACTTATGTAACCCCTCTTCATCAATCACGTGGCCACAATACGATATTTGTTTCTGAAAAAACTCGCACTTGGGGCGATTGGCTCGTAGCCCATGTTCTCTTAGTCTAGTGAGCACCTGCTCTAGGTTGGCAAGGTGTTCACTGTCATCTTCACCTGTCACTAGGATGTCGTCCAAGTAACTGAGTCCCCGGAATCCCTTGCAGGACTTGTTCCATCGCTCTTTGCCATATAGCCGGAGCTGATGCTACTTCGAATATCAGTCGATTATACTGGTAAAGACCTTTTGTGAGTGTCTCTCGTGAGATATTTCCTAGCGGATTCTTCAACCTCCATCTGCAAATATGCTTGCGCTAGGTCAATTTTTGTAAAACGTTTCCCTCCAGATAGTGAGACGAAAATGTCTTCTATCCTCGAAGAGGATACTGTACTGTGTGAAGGACTGGGTTCACAGCCACCTTGAAGTCCCCACAGATGCGAACCTTCCTTGGCTCCTCAGACTTATTGTTTAACGTTTTCTTCATGACGGGAAGATGGGTGTCGCCATTCGCTCCAGTCTACCTTGGATAACACTCCTGCATTCTCCAGATTCTCCAGCTCTGCCTCGACGGCTGGGCGAATTGCATACGGTACCGGTCTTGCTTTGAAAAACTTGGGAATTGCATTCTCTTCTATTTTAATCGAGGCGGTTACGCCTTTAAGAGTTCCCAGTCCTTGTTGAAATACCTCTTTTTAGCGTTAGCTAAGATTTTTGACAATCGTCCAGGTGTGACGTCATCATCCTTTTTACCAGCCACAGTCACTGCCTGAATGGAGTGCCAGTCTAAACTTATCTTTCTGATCCATTCATGTCCCAATAACGGTGGTCCACCATCTTGCAGTATGTACAGATACAATTTCTGTATTTCCTTGCCGTTGTATTCGACAGGCACCCTTATTTTCCCTCTGGGGTATACTTTCTGCCCCGTATATGTCTTCAAGACAATGGATGTGTCTTTCAAGGGTATGTGTGAGAATAGCCGCTCGTAGTCTCGTCGATTCATGACGGTCAGGGCTGATCCTGTATCCAATTCCATTTTGACTTGGGACCCTGCTATCGTGAGGGTGACCCAAATGGTTCGGTGATCCTGTTTTGCAATTACTTTGTGTAGTTTGAGACAGCTTAGTCTCTTGTTCCCGGATTCACTATCGCTCTTCTGGTCTTCGGAATTACTGTCCGTCATCTTTTGTACTTCCCTGTACTTTTCCGCTGCTGCCAGCGCTGTTGCTGGCGTTTTTATGCCTTGATGGCGACGCCCTATGGTCTTCGCGCGCTTCCCCCCGCACTGCTGCCAACGCCGCTCTCCGCGGTCCCCGTGGCAAACTGCAGCTCCTCGTGGCTTTCTGCGCTTCTAACTTTTTCCTGTATTTTAATTACTGTTCCCGTCGTCAGAGCAGACCCTATGGGACACTTTCCTCCCTCTTCTCGGGTCTGTACACTGCCCGGCTTCGTAGCACCGGCCGCGCCCTGTGTGCTCCACCCTCCCTCTCTCTTTCCTGACAACGCTGCTCGGCCCCGTTGAAAAGCCACCCGATCGAGCTCTAGCCCGCCGCGACCCAGGAAGAATCAGTGTACTACCTGCCACCAGCCCGATTAGCTGGAACACCATAGACTGGAGAACCAAGCCCAGCTCTCGACAGCCTCTCCTGCCAATCTTCGAATTCGATGAATCAGAGGACGGTTGCCCACGGTCGACGCCCGTTTCCTCTGTCTTTTTTTCTTTTTGGATTTCTTCCTTCTGGCTTCGACCTCCAATAACTTCGCTTCAGGGATGGATCCCCGTGAGGTGGTGCAGAACTGTAGGTAAGTTCGGATCTGTTCGTCGCCAATGTAATGTCCGTGTGTAATTGAGACACGGACTGCAGAAGTTGGTTATAACAGGTGTTTACTGAATGGAGACAAAACTGGAACTACTATACAAAGTTAGTACACAGGCTTCTATACAGGGGTGGTCACTACTGGTACTGCAGTATACAGGGGCTGCAGAATATAGTTCCTTCTTCAAGGTACATACACTACAGTTAATTCTCCCACTTCTCCCACAGCAAAAGCAGGAGGATGCATTTGTTTTCCTTTGTTACTGGATCCCAGATTCTTCCTCAGTAACGGCACGGACTCGATGGGCCGAATGGCCTCCTGTGCCATTATGACTCTATGGGGGAAAAATTCAGTTGGTTTGCGCATCCCGTTAACGCCTTAAGAGGGTGCTAATGGGGCGCAAAGCAGCTAGCGCCCGTGCGCGGCAATGTTTGCGTCGCTCACGAAATTAACTAGACATTTTGCAGCGACGCTAAACACTACCGCCACGATCTCCTACACCGGCAGATCGTGACGTCAGTCGAGTGTGCAACGCCCCGGTAGCGCCCCGGACCGGATATTGAGTGGCGCCCCCCTGCCTTACCGCCTGCCGCTAGCAACAACGGGTTGAGGGGAGCGTTTTGCAGTCAGGAAGAGACTGGGGGAGCGCTATTTAAAGGTGACCACTTCCTGCCTTTTTTGGTTGGTGACATTTTTGCACCACGCATTCAGAGCGAGAGAGAGAGACTTCTGGAGAGATTCAACGCTGTGTGAAGGAGTTTTGGGTGCTGAGCAGCACTTTGCAGGTTCATTTTGATTTGCCCTTGTATCGATTTAGAAGAGACTGTGGGGGCTGAACTCTGAGCTCTTTCCCTGGGCCTCTCCATTGTTCTTTCCAGCAGATTTGATGTACAGGTCTCTCCAGGCCGAGATTCAAGGCTGCAATGAGCAGGATGTGGATGGAGAGCAAGATCAACCCTCCCCTTTAAAAAACTGGCCGGCGCCATTGTGTCTGTGTTCCAGTGCTGACTGACATCTCATGAGCTTCGCCAGTGCTCTGTGGTAGCGCCTCGGCCTTTGCGCCTTTAGAGAGGTGTGTAGCGCCGGATTTAGCGCTCCAATCAACTCGGGGGGGGGGGGGGAACGATAAAAGCCAAGTTTGCAGTTGGAGGCGATAATTAGCGCCAGGCGCTAAACTTTGCGCACGGCCGATAATAGCGCCCCAAACGGGGCGATACTGAATTTTTCCCTCTATGACTAACTTGAATAATTTTATAATTTTTGAACCAAATATCATGTATTACTTTTTCATCAAATGTCTGTTATCTTCAAAATATGCATTCTGGGAAATTCTTTATACATATATCCCATAACACTGAGCTTTCTACTTAATAACATCTTGGGGTTTTTAGAAAATTTTAGCACCTGATCTGATTCTGTCTTGTGCAGCGCACATAAATATGATTTCTCCTATTTATTCCCTCCTTCCAGGAACTAAGGGAAAGGGTGTTGCGAGGGAAATACCGTATTCCTTTTTATATGTCAACTGACTGTGAAAACTTGCTTAAAAAACTCCTGGTATTAAATCCTGCCAAACGAGGCAGTTTGGAAGTAAGTGAGATTCTTCAGTTGAATTTCTCAACCCTGCACCTTTGATGATTCTGAATGTGCCTTGTACGTCTTTACAATTTTTAAAATAATTGATTTATATCAGATTTCCCCCCCCCCCCCCATTGGCAAAGTTATTGAAATGTTGAGGTTTTTTTAAACAGCAAATCATGAAGGATCGATGGATGAATGTTGGTTTTGAGGAGGAGGAATTAAAACCATACAGTGAACCAGAACCTGACTATAGTGATCCCAAAAGAATAGGTAAGTCTGTTAACCTTGCACGAGTGACCTGGGCTTGGTCTTACTGAAGCACTGAAATGCATTAAAATTGTGCAATTTTCTGTACATCATTTGTCGTATACCTTCCTATTATAAACACGCGGGGACCAGAAAAAAGTAGTAGTTCTTATTAGTTGTTCATTTTAGCAAGGTTCAGGATTTCCTTAGGCTAATGGTGCCTCCATTGAGACCAGGTATTTAATTTGCTGCAGTGATGGGTGTGTGATGAGGATGTTTCATTATATTTTCTGCTTTAGTACATACAATGTTTCTACATTGTAAGTTTTGCATTGATATTTACAGAAACGATGATCACTATGGGCTTCCCAAGAGAAGAAATCACTGAATCCCTAGTGGGGCAGAAGTATGACGAAGTCATGGCCTGTTACCTGTTGTTAGGCAGGAAACCTCCGGAGGCAAGCTTCATAATATTCTATTCAAATTCTGGAAAGTTTAGTTGTATGAAACTGTTGGCATGTGTACATACGCGTTTATGCAAGTACTCCACAGCTGGCCCCTGACTGGGCAGCAGAGGTCTCCTTCTGTACTGAATTGGTCACGGTATTATTTTATCTGTTGCGCATCGCTATATGAAAGCTGCTCAGTCTCTTGCCCTGCACAAGATTCTGGGTCTTCTCATGCACAGCGATAGCCTTTCCTGCCTGCGCCTATGAGATATACCACCTGCCCCACTCATACCAGAAACAGAAAAAGCATCACTACCAGCTGGAAATCGTCAGGCTGGCAAAACCAAGCTTCATGCTAGGAAAAGCCAGAAGTTTTTTGTGGCTGGAACCCAAAGATCATGAGTTCAAGTCCCATTATGGCAAGTTGTGCAATTGAATTGTATATATCTGGTTATTTGCAAGCTTGTTGCAGAAAATGATGGCCATGAAAGCTGTTAGATTTTCATCACAACCCAACTGATTTACTAATGTCCTTCAGAGATGGAAGACTGCCTCCTCTACCTGTTCTAGCCTACATGTGATTCCAGTCAAGTGTCAGCCTTGGCTCAGTGGTAGCACTCTCACCTCTGAGTCAGAAGATCATGGATTCAGGCCTCACTCCAGGGACTTTGAGCACATAATCTAGGCTGACACTTTAATGTAGTACAGGGTGCTGCAGTATTAGCAGTACCGTTTTTCATAATAGCCACAAAACCGAGGCCCAGTCTGCCCCCTCAAGTGGACATAAAAGGCCCCACGACACTATTCGAGGAAGAACAGGGGAGTTCTCCTGGTGTTTTGGCTAATATTTATTGCTCAACCAACATCACTAAAACAGATTCTGGTCACTTATCTCACTACTGTTTGTGGGACCGTGCTGTGCGCAAATTGTTCTGCCGTGTTTCCTTACACTAGTACAGTGACAACTCTCAAAGTTTATTATCATTTATAAAAAGTCTAGAACTCATCTATCCACACGATTGGGAAATGAATGACACAAGTGCTTTTTAATGCAATATATGTGGGCAGGTGTTGTGAAAACTGGTAAAAGTGTCTCTTCATCGCGTCTCCTGGTTTAGTGACTCAGAATAGTGGAAGTATGTGGTGCAGAAGAGAATTTTGTTTAAAAGATTTACAAGTTCAAGAATTGTTTTTAACAACTTTTTTTCAAACTTCCAGTTTGAAGGCAGCGAATCTGTATCCAGTAGTAACCTGTGTCAAAGGTCTCGACCCAATAGCGACCTCAACAACAGCTCCACGCAGTCTCCTGCACATTCGAAGGTCCAACGCAGTATATCAGCGAATCAGAAACAGCGGCGGTTTAGTGATCATGGTGGGGATGACATTCAAACACGTAAAGTAACATTGCACATTTCAACTTTGAGTGTGCAGTGCTGCAGTGAGCCATGCCTGACCAAACTCTGCTCTTTTCTAAAATTTTATTTGGTTCCGTTGTTTGTTTCAGAGCATTTCTGTGTTGTTTGTGGACTAGGTTTATTGTTTGAGTTTGTGTACCCAATTTGCAGGGAAAATCTGACATTTAATGTTTTTACTGTGGTAACACCCAAAATAATCGCTCCACTATTTATCAATCAGACATTCTGTTCCACCACTGTTTTGTATATCTGGAATATTTAACCTTTATTGAATCACTCTAACCTGATAAAACTTATCTAACGATTACCCTCTAAAATCCATTTCTTTTTTGGAGAGGGAATGGTATTTCACTTTCAATAGGACATGTTTAATTAGCCCATGTCACTTACAAATAAAAACCCAAAGTAGGGGTTCAATCCTTGATATTTCATTCAACATCTCATTCCATAAATGATTACACTTAATCTGAACTTTTGTTTTTAAAGACAGATGTGTAGACAGTGGTGTAGAAGCGCCATCAAATTTGCATTCTCTCTTCCATTTATGCTCGATATTTATTTGAAGTGCGAAACACTGTTGCTGCTGCAGTTCCAAAATATTTTTCTTGTGCAATGTTGTAGTTGGTTCTGAATTGTGCAATACCTTAAAACAAGTGGAACCCTTCATTTAAAATTGCTTATTTTTATCTGCCTATATAGTTGGGGAGAAAAACAAATTGGAAAAAATTGTATATCAAAATAGATGCTGAAATGGTTTTGGTGAAATATTCTTAATTAGTACTTACAGTTTAGTGTAATTTCGGTGAAGTTAGCTTTTCAAGAAATGTTATCTCGGGTAACATTAATTGCATTGTGGAAGGATGTTCCCGATGGCAGGGGAGTCCAGAACCAGGGGTCACAGTCTAAAGATAAGGGGTAAGCCATTTAGGATAGAGATGAGGAAGAATTTCTTCACCCAGAGAGTAGTGAACCTGTGGAATTCTCTACCACAGAAAGCAGCAGAGGCCAATTCATTAAATATATTCAAGAAGGAGTTAGATATATTTCTTAAGGCTAAAGGGATCAAGGGATATGGGGAGAAGGCAGGGACAGGGTACTGAATTTGGATGTTCAGAAATGATCTCATTGAATGGCGGAGCAGGCTCGAGGGGCCGAATGGCCTACTCCTGCTCCTATCTTCTATGTTTCTATGTGTCATAGATTTCAAGAATTTCTATTTTTTTAAAGCAAAACTGAAATTAGAAACCTAAAAATATGCAACAGATCATTCAGCATCTGATAGAGAAATGTTCCATTCAAACAAGAGCCTGAACCTTCTGTTTTCTCACAGATGCTGCCTGTTCTGGTGTTGTGCACATCATTTTCAGATTTTATTCAGATTTTCCAGCATTTGTAATTTATCTTTATATGCCTTTTTTTTAAATGTAGCTGGAGATTTGCTTAATGATTTGTGCTGTGAAAATTGTCGACATTTTTAGGTGCTAGAGGTGATCATTATAACATTGCCAGAGAAATGTCATAGCCTCCAGTTTCTAAGGAAACGCTTGCCATGACACATTGCTTTACACTTACAAAATACCATCCAGATGTCTCGTCTGATTAACCAAAGAGCATGGTTAATGAAAGACGTTGTTGTTGTAGCGGTTTCTTAACCATTATAGCACCGATCTGCAGCTTAAAATGGATACAAACAAGTCCCGGATTTCTGTAACTGACTGCTAACTTTCCTTTCTTAAATTATAGAAGAACCCAGTCCTTGCCGGGGGTATCGAATCTCCTTTGTCCTTCTAAATGTAAATTCTATCAGAAGTAATTGAATCAATAAATGAAGCATTTTGATTTCTGCCCAGATTTTTTAAAATCTTTTTAGAATTTCATGATTTTTATGAAAAATAAATGGAATAATCTATTTCAAGAGAAATAGCAGACTAATACTTAAAATCTAAGTAAGTCCCACAGCTCTGTATGTTAGAGTTCCTGTTAATTGAATGAGATAAGGAGTAAATACCAGAGCTAAAAAAGAATATCAGAAACCCTAAAAATATGAAATTAAAAAAAGCAACTTTTGGAAATGCACAGCAGTCGAGCAGCACCTGAGAGAAAGATAGGTTAACAACTCTGGTGACAGGTTATCGTGTGTTCAAGTTCTTTCTCCATTGGTCATTGGCCTGCTGTACATTTCTAGCATTTTTTGTGCTTTTTGTCAAATGATTGAATGAATTCTGCTTTAATATATAGATATATATTTTGTTCTTGCCTGTTCCCTCTGACTCATGCACAAAGTATCAATTGGCAACAACAGAGAGGGGTAGCTTTGTAAAAAGAGAAGTTCCACAGGGATAATTGACTAGTACAGTTTTAGTTAATTATAATAGTTATAAGCTTCATAAGGATACTAAATATAAAATGCTATTATCACAATGTGGCAGCGCAGTGCTTTCATCCGCCCATCATCCATTTTCAATGGCCCTTTCTTATCTGACATGAGGTGGAGAGATCATTTGAAGTTAGCTCTGAGTTTTTATCTTCCACTGCTTATCTGCTGCCTTCATTTATGTTTCTGATAACTATGCTGTCAGATGTCCAGCCATAGTGAACTTTAAAATATGTTCAGCTGAAAAGGGAAGACTTGGAATTTTACACAAGTACAGTCAATTGATTTTTGTTTGCTTTGTCCTTTATTTTCCTGTTTTGCAGCTGGTCCATCAATCCCACCCGCTGTCTCATACACTAAACGAGCTCAAGCAAACAGTGTGGAAAGTGAACAGAAGGAAGACTGGGACAAAGACATGGCTCGCAAATTAAGTAGCACTACTGTAAGTTCCAAAGGGGATGTGCCTGCAAGCCCACTTGCCGGTCTTGAAAGGAAGAAATCCACAACTGGACCAAGTGTAAGCAGCAACTTGATTTGACTGAGTTGCATGTTTGATTTGATTTTAAGTGTTCAGGCCAGCGGTGCCTTTCTTGTGCCATTAATAAGGAGACCATACACTGGGTTAAGTAAGCCTGATTTCTCAGTTTGAATTGCAAGCTGAATTCCTCCTCATCTTCTCTTCACGTTCATTGTGTGTTATGGCAGTAATGCAGGCCATTGATAGAAATCCTGAGACATTTGTCATACATACCACATTCTACTACTCCCATTCCTACAATTCACATTATCTGACTGCCAACAATCTATCCGAAATGATAACCCTTCTCATGTACGAACTGATGACCCTGATTAAAAACTTGTCTGATGAACCTCGGAGTGTCTGCACACTGCCCCAATAGCTGATAGCCAGTGCTCACAGATCAGACTTTTGCCCCTGCAGTTAAACAATCCCTTTACCATGCAATTCTAAAAGAAAATCATGCACAGAATGAAAGTAATAAACCTTTACATGGGAGATTTTCTTGCACCTGTACCCAGGTTCATTTTTTTCACTTTGACAAAAGTGATCTAACTATTACCAACACATTTGTATTAGCCAGAAGTATAGAAGATCGCTATTAGATGTTAGATGTCAAATTGAAAAGAGGAGCAATGCAGCATCAGATCACCACCTACTAACGGGTAAATTCAGCTTTAAACTTAAAATGTTTACTATTAACAGAAAACCGAATTGCTGATCAATGTAATGTGCAGCTGATCTAAGATACCAAAGTGAAGGCCAGCTTTCAGATGACCATTTCCAATAAATATGAAATTCTAAACATACAAGAGACAGGGGAACCAACCCTCACACAGACTTGGTAACAAATAAAGAAGGCATGGAAAGAAACGTGAGGAAACCATTCGAAAGAAAAAGAGAGTTGATCGCAGGAGAAACATTGAAAAAGATTAAAGATGGAAGACAAACAGCAGCCTTAAATAATCATTGAAAAAGAGCGGCTAACACTTGAGTACTGTGTATAGTTCTGGTCTCCATATTACAAAGGGCTAAAGAGGTACCGGGTAAGGTGCTAAAAAGATTTACAAGAATGATACTAGAACTGAGAGGTATTAGGAAAGGCTGAACACACTGCGGTTCTTTTCTCTAGAAAAGAGAACTCTGAGGGGTGACCTAACAGAGATCTTTAAAACTATGAAGGGATTTGATAGGGTAGATGTAGAGAAGGTTTTTCCGCTTATGGAGAATCCAAAACTAGAGGCCATAACTAAAAAATAATCACTAAAAAATCCAATAAGCAATTCAGAAGAAACTTCTTTATCCAGAGCGTGGTTAAAATGTGGAACTTGCTACCACATGGAGTAGTGGAAATTAATAGCATAGATTCCTTTAAGGGGAAGCAAGATAAGTGCATGAGGGAGAAAGGAATAAAAGGATATGCAGATAGAGTTAGATGAAGTAAGGTGAGAGGAGGTTTGTGTGGAGCATAAACACCGGCATAGACCAATTGGGCCGAATGGCCTGTTTTGGTGCTGTAAACTCTGTACTTCTACGTAAGAAGCACAAATTCAGTATTCGGAGGCTGACAAACAAAAATAAACAAGATGTGAGAAGAGAATGTTCATTGAAAATCTAGCCAAACAATTGGAAGGTGCAGCAAAACGGGGAAATATGAAAAGATCTATACAATCTAAAAAGAAAGCTTGCATGGACACGTGAAACAGTAGACAAGCCTGTAAAGAACAAAAACTGGGCAGTACTCTCAAAAACCATGATCAGCTCAAAAGATGGGCAAAACATTTCAAGGAACTACTCAATCAACCTACTCCAACTGAGCCCCCAGATTATCACCTGCAAAAACATCTTTACAGGCAAATGTAAACAAACCGAGCAGAGAAAAATTAAGAAGACCATAAAGAAACTGAAGAGTGGGAAAGCCCCAGACCCTGACGGTATATCACCTGAAACTGTTCCAAATTTTTGAGTAGATATGGGAAACAAGACTGGAAATATGGCTTTATCATAAAGTTACCAAAGGGATTGCAAAAATCAAATCAAATCAACTCAACTTTTATTGTCATTGTTAGTGCACAAGTGCAGTACAACGAAATGTAGGGGCTGGAGAGGCATCACATTGTTGTCAGTACCAGGGAACATCTTAAATAGAAATACCCTTGAAAGACTAAAGACAGAACTTGACAAATGGTTAAAAGACGAACAGGCCGGTTTTTGAAAAGACAAATCATGCAGTGACCATATAACTAGACTATATATCATAGTGAAACAATCAATTGAATGGAACTCCTCTATCTCGCATTCAAAGACTTTGAAAAGTCATTTGATAGTGTAGACCAAAATACCTTGTGGAAATGGACGAGACACTGTGGAATCCTGGAGAAATGTACTGCTATAATGCAAAAAGATGTACCAAATTCCATCTTGCACAGTAGTACACAATGGAATCCTCACCGAAGCCTTCGAAGCAGAAACTGGAGTACGATAGGAATGCTTGTTTCACTGCCTTTGTTACTTCTGCTGTTGCTAGGCTGGATAATGCGAAGGACAACATAAGGACCAAGTCCCGACATACAGTGGACACTACTTAACCAGCTAGATGATTTGGACTTCTCTGATGACATTGGCTTTCTGTCACATAACCAACATAGTCACAACAAGACCAATAGGCTAACAGCAATAGTAGCAAAAACAGGCCTCTATCAATAAAGACAAAACTGAAGTTATTTGCATAAGCAACACTAAGAATGAGAAGATTACCCTAAATGATGAAGCCCTTGAGGACAGAAAAAAAAATCACCTATCTTGGAAGCATCATCAGCAAGGATGAAGGAACTGATAAAGATATCCAAACGAGAATAGGAAAGGCAAGAACAGCATTCTTATCCCTAAAGCAAATTTGGAGATCCAGAATATTATCTCAAAAGAACAAACTGCTTTTTTAAAATCCCAATGCCAAATCAGTGCTTTTGTACAGAGCAGAAGCATGGAGAGAAACAGACCATGACAAACAAGTTACATACATTTGTCAATGAATGTCTACAAACATCCTCGGGCATTTGCTGGCCAGAGACCATGAGGAACTGTGGGGAAACACTGGACAGGAGAGAATAGAGTTGCAAATAAGATGGTGAAAATGGTGTTGGATTGGACCCCTAGAAAACCCCAAACTTGTGTCGTTAGACAGTCGTTGAAATGGAATCCCCAGGAAAAAAGATCAGACCAAAAATAGTTACCATAGATCTGTGGATGCCAAAGTAAAATGAGCAGGCTACACATAGGATCAGTTCGAAGTGGTTGTCCAAGTAGGGTTTCCAACCCTCCCGCCTTCGGTGGGAGTCTACCAGAATGTGCGCTGCTACTGGCGACTCTGGAGAAACGGTCCTTGTATGCGCGGTTCGTGCATTCGCAGCACCCTGGCCATCGTGGCTTGCAACCAAACCACGCTGTCTGGTCTCTGTAGATCTCCCTGCTATTTGGAACACATGCTTCCTTGCTGATTGTGAGGGTAGTGGCATCGGGGCCACTGAAAATCACCTGGAAACTTAGTCCTGAGCGAGCAACACAAACTGGGGGAGAGGGAGGGAGAGAGAAACACAAACTGGGGGAGGGAGGGAGAGAGAAACACACATTGCGGAGTGAGGGAGAATGTGTGTGGTCGGCCTGTCATGTCTGCTGTTGTATAATGTGTTTTGTTCTGGGAGTTGGGCAGCTTTGGTGCTGCTTCCTGAGGACTGAGCCTCACTCCCTGAAGCTGGGCTTCAGCAGCAGTGGGGGGTGGGAGTTAGTGAATTGAATTGGGTTTGGTTTTGGTTTTATTATTTTTATAACTTGCTGTGCATTGTAAAAAGTCATAAAATTGTATGAAAACTTTAGTTAGAAGTTTACTTGGTGTTTCTCACATCACAAGAAGTTTTTATTTAAACATTACTTATCCTTAAATCATTCTATTCTTTTGTGTTCTTTGTTTGGTTCATAAATTATGTTCATCTCACTGAAACAAAAAGTCAATTATTTTATGCGGGGCTTAGTGATACTGAAACACTCAACTACTGTCTTAAGGTAAATGGAACAACATTTGCAAACTGAATGAATATCTTGTAATCAGATGTCACGTGATTAAATGCCATGTGATCAAAAATACATGATTAAATCTCCTGGAATACGTCAGAACAGGGTTGGCAACCCTATGCCAAAATCAGAGTTCAGTGGTGAAAAATAGAAGACCTATACTCCAAGGAGTAATCAGGTTGAATGGTGATGAATTTAAATGGAGGGAAAGCAGGATGGTTCCTTTACAGGATCCATCCTATTTTCCAATGCTCACTACACCCAGGCAATTCATTGCACCTGGGTATCGACCCAGGAAAATCGCCCTTTATGAATATAGAAAAATCTGGCAGTTTAGTATCCGTACAATGTGCAGAAAAATCATCCTAGCTTGAATATACTAATTAAAACTAATTTATACAATCTAGGAAGAAAGTACCAAATATTAAATATCTTCAGAGAACTACCTGATACTAAATATCTGCAGACAAATACATTAGCACATCAGAAGGGTCATTGGGTCATTTATTAAGAGCTGCTGCAGATGAAAGGGCTCCGTTTAAAAAATGTGTACCTTTCAGCCAGCTACACCATATGTCCCTTGTAGTGAATGGACTGTTCCAGGACACCAACACTACATTTTGTATGAGTGAATTGATTTATATCTCATTTGAAGGTAGATATTGGTAAGAGGGATCGCTATCCATTTCCTCCTTTTGGGGGGGTGGGGGGGGGAAAGCACACCGCACCACCCCTGCCAACAGATCATATCTAACTCTCAACATCCATATCCTTCGAAAATTTATGAGTTACTCTTCTGTGATAGTGTAATTGTGCACTTGTTAGTGCTCTAATTTTCAACTTTGTGATAATTTTAGGGTTCATATCTTTGTGACTTGTTCTATCCTGATAGTGACCTGCTCTAATTAGAATACAACCCTGTACTTCTTGCACAGTTTCCTTGAGTACTGGTGAAAAACTCACACTTGCCTATCCCCAAGTTGTAAATTTTATATAGCTTGAATGTGATCGTTGTAATCTTACTGATTTGATGTTTTATGAAGGACTGCATGGTATTTACAAATAGTTATTTCAGAAAAATGTCCTCGGACCACCTGCACAATGTGCGATCAGTGGCATACCATAAGTTTGCCTGTGAAGCTGCACATTTAATATGTGCAATATAATTGGCAGTGCAGGAAAACTTACAACATGTTTGAAATTGCTAGAATGGCAATCTTAAATGGTTTTATTTCTAGAATTGCTAGTTTTATTTCAAGCAGTACCTAGCTGATGCTAATTGTTTTAATGTTTCAGAACAACATGCTCCCTGGTATGACGAGAAGGAACACTTACGTGTGTGAACGCTCCACTGGAGATCGATACTCTGCCGTGCAGAATGGAAAAGACAGCAGGTGAGAATCCACAACATTACAATATTGTCAAATGTCTCTGATTTTCTCAAAGCCAGATGAGTAAGCAGCCACGCAGGAGCTAATGAAAAACGATAATGAGTGTAGCCAGGATGAATTCATCAAAAGCAAATGAGAGCGAAATGCCTGCTGCTGGGGGAAAAAAAGGAACGTTCAACTTAAATGAGGCCATTATTGGAATGTACAAGATGAGTAATACATTAGAGAATTAGAAAGAAAGGTATTGCAGAGAATAATGTTTGATGAAATAAGTAGAATTGCATTGTGCCTTCATGTTCGCAGGTAAATGAAATGCATTCAAGAGCAAACTATTTCCATATTCAATTAAAAACGCTGTGACTGAAATATCTGAAATACTTGTTCCATGAAACAGATTTCATTCTCCGTTTCTATCTTTACTAAATGTTTAAATACTGCTTGTGTTGACTCCATACTTGAATGAATCTGAAGCCCATGGTTCTAATAATATATTGTAAAATGAGAGGGCTAATTTCTAGTCTTTCTATGTGTAACAGTATATATGTATACAGCCAAATAATATGATCATCTGCTGCGACATATTTGTTTACTAAGCTGTAAAGGGATAAAGTAAGATTCTAATCCATGTTAATCACCACAAAATGAAGCAGAAATAAGCTCAGGAACTTGTAACAACATGATACAATGCAAAATGCCTGGCTCAGTGGTGGCAATACTGAGAGGACAAGGAGATTCAAATTAATTTAATTGAGTTGGAGGTTTTTTTTAATGTGGCAGATACAAACATTAGACACAGCTGACAGACATCCAAAATGGAGTGTGTCATTGAAAATGTAGCCAAGTATCAGCATTAATAAAAGACATGCACTGATGTGCTTGGGAAAGAGGGATAACATTTGGAAAAGACAGGCCAGTTGAGATGCCATCCGATTCGCATAAAGAGGAAGCTGCAGATAGATGGGGTAAATAATAGTTAATTAAGGACAGCCAGCATGATTTGTAAAAGACTAGTTATGTTTGACAAATTTATTGGAGTTATTTGAGAAAATGATAAGTGTATTAATAAAGGAAACACACTGGATGTTGTGTATGTGGGTTTTCGAAAGACATTTAATGAGGTGCCGCATAGAAAGTTTGTTGCTAAAACTAAGGCTCCTGGTTTTAAAGGCCGTGTGACAGCATGGCTAAGAAGTTGGTTAGAGGAGAGAAAACAGAATAGTGTTGAATGAATGTGTTTTGAACTGGAGGAATGTAAACAGTGGTGCCCCAGAGGTCAGTGCTGGGACCATTGCTCTTTATATATAAATGACTTGGGTATAGGGAACTCAATTTTAAAATTTGCAATCAGCAAAATAGGGAATGTGGTTAACTGTGAAGAAGACTGCAAGCAACTCAGCAGGGTAATAGGATAGCAAAATACTGCAGATGCTGGAAATCCAAAATAACAACAGAAAATGCTGGGTAATAGTTTGGGCAGATGTCATATCAAATTTAGTCCAGGGAAATGTGAAATTATATATTTTATGATGTAAATGTGGAGAGGACGTGTACATTAAATGGTAAAACTTTAAGGTGCAGAGCGATTGAGGTTAAATACATAGATCTTTACAAGTAGGAAAGTGAGTTGATAAAGCTGGGGTTTTTTTAACTGAGCATGTGGGCTCCTTGGTTTTATGAATAGGGGCATTGAGTACAAAAACAAAGCGGTAATGCTAAACCTCTACAAATCATTGCTTCGGCTGCAGTTGGAATATTGGTGAATTTCTGCTGGTGTTCACCCACTCAGCTGCCGTAACTTCAGCTGAAGAGCTGTGGAAATGCTGGGAAAAACAGTGCAAGTGGCATTTACGCCGTTTTTCCGGCGTTTCCGTGGCTCTTCCGCCAAAGTTACAACAGACGATTGGGAATTCACCCCTATTATGTTCCGTTTTGGTTGCCTTACTTGGCTATACAGGGGGTTAATAAAAGATTCATTTAAGATGACGCGAGGGATGAGAGACTGGACGTGGAATGTCCAGACACACTGGTGGAAGCAGAATCCATAATCGTTTTAGAAAGGAAAATAGATAACTATTTGAAGGAGAAAGAATTAAAAGGCTATGGGGCAAGGGCAGGGGAATGGGACGAAGTGGCTACCTCTTTTGGAGAGCAAGCACGGGCATGATGGGCTGAATAGCCTCCTTCTATGCTGTGACATTCTATCTGCAGTGGGTAAGAAAAACACTTTTATTTAGTTTCCAACCATATGATCCTTTTCCGTTTCTAGTGTTCATCTGTCGTTTGTTATTCTGGGACATGTGGGTAGTAGTAGGTGTGGAGGATGTCAATGAGCAAAGAAGCATTTGTCGATCGTCAATTTGTGATTATGTGTATGTGCTCTGTATGCATTCTTCTGGACATGTGAGGCCCATTATACCTTTTGTGTCTTGGTTTTGGAACTGGAGTCATGAGCCATGAATTCATTCTAACTAAATAATTTACAAAGAACACTTGCATAACAGATATTGTTGTTAATGATATTTAACTGGTATCCAAGCAGCTCCTAAAGTAACCTGCACTGTAAAAACAAAATTAGCAGAGAAAAGCGAGTTATGAGTGCTGCGAGAGAAATTTAAGCATACTTCAGTGTGATATTTCTGGCAACACTGTTAAAATATGCCTCTTTAGTTCTGTAGCACTGCTGCAGGACTGTTGGGAATGTGTGTAACACTGTCCTGGGCGAAGCAAGGTGATTGAATTAAAGCTTGGGATGCTGCCTGCCCAAGTTGCTTGGGCTGGGGCACAGTAGGTATATGTTCTGTAGAGTTGTACATGTTGTGTTCATTACAAGTCACACCACATTTTTAAAATTAATTTTGAATGTCCAAAATTGGTATCTCTTGAATCAATCTGTGAAACCAGTTTATAAAAATAAAATCCTTAGGGATGCCTCTGTTTCTGCAATATGGCTCTGCTAGTGCAACTAATACTAGTCTGCCATTGTGAAATTTTGGAAATAGAACAATTCTGACATGGCATCTGTTTCCATTCAGTGCCACTACTTATGTGGCTTTAGAGCAGCATAAGCCATGGTGTAGAAACATAGATAGTTTAAATGGGTTTTTTTGCCACATAATATGCTGAATTGGGCCACTTTATGTACAGGTGTGAGAAAAATGTGGTTGCTGCCATTATATAGAAGAAATTATAATTTACTGTATTACAATGTGGCGCAGAGCACATGGAATATAGAGTTTAGCCTGTAGATTATTGAACAAAACCAGATTCAGCCTGCCCATCTTTGCTCTCATGTGAAGCATGTGAGAATTTAATGTTTGTGTGAGGAGCCCTATTTTTAAAAAAAAAAAAAAAAAAAAAAAAATGTTTTCGCCCTGGTATTGTGTGTTACATTTTGGCTTCTGTCTTTCTTTTGCCTCAACCCATAAGCCTAACTGAAATGTCTGCTTGTGCAAGCAGCACTTCCACATCCGTCGCAAGCCCTGCAGCATCTTCAGGAGTATCATCATCGCGTTCTCGACACCAGAAATCCATGTCGGCTTCTGGCCACCCAATCAAGGTCACACTGCCTTCCATTGAAGATGGTAGTGAAGGCTACCGACCCAGGTAAATATTTACAAGGTTCCAAATATGGAGTGTTTCAGCAAAATGAGAGTCTGAGTCATGGAACAACTTTGTGTTTAAAGCACAGCATTTCAGAGTCCTGATGAAAATCCAGCATGACACAGTAACTGATCTTTCTCTTCCAGATAGTGAGCAATCTATAATGTACTTGCAAAATTTTATATTTGAAGTTTACAGCATACACAATCTTCAGTTTTTTTTTTAGTCTCCTGTCTTCCAAATTGAGGTTACAAATGGAACCGAAAATATGAAAAAGGAAGATCATCGTTTGTAGTACGGTTATGAAGAAAATTCAGATCCAGAGCCATATTCTATGATATTTTGAGATGGGATTACATTTTAATGCATTAGAGATTTTTTCAAAAATTGGTAAATTAATGGGCCTGAATTTGCGGTCAGAGGCTTCCCATGGGTGGATGCCTCCAAACCGCAATAAATCTACGCACCTACCTGATGGTCCTGGATCCACGGAGACTCGCACTCCTGGGCCTCTCTGTGTAGGCCTGCGTAGAGGCCCACGTATCCCAGGGGCGCATGCGGTTCGCAAGGGCCCCCTGGGATCAACCAATCAGAAAGGGGATCCCCATAAGCTTAATAGGAATCGCATAAAAAACACATATTACACAACCTTGAAATAAAAAAAATCATTACATGTTTAAAATTAATGAAAATACAATTTCATTAAACAATTAAAGCAAAAATCTAATTTAAAAAAAATTAAATTTAAACATTTTTTAAGGGACCAAAAATAACAAACTTATTTTACAGGTTTTTGAATGTTAAAATGATTCTAAAAATGTTGTTTTAATATTAATTTTCACCCGTATGCTGGTAAAAGAAGGCCTTACGCCTGCTTTTACCAGGCATAAGAGTTTCATGGGAATTCGCTGGGCAAGAGTTGGGCAAATAGCCCAGTTCTCCGCCAGCAAATGTCCATTTCCCGGGGATGCAGAGGAGTTGTTAAGATTCTTGACAGATCGCAAGTTCCGGGTTTTCGCGCAGGCGCAGCCCATGCGTAAACCTGGAACGTGCAAGGCATAGGCCATGGAAAATCTGGGCCAATATAAATTCTGCTATCCTCAAAAGGTGAAATTATGTAAATCTTGACTGTGTGTAAATAAACTGAACAAGCACGGCCAGATATTTGTACACCGATAATACCTATTCATAATGAGAAAGGGTGAAAAGAGAGTGGATTAAGACCACGAGTAGTGTTCCTTCCATTCAGCACCCACTTGGTACTAATATGTTTGAGGCTTTACTTTTCTGAACTCTCTTGGAATTGAATTGTAGAAAGAAATTTCAACTACTTAACTCATTTGAGCAAGGATCCCTATATAGTACACATTTTAGTGTCCATTAGGTTCCATTGTAAAATAAGTCTGTTTGAATAGATTTAAGCCAAGTTCTTTATTCCCAAGCAAAATTCTAATCATTTTTAGCCTTATCTTGAAGAAAGTTTTTACAAAATGTATATTGAATAATAAAAAAGGACACACTTTTTCATATTGAAGATACTGAAAGACAACCAATCAGGAACACATAATAGATTACAACTCGTGTCTCAAATTTTCTTTCCTAATTCAGCACTGCAGCCCAAAGGGTACCCGCTGCTTCCCCTTCTGCACACAGTATTAGCACTTCTACTCCAGATCGAACCCGCTTCCCTCGAGGAAGCTCTAGCCGAAGCACTTTTCACGGTGGGCAGTTACGGGAACGGCGCACCGCCACATACAATGGACCACCAGCTTCGCCGACACTGTCACACGATACTGGTGCCCTCTCACAAGCTCGAAGAGGAACTTCAACTGGTATAATAAGCAAGATCACGTCCAAATTTGTTCGCAGGTTGGTTACTCGGTTATTTTTTTTTTTTTTTAAGTCTTTTGAAATATAGATAACACAAAAAAATGTAATAAGCTTCCAAAACCACTCTGCCCCCAATTTACTTGAAGACACCACTATTTGAGAACGGGCTTACTAACTTGGTTATAAACTGTTAACAATAGTCCAGCTCCTTTGGTGGTGATAATTCAGGAAATTGATAGACCGGATGTACTAGAAAGGCTGGGTATACTTAGAGTGGATAAGTTGCCTGGTCCAGATGGCTTGCATCCCAGATTGCTAAGGGAATTGGGGGAGGAGATAGCGGAAGGGCTTGCCATAATTTTCCAATCTTCCCATAATTTTCCAATCTTCCCTAGATGCGGGATAGGTGCCTGAGGATTGGAAAGTGGCAAATGTGACACAATTGTTCAAGAACAGGTGTAAGGACAATCCTAGTAACTTCAGGCCGGTCAGTTTAACATCAGTGGTGGGTAAAGTTTCAGAAACAATAATCAAGGAAAAAATTTACGTGCACTTGGTTAAGCTAATTAAGGAGAGCCAGCACGGATTTGTAAAAGGCAGATCGTGTTTGACTAATTGAATTTTTTGATGAAGTAACAATGAGGGGAATGCAATGGATGGTGTCTACATGGATTTTCGGAAGGCATTTGACAAAAGTACCACATAGAAGGCTGGTTAACAAAATTGAGGCTCATGGAATAGGTGGGTCAGTGGCAGCTTGGATTAGGAATTGGCTTAAGGACAGAAAACAGCGAGTTGTGATAAATGGCTGTTTTTCAGACTGGAGGATGGTAGACAGTGGTGTTCCCCAAGGGTCAGTGCTGGGGCCACTGCTTTTGTTGAGATATATATATATAAAAGACTTGGATATTGGAATACAAAGAAGAATTTCTAAATTTGCCGATGACCCCAATCTTGGGGGGTGTGGCAAACAGTGAGGATGATGCCAATCGACTGCAACAGGGCATAGAAAGGCTAGCAGAATGGGCAGACAAGTGGCAGATTGAATTTAATACAGAGCAGAATGAGGTGATGCATTTTGGCAGAAGGAACAGGGAGAGGCAATACACACTTAATGGCACAGTTTTAAAGAGTGTGCAGGGACAGAGGGACCTGGGAGTTGAAGGTGGCAGGACATATTGAGAGAGTGGTTAGCAAAGCATATGGGATCTTGGGTTTCATAAATAGAGGTATTGAGTACAAAAGTAAAGAAGTTATGCTGAATCTTTATAAAGTACTGGTTAGGCCACAACTGGGGTATTGCATCCAGTTCTGGTCACCACACTTCAGGAAGGATGTGAATGCCCTTGAGAGCATGCAGAGGAGATTTACCAGAATGGTTCTGGGGATGGGGGATCTTAGCTACAAGTACAAGTTGGAGAAGCTGGATTTGTTTTCATTAGAGCAAAGGCGGTTGAGGGGTAATTTGATAGAGGTGTACAAGATTATGACTGGTTTGGATAGGCTAGACGGGGAAAGGCTGTTCCCACTAGTTGATGGTACAAGGACTAAGGGACACAGATTTACAGTTTTGGGCAATAGATACAGGGGGGATGTGAGGAAAAACTTTTTTACGCAGCGAGTGGTGAGGACCTGGAACTCGCTGCCGACGGAAGTGGTGGAAGCGGAGACACTCAATGTTTTCAAGGGGAGACTGGATAGGCATTTGAGGGAAATAAACTTGCAGGGCTACGGGGATAGAGCAGGGGAATGGGACTGACTGGATTGCTCTGCAGAGAGCCGGCACGGACTCGATGGGCCGAATGGCCTCCTGTGCCGTTATGACTCTGTTAATTGAACTGTTCATCTATTATAATGCTCTCGGGTAAGTAGGGTGAATGCAGAATGGGTGCTTTTTTTAGTGGAACATTTGTTTTGATTCACTTTGCTATAAAAACATATGCAGGTAAAGATACTGGAGAGTACAAAGAGTTTTTTCTAGCCTCCCCTTCAATTTTTTTTTATTTGTGCCTCCTGTTAGCGTCACTATTTCCCTTCTCATAACCCTTCTATCAGGTCACTCCGTAATTTTCTCAGCTTTAGTGGACAAACCCCTAACTTTTCAAATCTATCTTCATAACAGTAACTTCTGAAGCTAACATTCTAGTCAATTTACAGTGTACCTTCCCATTGCTTTTATATCCCTCCTATAATGGAGTGCCCAAAACTTCAAACGCTACTCCAACTTCAGCCGAAGGTCTTGTACAAGGTCAACATTACCTCTTTGTTTTTGTATTCTCTGCTTCTCGATTTAAAAAAAAATAAAAGTATCTCATTTGACTTTTTATGTTATTATCTACTTGTGCTGCCGATTTAATTGATCATATAATCTGGACAGCAAGGTCCCTCAGCTCCTTTATTCCATCTGACACCTTACTATTTGAGGTGGCCATGAAGATTACTGGCTAGAATTTGAGGTTCTGTAAAATACATATCCTATTCTGAACCTGACAAAATATTGTGGGGTGAATTTTCATCTTCACTGCCTGGGTGGTAATCTGGCAGAACGGATCACCCATTCATTGCAGAACCTGTCCAATCCACACAAGGCAAATCAGGCAGGCTCCATAATGAGTGGACCATCCACTCTGCCACATTATCACCCAAGCAGTTGAGATGAAAATTTACTGATTTAGTAAAATAGGCTAAAATTTGTAATATTTGTTCGTAAGATGTAAGGTGGCTTTTGAAGCTTGTTTTTACATAGCTCCCACAATGGCCGAGCATCCAATGTGTAGATGAGCCATGCAAACCAGAAGATCCTAGGTTTGGTCCCTACTCTTGAGTTAGCTGATCACAGCTAGGGTGGCAATTAACCTGAGCACCCTTATGTTATAGAGAGAATAATTTGCCAGAGTTGCCAGGAAGTGCATGTTTGTGGCTATCCAGTAAGAAGAGGCCTGGCTGTGATGCCCCCATGGTCAGAAATCGTGGCAGCACTCACTGTTAATGTTCGTGAAGAATGGCCATCTGGGTACGAGAGTGCACTTGGTATCTGCAGAACTGTGCTCTGGCCAGGATTGTACACTTTGGGGAAAGGAGAAAATTGTTAGTGTGAAGTTTTTAAGTACTTATTTCAGTCATACAATTAGTATTTTTACAATTGCAATAACATTTTTAAAGTATATTTGTTACAACACAGTGGGAAACTTAACTATACCTCTGTAAAGCAAGTTTATGCAAATAAGTGTGTTGATGCATTTTAGTAGTGTTGCATGTATATAAGTTGGTAGCCAGCTTTATCTAAATATATTTCTTTTAATGACCTGCTTAACTGTTTTTACAATAGTTTGAAATTTTGCATTGGCTTAGTGTTTTTTTCCCTATTTGTAGAACTCTTGTCTTTCAGGTTTCCCAGAAGGAAGGAGCAAATGTTGTAGGGTTGCTTCCACTTTCCTACTTACTGTAGAATGAAATCTACATAGTCTCCCTCTTCCCTGTACTTTTAAGTTACTTATCAAACACCCATCCACCCCATAAACAGTATCCCTTGTTAAAAGTTTACTGTTGCTGCAGTTTGCAAGACAGCCAGTTCCATTATAACTAATTCCGGTCTTGTTAGTTGTTACAAAGTCTCTACCTGATGGTGACTGCATCTATTCAATGTATGTTATCTTGTCCTTGTTGAACAGGGTTAGGACATTGTGTTGCAAGATGGCTATTTGCACTATATTTGGTGATCCAGTGATTTGGATTGGTGGCATTAGTACACAGATCACATTTTACAGCAGTTTCATTATTTGTAATAGAAAGCGCATGTATATACAGCTGAGCTTTTATTGTGGGTTCAGCTAACTGTTCAGTCAGCATAGTGCTGTGCCGACATTTCTGTAGTGTCGTCATGGTTTCCTGTGGCAGGAGCGGAAAAAGAGGCATTGGGTATTTGGCTTTAAAGTTTGAAGCTATATTTTAATCTATATATTCCTAAGAAGTCCTCATTTTTTTCAAATATTAGAAATATATACACCAGAGGAATACTATATGGCAGATTTGAAACACATTGTCCCCAAATCTATTCAGAAGCCTGTTTTACGTAAAGACTAAAATATAGATGGAGATCTGTAACACGTTTAAGGGGTTTTGATGATAGTTGAGTGATTTCTGCGATTTTCCCTTCATTGATATACGTACCTTGCTTGTTGGGATGCTGTGCTCTACTTTTCCCCTTGACTAGGTTGGTCGCAAACTACAGCGAGATGAGTCATCCCCTGTCTCTGCTGGAAATGTGCTTGTAGAAGTGGCTTCTGGACAAAAATACCTTGTAGCTTCCATTCAAAATCTTTGTCATGTTCCAACCTTTTTTGGATTTTGTCCTTTTATACCTTTCAAGACCATCTCTTTGAATGGGTACTTGAAAATGCCATACTTGGTGAGGTTGGATGGTGCTCGCTGCTCAGCATAGTTTTATTAATTAAAACATCAGTTATAGAAAGAGGTTGTTTATTAAAAGAAAAAAAAAATCTCGTCATTGGTTGTGCAGAAGACAGTCTTTTGTTGCAGGTTCAGCAAGATTTTATTTATACTGCATTAGAGCAAATTTCCAAATGTCTTGTCAATCTGAATATACCACTGTCAAACATGCATGGTCAGAAGACCATTAAACGAACGTGCAACTTTGGGACATACGTGTTGTTTTTTATGTAAGACACCATGGGGAGAATTTTAACCCCAAAAAAGGGTGGGTTCTGATCAGGTGGGAGGTTAAAGTAATAGAAATCTGAATCCCAACCCAAACCCGCCCACTTTCGGTTTTAACGGAGGCGGGACGGGGGGGAATGCAGCCAATCCATTCCCAGGAGGTGGGTTGGCACTACGTGCCTCATTTTGAATCTCCATTTTAAATTTAACTCTGGGTGGTCGGGTTTCCCAGGCCTCGGGGAACCCAGCAGCTAAAGGAAGGCGAAGACTGCTGGATCCAGGAGGTGAATCCCAATAATAATAGAAAATCAAGGGGCTATAGGGAGGGAGGAACTTGAAACAATCTCTCTCACTTGAGAAAAAGTACTAGGCAAACTAATGGGGCTAAAGGCCGACAAATCCCCTGGACCTTATGGCCTGCATCCTAGGGTCTTAAAAGAAGTGACTGCAGAGATAGTGGATGTGTTGGTTGTAATCTACCAAAATTCCCTGGATTCTGGAGATTGGAAAACTGCGAATGTAACGCCACTATTCAAGAAAGGAGGGAGACAGAAAGCAGGAAACTATAGGCCAGTTAGCCTAACACCTGTCATTGGGAAAATGCTGGAATCCATTATTAAGGAGGTAATAGCAGGACATTTAGAAAATCGTAAGACAATCAAGCAGAGTCAACATGGTTTTATGAAAGGGAAATAGTGTTTGACAAATTTGCTAGAGTTCTTTGAGGATGTAACAAACAGGGTGGATAAAGGGGAACCAGTCGATGTAGTGTATTTGGATTTCCAGAAGGCATTCGATAAGGTGCCACATAAAAGGTTACTGCACAAGATAAGAGCACACGGGGTTGGAGGTAATATATTGGCATGAATAGGGGATTGGCTAACTAACAGAAAACAGAGCGTCGGGATAATTGGGTCATTTTCCGGTTGGCAGTCAGTAACTGGTGGGGTGCCACAGGGATCAGTGCTGGGGCCTCAACTATTTACAATCTATATTAATGACTTGGATGAAGGGACCGAGTGTACTGTAGCCAAATTTGCTGATGATACAAAGATCGGTGGGTTAGCAAGTTGTGAGGAGGACACGAAGAGTCTGCAAAGGGATATAGATAGGTTAAGTGAGTGGGCAGAAATTTGGCAGATGGAGTATAATGTGGGAAAATGTGAGGTTATCCACTTTGGAAGGAAGAATGTAAAAGCAAATTATTATTTAAATGGAGTGAGACTACAAAATGCATTTAAATGCATTTCCACTTACCTGTTGGATCCAGCGTCCCTGTCACGTCAGTCCTCTGTGACCGGTCACCCCCTGACCCTTCCGATCGCCCCCCCCAAACCTGTCCCCGAGGCCTCCGACCTCCCACCCGAGATCTCTGATCGTCCCCCGCAATCTTGGCCTTCCAACCCCTCGTCCCACCTCGACCCCGGCCTCCGATCCCTCCCTCCCTGATTCCTGCTCCCCGGCTGCAGCCTGGTGCCGCAGGCCTGCCCTGCCAGACAGCCTTTCAATCTGGCTGGCTGCGAGGGAAAACAGAGAAGAACAAAAATGTTAATCAGGCCCTGCTGTTAAATTCGGCAGGGCTTGAGGTAAACCCATTCTCCCAGGTTTCCCAACCGCAATAAAGCCAACCCCCCCCCCCCCCCCCCCCACCCACAGTTTCCTACCTTCCTCCAAGTTAAAATCCTGCCATGTTTCCCTTTTTTTTTTCTAAAGAGGTTTCTCATATCTCCATTTTTGGATCTCCCCATGACACGTTAACCCGAGCTGAGATGACCTGCTATGCCTGTCTCAGTACTGTTCTGGAGTCAACCAACATAAAGGGAGTTCCTAGGCTTGGATTTTGGCTTTTACTCAAGAGAAACTGGGATTTGGGGACACCCACACCCACCAGATGCAAGTGTCCCACTGGCGGTCAACCCAGAATTTAGAGCCGGAGCTTTGGTCTCACTCGCCAGGACGGTCATGAGCATGGCTCAAACCCCGCACCTTCTGACTCGGGGGCAGGAATGCTACCATTCACTCCAAAAATGAGATGATAACCAGGCATAAAGATGAGGAAAAAAAGTTAAAAAAACAATCAGTCCAAGTGTTTCGATGGTTTAATATGTTTTCTGAAAGTAGTTATTTGAAGTGTAGAATTTATCTCGGAGTATTATCAATTGTACACTGAAATTTGTAATTTGTTAACTGAAGCCGAGACATTTGCTGATCAGCACCTGAACAATTCGGAAACCATACCACTGGTATGTTAACCTCCAAAATGGAGATGTTTTCCTTTTATAATAAGTAAATAGCATTTACAATGGAAAAGAGAAGTTGTATATTTTGATTTGAGCTACAAATAATTGGGAAGTAATGTCTGCTTCTACAACAATACTTTGGCTGATTTTGTTCAGTGTTTTTCTGGGGAGGGGCATAGGCCTGTGCTGACCAGTTGGCACTATCTTTGCATCTGGATTATCCTGTCACTTGGTTTTATTTCTTTGCAAAATTCAGTCATGTGAATCTCTTTTGTTCCACAACAAAAGACAAATCTCTGCAAATGAAAGCAGTCAGATGATCCAGTCTTGGTTTATTCAACAAACCTTTCCCACAACCACTGCCGTTAAATAATGTACAGGATAATTACAGTATTATGTGACAGAATTAGGTTAAAAAAACATGTGAACAAGTAAATCTCCTTGCACCCTCTGCCGCCCCCACTAGTGGTTTTTCCCTCTTCATTTTCTGTGTTTTCAACCTTTCTCGAGCTGATCACTATCGCCAAGCTCTTCCAGCTCGGAGGACAGGACAGTCAGAGCAGCGGATTGCTGCTGAGACCATTCTTTGATTTGGCCCACGTTAGTGGTGATTCAAAGTCTGCTGAAATACTTTCATTTATACAGCACAATATTATCATGTAGTTAAACTGTCTCAAGAGTGAGTTGGTTTATGGAGTTTGTGTCTTGTTTTTAGGCAAAAAGAGCAGGCATTCTGCTCCAGAAAGACCCCTCAGATAATATGAAACGACAGCTAATCTGTGTTATTCTTTGGTATTGTTTTAGAAAGGAACATTGGCAAGAATACGGAGATAATTCCCTGCTCTGTGCAGTGTTTTTGTTGAGTGAAATGGCAAGGAATTGACTCAAAATTGTATTTTGGTCACTAATTTAAAAAATTAATTTCTTATGAAAACTACGACTAAAATTCAAGGTAAATCTTAGATTGAAACTAAAATTGAAATTATTTCCAAGACTGTAAAGTGTTGGTCACTAGTTCACAACTTTTGGACAGATTTTGGAAGTTGAAATGGATGAATTGTTCTAGTTGCCTTCAAACACCATGTTATTATTCCTCGATATTTCTTGTGGCCATGAGTTGTATGAAATGAGAAACAATTGACATTTTTTAAACCTAAATTTTTTTATAAATCCTGAAAAGACAAGAATGAAAATATAGCAAGCAAAACAAAATTTTAACTAATTTTTTTCAAAAACTAAAACTGAAATATGATTAAAAAATTGGGAACAAAATACTAGACTAGGAATATTTTTTTCCCCAAAGACCATAAAGCCCAGTGACGAGATTAAAACTAAAATTACCTTTAGGACTGTTTTTGGGATCTTTAACATATATCGGAACAGACAGATGGAACTTTAGTTTAACGTTTAATGCAAAACACACAAGATCTGGTGTACAGCATTTCCTCAGTTCTACACTGGAGTGCTCAATTCAAAGTGTGAGACTTAAATCCACAACCTACACACACACCCAGAGATAACTGAGCTATAGAATCATATATGGTTATGGTACAGGAGGCCGTTCAGCCCATCATTTCTGTGCGCTCTTGGCTAGAGCAATCCAAAACTAACCCTACGGCTTCACTATCACAGAATCACAGAAACCCCACAGTGCAGATAGAGGCCATTTTGGCCCATCGAGCCTGCACCGACACATATCCCACCCGATCCCTGTAACCCCTACACCAACACATATCCCACCCTATCCCCGTAACCCCACGTATTTAATCCCCCTAACACTAAGGGTCAATTTATCATAGCCAATCAACCTAACCCGCACATCTTTGGACTGTGGGAGGAAACCGGAGCACCCGGAGGAAACCCACGCAAACACGGGGAGAATGTGCAAACTCCACACAGTCACCCGATACCGGATTCGAACCCGGGTCTCTGGCGCTGTGAGGCAACAGTGCTAACCACTATGCCACCATGCTGCCACACTATATCGGCTTGTATCTTCCTCTGTTTCAAATATTTATCCAATTTTCCCTTTAAGTATGTGATGGGTTGTCCAGATGGTTTCAGTTTCTCAAGCCCAATACATAGCTAGTACAAAAAGAAAATAATGCAGATGCTGGAAATCTGAAATAAAAACAGAAAATGCTGGAGATACTCAGCAGGTCAGGCAGCATCTGTGAAGAGAGAAACAGAGTTAACGTTTCAGGTCGATGACCTTTCATCAGAACTGGAAAAAAGCAGGAAATGGAACAGATTTTTAAGCAAGTGTGGGAGCTGGGAAGGGGAGGGGATGAAAGAACAAAAGGGAAGGTCTGATAGGATAGAAGGCAGGAGAGGCGAAGAGACATTAAGAGATATTCAAGGCGAGACGAGATGGTAATGGGACAGGTTAAGAAACAAAGGATGGCTCTCCACGAAGTGTAAATTGCGCTGGCAGAATGAAAGACAGCTGCCCTGTGGGAGAGAAGAACAGAAGGCACAAACAAAAAGTGTGGATAAAAAATATATATATGATAGGGACCGAGGTTATGATCTGAAATTGTTGAACTCTGTGTTGAGACCAGAAGGCTGTAAAGTGCCTAATCGAAAGATGAGGTGCTGTTCCTTGAGCTTACGCTGAGTACATAGCTAGTACTCCTTACCGCCACCTTAAGTCCTTCGTCTATTACCATTCTTGGCCTCCCCTTCTTTAATCTCAAGTGGAACTTTCACTTTTCCTCCATTGCTCCCTATGGCTAAACATATTCTCCAGTAAGACATTTCTACTAACCCCTCTCATCACTCTTCGTGGTAATTTTAGATTGAGAACCCTTCTTCAGTGACTCCCCAATCAGAGGAAATAAAAACAGAAAATGCTGGAAATACTCAGCAGGTCAGGCAGCATCTGTGGAGAGAGAAACCGAGTTAACGTTTCAGGTCGATGACCCTTCGTCAGAACTGGAAAAAGCTGGAGATCGAACAGGTTTTTAAGCAAGTGCAGGGGCAGGGAAAGGGGGAGAGGAGAGGAAAGAACAAAAGGGAAGGTCTGTGATAGGATGGAAGGCAGGAGAGATTGAGAGACATTAAGAGATGGTGCAAGGCAAAAGGAGATGGTAATGGGACAGGTTAAGAAACAAAACATGGCTCCAGATGAAGTGTAAATGGCGCTGGCAGAATGAAAGACAGCTGCCATGTGAGAGAGAGAAAAAATAAATAAATAAAATGAATGGGACAAAAAAAGAATAGGGGCAGAGGTTACGATCTGAAATTGTTGAACTCGATGTTGAGTCCAGAAGGCTGTAAAGTGCCTAATCGAAAGATGAGGTGCTGTTCCTCGAGCTTACGTTGAGCTTCATTGGAACAGTGTAAGAGGCCGAGGGCGGTGAGGTCTGAGTGGGAGTGGAGCGGAGAACTAAAGTGACAGGCGACCAGAAGCTCGGGGTCACCCTTACGGACTGAACGGAGGTGTTCCGCAAAGCAGTCACCCAGTCTGTGTTTGGTCTCCCCAATGTAGAAGAGACCGCATCGTGAGCAGTGAATACAGTATACTAAATTGCAAGAAGTACAAGTAAATCGCTGTTTCACCTGGAAGGGGTGCTTGGGGTGCTGGACAGTGGAAAGGGGGGAGGTACAGGAGCATGTGTTGCATCTCCTGCGCTTGCATGGGAAGGTGCCAGGGGAAGGGGAAAGGGTGTTGGGGGTGATAGAGGAGTGGACCAGGGTGTCGCGGAGGGAGCGGTCCCTTCGGAATGGTGAAAGGGGAGATGACGGGAAGATGCGTTTGGTGGTGGGTGCTGGAGATGGCGGAGGATGATCCGTTGAATGTGGAGGCTGGTGGGGTGAAAGGTGAGGACAAGGGGAACTCTATCGTGGTTCCAGGAATGAGCTGAAGGGGTGAGAGCAGAAGTGCAGGAAATAGAATGGACACGGTCAAGGGCAATGTCAACCACAGTAGAGGGGAATCCTCAGTTGAGGAAAAAGGAAGACATGTCGGAAGCACTGGTATGAAAGGTGGCATCATCAGAGCAGATGAGGCGGAGACAGAGAAACTGGGAGAATGGAATAGAGTCCTTACATGAAGCGGGGTGGGAGGAAGTGTAGTCCAGGTAGCTGTGGGAGTCAGTGGGCTTGTAGTGAATGTTTGTCAAGAGCCTATCCCCAGAGATGGAGACAGAAGTCGAGGAAGGGAAGAGTCGGAGATGGACCATGTGAAGGTAAGGGGAGGGTGGAAATTGGAAGCAAAGTGAATAAAATTTTCTAGTTCAGGGCGAGAGCAGGAAACGGCACTGATACAGTCATCAACGTACCAGAAAAAGAGGTGAGGGAGGGGACCTGAGTAGGACTGGAACAAAGAATGTTCCACATATCCCACGAAAAGGCAAGCATAGCTGGGACCCATGCGGGTTCCCATAGCAACACCTTTAATTTGGAGGAAGTGAGTGGAGTCAAAGGAGAAGTTGTTCAATGTGAGAACAATTTCAGCCAGGCGGAGGAGGGTGGTGGTGGATGGGGACTGGTTGGGCCTCTGTTCAAGGAAGAAGTGGAGCGCCCTCAGGCCATCCTGGTGGGGGATGGAGGTGTCGAGGGATTGGACGTCCATAGTGAAAAGGAGACGGTTGGGGCCAGGAAACTGGAAACTGTTAAAGTGACGGAGGGCGTCGAAAGAGTTGCGGATGTAGGTGGGAAGAGACTGGACAAGGGGAGAAAAATAGTTGGGATAGAAAGAGATAAGTTTCGTGGGGCAAGAACAGGCTGAAACGATGGGTCTACCGGGGCAGTCCTGTTTGTGGATCTTGGGAAGGAGGTAGAAGCAGGCTGTGCAGGGTTGGGGAAGTATAAGGTTGGCGGCTGTGGGGGGAAGATCTCCAGAGGAGATGAGGTCAGTGACGGTCTTGGAAACGGTGGCTTGATATTCGGTAGTGGGGTCATGGTCCAGGCGGAGGTAGGAGGAGGTGTCGGAGAGTTAGTGTTCAGTCTCCGCTCGGTAGAGGTCGGTTCATCAAACAACAGCACCACCCTCGTCAGCGGGTTGGATCTGAGAGAATGGAATGCTGCAAGTTCAGAGGGAGGTAAGTTTGGGTGAGCGAGGGGAGCAGAGAAATTGAGACAGCTGATGTCACGCCGGCAGTTTGCGATGAAAAGATCTGGAGAGGTTAAGAGGCCAGAGGGAGAGGTCCAGGTAGAACAAGAATTCTGAAAATGGAAGAAAGGGTCCGCTGTGCGGGAGGAAGACTCCTGGCCAAAGAAGTGGGCACGGAGACGAAGGCGGCGGAAAAAGAGCTCGGCATCGTGCCGAGCTCGAAATTCATTGAGATGGGGCGTAAGGGGATGAAGCCCACGCCTTTGCTAAGGACTGATCATTTGGGGTCAGAGGGGATAGTGAAAACACGGCAGGGGGTGAGATTGGAAGAAGGGATGGGGTCAGAGGAAAGTGAAGGGGAAGAAGGTTCCTGAAGGGTATTGGTGTCCAAGAGTTGTTAAAGGCTTGCTATCCTTGACACCTGAAAGGAAGAAAAAACGTTTTTTGTTAAAGCGCTGGATGAGGCGAAGGATGAAATGGAACTGCGGACCAGGACAGCTTTGAGATAGTGAGTCGGTGCTGCTGAAGAGAGGTGTCGAGAATGTTCATGTGGCGGCGCATGGCATTCAGTGTGGATCTCAGGATACGGCGAGAGCAGTGGTTCGAGGAACGCTGACTATCTTGGAGATATCTAGTCCTGGGTGGATTCAAAACATGAGGGGTGGAATTTCAGTTGGAATCCACGTGGAGTAAGTCGGAGCTGGAGACAGTTGCTGAGGAAAGATATGTTGCTGTGAAAGCGAGTTTTGGTAGATACCTAATCAAACATGAGAAGGGAGACCGAAAGCAATGAAGATGAACAAGGTAAAAGAGACAAATGGAAATCCTGTCGGAGAGAAGAACAGAACTTCTTCAAGGTGGGCATTCCTGGAAGAGAGGTGGCAGTGAATTAAACACTAATACAAAAGCAAAACACTGCGGATGCTGGAAATCTGAAATAAAAACAGAAAATGCTGGAAATACTCAGCAGGTCAGGCAGCATCTGTGGAGAGAGAAACAGGGGGGAGGGGAGGAAGAACAAAAGGGAAGGTCTGTGATATCACTTTTTGTTCTTTCCTTCCCCCCTGCCCCTGCACTTGCTTAAAAATCTGTTCGATCTCCAGCTTTTTCCAGTTCTGACGAAGGGTCATTGACCTGAAACGTTAACTCTGTTTCTCTCTCCACAGATGCTGCCTGACCTGCTGAGTATTTCCAGCATTTTCTGTTTTTATTTCAGATTTCCAGCATCCGCAGTATTTTGCTTTTGCCCCAATCAGAGGAAATAGTCTTGCTATATTTTTTCTGCCAATCCCTTCATAACTCTCAAAACCTTTATTAAACCTCCTCTTAATCTTTTCCGTTCCTGTGGAAATAGTCCCAGTATCTCAAGTTGCTATTTATAACTAGAGTTTCCCATCCTTGGTATCATCCTGATGAATCTATGCTGCATGCTCTCTGACTTTATTCTGCTTTCTAAGGTACTTCACAGAGGTGTGAGGAGAAACTACCATTTTTAACAGTTGAGAAAATTCAGGATCTGCCCTGACTGTCAGTGAGACACCATGAACTGTTGAGGCTGGTTTTCAAATGGTTCCAGAACATAACATGACTGGAAACGACCCACGGAATAATTCATAGTTAAGAACAGAAACTTGACATATCTACAACTAAGAGCTCCCTATAACTCGTAAATGCTAAAAGCAACAGTAAATTATCTAGTACACTTCATAAATAAAACAAATGTGCGGATTCTAGTCCTGGCTTTTTAATAGCCTATTGTCTATACTTTAAAAATATTCAATGTTTTACCAGGTAAGACAGCCATTGCTGGATTATCAAGAGCAATAGCATCACAGTGGACTGATGATGATTCAATATCAGTGAAAATAATGTTTTAACATAATATCTGATTTTTTAAAAAATTAAGAATCCATGGTCAAGGGCTGGGGCATATAGTTTAGGGCACCATTAAGGTTGAAAATAAAGTAAATGAAGTAGTGGTTTGGTGCTGTCAAGTTTGTATTGTAAAAGTCTGGAGATTGTCAAAGGGAAAACTGAGGTAGGCAGTTCCAAGCTTTTCAGGTCCTGGAGAAAATGAAATTAGAATAGGAGATCATGTGATGAGTTTTGATTTAAATGTAGAGATGAGGAAGAGTTATTTAGCATTTAAGAACATGAAAAGTTTACAGCAGCAATAACTCTAGTAGGATGAATAAAATAGAGACATATAAAGGTTACAATTGAAGAAAGTGAGGTAAGAGATGGATCACATTTTAGCTAACTTGTACTTCAAGACCAGATACAAGTAAAAAGCTAGAAAGATATTTGAAGATCCTGTTCAGATATGGAGTAGTCTGCAAGTCTTGGATAAAGTTGGACTTTATAGAATGTTGAGGAATAGGGGGAAAGTATTCGGCATAAAAAGAGAAACTAAGTTTCTTGGAAACAGCTTTAGGAATGGAGGAAATATGAAAGTTCCATTCGAAAAAAGAAAAAGACTTGCATTTATATAACCCCTTTCACGACCTCCAGACATCCCAACACACTTTACAGCCAATGAAGTATTTTTGAAGTGTTTTCACTGTTGTGATATAGGAGATTAAAGAAGGTGAGGCCAAGAATGGTAATAGCAGAAGGACTTGAGGTGGAGGTAAGCAGTACTAGCTCTGCATTGGGCTTGAGAAACTGCAACCTCCTTGACTCAAATTAAGTGAGTATTGTTTCTATATTTGTCTCATAGATGGAAAAGAGACAATACATAAATGTAACTTAGCTGTTGTGTTTCAATTTCTCTTTGAGAGAGATGGAGAGGGAGGAGAAAAAACTAACGCCTTTGGTAACTGCAACAGTGGTAATGTTCATTGAGAAAATTCAGATCTGCCCTGATTGTCAGTAAGACACAACAAATGTCTTGACAAAAGTTACAGTAAGGCTTCTGAGCAGGCATATTGGCTTATCTATTTATAGTGCATTATGCTTTCCAGGAGAAAAATGTATTTTACTTTGTGGTTTTGTTGCTAACCCATGAAAATCAAGATTAAACTGCCTGGTTAAATTACCATTTTTGGGTTGAATAGAAATACTGGATATATCATTTTGATTACCACTGGGCTTTTTCTCTCTCTTATTTTGATTGCTTACAAAATGAAGATCTATAACTTTGAAGTCCTAAATAAACCTCCTGTCACTTGACCTTATTCAGAACTATTGATTTTTGACTGTTTTCTGTTCGTGTTTGTGTGTTTTAAGGTTGTATCATTGCTTTGCTGTCGTGTAATTAAGATCTAGTTTCTCTTGACTTCTTCATTTTTCATATTTCTAACTTGTTATCTTGTTTCCTCTATTTGCACTGAACCTTAATTCTGATTAATTTTGAGGGGCCCAAGTGAAGGTGAAGGCAGTGGCAGAGCAGACACTGCAAGGTGAGGTGCCGCTGCTAATATTGTCTCATATAATGTTAATGTGCATAACTATGGTTGTTGAAATTATAAAGGGTTACTGGTATAAGATAGCTAAGTTTAACAGAAAATGTATCAGACAAGTCCTAGCAGCTATTTTAATGCATTTCTTTTTGCTGGGTGGGGGTGGGGAGGGGATCAAATCTGAGGATATGGAATATTAAAGGCATGACTTCATGAAAAGGTGTTTGGTAAACATTGGCCCTGAATTGGCAGGTGGCGGCGTAGTAGCTAAACAAAATCCGCGCTTACCTGATATGAACCCCCTTTTGCAAAGTTGGTTTCAGATGCAGCGTAGTGACTCTTAGCCAATCAGGAAACATAGAAATCTCCGATGGGACAGCATTAAGCTTTGCAGAAAGTCCATCTGAGCAGCTGGCCTGGTTTTAGTTTTACTGTTCACAGGGTGCTTTCCAACAGATTGCTGCAGCATCTTTCTTTGATTTGCATTTGTTTTGATAAATGATTTGATGTCCGGTTTTGGCTTTTAAATTATTGACTTTTTAAAAACTGATTTTAATTAATTTAGCAGCCAGAAATGCTATTTTATTAAATTACAATCATTGCAATAGTATTTAATACACAAACCAAGATTTCAACATTATTAGAATTCGATCAAACACTGAAAATTCTTAAGATACTTTTTACTAGTGGTGTCCTTAAAACCATAAAACTTGATTAGGATGCTTGTTTATGGACTGTAGCATAAGGCTAGCTCAAAATTATACAATTTTCTTATCTCTTTCCCCCACCCCCCCCCCTTATGCGGTGCAACAGGCTCCTGCGCCTGTTTGCACCAGCAGTAAAAATTTTCAGGGTAATTAATGTGCAGTAGGTGGGCAATTAGCCCAACTTTTCACCAGCCGTAGATTTTAATGGGTAGGTGAAACGTGCAGTGTAGCCAATGCAGGGTCGGAACTTGACAGATCACAAGCTCATGATTTAGCATATTGCGGTGAATTCCGAAGGCGGTATTATGCCGTACTCTGCGCTATCATACCGACTGCAAATTCAGGGCCATTATTTTTCTATACAAATACACAGATGACAAACACACAGAGGACATAAATCCTATCAAAGCATATAATTATCATTTGCACATGATATCAGTATGATAAAGAAAGTGTGTGGCTCTTCTGGTTGATCTCCTGCCCCAAACTGAAAACTGTTTACTAAGCACGTTTTTCATGGAAACTGCATTGTCAGCCTAAATGATAAACTTTTTAAATAAAATAATGGGCCTCTTGTTAAAATTATATTCAGAATTGAGCAGCAATGTACAAATGCATGTGTGCTGTTCTAACAAATTGAAGATAAATTATGTAATTTGAAGGATGAAAAGATAGGTCACTTTCACTGGTCATGTTGCCTATCCTCCATTATTGTGTTAAGTGTCTATGCTAGCATGTTAATAGTCATGCTTCAAAATGTTGCAGTTAATGTAGGAGCTTGCCATGTTTTTGTGTGGATAAATAGACTTATTTCATCTCCGACAGGAACAATGTAGTGTAAAGTACAACAGCAGCACAGCTCTCAAGGGTGTCCTCAATTGAAGTGTGAAATGATGCTGAAGACTCTCAGAATGAGATAATTTACCAGTATTATGGGAGCTTGACTATGTACTCCCATTACTATGTCAAATTTTATCTTCTTGTCCCTGGTGTCATCATAAATTCTGTAGGTTGTAGGTTGAATCTTAACCATGCTGTTTGCATTATCTCTTTAATTTACAATATCAGGTAGAATACAGTAGACCCTCTATTATAACCTCTTATTACAAACCTCTCAAAACAAAATGTTATCCTTGGCCCCAGGAGAAACTTTATTATTGCCAGTACGGAAGTTCAAACTTCAATGAGATGGATCCCTAATGAGAACTACTGCTGGTCCTCACAAGTTTGTAGTAATTTGGATTAGATGACAGTTCATTTTGGCTCTAAAATTCAGGATTTCTCCTTTCTGGCCAGAAGTTTTGATAAATGACTCGCTTGTTGCCAGGATCTAAAATGTTACCTTCCGATTCGCTTTGAGTGAATACAGGAAGATTTAGTTAATTCCAAAACAAGATTCTTCATCCGCACATGTAGCTAAAAATATGACTGGAGGATGGAAATATTAATCTATAAAATTGTTCCACAAAACCTTTTGTAGTTTGGAGAAGCACTAGTTACTTTGATGATGGCACAGAAATTGCTGGAATAATGGCAAGTTTATGGCGCTCGCCATTATTAATTTGTTAAAAATCCATTAATTTATGGAGGAGGGAAGATATGCCATGAGTTCCAATTCTCCACAAATTGCTGGATGATTTGCGCCCTCCGCCGTTAGCCTTGACTAAACTGAAAAATTTGCAACCTCGCCGTGAGCCTCCCCATTGAAGTATATTGCGTGTCCTGAAATTGCTGGATTTACGCTGTTAATGCAAATTAATCTCGCTGCAGCCATTTGGGACTGGTAATTCATGTCATGAGGACCTGTTAATTATATGATTTATAGGCCTGACATGCCACTTAACCTTGGAGGCCCAGAAAGGGAACAATTCAACTGTGGAGTCTCACTCTTGCAGGTAGTAAATTGTTCCTAGAGGTTTTCAAAAATGTTTTTTCTACCTTGCGCCAGTCTTGCCATCCACACTCCTGTTGATGTTGGAAGGCAATCATTTTCCGATGCAAAGCTGCTTTGACACTAAGAAATGGAAATTAGATAGATTTCTTTCAGAAAGTAACATTTTGGAATACAGTATAGGAGTAATTTGAGATAAGACATGATAATTGTACAGGAAACTCTTTTTTATCCGGCACCAATGGGACTGGCGTGTTGCCAGTTTATCAAAATTTCCGGATGACGGAGAGGGTTATCTACCAAGGCTATTTTTAACAAAGAAAAATAAAAAAAATCAAGAAATGTGCAGTAATTGGGTACTCACCTACAGAATGTTGTGTTAAATGGATGGTGGAAGATGCTTGATTAAGTACAGTACTGCCAGTTGAGGGTAATCCATAACTCTTAAGTTATTAAACAGTAAAACAAAACTTATAAACGACTACAATACAGTACGGTGGTTGACTGTACACTTATTCCAAGTCAACTGGTTCATCAGGAATATCCATGCCAGCTGGGTCATCAGGATCAGGCACTTCAACAGGTTCTTCAGGCACTTCCAGTGCTTCAACTCTTGGAAGCTTTCCTAAACAATTCCCGGATGTCTGCTTGCTTAGTGGACTCTTGCCTTCTTTGTAGAAAGGTGGAATGCAGAATATGGAGGTGCATAAATTCTTGGGCAGAATAGCAAGAATGGCTTTCAGCAAACTTGAGGAATGAAGCAAAATCTTCTGCAGCTTTAGCCCAAGAAATCATCTTCTCTTCAGAAATCTCATTCTCTTCACTTTCCATCTCACTTTCCTTTTCTTTCTTTGGATTCAAAACATTCTCTATTATTTCATCATCACTTCGAGAAGTTGCTGTTGTGCATATGCTATCTGCATCAACCCACTGCTCAATATCACTTTCACTGAGGTGACGTAGAGGGTTTGTTGGGCCTACATTTTTCACCATGCCAGCTATTTCCATTACTGTACTCCTCTTGGGACGAACATTGAACCCATGAAATTCCTCTTCTAAAGAAGAACCTTAGCAAACATTACAGAAGGCCACAATTTGTGCCAGGCTTGTCTCAAAGTGTGACCTTTCACCAAGTTCCAGGAACATGCAGCATTAAAGATAGCATCTTTAAGATTGTATTCCTTCTGAAATGCGTGAATATTGTCATCTTGGCTTATCAGTTTACGTAGGAAGTTTTTCTTGTAATGACACTTGAGATTTTGGATAATGCCCTGGTCCATGGGTTGTATGAGAGAAGTTACATTTGGTGGCAAATAAATGGTGAAAATATTCCCGAAACCAACTCGGATTCATGCGGATGGGCTCTACAATTATCAAGCAATAAAATGCATTTGCTATCTTCAGGTTTCCTTATTCTATGGAAATGTTCCCTCACAGATGGAACAAAAATATGATGGAACCAATTCGAAAATATTTCCTTATCCATCCAAACATTTCTTTGAGCTTTGTACTCAACAGGTAAGTGCCTCACATTTTTAAATGCACGGGGATTTTTATACTTCCCAATGCCAAGAAGTTTAACCCGGTGTGATCCAGCAGCGTTCGCACATGTTAGCACGGTTACACGATCTTTATTTTTCTTGTAACCTGAAGATTTAGCCTCACTAACCCCAGCAAGCGTTGATTCTGGGAAAAACCTCAAATAAGCCAGTTTCGTTAGCATTGTATAGCTGTGCTGGTGACAAATCATGTTGCTGCACAATCCGATTGAAATAATCGCAGTATTCTTCTGCGGCGTTGTGATCAGCTGATTTCTTCTCCCTGGAAATATCGAGTCGTCATAGCCCGTGCCGTAACTTGAAGCACGTTAGCCTTCCCTCAGAGAAAGCACACTTGTCAGTGAGCTCCATCTTTGCATAGAAATCCTTTGCTTTTTCAATTAGCATGGGTCCGGAAATCGGAACACCCTCTGAATGCTCAAGAGAAAACCACTCATAAAGCACGGTATCCAGCTCTTCAAGCTTAGGCTTACGAAGCGTACGCCGTTTCTCTACACCCTTAGATGTCTCCGAGCTTGAATAAAACTTGAGCAGCTTATCCTTCTGCGATTTGATGTCATAGATTGTTGACGAACCGATTTTGAATTCATTCATAATGTTGATACGCTTCTCTCCCCTTTCTAGTCGTTGGCATATGTCGATTTTCTGTTTTAAAGTTAACCACTCTCTTCCTTTTGCTTGGACCAACTTTTGGGATTTCCATAATGCAATGCAATGACTACCAGCAGTGTGGGAGACACACAGTACCCCTATAAAATGGCGGATCAGAAGAGACTACTGGCAGCGCGGGAGAGTCAGACTCCTGTTACAGGGGTTTTGAGGTGTTCCGACTCCCGACGGCGCCAAGAAGCCGAGTAGTGGCAGTTTGGAGAACTACCCCGACTGACTAACTCGGCCACCGCGGGAGACTCGGACTCGGAAACATTGCCGGTTATTATGGGGTTGTTTTCAGAGTGAGAATTTTGCCAGTTAATAGAGAATTCCGGATATTTAGGTGCCGTTTAAATGAGAGTTTCCTGTAGCATGATTGGGAGGATAAAGATGACTTTGGACCTATGGTTCCCAAAGTTCTCCACCACTGGGGCTCTCCTCACCTCGTAACTGGGTGTTGTAGATTGATTGATGGAGATTAATTGCTATAATTAGTCAACAACTACATTATCATTGTATCATGCGACTACCCGGATGGTAGAAGGCGAACTAGATGGATCTTGGTCGTCTTTTTATCTCGCAATTCCACTATTCCTGATTATGATGATCATGCTCGTTCAATACTTCATGGCTCAAGAAAGTTTGTACACTTTGCATACCTACCCTCCCAAGAAGGATTACTTGGGTGAGGTACAGAAACTTTTGGGCAGGGGGGAGAAAATGATTTGAAAAACAAAAGGGTTTTATTTTTGGTCATTCATTTGTCCTGTATATGTTCTGAAGCTGGAATGCATTAAAATTATTTTTTACATAACCTAATCGCACCAAAATTACTAACTATTTTAAAAGTTAATTTGAGAGATGACAGCTAGTGTTTGAAATACAAGGTTAAAATACAAAGTTTCAGTGGAACTAATCTATTTCACAGATTTGTTTCCAATATCTACAGTACTTAGAGTGTTAAATTAATTTGTATAATGTTCTTAAACGTGCTGTAGAAGTGTATCCTAAGCCAAATTTAAGTTTGTCTTTAAACTTTCTTCTTCATAGCAAAGACCACTAATAGCAGTACTGTATTTCAAAACAACTAATGATTGCGCCATCTTTAGTCTATCAAAAGCTGCAGTGTAGCACTATTTAATACTTTTGTTCAAGCCATACCATTTCAATGGCTCTTCCTGTGAAATGGGGAGGTAAGAAGTAAAGAAGCTAGGTAAACAAGCAACATTGTTTTAGCTGGGCATTCTTCAAATTAACTCTCGCTGCTTTAGCTAGAAATTGCTGGTAGTTTTATCCTACAGTGTAGATGCTGCAAATATACCTTAAGGAGTCAAAGTTGTTTCTGAGATTTTCAGTCTATTTAAAGTAGTTTAAATGAATTTTGAAATGGGATGGATGCCAATAGTTGTAAATGCAGGTCAGGAATCTAAATGTTTCCATAATGTTCTTGAATGACTGCATGGTCTTTCTCTATTTTCAGGAGTATGTCAGGAGAAGCAAAGGACAAAGAAAGGGATGATAAAGATGCAAAACCAAGGTCTTTGAGGTTCACATGGAGCATGAAGACCACCAGCTCAATGGATCCCAACGATATGATGCGAGAGATCCGAAAGGTGCTGGATGCTAATAATTGTGACTATGAGCAACGGGAAAGGTTCCTCTTGTTCTGTGTTCATGGGGACGCTCGGCAGGACAATTTGGTTCAGTGGGAAATGGAGGTCTGCAAGCTGCCACGTTTGTCTCTAAATGGTGTTCGCTTTAAGCGAATATCTGGGACATCTATAGCATTCAAGAACATTGCATCCAAAATTGCGAATGAGCTGAAGTTGTAAAGAGAAACTGTAATTATGGGATCAGGGAAGTTTCTTGTGTGATGTACAGTTCACTCTTGAATGTACTGGTATTATTGCTAATGTGCGTGAGTTTGGCCACTGACCCCACGTCCTCCCTCATACCCAAATAAATTAAACGGTTAGAAATTTCCGTCGCAATAAGGTTATATACATTGTGATTCTAAATTGTAAAACCCAGGTCCGTATGGCTTATTGTGAATTAGCTTTAAAGAATTGTGATCTTATTTCCACATGTACAGGTAAGTATATTGAGCATTGTCACAGCTTATGTTCATATAGTTGTACAATAAAGAGTAATACCTAACATCTACAGGTATTGTATAGTTGTGTCCTGATTTATGTACAGAAATGCCCATTATAATGTTCCAAGTAGTGTATTTTGAGCTTTTGAAGTTCTTTAACACGAACTACATTTTTGGATGTTAGATAAATTAAGGTTTTTGACTTCATTATTGTTGGAATTAAATCTCTCCCCCCCCCCCCCCCCCCCCCCAATACCTCTTTAAAAAATAAAAAGCCATTATGATCTTTTAAATTTGTTACCTAGGTGCCCAGTGCTCTTCCCTCCATACTATAATGTTTTCATTAATAGCACAAAACAGCTTTTGGGAAAGTTGTCTCAGGAATTGTCATTCATCTGTGAGGAAGATGGCCCTCTTCTTTTCCTTCCGTGCTGTATGGAGCTACAAATATCTATCAAGTTCACATTTTCCAACTTGTACAATAAAATGGTAATGCTCACATGTTAAGTGGTTGTATGATTTCCTGTCCCACTGTAATCACCTGTGCTAAATAGTTTACCAGATTTCTTGTATTTATTCCAGGACAGTATACCTGTAATGTGCAGCATTGTAATTATTAGGCCTTCACCAATTAAAGGAATTTTTCCCCTTTATAACTAGTGATGTACTATGTAAAACCACTAGTACTAGTACATTTAATACTTGTTTTGTACCAAATTAACCATGTAGGTTAATTGTGCAATTGTATTTTATGTTGTAATTATTGTAATATTAGCGTTGACCCTGTCTGCACTCTTGTGAAGATTTGGAAAAATAATCAAAATCTGTCAGTGTACATGCTGTGATCAGATCTGGAACCTTGATTATCAGAAGGTGAACTAAATCTTTGTATGGTTGCATAAACATGCAGCAGCGTTAGATTGAAGCTTTGGATTGTAAATATTCTGTGATGTAGCTTCTTTCCTGTGGCGGTTGTGTTTCAGAATGACGTTGATTTTGTTGCCTTAGAAGATGCTTGGAAAGTCGTACTTGCCCCTCCCCCTTGATGTTAATTGAGAGGAGTTCAGTGCAAGGTACATGAGTACATTTTCACTGGTGCACAATATTAAAACAAACTTGAAATGACCTGAACATGGCATAAGTTTTATTACATTTTTTAACCTTTTAAAGGAAATACTTTTTCAGATTACTTTTTACATTTCCTGTTACTTTGTTTATGCCAGTTTTCTTTTTTCTTTCCAACTTGTTTTACTTTGTAAAAGATGTACCTGTTGTGAAAATATTTTGACAAAGAAATATTCTACATCTTTAATATGAACAGTATAATCAAATTATAGCAGTAAGCAACAGGTTTGACAGAAAACGTGGTAAAATGCACCAAGCTTAATATAATGTGGCTATTGGGAGCCAAATTTTTTGCGTAGTACAACAAAGTTTGCAGCTTATGCTATGAGACACCAACTATCATGAATGAACAAAAGAATTGAGAGCAAGAATCGTTTTTCTTCTTGACAGGTAATGTGGAGTTTTGTCATCTGTATTTATTATGCAACAGATCTTATTTTGGTAAGTTAAAAATCAATGTTTGCTTTGAATACATTTACTGATGTATGAAATCATTTAAGATGACATCAGTTCGGAGGCTGTATCCTTGTTGCTAACATAAAGATGGTTAAAATAAAACCATACAGCAATATCTTTCCTACTCCACTTTCTAGCTCTTATTAGTCAAAGAAAATTCCACCCACACTTACTTGAACAGTCCGAGGCTGAACCAGATTGTTCGCAACCTTGGCATCCTATTTAACCCTGAGCTGAGCTTCCGACCCCATATCCTATCCATCACAAAGACCGCCTACTTACACCTCCTCTCTAATAGTGCCTATCTCCGCCCCTGCCTCCGCTCATCTGCTGCTGAAACCCCCATCACTGCTTTCGTTACCTCCAGACTCGACTATACTAACGCTCTCCAGGCTGGCCTCCCATCTTCCACCTTCCGTAAACTTCAACTCATCCAAAACTCTGCTGCCCGTATCCTAACTCGCACCAAGGCCCGTTCATCCATCACCCCTGTGCTCATTGGCCTATATTGGATCCCAGTCCAGAAACTCCTCGCTTTTAAAATTGTCCTTGTGTCCCTCCATAGCCTCACCTCGCCCCTATCTTTGTAACCCTGTTCCTCCAATTCTGGCCTCTTGTGCATCCCCGATTTCCTTCACTCCGCCAGTGGCGGCCGTGCCTTCAGCTGCCTAGGTTTCCTCCCTAAACCTCTCCGCATATCTACCTCTCTTCTCCTTTAGGATGTTCATTAAAACCTACTCCTTTGACCAAGCTTTTGGTCACCTGTCCCAATACAGGAAACTTTGTGCTATCCGGAGGTTGAATGTCCGGCAACTTCGATCTAACGGCAGAAATCAGCAGCCGTTTTGGTTAGATTTTTTTTTGTCTCCTAGCATTCTTTTCACAGGCAGGCTCTGGAAAGCGTCTTTGTAGCTTCGCAACAGCTTCAGAGACGCTTCCAAGCTACTGGGCCGAGTGTTTACAAGCTGTTGCTAAGCAACAGTCTTTGTTGTCAGATACGGAGATGAAAAGCTCCTATCTGATAACATTGACGCTGGTCTATCCAGAAGTTTTGAGGCAACGGCAGTAGCTCGGTCCCGTGGGTGCCGGATAGCACAAAATTTCCTGTAGCTCATCGCTCAGTCAAATTTTTGTCTGGTAACACTCCTATGAAGCACCTTGGGACGTTTTACTATGTTAAACACGCTATAAAAATGCAAGTAGTTGTAAGCTTCATCATTTTTATTCATACCAGGCGCACACCATCATTGTTGCATTAACATGCTCTTCAAACAAGTTTTATGATAGGTTTTTCTCAGTCTTACAATAATCAAAAAGAGTTCTGTACATTATATCTATGGTTAGTTGAATATAATCATCCATATGAACTGGGAAATCTAATTTTTCCCTGTGCTGTTTTATGAGGTTTTTAAGTAACGGGTGTTCCGCTTCCTTCAATATCCTGGCTACCTATCATTGACCCTTTTTTCCTCGGGCATTATTTTGAGCTAATGCCTTCAAGTATTTGCATATCTTTTGGCGTGATGAAGCATTTGTTCTTTTATTTCCCCCAATCAAAAGTAGTTTTGGTTATACTTTTACAAATAATTTGTTTTTACAGTAATTAGGCTATACTTTTGGTGTCTAGGGGTAAAGTAAGTTTTTAATGTGGCAGCAAGTCATCCTCTGTTCCGAGGGACTGCCTAAGAAGTTATGCACTCATCGCCTCTAACATCTGGATTTGAATCTTGTGCAGGCTGATGGAATTAAAGTATCCTTTGTCCACTAACTGTAAAGGTTCTTCTTGACAAATATTTTGCATCTGTCTTCACAGCAGAAGACACAAAAAAAATTCCAGAAATAGTGGAGAGCCAAGGGTCTAATGAGAGTGAGGAACTTAAAGTAATTAATATTAGTAAAGTAAAAGTACTGGAAAAATTAATGGGACTAAAAGTCGACAAATCCCTTGGACCTGATGGCCTACATCCTAGGGTTCTAAAAGAGATGGCTGCAGAGATGGTGGATGCCTGGAATGGTCTCAATGGATTGGAAGATAGAAAATGTCATAGAGTCATAGAGTAATACAGCACGGATAGAGGCCCTTCGGCCCATCGTGTCCATGCCGGCCATCAAGCCCTGTCTAATCTAATCCCATATTCCAGCATTTGGCCCGTAGCCTTGTATGCTATGGCATTTCAAATGCTCATCCAAATGCTTCTTAAATGTTGTGAGGGTTTCTGCCTCCACAACCCTTTCAGGCAGTGAGTTCCAGACTCCAACCACCCTCTGGGTGAAAAAGTTCTTTCTCAAATCCCCTCTAAACCTCCCGCCCTTTACCTTGAATCTATGCCCCCTAGTTATTGACCCCTCTACTAAGGGGAAAAGCTCCTCAGCATCCATCCTATCTATGCCCCTCACAATTTTGTACACCTCAATCATGTCCCCCCTCAGCCTCCTCTGCTCCAAGGAAAACAAACCCAATCTGCCCAGTCTCTCTTCATAGCTGAAGCGCTCCAGCCCTGGTAACATCCTGGTGAACCTCCTCTGCACCCTCTCTAACGCGATCACATCTTTCCTGTAGTGTGGCGACCAGAACTGCACACAGTATTCCAGCTGTGGCCTAACCAGTGTTTTATACAGCTCCATCATAACCTCCTTGCTCTTATATTCTATGCCTCGGCTAATGAAGGCAAGTATCCCATATGCCTTTTTTACCACCTTATCCACCTGTTCCGCCGCCTTCAGGGATCTGTGTACCTGCACACCCAGATCCCTCTGACCCTCCGTCTTGCCTAGGGTCTTTCCCTTCATTGTGTATTCCCTTGCCTTGTTAGACCCCCCAAAGTGCATCACCTCGCACTTTTCCGGGTTAAATTCCATTTGCCACTGTTCCGCCCATCTGACCAACCCATCTATATCGTTCTGCAGACTGAGGCTACCCTCCTCGCTATTTACCACCCTACCAATTTTAGTATCATCCGCGAATTTACTGATCATACCCTTTACATTCATATCCAAGTCATTAATGTAGACCACAAACAGCAAGGGACCCAGCACCGATCCCTGTGGTACCCCACTGGCCACAGGTTTCCAGTCACAAAAACAACCTTCGACCATCACCCTCTGCCTTCTGCCACTAAGCCAGTTTTGTATCCAATGTGCCAAGGCACCCTGGATTCCATGGGCTCTTACCTTCTTGACCAGTCTCCTGTGCGGGACTTTATCGAAGGCCTTACTGAAATCCATGTATACCACATCCACTGCGTTACCCTCATCCACACACCTAGTCACCCCCTCAAAAAATTCAATCAAATTAGTCAGACATGATCTTCCCTTGACAAAGCCATGTTGACTATCCCTGATTAATCCTTGCCTCTCCAAGTGGAGACAAATTTTGTCCCTCAGGATTTTTTCCAGTAATTTTCCTACCACTGATGTTAGGCTCACTGGCCTGTAGTTCCCCGGTTTTTCCCTACTACCCTTCTTGAATAATGGTACTACATTAGCGGTTCTCCAGTCCTCTGGCACATCCCCTGTGGCCAGAGAGGTCCTGAATATATGTGTTAGAGCCCCCGCAATCTCCTCCTTTGCCTCACACAGCAGCCTGGGGTACATTTCATCCGGGCCTGGGGATTTATCCATTTTTAGGCCAGCTAAAACCGCCAATACCTCCTCCCTCTCGATGTTAATATGTTCGAGCATATCACAGTCCCCCCGCCCTATTTCTATGTCTACATCGTCCTTCTCCATAGTGAAAACAGATGCAAAAAATTCATTTAGAACCCCTCCTACATCTTCCGGCTCCACACACAGATTGCCACTTTTGTCCCTAATGGGCCCTATTTTTTCCCTAGTTATCCTTTTACCCTTAATATACTTATAAAACATCTTCGGATTTTCCTTTATTTTGCTCGCCAGTGTTATTTCATGGCCCCTCCTTGATCTCCTAATTTCTTTTTTAAGTATCCCCCTGCACTTTTTGTACTCCTCTAGGGCTTCCTCCGTCTTTAGCCTTTTGTATCTACCAAAAGCCCTCCTTTTTTTCCTAATCCATTCCCGTATATCCCCTGACATCCACGGTTCCCTGTGGTTTTTGGAACCACTCTTGACCTTTATGGGAACATGTTGCCCTTGTATGAAATGTAACCCCACTATTTAAGAATGGAGGGGAAACAGGGAACTATATGCCAGTTAGCCTGGCAACAGTGGTCAGGAAAATGCTGGAATCCATTATTAAGGGAGTGGTAACAGGGCACTTAGAAAATTATAATATGATTAGGTAGAGTTGGCATGGTTTTATGAAAGGGAAGTAGCGTTTGAAAAATCTGAAGAGTTTTTGAGGATATAACTAGCAGTGTAGATAAAGGGGAACCAGTGAATGTAGTATATTTGGATTTTGTAGATAAGGTGTCACACAATAGGTTGTTACACAAGATGGCTCACGCGGTTGGAGGTAATATATTAGCATGGATAGAGGATTGGTTAAAGGACAGAAAACAGAGTAGGAATAAACGGGTCATTTTCAGGTTGGCAGGCTATTACTAGTGGGGTGCTGCAAGGATCAGTGCTGATGCCTCAGTTATTTACAATATATATTAACTTAGATGAAGGGCCTCTGTTATTTACAATATATATTAATAACTTAGATGAAGGGACTGAGTGTAATGTATCCAAATTTGCTGATGATTCAAAGCCACGTGGGAAAGTAAGCTGTGAGGAGGACACAAAGAGCCTGCAAAGGGATAGCGCTAGGTTAAGGGGGTGGGCAAGAAAGTGGCAGATGGAGTACAATGTGGGGAAATGTGAGGTTATTAATTTTGGTAGGAAGAATAGAAAAACAGTTTTTTAAATGGTGAGATTATTAAATGTTCGTGTTAAGAGGGAGTCCTTATACACGAAACATAACCTGCAGGTACAGCAAGCAGTGAGGAAAGCAAATGGCATGTTGGCCTTTATTGCAAGGGGGTTGGAGTACAAGAGTAAGGAAGTGTTGCTGCAGTTGTTCAGGGCTTTAATGAGATCACAGCTGGAGTACTGTGTAGTTTTGGCTTCCGTGCCCAAGGAAGGATATACTTGCCTTGGCGGGAGTGCAGTGAAGGTTCACTAGATTGATTCCTGGGATGAGTGTTGTCCTATGAGGAGAGATTGAGTAGAATGGGCCTATACTCTCTCGAGTTTAGCAGGAGAGGTGATCTCATCGTCAAGCCCTCTCAGAATCTTTTATGTTTCAGTGTAGATGCTGAGAGGCTGTTTCCCCTGGCTGGAGAATCTAGATGTAGGAGGCATAGTCTCACGATAAGGGGTCAGCCATTTAGGACTGAGATTTGTTCACTCAGATGGTTGTGAATCTTTGGAATTTTCTACCCGAGGGCCAGATGTAGATGCTGAGTCATTGAGTATATTCAAGGCTGAGATCGACAGATTTTTGCACTCTTAAGGGGATCAAGGGATTTGGGGGTCGAGCGGTCGGCAAAGTGGAGTTGAGGTCGAAGATAAGCCATGATCTTACTGAATAGCGGAGCAGGCTCGAAGGGCTATATTGCCCGACTTCTCTTAATTATGTTGACAAGAATGCCCAATTAATATTAGGATATCAATGTTTGCACCATGGTAGTTGGTTAGGTATAGGAAGGAATTTGTGATATCAACTTGCCATCATGGTAGTTGGTTGGATATAGGAAGGAATTTGTGTTATCAACTTGCCAACTCTACCTTAGAACCATATCCCACTGTGGAATCAACTCCTCCAGGGGAGGAGAAAATTACTCCCTTACATTAATTTGTTACCCAAAAAGAGTTTTCAATTTAGACTCATCAGGCTAGCCAGTAAAGATGAATCATTTATAGATAGATGAGGTGAAGGATTTTAAATGTAATACATTGGGGAGCAGGAGCCAATGTAGAGAACAGTTGCTGGGTGAGCAGCGGGCGGGTGTTGGGCGAGCAGGAGTATAGAAACATAGAAGATCGGAGCAGGAGTAGGCCATTCGGCCCCTCGAGCCTGCTCTGCCATTCAATGAGATCATGGCTGATCATCCAAACTCAGTACCCTATCCTTGCCTTCTCCCCATATCCCTTGATCCCTTTAGCCTTAAGAAATATATCTAACTCCTTCTTGCATATATTTAATGAATTGGCCTCAACTGACTTCTGTGGTAGAGAATTCCACAGGTTCACCACTGTCTGGGTGAAGAAATTCCTCCTCATCTCTGTCCTAAATGGCTTACCCCTTATCCTTAGACTGTGACCCCTGGTTCTGGACTCCCCTCGCCATCGGGAACATCCTTCCTGCATCTAGTCTGTCTAGTCCTGTTAGAATTTTATAAGTTTCAATGAGATCCCCTCTCATTCTTCTAAATTACAGTGAGTATAAGCCCAATCGACCCAATCTCTCCTCATACATCATTCCTGCTATCCTAGTGGATAACCTCGCATTTCTCCATTATACTGCACCTGCCCAATCACACAAACTGTCCAAGTCATACTGGAGTTTCTCGGCATCCTCGCAGCACACACACCAACCCACCCAGCTTTGTGTCATCTGCAAACTTGGAGATATTACATCTAGTTCCCTCGTCTAGATCATTAATATATATTGTGAATAGCTGGGGTCCTAGGACCAATCCCTGCGGTACCCCACTAGTCACTGCCTGCCACTCAGAAAAAGACACGTTTATTCCAACTCTTTGCTTCCTGTCTGCCAACCAGTTCTCTATCCAAGTCAGTACCTTGCCCCCAATCCCATGTGCTTTAACTTTGCACGCTAATCTTTTATGCGGGACCCTATCGAAAGCCTTTTGAAAGTCCAAATACACCACATCCACTGGTTCTCCCTTATCCTACCAGTTACATCCTGAAAAAATTCCAGTAGATTAGTCAAGCACGATTTACCTTTTGTAAATCCATGTTGACTTTGTCCGATCCTGTCACTGTTTTCCAAGTGCTCTGCTATTACATCTTTTATAATGGACTGTAGCATTTTCCCCACTACCGATGTCAGGCTTACCGGTCTATAATTCCCCGTTTTCTCTCTCACCTTTTTTGAACAATGGGGAAACATTAGCTACCCTCCAATCCATGGGAACTGTTCCAGAGTCTATAGAATTTTGGAAGATGACCAGCAATGCATCTACTATTTCTAGGGCCACTTCCTTAAGTACCCTCGGATGTAGATTATCAGGTCCTGGGGATTTATCGGCCTTCAATCCCATCAATTTCCCTAACACCATTTCCCTACAAATACTGATTTCATTCAGTTCCTCCCTCTCATTAGACCCTATGTTCCCCGACATCTCTGGGAGGTTATTTGTGTCCTCCTTTGTGAAGACAGAACCAAAGTATGTATTTAATTGGTCTGCCATTTCTTTGTTCCCCATTATAAATTCCCCTGATTCTGACCGCAAGGGACCTACGCTTGACTTCACCAATCTTTTTCTTTTCACATATCTATAAAAGCTTTTACAGTCAGTTTTTATGTTCCCTGCAAGCTTACTCTCATTCTATTTTTCCCCTCTTAATTAATCCCTTTGTCCTTCTTTGCTGAATCCTAAACTGCTCCCAATCCTCGGGTTTACTGCTTTTTCTGGCCAATTTATATGTCCTCTCCTTGGATTTTATGCTATCCCTAATTTCCCTTGTTAGCCACGGTTGAGTCACCTTTTTTGTTTTATTTTTATGCCAAACAGGGCTGAACAAATTCTGTACTTCATCCATGCGATCTTTGAATGTTTACCATTGCCTATCCACCGTCAACCCTTTGAGTAACATTCCCCAATCAATCCTACCCAACTCGTGCCTCATACCATTGTAGTTTCCTTTAATTAAATTCAGGACCCTAGTCTCTGAGTCAACTACTTCACTCTCCATCTTAATGAAGAATGCGATCATATTATGATTGCTCCGCCCCTAAGGCACCTCGCACAACAAGATTGCTAATTAATCCTTTCTCATTATATAATACCCAGTCTAAGATGGCCTGATCTGTAGTTGGTTCCTCGACATATGGGTCCAGGAAACCATCCCGTATACACTCCAGGAATTCCTCCTCCACAGTATTGTTACTAATTTAGTTAGTCTAATCTATATCTAGATTAAAGTCACCCATGATAACTGCTGTGCCCTTATTGCACGAGTCTTTAATTTCCCGTTTAATGCCATCCCCAACCTCCGCATTACTGTTTTGGGGGGGGGGTCTGTATACTGTAATGTCCGTGTGTAATTGAGACACGGACTGCAGAAGTTGGTTACAACAAGTGTTTACTGAATGGAGACAAAACTGGAACTACTATACAAAGTTACTGCACAGGCTTATATACAGGGGTGGTCACTACTGGTACTGCAGTATACAGGGGCTGCAGAATATAGTTCCTTCAAGGTACATACACTACAATTCCTCCCCTTTTAGCTAAACAGTACATAACATTCGATTAATAATTAAATAACATATTTACAATTACACTTGCTATATACATTAGCTGAAGTTAATCAATTATAAATTCGGTCTTTGAGGAGGCTTCCTGATTCTGTCTGGATAACGCCTCTTTGGGGTATCCGGTTCTTCCGGCAAAGTTGATTCAGGATCAACGTCGTTTGGTTCGTCTGCTTCCAATATCACCGATTCTGAGGTAGATGCAATTGGTACTTCGGTTTCATCACCAGGTGTATAGGATCGTGGTGTAGATTTGACGTTTTCCAGTGACTCTAGAATCTGGTCAGCATGGCGTCTTAAAATGCTCTCTCCAACATCCACGGTATACATTAGAGGTCCTTGCCGTGTGCAGATCGTTCCTGGCTGCCATTTCTCTGTGCGGTAGTCCCGGGCCAAAACTGGTTGACCTATCTTGAAACTCCTGGTTGGCCTTTCATTCATATTCTGAAACTGCCTGTTCCCCACATCTCTTCTGATGTTTGGCTTAACCAAATCCAAGCAGCATCTTAGTCTTCGATTGAAGAACTTCATGGCTGGAGTTTGGTTGGTAACCGCATGTGTCGCATTCCGGTAGGCAAACAAGAAGTTATCCACCCTGTGTTGTAGGGGTATGTTTTCATTACACATTGCCTTGATAGCCTTCTTGAATGTTTGAACGAACCTCTCAGCCAATCCATTGGTGGCTGGATGATATGGGGCGGATGTGTAATGCTGAACACCATTGTTCTTTAAGAACCTCCGGAACTCTTGAGACACAAACTGTGGTCCATTGTCGGAGCAAATCTGTTCAGGCAGCCCATTTCTGGCGAATATGGTTCGTAAGACTGTGATAGTTTTTTCTGTGGTGGTTGAGAACATTTTTATTACCTCTGGCCACTTTGTGCATCCACCGCAATTAAAAACATCGAGTCCATAAATGGACCAGCAAAATCAATGTGTACCCTTTGCCATGGAGATGAGGGCCACTCCCATGGATGTAGAGGGGCTTGTGGTGGGGCGTTTTGGACCTTCTGGCATCCTGTACAGCTCTTGGTCATCTCTTCGATTTCTCTATCAATTCCCGGCCACCACACAAACGCTCTGGCTAAGTTCTTCATTTTTACCCCTCCCAGATGACCCTCATGGAGCTCATAGAATGCTCTCTCCTTCAATTTGGGTGGAATTACTACTCTGGATCCACACATCAAGGTTCCTCGGCACACTGACAGCTGTTCTCTTCTCGGCGAGAATGCTGGCAACAGTGGTTTGCCATGTGCTGGCCATCCCTTCACCGTTAAATCATAGATCCTGGAGAGTGTCGGGTCATTTCGTGTTTCCTTTTCTATGTTTGCATTAGTCACGGGTAGACATTCGACTGGTCGAGTGGAATATCTCCACAGGATCCACTGCAGGTGCTTCATCCACCGTCGGCAACGGTAGATGCGACAATCCATCAGCATTCCCATGCTGTTTAGTTCCTTTGTACTCGATGTCATATTGGTGTGCCCCTAGGAAAAGGGACCACCTCTGTAGCCGTTGTGCTGTCATTATCGGGACGCCCTTCTGAGGGTTGAAAATGGAGACAAGAGGTTGATGAGCAGTTAGTAGAGTAAATTTCTGTCCGTGCAGGTAGTGATTGAACTTCTTCACCCCCCACACCAGGCTGAGGGCCTCTCTGTCAATCTGGGCGTAGTTACGCTCGGCTGCAGTTAACGAGCGTGACGCAAAAGCTATCGGCCTCTCTGAACCATCAAGGGATTTATGTGACAGTACCGCTCCAACGCCGTAGGGAGACGCATCACACGCCAGTCTTATCGGTAGTGATGGGTTGTAGTGAGCCAATACTTCTCTTGAAGTGATCAGGCCTTTACACTTCTGAAAGGCCCGCTTACATTCATCGCTCCATTTCCATGCTACTCCAGTTTGTAGCAGGGCGTTCAGTGGGTGCAGAATTGTGGACAAATTCGGCAAAAACTTATGGTAGTAATTCACCAATCCGAGGAATGACCTCAGTTGCGACACATTTTCAGGCGCTGGAGCCTTGACTACCGCTTCAATTTTGTCAGGAGACTTATGTAACCCCTCTTCATCAATCACGTGGCCACAATACGATACTTGTTTCTTAAACTCGCACTTGGGGCGATTGGCTCGTAGCCCATGTTCTCTTAGTCTAGTGAGCACCTGCTCTAGGTTGGCAAGGTGTTCACTGTCATCCTCACCTGTCACTAGGATGTCGTCCAAGTAACACTGAGTCCCCGGAATCCCTTGCAGGACTTGTTCCATCGCTCTTTGCCATATAGCCGGAGCTGATGCAACTCCGAATACCAGTCGATTATACTGGTAAAGACCTTTGTGAGTGTTTATCGTGAGATATTTCCTAGAGGATTCTTCAACCTCCATCTACAAATATGCTTGCGCTAGGTCAATTTTTGTAAAGCGTTTCCCTCCAGATAGTGAGGCAAAAATATCTTCTATCCTCGGAAGAGGATACTGTACTGTGTGAAGGACTGGGTTCACAGTCACCTTGAAGTCCCCACAGATGCGAACCTTCCTTGGCTCCTCAGACTTATTGTTTAACGTTTTCTTCATGACAGGAACGATGGGTGTCACCCACTCGCTCCAGTCTACCTTAGTTAACACGCCTGTATTCTCCAGCTCTGCCTCGACGGCTGGGCGAATTGCATCCGGTACCGGTCTTGCTTTGAAAAACTTGGGAATTGCATTCTCTTCTATTTTTATCGAGGCGGTTACGCCTTTAAGAGTTCCCAGTCCTTGTTGAAATACCTCTTTAGCGTTAGCCAAGATTTTTGACAATCGTCCAGGTGTGACGTCGTCATCCTTTTTACCAGCCACAGTCAGTGCCTGAATGGAGTGCCAGTCTAAACTTATCTTTCTGATCCATTCACGTCCCAATAACGGTGGTCCACCATCTTGCAGTATGTACAGATACAATTTCTGTATTTCCTTGCCGTTGTATTCGACAGGCACCCTTATTTCCCCTCTGGGGTATATTTTCTGTCCCGTATATGTCTTCAAGACAATGGATGTGTCTTTCAAGGGTATGTGTGAGAATAGCCGCTCGTAGTCTCGTCGATTCATGACGGTCAGGGCTGATCCTGTATCCAATTCCATTTTGACTTGGGACCCTGCTATCCTGAGGGTGACCCAAATGGTTCGGTGATCCTCTTTTGCGATTACTTTTGTACTTTCCTGTACTTTTCCTTTAGTAGCCTTTTTGTTGTCGTTAGTCTTCTTCCCGGACCTGCAAACTCGTGCAATGTGTCCCATCTTTCCGCATTGCCTGCATGTTTTGTCCTTGAACCAGCAGTCCTTCTGGTCATGGGTTGTTCTGCCGCAGCGATAACATTTTTCAAATCCCCGTGTCATTTCATGGGTGCCGTATTCCTGTGGCTTTTGCTGTATTTCCGCAGCTCCCCTTGCTGCTGCTTCGTACGATACTGCCACGCTGAAAGCCTTATCTAGCGTCAGCTCTTTCTCTGAGAGTAACCTCTTCTGGGTTCCTTCACTCAGGAGTCCACAGACAAATTTGTCCCGTAGGGTATCTGCCAGTCCTGCTCCGAACTGGCAGTGCTTTGATAGCTTGCGTAGTTCCGTAAGGTAATCAGCATTGCTCTCATCTTTATGCTGATTTCTCTTGTGGAATTTAAATCTTTCTGCTATTAGCAGCGGTGTAGGATTTAGGTGTTCCTGTAGGATATCAACAATTTCGTTAAAACTCTTCGCCATCGGTATGGCTGGAGTGATCAGGTTCCGCAATAGGCCGTACGTTCTTGCGCCCATTAAGTTTAGTAGTACAGATGCCTTTTTCTCATCGGCTACTTCATTTGCCTTGCAATATACTTCGACTCTTTCCACATACGTGGTCCAGTCTTCTATTGCATTATCGAAGGCAGTGATATTGCCAGTCTTCGGCATCTTGGAGATCTAAGATGGCGCCTCCCGCGCTTTGCCGCCTTCCCTGCTGGATTAAGATGGCGCCTCCCCCGCTTTCTGTCTTTTCCGCTGCTGCCAGCGCTGTTGCTGGCGTTTTTATGCCTTGATGGCGACGCCCTATGGTCTTCGCGCGCTTCCCCCCCCCCCGTGCTGCTGCCAACGCTGCTCTCCGCGGTCCCCGTGGCAAACTGCGGCTTTCTGCGCTTCTAATTTTTTTCTTTTATTTTAATTACTGTTCCCCTCATCAGAGCGCATGTGCTCCACCCTCTCTCTCTCTTTCTCCTCTTCCCGACAACGCTGCTCGGCCGCGTTGAAAAGCCACCCGATCGAGCTCTAGCCCGCCGCAGCCCAGGAAGGATCAGTGTACTACCTGCCACCAGCCTGGATAACCAAGCCCAGCTCTTGACAGCCTGTCCTGCAAATCTTCGAATTCGATGAATCAGAGGGCGGTTGCCTATGGTCGACGCCCCTTTCTTTTGTTTGTATTTTTTTTCTCTTTGGATTTCTTCCTTCTGGCTTCGACCTCTTATAAATTTGCTTCAGGGATGGATCCCCGTGAGGTGGTGCAGAACTGTAGGTAAGTTCGGATCTGTTCGTCGCCAATGTAATGTCCGTGTGTAATTGAGACACGGACTGTAGAAGTTGGTTATAACAGGTGGTTACTGAATGGAGACAAAACTGGAACTACTATACAAAGTTACTGCACAGGCTTCTATACAGGGGTGGTCATTACTGGTACTGCAGTATACAGTTCCTTCTTCAAAGTACATACACTACATCTACCACTCCCAGTAATGTTTTCTGCCCCTTAGTATTTCTCAGTTCTACTCATACAGATTCCACATCATCCTTCCTTCATTATTGTGTTAATCCCCTCTTTAACCAGCAATGCTACCCTTCCTCCTTTTCCTTTTTGCCTATCTTTCCTGAATATTGAATACCCCTGGATGGTGTGTTCCCAGCCTTGGTCATCCTAGAGCCATGTTTCCGTAATCCCAATCATATATCTGTTTACCTCTATTTGCGCAGCTAATTTATCCACCTTATTAGGAATGCTCCTCACATTAAGACACAAAGCCTTCAGGCTTTTTTTTTAACACTCAGACCTTTTAGGGTGAGTGTTGGGTGGGTATAACAGGATATGTGTGACACTGGTCAAGGTTGGGGGGGCGGATCTGGAGGAATCCAGCGGCGGCCAGACCGCCCTTTTTATTGCAGAAGTTTAGAAAGTCTGTTCGGCGCCGTTCTCTTGTCGCTGGCTCAACTGGCGACGAGTTGCCTCATTCCCTGGCCACAAACAGCGTCGATCCGCGGAGATATTGAGGCCCGACAGAGCCGCGTTCCTAGCCTTGGCTGAATGAGTTAGTATCTGCAGCTTATTACCATCTCGTCTAGCTTCTAATCTCTCTTACTTCTTTTGTTTCTTTTATTCTTTTGTCCGATCGCAGCCCTTCCTTCGATCTAGTTTCTTTTCTTTCCAGTTTTAAAGGGTTCAACCCAAAACGTCAACTCAAATTTCTCTCCACGGATGTTGCCTGACCTGAGTTTTTCCAGCATTTTCTGTTATTTCGGATTTCCAACATCTGCAGTATTTTGTTATCGTACGTGTGATTTAACTCCCCTTGATGCTAATTTCACTCAGTTTCCTGTTTCCCTATCCCGTCGTCTTATTCCGTACATTTTCTTTCCGCAAGCAGCGCGTTTGCGCCCGGCCCGCTCCGCTCCATTTCTCGAAACAATTGGGTCCGCTCCGCCTTTTCTGCACCACTCTTTTGGTACACGGCGTCACCCGTAGCAACGCAGCAAACGGCCAATCGAACGTGACTACCAATCGGAATCTCTTACTAAAGTTACAGGCCAATAGTATTGCTGTTTACTGGCACACACCGCGGCGGGGTGGGCCAGTCGTATTATGGGTTGTTAGGAGGTGGATGCGGCGCCGAGGAGCGGACGGACGTTGGTCGGTGAGTGAGTGATCCTGCTCCTGGGCACAGAGGGGGAACCAATCCTGTAATTTCTTCAACAGGAACAGGGGAGATTGTAAACTCTCCGGGTCAGGCGAAATGAACGGGAGGCTCCGCCGCCGCTGCCCCCCCCCCCCCAGTGTTAACCGGACTCCCCATTGACTCACCTGAGAAAATGGTTGCACATTTCCAGCACCTGCAGCTTCTTGCTCCCTGCCAGTAATTCCTTTATTGGGCGGCTGACAGAAACATTGAAGATAGGAGCAGGAGTAGGCCATTCGGCCCCTCGAGCTTGCTCCGCCATTCAATGCAATCATGGCTGATCATCCAAATTCAGTACCCTGTCCCTGCTTTCTCCCCATACCCCTTGATCCCTTTAGCCTTAAAAAATATATCCAACTCCTTCTTGAATATATTTAATGAATTGGCCTCTACTGCCTTCTGTGGTAGAGAATTCCACAGGTTCACCACTCTCTGGGTGAAGAAATTCCTCCTCATTTCTGTCCTAAATGGCTTACCCCTTATCTTTAGACTGTGACCCCTGGTTCTGGACTCCCTGACCATCGGGAACATCCTTCCTGCATCTAGCCTGTCCAGTCCTGTCAGAATTTTATAAGTTTCAATGAGATCCCCTCTCATTCTTCTAAACTCCAGCGAGTATAAGCCCAATTGACCCAATCTCTCCTCATACGTCATTCCTGCCATCCCAGGTATCAGCCTGGTGAATCTTCGCTGAACTCCTTCCATGGCAAGAACATCCTTCCTCAGATAAGGCGACCAAAACTGCACACAATACTCAAGATGTGGTCTCACCAAGGCCCTGTACAACTGCAGCAAGACATCCTTGTTCCTGTACTCAAACCCTCTTGCTACGAAGGCCAACATACCATTTGCCTTCTTAACCGCCTGCTGCACCTGCATGCTTACCTTCAGTGACTGGTGCACAAGGACACCCATGTTTCGTTGCACTTCCCCTTCTCCCAATCTATTGCCATTCAAATAATAATCTGCCTTCCAGCTGAAGACCAACCTGTGTGGACTGGAGGCTAAGTAATGGGACGTTGTATTGTCATGGGAAATGCACCAGAGCAGCTAAGAGAAGTGCAGGGGAACATCCAGGCAATAGTGATCACAGTAAAGTAAGGTTTAAAATAATGATGCTTGAATAAGACAAAGACCAAAGTAATAGATTGGAAAAAAGCTTTTTATGGGATGATAATGGACCTGGGGGGAGAGAATGATGGAGAGAACAGCAGTGGAAAATATTTTAAAAGGTAGCGTTCAGGAGAAATATATTCTACTAAAATAACAAGAACAAACTAGCCAATAATGAAACACCATGAATGAATAAAGAGATAAGATCAAAATTGAAACTAAAGAAAAAGGCATACACTAAATACATATAGACAGTAAAGGAGAGGGTGACAAAAGGGAATATGAAGAGGTTAGGAAAGCTGTCCAAAAATCAGGAAAGCAAAGAGGAACTACAACACTAAATTATAAAGGAATATAAAAAGAAATGGTAAATTATGCTACAGACACATCAATAAGAGAAAATCAGGATAGGGATAGGGCCACTAAGGGCTGCACCAAGATGCACTCAGGTAATGACAGTGAAATGGCAGATATATTGAATAGCTACTTTGCCTCTATTTACCAGGGAGACCAACCGGATGGGACATCACATTAGAAGAGGAGATCAAAAAAGATACAGGACCAGAATTCGTGGTCCTGATGATGGCGAACTGGCAGCGTTCGCTATCATTTCACCTTTGAAACTGACCGCAACTTCAATATTTAGCGCCTGTGCAGCCTAACGCAAAAATCTTGAAGCTACGGTCTGTTATTCACTGCTCCTCCACAGGCTGTGCTGTCCCCCCCCCCCCCCCCCCCCAAACAACCAGAGCCAGCCGTGAAATCTGTCAAATTATGGAAACTGACAAACTTTGGCTTTTTTGCGGTAATACCGCAGTTAAATACCCCATTAAAAGTTGGACCCTTTTGGATTAGGTGTAATTTGGGGTTTTAACTGTATTGACTGCTAAACAAAGGTTATGGCCCTGAAAAACTAATTTTTAATTTTGTGGAGTGTCAAATTTATCCATTTTAATAAAAATTAAAACATTTTAAGAAACTTTTTTTAAAGTCATCTTTATTTCAGGTTTGTCTTTTCCCTGTGTGAGGGGCCCAATCTTTGTTTTGCTCTAACATTAAAAAAAAATCAAAGGAGCTTACCCACTTCCTGGATCGCTGTTTGTGAGAATTCTGCATCGTGTTTGGCTGCTTAGACAGCTTGTTGACGTTACAGCAGCTCTTCACTGGGGATCCCCATTAAATTGCATTGATTTCAATTATGCATCGGAAAGCCGAAATTCTCGCCACGGAGATTGCGAGATGTTTGTGGGAAGCTTACTTCGGGGCCAGCGGCGAACGCCTTTGCTTCGCCGCTGAGCGTAAATTACAGTCCATTATGACATTTAAGATGGAAAGGGGCGAGATAATCGAACTTAGAGAGGTTAAAACTCCTGGTCCGGATTGATTGCATCCACACACATAAAATAAGTTAGGGAAGAGCTAGTAGGGGCACACTTATATATATATAAAAATTAATTAGAACAGGGAATAGTGCAAGAGCACCGGAGCCAACTGATGTTCCTATATTGAAAAGGGTGATGGTACAAGTCACAAGGATGATTGACACCGAGCCAAAGGAGGAGTGATTAGATGGGGTGATTAAAAGCTTGGTCAAAGAGATAGGTTTTAATGAGGGTCTTAAATGAAGAGACAGTCAGAGAGGTTTAGTGAGGGAATTCCAGAGCTTAGGGTGTAGTCAGCTGAAGGCACAGTCGCCAATGGTGGGGTGAAGGGAGTGGGGGTGCATATGAGACCAGAGTTGGAGGAAGACCGAGTTCTTGTAGGGCTGGAGAAGGTTACTGAAAGAAAGAATTTGCATTTATATCGCGTCTTTCATGACCTTAGGACGTCACGTGCGCTTTACAGCCAATGAAGTACTTTTTGAAGTGTAGTCACTGTTTTAATGTAGGAAACGGAAGGCAATTTTCACACAGCAAGCTCCCACAAACAAAAATGTCATGATGATCAGTTAATCTGCTTTTGTGATCTTGGTTGAGGGATAAATATTGGCCAGCACACCGGGGAAATCTGCTCTGCTCCTCTTCAAATAGTGCCGTGGGATCTTTTACGTCTATCTGAGATGGCAGACAGACTCGTTTTAATATCTCATCTGAAACTCTAAACCTTGGACAGTGCAGCACTCCCTCAGTACCGCACTGGAGTGTCAGCCTGGATCATGTGTTCGAGTCTCTGGAGCTGGACTTGAACCCACGATCTTCAGACTCAGTTGGCTACCAAATGAGCCATGGTGAGATTTGATGGAGGGATTTAAACACTAGGTTGAGAAGTTTAAATTTGCCTGGAGCCAATATAGGTAGGTGAGCAGAACTTGGTGCAGCCTAGGATACGGGCAGCAGCGTTTTGGAGAAGCTGAAGTTTATGGAGGGCGCAAGATGGGAGCTCAGCCACGAGAGCATTGGAATAGTGGAGTTTGGAGACAATAAAGGTATAAATGAGGATCTCAGTAGACGGTCTTTGTGATGGAGAAGATACAGGGTCGCAATCTCTACTTGGGGTCAAAAAGGACGCGGTGGTTACGAACAGTCCAGTTCAGTATAAGACAGTGGCTAGGGAAGGGAAGGGAATTTGTGGCGGGGGTCAAAGACACTGGCTTTTGTCTTCATTGTTTATTTGGAGGAAATTTGCAGCACATCCAGCACTATGTCATACAAATGGTCTGACAACAGGCAGTGGAGGGGTCAAGAGAGTTGATAGTGAGGTAGTGCTGGTTGCCAGTAGCATACATGTGGAACTTGATGCCATATCTTTGGATGATGTCTCTGAGGTGCAGCATGTAAATTAAAATTAGGAGGGGACCAGGAAGAGATCCTTGGGGGAACTCCAGAGGTAACAGTAGGTGAGCAGAAAGAGAAACCATTGCAGGCAATACCCTGGCTACAACTGGATAACTTAAGAGTGGAACCAGGGAAGGTCAGTCTCACTGAACTGGGCATGGAGGGGGATGGTGCGGTTGACCGTGTCAATGGTTGCAGAGAAGTCGAGAAGGATAATGCACCGTCGTCACAGAAGATGTAATTTGTGACTTTGATTAGCTCTGTTTCATTGCTGTGGTACAGGCGGAAACCTGTTTGAAGTGGTTCAAATATTGAATTGCAGGAAATATCGGGACTGATTTGAGGAGCGAAAACACGTTCAAGGACTTGAGAGGAAAGGGGGGTTGGAGATGGGGCGGTAGTTTGCAAGGACCGGGGTGGGGGGTTCAGTTGTGGGTTTTTTCAGGAGAGCCGTGATGACGGCGGATTTGAATGGGGAGAGGAACAGTACCTGAGGAGAGCGACCCATTTACAATGTACAATTTAGTAACTGTTAGTTGTACAACATAAATGTACTGGACAATTACACAAATAATTACATAAATATTTGCAACAGTTGTAGATTATAATTTTGGAATATGTTCCCAAAATACCAAGATCCAAATTGGCAGTACGTTAGAGGCTTTGCTGTATTTTGTTGGTTCTAGTGGCAGAAGAACTCTGTGATGGATTAGGTTTCTAAATTTCATTGCATTTCAACATTTCTTGCAGAGTATATTTCCTAATTTACTGCCAGTATACTATAAAACTTAAGTGTCAGCTTGCCTCAGTGGTAGCACTCTCGCCCGAGTCAGTGGGTTTAAGTCCTACTCCAGAGTCTCGGCTTCACTACAGTACTGAGGCAGTATAGCATTACCGGAGATGCTGTCTTTCGGATGAGCCCAATCCACCTCCTCAGGTCGATGTCAAAGGTCCTATGGTACTATTTGAAGGAAAGCGAGGTGTTCGCCCAGTATCCTTGCGAACATTTATTACTCCACCAATATCCCCAAAAGCAGATTAACTAGTCATTTTATCTCATTGCTGTTTCTAGCACCTTGCTGTGTGGAAATGGGCTGCAGCATTTGCCTACACAACAACAGTGACTACATTTCAAAAGTAATTAATTGGCAGCAAGGCACTTTGGGAAGTCCTGGAGATGCGAAAGGCGCTATATAAATGCAAGAACTTTCTTTGTGGCTGTTTGTCCGTATGCAAGTTTTTTTCCCAGCTGTTCAGATTTGACAGGTTGGCCGTCTCTTTTTAATGGGTTAACTGCTGAATTTCAATTCTATTCAACTTTTCCAATTTTTGTTTTCAGTAATTTTAAAATTCCACTTGTGTGCAAGAAAGTATGATTTTTTTTTTTCACTATAAGTCATATTTCAATTGTTGATATTTACTGTTTCTTTCAAGGCAAAGTTTTGGCAAAATGTTTCTTACAGCATTTTTGCTTCGGAAAGGAATTCCAGGCAAACAGTGGATAGGAAAGTATAGACGTCCTAGACAAATTACCTGGCAAATGAAACGTAATGTAATTCTGAGGCTGGAGATCGAAAGGGAGACTGAGTACTGGCTGAGCCGCCCCTGGATGACCATGGAGCAGGAAAGAGGTCATGCAACACAACGCAGAGCTGAGCGTTGGGAAGCCTTCAAGACTGCCAAAGCTGCAACTTTTCCTGAATCCAAGTATATTGAAGAGCATTTAAAGCACCTAAATGTTACCAAAAAATGGGGCATGTGAGACGTTTGGCAGAAGAAGCCTTTTTTTGGTTATGACGGCAGGTCCAGTGAAGGAGTTTAAACAGTGCCCCCTGATAACGCATGGTTCTACTTGCTAGTTCTAGTTATATATAATTTCTTAATGTTGGAAATGGCCTGTTGTGTTCAGAGCAATTGGGTAATTTTATGACTTGATAATTGATACCAGTGAGATTTACATTTCTATTCTACTTTTGTTCCACTGTCCCTTCTGAAAGTTGGACATCTGTTAGTAACCATGTTATTTAAATGTGCCTGATAACTTTAATTAAAAAATAACATTAATTTAAGAAGCGGCACTTTTCTTTTTCTGGTATACAATTTCATACTTGTGTTCATACTGAATGGGCACTGTAGGAGTTGAGCTTTTGACTTGTGTTTCAAACACAATTTCTGATGTTATTTGTTCTTCAAGCTCTTGTTAAAGGAGAACAGTAGGGGAAAATAGAGAATTTAATGGGAATTCCTCTTTCTGCTTGTCAACCCACCCAGGAATACTAGAAGAATTTTTTTTTAAATTCCCACTTGAGGCTCATCAAATTTATGCAGACCGGAACATCCCAGGTTCAATCTGCAGCCTGTGTTAACCAAGACACCCTTGGCTAACATAAGAACATAAGAAATAGGAGCAGGAATAGGCCACTTGGCCCCTCGGCCCCTCGAGCCTGCTCTGCCATTCAATAAGATCATGGCTGATCTTGGGCTCAAAGCCACTTCCCTACCCGCTCCCCATAACCCTTCACTCCCTTATATTGCAAAAATGTGTCTATCTGCACCTTAAATGTATTTAATGACCCAGCCTCCACAGCTCTCTGGGGCAGAGAATTCCACAGATTTACGACCCTCTGAGAAAAGAAATTCCTCCTCATCTCAGTTCTAAAAGGGCGACCCTTTATTCTAAAACTGCCCCCACGTTCTAGATTTCCCCACGAGGGGAAACATCCTCTCTGCATCTACCTTGTTGAGCCCCCTCAGTATCTTATATGTTTCAGTAAGATCACCTCTCATTCTTCTAAATTCCAATGTGTATAGGCCCAGCCTGCTCAACCTTTCCTCATAAGGCAACCCCCTCACCTGTGGAATTAACTTAGTGAATCGTCTCTGAACTGCCTCCAATGCAAGTATATCCTTCCTGAAATAAGGAGACCAAAACTGTACGCAGTACTCAAGGTGTAGTCTCACCAATACCCTGTACAGTTGTAACAGGACTTCCCTGCTTTTATACTCCAACCCCTTTTGAAATAAAGGCCAACATTCCATTTGCCTTTTTGATTACTTGCTATACCTGCATGCTAACTTTTTGTGTTTCATGCACAAGGACCCCCCGGTCCCTCTGAGCTGTAGCATTTTGGAATCTCCATTTAAATAATAATTTGCTTTTTTATTTTTCCTGCCAAAGTGTATAACCTCACACTTTCCCACATTATATTCCATCTGCCAAATGTTTGCCCACTCACTTAGCCTGTCTATATCCCTTTGCAGATTCTTTGAGTCCTCGACACGACTTGCTTTCCCACCCATCTTTGTATCATCTGCAAACTTGGCTACATTACACTCTCCCTTCATCCAAGTCATTAATGTAGATTGTAAATAGTTGAGGCCCCAGCACTGATCCCTGTGGCACCCCACTAGTTACCGTTTGCCAACCGGAAAATTACCCATTTATCCCGACTCTCTGCTTTGTTAGTTAGCCAATTCTCTATCCATGCTAATATATTTCCCCCAATTCCGTGAGCTCTTATCTTATGCAGTAACCTTTTATGTGGCACCTTATCGAATGCCTTCTGGAAATCCAAATACACCACATCCACTGGTTCACCTTTGTCCACCCTGCTCATTACCTCCTCAAACTCAAACAAATTTGTTAAACATGATTTCCCTTTCATAAAACCATGCTGACTCTGCCTGACTGCATTATGATTTTCTAAATGCCCTGCTACTGCTTCCTTAATGAAGGACTCCAACATGTTTCCAACGACAGATGTTAGGCTAACTGGTCTATAGTTTCCTGTTTTCTGTCTCCCTCCTTTCTTAAATAGGGGTGTTACATTTGTGGTTTTCCAATTCGCTCGGACCTCTCCAGAGTCCATGGAATTTTGGTATATTGCAACCAATGCATCCACTATCCCTGCAGCCACTTCTTTTAAGACCCTGGGATGCAGGCCATCTGGTCCAGGGGACTTGCCATCTTTTAGTCCCATTATTTTACCAAGTACTATTTCTTCAGTGATAGTGATTCTCTTTAGTTCCCCCCTCCTTGTGGCCCATTGATTATCCATTATTGGGATGTTGTTAGTGTCTTCTACCGTAAAGACATACACAAAATATTTCCCCGTTCCCCATTATTAATTCCCCATTCTCATCCTCTAAGGGACCAACATTTACTTTAGCTACTCTCTTCCTTTTTATATACCTGTAGAAGCTCTTACTTTCTGTTTTAATATTTCTTGCCAGTTTACTCTCAATTCATCTCTTTTTTTTAGACATCCTTTGCTGGTTTTTTAAAAATTTCCCAATCCTCTGGTCTCCCACCAATCTTGGCAACATTGTATACCTTCGTTTTCAATTTGATACCATCCTTTACTTCCTTAGTTAGCCACGGATAGTGCTCCCTTCTCTTAAAATCTTTCTTTCTCACTGGAATATATTTTTGTTGAGAGTTATGAAATATCTCCTTAAATGTCCGCCACTGCATTTCAACTGTCTTACCTGTTAATTTATTTTTCCAGTCCACTTTAGCCAGTTCTGCCTTCATGTGCCAAGGCAGTGTTATGGGTGCAACAAATGGCCTCAACACGTCTGGGCTAAGGAAAACAGGTCAGGGTTTCTGCTCTGGGTAACTATGCAGTAACTGCTGCTGGAATTGCCGATGTGGACGTTAGGTGAAGACGGGATCAGCCCCCCTCCTGCTGCGCAATAGCCAGCTAGATTTAATTGTCAAAGGACACACATGAATAATGGTCACTTAGGTGAGGTTCTATGGAGCACTCAACACCCATGGAATACTGCCTCAGCAAGGAGGCATTTCTTTCAGAAATGGAGGAAATTAGTGAAAGAAATCCTACTGGAGAGCAGATGTTTATTGTTTTATGGAGATTTTGGGGCTCCCAAAACCTAACCTTGTTAACATGTATCCATTTTTGCCTGCCTCCAGCTCGCTGCAATTTGTATGAAGTGGTGTAAGATTCAACGTTCTTAGTTCTGGATGCTGATCCTAGTATGGAAAATTAAATTCAAAAGTGTAAAAATGTACAATCATCAGTGTGTAACACCATGTTCTCGTTTGTAAATTGTTTTATTCCAAAGGCATAAGTTACTTCATCTCAACAGATTATTTTTATTCTGTTTTTGTTTCTTTGACTCACAGATCACAGGCAAATCCCAATGTATAGCTTTGTAAATCGTGGGTGATTTTTTAAAAACCGGGCCTAATACAAAACATTTGTTTTTGATACACATTCTCAAAATACTTGTAGGAATCCTTCCTTTGTGAGTAAAATATAGTTTCCATCTCATTACTGTAACTTATTTGCTGTATTATATATGCTGTAAACAGAATTATTCATGTATATCCATCTACTTCTGAGTAGGAATAAGATCATCAATAGGTCTTCCTTGTTCAATATATTTATCCATGTTGATCAGCAGTTTAATGCCATCAACTACCAGCTGCAACAGTTGAACTTCTGAGAAACCAATTCTATCTGCGTTGGAAATATCCCAGACGTCACTTTCAACAGAAGCACAGGCACCACCTTGAGGATAAGGGAGGAGTACCTCAGTTAAATTAATAAATGTACCTGTGGTTTCACTGATTACAACAGAAGAGAATCTATAATAGTGAACAGTAAGTCAAAATGGATTCATTGAACATTTTACACAAGCAAGAATTATAGAGACATTGGGCCATAATTTGCTGTCAAAATAAAGGTGAGACTAATGACGCTTCAGGTAAGGGGCAGATGTGCAGTTAAATGTGGAAGTCCAAAAGTTGCTGTCCAAGATGAATCGTTAGCTTCGTGAAAACGGCATCTCGCTGTCTGCCTCACCAGTGAAATGCACTGAATGCTGTGAAGTTTGCTGTATTTGCGTGGTAGATATCAACTACTCGCCACAAAATTAAGTCTTGTCCATTTCAGTCTAAGTACATGTTTAACAACATGATAAAGTGTGAATTATTGCTAGTCAACCTCTCTGGCACTGAAAATTAACTCTTACAAGTTTGGTGTCTCATTCAGCTTTTAATTGTTGGAGATTTTAAAATGTCAAATTTTAAACTTAAGATGTTTCTTACATTTTTCTTGTTTTTTTTTCTCACTCTTAATATTTCTTTCCCTCATTTCTCTTTCTGTACCTAATTTGACAATGAATTCACCCATTCTCATTTACATTTCCTTCTCAATCCTTGTGCTGTTAATTTCACAACCTTCAATCTGGTTAAGGAGATGCACAGTTGCCCTGTTTACTCAGGTCCCAGATGCCTGGTTTCCTCGCTGCGCCGTTATCAGCTCGCACTTTCAGCAACTTGTGCCATAAACTATCATCGTGATCAAACGTTTGTTGCCTTCCTACAGCAAATTATGACCCCATTATCATCTGATCAGGTGTGTTGAAAGACAATTAACAAGATTAGTAAATAGAAAAGACCACAAAATATTTGCTTCTATTAGAAAAAATACAAACATACAGCATTTGCTGCCACACAGAACAGTGGCAAATGAAATTTAACCCTGAAAAGTGTGAGGTGATGCATTTTGGAAGGACTAACAAGGAAGGGGAATACACAATGAATGGTAGGACCCTAGGAAGGACAGGATCAGAGGGGCCTTGGTGTGCATGTACATAGATCCCTGAAGGCAGCAGGACAGGTAGATAAGGTGGTTAAAAAGGCATATGGGATACTTGCCTTCATTAGCCGAGGCATAGAATATAAGAGCAGGGAGATTATGATGGAGCTGTACAAAATGCTAGTTAGGCCACAGCTGGAATACTGTGTGCAGTTCTGGTCGCCACACTAGAGGAGGGATGTGATTGCATTGGAGAGGGTGCAGAGGAGATTCACCAGGATGTTACCTGGGCTGGAGCGCTTCAGCTATGAAGAGAGACTGGACAGGCTGGGGTTGTTTTCCTTAGAGCAGAGAAGGCTGAGGGGGGACCTGATTGAGGTGTACAAAATTATGAGGCATAGATAGGGTAGATAGGAACTTTTCCTCTTAGTAGAGGGGTCAATAACCAGGGGGCATAGTTTCAAGGTAAGGGGCAGGAGGTTTAGAGGGGATTTGAGGAAAAACTTTTTCACAGAGGGTGGTTGGAATCTGGAACTCACTGCCTGAAAGGGTGGTAGAGGCAGGAACCCTCACAACATTCAAGAAGCATTTAGATGAGCACTTGAAACGCCACAGCATACAAGGCTGCGGACCAAGTGCTGGAAAATGGGATTAGAATAGACAGGGCTTGATGGCTGGTGTGGACACGATGGGCCGAAGGGCCTCTTTCTGTGCTGCATAACTCTATGCCCCATTTGCCATGATGTCTAGTATAGTGTCACTACAGCAGTTTTTTGAGTTAGTATTTCCAGGAATTTAGCACACCTAAAAATGCGCTGTTGCAAAATAAAAAGTAATGAAATATGAAAAGCCTGCAAAAGAAACAAAATTAAAAATGTCATTTAGTTTATTTCGTGTAGGCTAACATCTCTGGAGTGTGTAATGTAATTGATTTCAAAACTTTAAAAATATTTTGTATTGCTCACAGTTGCTGCCCAGGATTAGAGCCAAAGGACTTGGGTGGGGAGCAGAACTAGAAGACTTGGAGTCGATGTCTAAGCCAAGAGCATAACAGCAGAATGCAAGGTGGGCATCTGAGCTGGAAATGGAGTGGGAGAATTCCGAGCAGCCTGTCTGTGCTGGGAGTGGAGCCAGAGCATGAAGGGTCAGCATCTGGAAAATAAGTTTAGCATTTTAATAATGCCAGTTGGAATGGCCCACTGCGGGATTGGCATTCGGTGAACATCAAGGTCATGCATATGTGGAGACCTGATAAATATCAGCAGACTGGACCACAGGGTGGTCACAAGGCGGACGGGCTGGCTGAAGAGAGCCACCGATGCAACCCCGCATAGACAGAAGAGGTGCCTCAAAAGTCTGAATTTCTTTATAAAGAAATTGAGCCAAAGAATGAGATACTAGGATGGGTGACTAAAAGCTTGGTTAAAGAGTTAGGTTTAAAGGAGAGAAAGGCGGGATGGTTTAGTGAGGGAATTTCAGAGCTTAGGGCGTAGATGGTTGAAGGCACAGCCGCCAATGGTGCGGTGAGGGAAATGGGTATGTAAGAGGACAGAGTTGAAGGAACGCAGAGTTTCTGGAGGGTTGTGGGCTGGAAGAAGTTACAGAGATAGGAAGTGCCGAGGCCATGAAACGATTTGAACACGAGCATGAGAATTTTAACTTGGAGGTATATAGGGAACAGGAATAATGTAATTTATGAGCACTGGGTGATGGGTGAGCAGAAGATGGTGCAGGTTAGGATATGGATTGGTTGAAGTGAAGTTTATGGAGGGTGATACTGGCCAGGAGATCATAGAAACAGTCGAGTCTGGAGGTGACAATGGCATAGATGAGAGTATCAACAGCAGATGGACTGAGGTGGGAGATGTTCTCGAGGTGGAATTAGGCGTTTTTTGTGATGGAGAGGATTATGGGGTCGGAATAATTTAGGTCGAATAGGATGCTAAGGTTGCGAACAACAACAACTTGCCTTTATGTAACACCTTTAACATAGTAAAAAGTCTCAAGGGGCTTCACAGAAGTATTATCAGACAAAATTTGACATCAAGCCACATAAGGAGATAGACAGCTGACCAAAAGCTTGGTCAAAGGTACGTTTTAAGGAGCGTTTTAAAGGAGGAGAGACGGAGAGGTTTAAGGAGGGCCTAGACAGCTGAAAGCACAGCCCGTGCCAGGCGTTGCCAAACCGAGAGCCAATATAGGTCAACGAGCAAAGGGGTGATGGGTGAATGGGACTTGGTGCAAGTTAGGATATGAACAACAGAGTTTTAGATGAGTTTAAGTTTATGGAGGGGAGATGATGTGAGGCTGGCCAAGAGAGCATTAGCATAGTCAAATCTGGAGGTAACAAAAGCATGGATAAGGGTTTCAGCCGCAGATGGGTTGATGCGGGGGCAGAGATGAGTGACATTACGGAGGTGGAAGTAGGCGGTCTTGGTGATGGAGAGGATATGGGGTCAGAAGCTCAGCTCAGGGTCAAATAGAATGCTGAAGTCTGATTCAGCCTCATAAAGTGACCAGGGAGGGGGAGGGGAACAGAATTTGTGGTGGGGGCTTTGGACTTCCCAATATTTAATTGGAGGAAATTTCTGCTCATCCAAAAATGGAACAACCAGGGAGGGGAATAGAATCGGTGACCAGGTTTTTTGGTGGAAGCCGAAAACAATGGCTGGAGTTTTCTGTACCTGGGCGGGTCGGGTGCGGGCGGTCGCTATGGCGGGTCGCGACCCCGTTCTTCATACCATGCCACTCCTGCGATCGACTTTCTGTTAATGGGGCCTATTAAGGCTACCCTGGGTGTCACCCGGCCCTATTAAATGGTGAGGGTCTGATGACATCATCGATGATACGTTTTCAGCCAGGCTATTTAAAGGAGCCATGGCCACATTGCATTTGAAGGTTCATCTAGGAGTGTGCAGGCAGCACACTGCACAATTGGACTGCTACAAAGAGTGCCAAACATGACTGCACTGAGACAGGGCTGCACCCAGGTTCTCCGATGACTCCCTCCATATGCTTGTGGAGAGAGTGAGAGCAGGCAGGGAGGTCCTCTTCCCTTCTAATGGGCGGAAGAGATCTCCCCAGGTGACAAAACGAGCCTGGCTCCAAATAGCAGAGGAGGTCAACAGCAGGGATGTGGTCAGGAGGACCTGGGTGCAGTGCCACAAACATTTCAATGATCTCATTAGATCAGGAAAGGTGAGTGCAAAGCCAATAACAATAACAACAAGTATTTATATAGCACCTTTAATGTAGTAAAACGTTACAAGGCGCTTCACAGGAGTATTATAAGACAAAAAATTTGACACCGAGACACACAAGGAGAAATTAGGGCAGGTGACCAAAAGCTTGATCATAGAGGTAGGTTTTAAGGAGCATTTTAAAGGAGGAAAGAGAGGTAGCGAGGCGGAGAGGTTTAGGCAGGGAATTCCAGAGCTTAGGGCCTAGGCAACAGAAGGCACGGCCACCAATGGTTGAGCAACTTTAATCAGGGATGCTCAAGAGGGCAGAATTACAGGAGCGCAGATATCTTGGGGGGGGGGGGGGGGGGGGTTGCTGGAGGAGATTACAGAGATAGGGAGGGGCGAGGCCATGGAGGGATTTGAAAACGGGGATGAAAATTTTGAAATCGAGGTGCTGCTTAACCGGGAGCCAATGTAGGTCAACGAGCACAGGGGTGATGGGCGAACGGGAATTGGTGCGAGTTAGGACACAGGCAGCCGAGTTTTTGATGACTTCAAGTTTATGTGGGAGAGCGATTGAGTCAGTGGCTGGGGAACGGAGTTTGTGGCGGGGAACGAAAACAATGGCTTCGGTCTTCCCAATATTTAATAGGAGAAAATTTCTGCTCATCCAGAACTGAATGTCGGACAAGCAGTCTGACAATTTGGAGACTGTGGAGGGGTCGAGAGAAGTGGTGAGGTAGAGCTGGGTGTCGCCAGCGTACATGTGGAAATTGATGCTGTGTTTTCAGATGCTCTCACCAAGGGGCAACATGTAGATGAGAAATAGGAGGGGGCCAAGGATAGATCCTTGGGGGACACCAGAGGTAACTATGCAGGAGTGGGAAGAGAAACCATTGCAGGTGATTCTCTGGCTACGATTAAATAGATAAAAATGGAACCAGTCGAGTGCCGTCCCACCCAGCTGGACGACGGTGGAGAGGCATTGGAGAAGGATGGAGTGGTCAACGTGTCAAAGGCTGCAGACAAATCAAGAAGGATGAGGACGGACCTTTGTCACAGTCACAAAGTTTACCTTTGTCACAGTCACAAAAGATGTCATTTGTGACTTTGATGAGAACTGTTTCGGTACTGTGGTGGGGCGGAAACCTGATTGGAGGGATTCAAACATGGAGTTGCGGGATAGATGGGCACGGATTTGGGAGGTGACAACATGGTCAAGGACTTTGGAGAGGAAAGGGAGGTTGGAGATGGGGCTGTAGTTTGCTAGGACGGAGGGGTCAACAGTTGGTTTTTTGAGGAGAGGTGATGATGGCACGTTTGAGGAGAGAGAACCGTTAACGATGTCAACTAACATGGGAGCCAGAAAAGGAAGTTGGGTGGTCAGCAGTTTGGTGGGAATAGGGTCGAGGGAGCAGGAAGTGGGTCTCATGGACAAGATGAGCGTGGAGAGGTCACATGGGGAGCTCAGAGAGAAACTGGAGAAAGATGTGAGTTCAGGGCTAGGGCAGGGAGGAACCTTAGAGGAAGCTTGGCCCAGTGGGCATGGGGAAGGAAGGAAAGTAGCAGAGGCAGCTGAATGGATGGTCTCATTCTTGGAGACAAAGAAGTCCATGAACTCCCCACACTTGTTGTCAGAGGTGAGGATGGAAGAGATAGGGGAGAGGGGTTTAAGAAGACGGTTAGCAGTGGAGAATAGAAGCCGGGGTTTATCTTTGCATTCCAGAATGATTCTGGAATAGTGAGCAATTTTGGCAGATGGGAGCAGGACCCAATAATGCTTTATGTGGTCCAGCCAGATCTGGCGGTGAATGGCTAAACCAGTTGTCCGCCACATCCGTTCAAGTCTGCATCCCTTGGACTTAAGGGAGCGAAGATGAGGGCCATACCAGGGGGCACGGTCAGGGTGAGAGAGAGTAATTGTTTTAATAGGGACTAGGGCATCAAAGGTAATGGTGAGGATACGGTTGAGCAGATCAGTAGCTGAAGAAATGTCATGGTGAATGGAAGGCCAAAGGCTGGACAGTTCGGATTTTGTAAGTGCAGTTGTAAGAGAGTTGGGAGAGAGTTTTTTCCAGGGGCAGACACAGAAGGAAGTAGGGGTTGGGGGGTTTGGAATAAGAGGGATGTGGGTGGAGAGCAATACGAGGAAGTGGTCAGAGATGGCCTTATCTGTGATTGACATGAGGGGGGAGAAAAAGTGGAAAAAGAAATGAACGGCTCGGGTCTGGAGTGGCAACCAAAGTACACACGCAAATGGACACAGGGAAAAGCTCAGGTTACATAGGCCTGGTTATGTCGTAATTAATGGGATACATATTTCCTGGTAGCAGGGAATAGGTTGGAGACAATAGTAGGGAGACCAGGGTCAAAGTCAGAGGACCCATGGAGGGACAAAGTCGACATAAGCAGGATGGGGCCGGTACGGAACATCGACGAACCGCTGTCCAAAGCAGGCAAGTGAAGTCCAGAAGCTATTTGAAGGGTAGAGAGTTCGAGGATGGAGGTTGTTGCCGTAGCAATGAGTTGGTAGCAATGCAGAAAGATGATGCTGAAATTGACACATTTTCGAGGTCACCGTAGATCAAAGTGGTGGAGAAAAGGTAAAACCACAAGCCAGCGACCAGCAAAGCTGAAAACCAGTGGAACGAGTCACCGGACAGCAAGTGAAACAGCAGCTGCTAGCTAGAAGCCAACAAAGCTGAAAAACCAGTAGAACCAGTTCTGCAGAGACATAGACGCAGTTTAAAATTTATCTTTAAAAAAATCTTTTAGCAGCAGAGCTAGAGACACAGCAGGTAAGTCTTAAAGTGTAGTCCAGTGCAGAAGCATAGTGGTGTAATCCAGTGTAGTTCAAAACAGAAACATAGGCCGGAATTTTGCAGGGGATCAGCGGGTGCGATTAGTGGTGGGTCAGGTGGGAAAGTGTTTTTTTTGACAGTGGGTTGGGACCCTGCTGTCAACCCGCCGCCACGCGCCTTTCTCAATGTCGGGTCCGTCAGCACTGAGCAGACCCAACAGGCAGCAGTGGGGGACCCAATTAAACTGATTATTGCCTTGTTGAGAGATCATTAAGAATACATTTTACCTTACCTTTTCTGTTTAACTGCTCGACCATGGGAACCACGCTGTTCAGGGACCACGGCTGTCAACCTGAGATGGGAGTTCAGTGGCCATTGCTCCAGCTGATTCGTTGACAGCTTCAAATGTACAGTAAAGGCTCCCAGCTGACAGATCTTCACTTGCCTCAGCCACAAGCTGTTTCTCAGTTCATTTCCAGCACAGATTCTGCGGGCTTTCCACTTTCCATTCTCCATCCAGCATCACCTCATTGGAAGAACTCTTTCACCATTGACGGAATGCTTCTGTCATCTCTACTTCGCCTGCCATCTATTACATCAATATGAGTGCCCTTTATACTCTCTCACCTTGGTCCTCAGAATCCGACCACGATCAGCCCCAACACCAGCAGCACCAGGCACACCAGCAGCACCAACAACAACACCACCAACCTTCTCCGCAATCACCTGATGTTGCACAGGACAGATGGCATCAGCACCCGACCACACTGCTGCCCAGGAGGCCAGGGATGGTCTCACCATGGCCAGATTTACTTCACTTGACGCTGTACACCCTGGCTGCCACATGATGTGCCAGGTTGGCACCACCCCACACCAATGCCGTAAAGCATCCCTACAATGTCCAAGCCATTCCTTTCACACTCACCACCATTGCAGGGGTACTGTTATGTCTCACCATTCACTGCAACTCATAAGCCACTTCCAAAGTTGCACACAAATCTGTCCAAGAACGCAAAGTGTTGAAACTAAAGATTTCAATATTTGACAGCATATTAACAGAAACTTTACATGAACATTGTATAAAACACCCAAGTGGCTACCCTCGTGTGTTAGTTGGTATTCACCAGGATGAGGGTGAGTGTGAGGGGTGGCTAGTGAGATGGGGATGTGATAATGTAGATAGAGAGAGAGGGATGGGTGGAGATGCAAGGTAAGTTGGTGTGAGTAAGGATGTACAGCAGTAGGATAGGGAAGGCCGAGTGATGGGGATGTGATGAGTGGCACAGCTGGATGAGGTTGAGTGTGGTTTAGTACTAATGTTTTGTGATCTACTGAGATCATTGAGAGGTTTACACTACTGCACCCAGGTTCTCCTGACCACATCCCTGCTTGTGCCCTCCTGTGCAAAGTGCAACCAGGCTGTTTAGGTCTCCTGGGGAGGTCTCTTCCACCCATGGGAAGGGAAGAGGACCTCCCTACGTGCTGTGACACACTCCATAAGAATATGGAGGGAGTCATGGGAGAACCTGTGCATCTGCACAGTTATTGTCAGTGTTTGCAGCACCTCAATGCTGTAGAACATTGACAGCACAAATGTCAAGATAAATTTGGACAAGGTCCCTTTAAGGAAACTGACTGATGATGCGTCATGAAATGACGTCACCAGACCCGCTTCCTCTTATTGGCCCGTGAAACGTGCTGGGCGGGCTTAACAAGCCCTATCAACGGAAAGTCATTTCTCAGAGTGGATTGGAGTCAGCAGCAGGGGGCCGTGACCCGCCACCGACATCGCAGAGTTAGAGCAGCTGAGTCAAACTGTGTAGTCAGTTGAGCAGCGTAACCCCGTTGGCAGAGGAATCCAGGTGATGGAAGTCAAGTTTCAGCAGAGTTCCAGCAGTTGAAAAGAGCTCAGTGAAAACTGTGACACACAGGGTCGGGAGATGGGCAGTGGGCTCTGCGTAGTTTCAACTTGTAGTTTGGGCTGAAATGCCTTCACTATCAGAGCCAGGGTATCTTAAGCAATGGAAGAAAGGAGATTGGGGGAAGAAAGGGCAAAGGATGGCAATGGATGACCACGGATACAGTTGAAGAGAGGAACTTAGTTTGGAGCTGCCAGCCCAGGAGCCATCTTCGAAGAGATTGCCACACTCAACCTCACCCTGCTGTGCCTCTCATCACATCCCCATCACTCTGCCTTCCCTACCCTGCTCCTGCACCACCTTACTCACACCAACTTGCTTACTTACTTGCACCTCCACCCATCCCTCTCTCTCTATCTACATTATCCCATCCCCATCTCACTAGCCACCCCTCACACTCACCCTCATCCTAATGCAATCATACCAACTAACACACAAGGAGGCCACTTGGCATTGCCACCCCACTCCACCATAGTCACCCTCCATTCCTTACACTCATTCCATCACTCTCACTCAACCTTCTCTTTCCCTCTTTGCAGGAAAAGAGAGCCCACAATAAGAGAGAGAGGGAGAGAACTGGAGGTGGCTCTCCATCATTGACCACCCTAACATCAGCAGAGGAGGCTGCATTGGCAGTCTCAGGAGTGACTGAGCAGCTGGAGGTGGGAGATGGAGAGAGGGGGACATCTCAGCAACCTGGTGACAGAATTACATATCATACAGCTACTTGGCATACAGCAGTCACTCATATGGGGACTGATGTCATCAGCCAGTGAATGGTCATCATGTGCATAATAGTATGTGTACCCATTCTTCATATGGCATATCTAACTCATCTGTTTACTCTCCCACAGGTCCATCAAGAGCCCACCACCCCCACCCCCACCCCGAACTGTCCAGGAGGAAGAGGAAGATGACTCATCAGAGCAGCATCCAGCCTCTGAGGGCACAGTGCCACCAGACATAAGCGCACCCAGCACCAGCACAGATACTTACACCCCAGTGGGTCCCACGCAAGCTAGAGTAGTGTTGTCACCTGGTGTCTCATAAGTCACAAGTGAGCAAGAGCAGAGGGTAGAGACAGGGACAGCAGTGGAGACTCCTGGTCGGAGGGCGCAGGACGCTCCTAGCTCTGCTCAGCTGCATGCAGACGCTGAGCCTCGGGGGCTATCCAGAAAGAGGGTGATCCTGGAAGTGCAGGCGGCTTTGACAGGTTTTGCGACCGCGATGTCTGCAAATGTTCAGAGAATGGAGGAGTCCATCTCCAACATGAGCACCACCGTGTCGCAGGTGATAGTGACTGTAGGCTCTTCCATGGAAAGGATGGCCTCCTGCATGGAGCAACTAATGCGCCACTCACAGGAGCACATGGTTTCTATGGAGAATAGATGACAGAGGCTCATAAACGTCCTCTCTAGGAGGGATGTCAATGTAGACATGGGTCCTCATGGCCCCACTGCTGTGCAGCAAGGTGCTCTCCAGCTCCTTGCTAGCAGAGAAGTGCTGGTGGCCCATGAGAGGGATAATGGTGAGAGGGGACATGGAAGTGGGGGCTCCACTCAAAGTGCTCACACTACTCCCCCATTGTCCCCCCCCCCCAACCCCAGTCAGAGCCCCAGGTCCTCCTTGGATTGCAATGGCCGAGTCTGCCCCTGCACAGTTGCAGGAGGAGCAGACTTTGGCGGGACCATCACAGGCTCCAAAACCCAAAAGGGTCTATGCAGCCACAGCAGGGAAGTGAACAGGCTGCCTCTACCTCTGCTGAAACCACAGGGGTAGCACCTCATAGAATCACGTGTAAGAGAAAGATGAAACACAGTAGATTCACAAGGGTAGCCACTTGGGTGTTTTATTAAATGTTTCTGTAAAGTTTCCGGTATTGTGATGTCACAGATAAAAATCTTTATTTTCACCACTTTTCACCATGGACAAACTTGTGTGCACCTTTGGAAGTGGCTTAGTGAGTTGGAGTGAATGGTGAGACATAATGTTACCTTCAGCAATGGCAGTCAGTGTAAAAGGAATGGCTTGGTCATTGTAGGGATGCTTTATGGTATTGGTGTGGGGTGGTGCCAACCTGGCGCAGCATGTGGCAGCCATATGGGTGTACTGCATAAAGGTAAGTAAATCTGGCCACGATGAGCCCATCCCTGGCCTCCTGGGCAGCAATGTGCCCGGGTGCTTGGGATCTGGACCACAGGTTCCTCCTGCTCCTCCGCGTCTTCCAGCTAATGCTCCTCCTCTGAAGAGGTTGTGCACTCAGAGCCTTGCTCCTCATGCAGCGCTATTCCTCGCTGCTGCACTATTTTGTGCAGGGCACAGCAGACCACGACGATACTGGAGACCCTGACTGATGTGTACTGATGGGCTACTCCAGATCTGTCAAGGCATCTGAAGGGTATTTTCAGCCTATTGTTGCTCTAAGTCACATCTGGTGGAAATGTGGCTTTCATTATATCTCTTCATGGCCTCAGTACTTGGCCTCCTCAAGGTTGTCATGAGCCACGTCTTCAGTGGATAGCCCTGGTCTCCAAGCAGCCAGCTGGAAAGTTTGTTTGGAGGAGCGAAGAGCTGAGGGATGGTGGACTGGCGCAGCACAAAAGAGTCATAGCAGCTCCCAGGGAATTTTGTGCACACATGCATGATGATCTTCCTATGGTTGCAGACGAGCTGCACATTGAGGGACTGGAAGCCCTTGCAGTTGACAAAGACTCCTGGGTGATGATGGTGTGCCCTGATGGCCACATGTGTGCAGTTGATGATGCCCTGCAGCCATGGGAAGCCAGCCAGAGCGGCAAAGCCGAGCGCCCACTCAGTAACACTGGCTTCATCAGTGGCAAAGTTGATATAACTGGTTGACTTGTCAACGAGGGCATCGGTAACCTGTGTGATGCATGTGTGGGCCACAAAAGTCTGCAGCAGATTCCTGGAAGGAGCCTGAGGCGAAGTTGAGGGCGCTGGTGACTTTGACAGCCTTTGGCAAGGCATGTCTGCCAGCTCCTCTGGGCGATAGGTCTTGCTCGAGCAATGTGCAAATGTCTGTGATGACCTGGCGCGATAGCCTGAGCCTCCTTTAGCACTGTTGCTCCATCATGTTGAGGAAGCTCATCCTCTGCCTGTATACCCTGTGTTGGGTGTATTGCCTGTGGCATGGTGCAGCCCTGCACTGATGCCCTCTGTCCTGTGCAGCATCAGGTGGTTGAGGAGAGGGTTGGTGGTGTTGTTGGTGGTGCTGCTGGTGCTGGGGCTCATCGCGGTCCGATTCTGAGGACCAAGGTGAGACAGTATAGATGGCACCCATGCTGATGGAATAGATGGCAGGTCAAGTAGAGATGACAGGAGCAAGCTGTCAATGGTGTGATAAGTTCTACCAGTGAAGCGACACTGGATGCCGACTTTGGTAGAAACACTTACAACCTCTAGAAAGCTAAATCTGTGCTGACAATGCAGTCAGCAACAGCATCTGCCTTCGGAAAGTGATCAGCTGTGAGGTGGGAGTTTTATTGTACTTTTCATGCTATGCACTAATGAGCTGGATCAATGGCCACTCAACTTCGCCTAAGGTTCACAGACATGGTTCCCGAGCTGCGTGATTCCCACGCTCATCCAGGGAAATTTGAAAGGTAGGGTGAAAAAGGCGCTTAAGGGTCTGACAAGTACCTTCTCAAGGGCAATTAGGGATGGGCAATAAATACTGGCCTTGCCAGCGACGCCCACATCCCATGAACAAATAATTAAAAAATAAGTAATTTAAATTAGTTCACCCGCCTCTGCCATTCGGGTTGTTACCGTGCCAGCAAACGTGCCCAAGGGAAAGGCGCATGGGGGCAGGATGACAGCGGGTTCCCGACTAGCTGCTACATATTTCAAATTTCCTACCCAACCCGCCTCCAATCACGCCCTCATGGACCCCAGAAAATTCTGGCCAATGGCTTTGGTGTTCCCAATGTTTAACTTGAGGAAATTGGGCTCATCCAAGTCTGGATTTCAGATAAACAGTCTGACAGGCCAGAGGCAGTGGAGGAAGCGAGAAAGATGGTGGAGAGGTAGATCAGGATTTCATCAATGTACATGTGGAACCTGACCCCATGTCTTCATTTGATGTTGCCAAGGGCCAGCATGTAGATGAAGAAGCGGAGAGGCCAAGAATATATTCTTGGGAACGCCACATGTAACGGTACAGAGGCGGCACAGAAGCCATTGCTGGAGATGCTCTGGCTATGATTGAATAGGTAACAGCAGCACATAATAAGGGCAGTCCAACTGAGCTGAATAATGGGGGAGAGACGTTGGAGGGAGGTGGTGTAGTCCACCGTGTCAAAGACTGCAGAGAGGACGAGGCGGGATCATGCACCACAGTCACAGAGGATGTAATTTGTGACTTTGATAAGGGCCATGTCAGTGCTCTGGCAGGGGCAGAAACCTGATTGGAGAGATTCAAACATGGAGTTGTGGAAAAGATGGGCACAAGGCTTAATTATACATATATAGTTTTACTTATGGTTTTATTAGTGGATGGCTGTGGATTGGACATTTCTGGTGATGTCTTGTGAAATGGCCAGAAAGTGGAGGAAAAGTTTTACTCATTATAAAATGAATTCCCGAGTAAGTACATTAAAATAAAACTCTATCTGTTAGAAGCAGATGTTTATAGAAGATAAAAGTACTCCAGTCAAATTATGTGAGGTGAACTAAAAATGCCATACTGGTGGCTTGGTGGAGGTACAAAATATTTTGCATGGAGAATAAAATATCAATATATCCCAGCCTTGTATATGTGTATGGATAAGCACAATGTACAAATGGATATGTTGGTTAGAGTACTGAGCAAACAAAAAGGAATGTACACAATGACATCAGCCTGAGAAACGGAAGAGATATCAGGAAATGCATTTTTCTTGCACTAAAATAAAGCTAAAGGTTAGTATTTTATGGTGAGGGAGAATGAACTTGACACATGAGATACAGAAATGTTAATGTTACTTTGTACTTGTTTATTGTTAATATATTCAGACTTTGGTGCCACTCGCCATTTTTCTTTTTATTCACATGGTTATCTAGATTAGTCATTTTAGATGGAAGTGTTTTGTTCTAATACTGTACCAGTAAAGTCTTTATCTAGACGTAGTCGCTGCAAGATCTCACCGAACTTCTCATGCTTACTGATGTACTTCAGTCTAATGAGGACACTTGCCCGCAAACCAGTACCAAGGTCAGAAGGGCAGGTCAACACATAACCTAGATAATCCTTCCAGATGAAGGGGTGTTTTTTCTGGTGGTATATTTCTTCAAGCTAAATGAACAACCAGAGTTAGTTCTCTATCTTCTAAAGGTGTATGACTCAATGGTACTCATCAGCAAATAGAAAAATAATACAGTTCTCTTGCGACAAGTTCCACACCACTCCCCCCCCCCCAACCACTTCAATTTACAGGCTAATTTCTAAGTACAGTTAAGTAATGGAAATCTAGATGTTCAACATCATAAACACAGGCTCGCTCATCCTCATGTCATTTTTGAGGGGATGTTGCTGTCTAACTTTTTCACTGCCTGTCTCCCCTTTCTGGTGTGACTGGCTCCCATTCTACCGGTGTCACGCTTATACCAGCTAATAGAGGGAAACAAGAGCAGCCTGGCGAAGACTCTTTCTCCCCTTCTACTGGGAAATGTCAAGTCTCTGCTTGGCACTATGCTACGTGGCTGAGATTGAGAATAAAGGAGTGAAGAAATTGTATCTGCATTTTACCTCCCCTCATTTTTCCATATATATTTTAATTTTCTTTTTAAGTTGTTCCATGTTACGTACAATTCACTGACCCAGATGCAGTGTACTGAAGCTTCGTCTAACAATACTCTAGCCAATCCCTAGGAAGTGCACTGGTGTAATCTGCCCTCTAATTATTTTTCCATTCCAGAGGTTAAACTTATGACATCCTGCAGGCATTTCTGCCAGATGGAAAAGACAAGATTGGAAAGATCTGTGGAGGAATTGCCTATATCTTATTCTTGGCAATGTATGCACATTCAACTGATTTTAAAAAAAAGTAAAAGTAAATGTATTGAAAATATGAAAGCCATTACATACCTTTGTAAGACCTAAACAATAGCGTGTAAAAACTTGTTTCATATTTCCTCCCTGTTGCATAGAAGTAATACGAAGATGGTCTTCTTTATTAACCCAGACAATAAAATTCTTCATATCGTTGTGCCTGCAGAAAGTAAATTAATAATCATGTGCGTGGTGCCAAGTTTCTTTGAATAGCACATGGTTTAAAACATAAGTCAAATGAGATTCTTTCTGGAAAATCAATAGTAACTTTCTACAATCAGTGCATCACAATATAGGAATATTTCAATTAACTTTCTAAGCACTATGCCAGATCACTGTGTACAGAACAAGAAGAAATTGGTCCATTTACAGAAGGCTCACTATCTCTTGATTTCTATTGGCTCAAAAGCATTGTTTCATCTACTATTACTGTCAAAGTAGCTTCCCATGCCAGAACAGATGTATTAGACTAACACAGCATCATTGCATATAAAATTGCTCTAATACGTGTTCCAAATTTAAAAGGATGGATGGGAATGTGACTGTTAACAGTTTATTAAACTAGATTAGTTCCTAGTAGAACTGCTGCTCTAGGAGAACCACATAAACAACCTACTCATTAGTGCTTTGCAAGGTGTATTGAGGCTGTTATCAATATGTTCAGTCTCTGGCTGCCAGTCACAATATTTACTGAAGTACATTACTCTTCATAAGGATAAAAGTTACAAGCCACCACAGTAACATTCAGTTATTGTTCTCAGTTACAAAATGCTACTTTTCAATGAACCAGCAAAATAAATAATTATTGTTTCAAGAGATTTCAGTTTTGAAAAAGTAATAGAATTTCCCATATATTGTAAGTATCATGAAAGCACAAATATTGGAATTTTGAAAATCGTATATAGAATAAATAAAAACCAATCATAAATGATCATAAACATTTAACATTGCCACACAGACACAAAATTACACATACTTTTTTCAGGAAGAGCCACATTGCACAAACTGCCTTGTGCGGAGGATTTTTCTTTTTTTTTGAAAGTGTAAATCTCTATTTCCCTGTGGGGTGCTTCGCAACCACGGTCAAGGTGATGGCCAGACAAACTGCTCGCAGGGTTTCTGCAATGCCATCCTGACGGTAGATGAGAGAAGTCTGAGGCTAGACCTCCCTTTGATTCCTTTCTTCCCCCTCCCCAGTACGCTTGTCTCTCTAGACCACAGATATTTTGTAGTCAACTGCTTTGCTCCCGGCCTCTGTTACTGCTACTTTGAATTGGTCACTGAGAGAAGCAGGATGGCATAAATCTACTTGTAATTGGTGTCTAATCTCAGCGCCTCAGAGGAACCAAGGTCAGGAAGTCAATAGCATGGGGAAACTGATACCATGATCTCATAGGTTATGGCTCCAATGTACTGTACTACTGTACTTGGCAAACATTTTAGATTTTTTTAAACGCACTCACCAGACTCCTCGTGCATCTGGCCAATCTCTGGCCATACCAGATGAAAGCATCAATGGAGAAATAAGATTATCAGAAAGGATTCCAGCAGTGGTCAGTCTCTGACATTCCTCCTCACTCAAGTTCTTCAGTGAGTGATAAGTGCCCTTAAATTCACCATCTAATGCATTGAAGGCTGTGGGTGATAGTATGTTCGAAGAAAGTAAATGGAAGCAGGTATGGTTAGGATAGATATTATTGGAGAGAGAGCTTTTTATGATTTTATGTGCTTTTTACTTCACATAAATGATAAACCAAGTAAAAAAATATTTAAATTACTTATTTTAATAGCTTAGTGAAAAATCTGTGCAATTGAATAATTCTAATATATTTTCTTGAGGGGGGAAGCCTTTATATTCAATAGCACATGATAATTTTCACATTTTGATGAAGATATGTTGGCATAATTTAGGATACCCTCATGCAACAGCCCAACAATTCAATACAAAATGCACCATAGTTCGTTCTCCTCAATCCCCACCCCCACCCCGCATATCAATAGGTTTAACCCAGACAATCATCGTGGCTGTTTTGCAGGCCCATGTTCATTGATTGCAGCATGAAAAATCAAAGAGGCCATCACTGTTGGCTCTATTCCATTCAATCCATGCTCTGCAGTAAGGCTGGTGTCAGCTTAGTGGCAACAGCAAACATAAGACTGTGTTGTAGGAAGGGAATGCTTGCTGCTGCTATTCAGCTGTCAGGGTATGTGATGTGCACTGCAGGGAAACTGGCAAGTTTCCAGATTGTTCCCTTCATAACAAACACATTTTCAGAAGTCTCTGAAAGCAAATCACAAAGAAACCACAGGGACTAGGACAAAAATATCAGCGCTGATATGGAAATCAAAACTGTTCAGTTATAGCACAGATACATTTATGTCAAAGGTTAAAAGTAAGAATAAAAATAGCAAAACTAATAATAAAAAATATGAAATTACAAAAAAAAGTATTTTGGGCAAACAACTTCTGAAACAAGAAATCCTTAACTGACAGCCCCTTAGCTGGTTAGCTGTAGGCAAAATAATGGCACAATGTTGCCAGCTTATAGCTTAACTGCCTAACAAAAGTCAGAAGTAATGACACTAAGGAAGGCTGCACTGCAAGACAGCACAGCAGAAGATAAAACATTGTTCAGAGCAGCAGCTGATATAATTGAATGGCAATAATAGGTAAACATTTATATCAAAATCGAGAATAGAAGATAGCAGGCCTATTGATAGACCTATTGATAGGTTGCGTGCTTCAATTGAACGGCCTTATGCTCACTTCCCTATTATAGTACAGGCATCCATCCATTATTATTTACTCTGGCTTCTAATAAAAATACTGGCTCTGATTTGGTATTCAGTTGTAAAAGGTGTTCTGTAGGATGGGTGTGTCGGGACAGCTTGAGCATAGAGCATTTAATGGAGAGAGGCGGTAACAGAGTGAGGTAGGAACAGAATGAAAACAATACTTCCAAAACAATAATTTGGGTAGAGTGCGAATTTGAAGATGTAATGGTGACTATATAAAGCCTTAGTAAGACCACAGTTGGAGAAGAGTATGCAGTTTTGGGCTCCACTCTATAGGAAGGATGTTGCGGTAACAGAGAGGTTACAGCATAGAGTAACTAGAGTGTAATTAGAATGTAACTAGAATGCTGCCTGGTATGAGGAAATGCAAATACAAAGAATGACTTGTAAAATTGGGGCTTTTATTGTTAGGACAGGAGAGATTAAGAAGTGTTTAAAATTATAAGGGGATGGGACAGAATAGATAGAAACAGACAATTTAAAGTGATTGAGGAATTTAGAATGAGAGGAACATAGATATAAGATTAAATATAAGAGATTTAGATCTCAAAGAGCAGCAAAAAGTTTTTACAGAGGGTTGTGTGGCTGTGGAATGCACTACTGGGGTTACTGATTGAAGCAGAGACCATGTCAACATATAGGAATATGTTAGATAGGTTGGTGAAAAGGGGGATAAATGGATATGGGAATGGAGCAGACACATGGGATTAGGGCTACGGTTAGTGAGGAGGATGAACACCAACATGGACTGGTCTGGCAAACGGACTGTTTCCATGTTGTAATTTCAATGTATGTAATTTTGTTTATGGACTGAATGTGAGGAAAGGGCTGAGACAAGATGAAAGGGAAAGAGGAACTGGGCCAGACAGATTAGGGTCGGATCCTTCTCTGGTCTAGAATGTAAGAGGTTGGTTGAGGCTCAGTCTCTGGAGACTGTTTCTGAGGAAACAAGAGGACTGATATGTGAATCACAACCCAGTGAAGCATTGTACTATCTGGTAACAAGTGAGCATCGGAGACAGGTACTAGTAGTGGGAGGCTCAATGATTGGTGGATAGGGAGTTAAGGCTTAGGGTGTGACCTGAAGTTCAGAACAGTATGTTGCCTCCTCAATGCCTTGAAGGACATCAGGGAATGCAGAAAGACCTTTCACAGGGTTGGATGGGCAACCAGTGGTCATAGTCTGAGGAAGGGATCTTGCGTGAGGAATATGAGGTAATAAGAAGGCTAAAATTCAAAGACGTCAAGGCTAGTATTCTTGGGAATATGACCTGTTTCATGCTCTAAGGTGGATAGGCAAAGGAAGATTAATAAAAGAATAAACTTGCATTTATATAACACCTTAACTTTTCCTCAGCATGCCCCAAAGCACTGCACAGCCAATGAGTTAGTCTTGACATGCAGTCACTGTTGTTATGTAGGTAAGCATGGCAACCAAATTGCGTGCAGGAAGATCCCACAAACATCTGGTCATGTTGGTTGAGGGAGGAATGTTGGCTAGAGAATTCCCTATTCTTTTTCAAATTGTGCCATGGAATATTTTACATCCAATTGGGCAGGCAGACTTTATTTGACTATAGGATACTTCATAACAAAAGGAGAAAATTAACACTAGGACTAATTGTTATCAGTAAGATCTTCACTTTCAGATAAATAGAATTTGTACAGATGGAGTTTCATATAAAACAACTCAAAAATAGGGATGAAATAAATCATTTTAAAATATACATTGAATGGATTCTAGCATCAATCATTTGCATTTAAGTGGATTTCACTTACTACAAATCTGATAAATATTCAGTAGGTGAATTATGTCATGTCAGATGAAGCTGACAAATCATGGGGATCCATCTTTTATGATTTATATCCAATAGTGGGTTGAATTAGTAATTCCTAAACAATGAAAATGGCAGCCTACTGAGATCTTTCCAATAGCATTATAGCTGATGAGTTTAGGGAGAGTGTAGTCTTCAGATAGAAGTTCTTAACTGAAGACCATCTTGTTTAAAATCTTCACACTTTATACTTTTGAAAGGGTTGCTACTCTTATTTTCCAATCTTCCCTAGATGCGGGGGAGGTGCCTGAAGATTGGAAAGTGGCAAATGTGACCATTGTTCAAGAAAGGGTGTAAGGACAATCCTAGTAACTACAGGCCGGTCAGTTTAACATCAGTGGTGGGTAAAGTTTTAGAAACAATAATCCCACTAGTTGATGGTACGAGGACTAGGAGACACAGATTTAAGGTTTTGGGCAAGAGATACAGGGGGGATGTGAAGAAAAACTTTTTTATGCAGTGAGTGGTGAGGACCTGGAACTTGCTGCCAACAGAAGTGGTGGAAGCGGAGACACTCAATGTTTTCAAGGGGAGACTGGATAGGCACTTGAGGGAAATAAACTTGCAGGGCTACAGGGATAGAGCGGGGGAATGGGACTGACTGGATTGCTCTGCAGAGAGCCGGCACGGACTCGATGGGCCGAATGGCCTCCTTCTGTGCTGTTATGATTCTATGACTCTACTGCAATACTAGAATGTAGACATTTTCTTATTTTAAATGGGCAGTGATCATATTCTTGCTTACGATAGTCTACCTTTATCTAAAATTGCATGGTTACATGGAATCATGGGCAGACAAATGGATGCACAAGTGGGAGTGAATGTTTCATCAGCATCCTAACTATTCTTTGAATGGCAGCTGATAAAAATAGCACAAAAAACTTGTGTTATTTTCAGAAGCTACTGCTGACGGATCATCAATAGAAGCTTGTCCTTTCTGTTGAGATGACATGTGAAACAGCTGCAGTGTTTTCCCACTAGATTACCACTAGATGGTGACATAATTCTTTCTTTCGCTCAATAATTTAGGGTATGCTAAAGGTGGAGAGAAAGATATTTCTGGAGTTCTATGTTAAGTGCAGTGTCCAGCTTCCGCAGTGTTGAATAAACAAAAATAAATCACCCGCTACTGCAAGTTTTTCCAGTGCACGTCTCTCTCCACGACTGCAATGTGGTGGGAAGCAAAAATCATCCACATTGCGTCCTGTGCTCACTTGACAGGTCAACACATACTGTCCGTCTAGATCAGTGCCACCCTGCAGGGGAAAGAGCAATAAATAAGTACAATTTTTTTGAACTAACAATTTATTTGTTCTTAATTAATGGACACTAGGGACATAGAATGCATCATTAATGATTTTAATCTGTAGATTCAGTGCAATGTTCATGGAGCTACTGTGATTGTACACTGTCATCCATATTTCATGATCAGGTAATACTATAAACCTTACTTTGACGCGAGGTCATTTTGGCTTTGCATTAATGCAAGATGTGTTGTGCAATTTGGGTATGAAGTCATTTAGATAAGCAGTGAGATTCATCCAGGAAGTGTTTGGGCACCTCTTCAGCTATACACTGACTGCAGTATAACTGCAAACAGTGAAGCAAAGTTAGAAGCTGGACTTCCTGAGAAATTCTAAACTTCATTTTTAACCTTTTTAATGTGAGCAGAGACGGTTGAATTCATTAACTAGAGAATAAAATGTGGAGTCAGAAGTATATGTAACCCCTTCACGGTTCTCTAGATATATGTGAGATGTGGTCTCTGTTGTAGACAGTATTCTATAGTCCAGTAAGGAGATCACTACCACAATGGCTTAATTCTAATTATCTTACTTTATAGTTTTAACGTCAGACAGTATAAGAAGATTACGGGTCAATGACCTAAATTAGACATTTGCATACATTAGAATGAATCTAGACATAATAAACATACATTCTCCATTTATACGGATTCAAAGGAGAATCTGTCCCTGTGTCCAAATTCGAGTGCACTCTTTCGTTGGCGCGCTTAAGTTAGAGCTTATGGTATGTTTAATGTCTGCAAGACTTACGACTCCGAACCCCTTCGTTGAATTCTCTTCACGATCACTGAATCCCACTTTGAGTTCTGGATGCAGAGCTACTAATACGAAGGGTGGCGGCCGAGTTTGGAAGCCCGGGACGGGATGCGGCAGCCATTTGCCTCCTGAGCCCTCTTTTCAGAGCTCCTGCCCTCTTTTCTTCCAGTCACTTGCGTTTCCCGCTCGAAAAACCCGACTCCACCCCTTCCTCCTGGGGTTTCTGCCTGGAGACTGCGCAGCCTCACTGATGTGCCTCAATAATTCCGAGACTCGAAGTTAGCAGAACAAAAACAAGGCTTTTATTAACTTAGAACGTAACACGTAAGCGAGAGTGATGTCTTCCTTCTGGAGACTAAGGCCAGACTGAGCCAGCCTACAAACGGGGCCAGGTATGGGCGGAGCCCTACACACAACACATTCCAGTATACAATACAGCACATTCCAGTACACAATACAATGAGGTCTGGGGGAAGGGAAATGACACTGAAACCGATCTCAGTCACAGGCAGTGATGATGATGAATATTTCATCACATTCACCCCTTCTATAGATTTAGTCTGTTCGGGGGTTTGATAGTCCTCTGCGACCGACGTGGCTGTTGCGGTGCCGCGGGTGTCGGCTGGGTGTCCCCGGTAGCCTCCTGGGTCTCTGCCGGGGGTGCCGCCAGGGTTGTTGAAGGGGTAGTTGGTGGGGGTGCCGTTGGTCGGTGTTCTTCCGGGGGTGATGAAAGAGTAGTGGGTGGGTAAGAGTTGCTGTGATCGGCGTTGCCGCTATTGCCGTGGTTGTTGTCGATGCCGGCTGGGGCGACGTCTTTCATGGACACGGTGTCCACCCTTCCGTCGGCGTGCCGGACATATGCGTATTGGGGGTTGGCGTGGAGTAGGTGTACTGGCTCCACGAGAGGGTCCGTCTTGTGGCCCCTCACATGAGTACCGGACCTGGGGTGGAGAGCCATGACGGCATGGATACGCCCGAGGTGGATTTCCGGGGAAAGACAAACATTCGTTCATGAGGCGTGGTATTAGTGGCCGTACACAATAGCGACCGTATCGAATAGAGCACATCCGAGAGGACTTCCTGCCAGCGGGAGATAGGGAGGCCCTTGGTCCTTAGAGCTAGAGTGACTGCTTTCCATACTGTCCCGTTCTCTCGCTCCACTTGGCCGTTACCCCGGGGGTTGTAGCTGGTGGTACGGCTCGTGGCGATCCCCTTGGACAGCATGTACTGGCGTAGCTCTTCACTCATGAAGGACGCCCCCCTATCCGTATGGATGTAGCTCGGCATACCGAACAGGCAGAACAGGCTGTTGAGGCATTTAATGACCGTGGCGCTGGTCATGTCTGGGCAGGGGAAGGCGAATGGGAACCGGGAGTATTCGTCCACAATGTTCAGGAAGTAAACATTGCGGTCGACGGACGGGAGGGGGCCCTTGAAATCTAAGCTGAGCCGCTCAAAGGGCTGTGTAGCTTTGATTAAGTGGGCTCTATCTGGGCGGTAGAACCGAGGCTTGCACTCAGCGCAAGTGCGGCAGTTCCTGGTCAGGGACCGAACTTCCTCAATCGAGTAGGGTAAGTTACGGGACTTTATGAAGTGGAACAGCCGCGTGACCCCTGGGTGGCAGAGGTCGTTGTGGAGGGTCTGTAGCCGATCCCCGGTGGCGCTGGCACACATCCCTCGTGAGAGGGCGTCAGGGGATTCGTTAAGGGCCCCTGGCCAGTAAATGATGTCGTACTCGAAGGTGGAGAGCTCGATCCGCCACCTAAGAATCTTATCATTTTTAATCTTCCCCCTCTGTTTATTATTGAACATAAACGCTACCGACCGCTGGTCAGTAAGTAGGGTGAAGCGTTTGCCGGCTAGGTAGTGGCGCCAGTGGCGCACTGCCTCCACGATGGCTTGGGCCTCCTTTTCCACGGAGGAGTGTCTGATCTCGGGCCCTTGGAGGGTCCTCGAGAAGAAAGCTACGGGCCGCCCCGCCTGGTTGAGGGTGGCCGCCAAGGCGAAGTCAGACGCATCACTTTCCACTTGAAATGGAGTGTTCTCGTCCACTGCCTGTAGCGTGGCCTGCTCAATATCCTGCTTAATGCTTTTGAAGGCGGCGTGGGCCTCAGCAGAGAGCGGAAAAGAGGATGCTTTCAAGAGGGGGCGGGCTTTGTCGGAGTAGTTGGGGACCCATTGGGAATAATAAGAAAATAACCCCAGGCACCTTTTCAGGGCTTTGGGAGTGTTGGGCAGGGGCAGCTCCCGTAGGGGGCGCAATCGGTCGGGGTCTGGTCCGAGTTCCCCATTCTCCACCACGCTGCCTAGTATGCAGAGGCGCGTGGTGTTGTAAACGCACTTGTCCTCGTTGTAGGTGAGGTTGAGTTTTTGTGCGGTTTCCAGGAACCTCTCGAGGTTCGAGTCGTGATCCTGCTGATTGTGGCCGCAGATGGTGACGTTGTCGAGGTAGGGGAAGGTTGCCTGCAAGTGGTGGTCATCGACCATGCGGTCCATCTCCCTCTGAAAAACCGAGACCCCATTCGTCACCCCAAAGGGGACTCTGAGGAATTGGTAGAGGCGTCCGTTCGCCTCGAAGGCGGTGTACGGGCGGTCCTCTGGTCTGATAGGGAACTGGTGGTACGCTGACTTGAGGTCGATGGTGGAGAACACCCGGTATTGGGCGATTTGGTTCACCATTTCTGATATGCGGGGTAGCGGGTAGGCGTCTAGTTGGGTGTACCTGTTGATCGTTTGACTATAGTCGATCACCATCCGTTTCTTCTCGCTACCCCTTACCACTACCACTTGGGCGTGCCACGGGCTGTTGCTGCGTTCAATAATGCGCTCTTTCAGGAGCCTGTCTACCTCGGTCGCGATAAACCGCCTGTCCTCCCAGCTGTACCTCCTGCTTTTGGTCGCTATTGGCCGGCAGTTAGGGGTAAGGTTCGCGAATAGCGAAGGCAGCTTTACCTTCAGGGTAGCCAGACCGCACACTGTGAGGGGCGGCTGGGACCCACCGCACTTGAGCGTGATGCTTTGGTGGTTGCACTGGAAATCCAGGCCCAAGATCACGCTCGCACATAGGTTCTTCATGATTAATACTTTAAAATTATCATATACAGTTCCGTTAACGCACAATTGTACCGTGCAGTAACCCAGAATGGTCGATGTCTGGGTTTTGTCAGCGATAGAGATGGTACCCTGAGTAGGGACCACCTTTAGGGAGAGTTGTTGTGCCAGTTCTGGGTGGATAAAGCTCTCCGTGCTTCCACTGTCAATTAAGCATTTAACCCGGCACCCGTTTACCTCGATGTCCACCATTGATCTGGATAGCGGGTGCGGCCTGGTCTGGTCCACTGTGACCGATGCCACTGTAGGGCCCTGATCGATACAAGATGGCGTCCACGCTGTCTGCTCACAAGATGGCGGACCCCACGAGATCGGGCAAGATGGCGTCCAAGATGGCCGCTCCCACGGCGCAGGCGGGTTTTCCGGCGGTTGGTTTTCCGGCGGGGTTCCCTCTGCACACCTTCCCGAAGTGCCCCTTCTTACCGCACTTAAAGCAGGTGGTGCCTTTCGCCGGGCACAAGTTTCTGGTGTGCTTTGGCTGCCCGCAGAAGTAGCAGTTGGGTCCCTGACGCGTCGCGGCTGTCGTAGGGCTTCTGGGGGGAGAGCGGGGCCCAGCCGGTGTCGGGCTGTCGGGCGGGGAAGATGCCTTCCAAGATGGCGGCGCCCTCGGTGCACACGTGGCGGCGTGGACGGCGCGGGCTGAAGAGTAGGCGTCCGAGTTTCTCTGGGCCACATCCAGGGATCGCGCGGTGTCCGCAGCCTTTTTCAGGTCCAACCCCGTTTTTTCCAGCAGTCTTTGCCGGATGTAAGTGGAGCTGAGGCCTGTGATGAAGGCATCGCGAACAAGCTCGTCAGTGTACACTGCGGCTTTTACATCTCGGCACTTGCAGTCTTTGCCAAGCATTTTCAGGGTGCTTAGGAACTCCTCCACCGATTCCCCAGGTCGCTGTGCGCGGGTAGCGAGCAGGTGCCTAGCATACACCTCATTCGTAGGCTACTGGTAATGCGCCTTTAAGATGTCGCAGGCGGCCAGGTACGTCTCGGCGTCTTGGATGAGGGGGTAAACCCGGTGGCTTACCCAATTCCGCAGAATTCCGAGTCTCATCCTCGCAGCGTCCATAGCGTCTTTGACGGCTGCGGAATTGTCCAGGAAGAATTCCATACACTCAAACCAGTGTCCGAAGCGTGCTGATGCGTCCGGAGCATGTTGATCCAAATCCAAACGTTCGGGTTTCAGGAGTTGATCCATAGTGTTGAAAAATAAGTTAATAAAATTGATGTGCCTCAATAATTCCGAGACTCGAAGTTAGCAGAACAAAAACAAGGCTTTTATTAACTTAGAACGTAACACGTAAGCGAGAGTGATGTCTTCCTTCTGGAGACTGAGGCCAGACTGAGCCAGCCTACAAACGGGGCCAGGTATGGGCGGAGCCCTACACACAGCACATTCCAGCACATTCCAGTATACAATACAGCACATTCCAGTACACAATACAATGAGGTCTGGGGGAAGGGAAATGACACTGAAACCGATCTCAGTCACAGGCAGTGATGATGATGAATATTTCATCACACTCACTGTCTGCAACAGTTGATACTGGTGCAGAATTATGGAAAGTCTGCTCTTAGTCACATTGTGTCCTTAAAAGTTCTTGCCGTACCTTCACATGGGCAACTTTAACCCAGGGATTTATAACAATGATAATACAGTGTCTAAGTTAAAGATTGATAACCATACTTAGCGTACATAACATTTCCAGTGGGTATTACACTCCCCCCCTACCAAATATAGGCATGTCCCCATGACTAATGAACTTTACACATAAGTGGTTGCATGCTTCCCAACCATGTATAAAGGGAGGTAACATATCGAACCGTAGGGGCTATCATTACACTTGGCACTCCTAGTGTACTGTATGTCAAGCTTTCAGGAACCTTCTTAACTCGCTGTGAGCTCTTTATTTCGGATATCCGGTCTTCAGTTCCTTCAACTACGTTGGAGGCATTGGTTCCTTTGTTATCATGCCTTTCAGTCTCTTTTATCTCCTTCTCGGAAGCATCTGGTTCTTCCCAGACCATGTCCAAGTCTGAGCTAAATGGTTCAGACAATTCATCCAGATTCTGTCTTATGCGTCTTTCTGGGAGGTCGTACCATAGATCCCATCCTTCATCTTCCGACTCATCAGGTTCCTCATGATCCACACACTGTGTCATGGGTTTTCTGTCTTCTGGAACAAAGTTTTCCTGGTTTCTCGTTTTTTTCCTTCTTCTTCTCTGCAGGGTTCTCCTACTAGGTGTCGGCTCATTATCCGCTGGCGGATCCAGACGCACTTGCTGTCCCAATGGCAGGATATGATTCCGGTGCAGTATTTTTATGGGTCCATTCCCACCTGCAGGTTTTAGCCGAAACACAGGTAGTTGTGACATTTGACTTTCAACAATGCAAGGTGTAGAAGCCCAGCGGTCTGCTAACTTATGTTTCCCTTGAAGTCCTAGGTTCCGTATGAGAACTCGGTCACCAGGCATGAGTTGGGAAAAACGGATCTTCTGGTCATACCTCTGCTTATTTCCTTTATTCTGTTTGGCAGAAACAGACTCAGCAAGTTCATAAGCAGCTTGCAATTCCTTTCTCATGTCAGATACATACTTGAGGTAAGTTCTCTGTGATGTGCCATCACTGGATACTCCGAAACACAAATCCACCGGCATCCTCGCTTCACGTCCAAACATGAGGTAGTACGGTGAAAAACCAGTAGCGTCATTTCGGGTACAATTATAAGAATGAACAAGATGTCCAATGTGCCGACTCCACTTGTTCTTTCGCTTTGAATCCAGCGTTCCAAGCATGTTTAACAAAGTACGGTTAAACCGCTCAGGTTGAGGATCTCCCTGAGGATGGTATGGAGTTGTTCTTGACTTCTCAATCCCGAGCATGGACAACAACTCATGTATAAGTCTACTTTCAAAGTCTCTACCTTGATCACTGTGTATTCGCTTTGGCAGTCCATAGTGGATGAAGTATTTCTCCCACAACACTTTGGCAACGGTGGATGCTTTCTGATCCTTTGTGGGAAAAGCTTGGGCGTAGCGAGTATAATGATCTGTAATGACCAAGACATTTGCGGTATTGCTGGAATCGGGTTCGATGGACAGAAAATCCATACAGACAAGGTCTAGAGGTCCATCACTTTGCATGTGAAACAGAGGAGCAACTCTTTTAGGTAAAGTCTTTCTCTGGACACAACGTGCGCAGGACTTGCAGAACTCCTCAACCGCAGACTTCATACGCGGCCAATAGAATCTGTCCTTGACCAACCCATAGGTCTTATCTACTCCCAGATGACCTGCGTCATCATGCAAAGACTTCATCACTATTTCCCTGTACTTTTCAGGCAGGACCAACTGTGAATGACATGGTTTAGTGGGTGGGTGAGTGATTCTACACAACACTCCCTCTTTAATTTCCAAGTGGTCCCATTCTCTTAGGAGCAGACGACAGTCAGGATGTTTTGATTTGTCGATCTGTGTAATATCACCCAGACGGAGAGCTGAAAACACCTCATGAATACAGGGATCCTCCTGTTGTGCTTTGGATATTTCAGATGAACACAACATGGGTAAGTTTTGTACATCCAAACTGGAAAGGTTGCAAAATGCCTGGGGAACAGCATGCATTGACGCTCCCAAGTGATCAATCTCTCGGGCATGAAATGAATTCTTTGGTCCAGATACCATGGACATCTGACACATTACTTTTACATCTGCCACATTACTTTTACATCTGCTGAAGCAACATCTTTCCACTCTGGTTTCTGGTAGTGTGGGCGACGAGACAGAGCATCTGCGTCAATGTTCTGGTTCCCAGGTCTGTACCTGAGACTAAAGTCGTAAGCAGATAGTGCAGCAAGCCAGCGGTGGCCGGTGGCATCAAGTTTTGCCGAAGTCAACACATAGGTTAATGGATTATTGTCTGTCCTCACTTCAAACTTCGCTCCATACAGATAATCCTGCAGCTTATCCACCACCCCCCACTTCAACGCCAAGAATTCTAGCTTATGAGCTGGGTAGTTATGCTCTGATGGCATAAGAGTGCGACTGATGAACGCTACAGGTCTCAGTCCTGCTCCTTGGTCCTGATACAACACACCACCCAACCCTTCTTGACTGGCATCCATGTGTAGCACATATGGCAGCTGTGGGTTTGCAAAAGCCAACACGGGGGCTTGAGTAAGACTTTGCTTTAAGGTGTGGAAGGCCTCTTCGCATTTCTCATCCCATCTAACACCAAAAGGCTCAGAGGGTTTGAAGTAGTCCTTGTTCTCTTTACCTTTAGCCCTTTTCTTCCTCTCGGCTGGTGGGAGGTAACCAGCCAGCAGCTGATTCAGAGGATGGGCCACTTTGGGGTAATCCTGCACAAAGCGCCTGTAATATCCGCAGAACCCAAGAAATGACCGCAAGGCAGTCACTGTGTTCGGTTTGGGCCATGTGGTAACAGCTTCGATCTTGGATGGCGCTGTGGCTACTCCATCCTGTGATACAATATGCCCCACATAGGACACGGATGTTTGGCAAAACTAACACTTGTCCAATGATAGCTTGAGACATTCATCCTCCAGGGGACCAAGCTTCGTGTTCTTCAAGGGTTGCCCCAAACACAATGATATCATCCAAGTACACCAATACTTCGAGCAAGTTCATGTCCCCAACTGTTTGTTCCATTATTCTTTGAAAAGTTGCTGGAGCGCCTGAAACTCCCTGTGGCATCCTTTCAAATTGGTAGAACCCAACTGGACATATAAAGGCTGTCTTTTCTTTGTCCGATTCACTCATTGGTATTTGGTAGTATCCACTTCTGAGATCCAACACACTGAACCACTTGCTTCCATTAAGACAAGCCAGTGCATCCTCAATTCTTGGAACGGTGTATTGGTCGGGAATAGTACGTCTGTTAAGCGTCCTAAAGTCCACATACATCCGAATCTTTCCGTTCTTTTTCCTCACCACCACTATAGGAGATGCATAAGGAATCCTGGACTCGGTAATGATCTCAGCTTCTTTTAACTGCGACAGGTGCTGTCTCACTGCTTCGATGTCAGCTGGTGCCAGCCGTCGAGGCCTCTCCCGAAAGGGTTTATCCTCGGTAATTCTGATAGAATGGCGAGTACTCTTACTACAACCAACATCAAACTCATGAATAGAGAAAACTCCTCTCCACTCCATCATCTTCCTGACTAATCGGTCCTTCCATTCTTTAGGAACGAATGAATCTCCAAAGTTGAAGGAGGAGGGTGTCAGATCTCCGGTTTAGTTAACTTTGGACTCTTCCTTCACATGTGACGGCAGTACATTTACAGGAAACAGATGCGCAATCGGCATTCCTTTCCTCAATGTGATTCCTTTGCCTGACATATTCCTCACGGTCACTGTAACTCTCCTTGACATCACAGCTGTCGGGGTCTGCAACTCTGGTCTCACCAGAAGCTCATTTGGAAACCGTGACTCTTCTGCAGGATCATCAGGTGACTCTATCAGAATGGCTTCAGTACCTGGCGTTCCAGGGAATTTTGGTATCCCAGGGATTCTAGCCACTCCTCCAGGACACAGGGTGATAGGTTTGGCTCGAACATACCACACAGTTCCTCTTTTGCTATCATCTACGTCGGAAGAAAGTTCAGGCAGTTTCTCAAAAGCCTTTTTGAAAACAGGGTGAATGTGTCTGGTGCTCAAGAAGTTTTCACCTCCCTGCTCTTTGCAGCTTGTCAGGAGTCGTCTCACTATGGGTATATTACTGCCAACCAGTATGGAAACCTCACCTTTCACCATGGGGTCAGGGCAAACCAACACAAGTGCATCAATGGTCTCAGTGGTCCCTACATCAGCTTCCAAGAACTCCAACCTCAGCGACAAATAGCCATCATATGGGTAATCAGCAGGACTAAGGCCCCAGATCTGCAGAAGACTGATTGGGGTTAACGGCAAATGCATCAGGTATCGGTCATAGAAGGATCTGTACAGTATGGTAACCTGAGAACCCGTGTCAAGGATAGCTTTAGTATAAATGCCTTCAATCTGTATTGATACAGCAGAACTCGGCCCTACTAAACCTTCAGGTATGATGTCTTTCATATCCCCTCGTCTATTATTGCACTTAGCGGAACGTGTCTTAACTACAGGGACAGCAGGCCGTTCCGTTACTGTGCCCCTTTGTAGTTTCCCGACTTCTTGGTAAGTTTTATGAGACGGTCATTTACTTTTTTTAGATTTTCTCACCTCTACATTACATAGAAACATAGAAGATAGGAGCAGGAGTAGGCCATTCGGCCCTTTGAGCCTGCTCCGCCATTCAACGAGATCATGGCTGATCATCCAAACCCTAGCACCCGGTCCCTACACCGACAGCCATCCCACCCAAGCCCTATCCCCGTAACCCCATAACCCCACATATTTAATCTCCCCTAACACTAAGGGCCAATTTTTATCATGGCCAATCAACCTAACCCGCACATCTTTGGACTGTGGGAGGAAACCGGAGCACCCGGAGAAAACCCACGCAAACACGGGGAGAATGTGCAAACTCCACACAGACAGTCACCCGAGGCCGGATTTGAACCCGGGTCCCTGGCGCTGTGAGGCAACAGTGCTAACCACTATGCCACCGTGCTGAAATGTCCATCCTTTCCACAGTTATAACAAAAGACTCCAGGTCTATCTCCTTCATGGGGATATCCTTTAGAGGAATCATTCATTTTGCTGTTAGACTTCGCAGGGTGTTCAACCTTTTGCACCCGTGCGTCATCCCTTTCTGTGTTGGGCTTAGACCGAAAATATGCCATCTCGGCTCTCATGACATTTATTTCCTTCTTCAGCTGTTCCATCTCAGGGTTGACATCACCCTTAGGAGTAGGAACTGTAACAGGAGTCACAAGCTTGGACATCACAGCACTCTTTGCTACATTCCGGGCCTGAAGCATATCCTCCTCCTCTCTGACTTCCCTTAGCAGCTCAGTGAAGGTAGGTGGATCTCGCAACTTATGGGTCATGCGTATGCGAAGAGCAGTCACGTCATCGAGCAATGCACCTCGCACAAACTGTTCAATGTGGAACCGATTCATTTCAGGCAACTCAATCCCTCTTTTCCATAACATACAATGCAGCAGTTTGTCTATTCTCAGCAGATAACTGGACAGCTTCTCTCCCTCACACTGGAATGTGCTTCTGAATCTGACCATCAAATCTGAAATGGTTTCAGTAGTTCCAAAGGCAGTTTCTAGAGCCTGCATGTAGTCAAAGGAAGTAGCAGAGGTGTTCTGCGCCTTTAAGAATCTTACAATGTCAGCAGCAGGACCCTTAAGGCTTTCTACTATTCTCTGCCTCTTCACATTGTCACTGCACTGCCATTCCTCTAGCAGAGGCAGGGTCTGCTCAGCCCAGGCGTCGTACTCCTCTTCCCCACTGGGAGTTGGTCTCACTCCTGAGAACATACGGAGCTTACGGTATCCCTGAGCCTCGAAGGGCAGATTGGTGCATTTATCCACCAGAGAACTAATGGCACTGACCAACTGAGTGTTCATATCCAGGGCCGAAGGACCTATCAGACCTTTGACATCAGCAACAGTCTTTCCTTCTTGTCTCAAGAATGACAACAACTTGGTCTGAAACCCTTCTTCTTCCTTAGTAGTAATAGGGACAAACTGAACTGGCCAGGGACCAGCCTCTTCAGAAAGCCCAACTGCCTCAGGTAAACCATGACCTCTCAGGTTCTCTGATGTCTGGATCAACACAAACTGCTTCTTGGTAGCTGTATCCAAGCAGCGCTCAACTATCCTAACCTTTCCAAAGGCTTTGACACAATTCAGAGCCCTTAGCAAGACATCACCAGGGTCATCGTTAGCAACACCATTCAGCACAATGGCATGGGTAGTAGCTATCTGCTTCCGTTTGCACCAAGCTTCAACCTCAATAACATCCATCTTTTATGCTCAAACAGCCCAGTAGAAACCACAAACCACTCTCTTAGCAATGAGCATTCAATACTATTAGTTTACTGACATAAATAGACCACAATCCCGGACGAGCCCCGAAAATGTAACCCCTTCACAGTTCTCTAGATATATGTGAGATGCGGTCTCTGTTGTAGACAGTATTCTATAGTCCAGTAAGGAGATCACTACTACAATGGCTTAATTCTAATTATCTTACTTTATAGTTTTAACGTCAGACAGTATAAGAAGATTACGGGTCAATGACCTAAATTAGACATTTGCATACATTAGAATGAATCTAGACATAATAAACATACATTCTCCATTTATATGGATTCAAAGGAGAATCTGTCCCTGTGTCCAAATTCGAGTGCACTCTTTCGTTGGCGCACTTAAGTTGGAGCTCATGGTATGTATAATGTCTGCAAGACTTACGACTCCGAACCCCTTCGTTGAATTCTCTTCACGATCACTGAATCCCACTTTGAGTTCTGGATGCAGAGCTACTAATACGAAGGGCGGCGGCCGAGTTTGGAAGCCCGGGACGGGATGCGGCAGCCATTTGCCTCCTGAGCCCTCTTTTCAGAGCTCCTGCCCTCTTTTCTTCCAGTCGCTCGCGTTTCCCGCTCGAAAAACCCGACTCCACCCCTTCCTCCTGGGGTTTCTGCCTGGAGACTGCGCAGCCTCACTGTCTGCAACAGTTGATACTGGTGCAGAATTATGGAAAGTCTGCTCTTAGTCACATTGGCCTAGAAATTCAGTTGCTTGCGCCAGCCGGTAGCGTCTTAGGAGGAGGAGATGTTGGGCGCTAAGCGGCTAGCGGCCGGGCGCAGCGCGATCTGCACCTCTCCCCAACTTCACTAGAGATTTAGCGTCGGCGCAAAGTCTTTGCGCGCGCGCAGATCCTGACGTCATTTCATCGTGCAACGTCCTTTGTGCGCCCCAAACCGGAACTTCAGTGGCGCCGCCCTTCTTTGCGCCTGGCGCCCCCAGCGACTGGTAGAGGGGAACGGTTCCCAGTCGCTGCGGGGTGCGGGGGGCGCTATTTAAAGGGGACTCCTCCTGCATTATAAGTGACAGCCATTTTGTGCCAATCCTTCTGTGTGAGAGACAAAGGCAGAGAGCTTTCTGCTTTGACTCAGCGCTCGCACAGGTACTTCTGGCTTCAGGCCAGAGCTTTGCACTTGGATTTCACTTTCAGTGCCATAGCCTTGAGTCGCCACATATACTGTAATGGGGGCTACAATGGGTGGAAACGTTGGCTTTCTGCATTGCATTCAAAGGGATCAGAGACGCCGTGAGAGAGTGCCAGTCATGGCCAGACGGAGAAGGGCCAACAGGTGTCGGCACAGGAGGCCTTACCCACCCAGGGTATACCGCCAGCAGTTCTCATATCTGAACATGTCTGAGGAGCAGTGTGTTCGGAGGCTGCGATTCAGAAGGGAGGTGGTCACTGAGATCTGCCACCTGCTTCGCAGAGATCTGCAGCCACAGCTGAGGAGCAGGACGTCTCTGTCGGTGGCAGTGGCTCTCAACTTCTATGCCACCGGCTCCTTCCAATCCGCTACTGGGGACATTGCCAACATCTCCCAGTTCGCGGTACATTGCTGCATCCGACAGGTGAACAATGCCCTTTTCAGAAGGAGAATGTGGTAAACCACGTTCACTATCGTATCACTGTTAGTAGTTAGCACTGTTCACCACTGTTCGTTATAACTGTATCACTGACCACTATTGTATCACGGTACGAGGTCGCCTCTTGCCACACTGCTATACCTGGGATGACCACCGCCGACTCCGCCTTGGCTCCACCCACCAGGCCAGGTATAAAGGTGAGCGACTGACTGGTATTCCTCCTGCTTGGATCGGATCACCCACGAGAGTGGGCTCTGTTATTTAGTCAATAAAAACCTTTAGTCACCTTCGTAACTCTTCGCCTTTTATTGGAGGAATTGATAGGTATATCAATTTTATTGACTAAATTTAATGATGTCCGACAACGAGTCACAACCGGCGGAGGAGCCACCAGCGCAGCTCCCAGGAGCACAGCCACACCAGCCAGCTTGGCTGCGAGCCCTCAGACCGCCGTACCTGGACCTGAACCCACGAGCAGCAAACTCAGCCGCAGACTTTAAACACTGGCTGGTCTGCTTCGAATCATACCTGAGAGAATCCAGCGTCCCTCAGGCATCCAAACTAAGTGTCCTGCAGGCGCAACTGAGCCCGAGAGTATACACTCTCATCGAGGACATGACTACCTACGAGACCGCCATCAACCTGCTGAAACAGAAGTACCGGACCCCGGTAAACTACATGTACGCTAGGCACCTCCTAAGATCACGGCCGCAACAGCCAGGAGAATCAGTAGCCGAATTCTCACAGGCGCTATATGCACTCGCCAGGAACTGTGACTTTAAATCGGTGTCGGCAGCCGAAAATACTGAAGATAATATCCGCGACGCATTCCTGAAAGGCCTACGGTCCGAGTACTCACGGCAAAGACTGCTGGAAGCTAAAGACCTCAGCATGGAAAAAGCTGAAGCCCTCGCTATCTCCCTGGAAGTGGCCCACCAAGATCAGGAAGCATTCACCAGGTACTGCTCGCGACCCTGGGACTCGGGCCCGACCCCTACCACAGCACCCTTCCCAGCGCCGCCCCCGGGACCTACCTCTGCGTCGGCGTCCCGGACCCGACCGGCCCCGCCACCCCCGGCACCGGCCCCGACATCGGGCATCCGCGATCGGGCCGCCGGCTGTTTTTTTTGTGGCCAGGAGAAGCACCCGAGGTCGCGCTGCCCAGCCAAGAACTCCACATGCAGAACCTGCCTGAAGAAAGGCCACTTCTCCAAGGCCTGCAGGAGCGGATCCTCAGAGGCCAGCAGTGCCGCATGCGAACTATGGGGGCGGCCATCTTCGTTTAGGGCAACTGAGGCCAGCATCCCCACACATGAGTCATGGGGGTGGCCATCTTTGTTTAGGGCAACTGAGGCCAGCATCCCCACACATGAGTCATGGGGGCGGCCATCTTTGATTAAGGCAACCGACCCCAATAGTGCCTCATGTGAGCTACGGGGGCAGCCATCTTCTCCGTCATTTTGCCCTACCTCGTGGGAGACGCCATTTTACTCACCACGCCCGACCGCCTCGCCCGCAGATGACAACGACTCGCTCAGCTACACACTAGCTTCCGTCACCCTGGACCAAGCCCGCCCGCACCATCTGTCCAAGTCAATGATGGACATCAAAGTGAACGGCCACGCCACGACCTGCCTGTTCGACAGCGGAAGCACGGAGAGCTTCATCCACCCAGACACGGTGAGCCACTACTCCCTCTCTGTCCTACCAACGCGCAGCAGAATCTCGATGGCATCGAGGTCCCACGCCACGGACATCAGCGGCTACTGTGTCGTGACCCTGTCGGTTAAGGGCACGGAGTATAAAAACTTTAAACTCCTCGTCCTCCCCCATCTCTGCGCTGCCGTCCTACTAGGGCTGGACTTCCAATCCCACCTCCAAAGCGTAACCCTAGCATACGGTGGACCCCTCCCCCCACTCACAGTCAACAACCAGCAAACGTTAAACCGCCCACCGCGTAACACCTGCAGCCTCTCCACCCTCAAGGTCCCGCCACCCTCTCTGTTTGCTAACCTTACCCCTGACTGCAAACCCGTCGCTACCAAGAGCAGGCGGTATAGCGCCGGGGACAGAGCCTTCATTAGCTCTGAGGTGCGGCGCCTCCTGAAAGAGGGCATTATCGAGGGGAGCAGCAGCCCCTGGCGTGCCCAGGTCGTAGTCGTAAAGACCGGCGATAAAAACCGCCTGGTCATCGACTACAGCCAGACCATAAACAGATATACCCAGCTGGACGCATACCCCCTCCCCCGCATATCTGACATGGTCAATCAGATTGCACAGTATAAAGTATTCTCGACCATCGACCTGAAGTCGGCCTACCACCAACTCCCTATCCACCCTGAGGACCGCCAGTATACCGCCTTCGAGGCGAATGGGCGCCTATACCACTTCCTTAGGGTCCCCTTCGGTGTCACTAATGGGGTCTCGGTCTTCCAAAGGGAGATGGACCAGATGGTTGACCAGAACGAACTGCAGGCTACATTCCCCTACCTAGATAACGTCACTATCTGCGGCCGCGACCGGCAGGAACATGACGCGAATCTGGAGAAATTCCTCCGTACGGCCCAACGGCTGAACCTCACCTACAATAAGGAGAAATGCGTGTTTAACACCACACGCCTTGCCATCCTCGGCTGCGTAGTGGAGAACGGAATCATCGGCCCCGACCCAGAAAGAATGCGCCCCCTCATGGAGCTACCCCTCCCCCACTGCCCTAAAGCACTTAGGAGAACCCTGGGGCTTTTCGCCTACTATGCCCAATGGGTACCCAATTACGCGGACAAAGCCAGACCCCTCCTGAAAGCCACTTCCTTCCCCCTCACGGAGGAGGCGTGCGCGGCCTTCTCCCTCATTAAGGGAGACATAGCCAAGGCCACGATGCACGCAGTGGACGAGTCCATCCCCTTCCAGGTGGAGAGCGACGCATCCGACTTCGCCTTAGCCGCCACCCTAAACCAGGAGGGGAGGCCAGTGGCCTTCTTCTCAAGGACCCTACAGGGCCCCGAGATCCGACATTCGTCGGTCGAGAAAGAGGCCCAGGCGATCGTGGAGGCAGTACGGCGCTGGAGGCACTACCTGGCAGGCAAACGATTTACCCTCCTCACCGACCAGCGTTCGGTGGCTTTCATGTTTAATAACAAGCTGAAGGGCAAAATCAAGAATGACAAGATTTTGAGATGGAGAATCGAGCTCTCCACCTACGATTATGAGATCTTGTACCGGCCAGGCAAGCTGAACGAATCCCCTGATGCCCTTTCACGAATGACATGCGCCAGCGCGCATATCGATAGGCTTCAGACCCTCCACGACCAGCTCTGCCACCCCGGAGTCACCAGACTCTACCATTTCATTAAGGCCCGCAACCTGACCTACTCCATCGAGGAGGTCAGGACCATGACCAGGAACTGCCAGACCTGTGCGGAGTGCAAACCGCACTTCTATAGGCCGGACCGAGCAAGCCTGATCAAGGCCACCCGCCCCTTCGAGCGCCTGAGCATCGACTTTAAGGGGCCCCTCCCGTCCTCTGACCGTAATGTGTACTTCCTCAACATCGTTGATGAGTACTCCCGTTTCCCCTTTGCCTTCCCCTGCCCCGACATGACCAGTAGCACGGTCATCAAGTGCCTGAATGCCCTCTTCGCCTTGTTCGGGTTCCCGAACTATATACACAGTGACCGGGGTTCCTCCTTCATGAGCGAGGAACTCCGGCAATTCCTCCTAGAGAGAGGTATTGCAGCAAGCAGGACCACCAGCTACAACCCCAGAGGTAACGGTCAGGTGGAAAGAGAGAACGCGACGGTATGGAAGGCCGTCCTCTTAGCCTTAAAGTCTAAGGGCCTCCCAACCTCCCGCTGGCAAGAAGTCCTCCCGACAGCGCTGCACTCCATCCGGTCATTACTTTGCACGGCCACTAACACCACCCCCCATGAACGAATGTTCGTTTTCCCCAGGAAGTCGACTACGGGAACCACTCTACCAACCTGGCTGACCGCCCCGGGGCCGGTCTGGCTGCGGAAACACGTGAGGGCCCATAAAACGGACCCCCTGGTCGAGAGGGTGAACCTCCTGCACGCCAACCCCCAGTACGCCTACGTGGCGTACCCAGACGGGCGGGAGGACACTGTCTCCCTACGAGACCTCGCACCCTCAGCCGATCCGGAAACACCGCCACCACCCCCCCCAACCCCAGCCCAGGTAGACGGCATGCCGGAACCCCACGAGCCCTCGCCGACCACGCAAACACCAGCATCAACACCGGATAAGGCACCAGCACCGGATAAGGCAACACCACCGCTGCGGCGATCGGAGAGGCTTACGAAGCCTCCGGACAGACTGACCTACCAGAATTGGTAGTACACTTCACCCCGCCGGACTTAATTCTAAACAAGGGGTGAATGTGGTAAACCACGTTCACTATCGTATCACTGTTAGTAGTTAGCACTGTTCACCACTGTTCGTTATAACTGTATCACTGACCACTATTGTATCACGGTACGAGGTCGCCTCTTGCCACACTGCTATACCTGGGATGACCACCGCCGACTCCGCCTTGGCTCCACCCACCAGGCCAGGTATAAAGGTGAGCGACTGACTGGTATTCCTCCTGCTTGGATCGGATCACCCACGAGAGTGGGCTCTGTTATTTAGTCAATAAAAACCTTTAGTCACCTTCGTAACTCTTCGCCTTTTATTGGAGGAATTGATAGGTATATCAGAGACGTCAGTACATCTCCTTCCCCATGACCCTGGACAAGCAGCAAGAGCGTACAATGGGATTTGGAAGAATAGCGGGCTTCCCCATGGTCCAGGGCGTAGAACTGATGAACCAGCATTGGTCAGGCCTTGCTTCAGGGCTGCAGTGCGCAGGGCATGGCAGCCAGACAAGTCCACCCTCCCCCTTTAAGAGCTGACCGGCGCCAGAGTGTCTGCCGTCAATCAGCAACTCGCTGCACCTGCGCTGCGCCCGCCCTCGGGGGTATCGCCCCGGACCGCCGGCTTAGCGCCTAATGATAGTCGTGCGTCGCCTGTTTTAGCGCAGCAGCAACCTCTTGGGGCGATGCGACTGAATATCGGCGAAGGTGGCGCGAGCTTGCGCCGGGTGCAAACTTTAGCGGCCGCCCAACTGTAGCGCCCCGAACATGGCTATACTGAATTTCTAGGCCATTGTGTCCTTAAAAGTTCTTGCCGTACCTTCACATGGGCAACTTTAACCCAGGGATTTATAACAATAATACAGTGTCTAAGTTAAAGATTGATAACCATGCTTAGCGTACATAACATTTCCAGTGGGTATTACATATAAATCAGGTCTGTTGGCCCAGAGTCATTCTAGACCTGTACTACATCTTACATTTGTGCCTGTAGTATAGCAGCACCATGAGTAAAATGGAACTTCTAGCATCATTAGAAATCATCAATAAAAAAATCAATGTAATAATAAATCCATACTTATAGCACAAATGGCAACATATTCTGTAAATACAATAGAAGGATGCTAAAATGTGAGAAAGAGACTAAGTGCAAGGATTCGATAATAAATAATGTATCACTAAGTACAAGAGCAAAGTTTGAATGGTTAAGGAATATTTTTCAAAAATGTCACTGGGAAATTAAATAGCCATTTTTTTTATGGGAACAAAGATGAGGGCTGATGTCTCCAACAATAACTCACATTTATATTACACATTTAATGTAGCAAAATGTCTCAAGGCACTTCACAGTTGGGGGTCAGAAGTAGGAGGAGGGCTAGGGTAGGTGGCAGAGGCATTGGTAAAGAGGCACTTTTAAAGGAGGGTTTTGAAGGTGAGGAGAGATGTAGCAGGATGAAGGGTTTAGGGAGGGAATTCTGGAGTGTGGGAACAAGATGGCTGAAGGCTTTGCTACCGATAGTGGAATGGTGGAAGGGGAGGAATGTGCCGTAGATCAGAGCTGGAAGAGCAGAGGATGAGGGCAGGGATGTGGGATGTGGGGCTGGAGGAGAGTAGCAAAGGAATGGAGCGATTTGAAAATGAGAATTTTGAAGTCGATGTACTGAGGGGTGACGGACCAGCTGGTCTTTTCCTGTCCTCTTTCGTAATTTCGCAAGACTGGAGATAAGAAGAGTTTTTTCAACACAGAGTGTAAATGTATGGAGCAGAGTTCCAGCAAATGCAATGTTTATTAACTTCTTCAAAAAACGTAATAGCTATCTGGTTGTGAATGGGATTAAAGACTGTAGGGAAAAGTATAGCCTAAGATGATCAGGTACACCATGGGATGATGGTCCCTGTCCCATTTAGGCTGGCAAGGGGGCATGGCAGGGAGAAATGGGCAGCACATGATCCGTGGACATATTTGGCTAAAGTTGAATCGGAGATATGAGTTGGATACATATTGTTGAGTTTTGCTTTATTACTTTTGAGAATCAGAAGTACTTATGCATAACTGTCCCCAAGATTAAAAGGTGAGTTAAATGATAAAGAAGATTGTGCATTGTCTGTGGAACAAGCCTGCTTGATGGCCTGGGTGGCCTTTTCTTTTTCTATGTATAATTTTCTTCTAATGCAAGACCATGTAGAAATGTCAAAATTAATTTTATAAAGCTACCTTTAGGTTTTCCGGATTCAAGTCACTCTTGTGCATTCCACTTGGCTGGTAACCATGGTGATAAAGTTCAATAAGAGGATCAAAAAACTGCATGAAGACACTGTATGATTCTACATCTCCAGCCACACAACCCACAGTTCTGGTGCAAGAATGCGCTATAATGACAAGCAAACAAATAAAGTAATTAGTGTCAATTAAATCTTTAGTTTTGTAACAATGTTATAAATAACGCTGCCGTGTTTCCTACAGTACAACAGTAACTACACTTCAAAATTACTTCATTGGCTGTAAAACGCTTTGGGACGTCCGGTGGTCAGGAATGGCGCTATATAAATGCAAGTCTTTCTTTTCTTTATAAGTAACGTTGTTGTGATCCTTTTAAAATTAAAAGGTTGATGTTTTCAGTGCACACAGGTTATTGAGGAAAACTGTCTGAAAGAAATTTCTATCTGTTTTCAGCTTTTCAATCATATCCAGAAGGTGACATTCTGCATGACTGATCTCAGAGGGTTAGCAAAACAAAAGCATACAATGTTGCAAAGAATAGTGAAAGGCCAGAGGATTGGGAATTTTTTTTAAAAGCAGCAAAGGATGACTAAAAGAATGATAGAGAGAGAGAAGATAGCTTATGAGAGTAAGCTAGCAAGAAATATAAAAGCAGACAGCAAGAGCTTCTACAGGTACATAAAAAGGAAGAGAGTAGCTAAAGTAAAGTAGAGGATGCGTCTGGGAAATTAATAATGGGAAACAGGGAAATGGAGGAGACCTTGAACAAATATTTTGTATCGGTCTTCACGGTAGAAGACACTAAAAGCATCCCAATAATGGATAATCAAGGGGCTATTGGGGTTGGGGGGAACTTAAAACAATCGCTATCACTAGAGAGAAAGTACTAGGCAAACTAATGGGACTAAAGGTGGACAAGTCCCCTGGACCCGATGGCCTGCATCCTAGAGTCTTAAAAGAGGTGCCTGCAGAGATAATGGATGTATTGGTTGTAATCTACCAAAATTCCCTGGATTCTGGAGAGGTCCCAGAGGACTGTAAAACCACAAATGTAACACCCCTATTTAAGAAAGGAGGGAGACAGAAAGCAGGCAACCATCGACCAATTAGCCTAACATCTGTCATTAGGAAAATGCTGGAGTCCATCATTAAGGAAGTGATAGCAGGACATTTAGAAAATCTTAATATAGTCAAGTAGAGTCAGCATGGTTTTCTGAAAGGGAAATCATGTTTGACAAATTTGCTGGAGTTCTTTGAGGATGTAATGAGCAGGGTGGATAATGGGGAACCAGTAGATGTTGTGTATTTGGATTTCCAGAAGGCATTCGATGAGGTGCCACATAAAAGGTTACTACACAAGATAAGAGCTCACGGGGTTGGGGGTAATATATTAGCACTGATATCAGTGCTAATTTGATCCTGTGAGAAACATCATTCATGTCAGAGGCTGGGACCCAGGAGCGAGGACAAGCCCAGCAGCGAGGTCAAGGCCCAGGAGTGGTGCAGCGTGGACCAGCAGCGGGGTCGGGGCCCAGGGAAGGTGTGGCATGAGCCAACATCGAGATCGGGTGGACCACAATGCATCCTACGAAACCCAGGCAGAGAGGACCTGCGGGAAGGAGGGAGGAGGACAGTAGGAGTATGTTTGTGTGTGTGTGCTAGGCTGATGTAGCAGAGCCTGGTCTCCAATCGTCTTGAATCCCCTTGCCATTGGACCAAGATCTTGCTCTGTCAAGCCCGTGTGGTAGCTGGTGTGCAATGGCCACCCCACATTAAAAGAATTCACGCACAGGCATCTTCCACCCTTTAAAATGAAGTTCGGGACCTGGAATGTCAGGACCCTCATGGACAACCCCAACAGTGACAGACCGGAACGCCGTAATGCTATCATTGCCCGGGAGCTCAGACGTTTCGACATAGACATCGCCGCCCTAAGTGAGACCTGGCGGGCAGGGGAAGGCCAGCTCAAGGAGCAAGGTGGTGGCTACACCTTCTTCTGGAAAGGCAAACCTGAAGAAGAACGCCGCCTCCATGTGGTAGGCTTCGCCATAAAAAATGAACTGGTTGGGTGTCTCAGAGACTCTCCTAGCGGTATAAACGAGCGCCTCATGACTCTTCGGCTCACCCTAGCCCGGAACCAGTGTGCTACGGTCATCAGTGCATACGCCCCAACACTGGAAGCCACAGACGAGACCAAAGAGGAATTCTACTCCATCCAGCCTCGAACAATCCCTGTCCCGAGTCCCAACGGGCGACAAGCTGATCCTCCTTGGCGACTTTAACGCCAGAGTTGGAAAGGACACAGACCTCTGGGGAGGTGTGATTGGCAGAGAGGGGGTAGGGAAAGCCAACTCCAACGGTACCGTCCTCCTGTTGAAATGCTTAGAACATGGCCTTGTCATAACCAACACCTTGTTCCGTCAGAGAGACAAGTACAAGGCTTCATGGCAGCACCCTCGCTCCAAGCACTGGCATCTGCTGGACTACGGCATCGTCCGAGCGAGGGACCGCAAGGACGTCCGCATCACCTGCACCATGACAGGAGCTGATGACTGCTGGACAGATCACCGCCTAATACGCTCTGTCATCTCCATCAATGTAGCCCCAAAACAGCAGCGGCAACAGAAACAATGCCGCAGGAAAATTAACGCTGGAGCACTCAAAGACCCTGCTAAGAAAGCCCTATTCAGCCTGTGCCTCACAAACAACCTGACGACTCCCAGTGATGTAGAGACACAGAGTGCCCACAGCATCTGGTCTGCACTCAAGGCCTCCATAATCAGCACCTGTGAAGAGACGCTTGGTCAATCGACCAGGAAACACCAAGGCTGGTTCGACGAGAATGACCAGGAGATCCAGGAGCTAATAAGCCGCAAGCGCAAGGCATTCCTGATCTGGAAACAGCAACAGAACTCGAGAGCAAGAAAGCAGCTCTACAGAAGCCTGAAGGCCGAGTTTCAACAAAAAACTTGCGACCTAAAGAACAGATGGTGGGTGGAGAAAGCGCAGGAGATCCAGCAGCTAGCCGACAACCACGTCATGCGTGGATGCTTTAGCGCAGTCAAGACCATCTACGGCCCAAGCACCCAAGGTCCTACCCCACTGCGGGCCAAGAATGGAGAGGTACTCATCAAGGACAGAGAGGCAGTCAGTGCCCGCTGGAAGGAGCACTTCGAAGATCTCCTTAACCACGACTCTGTCTTCGACGTGAGTGTCCTCAACGCCATCCCACAGTATGATACCCGCCACCATCTCAGCACAACCCCAGCCCGGCATGAGATTGAAAAGGCCATCTGACAACTGAAGAACAACAAGGCCTCAGGAGCAGATGGAATCCCCGCCGAGGCACTAAAGCATGGCGGAGAAGCACTACTGGCGTGAATTCATGAACGAATTTCTCTTATCTGGAAGCAGGAGAGCATGCCAGGGGATCTCAGAGGTGCCGTAATTGTGACCATCTTCAAGAAAGGTGACAAGTCCGATTGCGGTAATTACAGAGGAGTTTCCCTACTGTCTGCCACAGGGGAAGTCATCGCAAGAATCCTCCTCAATCACCTTCTCCCAGTGGCCGAAGTGCTCCTCCCAGAGTTGCAATGTGGATTCCGCCCACTAAGGGGCACAATGGACATGATCTTCACCGCACGTCAATTACAAGAGAAATGCAGGGAACAGCACCAACCGCTGTACATGGCCTTCTTTGATCTCACAAAGGTCTTCGACACGGTCAACCGTGAGGGATTATGGAGTGTCCTCCTCAAATTCGGCTGCCCTCAAAAGTTTGTCACCATCCTCCGCCTGCTTCACGACGACATGCAAGCCGTGATCCTGACCAACGGTTCCACCACAGACCCAATTCACGAACGAACCGGGGTCAAGCAAGGCTGTGTCATCGAACCAACGCTCTTTTTGATCTTCCTTGCTGCAATGCTCCATCTCACCCTCAGTAAGCTCCCCACTGGAGTGGAGCTAATTTACAGAACAAACGGGAAACTGTTCAACCTCCATCGCCTCCAGTCCAGATCCAAGGTCGTCCCATCCTCTGTCATCGAATTACAGTATGCAGACGACGCTTGCATCTGCACACACTCTGAGATCGAACTCCAAACCATCGTCAACACCTTCACCGAAGCATACGAGAGCATGGGCCTTACACTAAACATCCGTAAGACAAAGGTCCTCTACCAACCTGCCCCTGCCACACAGTACTGCCCCCCAATTATCAAAATCCACGAAAAGGCCTTGGACAATGTGGACCACTTTCCATACCTCGAGAGCCTATAGTCAACAAGGGCAGACGTCGACGACGAAGTCCAACACCGCCTTCAGTGTGCCAGTGCAGCCTTCGGTCACCTGAGGAAGAGAGTGTTTGAAGACCAGGACCTCAAACCCAGCACTAAGCTCATGGTCTACAGAGCAGCAGTGATACCCACCCTGCTGTATGCCTCAGAGACATGGACCATGTACAGCAGGCACCTCAAAGCACTGGAGAGGTACCACCAACGCTGCCTCTGCAAGATCCTGCAAATCCATTGGCAGGATAGGCGCACCAACATCAGTGTTCTTGCTCAGGCCAGCATCCCCAGCATCAAAACTTTGACCATGCTCAATCAGCTCCAATGGACGGGTCACATTGTCTGCATGCCCGATACGAGACTCCCAAAACAAACACTCTACTCGGAGCTCCAACACAGCAAGAGAGCCCCAGGTGGACAGAGGAAACACTTCAAGGACACCCTCAAAGCCTCCTTGAAAAAGTGTAACATCCCCACCGACACCTGGGAATCCCTGGCCCAAGACCACACAAAGTGGAGGAGAAGCATCCGGGAAGGCGCCGAACACCTCGAGTCTCTTCACCGGGAGCAAGCGGAAGCCAAGCGCAGGCAGCGCAAGGCGTGCACGTTAACCCAAGCACCCCACCCACCCGCCCCTTCAACCACCGTCTGCCCCACCTGTGACAGAGACTGTAGGTCCCGCATTGGACTCATCAGTCACCTGCGAGCTCATTTTTAATGTGGAAGCAAGTCATCCTCGGTTCCGAGGGACTGCCTAAGAAGAAGAAGAGAATATATTAGCATGGGTAGAATTTTGGCTAACTAACAGAAAACAAAGAGTCAGGATAAATGGGTCATTTTCAGGTTGGCAAACTGTAACTAGTGGGGTGCCGCAGGGATCAGTGCTGGGGCCTCGACTATTTACAATCTATATTAATGACTTGGATGAAGGACCAAGTGTAATGTAGCCAAATTTGCTGAAGATACAAAGATAGGTGGGAAATCAAATTGTGTGGAGGACGCAAAGAATCTCCAAAGGGATACAGATAGGCTAAGTGAGTGGGAAAAAATCTGGCAGATGGAGTTTAATGTGGGAAAATGCGAGGTTATTCACTTTGGTAGGAAAAAGAAAAAAGAAAATTATTTAAATGGGGCGAGATTACAAAATGCTGAGGTACAGAGGGATCTGGGGGTTCTTGTACATGAATCACAAAAAGTTAGCATGCAGGTACAGCAAGTAATTAGGAAGGCAAATGGAGTGTTGGCCTTTATTGCAAAGGGAATGGAGTATAAAAGTAGGGAAGTCCTGTTGCAACTGTACAGGGCGTTGGTGAGACCACACCTGGAGTACTGCGTACAGTTTTGGTCTCCTTATTTAAGGAAGGATATACTTGCATTGGAGGGCAGTTCAGAGAAGGTTCACAAGGTTGATTCCGGAGATGAAGAGGTTGTCTTATGAAGAAAGATTGAGCAGGTTGGGCCTATACTCATTGGAGTTTAGAAGAATGAGAGGGGATCTTATTGAAACATATAAAATTCTGAAGGAGCTTGACAGGGTAGATGCTGAGAGGATGTTTCCCCTCGTGGGGAATCTAGAACTAGGGGGCATAATTTCAGAATAAGAGGGCACCCATTTAAATCGGAAATGAGAAGGAATTTCTTCTGTCTGAGGGTCGTGAATCTTTGGAATTCTCTTCCCCAGAGAGCTGTGGAGGCTGGGTCATTGAATATATTTAAGGTGGAGATAGACAGATTTTTGAATGATAAGGGAGTCAAGGGTTATGGGGAGTGGGCAGGGAAGTGGAGTTGAGGCCATGATCAGATCAGCCATTATCTTATTGAATGGTGGAGCAGGCTTGAGGGGCCAAATGACCTACTCCTGCTCCTACGTCTTAAGTTCTTATGTTATGTTCTTATGTTTTTACTCTTAGAGTCACTTATTCCACTTAACCTATGAATCCCTAAGAGTAGGAGTGGTTAACTTGTAAAATCTTAAACAAGCCATGAGCACCCAGAAATCTATAACACTCAATGGAAACTGCTGACTCTCTTATAAACATTTGAATATATGAGGAAATCATGTAGCGTTCCCAACCCTCCTGCTTTGGGCGGGAGTCTACTGGAATGGGTGATTGGTCTCCCGAGCACTGCTGTTGGAGACTCGGGAGAAACGGTTTTTGTATGTCGCGGCTTGCAGCCAAACCCTGTTGTCTGGATCCTGCTGGTCTCCCCGCTATTCGGAACACACCACTTCCTTACTGATTGTGAGGATGGCGGCATCAGGGCCAATGAAAATCGCTTGGAAACTTCGTGAGTCCTGAGAGAGAAACTGGGGGAAAGAGAGAGAAAGAGAGCAACACAAACTGGGAAGAGAGGGAGAGAGAGAGCAACACAAACTGGGGAGAGAGGGAGAGAGAGAGAGAGAGAGCAACACAAACTGGGGAGAGAGAGAGCAACACAAACTGGGGAGAGAGGGAGAGAGAGAGAGAGCAACACAAACTGGGGAGAGAGGGAGAGAGAGAGAGAGAGAGAGCAACACAAACTGGGGAGGGAGAGAGAGAGAGAGAGCAACACAAACTGGGGAGAGAGAGAGAGAGAGCAACACAAACTGGGGAGAGAGGGAGAGAGAGAGAGCAACACAAACTGGGGAGAGAGGGAGAGAGAGAGAGAGAGAGAGAGAGCAACACAAACTGGGGAGGGAGAGAGAGAGAGCAACACAAACTGGGGAGAGAGAGAGAGAGAGCAACACAAACTGGGGAGAGAGGGAGAGAGAGAGAGAGAGCAACACAAACTGGGGAGAGAGGGAGAGAGAGAGAGAGAGAGCAACACAAACTGGGGAGAGAGCAACACAAACTGGGGAGAGCGGGAGAGAGCAACACAAACTGGTGGAGAGAGAGCAACACAAACTGCGGAGAGAGATGTAGCATTTGCATACTGAATTATCATTGGCCCGCAGACATCTGTAAGGAATACCTATTACATTTGCATTTGATCACATGCTGAGTTGTCATTGGCCTGCAGGCATCTGTAAGGACTGCTATTGTTTTGGAGGACCCAGGGTCCTAACTCCATCTTGTCCACACTGTGCTGTATGAGAAAGTCCACAGACCTGATGCTTCATAAAAGAGTTTAAACTGTAATACTCCGTTGTCCTGCAAGTTATTAGTTTTGTACAAAGTGTGCAAAACAAGACATGGTGTCAGAACAGGGATTTGAAATGGACATCGTTGGAGCTCCCTTACCTCGAATGAATTGGGAATCTTTGAACTTACATAGAGAATGGGGCAAGTTCAAGCAACACGTGCAGTTAATGTTCTCGGGTCCGTTGAACAGCAAAGGAGAGGAAGAAAGATGCAGCTACCTACTCCTGTGGATCGGAAAAAAGGGGAGAGAGATTTTTAACACATGGTCTCTCACCGCGGATGAGGCAAAGGTACTGAAAAGTTATTTTGACCATTTTGAATCATATGTGATGCCCAAGACAAATACGATATTCGGTAGGTACAAGTTTCAGGAGAAAGTACAAGGAGCTAGTGAGTTGTTTGAACAGTTCGTGACTGAGTTAAAACTGCTGGTAAAAGACTGCGAATATGCAGATAAAGATGAGGTGGTCAGAGACCGCATCGTGTTTGGAATACATTCAGCTAAAGTGAGAGAGAAACATTTGAATGTTGGGTCTGGGCTAACGCTGGACAAAGCTATGAACATAGCTAGATCGCACGAGATGGCCCAAGCACAGTTGAAAACCATAACCGGCACCACAAACAGCTCGTGTGAACAGACAGTGCACGCAGTTAATAGACACACACCAAAGAACACCGCCCAGAGAGCGTGTTTCAGAACAGAAAGAACAGAGAGAGTTCTAAAAATGGGCGACACAGACATAAAACACTTCAAAAACTGTGGATATTGTGAAAACAACTGGCATGGAGAAAAGGAGTACTGCCCTGCCAAAGGAAGACAATGTGCTAAATGTGGTAAACGGAACCACTTTGCTAAAGTCTGCAAGACTGTTTTTGGAAAAGCAGTACACACAGTGAGTGACAGCCAAATGCCAGACAGAGAGCCAAATGCAGAGGAACTGTTTATTGATTCTGTGTCACAGAAAAAGCAGATTTCAGAGACTGAGCAAGCCTTTGCCGATATTGAGATAGAAAAACAGGGCAAAGAGCTTAAGTTTAAACTAGACACTGGAGCTCAAGTTAATGTAATTCCTCTGAGTGAGTATCACAGCTTGAAGGATGAGTGTGAGCTACAGCCCACCTCACGCAAACTGACCAGCTATGGGGGTGAGCAACTCATTGTAAAAGGCACATGCATGATGAAATGCAAGTACAAAGAAAGCGACATGATGTTGGACTTTTACATTATTGACACTCAAGCACCTCCAGTGCTAGGTCTAAAGGCATGTTTAGATATGGACCTCGTCAAGCTAGTGCTATCATTGACAGCACCAGTTGAGAAGCAGACAGTCATGGAGGAGTTTGCTGACGTTTTCAAAGGAATCGGACTATTCCCAGGTGAATGCACTATTCACCTTGACCCAGCAGCAACCCCTGTGGTTTGCCCACTGAGAAGGATACCCCTTGCTCTACGTAGTCACCTGAAGGAGGAGCTGCAGAGCATGGAGAATACAGAAATCATCGTCCAGGAAACAGAACCAACAGAGTGGGTCAACGCGTTAGTAGTGGTTGAGAAACCATGTACAGGCAAGCTCAGAGTCTGTCTCGACCACAGAGATTTGAACAAGGCTATCAAATGCCCTCACTACCCTCTACCAATGCTAGATGACATCACACCCAAGCTAGTGGGAGCACGTTACTTCAGTGTAATGGACGCACGATCAGGATACTGGAATATCAAGCTCACGGAAGAGTCATCTAAGCTAACAACGTTCAACACACCATTTGGACGCTACCGATTTCTGCGTTTACCATTTGGTCTTATCTCAGCTCAGGATGAATTCCAGCGGAAGATCGACGAAACCTATGAAGGCCTCGACGGAGTAGTCACAATCGTAGACAACATCCTCATCTATGGCAGGAATAGAGAGGAACATGACAGGAACCTCCGTGCGATGCTACAAAGATCACAGGAGAAAGGTATCCGGGCTCAACACCGAGAAAACCATAATCGGATCCACCGAGATCAGTTATTTCAGACATCGCCTCTCAACTGATGGCATTAAGCCGGATCCATAGAAAATCTCCGCCATCAAGAAGATGGAGCCACCGAAGAACCGCGCAGAGCTAGAGACAGTACTAGGCATGGTTAACTACTTAGCCAAGTTTGCCCCGAGCCTCTCCGAAATCAACGCACCCATGCGTCAGTTGCTCAAACAAGCCAATGAGTTCCTGTGGGACAAACAACATGACACAGCATTTCAGAAAATGAAAGACCTAATCACCAGAGAACCAGGAACAGTTCTTGCCTACTTCGACCCCAACAAAGAGCTCAGACTACAAGTGGACACGTCAAAGTACAGACTAGGCGCAGTATTACTGCAAGAAGGAAAGCCTATCGGCTACGCTTCCCGATCTCTCACAGTGAAATCAACTATGCTGAAATCGATAAAGAGCTATATGCAATTCTGTTTGGATGTAAGCGTTTCCACCAGTACGTCTATGGCCGACAAGTCATTGTGGAATCTGACCACAAGCCCCTCGAGTCAATCATGAGGAAACCACTAGCCGCAGCCCCACCAAGGCTACAGAGAATGATCCTTCAGCTACTGAAGTACGACTTCACAATCATTCACCGTCCAGGCGGAGTGGGCCTTTGGCGTAGCGGTAGCATCCCCGCCGCTGGGCCAGAAGGCATAAGGTTTCGAACCCTGCTCCAGACAGTCCCGGCAAGTGGAGTCGGAGCTCCGGCTCTAAATTCTGGGTTGACATCCAGCGCGATACTTGCGTGTGTGGGTGCCCCCCCCCCCTCGTATGGGTTATGGGAGCCCGTAAAACCCTCCCACCATAGGACTGTGAGGAGGGTGTCGTGAAACTCCAGTACGATTTGGACAGGTTGGGTGATTGGGCAGAAACATGGCAAATGCACTATAATGTGGATAAATGTGAGGTTATCCACTTTGGTGGCAAAAACAGGAAGGCAATTATTTGAATGGCAATAGATTGGGAGAAGGGGAAGTGCAAAGAGACCTGGGTGTTCTTGTGCACCAGTCGCTGAAGGTAAGCATGCAGGTGCAGCAGGCGGTTAAGAAGGCAAATGGTATGTTGGCCTTCGTAGCAAGAGGGTTCGAGTACAAGAACAAGGATGTCTTGCTGCAGTTGTACAGGGCCTTGGTGAGACCGCGCCTTGAGTATTGTGTGCAGTTTTGGTCACCTTACCTGAGGAAGGACGTTCTTGCCATGGAGGGAGTGCAGCGAAGATTCACCAGGCTGATACCTGGGATGGCAGGAATGACATACGAGGAGAGATTGTGTCAATTGGGCTTATACTCACTGGAGTTTAGAAGATTGAGAGGGGATCTCATCAAAACCTATAAAATCCTGTCAGGTCTGGACAGACTAGATGCAGAAAGGATGTTTCTGATGGCCGGGGAGTCCAGAACCAGGGGTCATAGTCTAAGGATAAGGGGTAAGCCATTTAGGACTGAAATGAGGAGGAATTTCTTCACCCAGAGAGTGGTGAACCTGTGAAATTCTCTGCCACAGAGGGCGGTGGAGGCCAGTTCATTAAATATATTCAAGAAAGAGTTGGATATATTTCTTGAGGCTAAAGGGATCAAGGGATATGGGGAGAAGGCAGGGACAGGGTACTGAATTTGGATGATCAGCCATGATCTCATTGAATGGCGGAGCAGGCTCGAAGGGCCGAATGGCCTACTCCTGCTCCTATCTTCTATGTTTCTATGTTTCTAATGGCTGGTACAAAGATAGTTACAGTCACGGAAAGAGCGTTAATTGCGGCCAGAAATCCTTCCACCACTTCATACAGTTCCCCAAAGGGAACAGTATGAAGACACGTACGACGACAACCATCGAGGCAAAGACATTCCTGTTGCAGACATGCTCTCCAGAAAGTCTCTTAGCTACCAGGACAGCAGCCTCAGTGAAGGCATGGATGTGCAGGTGCACATGGTGTACAACAGCTTACCTGTGAGTGACTCAAAACTGAAGGAGATCCGAGCAGAAACAGAGAAAGATGCACAACTCACACTGCTGAGCAAAGTCATACATGAAGGATGGCCTGAGGAAAGGAGGAAATGCCCTCAGAGAATATCTGAATTCTGGAACCACAGAGACGAACTGTCACAAATCAACAGAATCGTCTTCAAAGGGGAGAAAATCATCATCCCTACCAGTCTCAGAGAAGAGATGTTGACAAAAATTCATGCTGGACATATGGGCATGGAAAAATGCAAACAAAGAGCACGTGACATTATGTTTTGGCCCGGAATGTGCAAACACATTGAGGACATTGTCGGAAAATGTTCCATTTGTCTAGAACGCCACCCATCAAATGTCAAAGAGCCCATGATACCTCACCGTATCCCAGACAGGCCCTGGCAGGTCGTCAGCTGCAAGCAAGTGCATGCAAAACGTGTACAGAGACAGCAACACCAAAAGAGATACTATGACAGGTCAGCTAGACTACTGCCGCCGCTGCACAATGGAGAATCCATCAGAATCCAGGAGCATGACTACTGGAAGCCAGCAGTCATCATCCAGCCAGCTGACACTGAGTGATCGTATCACGTCCGCACCCCAGAAGGACAGGTGTACCGCCGCAATCGCAGGCACCTCCTGAACACCAAGGAACAACACCGTCATTCTGACGAGAGGTCAAGCCTAGAGTTATCCTTGACTTGTGAACTGTCAAAGGGTGTAGGCGGATCGCTGCCCTAAAAAAAACTGTACATCGTTATTGAAATGTTGAGATGTTTTCAGTGCTAGTTAAATGTTGAGTTTACTTATATGTTGATGCTACAGAGAACATTATGTAGAAGAAAGGTTCAATAGTAATGCATAACATTTTTCTTTTAAAAGAAAGGGGATGTAACATTTGCATACTGAATTATCATTGGCCCGCAGGCATCTGTAAGGATTACCTATTACATTCACATGTGATCACATGCTGAGTTCTCATTGGCCTGCAGGCATCTGTAAGGACTGCTATTGTTTTGGAGGACCCAGGGTCCTAACTCCATCTTGTCCACACTGTGCTGTATGAGAAAGTCCACAGACCTGATGCTTCATAAAAGAGTTTAAACTGTAATACTCCATTGTCCTGCAAGTTATTAGTTTTGTACAAAATTGTGCAAAACAAGACAAGAGCGAGAGAGAGAGAGAGCAACACAAACTAGAGAGAGAGAGAGAGAGAGAGAGAGAGAGAGAGAGAGAGCAACACAAACTGGGGAGAGAGAGAGAGCAACACAAACTGGGGAGGGAGAGAGAGAGAGAGAGCAACACAAACTGGGGAGGGAGAGAGAGAGAGAGAGAGCAACACAAACTGGGGAGGGAGAGAGAGCAACACAAACTGGGGAGGGAGAGAGAGAGAGAGAGCAACACAAACTGGGGAGGGAGAGAGGAAGAGAGAGAGCAACACAAACTGGGGAGAGAGAGAGAGCAACACAAACTGGGGAGGGAGAGAGAGAGAGAGAGAGCAACACAAACTGGGGAGGGAGAGAGGAAGAGAGAGAGCAACACAAACTGGGGAGAGAGAGAGAGCAACACAAACTGGGAAGAGAGAGAGAGAGAGAGAGAGAGAGCGCAACACAAACTGGGGAGAGAGAGAGAGAGCAACACAAACTGGGAAGTGAGAGCGAGAGCAACACAAACTGGGGGGGAGAGAGAGAGAGAGAGCAACACAAACTGGGGGGAGAGAGAGAGAGAGAGCAACACAAACTGGGGAGAGAGAGAGAGAGCAACACAAACTGGGGAGAGAGAGAGAGAGCAACACAAACTGGGGAGAGAGAGCGAGAGCAACACAAACTGGGGGGGAGAGAGAGAGAGAGAGAGCAACACAAACTGGGGAGAGAGAGAGAGAGCAACACAAACGGGAGGGAGAGAGCAACACAAACTGGGGAGAGAGAGAGAGAGAGAGAGAGCAACACAAACTGGGGAGAGAGCAACACAAACTGGGGGAGAGAGAGAGAGCAACACAAACTGGGGAGAGAGAGAGCAACACAAACTGGGGAGAGAGAGAGAGAGCAACACAAACTGGGGGGAGAGAGAGCAACACAAACTGGGGAGAGAGAGAGAGAGCAACACAAACTGGGGAGGGAGAGAGAGCAACACAAACTGGGGGGAGAGAGAGAGAGAGCAACACAAACTGGGGGAGAGAGAGAGAGAGAGCAACACAAACTGGGGGGAGAGAGAGAGAGAGAGCAACACAAACTGGGGAGGGAGAGAGAGAGAGCAACACAAAGTGGGGAGAGAGGGAACAGAACACAAATGGAAGAGAGGGAGCAGAACACAAACTGGGAAGAAAGGGAGAGAGAGCAACACAAACTGGGAAGAGAGAGAGCAACACAAACTGGGAAGAGAGAGAGCAACACAAACTGGGACGAGAGGGAGAGAGCAACACAAACTGGGAAGAGAGGGAGAGAGCAACACAAACTGGGAAGAGAGGGAGAGAGAGAGGGAGAGGAACACAAACTGGGGCGAGAGGGAGTGGTCGGCCCATCATGTCCGCTGTTGTATAATGTGTTTTGTTCCGGGAGTCGGGCAGCTTTGGTGCTGCTTCCCGAGGACTGATCCTCACTCCCTGAAGCTGGGTTTCAGCAATGGGGGCTGGGAGTCAGTGAATTGAATTAGGTTTGGTTGTGTTCTATTTATTTTTTAACTTTCTGTGTGTTGTAAACAGTCCTAAAATTGTACAAAAACTTTAGTTAGATGTTATTTATCTCAATGATGTTTTAATTGTATCAGTGGTATTTACTTGGTGTTTCTCATTGAGGTCGATACTGTAGAAACATCAAGTAGTTTTTATTTAAACATTACTTATCCTTAAATCTTTCTATTCTATTATGTTCTTTCTTTGATTTATACATTGGTATTCATCGCACTATAAAAAAAGTCAAATATTTTATTCAGGGTTTGGTGATACTGAGACACTCAACTAAGGTAAAGGCAATGACATTTGCAAACCCTGGACAAATGTCATGTGATCAAATGTCATGTGATTAAGAATCATATGAATGGTGTCACGTGATCAGATACCATGTGATCAAATATCACATGATCAAATCGCCAGAAATAGTCAGAGTTGGCAACCCTAAATGTCAGTGGTTAATGAAGGGTGAATGACTCATATTTAATACTGTACTTTACTATAGTATTATAACAGATGAAAAATTTACAAATGATTAAGGTTATGGTGCTGTAACATGTGACAATATTAGTTTTACTAAATGAAATCTAAAGTAACTTATTACTAAAATGTCATGGAATAAAAGGGACAGTGGCTGCATGGATACGAAATTGGCTAAGTGACAAAAAACAGAGGGTAGTGGTGAATTGTTGTTTTTTGGACTGGAGGAAGGTATACAGTGGTGTTCCCCAGGGGTCGGTTCTGGGACCACTGCTTTTCTTGATCTATATTAAATGACTTGGCTGTTGGTGTACAGGGCACAATTTCAAAATTTGCTGATGACACAAAACTTGGAAGTATAGTGAGGAGGATAGTGAGAGACTTCAAGAGGACATAGACAGGCTGGTGGAATGGACGGACACGTGGCAGATGAAATTTAACGCAGAAAAGTGCAAAGTGTTATATTTTGGTAGAAAGGAAGAGAGGAAATATAAACTAAAGGGTACAATCCTAAAGGGGGTGCATGATCAGAGAGATCTAGGGGTATATGAATGTGGCAGGGCAGGTTGAGAAAGCAGTTAAAAAAGCTTACCGGATCCTGGGCTTCATGAATCGAGGTATAGAGTACAAAAGCGTGGAGATTATGATGAACCTGTATAAAACACTGGTTCAGCCTCAGCTGGAGTATTGTGTCCAATTCTGGGCGCCGCACTTTAGGAAGGATGTGAAGGCCTTAGAGAGGGTGCAGAAAAGATTTACGAGAATGATTCCAGGGATGAGGGACTTCAGTTACATGGATAGACTGGAGAAGCTGGGATTGTTCTCCTTCGAGCAGAGAAGATTCAGAGGAGATTTGATAGAGGTGTTCAAAATCATGAGGGGTCTGGATAGAGTAGATAGAGAGAAACTGTTCCCATTGGCAGAAGGGTCAAGAACCAGAGGACACAGATTTAAGGAGATTGGCAGAAGAACCAAAGGCGTCATGAGGAAAAACTTTTTCACGCAGTGAGTGGTTGGGATCCGGAATGCACTGCCTGAAAGAGTGGTGGAGGCAGACTCAATCGTGGCTTTCAAAAGGGAGTTGGATAAGTACCTGAAAGAATTTGCAGGGCTACAGGGAAAGGGCGGGGGAGTGGGACTAACTGAAGTGCTCTTGCAGAGAGCCGGCACGGGCTCAACGGGCCGAATGGCCTCCTTCCGTGCTGTAACCATTCTATGATTCACTTACCAGAATTCTCTACACCAGGTTGGATGACATCATCCAGTGTGAAGCCACTTTGGGTTGCTCTGCCCCTCAGTCTCTTGTACATTTGAATCGTGAGTACATCTGCCATAAAGGTCTGGTTATTGTCCAAGCACGGAAATTCTTCTTCAGCTGACAATTTTTTAAGATTAATTAAAGTTGCAGGATCACGTGGAATTAATTGCTAAAATTATAAACAACCATGTCAGTATCAATGCAATGGATTTAAATAACAATTCTTTTTAATATGAAAGGCGATGCTTTCAAAAGCCACCGACTCCATCCCTCTCCCTGGCAACTGTCTGAGGCTGAACCAGACTGTTCGCAACCTTGGTATCATATTTGACCCTGGGATGAGCTTCCCACTACATATCCGCGCCATCATGAAGGTCTATTTCCACCTCCGGACCATCGCCCGACTCTGCCCCTACCTCAGCTCATCTGCTGCCAAAACCCTCATCCATGCCTTTGTTACCTCTCAACTTGACTATTCCAATGCACTCCTGGCCGTCCTCCCACGTTCTACCCTTCGTAAACTTGAGGTCATCCAAACTCTGCTGCCCATGTCCTAACTCGCATCAAGTCCCATTCACACATCACCCTTGTGCTCGCTGACCTATGCTGGTTCCCAGTTAAGCAACGCCTCGATTTTTTAATTCTCACCCTTGTTTTCAAATCCCTCCATGGCCTCGCCCCTCCCTATCTCTGTAATCGCCCCCAGCCCCACAACCCTCCGAGATATCTATGCTCCACTAATTCTGGCCTCTTGAGCATCCCCAATTTTAATCACTCCACCATTGGTGGCCGTGCTAATCTCTAAGCTCTGAAACTCCCTCCCTAAACCTCGCCACCTCACTCCCTCTCTTTCCTCCTTTATGATGCTCCTTAAAACCTACCTCTTTGACCAAGCTTTTGGTCATCTGCTTATCTTATGTGGCTCGGTGTCAAATTTTGTTTTATAACGCTCCCGTGAAGCACCTTGGGACGTTTTACTATGTTAAAGGCGCTATATAAATACAAGTTATTGTTGTTGTTGAAATAGGGAACATGAAAGTGGAAATTCAATCTGAGCACTAATTTACAATACTAGACAGCTCATTTGCACATTATTTCTATGTAAGCTGTGATAAGGTCCAAGCTACTTAAATAACCTAAACTGCAGGATATCAATCAATCCGAAGTAGTTGAGGAATGCAATACGGCACATACTGAATGTTATACAGCACATATTTAATGGCATATGGTTGTGACAAATATTGTAATTAATAAAATTATCTTTTATATTTCTATTTTGTTTTGAAGTTTCTTTCATTTAAACAGTGAGTCTTGACGGCATCAGGAGACTGCTGGGAGAAATGACTGGTGGACAGTATGAGGTATGCACACCCACCATCTTATCCTAGGCTCAGTATGGGACCCTCCCGCACTGGAGGCAGCATACTCTACTGTGCTCACATTGTAAAGATTTAAAACACATGGTGAACTATTTCAAATTAGATCAACTAATCATGCAATTCTTGCCAGTAGCAAATGCAGATATGTTTCTTAGGCAAATTTGTGGAACGCTCCTTCCTTGTCTACCTACAATATTAGTGAAGAAGGTTGATTTTGTTGATTCTGCTTCCAGAATACAAACCTCCAAAGTGTGCTTGTACTTGAGACTACGGGGCATTTCCACCGGGGCTGTTGGAAACAACAAATAAACGACAAATAACTTGTGCAGAAATATCCATAAATCCAAAAATCAGGAACGCAATCAGCGCTGTAACAATGCAAAAACATAAAAATTCGGCAATAGCAACAAGGATTATAACAAAAATTGGAATGATCTGGGCTTGTTGTAGCTTAATTCATAGATTAATGGCCATAATTAGCCAACTCCATTATCATGGTATCATTGCCACTAACAGGACAGGAGAAGGCGAACTCGATGGATCAGCAATTCCTCTGAGTGACCAGCCAATGGTTACTATTATACCATCAAACTCTTTTTGACTGGTTTATTTTCCAGGAGTTTGCAAATGTTGACTTGATCTCACATTCCAACAATTTGTTTTCGTAACGATCGCAATTAAATAAAGTAACACTTACGCTTTAGTTTCCACATGGCGGCTGCGATTGGCGGTACAGTGGGGCTCTGGAGCCAGTTGCGAAGCTACTTGAACTGCTTCGAGTGGCCAGTCACTCTATATTTACATGTTCAGTTATGGGAGTCGGATTGCATTCGTTTCACTTCAAATGTGACCTTGATGGTGAAGCTGCCGCGGGCCGTGGCTGTGATTGTTTCTGACCTGCAGCTTCCAGCTCGGGGAGAGCAAGGCTCCTTCCTACAGAAAACTTCCCAAACTGGGAATCCAGCAACAGTGGGAAAACCGACAGCGAAATGTCATTTCAGTTCATGTTTTGTTTTCAGAGGTGGGGTGGGGGGAGAGGAATCTGCTTCACGTTAAGAGGAAGGAAGATTGTTGGCAACAGATGTCTCCAAATGAGATCTCTGTCCATTCGGGAATTGCGGGAATGGCTGTCCGACAAGCCGCCTCCGTTAAATATCGACCATGGGACCCCCAGTTAGACAGTGACTGCGGGATATTCCTCCCCACCTTAAATATCGACCATGGGACCCCCAGTTAGACAGTGACTGCAGGATATTCCTCCCCACCTTTAAATATCGACCATGGGACCCCCCAGTTAGACAGTGACTGCGGGATATTCCTCCCCACCTTCAATATCGACCATGGGACCCCCCAGTTAGACAGTGACTGCGGGATATTCCTCCCCACCTTAAATATCGACCATGGGACCCCCAGTTAGACAGTGACTGCAGGATATTCCTCCCCACCTTAAATATCGACCATGGGACCCCCAGTTAGACAGTGACTGCAGGATATTCCTCCCCACCTTAAATATCGACCATGGGACCCCCCAGTTAGAAAGTGATTGCGGGATATTCCTCCCCACCTTAAATATCGACCATGGGACCCCCAGTTAGACAGTGACTGCAGGATATTCCTCCCCACCTTAAATATCGACCATGGGACCCCCAGTTAGACAGTGGCTGCAGGATATTCCTCTGCCCCCTTTAAATAGCGATCCTCGGCCCCCAGTTGTGATGTGAAGGTGCCCGCAGGATGACATAGTGCAGTCAGTGATGCCCTTGGGAAAGACTGCAACCTGTACAATCCCTCAGCTGTCTCCGGCTGCGGCCGGCTGTCGGTGAGGAATGTGATGGAAATAAGGCATCAGTCACCTGCTGAATGCAAGCATGGTCTGCAGACTGTCTGACATTACTGAGATCTCCTGTGGCAACCTGGAAAGAGCCGGAGACAAAGAGGTTGAGGGCTGCAGTGACCTTGACTGCAGCAGCCAATAAAGTGCCAGCCGTGGCGGTTGCTTGCAGGTCTTGTTGCAGGTGACACAACTCTGACAGCCTCCCTAGAAAAACGAAGCCCTCTTGTGCACTGCTCTATAGACAAGAACAGGTATATTGCCCTGGCCCATAAGCTCTGTTGGGAGGATAAGGATTTCTCCAAACACACCATCTTCTATTTGGTCTCTCTCCAGCTGCAGCTGTTTGCTGCTCCTCCTCATCCTCTTCCCACTCCCGCCAGAGTGGAATTCACAGAAAAAGAAAGACTTGCATTTATATAGCGTCTTTCACGATCACCGGATGTCTCAAAATGCTTTACAGCCAATTAAGTACTTTTGAAATGTAGTCACCGTTGTAATGTGGGAAACGCGGCAGCCAATTTGCGCACAGCAAGCTCCCACAAACAGCAATGTGATAATGACTAGATAATCTGTTAGAAGGTCCCCCATGAAGAATAAGTGTGATGCCCCAAGTGTCTTAAGAGTTCAGAATATTCCACAGCAGCTACAAACCCTTTGAAATCATATAAGTAGCAAAGGAGAAACACTTATCTAATGTAAGTAAAGTATCTCCCAAAACCTTCTACCGAGCTACCAAGGATCCTTTTCTATATCGCCTGGACTGGCTATACCGTCAATGGATTGTGGGTCGGAGCAGGAGCTGGCAGCAGCAATGTAGGCAGAGATGAACCCCGCCTGTTACTGGCAGGATCTCTGGCTGCCTAGATCGAGGTCCCCGTGAAAATCAGAACAGGTGGGAATGCCATGGTAGTCGGCACTTCTGTTTCATGCCCTATTTTAATACCATCACCACCCTGTTTATAAGCACAGTGACAGAGACATGAAAAATCCCCCCGAAACATTAAAACATAGTCTACATTCCTGATCTAATCTATTCAGTAGGTTGCAGTTGTCGCAAAATGGACATTCTGTATTGATGGAATCTCCAACTGAAGGAAGAAATTCATCATATAAGTAGAGCATTGGGACTGATCGGCACATACATAACTTGAGATATTGCTGCTTCAAGTATTAATAGAATACTCCATAATAACGCATTCATTTATGCAGCCTGGTCTCTCAATCTGTCCTCTCATGACTTTCACTTACTTTTCCTGTTTCTAAGCAGATGAGTTACTCTGTCAGAGTGCCTTGACTTAGCCAGAAACTGTCCTTCCGTCTCTCACTTCTACAACCCCTGCTACTTTCACCTTGTATTCTGTACTGCATTATCTTTGAGCCAGTGAGAACGAATGGAGAACAGATCATTTTCAGACTAATTTTCAATCAACTACACCTTCATGCACAAATCTCAGGACAAAATATTTACAGGAAACTCTTTTTTATCCGGCACCGATGGGACCGGCGTGGTGCCGGTTGATCAAAAAGTCTGGGTTACAGAGAGGTATACTTACCAAGGTAAGAGAGCCCCGTACACGGCCACAGATCCGGGCGTCCCTGTTGCATGGCAACAGGTGCAGGAACCCCGGTTACAGGGCCACAGATCCAGGCATCCCTGTTGCACGGCAACAGGTGCAGGAACCCTGGTTACAGGGCCACAGATCCAGGCATCCCTGTTGCACGGCAACAGGTGCAGGAACCCCGGTTACAGGGCCACAGATCCAGGCGTCCCTGTTGCACGGCAACAGGTGCAGGAACCCCGGTTACAGGGCCACAGATCCAGGCATCCCTGTTGCACGGCAACAGGTGCAGGAACCCCGGTTACAGGGCCACAGATCCAGGCGTCCCTGTTGCATGGCAACAGGTGCAGGAACCCCGGTTACAGGGCCACAGACAGATCCAGGCGTCCCTGTTGCACGGCAACAGGTGCAGGAACCCTGGTTACAGGGCCACAGATCCAGGCATCCCTGTTGCATAGCAACAGGTGCAGGAACCCTGGTTACACGGCCACTAATATGAAGTAAAACTTACCTGAACCTACTCCTGAATTTTGCCGGTTAAGAGAGATTTCCGGTTATTTAGGTGCCAAGAGTTTCCTGCATTATATATAATAAATACACAAACATTCATAAATATTAACACAATAATATACATAAATAGCAGCTACTTAATGCTGGGTGCTTCTGACATGAAATAAATTCAGGGATGATATCCTGCTTCATTCTTTGTCTATGCAATCAAGTTATTTGGCAAGTGAAAACATTTTATCCTAGTGAATAGGGACAAATCAAAAATGTATACCTTCCTTAATCCCTTGTAAATACACCCTATAATTTAATCTAAATTTTAACCAATACAAACCCATCTGATTAAAAGTTTTGCATCCGGCACACACCCAATACATCCACAGGGTATAGGAAAGTGCACAATGTGTCCATAGGGTGCAAAGCATGCTAATTGGTTCAAATTTCAGATTCACCAAAAAGCAATTAATTAAAAATGTACAATCATAGAATAATAGAATCATAGAAATTTACAGCACAGAAGGAGGCCATTCGGCCCATTGTGTCTGTTCTGGCCGAAAAAGAGCTATCCAGCCTAATCCCACTTTCCGGCTCTTGGTCCATAGCCTTGGAGGTTACAGCACTTCATGTGCATATCCAAGTACTTTTTAAATGCGATGAGGGTTTCTGTCTCTACCACCCTTTCAGGCAGTGAGTTCCAGACCCCCACCACCCTTTGGGTGAAAAAAGTTCTCCTCAACTCCCCTCCAATCTTTCTACCAATTACTTTAAATCTATGCCCCCTGATTATTGACCTCTCTGCTGAGGGAAATAGGTCCTTCCTATCCACCCTATCTAGGCCTCTCATAATTTTATACACCTCAATTAAGTCTCCCCTCAGCCTCCTCTGTTCCAGAAGGAAATTCCACCACTGCGACAGTGGCAATGGCTACTATGGTTGAGACATCAGGCTGCTATCCAAACACAATAGCCAAAATGGTTCCAGCACCAATTATAAAAATGGGACATAACTTTGGGTCCTGTGTGTTTGCTGCCTGCCCTTTCCGATCCTCTACGTTAAGAAGGGCAGGTAGAGGGCCAAAGACCCACTTCTTCTGGGTGCCCCTCAACATGAGTGTCCACCTGTGAATGAGAATAGTGGAACTGACACTACTATGTTAAAGTTTTAATGCAAGTTGCAGGCAATCTCCTGATTACCTGGGAATATAGCCCAAATTTACCCAGTCTCTCATCCTGGCTTAGCTACTTCATCCCAGGGATTATCTTGGTGAATCTCCTGGACTTTCTCGAAGACTAGCAATCCCTCCTAAGGTGAGGTGCACAATACTTGTCAATACTCCAAATTAAGTATGACTGGTGCTCTGTATAATTACAGTAGCACTTTCTTACTTCTATATACTATCTCATACTTCTTCAGAAAATAAGCACATGGAAATTCTAATCTTCCTCATTATGAATCTGCCTAATAAACACATCTATATCACACAAACCAGTGTGTGTGCAGAGCATCAGCATTCAATGGCAACAGAACATTTGAACTGGGGGTGGCAGAGCATCAGGACTTGAGGCGGCAGAGAATTGGCTTTCAGCATGTTAGGTTATTGAGTCTCATAGGCAGAGCTTTAGACTTAGGCTGAATTTTTTTCCTGTGTCCTTTGCTGATCATACAGGTAATCAGTCACTTATCTAGTTTGGAACATCATTTTGATATCATTAATTTGTCAGATTACTCTTTGATATTGAAGCTTTTTCCTGGAACCATTATTTCTGTCAGGTGCACGTGTCTCCCTGTAGTATTAGAGATATTTGATACGCATTTCTCTTACCCTGCAAAAGGGGTGGCATCCCACTTCATCCTTTGCTTCTGCATTTATCTCCTAAGTGGAAACATTTTACCATAAAGAATGAGCGTGTTTTATAAAACTATATCTTTCTTAATCCATGTCTACTTTTTCTTCTGTAAATAAATCCAATTGTTTCATTTACATTTGAACCAATACATGTGCTAAAATGCATTTTTTTTGGGGGTGGGAAGAAACAACAGCATCAAAACCTGGGATTGACAGTGAGAGGCAGTAGGCCATTGTGGCATGTGGGGAGGTGCCAGAGCCCCAGGACACACAGAGCGTCAGGACTCTGGGCGAGAGGCAACAGAGCATTGGAAAGACAATATGAGGACAGCTGGGAGAGGGAGCAGCTTCAGGGCAAGGGGTGGGAAGGGAAAGGCATCAGCATCAGAACTCCAGGAGGAGGCAACAGCATCGGGACTTGCTGTTGCCTTCAGAGACTTCAGTGAGGTCCCTTGCATGCATGCACAAAGCAGTACAGAGCAGCCTGTATTTTTTTCTGCATCACTTTAGGCCAAAATTTCTGGCTGTTCGTAGTTCCTGGGCAGAACGTTTAGTGTGACACCATTTGCCCAGTAGATAAATATCAATTCACACTTGCAGATGTGCAATATTTTAAGCATTCATTAATTCATACATATACCACATGATAAAAAGATTTGGGCCAATTTTCCAACAGTGTGCTTTCGGCAAGGAGTATCACCCACCAGAAAGTCAGGTGTGTGCGATGCATGGTTTTATGACCCCTAATTTGCTTGGTGTGATCACCTTTAGGAATTGAATTCTGATTACACTGACTGAATTTTTGTACTACTTGTATTGTTGGTACATAATTGCTGCCCTTTTTAAATGAATGACAATTGTTTTTACATTTTCAAGCTCAAGTAGGAAATCGAGACCCATCTGTTATATTTTGGGGTCTTTTCTGCCCTTTTAACTCTCTAGATATTTAGGCTTTCATATTTTAGACTACTCTCCTAGGCGAGCCTTAGCTCCCTATGTCCTTGAGAGTATCTTTACTAGCTCTTATACGTAACTCACTAAATGATAATGTATCCAGGATAATGAACCAGAAACCTTTTAGGTTTCTTCAGCCATTAGATGCATCATATGCTTCCACAGGACTCTCTTTGTCTTCGAAAGCAGCAACAGAGCTTGTTATAGGATTTAACTACCAAACAAATTTATAGGGCAATAGTTGAACTAATTAATAAATGACAGTGATACAGTACAATATATCTGAATGCATGAAACATTCGCAACAAAATAGATGAATTAATAGCTCAGATAGATATAAATGGGATTGATTTAATAGCCATTACGGAGACGTGGGTCTCGATTTTACTAATGGAGGCGGGTTGAGGGCGGGCCTGCTGCTCGCCGGCTTTCCGACCGGCCGCCGCCTCCCATCAGTTATTATTTTGGGTTGATTGGCCTCATTATGGCCAACGTGTGGGTCCCTCCAGGCAATTGCTTGGAGGCTGTCAGTTTCTCGCGTCTGATGACGCGTTGTTTAAATGAAAACTTAAAGGGGCCATGTCCCCTTTGGAAAAAATGTCAATAGGATGGATTGGTGCTGTATTATATAGAAAGGGGAGTTGATAGCATCTGTTCTGAACAAAATTTAATGAATAAAATTGCTGGTCATATTATTCCAGAAAGATGTGATTTTTTTATATATCAATTTATTATCTGACTATGAAATGAAAAAGATGCCAGATTTGTTCCAATCATTGGCTTAGTAATATTAATGCTTTTTTCTCTTAAAGGTGCTGGCTGCTGCAGGAATGGCAGCCCCAAAAACTAAGGCTGCACCCAGGTTCAATGAGTGCTCCCTCCATGCTCTTGTTGAGGGAGTTAGAGGACGTCAGGAGCTCCTCTTCTCTGGAAACGGAAGGAGGAGGCCTCCTCAGCAAACCAAGGCAGCTTGGCTGCAAATTGCTGAGGAGGTGAGCTCGAGGTCTGTGTGCAGATGCACATGGGTTCAGTGTCGAAAAAGGTTTAATGATCTGCTGAGATCACCTAAAGTGTGGCCTCTGTGTTCTGGGAAATGGAAGTTCAAGAGTCAGGGCTCAGGGCAATTTCCATGTAGAATGTTGGTGGTGACACTGAGCGCAAACCACTGTTTATTGGACAGATGATGCCTAGGGTTTTGAGAATGTCGGACTTATATTCATCTCCATGTGCCATCATTTGTGGTTGAAGCTTAAGCTTATGTGAATCTGGCATGGATGAGTGCATCCCTTGCCTGACAGCCAGCAATGTGATCGCCTGCTGCTGGATTGGCCACATCCGGCCCCACAAGGCGTCACACCCCGTCCTCCTCCTCGTCCTCTTCATCTTCTTCCAAGGATGCTGTGTGCTGAGCCATTTGTTCATCCAGCAGCACTAAGCCACACTGCTCTTCCTCCGAATCTGACGACCAGGATGAGAGGATGTAAATGGTTCCCATCCCATTGTTATAGATTTCAGTTGAGGCAAGAAGCTTGCAAGCGCACACTCAAAGTGGCCTGAAATTATTCCCAACCAGTTCACACAGCAGATGTGTGTCAGCTTGACCAATCACAAGGTCAGTAGATTTGCAAAATCTTATCCCAAACCTCCAACAAAGTTGTTGCATTTGAATGCCAGCCATGTTATAGGAGTGCTTTTAAAGTTCTGCACCAATAATGACCACAGATCATGTCCTCCACCAACTCGTCTCCTTGCAGCAGGACTGTTTCTGACAAGATGGGAAACAGGAGCCAGAGGCACGAAAATGGGAAACCTCTATCAAAATAGGATTATCAAGGCAGTTAACTGGCTCTTAACTGCCTTAACTACCTGTCCCATTGGTTGGAGTCGGGTCAGTTTGGGAGCAGCTGAACAGACACTCACGAAAAGCATGTGGAGGCGGGATGGAGGCGGGTTGGGTGTCTGAAGCCATTTTTTCCCGATTTTAGCAGCTGACACGCCTCCAAACCTGCCTCCTCAGGTCTGTTAAAATCAAGCCCGTGGTTGCAGAGTGACCAAGGTTGGAAACTAAATATTCCAGAATACTTGACTTTTATAAGAGATAGACAGAATGGAAAAGGGAGTGTGGCGGGGGGGGGGGGGGGGGGGGGTGGTTAGCCCTGATAATAAAGGATGGGATAAAGACAATAGTGAGAAAGGATCTTAGCTCAGAAAAACAAGATGAACAATCACTTTGGGTGGAACTAAGAAACAACAAGGGGCAGAAAACACTGGTGGGAGTAGTTTATAGCCCCCAATCAGTAGTTGTAGTGTCGGGCATAGTATAAATCAGGAAATTAGAGGTGCATGTAACAAGGGTAATACAGTAATCATGGAGGACTTTAATTTTCATATAGACTGGGCAAACCAAATTTGCAATAATAGTGTGAAGGACAAGTTCATGGAACGCGTTCAAGGTAGTTTTCTAGATCTGTTTGTTGAGGAACAAACATTTCAGATCTAGTATTGTGCAATAAGACAGGGTTAATTAATAACCTTGTAGTAAAGGAGTATCTGGGGTGCAGTGATCAGAATATGATAGAATTTTATATTGGGTTTGAGAGTGATTTAGTTAAGTCCAAAATTAGGGTCTTAAATCTTAACAAAGCAAACTACTTAGATATGAGGGGGCGAGTTGGCTAAGGTAGGTTGGGAAACTATATTAAAAGATATGATGGTAGATAAGCAATGGCAAACATTTAAATAAATAATTCATAATTCACGACGAAATTACATTCCCTTAAGGAATATAAACCCCACGGGAAAAATGGTCCACCGTGGCTAATGAGAAGTTAAAGATAGTATTCGATTAAAGGAAGAGGCTTATAATGTGGCTAAAAAGTGTAGTAAGCCTGAGGATTGGGAGGATTTTAGAATTCAGCAAAGGAGGACCAAGAAATTGATAAAGAGAGAGAAAATAGAATGAGAGTAAACTAGCAAGAGACATAAAAATTTTTTTTTAAACTTCTATAGATTTGTAAAATGGAAGAGATTAGTGAAAGTAAGCATGGGTCCCTTACAGGCAGAGACAGGAGAAATTATAATGGGGAATAAGGAAATGACAGAGACATTAAGCAACTACTTTGTATCTGTCTTCATGGAAGAAGGCAAAAAAAATTCTAGAAATAGTGGGGAACTAAGGGTCTAGTGAGAATGAGGAAATTAAAGAAATTAGTATTAGTAAAGAAACTGTAAGGTTTGCAAAATTTTGGAAAATTTCAGCAGCCCCCAAAGATTATTTGATTAAAGAAAACCTGGTTGGAATGTACCTTAAAAACCCAGAGCATCAAAGATGGCTGTCAGGCCTCATGGCAAAGGAGAAAGACAGCCTGTCTGAATATCTCCCATCACTGGCTGACAATAGGATTGGAAAAAAAAAACAGCCTGTGTGAATATGTTTAAGCACTTGAAATTGTCAATCAACTGCGTTTTAGGAAGTTTTCAATACGGAACAAAGGACTTTGTTTACAAACACTCTACAGTGTTGACTCAAGGGCTTAAGTACTTAAAGCTGTCAATCAATTGCGGTTGAAATGTAACCACAGGACAAAGGATTGTTTACACTTGTTCTCAAGTACTGTTTACTGAACAGTTAAGGATTTGTTTGTCCAGCACTCGAGAAATCAGTGGGACATTTCAAAACTGATCAGCTCCATTCACAGACCAGTTAAATGAATGGGAAACACATCATAGCCACATTCAAGCCCATTACGGTCAATGGGGACAGATCGGTCCCTTTTGTGTAGCCCAGATACATCCAGATTTGGGCGCAAAGATAAGGGCTTCCAATGGGGTATAAAGATAGCCCCTCAGGAAGCCATTCACTCTCTCTCTACCGCCTCGCCTCCGGTGCCCTGCCTACAAGAGGAACAGCTCAGCAGCCCACCCAAAGAAGTGGAATACCAGCAGTTACTTTGAATTACTGGGGTATCTCTACTTCGGGCGGTGAAGAATCCAAGGCAGACCACAGGGGCATGGAGCAGGCGTTTACTGGTGAGCATAAACTTTCTGGCCCATTACAAGGCAACCTAGATAGGTATAAAGGGGTGGGAATTAAAGGGGAATTTTGTTAAATTGTCATTTTAGTCAATTTTCCCTCGATGTGTCCGTCTTCTCTCCTCCCCGTTAAGTAAAAGTGTGCTGTGTGCTGTATTTATAATTATTCTCACTGTATAGCAATTTATTCTTTATTTCAATAAATGTTGGCTTTCTTTGCACCCAACCACTGGTCTCGTTTTGTCTATATCACTACTGAATAAAGCCGACGGTCAGAACCAGAAAGGGAAGCGATTCGAAACCGCACGGGGCCTGGAGCAGCTCAGATACGCCTGACTGGCCAGACACAAACCCCAAACCAAAAATCCCCCCTTTTCTACAAAATGACGACCACGGCAGGACCGTCAGTGACAGTATGCGATGTAGCAGATGGTGGTCTGGGTCTGGAGAGAGCAGCAGTTATTGGTTTTCTTTTTATCACACCACTGATCTGCTTGTGGTTAGGTACCCGCAAGCTTAGGGAAGTTAAAGCAGAGAGTTGGGATAAGGAAATGGAGATTGAAGAATCCCAGGCCAAGATAGAGTGCCTGGTGGACCAGTTTAGTGAGGGCAAAAGCCACACGAGGCACGAGTTAGAGTACCTGAAGTGCCTAGTTACAGAGGCCAAGAGTAATGAGATGAGGGTGCAGGAGGAGAACGCCCACCTCATACAAGAAGTAAGAGAGCAGGAGGAAAAGGTTAGGGAGGTAAAGGCAGCGTATAAGCTGGCCTGCGACCAAGGGTTTGAGGAAGCAGATCATGGCCCTTGTAGGGAAGAGATAGAAAGCTTGAATATGGCTTTAAAGAGGGCAAAGGGGATGATATGTCTTATCAGCCCGAAGATAGGCTAGTTGGATTTTACCGGCAACCCAAATAGAACTGTCCCACAGGCAACACCCAGAACAAAGTTGGTTAGGGAATCAGAGGTCCCACGACCGCCACCCACAGCTCCGAGCTTTCAGGAGCTCTGGCAGTGAGGGGGGGTGGCGGATGAGGTGGTAGAAGAAGCACAGCAGGCCCCGCTAGATAGGCCGGGACCAGGGCCAGTGTACCCCCTCCGACAACGGAGGTACGGTCCGCCCGTTGATGACGATGACCCAGGGGCCATCAAGAATCAGTTTGTGGTGCTGTATGGCACCCACCAGCTCAGGGACATGGTTAGCCACATCCCCAAGCTCACTAAAAAGGGAGACCCCTCACTGCACTTCAGGGAGATAGAACAGGCAGCTTGTGTTAATGACTGCGATGATGCAGAGCAAGCAAAAATGCTGCTGTTTTCCTTGGGAGGTGATCTCCTCCAGGCCCTATCTGGCTAATGCAAAAGGGGGCAGAAGGAATACGAGGATTTGAGGAACGAGATATTGGAGGCCATGGAACTCAATGATGGTAGTCCGTTCGCCCGGGTAAAAAGAACGGTGCAGCTCCCAGGGGAGTCCCCGCAGGCGTTCGCAGACAGGCTATGGCCAGTCTACCGGAGTGCATGCCCGGGAATGCCAGGGCGGGCAGCACTGAACCCAGTCCAATTGACTCACTGGCTCCGTTGTCTTATGACAAACAGCCTACCCCAAATCCAAGCCCAGGTCGCGGCTTGGTTTGACCCCCGAAACCCCCAGACCACCGAAGAAGCGGTGATCCGCCGGCTCACAGTAGCATTTAGAAACATGAGGTGTATCGAGACGCCCCAACCCAAGGGAAAAGTCCATGAGGTTAAACCTGGGAGCCAGAGTAAGAAAGAGTGGCACCAGGAGGGGAACCGTCCCTCCCAGGCTAAGTTAAATTGTTATGGGTGCAGGAAAGATGGTCACTGGAGAAAAGACTGTGAGAATCCCTGGAATGATAACAAGGGAAAGGATCCCACAGCCCCAGCCCAAAAGGCAGGGCCAGATATCCCTCCCGCTGCGATCGAGTCATTTTTACAGTCCCTACGGTCTCTTCTGACTGGTCAGGGGAGAGTAGCAGCCACCACCGATGCTTTGACCCCGTCTGCCCCATCCCACTCCCAGCAATGACTAGAACCAGTGCAGCCTGTCGACCTGTGTCCCCGCAAAAATGCTGAGGGGAGCAGGCCCTATGTTAAGATGGGGGTGAAGATGGTGCAGGAGAGATATTCAGTGGACACTGGAGCTTCCAGCACGGTGGTCCATTCGGAAGACCTAACCAATTCACCCCGGTCTAACAAGGTCCCATTTAGCTTAATGGGACCCACAGGAAACGAGCAGGCTGGGGAAAGGTCAAAACCTTTGGCCATAGGTTTAGGATCCCTCCATTCCATGTGGGAGGGTAACCAAAAGACCAATGAGGTGGCCAAGCAGGGGGACAGGGAAGGAGAGTTCTGGGACCCCTGTAGAGCAGGCCCGGTTGCAGCAATCCAGGACAAGGGAGGCACACAGGGGATAGCTTTGGCCCCGGACCAAAAGCAGGTCCAAGCCCAAGATTCTGCCTTTAAGGCCGCCCTGGTAAGGAGAAAGAATTTAGAACAGATTTATGGGCAGGCAGCAGGTAGTATGGGGAAGCAGCATCGGAATAACCGGTTGCTGCTCGAGCCTAACAAGAGTCATCAGTGGGAGATAGGGGACCAAGTGATGGTTAGGAACTATGCCCGGGTGGGGAGTTTAGAGCCACTGTACATGGGACCCTATAGTATAGTTGATAGAGCTAACCCCATGGTTTATGCAATAAAACTGCCCCGGCGCACAAAATGGTTCCATGTGAATCAATGCAAGTTGTTGAAACCGGAGGCAGGGAAACAGGCAGCTGGGATTGAACCTGAGATTAGAAATCCTCAGCCTGCAGCGCGTACACTCGCACAGACTGCACACGCAGGTGCAGTCGCTTGCGTGAAGGGAGAAGTTCCCTAGCACTTGGCCCGAGCGATTCCCCCTCTCTTATGGGACTCCGGGGAGGAGCCTGAACCAGGTTTTAGACCTGAAGGGGAAGACTCTCAGCCACCGGCAGCTGGTGGCAAGGGATTGCCCGTCCCCAGCCCAGGTTTGGGAAGGGAGTGACCCGAGGGAGAAGGTCCCCAGCCAGCAAGGACTGTGACCCAAGCTAAGGGTCCACTCGCTAGGGTAGCCCCACCAGCGACACTCCATAGGAGGTCTCTTCGGGTACCCCAGCCCAAGAAAGTATAGTCACCAACTTTCCAGTGGAAAAGGGCGGTCTCCCGAGTCAGGGAGAAGCCAAAAGACAGGTCCCCAACCGACAGCCATAAGCTGCGAGGGACCAGAAGTAGAGATCAGTGCAGCCACGCCACAGGGAGCAGCCTGTAGCAGCCCAAACAGGGATTAGGCTGGCCGCCCAGAGACGGGCAGCGGATGTATATAGTTTAAGTAGCATAATTTTAAGTAATGTGTATAGAGGAGTAAGTTAGAGTGTGTTAATTTTAAATTTTATGTTGCAATTCGGTAGTTTTAAGGTTAAGAGTTACAAGTTTTAAGTATGGAACCGTTCCAGAGTGTTGTCTATGTGAGCCGAGGTCGCGGGACCCGATCACATTCCACCGAGCCAGGGAGCCTGGCTAGATTTAAAAAAAAGTCTTTTTCAGAGTTTCGAAAGGTGCAGAGGACCATCGTGTCTTTGGATGCTCGGGGAAGGGAGCACCCCTAGCCCATGAAGGGAGGGGTCTGCGGGAAGCAGATGCCCACGAGGGGAGCTGGCCAGGATGACTGGGATCCAATTCAACCCAGTATTCTAGTGGGACCGGCTTCATGTATGGGGAGGCCTCCCTCCAGTGCCCAAGGATACAAATCATCACCCCAAGGAAAATATGTTTCGGAAATTCTGTAAAGAAATTGACTTTTCGGAGGTCAATAAGACCGAATTGTGACTAATCATGAGTGATAGCAGATTCGTTTGTATTTTTTTTTTTAACAGATATGTTTTGGCTTGGTGTTAATCTCATTAAAGATGTTGCATCATGTTAAAACTATGTCACAAGTGGTGCAGGGGCATTGGACCCCCTCCATGCTTGAATTATTGTAAATAATCAGTGGTGCAGGGGCATTGGACCCCCTCCATGCTTGAATTATTATAACTAATCATGTTTTTCTATCGATAGATGCCTACCGTGTACTGCGATTCTCTCTGGGTAAGGGGGATGGAGGTATCGAGGGATCAGAGATAGATATAGATAAGTATAAGGGAAGGTTGTTTGTGGGGGGGTCAGAAATTCTTGCTCACCTTTAAACAGGATACTGCAAGCAAGTTTTAGTATCCAAGGAAGGACTGTAAGGTTCGCAAAATTTTGGAAAATTTCGGCAGCCCCCGAAGATTATTTGATTAAAGAAAGCCTGGTTGGAATGTACCTTAAAAACCCAGAGCATCAAAGATGGCTGTCAGGCCTCATAGCAAAGGAGAAAGACAGCCTGTCTGAATATCTCCCATCACTGGCTGACAATAGGATTGGAAAAAAATACCAGCCTGTGTGAATATGTTTAAGTACTTGAAATTGTCAATCAACTGCGGTTTAGGAAGTTTTCAATACGGAACAAAGGACTTTGTTTACAAACACTCTACAGTGTTGACTCAAGGGCTTAAGTACTTAAAGCTGTCAATCAATTGCGGTTGAAATGTAACCACAGGACAAAGGATTGTTTACACTTGTTCTCAAGTACTGTTTACTGAACACTTAAGGATTTGTTTGTCCAGCACTCGAGAAATCAGTGGGACATTTCAAAACTGGTTAGCTCCATTCACAGACCAGTTAAATGAATGGGAAACACATCATAGCCACATTCAAACCCATTACGAGGGTTACGGGGAGCGGGCAGGAATTTGGACATGAGTCTAGGTTTGGATCGGTCATGGCCCTGTGGGTAGCGGAGCGGGCCCAGGGGCCGTGTAGCCTGATCCTGCTCCTATTTCGTGGGTCTAATTCTGTTAGATGCAGGAGATGGTTCTGTGATAGTGGATTGGCAGTTAGGATCAGATCAGCCATGATCTTATTGAATGGCGGAGCAGGCTCGAGGGGCCGATTGGCCTACTCCTGCTCCTATTTCTTATGTTCTTATTACGGTCAATGGGGACAGATCGGTCCCTTTTGTGTAGCCCAGATACATCCAGATTTGGGCGCAAAGGGCTCCCAATGGGGTATAAAGATAGCTCCTCAGGAAGCCATTCACTCTCTCTCTACCGCCTCGCCTCCGGTGCCCTGCCTACAAGAGGAACAGCTCAGCAGCCCACCCAAAGAAGTGGAATACCAGCAGTTACTTTGAATTACTGAGGTATCTCTACTTCGGGCGGTGAAGAATCCAAGGCAGACCACAGGGGCATGGAGCAGGCGTTTACTGGTGAGCATAAACTTTCTGGCCCATTACAAGGCAACCTAGATAGGTATAAGGGGTGGGAATTAAAGGGGAATTTTGTTAAATTGTCATTTTAGTCAATTTTCCCTCGATGTGTCCGTCTTCTCTCCTCCCCGTTAAGTAAAAGTGTGCTGTGTGCTGTATTTATAATTATTCTCACTGTATAGCAATTTATTCTTTATTTCAATAAACGTTGGCTTTCTTTGCACCCAACCACTGGTCTCGTTTTGTCTATATCGCTACTGAATAAGTCCGGCGGTCAGAACCAGAAAGGGAAGCGATTCGAAACCGCACGGGGCCTGGAGCAGCTCAGATATGCCTGACTGGCCAGACACAAACCCCAAAACCAAAACCCCCCTTTTCTACAAAATAGTACTGGAGAAATTAATGGGACTAAAAGCCAACAAATCCCCTGGACCTGATGGCCTACACCCTAGGGTTTTAAAAGAGGTGGCTATAGAGATAGTGGATGCATTGGTTTTGATCTCCGAGAATTCCCTAAATTCTAGAATGGTCCCCGCGCATTGGAAGATAGCAAACGTAAACCCACTATTCAAGAAAGGAGAGAGAAAACAGAGAACTATAGACCAGTTAGCCTGACATCAGTAGTAGGGAAAATGCTACAATCTGTTATTAGGGACACGGTAACAGGGCACTTAGAAAATCATAATATGATTGGGCAGAGTCATCATGGATTTATGAAAGGGAAATCATGTTTGACAGATCTATTAGAGTTTTTTGAGGTTGTAACTAGCAGGGTAGATAAGGGGGAACCAATAGATGTAGTGTATTTGGATTTTCAGAAGCATTTGATAAGGTGTCACACAAGAGGTTATTACACAAAATTAGGGTTCATGGATTTGGGGGTAATGGCCCAGAATTTGCAGTCGGAGGCTTCCCGCTGGGAAAATGCCTCCAATCTGCAAATAAAATGCCCATGTACCTGGGGCCTCGGGATCCACGGAGACTCACGCTCCTGGGGCTCTCTGGGTACCCGTGGGCAGAGGCCCATGTATCCCAGGGGCACAGGCGGTTCGCAAGTGCCCCGGGATCAAGTGGGCTGGACCAACGAATGACAGAAGGGAATCCCCATTCATGCTTATGGGGACTCCGTATGTATGGAAACCCAATAAGTATGAATGGGAATACCCCCAAAAATACACCTACGCATCAAACCACTTAAAAAAATTTTTTTAATTAATTAAAATAGCATTTAATTAAATATTTAAAACAAAAATGTAATTTTTTGAAAAATAAATTTATATGTTTTAAAGGAGCTAAAATAAACTTACCTTATTGTACAGGCCTTATGCCTGCTTTCACCAGATGTAAAAATTTCACGGGCATTCGCTGAGCAGAACTCTCCGCCCGTGGATGCCCTTTTCCCGAGGATGCAGATGATATGTCAAGAAGATTCTTGAGGATGCAAAGAGGCTGCAAAGGGATATAGACAGATTCTTGACAGATCACAAGTTCCGGGTTTTAGCGCATGCCTAAACCTGGAACTTGTGCGGCCCTTACGGGCGTGTGCGCACTCGTAGGGGCCGCAAATTATGGCCCAATAAATCAGCATGGATTGAGGATTGTTTAACGGTCAGAAAACAGGGAATAGAAATAGGCGGGTCATTTTCAGGTTGGCAGGCTGTAACTGGTGGGGTGCTACAAGGATCAGTGCTTGGGCCTCAGCTATTTACAATCTATATCAATGAGTTAGATGAGGGGACCGAGTGTGATGTATCCAGGTTTGCTGACAATACACAGCTAGCTGGGAAAGTAAGTTGTGAGGAGGGTGCAATGAGGCTGCAAAGTGATACAGACAGGTTAAGTTATTGGGCAAAAACATGGCAGATGGAATATAATGTGGAGAAATGTGAAGTTATCTACTTTGGTCGGAAAAATAGAAAAGCAGAATATTTTTTAAATGGTGAGTGATTGGGAAATGTTGGTATTCAGAGGGACCTGGGTGCCCTTGTACACGAATCACTGCAGGTACAGCAAGCAATTAGGAAAGCAAATAGTATGTTAGCCTTTATTACAAAAGGATTGGAGTGCAAGAGTAAAGAAGTCTTACTGAAATTATATAGGGCCTTGGTGAGACCACACCTAGAGTACTGTTGAGGCTGCCGCGGAACACGAATGGAGGCCGAACCAATCTGAGAAACACATGACTTTTGATTACATTCTCTTGAGAGATGGCTGCTGCTGCTGCTCCTGCTGCTCCAGCTCCTCTCTCTGCTAAAACCGGAAGCTGAATGAGGGCGACGCCCACGCTTTTATATACACACTGAGGGCGACGCCCACTCCTTTGATATGCCTTAAAGGCAGCATGCCTCTTAAAGGCAAGGTGCCTGATTTATTGTCCACGGACGGAAAAGTGGATTGCGCCCGTTTAGGTGGCGATCCGCCACAGTACTGTGTATAGTCCTAGTCTCCTTACCTAAGGAAGGATATATTTGCCTTAGAGGGAGTGCAACAAAGGTTCACCAAACTGATTCCTGGGGTGGGGGGATTGTCCTATGAAGAGAGATTGAGGAGATTAGGCCTATATTCCCTAGAATTTAGAAGAATGGGTGGTGATCTAATTGAAACATAAAATTTTTACAGGGCTTGACAAGGTAGATGCTGGGAGGATGTTTCCTCTTGCTGGGAAGTCTAGAACTAGGGGTTACAGTCTCAAAATAAGGGGTCGGCTATTTAGGAGTGAGATGAGGAGAAATTTCTTCACTCAAAGGGTTGTGAATCTTTGGAATTCTCTACCTCGGAGGACTGTGGAGGCTCAGTCGTTGAGTATATTCAAGACAGAGAGCGATAGATTTTTGGATATTAAGGGAATCAAGGGATATGGGGATAGTGCGAGAAGGTGGAGCTGTGGTAAAAGATCAGCCATGATGTTATTGTATGGTGGAGCAGGCTCGATGGGCCGAATGGCCTACACCTGCTCCTATTTCTTATGTTCTAATATGTACATATATTTACAGTTGATGTTAAGACTACACTAGCTCCTGAAAGAGATAAAATAAGAAATGATTCACAATTCTTTATGATGAACTATAATTTTCTAACTACAGGAGCTAAGTGGTCTGACTGGGCTCTTTGAAATCCCTAGACTGACTCTGATTTGAACAGTCCAAACCCATTAAATACCTCAAACAGTTGCCTGGGCTTTGTGGATTTGAATAACTGTCAGCTAATTGCAAAAGTAATTGAAAATAGAGTCACAAAGTTGTTTGTGTTTGAATTGTATTGCTTTGTTTTTTCCTTAAGCTATCTGTTCGGAGCGAACTGGTCCTTGCAATTTCCGTATTGCTGGTCCTTGCAATTTCCGTATTGCTTTAGGTTGGGTATATGATTCTGAAAGCAGCTGTTTTTTTATTCCTTATATATTATGGTTGAATTAAATGAACCACCTCCAAGCTAAACCTGGACAAAAATGCTTCATTTTTTTCCACGCAATCCTCTACGATAGAATATAGAACACAAAGCTTAATTTAGCTTTTCTTTTACAAAAGGTATGGGGCCTAAATTTTGCACCCAAAACCGTGTGTGATTTATGCAGAGTTCTGACAAGCTGGAGCAGTACGGAGACAGTCCTTGGACCTCGCTGTAATAGTCGGGGAAAACTCAACAATGTGGCCAGATGGAATTTGAAATAACAACAGAAAATGCTGGAAAAACTCAGCAGGTCAGGCAACATCCGTGGACAGAAATTTGAGTTGACGTTTCGGGTCGAACCCTTCTTCAAAACTGGAAAGAAAAGATAGATCGGAGGCAGGGCTGCGATCGGACAAAAGAATAAAAGAAACAAAAGAAGTAAAAAAGAGCCAATAAAAGGTATTAGAAGCTAGACGAGATGGTAATAGGCTGAGATTGGGTGTAAAGTGTACTGGCAGGGCAAGAGATAGCTGCCAGGTGTGAGAGAGAAACAAAAGGAAAGGGGGGGGGAAAGGAGTGGAAAAATTACAAGAAAAAATGAAATAGGGGCCGAGGTTATGATCTGAAATTGTTGAACTCGATATTGAGTCCGGAAGGCTGCAGAGTGCCTAATCGGAAGATGAGGTGCTGTTCCTCGAGTTTACATTGAGCTTCCGTGGAACAATACAAGAGGCCAAGGACGGCGAGGTCTGAGTGGGAATGGAGCGTTGAATTAAAATGACAGGCGACTGGAAGCTCGGGGTCACCCTTACGGACTGAACGGAGGTGTTCCGCAAAGCGGTCACCCAATCTGCGTTTGGTCTCCCCAGTGTAGAGGAGACCGCATCGTGAGCAGCGAATACAGTATACTAGATTGCGAGAAGTACAAGTAAATCGCTGTTTCACCTGGAAGAGGTGTTTGGGGCCCTGGACAGTGGGAAGGGGGGAGGTATAGGGGCAGGTGTTACATCTCCTCCGCTTGCACGGGAAGGTGCCAGGCGAAGGGGAAGGGCTGTTTGGGGTGATAGAGGAGTGGACTAGGGTGTCTCGGAGGGAGCGTTCCCTGCGGAATGCTGAAAGGGGAGGGGAGGGGACGATACGTTTGGTGGTGGGATCACTTTGGAGGTAGCGGAAATGCCGGAGGATGATCCGTTGAATGTGGAGGCTGGTGGGGTGAAAGGTGAGGACAAGGGGAACCCTATCGTGGTTCCGGGAGGGAGGGGCAGGGGTGAGTGCAGAAGTGCGGGAGATAGAACTGACACGGTCGAGGGCCGTGTCAACCATGGTAGAGGGGAATCCTCGGTTGAGGAAAAAGGAAGACATGTCGGAAGCACTGGTGTGGAAGGTGGCATCGTCGGAGCAGATACGGCGGAGATGGAGAAACTGGGAGAATGGAATAGAGTCCTTACAGGAAGCGGGGTGGGAGGAAGTGTAGTCCAGGTAGCTGTGGGAGTCAGTGGGCTTGTAGTGAATATTGGTCGATAACCTATCCCCAGAGATGGAGACGGAGAAGTCGAGGAAGGGAAGGGAAGAGTCAGAGATGGACCATGTGAAGGTGAGGGAAGGGTGGAAATTGGAGGCAAAGTGAATGAAATTGTCAAGTTCGGGACGAGAGCAGGAAACGGCACCGATACAGTCATCAATGTATCGGAAAAAGAGGTGAGGGAGGGGACCCGAGTAGGACTGGAACTTGAGCTGCTTGCCTAGCCGCCGGCGGCCCTCAGGTATGTTTTGGGATCGGGGAGGAGAACGGGGGCGGGGGGCAGGCTGAGCACAGGCTGGCTGCACATCAAGGGAAGTATTGAAAAAAGACTTACATTTTTGGTGACGGCCTTCAGCAGTCCTTTTAAGCTGAGCAGGCCCACCACTATCCTGTATACAAATTCCGTCAATGGGCCCCGCAACGGATATAGGACCCTTAGGACCATATTGAAATGAGGCCTACGCTCGTTTCAGGCAGCCGCCAGGGCTGACCAAATAAAGGCTCTGACGAATTTAGCAGTAGTCTTGGGATGGGTACAATTCGGGTGCAGGTCTTCCCACTGCTAATTTTGCCATCGTTGGTCACATTTTACGGGCATAAAATGGGCACCACGATGTTGAATTTCTACGCCTATGTATTAGGTAGTAACTGTCTGATCACATTAAATATTAAAAATAACCCCACTAACTGATTGATGCACTGATCAATATTCAAAAAACAAGTCTTTGTACAAATAGGGAATTGAGTTTAATATAAAAATAGAAATACTCACAAAAATTACAAATAATATATGCCTCTAGTTACTGATAATTTTCAGTATTGTACAATGTACATTTTTTCCGTTAGTTTGTGTGCAAATGTATTCCTTGAATCACAAAAATAGTTATCAATTTTTGGAAATCCTTTTATAAATCTTCAAGATCAGATAAATCTACAATGACTTTGATGAATAATGTGTCATCTTTTATAAATGTTCCAGTTTTCCCACCTTCAAGTACAGTGTGGGGCACAAACCGTGGACATCCAGATGCGATATTCATTTCCGAAACTGGTCTTTTAAAGCTGGTGCTGCTGGCATCTGCCTTAAAGAGCTCGACAATGTGATGCTTCTTTGGGCTCTGGTCAAGCAGTGTGAGGGTGACCTTCTGCTTGAACGGCCACAACAACAGAGAGTCATACTCACCTTTCATAACCACAAAAAACAAAGATAAATGTGTCCCTTTGCCTGCTCCATCTCCATTTATGTATGCTCTAGCACATAACCTGTATCCGCAGCGACTAGTGTAGAAAGGCTGGCTAAAAAGAGAAAGAGTGCGTCCCTCTGCTGCTTCCTGCTTTCTCATTCTGTAATCGCAGATTTTCCAAATCAGTTTGCCATTGTAGCCAGTAGCTTCTAAAACTCGAAATCTTTCATTAGTCTTTTCCAGTAACTCCTTATGAGCACTTAACAGTAATTCATGTTGCTTCAGGCAGGGCTCAAAAGTAACTAAAGTAGAAAAAATATACACAATATAATCAAATTTATGCTGTCAAAATGTTCACAAATTTCAAAATATTATTAGCCGTATTACTTCAGTTTTTAATAACCAGGACTCCTAGAATAATGTGGCCAATTCCAACAGCAAAACAACATAGATTCTGTGACAGGCCGATTCAGTTTCTGTGATACATTACAAAATGGTGGATAATACTAAGTGCTTGATGCATTAGCGAGCCAGCTGGAAGCAGTATTGCCAACTCTCGCGAGAGAAGTGATTTCTGAGTGAAATAAAGCATCACTCATGATTTCACGATGGAACTCCGAAATCTCGGGTTTTTGTTTTGGACGTGTTTGCTGACAATGAAGCTGCATCAGGCGAATTTCTCGAGCATGTGCAGTTCCAGTCTTCCAAGCCAGGTGTGCGTCCTGCGATTTTCGAAGAGAAAAAAACATAAGCAGTGTAAAGATGGCGGCAGTGCGAAGCACCAGTAACTTTTTAAAGCAGAATAGGCCGCGAATTGGCAGAGAGGGTAGCAATGGCAGGGAGTGGCTGAAAGTCAATCGGGAGAGGGGGAAAAATTAGGAGAATGGGTCGTTGAACAGACAACTAACAGTAGAGTAAACAACAGTGGCCATAGAAGCATCAGTTCAAAAGGGGATGCGTCAAGTATGAAATAGTGGGCTTACGGCCAGAGAGAAGTGTCTGTTCTGGAGCGTGCGCTGTGGTACTCCCAAAATGGTAGGTTTTAAGGAGCGTATTAAAAGGAAGAAAGAGAAGTAGAGAGGGAATTCCAGAGCTTAGGGCCCCAGCAGCTGAAGGCACGGCTGCCAATGGTGGAGCGATTAAAATCGGGAATGTGCAAGAGGCCCGAATTGAAGGACGCCGAGATCTCGGAGGGTTGTAGGGCTGGAGGAGGTTATGTTCTGGAAACAGTAACCGTCAAAAGCAGGGCGAGGCCGGCCTGCGAGTGGCGCGACAGCCGGGCCACCGATCCACCTCACCACCTCCAGAATCAGTTAGCGGGACGCGAGGGGGTGTTGCTGCATGGCCGGCTGACAGCTCAAGAGGTGAGGGGGCTCTCTGGGGTCAGGGGGCGTATGTAGGTGCTGGGCCGCCCGGAAAAACCCGGGGTTGTGTCGCTGTGTGTTGTCCCCCCTCCCTGGAGGCTGGAATTGATGATCCGAGGTGACCCGGACCCAGGGCGAGCAGGCCCCTCTCGGACTGGCTTAAACAGAGGCCTAGCAACGTGCTAATAGTAGGTAGGGTTTTTTGTAGAGCATTTTAGATGCAGTAATATAGTTCTTGTAACGAGCTCTGACCTGTTAGAAATTAAATAAACCACTAAGGAGGTTTATAAACCACCTGTCAATGTATCTATATAGGTTTATGTTTGAAAAAAAAGCAACTCATGATTTCTATACCAAATGTCTTGAGAGCTTTTGATTTATGAGACAGTGAGATTGACTGAGAGAGTGAGAGAGAGTCGGGGGGACCGAGAGTGAGAGAGAGTCGGGGGGACCGAGAGTGAGAGAGAGTCGGCAGGACTGAGAGCGAGAGTGGGCAGGAGTGAGAGCGAGAGTGGGCAGGGGAGCGAGAGTGGGCAGGAGAGCGAGCGTGGGCAGGAGAGCGAGAGTGGGCAGGAGAGCGAGAGTGGGCAGGGGAGCGAGAGTGGGCAGGAGAGCGAGAGTGGGCAGGGGAGCGAGAGTGGGCAGGGGAGCGAGAGTGGGCAGGAGAGCGAGAGTGGGCAGGAGTGTGAGCGAGAGTGGGCAGGGGAGCGAGAGTGGGCAGGAGAGCGAGCGTGGGCAGGGGAGCGAGAGTGGGCAGGAGAGCGAGAGTGGGCAGGGGAGCGAGAGCGGGCAGGAGAGCGAGAGTGAGCAGGAGAGCGAGAGTGGGCAGGAGTCAGAGAGTGGGCAGGGGAGCGAGAGTGGGCAGGAGAGCGAAAGTGGGCAGGGGAGCGAGAGTGGGCAGGGGAGCGAGAGTGGGCAGGAGAGCGAGAGTGGGCAGGAGAGCGAGAGTGGGCAGGAGAGCGAGAGTGGGCAGGAGAGCGAGAGTGGGCAGGAGAGCGAGAGTGGGCAGGGGAGCGAGAGTGGGCAGGGGAGCGAGAGTGGGCAGGGGAGCGAGAGTGGGCAGGAGAGCGAGAGTGGGCAGGAGTGAGAGCGAGAGTGGGCAGGGGAGCGAGAGTGGGCAGGAGAGCGAGAGTGGGCAGGAGAGCGAGAGTAGGCAGGAGAGCGAGAGTGGGCAGGGGAGCGAGAGTGGGCAGGAGTGAGAGCGAGAGTGGGCAGGGGAGCGAGAGTGGGCAGGGGAGCGAGAGTGGGCAGGAGAGCGAGAGTGGGCAGGAGAGCGAGAGTGGGCAGGGGAGCGAGAGTGGGCAGGGGAGCGAGAGTGGGCAGGAGAGCGAGAGTGGGCAGGAGAGCGAGAGTGGGCAGGAGAGCGAGAGTGGGCAGGGGAGCGAGAGTGGGCAGGAGAGCGAGAGTGGGCAGGGGAGCGAGAGTGGGCAGGAGAGCGAGAGTGAGCAGGAGAGCGAGAGTGGGCAGGAGTCAGAGAGTGGGCAGGAGTCAGAGAGTGGGCAGGAGTCAGAGAGTGGGCAGGGGAGCGAGAGTGGGCAGGAGAGCGAGAGTGGGCAGGAGAGCGAGAGTGGGCAGGAGAGCGAGAGTGGGCAGGGGAGCGAGAGTGGGCAGGGGAGCGAGAGTGGGCAGGAGAGCGAGAGTGGGCAGGAGAGCGAGAGTGGGCAGGAGAGCGAGAGTGGGCAGGGGAGCGAGAGTGGGCAGGGGAGCGAGAGTGGGCAGGGGAGCGAGAGTGGGCAGGAGAGCGAGAGTGGGCAGGAGAGCGAGAGTGGGCAGGAGTGAGAGCGAGAGTGGGCAGGGGAGCGAGAGTGGGCAGGAGAGCGAGAGTGGGCAGGAGAGCGAGAGTAGGCAGGAGAGCGAGAGTGGGCAGGGGAGCGAGAGTGGGCAGGAGTGAGAGCGAGAGTGGGCAGGGGAGCGAGAGTGGGCAGGGGAGCGAGAGTGGGCAGGAGAGCGAGAGTGGGCAGGGGAGCGAGAGTGGGCAGGGGAGCGAGAGTGGGCAGGGGAGCGAGAGTGGGCAGGAGAGCGAGAGTGGGCAGGAGAGCGAGAGTGGGCAGGAGAGCGAGAGTGGGCAGGGGAGCGAGAGTGGGCAGGAGAGCGAGAGTGGGCAGGGGAGCGAGAGTGGGCAGGAGAGCGAGAGTGAGCAGGAGAGCGAGAGTGGGCAGGAGTCAGAGAGTGGGCAGGAGTCAGAGAGTGGGCAGGGGAGCGAGAGTGGGCAGGAGAGCGAGAGTGGGCAGGGGAGCGAGAGTGGGCAGGAGAGCGAGAGTGAGCAGGAGAGCGAGAGTGGGCAGGAGTCAGAGAGTGGGCAGGAGTCAGAGAGTGGGCAGGGGAGCGAGAGTGGGCAGGAGAGCGAGAGTGGGCAGGGGAGCGAGAGTGGGCAGGAGTGAGAGCGAGAGTGGGCAGGAGTCAGAGAGTGGGCAGGAGTCAGAGAGTGGGCAGGGGAGCGAGAGTGGGCAGGAGAGCGAGAGTGAGCAGGAGAGCGAGAGTGAGCAGGAGAGCGAGAGTGGGCAGGAGTCAGAGAGTGGGCAGGAGTCAGAGAGTGGGCAGGGGAGCGAGAGTGGGCAGGGGAGCGAGAGTGGGCAGGGGAGCGAGAGTGGGCAGGAGAGCGAGAGTGGGCAGGAGAGCGAGAGTGGGCAGGGGAGCGAGAGTGGGCAGGAGAGCGAGAGTGGGCAGGGGAGCGAGAGTGGGCAGGGGAGCGAGAGTGGGCAGGAGAGCGAGAGTGGGCAGGAGAGCGAGAGTGGGCAGGGGAGCAAGTGGGCAGGAGAGCGAGAGTGGGCAGGAGAGCGAGAGCGGGCAGGGGAGCGAGAGTGGGCAGGGGAGCGAGAGTGGGCAGGAGAGCGAGAGTGGGCAGGAGAGCGAGAGTGGGCAGGGGAGCGAGAGTGGGCAGGGGAGCGAGAGTGGGCAGGGGAGCGAGAGTGGGCAGGAGTTAGAGCGAGAGTGGGCAGGGGAGCGAGAGTGGGCAGGAGAGCGAGAGTGGGCAGGAGAGCGAGAGTGGGCAGGAGTCAGAGAGTGGGCAGGAGTCAGAGAGTGGGCAGGAGAGTGAGAGTGGGCAGGAGAGCGAGAGTGGGCAGGAGTCAGAGAGTGGGCAGGAGTCAGAGAGTGGGCAGGAGTCAGAGAGTGGGCAGGAGTCAGAGAGTGGGCAGGACTCAGGGTGGGCAGGACTCAGGGTGGGCAGGGCTCAGGGTGGGCAGGACTCAGGGTGGGCAGGACTCAGGGTGGGCAGGACTCAGAGCGGGCAGGACTCAGGGTGGGCAGGACTCAGAGCGGGCAGGACTCAGAGCGGGCAGGGCAGGACTCAGAGTGGGCAGGACTCAGAGAGTCAGAGAAGGGGCAGGGTTAGTCATTCTATAACTACAATGGACAAATGTCATATTTGTTGACATTTGTGACATTTGTCAAGTAATAATTCATTCATTGGCACTTGTGCCACCAATCATTATTGATTTTCCCTTTACTGAATGATTTTAGGTTTTTTTCTAACCTTTCAGTTAATTCTCCGTGTTTGAGTCTATAACCGAGAGAATAATTTAAGCAGCAAGTTACTGTTTGAATGTCATTCTCAAATTAATGGCATAATTTCAATTTATAAGTTTTTAAAGATAGTGTCACTTGTCATTAATTACTATTATCCACTATTTTTAATGGAAATAGGGCTACATGAGATAGAAAAGAAACAGAAAGCTACTGAATATGGGTATCAAATAGTCACCAAATTACACTATAATTTGTGTCCTTTGATTCCTAGTTATCGCTTAAGAGTAGTAATGACAAGCACTATTTAATCTTCACAGGAGGCAGAAGGTTTTGTCAAGCAGAAACACATTTAGTGTAACAGTTGAGGTAAAATTCTGTTACAATAATAAATAATAGATTATCAATACCAAAGTAAAGAACTACATAATCTTGTCATAAATACATATGATAAGTGTAGTGTATGTACCTTGAAGAAGGAACTATATTCTGCAGCCCCTGTATACTGCAGTACCAGTAGTGACCACCCCTGTATATAAGCCTGTGTAGTAACTTTGTATAGTAGTTCCAGTTTTGTCTCCATTCAGTAAACACCTGTTATAACCAACTTCTGCAGTCCGTGTCTCAATTACACACGGACATTACAATAAGATGCATGTTACAGTTTTGGCTCATATAGACTTTGGCCCAGCAACTACAGGCCAGTCAGTTTAACCTCGGTAGTGGGGAAGCTTTTAGAAACAATAATCAGGGACAAAATTAACAGTCACGTGGACAAATGTGGATTCATTAAGGAAAGCCAGCACGGATTTGTTAAAGGCAAATCGAGTTTAACCAAATTGATCAAGTTTTTTGATGAGGTTGGTGAGGGCAATGCGGTTGACGTGGTGTACATGGATTTCCAAAAGGCATTCGACAAAGTGCCACATAATAGGCTTGCCAGCAAAGTTGAAGCCCATGGAATAAAAGGGACAGTGGCAGCATGGATACGAAATTGGTTAAGTGACAGGAAACAGAGTAGTGCTGAACAGTTGTTTTTCGGACTGGAGGAAGGTATACAGTGGTGTTCCCCGGGGTCAGTTCTAGGACCATTGCTTTTCTTCATATATATTAATGACTTGGATGTGGGTGTACAGGGCACAGTTTCAAAATTTGCAGATGACACAAAACTTGGAAGTATAGTGAACAGTGAGGAGGATAGTGATAGACTTCAAGAGGACACAGACAGGCTGGTGGAATGGGCGGACGTGTGGCAGATGAAATTTAACGCAGAAAAGTGCGAAATGATGCATTTTGGTAGAAAGAATGAAAAGAGGACATATAAACTAAAGGGTACAATCCTAAAGGGGGTGCATGAACAGAGAGATCCAGGGGTATATGGCCACAAATCATTGAAGGTGACAGGGCAGGTTGAGAAAGCGGTTAAAAAAGCGTATGGGATCCTGAGCTTCATGAATAGTGGTATAGAGTACAAAAACGTGGAAATTATGATGAACCTGTATAAAACACTGGTTCGGCCTCAACAGGAGCATTGTGTCAATTCTGGGCACCGCACTTTAGGAAGGATGTGAAGGCCTTAGAGAGGGTGCAGAAAAGATTTACGAGAATGATTCCAGGGATGAGGGACTTCAGTTACTTGGATAGACTGGAGAAGCTGGGGTTGTTCTCCTTAGAGCAGAGAAGGTTGAGAGGAGATTTGATAGAGGTGTTCAAAATCATGAGGGGTCTGGACAGAGTAGATAGGGAGAAACTGTTCCCATTGGCAGAAAGGTCAAGAACCAGAGGACACAGATTTAAGGTGATTGACAGAAGAACCAAAGGTGACATGAGGAAAATGTTTTTACTCAGCGAGTGGTTAGGATCTAGAATGCACTGCCTAAAAGGGTGGTGGAGGCAGATTCAATCATGGCTTTCAAAAGGGAGTTGGATAAGTACCTGAAAGAAAAAAAAATGCAGAGCTACGGGGAAAGGGCGGGGGAGTGGGACTAGCTGAAGTGCTCTTGCAGAGAGCCGGCATGGGCTCGATGGGCCAAATGGCCTTCTTCTGTGCTGTAACCATTCTATGTTTTTATGATTGGGAGAGTGGGCGGGAGTGGGAGTGGGAGTGTGGGCGGGAGTGGGAGAGTGGGCGAGAGTGGGAGAGTGGGCGGGAGTGGGAGTGAGGGAGTGAGTGGGCTGGAGTGAGGGAATGGGCAGGAGTGAGGGAATGGGCAGAAGTGAGCAGGAGTGAGAGAGTCGTCAGGAGAGGGAGTGAGAGCGGGAGGGAGTGGGAGAACGGACGGGGGTGGGAGAGCGGGAGTGGGTGGGAGAGTGGGAGTGGGAGAGCGGGAGTGGGTGGGAGAGTGGGAGTGGGAGAGCGGGAGGGAGTGGGAGAGCGGGAGTGGGTGGGAGAGCGGGAGGGAGTGGGAGAGCGGGAGGGAGTGGGAGAGCGGGAGTGGGTGGGAGAGCGGGAGTGGGTGGGAGAGCGGGAGGGAGTGGGAGAGTGGGAGGGAGTGGGAGAGCGGGAGTGGGAGAGCGGGAGTGGGAGAGCGGGAGGGAGTGGGAGAGCGGGAGTGGGAGAGCGGGAGGGAGTGGGAGAGCGGGAGTGGGTGGGAGAGCGGGAGGGAGTGGGAGAGCGGGAGGGAGTGGGAGAGCGGGAGGGAGTGGGAGAGCGGGAGGGAGTGGGAGAGCGGGAGTGGGTGGGAGAGCGGGAGTGGGTGGGAGAGCGGGAGGGAGTGGGAGAGCAGGAGTGGGAGAGCGGGAGGGAGTGGGAGAGCGGGAGGGAGTGGGAGAGCAGGAGTGGGAGAGCAGGAGTGGGAGAGCGGGAGGGAGTGGGAGAGCGGGAGTGGGAGAGCGGGAGGGAGTGGGAGAGCGGGAGTGGGAGAGCGGGAGGGAGTGGGAGAGCGGGAGTGGGTGGGAGAGTGGGAGTGGGAGAGCGGGAGTGGGAGAGCGGGAGTGGGTGGGAGAGTGGGAGTGGGTGGGAGAGCGGGAGTGGGTGGGAGAGTGGGAGTGGGAGAGCGGGAGGGAGTGGTAGAGCGGGAGTGGGAGAGCGGGAGTGGGTGGGAGAGTGGGAGTGGGAGAGCGGGAGTGGGAGAACGGGAGTGGGTGGGAGAGCGGGAGTGGGTGGGAGAGCGGGAGTGGGTGGGAGAGTGGGAGTGGGAGAGCGGGAGTGGGAGAGCGGGAGTGGGTGGGAGAGTGGGAGGGAGTGGGAGAGCGGGAGTGAGTGGGAGAGCGGGAGTGGGAGAGCGGGAGTGAGTGGGAGAGCGGGAGTGGGAGAGTGGGAGTGAGTGGGAGAGCGGGAGTGAGTGGGAGAGTGGGAGTGAGTGGGAGAGCGGGCGGGGGTGGGAGAGCGGGAGTGGAAGAGCGGGAGTGGGAGAGCGGGAGGGAGTGGGAGACTCATAATCGAGGTATTTCCTCTGATGGAGGAATCCAGAACTAGAGGGCTCAATCTTAAAATTAGAGATAGGCCATTTAGACATGAAATCAGGAAGTACTTTTCTCACACAAAGTGTAATGGAAATCTGAAACTCTCTCCCCCAAAAGTCTGTGGATGCTGGGACAATTAAAATTTTCAAGACTGAGATTAATAGATTTTTGTTGGGTAAGGTTATCAAGGTACGTGGAACAAAGGTGGGTAAATGCAGTTGAGATACAGATCAGTCATGATCTTATTGAATGGCAGAACAGGCTCGAGGGGCTGAATGGCCTACTTCTGTTCCCATGTTCCTTCCACAGCCATAGAGTTGCAGAGAATTGGGTGCCCTTCAATATCCATGATTTGCAGGGACAGAAACATAGAAACATAGAAGATAGGAGCAGGAGTAGGCCATTCGGCCCCTCGAGCCTGCTCCGCCATTCAATGAGATCATGGCTGATCATCCAAATTCAGTACCCGGTCCCTGCCTTCTCCCCATATCCCTTGATCCCTTTAGCCTTAAGAAATATATCCAACTCCTTCTTGAATATATTTAATGAACTGGCCTCTACTGTTGTGTATGTACCTTTAAGAGAAGAACTGATTCTATACTGCAGTACTGGCAGTGACCACCCCTGTATATAAAGCCATAGCAGGCTTCTGTACTTCAGTCTTGAATTACTCTCTGTTCAGTAAATACCTGTTTTATTGTTCTCCTGCAGTCTGAGTATTATTGATCCTCGGGCACTACACTGGCGACGGGCAGGTTTGAACTCACCTGCAGTACTGCATCACCTCACGGGGATCTTTTCCCTGAAGAGAAGCTTCTTGGAGGTCGAAGTCAGAACGGTGGGCGTCGACCGCGGGCAACCGCCCAGGGATCCATCGGAGAGTTGCAGGGGAGGCTGTGGAGAGCTGGGCCTGGCTCCCCAGTCGAGGTGTTCCAGCAAGTCGTGCTGGTAGCAGGTAGTGCGCTGACCCTTCTAGACTGCGGCGGGCTCGGGCTCGATCGAGCGGCTCTGCAAAGGGGCCGTGCAGCGTCGTCGGGAGGAAGAGAGGGTGGAGCGCACAGGGCGGTCGGTGCTCAAGAACCGGGCAGCGTGGAGAGGATAGAACGCGGGGAAGGAAAAGTGAGACGCGCCGAAGCCGCGGGTCGCCGCCATTACCCTGTAGAACGCTAGGAGCAGCGTGGCAGCAAGGGGAAGAAGGAAAAGCGCGGGAGGTGCCATTTTATTCCATTGGGGAAGAAGGAAAAGCACGGGAGGTGCCATTTTATTACATTGGGGAAGAAGAAAAAGCGCGGGAGGCGCCATTTTAAATCACCCAAGATGCCGAAGAGTGGCAGTATCACTGCTTTCGACAACGAGGTAGAAGACTGGACCACGTATGTGGAAAGAATTGAAGTGTACTGCAATGCCAATGAGGTGGCCAATGGAAAGAAGGCGTCGGTATTATTAAATTTGATGGGCGCAAGAACGTACGGCCTATTGCGGAATTTAATTACCCCAGCTAAACCAATGGAGAAAAGTTTTGAAGAGATTGTTAATATCTTACAGGAACACCTAAACCCTACACCGCTGCTGATAGCAGAAAGATTCAAGTTCCATAAAAGAAACCAGCACAAAGATGAGAACAATGCTGACTATCTTACGGAACTACGCAAGTTATCGAAGCACTGCCAGTTCGGAGCAGGACTGGCAGACACCTTACGGGATAAGTTTGTCTGCGGGCTCCAGAGTGAAGGAACCCAGAAATGACTACTTTCGGAAAAGGACCTGACGCTAGAACAGGCTTTCAGCGTGGCAGTATCCTACGAAGCAGCAGCACGGGGAGCTGCGGAAATACAACAGAAACCACAAGAATACAGCGCTAACAAAATGGCGTATGGAGCAGAAAAGTGCTATCGCTGCGGCAGAACAACCCATGATCAGAAGGACTGCTGGTTTAAGGACAAAGTATGCAGGCAATGCGGGAAAATGGGACATATAGCAAGAGTCTGCAGGTCGGTAAAAGAAAACCAACACGACAAGAACTACTAAGGAAAAGTACAAGAAAGTAAAAAAAATGACAGACAGTAGTTTGGAAGATCAGGAGAGTAATAATGACTCCGGGAGCAGGAGACTAAGTTGTCTAAAGTTACACAACGTGATCGCAAAGGAGGATCACCGAACCATTTGGGTCACCCTCATGATAGCAGGGTCCCAAGTAAAGATGGAATTGGATACAGGATCAGCCCTAACTGTCATGAATCGACGAGACTATGAGCGGCTATTCTCACACATACCCTTGAAGGACACGTCCATTGTATTGAAGACATACACGGGGCAAAAAGTCTACCCCAGAGGAAAAATAAGGGTGCCAGTTGAATACAACAGCAAGGAAACACAGAAACTGTATCTATATATACTACCGGATGGAGGACCACCACTATTGGGATGTGAATGGATCCGAAAAATACAATTGGATTGGCATTCCATTCAGGCGCTAACTGTGACTGATAAAAAGGATAATGACGTCACACCTGGACGACTGTCAAAAATTCTAACTGACGCGAAAGAGGTGTTCCAACAAGGACTTGGGACTCTAAAAGGAGTAACGGCAACGATAAAAATCGAAGATAACGCAAACCCAAAATTTTTTAAGGCCGCGATCCGCCCAGCCGTTGAAGCAGAGCTGGAGAGTCTGGAGCGTTCGGGTGTGCTGTCCAAGGTGGACTGGAGCGAGTGGGCCACACCCATCGTTCCTGTAATGAAGAAATCATTGAGCAGCACGCCTGGGGAACCGAAGAAGGTTCGCATCTGTGGGGACTTCAAGGTAACTGTGAACCCAGTCCTGCACACAGTACAATATCCACTTCCACGGATAGAAGATATTTTCGCCTCACTATCTGGAGGGAAACGCTTTACAAAGATTGATCTGGCCCAAGCGTATCTACAAATGGAGGTGGAAGAAGCATCTAGGAAATACCTCACGATAAACACTCACAAAGGCCTTTACCAGTACAATCGACTGGTATTCGGGGTAGCATCAGCCCCGGCTATTTGGCAGAGGGCGATGGAACAAGTCCTGCAAGGGATCCCGGGGACCCAGTGTTATTTGGACGACATCCTGGTTACGGGCAAAAATGACAGTGAACACCTTGCCAACCTGGAGCAGGTGCTCACGAGATTACAGGAATATGGGCTACGAGCCAACCGCCCCAAATGCGAGTTCTTCAGGAGACAAATCTCGTATTGTGGCCACATGATTGATGAGGAAGGGTTGCATAAGTCGCCGGACAAGATTGAGGCTGTAGTCAAGGCTCCAACACCGGAAAATGTGTCGCAACTGAGGTCGTTCCTCGGGTTGGTGAACTACTACCATAAGTTCTTGCCGAATTTATCTACAATTCTGCACCCACTGAATGCCCTACTGCAAACTGGAGTAACATGGAAATGGAGTGATGAGTGTAAGCATGCCTTTCAGAAATGTAAATGCCTAATCACTTCAAAAGAAGTATTGGCCCATTACAATCCAACACTACCGATTCGGTTAGCATGTGATGCGTCTCCCTACGGCATTGGAGCGGTGCTGTCACACAAATTCCTTGACGGTTCGGAGAGGCCAATAGCCTTTGCGTCGCGCTCCTTAACCTCAGCCGAGCGTAACTACGCCCAGATTGACAGGGAGGCCCTCAGCCTGGTGTGGGGGGTGAAGTTCAATCACTATCTGCACGGGCAGAAATTCACCCTACTGACTGATCATCAGCCCCTGGTCTCCATTTTTAACCCAAAGAAGGGCGTTCCGGTGATGACGGTGCAACGGCTGCAAAGATGGTCACTTTTTCTAGGGGCACATCAGTACGACATAGAGTACAAGGGTACGAAACAGCATGGAAACGCTGATGGGCTGTCGCGCCTACCGTTGCCTACGGTAGAGGAAGCACCTGCAGTGGACCCTGTTGAGATATTCCATGCGACCATAGTCGAATGTCTACCTGTTACAAACTCAAGTATAGAGAAGGAAACCCGAAATGACCCGACACTCTCTCAGGTCTATGATTTGACGGTGAAGGGATGGCCAGCACATGGCGACTCACTGTTGCCAGCATTCTCGCCAAGGAGAGAACAGCTGTCAGTGTGCCGGGGGACCTTGATGTGTGGATCCCGCATGGTAATTCCACCCAAGTTGAGAGATAGAGTGCTCAATGAGCTTCATGAGGGTCATCTGGGAGGGGTAAAAATGAAGAGCCTAGCCAGGGCGTTTGTGTGGTGGCCGGGAATCGATAAAGAAATCGAGGATATGACCAAGAGATGCACAGGATGCCAGAAGGTCCAAAACGCTCCACCACAGGCCCCGCTACATCCATGGGAGTGGCCCTCATCTCCATGGCAACGGGTACACATTGATTTTGCTGGTCCATTTATGGACTCAATGTTCCTAATCGCGGTGGACGCCCATTCAAAATGGCCAGAGGTCATCAAAATGTCCTCCACCACCACGGAGAAAACTATTGCAGTCCTACGGACCATCTTCGCCAGGAATGGCTTGCCAGAACAGATTTGCTCCGACAATGGGCCACAGTTTGTGTCCGAGGATTTCCGGAGGTTTCTGAGGAATAATGGGGTGAAACATTACACATCTGCCCCATATCATCCAGCCACAAATGGATTGGCTGAGAGGTTTGTTCAGACCTTTAAAAAGGCAATAAAGGCAATGCATAATGACGACATACCACTACAACACAAGGTGGATAATTTCTTGTTTGCTTACCGGAATGCGACACATGCAGTCACCAACCAAGCTCCAGCCATAATGTTCTTCAGCCGAAGGCTAAGATGTCACCTGGATTTGCTCAAACCAAACATAAGACAAGATGTTGTGGATAAGCAATTCCAGCACATAAATGAGAAGCCAACCAGGAGCTTCAAGATAGGGCAACCAGTCTTGGCCCGCGACTCCCGAACAGAAAAATGGCAGCCAGGAATGATATGCACACAGCAGGGACCACTAATGTACACAGTGGACGTTGGAGAGAGCATCGTGAGACGCCATGCTGACCAGAATCTAGAGTCACAGGAACAAGCCAAACCCATACCACGAGCAGGTGCACCTGGTAATCAACCCGAAGTACAGATTGCGTCTACCTCAGAAGCAGTGGTATTGGAAGCTGACGAACCAACCAATGACAATGAGCCAGAATCAACTCCGCTGCAAGACCTGGATACTCGAGAAAGGCGTTATCCAGTCAGGATCAGGAAGCCTCCTCAAAGACTGAACTTATAAATGATTATTTCAGTTGATGTATATAGTACAGAGAAAATTGTAATTGTAATTAGTTATTATTTAGTTGTTAAATGAATGTTATGTACTGTTTATCTAAAAGGGGAGCAATTGTTGTGTATGTACCTTTAAGAGAAGAACTGATTCTATACTGCAGTACCGGCAGTGACCACCCCTGTATATAAAGCCATAGCAGGCTTCTGTACTTCAGTCTTTAATTACTCTCTGTTCAGTAAATACCTGTTTTATTGTTCTCCTGCAGTCTGAGTATTATTGATCCTCGGACAGTACATCTACCGCCCTCTGTGGCAGAGAATTCCACAGGTTCACCACTCTCTGGTTGAAGAAATTCCTCCTCATTTCAGTCCTAAATGGCTTACCCCTTATCCTTAGACTATGACCCCTGGCTCTGGACTCCCCGGCCATCGGAAACATCCTTCCTGCATCTAGTCTGTCCAGGCCTGACAGAATTTTATAGGTTTCGATGAGATCCCCTCTCAATCTTCTAAACTCCAGTGAGTATAAGCCCAATCGACACAATCTCTCCTCATACGTCATTCCTGCCATCCCAGGTATCAGCCTGGTGAATCTTCGCTGCACTCCTTCCATGGCAAGAACGTCCTTCCTCAGATAAGGCGACCAAAACTGCACACAATACTCAAGGTGCAGTCTCACCAAGGCCCTGTACAACTGCAGCAAGACATCCTTGTTCCTGTACTCGAACCCTCTTGCTACGAAGGCCAACATACCATTTGCCTTCTTAACCGCCTGCTGCACCTACATGCTTAGTTCACAGCAGCCCAGGGATGCCAGACTACGTATTAGTTGGATCTACTAAATTTGATACGTTAGAAGCCCACTTTAGGTACTTGTGTTTACCATGAGAAAATACATCAGCATATAGTAAGTACTGTGTAATCTTTATGTTAAAGTATATTCTACCAAATTGCTTCGTAGTCATAAATGTTATAAAGATTCCTGTACAATTACCATCTTCTCTCAAATGACCTATTGTTGCCACATTTTATGCTTTAGAACCGCTATTTGGAGATATCCTAAAAACAAACATTTTGTGTGAAACACCCTCCTATGGCATTATGGTCTGCCAAAGTGTATTGTAGGTATAATTCTATATTCGTAAGTATAATTCTCCACTCATAATGCCAATTTAGATGAATTTTGAGTTGGTCAGTAGAATATATTTGCCCTTAAAACTGACAAAACTTTGTCAAATTTACATTAAATGAAAAAAAAACTTTAATAGTGCAACTTGTATTTTTTATATTAAAGAAACGAAACAAAAGTTGATTGCAATACGGACCTAGTGACGCAATGTTATTTTCAGCACCTTCCACCTTTTCCTTCAATATATTAATGATTTCCTTCAGTGCTGAGATTTCATTATTTCCTTCTTGATCGAATCTTCTACAAAGTTGTTGTGATTGCTGCTCAATGGTTATTATCTTGTCAGCATGCCCAGCCAGCATTTTCTGTTTTAATGCAGCAATATATTGAAATAACAATTAATACAGTAAGGATCAGGAAAGGAGGGAAAAAAAAATCAGCATGCCGGTAATTACAGCTTTGTTTAGCCCTTTTAGTAACCAAATAGCATAATGACCCATAGACATGTACAACTCATACGTGACTGAAGGATTGTTAAAGGATACGTGTCAAAACATCAATCACACAATTTTTAACAATTTAACAAGTATGGCTTATTAATAGAATAAGAAGAAAAAGGCAAATGCTTCAGCATGTGGTGTAGTTTTCTGCTTATACCACAAGTGTGACTTAGGTTAAACATTGTTTAATTTTTAGGTTTAAAATTCATTTTCATCTTTTATTACAAGCTTGGAAATGATTTCATTACATTTTGAATCTTTTACTTTGCTGGCAGGGGATGCTGACGGGATCTGTGACCCCATGTAGGTTAAGCACAAGGCCATTCACACTAAAAGGTTTAATAACCTTGACATAATCACTGCAAGTGTAATTAAATGTTTGCATTTGTATGGTACTTCGTCATGTCAAAACATCTCAAGCATAATGAATTAATTTTAGAGTGCAGAGATTTAAAATAAATGGATTACACATTTTAATCCCTCAGTGTGGGTAAAAAGAGTCAAATCTAGGCTTCCCCTGTGCTGTGCTGTTTCTCTCATGTAGTGGATAGCCTCACTCCCGAGCCAGAATGGTGTAAAAAAACTTTAAACAAACATATGCACGAATAGAATATACTTCAGGTTCTGGCGATTTACAGCAAACAGATCTTGCTTATGACTGAATGGGTTATGAAGCTGACAGTAGTTTGGTTTATTTGGGGAGTTTCTGGCTTTTAGTTCTGACGAAAGGTCATCGACCTGAAATGTTAACTCTGTTTCTCTCTTCACAGATGCTGCCTGACCTGCTGAGTATCTCCAGCATTTTCAGTTTTTATTTCAGATTTCCAGCATCTGCAGTATTTTCTTTTTGTGTTCTGGCTTTTATTGTTTATTTTAGCTATTTCTACAGTAGGACTAAATCCAGATTTTCTAGGTGCTTTCTGCTTTTCTTTCACTAAGAAAAAGTAAAATTACATGCAAAGAACATATAAAAAATTGCTGTTTCATCCCTGGTCGAACATTTCAGTGTAATTTGACAGGTAGGAAGAACACTTCCTCTGTATCACTGTCCAGGTAAATAAAATAGTGCTTTCAAAAATGTAATGTGCAAAAATGAGGGTAAAGCAGGCAAATATATAGCTACAGGAATTTTTGTTTATTTTCAAAGCTGTATTTGAGTTATTGAAATAAACACTTTCAACATTGAGTCGGGGGTATTGGGTTCTACTGGTTTAAACCTGGAATCCTTGAGGAATTTTTATTAATTTTCTACAAGCCACTGGTCCTCATGTATCTCCTCTGATCAGAAGAGTGGGCTGGCAATCTGTTCCACATCTATACTTCTCAACCGGTGAGCCAATCAGGCACAAATGGTCAAATCAGGGACACTTGCTTTTGACCACACCTATCACCTTAGGCTTGTCCCGAGCCCATTTTACACATCCTTGCGGGGCATATCAACCCACCTCATAAACTGTACATCCTGGAAGGAATCTTAACCTGTTTTTATATTGGTGCTGTTTTGATCATATTCTGGCAGACTGGGGTCCAGGATCCAGCTCCCCATGTTTATGCTACTAAACCCAGCTTGCTCATACCAGCTTTCCATGAGTCTGGGTTTGCAGCTAGGATTAGGGAGCCAGAATTAGCAGTTGTAAATGCCAGGAGACAGCTTTCGGGGAAATAAAACAGCGACAGTGTAAAACCAGCTTTATTCTTGCACCAGCTATACTGCTTTTTATACTGCACTCTTGACATTGGTGCAGCACCTTATTGAGCGTAACCTCAGCAACTGCAATGTAAAATGGACAAACACATATCCGTGCAATTGTGGCAAAGCAGCCCAGTAAGGAGGAGCATTTGCAACAGCATAAAATCAGCTGGTGTCAAGCCCTGCCCCAAAAGGTAAGCTTTTAAAGTTGATGGCTGTACCATCATTCACATTGTAATTACTGGGGGGGGGGGGAAACTGACATGATAGTTATCTCATTTCAATCATTAACGCTACACTGGCAGTGGGAGGTCAGTAGTTCTTGTATGCCTTCTCCAAATTCACAACTATGCAAGCAGGCAGTGAAAATGTGGTTCCCCACTTCGGTGGTTGTACAAATAGAGCTAATACACCATTCTGTGGATGGGCTCTCGGTTGTGCTCTCCCGGCTCTGGCAGCAGACTACTGGCTCTCCTTCCTCTTCTCCTGCACCCTCCTCGTGCTGTGGGGATGCCTATTAAGACTTCCTTGGTCTGTAGGCTCTGATGAGTGAGTTTTCAGAGGGAAGAATTACTTGCGTAAGCTCATAAAGCAACATCTCAGGGGTATATAAAATATATAATGGGGTTGAGAAAGTAAACTTAAATCAATACTTTCAGATATGCCAGGTAGCAGGACACGAGAGCACAAGTTTAAGGTTCTGAGGGGCAAATTTAGGATATACATCAGGAAGCATTTCTTTGTTCTGAGTGTGCTCAATAACTGGAATGGGTTTAAGAAACAACCAGATGCTGTATCGGGAGGGTAGATGCTGCAACTAGTGGGCTGGTGTTCTGGAAGGAGGAGATAAAATGAGCTGAACGGTCTTTTTCATCCAAACATATTGTGATCATTAAAATGCACCCAGAACACAAGTGACAGATCACCATCTAGATAAATAATACTATGAGAATACAGAAATTTCTTGCCTGTGTTTTTGCAACTTCATCGTCATTTTTGGAAATGTGCTCACTTAATAGTTTAATCTCGATGTCAAGTTTGTTGATTTGTTCTTCTAACTGAGTGACAACTTGGTTTCTTTCACACAAAGTTTTTTTCAGATCCAAAATCTATGATTAAAAATTAAAGAAAGCATTTGGAATAAAACTTAACTATAACAGGAAATACTGCAAATGGGCCAACTGCATAATTAAGTGACAATTTTTTTCTGCTCCATGGGAACACGTATATGAATGGGGTACAATTGTTTGAACTTTTACCCAGTATGTTTGTCTACATTCCAATTTCAATTTTATGTGCAGAACATGCAATTTGACCCCAAATGCATTATAACTGCCTTTTGTGGGCTTTTTCCTGTATTTTCTTTAACTCTAGCAGTACAGCAAAACCTCAATGTGGAATGGTTTTATAAATGGCCAGAAATGAAAGACAGTTCTTCCCAATTCATCTGGAAAAGGGCCAAATCAGTTGTGATCTGCAAGAATCTCCTTAGCTGATGACATCACTGGAGTAGCTCCCCAGATTTCAACGTAAAAAAATATTCTGAGCTTTATACAGCAGCTCTTCAAATATACAGTTTACCTGATGAATTACATGAGATAAATAAAAATAACACATTGAACATGTCTCAAGGCAAGTACTTTATCTTAAGGGTAAGTACTTTATATCACTGAGTGCAAATTGGCTACTCTGTTTGTCTTCATAAACAAGAATAACTACACTTCAAAAGTAATTTATTGGCTTTAAAGTTCTTTGGGACTTTCCGAGGACATGAAAGGTGCCATATAAATGCAAGTTCTTTCTTTCTAAAGTACCTTCGTAAATAATATATATACCAACTGATGTCACGTAGTCACAGTTAGTCAGATATTTTATAAGAACAGGGGTCCTATACCAAGTAGTATTACCTAGGACATTGATTTGTTAGGGTTAGTGCTGGTCCTAAGTTCAGAAAGCACTGGGAAGGGGGGTCTGGTAATGCTTTGAGTAGACTCAGAGCACTGGACGATCCTGGGGTCTCGCAGCACTAAGAAAAGGTTTTCTAGGAATGTAGGGACGAGTCCAGGGATCTGAAAACAGTGGATTCATTGGGAAGGAAGGTCCCAGTATTTGGGTGCAGTGGCAGCAGTCCTGGGATCAGAGAGCACTAGGTGGAGAGTCCCTAGGATTGGGAGCATTGAGGGTGGTCCAGGAATCTTGGAGGCAGTGTAGGGATTTGTGAGCACTGGGACCTAGGAGTTGTAGGGGGTGGGGAGTTCTGAGGATGGGAAACCTAAGGTCAGGAAGGATTGGGGGGGGGAGTCTAGGAGGAAGGGCAGGGCAGAGTGTGGCAATATTAGAGGTTACTGGCATCTAGTAGAATTGGTGGGAAATAATATGAAAGTGCTTTTCAGAAAGTATTACCTGTTCTTCTAATTTAGTATTGTTTGTGACAACAAGCAATAAATGTTCATTTAAACAAGAATGTTCATGTTCTTCCATCTTCCTCCGTTTTTCCTGTGAAAATAATGCCAACATTACACATGGTTTTATGATTTTAAGTTCTGAATACTGGTCTTTTGCCAGTTAATGTCCCTGCTTACCCTGACATGGCAACCATATTTTTTGTAGCTACATTCCACTTCAGCTTCTGGGCAGTTAGTCAGGTGTGCGTCAAACTACAAAGAAACCACAAACATTTTGAGACACCAGCTCAGTATAGATAATGTTAACAGTTGTGACTATCTGAATATGTTATAGGGCAGCTCCTTGATAAAATAACTATGGATGCATGACAGGGCCCTTCTTATTTGGAGGAAAAAAGTGTTCTTTGGGTTTGTTTTGTGATAATCAAGATAACAGAAGTCCATGAACACTTTTCTATTGCTTGTTTCATTTTAAAGCACTCTTTGGTAAGTTATAGCAGGGGTTAGATGTACTAGGGAAAAGCTCCCTTCATACTTACTTAACCCCAATCTGAAGAGACCATTTCATGCTCTTTCAGTTTGAGAATTCTATTTCTCAAACTAGTCATTCTAGTGCTCTGAGACTAACCAATCTATTCCCAACTTACTGTAATGGCCAATTTTTGTGCTATGGAAATGCACCATGGATTGGGAATCCTTAAACGTATTTTATATAGATCCTTTTAGTCAAAAGTCTGCTGACTCTATCATCTCATCAGTCTGCGCCCAGACTGAAAGGACAGAACCTAATATTCTGCACCACACAATCCCTCAACCATTTAGCAAAGCTGTTGCTGTCAAACTGTTGCCCCACATATCTGAAGGTTAGTATTAAACCATAATTGTTAATATTAATAAAGGGCTTCCTACATTATCATACAACTGAGGGAGATATACATCATGCCACACAGGCTTCAATCTTTAGAGCTAATGGTGCATTTTATGCCTGGGAGATAAAGTGTTTTCTAATAAGAACATAAGAAATAGGAGCAGGAGTAGGCCATATGGCCCCTCGAGCCTGCTCCGCCATTCAATAAGATCATGGCTGATCTTCTACCTCAACTCCACTTTCCTGCACTATCCCCATATCCCTTGATTCCCTTACTATCCACAAGTCTATCGCTCTCTGTCTTGAATATCCTCAACGACTGAGCATCTACAGCCCTCTGAGGTAGGGAATTCCAAAGATTCACAACTCTGAGTGAAGAAATTCCTCCTCATCTCAGTCCTAAATGGCCAACCCCTTATCCTGAGACTATGGCCCCTAGTTCGAGGTTCTCCAGTCAGGGAGTTCATTCTATAATGAAAACAAATAAAAAACACTATAGAAATTGCATTCAATATTTGAATGTTGTTTTTGTTCACAAATAAAGGTTGAAAACTGCAGTATTAATAAACATTTTGCAGCAATTTCTACCAATGCGATGCATAGTTTTTTTTTACAATTATTTTATTTCCTTAAACCCAAAATTAAACAATAGGCTGAACACTATTATTAAAAGAAAGAAATGCAGTAAGTTGTTTCACTTCTGCATTTTTTGTTGTTCGATGAAGAACTAGCTAGAAGTAGTGTGCAGAACCCAAGTGAACTGTTAAGAAAAAGTGGCACTAGAACTTCCAGTGTACCACAGAAAATAGTGCAAACTTTCTAACTACAACTGGATTATCAGCATTTCTGGATACATGCCTTCAAAGCCTGGGCAACATCCCAACAGTGCTCCCATTTAATAATTTGACTGTTTCTGTACATTATGTTCCTTCCTCCAGGCCTCCACACAGTTTCATGATATACATGTCTGTGTATATGCAACAAAACCTATCAATTGTCAACAGCAGTTAAGCTTGCTGCACCAAATTAGCATATCTATTCCTCAGAAACAGAGCAACGTAAGGTTTCATGGAGATGATCTTGAAACAATGCAAGGATGAAAAATTAATAGCATCCTAGGACTCATACCAGGTCTTAGGGATACGTCTGAGTGCTAGGAATTATGTGTACTTAGCCCTAAAGTTTACTAACAAAACTTTCAACATATTAGAAAAACAGATAGAAGGGAACAATTTCAAGTTTATACCAGAAAATCCAATCCTGGAACATAGATAATGGTATAAACCACTCAGGCTTTGCACTGTTTTCAAATAAAATCTGAATTCTCTCTCATGTTTTGGTGAAGCAGCAGTTTAACAATTGAATAGCATCTCTGGAGTTTCTTGCCTGTGAGGTGATTCAGCAGCAAAATGCTGAGGCACCATCCATATCTTTTGCACAGGAAACACCCATCAAATGGTGTCAGCTTAGAATTACAGTCCATCCCTTTCAGTTACAAGGGCAACTATTAGTGCATATGACAATAGGTTGATTCGCCTGTTGATGTAAGAGGGAAACGGTTTAAAAGAGAATTATAAAAGATGTCAGATGGCTCACTGGATAAATACACTGTGTGACGTGATACCTTGCCATAGAAAACAGGAAAGTTTGATCCGTGGTCTGTACTGAGTTAGCCATTCTCAACCAGGGAGATGGAAGGGAACTATAATTGGCTTTTGCATAGTTTGGCTATGGATTTTGCTATCCAGTAAGGTCGTAAAGGATGCCTGGTGCCCATGGAACAGTATACTAACATAGGTCATCGCTTTAGTTGAAATGTTGCATTTTGAATCAAATGTTACTGGCTATCTCACTTTTATAGTGTTGATAAAGGAAATGTTTACTTTTGAATTTTTGCATTCCATCTATTTTTACTTCTAGGACACATCAACCATAATATTCTTCTCCTTCCACGACCGGAAGCTAGTAAGGCAGAATGCACACTCCGCCTGACCTGAACCCACCTGTGTATCTGTCATTAGCATGGCCTTGGCATCACCCTGGCACAAGCCAATCCCCTGGCAGGGGTCTGCTCCAAGAATCAGGGGTGGAAATGCAACCACAGCTGCAGGCTTGAGAGGGCAGGCAGTGGCAGTGGCAATGGCAATGGCAATGGAGTGGGTTGTGGTAGCTGGAATTGGGCATGAGGCAGTAGCAATGAGAGTTGGGAGACAACAGTAGTGGGAATGGTCAGATGGGAAGGGAGATGGCAACAATGGGGTGAGTCCAACAGGCCTGGGAGTAGTGGCAGGGAGACCAAGCCAACCACAGGTAAGTATAATCAATAGACTAGTGCCACAGCGCCACCTAGTTTGGAGGCTCAGCTAGGAGAACTGACTCAAGACTGAATCAAAGCTCAGAATAATAAATAGGGCAATTGAACCATCAGAGAAAATCATGATTTAAATATTGTGACAGAATGAAATGTTACAAAAAGTAAGTGTGACACAGGGAGACCACGCTACATGCAAGACTTCTAACATATATTACTGACAGGTCTCCTGTCGCATTTCTCATGGTGAGTCAAAGGATCTGCTTAAGTGTGATGGCGAAAGTGTGAGAGAGTTTAAGTGTGACACTTACAGGAAGTGTGTGCTATATTCAAGACTTTAGAAAAAAAATATGGATAAAGAGATAGAAATTTATGTCAAACTAAATTTTTGTCCAAAATATATAACACTGCATAGGTTATGCAGTGAGATACAGAAGACTTTTTTTTAACCAATTTGATTGTTAAATTGGATTAACCAATTAAGCATTCATAAACTACCTACAAATACCACCAATATCATACAGTAGAAAAACCTTCAAAGTGACATTATTTTAGTCATTGTATTGGAGCTTCTGTTGCAAGGGAGTTACTTGAAACTGTGCATTTTAGTAGGAAACAGACAAATGAGAAATATGGTAATAAAATAAAATCAAAAATATTACTACTGTACTGACATTCACTTAATTCATTACTATGCAAAAATGCTATTTTTGTTACTTCAAGTATTGCTCACCTCACTTCTTGAAAAACATTCACCACAATTGTATATACATTGAATAGGATACTTTGGACATGCAATGTCTTCATGTTCCTTAAAAAAGAAAAATGCATATACCAAATTACATCCATCTGAACCGAACATGTGGTACTCATATTAATTATACTTACCCGTTATTGATTGGAGTTCATCATGTGATTAACTCCAGCCTTAGTCCTCCCAGCCACAAAAAGAATAATCTATAAATCTTTGGCACATCCTCCCAATATTGAAGCACTCTGTTCCCATTGCCAGTCCACTCCCCTTACCCCCTCTGCCTCCACTCTCCATCCCAGTCCCCTTTGTTGTACTAAGCCATGCAGACCATGATGGTCCCAGGTTTGATCTCTTGTCTGTGCTAAATTAGCTGGCATCAGCAAGATACTACAATTGCCCTTGGGGCCCCTGTGCTAGGGAGGGAGAAAAAAAAGCAGCAGGGCTTCCCTCTTTTCTGTGCTATCCAGTGACCCTGCTGGAAAACAAACATTTGTTGAACATATTATTGGGATTAGCTTTGATGTTTGAGTAACCCACCAATGCTTGCTGTCTAAAGGAAGATCTTGCATGTATATAATGCCTTTCATGTCCTCAGGACATCCCAAAGCACTTTACAATCAATTAATTACTTTTTTTTTGAAGTGCAGTTATTGTTGTTTTATGGGTAAAGACAGCCTCTGGTTGAGGGATAAATGTTGGCCAGGACACAAGGAGAACGACCCTGCTCTTTCTCAAATTGTGCCTTGGGATCTTTTACATCAGTCTGAGAGGGCAGATGGGGCCTTGGCTTTAAAGTCTCACCAAAAAGACAGCACCTCTAGCAATGCAGCACTCCCTCAGTACTGCAGTCTCAACCATGATTATGTGTTCAAGTGGTAGAGTGGGGCTTGAACCCATGACCTTCTGACTCGGAGGTAAGAATGACGCCACTGAGCCGAGGCTCACTTGGAGAGGTACCGGAGATCAGGAAGAGCACATGAAAACATACCCAGATAGGTGGAGAGCCAGTGACATGTACATACTTTACCCTCCAAAGCACAAAATTATGAAGTACCCATGCGCTGTGCCAACAAAATAATAGATTCCCTTTTGAATATGGTATTACCTTCATGTTTTTAAAGATCAGGTTCGCTTTGCAATATTGGCAGGCTTCTTCTCTATATTCACACACAGTTTGCAAATGAGCAGTTAAATCTTTTCTTTGTAAGATAGCATTGCAACCATTGATACATGCTACACTTTCAAACTGGCATTTTTTAAGGTGATCCTAAAATAAGAGAGAAAAAATATCATCAGTAAGTCTTGAAGTTTTGATTTGGTAAATATTTTACATTCATAGAGATGAGAGAAGTCAGTGCAGGTGAGTGGTACCCTATGTCAGCATCAAACACACCCAAGGTGCAAAGAGCCAAAGGTATATTAAGCACTCTCTACTCTGCTTCAACAGTATGTCTTTGCCCCTACCTTAGAAGAGTACCACCTGCTGCACTAGGGTGATTTTTTTGCATTTCCTTATGGCCCAAGTGAAAATGTAAATTTTAAGATAAATTTTCCAATTATGGGTGGAAAATAATTGTCTGGCACCTGCACAATTTCCTGATTTGCAGTCCCAGCAGGTGAAACTCTGTGGCCGGAGCATGGAATTAAAAATGTTACCCTCGGGTGTGTCAATTCAACCAAGTTGAAGTCATTTGTGTGCTGTAGGCCTGTGCCCAAAATGAAGTAGTTTGATAATGTCCAAAATGATTTCTCTTAGCACACTGAACTGTACTAGAATCCAGGTATCCGAAATGGACAGGCATTGTGTTAACTTGCTACATTACTCAGTTCTCCGCCCCCCTTCCATCTTGACCATTTCTAATAATAGCAAAGTGATATATTTCAAGAACAGACAGTTCATTGCAGAGTGAGGAAGAACACTCAGAAGTGTTGAAGTGACTGAGTTAGGAGTGAAATAAACTGGATACTTGGATGTTCCCTGCTGTTCATACAACAGGCACGGAGAGCACTGACAGTGCATTTCAGCAGCTGTATAAACATCTCCGCGGGGTCATGGGTGTGGTGCAAGACACCCTTAAACACAGGCACTGAGGGTTGCTAATCAGCATCTGACTGCAATGAAATTAATATTGATGGGGAAAGGTTGACAGGGCAGCCTGTAGAAAATTATTGGGCAGGCGAGACAGCTGTTTCATAGTTTTTTAAGTCAAGTTAAATTCTTCACATTAGCAGCAGTTACATTGACACTGGTGCAAAGAGAAAACAAAATAAGACAATCGCTTCCAGATGCTTTTCCTTCGGCTGATAATGGTTAACACTAGCAGTTTTTTAACTGTATTTTTGGCAATGCCATGTTGAGAATCTCAGCATAGCATCAGTGCCAAAGATTCAGCATAAAGACAAGATCAGTACAGAATTTCAGCAGGCGAAGTCAAACATTTGCAATGTTCAGGCACAAGTATAAATGCAACATTAAAATCATACGGGCATTTGAAAAGGGGCCACCTAATAAATTTATGGCAAAGATAATTAAGGGGAATGTAGCCAGAATGGATGGAGCCATGGCTGGAGGGCAGAAAGCAAAGGATATGGGCAAAAGAAAGTTTCTTACACTGGAATGAAGTGATGTGCGGCATTCCACATGGGGGCTGTGTTGGGGCTGCACTTATTTACTGCACACGCAAATGATCTGGACTGAGGAATTGAGGGAACAGTGTCAAAATCTGGTCCTGACACCAAATTGGGGGAGTATGGCAAATTGTGACGAGAACTATGAAAGACTACAGGAAGATGCAGATAGGCTGGTACTTTAGGCAGATGGGTGGTAGATACAGTTCAATGTAGAAAAATGTGAAGTAACACATTCTGGAAGTAAGAACACGGGAAAGGAATAAAGGTAAGATTTTAAATGGAGTAGAGGAGCAGAGGGACCTTGGTGCAGATACACAGGCTACTAAAGGTGGCAGTGCAAGTAGATATGCCATAAAAAAAGGAAAAAGAATGCAAATAGTATACAAAAAGGAAATGCTAAACTTGTAGAAGATCTTAGTTAGACCACAGTTGGAGTATTGTGTACAGTTTTGGGTACGCCATTGTAGAAAGGATGTAAAAGCAATGGAAAAGGTGCAGCATAGATTGACTTGGATGGTATCAGGAGTTACAATTGTGAAAAGAAACTTAAGATGCTAGGTCTTTTTTTTACTGTATTTGAGAAGGATAAGCAGTGGGGAAATAGAGGCATTCAAGATTACAAAGAGTTAAGATAAGATAAATAGTGATAGGTTGTTTCCACTGGTCAGTAAGATGGTAACAAGCAAACAAAATCGTAAAAATAATCACGAAAGGAATTAAAAGGGAGGCAAAAAAAAATCTTTACACAGAGGGTAGTTAGAGCGTGTAATTTTCTTCCACAAACCATTGTTGAAATAGAATGCATAAGTTATTTTAAAAGGGAATTAGCTAGTCATTTGGTGAAAAGGATTATTAAAAGGAATGCCGAGTGAGCTGGAGAGCGGGATTAGGTGAGGTGTCTCGTGAAGAAAAACATTGGTCCAGATTTCATGGGTCAAATAACCTCATTCTGTGCTGTAACATTCTATGAAAATCACAAGAGCTGAAGTGGCTGTTAAGTCCAGGAGTCAAGACATTATCCCAAAATTGGCATCAATCAACACGAAATTGGCAACATAAAGGATGACCATGCAGGGACAAGTTTAACGGATATGGAATTTGGAATTTGCAAAAGAGTGGAAGACATAAATTTCAATGATACAATGATAAAGCTACAGCAGAGTGAAGTAGAAGAGGGTGACATATAATTATTTTGTGTCACAACAATAATAATGAATGGTTTTTGGAAACATAGGGGGGAATTTTCCCAGCCCGGAGGAGGCGGGTTTGCCGGGAAAATGACAGAAACTGGGAGCGGGTACCAACCCCACTCCCAACCCACCTCCGTGCCATCTTCCCGGGAGGCAGGTCCCCGAGTCGCGCAGGGACCTGACTCTTTGAGGCGGGAATGGGATTAGAGCCAATTAACTGCCTGTTAACAGGTAGTTAACATGCAGTTTTGAGGCTTTTCCCCATTTTGAGCCTTCTGCTGCGGGCTTCCCGACGGCTGCGAACCTCGCCAGGGTCAGCGAGGTGAGCAGTGGGTCTGCGGGGGTGAGAGGGGTCGAAAAGTAAGATGTAGAGGTGAGTGATGGGTGCAAGTGTGGACAGGTAATTACGAGAAGTGAGTGTAAAGCGTTAGAAAAAGTTTCCTTACCTTTGCTTCTTCCTGCAGGCTTTAACTGTTGAGGATGCGGAGGTGCCTCATCTCAACGGCAGAGATGACAGAATGGCTGCTGCATTCTCAGATGCTGCAGCCATCTGCTTTCTGCTGAGGAGAGAAGTCTTGGTAAACCTATGTGCAAGGGCTCACCTTAGAACAGAGATTTTCAGTGTTTGACAGCTTCTCAAAGCTGTCACTGACAATTCATCTGTCAAAACATTTGAGACAGACGAAGCGTCATACACTGATGTCATCTGTCACCAGCTTTCCCTTAATTGGATGGTAAGCCCGCAGGGTGGGCTTAACAAGGCCAATCAAGGGAAAATAGTGTGTGTTCAGCAGACGTCGCTGGGGGCGGGACTAGAACCCGGAAGGCAGCAGTCCCACCCCCAACTCGTCTCGGCTGGCAAAATCCAGCCCGTAATCTCCCAAAGACTCCAGTACCAGTAAGCAATTTCAGTTGGCTGTCAAGGATATAGCAAAATTATTGTAAGATGTTTTCCTAAAGCTTACAAAATAACGAGATACAGTAAAAACACAAACATGCTAATGTTCACATATTTTAATACATTTTTGCCATTTGAAGTAAGATGGGTATTATTATGTTATTTGGAATGTGAAGTACTATTGAAACAGATGGCAAAATCATATTTGTCTCCTATACATATGAAATAATTGGAAAATCTACAGTAGGTTATTAAAAATTGTAAAAGCACTTCTACAGTACTTACCCCTAAACGTCCAAGTGATGCTTTTAGCTTGCAGTCTGGTGCATTTTTACAGTACACCATCAAATTCCACACTTCCCTCTTGCAGCAATTATCTCTAAATATCTTTCAAAAAAAGATGCATTTATTAAATAATTATTTTGTTAAACTAGAAATACTCAACTTTTCTCAAATAGACTCTTAAAATAAAAAGAGGAACTACAAGAAATGTGCAGCAGTTCAGTCAGTCAGAACAAGAGGGCTCGTTAATCCTGAACTCTAATGAAGGAGCCACCCAGAGCAGTGACACATCTTTCTCGTCAGATGCTAACTGACTAGCTGCGCATTCCAACAGTTTCTGTTTTACTTTCAGACTTCTGTCATTCATGGTTTTACTTTTTTATCTTCATCTGCCTTTAAGTTTCACTTTTACCTTTCAAAACAATGTATGTAATTCTGAAACAGGTTTTAATCTGGGTGTGTAGTAGGTGGAGTTTAAAATAAGCTGTCTGTGGGACAGTGATTTAAAAAAATATATATATTAAAAAATATTTAAATAACCTGGCCGCTTTGCTTATTCTCCATGAAAACATTGCTACAATACCGAAGTTTGTAGGCTCCTCTGATGACTCAGTTAGGAAGTGAATCATGTTGAGTGGTACTGAGCCAAGAGGGTTCCTTCTTCAGTCCTGGTGCATGCTGAGTGAGCTGATGCATCTGGTAGGCAGGGGAATGAGGTTGGCCTGAGTGTCCCGAGCTAGTAATAATAAAGTAAGGCTTGCTTCTGGTATCATTATCCAGCAACTGTGTGTGGATGTTGGTTGTGGACCAGACTGGGCTCAACTGTGATACCTCTCACCTGTTGGATACCCCACCAACAATCTGACCTAAGTTTTTCCAATTGGGATTGATCCCCAGCAGGGCAGGACTTCCACCCGCCACAGAGATGCTCCCAAGTGATTTTTCCAGACCCAGGATTATTTTCAGGTTGGAGGCAGGCTCTCCGGCCTCCCGCCAGGGAGTCACACCAAATCCGGCCGGGATCTTGCTGTGGTCGGACTCGGTGGCCTGCTGCAGTGGGAGACAGAAGGCAACCTCTGAGCTTTCTGAAGAATCGAACAAATAAATCCCTGTAAACTATTTTCAACCTAGAAGGATATGCAGATAGGGTTACATGAAGCAAGGTGGGAGGAGGCTTGTGTGAGGCTGAATTGCCTCTTCTGTGCTGTAATTTTTTGTAACTTGCTCTTGGGACTGTGCATATCCATTCTCTGAGAGCAACTACACAGGCCACTCTGTGAATAAACATCTGAGGCCTCCTATACTTATCTTTGAATGCTGGATACGAGGACCTAACAGGCAGTCCTGGTGTCCAAGGTTCCAACAGCTCAAATTGCGGGAAACACAGCAGAGGTCATATTTCCCTCATTTCAATTTGATTTAAATGCACTCACCCACATATGGGTGGGCACAAATTAGTGGGAGGGGGCAAGAAAGCCTAGGTCTAATGTTTAGGGTCACAAATGAAGAATGGATACTTTAGTGTAATACTAGAGGGCTGCTGTGGAATTGCACCCTAGCATAAGTTACTGCCTTCATTTATGGACATAATAGTCATTGCACTTCAAAGTAATTTGTTGTATGTGAAGCGCTCAGATATTTCTGAGAGGCGTGTTAAGATGCTAGGTAAATGCTAGTGTTTCTTTTCTCTAGAAACGGATGGGAAAAATTGGAGGAAAATATTGAACTGTGACTACGCTTTTAAAAAAGCTCACATCATTACTTTGCACTATGTTCATTGCACTTTATAATCTACGAATGTAATTCAGTAAGGTGGGGATACTCTGCAGCTGCAATAACAAGTTCAAATAAAGTGCAGTCAGTCAAGTCCCAATAAGTTTAAGGCTCCTCCTTTCAGAACTACCTTAAAACCCACCTTTTTAGCCAAACTTTTGGCTACCCTTCCTCATAGCTCCTTCTTTTGATTGACATGCATTTTCTACCTTACGCTCTGTGAAGCACCTTGGCACATTTTTTCTTTATCAAAGGTGCTATATAGTTGCAAGTTGGTTGACTCTTAACTGCCCTCTGAAAGGGCCTAGCAAGTCACTCAGTTGTAACTAACCACTACGAAACATACTAAGAATGAAACCAGACAGATCACCCGGCATCGACCTCAGCCACTGCAACGGCACACCCAGCCCAGTTGACCCTGCAAAGTCCTCCTCACCAACATCTGGGGACTTGTGCCAAAATTGGGAGAGCTGTCCCACAGACTAGTCAAGCAACAGCCTGACATAGTCATAGTCACAGAATCATACCTTTCAGACAATGTCCCAAAGTCCTCCATCACCAACCCCGGGTATGTCCTGTCCCACCGGCAGGACAGACCCACCAGGGGTGGTGACACAGTGGTATACAGTCGGGAAGGAGTGGCCCTGGGAGTCCTCAGCATTGACTCCTGACCCAATAAAGTCTCATGGCTTCAGGTCAAGCATGGGCAAGGAAACCTCCTGCTGAGTACCACCTACCGCTCTCCACCAGCTGATGAATCAGTAGTCCTCCATGTTGAACACCACTTGGAAAAAGCACTGAGAGTAGCAGGGCACAGAATGTACTCTGGGTGGGGGACTTCAATGTCCATCACCAAGAGTGGCTCGGTAGCACCACTACTGACCAAGCTGGCCGAGTCCTGAAGGACATAGCTGCCAGTCTGGGCCTGCGACAGGTGGTGAGAGAACCAACACAAGGGAAAGACCTACTTGACCTCGTCCTCACCAATCTACCTGTCGCAGATGCATCTATCCATGACAGTATTAGTAGCAGTGACCACCGCACAGTCATTGTGGAGATGAACTCCCATCTTCACACTGAGGACACCCTCCATCATGTTGTGTGGCACTACCACCATGCTAAATGGGATAGATTCAGAACAGGTCTAGCAGCTCAAAACTGGGCATTCATGAGGCGCTGTGGGCCATCAGCAGCAGCAGAATTGTATTCCACCACAACCTGTAACCTCATTGCTCAGCATATCCCTCACTCTACCAATACCATCAAGCCAGGGGACCAACCCTTGTTCAATAAGCAGTGTAGAAGAGTATGCCAGGAGCAGCACCAGGTGTACCTAAAAATGAAGTGCCAACCTGGGGAAGCTGCAACACAGGACTACATGCATGCTAAAAAGCAGAAGCAGCATGCTATAGACAGGGCTAAGCGATCCCACAATCAACGGATCAGATCAAAGCTCTGCAGTCCTGCCACATCCAGTCGTGAATGGTGGTGAACTATTAAACAACTAACGGGAGGAGGAGGCTTCATGAATATCCCCATCTTCAATGATGGCGGAGCCCAGCACGTGAGTGCAAAAGACAAGGCTGAAGCGTTTGCAACCATCTTCAGCCAGAAGTGCTGAGTGGATGATCCATATCAGCCTCCTCCTGAGGTCCTCACCATCACAGAAGCCAGTCTTCAGCCAATTTGATTCACGCCATGTGATATCAAGAACCGGCTGAGCACACTGAATAAAGCAAAGGCTGTGGGCCCCGACAACATCCTGGCTATCGTGCGCCAGAACTAGCCACACCTCTAGCCAAGCTGTTCCAGTACAGCTATAACACTGGCATCTACCCGACAATGTGGAAAACTGCCCGGGTATGTCCTGTCCACAAAAAGCAGGACAAATCCAACCCGGCCAATTACCGCCCCATCAGTCTACTCACAATCATCAGCAAAGTGATAGAAGGTGTCATCGACAATGCTATCAAGTTGCACTTAATCACCAATAACCTGCTCACTGATGCCCAGTTTGGGTTCAGCCAAGACCACTCGGCTCCTGACCTCATTGCAGCCTTGGTCCAAACATGGACAAAGGAGCTGAATTCCAGAGGTGAGGTGAGAGTGATTGCCCTAGACATCAAGGCAGCATTTGACCGAGTGTGGCATCAAGGAGCCCTAGTAAAACTGAAGTCAATGGGAGTCAGGGGGGAAAACTCCTGGCAGTGTCCTAGGCCCAACCATCTTCAGCTGCTTCTTCAATGACCTTCCCTCCAACATAAGGTCAGAAATGGGTATGTTCGCTGATGACTGCACAGCGTTCAGCACCATTCACAACTCCTCAGATAATGAAGCAGTCCATGCCCGCATGCAACAAGACCTGGACGACATTCAGACTTGGGCTGATAAGCGGCAGGTAACATTCGCACCACACAAGTGCCAGGCAATGACTATCTCCAACAAGCAAGAGTCTAACCACCTCCTCTTGACATTCAACGGCATTACCATCGCTGAACACCCCACCATCAACATCCTGGGGGTCACCATTGACCAGAAACTTAACTGGACCAGCCACATAAATACTGTGCTAGCAAGAGCAGGTCAGAGGCTAGGTATTCTGCGGCAAGTGTCTCACCTCCAGACTCCCCAAAGCCTTTCCACCATCTACAAGGCACAAGTAAGGAGTGTGATGGAATACTCTCCACTTGCCTGGATGAGTGCAACTCCAACAACACTCAAGAAGCTCGACAAAGCAGCCCGCTTGATTGGCACCCCATCCACCACTTTAAACATTCACTCCCTCCACCACCGGTGTACCGTGGCTGCAGTGTGTACCATCTACAAAATGCACTGCAGCAACTCGCCAAGGCTTCTTCGGCAGCCCCTCCCAAACCCGCGACCTCTTCCACCTAGAAGGACAAGGGCAGCAGGCCCATGGGAACACCACCACCTCCAAGCTCCCCTCCAAGTCACACACCATCCTGACTTAGAAGTATATTGCCGATCCTTCATCGTCGCTGGGTCAAAATCCTGGAACTCCCTACCTACCAGCACTGTGGGAGTACCATCACCACACGGACTGCAGCGGTTCAAGAAAGCGGCTCACCACCACCTTCTCCAGGGCAATTAGGGATGGACAATAAATGATGGCCTCGCCAGCGACTCCCACATCCCATAAACAAATTTTTTTAAAGTTGCTTTTACTGCTTCTTCTAACCAAGGAGATTTAATGAATATTCTATCAAGCAACTACACTTTTGTTTTTAAGTTGGAGGGACTGGGGAAGTGGGATGTAATGTTTTAAAAAAATATTCCCAGGATGAGTTTGGTCTGCATTGTGTGAATTTCTCACTTCTGGCCGAGCCGCAATGTTGAGTTTATTCGTTTATGGAACTCAGTGTCAAACATTGTTCAGAGACTGTCGTAAAACAATTATTAACTCACCTTCTACATTATTTTCTCTCCCTCATTTAATTCTTCCTTCACCATTCCCAGGTCTTTGCAAATGTTGTTGCAGCATTAATTTGATGCCAAATCCTCATCAGCATAAATTTGGCACCAAATCTGTGCAGCCAGACTGACCCCCTTGAGATCCATGTAAATAGGTGAGTTCCATGCATGTCACCATGCCCTTTGAAACCACTCTATCTAATTGTTTACATGATCCTGAGCCCCTCCCCAGCCCACCCTCATCCCATGTCTATGGAGCTGTACTCGTAAGCAAATGTCATTGTGTTCAGCCAAATGAAGCACATCACACATATTGAGAATGCTAGTTTCTTTTAAAACTTGGAACACCATTGTTTATGTGTATAAGTGACATACACAGAACCAATCTAAGTTCCACAGGAAACTGGAATGTCACCACTAGAATAGGAATAATGTTACTAGCATGAGTGGGATGATTTTTGTTTGATGAAGCTTCACTTGAGTTGTTTTCAGTATAACAGCATCATAAAGGAGCTAAGCAATGTGATCTTCCCCCCTCTATTCCAATAGGATAACTACTCCTCGCCAACCCAACTGAGAGCAGGAACTCACTGCAAGGAACTGCAGAGGCAAACTGTATTCTTCCACTAGTGTAAGGACACAGTGAGCAACCAACATACACAAAATTATTTCATCAATCTAAACATTGTCTTGAAAGACACAGGGATTCCTTAAAACGCAAGGGAGTGAAATTCCTCTTAACAAAAAAAAGGGAGAATTTTTTTCACTTTTGCTTTTCTTCATAATTAACAAACCGCTGATCAAATTGCGACAAAGTACAGCTTTGACTTGCAGAAACTTTGCGAATGCAATTTCTTTAAAAGATCATTATGGAGAAAATATGGCACTGCTGTTTTTAATTAAGAGGAATTTCACTGTTCTTTCTGTTTATATTTTATGAAAAGATAACATGCTATAGTATATATAACTTTATCTTACCCAATTTGCGATAATCCTTTCCTGATCAATGGGACAAATGGCAATAGGTTTAGTCTCTCTAGGAAGCATTTTAAACACAGAAGAAAAGAATTAGATGAAAAAAATTAAAGCAGACAGTTTCAATTGTTCGTAACACCAGAAAATATCCTTGTAAATCTTCATATCATACATGGTTCTAATGCATACTCCCAAAAAAAACAGGATCCCCTCATATAATGCTTTCTACAACTTAGTCACCATTATTAACTGGAAGAATAACTCATATATATAATTTAATATAATCATTCTTATTGTGTTCCTACTACATTAAAAATATATACCAAAGGCCAGAGCTCCTGGGTGGGTCTGCTATTCTGAGTACAGTAACATAAAGGTGACAGCTTGATATCAGCATGATCAATATGTCACTGACAGGGAGCACATAAAGGATTGTGTTTGAGCCGATGTCTTACTTCCAGCTTATGTTGGAGGAGAAAAAAAAGTCATAAAATATGTATCTGTGAATTACCTGCATCAAAATTATATTTAGGGCTGAGGAGCAGAGATCAGGTTTGTGGTAGGGCAAGGTCCATCAAGAGCAGGCTGAGTGAGTGAGTGAGAGAGGAGTCCTGGTGAATGGGGCTGGTTATGGTCGAGGCAGTGCTGGTGGCAAGATGATTGGGAAGGTAGAAGGGTGTGAGGGAATGAGGCGACAGGAAGCTATCAAACTGAGTTAGAACCTACCGCCATTTTTCTATGTTTCCTGGGTTGGCTGTGGACATTGAAGTTACAAACTGTAATTATGGCTGAACGGGAGATGACTTTTTTTTCTCTACTACTATCTAATTGGCCCTTTTTAACCGTAAATACGCTAAAGCAACCAGAAAATTGGGACATGAGCCCGCACTGAAGCAATCAGACAGTTGAGACGACAGACACAAGAATATATTTAAATATAAATCTTCTGATTTTCAGTGTTGGACCCAATTAAACCTGGTAATTAGCTGAAAGCTAACTTCCAAATTTAGGACTAAACCTAATAAAATCCCAAAACATCAACTGCATGCTACAGTTCTGGTGTGAATCAAACAAGCGCTTTACTTGTTTGGCACAGGCACCTCTTCACCTTATCTCCATACCAGGTATAGCGTATCTTCAGCCCCTGTGTCACATTTGACAAGGTGCCACACAAAAGATTATTGCTTAAGATAAAAAATCACGGGATTGGGGGTAATATTCTGGCATGGATAGAGGATTGGCTATCTAACAGAAGGCGGAGAGTTGGGATAAATGGTTCATTCTCAGACTGGCAATCAGTAACTAGTGGTGTTCCGCAGGGGTCAGTGCTGGGTCCCCAACTCTTTACAATCTATATTAACGATTTGGAGGAGGAGACCGAGTGTAACATATCAAAGTTTGCAGATGATACTAAGATGGGAGGGAAAGTAGTGAATGAGGAGGACATAAAAAACCTGCAAGGGGACATCGACAGGCTAAGTAAGTGGGCAGAGATTTGGCAGATGGAATACAATACTGGAAAGTGTGAGGTTATGCCCTTTGGCAGGAAAAATCGTAGAGCAAGTTATTATCTTAATGGCAAGAAACTGGAAAGTACTGAAGTACAAAGGGATCTGGGGGTCCTGGTGCACGAAACTCAAAAGGTTAGTATGCAGGTGCAGCAAGTGATTAAGAAGGCCAATGGAATGTTGGCTTTCATTGCTAGAGGGATAGAATATAAAAATAGGGAGGTATTGCTTCAGTTGTACAAGGTATTGGTGAGACCGCACCTGGAATACTGAGTACAGTTTTGGTGTCCATACTTAAGAAAGGACATACTTGCTCTCGAGTCAGTACAAAGAAGGTTCATTCGGTTAATCCCGGGGATGAGGGGATGGACATATGAGGAGAGGTTGAGTAGATTGGGACTCTACTCATTGGAGTTCAGAAGAATGAGAGGCGATCTTATTGAAACATATAAGATTGTGAAGGGGTTGGATCGGGTGGATGCGGGGAGGATGTTCCCGATGATGGGTGAAACTAGAGCTAGGGGGCATAGTCTTAGAATAAGGGGCTGCTCTTTCAAAACTGAGATGAGGAGGAACTACTTCACTCAGAGGGTGGTAGGTCCATGGAATATGCTGCCCCAAAAAGCTGTAGAAGCTACATCATTACATAAATTTAAAACAGAAATAGACAGTTTCCTAGAAGTAAAGGGAATTAAGGGTTACGGGGAACGGGCAGGAATTTGGACATGAGTCTAGGTTCGGATCGGTCATGGCCCTGTGGGTAGCGGAGCAGGCCCAGGGGCCGTGTAGCCTGATCCTGCTCCTATTTCGTGTGTCTAATTCTGTTAGATTCAGGAGATGGTTCTGTGATAGTGGATTGGCGGTTAGGATCAGATCAGCCATGATCTTATTGAATGGCGGAGCAGGCTCGAGGGGCCGATTGGCCTACTCCTGCTCCTATTTCTTATGTTCTTATGTTCTTATATAGACAGTTGAATGAAGTTCCATGGGACAAGTGCTGAAGATGGAAATAATGATGCGCACCAACAAACTTTAGCATTTTACAGGATTGTATTTGTTCCATCCAAAATTATTTTGATAATTTCAAACAATTTTTTCTGATTACCAACATTCTGTTTAATTTTTGAAAAAACAAGTCTGTGCTTACTGATTTCACCTGATTTTTTAACCTGAATTCAGGGAAAAAATAAAGGCCTATACTTATATTTCTAAGTTAAGAGGATAACTTCAATTAATATCCCTCATGGAGTCTGGTAAGAGGTAAAGTTTTTATTTCATATTAGTGTAATTTTAGCAGAACAAAGATTCTTTTTCGATCTCATCGGTGATCATTTTGGGAAATAGTTCTGGAACTTGTTGATTCAAAAAATGGTGGTTTGAATTTTAACTTCTTATCTCAGGATATTTTGTGCTGCTCCTGACTAGGGTTTTGTTACTGCACTTGTAATAAAATGAGAAATTCACATTCTGTACTAAAACATTGACTGATTTCTTAACTAAAGCAAAGGAATTGAATGATATCTGGGTCGCCGGGAAGGCTGCGAATTCGCTTTGGGTTTGTTGCTGGAATTTTACTTCACCTTGGCTGGAGTTTGAAGGGTTGGGTGGCGGCATTTGTAAACTGAAGTTGAACAGATTTTCTAGCTTGGTTCAGCTCTCTGAATCCTAAGCACAGTCTATCCAAAAAAGAAAAATAATTAGCTCCGTCATCCAGAGTCAGAGACTCGTCACGAATCACCGAATTTCCTTTGTGAATAAACTTGAATGGATTTCTTCGCTCACATTTCCTCCCTTTTTCTTCTGTAGGTGTTGACTACATCGCAGCACCAAAACACAACGGAACTCCAGTTCCATTCTCCTACTCTGCTGAGTTGCAGATCTCAATCATGTTACTTGAGGTGATGCAAAACAGAGGCCAGACGGTTCTAACAGCAGGGCAGGGGGTAGTATAATTTGGAGGAAGAGTCATCAGGTCATTCTCCCATGCCTCTTAATGACCAATTTAACGGCAGCATTGGTGGAGACCTGCTCACCATTTGCACCGCAAGCCCTGAAGAGACCAGAATGAAAAAAATGGGGGAAACTGAAGACATCCCCACCTCCCTTTAAAAAAAAAGCAGTACCATGCTGACTATAAGCCAGATGTGCGAGGGACAATTCAATTCAACAGATGGTTACAATTGTTTACTTAAGTAAATATGTACAAGAAACCGACAACAAATCAAGTTAATTGTGGCTCCAATTGCACTAGCAATGTGCAAATTAAGATTTAACAACTTTGGAAGTGGATAATAAAAGTTAATACTTACATTATTTCCGCAATGCAATTCTCACAAAATCGATGTCCACATCCAGTCTGGTAAGGATTGCAAAGAACGAATGAACAAGTGACACATTTGTACCTATCTTCTAATGGTTCAACAAACTGAAGATTTAATCCATCCTGATACGGGTCAAATCCTAAAGAGAGTGATGTGCTGGAACTATCTTGACGAATGAACACACTTGATTTGACACCAGGGCTTTCTTCGGAGGCCATCAGAGTTATGTTGCTCAACAAATCTAATGATTGTTTAAAAAGTTATTATTAGTTAAAGTTAAACACAACCTGTATTTGATTCACCAACTGTTGAGTTATGCAATTGGAGGTTTCTTGATGGGATTCATGTGAAATGCAGTTTTTATTTTCATGAATTAAAAAGTATTCATTATGGGAGAGAATAAATATGGTATTTAACACTGCCCCATCAAGGAGCCTCTACTTCTACTTCCATATTTATATCATGAGAACTTTTGTTCTTCAATTTCATATTTACTCTTTACAGGCTATAGGGATAAATCTCCAGAAAGGACTGAATGGTCTGACTTATGTCATGGGTAATATGTTGGCCAGAATCCCCCCCAATAGCTCAGTAAACTCATCCAGTGAGTAATAAGGTGCACAAATTAGCAAGGTCCTTGGTTGAAGCCACAGTCTGTGCAGAGTTTGATTGATCTCAGTCAGGGCATCAGTTGGGCATTACAATTGGTTTCATTGGCCCTGGATTAGGGAGGAGAAAATTTCCCAGTGTATCCGTTCTTGGCCGGGAATTTCCTAAAAGCTGCTCCCAATCCACTGCCGTAACTTCACTGCAGCTCATTGAAGAATGCTTCAGCTGAACAATGCCTGCTCCCCTGCCTTAACAGTTACGTCCAACATCCCAGTCCTTACAACCTCAAATAAACTCCATCTGCCCAAGGGTCAACATTGATCTTCATGTTAACCAACATTGCAGGGTCACCAGCTACTACAGGAATACCCTCTGCACACAAAATTTCAAAAAGGATTATAATTAAAATGCCTAACTCTAATTAGAACACTGATGCAAACCCATAGTGCCTGTTTTAAGTGGTCTTTCTCCTTGTCTACCTCTTACAGGGTGCTCCCCTAATGGTTACAGCATGGTGACTGAAAGGCCAACAAGAAGTTAACAGCTTCAAGAGGGGAGGAGCAGAACCACTTATTTATTTAATGGCAGACACATACAATAGAATGGTTAGAGCTTTTTTATCTTTTCAGTCATTCTGTCATTCTGTTGATTTCAAAGCAGTAGCTCTGGTACAGAACAACAAATGGTCTAAGAAATTGTAATGGGATAGAGGAGGGGGTTGGGACAGTCGTTCTTAGCTGGTGTATCCATGCCAATAGCCAAATATATTTTTCAGTTCTGTATTTTCCAGTGCTTCCATTTTACATTTTTGTATTGTAAGTGCTGAACTCATTGAGGTTTTCCCCTATTGGTACAACTTAAAGGGACAAAAAATACACAAATTAAAAGTACTATTCAAGTATCTAAATCTCAGCACATTGGAGTCCATTTTAGTAATCTGCTTCATTTTATGGCATAGCTCACAATAAATACGCACACCATTATTGTGATAAATTCATTAAGTGGAACAAGGACTCAAAGAGGCGATATCGTAGAGTTAACACGAGTACTTTATTAACAACTGGGAAACACGTTTACAGACAGCCTGCATCAGCATCCTGGCATTCCACCTTGTGCTGACCTATACAGGAAGCAAACCTCTGACCTTAACAGGAAGCAAACCTCTGACCTTAGTAGCAGCATTGGCTACAGCACCACCTGGTGGATAACCTTAATCATAACATCCCAGATTACTATATCCCTCCCCCCTTAAGATTTCAGTATGAATTTCTTAACAAACAACCATTCCTGAGGGTCACATAAGGAGTCTCAATTCATCATGTTCCATACTTGACGAATCTAACAGTTCAGTATCAATCTCTCTGGTGGCTTGCGAGTCCTTTGTGAATGTCTAACAGTAAAGTCCCTGCTTGTTTGTGGTGAAGCCACCAGCTGCTCCTGAGCAGTGCTCAGAGTATCTGACTCTGCAACGATGGTTTCCTCTTGACGGGTAGGATCCTGTGGAATTATTTCTGTCCCTCGTGGTGGCACCACAGATGCACTTGGATAACTGGGGGCAACCCTGTCTTCAGTCATTGCATCTGGAACCTTCATTTCCATTTCCCCTTGTCTGGGAAGTATCTGATCTACATGTCTGCGTACTACCCTACCATCTCCCAACATGACCTTGTATGATACTGGACCTGTCATTGAGTCTATGAAGCCAGGAATCCACTTTGGTCCATAACTGAAATTCCTGGTAAGGATCGCATCTCCTTCTCCAAAACTTCGGCTCTTTGTTCTTTTGTCATGGTTCTCTTTTTGTTTGTTTTGTCTGTTTTCCATTTTCCTTTTTAGGTCTGGGTGGACAAGGTCAAGAGTGGAGCGTAGTCTACGACCTAATAACATCTCAGCAGGAGAGAGTCCTGTGGTGGATTGAGGTGTTATTCTGTAGCTGAACAGAACCCGTGACACTTTGGCTGCTAAACTCCCTTCTGCACTTTTTTTCATCATCTCCTTAAATGTTTGTATGGCTCTCTCCGCAAGTCCATTTGAGGACGGATGATATGGAGCCACGGTCACCTGCACTGTGCCATTTTTTCTCAAGAACTCTGTTGTCTCTGTACTCACAAAACAAGTGGCATTGTCACTCACCACGATCTCCGGTAGCCCTTGATTACTGAAGCTCCGACGCAGGCAGTCTATAGTAGTAGTGGCGGAAGCAAAATTTACAGGATAAACATCCATCCATTTGCAATGTGCATCAATGATTATGAGGAACATCTTCCCCATGAATGGACCCGCATAATCTAAGTGCAATCTTCTCCATGGTTTATCCGGCCACTCCCAGGGGTGGAGAGGAGCCGCTGCTGGTGCCTTCCGGTGTTCCTGACAAGTGCTGCATGTCTTGACTAGATTTTCGATCTCATCTAGCTTTGGCCACCACAAGTAACTCCTAGGCTTTCATACGCGAGACCCCAGGATGACACTGATGTAGTTGCTCTAGGATAGACTGTTGTGCTGGCCGTGGAATAATCACTCGTGCTCCCCACAACACGCAACCATCCTGCACACTCAGCTCTGTTTTTCTGACACTGTAGGGTGTGAAGTCAGCCCCTTCCGGATGCTGTGGCCATCCCCTCACCACATATTCTCGAACTCTAGACAGTACTAGATCTTTACCTGTCCATGTTCTTACTTGCTCTGCAGTCACAAGTGCCGTGTCAGTGTCCTCCAACATCAAAACTCTGTCCTCTGGAGCTGCACGGATAGGTGTGCCTGGCAGTGGAAGACGGCTCAAGGCATCTGCGTTCCCATGGTACTTGCCCGCCTTGTAGACGATGACATACTCATATGCCCTCAACGTCACTGCCCACCTCTGGATCCGGGGTGATACCATCTGTGGAACTGCTTTCATTTCGTTGAAAAGAGAGAGCAGAGGTTTATGATCGGTGCATATGGTGAACTTCCTGCCATATATATACTTGTGGAACCTCTGTAACCCAAACATTACTGCTAACCCCTCTTTGTCTAACTGGGAATAGTTTTTTCCCGCTGGTGTTAGAGTTCAGGACATAAACCCTATTGGTCTTTCAGTTCCATCTTCCATGCAGTGTGAAAGAACTGCCCCCACCCCGTAAGGTGAAGCATCACAAGAGAGAATGATGTCTTTCTCTGCATTGTAGTGAACCAGCACATCCGACGACAGCATCAGTTTCTTGGACTGTTCAAATGAAACCCCCTGCTCCTCTCCCCACTGCCACTGTGTCTCCTTGCACAGTAGTTTGTGAAGAGGTACTAACACAGTTGACAAGTTTGGTAAAAACCTGTTATAATAGTTCAGCAGTCCCAGGTAAGCTTTTAACTCAGCCACATTTGTAGGAGCAGGGGCGTCCTGCAGTGCTTGTACCTTCTCCTTGAGTGGATGGAGCCCGGTGGCATCCACTCTGTGTCCCAGGAACACTGCCTCATTCCCCAGGAAAGTGCACTTACTCCTCTTGAGCCGGAACCCTGCCCTCTCCAATCTCTGTAGTACCTCTCTCAGAGTGCTCAGATGCTCCTGGTCGGTTCGTCCCATCACCAGAATGTCATCAAGATAGATGGAAACATGTGGAATCCCTTGCAGTACACCTTCGATTGTCCTCTGGAAGATAGCTGGACTAGATGAGACACCAAACGGTAAGCGGTTATATGTAAACAAGCCCTTGTGTGAATTTATGGTGACATACTTCTTTGATTCGTCATCCAGTGTAATCTGCAAGTAGGCATGACTCATATCCAACTTTGTGAATTTCTTTCCTCCAGCCAGGTTTGCAAAGAGATCCTCTGTTTTGGGAATAGGATACTGCTCTAGTTTGGACACCCGATTGACAGTCAATTTATAGTCTCCACAGAGTCTTACGGAATTGTCCGGTTTTAGCACAGGTACTATGGGAGCTGCCCATTCCGAACATTTCACCGGCTCCAGTATGTTCTCTCTCAATAGACGGTCAAGCTCAGCCTCTACCTTTGGCTTCATGGCATAAGGCACAGGTCGTTGTTTAAAAAACCTTGGCGGTGCCTCCTTGTCTACATAAATCTTAGCTGGGGGGCCATTAAATGTGCCAAGTTCCTCCTTGAACACACTCTCATGTTCACTCAACACTTCTTGCAAAGTCAACTGTTTGCCCGCATCTATTTGATGTACTGCTCCCCAGTCTAATTTAAGTTCTTTTATCCAGCCCCGACCTAACAGGTTTGGTCTGGTACCCGATACTATAACTACAGGTAGCTGTTCCACTGTGTCCCTGTGTTGCACAGTTACCTTAGCTGTACCTAATGTCGCTACTCGTTCACCTGTATATGTATTAAGATGCAGGGAGCAAGGCTTTAACTCTGGAACTTTTGCACGGTTCCACAATTTTGAGTACTCTGCCTTGTTCATTATGGTCACGCCGCACCCTGTATCCACTTCAAAGTTCACCTTAGAGTCATTTACTGTCAGTTGCAATGTGATAGGAGCCACTTTTGGAATGTTCTCTAACATGCTATACATTATGAACATGTCCTCTTCTTCCTCAGCTTCCCCGCTGATGTGGTGTGCTCCATCTTTTTTCACTTCTCTCCCTTGGTTTTGCTGTCCTCCCCCTTTTGGTTTGGATTCCTCCACAGGTGATTTCGCCCTGCAAGCTCATTTTATGTGTCCTTGTTTCCCACACTTGTAGCACTTTTCCTCCAGAAACCGGCATTCACTCACCAGGTGATCGCCCTTGCATCTATAACATGCCTTCACATGCTCATGTTGTGGTTTCTGATGCATGTTCAACTTGTGCACAACAACCTGACCTGCAACTTGCGTAGCATTAGCCCTGTCTGAACCCTGTATTTCTTTTACATCTCGGTTCGCTGTCTCTATGGCTTGAGCAAGTTCCAATGCTTTTTCATAAGTAAGCCCTGTAGTGTATGTACCTTGAAGAAGGAACTATATTCTGCAGCCCCTGTATACTGCAGTACCAGTAGTGACCACCCCTGTATATAAGCCTGTGCAGTAACTTTGTATAGTAGTTCCAGTTTTGCCTCCATTCAGTAAACACCTGTTATAACCAACTTCTGCAGTCCGTGTCTCAATTACACACGGACATTACATTGGCGACGAACAGATCTGAACTTACCTACAGTTCTGCACCACCTCACGGGGATCCATCCCCGAAGCGAATTTATTGGAGGTCGAAGCCAGAAGGAAGAAATCCAAAAAGAAAAAAAAACAAACAGAAGAAACGGGCGTCGACCGTGGGCAACCGCCCTCTGATTCATCGAATTCGAAGATTTGCAGGAGAGGCTGTCGAGAGCTGGGCTTGGTTATCCAGTCTATGGTGTTCCAGCTAATCGGGCTGGTGGCAGGCAGTACACTGATCCTTCCTGGGCTGCGGCGGGCTAGAGCTCGATCGGGTGGCTTTTCAACGGGGCCGAGCAGCGTTGTCAGGAAGAGAGAGAGAGAGAGGGTGGAGCACACAGGGCGCGGCTGGTGCTACGAAGCCGGGCAGCGTACAGACCCAAAAAGAGGGAGGGAAGTGTCCCATAGGGTCTGCTCTGACGACGGGAACAGTAATTAAAATAAAAGAAAAAGAAATTAGAAGCGCAGAAAGCCGCGAGGAGCTGCAGTTTGCCACGGGGACCGCGGAGAGCGGCGTTGGCAGCAGCGCGGGGGGAAGCGTGCGAAGACCATAGGGCGTCGCCATCAAGGTATAAAAACGCCAGCAACAGTGCTGGCAGCAGTGGAAAAGACAGAAAGCGCGGGAGGCGCCATCTCAATCCAGCGGGGAAGAAGGCAAAGCGCGGGAGGCGCCATTTTGTTCAATCGGGGAAGAAGGCAAAGCGCGGGAGGCACCATCTTAGATCTCCAAGATGCCGAAGACTGGCAATATCACTGCCTTCGATAATGCAATAGAAGACTGGACCACGTATGTGGAAAGAGTCGAAGTATATTGCAAGGCAAATGAAGTAGCCGATGAGAAAAAGGCATCGGTACTACTAAACTTAATGGGCGCAAGAATGTACGGCCTATTGCGGAACCTGATCACTCCAGTCAAACCGATGGAGAAGAGTTTTAACGAAATTGTTCATATCCTACAGGAACACCTAAATCCTACACCGCTGCTGATAGCAGAAAGATTTAAATTCCACAGGAGAAATCAGCATAAAGATGAGAGCAATGCTGATTACCTTACGGAACTACGCAAGCTATCAAAGCACTGCTAGTTCGGAGCAGGACTGGAGGACTGGCAGATACCCTACGGGACAAATTTGTCTGTGGACTGCTGAGTGAAGGAACCTAGAAGAGGTTACTCTCAGAGAAAGAGCTGACGCTAGATAAGGCTTTCAGCGTGGCAGTATCGTACGAAGCAGCAGCAAGGGGAGCTGCGGAAATACAGCAAAAGCCACAGGAATACGGCACCCATGAAATGACACGGGGATTTGAAAAATGTTATCGCTGCGGCAGAACAACCCATGACCAGAAGGACTGCTGGTCTAAGGACAAAACATGCAGGCAATGCAGAAAGATGGGACACATTGCACGAGTTTGCAGGTCCGGGAAGAAGACTAACGACAACAAAAAGACTACTAAGGAAAAGTACAGGAAAGTACAAAAGATGACGGACAGTAGTTCCGAAGACCAGAAGAGCGATAGTGAATCCGGGAACAAGAGACTAAGCTGTCTCAAACTACACAACTTAATCACAAAAGAGGATCACCGAACCATTTGGGTCACCCTCACGATAGCAGGGTCCCAAGTCAAAATGGAATTGGATACAGGATCAGCTCTGACCGTCATGAATCGACGAGACTACGAGCGGCTATTCTCACACATACCCTTGAAAGACACATCCATTGTCTTGAAGACATATACGGGGCAGAAAGTATACCCCAGAGGGAAAATAAGGGTGCCTGTCGAATACAACGGCAAGGAAATACAGAAATTGTATCTGTACATACTACAAGATGGTGGACCACCGTTATTGGGACGTGAATGGATCAGAAAGATAAGTTTGGACTGGCACTCCATTCAGGCACTGACTGTGGCTGGTAAAAAGGATGACGACGTCACACCTGGACGATTGTCAAAAATCTTGGCTAACGCTAAAGAGGTATTTCAACAAGAACTGGGAACTCTTAAAGGCGTAACCGCCTCGATAAAAATAGAAGAGAATGCAATTCCCAAGTTTTTCAAAGCGAGACCGGTACTGTATGCAATTCGCCCAGCCGTCGAGGCAGAGCTGGAGAATCTGGAGAATGCAGGCGTGTTAACTAAGGTAGACTGGAGCGAGTGGGCGACACCCATCGTTCCTGTCATGAAGAAAACGTTAAACAATAAGTCTGAGGAGCCAAGGAAGGTTCGCATCTGTGGGGACTTCAAGGTGACTGTGAACCCAGTCCTTCACACAGTAGAGTATCCTCTTCCGAGGACAGAAGATATTTTTGCCTCACTATCTGGAGGGAAACGTTTTACAAAAATTGACCTAGCGCAAGCATATTTGCAGATGGAGGTTGAAGAATCCTCTAGGAAATATCTCACGATAAACACTCACAAAGGTCTTTACCAGTATAATCGACTGGTATTCGGAGTTGCATCACAGAATCACACAGAAACCCCACAGTGCAGATAGAGGCCATTTCGGCCCATCGAGCCTGCACCGACACATATCCCACCCGATCCCCGTAACCCCACGTATTTAATCCCCCCTAACACTAAGGGTCAAATTATCATAGCCAATCAACCTAACCCACACATCTTTGGACTGTGGGAGGAAACCGGAGCAAACACGGGGAGAATGTGCAAACTCCACACAGACAGTCACCCGAGGCCGGATTCGAACCCGGATCCCTGGTGCTGTGAGGCAACAGTGCTAACCACTATGCCACCGTGCTGCCCAGCTCCGGCTATATGGCAAAGAGCGATGGAACAAGTCCTACAAGGGATTCCGGGGACTCAGTGTTACTTGGACGACATCCTAGTGACAGGTGAAAATGACAGTGAACACCTTGCCAACCTAGAGCAGGTGCTCACTAGACTAAGAGAACATGGGCTACGAGCCAATCGCCCCAAGTGCGAGTTTTTTAAGAAACAAATATCGTATTGTGGCCACGTGATTGATGAAGAGGGGTTACATAAGTCCCCTGACAAAATTGAAGCGGTAGTTAAGGCTCCAGCGCCTGAAAATGTGTCGCAACTGAGGTCATTCCTCGGATTGGTGAATTACTACCATAAGTTTTTGTCGAATTTGTTGACAATTCTGCACCCACTGAACGCCCTGCTACAAACTGGAGTAGCATGGAAATGGAGTGATGAATGTAAGCGGGCCTTTCAGAAGTGTAAAGGCCTGATCACTTCAAGAGAAGTATTGGCTTACTACAACCCATCACTACCGATAAGACTGGCGTGTGATACGTCTCCCTATGGCGTTGGAGCGGTACAGTCACATAAATCCCTTGATGGTTCAGAGAGGCCGATAGCTTTTGCGTCACGCTCGTTAACTGCAGCCGAGCGTAACTACGCCCAGATTGACAGAGAGGCCCTCAGCCTGGTGTGGGGGGTGAAGAAGTTCAATCACTACCTGCACGGACAGAAATTTACTCTACTAACTGATCATCAACCTCTTGTCTCCATTTTCAACCCTAAGAAGGGCGTCCCGATAATGACAGCACAACGGCTACAGAGGTGATCCCTTTTCCTAGGGGCACACCAATATGACATAGAGTACAAAGGAACTAAACAGCATGGGAATGCTGATGGATTGTCGCACCTACCGTTGCCGACGGTGGACGAAGCACCTGCAGTGGGTCCTGTGGAGATATTCCACTCGACCATAGTCGAATGTCTACCTGTGACGAATGCAAACATAGAAAAGGAAACACAAAATGACCCGACACTTTCCAGGGTCTATGATTTAACGGTGAAGGGATGGCCAGCACATGGCGAACCACTGTTGCCAGCATTCTCGCCGAGAAGAGAACAGCTGTCAGTGTGCCGAGGAACCTTGATGTGTGGATCCAGAGTAGTAATTCCACCCAAATTGAAGGATAGAGTGCTCAATGAGCTTCATGAGGGTCATCTGGGAGGGGTAAAAATGAAGAATTTAGCCAGAGCGTTTGTGTGGTGGCCGGGAATCGATAGAGAAATCGAAGAGATGACCAAGAGCTGTACAGGATGCCAGAAGGTCCAAAACGCCCCACCACAAGCCCCTCTACATCCATGGGAGTGGCCCTCGTCTCCATGGCAAAGGGTACACATTGATTTTGCTGGTCCATTTATGGACTTGATGTTTTTAATTGCGGTGGATGCACATTCAAAGTGGCCAGAGGTAATAAAAATGTCCTCAACCACCACAGAAAAAACTATCACAGTCTTACGAACCATATTCGCCAGAAATGGGCTGCCTGAACAGATTTGCTCTGACAATGGACCACAGTTTGTGTCTGAAGAGTTCCGGAGGTTCTTAAAGAACAATGGTGTTAAGCATTACACATCCGCCCCATATCATCCAGCCACCAATGGATTGGCTGAGAGGTTCGTTCAAACATTCAAGAAGGCTATCAAGGCAATGTGTAATGAAGACATACCCCTACAACACAAGGTGGATAACTTCTTGTTTGCCTACTGGAATGCGACACATGCGGTTACCAACCAAACTCCAGCCATGATGTTCTTCAATCGAAGACTAAGATGCCGCTTGGATTTGGTTAAGCCAAACATCAGAAGAGATGTGGAGAACAGGCAGTTTCAGAATATGAATGAAAGGCCAACCAGGAGTTTCAAGATAGGTCAACCAGTTTTGGCCCGGGACTACCGCACAGAGAAATGGCAGCCAGGAACGATCTGCACACGGCAAGAACCTCTAATGTATACCGTGGACGTTGGAGAGAGCATTGTAAGACGCCATGCTGACCAGATTCTAGAGTCACTGGAAAACGTCAAATCTACACCACGATCCTATACACCTGGTGATGAAACCGAAGTACCAATTGCATCTACCTCAGAATCAGTGATATTGGAAGCAGACGAACCAAACAACGACGTTGATCCCGAATCAACTTTGCCAGAAGAACCTGATACCCCAAAGAGGCGTTATCCGGACAGAATCAGGAAGCCTCAACGACTGAATTTATAATTGATTAACTTCAGCTAATGTATATAGCAACTGTAATTGTAAATATGTTATTTAATTATTAATCGAATGTTATGTACTGTTTAGCTAAAAGGGGAGGAATTGTAGTGTATGTACCTTGAAGAGGGAACTATATTCTGCAGCCCCTGTATACTGCAGTACCAGTAGTGACCACCCCTGTATATAAGCCTGTGTAGTAACTTTGTATAGTAGTTCCAGTTTTGTCTCCATTCAGTAAACACCTGTTATAACCAACTTCTGCAGTCTGTGTCTCAATTACACACGGACATTACAAGCCCAGTCTCGGATAATAATCTACGCTGCATTCGGTTGTCCATAATTCCGCAAACTAGCCTATCTCGCAGCATTTCCTTCAGGTTGTTCCCACAATTGCAATCTTGTGCTAATTTACGCAACACCGCTACATATTCCATTACGCTCTCTTCCTCTTTCCTGTTCCTTGAATTAAACTTGAACCGCTGTACAATCTCACTAGGCTTAGGGTTGAAATGTTCTTTTAGCAAAGCCACTAATTCAACAAATGATTTGTCTCCAGGCTTTTCAGGACTGAGCAGATTTTTCATCAAACTGTAGGTTTGGCTTCCCACTGAACTAAGTAGAATGGCTTTCCTTTTTCCGGCATCATTTATTTCATTTGCTTTGAAAAAAATAACCGAAGACTTCACAGTATTCTTCCCAGGTTTGTGCTTGAATATCAAAAGCGGAAACCGTTCCTACCATGGCAGCCATGCTCTCTTCCAGCTTGTAGCTAACTTTAGCTCATGATTTTGTTGTTTAAACGTCCAGGCAGACTTTTCTTCTTTATGCAGGGTCCTTAAGTTGCCTCGTCGCCAAATGTGATAAATCCATTAAGTGGAACAAGGACTCAAAGAGGCGATATCATAGAATTAACACGAGTACTTTATTAACAACTGGGAAACACGTTTACAGACAGCCTGCATCAGCATCCTGGCATTCCACCTTGTGCTGACCTATACAGGAAGCAAACCTCTGACCTTAACAGGAAGCAAACCTCTGACCTTAGTAGCAGCATTGGCTACAGCACCACCTGGTGGATAACCTTAATCATAACATCCCAGATTACTATAATTATTAATTACTTAAGTTGTCCTTTTTATGCTCTAATTAAATCCCCTGGGCACCCCAGCTGCTCACTGCTACTACTCCACCTACTGAAAACTCACAATCCCTGTTACATCGAGCTGTTTCATTAGCCATACTAAATTTTGATCAACAGAACTGTGTAGAAAACCAGCACAATTATTACGAAATAAAAGCAGAAAATGAGGGGAAATGCTCAGCAGGTCTGTCAGCATCCAAAAGGAAAATGGCAGGCGATATTTTGGGAGAAAATCCTTCATCAGAGCATCTTTATCTCTAACATTATTAGGAAGACATTTACCCGTCAGGCTGACAAAGGATTAAGTAGCTGTGTCAAACAGATCAGGAAGGTTTCTCGTTTCATTCCTGATCTGTGCTGGCAGCTGATTTCAGCCATCATGGCAGTAGGGGTACTATAATTGACCTCATTGCTGCAGGTCAAGGAGGGGATACTCGACCAGGAAATCCCATTCTTGATAGCTGCCCAGTAACTCCCCAGTAGAAGTATGCATGTGGGTGTCAGGTGAGCATAGGGTTGAAATTACCAGTGACAGATACCCCCCCCCCCCCACCCGTGTTGAAATAGTCTTCTGAAGCTCATCATCAAGGTTCACACATGAATAATGGATACTTGGGGTGAGATGCTGGTGGGCACACAGAACCTGTAGAACTCTACCCTAACGAAGAGTCAACAGCTTCAAGAGGAGAGGAGAGAAATTTGCCAAGAAAAGTAATAAAGGAAACAATTAAGAGAAACGCATTGAGTGATAAACATCTCTATTTCACAACCTGTGCACTGCCAGGAACATCTGACTAATTTCAACCAGGTAACTGATAAAATCTTTAGAAAAGTCCCACATTCACACTTATGCCCAACATCACATACTGAAACTCAAACCACTTAGTTCAAACAGTTATTTTCACATCATTGTATCTCCACAAACTTTGGGCTGATTATTTTGGGTCATTTTTTAAAATTCAAATGATTAATTCTTAAAATAAAACAAATGATTAATTCTTAAAATAAAACAATGTGATATTGGTACTTTATTTACCAAGTCATTTTTAAGATCAGGAAAATCAACTTCTCAGAGCCAATCATCATTTCAATAAATTAATTGTTAAACTTGTGGAGAAAAGGCAGTTGTTTCTGTTTTTAGTGGCATCAACAAATCCTAGAAATTAGTCATTTGATTCATTGAAAAAATTGGTTTCTTTCAGTCATTTGTCGATAAGTTTTCTCGCTGCAAGATGTTGTGGAGAAGTAACCAAGATGGTAATAACTAAGGGTGTAGTTATACTGCTGTGCTTGTGTGATGAGGAGTTTTGGGTGTACATCGATGCAAAAAGAGGTATCATAGCTCAATAGTCAGATCTCGATCTGATTTCTGAGTGCACCAAAGCAAGCCGTGTGAGACTCTCTCCAGGTCATCTCACTTTGGTCTGAATCGCATTGCAGCCAGTAAATACTGGTCTCAGATCACCAGCTGTAGTATAACTACAGCCTAAGAGACTTGTAGATCAGACTGAAGAAATCATTAAGCCAGTCTGTTTATATACTGCAAGGTTAATCAACAAGTTTTGAGTTGATTAAAAATAATCTACTGACAAACCCTAGATTGATCTGGCCAAAACTTGTCAAGGAAATATAAAACAGGCTAGATTTTTTTTGTTGTCCTCCACTTTACCAACAAAGGAATCATTGTCACCAGCTTCACATTAGATAGTCCGCTGTATGTGACAAGACAGTAAAACATCAATGGGGTGAAATATCATCAGACATCACAAGAATGTCTGTTTTGAAGAAGGGTTCGACCCGAAACGTCAACTCAAATTTCTGTCCACGGATGTTGCCTGACCTGCTGAGTTTTTCCAGCATTTTCTGTTGTTATTTCGGATTTCCAACGTCCGCAGTATTTTGCTATCATCACAAGAATAAAGCTCAAGTGGCTTATCTCAAGGTTCCTGTCTTGTAACACACTGCAGACATTGTAATTTTGTGTAACATATTCAAGTGTAACTTTTATGGTTCTAATTCTCTGTTTCACACTTGTCAACAGGGGCATTCTGAATGGCTGCATTGGTGGCCAGCTCCTGTAGATAACATCACATGAACAGAAGTGGTATTTTACTGTGTGATTTGTACAGTAATATCAGGATTTATTTCACTGCATGGTACAATGGAATATCACAACTTTCAGGTTACACATAAATGACATCAATATCACAGTATACAGTGGAAATGGATCATATCAAAGTGACCTATATTTCCCTATTCAACATACTTTAAAGAAGGGAATAACTATGAATGATAATTAATTATCTAGCACACACCTCGAAGATTATTTAAGTTATAGTTTTAAAAATGTATTTTAGTCTTCACCTACGTTTATTAGGGCTGGAGTGAGACAGATAGTGACAGGATTTATCGATCAGTGTTTTAAGGGCAAAATGTGGAAGGAAAGATCAGTGCTATGGGCGGTGGGGGTGAATTTGTGAAGGCAAAGGTTAATCTAGCCCCGGGGAAGTGCTTCAGACCTTAAACATGCATTGTTCCCTATAAATGTACAGCATACCAACAGTCTTAAAGTACCATTGTACACAAGCACTGTATATATAAACTGTGCAAAATATGTAAAGGTAAACTTACTTCCATTTCCATTAAAATAGTGGACAAAAGATTTTCAAACAAATGTATTGAGCAGCATAATTTCAAAGCAAGAGAGTCCATTTTTGTTCTCTTAAATAGATTATAGTACTGAAAATATTGGCTTACAGTCCAAGAGTATTGCCAAAGTGATAATAGCCACACTGGATCTGATCTAAATTCTGTTTTGTAACCATATATACTAAATAAGTGTGCACCATCACCATTAATGTACAATGGCAACAGTAACATTTTAGTCAGTTGGTGCAGAATTTGAAACCATTGCTTCTCTGTCAAACAATCAGCTTTATTAACATCGCGCTAAGCCTAAATATATATAGTAAAAAATCCCAATTCTTCTCTTCTAGTGATATCCAACAGCTATGCTTGCTTCTGCCCTGCAGCCCACCAGGAAATAGTTTAAGCCAATTTAAAAGATATACAGTACATGGACCTCCTTAGAAAATGTGTCCAAATTTGTTTAGACGTTTCCTCAAGGTCCATGTTCCAAAGCCAATAAGATTTGCTGATCCATCAGTTGAAGTTCTTGCTAGTTAACAAGATAAGAGTCCTGTGGGATTTTTGGGATGTGGGCATCATTGGCAAGGCCAGCATTTATTGCCCTTGAGAAAGTGGTGGTGAGCATCTTCTTGAACCGCTGTAGTCTTTGTGGTGAAGGTCATAGCAGTTGTGTACAACTGAGTGGCTTGCTAGGCCATTTCAGAGGGCAGTTAAGAGTCAACCACATTGCTGTGGGTCTGGAGTCACATATAGGCCAGACCAGGTAAGGACATTAGTGAACCAGATGGGTTTTTACAACAATCCAATAGTTTCATGGTCACCATTACTGATATTAGCTTTTTGTTCCAGATTTAATTTATTTAATTAACTGAATTTAAATTCCCCAGCTGCCGTGATAGGATTTGAACTCTCATCTCAGGATCATTAGTCCAGACCTCTGGATTACTAGTCCCATAAACTAACCACTATGCTACCGTTCCCGTTAGCAGGGAGATTTTGGGTTAGATAAGGAACTGGTTGTATTTTCATAGACAGATGGCTATTATTAACAGTAGTTAGAGGAACTGGTTACTAGTGGAGTCCTGCAGGGATCAATACTAGGGCCGTTGTTCTACACCATATTTATCAATGAGCTGGATGAAGATGTCAGAACATAAGAACATAAGAAGTAGGAGCAGGAGTAGGCCATACGGCCCCTCGGGCCTGCTCCGCCATTCAATAGGATCATGGCTGATCCGAATCTAGACTCACGTCCACTTCCCTGCCCTCTCCCCGTAACCCCTAATTCCCTTATCTGCTAGGAAACTGTCTATCTCCATTTTAAATTTATTTAATGTTGCAGCTTCCACAGCTCTCTGGGGTAGCAAATTCCATAGATTTACTACCCTCTGAGTGAAGAAGTTTCTCCTCATCTCAGTTTTGAAAGCGCAGCCCCTTATTCTTAGATTATGCCCCCTAGTTCTAGTCTCACCCATCAGTGGGACCTATATGCAATTTCACAAATGATGCAAACATTTGTGTGGTTGGTAGGAGGTTAGATGAGATAAATAGATTACAGGCAGATCTAGATGCAATGGGGGAATGAGCCCACGTCACTTAATATAGATAAGTGTAGTGCTAGACATGTTGGTAGGGACAATGCCAAGTACGTGCACACTATGCAGGGTTGTGAGCTTAAGGCTGTTGAGTAGAAAAAAGACCTAGGTGTTATAGGGTACATGAATCTCCAAAGCTCCAAAGCTGTGAGGCTATTGCAAAAGCAAATAGAGGGTTAGAATGTATAGCCAGGTCAAATCAAAAAATACTATACTGTCTTTGTTTAAGTTCTTGGTTAGGTCTCATTTAAAATACTGTGCCCAGTTTTGGTCCCCTCACATGATGGGTGATATGGAGCCCCTAGAAAAGATAGTTGGCTCAGTAGAAGGTCCTTAGTTACCATGATAGGCTTATAGAGCTGGGGGGTTTTAATCTAGAAAAGTGTAGATTTTGAGGAGATTTCATGGAGGTCTTTAAATTAATGAAAGGATTATATTTGGTCCATGTAGATAGGCTATTTGAGTTTGATAGGTTAGGGAAGACAAGGGGACATATAAGCATAGAAGCTCAAGAAGCTCGGCACCATCCAGTACAATTGGCACCTCATCCACCACCTTAAACATTCACTCCCTCCACCACCGGCGCACCGTGGCTGCAGTGTGTACTATCTACAAGATGCACTGCAGCAACTTGCCAAGGCTGCTTTGGCAGCACCTCCCAAACTCGCGACCTCTACCACCTAGAAGGACAAGGGCAGCAGGTGCATGGGAACACCACTAACTCCAAGTTCCTCTCCAAGTTACACACCATCCTGACTTAGAAGTGTATCGCTGTTCCTTCATCGTCGCTAGGTCAAAATCCTGGAACTCCCTCACTAACAGCGCTGTGCAGTCATTAGCGAACATCCCCATTTCTGACCTTATGTTGGAGGGAAGGTCATTGATGAAGCAGTTGAAGATGGTTGGGCCTAGGACACTGCCCTGAGGAACTCCTGCAGCAATGTCCTGGGGCTGTGATGATTGAACTCCAACCACCACAGCCACCTTCCTTTGTGGTAGGTATGACTCCAGATAGTGGAGAGTTTCCCCCCCCGATTCCCATTGACTTCAGTATTACTAGGGCTCCTTAATGCCACACTCGGTCAAATGCTGCCTTGATGTTGAGGGCAGTCACTCTCACCTCACCTCTGGAATTCAGCTCCTTTGTCCATGTTTGGACCAAGGATGTAATGAGGTCAGGAGTCGAGTGGTTTTGGCTGAACACAAACTGGGCATCAGTGAGCAGGTTATTGGTGAGCAAGTGCCACTTGATAGCACTGTCGATGACACCTTCCATCACTTGCTGATGATTGAGAGTAGACTGATGGCGCGGTAATTGGCTGGATTGGATTTGTCCTGCTTTTTGTGGACAGGACATACCTGGGCAGTTTTCCACATTGTCGGATAAATGCCAGTGTTGTAGCTGTACTGGAACAGCTTGGCTAGAGGCGCGGCTAGTTCTGGAGCACAAATCTTCAGCATGACAGCCAGGTTGTTGTCGGGGCCCATAGCCTTTGCTGTATCCAGCACGCCATTCAAGGCATTTCAATAGTTAGCCAGACAGTGAGATGTCGTTTTCGCAAAGCTAATGGCAGAGCGGCACAACTCAGACTGCAACTTTTGGATATCTGCCCCTCGCCTGAAGTTGCTGTACCATTTGTGCATAAATAACGGAGCGTGCCATTAGCCTCACCATTATTTTTTTTACAGAATAATCTGGGCCAATATAAGTTGATACTTAATAGGTATAAGCAGAGTTACAAGCATAAGAATTTCTCAGTCTAACTTTGTCACTATTGCTTCGAGACACAAACATCATGGTACAGTTACTATTCTGCCTGTGCACATCATTTGGTTTGTTTCATTGTTGTTTTGATTAGGCATAGTGTTATACACAACAGCAGAAATATTTCAATGTTTAATGTAAAATAAAGCTTTTTAGAGGATCTTGCATGTGTAGATTTTCCTTCATTCTTCCTATTGAGAGAACTTTAGTACTTTGGCCTATTTGAACTGCCTTAAAAATAAACTCAGAGTTCACTTGATTGTTCAAGATTAGAAGGAGGCCTATGACTAATCAAACGGTTCTAGAATTACAATTTAGCTCTATTTCAAGCCAAATAATTTTACTCAAGGTTTATCAACTACAAGTGCTTTAGTTGCTCAAATACTTTGTAAAATGAATGATCATATAAAGTTGCTTGTTGTGACTTGTTTTTGTGAATTAGCAAATAACCTTTACAGAAGTATTTTTTTAAATTTCACAACCACAATCAAAGCAACCATAAACAAGCATTTTAAAACCTCCTGCCTTCAAGAGAAACACCATTATGGGTCTCAAATTCACCAAAGAGCAGCATTCATTCACACAGCAGTTAGTTGGCTCTAACTTTTCTAGTATGTGATGCCCCTTGATTGGAATTTTGGATTGAAAAAAATATTGATCCATGACAGACCTTTTCTATGACCTTTTGATACTCTGAGGTAACTCAAAGTGCCAAGGCTGCAGGAAGAAAACTTTCAAAATCCAAGTCCTCCTACAAGTTTTGTTTTTGTTATATGACTCCAACACATGCGTTCAGTACTGCACAATATAGTCCCAGAACATGAATTTGCATGCATAATTTCATACATAGAAGTATTTATAGGGAATTACCAAGAAAAGACCAACCAATGAGACATTCTTTCTAAGTATCTGCTGAGTGCTTGTTAGAACTTAGGAAGTACTCAGAGTCCAGGTACAAATAAAAAGTTATTCCATGATTGTGATAGTGACCTAGAAATTGGATAAGGCCCGAAAATGGTTGGGGGCACCACCCAGCGCTATTTTCCTGCGCCCGTTCGAAGTGATGCAGGCAGCTCGCAAAATTCATGCTGCCTGCTCATTTACATGATTGCCACGCTGATTCAGCGCTAAACGCGCTGCTCATTGGCTTAGCGCTCAACAGGGGGTCAATATCAAGTGCAGTCTACTGGCCAATAAAGTTTGGCCTATACTCTCTGCACTACTTAAAGGGGAGGTGCTTTGTCGCAAAAGCACCTCATTATCATTGTGGACAGAGCCGTGGCCCAACTGCCAAGAGAAAGGGGAAGGAGATTTTCTGATGCGGCACTGGGGAGTCCAAAGACCCCGTGAGGTCCTTTAGCCGCAGGGGGGCAGGAGGCCTTCAAGGTTGAACACAAGAAGGATCTGGGAGGAGATCGCTCAATGGATGTATATTTGCTCTACCTTTTGGACAATTAATGCTAAGAGTTGCTGGTTTCCAAAGATGTCACTTATATTAGATTAGATTTTTTTAAATAGGAAAAGTGCACATTTTCCTGAAGTGAACACCACATGGAATATTTCACAGAATCACAGAATCACAGAAACCCCACAGTGCAGATAGAGGCCATTTCGGCCCATCGAGCCTGCACCGACACATATCCCACCCGATCCCCGTAACCCCTACACCAACACATATCCCACCCTATCCCCGTAACCCCACGTATTTAATCCCCCTAACACTAAGGGTCAATTTATCATAGCCAATCAACCTAACTCGCACATCTTTGGACTGTTCTAAATTCTCCTGACTTTATCATTTTAATATAATTTGATTTTTATATTTGTTTTCAAATCAATTTGGGTGGGCCAGACCCTCAACAACAACTTGCATTTATATAGCACATTTAATGTAGCAAAACGTCCCAAGATGTTTCACAGCAGTGTTGTCAAACCGAACCAAATAAGGAGATATTAAGGCAGATGACCAAAAGCTGTTTTAGCCATGTGCACTATTTTTAGTAGACAACTTCTTACACACAATACAGGTAAAAGTACTTCACGTCAACGTTCCCTCTAAGCTGCACGCCCGCATGGCCGTGCAGCTGTCTGCAGGTCCCACGCAGCCCGGGACTGGCTTTTCCAATGTGAAATTTTGTGCATGCACGAAACTTTGAATGGGCCGCGCAGCCCCTTAAAGGGTCCACGCACCCATAAAAAAAAATTAGGGGGAATATTGCTTCACGTGTATATTTACTTAACAAACATCTTTCCCCATTCAGTGCAAAAGTTTGCAGTCTTTCTCTTTCTTCAAAGTTTGGATTTCTGGCACGAATTCATCAGACACACCACATCTTAGTGCAGCTTCTAAGTTTTTGCCCAGCAGATGTGAGCAGTATTTTGACTTTGTCAGAGTGATTGCTCAGAAGGTTGACTCGTACAACGAGGTGTGTCACACCCAGATCCGCCCCTGCTTTCTATTCAGAATGCAGTTGGATGGTACTTGCCTTCTGCCATGACGTGCCCTGTTGTAGCTGCTATTATTGGGCTTGCTTTCTCCTGCTGGCCTGGAGCAGTTATTCTGAGTGGTCGAGCTGACCACGATCACAGCTCCCCTCTCTATGTAATGTTGCTGGTTTTACCATCATACTGAAGTCCGGTGGTTTCCTCCCGAGTTTACCTCTTTGGTTTAATTTGTTTGTTTGGTCAATTTTGGTTAAAAAAAAATCAGTTTGGGTGGACTAACCCAACTCCCAGAATTGCAGTGGTGTCACTGCTTAAGAGGAGGCCCTTGATTGTACAGGAAACTTTTGATTTACCGGTACCTAAATAACCGGAAATCTCGGTTAACCGGCAAAATTCAGGAGTAGGTTCAGGTAACTTTTATTACTTGCCTTCCTCCATCTGTTGCTGTGCAAGGGTGTGGCTGCAGCTGTTGCTAAGCTACAGAGACGCTTGCAACTTGTGGCCATTGTTCTGAACCTGTTGCTAAGCAACAGGGTTTGTTGCTTTATACGGAGCTCTGAGCTCCGTATCTTTTACTATAGCATTCGGTTATCCGGAATTTTTGATGAACCGGCACGTCGGTCCCGTCCGTGCCGGATAAAAAAAAGTTTCCTGTATCATGAACTTCATGAGCCTTACACTTCTTTAAGAGCCTAATCCTTTCTGAAAGTCAAATCATATTAAAGCCATTAAATATCCTTCCTCATTGATTTAGAAGCCTTCTAAAAAAAAAATGGAGTAAATTTGTGACTGCGATGAACACAGATAGCATCCTGTGAAATGCTATGAAGAATTTTCTAGTATCAATGTTAAGTTAACTGGTCTTTAATTTCTAGGTCACGCTTCATTTTTCTTTTGAACAACAGGATAACATACCTTCAGGTACAATAGGATTTATATATTAATCTATTTCCTTTGTTTCCTTGTACTGGGTGCCTTCTATATATTTAATTCCTATAGTTTATGGCCTGGAGTTTCCGCATGATTTCTGCCCAGAAATCTGCTTAATCTGGGTGGAATGAAATGAAATAACACAAAAGATCACGGAATTATAAGCATGAGTGAGTTGCACCCATAACCATCACATTGTACCTAGAGTCTCGGACACACAGGAACCAGTGGTCACATGAATCCAGCATTAATTTGTCTTTCGGATGAGACGTTAAACCAGGTAGACGTAAAAGATCCCATGGCACTATTTCGAAGAAGAGCAGGAGAGTTATCCCCGGTGTCCTGGCCAATATTTATCCCTCAATCAACATCACTAAAAAACAGATTATCTGATCATTATCACGTTGCTGTTTGTGGGAGCTTGCTGTGCACAAATTGGCTGCCGCGTTTCCTACATTAGAACAATGACTCCACTTCAAAAATTACTTCATTGGCTGTAAAGCGTTTTGAGACGTCTGCTGGTTGTGAAAGGCGCTATATAAATAAAGCCCTAAAATGCTAAAACATTAATGTCAAAGGGCTTTTGCTGTGTCCTGCTGTAACTCTAGTATTACTGTAGAAACATAAATGTCAAATGTCAGATCATGGGAACAATGCTGTAAACCAATTCAAACAAACTCTTTTCTCTGAAACACATCTTTTCCCCAAGACTGTTATGTTCCTGAAGTGTTTGGTGTAACAGATTTGCATAAACAATCATTTTAGAAAAAGAGTCATTGTTGTTCACATTTCCTTTAAGCCTGATTTTTTTTCCTTTGTACCACTTCCCAATAAGCATTAGTTAAACAGAGAAGTGTATTTTCGGTTTCTAAGTTCTGCCTGAGGCAATATGAAAGATCTGAGTGCATTTTTTCCCCAGATTTAATTCAAAAGGGCTTTCCTTATTTTAGATTTCGTTTGCTCTCGACCTCCTCACAATGGAAAAAATGTGTTTATTTTGTACGCCAAAATGGAATGAAATTAGCTCAGACCCACAGGGGGAAGGGAGGTAAGAACCGGCTGCTATGCTTTTACGACTGGAGGTTCACGCAGCAGCCGGAGACTGAGGCGGCAGTGGCAGAATAATCGGAAATCCCCGCACTTTCCGCCCGCTCCCAGGAAGCAGCAGCACTGACCGCAACTCCACCACATCCGCTGCACTCCGGCATCGTCAAGCAGAGGGGCTCGATCCCAAGCAGCAGCGGATGCAGCTCCAGGACCGAGGCCACCAATCCGACCGTGCTGCCGCCGCTCAGTGCGGGAGGGACCATGCATACCGAGCACGTCTTATCACCAGCGGGCAAATTAATAGGAAGGAATCAGCAACACTGCAAATCAATTTAAACACATGCATGTTATCTATATCTCAGAATGATACATCAAAATAGATTGCATGAATAAACACTTATTAAGGTATTAATAAACAAAATGTGTGTCACTCCAAATGAATGACAGCAGTTCTCACAGGTTCAATCAGCCTGACTTAATTTGTGAGTACCTCACTGAAAAAAATAATTTTCAATGACAGGTTTAATTTAAGTTGCTACGGTGCAAAAATACTCTTCAAAAAGAATAAGAACATAAGAAATAGGAGTAAGAGTAGGCCCTGCAAGCCTGCTTCGCCATTCAATAAGATCATGGCTGATCTTCTACCTCAATTCCAATAGAGGATACTCCAGAGGATTTTGCTGAATAGAATGTTTGTTGGGATGAGTTGTCACTGTTAGATTAAATGTGGTATTCACAAATCTCACATACAGTATTCTAACTACGATCTATGTTTATGATTTCTGTGTGCTGTGAGTATCGATGATCAGAATGTCAGCCCACTGTCATTGTGTGTGCAGTAACACACCAGAGTAGTTAAGAAGTGGGTGGTATTCTGGAATGAGATCAAATGGTTGGAAGAGCCCTCTTCCACAGAACCAGTCTTGTAGTCTTGTGAAGTAATCATTATTCATCTGTTGCAATTTGATCATTAAAGAGGGTATCATGATGTCAGACCTATCAAGTCTCACTCATTTACTTTCAATCGACATACAGTATTTGGAATAAGACTTTGATGGGCTCTGCTACCACCAGAATCCTGATATACGCTCAGACAACTCATTTTGAATTTTAGAAAACCATCTATTTAGACATACCTCACCGTTAAAAAACATAGTTTCATGTGTTTAAATGTATTTAAAGTTTTAATCATAAATCTCACTCCCTGTCGAATTTCAAACTTAAGAGAATGGCAGTGTTAGTGTATCAGCCATGATCTTATTGAATGGCGGAGCAGGCTCGAGGGGCCAAATGACCTACTCCTGCTCCTACGTTTGATGTTCTTATATGTTTTGGTTGTTGTATATGTTTTTTTGTAGGTCAGCAAGCAACAATAAAGTTTTTATTTAAAGAAACTGATGGTGTTTCACAATACACATGACAACAGAGTCACAGGCTTCTAGATTGTAAAAAGCACCCAGCAATATGTTTGTATTCCTTTTTTTTAAAAACTATTGGAGGCTTGCAGGAAAGCAGATCTAGTCATTTTCTTATCTCACTTACAGGCAATATTGTATTCTGTGTACGTAAGGTTATAAACATGCATCATATGTTGCCTTGAACCAGAATACACTTTGCTTACATTCATCTCAGAAAAAAACACCAGCAGTGCTCTGTATGTCTGTTTCTGTCAATATTAATGTCAATAATAATGTTACCTCAATAAAGCTTTTGAAATTTGTCATCTAGCATTTCTTCAAATTATTTTTGGAAAACACTCAAATAAATTTGGTTCGATACTGAGAGAAAGGCATTCAATCATTTGGGTATCTAAATGCTACTGATGCATCCTGGGAAATTATACAGACTGTGCATTGTGGGACTGCAGCTAATTCTGGGTAAAATCATTGGGGTGGATTTTGACTTTTGGGCAACCGACAGGTAGACCGTGCTGCCCGAACACCTGTTAGGGCGGCGAAGAGACCCCCCATGATTTTGAGGCCCTGCCCTCATTTAAATTTGGCAGGCATCCCGACACAGCTCTCTTGTTTGAGACCTCAGGATCGGGCTGTGGTGGTCAGTAGCAGGATGAGTGGTGGCAGGGGGGATACAATCGCAGAGGGTGGGGCCGCGGGGGTGGTAGTGGCCCAGAATATTTTGGTGGGCACCAGGAGAGCACTCTTGCAAAATAATTCAACATGTACCTTCGGTGGGCCTATTCAGTTCCATTGCCCGTGGAACTGATCAAAGCCTGCAAGCTGCAGGCTCCAACTAGTTCCAACAAAAGTGGCAATCGCGGTCCTATTTACGTCATAGGACCCCAATTTCCATATTAAAAGGGGCCTAGCCCCTTTCAAAATGGAGCCAACTGCGTCACTGGTGCTAAAGAGGTGGTAAGGCTACCAAATTCATTTTGAGCCTGTTACCGCCCCATGAAGGCAGTAAAAATCGACTCCATTTAGACCAAGGCCAGGTCTTTGAGAGAAGTTGGGGCTTTCAAGTAAACAACAACAATTTGCATTTATATAATGCCGTTAACGTAGTAAAACATCCCAAGGCTCTTCACATAAGAAGTAAGAGCAGGAGTAGGCCATACGGCCCCTTGAGCCTTATCAAACAAAATTTGACACCAACCCACATAAGGAGATATTAGGACAGATGACCAAAAGCTTGGACAAAGAGGTAGATTTTAAGGAGCGCCTTAAAGGAGGAGAGATTTAGAGAGGCGGAGAGGTTTAGGGAGGGAATTCCAGAGCTTAGGGCCTAGGCAACCGAAGGCATGGCCACCAATGGTGGAGCGATTAAAATCGGGGATACACAAGAGGTAAGAATTGGAGGAGCACATAGAACTTGAAGGCTTGTAGGGGTGGAGAAGGCTACAGAGACAGGGATGGGCAAGGTAAAGGAGCGATTTGAAAACAAGGATGAGAATTTTAGCGAGCACAACGATGATGGAGGAAGACATTAAAAGACACAAAAGACAAATCAATGGAGAAATTTAATGTTATTGTGAAATGTAACTTTTTGATTTTTCTATTTTGCTTAAAACCTTATTTTGGACATTATGAATTTCAGTTGCAAATTTTAAAAAACATTTTGATAAATTCAATTGGTTCATTGGAAAATTGGTGGAGTGGTAAATAGCGAGGAGGGAAGCATCAGGCTGCAGGACGATATAGATGGGTTGGTTAGATGGGCAGAACAGTGGCAAATGGAATTTAACCCTGAAAAGTGTGAGGTGATGCATTTTGGGAGGACTAACAAGGCAAGGGAATACACAATGAATGGTAGGATCCTAGGTAGGACAGAGGATCAGAGGGACATTGGTGTGCATGTACATAGATCCCTGAAGGCAGCAGGACAGGTAGATAAGGTGGTTAAAAAGGCATATCGGATACTTGCCTTCATTAGCCGAGGCATAGAATATAAGAGCAGGGAGGTTATGATGGAGCTGTACAAAACGCTAGTTAGGCCACAGCTGGAATACTGTGTGCAGTTCTGGTCGCCACACTATAGGAAGGATGTGATTGCATTGGAGAGGGTGCAGAGGAGATTCACCAGGATGTTACCTGGGCTGGAGCGCTTCAGCTATGAAGAGAGACTGGACAGGCTGGGGTTGTTTTCCTTGGAGCAGAGAAGGCTGAGGGGGGACATGATTGAGATGTACAAAATTATGAGGGGCATAGATAGGGTTGATAGAAAGGAACTTTTCCCCTTAGTAGAGGGGTCAATAACCAGGGGGCATAGTTTCAAGGTAAGGGGCAGGAGGTTTAGAGGGGATTTGGGGAAAAACTTTTTCACCCAGAGGGTGATTGGAATCTGGAACTCTCTGCCTGAAAGGGTGGTAGAGACAGGAACCCTCACAACATTTAAGAAGCATTTAGTTGAGCACTTGAAATGCCATAGCTTACAAGGCTATGGACCAAGTGTTGGAAAATGGGATTAGAATAGATAGGGTTTGATGGCCGGCGTGGACACGATGGGCCGAAGGGTCTCTTTCTGTGCTGTATAACTCTATGCCTAGCCCCACTGGTCTAGAATTCCCTCCCTAAACTCATTCAGCTCCCCACCTCTTCTCTCCACCTTTAAGACCCTCCTTAAAACCCATCTCTCTAACCAAGCTTTTGGTCCCCCTTCCTAATTTGTCCTTCTTTAGCTGGGTGTCCATTTTTTTGATTATGCCTCTGTGAAGCACCTTGGGATTTTTTCCTATGTTAAAGGCGCTATATAAATGCAAGTTGTCGTTGATCGCCTGCGGTGTTGCACATGAAGGATCAAGAACTGTCATCTTCAGGTGAACATAAGAACATAAGTAGTAGGAGCAGGAGTAGGCCATGCGGCCCCTCGGGCCTGCTCCGCCATTCAATAGGATCATGGCTGATCCGAACCTAGACTCACATCCACTTCCCTGCCCTCTCCCCGTAACCCCTAATTCCCTTATATGCTAGGAAACTGTCTATCTCCATTTTAAATTTATTTAATGTTGCAGCTTCCACAGCTCTCTGGGGTAGCAAATTCCACAGATTTACTACCCTCTGAGTGAAGAAGTTTCTCCTCATCTCAGTTTTGAAAGGGCAGCCCCTTATTCTAAGATTATGCCCCCTAGTTCTAGTCTCACCCATCAGTGGAAACATCCTCACCGCATCCACCCGATCAAGCCCCCTCACAATCTTATATGTTTCAATAAGATCGCCTCTCATTCTTCTGAACTCCAATGAGTAGAGGCCCAACCTACTCAACCTTTCCTCATACGTCAACCCCCTCATCTCCGGAATCAACCGAGTGAACCTTCTCTGAACCACCGCGAGAGCAAGTATATCTTTTCTTAAATATGGAAACCAAAACAACATTCAAGAAGCATTTAGATGAGCACTTGAAACGCCATAGCATACAAGGCTACGGACCAAGTGCTGGAAAATGGGATTAGAATAGATAGGGCTTGATGGCCGGCGTGGACACGATGGGCTGAAGGGCCTCTTTCTGTGCTGTATAAATCTATCTATTAGCAAACTCTGATGGTGAAAGATTTACATATGGTTTTCCCATTATAAAGTTGACACATGGCCCTAGAAATTGGATCACGGAGCCAGGCAGATGTCCTGGGCAACTCTGGGCACCATAAGCAATTTGGCATGCACTCTCATCCAGCATGGATTGAGTGCGTTCACACCACAAGCCAGATTACCCTATTACCATTGACATCAAGGAGCCCTAGTAAAACTGAAGTCAATGGGAATCAGGGGGAAAACTCTCCTCTGGCTGGAGTCATACCTAGCACAAAGGAAGATGGTTGTGGTAGTTGGAGGTCAATCATCACAGCCTCAGGACATCGCTGCAGGAGTTCCTCAGGGCAGTGTCCAAGGCCCAACCATCTTCAGCTGCTTCATCAATGACCATCCCTCCATCAAAAGTTCAGGAAGTGGGGATGTTCACTGACGACTGCACAGTGTTCAGTGCCATTCGCAACTCCTCAGATAATGAAGCAGTCTGTGCCCGCACGCAGCAAGACCTGGACAACATTCAGGCTTGGGCTGATGAGTGGCAAGTAACATTCACGCCACACAAGTGCCAGGCAATGACTATCTCCAACAAACGAGTGTCTAACCACTACTGCTTGACATTCAACGACATTACCATTGTCAAATCCCCCACCATCAACATCCTGGGAATCACCATTGACCAGAAACTTAACTGGACAAGCCACATAAATACAGTGGCAACAAGAGCAGGTCCGAGGCTGGGTATTCTGTGGCGAGTATCTCACCTGCTGACTCCCCAAAGCCATTCCACCATCTACAAGGCACAAGTCAGGAGTGTGATGCAATACTCTCCACTTGCCTGGATGAATGCAGCTCCAACAACACTCAAGAAGCTCGACACCATCCAGGACAAAGCAGCCCGCTTGATTGGCACTCCATCCACTGCTTTAAACATTCACTCCCTCCACCAGCAACGTACCATGGCTGCAGTGTGTACTATCTACAAGATACACTGCAGCAACTCGCCAAGGCTTCTTCGGCAGCACCTCCCAAACCCACGACCTCTTCCACCTAGAAGGACAAGGGCAGCAGGTGCATGGGAACACCACCTCCAAGTTTCCCTCCAAGTCACACACCATCTTGACTTGGAAGTATATCGCCGTTCCTTCATTGTCACTGGGTCAAAATCCTGGAACTCCCTCCCTAACAGCACTGTGGGAGTACCATCGCCACACGGACTGCAGCAGTTCAAGAAGGTGGCTCACCACCACCTTTTCAAGGGCAACTAGGTATGGGCAATAAATGCTGGCCTTGCCAGCGACGCCTACATCCTATGAACGAATATAAAACACAGGGGCCTGTCACCAAAAATGGCAATTTTTAACACCTATGCAAACAAAGAGCCTAACGCCCATTGCAGGCCCCTTTGCAAAATTAGATTGTGACTGACCGCAGTATGCGGCGTTCATGCTGCGGTCAGTTGTCTCGGGCTAAACCAGCGGTCCTTAAAGGAACTGCCAGCAACATTTTTACTTATCTGATTGTGGAGCCAGGAGGAACACTAGTTCTCCTCCTGGATCGGCACTGAAACGTTGGGCCGTTGACGGCCACTGCTCGCCCGCCCCTTGATCTCCTCTCCCCCTTCCTCGGCTTACTGTATGCCCAGTGTCCCGCCGACTGACATTCCTCCTCTTGGCGACCGGTGCCCTGCCTCTTGGGGTGCCACTAGCCACCACCCCCCCACCCCCCAAGCAGGTTGGTCACGGCCTGATGATGCAAGAAGACCAAGTTCATGCATCAGTTTTGTTGTGGCTGTCGTTGCCACTGCGGAGTTCACGCCTGAACTCAGACGCAAACCAATTTCTAGGCCAATATTTCCGTTTATAAACATTGACGTGCTGAGATAGGGTTTTGCTGTTATAAAATGTTTCAGACTGTTTTCCCGTTATAAATGGTAGGTCTTAAAAATGTTACAGTAATTAACGTTTGTGAACAGGAAGTGTGCTCTATATACAAAAACAATTTCAAAAAATATTTGGATTATAGTGAATCAAGTTTTGTAAAATACATTTTCGTATCTTGCAATATAATTTTCCTGTAATTGAAGGAGTATAATGGAAGCTAATCTTTTATTTGACAATTCACGTGACTTAATAGTTCCAGTATTACCAACTTTTAATAACTGCAGGACATAAACATTCCTGGACATCAACTGGGAATTATTTTTAAATGCTCTGGTGGTAATGATGTAGTAATAACGTTGCAATTACTAATGCTTCACATATGGATATGTCGTGCAATATGCAGTAGGTGCTTAATTAAAGCCTTCAGTTGCCAACTTCATTATAGTATCAAATATAAAACATTATACTGTAGTATCAAATATAAAACATGCCCTACAGTGATTATAAAATAGTTGCAAATCACTAAAGCTTTGTTTTTATAGTTCTCCTGAACCTCCAACCCCCGAGATATTTTCTGGTGTTCAAGTCCACACGTCCAGTCTTCCATATTTATTAACCCTGAGGGGGGAGACACTAACTATTTAGCGACTAGTTATATCAGCTCCTCACTGACTAAATAGACTGGGTAATCCGCAGTAGCCCACTGTTTATTCACTATAACCAATGATCACTGTTGGCGCTAGTGGTAAATGAATTTATTTATGTGCTCGTGTGACATTCCTCTGTTCACTATTTTAGCACAGGTCTTAACCTAGCTGTTATTAAAATAGAAAACAAAGGAATGTCCCACAAATGTGTTGAGCTTTTATCCACTGATATCACCCACCTGCAATTTCAAGATTTACATCTCAGTAATATTAACATAAACATGTCTTTAAACAACTACCTGGTGCCTTTAGGGGGATTTCGGTAATACAAAGTTAAAACCGCTGAGGAAATGGTGGCATCGGGAAATAATAGTGAGGAATAACAATTTACAAGCAATTCTCTTGCACAAGACATTCACTGGACCCTAACATTTCCGAAATTGAATTTTAATATTTTTTCTCCTTTCAGTGTCTGTGGCCTGTCGCTTTGGTCAGTGACAGTGGCCGTGACCCGGACAGGGTGAAGGGTCAACTCCAGCCAGGCGGCGGCGGGAGCAGCTGATCACTCGGCCCGGCTTCAAGTATTACAGAAGCGGTGCTAATAATAAGCCGATTTGCACAGAGCGTTACCATTGGGAGTGAACATTAAAGGGCAAACACTGCATTGCTTTGATAGCACTGATCCGCGCCATTTTAACGGCGAGGGGAGATCCCCAAAGTCGGAAATCGATACCTAAATTTCACTTTAACGGGTTATATTTACAACAGAATAAAAGTTTCAATGCGACAAACAAGTCCAGGATCCAACACGTTACTCCCGCTTCAATGGACTCCTGAAATCGGTCAGTGAACTTGGGGTAACCTTACAGACATTTATAACAGGTCGCCTGCGCTCAGCAGCAAGTCGCTTTGTGTAAGTGACAGAAGGAAACTCGCCCCGAAACCCCTCTTACCTCCCGCACCTGGTCGAGCCGGGCTCGGGGTAGTCCTCGCATTACAGTCGGTGCAGCGCCGTACGGTCCGAGCGCACGATCACACATCCACAGCGCTGACACATTGTACAACACTTTCAGGAAGTAGCACACCGCCTGCAAGATGTAAAAGGAAACTGACTGTAAAGGGAACGTGACTGTCCCCCACAGCCAGCCTCTGGTTTTGGAGTTGTCCCTTTCCACTCTGCCACCCGAGTTTTAACCACACAACCACAGCACAAACTATCCATTATATCAACATTTTTACCTCTACGCGCATTTACTGTCTGCTTTTGCGATTGTGAATTCTGAGAGCCGCATTCAGAATGGATAAATGTAAACTTGTCGCTGTAATTCCATTCTCTGTCTGTGGAGGTACTCGAGCACCACCATTGATGAGAGACCACAATTACAACCTGACTTAGGTAGGTGGTTTCCACTATAAGTTTCGACCTGACGTTTAGAATGGAAATATAAATATATAAGGACAGAATGTATGACTTTAAAATAGGGACTGAGCTACTGTCTGCGCGCTTTGGTCCAATTATCTGCCACCCTCGAACGTCACTTCACCTGAAGATGACAGTTCTTGATCCTTCATGTGCAACACCACAGGTGATCAACGTCAACTTGCATTTATATAGCGCCTTTAACATATCCCAAAGTGCTTCACAGAGGCATAATCAAAAAAATGGACACCCAGCCAAAGAAGGACAAATTAGGAAGGGGGACCAAAAGCTTGGTTAGAGAGATGGGTTTTAAGGAGGGTCTTAAAGGTGGAGAGAAGAGATGGGGAGCTGAATGAGTTTAGGGAGGGAATTCTAGACCAGGGGGGCTAGGCATAGAGTTCTACAGCACAGAAAGAGGCCCTTCGGCCCATCGTGTCCACGCCGGCCATCAAGCCCTATCTATTCTAATCCCATTTTCCAGTACTTGGTCCGTAGCCTTGTATGCTATGGCATTTCAAGTGCTCAACTAAATGCTTCTTAAATGTTGTGAGGGTTCCTGCCTCTACCACCCTTTCAGGCAGAGAGTTCCAGATTCCAATCACCCTCTGGGTGAAAAAGTTTTTCCCCAAATCCCCTCTAAACCTCCTGCCCCTTACCTTGAAACTATGCCCCCTGGTTATTGACCCCTCTACTAAGGGGGAAAGTTCCTTTCTATCTACCCTATCTATGCCCCTCATAATTTTGTACACCGCAATCAGGTTCCCCCTCAACCTTCTCTGCTCTAAGGAAAACAACCCCAGCCTGTCCAGTCTCTCTTCATAGCTGAAGCGCTCCAGCCCAGGTAACACCCTGGTGCATCTCCTCTGCACCCTCTCCAATGCAATCACATCCTTCCTATAGTGTGGCAACCAGAACTGCACACAGTATTCCAGCTGTGGCCTAACTAGCATTTTGTACAGCTCCTTCATAACCTCCCTGCTCTTATATTCTATGTCTCGGCTAATGAAGGCAAGTATCCCATATGCCTTTTTAACCACCTTATCTACCTGTCCTGCTGCCTTCAGGGTTCTATATACATGCACACCAATGTCCCTCTGATCCTCTGTCCTTCCTAGGGTCCTACCATTCATTGTGTATTCCCTTGCCTTGTTAGTCCTCCCAAAATGCATCACCTCACACTTTTCAGGGTTAAATTCCATTTGCCACTGTTCTGCCCATTTGACCAACCCATTTATATTGTCCTGTAGCCTGACGCTTCCCTCCTCACTATTTACCACTCCACCAATTTTCATTTCATCTGCGAACTTACTGATCATATCTCCTACATTCATATCTAAATCATTAATGTAAACTACAAACAGCAAAGGACCCAGCACTGATCCCTGTGGTACACCACTGGACACAGGCTTCCAGTCACAAAAACAACCTTCGACCATCACCCTCTGCCTCCTGCCACTAAGCCAATTTTGGATCCAATGTGCCAAATTGCCCTGGATCCCATGGGCTCTTACCGTCTTGGCCAGTCTCCCATGCGGGACTTTGTCAAAAGCCTTACTGAAGTCCATGTAGACTACATCAACTGCACTACCCTCATCCACGCACCTAGTCACCCCCTTGAAAAATTCAATCAAATTGGTTAGACATGATCTCCCCCTGACAAAGCCATGCTGACTATCCTTGATTAATCCTTGCCTCTCCAAGTGGAGACTAATTCAGTCCCTCAGAATTTTTTCCAATAATTTCCCTACCATTGATGTTAGGCTCACTGGCCTGTAATTCCCTGGTTTATCCCTACTACCCTTCTAGAATAATGGTACTATGTTAGCTGTCCTCTGTAGTGTATGTACCTTTAAGAGAGAACTACTTTTACAGCTCCTGTATACTGTAGTACCGGCAGTGACCACACCTGTATATAAACCCTGAGTAGGGATCTGTACTGTTAGTTTTTAGACTACCCTCATCCAGTAAACACCTGTTGATTGTTAATCTGTAGTCTCCGTCTATTTATTGAAGAACACCATACCTTAAGATTCACGGATTTAACAGTGGCGACGAGGTCGATTCGAACCTACCTGCAACTCTGCATTTCCTCCCAGGGATTCGCTCCTGGAGGACAGTGGAAGAAAGTCGAGGCCAGAAGCATGGGCGTCGACCACGAGCAACCGCCCAGTCATCCGGCAGAGAGTGAGCATCGCAGGGGAGGCTGTTGAGAGCTGGGCTTGGTTCTCCAGCCACGACGATCCAGCAACAGGCTGGCAACAGGTACAGCGCAGACCCTTCCCGGACAGCGGCGGCTGGAGCTGACCGACGGCACAGAAAAGGCCGAGCAGCGTCGACGGGGTAAGAGAGAGGGTAAAGCGCACAGGGCGCAGCCGGGGGTTGAAGACCGAGCGGCGTCGACGGAAAACAAAAAGAGAGAGAGGGTAAAGCACAGCCGGGGTTCAGGACCGAGCGGCGGCAAAGAGAGAGGCGCACAGGAGAATGCGCAGAGCGCAGCCAGGGCTCAAGGGCTGAGCAGCGTCTGTGGGGGAAGAAAGGAAGCGCGGGAGATGCCATTTGAGCCGCGGAGAAGAAGGGAGAGCGCGACAGACGCCATTTTTGAAGCCACAGCGGAGAAGAAGGGCGAGCGCGGGAAGAAAGGGAAGCGCGGGAGACGCCATTTTGAGCCAGCGGAGAAGAAGGGAGAGCGCGGGAGACGCCATTTTAGCCAGTCTAACCACACCCAGGGATGCCGAAGAGTGGCAGTATCACAGCGTTCGACAATGAAGTCGAAGATTGGGCGACATATGTGGAACGCATTGAGGTGTACTGCAAGGCGAATGAAGTGCCAGATGCCAGAAAAGCACTGGTTTTGTTGAATTCCATGGGTGCAAAAACATATGGCTTACTGCGAAACCTAGTAACCCCAGAGAAGCCAGTGGATAAGGATTTCGAAAGAATAGTGGCAATCCTACAGGACCACTTAAACCCCACACTGCTGCTGATAGCAGAAAGATTTAAGTTTCACAAAAGGAACCAGCATAAAGACGAAAATAATGCTGAGTATTTAACGGAACTGCGCAAGCTATCGAAACACTGCCAGTTTGGAATGGGACTAGCAGATACATTAAGGGACAAGTTTGTGTGTGGGCTTCAAAGTGAAGGAACCCAGAAACGGCTTTTATCAGAAAAGGATCTTACGCTGGACAAGGCTTTCAGCATGGCAGTATCACACGAAGCAGCCGCATGGGGCGCTGCAGGGATACAACGGAGACCGCAAGAATATGGCACCAATGAAATGTCATATGGAGCAGTGAAGTGTTATCGCTGCGGCAGAACAACACACGACCAGAAGGATTGTTGGTTCAAGGACCAAGTGTGCAGACAGTGTGGAAAAGCAGGACACATAGCAAGAGTCTGCAGGTCGGGAAAGGAAATCAGCAGCCAGAAATCTCCACAGGAGAAGTACAAAAAGGTACATAAGGTGACGGAGAGTAGTTCAGACAAACAGAAAAGTGATACAGACTCCGGAAGCAAGGAGCTGGGTTGTCTGAAACTACATAATGTAATCAAAATGGAGGATCACCAAACTATCTGGGTCACGCTCAAGATAGACGGAGTCCAAGTGAAAATGGAATTGGACACAGGATCACCCCTAACAGTCATAAACCGAAAGGACTACAAGCGGCTATTCTCACATATACCCTTGAGAGATACAGAGATTGTCTTGAAGACGTACACGGGGCAAAAAGTCTACCTGAAAGGAAAAATAAGGGTGAACGTGATATACAACAGTAAGGAAACACCAAAAATGGACCTATATGTATTGCCAGATGGAGGACCACCACTACAAGGACGTGAATGGATCCGGAAGATACAGTTAGATTGGCATTCCATACAGGCACTGACGGTAGAGGCCAAAAAGGATGACGACGTCACACCTGGACGACTGTCAAAAATGCTAACTGACGCACAAGAAGTGTTCCAGGTGGGACTCGGAACACTAAAAGGCATAACAGCGACAATCAAAATAGAGGAAAATGCAAGCCCAAAGTTTTTTAAGGCCAGACCAGTGCCTTATGCGATCCGCCCAGCCATCGAAGCAGAGCTGGAAGGTTTGGAACGTTCAGGAGTACTGTCCAAAGTGGACTGGAGCGAGTGGGCTACACCCATCGTTCCTGTAATGAAGAGGTCGTTGAGTAATACGCCTGGGGAACCAAAGAAGGTTCGCATCTGTGGGGACTTTAAGGTGACAGTGAACCCAGTCCTTCACACGGTACAATATCCGCTTCCGCGGATTGAAGATATTTTTGCCTCGCTATCTGGAGGAAAACACTTCACTAAGATTGATCTGGCCCAGGCGTACCTGCAAATGGAGGTAGAAGAAGCCTCGAAACAATACCTCACGATCAACACTCACAAAGGTCTCTACCAATACAACCGGCTGGTGTTCGGGGTAGCATCAGCTCCGGCTATTTGGCAAAGGGCAATGGATCAAGTCCTGCAAGGGATTCCAGGGACCCAGTGTTATTTGGACGACATCCTGGTCACGAGCGAAAATGACAGTGATCACCTCGCCAACCTGGAGCAGGTGCTCACTAGATTGAAGGAATATGAGCTACGAGCTAATCGCCACAAATGCAAGTTTTTCCAGAAGCAGATCTCGTATTGTGGCCACGTTATTGATGAAGAGGGGTTACATAAGTCCCCTGAAAAGATTGAGGCAGTAGTCAAGGCTCCAGCACCGGAAAATGTGTCACAACTGAGGTCGTTCCTCGGGCTGGTGAACTACTACCATAAGTTCTTATCAAATTTGTCTACAGTATTACACCCACTGAACACCCTACTACAAACGGGGGTACCATGGAAGTGGAATGACGAATGTAAACGAGCTTTCCAGAAGTGCAAAGAATTGATCACATCAAAAGAGGTGTTGGCTCATTTCAACCCAGCACTACCAATTCGGTTGGCGTGTGATGCATCACCCTATGGTATTGGAGCGGTGCTGTTGCACAAATTCCCAGACGGGTTGGAGAGGCCAGTAGCCTTTGCGTCTCGGTCACTAACCTCAGCCGAGCGCAACTACGCCCAGATTGACAGGGAGGCCCTCAGCCTAGTATGGGGAGTGAAAAAGTTCAACCACTATCTGCACGGGCAAAAGTTCACCTTGCTGACTGACCACCAACCACTTGTCTCCATCTTTAATCCAAAGAAGGGCGTTCCGGTGATGACTGCGCAACGGCTACAAAGATGGTCCCTTTTTCTAGGGGCGAACCAATATGAAACAGAGTATAAGGGCACGAAACAGCATGGAAACGCTGATGGGCTATCACGCCTGCCACTGCCTACTGCGGAGGAAGTACCAGCAGTGGACCCTGTCGAAATATTTTATTCAACTATAATTGAACGCTTGCCAGTAACTAACGCGGATATAGAGAAGGAGACCCGAAATGATCCTGTAATGATCAATAACATGTCATTCTATAGTGGACACTAGGTGGAGCCGTAGAGCTGTGTAGAGCTGTATATAGCTGTATGTATAAGACTACACTACCCAGCTGTAGGTATATTAAGACTACATTACCCATGTGGCACTAGGCTACCCACAAGGCAGCAGTCAAGATGGAAGCCTCTACAGATACTGTACCTAGTCCACATGTGCTCAATAAAAGTGTCTAGCAAAAGCTAGCTGTGTTCATAATAAGAATGTCTATTTATTAATGAACATAAGATGGTACCAGGATGGTGAAGATCTGCTGAAAATTGTGAAAAGCGACATGGAGTATTTGAAGCCACCAGAGCATTTGAAACTCACAGGAAACATCAACTACAATTGGCAGACTCTTAAACAACAATTCGAACTCTACATTGCAGCCATCGGATTCGGTATGAAGCCAGACGCAAGGAAGATAGCGTTGCTGCTTACGGTTGCAGGCCCACAGGCGATAGAGGTATTTAATACATTTGTATTTAATCCAGAGGAGAACAGAGAAAAATTAGAAGATGTGCTAAAAAAATTTGATGCACATTGCTCTCCCAAAAAGAATGAGACGTATGAAAGATACATCTTCCGTTCTCAGACACAGCAACAAAATGAGACTTTTGATAGCTTTATAACTGATCTGAAACTGAAAGCACAGACATGTAATTTCTCTGAGCTGAAATCATCCATGATTCGTGACCAGATTGTGTTTGGTATTCATGATAAAAAAGTCAGGGAACGTCTGTTGAGAGAAACCGAACTAAATTTGGAAAATGCAGTGAAAATATGCCAAGCCAGCAAGCTAGCTCGAAAGCACGCGAAGACTTTCAGTGAAATCAATAATGATGCGATTGTAATGAGTGATAATGCTGCTGTCGGTGCTGTGTCCTATAAGGGGAAGAAACATGGGCAGAACAGAAATGAAAAGCAATCGGAGGATGACATTTTTAATTGTAAACGCTGTGGTTACAAACACCAGTTAAGACAATACCCAGCGTTTGGAAAAATGTGCACAAAGCGTAATGGAAAGAATCACTTTGCCAAACAATGCTTTTCAAAAGTAAAAACAACGAAAGGGCAACAAGTTAATGTGATTGAGGACACTGATTTAAGTGAGACATTTTTTATGGGAATGGTGTCATGTGACGATATCAAAAAAGATACAGAAAATGTGCAGCCCTCAGAAATGGACAATGCTGAACAAAAAGTTAATGCAGTAAAAGAGGACAAATGGATGATCCCACTGCAGGTAAATGGAGCATTAGTTACCTTGAAACTAGACACTGGGGCAAAAGCAAACTTAATCAGTATGAGTGACATTAACAATATGAAAGAAAAGCCCAAAATACAGAAAAAGTCAGTACTACTGAAGGACTATAATGGACAGAAAATAGATAGCTTAGGTGTATGCAGACTCAAAGTGACAGTCAAAGACAAAGTGCATCATCTCATGTTTTCTGTTGTGGCTGAAAGACTTGATTCGATACTAGGTGACAAAGCTTGTGAAGACTTAGAACTGGTCAAGAGAGTCTACCGTATAAACTGTGCCATAAGCAGACCAGATGACTCAGGTGATGAAGCAGAGAGCCCATCAAGGATGAAAAGGCCAAAGGATATCCATGTCTTCAAAAAGCCTAGTTTCTCCAAGAAGAAAGAAAAAGACTTTAAGGTCAAAGAGAAGCCAAAGGAAGAAAAGCACAAAGAAGAAAAACACAAGGAGAAAAAGTCCAAAGATATAACCGCAGCAGATGTTGTTAAGCAGTGGAAAGAGAAAAAGAAAAAGAAGAAGCCTGCACCAGAGCAGGAAGCAGTTCCGGTGGATACTCCTTCTTCCCTCTTCCCTCAGGCCAATCTTTGGTGTTCCATTAGCCGAGGCTGCTGAGAGGACTATGCTGTATGATGGGATCCAGCTGCCAGCAGTTTTTCGAGAGTGCATTGACTACATTGAGAGTTATGGCATGAAGAGTGAAGGAAACACTGAAACCCTCTCCAAGCAAAGATCGCAAGGAGACCTCGATCTATACAAGAGCAGATTGATGACAATGCCGCAACTGCATCTTGTCATTCACCGCCAGAACAATCTCATGAAGACACATCAGACTTACCCGTGTTGAGAAGATCCACACGTGAAGTAAAATAGCCTGATAGACTTAATCTTTGAGTACAATGTAAAGCTTTGAAAATGTGTTGACTGTTTTGAAAATGTTTATGTTTATAGAGCACTAACAAAAGTGTTACTGATATTATCTTTATTGTTTTCTTGAAAGTTGATTGATATTGATTTTGTTAAACCTCAAAGAAAGGGGGATGTAATGATCAATAACATGTCATTCTATAGTGGACACTAGGTGGAGCTGTAGAGCTGTGTAGAGCTGTATATAGCTGTATGTATAAGACTACACTACCCAGCTGTAGGTATATTAAGACTACATTACCCATGAGGCACTAGGCTACCCACAAGGCAGCAGTCAAGATGGAAGCCTCTACAGATACTGTACCTAGTCCACATGTGCTCAATAAAAGTGTCTAGCAAAAGCTAGCTGTGTTCATAATAAGAATGTCTATTTATTAACGAACATAAGAGATCCGACACTGCCTCGGGTATATGACTTGATGGTGAAGGGATGGCCAACACATGGCGACTCACTGTTGCCAGCATTCTCATCCAGAAGAGAACAGCTGTCAGTATGCCAGGGGACATTGATGTGTGGATCCCGAGTGGTAATTCCACCCCAGTTAAGGGAGAGAGTGCTCAATGAGCTTCACGAAGGCCATCTGGGAGGAGTGAAAATGAAAAGCCTTGCTAGGGCTTATGTGTGGTGGCCGGGAATCGATCAACAAATCGAGGACCTAACAAAGAGCTGCTCAGGATGCCAGAAGGTCCAAAATGCACCACCACATGCCCCTCTACACCCATGGGAGTGGCCCTCCTCTCCATGGCAACGGGTGCATATTGATTTTGCTGGTCCATTCATGGACTCAATGTTCTTAATAGCAGTGGATGCGCACTCGAAATGGCCTGAGGTGATCAAAATGTCCTCCACCACTACGGAGAAAACGATTGCAGTCCTACGGACCATTTTTGCCAGGAACGGCTTGCCAGAACAGATTTGCTCTGATAACGGACCACAGTTTGTGTCCGAAGAGTTTCGGAAATTTCTGAGAAGGAATGGGGTAAGGCATTACACATCCGCCCCGTATCATCCTGCCACAAATGGATTGGCTGAGAGGTTCGTACAAACCTTTAAAAAGGCCGTAAGGGCCATGTGCGATGACGACATTCCACTGCAGCATAAGGTGGACAATTTCCTGTTAGCCTACAGAAATGCGACACATGCAGTTACCAACCAGACCCCGGCCATGGTGTTCTTTAACCGAAGGTTGAGATCTCGTCTGGATTTGCTCAGACCAAATGTACGAAGAAATGTTGAGAATAAGCAATTCCAGCACATCAATGAGAAGCCGACAAGGAGCTTCAATGTAGGACAACCAGTCTTGGCCCACGACTACCGAACAGAGAAATGGCAACCAGGGACGATATGCACACGGCAGGGGCCACTAATGTACACAGTGGATGTTGGGGAGAACATTGTGAGACGCCATATTGACCAGATCCTAGCGTCACAGGAACGAGTCAACCCCATGTCTCGCGTACCTGGTGATGAACCCGACATACCGGTAGCATCTACCTCAGAAACAGTCGCATCGGAAGCTGATGAACTAACCGACGACAGGGGGCCAGAATCGCCTCCGCACCAAGAACAAGACACTCCGGAAAGGCGCTATCCAGAAAGGATCAGGAAGCCGCCCCAAAGACTGAATCTATAAATGGACTATTTCAGTTAATGTGCATGTTAAAAGTGTTAACTGTTATTTGAATGTTATGGTACTGTTAATCTAAAAGGGGAGGAATTGTAGTGTATGTACCTTTAAGAGAGAACTGCTTTTACAGCTCCTGTATACTGTAGTACCGGCAGTGACCACACCTGTATATAAACCCTGAGTAGGGATCTGTACTGTTAGTTTTTAGACTACCCTCATCCAGTAAACACCTGTTGATTGTTAATCTGCAGTCTCCGTCTATTTATTGAAGAACACCATACCTTAAGATTCACGGATTTAACATCCTCAAGTCCTCTGGCACTTCCCCTGTGGCCAGAGAGTATCTGAAAATTTGTGTCAGAGCCCCTGCAATCTCCTCCCTTGCCTCACACAGCAGCCTGGGATACATCTCATCTGGGCCTGTGGATTTATCCACTTTTAAGCCTGCTAAAACCGCTAGTACCTCCTCCCTCTCAATACTAATTTGTTCAAGTATATCACAATCCCCCTGCCTGATTTCTATGCCTACATCATCCTTCTCCATAGTGAACACAGATGCAAAATATTAATTTAAAACCTCACCCACATCTTCCGGCTCTACACACAGATTACCACTTTGGTCCCTAATGGACCGTACTCTTTCCCTGGTTATCCTTTTGCCCTTAATATACTTATAAAACATCTTGGGATTTTCCTTTATTTTGCCCGCCAGTTTTTTTTCATGTCCCTCTTCGCTCTCCTAATTTCTTTTTTAAGTACCCCCCCCCTGCACTTTCTATACCCCTCTAGGGCTTCCACTGTTTTTAGTTCTTTGTATCTGCCAAAAGCCTCCCTTTTTTTCCTAATCCATTCTTGTATATCCCTTGACATCGTGTTTCCTGGGCTTGTTGGTCCCACCCTTGACCTTTACGGGAACATGTTGGCGTTGTACTCTCTCTATTTCCTTTCTGAAAGACTCCCACTGCTCTGATGTGGACTTACTAGTTATTATATAATACTGGTGGATTTCCTGGAGTTCCACATGGAAATCAGCTGAAACACTTGCTCGACAGTATATGTTTACTATCTTCTTACTGTGTGCTGTTTTGCTTGTACCTTTCTTTTGTCTTCTGTTTTTCTCTACCTTTTCTTTAAATTTTATTTCTGTTTCCATCTGTTTGTCTAATTTTTGTTGTTTTCTTCTTTCATTTAAGATGGAAGAGGGTGTGTGGGTGGAGTGGTTTTGCAGGTCCCAACTTTACTGAGAGGAACCAGTGAAGACAACACGGGATGGGTTGGGGCTGAAGTAAGGCTGATGCTAATTAGGGAACATGGTGAAAAGAGAGTGACACAGATGTGGACTGGCCAGGATTATGATGGAAAGTGAAAGGAGAAGCAGATGAGAGAGATCAACAGAAGTTTAGATCAGGATGGGGCTGGAGCTAGGACTGTGGCAGCAGTGGGAGGTGGATTAAAGTTGAGACAAAAAGAAAATACTGCAGATGCTGGAAATCTGAAATAAAAACAGAAAATGCTGGAGATACTCAGCAGGTCAGGCAGCATCTGTGAAGAGAGAAACAGAGTTAACGTTTCAGGTCGATGACCTTTCGTCAGAACTGGAAAAAAGCAGGAAATGGAACAGATTGACAGTGAGTGTGAGTTTGGGCAAAGGCATGGGTTAGACAGTAAGCAGGATTGGGAGTGTAGGATGAGGAATATAGGAACAGGAGTAATAGGATGTCACTGCCACATCAGTTGTGGGGAACCTACTAGAATCATTGACTGAGTGCTTGAACAACTAAACGGATGAGAGAGAGCCAGCATGGCTTTGTTAAAGGTAAGTCATATCTGACTAATCTAGTTGAATTTTATGAGGAGGTCACTAATAACGTAGATAAGGGAGTGTCTATAGATGTTATCTATATGAACTTGCAGAAGGTATACGATAAGGTTCCACACAAGAGATTATTAGCAAATTGAAAGTGCACAGAATTGGAGGTAGCCTTTTGACTTGAGTTGGGTGGTAGGAGGCAAAGAGTAGGGATAAAGGGGTTGTTCCCTGATTGACAGGATGCGACTAGTGGTGTCCCTCAGGATCTGTTCTGACGCCTCAACTTTTCACTTTATTTATTAATGACTTGGAAGGAATAGAGAGTTGTATCGCCAAGTTTGCAGATGGCACTAAGTTAGAAGGGACAGTAAGTAGTGCAGATGGGAGCAGGAAGTTACAAAGAGACATAGATTAAATGAGTGGGCAAAACTATGGCAAATTGAGTTCAATGTGATCATGTGTGAGTTCACCTACTTTGGATCATAGAAAGACAAATTGGAATTTTCTTGATTGCCCTACCAGAGGAATTGTGTAACTTAGTCCTCCCATCCATACAACTTGATATAGTTCAGCCAGATCTGGTGATGAAAGGCTAAACCAGTTGTACATCATATACGTTCAAGTCTGTGCCCCTTGGACTTAATGGAGGGAAGATGGCGGCCATACCAAGGTGGATGACAAGGGTTTGAGAGAGTAAGAGAACAAAGGCATATCAAAGGCGGAAGTGATGGTGTGATTGAGCAGATCGATAGCTGCAGAAGTATTGTGGTGAATGGAGGGCCAAAGGCTAGACTTTTGGAAGTTTGAAAATGTTGTTGTAAGTGACTTAGGGGAAAGTGGTTTCCAGGGTCGGACGCAGAAGGAAATGGGGTTGGTAGAGCACATGGCCCGAGACTGAGCAAAGGCAGCAGGGACTGTGAGTCTTATATGAGACATGTTAGCCCTATTCTCACTCACCTCCATGACACTCATATTCATCTCCCTCAGTACTTTTTTTAAACCTGTTTCCCAGTACTAAATTAGGAATCAGCAATTTGTTTTTAAAGCACTCAGTGAGATAAATAAATTATTGTACTATGAGCACTTTAAATACAAATTGGTGCTTCCCAGCTTAATGTTGGAAACTGGCAGATGACTAGGGCCACGTGCAAAGGATAAGGCTGGGCAGCAAGCCTGGGTGAAAAAAGTTGCAGAATGGTGGCTAGTTTGGGGCAAGGACCAAGGCTGAGGCTAGCTGGCAAACATAAATCCGGAAAAGAGGACCGATTTGGCCTATTCATCCCCATTTGCTTCAGCCTACTGAGGTAAATGGAGTCAGATCTGGCAGCACGATCAGCTTTCAGGGCTTTAATTTTAGCTGTGACCATTTCTGTTGTTTTATTGAATCCAAGATGTTTAACTATATCACTGATGAAATTCTCCCAATTATTTAATGTTCTAGGAAAAGCATTACAAAGTTTGTGCACAACAGTTACAGCATTCAGTGTAACACTAACTCACCAGGAGGAGTCAATATGGTAGACTCAGTTTTCAAAACAGGTCATTCGGGGCTAGTTCATTGACATAGCCTACTTCCATCCCTCTCAATATAGGAAAAATGCTTTTCAAAACAGATATAAACACAGAATGCTCGAGAATCTTTTTAAAGAGAGACTGGTTCCCTGTGGCACAGCTCCTTAACTGTCCCTTCCATTCCCATCTGGACGGTCAGTCTTCGGCCTCCTATATGTTCCAATTAGGCTCCAAGCTCCAGGATCAGTGGCCCCGGTATTAATCTGAAAGGCGGCGTCCGAGCTACAAGGGATGGGGGGTGGGGGGGGTGGAATTGCATGGGCGAAACCTGGAAGTCAGCTCAGCGGGTTTGAATCTGTGATTGCAACTGAATTGAAACAATTAATTTTGACTTTCAGGTTTTGCAGTGGGCGTGATGTGCACACGCATGACGCAATCTGATCTGTATTTAAAGGGACAATGTACAGATGGAAATAACTGGTGACGAAATCACAAATATCTCTGATGCACATATGCTGACTTTATTTCATCAATGACTGAACTATGAGCAGACTGAGTATGGTGATTGTCAAGATTGCGACTTTGCCACGACTAAATCATATCCCTTTCTTTTGTCTTCCAGGCAATGTTCCCCTAATTTTTTGGGGGGTGTGCAGTCCCTTTAAGAGGCTGCGCGGCCCATTCACAGTTTCGTGCATGCGTGAAATTTAACATTGAAAAAGCCAGTCCCGGGCTGTGCAGGACTGGCAGATAGTTGCAAGTATGTGCAGCCGCGTGGCTTAGAGGAAACATTGCTTCCAGGGCCTTCATGCATACAACAAGTGTCGCAGGACATGCATGATGATGATTCCTCAGAGGACCTCATTCCTTCTGAGGGTGCACTGCCACAGGGCATACAGCCTGCACCAGCGCAAATACTCACACTTAGACAGTTACAGGAAACTCTTTTTTATCCAGCACCGACGGGACCGGCGTGGTGCCGGTTGATCAAAAAGTCCGGATTACAGAGAGGTATAGTTACCAAGGTACGAGAGCCCCGTACACGGCCGCAGGTGCAGGAGCCCCGGTTACACGGCACTTGTGCAGGAGTCCCGGGTACACGGCCACAGATCCAGGAGTCCCTGTTGCACGGCAACAGGTGCAGGAACCCCGGTTACACGGCCACTAATATATAGTAAAACTTACCTGAACCTACTCCTGAATTTTGCCGGTTGAAAGAGAGTTTCCTGTAGTTGGGTTTTCACTTGGTGATTCACAACTCACAAGTGAACACAAGCAGACAATGGTGGCAGGGACAGCTGTGGAGAGTCTGCGTTGGGGTGGGGGGGAGGGTGGGTGAACAATCCTCGCCAAGCTCTGCTCAGCTGGACACAGATGCTGAAACCTGGGGGCTATCATTGAGAAGGAGAATGCTAGAGGTGCATCAGGAACTTAGCCAGGTACTGACAGATGTGTCACGCACACACTCCACAATAGCGGTGAGGATAGAGGAGTCTGACTCGATTGCAAGTGGATTGGTGCCACAGGGAATTGCGACAGTGTCTGCTATGGAGAGAGTGGCCGCTGCCATGAAGCTTCAAGCATGGCTCTCAAATAAGGCCATAATCATGACCACGCAGATGCCTGCCATCTTAAACAGGATGACATACCTTTTCCGTGGCCTTGTTATGCGTCACTGATCTGTACCAAGCTGCTCTCCAGCAGAGTAGTTAGAATGAAGTGGGATGATGGCAAAAGGGGACATGGAAGTGAGAACTCCACTCAAAGTGTCTGCACTTCTCACCCATTGCTCCCCCTTAGCCAGAACCCGACATGTTGCCTCATCTCCCGATGGCTGAGTCATCCCCTGCACAGCTACAGGTGGAGCAGTCTTTGGTGGGGCCCTCAGGGGCTCCAAAACACAGAGGTCATAGGCCAAAAGCACCTCAGCAGTCAGGGCAGGGATCTGAGCAGCCTACCTCTACATCTGCTGAAGCCACACGGGATGCATCACGTAGGATGTGTGAGTTCAAGAAATTGTAATTCACCAAGGGTATGCACATGGGTGATTGACAAAATGTTAGGTTGTTAAGTTTCCTTTTTTTATAATGCCACATAAAATGTATTGATTCGCACCACTTCCACATCTTGCCCATTATTGCGTCCCGAGGGCCAACTTGACATTTCACTTGTTTCATGATGAATGTCAATACATGCCAGGACCCCTTGGGCAGATGTGCAATGGGTGGATGAGTGGCTGAAGGACTGTTTAGTGCAAAGGGAGGGGTGTGGGGTGGGGGTGGTCCTGGTGGTGGGAGCAGACCACAGGATTTTATTTCTTATGTTTTGCTGTGTGAGTCAACACTAGGTGAACCTTCATGATATTAGGGCATCCCTGGCATCAATGTAAGTGGCCAGTCTAACGATGGGTGCTCCATCTTCATTCTCCTTCCCTCTGTGTTCTCATCTGAAGATGAGTGATGAGCCCCTTTGTCCTCCTCCACTTGAAATCTTCTGTGCTGCGCAATGTTGTGCAGGATGCAGCACACCACTATTATTATGGACGCCCTCGCTGGTGAGTACTGAAGGGCGCCTCCAGACCTATCTAGGCACCTGAAGCACAGCGTGAAGATTCCAATGGCTTGCCCTATGGTCATGTGACTATCATTGTAGAGCTTCCGTGCCTCATTGGTGGGGTTACTCACAGGTGTCATGAGCCAAGTTTGAAGGGGATATCCCTTGTCTCCCAAGAGCCAGCCCTCAAGTCTCCTTCCTGGAACTAAAAGGTCTGGAATGTTGGGACTGCAGCAGTATTAATGCATCATGACAGCTCCCTGGGAATCTGGCGCAGACTTCCATGAACCTTTTTTTGTGGTTGCACACCAGTTGCGCATTGATGGAGGAATATCCCTCACGGTTTATAAAAACTGCTGGTTGCTGTGGCGGCACTCGGATTGCCACCTGTGTGCAATCGATGGCGCCCTGTACCTGTGGGAATGCAGCTAGAGAGGTGGATCCGAGTGCCCGCTCATTCTGGCTATTGTCATCACAGGGGAAGTTTACATAGCTCCCAGCCCTGGCAAACAATCCATCTGTCACCTGCCTTATGCATTTATGTGTCAGTTGTGGCTCAGTTAGTACCACCCTCACCTCTCAGTCAGAAGGTTGTGGGTTCAGTCCCAGTCCAGAGACTTGACCACAAAAATCTAGGCTGACACTCCAGTGCAGTACTGAGGGAGTGCTCCACTGTCTAAGGTGCCATCTTTCAGATGAGACGTTAAACAAGGTCCTGCCTGCTCTCTCAGATGGATGTAAAACATCCCATGGCCACTATTTCGAAGATGAGCAGCGGAGTTCTTCCCAGTGTCCTGGCCAATATTTATCCCTTAACCAACACCTAGCTATATCCATTTTCTTCGCAGCACTAGGTGCTGGTAAAATGTTAGGTCTGTTGGCAGAAGGGGGAGTGTAGTGTATGTAACTGTTCTACCTTTAAGAGAACTATTGTATGTAACCGTCCACCTTTAAGAGAACTATTTTAGGTGTGGCACTACTTTATCCTGGCTGCTGTATACTGTAATACCGACGGTGACCACACCGGTATATAAGTGCTGTGGCAGAATTTATTGGGCAGATTCGCCCTGACCTTCGAATAGTAAAGTCCTGTTTAAGTTACTCTTGTAGTCTGTGTATTACTTCGCTGTACAACCCACAGACTTTACAGTGGCGACAAGTTCGATCTTACCCTGCGGCAACAATACTTCTGAAGAAGTAAACGAGCGTCGAGAAGAGGCACCCGCCCTCGTCGTTTTGCTGAGAGAAAACTCGAGTCTGCAGACCAAGAAAGGAGGAAGATTTCAAACACGAAGTCTTCCATCAGCAACAGGCACGGATTGTCCCTTCTGCCACGGTGGTGAGTGAGCCGATCAACACGAGAAGCAAGTCGGCCACGGTGACTGTGAGTAAAGGGAAAATAGAAACAAATAAACGGAGGATAAGGGCAGTGCACTCGACCACGGTCGAGGGGGAAAGGAGCCGGACAGAAGTCGGGCCCAGAGGCGCTGAGACTGGGGCAGCGTGGAGCAGAAGCCGCGGTACAAGCAGGCTGGGGAGCGTCGTGAGACGACTAGACCGCGACGGCGAAAAAGGCTGGACAAATACCGCGACCACGAGGCGCTGCGACCGGGATCGGAAGGCGCGGGAAGATATAAAAATAAATAAGCCACGGAGAACTCAGCCGCAGCCGGGGAGGAAAGCACCGGACTGCGAGAGGGCTGGGAGGCGCGATTGGAGCGAAAAAGGCCGGGCACCTACCGAGGCCGCGAGGCGCTGCGACCGGGATCATAAGGCGCGGAGGCAATAAATAAATAAATAACTAAATAACCCGCGAAGAATCAGCCGCAGCCGGGGAGGAAAGGACCGGACTGCGGGAGGTCTTGGAGAGGCGTTTAAAGCCGCTGAGGGAGAGCCGCGCGAGCGGGAGAGACAGAGCCCGAGAGAGAGCGAACGAGAGCCGCGCGAGCGGGCGAGACAGAGCCCGAGAGAGAGACCGAGCGAGGTTCTGGCCAGCGGCTTGCAGCAGCTGCCGTGAAGGACCAGGAGCTGGATCTGTCCGACGCCAACTGGTTGTCCCCAGCGCCGGTTGCCCCTGCCGAAAAGAAGGGGGGGGGGGACAAGGAACGCGATCGGCTTTTCTAGTGCGCGCTTCAGAATAAACTGAAGCCGGCGCACAGGCTACAAACCCCGTAAACCAGCGGTCGTCGCCCGAGGGCAAAGCTTACTCCTCCCACCAGAGGAAGAAGTCAGGAGCGGGAAACCGCCATTTTGCCAGTAGGGGGGAAGAAGACAAGCGCGGGAAACCGCCATTTTGCCAGTAGGCGGGGAAGAAGACAAGCGTGGGAACCCGCCATTTTGGAAAAAAAAAAGAAAAAGTTAAAAAGTTAAAGAGAAATCCTGTTGTTTCGCAGAAAGATAGTGAGAGATAGTGAAGATGCCTAAGCATGGTAACATCAACAACTACGATGCCGAGGTGGAAGATTGGGCCACGTACGTAGAACGTATCGAGATATATTGTGAGGCCAATAAAATAGAAGATGATGATAAAGCTATAACCTTGCTAAACTCGATGGGCGCGAAGACATACGGGTTATTGAAGCATCTTCTATCACCAGCTAAACCGGCGGATCAGACCTTCGCTAATATTGTTGCTGTTCTGAAGGATCACTTGAACCCCACACCGCTGATGTTGGCGGAACGATTCAAATTTTATGCGAGAACGCAACGGAAAGAGGAAAGCAACGCGGAATACTTGGTCGAACTGCGTAGATTAGCGAAATACTGCCAGTTTGGAGGAAATCTGACAGAGGCATTGCGAGACAAGTTCGTGTGCGGGTTGTCGAAGGAAGGAACGCAAAAGCGACTGCTCGAAGAGAACGACCTTACACTTGATAGGGCTGTCCTTATTGCAGCATCACACGAAGCTGCAGCGAAAGGAACTGCGGAAATGCAGCTAAAGGCAGCAGTACTCAGTGTGGATCAAATTACTTCGGGTACAACGAAATGTTATCGTTGTGGGAAGACAACACATGACCAGAACCAATGCTGGTTTAAAAACCAGGAATGTCGAAAATGTGGCAAACTGGGGCACATAGCTAAAGTATGCCGGTCAGGAAAGAAGACCAACAACCAAAAAAAGCCATCACCGGAAAAGTACAACAAAGTACACAAGGTGGCTGAGAAGAGTTCAGACGAACAGAATTCGGATTCAGACCCAAACGGCCAGGAACTGGGTAGTCTGAGAATTCACAATGTGAGTAAGGAAGCTGACCTACAAACTATCTGGGTCATGCTAAAAATAGCCGGAGTCCAAGTAAAAATGGAGTTGGACACTGGATCAGCCCTATCAGTCATAAATCGAAGGGATTACAACCGGCTATTCTCACATATACCCTTGAGAGATACCAAGTTCGTATTGCAGACATACATGGGGCATAAAGTATACCCCATGGGAAAGATAAGAGTCAAGGTGAGAGACAGGGGCAAAGAACACCCCGGAATGGACTTATACGTACTACCTGAGGGAGGACCACCACTTCTAGGACGGGAGTGGATCAAGAAAATAGACATGGAATGGCACTACCTAAAAGCAATAACGAGTGAGGACTCGGTGCAGACAATCAGCTCAGACTCTGAAACGGATGACGATGAGACCAGCCCAAGTATGAAAGACAAGTCTAAAATGAACTTGCTGACTGAGGTTGGAAAAACGAAGGCGTGCATAAAGGCTTATGCTCCAGAGGAGAACAAAGTTTCAGAACAGAATTCCACTGAACAACAACAACATAGTTTGACAGAGAATTCTGAGTCTGTCCAGTTTACAGACATATACATTACTGAGGAACACCGAGCTCAAACTCAACTTTATTTCAAATTACAACAGCAATTAGAACAATTGAGTTGCCGTCTTGAGCAAGAGACAACAGCAATGAAAAAGTTCTTGGACACAGAGTGGGAGAATCTGGAAAGACAACAGAAGCAGCTGGGGGAGAAAATGGAGCAGGAACACACAAACCGTCTGCGCGAGGAGGCCAAACGAATCAAAGCTGATTCGGTCTCTGAAGGTGCGTGCTCTAATCTGGTGGAGCAAGATGTTCAGCAACTGAAGGCGCTTGTTAGCAGGTTGCAGGCAGAAAAGGCTGATTTGGTCGCCATGAATTCCGAGCTCCTACTGAAGTCGGGTGCAGCATCACCGGACGATTCATTTGTGGAAATTCGAATGATGGGGGCTGCGGATGATGGCGAAGTAGAAGCAGCAAAGGAGCCCCAGGACAAGGTTCTAAACAGCCCTGCAGCTAATGGAAAAGGGATGAGGACAGAAGAGTTAACAGTCAGCCAACTCCTCCAGGGCAAGGTTATAAACAGCCCCGTAGTTAATTGAAAAGGGATGATGGCAGAAGAGTTAACAGTCAGCCAACTCATTCATATGCTGAGGGATAAAACTCTAAAATGGGAAAAACTTAAATACGAGCCTCAATCTTCAAAGGGAAGGGAGCTCTCAAAAGTCATTGGAAGAGCTGAGGTGGCAACCCAGACTGAGAAGTCTGCAGCAGAACAGCTCTTGGATGCCAAAAGTACGCTGACGCACGGCAATGTAGAACAACAGAATACTGAAACAGCTACTTCAGTAGAGGGATTGAATAGTCCGATCAATCAATCTCCGAATGAAGTTGAAGTATTGAAATCACAAATGAGGTCATTAGTAAAAGAATTGCAGGAAGCCCAGAAAAAGCGGGATGAATCTGAACGCATGATGAAGTCTCTTCAGGACAGATGTCGGGAATTGGAACAAAAGTCGGCTAACGTCCAGCTGGGTAAGGAGGAAATAGAAGACCCTCTCGCTGGCCTAGCTCAGGATGACACCGAATATTACCATGATCTGTTGAGTGACACTGAATATTATGAGGACCTGGTCTGCCCAGCTTGTGCCGAGAACTCCCAAAGTGCCGAAATCAGGATGAATCACTTAAAGTCTAAGGAACATAGGGAGATGGTGGCGTTACAGCTGGCAGCTGACAATGGAGCCCCGAGAGTCTCCAAGAAGCAAAAAAGGAAAAGACGAAGCAGAAGATGATAACCATCTGAACCATTATTACCTCTACCCGATCACACACGTGGTCCCCCGAATGGGGCCAAATCAGTTGGAAAGTAGGAAAATTTCCCAAGGCAATCCAACTGTTTTTTGTTTGTTTTAAAAAGTCAGCAATGCTGGTTCAGAAGTGATGGAAGTAAAGCTGTTAAGTCTAGGGAAGGACTATGGGATGAGTCCCTTTAGCAAGGTGACCCGACTACACCACGGAGGCGTGGTCCGGACCGAGTCAAGAAGATCAGAGACTGAATCTGTGAACTGTTTCCCGCAGAGACTGAATCTGTGAACTGTTGTAACATGAAGTTGGATATGTTATGATGTTATGTTAATGGGGAATAAGTATGTTGTAAGCTAAAAAGGGAGGATTGTAGTGTATGTAACTGTTCTACCTTTAAGAGAACTATTGTATGTAACCGTCCACCTTTAAGAGAACTATTTTAGGTGTGGCACTACTTTATCCTGGCTGCTGTATACTGTAATACCGACGGTGACCACACCGGTATATAAGTGCTGTGGCAGAATTTATTGGGCAGATTCGCCCTGACCTTCGAATAGTAAAGTCCTGTTTAAGTTACTCTTGTAGTCTGTGTATTACTTCGCTATACAACCCACAGACTTTACAGGGAGGTGATTTTATTTTTGTCAGAACAGTTCTGGCTGTGTGACAGGTAGACCTAATATATGTTTCAAGTTTTTACTTTTCATCTTGGACCTCCTGCATCTCCAGTTTATTCGTCCTTATTTCAACTTCTCACATTTTGTTACTTATTCTTTGCATGGCTTCTCTCATGTCTTTTCACTGTCGTAGCCGTTTGTTTGCTCTTTTATTCCTTTAATGCCTTTCCAAGACCTCACCAAGATGCTCTTTTATATCAGTTTGCTATTAAGCAGCTTGTGGTCATTGAGCATATGCATTTCCTCACTGTGAATGGAGTACCTGTTCTTTCTTTCCTCTTTCTCCCCCCTGCCCACCCAAACTACTAAAATGCTTCCTTATCTTTGTTTTCAGTTCGGGCAAAGGGTTATACCCAAAACATTAATCAGTCATTTATCTTAACAGATGCTGACTGCCCTGCAATACATTTCCAAAATTTTTGGTTTCTGCCATTTTAAAAATTATTGGTGGGCATTGCCATCTATGTGCCTTAGAGGTCTCACCTTTGAATAATGGCCCTGAAATTAGGATCTGGAGCTTGCCGCGTGTGCAAGCCCCCGATGTGCACTTACCTGGCGCGCTGACATTTGAATCGTGGCCCGCATTGCATTTCCTCTCACTGGCCCGCTTGAGGTCCTGCCGCGCTGTGCGTGCGTGACCCAGCGGCGTACTTAGTGCGATGAGCCGGCTGGGATCACGTGAGCACAGGGCAACCAATGGGAGGTTGCAAAAGTTCATTCATGAGTTTGACAGTAAGAGCTGTCAAACTCATGAAAACTCCTGGCCCCAAAACACTACTTAAACTTGAAAGAAAATTAAAAAAAACATTGCACTACTTAAATAAACCATAAATAACTGTAAAAAACTATTTTAAACAATAATTTTAAAATTTGAAAAAAATGATATAAAAAAATCGGGGCTAAAACTAAACTTACCTTACTGTAAATTCTTTAAAAATAATAAACCTGTGGAAAAAAAATGTATAAATTGTATTAATAGACCACTTACCTGTAAAACTAAGTACTTACGTGTAGTTTTTCAATGCGTAAAAGCCGGAGGCCTTTACACATGCGCAACTCTCTAAAAATAAAGGAAATCCAAGTCGCACGCGCAGACTCCTGCGCGCACGCATTCAGCCTCTTAACCCCTTGGGTCAGAGGAGAGGAAATGCCGGTTTTCCCCGCATGCGCTGTGCATGCTGAAAACCGGCAATTCCTCTGAGCACACGCGTGAGTACCCCGTCCGTACTCACGCGTTGGGAGAGGAATTACTGGGCCAATAGCTTATAGCACAGGGAGTCATTCAGCCCATCATGCAAGTACTGGCTCTGTTCTAAAGTTTTTGATGTGCTTACTTCACATTGACCACCAGTTATTCTTCATAGTTTTAGCTGTCATAATCTCCATTTTTACTTCACAGCTCTTGTTATTGCTCATGTGTTGTTTTTTTTCTGTATTGCTATTAATGTTATTACAATGCTTTATATGTACCCTAATGTCAATGGAACTCAACTTTGTACAAGCAAAAAAAACTAGGCCTGGAGTTTCCTCAGGCGTAACCCAGAAGTTGCACCCAAAACTATGTATCCTCCCAATCTCATTAGAATACGCCTGAACTTTAAATGGGCATAAATCAGCGTAAGCAATCGGAGCACAAGGAAATGCCAAACCCACACCAGTATATTTCTTCATTGGGTATTAAAATTTAAAGGTTCTACTCATTTAACCATCATTCATGAAAATCAGCCACAGCTTATTTAAGAACCTGCAATCGGGGAAGCTTTTCAATTTTTAATGTTACTTATACTTTACCATAAAATGCATTCAAAGAAAGTTAATACATAGCAGGTCTTGATGAGGATGATTTAAAAAAAACGCTCAAAAAATTGCAATTAAAAGACCAGAAAAGTGACTATTTCTCCGTATGCCTGGTAATCTGGGCACAATGTTGAGACCCTCTCCCCTAAACAAATGCCATTGGAAGACACTTGTATTTGAGAGTTGGGGGCGTAAAATAAAATCGAGGGCACGTGGGCGCATTGTAGTTACACGCATAACTCACTTACGCCCAAAATTTGCAATCTTTTAAGCAATTTAATTGGTTTGCATCCAGATCACGTGTGTATCTGGGGCTAATGGGGAGGAAATTACAAAAAGGATATGCATTGGAGAAGGTGCAAAAAAGATTTACAAGGATGATACCAGAACGGAGAGGTTATAACTATCAACACTGAACAGGCTGGGCTCTTTTCTCTAGAAAAGAGAAGGCTGAGAGATGACCTGATAGAGGTCTTAAAATTATGAAGGGGTTTGATAGGGTAGATGTAGAGAAAATGTTTCCACGTGTGGTGGTGGGGGAAGTCCAACACTAAGGGTCATAAATAGAATAGAATCATAGAATGTTTACAGCACAGGAGGCCATTCAGCCCGTCGAGCCCGTGCCAGCAAGGGCCCTTCAGCTCATCCCACTCCCCCGCCCTTACCCCGTAGATCTGCAAATGTATTTCCGTCAGATATTTATCCAATTCCCTTTTCAGAGCCATGATTGAATCTTCCTCCACCATCCTTTCAGGCAGTGCATTCCAGATCATAACCGCTCACTGTGTAAAAAAACTTTTTCTTCATGGCACCTTGGGTTCATTTATCAATCACCTTAAATTTATCAATCACCTTAAATCTGTGTCCTCTGGTTCTCCACCCTTCCACCAATGGAAAGTTTCTCTCTTTCTACTGTCCATAGCCTTTTTGATTTTGAACTCCTCTATCAAATCTCCTCTCAACATTCTCTGCTCTAAGGAGAACCCCAGCTTCTCCAGTCTATCCACGTAACTGAGGTCCCTCATCTGTGGAACCATTCTTGTAACTCTCAGTGAGAGACGAGTCTGCATCTTCTGCCTCCCCAGTGGGATCTTTCTGGATAAACGGGACTGTAGAGCTCAGCCTGGAACTGATACTCTGTATGTTTAGTCTCACCGCCCTACCTTGCTCTGGCCTGTCTCTCGCTCAGCCCAATCTCTTTCTCTTTTGCTATCCGCTCTCTATTGTACTGTTTGTCAGAGCGGAATACAGTTGAGCCTGATATGGAAGCACTGTTGAAAGTGCAAGACTGATATTGTGTCTGTTTTTCTCTCTGCTGCCGCCCCTGAATCTGGGGAACAGACACCGTGAGGAGCGCTGGCCTCAGAGTGTTTAACACTGACTGAGCTGGGAAACTCCAACTAACTCCGAGAATCGGCAGCACAGGCCGAGCGGAGGAAAACCTGTCCTGTGAACTGTAAATCTGGAAACAGATTGTGCTGTGAATGAGCAGAGTGAACAATGTGTCAGAGAGTGTGTTAAAGGGGCGGGTGGGTTGGACTAATGTCACTGTGTTTGTGTCTCCGCTCTCATCGCCAGATTTCAGAGACCCTCTTGTGTAAAATTCAAAGATTTCCCTGTCATAGGATCGCCCTGCCCCCCTGAAGTGGGAATTATATGTAAAGCTTTAATTGATTTGAAATTTTAGTCGAAAAACAGACAAAATATCAGCGATCGGGTGAGAGAGCGTGATCAGTGCAGCAGTGAAATGGCTTTAAATCAAAATTGCTGTCTTTAATTCTGATGAAACTTTCTCGACAGCAAACATCCCGGTCTTCGAGACAGAAAGAGGCCAGTCTGGGAATCTGGAGTGCCCGAGTTTAATTGGAATCGGAGAGTTAATGAGGAGAAACACAGAGAAGCTGGAGGGGCCGGGAGCTGACAGCAGGATGTCTCCGCCCCGTCCGCTCGCTGCCTTTAGTTGCTCTGTGCCGCCGCCTCTCGTTTCATTTCTGACCCAGCTCTGACTGTCAGATAGTCACTAATAAATCGAACAAGGAATTCAGGAGAAACTTCTTCACTCAAGAGAGTGGTTAGAATGTGGAACTTGTTGCACATGGAGTAGTTGAGATGAAAATCATAGATGACATTAAAGGGTAGCTAGATAAGTACATGAGGGAGAAAGGAATAGAAGGATATGTTGATAGGCTGAGATGAAGTAAGGTGGGAGGAAGCTCGTGTGGAGCATAAACACTGGCACAGACCTATTGGGCTGAATGGACTGTTTCTGTGCTGTAAATACTATGTAATACTATGTAATAGAAACTCCAGACATAAATGCTTGCTAATCCAAGTACAAAATTGGCCAGCCTCAAGCAAAACTACAGAAATTAGAAAACATTTTTTACTGCAATATTTGTTAACAAACTGCCATCAATAGGATTAACGCTTTGTGAAGTGCAATAGGTCCCAACATAAAGTAGTAAAGTCTGATTATAACAATGCATTAACTTCATACTTTTGAAACAAAACTGATACAATACAAGAAAAGCATTTCCAGAAAGAAGTTTAATACAGCAAAGGAGCAAGCACACAATTTCTTACACTAAAAATACTGCTTGAAATACATGCAGAATGTGCTGAGTAAACAGATAAATAAGAAAGCTGACTGTACATGCACAAGTAGCTGTACACATCCTATAAACAGAAAACTAAAATAAGACAAAATTCATGTCAATATATACAGTAAACTAAAGTACTTTGAGGTTTTATAGGTTTTTCTTTGTGCTATCTTCTACATCAAATTACAGTATAATTTCATTTTAGTATTTTCAAACATCTTACACTGAAAAATAAACAGAAGTATTAATGCATATCAATACAGTCTCAAGCCATTTTTAATAAAAACTATTTGAAAAATCCCCCCCCCCCACTCTTTATTTCCCTGCAGGGCACAATCTGCATTTGAGTGTCCTTCAGCTGGGAAAGCATGATTCTGTGGACTGCCTTCTTATCCATGATCATGGTTAATGCTCTTCTGTCAGCAGCCAACTGGAGGCACATTTTTATTAGGGTAAGGCAATTGTGCCTGAGCTAGCCTGGCCACCTCCCCCTCAGAGGAAGTATCCTGTTGTATTCTACTGCTCAGTCTAATGGCTAGACTGAAAACTGACAAGGTTCACACTCAAAGGTGTATGGCAGCATCCAGTGATGGACACCCTTATAACTCAGATCCTCAACCTATTGGCTTGGGAATAACTGTTCTAGGACATATTCCTTGCTACCATTCTCAACAACTTTAATGATATATTTGATAACATGATGAATGTACCCTTAGTGATGCTCACCTCAGTACAAACAGGACTCACTACTTGTACCTCATGTGATAATAGCTTTTGTTTAAAAGAAATGTATTTAAAAATATTTATCATGAATTTAAAAGATCTGTACGCTACAAAAATGCAGCAACTACCACATTTCAGTAACTATTAATCATTTTATAAATTGATGTTTAAAAAGGTAGGAATAATGACAAATTTTGATTAAGCTGAGATCAGATATTTAACTTAATTGAGATTCTAATAACAAGAGGGTTTTCTGGAGTTATCCTAAACCAAGTGCATCTCTTTGGTACCAAAACCAATTAACTGCAGTAACTATCTCATTTTCAATTATGCTAATCATTTTACAAAATTTGACATTGAAATTAGTGATAATGATAACATTTAATAAGTTAAGATTAATTTTCAATCTTACCGGCTGGTGTTTCAAAACAAAAGATCTATTTTGGAACTAAGTTGAATTAAGTGCACTTCCTTGGGACCAAGGTTTTGACTCGTACAACCAGAAGTTAATGTTGTCAAGTCCAAAAAGTTTTAACCATAAAAATACAATTTCAAAAGACTGTATTTCATACAATACAATCTTAAATGTTTCCTGATGTTTTAGCCTTTAATTGCTGAATACTGTATCTTCAAATATAATAAATATACTACAGGGCAATTAAACAAGAGTTATGGTGCAACAGATTCCATAAATAACTGTGCTAAAAACATTTTTTTCTTAAGTTCCTCAGGTGTCAATCTTACTGGCTTTTATTTTCTGTACAAAAAGATATGTACATACAGCGTATACAATAAACCATCTAATTTAAATTGTGTTATCAAGAGTTCAATTCACCAAAATGTAGAACTCAGAGAGATGGATTAGATCAAGATACAATTAGATAGTGTTAAATATCCTTCTTAGTTGGTGAATTTTGGGTTATGTGAAGCATCTTCAGTTAAACCAAGCCACACAAGCAATTTTTTAAAGATATGTTAAAAAACAAAGAAAAAGCAAGTCAATGTAAAGATGAAGACTGTGATTCAGATTGAATTCCAATCAGTGATGGAGGTTGCTGTAGTACTGGCCTAGGATTCAAGCGGGGTGGAATAGGATTACTTGGACGAATTAGTGGGGGTGGAGGTTGGTTAAGGGTAGGTCTTGGCTGTAGAAAACGAGTCTGTTGCTGGAGAGGAGGTGGTTGACGATGAAGAGCAGGAGCTGCGGGAAGCACTGGTCGAAGCAGTGGTGGAGGCTGGTTTAAGGTAGCTACACTTGTAACGGCTACAGTAACTGGAGTTGGAGGTGCTGGGCCAGAAGCTGGAGGCGGTTGAACCTGCAAGAGAAATAAGAGAAAAACTAGGCATAACTCAAAATAAAAACAAGCACCCTTTACAGACACATTTAAATGAACACGACTTTATATCTACAATTTCAAAATGTGTCATTAGTGTATAGCACAAGTGCTTCTGGATCTTCATCAGTTGTAACTACATCTTACAATACTCATAACACATATTTACTAGTAACATTTTTACCATCCTTTAAATTAACAATTCTCCTCAAGATCCACAATTTTCTTCCCCAACTCTTTCCGAAGACACACCCGCCTGTTCTATTATTAAATTAGAAATCTGATGGGACTTTGTGCACCATTTTCCTTTTCTTGTAGTGTCTCTATATAGTCTTCCCTACTAATATACTTTTGCAGGGCCTAATAAAGAAACAAAGTGTAATGCAGCTGCAGATACGGAGGCAAGTGAATGGACAGTGAAAGGAACTTATTCAATTCTAGGCACAAAAACAGGAGGCAAAAAAAACCAAGTCAAATCGCAGTACTCCATTCAGTATGGCACAGATTATTACTTGCGTTGCTATTATAGATGATATCACTTGAAAGAACATGGGTGAGCAGCACTGCCTTCTTGACCTGAACAATATGCAAGATATTCCACTACCAGCAGGGGTCAGAACAATGGCAATGCATCATGAAGTCACACGTGGGAAATGAAGTGCAGCATTCACTATTCATGCAGCTGAGTAATCTTCCTTTCCAGGTGGAGCTCTGGTGGCTCAGTGCTCATTTGTATATGATGTTAGCACAAATAAGAATTAATACCTGTTTTCTATTGTAGCTTTACTGAAAGATAAATTGGTATTATGTACTAATTGTGTTATGTTTATATTCCAGTTCTGACAAAAGGTCATTGAACTGAAAAATTAACTCTGTTTCTCTCTCCACAGATGCTGCCTGACATGCTGAGTATTTCCAGCATTTTCTGTTATTATTTATGTATATATTCTGCAGTCTGCGACTTATTTTATGAATGCATGTACCACTGCGTCTTCAATTAATCACATTCCAGAAAACAGGAATCAACAGTTTCCAGAACAATCTCTGTAGTGTGACTTTGTGACTGAACCAATTGCCCACAGTTGGACAATTCAGCGGGAACGGAAGCATAGTGGTTATGTTACTGGAGTAGTAATCCAGAGGCCTGGACTAATGATCCAAATCCCACCATGGCAGCTGGGGAATTTAAATTCAGTTAATTAAATAAATCTGGAATTTAAAAAAAGCTAGTATCAGTAATGGTGATTCTATGAATAGTGACCATTAAACTATCAGATTGTCGTAAAAACCCATCTGGTTAATCTCCTTTAGGGAAGGAAATCTGCCTTCCTTACCTGGTCTGGTCTATGTGTGACTCCAGACCCACAGCAATGTGGCTGAACTCTTAAATGCTCTCTGAAATGGCCTGGCAAGCCACTCAGTTGTAACAAACCACTACAGAAAACAATAAGAAGAATAAAACCAGACGGACCACCTGGCATCGACTTCGGACACGACAATGGCACACCCAGCCCAGTCGACCCTGCAAAGTCCTCCTCACTAACATCTGGGGACTTGTGTCAAAATTGGGAGCGCTGTCCCACAGACTAGTCAAGCAACTGCCTGACATAGTCATACTTACAGAATCGTACCTTTCAGCCAACGTCCCAGATTCCTCCATCACCATCCCTCGGTATGTCCTGTCCAACTGGAAGGACAGACCCCCCGGGGATGGCGGCACAGTGGTATACAGTCGGGAAGCGGAATATAGGGAGTTAGGAGGTAAATTAAAAAACAGGACCTCAAAGGTAGTAATCTCAGGATTGCTACCAGTGCCACGTGCTAGTCAGAGTAGAAATAGAAGGATACTTCAGATGAATACGTGGCTAGAGGAATGGTGCCAGGGGGAGGGATTCAAGTTCCTGGGACATTGGAACCGGTTCTGGGGGAGGTGGGACCAGTTCAAACCGGACGGTCTGCACCTGGGCAGGGCTGGAACCGATGTCCTAGGGGGAGTGTTTGCTAGTGCTGTGGGGGAGGGTTTAAACTAAAATGGAAGGGGGTTGGGAACCTGAGCAGGGAGACAGAGGAAAGGGAAACAAGGATAAAAGCAAAAGATAGGAAGGAGAAAAACAAAAGTGCCAGTCAGAGAAATCAACGGTTTAAATCAAACGTGGCCACAGTAAATAATAATTCTAATAGGTCTAAGAGCGTTAAAAAAACAAGCCTGAAGGCTTTGTGTCTTAATGCGAGGAGCATTTGTAATAAGGTGGATGAATTGGCTGCGCAAATAGAGGTAAACGAATATGATTTGGTTGGGATTACGGAAACGTGGCTCAAGGATGGCCAAGACTGGGAACTCAACATCCAGGGGTATTCGATATTCAGGAAAGATAGGAAAAAAGGAAAGGGAGGAGGAGTAGCATTACTGGTTAAAGAAGGGATTAACACAATTGTAATGAAGGATATTAGCTCTGATGATGTGGAATCTGTATGGGTAGAATTGAGAAATACTAAGGGGAAAAAAACATTAGTGGGAGTGGTATATAGACCTCCAAACAGTAAGGCGGAGGTTGGGGATGGCATTAAAAGGGAAATTAGAGAAGCGTGCAATAAAGGCACAGCAGTCATCATGGGTGACTTTAATCTACATATAGATTGGGCTAACCAAATTAGTAACAATACTGTGGAGGAGGAATTCCTGGAGTTTTTACGGGATGGTTTCCTGGACCAATATGTCGAGGAACCAACCAGAGATCAGGCCATCTTAGACTGATTAATTAGCAATCTTGTTGTACGAGGCCCCTTGGGTCGGAGCGATCATAATATGATCGAATTCTTCATTAAGATGGAGAATGAAGTAGTTGACTCAGAAACTAGGGTCCTCAATTTAAGTAAAGGAAACTACGATGGTCTGAGGAGCAAGTTGGGTAGGATTGATTGGGGAATGGCACTCAAAGGGTTGACGGTGGATAGGCAATGGCAAACATTCAAAGACCGAATGGATGAACTACAGAAGTTGATCATCCCAGTTTGGCATAAAAATAAAACAAAAAAGGTGACTCAACCGTGGCTAACAAGGGAAATTAGGGATAGCATAAGATCCAAGGAGAGGACATACAAACTGGCCAGAAAAAGCAATAATCCTGAGGATTGGGAGCAGTTTAGGATTCAACAAAGGAGGACAAAGGGATTAATTAAGAAAGGAAAAATAGAATATGAGAGTAAGCTTGCAGGGAACATAAAAACTGACTGTAAAAGCTTTTATAGATATGTGAAGAGAAAAAGATTGGTGAAGTCAAGTGTAGGTCCCTTGCAGTCAGAATCGGGGGAATTTATAATGGGGAACAAGGAAATGGCAGACCAACTAAATACATATTTTGGTTCTGTCTTCACAAAGGAGGACACAAATAACCTCCCAGAAATACCGGGGAACATAGGGTCTGATGAAAGGATGGAACTGAAAGAAATCAGTATTTGTAGGGAAATGGTGTTAGGAAAATTGATGGAACTGAAGGCCGATAAATCCCCAGGGCCTGATAATCTACATCCCAGGGTACTTAAGGAAGTGGCCCTAGAAATAGATGCATTGCTGGTCATCTTCCAGAACTCAATAGACTCTGGAACAGTACCCATGATTTGGAGGGTAGCTAATGTTACCCCACTATTCAAAAAAGGTGGCAGAGAAAAAGCGGGGAATTATAGACCGGTAAGCCTTACATCGGTAGTGGGGAAAATGCTAGAGTCCATTATAAAAGATGTAATAGCAGAGCACTTGGAAAGCAGTGACAGGATCAGACAAAGTCAACATGGATTTACAAAAGGTAAATCATGCTTGACTAATCTACTGGAATTTTTTGAGGATGTAACTGGTAAAATAGATAAGGGAGAACCAGTGGATGTGGTGTATTTGGACTTTCAGAAGGCTTTCGATAAGGTCCCGCATAAGAGATTAGCGTGCAAAATTAAGGCACATGGGATTGGGGGCAAGGTATTGACTTGGATAGAGAACTGGTTGGCAGACAGAAAGCAAAGAGTTGGAATAAACGGGTCGTTTTCCGAGTGGCAGGCAGTGACTAGTGGGGTACCGCAAGGATCGGTCCTAGGACCCCAGCTGTTTACAATATATATTAATGATCTGGACGAGGGAATTGGATGTAATATCTCCAAATTTGCAGACGACACAAAGCTGGGTGGGAGCGTATGCTGTGAGGAGGATGTCATGAAACTCCAGTACGATTTGGACAGGTTAGGTGATTGGGCAGAAACATGGCAAATGCACTATAATGTGGATAAATGGGAGGTTATCCACTTTGGTGGCAAAAACAGGAAGGCAGATTATTATTTGAATGGCAATAGATTGGGAGAAGGGGAAGTGCAAAGAGACCTGGGTGTTCTTGTGCACCAGTCGCTGAAGGTAAGCATGCAGATGCAGCAGGCGGTTAAGAAGGCAAATGGTATGTTGGCCTTCGTAGCAAGAGGGTTCGAGTACAGGAACAAGGATGTCTTGCTACAGTTGTACAGGGCCTTGGTGAGACCACACCTTGAGTATTGTGTGCAGTTTTGGTCGCCTTATCTGAGGAAGGACGTTCTTGCCATGGAAGGAGTGCAGCGAAGATTCACCAGGCTGATACCTGGGATGGCAGGAATGACGTAGGAGGAGAGATTGTGTCGATTGGGCTTATACTCACTGGAGTTTAGAAGATTGAGAGGGGATCTCATCGAAACCTATAAAATTCTGTCAGGCCTGGACAGACTAGATGCTGGAAGGATGTTCCCGATGGTCGGAGAGTCCAGAACCAGGGGTCATAGTCTAAGGATAAGGGGTAGGACATTTAGGACTGAAATGAGGAGGAATTTCTTCACCCAGAGAGTGGTGAACCTGTGGAATTCTCTGCCACAGAGGGCGGTGGAGGCCAGTTCATTAAATATATTCAAGAAAAAGTTGGATATATTTCTTGAGGCTAAAGGGATCAAGGGATATGGGGAGAAGGCAGAGACAGGGTACTGAATTTGGATGATCAGCCATGATCTCATTGAATGGCGGAGCAGGCTCGAAGGGCTGAATGGCCTACTCCTGCTCCTATCTTCTATGTTTCTATGAGTCACCAACATTGACTCCGGACCCCATGATGTCTTGTGGCTTCAGATCAAACATGGGCAAGGAAACCTCCTGCTGATTACCACCTACCGCCCTCCCTCAGCTGATGAATCAGTACTCCTCCATGTTGAACACCACTTGGAAGAAGCACCGAGAGTAGCAAGGGCACAGAATGTACCCTGGGTGGGGGACTTCAATGTCCATCACCAAGAGTGGCTCGGTAGCACCACTAATGACTGAGCTGGCCGAGTCCTAAAGGACATAGCTGCCAGACTGGGCCTGCGGCAGGTGGTGAGAGAACCAACAAGAGGGAAAAACCTACTTGACCTCGTCCTCACCAATCTACCTGTCGCAGATGCATCTGCCCATGACAGCATTGGTAGCAGTGACCACCGCAGAGTCCTTGTGGAGACGAAGACCCGTCTTCACACAAAAGGACACCCTCCATCGTGTTGTGTGGTACTACCACCGTGCTAAATGGAATAGATTCAGAACAGATCTAGCAGCTCAAAATTGGGCATCCCTGAGGCACTGTGTGCTATCAGCTGCAGCAGAATTGTACTCCATCACACTCTGTAACCTCATGACCCGGCATATCCCTCACTCTACCATTACCATCAAGCCAGCGGACCAAGCCTGGTTCAATGAGGAGTGTAGAAGAGCATGCCAGGAGCAGCACCAGGCTTACCTAAAAATGAGGTGCCAACCTGGGGAAGCTGCAAGACAGGGCTACATGCATGCTAAACAGTGAAGCAATCCCACAATCAACGGATCAGATCAAAACTCTGCAGTCCTGCCACATCCAGTCGTGAATGGTGGTGGACAATTAAACAAATAACGGAAAGAGGAGGCTCCATGAATATCCCCATCCTCAATGATGGTGCAGCTCAGCATCTGAGTAAAAAAGACAAGGCTGAAGCGTTTGCAACCATCTTCAGCCAGAAGTGCTGAGTGGATGATCCCCATCGGTCTCCTCCTGACGTCCCCACCATCGCAGAAGCCAGTCTTAAGCCAATTCGATTCACTCCACGTGATATCAACAAATGGCTGAGTGCACCGGATACAGCAAAGGCTATGGGCCCCAACAACATCCTGGCTGTTGTACTGAAGACTTGTGCTCCAGAACTAGCTGTGCCTCTAGTCAAGCTGTTCCAGTACAGCTACAACACTGGCATCTACCCGACAATGTGGAAAACTGTCCAGGTATGTCCTGTCCACCCAAAGCAGGACAAATCCAATCTGGCCAATTACCGTCCCATCAGTCTACTCTCAATCATCAGCAAAGTGATGGAAGGTGTCGTCGACAGTGCTATCAAGCGGCACTTGCTCATCAATAACCTGCTCACCGATGCTCAGTTTGGATTCTGCCAGGACCACTTGGCTCCACATCTCATTACAGCCTTGGTCCAAACGTGGACAAAAGAGCTGAATTCCAGAGGTGAGGTGAGAGTGACTGCCCTTGACATCAAGGCAGCACTTGACCGAGTGCGGCATCAAGGAGCCCTGGTAAAATTGAAGTCAATCGGAATCAGCGGGAAACTCTCTACTGGCTGGAGTCATACCTAGCACAAAGGAAGATGGTTGTGGTTGTTGGAGGTCAATCATCTCAGCCCCAGGACATCGCTGCAGGAGTTCCTTAGGGCAGTGTCCTAGGCCCAACCATCTTCAGCTGCTTCATCAATGAGCTTTCCACCATTCTAAGGTCAGAAGTGGGGATGTTCGCTGATGATTGCAGTGTTCAGTTCCATTCGCAACTCATCAGATAATGAAGCAGTCCATGCCCGCACGCAGCAAGACCTGGACAACATTCAGGCCTGGGCTGATAAGTGGCAAATAACATTCACGCCACACAAGTACCAGGCAATGACTATCTCCAACAAGAGACAATCTAACCACCACCCCATGACATTCAATGAAATTACTATCGCCAAATCCCCCGCCATCAACATCCTGGGGGGTCACCATTGACCAGATACTTAACTGGACCAGCCACATGAATACTGTGGCTACAAGAGCAGGTCAGATGCTGGGTATTCTGCGGCGAGTGTCTCACCTCCTGACTCCCCAAAGCCTTTCCACCATCTACAAGGCACAAGTCAGGAGTGATGGAATACTTGCCACTTGCCTGGATGAGTGCAGCTCCAACAACACTCAAGAAGCCTGCTTGATTGGCACCCCATCCACCGCCTTAAACACTCACTCCCTCCACCACCAGCGCTGCAGTGTGTACCATCTACAAGATGCACTGCAGCAACTCGCCAAGGCTTCTTCAACAGCACCTCCCAAATCTACGACCACTACCACCTAAAAGGACAAGGGAAGCAGGCGCATGGGAACACCATCACCTGCAAGTTCCCATCTAGGTCACACGCCATCCTGACTTGGAAATATATCGCTGTTCCTTCATGGTCACTGGGTCAAAATCCTGGAACTCCCTCCCTAACAGCACTGTGGGAGTACCTTCACCACACGGACTGCAGCGGTTCAAGAAGGTGGCTCACCACCACCTTAAGGATAATTAGGGATGGGCAATAAGTACTGGCCTTGCCAGCGACACCCACATCCCAGGAACGATTAAAAAGAAGTCGCTGCCCATAGTACGTATCCAACATACACGATGCCCTCAACATTGTGCAGCATCAGCAAAGAAGCATAAGAAGCAGCAGCACAACTTCTCAGATCTGATCACACCTACAATTCCACGTCCATAATGTTGAGGTTTGAAATTTGTGACTGGCCTGTAAAATATTAGCTACAGCATGTTGTGCCACTCTACATTCTTCCAAATGCTGAAAGTGTACATTGTGTCTATTTCTAAAGAATACTGCACAAAAATACAAGGTGAAGAGGAGAAAGCCTAAGTGGCTGCAGAGGAACAACCAGAACAGAGGGCCAGATGTTCCTCTGCTGTAGGGTCCATGGATTCTTATCTTACATGTGCTACCTCTAGAAGGGAGTTCATTAATGAGTAGAAGCGCTTCATGCAATCCTCTTTGCTAATCCTCAGACCTCCCTGCATGATATGTCAGAGACCTTTGTGACCTAATGGGCATCTGTGTATTAATGCAAAAGGCAGATTGAGAAACCTGCCAGGCCATCATCAAGCAAATGACAATTTCACAGATATTGCAGGGTAGCCTCTGAGGCGAGAGGTACAAAAGCACAGACATAGTTTCCCTTACTAACACTGACTGTGCTATTGAGACCGGAGGCTCCAATTTACAGAAGGCCTTTTCTTCTGGCTTGTATAAACTAGGGATTGGTCTTAGCGAACATTGAAGATGAGCTTCATCCTCCTTAGTGGTGGCCAAGAGCTTGTTCCCACATAGATGCCTCATTATCCACATGGGACACCCAGCAGCCAGAGCATGGAAGGAGGACTCCTGCTCCTCCTGGCCCACAAGGAGTTCAAAGAGAGGAAAAGTTTAATAACTTACCTGAGCCGCCCAAAATTATGTGCATCAAACTTATAATTTTTATTCACTGTTTTTAAACATTGTTGTTAATTTTAGGCTATTCACCTTTTTAAACTTTATTGAAATATATATTATGCATCAAATTACAGGAAACTTTGGTTTATCCGGAGGTTAACTGTCCGGAAAGCTCGAGCCACCGGCAAAAATCAGGAGCCGTTTCGTTAGGGTTTTTTTTCTTTTCGTTGCTTTTTTTTTCCCACCAGTCAGGCTCTGCAAGGTCTCGCTGAAGCTGTTGCTAAGCTACAGAGACGCTTGCAAGGTACGGCCGACTGTTTAGAAGCTGTTGCTAAGCAACAGGGTTTGTTGCCAAGCAACAGGGTTTGTTGCCAGATACGGAGCTCAAAATCTCCGTATGTTTCAACATTAGCGCTGGTTTATCTGGCAGTTTTGATGGGACGGCAGAAGCTCGGTCCCGTCGGTGCCGGATAGCACAAAGTTTCCTGTATCAGATCAGCAGTGTATACATGAACGTGCCTATTTTAGTTTTCAAAAACCATATTGCAATTATTCCAAGGTAAAGATTTGTGTCAGAAAGAAACTTGGTGTAGTAAAATAGTTAGTATTTGTTTTTAAACATTGCAAATACACTTCTGGTACAAACAAAGGTTAAGGATGGAAAATGTACTACCTCCTCTTCTACATCTGGACTTTTTGCCGGAAGAGAATTCAAAGTAGGTTTTCCTTCCTCTCCTGATGTGGGAGAAACTCCATTTGATTCTTGTGTTCCTTGCTCTGCCTCCCATTCCTGCAGGACCTCTTCAAGATTAAAACGACGTCTGTAGTTAACAAAAAAGTTCTTCACTTGGCCAACAGTTTTGTTTCCAATTACGTCTGCGATGGCTTGGAAGTCCTTCCCATATTTGCGGACACCTGCAACAGTCACACAAGACATTTTAGCTTGTAAAGTCTTCTCCCAACAACGAAGCAGTAAGAGGGGAAATTACTGTAAACATCCAAATGGAAAACTAGGAAATGGCCAATGTAAGTGACATATGTGGGGGGAGGGGGAAAGAGAAGGCACATTTTTACATAGGTGAATAGTTTTGCTGTGTCTATAAAATTCAAAGTGAATTCAGGTGAATAATTACCTGAATGTGTTATTTCATTACTGATGTGGAGGAATACGAGAACAAAACATTTTGCACGTGTAATTAAAAAGTACTGCTTAATGAAACAAGAATCCCTAGTTTTAATAGTGGAGTATTTTCACATGCCAACATAGCTTCAGATGTTTAGAACTATTTAAGAAAAGGAATGTCACTATCCGTGCAGTGTGTGTATTACATAGAAACTTAATTCTAATATTTTACTTGTATCTTTAGTTTTAAATCTTTTGGGACATACTAAAGTTCCAACATCATCGGGTGAACTGGATTGGAGGAGTTACTGAGCCCTAAAGTGTAGGGGAGCTGAATTAACACATCCACTTGAAGCTAAAGCATCTCTGGATCAAGTGACTATTTCAATGCTAACTCAACTTCTTAAACTCAAGATTACTACATCTCCAAATCTCTCCATTATAAGACTGAATGCAAAAATAGTAACTGAGAAAGACAATAAAATGTAAGAATTTTAATGTTGATTTTTGGAAGTTTCATTTTTTAAGAGATGGTAACACTCTAATGTAAAATTACTATTAAAAAAAAAAGAGGGAGCAGTGGAAAACAGTGGGTTGGACACTGGCCTTTACCTCGGTTCAAATACAGTTCACACTAGCTAGAAGAAGCAGTTCACAGCAACTAGAAGGTGGCCTCCTCTGCTGTAGCAAAAAAATTGTTTGTGTAGTCTCAGCTCAGTTCAAAGGGGGTATAGGTCCCCCAAGCTCAAAAAGGCCCATAATTCAGCAGTTGACAATCTTACTCTGGAGGCCACAGGACAGCTGGAGTGGGAAACAGAAAAATATCATAATGGTAAAGTAGAAGGTGGTGATCTGATGTTAGGGCTGAGGCATAAATGGTCACCCTTCATGTGTGAGCCTAGATAGTGACTTTGAAATGCATTACAACTGAGCTTGATTCTGTTCTCACAGACATAGATTTTCCAAAACTATCAGTGGATAGCGAAAAGGAGCAGAAACTCGAATGGATACTTGCCCCCTATCTAGCTCAAATCTGAGGTCAATTATAGTGTCCCAAACTGCTGCTCTAGCTGAGATTAATAAAGTCTACATAGACTCGATTTCAATCTGGGACCTTATGGTCTGTCTAGTTTAGCACTAATCTGCTTTAATACACCAGATCAGTGGGTTGGGGTTTGGGGGTGGGGGGGAGATTAATGATCCAAGAACATTGTGTAAACACAAAATGTTCAGAATTTTCTTAAGAGTAGGTCAAGAAAAAAGTCCTTTGCATTCCTGTCAAAAAACAATTATGGATGTCCCAAGTATCTGATGAATCTGTATACAGGAAACTTTGTGCTATCCGGCACCAACGGGACTGAGCTGTTGCCGTCCCATCAAAACTGCCGGACAAACCAGCGCTAATGTTGAAACATACTGGCAACAAACCCTGTGCTTCTAAACAGTCGGCCGTACCTTGCAAGCATCTCTGTAGCTTAGCAACAGCTTCAGCGAGACCTTGCAAAGCCTGACTGGTGAAAAAAAAGCAACGAAAAGAAAAAAAACCTAACAAAACGGCTCCTGATTTTTGCTGGTGCCTCGAGCATTCCGGACAGTTAACCTCCGGATAAACCAAAGTTTCCTGTACATCCTGCTCACAAGATCAAATCAAGTCATTGTTAGTGCACAAATGCAGTACAACGAAATGTAGGCTTGTGGCTCCCGAGAGTGTACATTTAGATTAAGACATTTAAACATTCAACATACATTTGGCTTGTAATACATTAACATAAACATAACCATAATAAAGTGCATTGACAGATGTGCAGGCTTTAGAGTTTATTTGTGGAGTTCAGTAGGATGACAGCCCTGGGAAAGAAGCTGTTCCTAAATCTGGTCGTACGGGTGCGAATGCATCTGTCGCGTCTCCCAGATGGCAGGAGGGCGAACAGACTGTGGCTGGGGTGGGTAGGGTCTTTGATGATGGACCGTGACCTCCGTAAACAGCGTTTCTGGTATATGTGCTCTATGGTCGGTAGCCGGGTGCCGGTAATGCGTTGGGCAGTTTTGACTATGGCTTTCCGGTCATAGTAGCTACAGCTGCCATACCATACTGTGATACAGTTTGTCAGGATGCTCTCTATTGTGCAGCGGTAAAAGTTAGAGAGGATCAGGGGTAAATCAACATGTTTCATGAACTGCTGCTTGTTATGATTTAAAATCCCACAGAAGCTCATCTGAAATAGCATTCACTAGTGTAACTAATAGTTGTCATAATCTTTAAGCAGTAAGCTTTATATTTGCATAGGTCAATCCTTTTATTTTAATTTTATATATCAATCTTGGCCATTAACAGTATTACTAATAACAGTACAAAACATTCTGAATTCTTCTAGAAAAAAAATGGATCCCTTTTCCCTTAAGATTGTTGGTGGCTAAGTGGAAGGGTATAGATGAGTCTGAGTGTTCTGAAAAGTCCAACACTCCCGAGGGGCCTTAGGAATTTTTTGATTGATTCAATAATATCTATAAAGTAACAAAAGAGTAAGAGCATTGATGAAATCCCAGCTTCAGATTCAGGCCTTTGGATGAAGCCCACCTTGTACTGCAAGCAGCTGTTCCTCCGTTGTCCAACGTGCATTGATTTTCTGAGTAGACTTTAAATAAAAAGGGGGAAATAAAAGTCAGTTGTACATCATAAATCTCCACCATCTACAAAAAACCATTTGTCTGGAATGAACTTTTTTTAATTTAAAAGGCAGGTGGCCATATGAGAACTTCAGAAAACCTGCATTGCATTTTCTCTTAAATTATTGTACAAGGTTTAAAAAATATCTAATAGACAGGGAAATTGAACAAAATGGGGGAGGAATTGATACTGCTGCACCTTTTTTTCAGGTGCAGAAAAGGGGGCAGAAACACCAATTGCATAGTGTTGTCTCCATGCCCCCAAAGGTGTCTAAAATGGGTCCAACCCCATATTGGGCAATAGTCAAATCTTTACCCCAATGTTCTGCTTGAAGAAAAGTATCTATTTTTAAAGACAAGACAGGATTCCCTCTGCAATGGTCTGTTTTTACTAATTTAGCTAGAGTGAAAATTTTAGCACCATCACCCGCAACACAACTCTCAAATCATTTTTTTTTCCCCCAAGAAAAAAGCAAGCTCTTCTGATAGCTCAGTGGGTTAATGCCCAGTGTACTGTAGTACTCTACAGAAAAGTCACAAGTTCAATCTTCATTCTTTGCCAAGATAGCTGATTTCAGTAGGATGATAATAGTGTTGCTAAAATTTCCCCAGTTAGGGAAATGGGGCCTGGGGAGAGGAGGAAATGCAAGAAAAAAAAACCAGGCAGAGCTGCAGCTCCTGATTACTACCCAGTCACTCCTGCTGGTAAGCTTGCATGTGTGGCTGTCAGGTGGAAAAAATTGGGCTGAACTGCGATGGCACCCACACTCGAATGCCCCGCTGACACTCAAGTCCTGATTTTAACTCGGGACAGCATCAGATAGGAAGGGTCCAAGGTGGACAGCAAACCATCTGAACCTCGACAGTGTGTTACCCATCTGAAATCGGCAGAAATGGCAGATGGGTAGGAGCAGAACATCAGGTGCCAGACAGCTGCCGCCTGTCACCAAAGGAACAGTTCCCGGCACTCAGGTATGTGTATGTCGCAGGGAGTGAGTTTTGGCAGGGTCTCGTGATCGAGGGGTGGGGGAACCTGAGATAATGGACGCCTAAACATTCCTTGTGGGGCAATCCTGCTCCTCCTGGCCCACATGCAAACCAAAAGTTTTAAAAAACTTACCTGTTTGGGCCTCTTCTGGCCCATGCTCTTTCCCCCTGCCATGTTCACCTGGGGGAAAGCCACAACTGCTTCCCCGCTCAGGCCACTAATGGAAATAGCTGTCGGGTCCGATGACATAATCGCAGCCCGATCTGCATTCTTTAAAGCAGGGCCCCGCTGGTTTCCACCAGGTGTCCCCCTGCCTGCTCAGAAGAGCAGGTTAAAAATGGAAGGGTGTGGGATATTGTCAAACAAGTTTCCCAAGCAATTTTAACTGCCCAGTTTCCACCAGGCTGGCAGGGTTAAACTTGGTCTTCAGTGTCTTGGCTTACATAGAAGGATGGGCAGTTGGGTACAATATGAGTGGCTTAAAGGCATTGTACTCCAAGCATGAGTCATTACTTCAGAGGAGGAAAAAGGCAGACACACCAATAGACACTGTACAAGGTGGGTTCCTGGCATCATTCAAAACAACCCATTCAGGACATGCATTCATTCAGTAAAAAAACAGATAACTCTGCATCAAAATCTTTATCATCCTGCATACAACAATAACCCTGCAGCTGACAGTATTTACTCACCATGTGCTTTCACAACAAACATTTCATATAATTTTATGTATGTATATACTGATATTAAAAAATTCAGGGGTCATAAATGTAAGATTCAGTTATATATCCAATAATGAATTCAAGCGATACTTTGTTACCCAGAGTGGTTGGAACGTGGGACTTGCTACCACGTAGGATAGTTGAGACGAATAGCATAGATGCATTTAAGGGGAAGCTAAGTAAGTACACGAGGAAGAAAGAAATAGAAGGACCTGCTGTTAGGTGTAGATGAAGTAGAGTGGGAGGAGGCTCGTGTGGAGCATAAACACCAGCATAGACCAGTTGAGCCAAATGGCCTGTTTCTATGCTGCAAATTCTATGCAATTTCAATATGAAAAGTTTTTATTTTTGCATGTTATAGTTACATCCCAGATTCTGCTTGATCTCTTGTACCAGCTACATTTTTGTTATTTGAAACTTGTCCGCCTCTGTAGATGGGTGTCAATTGTACCATTTTTAATACATTTAGTTGAAAGTAAGTAAGACTTACACTTCAGGAGACTTGACAAATGTATTATAGGATAACCAGAAACTGATATCAAGCTTGCAGGAATGCCAATGGGATGCTTTGCACTGTAGGTTGTTGTAGGCAATGACCTCAATTCCTCTAGTAAGTTTAATTCTACTGTATATAATTTTATATACAGGAAACTTTCGTTTAACCGGAGGTTAAATGTCCAGAAAGCTCTATCCACCGGCAAAATTCAGGAGTCGGTTCAGGTAAGTTTTTTTTACTTCTCGTTGCTTTTTTACTCCAGTCGTGGCTCTGCAAGGTTTAGCTGAAGCTGTTGCTTAGCTACAGAGACGCTTGCAAGCTACGCCGACTGTTTTGAAGCTGTTGCTAAGCAACAGGGTTTGTTGCTCCACACGGAGCTCAGAAGCTCCGTATGTTTTAACATTAGCACTGGTTTCTCCGGCAGTTTTGATGGAATGGCAACAGCTCGGTCCCATCAGTGCCGGATACCAGAAAGTTTCCTGTATGTACATACCGATATAAAAAGATTCAGGTAAATTTTTTCTGGTCATAACATATAAAAATTGGACCATTTAATAATAATGAAAGTACAATCCATTCCATCACAAACAGAGGGTGCATTTGCAAACTGCAAATATGCAGTGAGTATGATTTGCCGTTGTTTGGATACCGTGATTTTTGCCACCCCCAGGATTTTGTTTTATGTAAAATTGCAGTACTTAGGTAGAAAATTGCATTAGACATAGCAAGTGTAGTAAATTACAAGATTTGTTGAGGGTCATAGCATAGTGCCAAAACACTTTCCCCCACCCATATGTAATGATGAATGCTGAAATCTGAAATAAAAACAGGATAAGTGTTGGAAATCTGTAATAGAAAATGCTGGAAATACAAAAGCAGCTAAGCCAGCATCTGAAAAAGGGTTAACATTTCAGATAAAACTCTTCATCACAACTAAAAGGGTTGCAGCAAAAATATTAACTTAGATGCTTATTGGCCTGCTGTCTCTTTCCAGTTTAACATGCAGAACTAGTAAGCAAATACTTGTGTAGTTTGATCAAAATCAATACCTAAAACATTACTTCAGATATATATTCAGTAACTGTATCCAAGGGGCTTATTACAGGCTCTAACACAATTTGGAGGGACTGATGTCCTTAAAGGCAAATATTAATTGGGGGAGCATGGGAATACTTTCAAATACTTGCCCAGAAAGGTGGGTTCCTGGCATCATTCAAAACAACCCATTCAGGACATGCCTATAAATGGGATGACAGCAAACTGGCAGCGTTCACCTCAATTCCGCCTTTGAAACTGACTGCAACTTCAGGATTTGGCGCAGGAAATCCTGAAGTTGCGGTCTGTCATTGACTGCTCCAGAACAGGCTGCACTGTGCCGCCCTCCCGCCACTCCCCACCGAGCCGGCAATCTATGTAATCACCCAAATCAGGGAAACTGATGAAAACTTCGGCTCTTCCACAGTAAGTACGCTGTTAAATTCCCCACCAAAGGTTAGACCCAAGGGGATTAGGTGTAACTGGGGTTTTAACAGCATTATTACTGCTAAACAAATGTTAAGAACCTGGAAAACAAATTTTAATTTTGTGCAGTGTGAAATTTGCCCATTTTGATAAAAATTTTAATTTTTAAGACTTTTAAAAAAAGTTTGTCCTTCTTTATTTCAGGTTTGCCGTTTCCCCATATGGGAGCCCCAATCTTTGTTTTGCTCTCTCTAACGTTTTTAAAAAGTTAGAATTTTAAGAGCTTACTCACTTCCTTGTTCGCGGTCTGTGAGAATTCTGCCTTTTGACTGGCTGCTTAGACAGCTTGTTGACGCCACAGCAGTTCGCACTAGGGGATCCCCACTAACCTCCGTTGATTTGAACTGAATGTTGGAAAACCCGAAGTTCTCGACACAGGGATCGCAAGATCCTTGTGCGAAGCGTACCTCGGGGCCAGCGGCGAACGCTTTTGCTTCGCTGCCGACCGCAAATTCCGGGCCAATAATTCATTAAAAGAGATACTCCTATCAGTCAAAAGCTCCTACTGGATACTGCATTTTTTTGCCTCCTGAACAGAAAAGATGACAGATCCCGCACAACAATCCTAGTAAATAAAAACATCATCCAAGACTAAAGAAAGCTGATATCCTCCTCTTTTATTCCCCTCCCTTCAGCTCAACAGAAAGCACCTAAGAGACAGAATCCAAAATGCCAGGTTGCTTTTTAAATGTCTTAAATTAAAATAAACCTTCTCAAGAAGCGAACACCCAAAACAAATATTAATATGCATCATGTACATGCTTTTGGAGCGAGAGCACGTTGAAAGTACTTCCTATCCCCTTTCAAATAATGTTCCCCTTTACCCATCTCAGTTTACTGACCCCAATTGCATTACCCCTTTACACTATCACTCATTCTATACATCAAATAATTAATGTGTGATACTCAACAAAACATGCTGTGGAAACCCGCTTGTAATGTTTTAGAAAGTCACACAATCTGGTATTTTGTATTTAATTACGTCATAACCTGCTCATTTTAAAATAAAGTCTGATGAACTGTATTTATTCCTGGCACCAAATTTCTTTTAGGAACAACATGATGCATTTTTGGCTGGCACACTTCTCATACAAAACACTTAACACACTCGTAATAAATTCCCTGTATACAGCTCCATGGCTGCATTACAAAAGCAGAAAAATAATTTAGCGCAAACACATTAAATGTTTATCCTAGAACAGTGGCAATCGGAAAATGTACCACAAGCTGCTCCGCTTCCATTATCTTCTGTTAGCTGCTGTGCACCACCAGGAATCCAGTGACTTGCATCCTTGTGTCTAGTGGTGTTCCCCATCAGCCATTAAGGACATTTACAAAACATACCCTCAGATTATATTAGTAATCAGTTCACAAATAGGTGAATAAAGATATCCTATTTCAATATCACATATGGCCAATGCATTATCCTAATGGTGCATACATCTGTCAGCTACCTAATAAACTTTGCTTAGTCACACTGAATAAGATGTTACAATTAAAAGTATGTGGCTAAAGTGCCATTTACTTTACGAGACCCTTTACTTTGGTTCAATTAACAATACAGAAATGGAGGCCTAATGACAGCAATTTTGGTGAAAAGCAGGTTCGCTAGCCCCCTTTCCTTCCCAAGGTTATCAATAGCCTTCTGGTACTTCACCCATGCCCCCATTCTTCATGTGAACCACAGCAGATTATTTTATTGTGGGAGGGAGAACAGTTGAGCCCGATCCTGTTTTCACCCAAAGTCCACACACATGCACAGTCTTCCAGCCAAGGTCACCATTTTGCAATCAGGACCAGGAATTCTGCCTGATCTCTTCTTCCTGTCAAGCCCAGGAACACTAAGACCAATTGTTGAACCCCTACCAAGGTCAGTTATCTCAGCACAGTCTGAGGATTTGAACGTAGAAGCTTCCTGAGTACCACAAGTGGGAGTATGCTTACCACTAAGCCACTGGGGAAGAGGCAAGACATTTGATCAAAAGCTGACTTGCTGTGAAGAGGAAAAGTGGTTTTAGTCTCTTAATATCCTCATAAGAGTTGTATTGAATGATACAATCAGGCCACAATAAATTCTAGGACCTTCCACACTGGTTAAGACATAGCAATCAAGATAAAACAATACATTAACACACTTTCTCTGGTGTACCAATTATACCTTCACAGCCAATTTAAAATTCTCTAAGTATATAACAGAGTTACTCCCTAGAATAGTTGTTTTTAAAAAATAGCAACCATAAAATTGGAGTGCACGTTATACACCAGTGAGATGCATTTGATTTGGACGTCATAAAATAATAGATAACAGTTCAGATATAATGGAGCTGCTTTCTGTGTTGGTTCCTTCCTGCATGTGCAGTTCATAGAATCATAGAAATTTACAGATCAGAAGGAGGCCATTCAGCCCATCTTGTCCGTGCCAACCGACAAAGAGCTATCCACCCTAATCCCACTTTCCAGCACTTGGTCCGTAGCCTTGTACAGTAGCTTACGGCACTTCAAGTGCATATCCAAGTACCTTTTGAATGTGATGAGGGTTTCTGCCTCTACCACCCTTTCAGGCAGTGAGTTCCAGACCCCCACCACCCTCTGGGTGAAAAGATTTCTCCTCAAATCCCCTCTAAACCTCCTACCAATTACTTTAAATCTGTGCCCCCTGGTTATTGACTCTTCTGCTAAGGGAAATAGGTCCTTCCTATCTACTCTATCTAGGCCCCTCATAATTTTATGCACCTAAATTAGGTCTCCCCTCAGCTTCCTCTGTTCCAAAGAAAACAACTCCAGCATATCCAATCTTTCCTCATATCTAAAATTCCCCAGCCCAGGCAACATCCTCGTAAATCTCCTCTGCACTCTCTCTAGTTCAATCATATCCTTCCTGTAATGTGGTGACCAGAACTGCACACAGTATTCTAGCTGCGGCCTAACTAGTGTTTTATACAGTTCAAGCTTAACCTCCCCGCTCTTATATTCTATGCCTCGGCTAATAAAGGCAAGTATCCCGTATGCCTTCTTAATCACCTTAGCTACCTGTCCTGCTACCTTCAGGGATCCGTGGACATGCACTCCAAGGTCCCTCTGATCCTCTGCACTTCTCAGTGTCCTCCCATTTGTTGTGTATTCTCTTGCCTTGTTAGCCCTCCCCAAATGCATTACCTCACACTTCTCCGGATTGACTTCCATTTGCCACTGTTCTGCCCACCAGACCAGTCCATTGATAGCTTCCTGCAGTCTACAGCTTTCTTCATCATTATCAACCACACGGCCAATTTTTGTATCATCTGCAAACTTCTTAATCATACTTCCTACGTTCAAGTCCAAATCATTGATATATACCACAAAAAGCAAAGGACCTAGTACTGAGCCCTGCGGAACCCCATTGGAAACAGCCTTCCAGTCACAAAAACACCCTTCGGCCATTCCCCTTTGTTTCCTGCCTCTGAGCCAATTTTGTATCCAACTTGCCACTTTGCCTTGAATCCCACGGACTTTTACTTTCGTGACCAGCCTGCCATGCGGGACCTTATGAAAAACCTTGCTAAAATCCATATAGACTACATCAAACGCACTATCCTCATCGACCCATAAGAACATAAGAAATAGGAGCAGGAGTAGGCCATTCGGCCCCTCGAGCCTGCTCCGCCATTCAATAAGATCATGGCTGATCTGATCTTGGCCTCAACTCCACTTTCCTGCCCGCTCCCCATAACCCTCGACTCCCCTGTTTTTCAAAAATCTGTCTATCTCCGCCTTGAATATATTCAATGACTCAGCCTCCACAGCTCTCTGGGGTAGAGAATTCCAAAGATTCACGACCCTCAGAGAAGAAATACCTCCTCATCTCCGTTTTAAATGGGTGACCCCTTATTCTGAAACCATGCCCCCTAGTTCTAGATTCCCCCACGAGGGAAAACATCCTCTCAGCATCTACCCTGTCAAGCCCCCTCAGAATCTTATATGTTTCAGTAAGATCACCTCTCATTCTTCTAAACTCCAATGAGTATAGGCCCAACCTGCTCAATCTTTCCTCCTAAGACAACCCCTTCAGCTCAGGAATCAACCTCGTGAACCTTCTCTGAAGTGTCTCCAATGCAAGTATATCCCTCCTTAAATAAGGTGAGCAAAACTGTACGCAGTACTCCAAGTGTGGTTGTAGCACGACTTCCCTACTTTTATACAAAAGATGCAACGGTAGACTTGAAGTGTATGCGGGATGGTTTCTTGGAACAATACGTTGTGGAACCAACCAGGGAGCAGACTATTTTAGATCTGGTAATGTGTAACGAGGCTGGATTAATTAATGATCTCGAAGTGAAGGATCCTTTTGGGAAGAGTGATCATAGCATGGAAGAATTTCAAATTCAGGTTGAGGGTGAGAAAGCTAGGTCTCAAACTAGTGTTCTGAACTTAAATAAAGGTAATTACAAAGACTTGGTTAAAGTGGACTGGGAAAATATATTACAGGGTAAGACTGTAGAAAAGCAGTGGCAAACATTTAAGGAGATATTTCATAACTCTCAGCAAAAATATATTCCAGTGAGAAAGACTCTAAGAGAAGGATGAACTATCCGTGGCTAACTAAGGAAGTAAAGGATGGTATCAAATTGAAAACAAAGGCATACAATGTTGCAAAGAATAGTGGAAGGCCAGAGGATTGGAAATTTAAAAAAAAACAGCAAACGATGACTAAAGAGAGAAGATAGCTTATGAGAGTAAGCTAGCAAGAAATATAAAAACAGACAGTAAGAGCTTCTACAGGTATATAAAAAGGAAGAGAGTAGCTAAAGTAAACGTTGGTTCCCTAGAGGATGAGTCTGGGGAATTAATAATGGGAAACAAGGAAACGGTGGAGAGTTTGAACAAATATTTTGTATCAGTCTTCATGGTAGAAGACACTAAAAACATCCCAATAATGGATAATCAAGGGGCAATTGGGGTTGCGGGGGGAGAGAAACTTAAAACAATCACCAGCACTAGAGAAAAACTACTAGGCAAACTAATGGGACTAAAGGTGGACAAGTCCCCTGGACCCGATGACCTGCATCCTAGGGTCTTAAGAGGTGGCTGCAGAGATAGTGCATGCATTGGTTGTGATCTACCAAAATTCCCTGGATCCTGGAAAACCGCAAATATAACGCCCCTATTTAAGAAAGGAGGGAGACAGAAAGCAAGTAACTATAGGCCAGTTAGCCTAACATCTGTCATTGGGAAAATGCTGGAGTCCATCATTAAGGAAGTGGTAGCAGGACATTTAGAAAATCATAATATAGTCAAGCAGAGTCAGCATGGTTTTATGAAAGGGAAATCATGTGTGACAAATTTTCTGGAGTTCTTTGAGGATGTAACGAGCAGGGTGGATAATGGGGAACCAGTAGATGTTGTGTATTTGGATTTCCAGAAGGCATTCGATAAGGTGCCACATAAAAGGTTACTGCACAAGATAAGAGCTCACGGGGTTGGGGGTAATATATTAGCTTGGATAGAGGATTGGCTAACTAACAGAGAGTCAGGATAAAAGGGTAATTTTCAGGTTGGCAACTGTAACTAGTGGGGTGCAGAAGGGATCAGTGCTGGGGCCTCAACTATTTACAATCTATATTAATGACTTGGATGAAGGGACAGAGTGTAATGTAGCCAAATTTGCTGATGATACAAAGATAGGTGGGAAAGCAAATTGTGTGTGTGGTAAACCACTGTTATACCTGCCTGTGTGGGTGTTTGTATTCCACTGTGCACATGTCTGTACATGCCTCGGCTGCCTCCTCCCACGAGTCCAGGTATAAAGGTGACTGCTCCACAGTCCCTCTGTATTCTGGACTGGTCGACCACTCGAGGCACACCTTCATTCTCTTGTTAATAAAAGCCTGTTAGTTACTCGCTTAACCTCAGTCTTTTGAGTAATTGATAGCGCATCAATTTTATTAACAAGATTTTTTTATAATGGAGAAGATCCTCACACCAGCATGCCTGGACTTAGACCATCGGGAGGCGGACGCATCCACCAAGTTTGCTCACTGGCTTAGGTGCTTTGAAAGATTCCTGATCGCCTCCGCTGCAATGGTCAAATCGGATGAGGACAAACTGGATGTCCTGACCTCCAAAGTGAACCACCGAGCGTACTCGGTCATCCAGGACGCGACCTCGTACATGGCTGCTCTCAAGCTCCTCAAGGACCAGTACACGCGCCCAATGAACGAGGTGTACGCCAGGCACCTCCTGGGGAGTCGTAAACAACAACCTGGGGAATCGACCGAGGAATACCTTCAGGCACTGTCTGTGCTTGGCCGGGCCTGTGGTTGTAAGGATGTAAAGGCCGCCGTGTACACAGAGGAACTTATCCGGGACGCTTTTGTAGCGGGCCACAGGTCCAATTGCACCCGACAGCGACTGTTGGAGCAGAGTGACCTCGACCTCAACAAGGCCTTTGAACTCGCACTATCATTGGACGCAGCCTACCGGGGCATGGATGCCTACTCCTCTGCACCGTGGACGCCGCGGGGAACGACAGCCTGGGACACGGTAGGACCGTCTCATAGCGCCGTGCCACCCCAGCAACGGCCCAACTACCGCAGCAGTGTCCCAAGGCCAGAAATGCTACTTCTGTGGCCAGGCCAAACACCCCAGAGCGCGCTGCCCGGCGAAAAATGCGATCTGCTCGGGCTGCGGGAAGAAGGGACACTACGCCAGCGTCTGCAGGGCCAAAGCCACCCCGAACCCCAGCAGCGCCGCGTGTGGGCCGCCATCTTGGGCCTCCCCAGCCATGTGCGAACCACCGGAACAGCAGCCATTTTGGACGCCTCCAGCCACATGGGGATCATGGACGCCGCCATCTTGGACGCCAGCCGGGACGCAGCAGGCCCCCAACACCGCCTCATCTGATACCCGCAGCGACACACCGACCCCTACGCTGGCCTCCGTTACGCTGGACCAAGCGAGACCGCACCAACTGGCCCGGTCCACAATGGACATTAAGGTAAATGGTCACGAAACAACCTGCCTTTTTGACTCTGGGAGCACGGAGAGCTTCATCCACCCCGACACGGTGCGGCGTTGCTCTCTCCCAGTCCTGCCTGCGCACCAGCGGATTTCTATGGCCTCCGAGTCCCAGTCGGCGGACATTGGCGGCTACTGCGTGGTGACACTCTTAGTAGACGGGACTGTGTACGATAATTTTAAACTTCTGGTCCTGCCCCACCTCTGCGCTGCCGTTCAACTGGGGTTAGATTTTCAGTGCCACCTTAAAAGTGTTACGATGGCGTACGATGGACCCCTCCCCCCCACTCACAGTCCGCAGCCAGCAGCTTCCAAACTGCCCGCCGCGCACCAGGTGCAACCTCTCCACACTCAGAGTCACCCCCGCCCCCCCCCCAACTGTTTGCTAACCTCACCCCTGACTGTAAGCCCATCGCCACAAAGAGCAGGCGATACAGTGCCGGGGACAGGGTTTTCATTAAAACCGAAGTGGAGCGGCTCCTGAAGGAGGGGATTATTGAGGGCAGCACGAGCCCCTGGCGAGCCCAGGTTGTGGTCGTTAAGACCGGCGAGAAGCAGCGCCTGGTCATCGACTACAGCCAGACAATAAATCGCTACACCCTGCTGGACGCTTACCCACTCCCCCGCATAGCTGATATGGTCAACCAGATCGCGCAGTACCGCGTCTTCTCGACCATTGACCTGAAATCAGCGTACCACCAGCTCCCTATCCGCCCTGAGGACCGCCAGTATACTGCCTTTGAGGCAAACGGCCGCCTCTATCACTTCCTTAGGGTTCCCTTTGGCGTCACCAACGGGGTCTCCGTCTTCCAAAGGGAGATGGACCGGATGGTCGATCAAAATGCGTTGCAGGCCACTTTCCCATATCTGGACAATGTGACCATCTGCGGCCATGACTTGCAGGACCATGACGCAAACCTCGAAAAATTCCTCTGCAACGCCCAACTCCTGAACCTGACGTATAACAAGGAGAAGTGCATATTCCGCACAACCCGCCTCGCCATCCTTGGCTGCGTTGTGGAACACGGAGTCATCGGTCCCGACCCCGACCGGATGCGTCCCCTTATGGAACTCCCACTGCCTCAAGGCCCTGAAGAGGTGCCTAGGGTTTTTCTCCTATTACGCCCAGTGGGTCCCCTACTATGCGGACAAGGCCCGTCCGCTGATCAAGTCCACCTCTTTTCCCTTGACGGCAGAGGCCCGCTTAGCCTTCCACCGTATCAAGGAAGACATTGCCAAAGCCACCATGCACGCAGTGGACGAATCCATCCCCTTCCAGGTGGAAAGCGACGCGTCCGACTTTGCCCTGGCCGCTACCCTTAATCAGGCGGGGAGACCCGTGGCCTTCTTTTCACGAACCCTCCAGGGCCCGGAGACCAGACACTCCGCTGTTGAGAAGGAGGCCCAGGCGATTGTGGAGGCTGTGCGTCATTGGAGGCACTACCTGGCCGGAAAACGATTTACCCTGCTCACTGACCAGCGTTCAGTTGCTTTTATGTTTAACAACAAGCAGAGGGGCAAAATCAAAAACGACAAGATCTTGAGGTGGAGAATCGAACTTTCCACCTACAATTACGAGATCTTGTACCGGCCCGGGAAGCTCAATGAACCCCCGGATGCTCTATCGCGTGGCACCTGCACCAGCGCGCAGATCGATAGACTGCGGGCCCTCCACAATGACCTCTGCCACCCGGGGGTCACCAGGTTCTTCTACTTCATCATGGCCCGCAACCTGCCTTACTCCATTGAGGAGGTCAGGACCATGACCAGGAACTGCCAAGTCTGCGCTGAGTGCAAACCGCACTTTTATAGACCAGACAGGGCTCACCTGATAAAAGCCACTCGCCCCTTAGCGTTGATTTTAAAGGGCCTCTCCCCTCCTCCGACCGCAATGTGTACTTCCTCAACATTATTGATGAGTACTCCCGTTTCCCGTTCGCCATCCCCTGCCCGGACATGACCAGTGCCACGGTCATTAAATGTCTGAACGACCTCTTCACCCTGTTCGGTTTCCCCAGCTATATCCATAGCGACCGGGGCTCATCGTTTATGAGCGACGAACTCCGTCAGTACCTGCTAGCTAGGGGTATTGCCACAAGCAGGACCACCAGTTACAACCCCCGGGGGAACGGACAGGTGGAAAGAGAGAATGCGACAGTTTGGAAGGCCGCCCTGCTAGCCTTAAAGTCTAGGGGCCTTCCGACCTCCCGCTGGCAGGATGTGCTCCCCGATGCGCTCCACTCTATTTGGTTACTGCTCTGCATGGCCACTAACGCCACCCCTCATGAGAAAATGTTTGTCTTCCCAAGGAAGTCCACATCGGGGACATCGCTACTGCCATGGCTGACGTCCCCAGGGCCGGTCCTACTGAGAAGACACGTGAGGACCCATAAAACGGACCCCCTGGTCGAGAGGGTCGACCTCCTCCACGCCAACCCCCAGTATGCTTACATTGCATACCCGGACGGGCGGGAGGACACAGTCTCCATACGAGACCTCGCACCCTCGGGGGCCCCAGTAACCCACTACCCACTACCACCCCCCCCCCCCACGATCCAATATCCAACCCCAGCAGACGGCACGCCTGGGCCCCGCGACCCGCTCGACACCCACGAGGACTACACACCAGTGCCCCAGCCTACGCGGGACTCGACGCCGGAAGCTTCACTACCCCTGCCGTCGCCACGTCGATCACAGCGGCAGACAAGACCTCCGGAGAGACTCCAATACACAAACTTTTAATACACTTCACCCCGCCGGACTCATTTTTAAACAAGGGGTGAATGTGGTAAACCACTGTTATACCTGCCTGTGTGGGTGTTTGTATTCCACTGTGCACATGTCTGTACATGCCTCGGCTGCCTCCTCCCACGAGTCCAGGTATAAAGGTGACTGCTCCACAGTCCCTCTGTATTCTGGACTGGTCGACCACTCGAGGCACACCTTCATTCTCTTGTTAATAAAAGCCTGTTAGTTACTCGCTTAACCTCAGTCTTTTGAGTAATTGATAGCGCATCAGTGTGGAGGACGCAAAGAATTTCCAAAGGGATATAGATAGGCTACGTGAGTGGGAAAAAATCTGGCAGATGGAGTATAATGTGGGAAAATGCGAGGTTATCCACTTTGGTAGTAAAAATAAAAAATAAAATTATTTAAATGGGGCGAGATTACAAAATGCTGAGGTACAGTGGGATCTGGGGGTCCTTGTACATGAATCATAAAAAGTTAGCATGCAGGTACTGCAAGTGATTAGGAAGGGAAATGGAATGTTGGTCTTTATTGCAAAGGGAATGGAGTATAAAAGTAGGGAAGTCCTGTTACAACTGTACAGGGCGTTGGTGAGACCACACCTGGAGAACTGCGTACAGTTTTGGTCTCCTTATTTAAGGAAGGATATACTTGCATTGGAGGCAGTTCAGAGAAAGTTCACGAGATTGATTCCGGAGATGAAGGGGTTGTCTTATGAAGAAAGGTTGAGCAGGTTGGGCCTATACTCATTGGAGTTTAGAAGAATGAGAGGGGATCTTATTGAAACATATAAGATTCTGAAGGGGCTTGACAGGGTAGATGCTGAGAGGATGTTTTCCCTCGTGTGGGAATCTAGAACTAGGTGGCATAATTTCAGAATAAGAGGGCACCCATTTAAAATGAAAATGAGGAGGAATTTCTTCTCAGAGGGTCGTGAATCTTTGGTATTCTCTTCCCCAGAGAGCTGTGGAGGCTGGGTCATTGAATACATTTAAGGTTGAGATAAACAGATTTTTGAATGGTAAGGGAGTCAAGGGTTACAGGGAGCGGGCAGGGAAATGGAGTTGAGGCCAAGATCAGATCAGCCACGATCTTACTGAATGGCAGAGCAGGCTCGAGGGGCCAAATGACCTGCTCCTACGTCTTACATGTTTATATACTCCATCCCCTTTGTAATAAAGGCCAACATTCCATTTGCCTTCCTAATTACTTGTTGTATGTGCATGCTAACTTTTTATGTTTCATGTAGGAGGACACCCAGATCCCTCTGTACCACAGCATTCTGTAGTCTCTTTCCATTTAAATAATATTTTGCTTTTTTATTCTTCCTACCAAAGTGGATAACCTCACATTTTCCCACATTATACTCCATCTGCCAAATTTTTGCCCACTCACTTAACCTATCTATATCCTTTTGCAGACTCTTTGTGTACTCCTCACAACTTGCTTTCCCACCTATCTTTGTATTGTCAGCAAATTTGACAACAGTACACTCGGTCCCTTCATCCAAGTCATTAATATAGATTGTAAATAGTTGAGGCCCAGCACTGATCCCTATGGCACCCCACTAGTTAGTTTGCCAACCTGAAAATTATCCATTTATCCTGACTCTCTGTTTTCTGTTAGTTAGCCAATCCTCTATCCACCCATGCTAATATATTATCCCCAACACCATGAGCTCTTATCTTGTGCAGTAACCTTTTATGTGGCACCTTATCGAATGCCTTCTGGAAATCCAAATACACTACATCTACTGGTTCCCCTTTATCCACCCTGCTCATTACATCCTCAAAAGAACTCTAGTAAATTTGTCAAACATGATTTCCCTTTAATAAAACCATGTTGACTCTGCTTGATTGTATTATGATTTTCTACTACGCCCTTAATAATGGATTCCAGCATTTTCCCAATGACAGATGTTAGGCTAACTGGCCTTTCGTTTCCTGCTTCCTGTCTCCCTCCTTTCTTGAATAGGGGCGTTACATTTGCAGTTTTCCAGTCCGCTGGGACCTTTCCAGAATCCAGGGAATTTTGGTAGATTACAACCAATGCATCCACTATCTCTGCAGCCACTTCTTTTAAGACTCTAGAATGCAGGCCATCAGGTCCAGGGGACGTGTCAGCTTTAGTTCCTTTAGTTTGCCAAGTACTTTTTCTCTAGTGATAGTGATTGTTTTAAGTTCCTCCCTCCCTTTTGCCCCTTGATTATCTACTATTATTGGGATGCTTTTAGTGTCTTCTAACATGAAGACAGATACAAAATATTTGTTCAAAGTCTCTACCATTTCCCGGTTTTCCATTATTAATTCCCCAGTTTCATCCTCTAAAGTACCAACATTTACTTTAGCTACTCTCTTCCTTTTTATATACCTGTAGAAGCTCTTACTGTCTTTTTTATATCTCTTGCTAGTTTACTCTCAATCTATCATCACCCTCTTTATTACTTTTTTAGTCATCCTTTGCTGGTTTCTAAAATTTCCTAATCCTCTGGCCTACCACTAATCTTCGCAACATTGTATGCCTTTTCTTTCAATTTGATATCATCCTTAACTTCCTTAGTTAGCCAAGGACAGTTCATCCTTCTCGTAGAGTCTTTCCTTCTCACTGGAATATAGCTTTGCTGAGAGTTATGAAATATCTCCTCGTTACCTCCTCAAAAAATTCAATCAAGTTAGTCAGACACGACCTTCCCTTAACAAATCCATGCTGATTGTCCCTGATTAATCAGTGTCCCTCTAAATGAAGATTTATCCTGTCCCTCAGAATTTTTTCCAATAATTTTCCCACCACCGAGGTTAGGCTGACTGGCCTGTAATTACTCGGTCTACCCCTTTCTCCATTTTTAAACAACGGTACCATGATAGCAGTCCTCCGGCACCATACCTGGTGAGAGGATTGGAAAATTATGGTCAGAGCCTCTGCTATATCCTCTCTTACTTCTCTCAACAGTCTGGGATACATTTCATCCGGGCCTGGGGATTTAGCCACTTTCAAAGATGCTAAACCTCTTAATACTTCCTCTTTCACTATGTTTATTTCATCTAATATTTCACGCCCCTCCTCCGATTGCAATGTCTGCATCGTCCCTCTCTTTTGTGAAAACAGACGCAAAGTATTCATTAAGAACCATACCCGTGTCTTCCGCCTCCACACACAGGTTGCCCTAATAGGCCTTACTCTGACTTTTGTTATCCTCTAGCTCTTAATGTATTTACAAAACATGTTTGGATTTCCCTTGATTTTACTTGCCAATATTTTTTCATGCCCTCTCTTTCCTTTCCTAATTCGAAAGTTGAAAAAGACAGGAAGGAATGGACCTGGTGGGAGTGCAGCGAGAGCATAGCAGTTAAAAGAGCAGTCCCGATTGGCAGGAGCCTGAGACCGGAAGGAGCGGACCTGGTGGGAGCACAGCGAGAGCGGAGCAGTCCCGAGCGGCAGGAGCCTGAGACCGGAAGGAGCAGACCTGGTGGGAGCGCAGTGTGAGCGGAGCAGTTAAAAGGAGCAGTCCCAATACTCAAGATGTGGTCTCACCAAGGCCCTGTACAACTGCAGCAAGACATCCTTGCTCCTGTACTCAAATCTTCTCGCTATGAAGGCCAACATACCATTTGCCTTCTTAACTGCCTGCTGCACCTGCATGCTTACCTTCAGCAACTGGTGCACAATGACACCCAGGTCTCGTTGCACTTCCCCTTTTCCCAATCTATTGCCATTCAGATAATAACCTGTCTTCCTGTTTTTGACACCAAAGTGGATAACCTCGCATTTATCCACATTATACTGCATTTGCCATGCATCTGCTCAATCACCCAACCTGTCCAAATCATACTGGAGTTTCTCGGCATCCTCCTCACAGCACACACGCCCACCTAGCTTTGTGTCATCTGCAAACTTGGAGATATTACATCTAGTTCCCTCGTCTAGATCATTTATATATATTGTGAATAGCTGGGGTCCTAGCACTGATCCCTGCGGTACCCCACTAGTCACTGCCTGCCACTCGGAAAAAGACCCTTTTATTCCAACTCTTTGCTTCCTGTCTGCCAACCAGTTCTCTATCCAAGTCAATACCTTGCCCCCAATCCCATGTGCCTTAACTTTACACGCTAATCTCTTATGCAGGACCTTATCGAAAGCCTTCTAAAAGTCCAAATACACCACATCCACTGGTTCTCCCTTATCTATTCTACCAGTTACATCCTCAAAAAATTCCAGTAGATTAGTAAAGCATGATTTACCTTTTGTAAACCCATGTTGCCTTTGTCCGATCCTGTCACTGGTTTCCAAGTGCTCTGCTATTACATCTTTTATAATGGACTGTTGCATTTTCCCCACTACCGATGTCAGACTTACCGGTCTATAATTTCCCGTTTTCTCTCTACCACCTTTTTTAAATAGTGGGGTTACATTAGCTATCCTCCAATCCATGGGAACTGTTCCAGAATGTATAGAATTTTGGAAGATGACCAGCAATGCATCTACTATTTCTAGGGCCACTTCCTTAAGTACCCTAGGATGTAGATTATCAGGCCCTGGGGATTTATCGGCTTTCAATCCCGTCAATTTCCCTAACACCATTTCCCTACAAATGCTGATTTCATTCAATTCCTCCCTCTCATTAGACCCTATGTTCCCCGACATCTCTGGGAGCTTATTTGTGTCCTCCACTGTGAAGACAGAACCAAAGAATGTATTTAATTGGTCTGCCATTTCTTTGTTCCCCAATATAAACTCCCCTAATTCTGAGTGCAAGGGATCTACGCTTGACTTCACCAATCTTTTTCTCTTCACATATCTATAAGCTTTTACAGTCAGTTTTTATGTTCCCTGCAAGCTTACTCTCATAATCTATATCCCCCCTCTTAATTAATCCCTTTGTCCTCCTTTGCTGAATCCTAAACTGCTCTCAATCCTCAGGTTTGCTGCTTTTCCTGGCCAGTTTATATGTCCTCTCCTTGGATCTTATGCTATCCCTAATTTCCCTTGTTAGCCACGGTTGAGTCACCTTTTTTGTTTATTTTTATGCCAAACAGGGATGAACAAATTCTGTAGTTCATCCATGCGATCTTTAAGTTGGAGAGTGAAGTAGTTGATTCAGAGACTAGGGTCCTGAATTTAAATAAAAGAAACTACGATGGTATGAGGCGCAAGTTGGGTAGGATTGATTGGGGAATGTTACTCAAACTGCTGATGGTGGATAGGCAATAGCAAACATTCAAAGATCGCATGGATGAACTACAGAATTTGTTCATCCCTGTGTGGCATGAAAATAAAACAAAAAAGGTGACTCAACCGTGGCTAACAAGGGAAATTAGGGATAGCATAAGATCCAAGGAGAAGACATATAAATTGGCCAGAAAAAGCAGTAAACCTGAGGACTGGGAGTCGTTTAGGATTCAGCAAAGGAGGACAAAGGGATTAATTAAGAGGGGGGAAATAGAGTATGAGAGTAAGCTTGCAGGGAACATAAAAACTGACTGTAAAAGCTTTTATAGATATGTGAAGAGAAAAAGATTGAAGTCAGAATCAGGGGAATTTATAATGGGGAACAAAGAAATGGCGGACCAATTAAATACATACTTTGGTTCTGTCTTCACAAAGGAGGACACAAATAACCTTCCAGAGATGTCGGGGAACATAGGGTCTAATGAGAGGGAGGATCTGAAAGAAATCAGTATTCGGAAGGAAATGGTGTTAGGGAAATTGACGGGATTGAAGGCAGATAAATCCCCAGGGCCTGATAATCTACATCCTAGGATACTTAAGGAAGAGGCCCTAGAAATAGTAGATGCATTGCTGGTCATCTTCCAAAATTTGATAGACCCTGGAACAGTTCCCATGGATTGGAGGGTAGCTAATGTTACCCTACTATTCAAAAAAGGTGGTAGAGAGAAAACAGGGAATTACAGACCGGTAAGCCTGACATCGGTGGTGGGGAAAATGCTAGAGTCCATTATAGAAGATGCAATAGCAGAGCACTTAGAAAACAGTGACGGGATCGGACAAAGTCAACATGGATTTACAAAAGGTAAATCGTGCTTGACTAATCTACTGGAATTTTTTGAGGATGTAACTGGTAGAATAGATAAGGGAGAACCAGTGGATGTGGTGTATTTGGACTTTCAGAAGGCTTTCGATAAGATCCCGCATAAGAGATTAGCGTGTAAAGTTAAGGCACATGGGATTGGGGGCAAGGTATTGACTTGGATAGAGAACTGGTTGGCAGACAGAAAGCAAAGAGTTGGAATAAACGGGTCTTTTTCCGAGTGGCAGGCAGTGACTAGTGGGGTACCGCAGGTAATACTGTTCCAGATTCCATCGAATGTTGGAAGATGATCAGCAATGCATCTACTATTTCTAGGGCCACTTCCTTAAGTACCCTAGGATATAGATTATCAGGCCCTGGGGATTTATCTGCCTTCAATCCCATCAATTTCCCCAACACCATTTCCCTACAAATACTGATTTCTTTCAGTTCCTCCCTTTCATCAGACCCTATGTTCCCCGACATCTCTGGGAGGTTATTTGTGAAGACAGAACCAAAATATGTATTTAATTGGTCTTAATTTGGACTTTCAGAAGGCTTTCGTTAAGGTCCCGCATAAGAGATTAACGTGTAATGTTAAGGCACATGGGATTGGGGGCAAAGTACTGACTTGGATAAAGAACTGGTTGGCAGACAGGAAGCAAAGAGTTGGAATAAACGGCTCTTTTTCCGAGTGGCAGGCAGTGACTAGTGGGGTACCGCAGGGATCGGTCCTAGGAACCCAGCTATTCACAATATATACAAATGATCTAGACGAGGGAACTAGATGTAATATCTCCAAGTTTGCAGGCGACACAAAGCTGGGTGGGCGTGTGTGCTGTGAGGAGAATGCCGAGAAACTCCAGTATGATTTGGGCAGGTTGGGTGATTGGGCAGAAGCATGGCAGATGCACTATAATGTGGATAAATGCGAGGTTATCCACTTTGGTGGCAAAAACAGGAAGGCAGATTATTATCTGAACGGGAACAGATTGGGAGAAGGGGAAGTGCAACGAGACCTGGGTGTCCTTGTGCACCAGTCGCTGAAGGTAAGCATGCAGGTGCAGCAGGCGGTTAAGAAGGCAAATGGTATGTTGGCCTTTATAGCGAGAAGGTTGGAGTACAAGAACAAGGATGTCTTGCTGCAGTTGTACAGGGCCTTGGTGAGACCACATCTTGAGTATTGTGTGCAGTTTTGGTCGCCTTATCGGAGGAAGGATGTTCTTGTCATGGAGGGAGTGCAGCGAAGATTCACCAGACTGATACCTGGGATGGCAGGAATGACGTATGAGGAGAGATTGGGTCGATTCGGCTTATACTCGCTGGAGTTTAGAAGAATGAGAGGGGATCTCATTGAAACTTATAAAATTCTAACAGGACTGGACAGACTGGATGCAGGAATTATGTTCCCGATGGCCGGGGAGTCCAGAACCAGGGGTCACAGTCTAAGGATAAGGAGTAGACCATTTAGGACAGAGATGAGGAGGAATTTCTTCACCCAGAGAGTGGTGAACCTGTGGTGTATGTAACCTGTTCCACCTTAAGAGAACTACCTTAAGAGATGTACTACTTTCTCTTGGCTGCTGTATACAGTAATACCGGTGGTGACCACACCGGTATATAAACGTTGTGTAGGGATTTGCTGGGCAGTTCAGCCCTGACCTCCGAAGAGTAAAGACCTGTTAAAGTTATTCTTGTGGTCTGTGTCCAGTGATTTATAATAAGCATAACTGGGACACACAGACTTAACAGTGGCGACGAGTCCGATCTTACCCTGCGGCAGTTTTACATCCAAGGCAGCTTCGTCCTCAGAACGGGCGTCGAGAAGAGGCATCCGCCCTCATCATCCTGCTGAGCACCATCGCACGGGAGGCATCGAGAACCCGGGTTAAAAAGAAAAATTCTGACCACGAAGCCCTCCATCAGCGACAGGCAGTGATCATCCCTTCTACCACGGTGGTGGGTAAGCTGATCAGCGACACGAGCAGAAAGTCGGCCGCGTTGACTGTGGAGTGGGGGAGGGAAAACGGAGGAAAAAGGGCGGAGAACTCAACCACGGCCGGTGAAAAGGGCCGGGCTGCAATCGAGGCCGAGAGGCGCAGCGACTGGGGCAGCTTAAGGCACGAGAGCCGCGGAGAACTCAAACGCAGCCGGTGTAAAGGACCAGGCTGCATGCGGGGCTGAGAGGTGCAACAGCAGGGGAAGCGTGAATGCCCACGGGAACCGCGGGGGAGTAAAAGCAGCGTCGGGGAATTGAGAACCGCTGGGGAGGCGAGAACGGCAGCAGCACGGCAATCACCATTGCAGCCAGCGGGGGAAGAAGGCGAACGCGGGAATCCGCCATTGTAGTCGGCGGGGGAAGAAGACGAGCGCGGGAAAGACCGCCAAGCGCGGGAAGCCGCCATTTTAGTAGGCGGGGGAAGAAGACAAGCGCGGGAAGCCGCCATTTTGAGAAAAAGAAAAATTTTAAAACTTGCAAGGATGCCTAAACATGGGAACATTAATACCTTTGATAGCGATATCGAAGATTGGACCACGTATGTAGAACGCATGGAAGTTTATTGTAAAGCAAATAAGGTACCAGATGATGAGAAAGCACTAACCTTATTAAGCTCAATGGGTGCGAAGACATACGGGCTATTGAAGCACCTTCTATCACCAGATAAACCGGCCGATCAGACTTTCGCGAATATTGTTACTGTCCTGAAAAATCATTTAAACCCCACGCCGCTGATGATAGCGGAACGATTTAAATTTTACAGAAGAACGCAGCTGAAAGACGAAAGCAACGCTGAATTTTTAATTGAACTGTGTAAGCTATCAAAGTACTGTCAGTTTGGAACAGGACTAGCAGATGCGCTGAGAGATAAATTTGTGTGTGGATTGTTAAAAGAAGGAACACAAAAGCGACTGCTTGAGGAGAATGATCTTACGCTTGATAAAGCTGTCACTATTGCAGCATCGCAGGAAGCCGCAGCGAGAGGCACGGCGGAAATGCAGCTACGGTCACCGGAACTCAGCACCAATCAAATGGTCTTGGGTACAGTAAAATGTTATCGTTGTGGAAAGACAACGCACGATCAGAACCAGTGCTGGTTCAAAAATCAGGAATGCAGAAAATGTGGCAGGCTTGGTCACATAGCTAAAGTATGCCAGTCAGGAAAGAAGACCAGCAACAAAAAGTCACGCAGGAAAAGTACAGAAAGGTACACAAGGTGACAGAGAACAGTTCGAACGAACAGAAGTCAAATTCAGACTCCAGCAGTAATGAACTGGGTAGTCTAAGAGTACACAATGTTGGTAATGAAGCAGACCTCCAAACAATCTGGGTCACACTTCAGATAGCAGGAGTCCAAGTGAAGATGGAATTGGACACTGGGTCGGCATTGACGGTCATGAATAAGCAAGATTACAAAAGGTTATTCCCACATATTCCCCTACCGGATACGGAGATTGTATTGAAAACATACACGGGGCAAAGAGTATACCCCATCGGGAAGATAGAGGTAAAGGTGGTCCACAAGGGCAAAGAAAGCCGAGGAATGGACTTATATGTGCTACCTGAGGGAGGTCCACCACTACTGGGACGGGAGTGGATTAGGAAAATAAATATGGACTGGCATTCCTTAAAAGCACTAACGGTAGATTCCGGTAAAAAAGATGTCAAACCTAAACGATTGTCCAGAATATTGGACGATGCTAAAGAGGTGTTCCAACAGGGACTGGGAACACTGAGAGGAATTACGGCAAACATCAAGGTTGAAGAACATGCAAACCCAAAATTTTTCAAAGCCAGACCGGTACCTTATGCGATACGACCTGCTGTGGAAGCTGAGCTGGAAGGGCTAGAACGTTCAGGAGTACTGTCTAAGGTAGACTGGAGTGAGTGGGCCACGCCCATTGTCCCCGTCATGAAGCGTTCATCGAGCAACAAGCCGGGGGAACCGGGGAAGGTTCGCATCTGTGGAGATTTCAAGATCACTGTTAATCCAGTGCTTCACACGGTGCAGTATCCGCTTCCGCGGATTGAGGATATCTTCGCTTCGTTGTCTGGCGGGAAACACTTCACCAAGATAGACCTGGCGCAGGCATACTTACAGATGGAAGTTGAGGAAGAGTCACGCCAGTATCTCACGATCAACACGCATAGAGGCTTGTACCGGTATAATAGACTGGTTTTTGGAGTGGCATCGGCTCCAGCAATTTGGCAGAGGGCCATGGAGCAGGTATTACAGGGAATTCCAGGCACACAATGTTACCTGGACGATATTCTGATTACAGGAGATGATGACGAGGAACACCTTGCAAATTTGGAACTGGTGCTCACCAGATTGAAAGAATATGGACTTCGAGTTAATCGCCAGAAGTGTGAGTTCTTTCAGAAGCGGATCTCGTACTGTGGTCATGTCATTGACCAGGAGGGGCTTCATAAGTCTCCTGAATAGATTGAAGCTGTTGTGAAGGCTCCCGCTCCGGATAATGTATCCCAGTTGAGGTCATTCCTAGGGTTGATTAACTATTACCATAAGTTTCTGCCAAATTTATCCACGGTGCTGCACCCGCTGAACGCTCTTTTGCAGAAGGGAGTACCATGAAACTGGAGCGAGGACTGTAAGAGGGCCTTTCGCAAAAGCAAGGCATTGATCACCTCAGAGGAAGTGTTGGCTCACTTCAACCCAACGCTGCCTATTCGTTTGGCTTGTGATGCTTCTCCATATGGTATTGGGGCAGTACTCTCACACAAGTTGCCAAATGGCCTGGAAAGGCCAGTTGCGTTCGCATCCAGATCATTGACCTCCGCTGAGCGCAATTATGCTCAGATAGATAGGGAGGCTCTCAGCCTTGTGTGGGGAGTAAAGAAGTTTAATCATTACCTGCAGGGCCAAAAGTTTACGCTTCTGACAGACCACCAGCCGTTGGTATCCATTTTTAACCCTAAGAAGGGTGTTTCGGTGATGACAGCACAGAGACTCCAGAGATGGTGTCCCGGGTCTACGAAGTGACAGTGAAGGGATGGCCAGCACATGGTGATCCACTGTTACCGGCATTCTCAGCAAGACGAGAACAGCTGTCCGTCTGTCAAGGAACATTGATGTATGGAACAAGGGTGATTATTCCTCCTAAGTTAAGAGAGAGAGTTCTAAAGGAACTGCATGAAGGTCATCTGGGGGGAGTCAAGATGAAAAGCCTTGCTAGGGCTTATGTGTGGTGGCCGGGTATCGACCAACAGATAGAGGATCTGACGAAAAGCTGCTCAGGGTGCCAAAAAGTGCAAAATGCACCTCCGATTGCACCGCTGCATCCATGGGAATGGCCTTCAACCCCATGGCAACGTGTACATATTGACTTTGCGGGTCCATTCATGGACTGCATGTTTTTAATTGCGGTGGACGCACATTCTAAATGGCCAGAAGTGATTAAGATGACTACCACTACCTCGGAAAAGACGATCGCGGTGCTAAGAACGATATTTGCAAGAAATGGATTGCCAGAACAAATATGTTCAGACAACGGACCGCAGTTCGTGTCAGAAGAATTCCAGAAATTCATGAAGAAAAATGGGGTGAAACATTATACCTCTGCCCCATATCATCCGGCTACAAACGGGTTGGCCGAGAGATTTGTACAAACGTTCAAAAAAGCAATAAAGGCCATGAGTGAAGATCAGATGCCACTACAACACAAGGTGGACAAATTCCTACTGGCATATCGAAACGCCACTCATGCAGTGACAAACCAAAGTCCTGCCATGATGTTCTATAACAGGAGGTTGCGGTCCAGGTTGGACTTGTTAAAACCAAATGTGCGGAGGGAAGTTGAAAGCAAACAGTTCCAGCATATAAATAACAAGACCACTCGGAGTTTCGAAATAGGACAACCAGTGTTAGCCCGGGACTATAAAAACGAGAAATGGCAATCTGGAACAATTCGGGCCAGACAAGGACCCCTGATGTACACGGTAGATATTGGTGAAAATGTAATACGGCGTCATGCTGACCAACTGGTAGAATCGAGAACAAGGGTCGAACCCATGGTTACGGCAGAGACAACCGTGGAAGAAGTTAGTGAACCTGAAGCATCTACCTCAGAAGTGAATGTACCTGATGATGATGTCCAATCCATAAGAGACCAACTAGATGAGTCACCCCAGCAACGAGAATCAGAGACCCCTGAAAGGCGTTATCCAACTCGAATCAGGAGGCCTCCTCAGAGACTGAATCTTTGAACTGTTTTGCATGAAGTTGTATATATATATGTTATTATGTTATGTTAAATGGGGATATAACTGTTAAGCTAAAAAGGGAGGATTGTGGTGTATGTAACCTGTTCCACCTTAAGAGAACTACCTTAAGAGATGTACTACTTTCTCTTGGCTGTTGTATACTGTAATACCGGTGGTGACCACACCGGTATATAAACGTTGTGTAGGGATTTGCTGGGCAGTTCAGCCCTGACCTCCGAATAGTAAAGACCTGTTAAAGTTATTCTTGTGGTCTGTGTCCAGTGATTTATAATAAGCATAACTGGGACACACAGACTTAACAGAACCTGTGGAATTCTCTACCACAGAAGGCAGTGGAGGCCAACTCATTAAATATATTCAAGAAGGAGTTGGATATATTTCTTAAGGCTAAAGGGATCAAGGGATATGGGGAGAAGGCAGGGACAGGGTACTGAAATTGGATGATCAGCCATGATCTCGTTGAATGGCGGAGCAGACTCGAGGGGCCGAATGGCCTACTCCTGCTCCTATATTCTATATTTCTATATAAATGTTTGCCATTGCCTATCCACCGTCAATCCTTTAAGTAACGTTCCCCAATCCATCCTAGCCAACTCGTGCCTCATACCATCGTAGTTTCCTTTATTTAAATTCAGGACCCTAGTCTCTGAGTCAACTACTGTACTTCACTCTCCATTTTAATGAAGAATTCTATCATATTATGATCGCTCCTTCTCAAGGGGCCTCGCACAACAAGATTGCTAATTAATCCTTTCTCATTACATAATACCCAGTCTAAGATGGCCTGATCTCTAGTTGGTTCCTCGACATACTGGTCCAGGAAACCATCCCGTATACACTCTAGGAACTCCTCCTCCACAGTATTGTTACTAATTTGGTTAGCCCAATCTATATGTAGATTAAAGTCACCCATGATAACTGCTGTGGCCTTATTGCACGCGTCTCTAATCTCCCGGTTACTTCCATCCCCAACCTCAGCATTACTGTTTGGGGGTCTGTATACAACTCCCACTAATGTTTTCTGCCCCTTGGTTATTTCTCAGCTCTGCCCATACAGATTCCACATCATCAGAGCTAATATCCTTCCTTACTATTGTGTTAATCTCCTCTTTAACCAGCAATGCTATCCCACCTCCTTATCCTTTTTTCCTGTCCTTCCTGGATGCTGAATTCCCAGACTTGGTCATCCTGGAGCCATGTCTCCGTAATCCCAATTATATCATATCTGTTTACATCTATTTGTGCAGCTAATTCATCCACCTCATTACGAATGCTCATTGCATTAAGATACAAAGCCTTCAGGCTTGATTTTTTAACACTCTTAGTCCTTTTAGAATTATTATTTACTGTGGTCCTGTTTGATTTACACCCTTGTTTCTGCCTTCCACTTTTGCTTTTCTCCTTCCTGTCTTTTGTTTCTATCCTTGCTTCCCTTTCCCATGTCTCCCTGCGCAGGTTCCCAACCCCCTGCCATTTTAGTTTAAACCCTCCCCAACAGCACTAACAAACACTCCCCCATGGATATCGGTTCCGGTCCCGCCCAGGTACAAACAGTCCAGTTTGTACTGGTCCCACCTCCCCCAGAACCGGTTCCAATGTCCCAGGAATTTGAATCCCTCCCCCTTGCACCATTCCTCTAGCCACGTATTCATCTGAAATATCCTTCTATTTCTACTCTGACTAGCACGTGGCACTGGTAGCAATCCTGAGATTACTACCTTTGAGGTCCTATTTTTTAATTTACCTCCTAACTCCCTATATTCAGCTTTTAGGACCTCATCCCATTTTTTACCTATATCGTTGGTATCTATATGCACCACGACAACTGGCTGTTCACCCTCCCCCTCCAGAATGCCCTGCAGCTGCTCCGAGATATCCTTGACCCTTGCACCAGGGAGGCAACATACCATCCTGGAGTCTCGTTTGCGGCCGCAGAAACGCCTATCTATTCCCCTTACAATAGAATCCCCTATCACGTTTGCTCTCCTGCTATTTTTCCTCCCGTCCTGTGTAGCAGGACCACCCATGGTGCCAGGAAGTTGGCTGCTGCTGCCTTCCCCCGATAAGCCATCCCCCTCAACAATATCCAAAGTGGCATATCTGTTTGAAAGGGGGATGGCCACAGGGGACCCCTGCACTACCTGCCTGCACCTACTACTCTGCCTGGTGGTCACCCATTCCCTTCCTGCCTGTGCAGCCTTTACCTGCGGTGTGACTAACTCCCTAGACGTGTTATCCACGATGTGCTCAGCATCGCGAATGCTCCAGTATGTATCCATTCGCAGCTCCAGCACCGCAATGCGGTCTGTCAGTAGCTGCAGCTGGATACACTTCCCGCACACATGGTCGTCAGGGACACAGAAAGTGTCCCTGATTTCCCACATAGTGCAGGAGCAGCATGCCAGGGTCAAGGATGTCACTGAGCGGCTGCAGGACACTGAGGGGGGAGGGTGAACAGCCAGAGGTCGTTGTCCATATCGGTACCAACGACATAGGCAGAAAGAGTGATGAGGTCCTGCGAGCAGAGTTTAGGGAGCTAGGAGAGAGATTAAAAAGCAGGACCTCAAAGGTAGTAATCTCCAGATTACTCCTGGTGCCACGTGCAAGTAAGTACAGGAATAGGAGGATAGAACAGATGAATGCGTGGCTGAAGAGATGGTGCCGGAGGGAGGGCTTTAGATTCCGGAGGCATTGGGACCGTTTCTGGGGAAGGTGGGACCTGTATGAGCCGGACGGGTTACACCTCAACAGAGCCGGGACCAATATTCTCATGGGAGGTTTGTTAGTGCTGTTGGGGAGTGTTTAAACCTGCTTGGCAGGGGGATGGGCATCAGCATATAGGAGTAGAAAAGAGGAATAAAGTGCATAAACGAGTGAGTCTGTTGGATAGTACTAGAGAAGATAGTACTAGAGGCGGAAGTAGTACCATATGGGCAGCACGGTGGCATAGTGGTTAGCACTGTTGCTTCACAGCGCCAGGGACCCGGGTTCAAATCTGGCCTCGAGTGACTGTCTGTGTGGAGTTTGCACATTCTCCCCGTGTTTGCGTGGGTTTCCTCCGGGTGCTCCGGTTTCCTCCCACAGTCCAAAGATGTGCAGGTTAGGTTGATTGGCCATGATAAAAATTGGCCCTTAGTGTTAGGGGGGATTAAATACGTGGGGTTACGGGGATAGGGCTTGGGTGGGATGGCTGTCGGTGTAAGGACCGGGTGCTAGGGTTTGGATGATCAGCCATGATCTCGTTGAATGGCGGAGCAGGCTCGAAGGGCTGAATGGCCTACTCCTGCTCCTATCTTCTATGTTTCTATGGGAGCAGACTAAGAAAGACAACGAAAAATTCAAAACGGATTTAGAATGCATGTACGTAAACACAAAGTGTGGTGAATAAGGTTGGTGAGCTACAAGCACAATTAGCCGTGTGGCAATATGATGTGGCAATAACGGAAACATGGCTTAAAAACGGTAAGGGCTGGGCACTTAATATTCAAGGGTACAAGGTGTTCAGAAAAGATAGGGAAGGAAAAAAGGGAGGTGGGGTGGCAGTGCTGATTAAGGAAGACATTGTAGTGTTGCAAAGGGAGGATGTTCTTGAGGGGACAGGGACAGAATCTATTTGGTTAGAGTTGAGGAGCAAAAAGTGTACGATCATGCTATTGGGGGTATTCTATAGGCCTCCAAATAGTGAGAGGGAGGTAGAGGAGCAAATCTGCAGGGAAATCGCAGAGATATGCAAGAGCTATAGAGTGGTGATATTGGGGGACTTTAATTACCCAAATATCGATTGGAATCATGCTAGGGTAAAGGGAAAGGAGGGGGAGGAATTTCTGAAATGTGTTCAGGAGAATTGCTTGACCAGTATGTACTTGGCCCAACTAGGAAGGAGGCATTGCTGGATCTGGTGCTGGGGAATGAGGTGGGCCAGGTCGACCAAGTGTCTGTGGGAGAACACTTGGGTACGATTGAGCATCGTATCATAAGATTTAGATTAGCAATGGAGAGGAGCAAGGAACAATCTGGAATGGAACTTCTAAACTGGAATAGGGCTAACTTCAATGTGATGTGAAAAGATCTAGCCAGGGTAAAATGGAACCAAAGACTGACAGGAAAAACTGTAACGGAACAATGGGTGATCTTTAAGGAGGCGATGTTCCAAGTACAGGCTAGGTACATTCCAAGAAGAGGGAAGGGTAAGGGAACCAAAGCAAGGGCTCCTTGGATGACGAGGGAGATAGTGAAGATGATGAAACAAAAAAAGAGGGTGTATGATGCGTGTCAGGTGAATTCTTCAAGGGAGAACCAGACCAAATACATTGGGCTGGATTTTCATTGAGGAGGCATGTAAGAGGCGGGACTACAACTTTCGGGGTTGTAGTCCCGCCTCCATCGATTTGTGGCCAACCCACGCGATTTTCACTTGATTGACCTTGTTGAGCCCGCTAAGCAGGCCAATTAAGGGCCACCCGGCAACAGGTGACGTCACAGATTGACATTTCATCTGTCAAGAGCTTTTGACAGATGAAATATCAGCATTTGACAGCTGCTTGAAGCTGTCAAACACTGACAATCTGTACTCCAAGTTAATTCCTTCCTCTCAGGCTGATTTAGAGATATCTCCAGAACAGAAAGCTGAATGCTGCAACTTTTGACAGCTCGCGGCCATTCTGCTTTCTGTGCCGGTGAGATGAGGGACTCCTGAGACCTGAAGGAAGGAAGGAAGGCTGTAAAGGTAAGTAAAATTTCTTGAAACACTTTACACACACCAAACACACTTACCTCTTCATTCATGCACCCATCACTCACCTGAACACCAGACATCTCGAACCCTCCAAGCCCTTCAGCCCGCCTCGCTAACTTGGCGTGGTTTGGAGCCGTCAGGAATCCCACACTTCAGCAATAAAAATAGGGATTAGGCTAAAAGCTGCCTGTTAACTACCTGTTAACAGGCAGTTAATTGGCACTAATCCCCTTCCCGCCTCAGGGAGACGGGTCCCAGCACAGGTCAGGTATCCGCCTCCTTTGGAACTGGAATGGAGGTGGGTTGGGGGTCATGCCCCCCAAATACAAGATTTTAACCTCCCACACGCCTCCAAGGCCCAATGAAAATCCTGCCCATTAAGTTGAGAGGGGATCTGAAGATGAAAATAAAATTGGCAGAGAGAGCATATGAGAGTAGAATGGCGGTTAACATAAAAGGGAACCCAAAAATCTTCTACCGGCATGTAAACAGTAAGCGGGTAGTAAGAGGCGGGGTGGGGCCTATTAGCGACAAAGAAGGTGATATATGCTTAGAGGTGCAGGGCAAGGCTAGAATACTCAATGAGTACGGTGTATCTGTGTTTACTAAGGAGGTGGATGCTGAAAAATATCGGTAGAAGTGGAAAAGGTAGAAGCAATGGAAGGGGTGAAAATTGATAGACAGGATGTACTGGAAAGGCTGGGTATGCTTAGAGTGGACAAGTCGCCTGGTGCAGATGGTTTGCATCCCAGGTTGCTAAGGGAATTGGGGGAGGAGATAGCGGAAGGGCTTGCCATAATTTTCCAATCTTCCCTAGATGCGGTGGAGGTGCCTGAGGATTGGAAAGTGGCAAATGTGACACCATTGTTCAAGAAAGGGTGCAAGGACAATCCTAGTAACTACAGGCCGGTCAGTTTAACATCAGTGGTGGGTAAAGTTTTAGAAACAATAATCAAGAAAAAAATTAACGGGCACTTGAAGAGGTTTAAGCTAATTAAGGAGAGCCAACACAGATTTGTAAAAGGCAGATCGTGTATGACTAATTTAATTGAATTTTTTGACGTAGTAACAGGGGGCATTGATGAAGAGAATGCAATGGATGTTGTCTACATGGATTTTAGGAAGGCATTTGACAAAGTACCACATAGAAGGCTGGTTAACAAAATTGAGGCTCATGGAATAGGTGGGTCAGTGGCAACTTGGATAAGGAATTGGCTTAAGGATAGAAAACAACGAGTTGTGGTAAATGGCTGTTTTTCAGACTGGAGGATGGTAGACAGTGGTGTTCTCCAAGGGTCAGTGCTGGGGCCACTGCTTTTTGTGTTATATATGTATATATATAATTGACCTGGATATTGGAATACAGAGTAGAACTTCTAAATTTGCTGATGACACCAAACTTGGGTGTGTGGCAAACAGTGAGGATGATACCAATCGACTGCAGCAGGACATAGAAAGGCTAGCAGAATGGACAGACAAGTGGCAGATGGAATTTAATACAGAGAAGTGTGAGGTGATGCATTTTGGCAGAAGGAACAGGGAGAGGCAATATATACTTAACGGCACAGTTTTAAAGAGCGTGCAGGGACAGAGGGACCTGGGAGTTAATGTGCATAGGTCCCTGAAGGTGGCAGGACACATTGATAGAGTGGTTAGTAAAGCATATGGGATCTTGGGCTTCATAAATAGAGCTATTGAGTACAAAAGTAGAGAAGTTATGCTGAACCTTTATAAAGCGTTGATTAGGCCACAACTGGAGTATTGCGTCCAGTTCTGGTCACCACACTTTAGGAAGGATGTGAAGGCCCTCGAGAGGGTGCAGCGGAGATTTACCAGAATGGTTCCGGGGATGGGGGATCTTAGCTACAAGGACAGGTTGGAGAAGCTGGATTTGTTTTCATTAGAGCAAAGGCGGTTGAGGGGTGATTTGATAGAGGTAAACAAGATTATGACGGGTTTGCATAGGCTAGATGGGGAATGGCTGTTCCCAATAGTTGATGGTACAAGGACTAGGGGACACAGATTTAAGGCTTTGGGCGAGAGATACAGGGGGGAATGTGAGGAAAAAAAATTTTACGCAGCGAGTGGTGATGAACTGGAATTCACTGCCGATGGAAGTGGTGGAAGCAGAGACACTCAATGTTTTCAAGGGGTGACTGGATAGGCACTTGAGGGAAATAAACTTGCAGGGCTACGGGGATAGAGCAGGTGAATGGGACTGACTGGATTGCTCTGCAGAGAGCCGGCATGGACTCGATGGGCTGAATGGCCTCCTTCTGTGCCGTTAAGACTCTATGGCCTAGAAATTCAGTGGGCTGCGCCACCAGTTAGCGCCCAAAGAGGGCACTTAGTGGCTTTAGCGTCACTGGCCACACCTCCCGCGATATTTAGCGGGGCGCTAATGGCGGCGTTAGCCTGTAGCGCTGCGCCGCCACCGATGACGTCATCGGTGTGCGCAGCGCCCCGATCACCATATTTGGTCGCGCCCGCCTCTTTAACACCGGTCGCAAATCGCGACCGGTTCACAGGGCCTACCTGTGGCGGTAGTGGCGCAAGTTAAGGTGGAGGTGCGGGGCGGCCGCTTTTTCGGCGGCCGCCTGCCAGCACCTCCGTCCCCGGCCTCCTAAACCACCCCCCCCCCCCCACGGCATTGCCGGCTGTTTCCAGAGAGCCCGGCACTTCTCCTTGGTGCCGGGCTCATTTGCCGGCACTCGCGAGCGGGGATCGCGCTGTTGCAGGCACCTCCCCCTTAACAGTGGGAGGAAGGCCTGCAGTACCGCAGCGTGTGGCGCTGTGGCCCTTAGCGCGGCGATATTCAGTGTGAGCGCCCCAAGCGGGGCGCGGGGAGCCTCGAGTAGCGGCCCACTTCCGTTTGGGGCGCTGAAACTGAATATCGGGATGGCGCAAGTGGCTCCGCTCGCAGCGGTAATTCCGGCGCCCAGGCGAGCTTGGCGCCCCAAACAGGGCCCAACTGAATTTCTAGGCCTATGACTATGACTTGCATTTATGCACAGGGTGTAATGGACCAGAAATGGGGAGGAGACTAGTAATGTCTAGTAATCCACTCTCCACGCATTTGTAGTTGATGCTCATTTCCAGTAGGCATGAGGTGGGTACAGGAAGCTCCTGCCTGAAACAGGTGGGAGCTTAATTAAAATATTCAAATTACATAGGAAACATCATTAACACTTCAGTAGCACTGCATACAAGCAAGCATGCAAAGGTGACTTAAGCCAACATAGCCTGCTTGTCTACACTCAAGATGCCACCTTCCATATCCACAAGCATTGGCACATCCATTGGTAATGTTATCACAGGCTCAGGGGCAGAGACGTGCAGCTGTGTAATTTGCTGCAAAGACAGTGCAACGGACATGCAGCATTTGTCTAGCATATTCAGTGACAGTAACAAGTCAGTGATGGCCTCCAGTTTGCCTCTACCTCCTTCCAGGCTTGCTGCAATGCTGATCTATAGGATTCCTACATTACAACAGTGACTACACTTCAAAAGTACTTCATTGGCTGTAAAGCGCTTTTGGATGTCCCGAGGTCATGAAAAGCACTATATAAATGCAAGTCTTTCTTTTTTCTTTAAGTGGCAAAATAGGGCCAGCCTCCTCACAATCACCTCATGCAGCGCCACCTCTACTCTCGCAGCCATTAAACAAGAATTTAGATGTTGGCCTGCTCCATTATTTGCCTACCAACTAATGCATGTTTCCTGTCCCTTCATTTTTGCCCATTACTTCTTAGCACTCTCCCACCTTTATTTTAGCATAAGCTTCTAACAGGTTGGAATTCTTTGAGCCTTTCTAAGGCTGCAAGGATTTCTGTCCTCCTATTCTGGCACTTCTTTTTAATTGTCCACATCCCTTTAAATTTCATCTGCACGCAATCTTCTGGTCCTACTACAATACTCCCTGAAAAAATAAATCTGCGTTTGGAACTGTTAAGTTTTACAAAGGCTAAAACAATAACTCCTGAGAGATAGACGGTATTTATCTCAGAGTGCTAAAGGCGACAGCTCAACCATTCCACTGCTCTCCAGGCTGGCCTCCCCCACCCTGCACCCTCGGTAAATTTGAGCTCATCCAAAGCTCTGCTGCCCGTATCCCAACTCGCACCAAGTCCCATTCACCCATCACCCCTGTGCTCCCTGACCTACATTGGCTCCTAGTCCAGCAACATCTCAATTTTAAAATTCACATCCTTGTTTTCAAATCCATCCATGGCCTCGCCCTTTGCTATCTCTAACCTCCTCCAGCTCTACAACCATCCTATACCTCAGCGCTCCTCCAGTTCTGGCCTCTTGCGCATCTCTGATTTTCTTTGCTCCACCATTAGCGGCCGTGCCTTCAGCTGCCTAGGGCCCAAGCTCTGGAATTCCCTCCCTTAAACCTCTCCGTTTCTCTACCTCTCTCTCTTCCTTTAAGACGCTCCTTAAAACCTACCTCACCTGTCCTAATATCTCATGTGGCTCAATGTCAAACTGTATTTGATAATCAATCCTGTGAAGTGCCTTGGGACGGCTTACTACATTAAAGGCACTATATAACTGCAAGTTGTTGTTGTTGGGAGGAGATTTCTGAGGTATTTCCAATCATTATGAAGGAGTCACTGGACACTGGGGAGATACCAGTAGATTAGGAACAGGTCAACATGGTTCCCATATTCAAAAGGGGCAACAAGTTAGTCTCAGGCAACTACAGGCACATTAGTCTTACTTCAATTCTGTGTAAAATAATGGAATGGGTTATGCCCCCAAACTTGAAGATCACCTGTACAATAATAACTTATCTAACAGCAGTCAACATGGATTCAGAAGGGGAAGACACTGCCTGACAAACGTCCTTGAGATCTTTGAGGAAGTGATATTCCTAGTAGACTGTGGGAAGCCCTAAAACGCGATGTATCTAGACTTATAGAAGGCATTTGACAAAATTAAGGTATTCGTCAAGCTCAAAGCTAACGCAGGGTAAATATCGGGTATGGATAAGAAATGAGCTAATGGGTAGAAATTATTAGGTACTTAAAGGAGTGATATTGGGGTGATGTATGTGTGTGTGTGTGCCGGGGGGGGGGGGTGGTGGTGCAGGCAGTACTGAGTGGGGTGTCCCAGGGATCGATGCTGGGACAAATATGATTTCTAATTTGCATCAATTATTTGGACTCAGAAACCCAATGCAAACTGGTTAAATTTGTAGATGATACCAAGTTAGGAAGGTCAATGGAATCATAGGAAGCAACTTAGAAATTACAGAATGAGCTGGACAAAATATGTAAATGGGAAAAATAATGGCAGGTGAAGCTTAACACAGACAAATATAAAGCACTACACACTGGAAGTGCTCTGGTCAGACCAAGCCTTGAGTATTGTACCTAGTTCTGGTCAATGAGACACAACGGAGACATTGCATAGGATATACAGCACAGAAACAGGCTATTCAACCCAACCAGTCTATGCTGGCATTTATGCTCCACTCGAGCCTCCTCCGGTCTTTCCTCATCTAACTTATAGGTACATAGGAACAGGAGTAGGCCATTCAGCCCCTTGAGCCTGTTCCGCCATTTAATGAGATCATGGCTGTTCTGCAACCTAACTCCATATAACTCTATTAGCATAACCCTCTATTCCCTTCTCCCTCATATGCTGATCTAGCCTCCCCTTAAATACATCTATACTACTCACTTCAACCACTCCCAAAGGGGAGATACATATAGATACATAGAAGATAGGAGCAGGAGTAGGCCATTCGGCCCTTCGAGCCTGCTCCGCCATTCAATGAGATCATGGCTGATCATCCAAATTCAGTACCCGGTCCCTGCCTTCTCCCCATATCCCTTGATCCCTTTAGCCTTAAGAAATATATCCAACTCTTTCTTGAATATACTTAATGAACTGGCCTCCACCGCCCTCTGTGGCAGAGAATTCCATAGGTTCACCACTCTCTGGGTGAAGAAATTCCTCCTCATTTCAGTCCTAAATGGCTTACCCCTTATCCTTAGACTATGACCCCTGGTTCTGGACTCCCCGGCCATCAGAAACATCCTTCCTGCATCTAGTCTGTCCAGGCCTGACAGAATTTCATAGGTTTCGATGAGATCCCCTCTTCAATCTTCTAAACTCCAGTGAGTATAAGCCCAATCGACACAATCTCTCCTCATACGTCATTCCTGCCATCCCAGGTATCAGCCTGGTGAATCTTCGCTGCACTCCTTCCATGGCAAGAACGTCCTTCCTCAGGTAAGGCGACCAAAACTGCACACAATACTCAAGGTGTGGTCTCACCAAGGCCCTGTACAACTGCAGCAAGACATCCTTGTTCTTGTACTCGAACCCTCTTGCTACGAAGGCCAACATACCATTTGCCTTCTTAACCGCCTGCTGCACCTGCATGCTTACCTTCAGCGACTGGTGTACAAGAACACCCAGGTCTCTTTGCACTTCCCCTTCTCCCAATCTATTACCATTCAAATCATAATCTGCCTTCCTGTTTTTGCCACCAAAGTGGATAACCTCACATTTATCCACATTATAGTGCATTTGCCATGTTTCTGCCCAATCACCCAACCTGTCCAAATCGTACTGGAGTTTCACGACATCCTCCTCACAGCTTACCCTCCCACCCAGCTTTGTGTCGTCTGCAAATTTGGAGATATTACATCCAATTCCCTCGTCCAGATCATTAATATATATTGTGAACAGCTGGGGTCCTAGGACCGATCCTTGCGGTACCCCACTAGTCACTGCCTGCCACTCGGAAAACGACCCGTTTATTCCAACTCTCTGCTTTCTGTCCGCCAACCAGTTCTCTATCCAAGTCAATACCTTGCCCCCAATCCCACGTGCCTTAATTTTGCACGCTAATCTCTTATGCGGGACCTTATCGAAAGCCTTCTGAAAGTCCAAATACACCACATCCACTGGTTCTCCCTTATCTATTTTACCAGTTACATCCTCAAAAAATTCCAGTAGATTAGTCAAGCATGATTTACCTTTTGTAAATCCATGTTGACTTTGTCCGATCCAGTCACTGCTTTCCAAGTGCTCTGCTATTACATCTTTTATAATGGACTCTAGCATTTTCCCCACTACCGATGTCAAGCTTACCGGTCTATAATTCCCCGCCTTTTCTCTACCACCTTTTTTGAATAGTGGGGTAACATTAGCTACCCGCCAATCCATGGGTACCGTTCCAGAGTCTATCGAGTTCTGGAAGATGACCAGCAATGCATCTATTATTTCTAGGGCCACTTCCTTAAGTACCCTGGGATGTAGATTATCAGGCCCTGGGGATTTATCGGCCTTCAGTCCCATCAATTTTCCTAACACCATTTCCCTACAAATACTGATTTCTTTCAGTTCCACCCTTTCATCAGACCCTATGTTCCCCGGCATCTCTGGGAGGTTATTTGTGTCCTCCTTTGTGAAGACAGAACCAAAATATGTATTTAGTTGGTCTGCCATTTCTTTGTTCCCCATTATAAATTCCCCCGATTCTGACTGCAAGGGACCTACGCTTTACTTCACCAATCTTTTTCTCTTCACATATCTATAAAAGCTTTTACAGTCAGTTTTTATGTTCTCTGCAAGCTTACTCTCATATTCTATTTTCCCTTTCTTAATTAATCCCTTTGTCCTCCTTTGTTGAATCCTAAACTGCTCCCAATCCTCAGGATTATTGCTTTTTCTGGCCAATTTATATGCCCTCTCCTTGGACCTTATGCTATCCCTAATTTCCCTTGTTAGCCACGGTTGGGTCACCTTTTTTGTTTTATTTTTATGCCAAACTGGGATGAACAAATTCTGTAGTTCATCCATTCGGTCTTTGAATGTTTGCCATTGCCTGTCCACCGTCAACCCTTTGAGTGCCATTCCCCTATCAATCCTACCCAACTCGCTCCTCAGACCATCATAGTTTGTTCCTGTGGCTCATGTCATTATTTTACCCCTTGATGCTTTACTGGCTTGCATTGCACTGCAGACTATGGTATAGATAAGTATACAAACAAAACATATAAACGATATATTACCACCACCCTATATGAATTGGTACAGTGGAATCAGGGTGCAAGTATTTTTCATTCAACCACTGGAGCAGTACAAAGAAGAACCATAAGGTTGATCCCTAGCCTTAGAGGTCTCAGTTATGAGACTGGGGAAACTTGCGCTTTTTAGTCCTGATAGGACATGTCTGATAGGTGATCTTATAGAAATATACAAGACTGTAAACAGTATGGATAAAGGTAGATTTGGAAAATGTATTTAAATTAAACTGAGAATAGAACAAAGAGTCACAGGTTTAAACTAGTGTCATGCAAATTTAGAACTAATATCAGGAAGTACTTCTTCACACAAAGAGTGATCAACACAGAGAATAGACTTCCAGATACAATAATCAAAGCAAAAACCCTGGGGTCCTAAGAACCAACTGGATGTTGCAATGAGGGGATTTTAGAGTCTTTATGGATGGATGTGCTGAGATGGGATGAATGGCTGCCTCATCTATAACTATCATGATCTTATGAATAATTTTTCAAATGGCCTGAGCCTAGAAAATTGAGTGCTATTGACATTACCATTCTGACAAGATTTGCATTAGGTCTCAGCCATTTAGAATTGGCTTACACCCGCACATAAAACTCAGCCCCAAAAGTTTAAATCCTTAAATTTTCTTATAGTCTTTTAAACTCTCCTCCTGGTCATCTATTAATTTGTAGATCCTGTGGACGGGTATTTTGCTGAAAAAAATTAAACATCTTCAACTTAATCTGCTATACTCTAAACACTTCCCATAAAAAAAACTTCTTCTGTTGCATAATGCTACTTAACAGTATTTGAATATTTTTGACCCTAGTTATACATGAGAAGATGAAATCACATTATTGCTAATCCTCTTACTGACTTGTTTAGTCAAACATCTTCAGTGCATTCCCATCTTAAGTCAGGAAATGTAGAGGTATATTACAGGTGCACTGCTACCAACATTCCCACAACAATGACTGAAGTGAGAATATGTTTGTTCTTTCAACTTGTTGTGTTATTCTAAATGTCTGTAAAATTACCAAGCACCTTTTAAAATTAAAAACAAAATTCTCCTCTGGGTGGCCTTGTGGCTGAAAAGTCAGATGATAGCCTGTACTTTGTTGACACAGGAGACGTAAAGAAAGACCTGTTCCATAATAAAGGAAAATTGAAGCCTCTGCAGGTCGACCTAATTCTACATTCTACCCAGTCTCAGGCAACTTTGGGACCTAAATCTGTACCAAAATAAAATCTTCCACTTCATGCTTGTTGCACTCCAAGATGATAATTTCAACATTCAAATGATTTCCACACAGAGTTTGGTCAATTATTAGCAGCTGCATGTAAATATAAGATGCTCCCGAAAAGCAAGAACCCATACTCCAATTGATAGTTTAAAGATTACTATTCTAAGATTTAAATGTCTATTGGTCTGCAAAAAGACAGACTATTTATTTCTTGTCTATTTTTTGAAATATTCAGTTCTGGTTTCCCCAGGTCTAAACTGCACACACTTAATTCCCAAATGATAAAGGGAAATTGAATGGAGGGTTGTTTTATAAAATTTATATTGCTGCAAATGCAGACATACCTCAGGTGTGAACACAGATGTGGATTGCACCAGCACACATGCAAAAGTTTTTTTTTCTAAATCTTGCAAAAATGTCAGTGCACAATGGGAATGCCACTGTGTTCATTGTGGATGCATTCATGTACTTATTTATGCCAAGTGAATGAGTAATTTCTTGATGCAGAATTCCACTTTTACCACAGATCTCCAAATCAGTCTAGTTTTACAGGTAGTCAATGAACAGAGGAATATTTTCATATAATGTATAAAATTATAGACCTAAAACTGCACACATAACAAGACAGAGAATTACATTGGTTGTGAAATTATAAGCACCATATTATTTACCTCAGGTGGTCTGAATTCTTCTATGCCTCCTTCTAATTTCAGCTTCAGTGCACTGTTAACTTGCTTGGCATTTTGTACCTGGGAAACCATTTCAAAATTAGACTTTTACCTATCTTTTTATAATCAATTTTGAAATTAACATTGCTCCTTTAGGCAGTATAATTTTTTCTATAGGTTAGTAAAATTAATTTAAGCAATTTATAAAATGTAGCTATAATAACCAGATTTAAATTTTTCAAAGCGGAGACGTCAGATCAAAAAGCAGCTGCAGGAAGGGGAGAAGTAAAAGCTTTTACTTCTGAGGAAATCCATACTAAGAACTGGCCTGGGAGGGGGGGTGACTAGCTGTTGTTTCATTTATGCTCAGAGAGATATGTCTGTATGCAAATCGCAAGCAAATTTATTTTTATAAAGGTGGCAACATGAGTTAAAACCAGGACCTCAAGTCTATCCCAAAATTGCTCATCAAATCACCATGATGGAATCAGCAAAATTAGGAAAGTCACATAAACCAGTTGTGATGAAATGCCATCGACCTGAAATGTTAACTTTGTTTCTCTCTCCACAGATGCTGCCTGACCTGCTGAGTATTTCCAGCATTTTCTGTTTTATTACATAAACCTGGATGGTCTGGCTAAATTAAGCTATAAATGGGCCTAGTGACTTATTATGACAAAATATTTAACATTCAAAACAATATCTTTACAATGGTTCCCTTAATTTGTAAAGATTTTTTTTTTAAAGTGAGAATTTTTTTAAATATCCTATCAACAGAATTCCAAAAATGTACCATGTATCCTCGTTCCTCTGATTAAAGTGTCGCTGCTTTCGTGCTTCCCCCATCCCTCTACTGTTTGCAAGAAAAATAAAAACATGACCAATAACTAAGTAGATGGCCGGCGCTTTCCGCTTGCGTGCTCACCAGCCTGTGATTTCACCCCATTTATTTTCATGTGGAGATGAAAATTGAAGGCTGGCAAACACACTAACTGAAAACTTCGGCTATACACACACAACAATACTAACCTTAGGTGTGCAACTAACTGAAATTGCCACAAGCATGTGGTAATCTTAGTTTAGTAGTGTGTTGGCATTAGAAATCCTTTGGCAGGGTAGAAAACCAGTCAGGTCCATATCTGAGGATTGGAGGACCAGAGGCTCCCTGTCAATTTACCTTCCCCCTCTTCTCACCTCACAATAGGGCACAGCGTGGTCAAGAGCTATGAAAAATACAATTATCTGTTGGAGATGTGTTCAAAGGGCAGCACAGTCTGGATCCTCATCACATAATCTAAACCTTACTCCCCAAACTACTGGGTTATCTTTAAGAGAGATCTTGATCATTAGGACTCCCTTTAAAAACTAAAACCGTTACAAAGAATGGAGTGAAAGAACAGAAGGGTACAGATATGCAAATCTTTAGTCGGGGGGGGGGGGAGGGGGAAGGTCATAAAAAGGTCAAGAGTCTGTATTTTATATATAGAGAGCATTGGATATGAAAGGAGATAAGAATCTGAATTATTCTGTGCAGATTTGGGAATGGTATTGAAGCCATGGAAAAGGTGCAATGTTGAATTATGAGGATGATACCAGGGATCAGAGGATTATAGTTATGATGAGACACTTGAAAAGCTATAGCCCTGAAATTACACCATGTGATATGCATGAATGCTTAATGTGTTCTGATGAAAATGTTCTGTTATTTTAGTGGAGGAGTTAACTCATTCAAAATAAAGGAGTTAATGCATCAGCAAAAATAAATAGTAGAAATAGGAATTTCAGACAAACACAGTAAGTGTTCATCCGTCATTATCCCACAACTTAATTTTAGGGCTCACAACTATAATCACTAGTGGAGAGAAGGTGGGAAGGAATCCAACAGAAGTGTTCAAAGTTTTGCAAGATTTGAGGAGGGTAAATAAAGATTATTTTCACTAGTCAGTGAATCAGTATCGGAGCAAAATTTAGGATTAGTACCAAAAGCCTATAAGGAATGGTTGGAACAATTTTTTTTAAATTTCTAGTAAGAGTTATTAGAGTATGGAATAAGCTATTGAAGGCAAGTCAATTAAAGCATTTAAGAGGGAATGAGATTTTTTTTGAGTCGTCTGTGTAACAGAGATTTGTGAAAATCTATCACTACTTTTAACAGTCTCTGAACTAAGCTACTCAGTAATCTACACATGTAGAATTTGTTTGCCCAATATAAAGAGCATACAGACTCCCCCATACCCAACTTAGGCAAGTTCAGAGAGCTTGAACAAGGGTTGGCAGAGCCAAGCCTTACGGACCCCGAGTATGCTGACAGATACTGCTGCAGTTTAGGACCAAAGCCATCGCCTTCAGCCTCATCACAATCTCTGCTCCCTTGCTACCAACTCCAGCTGAACCAGCCTGTTTGCAACCTTGGCATACTGTTCAACCCCGAGCTGAGTTTCTGAATATAAACTCTATCACAAAGACCTCCAAAGCATTGTCTGCCTCTGCCCCTACCTCAATCCATCTGCCATTAGCACTCTTATACATGCATTTGTTGCCTCCAGACTCAATTATTCCAATCCTCTCCTTGCTGACCTCCCATCTTCTACGTATCCAAAATCCTACTGTTGTATCCTACCCCGCACCAAATCCCTCTCATCATTAGGCCCCTGTCCTCGCTGACCTACCTTGGCTCTCGATCCCCTAATAACTCAAAGTTAAAATTCTTGTAGTTGCCTTTAAAGCTCCCCGTGACCTCGGCTCTATCTGCAACCTCCGCCAGCCCTACATCATCCCCACCTCCCCTGAACTGTTTCTTTAACAGCAAGCACTTGTACATGTCCCCCTTCCCTTTATCCTACCACGGATGGCTGCATCTTCAGCTGCCTCTCTAGAACTCTTGCCTCTCCTCCTTAAAACCCACTTTTGACCAAATCACCCCTTCTGATCTCTCCTTTTTTGTCTCAGCGTCCAATTTCCTTATGCCTTTGTTAAGTACCTTGGGACATTTTTTGTATTAAAGGTGCTGTTTAGATGCAAGTTGAAAAGCATGCAACTTACCAGCAGACCACTGGTGAGTTACCTGCTGTTTGTCCATAGGGCATTGACTTGCAGGGTTACCTGGAGACAAGTGGGAAGAATCCCAGCTCACAGTGATAGGTCTACCCTTTCGGGTTCCATTAATGAGCCAGGCTGGCTGGTCAATCATCAAAACTGCCCAGGGAAACTCCAGATCTGCATGGTTACGGTATTGGATTACAGAGTGTGCCAGTTATTCTGAATTTCTATCATCAGGCATACCATCTTGATGCCACTTTAACTTCAAGGAGACCCTGCTTACTTTCCTCCCCCCTTTTGGATAGCTTGAAGAGGAAAATATTAATAGAAATGAGGAGAGTGCAGGGAAATGGAACTTCAATACCTAGCTCCAATTGGAGCTAGTAACGTCACTGGAGTAATGAACCTAAGCACCTGTTTATGTACGAAAATCTCTATGATAAAGAACTATAGCCCCGATTTTAACCCTGCCCACCTGACGGAAACCAGGCAGGCGGGTAGGTAAAATGGTTCATGCGATTTATATACAATGATGATCTTGCTGCATTCCCATGGGTTGCGATCTGAACTTGCTCTTCTGAGCAGGCGAAAGGGACAACTGCCACAATGCTGCCAGGACCTTCTTTAAGTATGCAAATTAGGCTAAAATGACAACATTGGGGCCTCAACTGTAATTTTAACTGGAGGCCTGCGCGGGGAAGCTGCTGTGGTGTCGCCACCAGGCCAACTTGGCAGAAAGAAGAGTCAGGGTCATAAAGGCAAGTGGATTTTTTTTTGTGGGGCCAAGTGGAGCAGGACTGAAGAAATAAAGGATAAACATTTTAACCAGAATGTCTTAAGTAAAGATTTTAATATTTTCTTAAATTTAATCAAACTTTGCAAGTCCAACATCAGAGCCAATTTGACAGGCTGCATCACTAAATTCAGCTTCATCTCCTCCATAATGTAATGCATACATCAAGATATTGCAGAGAATGGAACAAAACTATGATGTACAGACGATCATCTTAGTTTAATCACATCAACCCAAGTAAAATCAAAAGTTGCTAAGTTAGGCTAAAGAATGCACCTTGCAATTATTACATCCTCTCATTATGTAGAAGAAACTACAAGCAATCAATAGAAGCAGGGCCCCTTACAGTAAAGGGTTTCATCAACTGAGTTTTAATAGCCTGCTTCCTCATACATCACATCCTATAGAGGAGACTGTTTGACTGAAGTTACATATAACCTCCAACTTTTGTTAAAAGTATGATTTTGAAAACCAAAGTTAGTCAAAAATGGGTGTTACATCAATTCCATAAACCTCACTCAAACTTTGATTCAAAATGGTTTCTAAATTGCTTTGATATCACTCCTACAATACCCTGTACAATATACTTAAAGTTGTAAATATATGCACGATTTAAAAAGTTTGTGTATGCTACATACTTGTCACTTCCTCTAGTCTACCTCCTTTTGTAAAATTTAACCTATCAAAATAAAATCAAGTTATTTTGTCATTCTCACTGCATCCTCAATCTCTCAGGTGTCAGTCTTCGCTCAATGATGGCTCTTAACGGATATATTTGTAAAATACTTTATTGTTCCCTTTGATGTTCTTTGAAATTTCTCCCTTATGCTCCTTCTTAGCTTTTATTATCCCACTCTTAACCTCTTATTTTCTCATATTCTTTATTAGTTCTTTCCTAATTACTCTTATTTTTTTTAATTTGTTCATGGGATGTGGGCATCGCTGGCAAGGCCTGCATTTATTGCCCATACCTAGTTGCCCTTGAGAAGGTGGTGGTGAACCGCCTTCTTGAACCGCTGCAGTCCGTGTGGTGAAAGTACTCCCACAGTGCTGTTAGGGAGTTCTAGGATTTTGACCCAGCGACGATGAAGGAACGGCGATATACTTCCAAGTCAGGATGGTGTGCGACTCAGATGGGAACTTGGAGGTGGTGGTGTTCCCATGCGCCTGCTGCCCTTGTCCTTCTAGGTGGTAGAGGTCGCAGGTTTGGGAGGTGCTGCCGAAAAAGCCTTGGCGAGTTGCTGCAGTGCATCTTGTAGATGGTACACACTGCAGCCACGGTACGCCGGTGGTGTAGGTAGTGAAGGTTTATGGTGGTGGATAGGGTGTCAATCAAGTGGGCTGCTTTGTCCTGGATAGTGTCGAGCTTCTTGAGTATTCATGTGGCTGGTCCAGTTAAGTTTCTGGTCAATGGTGACCCCCAGGATATTGATGATGGGAGATTCGGCGATGGTAATGCCGTTGAATGTCAAGGGGCAGTGGTTAGACGCTCACTTGTTGGAGATAATCATTGCCCGGCACTTGTGTGGCACGAATGTTACCTGCCACTTATCAGCCTAAACCTGAATGTTGTCCAGGTCTTGCTGCATGCGGGCATGGACTGCCTCATTATCTGAGGAGTTGTGAATGGAACTGAACATTGTGCAGTCATCAGCGAACATCCCCACTTCTGACCTTATGATGGAGGGAAGGTCATTGATGAAGCAGCTGAAGATGGTTGGGCCTAGGACACTGCCCTGAGGAACTCCTGCAGCGATGTCCTGGGGCTGTGATGATTGACCTCCAACAACCACATCCATCTTCCTTTGTGCTAGGTATGACTCCAGCCAGTGGAGAGTTCCCCCCCACCTCTCCCCCCGATTCACATTGACTTCAGTTTTACGAGGGCTCCTTGATGCCACACTTGGTCAAATGCTGCCTTGACATCAAGGGCAGTCACTCTCACCTCACCTCTGGAATTCAGCTCTTTTGTCCATGTTTGGACCAAGGCTGTAATGAGGTCTGGAGCAAAGTGGTCCTGGCAGAACCCAAACTGGGCATCAGTGAGTAGGTTGTTGGTTAGTAAGTGCTGCTTGATAGCACTGTCGACGACACCTTCCATCACTTTGCTGATGATTGAGAGTAGACTGATGGGCGGTAATTGGCCGGATTGTATTTGTCCTGTTTTTTGTGGACAGGACATACCTGGGCAGTTTTCCACATTGTTGGATAGATGCCAGTGTTATATCTGTAGTGGAACAGCTTGGCTAGAGGCGCGGATAGTTCTGGAACGCAAGTCTTCGCCACGACAGCCGGGATGTTGTCGGGGCCCATAGCCTTTGCTATATCCAGTGCGCTTAGCGGTTTCTTTATATCACGTGGAGTGATTCGAATTGGCTGAAGACTGGCTTCTGTGATGGTGTGGACCTCAGGAGTAGGCTGATATAGATCATCCACTCAGCACTTATGGCTTGCAAATGCTTCAGCTTTGTCTTTTGCATTCACGTGCTGGGCTCCACCATCATTGAGGATGGGGATATTCATGGAGCCTCCTCCTCCCGTTAGTTGTTTAATGGTCCACCAGCATTCACGACTGGATGTGGCAGGACTGCAGAGCTTTGATTTGGTCCGTTGATTGTGGGATCACTTGGCTCTGTCTTTAGCATGCTGCTTTTGCTGTTTAGCATGCATGTAGTCCTGTGTTGCAGCTTCCCCAGGTTGGCACTGCATTTTTAGGTACACCTGGTGCTGCTCCTGGGATACTCTTCTACACTGCTCATTGAACCAGGGTTGGTCCCTTGGCTTGATGGTATTGGTAGAGTGAGGGACATGCTGGGCCATGAGGTTACAGATTGTGGTGGAATACAATTCTGCTGCTGCTGATGGCCCACAATGCCTCATGGCTGCCCAGCTTTGAGCTGCTAGATCTGTTCTGAATCGATCCCATTTAGCACGGTGGTAGTGCCACACAACACGATGGAGGGTGTCCTCTGTGAAGACGGGACTTCGTCTCCACATTACCGTGGTAGATTGGCGAGGACAAGGTCAAGTAAGTTTTTCCCTCGTGTTGGTTCTCTCACCACTTGTCGCAAGCCCAGACTGGCAGCTATGTCCTTCAGGACTTGGCCAGCAGTGGTAGTACCGAGCTACTCTTGGTGATGGACATTGAAGTCCCCCACCCAGAGTACATTCTGTGCCCTTGCTACCCTCAGTGCTTCTTCCAAGTGGTGTTCAACATGGAGCAGTACTGATTCATCAGCTGAGGGAGGGCGGTAGGTGATAATCAGCAGGAGGTTTCCTTGCCCATGCTTGACCTGAAGCCATGAGACTTCATGGGGTCCAGAATCAATGTTGAGGACTCCCAGGGCCACTCCTTCCCGACTGTATACCATTGTGCCGCCACCCCCGGTGGGTCTGTCCTGCCGGTGGGACAGGGCATACCCAGGGATGGTGATGGAGAAGTTTGGGACATTGGCTGAAAGGTATGATTCTGTGAGTGTGACTATGTCAGGCTGTTGCTTGACTAGTCTGTGGGACAGCACTCCTAATTTTGGCACAAGTCCCCAGATGTTGGCGAGGAGGACTTTGCAGGGTCGACTGGGCTGGGTGTGCCATTGTAGTGTCCGTAGACGGTGCCGAGGTCAATGCCGGGTGGTCTGTCCGGTTTTATTCTTATTGTTTTTGTTGCGGTTTTTTACAACTGAGTGGCAGTTAAGAGTCAACCACATTGCTGTGTGTTTGGAGTCACATATAGGCCAGGCCAGGTAGGGATGGCAGATTTCCTTCCCTAAAAGGACATTAGTGAACCAGATGGGTTTTTATGACAATCCGATAGTTTCATGGTCACCATTACTGATACTAGCTTTTTATTCCAGGTTTATTTAATTAACTGAATTTAAATTCCCCAACTGCCGTGGTGGGATTTGAACTCACGTCTCTGGATCATTAGTCCAGGCCTCTGGATTACTAGTCCATTAACATAACCACTATGCTACCATTCTTATAGTCCTAACAGGCCCTCCTCTTCAATTTTAATTGGTTTCTAACCTCTTCATTTATTCATGGCATCCTAAAGCTACTAGAAATTTCCTTTTTTAATGGAATATATTTATTCTGTACCTTTGCAATCTTTTTTTTAAAAACATTCCACTGTTGCTATACAGTCCTGTGTGCCAATTTCTCCTTCCACCTTACCTCAGCTAGCTTACTCCTTATCTTTCTAAAATTTGCCCCAATCCAACCTGGAGTACTAGCCTTTGCACTGACTTTTTCCCTTTCCAGTTAGATCTCAAACTTCATCATATTGTGAACACTAGTCATAATGTGCTCACCCACATTTAGCTCATCAACCTGATCTATTTCATTACTCATTACCAGATCTAGCAACTCCTCCACCCTTGTAGATCTACTAACATACTGCTTGAGAAAGGAATCCTGAGGATGTGAAAGGCACTATGTAAATGCAATTTCTTTCTCATTTACACGTGTTAAAAGGAGATATTCTGGTTGAAAGAAAAAAGCTTTCATAACCCCATGAAATCCCAAAGTGCTTCATAGCCAATGAACTACTTTTGAAGTGCAGTCACTGTTGCTATGTAGGCAAACACGGCAGCCAACTTGTGCACAGCAAGATCTCACAAACAGCAAGGAGATAAATGCCAATTAATCTGTTTTGGTGGTGCTGGTTGAGGGATAAGTTGTGGCCACGATATTGAAGGAACTCCCCTGCTCTTCTTTTACATCCACCTAAACAAACGATGTGGCCTTGGTTTAACATCTCACCTGAAATATGGCACCTCCACCAATGCAGTCTTCCTTCAGTACTGCACTGAAGAGTCAGCCTAGATTGTGTGCTCAAGTCCCTTGAGTGGGGCTTCAACTCATGATCTTCAAGAGTGCTACAAATTAGCCAAGCTGACACTTGACATTATTGGACTAGAAAGCAAAGAAACTTAAAATGCAAAGCAAATAAAAACCTGGTGCTGAAGCTTTAATTTAAACATTTGTTCAAGTATGAATTAACACTTGCTGGATTAATTGTATAAAGTCCATCTTTATTTAGCAGCGTTAAGATTATAGCTTTTGTTACGAAAATTATTCTGCAGTTCAGATTACTTTATACACGGTATACAAGAAACAAAATTTACTTCTTGGGAGTTTTATAACTACACTACAGGTATCCAAATACCTGGCGCTTCAATGAGATTAGTTCCATATCAAGCTGTCTAAGAATGGTACTTGCTGCATTTGGGCTGCAGGACATGGCTCCCACATCTTCTTGGCTAAGATACATTCCTTTTGGTGGTCGACACTTGGATCGAAGAGGGTGGTGACGATGCTGCAAACTTGAAAGCTCACGTCTGACTGAACCAACTCTGCTGACCTGCACGGGTGGATCAGGATTACCCTAACAGAAAAAGGCATATCAGAATAGGTAGGTGTTACGTGTATTTTAAAGAGATAAAGAACACTCAAAAAGAAAAACAAATTATCATGGTAATACAAAGGAAATAGGATTATATTTAACCAGTCTTTACTTTTTTTTTACAATCTAGCTGCTGAATACACCCCCTTGTGATGTCATCAACATTGAATTTTGATGACAATACCTGGAGAAATTGCCTAGATAAGTCAACAGTAATTCACTGTGCAAAGTGCTTTGAGTCACTGATGTGATAAAGCACTATATAAATGCAAGGAGAACAACTGAGTTAGAGGAGTTATAACAATGTGAGGAGCTGATCAAAAATGATACAGTATTTAACTCAAAAATCAAATTCTTTGTTTTAACCATGTAAGTACTTGTTACCAAAAAACAACAAATATGTGCTAAAAATAAAGTATAAATGATAATCACACTGCATCACTTCTAGCTTTAAACAAGGCCACAATAGTGAGATTCCTTCTTTAATACTGAACTCAGAAAAGGGCCAAAAAAATGTAACCGTTTGTGAATCCAAGCTTTCGTCAAGTTTCAGTTATGAGGCATTTACATAGAGTAGCTAAAGGGTTGGGAGAAGGCCAATTAACAGGACGTCTAGGACAGCACATTCATTCTAGTAGTAGCACAATGGGACTTCCAGCGATCACACGTTTGAATCTCATTTTAGCGATTTCCCCAACACTCGCTGTGGGGGGAACTTTAGCATGGGTGAGCAGGTGGGAGTGGATGCAGGCGGGGGGTTAAATGGGAGAAAAAACACCCAAAAAACCGAAGCGTGTCGGGAAGCTGGCTCCAACCCGCTGACTTCCGGGTTTTACTGAGGCGGGACAAGTGGCGGGCAGCAGCGGGTTGGCATGTTAAATATGTTAATGAGGCTGAAGCCTGGGATTTAACCCACTTTTCAGGTTTTGCTGTGGCCAGCCATGTTTCCCGCTCAAACCCAGCAGCTGCAGTGAGGCAAGAGCAGCCTCGGAAAGAAGGTAAGTACGCCAGGAGGAGCAGGAGTTCTTCCTCCCGGCCCCCCAAGATCATCCACCATCAGACCCCCCCCCCACTCACCCCCCCCAACCATACAATCCCCCCCTCAGGGTCAGAGTTCAGACTCAGACCCCCCACCCACGGGATCGGTTCCCCCCACCCCAGCTCGGGGATCCAGCCTACTTGTCAATCAGGCTGACTTCTGGACGGGGAACCGGTCACTGAAAGTCGCACACTATGGAATTTAATGTCCACAGCGTGCCGAGAAACCCAGATTTCCAGGTTTCCCTTGCGTTACCGGACACCACCCCCTCGGTCCCAGCATGTTGGGAACTAAAAATTCTCCCCTATAAGTCAGGTGTTGGATGGTACTCAGCACTTGATTAGTGGAGGGGGAAGAAGCGTAAAGTTAAAAAAATACCTGGAAACATACAACTCTGGTCAGTGAATCACAAAGAAGAATTCCAACTTCCGTTCAGAAGAATAGTAGTGGGGTGGGAGACCCACAAAAAATTACTTTATGGTTTAAATTTTCTTACAATAATTATGGTGCTGAGACACAGAGGATTGAACTCAAGGCTACTCATGGTTTCTTGCAGCAAGCAAAGAATTACAGTAATTAAATTAACATTTTCAGGGATTGTTTTTGTTGCATCATCGGCGAATTTTTGGTCACTACTTTAGAACAAATTGAGCCGCATACATTATAAGTGTTCGTAACACTCAAAGTATTTTCAGATTTTGAACTACAATCATGCAGAACAGCACTTATTTTATTTTCCTGATTAATTACTGACTATCCACTTTGGAGGTACGGGTGGAGGAGGTGACCAACAGTTTTGCTTTAGAACCAAGGTGGTTCAAAGGGGACATCTGGGAATGGGAGACAGAAAACAAAGATACTCTGTAGTAGATTCAATCATTGGATTCTCCAGAGTGTTGACTGACTAGCCAGCCTGGCTCATTAAAAGATCTGACCTCCAGATACTGTCACTGCGACTGGGATTCTTCCCATTTAGCTCCAGCTATTCCTGGAAGCCAATGTGCTAACTGCTAGGGTGGTCCTGGGTAGGGCAACAGCAAGAAAATTACCCATGCCACATGTTGGTAGCTTGCATGGTTTTAGCTGTTTGAACTCCAGCAGTACTTCTATGCACACTTGGGGGAAGGAACCCCAAGCCTTGGGTTTTCCTAAACAATGCTAAGTCCTCTAGGTTAGGTAACTGGAGTACACCCAATCATGTGACACTGTGCAATTCATATTAAGCAAACAAAAACTTTAGATCTGTGGATTTCTTCATGGATTACTTAGTGGATTCATTTGGAGACTCTTAAAAATGGTGATGGGTTTCCACATGCAGCAGACAAAACTGTCATACAAAAGTGTTATAACAAACGAGCCACAATACACCAAGTGAGACTCAAAACTGCTATGCCATCGTATCCCTTGGCGGTGCAACTTATCCATTTTTACTGTTCTCCAGGTTTATCTTTAAATATTCTGCATTTCTTCCTCCAACATTCCAACTAATATTTTATTCTATTCAATCCCCATGCCAAGGCATCCTTTTTTGTTCTCTATCTCCAGCGCATGATTTTTTGTGTGGTGGCACACACCCATCATCCTCTTGTTTTGCAATATTCTATGCTTAAGCAATTTTCCATAGTTGTTTCATCCATGTCCTAAAGAATGGGGACCCAGCTTGTTTCTATTCTGGTGGGGGAGGAAAAGGACAGGCATCCATTATGTTGGATAAACATTGCAAATATTTTTAAAGTAAATGATTTACTCAATTGGGAAGGCAGCCACAAGGCAATGGGGCAAGTTGGCTTTGCTCCAAGTTAGAAAATTTTATTTTAGGATCAAGATCCAGAATACATGGATTATGCAGCATGTCCAGTAGCTATGGAAGAGTTCTCCTTTGCTCCACAGTCCCTCTGCATAAACGCAAAAAACATTGGGCTAAAATTTCGATAGCCCCCGAAAACGGGCGCGGGGAATCGCCATGCGTGATTAACCTGTGCCCATTCAAAGTAATACAGGCTGCACACGCAAACTTGGTGCTGCCTAATTTAAATGATCTAAACACGCAGAGTGGCTGCACGCTCAACAGGGGTCCCAAGTTCATGCGAGGCTATTAAAACTAAGCTGCACTTCCTAGAAACATAGAAAAATAGGAGCAGGAGTAGGCCATTCGGCCCTTCGAGCCTGCTCCGCCATTCAATATGATCATGGCTGATCCTCTATCTCAACACCATATTCCCGTTCTCTCCCCATACCCCTTGATGCCTTTTGTGTCTAGAAATCTATCTCCTTCTTAAATATATTCAGTGACTTGACCTCTACAGCCTTCTGTGGTAGAGAATTCCACAGGTTCACCACCCTCTGAGTGAAGACATTTCTCCTCATCTCAGTCCTAAATGTCCTACCCCATATCCTGAGACTGTGACCCCTCGTTCTAGACCCCCGCAGCCAGGGGAAACATCCTCCCTGCATCCAGTCTGTCTAGCCCTGTCAGAATTTTATATGATTCAATGAGATCACCGCTCAGTCTTCTAAACTCTAGTGAATACAAGCCTAGTTGACCCTATCTCTCCTCATACGACAGTCCTGCCATCAGTCTGGTGAACCTTTGCTGCACTCCCTCTATGGCAAGTATATCCTTTCTTAGGTAAGGAGACCAAAACTGCACACGGTACTCCAGGTGTGGGCTCACCAAGGCCCTGTATAACTGTAGTAACACATCCTTGCTCCTGTACTCAAATCATTTTGCAATGAAGGCCAACATACCATTTGCCTTCCTAACTGCTTGCTGCACCTGCATGTTTGCTTTCAGTGACTGGTGTACAAGGACACCCAGGTCCCTTTGTACATCAGCATTTCCCAATCTATCACCATTTAAATAATACTGTCTTTCTGTTTTTCCTACCGAAGTGGATAACTTCACATTTATCCACATTATACTGCATCTGCCATGTATTTGCCTACTCACTCAACTTGTCTAAATCACCTTGAAGCCTCTTTGCATCCTCCTCACAACTCACAATCCCACTTAGTTTTGTGTCGTCAGCAAACTTGGAAATATTACATTTGGTTCCCTCATCCAAATCATTGATATATATTGTGAATAGCTGGGGCCCAAGCACTGATCCCTGCGGTACCCCACTAGTCACCGCATGTCACCCTGAAAAAGACCCATTTATTCCTACTCTCTATTTCCTGTCTGTTAACCAATTTTCAATCCATGCCATTAGATTACCCTCAATCCCATGTGCTTTAATTTTGAACATTAACCTCTTATGTGGGACTTTATCAAAGGCCTTCTGAAAATCCAAATACACCACATCCACTAGTTCTCCCTTATCTATTCTACCGTTACATCCTCAAAAAACTCCAGTAGATTTGTCAAAAACGATTTACCTTTCATAAATCCATGTTGACTTTGTCTAATCCCATTGATATTTTCTAAGTGTCCTGTTATCACATCCTTTATAATACTCTAGCATTTTCCCTACTACTGATGTTAGGCTAACTGGTCTGTAGTTCCCTGTTTTCTCTCTCCCTCCTTTTTTAAATAGTGGGCTTACATTTGCCACCCTCCAATCTGCAGGAACTTGTCCATAATCTATAGAATTTTGGAAGACGACAACCAATGCATCCACTATTTCCATGGCTACCTCTTTCAGTACTCTGGGATGCAGATTATCAGGCCCTGGAGATTTATCAGCTTTCAGTCCCATTAATTTCTCCAGCACTATTTTTTTACTAATACTAATTTCCTTTAATTCCTCCTTTTCACTACACCCTTGGTTCCCTAGCATTTCTGGGAAGTTATTTGTGTCCTCTTCCGTGAAGACGGAACCAAAGTATTTGTTTAATTGCTCTACCGTTTCCTTGTTCCCCATTATAAATTCTCCTATTTCTGACTGTAAGGGACCTACATCTGTCTTCACTAATCTTTTTCTTTTTACATACTTGTAGAAGCTTTTACAATCTGCTTTTATGTTCCTTGCAAGTTTAATCTCATACTCTATTTTTCCCCTCTTAATCAATCTCTTGGTCCTTTTTTGCTGAACTCTAAACTGCTCCCAATCCTCACGCTTGCTACTTTTTCTAATACTATCTTTAATTTCTTTTGTTAGCCATGGTTGGACCGCTTTTCCTTTTGTGTTTTTGCGCCAGAAAGGAATGTATAACTGTTGAAATTCCTGCATTCGTTCCTTAAATGTTAGCCATTACCTATCCACCGTCATGCCTTTTAATGAAGCTCCCCAATCTATCATAGCCAACTCACTCCTCATACCTTCGTAGTTTCCTTTGTTTAGATTTAGGACCCTAGTTTCGGATTGGACTTCTTCACTTTCCATCTTAATGAAGAATTCTATCATGTTATGGTCACTCTTCCCTAAAGGACCCCGCACAACAAGATTATTAATTAACCCCTTCTCATTGCACAATACCCAATCTAGGATAGCTTGTTCCCTAGTTGGCTCAGCATCCTGGTCTAAAAAACCATCTCCTACACACTTCAGGAATTCATCCTCCACAGTATTATTGCTAATTTGGTTTGGCCAGTCTATATGTAGATTAAAGTCATCCATGATTACTGTAGTACCCTTGTTACATGCATCTCTAATTTCCTGTTTGATGCCATCCCCTACATTACCACTACTGTTTGGAGGCCTATAGACAACTCCCACCAATGTTTTCTGCTCCTTGGTGCTTCTTAGCTCCACCCAGACTGATTCTACATCTTGATTTTCTGAGCCAATATCATTTCTCACTATTGCTCTGATTTCATCCTTTACCAACAAGGCCACCCCACCTCCTTTTCCTTTTTGCCTGTCCGTCCTAAATATCGAATATCCTTGGATATTCAGCTCCTAGCCTTTGTCACCCTGCAGCCATGTCTCCGTAATCGCAATTATATTGTATCCGCTTACATCTATTTGCGCTGTTAATTCGTCTACCTTATTACGAATGCTTCGTGCATTCAGATACAGTGCCTTTAGATTTGTCTTTTTAACATTTTTAGACATTGTAATGAAATCTGTTTGTCTTGATCCTGTATTCGTTTTGCACTCATGTATATTACCCTCCCCCACTGTGTATAGTTTCACTTCCTCTTTCCCGACTAACCTGGGAGGTTCCAGGTCTTGGCTCTTGGCTCCGCCCCTGACTTCTCTTACATAAAGATCCCAGGATCTGTATGACTCATTCCTGTGAACCAGTCGGCGTGTTGAGATGTTAGCTCTGATCTTAGTGATTAAAAGCCAACTTGTTGAAGTCTATAACTTCTAGTTTTGTGGTTATTGAAGGCACATCAATTTTAATCACTAAAGAATACTAGGATGGATCGACTCCTAAAACCAGAGCGTCTGGACTTGGATCCACATTCTGCTGAAGCATCATATCAATTTGGACACTGGCTCAAATGCTTCGAACTCTTCGCGGGGGGCCTCATCCGCTAGCGAGGTATATAAACTGAGTCTACTGACTACTCGCGTAAGTCATCGGATTTATTCGTTCATCTGGGACGCCACCTCTTACACGGAGGCCATCACTATCCTGAAGGCCCAATACCAGAGGCCGGTAAACGAAGTGTACGCCAGACATCTGCTGGCTACACGCAGGCAGCGACCAGAGGAATCAATGGACGATTTCTTACAGGGCCTAAAGGACCTGGTCCAGGACTGTAACTGCAAGGCCGTGACGGCCAACGCGTACTCTGACAAATTGGTCCGCAATTCCTTCATCACGGGCCTCAAATCGAATTATATCCGGCAGAGACTGCTGGAGAAGGAGGTCCTGGACTTAAAAAAGGCAGTGGCCACTGCGCGATCGCTGGACGTGGCCCAGAGAAATGACTCTTATTCTTCCGGCCATGCGGCCCTCACTGCCTCGTGCGCGCCGAGGGGGCCGCCATCTTGGAATCAGCCATCTTCCCCATCCAGGTCTCAGACCAGCTCTACGCCGCCGGAGTCCCCACACAGAAGCTCACCCAGGAGTCCTACTACAGCGGCAATGTCTCGAGGCCTGAAATGCTACTTCTGCGGCCAGGCCAAGCACCCCAGACAACGATGCCCAGCGAAGGACGCTACATGCTTCAAATGTAAGAAAAAGGGGCATTTTAGCAAAGTCTGCAGGGGGAATCCGATTTCCAACTCCGTCACCGCCTCGTGCGTGCTGTGCGGGCCGCCATCTTGGGATCCGCCATCTTTTCCCGACTCAAAGGCCGCCCAGGGCCCAACAGTGGCTTCGATCACGGTGGATCAATCCAGGCCACACCCGTTGACAAAATCCATGATGGACATACAGGTAAACGGGAATTTAACAAAATGTTTAATTGACTGTGGGAGTACCGAGAGTTTTATCCACCCTAGCCTGGTACGGCGGCACTCATTAACGGTAACCCCTACACGGAGCAGAATTGCTATGGCTGCTAAGCCCCACACTTCGGACATTTTGGGCTACTGTGTGGTAACACTGACTGTAAAAGGCACGGATTACAAGGATTTTAAACTCCTCGTGATGCCAGAACTCTGTGTTAATGTAATCTTGGGCCTGGACTTCCAGTGCCACCACGCAAGTGTCACGCTAGCATATGGCGGGTCCCAGCCGCCACTCACAGTCTGTGGCCTAGCAACCTTAAGAATCAGCCCGCCCTCTTAATTCGCTAATCTCGCTCCGAACTGTAGGCCCATAGCGACCAAATGTAGACGGTACAGTCTGGAAGACAGACACTTTATCAAGGCGGAAGTGGACAGTCTCCTGCGGGAAGGCATTATTGAATGCAGTACCAGCCCGTGGCGTGCCCAAGTAGTCATAGTTAAAAATAGCGAAAAGAAACGGATGGTAATTGACTACAGCCAGACTGTTAATATTTATACCCAGCTGGACGCCTACCCTTTACCCCGCATATCAGAAATGGTCAACCAGATTGCGCAATACCGAGTCTTCTCGACTATCGACCTCAAATCCGCGTATCACCAGCTCCCCATTAGAACGGAGGACCGCCCATACACCGCCTTCGAGGCGAACGGGCGCCTCTACCATTTTCTCAGAGTGCCCTTCGGGGTAACAAATGGGGTCTCGGTCTTCCAACGTGAGATGGACCGCATGGTTGACAAGAATAAACTACAAGCTACCTACCCCTATCTGGACAATGTCACTATCTGCAGGCACAACCAGCAAGACCACGATCTAAATCTTGCGAGATTTTTAAAAACTGCCCTAAAGCTGAATCTAACCTACAACGAAGACAAATGTGTCTTCAACACAACCCGTCTCTGTATCCTCGGCTGTGTGGTGGAAGATGGGGTAATTGGACCGGACCCTGACCGATTATGCCCCCTAAAGGAACTGCCCCTGCCACACAATCCCAAAGCTTTAAAAAGGTGCCTGGGATTTTTTTCGTATTATGCCCAATGGGTGCCCAATTACTCTGATAAGGCCCGACCCCTCATTAAATCGACGTCCTTCCCACTATCAGCTGAAGCTCGGGAGGCTTTCACCAGTATTAAACAGGACATTGAAAGAGCTGCAGTGTGTGCAGTGGACGAATGCATTCCCTTTCAAGTCGAAAGCGATGCGTCAGACTTTGCCTTAGCTGCGACCCTCAATCAGGCTGGGAGACCTGTGGCCTTCTTCTCCCGAACCCTTAAGGGACCTGAAATCAGGCACTCTTCTGTCGAGAAGGAGGCACAGGCTATAGTGGAGGCAGTGCGGCACTGGAGACACTACCCAGCCGGCAAATGTTTCACCCTGCTCACCGACTAGCGATCGGTGGCTTTCATGTTTAATAACAAAGGGGGAAAATCAAGAATGACAAAATACTCAGGTGGAGGATCGAACTATCCACGTTCGACGATGATATTATGTACAGGCCGGGAGCCCTTAATGAACCCCCAGACGCCCTATCGCGGGGAATGTGTGCCAGCATTCATACGGACAAATTACAGGGTCTCCACAACGACCTCTGTCACCCAGGGGTCACCCGACTATACCATTTTATAAAGTCCCGCAATCTGCCCCACTCCATCGAGGAGGTCAGGGCAATGACCAGAGCCTGCCGCATCTGTGCGGAATGCAAGCCTCGTTTCTACAGGCCTGACCAGGCACACCTTATCAAAGCCACACGGCCATTCGAGCGCCTAAGTCTGGACTTCAAGGGACCCCTTCCCTCTGCCGACCGTAACGTATACTTCCTCAATATCATTGATGAATATTCCCGCTTCCCCTTCGCCATTCCCTGCCCAGACATGACCAGTGCCACGGTCATCAAGTGTCTCTGTAATCTATTCTGCATGTTTGGCATGCTGAACTACATACACAGCGATAGGGGGACGTCATTCATGAGTGACGAGCTGCGCCAGTTCTTGCTCTCGAAGGGGATAGCCACTAGCAGAGCCACTAGCTACAACCCCCGGGGTAATGGGCAAGTGGAAAGGGAGAATGCTACTGTTTGGAAGGCTGTCACATTAGCCTTAAAGTCAAAAGGCCTTCCGACCTCCCGCTGGCAGGAAGCCCTCCCAGACGTGCTCCACTCCATAAGGTCTCTGTTATGTACTGCCACTAACGCTACCCCTCACGAAAAGATGTTCGTTTTCCCCCGGAAATCCACCTCGGGCATATCTCTACCCGCGTGGCTGACGTCTCCGGGGACAGTACTATTGCGGAAGCACGTGAGAGGCCATAAAACGGACCCCCTTGTGGAAAAGGTACAGCTCCTCCATGCAAACCCTCAGTACGCCTATATCGAATACTCTGACGGGCGAGAGGACACTGTTTCCATAAAAGACCTCGCTCCCTCGGGGAGCGGAGAGAACGATGGGAGACTACCCGATGAAGACCTACACTACAAAGAGACAGGACGCCCAGAAGTATCAATACCCAACTTTAACCTGGAGGACACTGCAGATAACCTGGAAGACACTGCGGAGGCCCGGACAGCGGAGGAACCAGAATCCACTCCCCTAGAGGCACCCCAACCGGCTTTGCGCTGATCAGAGAACTGCAAAACCTCCTGACAGACTCACTTATACCAACTTTTAAGAAACATCACCCCGATGGACTAAATCTATAGAAGGGGTGAATGTAATGAAATCTGTTTGTCTTGATCCTGTATTCGTTTTGCACTCATGTACATTACCCTCCCCCACTGTGTATAGTTTCACTTCCTCTTTCCCGACTAACCTGGGAGGTTCTAGGTCTTGGCTCTTGGCTCCGCCCCTGACTTCTCTTACATAAAGATCCCAGGATCTGTATGACTCATTCCTGTGAACCAGTCGGCGTGTTGAGATGTTAGCTCTGATCTTAGTGATTAAAAGCCAACTTGTTTAAGTCTATAACTTCTAGTTTTGTGGTTAATGAAGGCCCATCAGACATCTTAACATTTTTTTGTACTATGGCCCTATTTGTCTTATTACCATTTTTTCTTACCTGGACCCCATTTGTTAGTGCATTCCTTTGTTTGTACGCTCTGTCCCTTCCTTACACAATCTGGTTATCCTTACCCCAATCATTCTCCTGCACTGCTTCCTTGTCTTTTCTCTTTAGCATTCTAGATTTCTCTCCACCGGGACCCTCCCCCCCTCCCTCCTTATTTAGTTTAAAGCCCTATCTACCTCCCTAATTATTCAATTCGCTAGAACTCTGGTCCCAGCATGATTCAGGTGTAGTCCGTCCCAAAGGAACAGCTCGCTCTTTCCCTAGTACTGGTGCCAGTGCCCCACGAATCGAAGCCCACTTCTCCCACACCAATCTTTGAGCCACGCATTCATCTCCCTGATCCTATTGACCCTATGCCAATTTGCTTATGGCTCTGGTAATAATCCAGAGATTATGACCTTTGTGGTTCTGCTTTTTAATTTAGTCCCTAGCTGCTCAAACTCTCTCAGCAGAACCTCTTTCTTTGTCCTACTATGTCGTTAGTACCTACGTGGACCACGACAACTGGATCCTCCTCCTCCCACTCCAAGTTCTTCTCCAGCCCAGAGATGTCCTTTACCCTAGCTTTTCTTAAAGCCAGCCTGCCCCTCTTAAAAGGGGAGGTGCAGTTTGACAAGACCAGGTGCTGGAAGCCATTCGAGAAGGTAGTTTCAACTGGTTAACATTCAGCAATGGCACAAGAAGCCAGAGAGACGGCCCCAAAGTTCTCAGATGCATCACTGGAGGGTCTTAGTACAGGAGGTGGAGAGGAGAGAAAGAAGTCCTGTTTCCACAGGGGGCCAAGAGGCCCTCCAGACAGACACAGCGATGGCAATGGGAGCAGATAGCCACGGAGATCAATGACAACAGTGTTGCTCGAGAACTGGAGGGGGACAGGCGCACCTCCATATCCTGACCCGCACTCGAGGAGACGGTGCCCAGCATAATTGGAGTGACTGTGCCTGAGGCCATGGCCAGCAGCAGCGCCAAAACCATTGAACATGGCGGTATGCTCATACCTAATCCTCCTCACATCCCACATCGCCCTCATCCCACAATCTCTTGACTGAGAAGCTGCAGGTGGTGTAAGCATGCACCTCTTTCTTTCCACCACTTCTCCCCACAAGCTTATGCCTTTTTTAATTTCAGAGACCCAAGAAATTCAACCTGGCCAGGCAATGGTGGAAGAGGAAGAGGAGAGCGATGATGAGGAAGAGGAGAGCGATGATGAGGAAGAGGAGAGCGATGATGAAAAAGAAACACCGTCATTCGATCTTACACTTGCAGCCACCAGCTCAGATACTGGCACTGTGTTTAGAAGGTAGCTTAGCGGCAGGATCTGCACGTGTTGAATCACCAGGCACGAGTGGGCTGCAGCCAGGGCAGGGGGAAAGGGTAGCGCAGGTGTCAGCTCCATCGAGGGCTAGGTTGCCCATGTTCTGCTGCACAGGACTCAGATTGAGGACTTCAATGGGGCGGCCTACAGAACAAAGCTGATGGGTATGCACAACTAAATGCTTGGTGCGTTGGCAGGCCTTCCAGAAAGCCTGAATGCAATGTCAAGGAATCCTGGAACTCCCTACCTAACAGCACTGTGGGAGTACCATCACCACACGGACTGCAGCAGTTCAAGAGGGCGGCTCACCACCACCTTCTCAAGGGCAACTAGGGATGGGCAATAAATACTGGCCTTGCCAGCAACGCCCAGAGCCCATAAACAACTAAAAAAAAAGTGCATGGAGGAATCCAGCTCCAACCTCCCACAGGGCTTTGCTCAGAGCTTGGAGCCCATCCTTTCTAGCGTGGAAGGGGTGGGCAGGTCCATTAGCGCACTTGTGGACCCAACCATCAGGCAGTGCCTGATGGCCGAAGTCTCAGCTTCCATTGCAGCACAAGCAAAAGCCACCCAATGTTGGAGTGCTGCAATGGAAGCGCAGACTGAAGTCATGCAAGCTCAGCTTGCTGCCTGCAAATACAGACTGCTGATATCATGGCTGCGGTTAGCAGTGTTGAAAGGGGCTTTCAGGGTGTCACAGCAGTTCAGCAATCTGTCCTCCAGCGGATTACTAAGATTGCTGAGCAGCCGCCCCAGGGAAGTGGCAGTGGCTCCATGGAGCAAGCACCTGCTGTCCTCTCAGGATGACAGCTTTCGTCCTCCCATCTTTGCCAGTGCCCTTGCTGTTGCCAGTCAGTCAGCCAGCCCAGACTGCTGCCGCCTATGCCGAGCTGGTGCAGTTCAAAGCCAGGCCTACTAGGCCCAGAGCTGCTCAGGGTTGTCCTCCAAGGCCATTTGCAGCCTCCCCCACTGCAAGTCAGCAACCTTCAACCAGCCAGGCATTAATGGAATGCACAAGGGTGATTAGTTGACTTTTAAATGAAATATTGTAATGGTTTGATTCATAAAATTGGTTTGGAATGTTTGTTTTGTGGTGGCGTTTATTGTAGCATTGTGGCCAAGAGAACGCTGTGATGGTCAATAACAGAGGGAAGGTAAGGCGTGGGACTAGTAGTGAATGGGGAATTAGGGTTGCGTTCACTGGTACCGCAATCGGATGAGTCAATCACGGACAGCCCAGGCAGAAAGGGTTGCCTCCTCCCTTCCTCAGCTGGTTGCTGTATACCTGGTGTCAAGGGCTGCGCCCTCATGATGGCGAAGTTGTGGAACATGCAGCAGTCCAAGATGAATCTTGAGACACACTCTGGCGAGTACTGCAGGGCTCCTCCAGAGCGGTCCTGGCAGCAGAAGCGTTGTCTAAGGACGCGACGCCAATGGTCTGCTCTATCAGATTCCGTATGGCAGCATGGCTTTCACTGTATGCATGTGTGCGTGGGTTGTGCAGTAGAGTCATGAGCCAGGTGGTCAGCGGATAGTCCTGGTCACCCAGTAGCTACCCTCTGGTTTGTCGTGGTGACTCAAATACTGATGATACAGCGGACTGCCGCAGAATGAAGGCATCAAGACTGCTGCCAGCCTGCATAACGCACCGAGTATGGTCGCACACCAGCTGGACTTTGTGGGAGTGGAATCCCTTTCGGTTGTGGTACATCTCTGAATTGAGATGCGGCACCTGCAAAGCAACATGCGTGCAGTTAATGGCACCCTGCACCGTAGGGAAGCCTGCTATCGTGAAGAAGCCACATGCTCACTCCCCCTGCTTCTCTCCGGCAAGAAAGAATGAAATTTATTCAGCTCTCTTTTTATACAGAGCCTCACTCACCTCCCTTATACAGGAGTGGACGGCGGCGATGTTACAGAAGTCGTCTGCTCTAGCCTGGAAGGAGCCCGACACGAAGAAGTTCAAGGCCACCATCACTTTTACAGCCACTGGCAATGCCGTCCTCGCCCTGGACTGAGACTGCAGGTCTAGCGGCAGCTGGTAGCAGATTTCTGTGAGCACCTCCTTAGTAAAACAGAGATATTGCACACACTGTTCGTTGCTGAGGTAGGAGAATTGCTCCCTGAAGACTCCTGCTGAGAGCCCTTCTACCCCCCCTCCTCCTGCCTCTTGTAGCAGCTTGTCCTGCTCTGTGTCGCCTCAGCTAATTCTCCCCATGCTGCAGGCCAAGGAGAATACAAACTACTGGACCCATGTCTGGGAGCAACTGGTCAGAGTAGGTCCCTTGCAAGTCAGTACCAAGTCCTTGAACACGTGCCACACTACTCCTTGCAGACTTTAGGCAACTTTAAAGAAGTTTACATAGAAACATAGAAGATAGGAGCAGGAGTAGGCCATTCGGCCCCTCGAGCCTGCTCCGCCATTCAATGAGATCATGGCTGATCATCCAAATTCAGTACCCTGTCCCTGCCTTCTCCCCATATCCCTTGATCCCTTTAGCCTTAAGAAATATATCCAACTCCTTCTTGAATATATTTAATGAACTGGCCTCCACCGCCCTCTGTGGTAGAGAATTCCACAGGTTCACCACTCTCTGGGTGAAGAAATTCCTCCTCATCTTAGTCCTAAATGGCTTACCCCTTATTCTTAGATTATGACCCCTAGTTCTGGATTCCCCGGCCATCGGGAACATCTTTCCTGCATCTAGTCTGTCCAGGCCTGACAGAATTTTATAGGTTTCGATGAGATCCCCTCTCAATCTTCTAAACTCCAGTAAGTATAAGCCCAATCGACACAATCTCTCCTTATATGTCATTCCTGCCATCCCAGGTATCAGCCAGGTGAATCTTCGCTGCACTCCTTCCATGGCAAGGCCATCCTTCCTCAGATAAGGCGACCAAAACTGCACACAATACTCAAGGTGCGGTCTCACCAAGGCCCTGTACAACTGCAGCAAGACATCCTTGTTCCTGTACTCGAACCCTCTCACTACGAAGGCCAACATACCATTTGCCTTCTTAACCGCCTGCTGCACCTGCATGCTTACCTACAGCGACTGGTGCACAAGAACACCCAGGTCTCTTTGCACTTCCCCTTCTCCCAATCTATTGCCATTCAAATAATAGTCTGCCTTCCTGTTTTGCCACCAAAGTGGATAACCTCACATTTATCCACATTATAGTGCATTTGCCATGTTTCTGCCCAATCACCCAACCTGTCCAAATCGTACTGGAGTTTCACGACATCCTCCTCACAGCACACCCTCCCACCCAGCTTTGTGTCATCTGCAAATTTGGAGATATTACATCCAATTCCCTCGTCCAGATCATTAATATATATCGTGAACAGCTGGGGTCCTAGGACCGATCCCTGCGGTAGCCACTAGTCACTGCCTGCCACTCGGAAAACGACCCATTTATTCCAACTCTTTGCTTTCTATCTGCCAACCAGTTCTCTATCCAAGTTAATACCTTGCCCCCAATCCCATGTGCCTTAATTTTGCACGCTAATCTCTTATGCGGGACCTTATCGAAAGCCTTCTGAAAGTCCAAAAACACATCCACTGGTTCTCCCTTATCTATTTTACCAGTTACATCCTCAAAAAATTCCAGTAGATTAGTCAAGCACGATTTACCTTTTGTAAATCCATGTTGACTTTGTCCGATCCTGTCACTGCTTTCCAAGTGCTCTGCTATTACATCTTTTATAATGGACTCTAGCATTTTCCTCACCACCGATGTCAGGCTTACCGGTCTATAATTACCCGCTTTTTCTCCACCACCTTTTTTGAATAGTGGGGTAACATTAGCTACCCTCCAATCCATGGGTACTGTTCCAGAGTCTATCGAGTTCTGGAAGATGACCAGCAATGCATCTACTATCTCCAGGGCCACTTCCTTAAGTACCCTAGGATGTAGATTATCAGGCCCTGGGGATTTATCGGCCTTCAATCCAGTCAACTTCCCCAACACCATTTCCTTACAAATACTGATTTCTTTCAGTTCCTCCCTCTCATTAGTCCCTATGTTCCCCGACATCTCTGGGAGGTTATTTGTGTCCTCCTTTGTGAAGACAGAACCAAAATATGTATTTAATTGGTCTTCCATTTCTTTGTTCCCCATTATAAATTCCCCTGATTCTGACTGTAAGGGACCTACGCTCGACTTCACCAATCTTTTTCTCTTCACATATCTATAAAAGCTTTAGAAAGCACCAAACACTTCTACAAACTCAGCAACAGCTAGTAAAAATCAATCAGCAACTAACCTGTAAGTAAGTGATGATCCCTTTAAATAGCGCTGGTGGGGGGGTCCTTCCTGCTGCTGAATGCATGTTCAGCTGTGGGAGGCTGAGAGGGCGTTAGCTGCAGCATTGAGGTAGAAAATGGCAGCACTGGTGTCACGATCTGCGTACTCTGCATACTTCCGGCGCATGCACCCAGCGCCGACGCCAACACCCTCACCAAAATGACATCTGGTACGACCGCCATTTTTGACCAAAATGGCACCCGTAGCACCCAAACAACAGGTGCTATGCCACCAAATTTTTAGCCCATTGTGTTTCAGGAACGGAGTTTAAGAGAAACAGGTGTGTGGTAAAATGCTCCTTTATCTTTATAAAACAACTTCACTCTCTCACCATCTACAGGAAACCACAGCAGCAACAGATTTTTCCCCCTCAAATACATTAACTCTTCATGCACAAATCATGCAATTTAGAAAAATAAACATTGCCAATTCAATTAAGCATATACAGGAACATTTATAAGCCATCAGAATTATTTTCCCTACTAATTTTTTCCCCAATTACCTGCCTATCCTTAAGGCAATGACTCATGCTGGGTTCCTTGCAAGTGGTTACTCCTCACATGAACTTGGGCAGTGAGTGTCTGCAAGCTACTGAAAGGTGAAGGACATCACAGCTATGTAACCCCTCAGGCAAGCTCTGCATTTACAGCCGAGATCAATAGACAGCACTCAGAATTAAGAGTGAGGGCAGTATTTAGCTTTTCTCCCCTTCTCTCCCAGGTTTCCATTTTTTTTTTTTTTACTTGCCTTCTATTTTCATGTGCTTAAATTTAAATTTTCTAAACAAAAAACAGTATTCCTTTCCTTTCTTTTTGGTCAGCTAGATGCCAGACACAAACAAAAACTCATCAGCATATTTAAAAGTCTCCAAACCAAATCACCAAGGAATCCACATAAGCAGAGTTTCCATTTGCTGACCGTACAGTTTGTGAAAGGAAGCGTATACTGGGCCAAATGCCTTTTTCTTGTTCTTGTTCCACGCTTTATGTACAACGGAAGCTGGATTTCTGCAAATATTCATCGTTTTGTAAGCATGATTGAAGACAACAAATTTCCTCCAAAGTAGCGGCATTAAATTGGTCTTCACTATGGCAGGACGGACCCCAGTCCCAGAATCTACCATATCTATTACCAGCTTGATCACTTTGGCATTGAGTGCTGCTAGAGTTTGGTAAGTGGGAGAAAAGTCATTTAAGTGTATTTTGTGAATTTTAGTGTGTTAAAAAGTTAATTATTTGAAGTGAGTTTAATTTTTTTCAGTGTATATTAAAACTGCTGGGGCGTTTAAACAGGAAGTCGAATCCGGGTATAAAAGGGGCGGGGCTAGTGCTGTTGCACAGAGTGCTGTGGCATTGAGTGCTGCTAGAGTTTGGTAAGTGGGAGAGTTCGGGCAAGTGGGAGGTGAGGGTGTGTTTTTTGCTCTGTTTTGTTCCCCACTCCCAGGCTTAGACAGCACTGCGGAAGCGGAGCAGCGAGACGAGTCAACCAAACAGGCCTCACAGACAGTATTCAAGGAGGAGTTTGGTGATCAGCTGGTTGGTTGGTTTTCTTCCTTCTCTCTTATTCCTTTAAGTTGGTAAGTCCTATTGAATAGTGGTGTAATATTATCATCTATATCGGGGCAAAGGGTCTTCATAACTAATAATAAGAAATTTAATTAATTACATAGATATGGGTGAACAGGTGATGTGTCACTGTTGCGAAATGTGGGAGCTGGTGGACCCCATTGAGGCTCACGGTGATTACATTTGCGATAAGTGTTTGCTGCTAGAGGAACTCAAGCTCCATGTTAAAGAGCTTGAGACCGAGCTTTAGACACTGCGACACATCAGGGAGGGGGAGAAGTTCCTGGACTCTATGTTTCAGGAGGTGGTCACACCTATGAAATTAATTAATGCAGATGTAGTCCGTAGTCAGGGACAGGACGGTGTGACTATGAGTGAGGCAGGTACAGGGATCCAGGAGGTAGTGTTGAAGGAGCCGCAGCCCTTGCTCTTGTCAAGCAGGATCGAGGTTCTTACTCCCTGTGAAGGCGGGAGCGGGAACTGCAGGGAGGATGAGCAACCTGGCCACAGCACCGTGGTACAGGGGGCCATTCAAGTGGAGGGAGTAAAAAGAAATGTTGTAGTGGTAGGGGATAGTATCATTAGGGGGATAGATAGGGTTCTCTGCAGTCAAGAGCGGGAGTCCCGAAGGCTGTGTTGCCTGCCCGGTGCCAGGGTTAAGGACATCTCTTCTGGGCTGGAAAGAAACTTGGAGTGGGAGGGGGAGGATCCAGTTGTCGTGGCCCATGTTGGTACAAACGACGTAGATAGGACAAGGAAGACGGTTCTGTTAAAGGAGTATGAGCAGCTAGGGGTCAAATTAAAAAACAGAACCTCAAGGGTAATAATCTCTGGATTATTACCCGAGCCACGAGCGAATTTGGCTAGGATAAATAAAATTAAAGAGTTAAATGTGTGGCTCAAAGACTGGTGTGGGAGAAATGGGTTTTGCTTCTTGGGACACACTGGCACCAGTACTGGGACAGGAGGGCGCTGTTCCGTTGGGACGGACTCCACTTGGCAAGTGCTGGGACTAGAGTCCTGGCGAATCATATAACTAGGGCTGTAGAGAGGGCTTTAAACTAATTCGTGGGGGGGTGGGTTTCTAGAGAGCAAATAATAGAAATGACAACGGAGAAGGTCATAGACTTAGGTAGCAGTGGGGGAATTAAAAAACAGAACGTGTCAGGAAGGGACAGAAGGTATGGAGTAAAAGATAAAGTACTAAAAGGGGAAAAAACAGGAACTAAGTGTCACAAAACATATTGGAAAGTTCTTTATCTGAATGCACGTAGCATTCGTAACAAAATGAATGAGTTAACGGCACAAATAACTACATATGGGTATGATCTTGTGGCCATTACAGAAACATGGCTGCAGGGTGACCATGACAGGGAATTAAACATACCAGGTTATTTAACAATCAGGAAGGACAGGCAGGAAGGGAGGGGAGGTGGGGTGGCTATGTTAATAAATGAAGGAATCATTATAATAGAGAAATGATATTGGGTCAAAGGAGCAGGATAGTGAAAGAGTTTGGGTGGAGATAAGGAATAATAAAGGGGAAAAAAACACTAGTGGGCGTAGTCTATAGGCCTCCGAACAGTGGCAACTCTGTTGGACGGAGTATCAATCAGGAAATAGTTGAGGCTTGTAATAAGGGACCAGCTATAATTATGGGGGATTTTAACTATCATATTAACTGGACAAATCAAATTGGGCAGAGCAGCCTTGAGGATGAGTTCATTGAGTGTATTAGGGATGGGTTTCTTGAGCAGTATGTAACTGAACCGACCAGGGGGCAAGCAACCTTAGATTTGGTCCTGTGTAATGAGACAGGATTAATTAAAAATGTCCTAGTAAAGGATCCCCTTGGAATGAGTGACCATAACATGGTTGAATTCCATATTCAATTAGAGGGTGAGAAGGTTGGATCTCAAACAAGCGTGCTGAGCTTGAATAAAGGAGACTATGAAGGTATGAGAGCGGAATTGATTAGAGTGGACTGGGAAAATAGATTAAAGGGTAAGACGGTACATGATCAGTGGTGTACATTTAAGGAGTTATTTTACAACTTCCAAAAAATATATATTCCACTGAGGAAAAAAGGGTGTAAAAGAAAAGATAGCCATCCGTGGCTAAGTAAAGTAATTAAGGATAATATCCGACTAAAAACAAGGGCATATAAGGTAGCCAAATCTAGTGGGAGGATAGAAGATTGGGAAGTCTTTAAAAGACAGCAAAAAATAACTAAAAGATTGATTAAGAAAGGGAAGATAGATTTTGAAAGTAAATTAGCAAAAAATATAAAAACAGATAGCAAAAGTTTCTATAGTTATATAAAAAGAAAAAGGGTGGCTAAAGTAAATCTTGGTCCCTTAGAGGATGAGACCGGGAAATTAATGGTGGGAAACATGGAGATGGCAAAAACGCTGAACAAATATTTTGTATCAGTCTTTACGGTAGAGGACACTAAGAATATCCCAACACTGGACAAACAGGGGACTCTGGTGGGGGGGGGGGGGGTGGTGGAGGAGCTAAATACGATTAAAATCACTAAGGAAGTGGTACTTGGTAAAATAATGGGACTCAAGGTGGATAAATCCCCTGGACCTGATGGCTTACATCCTAGGGTCTTGAGGGAAGTGGCGGTAGGGATTGTGGATGCATTGGTAATAATTTTCCAAAACTCCCTGGACTCAGCAAAGGTCCCGGCAGATTGGAAAACTGCTAATGTAACACCCTTATTTAAAAAGGGTAGTAGGCAGAAGGCTGGAAACTATAGACCTGTTAGCCTAACATCTGTGGTTGGTAAAATGTTAAGAGTCCATTATTAAGGAGACAGTAACAGGACATTTGGATAAACATAATTTAATAGGACAAACTCAGCATGGTTTCATGAAGGGGAAGTCATGTTTGACAAATTTGCTCGAGTTCTTTGAGGAAGTAACATACAGGGTGGATAAAGGGGAACCAGTGAACGTAATGTATTTAGACTTCCAAAAGGCATCTGACAAGGTGCCACACAAAAGATTATTGCTCAAGATAAAAAATCACGGGATTGGGGGTAATATTCTGGCGTGGGTGGAGGATTGGCTCTCTAACAGAAAGCAGAGAGTTGGGATAAATGGTTCGTTCTCAGACTGGCAATCAGTAACTAGTGGTGTTCCGCAGGGGTCAGTGCTGGGTCCCCAACTCTTTACAATCTATATTAACGATTTGGAGGAGGGGACCGAGTGTAACATATCAAAGTTTGCAGATGATACAAAGATGGGAGGGACAGTGGTGAGTGAGGAGGACATAAAAAACCTGCAAAGGGACATAGACAGACTAAGTAAGTGGGCAGAGATTTGGCAGATGGAATACAATACTGGAAAGTGTGAGGTTATGCACTTTGGCAGGAAAAATCATAGAGCAAGTTATTATCTTAATGGCAAGAAACTGGAAAGTACTGTAGTACAAAGGGATCTGGGGGTCCTGGTGCACGAAGCTCAAAAAGTTAGTATGCAGGTGCAGCAAGTGATCAAGAAGGCCAATGGAATGTTGGCTTTTATTGCCAGGGGGATAGAATATAAAAACAGGGAGGTATTGTTGCAGTTGTACAAGGTATTGGTGAGACCGCACCTGGAATACTGCATACAGTTTTGGTGTCCATACTTAAGAAGACATACTTGCTCTTGAGTCAGTACAAAGAAGGTTCACTCGGTTAATCCCGGGGATGAGGGGGTTGTCATATGAGGAGAGGTTGAGTAGATTGGGACTCTACTCATTGGAGTTCAGAAGAATGAGAGGCGATCTTATTGAAACATGTAAGATTGTGAAGGGGCTTGATTGGGTGGATGCGGTGAGGATGCTCCCAATGATGGGTGAAACTAGAACTAGGGGGCATAATCTTAGAATAAGGGGCTGCTCTTTCAAAACTGAGATGAGGAGAAACTTCTTCACTCAGAGGGTGGTAGGTTTGTGGAATTTGCTGCCCCAGAAAGCTGTGGAAGCTACATCATTAAATAAATTTAAAACAGAAATAGATAGTTTCCTAGAAGTAAAGGGAATTAAGGGTTACGGGGAGCGGGCAGGAAATTGGACATGAGTCTAGGTTCGGAATGGTCATGGCCCTGTGGGTAGTGGAGTGGGCCCAGGGGCCGTGTAGCCTTGTTCTGCACCTACTGTGTTCTAATTCTGTGTTAGATTTCAGGAGATGGTTTTATTCCTGTTCCTGGCTGGGGTGGAGATCGCCTTTACAGAAGGTAAGTACTGTAGAAAATATAGGGACAGAGTGATCTCCTGGACGAGTTTCGATCGCCTAGATAGGTTGGAGAGGAATTTCCCAGATTTTTTCTCCCAAATTGGCCATTGGGTTTTTTGTCTGCTTTTTCGCCTCCCGGGAGATCACATGGGTTCGGGTGGATGGAGAGTGATAGAAGATTTGAGGCTGTGATCAGGTCAGCCATGATCTTATTGAATGGTGGAGCAGTCTCGAGGGGCCGATTGGCCTACTCCTGCTCCTATTTCTTATGTTCTTAGTCATTCGCAGAAAATCAAGTCACCAGTTAAAATTAATAGCAACATTTCTGCTACCTTGCACTGAACTAACTCTAATTATGTATGTACAAACCTTCAAAAAGTGTAAAGGAATAAGTAATCTAAAAGGCCATGTGCAACAAAGGCTCAACACCAATGAGGTTTCATAAAGATGAAAATTTGGGCTGGATTTTGCCAATGGGGAGCTTTTGGAGGCAGGACGCCCACTTGTCGGGTTTAAGTCCCACCTCCATCGATGTCTGGCCAACCCAAGCTATTTTCCCTTTATTGACCTTATAAGCACGGGCTTAGCAGGCCAATTAATGGGAAGCCGGTTACAGAGAATGTCAGTGTATGACGTTTCATCTGTCAAAAATTTTTGGCAGATGAATTGTCATCGTTTTGACAGCTCTGTGAAGCTGTCAAACACTGACATTCTGGGGTTGATTTTCAGTGTGCCGTGAGGCGGGCTTTTAGGCATGCAGGGGGCAAAAATCCCGAATTCGGGGGTCCCGACACCATCCCACCCAAAACCCGCCTCCACATAAATTTCAAAGGAGGCGAGTACCCGGCCCGCACTGGGACCCGCCGACCCGAGGCGGGAAGGGATTAGTGCCAATTAACTGCCTGTTAACAGGTAGTTAACAGGCAGTTTTTAGCCAAATCCCTATTTTGAAGGGTGTCGTGTGGGATTCCCGACGGCTCCAAACCACGCCAGGTTAGAGGAGGCGGGCCGTCGGGTTGAAGGACTTGGAGGGGTCGAGATGTTGGTGTTCAGGTGAGTGATGGGTGCATGAGTGCAAAGGTAAGTGTGTTTGGTTTGTCTAAAGTGTGTAAAGAAGTTTAAATTACCTGTATTTACCTTAACAGCCTTCCTTCCTCTAGGCTTCGGGAGTCCATCATTCAGCCGGCACAGAAAGCAGAATGGCCGCGAGCTGTCAAAAGTGACAGCCTTCAGCTTTCAGTGCCGGCGTGATTTCTAACCGAGTCTGCGTAGAAGGACTCAGGTTAGAAGTAAGACTGTCAGTGTTTGACAGCTTCAAACAGCTGTGAAACACTGATATTTCATCTGTCAACACATGAAAACAGATGAAATTTCAGTCTGTGATGTCACCTGTTGCCGGGTGGCCCTTAATTGGCCTGCTGAGCCCGCTGGGCGGGCTCAACAAGATCAATCAAGGGAAAATTGCGTGGATTGGCTGGACGTCGATGGAGGCGGGACTAAAACCCGAAAGTTGTAGTCCCGACTTCTGAATGAAAATCCAGCCCTCTATGTTGTTTGATGAGTCCTTGTATTCAAGACTCATCAAACCTCTTTTGAGAGCAGAAATTTGATGGCTGTTGCATCGGAGAATGCAGCAGCCATCTGTCATCTCTGCCAGTGAGATGCGAGACTCTCCGCATCCCCAACTGCTGAAGCCTGCAGGAAGAAACAAAGGCAAGTAAACTTTTTCTATCACTTTCCACTCACCTCACATACTTACCTCTCCACACTTGCACCCATCACTTACCTCCACAACGCACTTTTGCACCCCGCAGACCCACTGCTCGCCTCGGTGACCCTGGCGGGGTTTCCCGACATCGGGAAGCCCGCGCCTCTGGTGGCAAAATGGAGATAATCCTTTTAACAAGTGGCTGTAATCCCCTTCCCGCCTCCAGGAGACGGCGCGGGTCGGCTACCTGCCTCCTGGGAAGATGGCATGGAGGCGGGAAGGGCACCCGCCCCCAGATTCTGCCATTTTCCCGGCAGTCCCGCCTCCCCAGGGCTGGCAAAATCCTGCCCTTTGTGTGTGAAGGTGCTCTCCAGCAAGCTTCAGCTACCCCAGCCTAGGGACCTTGAAGGTTCATAGTCCCATGTCAATGAATCTTATAGTGGAAACCCAGGCTTTGTTACAATCCTAAAATTTCTCACCTCTTTCTTAGCTTCTTTAGTGGGATCATAATCACTGTCATTAACGTCATTTGCAGCTCCTTCCTCCATCCCATCATCACTAAAATCAAGAATCTAGTGTAAATATCACAGAAGATACACATAGGCTTTTGTACCAAATGGCAAAAAAGTTAGAAAGTTCCAGAAGGATGCAACACAATTAGCACAGTTAATTAAACTTAAGGCTAACAATATTAAAAGGGCCTCAAATTTCAGGCCATAGGTATAAATATTTTGAATCTCCTATGATTATCTTCATGCTGTTGAAAGTGGGTGGGGGGGGCGGGGGGGAGAGGAGAGAAGAAGTGTACAATTTCATTGCAAAATAATTTGTTATCTTCTGCTCAAGGATGGCGAAGCATTTTTTTTAAATTGGCTCCTGGGAAATGCTTTCCTTTCCCACTACGATTGAATAAATAGCTAACACAGCTGCTTCATTAATCAATCAGTGAATACATTGGTTTTGAATTCTCAGTATAAAATGAAAGAAAGATGCTAGAATCACCCATTTTCTGCTGTTCCCTCTTGGAGTTTGACTCAAGTTAAAAAAAAGTTCTCAAAAAATTTACCTTACAGCTCGTTTTCAAATCATTTTGAATAACAAACCAAACCAGTGTTGTAACCTGAGCTGAGGCACACACTTTGAAACTTACACCAAAATAATACACACTTTCTGTAATAATCATTGTTTTCAAATTCTAGGACTAATCACTCATTTTGTCTCTCTCTGAGCTAGGCTCACTGAAGTTTAGATGTAAAACTTTAGCTGAAAAAAGCTATTAAAATTAATTTCCCAGTTTGTTTGCAATTAATTTAGAAAAATAAACCCATAAATCCTGTTCCATAGAATCATAGAAATTTACAGCACAGAAGGAGGCCATTCGGCCCATCTTGTCCGTGCCAGCCAACAAAGAGCTATCCACCCTAATCCCACTTTCCAGCACTTGGTCCGTAGCCTTGCAGGTTACGGCACTTCATGTGCATATCCAAGTACTTTTTAAATGTGATGAGGATTTCTGCCTCTACTACCCTTTCAGGCAGTGAGTTCCAGACCCCCACCACCCTCTGGGTGAAAAAAATTCTCAACTCCCCTCTAAACCTACCAATTACTTTAAATCTCTGCCCCCTGGTTATTGACCTCTTTGCTAAGGGAAATAGGTCCTTCCTATCCACTCTATCTAGGCCCCTCATAATTTTATACACCTCAATTAAGTCTCCCCTCAGCCTCCCCTGTTCCAAAGAAAACAATGCCAGCCTATCCAATCTTTCCTCATAGCTAAAATGCCCCAGCCCAGGCAACATCCTCGTAAATCTCCTCTGCACCCTCTCTAGTGCAATCACATAATTCCTGTAATGTGGTGACCAGAACTGCACGCAGTATTCTAGCTGCGGCCTAACTACTGTTTTATACAGTCGAAGCATAACCTCCCTGCTCTTATATTCTATGTTTCTGCTAATAAAAGGCAAGTATCCCATATGCCTTCTTAACCACCTTATCTACCTGTCCTGCTACCTTCAGGAATCTGTGGACATGCACTCCAAGGTCCCTCTGATCCTCTGCACTTCTCAGTGTCCTCCCATTTATTGTGTAATCCCTTGCCTTGTTAGCCCTCCCCAAATGCATTACCTCACACTTCTCTGGATTGAATTCCATTTGCCACTGTTCTGCCCACCAGACCAGTCCATTGATATCTTCCTGCAGTCTACAGCTTTCTGCTTCATTATCAACCACACGGCCAATTTTTGTATCATCTGCAAACTTCTTAATCATACTTCCTACATTGAAGTCCAAATCATTGATCTATACCACAAAAAGCAAAGGACCCAATATTGAGCCCTGCGGAACCCCACTGGAAACAGCCTTTCAGTCACAAAAACACCCTTCGACCGTTCCCCTTTGTTTCCTGCCTCTGAAGACTCTGAAGGTTCCAGCTTGAGAAGACACTTCAATTTGTACAAAGAATTATTGCAATGAATGCTGGATAATTCTTTACAGTGCACTAGCTCAGACTGTGGCATCTTGGGAATTGTAGTCACAGATGCAATTGGTAACTTTTCTTTCAGCTGAGGGATAACTTTGGGGAAAATATCAAGTGCATGTGAAGGTTTGACAGGATGAAATCTCTAAGTAAACATGATAAGGATGGTATTTAAAATTCAGTTTTATAAGTAGGATTAATCACGCATCTGTGAAATATGTAATTTTACATTAGAAACCGTAATTTGAACTGAGGATATTTGAGTTCGTGGGAAAATAAAATTCGTGGATAAAGGTTTTGGAAATATAATTTCAGCCATTTGATCGGATCTATTCTAGTATTAATATATATTGTGAATAGCTATGTGAAGAGAAAAAGATTGGTGAAGTCAAGCGTAGGTCCCTTGCAGTCAGATTTAGGGGAATTTATAATGGGGAACAAAGAAATGGCAGACCAATTAAATACATACTTTGGTTCTGTCTTCACAAAGGAGGACACAAATAACCTTCCAGAGATGTCGGGGAACATAGGGTCTAATGTGAGGGAGGAATTGAATGAAATCAGTATTTGTAGGGAAATGCTTTAGGGAAATTGACGGCATTGAAGGCCGATAAATCCCCAGGGCCTGATAATCTACATCCTAGGGTACTTAAGGAAGTGGCCCTAGAAATAGTAGATGCATTGCTGGTCATCTTCCAAAATTCTATAGACTCTGGAATAGTTCCCATGGATTGGAGGGTAGCTAATGTTACCCCACTATTCAAAAAAGGTGGTAGATAGAAAACGGGAAATTATATAGACCAGTAAGCCTGACATCGGTAGTGGGGAAAATGCTAGAGTCCATTATAAAAGATGTAATAACAGAGCACTTGGAAAACAGTGACAGGATCGGACAAAGTCAACATGGATTTACAAAAGGTAAATCATGCTTGACTAATCTACTGGAATTTTTTGATGTAACTGGTAGAATAGATAAGGGAGAACCAGTGGATGTGGTGTATTTAGACTTTCAGAAGGCTTTCGATAAGATCCCGCATAAGAGATTAGCGTGCAAAGTTAAAGCACATGGGATTGGGGGTAAGGTACTGACTTGGATAGAGAACTAGTTGGCAGACAGAAAGCAAAGAGTTGGAATAAAGGGGTCTTTTTCCAAGTGGCTGGCAGTGACTAGTGGGGTACCGCAGGGATCGGTGCTAGGACCCCAGCTATTCACAATGTATATTAATGATCTAGATGAGGGAACTAGATGTAATATCTCCAAGTTTGCAGATGACACAAAGCTGGATGGGCGTGTGTGCTGTGAGGAGGATGCCGAGAAACTCCAGTATGATTTGGACAGGTTGGGTGATTGGGCAGATGCATGGCAAATGCAGTATAATGTGGATAAATGCGAGGTTATCCACCTTGGTGTCAAAAACAGGAAGGCAGATTATTATCTGAACGGCAATAGATTGGGAAAAGGGAAGGTGCAACGAGACCTGGGTATCCTTGTGCACCAGTCGCTGAAGGTAAGCATGCAGGTGCAGCAGGCGGTTAAGAAGGCAAATGGTATGTTGGCCTTCATAGCGAGAGGATTCGAGTACAGGAGCAAGGATGTCTTGCTGCAGTTGTACAGGGCCTTGGTTGAGACCACACCTTGAGTATTGTGTGCAGTTTTGGTCGCCTTATCGGAGGAAGGATGTTCTTGCCATGGAGGGAGTGCAGCGAAGAGTCACCAGACTGATACCTGGGATGGCAGGAATGATGTAAGAGGAGAGATTAGGTCGATTGGCCTTATATTCGCTAGAGTTTAGGAGAATGAGAGAGGATCTCATTGAAACTTATAAAATTCTAACAGGACTAGACAGACTATATGCAGGAAGGATGCTCCCGATGGCGGGGGAGTCCAGAACCAGGGGTCACAATCTAAGGATAAGGGGTAAGCCATTTAGGACTGAGATGAGGAATTTCTTCACCCTAAAGGCTAAAGGAATCAAGGGATATGGGGAGAAAGCAGGGACAGGGTACTGAATTTGGATGATCAGCCATGATCTCATTAAATGGCGGAACAGGCTCGAGGGGCCGAATGGCCTACTCCTGCTCCTATCTTCTATGTTTCTATGTTTCTATATTCTGACTTTTGGGAGGTTCTCATCAGCTCTCAAGATTACAACGGTAAGGTGTATTTTGATTCAACTAGATCAGAATAGTGCACCACATCTAGGTAATTTTAAATGGTAAGTGGAAATGTTTTTTAAGACAAACATACAACAGTACTTTATATAGCATCAAGTCTTTAGCAATAAGATCATCAATATTTTAAAGGATTTGGTGTGGTCAATGTTGACTAGAGAGGCGTTGAGCACAAATCTTCAGCTGTTTCATCAATGACCTTTCCTCCTTCATAAGGTCAGAAGTGGGGATGTTCGCTGATGATTGCACACTGTTCAGCACCATTCGAGACTCGTCAGATACTGACACAGTCCGTGTCCATATGTAGCAAGACCTGGACAACATTCAGACTTGGGCTGACAAGTGGCAAGTAACATTCACACCACACAAGTGCCAGGCAATGACCATCTCCAACAAGCGAGACTCTAACCATCTCCCCTTGACATTCAATGGCATTACCATCGCTGAATCCCCCACTATCAACATCCTGGGGGTTACCATTGATCAGAAACTGAACTGGACCAGCCATATAAATACTGTGGCTACAAGAGCAGGCCAGAGGCTGGGAATTCTGCAGCGAGTGTCTCACCTCCTGACTCCCCAAAGCCTTTCCACCATCTACAAGGCACAAGTCAGGAGTGTGATGGAATACTCTCCACTTGCCTGGATGAGTGCAGCTCCAACAACACTCAAGAAGCTCGACACCATTCAGGATAAAGCAGCCCGCTTGACTGGCACTCCATCCACCACCTTCAACATTCACTCCCTCCACCACCGGCGCACTGTGGCTGCAGTGTGTACCATCTACAAGATGCACTGCAGCAACTCGCCAAAGCTCCTTCAACAGCACCTTCCAAACCCGCGACCTCTACCACTTAGAAGGACAAGGGCAGCAGACGCATGGGAACATCACCACCTACAAGTTCCCCTCCAAGCCACACACCATCCTGACTTGGACCTGTATCGCCGTTCCTTCACTGTCGCTGGGCCAAAATCCTGGAACTCCCTTCCTAACAGCATTGTGGGTGTACCTACACCATATGGGCTGCAGTGGTTCAAGAAGGCAGCTCACCACCATCTTCTCAAGGGCAATTAGGGATGGGCACTAAATGCAGGCCTAGCCAGCCAGCGATGCCCACATCCCATCAATTATTTAAAAAAAAAACAGATTGCTGCTGGTCCAGTCCCACTGTGCACAATTCTGGTCACTGTATTACAGTACAATATAAACACCCAGGCAGTGAAGAGAGTGCAATGAAGAGCTACTGGCCGGCCTCTCACCTTGCACCCTCTGTAAACATGAACTCATTCAAAACTCTGCTGCCCGTACCAACTCGCACCAAATCCTTTATTGGTAAGACCACACCTTGAGTACTGCGTACAGTTTTGGACTCCTTATTTAAGGAAGGATATACTTGCATTGGAGGCAGTTCAGAGACGATTCACTCGGTTGATTCCTGAGATGAGGGGATTGACTTATGAAGAAAGGTTGAGCAGGTTGGGCCTATACTCACTGGAATTTAGAAGAATGAGAGATGATCTTATTGAAACATATAAGATACTGCGGGGGCTCGACAAGGTAGATGCAGAGAGGATTTTTCCCCTCGTGGGGAAATCTAGAACTCGGGGGCATAGTTTCAGAATAAAGGGTTGCCCTTTTTGAACTGAGATGAGGAGGAATTTCTTCTCTCAGAGGGTCGTAAATCTGTGGAATTCTCTGCTCCAGAGAACCATGGAGGCCGGGTCATTAAATACATTTAAGGTGGAGTTGGACAGATTTTTGCAAGATAAGGGAGTGAAGGGTTATGGGGAGCAGGCAGGGAAGTGGCTTTGAGCCCAAGATCAGCCATGATCTTATTGAATGGCGGAGCAGGCTCGAGGGGCCAAGTGGCCTATTCCTGCTCCTATTTCTTATGTTCCTATTTCTTATGTTCACTCCTGTGCTCGCTGACCTACATTGCTCTCAGTCCGGCAACGCCTAGATTTTAAAATTCTCATCCTGGTTTTCAAACCCCTCCAAGGCCTCGCCCCTCTCTATCTCTGTAACCTCCTCCAGCTGTACAACCTTCCGAGATCTCTGCACTCCAATTGTGGCCTCTTGCGCATTCCTGATTTTCTTCTATCCATCATTGGCGGCTGTGCCTTCAGCTGCCTAGGCCCTAAGCTCTGGAATTCCCTCCCAAAATCTCTGTCTCTCTACTTCTCTGTCCTCCTTTAGGACTCTCCTTAAAACCTACCTCTTCGACCAAGCTTTTGGTCACCTGTTCTAATATCTCTTGATGTGGCTCGGTGTCAAATTTTGTTTGATAATCACTCCTGTGAAGCACCTTGAGATGTTTACTACGTTATATAAATGCAACTTGTTGTTGTAAATTGCTATCTGGAATTAGTATAAGCTGCAGAAGCTGAGAATGTTTACGATGGAGAACAGACAGCTCAGGAATTATCTTATTGAAGAACATTCAGGATCCTAAAGGATATAGACAAGATGATCATCAATACGTTTAACATATTCTACAAAAGGGTGTAGCCTCAAATTTAGAAGAGGATGAAAAGTGAGTTTAGATATAACTACTTTACCCAGAGAGTGGTGAATGTATCCAAAGGAGGCAGTAGTGGCTGACTGGATCAGCAAATTCAAGAGCGAGCTGGATAAGTACCCAATGAAAATTTTGATAAGAGTATGAAATGTATTGTGGGACGATAGCAAAATACTGCGGATGCTGGAAATCCGAAACAACAACAGAAAACGCTGGAAAAACTCAGCAGGCCAGGGCAGCATCCATGGAGAGAGAAACGGAGTTAACGTTTCAGGTCGAAGACCCTTCGTCAGAACTGGAAAAAAAGCAGGAAAAGGGATAGATTTTAAAGCAAGTGGGGGCTGGGAAAAGGGGGAGGGGATGAAAGATCAAAAGGTAAGGTCAGAGATAGGATAGAAAGCAGGAGAGATTAAGAGACATTAAGAGATATTCAAGGAACAAAGGATGGCTCTAGATGAAGTGTGAATGGCCCTGGCAGAGTGAAGGACAGGTGCCATGTGGGAGGGAAGAAAAAAGCCCAGATGAAAGTGTGGATTAAAAAAAAGGGGAACATATATATGTGATAGATTTGATATATCCTAGACCAGATGGACTGCAATGGACTTTCCTGATCCTGGTCTGAAATACTATAGTTTAGTGTGACACAGCACAAGCTTTAGATAAGCATCAGTTGCTACTGCCAGTAGTAAACGTGGGTGCCATGGAAATAACCATCTGACCGGACTCACCTTTCATCTTGATTGTTTCTACTTGCTAATTTTCGTGCTTGCCGATCCATTAAACTTGTTCGTGATCGAGTCTTTTTCCAGGAGTAGTAGTACTTCACTAGACTTGCAATTGACTTATCTGGTAGCTGAGGCATGGTACAAGAGGAAATCAATCAAAACCCTACATGACACTGATTATTGCATGTACATGGGCACTATAATGGGATTGGGAAGTGGGAGTGGGCACAGTAGGGTGAGATAAATAAGGTCAATATCCTAAATTGATAATTCCTCAAAAATCTCCATTAAAAGGATACTTCACATAACAACATGCTTCATTCTTTTATGTCTTTCACAACTAGTTTATTTTAAAAAATGATTTATATCACTGCGCCCTTAATGGCAGCAGGCACTTCAAGGTAGGTAGAGGACTGGAGATGTACCTAGCACATTTTCACTCAGCGAATATTAGGTGTTTGTGAAAAATCATTAACCTTTTCATCGCTGGCTATGGTTTTCAAATGTTAAAATATTTCAAAAATGACAAACCAGCGCTGGGCACCAAGAGCAGTGCATCAATGACCAGCTGACTTAATTTTCAGTGTCAAGTAATATTTTCAATATTCTCAGTAATATTCTCAATTTGCAAGCTAAGAATTTATAAAAACTAGGTAAATAGAAAAAGAGGAAGAGCGGGAACAGGATAAAAGAGGAAGAATGAAAAAGGTAAAAAGAAAAGAAAACTACTGCTCAGAGGCAAGAATTTTAATGCTAAACAACCCACTAATAATTCACCACTACCCTGGGGTAAGCAACGGAAGTCAAGGAAATTAGGAAAGCTTCACGTGTAGAAAAACAGCAGATTATTAGAATGAGTTTCTGACTTGTATGCAAATTATAATCTACTTGGAGCCATGCAAGAAGTTTTATGATTTCATCATCATTATTTATGATTTTGTTTCATGCTCAATACTCTAATCCAGTGGACTTGAGTTTCTCACAGAATTACTTCCCACATTACACTTCCCACTTTCCCACATTACAACAGTAACTACACTCCAAAAAAGTACTTAATCGGCTGTAAAGCGCTTTGAGACGTCCGGTGGTCGTGAAAGGCGCTATATAAATGCAAGTCTTTCTTTACTTATTACAATGCATCAGTCACCTCAAGGTTCTCCAATTGAATCAATGGCAGACATTGGGTTTATTTTAACTGGGGGGGGGGGGGGGGTACATTCGGGGTGGGCCGTGGTGCAGGTTAGCAGTGAAACCCTTGTTGAGAGCTTAGCGTGAGGCCTGGGCCATTTTAGCTCCCGGGGCTAATTTGAGTAAAGCAGAAGAGTCTCCCACCCAAATCCACCAGGAGTGACGTCAGGGACAGTGGGCAGAAGCCCAAGGACAACGGGGACCCAAGGGACCAGTCCCTGGCATGAAGTGCCAAAATCGGGGCTGGGAGGATTAAGGACTTCTTAGGAGACCCAAGGGAGCTCCTCCTGGCCCACAAGGACCACAGAAAAGTTGTATTTTTAAACTCTTCTAGCCGCTCTGCGACTAACAAAATGGCTCAGCTGCTGGGGTTAGCCAAGTGTGGGCCTCTCGAACCTGCAAATTAAAAAGCCATTGTGGCACCAATGATGTCATCGGGCAGCGAACGTCCCATGTAAAGTAGTTCCCTGCCTGCCAGGGTTCAGGTGGCCCTCCCAGGTAAGTTAAGATGGTGGAAGGTGGGAATGCAGCACTACCTCCAGCCCCAGATTAACTCTTCGCCCACAGTTCCAGCCAGGCCAGGGGGGGTGGTGGAGGTTAAAATCTACTTGAACATCTCTCAAAATCAACGGTATCGATCTTATTAAAAGCAAGAATGTAGCAGCTTCCCTAACAGTAAGTTTATCCAGTGAATAGCTGATCCATAAGGACCAAGAAGGTCACCGGTTTGATTCACTATGCCTCTACTATCTTAGGTTAGGGAAAAGTAAAACCTCCTGCATCCTGTCCAGTGATCCCTGCTGGAAGTGTATGTGTGAGGATGTTCAGTCAGGTGATGCCAACATTCATTATGTAGTCTAAATATGAGTAGTGGCTACTTGCATCAGAGGGCAACTGCTCCCATGGCAAACCACACCCCAATGACTAAGGGAAAGAAGAAAATTGATCAATACACAAAAGAAAAAACAAGACTTGAAATAAAGAGTCCTGTCACCCGCCGCATGTGTGGCGGGGTGGGATTGCTGCCTGCCTGATGCCCCTGATGTTGACTCCATCCTAAATTCTGGGATCAGTTCATTATATTGCTGGGCAGGACAAAGGCACATGTCCTACCTGTAATTGGGACAGTTATGCTGGGACTGGAAGGCCCGCAAAATTCACAGGGTTGGGGGCTTGGAGGATCCCATTCTTAACATGGAAGTGCTGCATTTAAAGCTCGGCTGAGATGATGAGAGCAGATGAGAGTGAGGGCGCGGAGGAGCAAGAGATAGCAGAGAAAGAGAGCACAAGAGTAAGAGATAGCAGAGAAAGAGAGCGTGAGAGCGAGATCGATTCCTGGAACCCACATTTTTGCTTTTTTATCTTGTCCTCTACTTTGCTTTTTTATATTTCCCTTCATTCCACTTCCTTCCTGCTCCCCCACACAATGAAAGGCCCAATAAGAAACATGAAATTCATTATACCCCCTTAATTTAACTACTATTTCCTGTGAATGGTTGATTCCCTTCACCAAATATATATAGCCTCTTGGAAATATCACACTTAACTCCCTCTAACACTTTCCCCCATCGCACTCTGTTGATAACAACCCTATTATTATAAACAGTGTACCCTCTAACTTATTGTAAGCAATGGCATCAGTTTCTGCATAATATAATACAGTAATTTACAGCCCATGTCACACATCTGCAGATACCAAACACTAATATAATCATCATTCATAATTTTAAAAGTTCTATTAACTTCTTCCAGCAAAATTCAACCTAAATTCAGTGTAAAAGCAGGTTACGGTAAAATTTAAGAAATGATTTGCAAAGGTATAGTTACCATTTGCTGAATCCTGTGAAAGCTCTTTCCATGAAAGCTGAAGGCCTGTTCAAAGAGGACCTTATCTTCCACAGTCCATTCATCTGGAAAAGGGGTGAAGTTAGGCAAGTCGGCCAATGACTTCTCAATGTTGTGTTTGTGCCAGAATAACATTCCCAGAGCCTAAGAGGTATATACAAAGTAAGAAACATTAGAAAACTATCTGCAAATTTGTGCAATATTTGGCATTCAAGCTTGTATCTAATTCCACTCGGGCAGACTGGCTCCCCCAAAAGGGTGCAGGATTTTTCAGGATTCTCCTGGAAAAAAGGGGGCACTGACAATACAGCACTATGGAGGCATTCCCAAATGGCAAGTCTGCCCCAATCCACTATAGCTTTGAGTATCATGTAGAATTTGTCTTCGTAATTGCACAGCCAATGATTCTTGCCTCTCCCCTTCACCTGTGCCCCTTTTGCTTTCCTTGACCAGGGACAGCCCTGTTGAAGAATACCCTAGACACAGGGGGGGGAAATTTTAAACCCCCAGGATGGGCGAGAGAGGGTTAACGTCTTAAAAATCTGTAACCCAACCCCAACCCGTCGTGAGTCTGCCTACTTCCGGTTTAACATGGACAGGTTAGGGGGGCGAGTGAGTAACCTGCTCTCAAGAGGCGGGTCAGTAACTTAAATATGATAATAAGGCTGCGTCCTTCAGATTTTATCAGCCATGTGGATTTAACGGCTGCGGGCCGGGTTTCCCAGGGCTTGGAAAATCCGGCAGCTGAAGGGAGGAGAGAACTGTTGGATTCAGCAGGCAAGTACTTTTCCAATACTGCTTGAGGGCCAGGAGGAGCAGGAGTGCTTCCCCGCCGGCTCACCAAGCTAACCTGCCGCGATCGGCCTCCCTCCCCATGACTGGCACTTCAGCCCCCCACTGCGATCGGCACTTCAGCCCCACCCGCGATCTCTTTCCCACCCATCCCCCACTTCTTAATCTGGCTGGTTGCCGGCCAGGAAACGGGGGGAAAAAAATCAAATGTGGTCCTGCTGTTAAAATCGTCAGGAGCTCTGCATTCCCTGGTTGCTACAAATAACCCCTGCAAATATTGGGGCCAGCGTGTCAGCAACTTATTCAACTGGGGGTAGCACAGCTGACTCCAATCTTGTTCTCACCCAATGTCAAGTACAGGGATCACTGGATAGTAATCAGGAATGGAAACTTTTAGAGATGGTTTTCCCCATAACCCAAGTGGCTTGAGGGTAATTTTAGTGTCCCAACAGATGCCCTAGCAGAGATTACCTAACTACACAAATCAGGAATGGATACTGGAGCCTCCCAATCTGATGACATGACATCACATGATGAATTTACTCACTAAGCCATCAGAGGAGCTAATCAATTATATTTATATACAATGAACAAAAGTGGAGTGACTAAGGGCGCATTTATACTACTGTACAACTGTAGTCAGTGCAAAGTGGTTTCTTTCCTGTCCAATCTCACACTCTCCTATAAAGTAGAATGAGACTCCCTACTTTGCACTGAAGTCAGATCAGGCCCTAACTCTGAATTTACAGTACACGAGTTTATTGCTGGCGCATAATAGAAATACACTGCACCAATGTTAATTTTGTAGTATAAATGCGCATAAGGCAGTAATCTCATTGATGGGATTCAGGCAGCCCCATAAGGTCCGACAGCAAAAAATAGGGGTTTATTAAAATGATATAACACCAAAATGAGATGAATGCTTTGTACTTGATATGGATATGCATTATAATGAAATGCTAGCAACAGCAAAAAACAAAGTTACAGGCCCTAAATGCAAAGAAAGACTGCAATCTAACCTCCAAATCAACTACCAGAATAGTTTCTTTACAAACCTGTTCCACATTGTAGCCATGCTTTTCCTTTGCTACTGCAATATACTCATCCACTATAAAAAACAAAAATAAGTGCAAACTCTTAATACATTAGTCAATACAGACATTTGTTGCCACTCATCATGATGTCCCAATTTGGTAGTGTTGGCAATGAACACTTGTACACGCTAGGCACACAGCGTCAGCAGCAAGTGCTCTTAAAAAGAGAATTAACCAACAGGAAGTGGCTTCCAACAGACGTGGACAAGGAGAATCCTCCTGGGAGAGGTTAGCAAAGAACAGCCGCTAAGGTTAAGGTGCATTGTTGGAAAGAGTAGAGGAAGCTTTACTCTGCATCTGTCTGATGTTGCATCTGACCTGGGTGTACCTGATACTAGTAATGGATGTTGAATCTGGAAAAATGCTCCATTGATCGTCCCTCACTTTAATCAATATAAATTTTAAAAAGTCATCCATAATCATTACCCCTTTCATAAGATGTAATGAGTACCTTGAAATAAAATAGGAAATGCTGTAAACGTACAGCAGGTCCAGGAACATCTTAAGAGAGAAAAGATTGATTCTCAACATTGTCAGTTCTGATGAAGGGTCCCACTCAAAAAGTTAACTTGCCTTTTGTGTTTTTCAGATGCTGACAGACCTGATGCTTATTGGTAACATTTTCTATTTTTATTTCAAATTTCCAGTATATAGATCCCTGTTGCTTAACCCATCTAATGCACACTACGAAAATGCGAAATGAAAATGATCAATTCTACATATGTAAATAAAGTACCCATGAAGCATCTCTACAAGTTATGGCTCTCTCGAAACTTACAGCCTCGAAAGTACTGACTCCCCTTCCCCCCTCATTAAGCAGAATCATCCGGATAGAGACCGAACACCAGTTCAGAGGTCCCATTTGATTCAGCTTAATTGCTACGCTATCTTTTTAGATTACTTGGAGAGGCATTTATCACCTTGTTAATCCTATTAGCCAGTCAAAATGGATTTTGCCAAATTATAAAACAGCGTAACATCCACTCATCATAAGCAATGCCACATGATGTACGCTTCTTTTGCATCTAGAATACATACATCATATTCCAAACTTCATGTTTTGTTACTGTTACAAAATAACCAAAGGAGAAAAAGCCAGGAATTTCAATCTGGGTTATTCTGATCTGGAGCTTGAAGTCTACAAGTAATTTACTGATCTCCAACAGAATTTGCAACAACAATTTGCATTTATATAGCACCTTTAAGATTGTAAAATGTCCCAAGGAGTACCTGAGCTATGGTCTTAAAAGGTACAGACCAGTTTATAGCTTAACAAAACCATGCGCCAAACCCAGACTACCTATGAGCAATGCCGAAGATCCATTAATATTTTTATATTTATCTATATAAAAACATTGCATCTACTGAATGTGTACGTCACACTTCAAGGATCACATATATAAAATATGTGTATCACGCTAATAAAATGAAAACGCCAGTTTGACTTTCAACTGAACGGACGATCTGCTAATACCAATCAGCTTCCAATTGATCTGAGCAAAGCACTGAAACTACAGCTGTTGGCCTTAAAAGGGACACATGACGTTGGACGCACCTACAGTTTTAACAGCAGAATAAAACATTGTACATTACATCGTATAATGTTCCTGTCTCTATAAAACAGCATATCATCCAATTTACGGAGGGCAACACCATAATGTAATAATCTTACATCTGGATGCATTTCCTGTCTACAAACCTTAAACTCCTGTTGTCGGATCAAATCTGCAAAAATCCCTAACCATACAATTAGTCTGAATGACCTGAGCCTATGCTTACTTAACAATAATTAAACTTTGTTGCCTTAAAAGAGGCACAACTCTCCTGTTACAGCATTCTTGCTAAAAACATTCAGCTTACTTTGAGCAATACATTGGCAAATATACTAAAGTACATATAATTAAGATGCAAAAAAACTCAATCCATTAAAGGGTCCAGAAGATTTCATATTTTTTTTTAGGTACTTTGCAGCAGAAAATAAATGTACTTGCTAGTATAAACTTAATTTATGCAAGTACAATAATTAAAAGGTAAATAAACCTACTTTTTATTTGTGCATTTGGATCTACCAGTCTGGTATTGCAAATTCAAAGTGCCCACAGCGTGGAATGTGTCCACAGTCCATAAAATGTATATTGTACTCATGTGCTCCTAAAATGCTCCCTACCTACTATACTATAGGCTGCTATTTTCAATTTCTAGTAGTATGGTAGAAACTGAGTATTGCGATGTTTACCAAACCCTCTGATCGAGCATCAGACTTGAGAATCTGGCCTACATTTTCCAAAGGTCCTGGACTTTAGATCAATAAAATTTTCACTCCCTGAAAATAATTACAAATTTGAAGAATAATTTCATATATGCAAAAAAAGATTTGCGGAAATAGTATGTGAGAATTACTATACTATATAAAAAAAGTAGAATAAATTGTTAAATTACTTACACTTTACATCTGGAATGATGTGATATGGAGACCAAACCAGCATACCACCAATTTCCTTATCACTGTATTTTGCAGCACCTGTTAATATAAAATTAAGTAAACCATTTTGAGATTAAACTCATGAGAAACAGCTTTCAGACATCAAGGCTGTGCCTTCCACAGTCCATGCATGACTACCACAATCATGAGATGGACTTTCTTTGCTGAGGTAAAATGCACTTCTATACATGCACTTGTTACAACATCGAATTGTAATTGCCTGAACTCATTTTAGTTATAACTGATGCAAATTTTAACTTAAGATTCCTAATCACTCAGTTGGTAAATGCACTATCTAGACTAGAACTAAGACATACAGACCCACGAAAGTCGCACATTGCATGTCCCGTCTGTGCAAAGTTAAGATATGATGTTAGGCAGCACAACAATGAGGATGTTCAGCACTCTGGGCCAGGGAAGGAGAAAACAATCCAGCCAGAGTTCCCATTCCTGTTTTGCTGGAAATTGTGCATCTGGGAGTGTTCGGTAAGGAACAACCTATTGATACTCACCTCTAGGCTCATGTATGAAGAATGACCAATTGGACAAGGTAATGAAGTGTGCGCAGCGCTACTGGAACTATACTGCAGCAAGTCAGCACTTAAGGGCAGAAGGAAGAAAAGGGGAGGAAATATATATTTAAACATCTTAAACTCATTCACTTGAGCATTACTATTGCAATGTTACATGCTTTACATGGAATTACATAGAATATACAGCACAGAAACAGGCCATTTGGCCCTACCAGTCCATGCCGGCGTTTATGCTCCACTCGAGCTTGTACTGGAGTAGAAGTGCCATCTGGTGTCTGTCCAGGACCAAGAGCTACAAAGGGAGCAGCAATCCCAATTCAGCTGCTCTAACTAATGTAACTAATGACTAATGGTGTCAGCCGTAGCTCAGCTGGTAGCACTCTCACCTCTGAGTCAGAAGGTTGTGGGTTCAAGTCCCACTCCAGAGACTTGAGCACAAAATCTAGGCCAGTACTGAGGGAGTGCTGCATTGTCGGAGGTGCCGTCTGCTCTCTCAGGTGGATGTAAAAGATCCCATGGCACGATTTCAAAGGAGAGCAGGGGAGTTAGCTCCGGTGTCCTGGCCAATATTTATCCCTTAATCAACATCACTAAAAAAAATTCTCTGATCATCACATTGCTGTTGGTGGGAGCTTGCTGTTTGAAAATTGGCTGCTGCGTTTCTTACATTACAACAATGACTACATTTCAAAAAGTACTTCATTGGCTATAAAGCGCTTTGGGACGTATGGTGGTTGTGAAAAGCGCCATATAAATGCAAGTCTTTCTTTTCTTTTATTATCTGGTGTCAGTCAGATACTGGTCATTCAAGAGCTGGCAGTTCCTAATAAATAGTATCTTTAAGTCTATAAATTTGATTCAAATGACAAAGATCAATCAAATATTATCGTATTCTAAAGGATGCAATATGTAATTGCACTCACCAACCAATAACATTTGGCCCTTAGGTTTTCTTTAAAAAAAAAAGGTAAAGATCTATTTTTATGCTTTATCAAATTTTCATTCGAATGTACCGTGAAATTTTGTCCAAAAATCAGTAAAATGACAGGACGCCTTGGATTCATAGAGTCATAGAGTTTTACAGCACAGAAAGAGGCCCTTCGGCCCATCGTGTCCGCGCCGCCCATCCATCCCTGTCCAGTCTAATCCCATTTTCCAGCATTTGGTCCATAGCCTTGTATGCAATGGCATTTCAAGTGCTCATCCAAATGCTTCTTGAATGTTCTGAGGGTTCCTGCCTCTACCACCCTTTCAGGCATTGAGTTCCACATTCCAACCACCCTCTGGGTGAAAAAGTTCCTCCTCAAATCCCCTCTAAATCTCCTGCCCCTTACCCTGAATCTATGCCCCCTTGTTATTGACCCCCCTACTAAGGGGAAAAGTTCCTCTTTGTCTACCCTATCTATGCCCCTCATCATTTTGTACACCTCAATCAGGTCCCCCCTCAGCCTTCTTTGCTCCAAGGAAAACAACCCCAGCCTGTCCAGCCTCTCTTCATAGCTGAGGCGCTCCATCCCAGGTAACATCCTGGTGAATCTTCTCTGCACCCTCTCCAAAGCAATCACATCCTTCCTATAGTGAGGCGACCAGAACTGCACACAGTACTCCAGCTGTGGCCTCACCAGCGTTTTGTACAGCTCCATCATAACCTCCCTGCTCTTATGTTCCATGCCTCGGCTAATGAAGGCAAGTATCCCATATGCCTTTTTAACCACCTTATCTACCTGTTCCGCTGCCTTCAGGGATCTATGTACATGTACACCAAGGTCCCTCTGACCCTCTGTACTTCCTAGGGTCCTACCACTCATTGTGTATTCCTTTACCTTATTTGTCCGTCCAAAATGCATCACCTCGCACTTTTCAGGGTTAAATTCCATTTGCCACTTTTCCGCCCATCTGACCAACCCGTTTATATCGTCCTGTAGCCTGAGGCTTTCCTCCTCGCAATTTACCACCCCACCAATTTTCGTGTCGTCTGCGAACTTACTGATCATACCTTTTACATTCTCATCCAAGTCATTTATGTAGATCACAAACAACAAGGGACCCAGCACCGATCCCTGAGGTACCCCACTGGACACAGGCTTCCAGTCACAAAAGCAACCTTCGACCATCACCCTCTGCCTCCTGCCACTCAGCCAGTTTAGGATCCAACGTGCCAAGGCACCCTGGATCCCATGGGCTCTTACCTTCTTGACCAGTCTCCTATGCGGGACTTTGTCAAAAGCTTTACTGAAGTCCATGTAAACCACATCCACAGCATTTCCCTCATCCACCCCCCTAGTCACCCCCTCGAAAAATTCAATCAGATTTGTCAGACATGATTTACCCTTGACAAAGCCATGCTGACTATCCCCGATTAATCCTTGCCTCTCCAAGTGGAGACTAATTTTGTCCCGCAGAATTTTTTCCAATAATTTCCCTACCACAGATGTTAGGCTCACTGGCCTGTAATTCCCTGGTTTATCCCTGCTACCCTTCTTGAATAATGGTACTACGTTAGCTGTTCTCCAGTCCTCTGGTACATCCCCTGTGGCCAGAGAGGTTCTGAAAATTTGTGTCAGAGCCCCTGCAATCTCCTCCTTTGCCTCCCACAGCAGCCTGGGATACATCTCGTCCGGGCCTGGGGATTTATCCACTTTTTGGCCTGCTAAAACCGCTAGCACTTCCTCCCTCTCGATGCTAATATGTTCAAGTATGTCACAGTCCCCTTGCCCGATTTCTATGTCTGCATCGTCTTTCTCCATAGTGAACACAGATGCAAAAAATTCATTTAAAACCCCGCCTACCTCATCTGGCTCTACACACAGATTGCCACTTTGGTCCCTAATGGGCCCTACCCTTTCCCTGGTTATCCTCTTGCCCTTAATATACTTAATAAAACATCTTAGGATTTTCCTTTATTTTGCTCGCCAGTGTTATTTCATGGCCTCTCCTCGCCCTCCTAATTTCTTTTTTAAGTATGCCCCTGCACTTTTTATACTCCTCTAGGGCTTCTTTTGTAACTGCCAAAAGCCCCCCTTTTATTTCTAATGCATTTTTGTATATCCCTTGTCATCCAAGGTTCCCTTTGCTTGTTGGTCCCACCCTTGACCTTTACAGGAACATGTTGGCGTTGTACTCTCTCTATTTCCCTTCTGAAAGTCTCCCACTGTTTTGATGTGGATTTTCCTATAAGTAGCTGCTCCCAGTCCACTTTGGCCAGATCCTGCCTTATCATATTAAAATCGGCCCTCCCCCAATTTAGAACCCTTATTTCCGGGCCGTCTTTGTCTTTTTCCATGACCACCTTAAATCTCACCGAATTATGGTCACTGTCGCCAAAATGCTCTCCTACTGACACTTCCACCACTTGCCCGGCTACATTCCCCAGAATTAGGTCCAGTACCGCCCCCTCTCTTGTAGGACTTTCTACATGTTGGCTCAAAAAGCTCTCCTGGATGCACTTTAAGATTGTTTGAACTGAATGAAGTACTGAAATACCTCAAACAATACATGCTCTAATTTCAAAGCAGTAATCTGACCAAAGAATCAGATGATGTAATTTGGGCAGTGAGCAAGTCAGCTGAACCCCAAAATCAGATTAGTCTTGAAATGATTGTATGCATGACTGTTTTTAAAACCGTGAAAAATGAACGTCATGGTTATTTCCTCCACATCCCTTTTCCAGCCATCCACCGTCACCATCCACGAAAACAGCTCATGCACACATCACTAGTATATGATCACACTCACAATGAATGATCAACCTTCTTCACATTATCAATTGATAAGGTGATAGTGATTATCCAGTCAATTAAATGGAACATGTTCCACAAAAAACATACTGCCAATAATAGGTGATTGCCAATAAAAACATACTGCCAATAATAATATGCCACGGTCATTTGACCCAGAGCCCTCTCTTTGCAACAGATCATGTATGATTTGCCATGCAACTTAAAGGGGCACTATCTTCATGAAAGTGTCAGAAGAAACATGCATCATTTTCATCTTTGTGATGTCACACGCAAGTTACATATATTAAAGGTGTTATTTAAATGCAAGTTGCTGTTGTTAATTAACTTTGAGCCAATTTTTATTGTGTTTGTAAACAAATGAAAGAAGGTTTACCAATCAGTTTCACAAAGATGGTTCTCTTTTAAAATATCTGTCTTCTACAGGTAAAACTTCCAGAAGAGAGAGTATTCAATAACCAAAACAATTAATTGGCATAACACCCATTTTGTATTTATCAGCTGGTACTTGTCCTCCTCTACAAGGTAATGGTGAAATTAGTCCATCTACCAAAACTACCATCAATATTTCACTTGGACATGAACATTCTGGATTAAATACAGAAGTTAGGGTAGCCAAGGTGTATTGATTTACAAGCTATTTTCAGAGGCAGAGAGCACCACCCCAACACATATGCAAAGTTCAGTGGCAAGGGCCATATTGATTTTAAACAGTTTTCGTTTATTACAACCATCATATAGAAAGTTTCAGTTTAAATGATCAAATTAGGCTGCTCCAATAGTTCACCAGGTAAATGCACTGCCTAGTGTATTGACTTGCACAAACCAAGAAAGTCCAAAGTTCAATCGCTGTTAACTGATCTCAGCCAGGGCTCCATCCCCAACCTAGCGGGAAGAGTAAAAAAACAATAGGGACCAGCACTCCAGTACCCGGCTGCTTCCCAGTGATCCCCATGCATGCCAGCTGACAACAGAACTACACTCAGCTGTGATGGCCTAGATGGTTCACGAATAGTGTTTTTAAAAAAAAGTCAAGGTCAATAAAGAAAAAAAAGACTTGCATTTATATAGGACCCTTGACGACCTCAGGACGTCCCAAAGCGCTTTACAGCCAATGAAGTACTTTTGAACTGTAGTCACTGTTGTAATGTAGGGAACACGGCAGCCGATTTACACACAGCAAGTTCCCACAAACAGCAATATGTTAATGACCAGATAATGTTTTTTTTTTAAAGTGATGTTGATTGAGAGAATAAATATTGGCCAAGACACTGGGGATAACTCCCCTGCTCTTCTTCGATATAGTGCTATGGGATCTTTTACATCCACCTGAGAAAGCAGACGGGGCCTGGGTTTAACGTCGCATCCGAAAGACAGCACCACCACCACCACCACTCCCTCAGTACTGCACTGGAGTGTCAGCCTGGGTTTTGTGCTCTAGTCTCTGGAGTGGGACTTGAACCCACAACCTTCTGACTCAGAGGCGAGAGATAATGGAATATATACTAAAATAAATGTTATCAGAATGACATTTCTTTCTCCTCCAATTTTCTGTGTCATCTCTCCTCTTCTGAAGACGACGACACAAAGGGTTCCACATTCTGCAGTGACCCCCTTCCCTCCCCAATCACCTCACCACACAGCCATTCTTTGACTGCGAGTCTGGACAGAAAATGTGGCCAGGTTATAAGACTTGGTGAGGAGGGTGCCACCAGAGTCAACTCTAATCCTGCTCTTGCCCAAATTTACGACAGAGTTTCCATACTGGGACCCGAGATTATTTCCCCTTCCCCAGCCAAGAGGTGATAGGGTGGAAATTTGTCTGGCCCGGTCTCAGGTGCAAAGGCAGTGAAGCGGCTGCAACACATGCCCAAACCAGGAAGCCTGAGGTCGCCTGGAATTGGGCTTCATTTAAATAAACGTGCGAGCTGCTGGTGCATGTCATGCCTGCATGGCAGCTCGCCCTACTGCTGTTTCAAATTTCAGGCCACCGGCCTCACGGCACCACGCCTTGGGGGGGGGGGGGGGCGGAGGGGTGGAGAATAGAAAGGGAGCCAGTCACAGGTCGACAGCAGCTCTCAGGAGAGCTATGGAGTCAGGAAGAGCAGCTCTCGAAGAACGTTTAAATAAACTTACCTTTTGTTGGCCACAGCAATTGCTAAAGAATCCTGAGTGGGACTGGCCCTGATCATTGCAGACCAATTTCAGCGAGGAGGCCTAAAACATGCATTCAGCCTCTCATTTACATATCTAAGGGACCTAAACCGCCAGTGGTCGCCAGGGATGTCTGAAAAATAGCCCAACCAATTTTGGGTCCGCATTTTTCTGGCGTCCTTGGTGCACAGGATATTGGTCCCCAAAATTGAGCCCCGTTGTGCCCGTTTTACACAAGATCCAATTTCTACCCCAATGAGGTTAATTGTGAACAATTACCATCATCCTGAATGAAATCAGCTAACAGTGCAAACCAATGATCGGACCAGGAATTTGTATGGGTCTATACCAGTGGTGGGCAAAATATAGTCCGCTGGCCGTATCCAGCCTGCCAAGTCATTTTATCCGGCCCGCTGGACGGGACAGAAATAGAACGCGAGCCGGAGTTCAAGCTGCACATTAGCCTATCCACTTTCACTTCTTGTGGGTCAGAGATGGACCCGAACTGCAGCCAGGGACCACACAGTAATACTGAAAGTGCTGTTGGGGAGGTTTAAACCAGCTTGGCAGGGGGATGGGCACCAGCATATAGGAGTAGAAAAGAGGAATAAGGTGCATTAAGGAGTGAGTGTGTGGGATAGTACTAGAGGCAGTAGTAGTACCACATTAGATAGGAGCAGACTAAGAAAGACTACGAAAAATTCAAAAATGGGTTTAGAATGCATATATGTAAACGCACAAAGTGTGGTGAATAAGGTTGGTGAGCTACAAGTCCAATTAGCCGTGTGGCAATATGATGTTGTGGCAATAACGGAAACGTGGCTTAAAAACGGTGAGGACTGGGCACTTAATATTCAAGGGTACAAGGTGTTCAGAAAATATAAGAAGGAAAAAAGGGAGGTGGGGTGGCAGTGCTGATTAAGGAAGACATTGTAGTGTTGCAAAGGGAGGATCTTCTTGAGGGGACAGAATCCATTTGGTTAAGAGTTGAGAAGCAAAAAAGGGGGGTATTCTATAGGCCTCCAAATAGTGAGAGGGAGGTAGAGGAACAAATCTGCAGGGAAATCACAGAGATATGCAAGAGTGGCGATATTGGGGGACATTAATTGCCCAAACATCGATTGGGATAATGCTAGGGTAAAGGGAAAGGAGGGAGAGGAATTTCTGAAGTGTGTTCAGGAGAATTTCATTGACCTGTATGTTCTTGGCCCAACTAGGAAGGAGGCATTGCTGGATCTGGTGCTGGGGAATGAGGTGGGCCAGGTCGACCAAGTGTCTGTGGGAGAACACTTGGGCACATGTGATCATCGTATTATAAGATTTAGATTAGCAATGGAGAGGAGCAAGGAACAATCTAGAGTGGAACTTCTAAACTGGAATAGGGCTAACTTCCATGGGATGCGAAAAGATCTAGCCAGGGTAAAATGGAACCAAAGACTGACAGGGAAAACTGTAACGGAACAATGGATGATCTTCAAGGAGGCGATGTTCCAAGTACAGGCTAAGTACATTCCAAGAAGAGGGAAGGGTAAGGAAACCAAAGCAAGGGCTCCTTGGATGACAAGGGAGATAGAGAAGATGATGAAACAAAAAAGAGGGTGTATGATGCATGTCAGGTGAATTCTTCAAGGGAGAACCAGACCAAATATAATAAGTTGAGAGGGGATGTGAAGATGAAAGTAAGATTGGCAAAGAGAGAATATGAGAGTAGAATGGCAGTTAACATAAAAGGGAACCCAAAAATCTTCTACCGGCATGAAAACAGTCAGCGGCGGGGTGGGGCCTATTAGAGACAAAGAAGGTGAGATATACTTAGAGGCGCAGGGCAAGGCTACAATACTCAATGAGTACTTTGTATCAGTGTTTACTAAGGAGGTGGATGCTGACAAAATATTGGTAGAAGTGGAAAAGGTAGAAGCAATGGAAGGGGTGAAAATTGAGACAGGATGTTCTAGAAAGGCTGTGTATGCTTAGAATGGATAAGTCGCCTGGTCCAGATTGCTTGCATCCCAGGTTGCTAAGGGAATTGGGGGAGGAGATAATGGAAAGGCTTGCCATAATTTTCCAATCTTCCCTAGATGCGGGGGAGGTGTCTGAGGATTGGAAAGTGGCAAATGTGATACCATTGTTCAAGAAAGGGTGTAAGGACAATCCTAGTAACTACAGGCCGGTCAGTTTAACATCAGTGGTGAGTAAAGTTTTAGAAACAATAATCAAGGAAAAAATTAACGGGCACTTGGAGAAGTTTAAGCTACAGGAAACTCTCTTTTAACCGGCACCTAAATATCTGGAAACCTCTCTTAGCCGGCAAAATTCAAGAGTACGTTCAGGTAAGTTTTACTATTTATTAGTGTAACCGGGGTTCCTGGATCTGTGGCCGTGTAACCGGGGTTCCTGCACCTGTGGCCGTGCAACTGGGACTCCTGCACAAGTGCCGTGTAACCGGGGCTCCTGCACCTGTGGCCGTGTACAGGGCTCTCGTACCTTGGTAAGTATACCTCTCCGTAATCCGGACTTTTTGATCAACCGGCACCACGCCGGTCACGTCGGTGCCAGATAAAAAAGAATTTCCTGTAATTAAGGAGAGCCAACTGTAAAATGCAGATCGTGTTTGACTAATCTAATTGAATTTTTTAACGAAGTAACAAGGGGGATTGATGAAGGGAATGCAATGGATGTTGTTTACATGGATTTTCGGAAGGCGTTTGACAAAGTACCACATAGAAGGCTGGTTAACAAAATTGAGGCTCATGGAATAGGTGGGTCAGTGGCAGCTTGGATAAGGAATTGGCTGAAGGACAGAAAACAGCGAGTTGTGGTAAATGGCTGTTTTTCAGACTGGAGGATGGTAGACAGTGGTGTTCCCCAAGGGTCAGTGCTGGGGCCACTGCTTTTTAAATAAATGACCTGGATATTGGAATAGAGAGTAAAATTTCTAAATTTGCCGATGACACCAAACTTGGGGGTGTAGCAAAGTGATGCTGATACAAATCGACTGCAACAGGACATAGAAAGGCTAGCAGAATGGGCAGACAAGTGGCAGATGGAATTTAATAGAGAAGTGTGAGGTGATGCATTTTGGCAGAAGGAACAGGGAGATGCAATATACACTTAATGGCACAGTTTTATAGAGTGTGCAGGGACAGAGGGGCCTGGGAGTTAATGTGCATAGGTCCCTGAAGGTGGCAGGACATATTGAGAGAGTGGTTAACAAAGCATATGGGATCTTGGGCTTCATAAATAGAGGGATTGAGTACAAAAGTAGAGGAGTTATGCTGAACCTTTATAAAGCGCTGGTTAGGCCACAACTGGAGTATTGCGTCCAGTTCTGGTCATCACACTTTAGGAAGGATGTGAAGGCCCTTGAGAGGGTAGAGGAGATTTACCAGAATGGTTCTGGAGTTGGGGGATCTTAGCTACAAGGACAGTTTGGAGAAGCTGGATTTGTTTTCATTAGAGTAAAGGAGGTTGAGGGGTATTTTGATAGAGGTGTACAAGATTATGATGGGTTTGGATAGGCTAGACGGGGAAAGGCTGTTTCCACTAGATGATGGTACAAGGACTAGGGGACACAGATTTAAGGTTTTGGGCAAGAGATACAGGGGGATGTGAGGAAAAACTTTTTTACGCAGCGAGTAATGACCTGGAATTCGCTGCAGACGGAAGTGGTGGAGGCGGAGACACTCAATGTTTTCAAGGGGAGACTGGATAGGCAATTGAGGGAAATAAAGTTGCAGGGCTACAGGGATAGATAGAGTGGGGGAATGGGACTGACTGGATTGCTCTAGAGAGCCGGCATGGACTCGATGGGTCGAATGGCCTCCTTCTATGCCGTTATGACTCTATGACTTAATTCAATTCATCAATTCGCAAAAGCAATTCTCCCCAGCCTGATTGTGAAAGGATTCGTTCTGCGATTCTGGGCCCCAATAGCGGATGCCCGTACCCAGAATGCACTGCGTACTCGAATATGCCCTATCCATTTTAGAGTCGAGTCATCGCTGCGCATCTCCATGACTCTTTTACCAAACATGACTCTTTTACCAAACTACCGCTGCATCTTCCCTCTCCCAATACCCAGTACTCAGAATATGACAGCAGGGGAGTTCTCATCGCCATCTTAGACATGGGAGTGGATCCCGGAGCACAAGGACTCCAGGTAACGTGACTGCAGTTCAGGCCTTGCGAAGCCTCGGGCTCCCGTACTCAGCACACTAAGAAAAGAAAACCTCTCGCATTGCTGGCCCCACAGACGCGAGTCACATAGACTTTTAATACAACATGTAATCGATCAATCATTTAATTCATTTAGTAATGGAAGATTTTACTATTGTACACTACATTTTGTGTATTTAAGATAGTATCTGATTACTATCTGAATTTATGTTTACTCAAATGTTCCCTCTAATTTTTTTTCCGTGTGCGGTCCCGTTAAATTTGTTGCGCAGTACCTCTTCCAGTGGCAGGAGCTGGTGAGCGGCCAGCACAGGACCTCGTGATTGGTGCGCAACTGTGCACCTTAGGGGGAACATTGGTGTGCGGACCTCAACAGCTCACCAAACTTGTTAAATGGCCCTCCAGCCCAAATAATTGCCCACTCCTGGTCTATACCAAACCAGAGTACATTTATGCACTATAGGTGGCATGGGAAGAAATGGGTTTATAATTACATTCCTTTAAGAAAAAAGCAGGACAATTCTAACACACATATAGGTTGCTGCTACTTATTGACTTAGGCCTAATGAACTAGCATATAGGCCACATCCAACGTAGACTAATGCAAAGCTTGTGTGCACAGTCATGTGGCATACATTATTCTGTATGTATGTTCTTATTTTGAAATGTATTCTCATTTATAAAATTTAAAAAGCTGTTTAACAGTTTGTGTTTTAATGCTTTAACAAAATACATTCATAGAGTGTGGCATGTCTATTTAGATTTTGTCTTTGGCAATTGTATCTAAGGGATAGAGAAAAAAACATGATAATGTATAGTATCAATGCAAAAAAACTGACAACTATTTTTGCTAAAGTTGCAAAACGCACAAAAATAGTTTGGCATTTTTTTTAAAAGCGAATAATGAACCAACAAAGAAGCTATTTTTTTAGCGTTCAGAGATCAATCGGGATGAAGAGATTGGCACGCACATCTCCACCAGGCAGAAGCTCCAGAGTTTCCAGCAGGAGCTTGAGGAACCTCGTTCTGAGCCCGGCCCTGGTGCGCATGCTCGATGCTCCCAGTCTGGCCTGAGATGCGCATGCTCAAAGATCCGAGCCCGGCCTAAGGTGTGCATGCTCCAGGCTCCCAGCCCGGCCTGCGCATGCTCCAGACTCCCAGCCCAGCCCAGCCTGCGCATGCTCCAGACTCCCAGCCCGGCCTGCGCATGCTCCAGACTCCCAGCCCGGCCTTGGGTGCGCATGCGCCAGGCTCCCAGCCTGGGCTGTGGTGCGCATGCTCCAGGCTCCCAGCCTGGGCTGTGGTGCGCATGTGCCAGGCTCCCAGCCTGGCCTGGAGTGGGGTGCGCATGTGCCAGGCTCCCAGCCTGGCCTGGAGTGGGGTGCGCATGTGCCAGGCTCCGAGCCCGGCCTGGGCTGCGCATGCTCCAGGCTCCCAGCCCGGCCTTGGGTGCGCATGTGCCAGGCTCCCAGCCTATTTAAAGAGCTCGTTTCCTTCTTCGAACGGGCTCGGTTCGCTTTGCCACGCGGATCCCTCACCCCATTCCCGGTAGAAAGCAGGCTGCTAACCAACCCGAGAGTTTATTAAACGAAACGGAGAGCCAGTCTTCCCCCTTCACCGGCACTCGGGGGAAGGTGGGGACACCTACACCCGAAGCCGAGGCTACACCGTCACCCTCAGTTCCAGAACAATCGCGGGTCACATCAATAAACAGAGAAAATTATTCATATTTTATTATTAATAATGATGAGAATGAAGCATTACCAGGGTTAAATTCTGGAATGGATGCCTGGTAGTCAGAGCCCACTCGCATTCCGACATCTGTAACAATAACAAAAAAAAACAAATCAAAAAATAAGACGATTCAAAATTTAAAAAAAAGGAACGGCGTCGAGCTACCGATACCGAATAATTGGGATTTAAAGAATCCAAGGGCTACAAAATGAAGTTTGATCATTTTTTTTCGCATAGAGTTCGAGGCTACCACCGTGCTCATCGTCGCTGCCGCTCTCCTCAGAATAGTGTCCATTGGAAGAGGCGCCTGCCGGGCTCTTGGTGCCGTTCGATCGGCCTTTGCCCAGGTATTCCGACCCTTTCTCCATCATCCCGGGCATTGCGAATTTAAAATATAACTCGACGGGTGGTGGGGGGGAAGGAAAAAACCCACCAGGACAACGAGAGTGGCGCGGGGCTCGGTGAGCTGAGCGCTGACACAGAGCTCACAACAACTCCCGGCCAGCACCAGAGCCGCACCAGTAACACTCCGCTCCCCACCCCCCCTTACCTTACCACTACTCCCGCCCACTACAGCAACCTCACCGGCCGCTCATTGCACACAACCCCGTCGCCCCCCCACCTTGCGTTAAATTCGCGCAAAGGAATCACTGAACCATTCCTTTCCCTTTCCCTTCCCACTCTCCTCTCGGACTCTTTTTTCCACTTTCTCTCTTCCTCCCCCTCCTCCTCCTCCTCATTGCGGAGGACAGAGCTGTCACAGCGCCCATCAGCGGTGAATCGGCCTTTAAAAAAAAAGCACAAAAGATTAGGCTGATTTAACTTGCAAGGACTTCTGCCCTTGTATACCAAGCAATATTTGTACATGTGTGTGTGCATGGTTACTAATTCAGCCTGGTAGCAAATGCATTATTTCGACGAATAACAGGTATTACTTGCGGTGTAAATTCTCTACATTTGTATGAAAACCAGATCAAAAATAAATTCGAGCCTAAAACTGCGACTGAAAAGGTGCAGAATAATAAAAACTAATAATACTGCATTGATATTTAGAGATTTGGACTGCTTTAAGTGTACTCAGTTGCTCGAGATCAATTGGGACAGCACAAAAATAAAATAAACTAGCTCTTTAAAGGAATTTATTATCAAACTCACATGCCACTGTTTATATTAATCTATTTAATATATAAAAGTTTTGCATGTAGCACACATTTTGTCCACTACACTTAAATTGTACCAATCCAGTTTGTCACAAAAATTAATGTATTGCATTAATGCCAAGCTCAATAGAAAATACTATTGGCCTTGTGTAGAAATATGTCTTTAACATGTAGTATTTGGGTAGCAGTAAATCTGTCCCCAAATTGGGATTTTCAAAGTTGGGGCATTTAAAATGTAGCAAATATTAGATAGCTAAAAGTTTCACATTTACACACCAGTTAAAAGAGGGGAAAGTCACCATACATCATCATTGAGTTAACTGCAGCTATAGAAATATTGTGATTATAATTAAAATGGCTTATTCTTTTTTTCCTCGACTTTATATTATTTTAGTAATTTTGTGCTTCTTGAGATGACGTATGTCAGTCCTGGAGAACAGAACGCTCTTCCCACTTTTGTCACCCAGTGTGAGCATCAAGCATTGGGAAATGTGTTGAAACTACCCAAACTCATTTCAGTATAGTACTTACAGCTAACAGAAACAAGTGGCTCTTATTCTATCAACCAAGAGTGGATTCAAACCTAGGCCTCAGAAGTGTGCTGACTTCAGTAGTTTGTTAACCCACTGTGTCACTGTGCCCCAAAATACAAGATGCACTGTAGCAACTCGCCAAGGCTTCTTCAACAGCGCCTCACAAACCCGCGACCTCTACCACCTAGAGGCTCAAGGGCAGCAGGCGCATGGGAACACCACCACCTCCAAGTTCCCCTCCAAGTCGCACACCATCCTGACTTGGAAAAATATTGCCGTTCCTTCGTCGTCGCTGGGTCTAAATCCTGGAACTCCCTCTCTATCTGTGGGAGTACCTTCATCACACAGACTGCAGCGGTTCAAGACCATGACTCACCACCACCTTCTCAAGGGCAATTAGGGATCAGCAATAAATGCTGGCCTTGCCAGCGATGCCCATATCCAATGAATAAATAATTTTTTTTTAATTACTTATTTTTAACAGAAATTTTGTGCCACAGAAATGGTCAGGTTAAGGAAGGTTTGCCTTCACTTCCCAATTTGTGAGATTACCTGGTCATATGTCTCATTGTTGTTTGTGGGATCTTGCTGTGTGTAAATTGACTGCTGTGTTTGTCTACATTACAATAGTGACCACAATTCACTTCCCAATACTTTTCTTGCATTAGATAATGTTAATGACAAATAGAAGTTTACTAACTTTAACATTACTCTCATCTACTATTTTGCTAAAATTGTCAAATGGAGAAAAATATACACCCCCTTTATTTTTACTGTTGCCACATCATTATCCATTCTAATTAACTCTATTCCCCATCCTCAATCAGCCTGTTTGACAAGTAAAGCTAGCCTTGGCTTAATGATAGCACTCGTGCCTTTAACCCTGAAGGTTATATGCTCAAGACTCATTTCTGAGACTTGAGCACATCGGCTAACACTTCACTGTAGGAGGGCACTAAGGGAGCAGAGTATTGTCAAAAATTGTAGAAAAGTAGACTTTTAGAAAATGGATACCCACATTGGCATTATAGTGAAATGTAACTATTCATTACTGACACTGCTAAAAGCTTCTCAGTGCATACAATGTATGGCACCATTGCAGGGGTCAGACTGACTCCAATACACGGGAGCAATTGACTACATTCGTATAGCTGTTTGTGCCTCAATAGATGAAGAGAACATGAGCATTAATCATTAAGATTTACATGTAATAAACTGGAAAATGGTTTGTGATGCAAGGGGGAAACGTACTACTCCTGTGGCAAAGCAAGCTGCTGGATCATTGGATGCTTTGATTTGCAAGTGCAACATGCTGTTACAGAACAAAAAATAGGCTCTATTTTTGGGAGTAATATACTTTTTAAATTATTAACTAAAGAAGAATTTTCACTGATGATATAAAGCATGATTCCCTAATGGTACATTCAGGAAGCACACCGATGTACACAAGCATTACAGAACCAGGCAAATACGCTTGAGCACCAGAATCACTGCACTCTGAATTCGGTGATCAAAAAATGTTTCAGCTTTTTGATGGTAATGTGGAGAGTGTGCATGGGCCTTATTACACCCCCTAATTTTATGAAATCATCTTTAAATAGGTCCCTGATGTGCTCTGCCTTTTCACTCCTGTAGCGCCGTTCGCCCATAACAAATAGATGCTTCAGGCTTCAACATTGTTCACTCTGGAACTTAGACGTTCTGTCAATCAATAATTGGCACAAAATGAAGGCATAATGGCAGCTGCCAGGGTATCTCTGGTTCACTGGTTGACATTTCATACTGCAGTTTTTTTTTAATTGGTTTATGGGATGTGGGTGTCGCTGGCAAGGGCAGCATTTATTGCCCATCCCTAATTGCCCTTGAGAAGGTGGTGGTGAGCCGCCGCCTTGAACTGCTGCAGTCCCTGTGGTGAAGGTACTCCCACAGTGCTGTTAGGTAGGGAGTTCCAGGATTTTGACCCAGCGACGATGAAGGATTGGAGATATACTTCTAAGTCAGGATGGTGTGTGACTTGGAGGGGAACTTGGAGATTGTGGTGTTCCCATGCACCTGCTGCCCTTGTCCTTCTAGGTGGAAGAGGTCGCGGGTTTGGGAGGTGCTGCCGAAGAAGCCTTGGTGAGTTGCTGCAGTGCATCTTGTAGATGGTACACACTGCAGCCACGGTATGAGGGTGTGGATGTTTAAGGTGGTGGATGGGGTGCCAATCAAGCAGGCTGCTTTGTCCTGGATGGTGTTGAGCTTCTTGCGTGTTGTTGGAGCTGCACTCATCCAGGCAAGTGGAGAGTATGCCATTACACTCCTTACTTGTGCCTTGTAGATGGTGGAAAGGCTTTGGGGAGTCAGGAGGTGAGACACTAGCCGCAGAATACTTAGCCTCTAACCTGCTCTTGTTGTCACAGTATTTATGTGGCTGGTCCAGTTAAGTTTCTGGTCAATGGTGACCCCCAGGATGTTGATGGTGGAATTCGGCGATGGTAATGCCGTTGAATGTCAAGGGGTAGTGGTTAGACTCTCGCTTGTTGGAGATAGTCATTGCCTGGAACTTGTGTGGCGCGAATGTTACCTGCCACTTATCAGCCCAAGCGTGAACGTCATCCAGGTCTTGTTGTATGCGGGCCTGGAATGCTTCATTATCTGAGGAGTTGTGAATGGCACTGAACCCTGTGCAGTCATCAGCGAAAATCCCCATTTCTGACCTTATGTTGGAGGTCATTGATGAAGCAGCTGAAGATGGTTGGGCCTTGGACACTGCCCTGAGGAACTCCTGCAGCAATGTCCTGGGGCTATGATGATTGACCTTCAACCAGCACAACCATCTTCCTTTGTGCTAGGTATGACTCTAGCCAGTGGAGAGTTTCCCCCCTGATTCCCATTGACTTCAGTTTTACTAGGGCTCCTTGATGCCACACTCGGTCAAATGCTGCCTTGATGTCTAGGGCAGCCACTCTCACCTCACCTCTGGAATTCAGCTCCTTTGTCCATTTTTGGACCAAGGCTGTATTGAGGTCGGGAGCCGAGTGGTCTTGGCGGAACCCAAACTGGGCATCAGTGAGCAGGTTATTGGTGAGTAAGTGCTGCTTGATAGCACTGTCGATGACACCTTCCATCACTTTGCTGATGATTGAGAGTAGACGGATGGGCCGGTAATTGGCCGGATTGGATTTGTCCTGCTTTTTGTGGACAGGACATACCTGGGCAGTTTTCCACATTGTCGGATAGATGCCAGTGTTGTGGCTGTACTGGAACAGCTTGGCTAGAGGTGCGGCTAGTTCTGGAGCACAAGTCTTCAGCACGATAGCTGGGATGTTGTTGGGGCCCATAGCCTTTGCTGTATCCAGTGCGCTCAACCGTTTCTTGATATAGAAACATAGAAACATAGAAGATAGGAGCAGGAGTAGGCCATTCGGTCCTTCGAGCCTGCTCCGCCATTCAACGAGATCATGGCTGATCATCCAAACCCTAGCACCCGGTCCCTACACCGACAGCCATCCCACCCAAGCCCTATCCCCGTAACTCCGTAACCCCACGTATTTAATCCCCCCTAACACTAAGGGCCAATTTTTATCATAGCCAATCAACCTAACCCGCACATCTTTGGACATGTGGAGTGAATCGAATTGGCTAAAGACTGGCTTCTGTAATGGTGGGGACCTCAGGAGTAGGCCGATATGGATCACCCACTTGGCACTTCTGGCTGAAGATGGTTGCAAATGGTTCAGCTTTGTCTTTTGCACTCACATGCTGGGCTCCACCATCATTGAGGATGGGGATATTCATGGAGCCTCCTCCGCCCGTTAGTTGTTTAATGGTCCACCACCATTCATGACTGGATGTGGCAGGACTACAGAGCTTTGACCTGATCTGTTGATTGTGAGATCGCTTAGCCCTGTCTATAGCCTGCATTTAGTCCTGTGTTGCAGCTTCCCCAGGTTGGCAACTCATTTTTAGGTACGTCTGGTGCTGCTCGTGGCATACTCTTCTACACTCCTTATTGAACCACGTTTGGTCCTCTGGCTTGATGGTAATGGTAGAGTGAGGGATATGCCGGGCCATGAGGTTACAGATTGTGGTGGAATACAATTCTGCTGCTGCCAATGGCCCACAGCGCCCCATGGATGCCCAGTTTTGAGCTGCTAGATCTGTTCTGAATCTATCCCATTTAGCACAGTGGTAGTGCCACACAACACGATGGAGGGTGTCCTCAGTGTAAAGATGGGACTTCGTCTCCACAATGACTGTGTGGTGGTCACTGCTACCAATACTGTCATGGACAGATGCATCTGTGACAGGTAGATTCTGCAATAGCTTTGTTGCATTAACTTTCCTCTAGTTTTTGCTGCTATATTTTTGCATGACATGATTCTTTTTGCATAGACAGATGGCCACAGCACTGTTACTGCCAACAGATTCAACCCTTAGTTATAACCACACTGCTCAATTGGGTATTCCATTGGGCTTTCCAATGGCTGTCATAGATTTAGCGGAAGAAAATGAGTGCCCGCAGAGGGCAAAAAGCATGTCAGAGGCACCTCAGATGCCTGGTGCCCACCAAACTCAACCCGGAACCCACATTCAAATCTAGGCACATCTACTTGGCCAAGTCGAAGGAGACCTCCTTTTATTCGGATCAGCTTCATGAGTGTAGCAGTCATGTGCTGTTTATTGGAGCCTGATCGACACTCGAGATCTAGCACAGAGAAAGCCCTGAAAGTTGTTATGTATTGTGTGTTCTCCTCCCACATGTGGTGGCGCTGTCACAGGAGATAAATGGTTGGGTGTTCTCTGTTAAGTTTAGCTCTCTTTGTTCAGAACTTGCCAGAACTTCCTTTCCTTCCAATAAAGCACTTCATGTTTGAATCTCTGAGTTCTGAGTCCTAAATTGTGTCGAGGTAGAAAGGTACCGACACAACAAGTGGCAACGAGGAGCGGATAAATCTGCGTACGTTACGGGTGCAGTGAGTAAACAGAAAATTTAATTTGAAACGTGAGATGGCTACTATATTAGGAAACATCGGTGATTTTGATGAAAATGTGGAGCAATGGAGCGCATATACAGAACGTTTTGACTATTTTGTTTTGGAGAATGCGGTGGCAAATGAAAAGGTCGTGCCTACCTTTTTGAGTGTAATCGGGCCGAAGACATTCAATTTACTGTGCAGCCAGATAAGCCAGGAACTAAAACATATAAGCAACTAGTGGAAATTCTTGGAGCACATTTTTCACCAAAACCTCTGGTTATTGCTGAGAGATTTAGATTTCACAAACGGAATCAAGAGGAGGGGGAATCAGTGACGATGTTTATTGCTGCTTTAAAAAGGTTGTCGGAACACTGCCAGTTCAAGGAGGTGCTGAATGACACCATTAGAGACAGACTTGTGTGTGGTCTGCAAAATGCAGCCACACAGAAGCGCCTTCTTACTGAGGACAACCTTACTCTTGAAAAGGCCATTGAAGTTAGTGTCTCCATGGAGATGGCGGAAAAGGAGGCTCACCAGTTGAGTTCAACAGGGAGAGTTCACAAGGTGTTGTCTGAGCCTAAAGGTGCGCGGAACGGCACATGTTACCGTTGTGGGAAAACGGGCCATCGCGCTAATGACTGCTGGTGTACGGAGCTGGAATGCCGAAATTGTGGCAAAAAGGGTCACATTGAACGCGCCTGTAGAGGTAAAAAAAGAACAGACAGAGCTGGGAAGCATGGAAGCAAAATGTCTGTATTTGGACAAGAGAGGAAAAAGAGTGTTCATTCAGTGCAGTATGATGGAACAAGCAAAACAGAGGGGAGCGACACCTCTGAGGAGGAAGAGGTGCACATACTGACGGTTGCAGGTGATTCAAATGGCTACTGGGTGTCACCACTGGTGGAGGGACAATCAGTGCGGATGGAGGTGGACACAGGCGCGGCTGTGTCCCTTGTTTCAGACACTGTCTACAACAAAATGCTAAAGCATCTTACCCTTCAGCCAACAAACATTATGCTAAAGACGTATACCGGCGAACCTGTGGCCATGAGAGGCGTCATTGAGGTGACAGTTAAATTGAATGGTCAGACTGCAAAACTGCCACTATATGTGGTAAAGGGAAATTACCCATCGCTACTGGGACGTGCGTGGCTAGAGAAAATCACACTGGACTGGCCTGCAGTCCGCATGATGTCAAAAGGGGAGTCAGGTCTGACTGCAGTGTTAAACAAACATGCAGAACTTTTCAATGGGGAACTTGGGAGCATGAAAAAGATCAGCATGAGACTGGACATTAAACCTGACAGCAAGCCGAAGTTTCACAAAGCCCGACCTGTACCCTATGCAATTAGGCCAAAAGTTGAGGCTAACTTGGAGGCCTTAGTCGAGAATGGAGTCCTGAAGCCTGTGAGCGTGAGCAAATGGGCCACACCCATTGTTCCTGTCCTGAAAAAGGATGGATCTGTTCGAATCTGCGGGGATTTTAAAGTGACTATTAACCCGGTGCTGTCTGCGGAACAGTACCCTCTTCCCCTCATTGAGGATCTTTTTACGGGCCTGGGCGGAGGGCAAAAGTTCAGCAAAATAGACTTATGCCAGGCTTATCTACAAAAGCATGTCGATGACAAATCAAAGGAGCTGCTGACAATTGTGACACACAAGGGGCTATACAGGTACTGCCGCCTTCCGTTTGGAATCATGTCGGCCCCTGCTCTATTCCAAAGGGCAATGGATCAGATTTTGAATGGACTGCCAGGAGTCCAGTGCTACCTGGACGACATCCTTGTCACTGGGACAAATGAGGAGGATCATCTTCTGAACTTGGATGCGACACTACAACGACTGAAAGAGTACGGACTCAGAGTTCGTAAAGACAAATGTGAATTATTTCAGTCTTCAGTTGAGTACCTGGGGCATGTGATTGATGCTACTGGCCTGCATAAGGCGCCGTCAAATGTCAAGGCGATCGTGGAGGCCCCAGCACCCCAGAATGTGAGCCAGTTACGTTCATTTCTGGGGCTACTTAACTACTATGGGAAGTTTATTCCAGACTTAGCAACATTGCTGAAGCCGTTACATCAGTTGCTATGTCAAGGCAAAACATGGAAATGGACTGAACTGTGCAACGAAGCTTTCGCCCAAGCAAAGAAAGCATTGCTGCAATCGGAGGTCCTGACACACTTCGACCTAAAGCTACCCATGCAGCTAGCATGTGATGCATCACCATATGGTGTGGGAGCAGTCATATCCCACATCATGCCTTCGGGTGAAGAGAAACCTATCGCCTTCGCATCACGCACCTTGAACAAGGCCGAGAGTAACTATGCGCAGATCGAGCGCGAGGCCTTGGGAATCGTTTTTGGAATTCGAAAATGTCATCAGTACCTGTTTGGGAGAAGGTTCACACTCCTGACGGACCACTGTCCATTGACTTCAATCTTCGGGCCCCACACCGGAATTCCGTCTCTCGCTGCAAGCAGGATGCAAAGATGGGCTTTACTGTTGTCAGGACACACATACGACATCAAATATCGCAAATCAGACTTGCACGGCAAAGCAGACGGTCTCTCGAGGTTACCCTTGCCTGTTACTCCCCCAGAGCCTCGTCAGATAGACATCTTCTACTTTAGACAAGTGGAGGGAGCACCTGTCACTGCAGTTCAGGTGTGAAGGTACACCCGCAACGATCCAGTCCTGTCTGAGGTAATGGACGATGTCATTCGAGGGAGAGCTATAGAAGATTCTCCTAGTTTGAAACCTTACGTTTCAAAAAGAAATGAGCTCTCCGTCCAAGCAGGTTGTCTTCTTTGGGGACACCGTGTCATCATTCCGCCGCCTCTGAGGGAACCTATACAGCAACAACTTCATACAGGCCACAGTGGGATGGTTCGGATGAAGGAAATGGCAAGAAGCTACTTCTGGTGGCCAGGTCTCGATGGGAATATTGAGGAGAAAGCCAAAACATGTTCCCCACAGCTGGCAACCCTACACCCCTGGGATTGGCCTGCAGAAGTGTGGCAGCGAGTACATGTGGACTTCGCCGGTCCTTTCGAAGAGAAGATGTTTATGGTGGTTGTGGACCCTCGTAGCAAGTGGCCGGAGGTCGCTGTGATGAGGTCTACCACAGCAGAGAAAACAATTGAGAAACTTGGTGAGATGTTCAGCCATTATGGCTCACCGGAACAACTCGTAAGTGACAACGGTCCACAATTTGTATCACAGGAGTTTGCAACCTTCCTGCATGTGAATGGTGTCCAACACATCAGGTCTGCGCCCTATCATCCCTCTACTAACGGCCAGGCAGAAAGGTTTGTGCAAACTTTGAAGCACGCCTTGAAGGCATCGCAAGGTCAGGGCTCAATCCACCAATGTCTGAACAGCTTCCTGTTGTCCTACAGGAACGAGCCGCATGCCACAACCAAAACTTCCCCCGCTTCGCTCATGATGAAGAGGCAGTTGCGGACAAGTTTTGACTTACTCAAACCTCCAAGGGCAGAACAGGTTGTCCATTGTCAACAACAAGCTCAAGTTGAAAAGAGAGAGAAAAGAGCCAAGGAGAGACGGTTTCACCCTGGACAGCATGTCCTAGCTCGAAACTACAACACTGGACCGAAATGGGTTCCTGCTACGGTGATCGCGCAGACGGGCCCTGTGTCTTACACGGTTGAGACTGCTGAGGACGTCGTCTGGAGAAGACACACAGATCAACTGTTGCTAGGAGCAGAGACAGCCACAGAGGCTCCAACGGCTGGTTGGCCTGAACTGTTTCCGGATGATACCGCAAAGCAGCATCCTTTGCCACAGTGCTCTTCTCCAACACAGGAAGTCAAAGAGACTGTTCCACCTGTGCAAACTCCTGACTTTCGACTGACACAGGCACCTTCTCCATCCAGGCCTGTGTCAATGCCTACTGCTGTGGAAGCCAGCGATGACCGCCGGTATCCTGTCAGAGAGCGGCGGCCTCCAAGATGCTTGGATCTGTAGGCTTAGTGACTTACCCACAAGACTGGGGCAGAATAAACCCCAGGGTAAAGTCAGGGGTTGAGGCAGTCTACCTCTACCCTAGGTTCGTTGAGTGCATTGAAAGTAACTTACCTGTTGAGGAATACTGTGGACCTTCCATTTAAGAGGGGAGGAAATGTTATGTATTGTGTGTTCTCCTCCCACCTATGGTGGCGCTGTCACAGGAGATAAATGGTTGGGTGTTCTCTGTTAAGTTTAGCTCTCTTTGTTCGGAACTTGCCAGAACTTCCTTTCCTTCCAATAAAGCACTTCATGTTTGAATCTCTGAGTTCTGAGTCCTAAATTGTGTCTAGGTAGAAAGGTACCTGTAGTGATCAATAGCATGTCATTCTATAGTGGACACTAGGTGGAGCTGTGTAGAGCTGTATATAGCTGTATGTTTAAGACTACATTACCCATGAGGCACTAGGCTACCCAGAAGGTAACAGTCAAGATGGCAGCCTGCACACAGGAGCACACATGGAAGCCTCTACAGATACTGTACCTAGAGAACGTGTACTGAATAAATAACTAGCTAGAAGCTAGCTGTGTTCATAATAAGAATGTCTAGTTATTAATGAACATAACATGGTACCAGGGTGGTGAAGATCTGCTGAAAATTGTGAAAAGCGACATGGAGAATTTGAAGCCACCAGGAGGTTTGAATCTCGAGGGAAATGTCGACTACAATTGGCGGATTTTTAAACAACAATTCGAACTCTACATTGCAATCATCGGATTCGGTACGAAGCCAGACGCAAGGAAGATAGCGTTGCTGCTTACGGTTGCAGGCCCACAGGCAATAGAGGTATTTAATACATTTGTATTTAATCCAGCGGAGAACAGAGAAAAATTAGAAGATGTGCTAAAAAAATTTGATGCACATTGCTCTCCCAAAAAGAATGAGACGTATGAAAGATACATCTTCCGTTCTCGGACACAGCAACAAAATGAGACTTTTGTTAGCTTTATGACTGATCTGAAACTGAAAGCACAGACACGTAATTTCTCTGAGCTCAAAGCATCCATGATTCGTGACCAGATTGTGTTTGGTATTCATGATAAAAAAAGTCAGGGAACGTCTGTTGAGAGAAACCGAGCTAAATTTGGAAAATGCAGTGAAAATATGCAAAGCCAGCGAGCTAGCTCGAAATCACGCGAAGACTTTCAGTGAAATCAATAATGATGCAAATGTAATGAGTGATAATGCTGCTGTCGGTGCTGTGTCCTACAAGGGGAAGAAACGTGGGCAGAACAGAAATGAAAAGCAATCGGAGGATGAAATTTTTAATTGTAAACGCTGTGGTTACAAACACCAGTTAAGACAATGCCCAGCGTTTGGAAAAATGTGCACAAAGTGTAATGGAAAGAATCACTTTGCCAAACAATCCTTTTCAAAAGTAAAAACGACGAAAGGGCAACGAGTTAATGTGATTGAGGACACTGATGTAAGTGAGACATTTTTTGTAGGAATGGTGTCATTTGGCGATATCAAAAAAGATACAGAAAATGTGCAGCCCTCAGAAATAGACAATGCTGAACATAAAGTTAATGCAGTAAAAGAGGACAAATGGATGATCCCACTGCAGATAAATGGAGCATTAGTTACATTGAAACTGGACACTGGGGCAAAAGCAAACTTAATCAGTATGAGTGACATTAACAATATGAAAGAAAAGCCCAAAATACAGAAAAAGTCAGTACTACTGAAGGACTATAATGGACAGAAAATAGATAGCTTAGGTGTATGCAGACTTAAAGTGACAGTCAAAGACAAAGTGCATCATCTCATGTTTTCTGTTGTGGCTGAAAGGCTTGATTCACTACTGGGTGACAAAGCTTGTGAGGACTTAGAACTGGCCAAAAGAGTCTACCGTATAAACTGTGCCATAAGCAGACCAGATGACTCGGTGGATTCTGTAGTGAATAATTTCCAGGATGTGTTCAAAGGATTTGGAGTTCTACCATTCACTTACAAGATCCAGCTAAAGCAGGATGCTCAGCCAGTGGTACATGCTCCACGAAGAGTTCCAGCACCCCTGCGTGACCGGCTCAAGAATGAACTGGACAGAATGACCACACTAGGAGTCATCAGGAAAGTCGAAGAGCCAACAGACTGGGTTAACTCCATGGTATGTGTAAAGAAAAAGAACAATGATCTAAGAATATGCATGGATCCAAAGGACTTAAATGCAAACATAAAACGTGAACACTACCAGATTCCCAAGCGAGAAGAAATCACCAGTGAAATGTCAGGTGCCAGATACTTTACAAAGCTCGATGCCTCACAAGGATTTTGGCAACTAAAACTGGATGAAGAGAGCACCAAATACTGTACCTTCAACACACCATTTGGCAGGTATTGTTTCCTCAGAATGCCTTTCGGGATAATATCTGCATCTGAAATCTTTCATAGAGCGATGGAACACATAATTGAAGGTCTGGAAGGAGTTCGGGTCTATGTTGATGACATCATCATCTGGGGCTCCACACTGAAAGAACACAATGAGAGACTAACTAAAGTGCTACAGAGCATACGCCAGAATGGACTGAAGCTCAACAAAGCCAAGTGTCAGTTTGGCGTCCAGGAAGTCACTTTCCTAGGAGATAATCTATCTGGTAAAGGAATAGAGCCAGATATGGAAAAAGTAAACGCCATACTCAAAATGCCCCGACCCACTGACAAAAAAGGAGTGCTACGCATCATGGGGATGATAAACTTCATTGGAAAGTTCATTCCTAACTTGTCAGCCAAGACAGCCTGTCTGCGAGACCTGCTACATAAAACAAATGAGTTCGCATGGACAGAAAGACATGAACAAGAGTGGATAAACCTCAAAACAGTGCTGACAACCACACCTGTACTCACCTTCTTTGACCCAACCAAAAGAATCAAAGTGTCAACGGAGGCATCAAAAGATGGCCTAGGTGTGGTCTTGCTACAAGCAGATGGTGAAGATTGGAAGCCTGTTGCCTATGCCTCCAGGTCTATGACTGATACTGAGTGTCGATACGCCCAGATTGAAAAGGAATGTCTAGGCTTGGTAGTTGGACTAGAAAAGTTTCATGGCTACATATATGGACTTCCCACCTTCACAGTTGAGACAGACCACAGCCCTCTGGTTGCCATCATAAAAAAGAACCTGGATGAGATGTCTCCAAGGATTCAACGACTCATGATGAAGCTGCAAAGATAAGACTTTGAACTGATCTACACACCAGGCAAATACATAGTGTTAGCAGATGCACTATCCCGAGCACCCACAATGAGTCATGTGAGCTCTACTGAAGAAGACATGGATGTTCATGTGAGTATGGTCACTGCTGCGCTGCCCGTGTCAGACACAAAATCAAAGCAAATAGCAGAAGAAACAGTAAAAGATACAGTATTACAAACAGTAATAGAGAACATTCATCATGGTTGGCCAAAAGGTTCCTGTCCAAAATATTTTCACATAAGGTCAGAATTGAGTGTTGCAAGTGGACTATTACTAAAACAGAACAGAATAGTCATTCCACAGGCTCTACGTCAGGACATGCTCAAAAGGATTCATGAGGGACACCTCGGAATTGAAAAATGCAAAAGGAGAGCAAGAGACACTGTTTATTGGCCTGGCATAAATAAGGACATTGAGAACATGATAGGCAAATGTGAGACATGTCAGAAACACCAAAGCAAACAAGCAAAGGAACCAATGATAGTAGCTGACATACCAACAGCAGCATGGCAAAAGGTTGGTATGGACCTTTTTCATTTAAATGGTAAAGACTATCTAATAGTGATTGACTACTATTCTAACTATCCTGAGATGGCGCTGCTCTCAAGCACCACAGCAAGCAGTGTCATAATGCATGTGAAATCCATCTTCGCCAGACATGGAATTCCCAGGATTGCCGTTAGCGACAATGGTCCGTGCTTCAACTGTAAGGAGTGGCAACAGTTTGCAGCACATTATGACTTTCAGCACATCACATCCAGTCCTTTGTATGCTCAGTCAAATGGTAAGGCAGAGAAAGGTGTTCAAGTTCTCAAGCAGCTACTGAAGAAAGCGACAGAAAGCAAGTCTGATCCTTATCTCGCCCTGCTGAGCTACCGAGCCTCACCTTTAGACTGTGGTTCTTCACCTGCTGAACTACTAATGGGTCGCAAGTTGCGCACCACGCTACCCTGCTGTGCAAAAGAACAGCAAAGTGAGGAACTGAGACAGAGACTTCAACTGTTAAAGCTGAAACAGAAATCATACTATGACAAGTCATCCAAAACTCTAAAACCATTGACAAAGGATGATGTTGTCAGGATTGAGGATCCAGATGCATGGAACAGGAAAGCTACAGTTCTTGAGGAAGTAGGACCAAGGTCATACACTTAGAACTGAGGAAGGACAGATTCTCAGGTGGAACCGCCGTTCCCTCCTAAAAACACAAGAGACTATTCAAGACCAGATTGATGACAATGCCGCAACTGCATCTTGCCATTCACCGCCAGAACAATCTCATGAAGACACATCAGACTTACCCGTGTTGAGAAGATCCACACGTGAAGTAAAAGAGCCTGATAGACTTAATCTTTGAGTACAATGTAAAGCTTTGAAAATGTGTTGACTGTTTTGAAAATGTTTATGTTTATAGAGCACTAACAAAAGTGTTACTGATATTATCTTTATTGTTTTCTTGAAAGTTGATTGATATTGATTTTGTTAAACCTCAAAGAAAGGGGGATGTAGTGATCAATAGCATGTCATTCTATAGTGGACACTAGGTGGAGCTGTGTAGAGCTGTATATAGCTGTATGTTTAAGACTACATTACCCATGAGGCACTAGGCTACCCAGAAGGCAACAGTCAAGATGGCAGCCTGCACACAGGAGCACACATGGAAGCCTCTACAGATACTGTACCTAGAGAACGTGTACTGAATAAATAACTAGCTAGAAGCTAGCTGTGTTCATAATAAGAATGTCTAGTTATTAATGAACATAACAGTACCGACACAACAAAAGTCATCACGACATTGAATCTTCACATGACCAGATTCTTTTAAGCCACATTTATCACGATTGACAGACTTTGGTCCACCGTTACATCAGGCAGGGCAAACACTTTTGTCTATTTCCCATGGAAAAGAAGCAACACCATAAGTGGGTGCAGCAGTTTTAGCGGCTGACAGGTTTCCCTAAAATGCAGGGCCTCATTGATGTCACATTTGTAGCCATCAAGGCCCCCAACAATAACCACATGGCATATGTGACTAGAAAACGCTTTCATTCCATCAACATACATGGTGTCAGATGTCAGGGACAGAATGATGTAGGTGAATGTGAAATTCTCTGGCAACTTTTGAGAAGCCTTCATTATGTGTCAATCATTGATTTACAGGACTACATATGAAATCTGTACATGTGATCATGAATGAACAGTCCTCTGGTCCTTTTCATATTATACAGACCCCATGAACAAGATGCTTTGCCCAATCATCACTGTCAACACTACCATTCTTGTCTACTGGGGACTCCCAAATTTTGAGCCCCCTGGATGTCAAGGGGCATACAGGGTAGGATAAGGGAAAAAAGTGAAACTTTTGTCAGATACCGAGAGCTCAATAATGCAGAAAGCCTAGAGGAATATAGAAAGTGCAGGGGTGAAATTAAAAAGGAAATTTGGAATGCAAAGCGAGGGTATGGAAAAATATGGGGAAATAAAATCAAGGAAAACCCAAAGATGTTTTATAAATACATAAAGAGCAAGAGGATAACTAAAGAAAGTATAGGGCATATTAGAGACCAAAAAAGGTAACCTGTGTGTGGAGGCAGAAGACATGGGTATGGTTCTTAATGAATACTTTAAGTCTGTCTTCACAAAAGAGAGGGATGGTGAAGACATTGTAGTTAATGAGGAGCAGTGAGAAATAGAAGAGGAGATACACATAGCGAGAGAGGAAATATAAAGGGGTTTAGCATCTTTGAAAGTAGATAAATTGCTGGGTGAAATATATCCCAGCAGGTGAATGTGAGATTCTGTGGCAACTTCTAAGATGCCTTTATTTTGTGTCAATATAAGGGTACGGTAGCATACTGGGTATGTTACTGGATTAGTAATCCAGAGGCCTGAACTAATGATCCAGAGACATGGTTCACTGATGTCCTTTAGGGAAGGAAATCTGCCATCCTTACCTGGTCTGGCCTATATGTGACTCCAGACCCACAGCAATGTGGTTGACTCTTAACTACCCTCTGAAATGGCCTAGCAAGCCACTCAGTTGTAAAAAAAACCGCTACAAAACACAATAATAAGAATGAAACCGGACGGACTACCCAGCGTTGACCTCGGCACCGCTACGGACATTGCAATGGCTCACCCAGCCCAGTCGACCCTGCAAAGTCCTCCTCACCAACGTCTGGGGACTTGTGCCAAAATTGGAAGAGCTGTCCCACAGACTAGACATAGACATAGTCATACTTACAGAATCATACCTTTCAGCCAATGTCCCAAACTCCTCCATCACCATCCCTGGGTATGTCCTGTCCCACCGGCAGGACAGACCCACCAGGGGTAGTGGCACAGTGGTATACAGTCGGGAAGTAGTGGCCCTGGGAGTCCTCAACATAACTCCAGACCCTATGAAGTCTCATGGCTTCAGGTCAAGCATGGGCAAGGAAACCTCCTGCTGATTACCACCTATCGTCCTCCCTCGGCTGATGAATCAGTACTCCTCCATGTTGAACATCACTTGGAAGAAGCACTGAGAGTAGCAAGGGCACAAAATGTATTCTGGGTAGGGAACTTCAATGTCCATCACCAAGAATGGCTCGGTAACACCACTACTGACTGAGTTGGCCGAGTCCTGAAGGACATAGCTGCCCGTCTGGGTCTGCGGCAGGTGGTTAGAAGACCAACACGAGGGAAATACCTACTTGACCTCATCCTCACTAATCTACCTGTCGCAGGTGCATCTGTCCATGACAGTATTGGTAGCAGTGACTACCACACAGTCATTGTGGAGATGAAGTCTTGTCTTAACACTGAGGTCACCGTCCATCGTGTTGTGTGGCACTACCACTGTGCTAAATGGGATAGATTCAGAACAGATTTCACAGCTCAAAACTGGACATCCATGAGAGGCTGTGAGCCATCAACAGCAGCAGAATTATATTCCACCACAATCCCTCACTCTACTATTACCATCAAGCCAGGGGACCAACACTGGTTCAATAAGGAGTGTAGAAGAGTATGCCAGGAGCAGCACTAAGCGTACCTAAAAATAAGGTGCCAACCTGGGGAAGCTACAACACAGGACTACATACATGCTAAAAAGTGGAAGCAGCATGCTATAGGCAGGGCTAAGCAATCCCACAATCAACGGATCAGATCAAAGCTTTGCAGTCCTGCCAGATCCAGTCGTGAAAGGTGGTGGACGATTAAACAACTAACGGGAGGAGGAGGCTCCATGAATATCCAAATCCTCAATGATGGTGGAGCCCAGCACATGAGTGCAAAAGACAAGGCTGAAGTGTTTGCAACCATCTTCAGTCGGAAGTGCCGAGTGGATGAACCATATCGGCCTACTTCTGAGGTCCCAACCATCACAGAAGCCAATCTTCAGCCAATTCAATTCACTCCATGTGATATCAAGAAACGCTGAGTGTACTGGATACAGCAAAGGCTATGGGCCCCAACAACATCCTGGCTATCGTGTTGACGACTTGTGCTCCAGAACTAGCCGCGCCTCTAGCCAAGCTGTTCCAGTACAGCCACAACACTGGCATCTATCCGACAATGTGGAAAACTGCCCAGGTATGTCCTGTCCACAAAAAGCAGGACAAATCCAATCCAGCCAATTACCGGCCCATCAGTCTACACTCAATCATCGGCAAAGTGATGGAAGGTGTCATCAACAGTACTATCAAGTGGCACTTACTCACTAATAACCTGCTCATTGATGCCCAGTTTGGGTTCCGCTAAGACCTCTCGGCTCCCGATCTCATTGCAGCCTTGGTCCAAACATGGACAAAGGAGCTGAATTCCAGAGGTGAGTTGAGAGTGACTGCCCTTGACATCAAGGCAGCATTTGACCGAGTGTGGCATCAAGGAGCCCTAGTAAAACTGAAGTCAATGGGAATCGGGGGAAAACTCTCCACTGGCTGGAGTCATATCTAGCACAAAGGAAGATGGTTGTGCTGGTTGAAGGCCAATCATCACAGCCCCAGGACATCGCTGCAGGAGTTCCTCAGGGCAGTGTCCTAGGTCCAACCATCTTCAGCTGCTTCATCAATGACCTTCCCTCCAACATAAGGTCAGAAATGGGGACATTCGCTGCTAACTGCACAGTGTTCAGCGTCATTCACTACTCCTCAGATAATGAAGCAGTCCATGCCCACATGCAACAAGACCAGGACGACGTTCAGGCTTGGGTTGATAAGTGGCAGGTAACATTCGCGCCACAGAAGTGCCAGGCAATGATTATCTCCAACAAACGAAAGTCTAACCACCGCCCCTTGACATTCAATGGCATTACCATCACCGAATCCGCCACCATCAACATCCTGTGGGTCACCATTGACCAGAAACTTAACTGGACCAGCCACATAAATACTGTGACAACAAGAGCAGGTCAGAGGCTAGGTATTCCGCGGCAAGTGTCTCACCTCCTGACGCTTCAAAGCCTTTCCACCATCTACAAGGCACAAGTAAGGAGTGTGATGGAATACTGTTCACTTGCCGGGATGAGTGCAGCTCCAACAACACTCAAGAACCTAGACACCATCCAGGACAAAGCAACCCGCTTGATTGGCACCCCATCCACCACCTTAAACATTCACTCCCTCCACCACCGGCGTACTGTGGCTGCAGTGTGTACAATCTACAAGATGTACTGCAGCAGCTCGCCAAGGCTTCTTCGGCAGCACCTCCCAAACCCGCGACCTCTTCCACCTAGAAGGACAAGAGCAGCAGGTGCATGGGAACACCACCACCTCCAAGTTCCCCTCCAAGTCACACACCATCCTGACTTGGAAATATACCGCCGATCCTTCATCGTCGCTGGGTCAAAATCCTGGAACTCCCTACCTAACAGCACTGTGGGAGTAACTTCACCACACAGACTGTAGTGGTTTAAGAAGGCGGCTCACCACCACTTTCTCAAGGGCAATTAGGGATGGGGCACTAAATGCTGGTCTTGCCAGCGACACCCACATCCCATGAATGAATTAAAGAAAAGGCTGTTAAGAGAAGCAAGGGAGGAAATAGTGAAGGCTCTGGCTACAGGCGTGGTGCCGGAGGACTGCTAAAGTTATACTGTTGTTTAAAAAGGGAGAAATGGAAAGACCGAGTAATTACAGGCCAGTCAGCCTAACCTCGGTGGTGGGCAAATTATTGAAAAAAATTCTGAGGGACAGTATTAATTGTCATTTAGAAAGGCATGGATGAATCAAGGACAGTCAGCATGGATTTGTTAAGGGAAGGTTGTGTCTGACTAACTGAATTGAATTTTCTGATGAACTAACAAGGAGGTTCGATAAGGGTAGCGCATTTGATTTAGTCTACATGGAATTCAGCAACACTTTTAACAAGGTCCCACATGGAAGACTGGTCAGAAAATGAAAGTCCCATGGGATCCCAGGGAATGTGGCAAGTTGAATCCAAAATTGGCTCAGTGGCTGGAAGCAAAGGGTAAAGGTCAACCGGTATTTTTGTGACTGGACGGCTGTTTCCAGTGGGGTTCTTCCAAAATTCTATAGACTCTGGAATAGTTCCCATGGGTTGGAGGGTAGCTAATGTAACCCCACTATTTAAAAAAGGTGATAGAGAGAAAACGGGGAATTACAGACCGGTAAGCCTGACATTGGTAGTGGGGAGAATGCTAGAGTCCATTATAAAAGATGTAATAGCAGAGCACTTGGAAAACAGTGACAGGATCAGACAAAGTCAACATGGATTTACAAAAGGTAAATCGTGCTTGACTAATCTACTGGAATTTTTTGAGGATGTAACTGGTAGAATAACTAAGGGAGAACCAGTGGATGTGGTGTATTTGGACTTTCAGAAGGCTTTCGATAAGGTCCCGCATAAGAAATTGGCGTGCAAAGTTAAAGCACATGGGATTGGGGGTAAGGTACTGACTTGGATAGAGAACTGGTTGGTAGACAGGAAGCAAAGAGTTGGAATAAACGGGTCTTTTTCCCAGTGGCAGGCAGTAACTAGTGGGGTACCGCAGGGATCGGTTGCTAGGACCCCAGCTATTCACAATATATATTAATGATCTAGACGAGGGAACTAGATGTAATATCTCCAAGTTTGCAGACGACACATAGAAACATAGAAGATAGGAGCAGGAGTAGGCCATTCGGCCCCTCGAGCCTGCTCCGCCATTCAGTGCGATCATGGCTGATCATCCAAACTCAGTACCCTGTCCCTGCTTTCTCCCCATACCCTTGATCCCTTTAGCCTTAAGAAATATATCCTACTCCTTCTTGAATTGGCCTCTACTGCCTTCTGTGGTAGAGAATTCCACAGGTTCACCACTCTCTGGGTGAAGAAATTCCTCCTCATTTCTGTCCTAAATGGCTTACCCCTTATCCTTAGACTGTGACCCCTGGTTCTGGACTCCCCGACCATCGGGAACATCCTTCCTGCATCTAGTCTGTCCAGTCCTGTCAGAATTTTATAAGTTTCAATGAGATCCCCTCTCATTCTTCTAAACTCCAGTGAGTATAAGCCCAAGTGACCCAATCTCTCCTCGTACGTCATTCCTGCCATCCCAGGTATCAGCCTGGTGAATCTTCACTGAACTCCTTCCATGGCAAGAACATCTTTCCTCAGATAAGGTGACCAAAACTGCACACAATACTCAAGATGTGGTCTCACCAAGGCCCTGTACAACTGCAGCAAGACATCCTTGTTCCTGTACTCAAACCCTCTCACTACGAAGGCCAACATATCATTTGCCTTCTTAACCGCCTGCTGCACCTGCATACTTACCTTCAGCAACTGGTGCACAAGGACATCCAGATCTCGTTGCACTTCCCCTTCTCCGAATCTATTGCCATTCAAATAATAATCTGCCTTCCTGTTTTTGCCACCAAAATGGATAACCTCACATTTATCCACGTTATATTGCATCTGCCATGCTTCTGCCCAATCACCCAACCTGTCCAAATCATCCTGGAGTTTCTCGGCATCCTCCTCACAGCACACACGCCCACCCAGCTTTGTGTCATCTGCAAACTTGGAAATATTACATCTAGTTCCCTTGTCTAGATCATTAATATATATTGTGAATAGCTGGGGTCCAAGGACCGATCCCTGCGGTACCCCACTAGTCACTGCCTGCCACTTGGAAAAAGACCCGTTTATTCCAACTCTTTGCTTTCTGTCTGCGAACCAGTTCTCTATCCAAGTCAATACCTTGCCCCCAATCCCATGTGCCTTAACTTTACATGCTAATCTCTTATGCAGGACCTTATCGAAAGCCTTCTGAAAGTCCAAATACACCACATCCACTGGTTCTCCCTTATCTATTTTACCAGTTACATCCTCAAAAAATTCCAGTAGATCAGTCAAGCACGATTTACCTTTTGTAAATCCATGTTGACTTTGTCCGATCCTGTCACTGTTTTCCAAGTGCTCTGCTATTACATCTTTTATAATGGACTCTAGCATTTTCCCCACTACCGATGTCAGGCTTACCGGTCTGTAATTCCCCGTTTTCTCTCTACCACCTTTTTTGAATAGTGGGGTAACATTAGCTACCCTCCAATCCATGGGTACTGTTCCAGATTCCATCGAAAGTTGCAAGATGATCAGCAATGCATCTACTATTTCTAGGGCCACTTCCTTAAGTACCCTAGGATGTAGATTATCAGGCCCTGGGGATTTATCGGCTTTCAATCCCATCAATTTCCCTAACACCATTTCCCTACAAATACTGATTTCTTTCAGTTCCTCCCTTTCATCAGACCCTATGTTCCCCGACATCTCTAGGAGGTTATTTGTGTCCTCCTTTATGAAGACAGAACCAAAATATGTATTTAATTGGTCTGCCATTTATTTGTTCCCCGTTATAAATTCCCCTGATTCTGACTGCAAGGGACCTACGCTTGACTTCACCAATCTTTTTCTCTTCACATATCTATAAAAGCTTTTACAGTCAGTTTTTATGTTCCCTGCTAGCTTACTCTCATTTTCTATTTTCCCCTTCTTAATTAATCCCTTTGTCCTCCTTTGTTGAATCCTAAACTGCTCCCAATCCTCAGGTTTACTGCTTTTTCTGGCCAATTTATGTGTCCTCTCCTGGGATCTTATGCTATCCCTAATTACCCTTGTTAGCCACGGTTGAGTCACCTTTTTTGTTTTATTTTTATGCCAAACTGGGATGAACAAATTCTGTAGTTCATCCATGCGGTCTTTGAATGTTTGCCATTGCCTATCTACCGTCAACCCTTTGAGTGACATTCCCCAATCAATCCTACCCAACTTGCGCCTCAGACCATCATAGTTTCCTTTTTTCAAATTCAGGACCCTAGTCTCTGAGTCAACTATTTCATTCTCCATCTTAATGAAGAATTCTATCACATTATGATCGCTCCGACCCAAGGGGCCTCATACAACAAGATTGCTAATTAATCCTTTCTCATTACATAATACCCAGTCTAAGATGGCCTGATCTCTGGTTGGTTCCTCAGCATATTGGTCCAGGAAACCATCCCGTAAACACTCCAGGAATTCCTCCTCCACAGTATTGTTACTAATTTGGTTAGCCCAATCTATATGTAGATTAAAGTCACCCATGATGACTGCTGTGCCCTTATTGCATGCTTCTCTAATTTCCCTTTTAATGCCATCCCCAACCTCCGCATTACTGTTTGGAGGTCTATATACCACTCCCACTAACGTTTTCTGCCCCTTGGTATTTCTCAGTTCTACCCATACAGATTCCACATCATCAGAGCTAATATCCTTCCTTACAATTGTGTTAATCCCTTCTTTAACCAGCAATGCTACCCCACCTCCCTTTCCTTTTTGCCTATCTTTCCTGAATCTTGAATACCCCTGGATGTTGAGTTCCCAGCCTTGGCCACCCTGGAGCCATGTTTCCGTAATCCCAATCAAATCATATTCGTTTACCTCTATTTGCGCAGCTAATTCATCCACCTTATTACGAATGCTCCTCTCATTAAGACATAAAGCCTTCAGGCTTGTTTTTTTAACGCTCTTAGACCTATTCGAATTATTACTTACTGTGGCCATGTTTGATTTAAACCGTTGATTTCTCTGACTGCCACTTTTGTTATTCTCCTTAAGACATAAAGGGGGAGAAATTGGGTTGATAGCGCCACCGATTAATGCCTAAAGAGGCTGAGAAGTGGGGCGCTAGCCAATTTCCGGGCGGGCGCAAGGTGCCTAGCGCCTCGCCCCATATTGAGCATGCATTTAGCGCCGGCGCTAAATCTTAGCGCCCCCTCATGGGCGCAGGCTGATTATGACATCATTTGAGTGTGCAACGCCTTTTGGGTGCCCTGGACCGGAAATTCAGTGGCACCCCCCTCCGTAGCACCTGGCGCTAATAGTGACAGCTTACCTGGGCCTTACCAAGTCGCTCTCGGGCTGGAGGAGCGTTATTTAAAGGGGACTGGTGTGGTTTAAAAGCAGCAGCCATTTTTGGAGCACAACTTCCTCGAGAGCTACAAAGAGTTGCTGAGCTGCACACTGAGAGCCATTTGACCACTGAGCCAGTGCAGGCAGACGATCTTCAGCCTTCTGACCATCACCTTGCTGTTGGTGAGCCTTGACAACGGGGAACCTTCCTGTGGGCACTTATTATGGGGGCTGCATTGGAGGGGAACGTACTGCTGCTGAATCATCTGGAAAGGGCACTGAGACGCAGGGAGAGGGGGGTGGGCAAGGCCAGATGGAGGAGGGCCAACAGACGTCGCCACAGCAGACATTACGCTGGCAGGGTTATCCGACAGCAGTTTTCCTACATGAACATGCCGGAGGAGAAGTGTGTCAGAAGGCTGCGATTTAGAAAGGAGGTGGTGACTGAGCTGTGCCAGCTGCTTCAGCCAGATCTGCAGCCTCAGATAAGGTGCAGGACATCTCTGTCGGCGGCTGAGAAGATGGCTGCCGGCCTGAACTTCTACGCGAACGGCTCTTCTCAGGCTGCGCGTCAGAGGCTGATCAGAAGTAGCTTCTAGGCCCCTCTCACGGAATGCTTGCTGCCATTCCAAGAACAGGAATGGAACCGGTCTGCTACCCTGTAGGATTCGCAAAATCCAGAAAATACAGTCTAGATTGGTAAAACCCCTGAAATGGCCACATTGTGAGAACACAAGATGGAGTTGGCAGTTCTCATGGCTCAGTTCAAAAGGACACACCAGCAGTATCTTACAGCAGCCTGAGTCATCACCGATTAGAAGATTCCAGAACTTACTGCTATTGATATGATAATATGGTTACAGCAGTAACGAACTCGTAAACAAAAGTATTTGCACCTGGAGGTGCGCTAATTGCTAGCAAAACGCAAACCCATCTCTGAAATCGCTGAGCACAGAAAAAAAAACATTATCTGTACCAAACTCAGAGGGACACAAGACAGATCTCATCAGTTTCATTTACAAGACATTAAAATAAAGTACTTGCTTTTGTCAAAGCAGCCTGCCTATTACCTTGACAAAAGAAAACCCCTGATTTGGTGCCGAGATAAGGGCAAGGAAACAGTATAACTGTTGAGGGAAAATCGACAGCAAGACATTCATTCAGTGAGATTCAGACAGATCCATCACAGATTCACACAGACACGAGGTCAAGGACAGAGCGAGGAGGACCCACAAGATTGTGCAGGAGAGCAGATTCAGAAGTTCAGCCCAGATCCAAGACCATCAGGAGTTCGAAGGCCGAGTGGAGAGGAGACGGTTCGAGGAGTTCGGAGGACTTTCAAGATTGTGCAGGAGAGAGATTCAGCCAGACTCAGACAGATCCACAAGATTCACCAGAAGCAGTGAAGTCCAAGTCCAGATACCATCAGGAGTTCGAAGACCGTGCGGAAGAGTAGACGGCTCGAGGAGTTCGGAGGACTTCCAAGTTTGTGCAGGAGAGCGGGTTCAGGAGCCGGTCCCATGAGGAAGATCGGAGATCCCGGACGTCACAGGAGTGCCAAGATTAAGGACGGTTTTAAAACTCTGGTGAGCATAAAGGCCCAACTCTACCTAGCTGACCCAGTTGAGGTATATTTTAGCAACGGGAGGGTTTGTAACATTAAGGGTTTTGTAATTCAGGAGTGTGATTTATCCCTCGATGTGTCCGTGCGCTTTTCCCACCCCCGTTTTAGTATACCGCTGATTAAGAATTGTTGTATGATTTAAGATAGTCAAAGTTATTCCTTGTGTGTTAAATTTTAGTTCCCATTGGGAGACGTGCTAATGATTTTTGTCTAAATTGATTCTTGCATTCTCTGTGTTTATTCTCCTTGAAAATAAAGATATTTCTGATTTAAAACTCACCTTGTCTCACCTGATCCATTTGTCTTCCGAGTCACAAGTTGGGCCACACATCAAGGTTGTCTGGCAATAAGCCCAGTGTCTAGAACCGGTGAGGGGGGAGCGCTTCGGAACCACTCACGAGCAGTGCGAAATCAAAACCAATCTAGCACACCATAAGCTCGTTAAAACGACCCCTTACAGAATGGCGACCCAGATGGGACACTGGCTACAGAAACCTTGTGTGGTGGACAAAGACTCGGGTGAGACAGATGTTATGGAAGATAGGTTAGCCTCCTACGTGTGTGGTAAAGTAAATGTAGCGAAAAAATGGGTGTATGACCTGTTAGGAGCCGAGCGTCCCCTAAAGGCAGCCGCCCAGTGGACGGCTAGTAAAGAGCACCGCAAGGGCATTGAGAAAGTGGTGTGGCTTATGTGCTATAAAAAGCAGGTTCTGGTACTGGACCACACGGTGGCCAGTAAAGAAACCAAGATTAAGCATTTGTCCCAAGAGCTGCAGGAAAAGGTTGCAGCGGAAGGGAAAGTGTTAGTGGCTCTGGAGGCCATAAGCCAAGAGAGGGCAGCGATGGTCCGGGACCATCGGGGGAAGGTAGAAAGGTTGGAGGGCAAGATAGCTGAGCTGGAGGGGAGCGCTAGGTTCAGGGTAGAACACGTAGAGTATCAGGCAAGAGAATCCAGGGAGAAAGAGAGGAGATTAAAAATGGAGATTAGCCGCCTTACAGGGGAACTGAAGGCACAGGAGGAAAAGGTAGGCGAAGTAAAAGCAACCTATAAGCTGGCCTGTGCTCGAGGGTTTGAGGAGGCAGACCACGGCCCCTGTAGGCAGGAAATAGAAAGCCTGAATCTGGCATTGGCCAGGGCAAAGGGGATGATATGCCTCATTAGCCCCAAGGTCGGCCAGGCTGAGTTCAACGGTAACCCAAGCAGGGAAGTCCCGCAGGCAGCCCCCAGAACAAAACAGGTTAGGGAACCCGAGATTTCACAGCCACCACCCCTAGCCCCTAGTTTTCCAGAGGTCTGGGATCAGGAGGGGGTGGAGGATGAAGAACCCAAGGTAGACCAGGGTAGCCCGAGAGAGAATCAGGGACCGGGACCGGTGTACCCCGTGACACAACGGAGGTACGGACCACCCGGTGACGACGGGGAACCTGGGGACATCCAGAACCAATTCCTGGTGCCACATTGTATGCAACAATTGCGTTCCATGGTGAGCTACATCCCCAAGCTCACCATGAAGGGGAACCCTTCTCTGCACTTTAGGGAGATAGAGCAGGCGGCCTGTGTGAATGACTGCGACGAGGCAGAAAAGGCCAAAATGATGCTGTTCTCCCTGGGTAGCGATCTCCTCCAGACGCTACCCGATGAGTGTAAGAGGGGTCAGGAGAATTATGGCAAGCTCAAGGAAGAGATCCTGGAGGCCATGGGGATGAACGAGGGGAGTCCGTTCTCCCGGGTAGAGAAAACAGTCCAGCTCCCCAGGGAATTCCCGCAGGCGTTCGCGGACAGGCTGTGGCCAGTCTATCAGGATGCGTGCCCGGGAATGCCGGCGCGAGCGCGCCTGAACGGGGAACAGTTAGTTCACTGGCTAAGGTGCCTTATGAACAACTCCCTGCCCCGCGTTCGAATGCAGGCAATGGCCTGGTTCGACCCCCGAAACCCTCTGACCATGGAGGCGACGGTAATCCGCCAACTCACTGTCACCTTTAGAAACGGGAGGGATAGTGAGACACCCCAGCAAAAAGGGGAGGTTTGTGAGGTCAGGCCTGGTGACCAGCCCCGTAAAGAGTGGCGCCAGGAAGGGAGCCGTCCCAACCAAAGCAGGCAAATGTGCTACGGTTGCGGGAAGGAGGGGCATTGGCGCAGGGACTGTAAGAATCCCTGGAAGGACACAAGGGAAAAGGTTCCCACAGCCCCAGTCCAAAAGGCAGAGACAGAAATTGCTCCCGCTGGGATCGAGTCATTTTTAGAGGCCATGCGGTCTCTTCTGACTGGCCAGGGAAGTACAGCTGCTGTAGTTCCCTCCCCCACCTCTGCCCCCCCACAATGACTAGAGCCAGCGCAGCCTGTCGACCTGTGTCCCCCAGAAAGACATGCACAGGAAAAGACCTCCAGTAATATGGAGGAATACCTGCGGTGCCAGGTTGCGGAGGCTAAGTTAGTTGAGCAGGCTTTAAGGGAGGAGAACGCTAGGTTAACAGCGAGGGCTGGCAGTTTAGAGGGTCAGCTAAAGGTTTTTAAAATGGTTCATGAAGATTTTCAGCCACCAGCAGCGGGTGGTGAGGGGATACCTGCCCCCAGTACAGGAGTGGGTAGGGAAGAGGAGATAAAACTAGATTACTGGCTAGCTGCCAGGTATATTAAACAGTGCAAGCTATTTAAGCCGGAGGCAGGGAAACAGACAGCAGGGGCTGAAAAGGCCAGTAAAGAGTTAAACGTTGTAGGGGAGCTGCAGCCACAGGTCACACAGGCTGGACGTGCAGCCTGCGTGAGGGGAGGAGTGGTCTCATCTAAACGGGAGACTCCCCCATTGTTCTGGGACCCAGGAGGGGAGGAGCCAGAGGTCTTAGGTCCTGTCCCTGGTTACCCAGAAGGGGAGGAGCCGGAGGTCCCAGGTCCTGTCCCCGATCACCCAGAAGGGGAGGAGCCGGAGGTCCTAGGTCCTGTCCCTGGTCACAAGGAAGCCGAGTTGGAGGACGAAGGTCCCGCCCCCGACTGCGGTGAAGGGGAGGAGCCGGAGGTCTTAGGTCTTGCCCCTGAGTGCAGCATTAGAGAGGTGGCGTCTGGGGGCGGAGACTCTCAACCTGGAGTCCCAGGTAGCGGGGAGGTGCCTGCCGCTAACCCAGAGCCTAGGGAGGCGGAGCCTGCGGGAGGAAGCCCACAGCCGGCAGTCGTGGGGAAGCCACGGACTGCAGCCAGGGCCAAAACTCCAGCCAAGGGTCCGACCTACGAGGAAGCCTCATATGTGGTGACCCTTAGATGGTCAAATAGAAAACCGCAACCGAAGAAGGTTTGGTCGCCGGTTTTCACAAGAGGGACCCCCCGGAAGAAAGCTGCGAGAAGTTTAAACGGTCCACAGCCAGCAGCCACGGGCTGCCAGGGACCAGCAGCTGAGACCGATGTGGGAACGCAGCAGGGGGAGGCCTGCGACGGTCCCCGCAGATTATAAGCTGGCCGTCCGGAGACGGGCGGCAGATGTATATATTTATATAGTTTTGGGTAATAAGGTTTAGTTTATTGTAATTTTAGAAAATAAGTAATGTGGTCTTCTGGAAGTATGGTAGCACTTTGGAGCGGTAGAATGTGGCAAGTTTTAAGTGAGCTAGGGTCGCGGGACCCACTCACCCCGCACCCAAGCCGAGGAGCCCAGGGAGCCCGGCTCGAAACCTTTTTTTATCTCTCCGCCAGATCATAACAAGACGATGCCAGTCGGAGGCATCATCCTCGCGGCCCTGGTGGGCCTCAACGTCGCCTGGAGAGGAGAAACGGAGGATCACCGTATCTTTGGCTGCTCCGGGGAAACTGCGCCTCTGGCCCACGACGGGCAGGGCCTGCGCGAAGCAGAGGAAGTCGCTGGGTACACCCACGAGGGCAACTGGCCCAAATGGCTGGGCTCGAACGCCATGAAATATTCAAGCGAAACTGGCTTCACATACGGGGAGGTCTCTTTGTCGTGTCCTCGGATCAAGATCCAGGCCACGCGGATCAGTGCGACTGTGGGGAAACGTATTTGTCTAACCTGCAGGGGGAACGTCCCCCTGGATAGGTGGTGGTGGTTCAGGAAACTGAGCAAGGACATGGGGAACCCCAGAGGAAAGTGGGAAAGGTTAAGGAACAACACTCACCGGACTATCACAGGGACCCAGGGAGGGTTGACAGTGTGCTGGGATAAATGGTGGGAACCCGATCAGGGGATTTATGTGTGTATGTGGGGTTCAGAGAAAGTCTGCCCCACAGGTGTTTCCATCATTTTCCACAGCCAGTGGCAAGATAACGGGAGGGGGATGGACTGGGAATCGCGCTTGGACGCATGCGTGGTCCCCTACTCCCCAATCGCGGTTAATGCCACTGAGCTAGTGACCCGCCCCCGACAGCCCCTGCCCACGACCCAGACACCACGGACGGTAGCAGAGGGATGCCCCACCACCACCAAGGGACCAGGGAACGGGTTAGTATTAGTGCCCACTGACCAAATGGCCTATCAGGGGGTCCATTACGCGGTGGCCTCGGTCATCCTCAACCTGACCGAGGTGCACCTGCCGGAATGGTGCCCCGTAGAGACGACAAGGCTGTATCAGGCCCTGCTGAAAGAGACCCTGCAGAAGTTTTACGAGTTTGACTTCGCGGGGGTCAATAGAACCGAACTCTACACCGAGGGCCACAAGGAATGGGAGCAATTGGGGAGACAAAAAAGGGGCGCCGTGAACGACTGGTTCACAGGGTTTAAAGTACGTGGCCCACTTTGGTTTCACAATTCCCCCTCTCCCAGAACATTTAACCGAACTGCTGAAAGCAGTTACTGTCTCTCAGAAGCACTTCTTTACTTTAGAGCAGAAAACCACCGACATAGGGGCAAAAATCCAAGACATAGTGGTTCCACCATGGTGGGACCTTTTTGATAATATAGAGATCCCATCATGGGTCAGATTGGCTTCCCACGTCTTAGTGGTGTGCCAGGTAAGGATCGTTCTGTACCTGGTCTGTGTCCAGTGTAGGAGGAAGGGACACGACAGGGAGTTCCCTAGTCAGCGGAATTGGCGGGGCCACTATGTCAGCATAAACGGGGACTCGCCCGTGTAGCTAAATGTTTTTATTCCATCTGTTTTTGGTGTATTATAACAAAGATTGTGTTGCGTCGGGTTATGACTCTAAGGTGAGTCTGTACATAGCATAAATGTTTCTCCGGTAGGGGATATCTACTCAACTCCGTTTTCGGGATGAGGAAAGTGCATGTGCGAGGTACACTCCATAGTCAGGTAAACTACGGGGAAGGTCAGTTGGGGGGGGGAACGGATTTATGCTCACCCTAAAACATTCATGATACAAAGACGATTTGAGATGTTCATTGTATCACAGGGGGGACTGTTGGATTCGCAAAATCCAGAAAATACAGTCTAGATTGGTAAAACCCCTGAAATGGCCACACTGTGAGAACACAAGATGGAGTTGGCAGTTCTCATGGCTCAGTTCAAAAGGACACACCAGCAGTATCTTACAGCAGCCTGAGTCATCACCGATTAGAAGATTCCAGAACTTACTGCTATTGATATGATAATATGGTTACAGCAGTAACGAACTCGTAAACAAAAGTATTTGCACCTGGAGGTGCACTAATTGCTAGCAAAACGCAAACCCATCTCTGAAATCGCTGAGCACAGAAAAAAAAACATTATCTGTACCAAACTCAGAGGGACACAGGACAGATCTCATCAGTTTCATTTACAAGACATTAAAATAAAGTACTTGCTTTTGTCAAAGCAGCCTGCCTATTACCTTGACAAAAGAAAACCCCTGATTTGGTGCCGAGATAAGGGCAAGGAAACAGTATAACTGTTGAGGGAAAATCAACAGCAAGACATTCATTCAGTGAGATTCAGACAGATCCATCACAGATTCACACAGACACGAGGTCAAGGACAGAGCGAGGAGGACCCACAAGATTGTGCAGGAGAGCAGATTCAGAAGTTCAGTCCAGATCCAAGACCATCAGGAGTTCGAAGGCCGAGTGGAGAGGAGACGGTTCGAGGAGTTCGGAGGACTTTCAAGATTGTGCAGGAGAGAGATTCAGCCAGACTCAGACAGATCCACAAGATTCACCAGAAGCAGTGAAGTCCAAGTCCAGATACCATCAGGAGTTCGAAGACCGTGCGGAAGAGTAGACGGCTCGAGGAGTTCGGAGGACTTCCAAGTTTGTGCAGGAGAGCGGGTTCAGGAGCCGGTCCCATGAGGAAGATCGGAGATCCCGGACGTCACAGGAGTGCCAAGATTAAGGACGGTTTTAAAACTCTGGTGAGCATAAAGGCCCAACTCTACCTAGCTGACCCAGTTGAGGTATATTTTAGCAACGGGAGGGTTTGTAACATTAAGGGTTTTGTAATTCAGGAGTGTGATTTATCCCTCGATGTGTCCGTGCGCTTTTCCCACCCCCGTTTTAGTGTACCGCTGATTAAGAATTGTTGTATGATTTAAGATAGTCAAAGTTATTCCTTGTGTGTTAAATTTTAGTTCCCATTGGGAGACGTGCTAATGATTTTTGTCTAAATTGATTCTTGCATTCTCTGTGTTTATTCTCCTTGAAAATAAAGATATTTCTGATTTAAAACTCACCTTGTCTCACCTGATCCATTTGTCTTCCGAGTCACAAGTTGGGCCACACATCAAGGTTGTCTGGCAATAAGCCCAGTGTCTAGAACCGGTGAGGGGGGAGCGCTTCGGAACCGCTCACGAGCAGTGCGAAATCAAAACCGATCTAGCACACCATAAGCTCATTAAAACGACCCCTTACAACCCCCAAGCCTGTGAAGGGCAAGATGCATGTAAATAGCAGGCATGGCCATTGTAAATGAAGAAAGTGTTTCATTACACAAAATGTGGTTCCTTCAAACATGAGAAAGCTATGGCAACAGAAAGCAAAACTAATACACTGACACATAACTGCCTCTCACACCCGGGAGACTGTCCAAAACATAAATCACATTCCGACCATCTTCCTTGGCCTTGATTCCACTGCGCCAACCAAAGCATCCAATGCCCCATCAGTGAGGCGTTCCGCCCTTTGCCTCACCCTTTCCATGTCTTGCTAGGCTGGTGCGCCACAGGTAGTCTCCCACCGCTTTGAAGGCCTACAAGGCAGTGAGTGTGTCTGGTGATGCCAATTGACCTGCCCCTTTAAGAGCTGGCCGGTGCCACTGTGTCTCAGGGAAAGTGATTATTGACAGCACACTCGCTGCACCCCGCTGCCGCAAAATTGGGTTGCGCCGCCGGGTTAGCGCCTTAAGAGTAGCGTGCAGCGCCTGATTTAGCGGCGCAATCACTTTTAGGGGCGCTGCAACCCAATATCGCGCTAGGTGGCGCTAAATTGCGCCTGACGCTAAACTTTGCGCATCGCCAGGACTAGCGCCCCAAACGCGGCTATACCGATTTTCTAGGCCAAAGCCTTCAGGCTTGTTTTTTTAACGCTCTTAGACCTATTAGAATTATTATTTACTGTGGCCATGTTTGATTTAAACCTTTGATTTCTCTGACTGCCACTTTTGTTATTCTCCTTCCTATCTTGTTTCCCTTTCCTCTGTCTCCCTGCTCAGGTTCCCAACCCCCTGCCATTTTAGTTTAAACCCTCCCCAACAGCACTAGCAAACACTCCCCCTAGGACATCGGTCCCGGCCCTGCCCAGGTGCAAACCGTCCGGTTTGTACTGGTCCCACCTCCCCCGGAACCGGTTCCAATGTCCCAGGAATTTGAATCCCTCCCCCTTGCACCATTCCTCTAGCCACGTATTCATCTGAAATATCCTTCTATTTCTACTCTGACTAGCACGTGGCACTCGTAGCAATCCTGAGATTACTACCTTTGAGGTCCTATTTTTTAATTTACCTCCTAACTCCCTATATTCAGCTTTTAGGACCTCATCCCGTTTTTTACCTATATCGTTGGTACCTATATGCACCACGACAACTGGCTGTTCACCCTCCCCTTCTAAAATGTTCTGCAGCCGCTCTGAGACATCTTTGACCCTTTCACCAGGGAGGCAACACACCATCCTGGAGTCTCGTTTGTGGCCACAGAAATGCCTATCTATTCCCCTTACACTTGAATCCCCTATTACTATAGCTCTACCCCTCTTTTTCCTCCCGTCCTGTGCAGCAGAGCCATCCCTAGTGCCAGGAAGTTGGCTGCTGCTGCCTTCCTCTGATAAGCCATCCCCCTCAACAATATTCAAAGTGGTATATCTGTTTGAGAGGGGGATGTCCACAGGGGACCCCTGCCCTACCTGCCTGCGCCTACTACTCTTGTCTGTTGGTCACCCCTTCCCTTTCTGCCTGTCCAACCTTTGCCTGCAGTGTGACCAACTGCTTGAACATGATATCCACGACATCCTCAGCATCGCGAATGGTCCAGTATGTATCCAATCGCAGCTCCAGCACCGCAATGCGGTCTGCCAGTAGCTGCAGCTGGACACACTTCCTGCACACATGGTTGTCAGGGACACAGGAAGTGTCCCTGAGTTCCCACATAGCGCAGCAGGAGCATACCACGTGGCCGGGCTGTCCTGCCATGACTTACCCTTTAATTAATTCAAATTAAATTAAACAAATCAATCCCACCAATTACACTACAGTTAAATGATATACTTAAGGGCCCTGGTTTACCAACAGTCCCCGCTACACCACAGAGAGCTTAGAAACTATAAACTACAGAGTTAAAGTTTAAAAAGAGAGAAATACTCACCAACCAATCAGTTACCTGCTTTCTGGTGACGTCACACTTCGATTACTTTTTACTTCTCTCCCTCCCTCTGAGCTCGGAGATTGGAGATTAGTAAGCTCTGAGGCCTACCTGGTCCTTGCCGCTGCTTTTAAACCTCGCCGCCGCTCAGCCGCCTTGTCTCCTGCAGGTCCACTGCTGCCGCCGCTCTGAGACCTATCTGGTCTCCGCTGCTGGTTTAAATAACTGCAGCCACTCAGCCGCCTCATCTCCCGCAAGTCCGCTGCTGCCGCCGCAAAGCTAGGTGGGCGTGTGTGCTGTGAGGAGGATGCAGAGAAACTCCAGTATGATTTGGACAAGTTGCGTGATTGGGCAGCTGCATGGCAGATGCAGTATAATGTGGATAAATGCGAGGTTATCCACTTTGGTGGCAAAAACAGGAAGACAGATTATTATCTGAACGGCAATAGATTGGGAAAAGGGGAAGTGCAACGAGACCTGGGTGTCCTTGTGCACCAGTCGCTGAAGGTAAGCATGCAGGTGCAGCAGGCGGTTAAGAAGGCAAATGGTATGTTGGCCTTCATAGCATGAGGATTCGAGTACAGGAGCAAGGATGTCTTGCTGCAGTTGTACAGGGCCTTGGTGAGACCACACCTTGAGTATTGTGTGCAGTTTTGGTCGCCTTATCTGCGGAAGGATGTTTTTGCCATGGAGGGAGTGCAGCGAAGATTCACCAGACTGATACCTGGGATGGCAGGAATGACGTATGAAGAGAGATTGGGTCGATTAGGCGTATATTCACTAGAGTTTAGAAGAATGAGAGGGGATCTCATTGAAACTTATAAAATTCTAACAGGACTAGACAGACTAGATGCAGGAAGGATATTCCCGATGGCGGGGGAGTCCAGAACCAGGGGTCACAGTCTAAGGATAAGGGGTAAGCCATTTAGGACTGAGATGAGGAGGAATTTCTTCACCCAGAGAGTGGTGAACCTGTGAAATTCTCTACCACAGAAGGCAGTTGAGGCCAACTTATATTAAATATATTCAAGAAGGAGTTAGATATATTTCTTAAGTCGAAAGGGATCAAGGGATATGGGGAGAAAGCAGGGACAGGGTACTGAATTTGGATGATCAGCCATGATCTCATTAAATGGTGGAACAGGCTCAAGTGGCTGAATGGGCTACTCCTGCTCCTATCTTCTATGTTTCTATGTTCTGCAGGGCTCATTACTAGGTCCCTTGCTTTTTGTGGTATACATCAATGATTTATACTTCAATGTAGGGGGCATGATTAAAAAGTTTGCAGATGATACAAAATTTGGCTGTGTGGTTGATCGTGAGGAAGAAAGCTGTAGACTGCAGGAAGATATCAATGGACTGGTCAGGTAGGCAGAAAAGTGGCACATGGAATTCAATCCAGAGAAGTGTGAGGTAATGCATTTGAGGAGGGCTAACAAGGCAAGGGAATACACAATAAATGGGAGGATACTGAGAAGTGTAGAGGAACAGAGAGGCCTTGGAGTGCATGTCCACAGATCCCTGAAAGTAGCAGGACAGGTAGATAAGGTAGTTAAGAAGGCATACGGATACTTTCCTTTATTAACCGAGGCATAAAATATAAGAGCAGGGAGGTTATGCTTGAACTATATAAAACACTAGTTAGGCCGCAGCTAGAGTACTGCATACAATTCTGGTCACCGCATTACAGGAAAAATGTGATTGCACTTGAGAGGATACAAAGTATATTTAAGAGGATGTTGCCTGGGCTGGAGAATTTTAGCTATGAGGACAGATTGCATAGGCTGTGGTTGTTTTATTTGGAACAGATGAGGCTGAGGGGAAGGACCTATTTCACTTAGCAGCGAGGTCAATAACCAGGGGACATAGCTTTAAAGTAATTGGTAGAAGGATTGGAGGGGAGTTGAGGAGACATTTTTTCACCCAGAGGGTGGTGGGGGTCTGGAACTCACTGCCTGAAAGGGTGGTAGAGGCAGAAACCCTCATCACATTTAAAAAGTATTGGATATGCACTTGAAGTCCTGTAACCTACAAGGCTACGGACCAAGAGCTGGAAAGTGGGATTAGGCGGGATAGCTCATTTTTGTCCGGCACAGACACAATGGGCCAAATGGCCTCCTTCTGTGCCGTGAACTTCTATGATTCTATGATTCTATACTTGTACCATTAATATGTTCTTCCTGGCAATAATTCTACACAGTTCATTCCAAAGAAGGTGCTGCTAGTTTTGTTTGCCAAGTCAAGTTACGTGTCTGTGCTTCAAAGATCACTCGACCAGGACAAAAAGAAAATACTGCAGATGCTGGAAATCTGAAATCAAAACAGGAAATGCTGGAGATACTCAGCAGGTCAGGCTGCATCTGTGAAGAGTGAAACAGAATTAACGTTTCAGGTCGATGACCTTTCGTCAGAACTGGAAAAAAGCAGGAAATGGAACAGAATTTTAAGCAAGTGTAGAGGCTGGGAAAGGGGGGAGGGGATGAAAGAACAAAAGGGAAGGTCTGTGATAGGATAGAAGGCAGGAGAGGTTAAGGGACATTAAGAGATATTCAAGGCAAAAGGAGATGGTAATGGGACAGGTTAAGAAACAAAGGGTGGCTCTCGATGAAGTGTAAATTGCGCTGGCAGAATGAAAGATAGCTGCCACTGCTTGCCCTTGATGACATAAAAAGTGTGTGTCATTTTTATTACCTAATCTTGTGCTCCTAAGTGCTACCCCAGTGGGAGCAGTAAGTCGGCTGGCAGCCTGCTGCTCCTCGATGAGAGCTTCTTGACAAAGCTGTAGTGATGCACCTCTTTGTGCGGAGTCATGAAATAACCCTTCAACTACTGCTGGATTCTGGCCCCTGCCCTGGGAAGAGAGGGAAGTGCTATGGTGAAGTGAAGTATACATGTCAGTGATTAAAAAATGTGAAAGAAAGGGGTAAAACATTTTCTGAGAAGTCTGTAATCAGTAAGTGAAGTTGTTGTTGCCCTCTTCAGCTCACCAACTTCTCCCTTGCACTTGTCTGAAGTGATAGACTTTTTTTGGGGGCGTAAGTTACACTGATTGCAGTGTAAATCCAAGAACCTTTCATATACAGGTAGACTATCCTTTATCCGAAAACCTCGGGACCAGCCGTGTTTCGGTTTTAGGAAAATTTCGGATTTCGGAAGGTGCGCGAAAACACTTCGGTTTTCAGAGTAATTCGGTTTTCGGGAGTGCAGATAAAGGATACACTATCCCTTATCCGAAAGGGTGGGGTTCGGCGGGGGGGTCGGGTGGGGGTCGGGGGTCGGTGGGGGTCGGGTTCGGCCGGGGGGTCGGGGGTGGGGGTCGGCGGGGGTCGTGGTCGTGCGCATTTCGGTTTTCAGAAGTCATGCTTTGCTCCACTTTCGGCTTTCAGAGGTTTTCTGGTTTCGGATGTGCGGATAAAGGCTGGTACACTTACGCTGAGCGATTTCGGTTTTCAGAAGTGCGGAAAAATGCTACACTATCCCTTATCCGGCTAGGCCTGTAAGTCGTGTGCCACTCTGGTCATGTCGTGCGCACGACTTACGCTGACCGAAAAAACCTTCGGTTTTTAGAGGGTTTCGGTTTTCGGAAGTCCAGATAAAGGGTAGTCTACCTGTACTTGAACAGTGCAGCCATGCAAAAGAGCCCTGAGGGGCTTTGATGTGTATAAGACTTGCACTTTAAAAAATATTGAGGAAACTTACGTTTAGCACAATAACAGCGTAAATACGTTAAACGTAAATTTCGTCAGTGTTTTCAGCCCATTAACTGGATAACTATGGCGTAAATCCTGAAGACAATTAGGAAATTCAGGGCCCACCTTTTCTATCTTTGATACTCAAAGATACTATTTCAACCATCTATTGACCAATCGGAGTAATGCACCTTGGGGTAAGAATTCATTTACTTAGTGACAGGGACTTGCCAAGCACTTATAATGAGCAAATATTTAATTGCTTGAGAGAAGCCAGATTTGCTTATATTAATTATAAATGGAATGACTAGCTCTAAATACTTGTGGTAAGACAATCCAGATAAGAATTCGGTCACTCCCAGTTCTATGCGTGAAAACTCCTTTCATGTTGTCTGGCCTTAGATCATGGTTCAAGACAGTACAAGATAAAGGTCAATTGTCTATCACTTCACTCTGGTCACAGATGGGAACCAGCTGTTAGCTATGAAAGATCTTTTGTCCTCACAGTGCTGTGTTGGAGGGCCCATGGTTCTTAGCATTAACACTTACTATTTTTCGAGAGCTTATCAGGATTATTGCAAAACCATATTTAGAACGCCACTGAATATTTTTAGAGCATTTTTCCTACAACACTACATAATGAGAAGCCCACCATTAAGGTTATTTCAAGGCCAGAGGTGAGAGCTGCCTGTAAATTGGAGCCTCAGGTCTCAGTAGCCCCAGTCATTCATTGGCAAGCAAAACAACTTCTTAGCTTTGGACCTCTTTCCTTGGGGACTCCCCTACAAATAGCTGTAAAGGTTCCACTAGCACCATGGTGGACTGCAGGTTTGTGAAATCTTCTTGCATGCTTGCACAGGTGTCAGAGCTGCACTCCTGAAGAATGTCTGCTACACCATGCTGGAAACTCTAAAGATTCCCAAAGGATTGAATGAAGTATTTTTCCTGATTAATAAGTTCTGCTTTGTATGCAACTGCAGTAGGGTACAAATCTATGGAACTTCCAGTTGACGCATGTCTGTCGCTAGTTCTCCCTTTCCTTTGTTGCTGCTTCTCTGCTGCCACCTTCTCCTCACTTGCAGTGGGTTCTCCACCAGCCAGTACCTCCTGACCCTCTCATTCAGATTCTCTTGAGTTAGATATATAAGAGCTTGTGCTTGCAGGGTCAGGAATGCTTATGGGGTTCTCCTGTACATTTCTATTGGCAGGGACATGTTGGGATGCCCCCACATATGGAAAAGAGGAATATGTGTTAGCATGAGGTACCAGGAAATGGTCTGTGCACAGTAGTAAAACCAATATGATGCTAGGCTGCTGCTGGGCAGAGGTAAATGAATTTGAAGGGCAAGCAAGATGAAGTTGAAGAGACCACATATCTCATTGGGATAGCACAAAAGAACCAAGCTTTCCCTTACCCATGTCCTCAGTGAGCTCTAACTAAACAATTTGTTGTGCTACCTTTTCATGTTAATTGAGGATGCACACTTTGGCAGGGCTGCCACCAACCCGGGTTCTTTCTTAGTGGTCATGGCCAGCTTTCGCCTTTAAAAATTGATAAAACATTGGTTTCAGCATTGGGCTGTAACCAAGGGATGCATCCCAGTACCCAGCTACATTCCACTTTGGTGTGGAGATGCCGGAGTTGGACTGTTGTTGGTGTTGAGTACTGAGGCTGTCGCAGCGATGCCGTCATCGTGGGGGATACTGGTGTAGAGTGCCGAGACGTCCATCGTGGTGAGGAGTGTTCCTGGTTCAACTGGTCCGTGGGTGCTGAGTTTCTGTAAGAAGTCTGTAGTGTTGCGACAGAAGCTGGGGGTTCCCTGTACGATGGGTTTCAGGATGCCCTCGACATATCCAGAGAGGTTCTCACACAGGGTTCCGTTGCCTGATGCGATAGGGCGTCCAGGTGTGTTGGCTTTGTGTATCTTTGGGAGGCAGTAGAAGTCTCCCACGCGGGGAGTACGTGGGATGAGAGCATGTAGGATGCTTTGAAGGTCTGGATCGAAGGTTTTGATCAGTCTGTTGAGTTGGCGGGTGTGTTCTTTGGTCGGATCTGCGGGTAACTGTCTGTAGTGTTCCTGGTTGTCCAGTTGTCGGTATACTTCTTTGCAACAGTCCGTTCTGTTCTGTATGACGATGGCACCTCCTTTGTCTGCTGGTTTGATGACGATGTTGCGGTTGGTCTTGAGAGCGTGGATGGCGTTGCGTTGTGCTCGGGTGACATTCTGGACTGTCTTGTGAGTGCGGCTGATGAATCTGACGCCATCCTACAACTCATCCGCTTCATCCTTGACCACAATGTCTTCACCTTCGACAACCAGTTCTTTACCCAAACACACGGAACAGCCATGGGGACCAAATTCGCACCCCAATACGCAAACATCTTCATGCACAAGTTCGAGCAAGACTTCTTCGCTGCACAGGATCTCCAACCAACGCTATACACCAGATACATCGACGACATTTTCTTCCTATGGACCCACGGCGAAGAATCACTGAAAAGACTACACGATAACATCAACAAGTTCCATCCCACCATCGAACTCACCATGGACTACTCCTCAGAATCGGTCTCATTCCTGGACACACGAATCTCCATCAAAGACGGACACCTCAGCACTTCACTCTACCGCAAGCCCACGGACAACCTCACGATGCTTCACTTCTCCAGCTTCCACCCTAACCACGTTAAAGAAGCCATCCCCTATGGACAAGCCCTGCGAATACACAGGATCTGCTCAGACGAGGAGGAACGCGATGGACACCTACAGACACTGAAAGACGCCCTTGTAAGAACGGGATATGACGCTCGACTCGTCGATCGACAGTTCCGACAGGCCACAGCGAAAAATCGCATAGACCTCCTCAGAAGACAAACACGGGACACAACCAACAGAGTACCCTTCGTCGTCCAGTACTTCCCCGGAGCGGAGAAACTACGCCATGTTCTTCGCAGCCTTCAACATGTCATCGATGACGACGAACACCTCGCTAAGGCCATCCCCACGCCTCCACTTTCAAACAGCCGCCTAACCTCAAACAGACCATCGTTCGCAGCAAATTACCCAGCTTTCAGGAGAACAGCGACCACGACACCACACAACCCTGCCACAGCAACCTCTGCAAGACATGCCAGATCATCAACACAGATACCATCATCACACGTGAGGACACCACCCACCAGGTACATGGTACATACTCATGTGACTCGGCCAACGTTGTCTACCTCATACGTTGCAGGAAAGGATGCCCCGGAGCATGGTACATCGGCGAGACCATGCAGACACTGCGACAACGGGTGAACGGACACCGCGCAACAATCACCAGGCAGGAGTGTTCCCTCCCAGTCGGGGAACACTTCAGCAGTCAAGGACATTCAGCCTCCGATCTTCGGGTAAGCATTCTCCAAGGCGGCCTTCGAGACACACGACAACGCAAAATCGTCGAGCAGAAACTGATAGCCAAGTTCCGCACCCATGAGGACGGCCTCAACCGAGATCTTGGGTTCATGTCACGCTACATGTAACCCCACCTGACGCAGGGTCATCCAGACTCCAGTCGACATTGGCTTGTTCTCTCTACACAGATGCGGCCGGACCTGCTGTGATTTCCAGCCAAAAAAAATGTTTTTTGTCTTTTTTTGTTTTTCATACAGACCCCAGCATCTGCAATATTTGACCCCTTGTGACCCCACCTCATTGTTCTTTGATGTAATGTTTCCCTGACTGACCTGTTTGGACACCATTCACACCTTTGACTGCTGTGATTATCTCTCTGCCGAGGTGTGATAAATGGCAGTTGGAAAGGTTACCTGTAAACATCTGACATGATTCTCTGACTATATAAGCTGTGTCTTTATGCATTTCTCCACTTCACCTGAAGAAGGAGCAGCGCTCCGAAAGCTTGTGATTTCAAATAAAGCTGTTGGACTATAACCTGGTGTTGTGTGACTTCTTACATTCCACTTTGTGTACTGGGACAACTACATAGCATGTAAGCAGTTTGAGGTGCCACTGGGAATTGGCAGTAAAGCATGTATTAGTTATTTGAGACCGTGGAAATTTCCCCTTTGCAGCCACCAATTTCCAGCTGTAGCTTTACAACTTTGGGTACAAAGTGTGAGGGTTGGGGATAGGGCCAATGTTTTCAATGCTGCATTGCTGATTCTGCACCATGTTGTGGGTTCAGAGTTTGGTGCATGTATAGTACAGGTATTCATGTCAATTGAAATGGAAAACTATAGGCAATATTACCGTGGCACTCTTCCTTAGTCAAGAAAACGTTTTCCTCTGAGGAAAGGTCATCGACCTGAAACGTTGACTTTGTTTCTCTCTCCACAGATGCTGCCTGACCTGCTGAGTATTTCCAGCATTTTCTGTTTTTATTTCAGAACTTCTTCCTCGTCTGATCCGATGAACTATAAACATGGAGACTGAATTCACTGTGGATAACCTCCTGCCATGCTTGCTGCATATTGACTCAGAAAGCAGGGTTCCCCTCTGTTCTAAAAATGGAGTCCTTTTCCTACTGCACCTCCTCCAGCAACACATCCAACTTCTGCTCATCAAAAGGGGCAAGTCTGGGCCTTGATTATACTCCATTTTATTTGCAGCACTCAGGCAGAACAGCGAGCTAAATTAGGAAGGAGCAGCTCCCTGCACATGTGGACAATACGCAGGGAACACATTTAAATTATTTAAATTAGTTGATCTCATCGAATCAAGTGAGAACAGTGCCCCATTTCACCATCACAGGAAAGCAGGTACATAGCGTAATCTTTCAACCAGCGGCGAGAGGCCAGCAAAAGGAGCAAGAGCAGCAGCGCTGTAAAGATTGCGAGAGGAGTGGCGAGAGGAGCGAGAGCAGCGGCGCTATAAAGAGCATGAGAGGAAGAGGAGGCAGCGGACCTGGACGTGATCAGAGCGGGGGCAGAGCGAGAGAGGCAGCAACTCAACGGAGGCAGAATCCGAAAGAGCGACGTCAGTGTAGAAAAAGTGACGTCGGCACAAGGGAAGGAGCTGATTGGTGAATAGCTGGCGAGTGTTTTTATTTAAATTTTAAGTTTATTTCTGCTAAGTTAGTTCTTAATCTATTAAATAGAGTAATGGCAGGGCAGCTCAGTCCCGTGGAGTGCACATCCTGTGCCGTGTGGGAAGTCTTCGTGAAGCCTGGACAACCACTTGTGCAGGAAGTGTCACCAGCTACGACAGCTCGAAAACCAATGTTTCAGAGCTTGAACGGCAGCTGGAGTCACTGCGGTGCATCCAATAAGGTGCATATAAGAGTTAGTGTGTTGGATAGTACTAGAGAAGATATTACTAGAGGCGGAAGTAGTACCATATTAGATAGGAGCAGACTAAAAAGACTACTTAAAATTCAATAGAATGAGTGACTAGAGTATTAGATTACAGCTATAAAATTTAATAAAAATTATTCAGTTAAAGATGCATTACTCCATTAGCTCTGTGTAATGCTAATTCTGCGATCCTATGAAAAAATGAGTCATAGGGCTGGATTTTCATTCAGTGGACTTGATAGAGGTGGGACTACAACTTTCGGGGTTGTTGTCCCGCCTCCATCGAGATGTGGCCAATCCACGTGATTTTAACTTGATTGACCTTGTTGAGCCTGCCCAGCGGGCTCAGCAGGCCAATTATGGGCCACCCGGCAACAGGTGATGTCACAGACTGAAATTTCATCTGTCAAGAGGTTTTGACAGATGAAATATCAGTATTTGAAAGCTCTTTGAAGCTGTCAAACACTGACAGTCTTACTTCTAACATGAGTCCTTCTCCACAGACTCAGTTAGAAATCTCTCCTGCACAGAAAGCTGAAGGCTGTCACTTTTGACAGTTTGCAGCCATTCTGCTTTCTGTGCCGGTGAGATGATGGACTCCCGAGACCTAAAGGAAGGAAGGCTGTAAATGTAAGAAAAGGTAATTTAAACTTCTTTAAACACTTTAGACACACGAAACACACTTACCTTTGCACTCATGCACACATCACTCACCTGAACACCGACATCTCGACCCCCCCAAGTCCTTCAACCCGACGGCCCACCTCGCAAACTTGGCGTGGTTTGGAGCCGTCGGGAGTCCCACACTTCAACTTTAAAAATAGAGATTAGGCTAAAAACTGCCTGTTAACTACCTGTTAACAAACAGGTAGTTAATTGCCACTAATCCCCTTCCCACCTCGGGGAGGCGGGTCCCAGTGCGGGGCGGGTACCCGCCTCCTTTGAAACTGGCATGGAGGCGGGTTGGGGGCAGGATGGTGTCAGGACCCCCGATTTTGGGATTTCAACCTCCCCCCCACACCTCCAATCCCGCCTCCACAGCCCAATGAAAATCCTGCCCATAGAGTCATAAAGCCATAACGGCACAGAAGGAGGCCATTTGGCCCATCGAGTCCATGCCAGCTCTCTGTAGAGCAATCCAATCAGTCCCATTCCCCCGTAGCCCTGCAAGTTTATTTCCCTCAAGCGCCTATCCAGTCTCCCCTTGAAAACATTGCGTGTCTCCGCTTCCACCACTTCCGTCGGCAGCAAATTCCAGGTCATCACCACTCGCTGCATAAAAGAGTTTTTCCTCACATCCCCCCCTGTATCTCTTGCCCAAAGCATGGTTTTATGAAGGGGAAGTCACGTTTGACAAATTTGCTGAAGTTCTTTGAGAAAGTAACATATAGGGTGGATAAAGGGGAACCAGTGGACGTAGTGTATTTAAACTTTCAAAAGGCATTTGACAAGGTGCCACACAAAAGATTATTGCTTAAGATAAAAAATCACGGGATTGGGGGTAATATTCTGGCATGGATAGAGGATTGGCTATCTAACAGAAGGCAGAGAGTTGGGATAAATGGTTCATTCTCAGACTGGCAATCAGTAACTAGTGGTGTTCCGCAGGGGTCAGTGCTGGGTCCCCAACTCTTTACAATCTATATCAACGATTTGGAGGAGGGGACCGAGTGTAACATATCAAAGTTTGCAGATGATACTAAGATGGGAGGGAAAGTAGTGAGTGAGGAGGACATAAAAAACCTGCAAGGAGACATCAACAGGCTAAGTAAGTGGGCAGAGATTTGGCAGATGGAATACAATACTGGAAAGTGTGAGGTTATGCACTTTGGCAGGAAAATTCGTAGAGCAAGTTATTATCTTAATGGCAAGAAACTGGAAAGTACTGAAGTACAAAGGGATCTGGGGGTCCTGGTGCACGAAACTCAAAAGGTTAGTATGCAGGTGCAGCAAATGATTAAGAAGGCCAATGGAATGTTGGCTTTCATTGCTAGGGGGATAGAATATAAAAATAGGGAGGTATTTTTTCAGTTGTACAAGGTATTGGTGAGACCGCACCTGGAATACTGCGTACAGTTTTAGTGTCCATCCTTAAGAAAGGACATACTTGCTCTCGAGTCAGTACAAAGAAGGTTCACTTGGTTAACCCCGGGGATGAGGGGATGGACATATGAGGAGAGGTTGAGTAGATTGGGACTCTACTCATTGGAGTTCAGAAGAATGAGAGGCGATCTTATTGAAACATATAAGATTGTGAAGGGGTTGGATCGGGTGGATGCGGGGAAGATGTTCCCGATGATGGGTGAAACTAGAACTAGGGGGCATAGTCTTAGAATAAGGGGCTGCTCTTTCAAAACTGAGATGAGGAGGAACTACTTCACTCAGAGGGTGGTAGGTCCATGGAATATGCTGCCCCAAAAAGCTGTAGAAGCTACATCATTACATAAATTTAAAACAGAAATAGACAGTTTCCTAGAAGTAAAGGGAATTAAGGGTTACGGGGAGCGGGCAGGAATTTGGACATGAGTTTAGGTTCGGAATGGTCATGGCCCTGTGGGTAGCAGAGCGGGCCCAGGGGCCATGTAGCCTGATCCTGCTCCTATTTCGTGTGTCTATTTCTGTTAGATTCAGGAGATGGTTCTGTGATAGTGGATTGGCGGTTAGGATCAGATCAGCCATGATCTTATTGAATGGCGGAGCAGGCTCGAGGGGCCGATTGGCCTACTCCTGCTCCTATTTCTTATGTTCTTATGTTCTTATGTTCTTAAATCTGTGCCCCCTAGTCCTTTTGCCATCAACTAGTGGAAACAGCCTTTCCCCATCTAGCCTATCCAAACCCGTCATAATCTTGTGCAGCTCTATCAAATCACCCTTCAACCTCCTTTGCTCTAATGAAAACAAATCCAGCTTCTCCAACCTGTCCTTGTAGCTAAGATCCCCCATCCCCGGAACCATTCTGGTAAATCTCCTCTGCACTCTCTCAAAGGCTTTCACATCCTTCCTAAAGTGTGGTGACCAGAACTGGATGCAATACTCCAGTTGTGGCCTAACCAGTGCTTTATAAAGGTTCAGCATAACAGCTCTACTTTTGTACTCAATACCGCTATTTATGAAGCCCAAGACCCCATGGCCTAGAAATTCAGTTGCGTGCGCCAGCCGTTTGCGCCTTAGGAGGAGTAGATCTCGAGCGCTAGGCGCTTAGCGCCCGGGCGCAGCGCGATCTGCGCCTCGCCCCAACTTCAGTAGACATTTAGCGCCGGTGCAAAGTCTTTGCGCACGCCCTGCTGCGCGCGCAGATTATGACGTCATTTCCTCGTGCAACGCCCTTTGTGCGCCCCAAACCGGAACTTCAGTCGCGCCGGCCCATTGTGCGCCGGGCGGCCCTAACGACTGTGGAGTGGAACGGTGCACAGCCGAAGCGGGCCGCGGGGAGCGCAAATTAAAGGGCACTTACCCTGCACTATAAAGGGCTGCCATTTTGCAGCAATCACTCTTGTGCAACGGATTTTTTGAAAAAAAACAAAGAAGGGAGCTTACTGCTTTGGGCCAACACTAGGACAGGTATTTTTGGCTTCAGGCCAGAGCTTTGCAATTCGCCTTCATTGATATCTCATTGTTTGCCAGCATATTATGGGGGCTGCATGGGGTGCCAATGCTGAGTTTCAGGATTATGTCGGAAGGGCTCGCAGACGCTGTGTGAGAGGGGCAGCCCTGGCTAGACACAGAGGGGGCAACAGGCGTCGGCAACGTGGGCCTTACCCACTCAGGCAATACCGCCAGCAGGTCTCGTATCTCAACATGACTGGCGCGCAATGTGTTAGGAGGCTGCGATTCAGAAGGGAGGTGGTTGCAGAGATCTGCCATCTGCTTCACAGAGATCTGCGTCCACAGCTGAGTTGCAGGACGTCTCTGTCGGTGGAAGTGAAGGTGACGGTGGCTCTGAACTTCTATGCCACCGGCTCCTTCCAATCAGCTGCTGGGGACATTGCTAACATATCCCAGTTCACCGTGCATTGCTGCATCCACCAGGTCACCAATGCCCTTTTCAGAAGGAGACGCCAATTCATCTCCTTCCCCATGACCCTGGAGAGGCAGCAGCAGCGTGCAGTGGGATTTGCAAGAATCGCGGACTTCCCCATGGTGCAGGGCGCCATTGACTGCACGCATGTGGCTTTGCGGGCACCTCTGGACCATCCCGAGGATTACCGCAACCGGAAGGGCTACCGTTCCCTCAACGTACAGCTGGTGTGTGACCACAGGCAGCACATCCTAGCTGTCAATGCCCGCTTTCCAGGCAGCAGCCACGATGCCTTTATCCTGCGACAGACTACTGTGGCTGACATCTTCCAGGCACAGCCTCACCCAAGAGGATGGCTTATCGGGGACAAAGGCTATCCTTTGTGTAGCTGGCTCATGACCCCGCTCCGCGCGCCCAGGACCCCTGCTGAAGAGGCATACAACGAGAGCCATCAAGCGACTAGGAACATCATAGAACAAACAATTGGCGTCCTCAAGCAACGGTTCCGCTGCCTGGATCGTTCCGGCGGATCTCTGCAGTATTCGCCGGAGCGAGTCTCCCAGTTCGTGGTCGTTTGCTGCATGCTGCACAACCTGGCTATCCGCAGGACTCAGGCACTGCCACCTCACGCTGGAGCACCACCTCAGGAGGAGGAGCAGGAGGAGCATGAGGAGGAGGAGGAGGAGGAGGAGGAGTACCAGGCCAGGAGGGAGGCACAAGGTCCAAGGGCCGCCCGTCGGCGGCTTATTGAACGGCACTTCTAGGCCCCCTGTCAGGGAATGGCTTGTGCCAATGAAAGAACATGAATGCAGCCGCTCCGCAAGCCCTCAGCCGCTTAAGGCAACAAACACTTCAAAGATCAAACATGGACAATATGAATAAATAAAATGCTTTATTGAACAAACTCAGGGCCCTTCCCACATGAAACCCAAAAACAGACAACACCCCCCAAAAAACAGTCACACACATGACTCACTCCCACAACCTGGGGAGGAATAACAAAACATTTAAACAAAAATGGCCTTCATCCTCGGCCTTCACAAAACAACCATCCCCAGAAACAAAACAACCATCCCAATATAAACAAACATTTGTCCACACCCTCTACTTTGTGGCCCGCGAGGGCGATTCCTTGTCCAGCCTTTGGCGGCCCCTGGCCGCCCTGCTGCTCCTCCTCAAACCGTGCCCAGTGGCTGCTGCAAGGCTGGGGGAAGGTTCCTGAGGGGCACATGTCGTCACGGCAGATGCCCTTGGGGTTCGGCCTAGACGAGGTCTGGGCCTCGAGGGGCCGGCTGGTGAATGCTGCAGCTGTGGCTGGCCAGCATCAGTCGGACCAGCATCTCGTGGCAGCTCCACTGGGGGAGTGACAGTGGCGGCTGGAGGAATGGGGGCAAGCTGGCGTATGGCAGGCGGCCGCTGGTCAAGTGACACACTGGCACTCGCCCGGGCCCGCACTGCAGCATGCGCTGCAATGTGCCGAACGACAGACCGCTGTGCTGCTACAGCGCGGCGGGTGTCCTGGCGATGCCTGGCTGACGCAGCGAGTGTGGCAGCAGTGAGTGCCCGTGCTGCCCTGGTCTGTGACCGCATCAGACCAGCCAGTGACTGCACAGCACCACTGATCACCTGCTCACTCGCTGCGTGAGCTGCCCCGAATTCCACCCAACTCGCTGCCTGTGCTGCCCTGAATTCGGCACGACTCGCGGCCTGTGCTGCCCCAAATTGCTCCAAACTCCTGGCCTGTGAGGCCCCGAACTCGGCCACACTATGAGCCAGGGACTCGATGGCCTCAGGCATCCGTGCCACAACCCCCATGAGCTCGGTGTGCCGGCGCTCCGAGTCCACGGACATTTGATCGAGGAGGCGCAGCTCCTCGGAGTTGACCGTCGCCGGACTGGAGGCCGGACTCTCCCTCTGGGGAGAAGGCCGCCGAGCTGGCCGACCCTTCCCGCGTTGCTGGATGCCACTGGGCCCAGCAACTACACCCCTCTGGGAAGAAGGCCGCTGAGCAACCGCACACCCCCTGCGTTGCTGCACGCCACTGGTCCCAGGAGCGACACTCCCCTCCGACACTTCCCCCAGGCTCTCCTCCAGGGAAGACGTGTCCCCTACATTGGCATCCCCTGGCACGGGTGAGGGTTCCCCTGATGGGCCGCCTTCCTCTTCCTCTTCCTCCTCCTCCTCCTCCTCCTCTTCCGAGGGGCTGTCACTGGCAGCTTCAGGGACCTCCTCCTCACCATCTGAAAGCAGGAAGGGACAAGAGTAGCTTTAGATTGAGGAGAGGGCGTCAGCGAGGGAGGCATGAGTGGTGGCATTCAGCGCATTGGTCGGACAGTGGCAAAGGATGTAGATCTGATGCGCAAGTGGGATGAGAGAGGTCCAAAAGGTGATGTCCTTACCATTGGTGCCCAGAGCAGGGTCGGCATCTCCACTGGCAACGGGCCCAATCACCCGGGCTCCCATGAGGCGACTCACGCGCTCTTCCAGGTCAGTGAGCTGCTGGATCTGGGGACCGCCTCCCCCGGTCTCAGTCCGGCTCTTCTGATTGTGGGCCAACTTGGCCTGCAAGAGAAAGGACAGCCTCTAAGTACAGTGTGTAGCCCTGATCTGGTGTGCACTGCCTCCCATGGTCGAATAGCTTGGCCAGTGTGGAGCCCTGATCTGGTGTGCACTGCCTCCCATGGTCGAATAGCTTGGCCAGTGTGGAAAGTGCAGAATGTGCAATTGATGTTCATGCCAGTCCCATAGCTGCTGGATGTGGGCTGGCCATTAGGGCTTTCAGGTCCCTTTGCCCATAATGTGAGGTGCACATGCAAGGATGAGGAGGACACTGGAAAGGGTACTCACCCTGACAATCCTGGTGAGGTCATTGAACTTTTTTCTGCATTGGACAGAGTTCCTGGGGACCTCGCTGTTGGCTGTCACCCTGATGGCGACCTCCCTCCAGGCTTTCCTGTAGACGCTGGTCGCAGGCTTCTTCCCACTGTCCGGGAACAGGACTTCGCGTCTCCTCTCCAAAGCCCCAACCAGCAGCTTCAAATCATGGCCAGAGAAGCGCTGCGCTCGTTCACGGGCCTTCTGCATCTTTCCCGGCGCTATTTCTGTTCAGCAGCAGTGTTTAGGCCTAGCTGGAGGGCTGTAGTGTCCAGGGCGTGGCAGCAGACGAACTCGACCCTTCCCCCTTTAAGAGCTGGCCGGCGCCAGGGTGTCTGCTGTCAATCAAGAAATGACCGCACCTGCGCTGCGCCCGGCCTCGGCGGTTTAGCTCAGCACCGCTGGCTTTGCGCCTAAAGATAGTTATGGAACGCCAGTTTTAGCGCTCGAGCAAACTCTTAGGGCGAAGCTACTGAATATCGGCGAAGTGGCCTCGACTTTGCGCCGGGCGCAAACTTTAGCGGCCGCCCAACTTTTCCGCCCCAAAAGTGGCTATACTGAATTTCTAGGCCCATATGCTTTGTTAACCACTCTCTCAATATGTCCTGCCACCTTCAGGGACCTATGCACAATAACTCCCAGGTCCCTCTGTCCCTGCACACTCTATAAAACTGTGCCATTAAGTGTATATTGCATCTCCCTGTTCCTCCTGCCAAAATGCATCACCTCACACTTCTCTATTAAATTCCATCTGCCACTTGTCTGCCCATTCTGCTAGCCTTTCTATGTCCTGTTGCAATCGATTGGTATCATCATCGTTGTTTGCCACACCCCCAAGTTTGGTGTCATCGGCAAATTTAGAAATTCTACTCTGTATTCCAATATCCAGATCATTTATATATATCAGAAAAAGCACTGGCCCCAACACTGCCCCTTGGGGAACAGCATTGTCTACCATCCTCCAGTCTGAAAAACAGCCATTTACCACAACTCGCTGTTTTCTGTCCTTAAGCCAATTCCTTATCCAAGCTGCCACTGACCCACCTATTCCAAGAGCCTCAATTTTGTTAACCAGCCTTCTATGTGGTATTTATGTCAAACGCCTTCCAAAAATCTCTGTAGACAACATCCATTGCATTCCCTTCATCAATCCCCCCTGTTACTTCATCAAAAAATACAATTAGATTAGTCAAACACGATCTGCCTTTCACAAATCCGTGTTGGCTCTCCTTAATTAGCTTAAACCTCTCCAGTTGCCCATTAATTTTTTCCTTGATTATTGTTTCTAAAACTTTACCCGCCACTGATGTTAAACTAACTGGACTGTAGTTACTAGGATTGTCCTTGCACCCTTTCTTGAACAATGATGTCACATTTGCCACTTTCTAATCCTCAGGCACCTCCCCCACATTTAGGGAAGATTGGAAAATTATGGCAAGCCCTTCTGCTATCTCCTCCCCCAATTCCCATAGCAACCTGGACCAGGCAACTTGTCCACACTAAGCATACCCAGCCTTTCTAGAACATCCTGTCTATTAACTTTCACCCTTCCATTGCTTCTAGCTTTTCCACTTCTACCAATACTTTGTCAGCATCCACCTCCTTAATAAACACTGATACAAAGTACTCATTGAGTATTGTAGCCTTGCCCTGCACCTCTAAGCATATATCACCTTCTTTGTCTCTAATAGGCCTCACCCCGCCTCTTACTACCCGCTTACTGTTTACATGCCAGTAGAAGATTTTTGGGTTCCCTTTTATGTTAACCACCATTCTACTCTCATATTCTCTCTTTGCCAATCTTATTTTCATCTTCACATCCCCTCTCAACTTATTATATTTGGTCTGGTTCTCCCTTGAATAATTCACCTGACATGCATCAGACACCCTCTTTTTTTGTTTCATCATCTTCTCAATCTCTCTCGTCATCCAAGGAGCCCTTGCTTTAGTTCCCTTACCCTTCCCTCTTCTTGGAATGTACCTAGCCTGTACTTGGAACATCTCCTCCTTAAAGATCACCCATTGTTCCATTACAGTTTTTCCTGTCAGTCTTTGGTTCCATTTTACCCTGGCTAGATCCTTTCGCATCCCATTGAAGTTAGCCCTATTCCAGTTTAGAAGTTCCACTCTAGGTTGTTCCTTGCTCCTCTCCATTGCTAATCTAAATCTTATGATACGATGATCACTTGTGCCGAAGTGTTCTCCCACAGGCACTTGGTCGACCTGGCCCACCTCATTCCCCAGCACCAGATCCAGCAATGCCTCCTTCCTCGTTGGGCCAAGAGCATATTGGTCAAGGCAATCCTCCTGAACACATTTCAGAAATTCCTCCCCCTCCTTTCCCTTTACCCTAGCATTATCCCAATCGATATTTGGGTAATTAATGTCCCCCAATATCATCACTTTATAGCTCTTGCATACCTCTGCGATTTCCCTGCAGATTTGCTCCTCTACCTCCCTCTCACAATTTGGAGGCCTATAGAATACCCCCAATATCATGATCATACCTTTTTTGTTCCTCAACTCTAACCAAGTGGATTCTGTCCTTGTCCCCTCAAGAACATCCTCCCTTTCCAACAATGCAATGTCTTCCTTAATCAGCACTGCCACCCCACCTCCATTTTTTCCTTCCCTATCTTTTCTGAACAGTGAATAACAATAACAGTGGTTTACCACAGTACCCTTGAATATTAAGTACCCAGTCCTCACCGTTTTTAAGCCATGTTTCCGTTATTGCCCAACATCATATTGCCACACGGCTAATTGTGCTTGTAGCTCACCAACCTTATTCACCACACTTTTGCGTTTACGAACATGCATTCTAAACCCATTTTTGAATTTTTCATAGACTTTCTTAGTCTGCTCCTATTTAATATGATACTACTACCGCCTCTAGTACTATCTTCTCTAGTACTATCCAACACACTCACTCTTTTATGCACCTTATTCCTATTTTCTACTCCTATATGCTGGTGCCCATCCCCCTGCCAAGCTAGTTTAAATCCTCCCCAACAGCACTAACAAACCTCCCCGTGAGAATATTGATCCCAGCTCTATTGAGGTGTAACCCGTCTGGCTTGTACAGGTCCCACCTTCACCTGAAACGGTCCCAATGCCTCAGGAATCTAAAGCCCTCCCTCCTGCACCATCTCTCCAGTCACGCATTCATCGGTTCTATCCTCCTATTCCTGTACTCACTAGCATGTGGCACCGGGAGTAATCCGGAGATTACTACCTTTGAGGTTCTGCTTTTTAATCTCTCTCCTAGCTCCCTAAACTCTGCCTGCAGGACCTCATCCCTCTTTCTGCCTTTACTTGTCCCATTTCCATCTCCTTTTGCCTTGCACCATCATCTCTTTTGTCATTTCATCTCTCCTGCCTTCCACCGTATCATAGACCATCCCTTTTGTTCTTTGCTCCCCTCCTCCTTTCCCTGCCTTTATACTTGCTTAAATCCTTTTTTATCTCTAACTTTTTCCATTTCTGACAAAAGGTCATCGACCTGAATCATTATCTCTGATTCTCTCTCCAGAGATGCTGTCTGACCTGCTGAGTATTTCCAGCATTTTCTGTTTTTATTTCTTATTTTGCCTTCCTGTTTTGCCTCTAAGATCCATAGCATATCCTGACTTGATCCACTGATTTATAATGAATCATACTGTTGTGTGATGACAACTAAAATTTTATGTGGCTTGTTCCAGTAATACTTTGTGCTTCCATGGCTGATGAAAATTTGGAGTTTTGCTTTAAATTCATATTTGGAGACCAATAATTTGAGTATTAGGAAAACCAGACACAAAAATCCAAAGATTTAATCCCATTGAGTCTCTTCAGATCATTTAGGAATAAATAGACACCTCTGCACCACTATATATCTAGAGAAAACAGATGCAGCCTAAACTTTATACCACCAGAGACTGTCAGCACCAACAGGGTTGTATGTTGCATACATTCCTATTAAAGCAACAAAGATTGGGCCCTTTTCCCCATTCAATCCCGTGGGCTCGCCAGAGGAAACAGACAAACCAGACTGCTGAAGATCAAATACATATTCCCCAAAAGATTACTGGAGAAAACTGACAAATGACAAATGCTTATCAATAGACCGTAAACAGACATAAATTAAACTCTAGGGATCAGACACTTCCTTTAGACTGCCAGCTGGTACATAAAGTATTTTTAGCATTTATGTTTTCCTCAAATATTTCCCTCTCATCCTTCCTCTCCTGAAGTTAATGATTCATGTTGCAATACCAATCCCACAGGTGTAGCACTCCTCCAATGCCTTGTCTAACAAGCCATTCTTCACCAGTGAGGCTGGATAGTAAACAGCAAGGGGTATAAATTAGTCTGTGCCCATTCTTCGGGACCCAGATTTGGTGCTGCATAAGCAGCGTGCGCCCAGACGGAGAGGCCAGAAGACATCTTCGGGCGAGCTGCCAGTGTTTGTTGTGCCTCGACCAGCAGCTCGCCCGACAAGAAAAATGAAGTTAGATAAGTTCCAGGAGAGGGTTTGATCAGGCAAAATTTGCGGGTGGGGATTGGGGGGTGGGGCGGAGTGGTGTTCGCTAGGGCTGTGAGGTCATGGGGAACACTCCTGCAGGAGCCACTGAAGGAATCTTCCTCTTGCAGGCTGCCCCCACAGCTAAATTTGTATGATTTGCACAAGTTTTACACCCACATATACCAATTTCTACCACTAACATTTTTACAGCTCCAATCCTGTTGTGGAGTCTGGCTCGACGGAATTGAAGAATCGAGCGCAGTCAGCAATAACTTAAAAATACATCAATGTTGTGACTTCTATGTATTTCTATAACTTTTATGTATACACAGCAGTTACAACATGGGAACAGGCCATTCGGCCCAATCAGTTCTTGTTAGCATTTACCCTCCATGCGTGCAAATAGTCCTGTTCCCAAATTTCTTCATCCTCTGTTCCTTCATCCACCTATCCAATCTTAGCTTGAACATTGACATAGTTTCTGCCTCAACCATTAACCTGGGAAGTGAATTCCACAACCTCACAACTCTCTCTGTGAAGAAATTTCTTCTGCCCTCTGTTCTAAACGCTTATATTTAATCTTGCATCTATAGTGCCTCATTCTAGACCCCTCAACTACTGGAATAAGTTTGCTTCAATTTACCCTGTCCCATCCTTTCAGAAATTTAAGCACTTCTATCATATCATCATCCTGTAATCTGCATTGTTCCAACAAAAAAAGACAAGGGGGGAGAAATTCCCCTAGAGGGCCATTTGGGGCGCTAAGTCAAAAATGTTTGAAAAGTTAGCGCCAGGCGTTAACCTTTTCAAACATTTGAGAAATTCCCATTTTTTGCTCCAAGAGGGAAGTGGAGCACTAAATCAAGCGCTAAGTCAAGCGTTCCACTTGCTTCTTGGAGCGCAAGAGGCGGGGAATGTCCCGATCCGGGACGATGTGCTCAGCAGCGCCACGGGTGGCTACATGTGGCACTGCCGTGTTGCAGGGGCTCTTCCCTCAGTTAAAGGGAAGGGCTCCCCGCTGCGAGCTCTGCATTTCTTTTGGCATCTGCTGGAGCACTGGGGTGCGGAAGTGCCGCGCGATCAGCCCGGCACTCCCGCTGAGTGCCGGGTTGACCGATCACGGCAGTCAGCCCGCGTCCGGTGCTCAGAATTTATTTTTTTTAATCGGCGATTTTTTTCCTGTCGGCCAGCCACCGCGCCTTTAAATGGCGCCCCACAAGCGGCTGGCCTCACTGTCACGACCCCTGCAGCAGTCAGTAACATTGCCCGGCGCTGCTGTGGGGCGCAAGGGGGAATTTTTCTCCTGAGGCGCTACCGGGGCGCTGCACCCAGAGATGTCGTCATGATCTCTGGGCGCAGAAGATCGGGGCGATACTTCTTAAAGGGGAGACGCATTCTGCCTGCTGCAGCTCATTCAACTGGCTGGGGAAAACAGTGATCAACAATTAATGATGGCACAACAGGGAAGAGAGCGTGCACCAAGGTTCTCGATGCACCACACCCCCATCACTCACCTACCAACAATCTCTACCAAACACGACTCATACCTCATGTTCATAGCTTCACCTCACCCTCACACACTTAAAACTGCTGCAAGCCTCACACCAACATCTCACAGCTTGCATACACTGCCAGCTATTCAACCATGACAGGCGCATCGCCCAAACACATTGCACCACACTCACTGACACACTTCCCTTTCTCTTGCAGGATAGCGGAAAGGCTTTGGGAGGGTGAGGTCGGACACGAGTTCTGTTGTGTCGGTACCTTTCTACCTAGACACAATTTAGGACTCAGAACTCAGAGATTCAAACATGAACTGCTTTATTGGAAGGAAAGGAAGTTCTGGCAAGTTCCGAACAAAGAGAGCTAAACTTAACCGAGAGAATACCCAACCATTTATCTCCTGTGACAGCGCCACCACAGGTGGGAGGAGAACACACAATAGAACACACAATACTTAACATTTCCTCCCCTCTTAAATGGAAGGTCCACATTATTCCTCAATAGGTAAGTTACTTTCAATACACTCAACCAACCTAAGGTAGAGGTAGACTGCCTCAAACCCTGACTTTACCCTGGGGTTTATTCTGCCCCAGTCTTGTGGGTAAGTCACTAAGCCTACAGATCCAAGCGGCTTGGAGGCCGCCGCTCTCTGACAGGATACCGGCGGTCATCGCTGGCTTCCACAGCAGTAGGCATTGACACAGGCCTGGATGGAGAAGGTGCCTGTGTCAGTTGAAAGTCAGGAGTTTGCACAGGTGGAACAGTCTCTTTGACTTCCTGTGTTGGAGAAGAGCACTGTGGCAAAGGATGCTGGTTTGCGGTATCATTCGGAAACAGTTCAGGCCAACCAGCCGTTGGAGCCTCTGTGGCTGTCTCTGCTCCTAGCAACAGTTGATCTGTGTGTCTTCTCCAGACGACGTCCTCAGCAGTCTCAACCGTGTAAGACACAGGGCCCGTCTGCGCGATCACCGTAGCAGGAACCCATTTCGGTCCAGTGTTGTCGTTTCGAGCTAGGACGTGCTCTCCAGGGTGAAACCGTCTCTCCTTGGCTCTTTTCTCTCTCTTTTCAACTTGAGCTTGTTGTTGACGATGGACAACCTGCTCTGCCCTTGGAGGTTTGAGTAAGTTAAAACTTGTCCGCAACTGCCTCTTCATCATGAGCGAAGCGGGGGAAGTTTTGGTTGTGGCATGCGGCTCGTTCCTGTAGGACAACAGGAAGCTGTTCAGACGTTGGTGGATTGAGCCCTGACCTTGCGATGCCTTCAAGGCGTGCTTCAAAGTTTGCACGAACCTTTCTGCCAGGCCGTTAGTAGAGGGCGCAGACCTGATGTGTTGGACACCATTCACATGCAGGAAGGTTGCAAACTCCTGTGATACAAATTGTGGACCATTGTCACTTACGAGTTGTTCTGGTGAGCCATAACGGCTGAACATCTCACCAAGTTTCTCAATTGTTTTCTCTGCCGTGGTAGACCTCATCACAGCGACCTCCGGCCACTTGCTACGAGCGTCCACAACCACCATAAACATCTTCCCTTCGAAAGGACCGGCGAAGTCCACATGTACTCGCTGCCACACTTCTGCAGGCCAATCCCAGGGGTGTAGGGTTGCCAGCTGTGGAACATTCCGGACCCTTTGACATGGGGAACATGTTTTGGCTTTCTCCTCAATATTCCCATTGAGACCTGGCCACCAGAAGTAGCTTCTTGCCATTTCCTTCATCCGAACCATCCCACTGTGGCCTGTATGAAGTTGTTGCAGTATAGGTTCCCTCAGAGGTGGCGGAATGATGACACGGCGTCCCCAAAGAAGACAACCTGCCTGGACGGAGAGCTCATTTCTTTTTGAAACGTAAGGTTTCAAACTAGGAGAATCTCCTATCGCTCTCCCTCGAATGACATTGTCCATTACCTCAGACAGGACTGGATCGTTGCGGGTGTACCTTCGCACCTGAACGGCAGTGACAGGTGCTCCCTCCACTTGTCTAAAGTAGAAGATGTCTATCTGACGAGGCTCTGGGGGAGTAACAGGCAAGGGTAGCCTCGAGAGACCGTCTGCATTGTCGTGCAAGTCTGATTTGCGATATTTGATGTCGTATGTGTGTCCTGACAACAGTAAAGCCCACCTTTGCACCCTGCTTGCAGCGAGAGACGGAATTCCGGTGTGGGGCCCGAAGATTGAAGTCAATGGACGGTGGTCTGTCAGGAGTGGGAACCTTCTCTCAAACAGGTACTGATGAAATTTTCGAATTCCAAAAACGATTCCCAAGGCCTCGCGCTCGATCTGCGCATAGTTACTCTCGGCCTTGTTCAAGGTGCGTGATGCGAAGGTGATAGGTTTCTCTTCACCCGAAGGCATGATGTGGGATATGACTGCTCCCACACCATATGGTGATGCATCACATGCTAGCTGCACGGGTAGCTTTGGGTTGAAGTGTGTCAGGACCTCCGAATTCAGCAATGCTTTCTTTGCTTGGGCGAAAGCTTCGTTGCACAGTTCAGTCCATTTCCATGTTTTGCCTTGACATAGCAACTGATGTAACGGCTTCAGCAATGTTGCTAAGTCTGGAATAAACTGTTGTGTATGTCACTTTAAGGGAATAACTGGTCTCAGACTGCAGTACCGGCAGTGACCATCCCTGTATAAAAGGCCCTGGCAGGCTTCTGTAGTTTCAGCTTCCAGATTGTCTCCATTCAGTAAAGACTTGTTAAACCAACTCCTGCATTCCGTGTCTCCATTAACACACGGATTTAATACTGGCGACGAGTAAGAAACGAACTTACCTGCAACTCGGCAGCACCTCAGACGACGTTATTGAAGGTCGAAGCCAGAAAAGAAAAAGAAAAAGATAATACAAAGAAACTCGAGAAACGGGCGTCGACCGTGGGCAACCGCCCTCCAAATCATCGGCTTGAAAACTTGCATGGGAGACTGTCAAGAGCCAGGCTTGGTTCCCCAGTCTGTGGTTTCCCAGCTAATCGGGCTGGTGGCAGGTAGTGCACTGATCCTTCCTGGGCTGCGGCGGGCTAGAGCTCGATCGGGTGGCTCTGCAACGGGGCCGGGCAGCGAGTCGGGAAGCAAAGAGAGAGAGAGAGGGTGGAGCACACAGGGCGCGGCCGGTGCTTCGCAGCCGGGCAGCGTTCGGACCTAAGAAGAGGGAGGGAAGTGTCCCAGAGGGTCCGCTCCACGACGGGAACGGTTAAAAATAAAAATACCATGGAGAACGGCGTTGACAGCAGCGGCAGCGGCGGGAAAGCGCGGGAGGCGCCATCTTAACTCAGCGGGGAAGAAGAAAAGCGCGGGAGGCGCCATTTTGATCCATTGGGGACGAAGGAAAAGCGCGGGAGACGCCATCTTAGATGTTCAAGATGCCAAAGACTGGCGATATCACTGCCTTCGATAATGCAATAGAAGACTGGACCACGTATGTGGAAAGAGTCGAGGTATATTGCGAGGCAAACGAAATAGCCGAGGGGAAAAAGGCATCGATATTGCTAAATTTAATGGGCGCAAGAACGTACGGCCTATTGCGGGACCTGATTACTCCAGCCAAACCGAAGGCGAAGAGTTTTAACGAAATTGTTGCTATCCTACAGGAACACCTAAATCCTACACCGCTGCTGATAGCAGAAAGATTTAAATTCCACTGGAGAAATCAGCATAAAAATGAGAGCAATGCTGATTACCTTACGGAACTACGCAAGCTATCAAAGCACTGCCAGTTTGGAGCAGGACTGGCAGATACCTTACGGGACAAATTTGTCTGTGGACTCCTGAGTGAAGGAACCCAGAAGAGGTTACTCTCAGAGAAAGAGCTAACGCTAGATAAGGCTTTCAGCGTGGCAGTATCGTACGAAGCAGCAGCAAGGGTAGCTGCGGAAATACAACAAAAGCCACAGGAATACGGCACCCACGAAATGACACGGGGATTTGCAAAATGTTATCGCTGCGGCAGAACAAACCATGACCAGAAGGACTGCTGGTCCAAGGGCAAAATATGCAGGCAATGCGGAAAGATGGGACACATTGCACGAGTTTGCAGGTCTGAGAAGAAGACCAACGACAATAAAAAGGCTACTAAGGAACCGTACAGGAAAGTACAAAAGATGACGGACAGTAGTTCCGAAGACCAGATGAGCGATAGTGAATCCGGGAACAAGAGACTAAGCTGTCTCAAACTTCACAACGTAATCGCAAAAGAGGATCACCGAACCATTTGGGTCACCCTCACGATAGCAGGGTCTCAAGTCAAAATGGAATTGGATACAGGATCAGCTCTAACCGTCATGAATCGACGAGACTACGAGCGGCTATTCTCACACATACCCTTGAGAGAGACATCCATTGTCTTGAGGACGTATACGGGGCAAAAAGTATACCCCAGAGGAAAAATAAGGGTGACTGTTGAATACAACGGCAAGAAAATACGGAAATTGTATCTCTACATTCTGTAAGATGGTGGACCACCGTTATTGGGACGTGAATGGATCAGAAAGATAAGTTTAGACTGGCACTCCATTCAGGCGCTGACGGTGGCTGGTAAAAAGGATGACAACATCACTCCTGGACGATTGTCAACAATCTTAGCTGACGCCAAAGAGGTATTTCAGCAAGAACTGGGCACTCTTAAAGGCGTAACCGCCTTGATAAAAATAGAGGAGAATGCAATTCCCAAGTTTTTCAAAGCAAGACCGGTGCCATATGCAATTCGCCCAGCCGTCGAGGCAGAGCTGGAGAATCTGGAGAATGCAGGCGTGTTATCTAAGGTAGACTGGAGCGAGTGGGCGACACCCATCGTTCCTGTCATGAAGAAAACGTTAAATAATAAGTCTGAGGAGCCAAGGAAGGTTCGCATCTGTGGGGACTTCAAGGTGACAGTGAACCCAGTCCTTCACACAGTACAATATGCTCTTCCAAGGATAGAAGATAACTTCGCCTCACTATCTGGAGGGAAGCGTTTTACAAAAATTGACCTAGCGCAAGCATATTTGCAGATGGAGGTTGAAGAATCCTCTAGGAAGTATCTCACGATAAACACTCACAAAGGTCTTTACCAGTATAATCGACTGGTATTCGGAGTAGCATCGGCTCCAGCGATATGGCAAAGAGCAATGGAACAAGTCCTGCAAGGGATTCCGAGGACTCAGTGTTACTTGGACGACATCCTAGTGACAGGTGAAGATGACAGTGAACACCTTGCCAACCTAGAGCAGGTGCTCACTAGACTACGTGAACATGGGCTACGAGCCAATCACCCCAAGTGCGAGTTTTTTAAGAAACAGATATCTTATTGTGGCCACGTGATTGATGAAGAGGGGTTGCATAAGTCCCCTGACAAAATTGAAGCGGTAGTTAAGGCTCCAGCGCCTGAAAATGTGTCACAACTGAGGTCATTCCTCGGATTGGTGAATTACTACCATAAGTTTTTGCCGAATTTGTCCACAATTCTGCATCCACTGAACGCCCTACTATGAACGGGAGTAGCATGGAAATGGAGCAATGAATGTAAGCGGGCCTTTCAGAAGAGTAAGGAGCTAATCACTTCAAGAGAAGTATTGGCTCACTACAACCCACCACTACCGATAAGACTGGCGTGTGATGCGTCTCCCTACGGCATTGGGGCGGTACTGTCACATAAATTCCTTGATGGTTCTGAGAGGCTGATAGCTTTTGTGTCACGCTCGTTAACTTCAGCCGAGCGTAACTACGCCCAGATTGACAGAGAGGCCTTCAACCTGGTGTGGGGGGTGAAGAAGTTCAATCACTACCTGCACGGTAAGAAATTTACTCTACTAACTGATCATCAACCTCTCGTCTCCATTTTCAACCCTCAGAAGGGCGTACCGATAATGACGGCACAATGGCTACAGAGGTGGTCCCTTTTCCTAGGGGCACACCAATATGACATTGAGTACAAAGGAACTAAACAGCATGGGAATGCTGATGGATTGTCGCGCCTACCGTTGCCGACGGTGGAAGAAGAACTGGCAGTGGATCCAGTGGAGTTATTCCACTCGACTATTGTTGAATGTCTCCCTGTGACGAATGCAAACATAGAAAAGGAAACACAAAATGACCCGACACTCTCCTGGGTCTATGATTTAACGGTGAAGGGATGGCCAGCACATGACGAACCACTGCTGCCAGCATTCTCGCCGAGAAGAGAACAGCTGTCAGTGTGCAGAGGAACCTTGATGTGTGGATCCAGAGTAGTAATTCCAGACAAATTGAAGGATAGAGTGCTTAATGAGCTTCATGAGGGTCATCTGGGAGGGGTAAAAATGAAGAACTTAGCCAGAGCGTTTGTGTGGTGGCCGGGAATCGATAGAGAAATCGAAGAGATGACCAAGAGCTGTACAGGATGCCAGAAGGTCCAAAACGCCCCACCACAAGCCCCTCTACATCCATGGGAGTGGCCCTCATCTCCATGGCAAAGGGTGCACATTGATTTTGCTGGTCCCTTTATGGACTCGATGTTTTTAATTGCGGTGGATGCACATTCAAAGTGGCCAGAGGTAATAAAAATGTCCTCAACCACCACAGAAAAAACTATCACAGTCTTACGAACCATATTCGCCAGGAATGGGCTGCCTGAACAGATTTGCTCTGACAATGGACCACAGTTTGTGTCTGAAGAGTTCCGGAGGTTCTTAAAGAACAATGGTGTTAAGCATTACACATCCGTCCCATATCATCCAGCCACTAATGGATTGGCCGAGAGGTTTGCTCAAACATTCAAGAAGGCTATCAAGGCAATGTGTAATGAAGATATACCCCTACAACACAAGGTGGATAACTTCTTGTTTGCCTACCGGAATGCGACACATGCGGTTACCAACCAAACTCCAGCCATGATGTTCTTCAATCGAAGACTATGATGCCGCTTGGATTTGGTTAAGCCAAACATCAGAAGAGATGTGGAGAACAGGCAGTTTCAGAATATGAATGAAAGGCCGACCAGGAGTTTCAAGATAGGTCAACCAGTCTTGGCCCGGGACTATCGCACAGAGAAATGGCAGCCAGGAACGATCTGTACACGGCAAGGACCTCTAATGTATACCGTGGACGTTGGAGAGAGCATTGTAAGACGCCATGCTGACCAGATTCTAGAGTCACTGGAAAACCTCAACTCCACACCACGATCTGATACACCTGGCGATGAAACCAAAGTACCAATTGCATCTACCGCAGAATCGGTGATATTGGAAGCAGACGAACCAAACAACGACATTGATCCCGACTCAACCTTGCCAGAAGAACCTGATATCCCAAAGAGGCGTTATCCAGACAGAATCAGGAAGCCTCCTCAAAGACTGAACTTATAATTGCTTAACTTCAGCTAATGTATCTAGCAACCGTAATTGTAATTGTAATTAGTTATTATTTAGTTGTTAAATGAATGTTATGTACTGTTTATCTAAAAGGGGAGGAATTGTTGTGTATGTCCCTTTAAGGGAAGAACTGGTCTCAGACTGCAGTACCAGCAGTGACCATCCCTGTATAAAAGGCCCTGGCAGGCTTCTGTAGTTTCAGTTTCCAGATTGTCTCCATTCAGTAAAGACTTGTTAAACCAACTCCTGCATTCCGTGGCTCCATTAACACACGGATTTAATATAAACATCCCATAGTAGTTAAGTAGCCCCAGAAATGAACGGAACTGGCTCACATTCCGGGGTGCTGGGGCCTCCACGATCGCCTTGACCTTTGGCGGCGCCTTATGCAGGCCAGTAGCGTCAATCACATGCCCCAGGTACTCAACTGAAGACTGAAAGAATTCACATTTGTCTATACGAACTCTGAGTCCGTAATCTTTCAGTCGTTGTAGTGTCGCATCCAAGTTCAGAAGATGATCCTCCTCATTTGTCCCAGTGACAAGGATGTCGTCCAGGTAGCACTGGACTCCTGGCAGTCCACTCAAAATCTGATCCATTGCCCTTTGGAATAGAGCAGGGGCCGACGTAATTCCAAACGGAAGGCGGCAGTACCTGTATAGCCCCTTGTGTGTCACAATTGTCAGCAGCTCCTTTGATTTGTCATCGACATGCATTTGTAGATAAGCCTGGCATGAGTCTATTTTGCTGAACTTTTGCCCTCCGGCCAGGCCCGTAAAAAGATCATCAATGAGGGGAAGAGGGTACTGTTCCACAGACAGCACCAGGTTAATAGTCATTTTAAAATCCCCGCAGATTCGAACAGATCCATCCTTTTTCAGGACAGGAACAATGGGTGTGGCCCATTTGCTCACGCTCACAGGCTCCAGGACTCCATTCTCGACTAAGGCCTCCAAGTTAGCCTCAACCTTTGGCCTAATTGCATAGGGTACAGGTCGGGCTTTGTGAAACTTCGGCTTGCTGTCAGGTTTAATGTCCAGTCTCACGCTGATCTTTTTCATGCTCCCAAGTTCCCCATTGAAGAGTTCTGCATGTTTGTTTAACACTGCAGTCAGACCTGACTCCCCTTTTGACATCATGCGGACTGCAGGCCAGTCCAGCGTGATTTTCTCTAGCCACGCACGTCCCAGTAGCAATGGGTAATTTCCCTTTACCACATATAGTGGCAGTTTTGCAGTCTGTCCGTTCAATTTAACTGTCACCTCAATGACGCCTCTTATAGCCACAGGTTCGCCGGTATACGTCTTTAGCACAATGTTTGTTGGCTGAAGGGTAAGATGCTTTAGCATTTTGTTGTAGACAGTGTCTGAAACAAGGGACACAGCCACGCCTGTGTCCACCTCCATCCGCACTGATTGTCCCTCCACCAGTGGTGACACCCAGTAGCCATTTGAACCACCTGCAACCACCAGTATATGCACCTCTTCCTCCTCAGAGGTGTCGCTCCCCTCTGTTTTGCTTGTTCCATCATACTGCACTGAATGAACACTCTTTTTCCTCTCTTGTCCAAATACAGACATTTTGCTTCCATGCTTCCCAGCTCTGTCTGTTCTTTTTTTACCTCTACAGGCGCGTTCAATGTGACCCTTTTTGCCACAATTTCGGCATTCCAACTCCGTACACCAGCAGTCATTAGCGTGATGGCTCGTTTTCCCACAACGGTAACGTGTGCCGTTCCGCGCACCTTTAGGCTCAGACGACACCTTGTGAACTCTCCCTGTTGAACTCAACTGGTGAGCCTCCTTTTCCGCCATCTCCATGGAGACACTAACTTCAATGGCCTTTTCAAGAGTAAGGTTGTCCTCAGTAAGAAGGCGCTTCTGTGTGGCTGCATTTTGCAGACCACACACAAGTCTGTCTCTAATGGTGTCATTCAGCACCTCCTTGAACTGGCAGTGTTCCGACAACATTTTTAAAGCAGCAATATACATCGTCACTGATTCCCCCTCCTCTTGATTCCGTTTGTGAAATCTAAATCTCTCAGCAATAACCAGAGGTTTTGGTGAAAAATGTGCTCCAAGAATTTCCACTAGTTGCTTATATGTTTTAGTTCCTGGCTTATCTGGCTGCACGAGGCTGCAAAGTAAATTGAAAGTCTTCGGCCCGATTACACTCAAAAAGGTAGGCACGACCTTTTCATTTGCCACCGCATTCGCCAATACAAAATAGTCAAAGCGTTCCGTATATGCGCTCCATTGCTCCACATTTTCATCAAAATCACCGATGTTTCCTGATATAGTAGCCATCTCACGTTTCAAATTAAATTTTCTGTTTACTCACTGCACCCGTAATGTACGCAGATTCATCAGCTCCTCATTGCCACTTGTTGTGTCGGTACCTTTCTACCTAGACACAATTTAGGACTCAGAACTCAGAGATTCAAACATGAAGTGCTTTATTGGAAGGAAAGGAAGTTCTGGCAAGTTCCAAACAAAGAGAGCTAAACTTAACCGAGAGTATACCCAACCATTTATCTCCTGTGACAGCGCCACCACAGGTGGGAGGAGAACACACAATAGAACACACAATACATAATAAGTTCTGCTTTAGAGGACTCATATGAGGACTTCGATGGGGCAGCCTACAGAAGAACACCGATGGGTGTACACAATGAAATGTTTGGTGCCTTGGCAGGCCTGCCAGAAAGCCTGAGTGCAATGTCAAGGAGCATGGAGGAGTCCGGCACCAACCTTGCACCGGGCTTTGCGCAGAGCTTGGAGCCCATGATTTCCAGCATGGAAGGGGTGGGCAAATCCATTAGCACACTTGTGGACCCAACCATGATGCAGCATCTGATGGCTGATGTCTCGGCTTCCATTGGAGCACAAGTAGAAGCCAGCCACCGCCTGAGTGCTGCAGTGAAAGCTCAGACTTCTGTCATGCAGGCTCAGACTGCTCTCATGCAGGCTCAGCTTGCTGCCACGCAAGTTCAGACTGCTGCCATCGTGGCTACGCTTACCAGTGTAGAAAGGGGCTTACAGGGTGTTACAGCAGTCCAGCAATCTGTCCTGCAACAGATGGCTAGGAATGCTGAGGTGCCACCCCTGGGGAGTGGCAGTGGCTCCATGGAATGAGAACCTGCTGTCCTCTCTCAGGATGACAGCATTCGTCTTCCCACCACTGCCACTCCGCCAGTGCCCTTGCTGTTGCCTGTCAGCCAGCCAGCCCAGAGTGTTGCCGCAGCCGGGCCTTCTAGGCTCAGAGCTGCTCAAAGATATCCTGCAAGGCCATCTGCAGTCTCCCCCCACTGAAAGTCAGCAGCCTTCCACCAGCCATGCTGCAACCACTTGGGTAGCACTTCGCAGGATCACTAGGACAGGCAAAGGCACATGCAAGACAGGCACTGAGGGAATGCGCAAGGTTGATCAGGTGACTTTGTTATGTAATATTGGGTAGATTTATGTATAAAGTTGGATTGGAATGTTTGTTTTTGGTGGCTTTTATTGTAGTATTGTGGCCAATAGGACATTATGATGGTCAGTAACAGAGGGAAGGTCGTCGTCGTACGTATCTTCACACTGTTCCATTTGGGGAACTGTATGAAGTGGTGGAAGGATTTCTGGCCGCGATTAACGCTCCTTCCGTGACCGTAACCATCTTCGTACCAGCCATTAGGGTGTTTAGTCCTATGGTGGGAGGGTTTTATGGGCTCCCACAACCCATACGAGGGGGGGGCCACCCACACCCACACCCACGGACGCAAGTATCCCGCTGGATGTCAACCCAGAATTTAGAGCCGGAGCTCCGACTCCACTTGCCGGGACTGTCTGGAGCGGGGTTCAAAACCCTACGCCTTCTGGCCCAGCGGCGGGGATGCTACCGCTACGCCAAAGGCCCACTCCAGAGGGAAGGTAAGATGTGGGATGATTGTTGAATGGGGTTGTGTTCACTGGTACCGCAGTCAGATGAGTTGATCACGGACAGCCCGGGCAGAACGGAGCTGTCTGGGTTGTCTCCTCTTCTTCTGCTTCCTCCTCCTCCTCCTCTTCCACTTCCTCCTGCTCCTCTTCCTCCTGCTCTGCCTCCTCCTCCTTCTCCTTAGCTGGTCGCAATATGCTTGGTGGCAAGGGCTGTGCCCTCATGATAGCGAGGTTGTGGAGCATGCAGCAAACCACGACGAATCCTGAGACACGTTCTGGTGAGTACTGCAGGGCTCCTCCAGAGCGGTCCAAGTAGCAGAAGTGTTGTTTAAGCACACCAATTGTCTGCTCTATCAGATGCCATGTGTGCAGTATGGCTCTCGTTGTACGCATGCTGCCCATGTATGGTTGATTGCGGAGCGGAGTCATGAGCCATGTGGTCAGCGGATAGCCTTTGTCGCACAGTAGCCATCCTCTGGTTTGATTTGGTGGCTCAAAGACTGAGGGAACAGCGGACTGGCACAGAATAAAAGCATCATGACCGCTACCAGGATACTTGGCATTCACCATCATGATGTGCTGAGTATGGTCGCACACCAACAGCACATTCAGCGAGTGATAACCTTTGTGGTTGTGGTACATCTCAGCATTTAGATGCAGCACCCGCAAAGCCTCGTGCATGCAGTCGATGACGTCCTGCATCATGGGGAAGCCCGCTATCCTGGCAAAGCCACATGCACACTCCGCCTGCTTCTCTCTGGTCAGAGAGAAGACAATGAAGTCCCCTCTCCTGGCATAAAGAGCGTCTGTCACCTTGCTTATGCAGCTGTGAATGGCAAACTGGGAGATGTTACAGATGTCGCCGGCTTCAGCCTAGAAGGATCTCGACGTGAGGAAATTCAGGGCCACGGTCACCTTCAAAGCCACTGGCAGCACTGTCCTTGCCCTGGTGCGAGGCTGCAGGTCTGGTTGCAAGAGGTGGCAGAGTTCTGTGAGCACCTCCTTCGTAAAGCACAGACGCCTCACAAACTGCTCCTGGCTCAGGCTGAGGTAAGAGAATTGCTCCAGAAGACCCTAATTGGGTAAGGCCTCCTGCTGAGAGCCCTCCTGCCCCTCCTCCTCCTCTCTCTGTGAGCAGCTTGTCCTCTTCTTTGTCGCATTTGCTCCATCGCCTTGACATGCTGCAGGCCAAGGGGGATGACAATTGGAGCACCCATGACTGGGAACAAGTGGTCTGACCAAAACCCTTGAAGTCAGAACCACGGCCTTCTCCACTTGCAGCACCCACTCCCTGTCACCTCACCAACTTTAAACAACTCTAGAAAGCTCCCAACACTTCCACAAACGTACACAGAGCCAGTGGAAATGAATCAGCAATTCACCTGAGAGTGGTTGATGGTCCCTTTAAATATCGCTGGAGGAAGTCTTTGCTGCTGTTGAATGCATGTTCAGCTGTGTGAGGTTAACACAGGGCATGAGCTCCAGTGTTGAAGAAAAAAATGGCTGTGTTGGCATCAAACCTGAGCAAGCGGACTTGTGGCAGGAACAGAGTCGGAGACCGGGGATAAAGGCAGCGCGGAGCAGAGGCCTGGGAGTGTGAGCGAGCGGACCTGCAGGAGGAATGGAGTCGGAGACCAGGGATAAAGGCAGTGCGGAGCAGAGGCCTGGGAGTGTGAGCGAGCGGACTACCTGCGAGGGAGACAGTCGGCAAACGACACAACGAAGGAGTGACGTCAGAATTCAAAGGTGTCACTAGCACAAGGGAGCTGAGAGGTGAGTGTAGGGTGAGTATTTGTGGTAAGTTTTTTTTTGTTCTGTTTTCAGTATATTTCTGCTAAGTAGTTCATAGCCTATCTAATAGAGGGTGGTGCTGATTGGTGGGTAGCTGTTGAGTGTTTCTTGTTAAGTTTATTTCTGCTAAATTACCTCCATAGTCTGGTAAATAGAGGCATGGCAGGGCAGCTCAGTCCCATGATTTGCACATCCTGTGCCATGTGGGATATCCTGGACGCTTCTTGTGGCCTGGATGACCACGTGTGCAAGAAGTGTTGCCAACTGCAGCAACTCGAGCTCCGAGTTTTGGAGCTTGAGCGCCAGCTAGAGTCATTACAGTGCATCCACGAGGCTGAGAAATACTTGGAAAGCACGTTTCTAGAAGCGGTCACCCCGTAGCCTCAGAATGTGCAGGCAGAGAGGGAATGGGTGACCACCAGACAGAGAAGGAGGACCAGGCAGGTAGGGCAGGAATCCCCAGAGTGCATCTCGCTCGCTAACCGGTTCACAGTTCTAGAAACTGGTGGGGGTGATGGCTCCTCTGGGGAGAGCAGCCAGAGCCAAGGCCACGGCACCACGGGTGGCTCAGCTGCACAGGGGGGGAGGAAGAAGAGTGGAAGAGCAATAGTGATAGGGGATTCATTGGTTAGGGGAACAGATAGGCGTTTCTGTGGACGCAGCCATGACTCCAGGATGGTATGTTGCCTCCCTGGTGCCAGGGTCAAGAATATCACTCAGCGGCTGCAGGACACTCTGAGGGGGGTCGTTGTCCATATCGGTACCAACGACATAGGCAGAAAGGGGGATGATGTCCTGCAGGCAGACTATAGGGAGCTAGGAAAGAGATTAAAAAGCAGGACCTCAAAGGTAGTAATCTCCAGATTACTCCCGGTGCCACGTGCTAGTAAGTACAGGAATAGAAGGATAGAACAGATGTATGTGTGGCTGGAGAGATGATGCAGGAGGGAGGGCTTTAGATTCCAGAGGCATTGGGACCATTTCTGGGGAAGGTGGGACCTGTACAAGCCGGACGGGTTACACCTCAACAGAGCTGGGACCAATATTCTCGCGGGGAGGTTTGCTAGTGCTATTGGGGAGGGTTTAAACTAGCTTGGCAGGGGGATGGGCACCAGCATGTAGGAGTGGAGGGGAGGAATGGGGTGCATGGAAGAGTGAGTGTGTTGGATGGTACTGGAGGGGAAGGTAGTGCTGGAGGTGGTAATAGTGCCATATTAGATAGGAGCAGACTAAGAAAGACTACGAAAAATTCAAAAATGGGTATAGAATGCATGTACGTAAATGCACAAAGTGTGGTGAATATGGTTGGTGAGCTACAAGCACAATTAGCCATGTGGCAATATGATGTGGCAATAACGGAAACGTGGCTTAAAAGCGGTGAGGACTGGGCACTTAATATTCAAGGGTACAAGGTGTTCAGAAAAGATAGGGAAGGAAAAAAGGGAGGTGGGGTGGCAGTGCTGATTAAGGAAGATATTTGTGATATATCCATGTAGTGGAACAAGAACTCGAAGAGGCGATATCTTGGAACTAGTACGAGTATTTTATTAAAAAAACAGAGTAACAAACATCATGCCTGCGTCCTGGCATTCCATCTTTGCTGACCTTGGCAGGAAGCAAACCTCTGACCTTAACAGGAAGCAAACCTCTGACCTTAGCAGCAGCATTGGCTACAGCACCACCTGGTGGATAACCTTAATCATAAAATCCCAGATTACTATATCCCTCCCCCCTTAAGATTTCCGTATGTATTTCTTAACAAACAACCATTCCTGAGGGTCACATAAGGAGTCTCCATTCATCATGTTCCATACTTGACGAATCTAACAGTTCAGTATCAATCTCTCTGGTGGCTTGCGAGTCCTTTGTGAACGTCTAACAGTAAAGTCCCTGCTTGTTTGTGGTGAAGCCACCAGCTGCTCCTGAGCAGTGCTCAGAGTATCTGACTCTGCAACGATGGTTTCCTCTTGACGAACAGGTTCCTGTGGAATTGTCTCTGTCCCTGGGGGTGGCACCACAGATGCACTTGGATAACTGGGGGCAACCCTGCCTTCAGTCATTGCATCTGGAACCTTCATTTCAATTTCCCCTTGTCTGGGAAGTATATGATCTACATGTCTGCGTACTACCCTACCATCTCCCACATGACCTTGTATGATACTGGACCTGTCATTGAGTCTATGAAGCCAGGAATCCACTTTGGTCCATAACTGAAATTCCTGGTAAGGACCGCATCTCCTTCTCTAAAACTTTGGCTCTTTGTTCTTTTGTCATGGTTCTCTTTTTGTTTGTTTTGTCTGTTTTCCATTTTCCTTTGTAGGTCTGGGTGGACAAGGTCAAGAGTGGAACGTAGTCTACGACCTAATAACATCTCAGCAGGAGAGAGTCCTGTGGTGGATTGAGGTGTTATTCTGTAGCTGAACAGAACCCGTGACACTTTGGCTGCTAAACTCCCTTCTGCGCTTTTTTTCATCATCTCCTTATATGTTTGTACGGCTCTCTCCGCAAGTCCATTCGAGGACGGATGATATGGAGCCGAGGTCACCTGCACTATGCCATTTTTTCTCAAGAACTCTTTTGTCTCTGTACTCACAAAACAAGTGGCATTGTCACTCACCACGATGTCCGGTAGCCCTTGATTACTGAAGCTCCGATGCAGGCAGTCTATAGTAGTAGTGGCGGAAGCAGAATTTACAGGATAAACATCCATCCAGTTGGAATGTGCATCAATGATTATGAGGAAGATCTTCCCCATGAATGGACCCACATAATCTAAGTGCAATCTTCTCCATGGTTTATCCGACCACTCCCAGGGGTGGAGAGGAGCCGCTGCTGGTGCCTTCCGGTGTTCCTGACAAGTGCTGCATGTCTTGATTAGATTTTCTATCTCCTCATCTAGCTTTGGCCACCACAAGTAACTCCTAGCCAAGGCTTTCATACGCGAGACCCCAGTATGACACTGATGTAGTTGCTCTAGGATAGACTGTCATGCTGGCTGTGGAATAATCACTCGTGCTCCCCACAACACGCAACCATCCTGCACACTCAGCTCTGTTTTCCTGACACTGTAGGGTGTGAAGTCAGCCCCTTCCGGATGCTGTGGCCATCCCCTCACCACATACACTCGAACTCTAGACAGTACTGGATCTTTACCTGTCCATGTTCTTACTTGCTCTGCAGTCACAAGTGCCGTGTCAGTGTCCTCCAACATCAAAACTCTGTCGTCTGGAGCTGCATGGATAGGTGTGCTTGGCAGTGGAAGATGGCTCAAGGCATCTGCGTTCCCATGGTACTTGCCCGCCTTGTAGGCGATGACATACTCATATGCCCTCAACGTCATTGCCCACCTCTGGATCCGGGGTGACACCATCTGTGGAACTGCTTTCATTTCATTGAAAAGAGAGAGAAGAGGTTTATGATCGGTGCATATGGCGAACTTCCTGCCATATATGTACTTGTGGAACCTCTGTAACCCAAACATTACTGCTAACCTCTCTTTGTCTAACTGGGAATAGTTTTTTCCCGCTGGTGTTAGAGTTCGGGACATAAACCCTATTGGTCTTTCAGTTCCATCTTCCATGCAGTGTGAAAGAACTGCCCCCACCCCGTAAGGTGAAGCATCACAAGAGAGAATGATGTCTTTCTCTGCATTGTAGTGAACCAGCACATCCAACGACAGCATCAGTTTCTTGGACTGTTCAAATGAAACCCCCTGCTCCTCTCCCCACTGCCACTGTGTCTCCTTGCACAGTAGTTTGTGAAGCGGTGCAAACACAGTTGACAAGTTTGGTAAAAACCTGTTATAATAGTTCAGCAGTCCCAGGTAAGCTTTTAACTCAGCCACATTTGTAGGAGCAGGGGCGTCCTGCAGTGCTTGTACCTTCTCCTTGAGTGGATGGAGCCCGGTGGCGTCCACTCTGTCCCAGGAACACTGCCTCATTCCCCAGGAAAGTGCACTTACTCCTCTTGAGCCGGAACCCTGCCCTCTCCAATCTCTGTAGTACCTCTCTCAGAGTGCTCAGATGCTCCTGGTCGGTTCTTCCCATCACCAGAATGTCATCCAGATAGATGGAAACATATGGAATCCCTTGCAGTACACCTTCGATTGTCCTCTGGAAGATAACTGGACTAGATGAGACACCAAACGGTAAGTGGTTATATGTAAACAAGCCCTTGTGTGTATTTATGGTGATATACTTCTTTGATTCATCATCCAGTGTAATCTGCAAGTAGGCATGACTCATATCCAACTTTGTGAATTTCTTTCCTCCAGCCAGGTTTGCAAAGAGATCCTCTGTATAACACCTCAATCCACCACAATATTGTAGTGTTGGAAAGGGAGGATGTTCTTGAGGGGACAAGGACAGAATCTATTTGGTTAAAGTTGAAGAGCAAAATGGGTATGATCATGCTATTGGGGTATTCTATAGGCCTCCAAATAGTGAGAGGGAGGGAGAGGAGCAAATCGGCTGGGAAATCGCAGAGATATGCAAGAGCTATAGAGTAGTGATTTTGCGGGACTTCAATTACTCAAATATCGATTGGGATAATGCTAGGGTAAAGGGAAAGGAGGGGGAGGAATTTCTGAAATGTGTTCAGGAGAATTTCCTTGACCAGTATGTTCTTGGCCCAACTAGGAAGGAGGCATTGCTGGATCTGGTGCTGGGGAATGAGCTGGGCCAGGTCAACCAAGTGTCTGTGGGAGAACACTTGGGTACGAGTGATCACCGTATCATGAGATTTAGATTAGCAATGGAGAGGAGCAAGGAACAATCTGAAGTGGAACTTCTAAACTGGAATAGGGCTAACTTCAATGGGATGCGAAAGGATCTAGCCAGGGTAAAATGGAACCAAAGACTGACGGAAAACTGTAACGGAACAATGGGTGATCTTTAAGGAGGAGATGTTCCAAGTACAGGCTAGGTACATTCCAACAAGAGGGAAGGGTAAGGGAACCAAAGCAAGAGCTCCTTGGATGACGAGGGAGATTGAGAAGATGATGAAACGAAAAAAGAGGGAATATGATGAATGTCAGGTGAATTCTTCAAGGGAGAACCAGACCAAATACAATAAGTTGAGAGGGGAAGTGAAGATGAAAATAACATTGGCAAAGAGAGAATATGAGAGTAGAATTGCGGTTAACATAAAAGGGAACCCAAAAATCTTCTACCGGCATGTAAACAGTAAGAGGGTAGTAAGATGCGGGGTGGGGCCGATTAGGGATAAAGAAGGTAGAAATGCTGTTCCCACTAGTTGATGGCACAAGGACTAGGGGACACAGATTTAAGGTTTTGGGTGAGAGATACAGGGGAGATGTGAGAAAAAACATTTTTCACCCAGCGAGTGGTGAGGACCTGGAACTCCCTGCCGACAGAAGTGGTGGAAGCGGAGACACTCAATCTTTTCAAGGGGAGACTGGATAGGCACTTGAGGGAAATAAAGTTACAGGGCAACGGGGATAGAGCGGGGGAATGGGACCGGCTGGATTGCTCTACAGAGAGCTGGCACAGACTCGATGGGCTGAATGGCGTCCTTCTATGCCGTTAAGACTCTATGGGGGAGAAATTCAGTATCGCCCCGTTTGGGGCGTAAGTATCGAGCGGGAGCGGGAGCGAAATTTTGCGCCCGGCGCAAGTTATCGCCGCCTACTGCTAAATTGACCTGCTTCGCCCCAGGAGGTGCTTGGAGCGCTAAAACAGGCACTGCACGACTGTCTTAAGGTGCTAAGCCTGAGAAGCAAGGCGCTACCACCGAGGGCGGGCGCAGCGCAGGTGCGGCCAGTTAGCGATTGGGCGCAGACACGCTGGCGCTGGTCAGCTCTTAAAGGGGAGGTTCCATCTTGGATTGCAGCCACACCCAGCGCATCGGAGCCCTGATTCTCGGCCTGGACAGACCTGCTGCCACATTCTTATGCCTAGGACCATGGAGAGGGCCAGGGAGCGAGCGCAGCGGTTCAGTGAGGGGGCCCTGCAGGTTCTGGTTGGCGCGGTGGAGCGCAGGCGATCTATCCTGTTCCCGGACAGTGGCAGGAGGCCTCTGCCCAACGACTATCGCAAAGCTTGGAGGGAGGTGGCTCACAGAGTGACCTCCAGCAGCATGGTACCTAGGACCCCTGTGCAATGCAGGAAGAAGTTCAACGACCTCACTCGGGTCGTCAGGGTGAGTACCCTTTTCAGAATCCTCTTCATCCCTGCATGTCCACCTCACTTTATGGCCAAAGGGTCCTGAAAGCCCCAATGCCCAGCCCTCATCCAACACCTATGGGCCTTTCATGAAACTCGCACGCACATTCAGCACTTTACACACTGTAAGGGCTAATCGACCATGGGAGGCAGTGCAGCCAAGATCAGGGCTTCACACTGTAAGGGCTATTCACCATGGGAGGCAGTGCAGCCAAGATCAGGGCTTCACACTGTAAGGGCTATTCCACCATGGGAGGCAGTGCAGCCAAGATCAGGGCTTCACACTGTACTTAGAGCCCGTCCTTTCTCTTGCAGGGCAAGCTGGCCCATAACAGGAGGCAGCAACAACGGACCAGGGGAGGCCGACCTCACCTTCAAGCCCTCACAGATCTGGAGCAGCGAGTCCAGCAGATTATGGCAGGCCAGATGATTGGCCCTGTCGCCACTGGAGATGCCGACCCCGTTCTGCACAGCAATGGTAAGGTCATCACCTTTTTGACCTCTCTCCTTCCACTTGTGCCTCACACCAGCATCCTTTGCCACTATTGAACCAATACAGTACATTGCAGCACTCATGCCTCCCTCGCTGCCACCCTGTCCTCACGCTAAAGCAACTCTTGTACCTCCCTGCTTTCAGATGCTGATTCGCCAGGTGAGGAGGCGGGCCCTCAAGCTGCCACTGTGATTGACTCTGAAGACAATGACGAGGAGGAAGCCGGACCATCAGTGCCACCCTCAGCCTAGGCAGCCCATGGCCATAATGGGGACACGTCTTCCCTGGAGGGGAGCAGGAGGGAATGGTGTGAGGAGGGTGAAGCTCCGGGGCCCAGCGGGCTGCAGCAACGCGGGGGTGTAGGGAAGCTCGGCGGCAACTTCTCCCCGGAGGGAGAGTCTGGCCTCGAGTCCTGCTACAGTGAGCGCAGAAGAGGTGCAGCTCCTCGCTGAAATGAGCGCCCAGGCGGAGCACAGGCACACTGAGCTCATGGCTGCAGTGGCAAGGATGCCCGAATCCATAGAGTCACTGGCAAGGAGTGTCCAGGACTTCGGCGCGTCACTGGCAAGGAGTGTCCAAGACTTCGGCGCAGCACAGGCAAGGAGTGTCCAGGACGTCGGCGCAGCACAGGCAAGGAGTCTCCAGGACTTCGGCGCAGCACAGGCAAGGAGTCTCCAGGACTTCGGCGCAGCACAGGTGGCTGCCACGTAAGTGCTTAGTGCTGCAATGCAGTCAGTGGCTGGTCTCATGCAGACGCAGATTGAGGCCACACGAGCACTGACTGCTGCCACCCTCGCTGGATCGGGCACGAATCGCCAGGGCCCTCACCGTGCCGCAGCAGGCCAGCAGTCTGTGCTTCAGCAGATTGCTCCGCATGCTGCAGTGCTGCCCCGTGGGAGTGCCAGTGCGTCGTCCGACCAGGGAGTTGCTGTCCTCTGTCAGGATGACAGCATTCCTGCTGTCAACACTGTCACTTCTCCACTGCAGCTGCCACCACCTGTAGGACAGACTGCTGCTGCCCATGCAGAGTTGGAGCAGTCAGCAGCCGGGCCCTCCAGGCCCAGAGCTAGTCCAGGCCGTTCCTCAAGGGCATCTGCAGTCTCAGTTTCTGACAATCAGCAGCCTTCCCCCAGCCTTGCTGAAGCCACTGGGGTCCCATTGCGGAGGAGCTGCAGGGTGGGAAGGGGCGAATCTCGCATGCGAAGCAGATCACCCTCGAAGGGCAAAAAGCAGGAGGTGTGGCAAAATGCTGTTAAATGTTTTATTGAAGGCCGAGGATCATGGTCATTTTTTGTTTACTCTTTTGTTCATTGTCTCCAGGTTGTGAGAGCCAGTTATGTGACTGACTGCTTTTTTGGGGGTTTCTCTCTATTACTTTGTCATGCAGGAAGGGCACACAGTTTGTTCAATAAAGAAGTGTCTTTATTCAGAGTGTGTATGTTTGCTCTTTGAAGTATTTGTTGCCTTGACCGGCTTAGGGGTTCCATTCATGTTCTTTCAATGGCAGAAGCCATTCCCTCAGAGGAGGCCTAGAACCGACTTGCTATAAGCCGCTGACGGACGGCCCTTGCACTTTGTGCCTCCCTCCCATCTTGGTGCTCCTCCTCCTCCTCCTCCTCTGCTGGTGCTCCAATGTATGGTGGCAGTGGCTGAGTCCTGAGGATTGCCAGGTTATGCAGCATGCAGCACATAACAACGAAATGGGAGACTCGCTCAGGTGAGTACTGAAGGGCTCCCCCGGAATGGTCCAGACAGCGGAACCGTTGCTTGAGCACGCGATTGTGTGCTCAATGATGTTCCTGGTCGCTTGATGGCTCTCATTGTATCATTCTTCAGCAGGGGTGCTGGGCGAACGGAGCGGGGTCATCAGCCAGGTGCACAGAGGATAGCCCTTGACCCCGAGAAGCCAGCCCCTTGGTTAGCCGAGGCCTCGAAAAGGTCTGTCACAGAAGTCTGGCGCAGGATGAAGGTGTTGTGGCTGCTGCCTGGAAAGCGGGCATTGACAGCGAGTATCAGCTGTCTGTGGTCACAGACCAACTGGACGTTCAACGAATGGAACCCTTTCCGGTTGCGGTAATCCTCGGCATTCTCTTGCGGCGCCCGCAAAGCCACATGCGTGCAGTCAATGGCGCCCTGGACCATGGGGAAGCCCGCTATTCTTGCAAATCCCATTGCGCGCTCTTGCTGCTTGTCCGGGGTCATGGGGAAGGAAATGTACTGACGTCTCCTTTTAAAGAGGGCATTCATGACTTGATGGATGCAGCAATGCACCGCAAACTGGGAGATATTGGCAATGTCCCCAGTAGCGGATTGAAAGGAGCCGGTGGCATAGAAGTTGAGAGCCACTGTGACCTTCACTGCCACCGACAGAGACGTCCTGCTCCTCAGTTGAGGCTGCAGATCTGGCTGAAGCAGGTGGCAGAGCTCAGTGACCACCTCCCTGCTGAATCGCAGCCTCCGAAAACACTGCTCCTCAGACGTGTTGAGGTATGAGAACTGTTGGCGGAAAACCCTGGGACGGTAAGGTCTCCTGTGCCGATGCCTGTTGGCCCTCCTCCGTCTGGCCATGATTGGCACTCTCTCTCGGCGTCTCTGAGCCCTCTCAATGTAATGGAGAATCCCAACGTTCCCACCCATTGCAGCCCCCATAGTATGTGGCCACTCAAGGTTATGCCAGTGAAAAAACTAACCAACTACAAAGTTCTGGTCAGAAGCCAAAAGTACCTCTGCGAGCGCTGACTCAATGCAGAAAGCTCTCTCCCTTTGTCTCTCTGCAAATCTCACAGAAGGAGTGGTCCAAAAATGGCTACCACAAAGAAGCCAGGAAGAGCCCCCTTTAAATAGCACCCCCTTAGCCCCACAGCGACTGGGAACCATTCCAGTCAACCAGTCGCTGGGAGCGACAGGCGGAAAGGAGGGGGGCGCCACTGAATTTCCAGTTCAGGATGCCCCAAGGGCGTTGCACCATGAAATGACGTCAGGATCTGCGCGCGCGGCTGAGCGGGCGTTGCGGATTAGCGCCGCCACTAAATGTCCGCTCAATTTCGTGAGAGGCGCAGGTCTCGCCGCGCCCGGGCACTAGCCGCATCGCGCCCCACTTATCGCCCTCTTAAGGCGCTAACGGGTGGTGCAACCAACTGAATTTCTCCCCCATGACTCAAATCAGCGTTGCATGCCAATTTACGTTAAGATCTGCCTACGATACATACTTTTGGTGCACACTACCAGCTTTGACACTAACGCCCTCACCAAGATGGCGTCCGGTGCAGCACACACCAGAAGTGTGCGCGTGTGGCACAGATGCCATTTTTGTCACAAAATACACCTGTAGCGCTGTAAAATTGGGTGCTACGGAGCCGAATTTTTCACCCTATATGTCTTGTGATGAAACCTATTAAGCTCTTTTTTACGGCCTTATTAACCTGAATTATCTCGCCGCTGAATACCCAGCTTCTGACCTGCTCTTGTAACGACAGTATTTATGTGGCTGGTCCAGTTAAGTTTCTGGTCAATGGTGACCCCCAAGATGTTGATGGTGGGGGATTCGGCGATGGTAATGCCATTGAATGTCATGGGGCGGTGGTTAGACTTTCTCTTGTCGGAGATGGTCATTGCCTGGCACTTGTGTGGCACGAATGTTACTTGCCACTTAACAGCCCAAGCCTGAATGTTGCCCATGTCTTGCTGCAGGCAAGTCTGCAGGCGGTCTGCTTCATTATCTGAGAAGTTGCGAACGGAACTGAACACTAATCATCAGTGAACATCTCCACTTCTGACCTTATGATGGAGGGAAGGTCATTGATGAACTTCTGGGGCTGTGATGATTGGCCTCCAACAACCACAACCATCTTCCTTTGTGCTAGGTCTGACTCCAGCCAGTGGAGGGTTTTCCCCTTGATTCCCATTGACTTCAGTTTTACTAGGGCTCCTTGATGCCACACTTGGTCAAATGCTGCCTTGATGTCAAGGGCAGTCACTCTCACCTCGCCTCTGGAATTCAACTCTTTTGTCCTTGTTTGGACCAAGGCTGTAATGAGGTCTGGAGCCAAGTAGTCTTGGCGGAACCCAAACTGGGCATCAGTGAGCAAGTTATTGGTGAAAATAAATATACACATGAAGTACAGTTACCTGTATGGCATGTAATGTGTTTTCTACTAAAATTAGTGCATGTGGATAAAATGGTGTCACCGTAGCCACACCTGTGGCTAGTCTGCGATTTCTGTTGAACAACACTGTTCTATGGCAACTAGGGATGGTGTCCAAAATTATTTTATGACCAAATTTCACCTGAATTGAATCTTTGATATTGGCAAATGGCCAAATTCTGCCTAGTATGGATTATATCAGGCACAGACCGCTGTGCTCCTTTTTGAAAACTGAGAGCACACATCTGAGACAATGGACACTATTTGTATAGGGTGGGCAGTCAACTGCGGCCCCAGTGAAAACGGGGGAGGGAAATGTAAATTAGGGTAGTGAGGTGCCAATAGGTCTCACCACCGGTATTTTCCATCAGTCTCTGCTGTGATCCCACCTGATATTGGGTGGGATCAGAGAGAAGAATCCCAGGGTCTGTGTCCTTGAACTTGGATCCTAATCATTCGGTTGTCAGCCCTGCTAGTAGTGGAAGGACGTTCCTCTGAATGTTAAATGCTGTACTGAGCAATTTCTCCCACTACAACCATCACCAAGCAATCCATTGACACTTAAGGGTACTTTTCGCACAGAGTGGTGGATTGGCCAGGAATCAACGGATAATCAAGTGCATTGTGAATCAAGCCCTCATCCGTTTACCGTAACTCAGATCATGACCATCGAGCAGACCACAAGGTAGACTTTTCTCTTCATTGCACCTGTGAATTTGGCATTCTTGTGGAGAAAGAGGCAGAAATCCATTATATCAGGTCTGCATCCCCTTCACATTCTGGAGTATCCCAAGGTATGTCATTGAGTACGTAAAATGTTTTTGATTCTTTAGCTTCAAAACAGCATTCTTCTCTGATATTGGAAATCTTGCAATAATTCATCTGGAAGTGAAAGGATGAAGGAAGGTTTTGGTCAATAGTGAAGATCCAAGATGATCTAATAATATGAATTGAAACAAATTGTCTTTGTGAACCCTTATAGGAACCAACAGCTGGGGAGCGGATGTCAGGGAAGTCTGACATCGTGGGGCGGGGAGTGGGGGGTTGGACATCGCAAGGGGGGCATTCGGACATCGTGGGGGGAATTGGAAATCACGGGGGAGAGGATAACAGACATCTTAGGGGAATTCAGACATCGTGGGGGGAAATTGGACATTGTAGAGGAGGAGGAAATCTGACATCGCGGTGGGGTGGGTAATTCGGACATCTCGGGGAGGGGTGGGGGGTGGGATTTGGACATCATGGGGGGGAGAATAGGACATATCATCGGGAATTCAAACATTGTAGGGAAAGGAGGAATTAGACATCTCGGGGGTGGGATTCGGACATTATGGGGGGGTTTCGGACATCGTGGGGATGGGTTTGCCAATTGCGGGAGGTCTGATCGTGTGGAGGCAAGCTTGGTGAGCCGGGAGGGAGCACTTTTGCTCCTCCTGGCCCACAAGCAGTGCAATAAAGGCACTTACCTCATGGATCTAGCCATTTCCGCCTCCTGAAGCTCAGGAATCCCAGCCTCCTTGTGTTAAAAATAAAAATTGAGTTAAACTGGAGGCACGCAACCTCCTTAAAAGATTTTAGTGACTGACCCACCTCCTGAGAGTGGATTGGTCGCCCGGCCCCCCCTCCCCCCAACACGCCTCCATTAAAACCAGAAGGGAGCGGGTTGGAGTTGAATTGTGGTTGGGTTTGAGAATTTAACATTTTTTAACCACTCGCTACGTAAAAGGTTTTTCCTCATGTCGCCTTTGGATCTTCTGCCAATCACCTTAGATCTGTGTCCTCTGGTTCTCGACCCTTCCGCCAATGGGAACAGTTTCTCTCTATCTACTCTGTCAAGACCCTAATGATTTTGAACACCACTATCAAATTTCCTCTCAACCTTCTCTGCTCTAAGGAGAACAACCCCAGCTTCTCCAGTCTATCCATGTAACTGAAGTCCCTCATTCTTGGAACCATTCTTGTAAATCTTTTCTGCACCCTCTCTAAGGCCTTCACATCCTTCCTAAAGTGCGGTGCCCAGAATTGGACACAATACTCCAGCTGAGGCCGAACCAGTGTTTTATACAGGTTCACCATAATCTCCACACTTTTGTACTCTATACCTCGATTCATGAAGCCCAGGATTCCATATGCTTTTTTAACTGGTTTCTCAACCTGCCTTGCCACCTTCAACGATTTGTGCACTTATACCCCCAGATCTCTCTCTTCATGCACCACCTTTAGGACTGTACCCTTTAATTTATATTGCCTCTCCTCATACTATCTACCAAAATGTATCACTTCGCACTTTTCTACGTTAAATTTCATCTGCCACGTGTCTGCCCATTCCACCAGCCTGTCTATGTCCTCTTGAAGTCTATTGCTTCAGTGATAAATAGATTATACTGCACATCATTTGCTGTTTGGTATAGGTAATTGAGGTGTAGAAAAGCAGCCTCACTAGAACGTTTCCAGCATTGTGAGGATTTTCACTTCCGTTAACAATGCATAAACACACCAAACTGTTTTATGCAATGTGGTAATTTCTGTAAACTCCATTGATATGAATGTTTTAAGACCCATATGCATTAGATAAATTCATTAAAGCCTTTTTGGGGTTTCCTCACAGCTTTTGAGGTAGAGCACTGGATTTGAATTTTAATGGTTTGAGTTTCAATCCAGTCAACCCAATGAATTGACAAAATGGACTACACTGAATTTTCCAACAAAGTCTCCCGCGCCACGCACCCCCCCCCCCACCTAATTTGAATAGACACATGAAAAACTTGCTCAGAGAGTTTGACCTGTAGCACACTTGGTTAGGAGCTCAAAATCCAGCAAGGCAGTAGCTCTTAAAGGGCTGCAGTTCACCATTAAAGGGGAAGTTGTTGTGGTAATAGAAAAAGTTGACTAATTGTTCACAATGGTACAGTGAAGCCATGGGCAACACTGATACTTTTGATGCTGAATGGTTGGAGGTCCTATTGCAGCAGGTGCATCAAGGAGGCCTTATAGGGGCTGAAGACCAACCTCCTGTAAAAGCACAAATGCAAGCTGCATGGAGAGAGGTCACTAACTAAGTTACTGCAGACACCCAAGTCCTTTCTACTTGGCTCCAAGTAATTAAGATGTTTGCTGGTATCAGGAGGAAGGCAAAGGAACTCCTTAATTTTGCTCATGTTTTGTGGGGCCCATCAACCACGGCACAAACCTATGTCCAGGCCAAGATGCTTCTCTGCTGAAAAGTGGAGCTAGCAGCGATAAATGCACAGGATAGCCCCGTTCCCCTGTACATAATAGGGTCACCATGGCCTGCTGCAAAATGAAGGCATCGCTACTGATTCCTGAATAACAGCCATTGATAGGTTTAATGATGTTTCTGTGATCAGATACCACCCGAACATTGAGTACAAGCCCTTCCTGTTCATACAGACCATGGAGTTGATACAGAGAAAGAAAGATAGAAAGAAAGAAATTGTATTTATATAGCACTTTTCATGTCCTAAGAACATCCCAAACACTTCACATCCAATGGAGCACTTTTGAAATGTGATAATTACAATGTAGACAAATGCAGTAGACAATTTGTGCTCAGCAAGGTTCCACAAATGTTAATGAGATAAATGATTATATAATTTGTATTAGTGGTGTTGGTTGAGGGATAAATGTTAAAGAAAGAAAGAAATAATTTGCATTTATTTAGCACCTTTCCTGACCTCAGGACTTCCCAAAGAGCTTCACAGCCAAAGAAGTACTTTTGAAGTGTAGGGGGGAATTTCCCGGGGGGTCAGCGGGCGCGATCGGTGGTGGGTCGGGTGGGAAAGTGGTTTGTTTTGACAGCTGGTCGGGACCCCGCTGTCAACCCGCCACCATGTGCCTTCACCAAATGTTGGGTCTGTCAGTGCTGAGCAGACCTGACACGTAGCACTGGGGGAGGCAATTCAGGTCATTAAGACCATGTTAACAGAGGATTAACAATAATTTTGAGCTCACCTTTAGGCCTAGAAATTCAGTATAGCCACGTTTGGGGCGCTACAGCATGGCGTTCGCTAACTTTTGCGCCCAGCGCAACTTAGCGCCACCTTCGCCGATATTCAGTTGCATCGCCCCAAGAGGTTGCTGCTGCACTAAAGCAGGTGATGCACGACTATCATTAGGCGCTAAGCCGGCGATCCGGGGCGCAAACCCCGAAGGCGGGCGCAGCGCAGGTGCGGCGAGTTGCTCATTGAGGGCAGACAGTCAGGCGCCGGTCAGCACTTAAAGGGGGAGGGTGGAATTGCTTGGCTGCCACGCCCTGCACACTGCAGCCCTAAGGCAAGGCCTGAACACTGCTTCTGGAACAGCTCCACGCCCAGGAGAATGGAGAAGGCCAGGGAGAGAGCGCAGCGCTTCGGCGAGGGTGACCTGAGGCTGCTGGTTGGCGCAGTGGACCGCAGGCACCATATCCTCTTCCCTGAGGGTGGCAGGAGGCCGCTGCCCACCAAATATCGGAAAGCATGGAGGGATGTGGCAAACAGGGTCACGTCCAACAGCGTGGTTGGCAGGACACCAACCCAGTGCCGGAAAAAATTCAACGACCTCACTCGGGTTGTCAGGGTGAGTACCCTTTCCAGTATCCTCCTCATCCCTGCATGTGCACCTCACTTTATGGCCAAACAGGTCTGAAAGCCCTAATGGCCAGCCCTCATCCAGCAGCTATGGGACTGTCATGAAAAGCACTTGCGCAATCAGGACTTTAGACACTGTCAGGGCTAATCGAACATGGGAGGCAGTGTGGGCAAGATCAGGGCTTGACACTGTACTTAGAGGCGGTCCTCTCTCTTGCAGGCCAAGCTGGCGCATAACAGAAGACAGCAGCGACAGACCGGGGGAGGCCGTCCTGACCTGAAACAGCTGAGCGACCTCGAGCAGCAAGTGGAGCGGATCATGGCAGGCCGGCTGAGTGGCCCCGTCGCCACTGGAGATGCTGACCCTGTTCTGGGCACCAATGGTAAGGTCATCACCTTTTTGACCTCTCCCTTTCCACTTGCGCCTCACACCAGCATTCTTTGCCACTATCGAACCAATGCAGTGCACAGCAGCACTCATGCCTCCCTCGCTGCCGCCCTGTCCTCACTCTAAAGCAACTCTTGTGCCTCCCTGCTTTCAGATGGTGACTCGCCAGGTGAGGAGGCGGCCCCTCAAGCTGGCACTGTGTCCGAGTCAGACATAGAGGAGGAGGAAGAGGAAGCCAGACCATCAGGGACACCCTCAGCCGAGGCAGCCCATGGCCATGATGGTGACACGTCTTCCCTGGAGGGGAGCAGGGGGGAAGGGTCGGAGGATAATGAAGCTCCGGGGACCAGCGGGCTGCAGCAACGCGGGAGGGGTGGGGAAGCTCGGCGGCCTTCTCCCCGGAGGGTGAGTGCGACCTCCAGTCCTGCTACGGTGAGCGCAGAGGAGGTGCGGCTCCTAGCGGAAATGGGCGCCCAGGCTGAGCGCAGGCACACTGAGCTCATGGCTGCAGTGGCAAGGATGCCTGACTCCATAGAGTCACTGGCAAGGAGTGTGCAGGAATTCGGGGCAGCACAGGCCAGGAGTCGGCAACAATTCAGTGCAGCACAGGCCAGGAGTCTGCAACAATTCAGTGCAGCACAGGCCAGGAGTCTGCAGGACATCGCGGCAGCACAGGCTAGGAGTCAGCAGGACTTCGCTGCTTCACAGGCGGCTTCTAGCCAAGTGCTCAGTCGTGCCGTGCATTCACTGGCTGCTGTCATGCAGACACAGACCAGGGCCACACGGGGACTAACTGCTGCCACACTCGCTGGATCGGCCAGGCATCACCGGGGCACTCACTGTGCCACAGCAGCCCAGCAGTCTGTGCCTCAGCAGATTGCTGCGCATGCTGCAGTGCTGGCCCGTGCGCGTGCCAATGTATCAGCTGACCAGGGAGTGCCTGTGATCTGTCAGGTTGGCAGCATTCCTGCAGCCAACACTGTCACTCCTCCATTGCAGCTGCCACCAGCTGTTGGACAGACTGCTGCCGCGCAAGCAGAGTTGGAGCAGTCAGCAGCCGGCCCCTCCAGGCCCAGAGCTGGTCCATGTAGTGCATGTGCCTTTAAGTCAGAACTACTTTTACAGCTCCTGTATACTGTAGTACCGGCAGTGACCACACCGGTATATAAGCTTTGCGCATGCCTCTGTACCCCCAGTCTAGAGATTACCCTCCTCCAGTAAAGACCTGTTATTTGTTAATGTACAGCATCCGTGTGATTATTTAATAACAGCATATCCACTGAACCACGGATCTAACAGTGGCGACGAGTGTTGATTCGAATCAACCTGCAACAGAAAAAAAATAAAAAAATAGCCGAGGCCAGGAACACGGGCGTCGACCACGAGCAACCGCCCAGCAGTCAGGCAGAGATCCAACTTCGCAGGGGAGGCTGTGGAGAGCCGGGCTTGGTTCCCCAGCCACAACGAGCAGTAAGAGACTGACGACAGGTCCAGCGCAGACCCTTCCCGAGCAGCGGCGGCTGGAGCCGACCGACGGTGGAGAGAGAGCCGAGCAGCGTCGACGGGGTAAGACAGAGGGTGAAGAGCGCAGGGCACAGCCAGGGGTTGAACACCGAGCGGCGTCGAGGAAAATAAAACAAACCAGAGAGAGAGAGGGTAAGAAATAGCCGGGTTCTAGACTGAGCGGCGTCGAAAAATATAAAAAGAAGAACGCGCAGAGCACAGCACGGGCTGAACAGGGTCTGCGGGGCGAAGAAAGGGGAGACGCCATTGAGCCGCGGACAAGAAGGAAGAGCGCGGGAGGCGCCATTGAGCCACGGAGAAGCAGGGAGAGTGCGGGAGACGCCATTGAGCCGCGGAGAAGAAGGAAGAGCACGGGAGACGCCAGTTTTAGAAGCCGCAGCGGAGAAGGGCGAGCACGGGAAGGAAGGAAAGCGCGGGAGACGCCATTTTGTGCCAGCGGAGAAGAAGGGGAAGCGCGGGAGGCGCCATTGGTGATAGTTAACGCACACCCAAGGATGCCGAAGAGTGGCAGTATCTCTACGTTCGACAATGAAGTCAAAGATTGGGCGACATATGTGGAACGTATTGAGGTGTACTGCAGGGCAAATGAAGTGCCAGATGCTAATAAAGCACTGGTTCTGTTAAATTCCATGGGTGCAAAAACTTATGGGTTACTGCGAAATCTAATAACCCCAGAGAAGCCGGTAAACAAGAATTTTGAAAGCATAGTAGAAATCCTACAGGACCACTTAAACCCCACACCGCTGCTGATAGCAGAACGATTTAAGTTCCATGAAAGGAACCAACACAAAGACGAAAGCAATGCTGAGTACCTAACGGAACTGCGCAAGCTATCGAAACACTGCCAGTTTGGAGCAGGACTAGCAGACACATTAAGGGACAAGTTTGTGTGGGGGCTACAAAGTGAAGGAACCCAGAAACGGCTTCTATCAGAAAAGGACCTTACGCTGGACAAAGCTTTCAGTATGGCAGTATCACACGAAGCAGCCGCAAGGGGCGCTGCAGAGATACAACGGAGACCGCAAGAATATGGCACCAATGAAATGTCCTATGGAACAGGGAAGTGCTATCGCTGTGGCAGAACAACACATGACCAGAAAGATTGTTGGTTCAAGGACCAAGTGTGCAGACAGTGTGGGAAAGCAGGACACATAGCAAGAGTCTGCAGGTCTGGGAAGAAAACCAACAGTAAGAAATCTCCACAGGAGAAGTACAAAAAGGTACACCAGGTGATGGACAGTGGTTCAGATGAACAGAAAAGTGACACAGACTCCGGAATCAAGGAGCTGGGTTGTCTGAAACTACATAAGGTAACCGAAATGGAGGATCACCAGACTATCTGGGTTACACTCAAGATAGACGGAGTCCAAGTGGAAATGGAATTGGACACAGGGTCAGCTCTAACAGTCATAAATCAAAGAGACTACAAGCAGCTATTTTCACACATACCCTTGAAAGCTACAGAGATTGTCTTGAAGACGTATATGGGGCAAAAAGTATACCCCAAAGGAAAAATAAGGGTGAAAGTGACATATAAAGGCCAGGAAATACCTAAAATGGATATATATGTATTGCCAAATGGAGGACCACCACTGCTAGGACGTGAATGGATCTGGAAGATACAATTAGATTGGCATTCCATACAGGCACTGAAGGTTGAGGCCAAAAAGGATGACGACATCACACCTGGACGACTGTCAAAAATGCTAACTGACGCAAAAGAAGTGTTCCAGGAGGGACTAGGAACACTAAAAGGAATAATAGCAATGATTAAAATAGAGGAAAATGCAAGCCCAAAGTTTCTGAAGGCCAGACCAGTGCCTTATGCGATCAGACCAGCTGTTGAAGCAGAGCTGGAAGGGTTGGAACGTTCAGGAGTACTGCCCAAAGTGGACTGGAGCAAGTGGGCTACACCCATCGTTCCTGTAATGAAGAGGTTGTTGAGTAATACGCCTGGGGAACCAAAGAAGGTCCGCATCTGTGGGGATTTTAAGGTGACAGTGAACCCAGTCCTTCACACGGTGCAATATCTGCTTCCACGAATTGAGGATATTTTCGCCTCGCTATCTGGAGGTAAACGCTTCACCAAAATTGATCTAGCCCAGGCGTACTTGCAAATGGAGGTAGAAGAAGCTTCGAAACATTACCTTACGATCAACACTCATAAAGGTCTCTATCAATACAACCGGCTGGTGTTTGGAGTAGCCTCGGCTCTGGCTATCTGGCAGAGGGCGATGGATCAGGTCCTGCAAGGGATTCCAGGGACCCAGTGTTATTTGGACGACATCTTGGTCAGGGGCGAAAATGACGGTGATCACCTCGCCAACTTGGAGAAGGTGCTCACCAGATTAAAGGTGTATGGGCTACGAGCTAATCGCCACAAGTGCGAGTTTTTCCAGAAACAGATCTCGTATTGTGGCCACGTTATCGATGAAGAGGGGTTACATAAGTCCCCTGAAAAGATTGAGGCAGTAGTCAAGGCTCCAGCACCGGAAAATGTGTCACAACTGAGGTCGTTCCTCGGGCTGGTAAACTACTACCACAAGTTCTTACCAAATTTGTCTACGGTATTACACCCGCTGAACACTCTACTGCAAACAGGGGTACCATGGAAGTGGGATGACGAACGTAGACGAGCTTTCCAGAAGTGTAAAGAATTGATCACATCAAAAGAGGTGTTGGCCCATTTCAACCCAGCACTACCAATTCGTTTGGCATGTGATGCATCACCCTACGGTATTGGAGCGGTGCTGTCGCACAAATTCCCAGACGGGTTGGAGAGGCCAGTAGCCTTTGCGTCTCGGTCACTAACCTCAGCCGAGCGCAACTACGCCCAGATTGACAGGGAGGCCCTCAGCCTAGTATGGGGAGTAAAAAAATTCAACCACTATCTGCATGGGCAGAAGTTCACCTTGCTGACTGACCACCAACCACTTGTCTCCATCTTTAATCCTAGGAAGGGCGTTCCAGTGATGACTGCACAACGGTTACAAAGATGGTCCCTGTTTCTAGGGGCGAATCAATATGAAATAGAATATAAAGGCACGAAACAGCATGGGAACGCTGATGGGCTATCGCGCCTGCCACTGCCTACTGTGGCGGAAGCACCAGCAGTGGACCCTATCGAGATATTTTATTCGTCAATAATTGAACGATTGCCAGTAACAAACGCGGATATAGAGAAGGAGACCCGCAATGATCCGACGCTGTCACGGGTATATGAATTGACGGTGCGGGGATGGCCAACACATGGCGACTCACTGTTGCCAGCATTCTCATCCAGAAGAGAGCAGCTGTCAGTATGCCAGGGGACAGTGATGTGTGGATCCAGAGTGGTGATTCCACCCAAGTTAAGGGAGAGAGTGCTAAATGAGCTACATGAAGGTCATCTGGGGGGAGTGAAAATGAAAAGCCTTGCTAGGGCTTATGTGTGGTGGCCGGGGATCGATCAACAAATCGAAGACCCAACTAAGAGCTGCTTAGGATGCCAGAAGGTCCAAAATGCACCACCACATGCCCCTCTACACCCATGGGAGTGGCCCTCCTCTCCATGGCAACGGGTGCATATTGATTTTGCTGGTCCATTTATGGACTCAATGTTCTTAATAGCAGTGGATGCTCATTCACAGTGGCCTGAGGTGATAAAAATGTCTTCAACCACTACCGAGAAAACGATTGCAGTCCTACGGACCATATTTGCCAGAAACGGTTTGCCAGAGCAGATTTGCTCTGATAATGGACCACAGTTTGTGTCCGACGAGTTCCAAAAATTCATGAAAAGGAATGGGGTAAGGCATTACACATCCGCCCCGTATCATCCAGCCACAAATGGATTGGCTGAGAGGTTCGTACAAACCTTTAAGAAGGCGATAAAGGCCATGTGCGACGATGAAATTCCACTACAGCATAAGATAGACAATTTCTTATTAGCCTACCGAAACGCGACACATGCAGTTACCAACCAGACCCCGGCCATGATGTTCTCTAACCGAAGGTTGAGATCTCGTCTGGACTTGCTCAGACCAAATGTGCGAAGAAATGTTGAGGACAAACAATTCCAGCACATCAATGAGAAGCCGACAAGGAGCTTCAATGTAGGGCAACCAGTCTTGGTCCATGACTATCGAACAGAGAAGTGGCAACCCGGAACGATATGTACAAGGCAGGGCCCATTAATGTACACAGTGGATGTCGGGGAGAACATTGTGAGACGTCACGTCGATCAGATCTTAGCATCACAGGAACGCGTCAACCCCATGTCTCGAGTACCTGGGGATGAACCCGACATACCGGTAGCATCTACTTCAGACCCAGTAGCAGTGGAACCCGATGAACTACCCGATGAAAAGGGGTCAGAATCGCCTCTGCACCAAGAACAAGAACCTCTGGAAAGGCACTATCCCGATAGGGTCAGGAAGCCGCCCCAAAGACTGAACCTATAAATGGACTTTTTTTGTTTAATGTACATGTTGAAATGTTAATTGTTATTTGAATATTAGGGGTATTACTAATCTAAAAGGGGAGGAATTGTAGTGTATGTGCCTTTAAGTCAGAACTACTTTTACAGCTCCTATATACTGTAGTACCGGCAGTGACCACACTGGTATATAAGCTTTGCGCATGCCTCTGTACCCCCAGTCTAGAGATTACTCTCCTCCAGTAAAGACCTGTTATTTGTTAATGTACAGCATCCGTGTGATTATTTAATAACAGCATATCCACTGAACCACGGATCTAACAGTCCAGGCCGACCCCCAAGGGCATCTGCCGTCTCACCATCTGACCCTTAGCAGCCTTCCCCCAGCCTTGCTGCAGCCACTAGGGTCCCATTGAGGAGGAGCGGCAGGGCGGGTAGGGGCCAGTCACGGAAGCAAAACGGATCACCCTCGCAGGGGAAAAAGTAGAAGGTGTGGCCAAATGTTTTGTTTTACTTATAAAAGCCGAGACTGGTGTATTTGTTTCATATTTAAAGGCCGAGACTGGTGTATTTGTTTCATATTTAAAGGCCGAGACTGGTATATTTGTTTCATACTTAAAGGCCGAGACTGGTATATTTGTTTCATATTTAAAGGCCGAGACTGGTATATTTGTTTCATATTTAAAGGCCGGGACTGGTATATTTGTTTTACTTGCAAAGGCCGAGACTGGTGTATTTGTGTTTTTGGGGGGGGTTTCTCTCCATTAGTTTGTCATGTGGGAAGGGCACAGAGGTATCACAGTAAAAAAATTTCTTAAATCGCACTGTCCATGCTTTCTTTTGGAAGTCCTGGTTGCCCTGCTCGGCTGAGGGCTTGTGGAGTGGTTACATTCATCTTCTGCCATTGGCACAAGCCATTCCCTGAGAGGGGGCCTAGAACTGACTTGCAATAAGCCGCCGACGGGCGGCCCTTGCACTTTCTGCCTCCCTCCTGTGCTGGTCCTCCTCCTCCTCCTCCTCCTCCTCCTCCTCCTCTGGTGGTCCTCCAATGTCTGCTGGCAGTGGCTGAGTCCTGCAGATAGCCAGGTTGTGCAGCATGCAGCACACGACAACGAAATGGGAGACTCGCTCAGGCGAGTACTGTAGGGCTCCCCCGGAACAATCCAGACAGCGGAACCGTTGCTTCAGCTAGCCGATTGTTTGCTCAATGATGTTCCTGGTTGCTTGATGGCTGTCATTGTATCCCTCTTCAGCAGGGGTGCTGGGCGCACGGAGCGGGGTCATCAGCCAGGTGCACAAAGGATAGCCTTTGTCCCCGAGAAGCCATCCTCGTGGGTGAGGCTAGGCCTCGAACATGTCTGCCACAGAAGTCTGGCGCAGGATGAAGGCATCGTGGCTGCTGCCTGGAAAGCGGTCATTGACAGCTAGGATGAGCTGCCTGTGGTCACACACCAACTGCACGTTGAGCGAATGGTAGCCCTTCCGGTTGCGGTAATCCTCGGCATTCTCTAGAGGTGCCCGCAAAGCCACATGCGTGCAGTCAATGGCGCCCTGCACCATGGGGAAGCCCGCTAATGCTGCAAAGCCCATTGCACGCTGTTGCTGCTTGTCAACGGTCATGGGGAAGGAGATGAACTGACGTCTCCTTCTGAAAAGGGCATTGGTCACCTGGCGGATGCAGCAATGTACCGCAAACTGGGAGATGTTGGAAATGTCCCCAGTAGCAGATTGGAAGGAGCCGGTGGCATAGAAGTTGAGAGCCACCGTCACCTTCACTGCCACCGACAGAGACGTCCTGCTCCTCAGTTGTGGCTGCAGATCTCCGCGAAGCAGGTGGCAGATCTCAGTGACCACCGCCCTTCTGAATCGCAGCCTCCGAACACACTGCTGCTCAGACATGTTCAGATATGAGAACTGCTGGCGGTATACCCTGGGTGGGTAAGGCCTCCTTTGCCGATGCCTGTTGCCCCTTCTCCATCTGGCCATGACTGGCACTCTCTCACGGCGTCTCTGAGCCCTTTGAATGCAATGGAGAAGCCCAACGTTTCCACCCATTGCAGCCCACATTATAGGTTTCCAATCAATGCTATGATTCTGAAGTTAAAGACAAGTGCAAAGCTGTGGCCTGAAGCCACAAGTACCTGTGCGAGTGTTGAGCCAAACCAGAAAGCTCTCTACCTTTGTCTCTCTCCAAAGATCCGTCTCTCACAAAGAAGGAGTGGTGCAAAATGGCTGCCATTTATACTGCAGGAGGAGTCCCCTTTAATTAGCGCCCCCCGTGCCCCACAGCGACTGGGAACCGTTCCCCTCTACCAGTCGCTAGGGGCGCCAGGCGCACAATAGGCCGGCGCCACTGAATTTCTGGTTTGGGGCGCACAAAGGGTGTTGCACCATGAAATGATGTCAGGATCTGCGCGCGCAGCTGAGCGCGCACAAAGGTTTTGCGCCGCCGCTAAATCTTAACTGAAGTTCGCGAGAGGCGCAGATCGCGCTGCGCCCGGGCGCTAGCCGCTTAGCACCCCACTTCTCCTCCTCCTAAGGCGCTAGCGGCTGGCGCAAACAACTGAATTTCTAGGCCTTAGAATTTACCAGCTTGCCAACGGGGTCCACGCTGCTCGAGGATCATGTCTGTTAAGCTGGGCAGGAGTTGAATGGCCATGGAATCATCTCATTACTTGACAGCTTGAAATGTGCTATAAAAGCTCCCATCTCACAGCTGTTTACTTTCCAAGCTCAGAAGCTGTTGCTTACTGCATTTGGGAGACAGATTGAGCTTTATGCAGGTTGCAAGTGTTTGGAGCAAACTCTCTATCCAGTGTCAACTCATTGGAACAACTCTCACCATTGACAGATCACTTCTGTCATCTCAAGTTCACCTGCCATCTATTCCATCAGCAGGGGTACGGTTTATACTATCTCACCTTGGTCCTCAGAATCTGACAACGATCAGCTGCAACACCAGCATCACCAGGCACACCAGCAGCACCAACAACCACACCAAACTTCTCTGCAATCACCTGATGCTGCACAGGGCACAGGGCATCAGCACCCGACCACATTGCTGCCCGGGAGGCCAGGGATGACCTCACCATGGCCAGATTTACTTCACTTGACACTGCACACTCTGGGTGCCACATGATGTGCCAGGTTGGCACCACCCCACACCAACAACATAAAACATCCCTACAATGCCCAAGCCATTCCTTTCACGCTCATCAGCATTGCGGGGGGTGCCGTTATGCCTCACCATTCACTGCAACTCACTAAGCCACTTTCAAAGGTGCACACAAATCTGACCAAGACCGCAAAGTGTTGAAAACAATGATTTCAATGTTTGACAGTACATTAACAGAAACTTCACATGAACATTGGCTAAAACACACAAGTGCCTACCCTTGTGTGTTGTTAGTTGGTATGATTGGACAAGGATGAGGGTGAGTGTGAGGGGTGGCTAGTGAGATGGAAAAGTGATAATGTAGATATAGAGGGATGGGTGGAGGTGCAAGGTAAGTTGGTGTGAGTAAGGATATGCAGGAGTAGGGTAAGGAAGGCAGAGTGATGGGGGTGTGATGAGTGGCACAGCAGGATGAGGTTGGGTGTGGCTTTGCAGTAACATTTCATGATCTACTGAGATCATTGAAAGGTTTGTGTCACTGCAGCCTGGTCCTCCTGATGACATCCCTGCTTGTGCCCTCCTGTGCAATGTGCAACCAGGCTGTGTTGGTGTCCTGGGAAGGTCTCTTTCACCCATTGGAAGGGAAGAGGATAAGGAGGGAGTCATGGGAGAGCCTGGGTGTAGCTATGCACCTCTGTGCAGTGCTTGTCAGTGTTTGCAGCACCTCAAGGCTGTAGAACACTGACAGCACAAATGTCAAAGTAAATTTGCGCATGGTCCCTTTAAGGAAACTGGCTGATGACGCGTCATCAAATGACGTAATCAGACCCACTTCCTTCAATTGGACCGGGAAACGCACTGGGCGGGCTTAACAAGCCCAATCAGGGAAAGTCATTCTAAAGAGTGGGCTGGAGACAGCAGCGGGGTCGGGACCTGCCACCGACAGCGCCCGCCACAGACCCGTTGAGGTAGGGAAGGTCACGGCCGTAGTCTCTTTTGTAGTGTAGGGAAATGTTGAAATGTTGGATTGGACATTGGGAGAACTTCCCAACTCTTCTTTAAATAGTGTCATGGGATTTTTTTTAAGTCCACCTGAGAGGGCAGATGAGGCCTTGTTTTAATGTCTCATCATAAGAAAGTAACTCCAACAGTGTAGAACTCCCTCAATACTGCACTGAAGTGCCAGCATGGACTATGTGCTCAAGTCTCCGGAGTGAGGTTTGAACCCACAATCTTCTGACACAGAGGCCAGAGTGCTGGGACTGAACCAAGTCTGACATCTTGAGGCACAGATGGGTGCCAACTAGAGCGGTATTTCCCTGTATTTGTGGGAATCCTGCCACCCAGCAAAAGCTATGTTTCCTGATGCCTCCTTTCCACAGGAAATGTGATAATGGTCTTGCACTTTTCAAACACAGTGTTTGTCATTTTCTTGATATAGATGTGCATGGCAGATTTCCTGATGCAGCAGAAGTCCCCTGTAGTGAACTGGAAGGATGCAGTGGCATCAAATCCTTAATGTTGTTGCCATTTTTCCATCTACAGGAAACTTCGCGATATCCGGCACCGACGGGACCGAGCTGCTGCTGATCTATCAAAACTTCCGGATAGACCAGCGCTAATGTTGAAGGATACAGAGGTTTTCATCTCCGTATCTGACAACAAACACTGTTGCTTAGCAACAGCTTGTAAACACTCAGCCCGTACCTTGGAAGCGTCTCTGAAGCTGTTGCTAAGCTACAGAGACGCTTTCCAGAGCCTGACTGTTAAAAAAATGCTAGGAGAAGAAAAAAAACCTAACCAAAACGGCTGCTGATTTCTGCCGTTAGATCGAGGTTTCCGGACATACAACCTCCGGATAAACCAAAGTTTCCTGTATAAGAGCCATCTCTATTTAAGTGCTGTCTGCAGTTACCCTGCAGTAGCTGGTACATCTCTGTGGCAGCAGCTCTTGTGAAGTGGAGGTGGTGAAGACAGGTCTCTTCTGACGTATCCAGATATGTGTCATGGGTTTATTAAGATGGATTCCAGGATAGGGATAGGTGTTATTGCACCTACATTTGTTGGTCACTTACGCACACCTCTTCATCTAAATCATGCAGTGCTATCGTAACCGCCCAAGGAATCCCTATCATCAGCACTTTGTGTGGTGTTATTTAAATAGCATCAGCAATGAATAATGTTGAAGCAAAGTACTGGCAGAAAAAAATAGTGAACTGCCTGGCAAAATGCAGCAGAATTTAGCAGAAAATGTAAAAAATAATCTTCATCACTGTGCAACATTAACCTACCTTTAAGAAGCCTGTTTGAGAAAGCCAAGCCCTTGGATCCCTGATGTACCTATTATATTGAGACATGGGCCCCGATTTTCTGCCAGCCGTCAGGTGGCTTTCCAGGCGGCCGGGGGCCGAAAATCGGCGAAAAAGTGGGTCGCGACCCCCCCCCCGCCTGATTCCCCGCCCCGTCCGACTTTCGGACCGCCGTTTCTCCGTGACCCGCTTCAGTCCCGGCCGCCGCTGGCGGGACTGGCCGTCGGAACACAAATCACCAATTATTACCTTAAGTAGATTTTAAGGGGCCGTTGCGATTTTGGGCTTTCCCCACGTGAAACACGCCTGCGGGGAACCCCGCTGATGAGACCTGGCATGAAAACAGTTGGCTTGCTTGCTTGCAGCTGCAGGTCAATGAGGACTGAAGAGATTTAAACAGGCAGCATTTGCAGGCTGCAGGACCTTGTTGATGAAGGCTTGGGGGAACTTTTTGAAGGCTTAGGCACAGCTGTAGAAAGTTCCCAGTGTGAGCTCCTGGGAAGCCCCTCTCACCACCCTAACTCAGCGCCTCCTCAATGGAGGCATCTGCCAGAAGCATGGGAGGCCTTTGGTACCTTCCCTTCCTGGCATTAGAGGATCTCCAACAGCAGAGGAGGCTGGCGCAACTCCAGCAACAGCATCACCAGCAACACCAGCAGGAGCGGCAGGCTGCGGCTCACCCACCTGAGGCAGCACAGGCCAGAAGGGGTCAGCGCATGGAAGGCCGCCGGCGCAGGAGATACCCCCCAAACAGGGTGTACAGACACAGGGTCAGCTACCTCAACATGACTGAGCAGCAGTGCCAGAGGCGGCTCCGACTTTCGCGAGAGGTTGTGACTGACATCTGCGCAATGCTGCGGCAAGACCTGGAGCCCAGAGCAACAGGTCCACACTACTTGCCAGCGGCCATCAAAGTCACCACTGCACTCAACTTTTATGCCTCAGGCTCCTTCCAGGGATCAGCAGCAGACATTAGCGGCATCTCCCAGGCTGCCGCACACACATGCATCACGCAGGTAACCGATGCCCTCTTTGCCATCGCGCACAATCACATCCATTTCACCAGGGATTCGCTCAGCTGGCAGACTTTCCAAGGGTGCAGGGCGTCATTGACTGCACACATGTGGCCCTTAGGGCACCCCACCGCAATCCAGGAGTTTTTGTCAACTGCAAGGGCTTCCACTCCCTTAACGTTCAGCTGGTGTGTGACCACAAGAAGGTGATTTTGCATGTTTGTGCCAGGTTCCCTGGCAGCTGCCATGACTCCTTCATACTGCGCCAGTCTACTGTGCCTCTGCTATTCAGTCCGCCAAACGAACTTCAAGGATGGCTACTTGGAGACAAGGGATATGCCCTGCACTCTTGGCTAATGACGCCATTGAGGAGACCAGCCAGCGAAGCTGAGGAGCACTACAACTCCAGCCACATTACCACCAGATGCATTATCGAGCAAACCATCGGATTGCTGAAGATGCGTTTCAGATGCCTCAATAGATCAGGTGGAGCCCTACAGTACTCATCAGCCAGGGTCTCCAAAATCGTCGTGGTATGCTGTGTGCTTCATAACATGGCACAGCGCCGTGGCTTGCCGATTCCGCAGGACCAAGAGGCTCCTCACAGAGCCACCTCGGATGAGGATGATGATGATGATGATGAGGAGGAGGAGGAGGAGGACAGAAACGAGCATCCTGCAGAGGCCCGCCAACCAGCGGCACCAGTGCGCGAGAACATTGCTGGGCGGAATGCAAGGAACGCACTCATCCTGGGCAGATTTGCGTAGCCTGGAACATCAAACACTGCAGCCTCACTGCTTCTGAATTGACCATGGACAGTGGCCCATGCCTACACTTTCCAACAATTTTGACCAGCTTGCAGTCATCTGCAAGTTATCCTAAGGCCTCTATGTGACATCCCCATTTGCCAAATGATAGCCACCACAACTGCAGCAGCTGGCACCAGATTTTTTATGTACAGGAAAATTATGGCATTAAAACTATTTACAAGACTGGATGGTGGAATAGTTATGTGAATGTGAGCATAGAGAGAGACGGAATGGGTAAGGGTGCATGGATGTGACTGTGAAGTGGGATATGGAAGAAGAGATTGCTGAAGCTGAGTGCTGTTGGGGAAAGGCAATGGGGATCAGGTTGATGGTGATGGAAACTTCATACTTGCTTTCCCTGTGCGGGGAAGGTCATGGAAGCGCTTCCTGCACTGCAGCCAGGTGCGACAGGTGACACCCAGAGAGTTTACCTTTGCTGCCACCTCCATCCAGGCAGCCGTGGACTCTTTGGGAGGCCTCTTCCACCCTGAGCAAGGGTAGAGGACCTCCCTGTGGGCCCTTACCCCATCCACCAAGGTCTGTAGTGACGACTCGTTGAACTTGACAGCAGCTCGGCCTCTGCCGCTGGCAGCAGCTGGTGCAGGCTCCTCTGCCATTGTGCAAGAGTGGTTGAGAAGCCTGCAGAGGTGGAGAAGCTTGCTGGACACTTTGAAAGCACCACGAATGATGCCATCATACTGTGGGGCTTTCTGACACGAATTGGACAATTAGCAAGGCTGCCCACATGCTGGGAATTAATTGGCCACTTGAGGGAAAATTGCGTGGAGCTGGCTGACACATTTTTTTGTGTGTCAGAAACCCCACATTCGGGGAAGCCCGACCATTTCCCACACAAGCCAAAAATCGGGCCCATGGTGTGCTTTGTGGACAGAACCTCATCAGAAATCGGGAAATTTGGAATGAGACCTAATTTGAATGAAAACAAGTCCTTAATTAGGTTTGCGCTTGGCAGTAGGACAGCCTCATTTTCTCCCCTCAAATTGTGCCTTGGCATATTGGGCATGACACTTTCAAATGCATGAAGTTGGAGTCTATCTTGTTGGGATTTACCATGTTTGAGAACTAGATTGAGAAATATAGGGTTTCACCAATCTCATTGTTGCCCAGCAGTCTGCTCCCACACTTATCGCTAACCATGGTGAAGGAGTACTTAGTCAGGCTGTACTACGATAAGTAGCTTTGAGGAAAAAATGGGGAGGAGAGAGAAAGGCCAGTCACCTTTTACCAAAGCCTCTTCTTCAGCACCTGTTACTCATGAACACCGTTATTTTTTTAACTTAACCCTATGGGAATCATTATTAATGCTGCTCGTTATTTTAAGCAACTTTTGCTTGTTGTGTTTCCAGTTCCAGAATTAATTATTGACTTCCATAAATCACAGAATCACAGTGCAGATAGAGGCCATTTCGGCCCATCGAGCCTGCACCGACACATATCCCACCCGATCCCCATAACCCCACGTAATTAATCCCCTAACACTAAGGGTCAATTTATCATAGCCAAATCAACCTAACCTGCACATCTTTGGACTGTGGGAGGAAACCGGAGCACCCGGAGGAAACCCACGCAGACACAGGGAGAATGTGCAAACTCCACACAGACAGTCACCCGAGGCTGGATTCGAACCCGGGTCCCTGGCGCTGTGAGGCAACAGTGCTAACCACTATGCCACCGTTCCCATAGGCTGTTGCTAATTTTCATTTTTTTCTCTTCACTGTTTGAAAACCTAGCACCACCATCTCCAGATAGCAGGGCAGATGACAAACCATTCCCAGTCTTTTGGGATTGCCAGGAATTAGGTTAATACAGAATGGAGAATCATGGCTACAAACACAAATCTAATGCTCCATGGCACAACACAGTGAAGTTCTATTTTTATTCTAAGTTTAAATTTTTTAATAAAGGACATGAATTTATACAATGGTTTCTCAAGTGCTTTATATTGAACTGCTTTAAAGTACTGTGACAATAATGTGACAGTCATTTTTCACAAAGCAAGATTCCACAAATACATCTTAAAGATGCTCTCTTGGCCAGCTTCAACATGCTGGGACATCACGTAAAGACAACCTTGAGGCAGGGATTTACAAACCTCGTAGCTATCCAAAGTTTTGCTCTCAGTCAGACCAATGGCTATATTGAGGCAGTGCCCAACAGATATTGCCTGCCTGTGAGACCTGCTGACGACCTCCATGCCTGAATTCTCAATATGTGGTCCCAATTTGTGAAGCTCTGCACTAGGAAATCTAGATTTGGATATGAGTTCTAGTTGTCATATTCTAGTAATGTTCACTGATTGGCTGCTGGAAATTGTTAGTAAGAGTCATTCTGCTCATTAAACTGGATCCGAAGTCAAATGTGTGCTGTTTTAGTTTGTATTTAGAATGTGTGTGGAGTTGCTCAGAGTACTAATATACAAACTGTCCCACATCATGGCAGGTGATAGGTTCTGCTCAGTGATTCCTGATTTTGAATTCTAAATCTCCCCTGTCATCAATGGGATGTACCGTTCATCCTTTGAATAAGATGGGTGGGAAAATCAGAGGGTGAATCAGCATCTGTTGCTCTCAAACACCATCTAGTGGTTGCTTATAGACATTATGGGCAGATACCTGGAGGGAGGTCATCTGCTTGTTCTGTCAGTTATTGTGTGTGGTATGGAGAGAACTAAAAAAGCAGAGGAAGAAAGCTACCATAGTAACTGACCAAAATGGAGGTGGGGGGGGGGGAGGGGGGAGGGGGGCGATGGATTAAAAAAAATAAATGTACATGAAGATCTTTACCTTTCAGATTTTAGCTTATTACATCTGCAGTTATTTGGAAGCATCCATATACAAGATATCTTTTTCAGAAAATGTGAGCTTCTAGTCCAAGAAAAGCAAATATAAAATGTTATATTTAAAGATTTCATCTCAATTTTATTTTAAATTTAATTTGCAAGATATTGATAATGCTAGTTTTATAATTTCCATGCATATACTTGTACACACATGCAAACAAACATAAATGGGAAACAAACATAATTTTATGTCAGTATATAAAGTCTTAAACCATTCTTTCATAACTTCTAAACCTTTCCAATTTATTGCTATTAGGCCAAGATTCTATCTATTAACTCCAAATATAAAATGTAGCCATTGAAATAATTTTATATAAAGTGGGCAGCAGGAAATAGATTTTCAGTGATTTTCATTAGTACAGGAAATGATACTGAATGGAAGTTTCTCCCCATTAAAAGGAGACATTTTGCCCATTGTTATTTCACTGTTTATCCTGGAAAAAAAATGGCCTCAAGTTAAATTACTTACTGCCACAAAAAATAATTTAGGATTAAGGGCAACAGTCAAAGCCTAATACGATAGCAAAATACTGCGGATGCTAGAAATCCGAAATAACAATAGAAAACGCTGGAAAAACTCAGCAGGCCAGGCAACAGCCGTGGAGAAACAGAGTCAACATTTCAGGTCAAAGACCCTTCGTCAGGACCCTTAGTCAAAGCCTAATATCAGTTAAAACATGAAATTCTGATCACAGCCTGAACAACAGTAGAGGGTGCTACAACTGGCCTCAATGTCCCTTGACTAGACTGGAAAAATCAACCAGGGTTCTTAGGCAAACTATCCCTCCTCGTCCTTCTTCACTTGGCTGCAGCCTTTGACATGGTTGACCACTCCATCCTCCTCCAACGCCTCTCCACCGCCGTCCAGCTGGATAGGACTGCACTCACCTGGTTCCATTCTTATCTATTTAATCGTAGCCAGAGAATCACCTGCAATGGCTTTGTTTCCCGCTCTCGCATTGTTACCTCTGATGTCCCCCAAGGATCTATCCTTGGCCCCCTCCTATTTCTTATCTACATGCTGACCCTTGGTGACATCATCTGAAAACACAACATCAATTTCCACATGTACGCTGACGACACCCAGTTCTACCTCACCACCACTTCTCTCGACCCCTTCACGGTCTCTAAATTGTCAGACTGCTCCAGTACTGGATGAGCAGGAATTTTCTCCAATTAAATATTGGGAAGACTGAAGCCATTGTTTTCGGTTCCTGCCACAAACTCTGTTCCCTAGCCACTGACTCCATCCCTCTCCCTAACATCTGTCTGAGGCTGAACCACACTGTTCGCAACCTTGGTGTCATATTTGACCCTGAAATGAGCCTCCGAACACATATCTGCAGCATAACTAAGACCGCCGATTTCTACCTCCACAAAATCATCCATCTCCACCCCTGCCTCAGCTCATCCGCTGCTGAAACCCTTATCCATGCCTTTGTTACCTCTAGACTTGACTATTCCAACGCACTCCTGGCTGGCCTCCCACATTCTACCCTACGTAAACTTGAGGTCATCCAAAACTCGGCTGCCCGTGTCCTAACTCGCACAAGTCTCGTTCACCCGTCACCCCTGTGCTCGCTAAACCTACATTGGCTCCCGGTTAAGTAATACCTCGATTTTCAAAATTCTCATCCTTGTTTTCAAATCCCTCCATGGCCTCACCCCTCCCTATCTCTGTAATCTCCTCCAGCCCCACAACCCCCTGAGATATCTGCGCTCCTCTAGTTCTGCCCTCTTGAGCATCCCTGATTATAATCGCTCAACCATTGGTGGCTGTGCCTTCAACTGTCTAGGCCCTAAGCTCTGGAATTCCCTCCCTAAACCTCTCCGCCTCTCTTTCCTCCTTTAAGACGCTCCTTAAAACCTACCTCTTTGACCAAGCTTTGGTCATCTGCTATAATTACTACTTATATGGCTCGGTTTTTGTCTTATAATACTCCTGTGAAGCGCCTTGGGATGTTTTACTACATTAAAGATGCTATATAAATACAAGTTGTTGTTGCTGTAGTCGTGATTGCTATCCAGTTATCTGTGCTGGAAGGTGCACTTGTGCAGATGCCAGATGAAGGCAGGACCAGACTCAGCATTAACGCCCTCCATGATCAAGTAACTTGCTGACACTCGCTGTCAAGACTCGTGAATGAAGAATGGCCACCTGGGCATGGTACCAGAGGAGCATCAGCACCTGTGGAACAGTACTCCAGCAAGAGTCAACCCTATCAGGAGAGGAGAGAAGGGGAGGAAAATTGGGGGTGGGGTGAGGGGGAAACAGTACAAATACAATACTCAGGAATACTAGGATTACAAAACCAACAAAATTTCTATTTTCAATATTTCATGAAAAAAAAATCCCATCTGGGCTTTTTAGCAGAATTCTTAGTTTGTGGTGCTGGCAACACATTTTGGAAATTCAGTGGTACCCTGTGCATGATTTACCGTCCTTTAAAATCATTGGATGAAAAATTGTGTGCACTTGGAGCGTAAGATTGAGAAGTAGACAACACAAATCCTACACTTGCATCAAGGGCAAGCAGCGAAGCAGCAAATTAAGCTCGAGAGACATGAAATTCAAAGTTCTAATGCCCATTTCACTGGCACAAAATGGTGGCCATGTGTTGAATTTCTTCCCCTTCAAATCTTCATACACAGGCAATATACACAGTGTTGGAAATGCTGGCCGAGAAATTCGACATCTGCCTAAGTGGGGCCCAAAGTCGGTGTAGCAGCCACTCCAGCCGTTGTTTCATGTCGGAGTGAAGCTTGAACCAAATTCAAATTCGGGCCTCATTTGCCAGATTGGATCATTGGTTCATTCGGTCCATTGTGCCTGTGTCGGTTCTTTGAAAGAGCTATCCAATTAGTCCCACTCCTCAGCTCTTTCTCCATAGCACAGCAAATTTCTCCTTTTCAGGTATATATCCAATTCCCTTGTAATTGAATCTGCTTCCGTCACCCTTTCAGGCAGTACATTCCATATGCGCAAAAAATTTCTCCTCAGCTCCCCCGGTTGTTTTGCCAATTATCTTAAATCTGTGTCCTGGTTGCTGACGTACTCCAATTTCTCCCTATCTACTCTATCAAAACCCCATATATTTTGAATACCTCTGTTAAATTTACCCATAAATTTCTCTGCTCTAAATAGAACAATCCCAGCTTCTCTAGTCTCTCCACGTAAATCTCCTCTGCATCCTCTCCAAGGCCTTAACATCCTTCCTAAAGTGTGGTGCCCCGAGTTGGACACAATACTCCAACTGAGGCCTAGCCAGTGATTTATAAAGTGTTATGTATTGTGTGTTCTCCTTCCACCTGTGGTGGCGCTGTCACAGCAGATAAATGGTTGGGTGTTCTCTTGGTTAAGTTTAGCTCTCTTTGTTTGGAACTCTCCAGAACTTTCCTTTCCTTCCTGAATAAAGCACTTCATGTTTGAATCTCTGGGTTCTGAGTTCTAATTGTGTCTAGGTAGAAAGGTACCGACACAACAAAGTGGCGACGAGGATCGGATGAATCTGCGTTGTGGGAACTTTCTTGTTTTCGACTACAAAGCACTCGGAACAGAGATTGCAGCATCACGTTAACGTTACGGGTGCAGTGAGTAAACAGAAATTTTAATTTGAAACATGAGATGGCTACTATATTAGGAAACATCGGTGATTTTGATGAAAATGTGGAGCAATGGAGCGCTTATACGGAATGTTTTGACTATTTTGTATTGGCGAATGCGGTGGCAAATGAAAAGGTCGTGCCTACCTTTTTGAGTGTAATGGGGCCGAAGACATTCAATTTACTTCGCAGCCTTGTGCAGCCAGATAAGCCAGGAACTAAAATATATAAGCAACTAGTGGAAATTCTTGGAGCACATTTTTCACCAAAACCTCTGGTTATTGCTGAGAGATTTAGATTTCACAAACGGAATCAAGAGGAGGGGGAATCAGTGACGATGTTTATTGCTGCTTTAAAAAGGTTGTCAGAACACTGCGAGTTCAAGGAGGTGCTGAATGACACCATTAGAGACAGACTTGTGTGTGGTCTGCAAAGTGCAGCCACACAGAAGCGCCTTCTTACTGAGGACAACCTTACTCTTGAAAAGGCCATTGAAGTTAGTGTCTCCATGGAGATGGCGGAAAAGGAGGCTCACCAGTTGAGTTCAACAGGGAGAGTTCACAAGGTGTCGTCTGAGCCTAAAGGTGCGCGGAACGGCACATGTTACCGTTGTGGGAAAACGAGCCATCACGCTAATGACTGCTGGTGTACGGAGCTGGAATGCCGAAATTGTGGCAAAAAGGATCACATTGAACGCGCCTGTAGAGGTAAAAAAAGAACAGGCAGAGCTGGGAAGCATGAAAGCAAAATGTCTGTATTTGGACAAGAGAGGAAAAAGAGTGTTCATTCAGTGCAGTATGATGGAACAAGCAAAACAGAGGGGAGCGACACCTCTGAGGAGGAAGAGGTGCACATACTGACAGTTGCAGGTGGTTCAAATGGCTACTGGGTGTCACCACTGGTGGAGGGACAATCAGTGCGGATGGAGGTGGACACAGGTGCGGCTGTGTCCCTTGTTTCAGACACTGTCTACAACAAAATGCTAAAGCTTCTTACCCTTCAGCCAACAAACATTGTGCTAAAGACGTATACCAGCGAGCCTGTGGCCATGAGAGGCGCCATTGAGGTGACAGTTAAATTGAACGGACAGACTGCGAAACTGCCACTATATGTGGTAAAGGGAAATTACCCATCGCTACTGGGATGTGCGTGGCTAGAGAAAATCACGCTGGACTGGCCTGCAGTCCGCATGATGTCAAAAGGGGAGTCAGGTCTGACTGCAGTGTTAAACAAACATGCAGAACTCTTCAATGGGGAACTTGGGAGCATGAAAAAGGTCAGCGTGAGACTGGACATTAAACCTGACAGCAAGCCGAAGTTTTACAAAGCCTGACCTGTACCCTATGCAATTAGGCCAAAAGTTGAGGCTAACTTGGAGGCCTTAGTCGAGAATGGAGTCCTGGAGCCTATGAGCGTGAGCAAATGGGCCACACCCATTGTTCCTGTCCTGAAAAAGGATGGATCTGTTCGAATCTGCGGGGATTTTAAAGTGACTATTAACCCGGTGCTGTCTGCGGAACAGTACCCTCTTCCCCTCATTGATTATCTTTTTACGGGCCTGGCCGGGGGGCAAAAGTTCAGCAAAATAGACTTATGCCAGGCTTATCTACAAATGCATGTCGATGACAAAACAAAGAGAGCTAAACTTAACCAAGAGAACACCCAACCATTTATCTGCCGTGACAGCGCCACCACAGGTGGGAGGAGAACACACAATACATAACATATTCCTCCCCTCTTAAATGAAAGGTCCACATTATTCCTCAACAGGTAAGTTACTTTCAATGCACTCAACTAACCAAGGGTAGAGGTAGACTGCCTCAAACCCTGACTTTACCCTGGGGTTTATTCTGCCCCAGTCTTGTGGGTAAGTCACTAAGCCTACAGATCCAAGGTGCCTGTGTCAGCCGAAAGTCTCTATGACTTCCTGTGTTGGAGAAGAGCACTGTGGCAAAGGATGCTGGTTTGCGGTATCATCCGGAAACAGTTCAGGCCAACCAGCCATTGGAGCCTCTGTGGCTGTCTCTGCTCCTAGCAACAGTTGATCTGTGTGTCTTCTCCAGACAACGTCCTCGGCAGTCTCAACCATGTAAGACACAGGGCCCATCTGTGCAATCATCGTAGCAGGAACCCATTTCGGTCCAGTGTTGTAGTTTCGAGCTAGGACGTGCTCTCCAGGGTGAAACCGTCTCTCCTTGGCTCTTTTCTCTCTCTTTTCAACTTGAGCTTGTTGTTGACAATGGACAACCTGTTCTGCCCTTGGAGGTTTGAGTAAGTCAAAACTTGTCCGCAACTGCCTCTTCATCATGAGCGAAGTGGGGGAAGTTTTGGTTGTGGCATGCGGCTCGTTCCTGTAGGACAACAGGAAGCTGTTCAGACATTGGTGGATTGAGCCCTGACCTTGCGATGCCTTCAAGGCGTGCTTCAAAGTTTGCACGAACCTTTCTGCCAGGCCGTTAGTAGAGGGATAATAGGGCGCAGGCCTGATGTGTTGGACACCATTCACAAGCAGGAAGGTTGCGAACTCCTGTGATACAAATTGTGGACCGTTGTCACTTACGAGTTGTTCCGGTGAGCCATAACGGCTGAACATCTCACCAAGTTTCTCAATTGTTTTCTCTGCCATGGTAGACCTCATCACAGCGACCTCCGGCCACTTGCTACGAGCGTCCACAACCACCATAAACATCTTCTCTTCGAAAAGACCGGCGAAGTCCACATGTACTCGCTGCCACACTTCTGCAGGCCAATCCCAGGGGTGTAGGGTTGTCAGCTGTGGAACATTCTGGACCCTTTGACATGGGGAACATGTTTTGGCTTTCGCCTCAATATTTCCATCGAGACCTGGCCACCAGAAGTAGCTTCCTGCCATTTCCTTCATCCGAACCATCCCACTGTGGCCTGCATGAAGTTGTTGCAGTATAGGTTCCCTCAGAGGTGGCGGAATAATGACACGGCGTCCCCAAAGAAGACAACCTGCCTGGACGGAGAGCTCATTCCTAGTTTGAAACCTAGGCCCTGTGTCTTACACGGTTGAGACGGCCGAGGACGTCATCTGGAGAAGACACACAGATCAACTGTTGCTAGGAGCAGAGACAGCCACAGAGGCTCCAACGGCTGGTTGGCCTGAACTGTTTCCAGATGATACTGCAAACCAGCATCCTTTGCCACAGTGCTCTTCTCCAACACAGGAAGTCATAGAGACTGTTCCACCTGTGCAAACTCCTGACTTTCGACTGACACAGGCACCTTCTCCATCCAGGCCTGTGTCAATGCCTACTGCTGTGGAAGCCAGCGATGACCGCCGGTATCCTGTCAGAGAGCGGCGGCCTCTATGATGCTTGGATCTGTAGGCTTAGTGACTTACCCACAAGACTGGGGCAGAATAAACCCCAGGGTAAAGTCAGGGTTTGAGGCAGTCTACCTCTACCCTTGGTTAGTTGAGTGCATTGAAAGTAACTTACCTGTTGAGGAATAATGTGGACCTTTCATTTAAGAGGGGAGGAATATGTTATGTATTGTGTGTTCTCCTCCCACCTGTGGTGGCACTGTCACAGCAGATAAATGGTTGGGTGTTCTCTTGGTTAAGTTTAGCTCTCTTTGTTTGGAACTCTCCAGAACTTTCCTTTCCTTCCTGAATAAAGCACTTCATGTTTGAATCTCTGGGTTCTGAGTTCTAATTGTGTCTAGGTGGAAAGGTACCGACACAACATAAAGGTTTAACATAACTTCCTCGCTTTTGTACTCAACGCCTTTGTTATAAAGCCAAGGACCCCATGTGCTTTTTTTTTAACAACCTTATTAACTTGTCCTGCCACCTTCAAAGATTTGTATACTTAAACCACCAGGTCTCTCTGTTCCATTGTATCATTTCATTTATACTGCTTTTCCTCATTCTTGTTTCCAAAATGCATGATTTCACATTTTTCAGATTTAAATTTTATCTATATGTGTCTACCCATTTCACTAGTCTGTCTGTGTCCTTCTGATGTCTTCTACTATCCTCTTCTCTGTTTACTACATTTCCAAGTTTTGTGTTGTCTGCAAAGTTGAAATTATGCCCCCTATACCCAAGTCCAGGTCATTAATATATATCAAAAAGATCAGTGATTCTAATACCGACCCCTGGGGAATACCACTGGATACTTCCCTCCAAGCTGAAAAACCACCGTTCACCACTACTCTGTGCCTCCTATCTCTCAGCCAGTTTCGTAACCATGCTGCCACTGCCCCTTTAATCTCATGGGCTTCAATTTTTCTAACAAGTCTATTATGTGGCACTTTATCAAACACCTTTTGAAAGTCCATATACACAACATCAACTGCATTACCTTCATCAATCCTCAGGTTAGTCAGACACGATTTGCCTTTAACAAATCCAAATTAGCTGTCATTTATTAACCCAAGTGACAATTAATTTTGTCCCGGATTATGGTCTCTAGAAGTTCCCCACCACCGGCCTGCAGTTTTTTGCCCTTTTTTGAACAAGAGTGTAACATTTGCAACCCTGCAGTCCTCTGGTACAACTCCCATATCCAAGGAGAATTGAAAGATTCTGCCTAATGCCTCTGTTATTTCCACACTTACTTCTTTCAGCCGCCTAGGCTGCATCCCATCTGGACTGGGTGACTTTTCTACTTTTAAGCTCTGCCAACCATTTAAGTACCTCCTCTATCTATTTGTCTATTTTTATCCTATCCAATTTCTCTATCCTCCTCCTTTACTGTGACATTGGCAGCAGTCTCCTCTTTTGTGAAGGCAGATGCAATGCAAAAAACTTTTAGCGCCCCAGAAAAATTAGTGCCCCTGCGACGGAAATTGAGTGGTAGTGCCCCAAGAGGGAAGTGGGGCGCTACTAGAAGCACCCCACTTCCCTCTTGGGGCGCTGCGAGGGAATATCGCGGCGCTACATGCCGCGGTATTGCAGGCCTTCCTCCCTCCTTACGTAGCGCGACTCGGGTCCGGGGATTGGGAGTGCCGGCAAAAGAGCCCGGCTAGAGCGCAGCCGGCACTCTGCGGGGGGGGGGGGGGGGGGGTTAAGGAGGCCTGGGACGGGAGCGGAGGCCAGTTCTGGCAGATGGCCAGCAACAAAAATGGCCGCCCCACACCTCGCCTTTAAATGGCGCCTCCCCGGCCGCAGGTAGGCTCCCCTGACCCTGTCGGACATAGCATTCAGCGGTAAGTCAGGGGGTGCTCCCGAAGATCGCAGACAGGGCGCGAGCAGGGCGCTGCGCACGACAATGAAGTCATTGCCAATGGCGCAGTGCCGTGGGGCGCTACCAGTTACCGCCGCCGCTAACCTCCTGCTGAATTTCGTGGGAGGCATTGGCGGCGCCGCGCCCGGGTGCTAGTTGCTTTGCGCCCTCTTAGGGCGCTAACGGGAGGCGCAAAGCAACTGAATTTTTCCCCCCAAGTCTTTAATCGGCCCAATCCTTTGACTATCCTTTTACTCTTTATGAGTTTATAAAAGACTTTAGTGTTCCCTTTTACATTACCCACTAATATTTTCTCATACACTCTTTGCCTCTCTTATTTACTTTTCTAGCTTTAGATGCCAATCCTTTCCTCCTCATAAGAATGTGTTTAATCTGTAACCGAACTATCTCCTCCTTGAAGGCCTCCCAAAGGTGCAAGTTCAACCGTTCAGACCAGTTGGCTCAAACCAATAAAATGGCAGATATAATGTGAATAATGCCACGTTATATAGGCCAGAAATATTGGGCTCTTTGGTTTCCTCAAAAACTCTGAACACAACTATATAGGCAAATATATGAAAAATGATAAATGTGTTTTGTGTTTTAGAGGTAAGTATGTGCACTAAGTTCAATCTAGCTGACACGAGTGAGGTGGCGCTATTTAATGTTCCTTACATATATCAGTGACAGGCATTTCTCACTTTTGCTATCATTTCAAGCAGCCAGCAGATGGCACATTAGCACAAAGAATCTTGAAGAAACATGGAATGAAAGACTAAGGTTAGAATTGTAGCTTGCATGAATGGACCTCAGTTACAATTTTGCATTAGGTTTGAATGAACTATTGATAACAAATAAGTACAATACTTACAAAGTGGAAAAAAAGCAATTATAATTTAATGAACAATTCAACGAGTAATAAGTGTCCTGCCGAACATTTATCCCCCAACCATCATTATGAAAACAGATTATCTGGTCATTTATCTCATTACTGTTTGGGGGATCTTGCTGTGTGCAAATTGGCTGCCGTGTGACTGCACTTCAAAAGTACTTCATTGGCTGTGAAGCCCTTTAGAATGTCCTAAGGTCATGAAAGGCACCATATAAATACAAATTCAATCTTTTTTCTTTCATTCTATAATGATATATAATAAATACTGTGCATGTTATTTCCTAGCTGCTGAATATATAATTTGATAAACTTAAAGTGACTTTATTGATTGATAAACCTAGGTGAATGGCCAAAGCCCATAATGCAGAATACGAGAAAGCTTCAACAAAGTAGGAAAGAAATCAAGATAAATCAAGTAGGATTTATGTGCTGCCAAGTTGGGGTTTTAAAAGCCTTTAGCTCTCTAGGAAGAATAGAAAACTAACTGAGCTATGGAGTTTGATAGTTTTGAGGTGCTGTGAAAGAATATGTTAGAGTAGGAGCAATGAATCTGATGTAAACATGATGTAGAAGGATGAGCATGCAGGATTTAAAATTGGGAGCTTAGAAAAGGCCATTTGGTGTCCACATTATGTTCAATGATAATGAATCCTGAGGCCCAATATTAGGTGTGCCTCAGGACTATCTATTCAGGTGTGAGGATTATTTCCTGTGCCCCCTGCATGCCCGTTTTCTAGCGTGAACAAACATAGAGTGAGAGAGAAGCAGAAAGACAATTACAAGAAATGGAAAGAAAAATTGGATAGGGTGTATAACGGATGGCCGATCTGATGGTGCCCTTCAAATGCCCCACCAAAGTTGAAAGTTCCACCCACTATTTCTTTTAAATTTTGTATGTGAGCAATGCCCTGAGAGACCAATTAGTATATTATATAAAATATCAGATGCCAGTGAAAAGCTACAATGACATTTATAAACCACTTGAATTTCATATTTGTGATTTATGAATATCACCTGAACTCCTGCACAGTTCTAACTTGCTTCAAACTGTCAAATCTCTGTACAATTTATTCCATATTAACTTTTAGATAGACCAAATATTTTGTGAATTTAAAATGGTTTTTAATGAATTGTATTTTTAACACCCCTTTGTTTTTGTGAGGTGAATGCCTTTTTCCAAAATGAGTTTAAATTTTTCTTTTTCAAGTATTTATCCAATTCCCTTTTAAAAGCTTCTACCACTGTTTCTGGTAGGCAGTCCATCTCATAATTAACTCAGCATAAAAGAGATTTCTCCCAACCTCACTCTTTGTTCCTTTGGTGATGATCTTAAATTTATACCAATTCACCAACTAGTGGAAATAGTTTTTTCCTATTTACCTCATCAAACCCATCATAATTTGGAACTCCTCTATCAGATGATCACTTCTAGTTTCAATAAATGCGCTTTTGAAGGTTTACTAATAAATATGACATCGCCTTTACTGTTACTAGAATCCAAGTTGCAGTCAACACTGCACACTGTTCAGCACCATTCGAGACTCGTCAGATACTGACGCAGTCTGTGTCCATATGCAGCAAGACCTGGACAACATTCAGACTTGGGCTGACAAGTGGCAAGTAACATTCGCACCACACAAGTGCCAGGCAATGACCATCTCCAACAAGCGAGACTCTAACCATCTTCCCTTGACATTCAATGGCATTACCATCGCTGAATCCCCCACTATCAACATCCTGGGGGTTACCATTGATCAGAAACTGAACTGGACCAGCCATATAAATACTGTGGCTACAAGAGCAGGCCAGAGGCTTGGAATTCTGCGGCGAGTGTCTCACCTCCTGACTCCCCAAAGCCTTTCCACCATCTACAAGGCACAAGTCAGGAGTGTGATGGAATACTCTCCACTTGCCTGGATGAGTGCAGCTCCAACAACACTCAAGAAGCTCGACACCATTCAGGATAAAGCAGCCCGCTTGATTGGCACTCCATTCACCACCTTCAACATTCACTCCCTCCACCACCGGCGCACTGTGGCTGCAGTGTGTACCATCTACAAGATGCACTGCAGCAACTTGCCAAAGCTCCTTCAACAGCACCTTCCAAACCCGTGACCTCTACCACTTAGAAGGACAAGGGCAGCAGACGCATGGGAACATCACCACCTACAAGTTCCCCTCCAAGTCACACACCATCTTGACTTGGACCTGTATCGCCGTTCCTTCACTGTCGCTGGGCCAAAATCCTGGAACTCCCTTCCTAACAGCATTGTGGGTGTACCTACACCATATGGACTGCAGCGGTTCAAGAAGGCGGCTCACCACCATCTTCTCAAGGGCAATTAGGGATGGGCACTAAATGCAAGCCTAGCCAGCGATGCCCACATCCCATCAATGAATTTTTTTAAAAAAATTTGCATTTCACATATCAATAGAAATTAATCATCAGCCAGGCACAATTTAAACAAATATTTGAGTGCATTAAATTCCCCAAAACCTTTGCTCTTTTATCTCATTTCCTCACACCTTCATCTCTCGCTCCCCGCTCCCATCTAAAATAAATTGAAGGTATATGACAGTTAGTAGACTGAACCATGTGACATTCTGTAAATAATATAATACCTTGCTCCACTCTCTGTAGATTTAAACCTGCTGTATCATGCAGCAAACTATTACTTCTTCCAAATAAGAAAGAAAACCAAAAACAGTCGGGGTGCTCAATAGTTTCTATACAGAGCACAAGCTGCAGGCACCAATAATTGAAAGGTACAGTGACTGTAATTTTGCTTCAAGTCATGAATGCCTAACTGTTATGCTGGGAGGTTCTGAAAATACCCCCAAGTCACAGAAAATCATGCTTTTCATGGTACTGCAAGAAAATCTCATGCCAGCCAGGATGACCAAGATGCCACCAACCATTTTTTCAGGTCTTGTCACACCTACATGGGAATGATGTGAAGATCTGCCTTCTTAAAGATAGAGAACTAATAGTCAGGAAATCCTTTGGGCTGGATTTTGATACTGGGGCAGGCTGGGGTCGCGTAATCCTCATTACGTGTTAGCCACCCGATTCTAAATTGATGTGGGAGAATGATGCGATTTTAACTTAATTGGCCAATTGAGTTCCAACGTATGGGAACCCATGGCCAATCTGAAAGTCGCCTCCGATGACGTCATCATTGCTGTTGCATTTAAGGTCTGCAACAAGCCTTGCTTCTTCTGCAGACTGCCAACCTTTTGGCCTTTGCAGTGAGAGGCACCTGCAGGAAGAATGGCCAGCCAAAGACCTAGGTCTGCACCCGCTTCGATGATGTTGCCCTGCAGGCTTTAGAAGAGGGAGCAAGAGCACATAAAGAGGTGCTCTTCCCTTCTTCAGGGAGGAAGAAGCCTCCCCAGCAAACCAAGGCTGTGTGGATCCAGGTGGCAGAGGAGGTCAACTCTTTGTCGGTAACCCGCAGAACCTGGCTTCAGTGCAGGAAGAGATTTTATGACCTTCTGTGCACTGGAAAAGTGAGTATGAATTTCCCATCACCCTCAATCTGATCCCCATTGCCTCTCCTCACCAGCACTCAGCTTTAGCAATATCTTCCTCCACATCCCACTTCACACTGACATCCATGCACCCTTACCCATTCCCTCTCTCTCTATGGTCACATTCACCTAACTCTTCGACTATGCAGCCCTCACACTCCCTATCACTGTGATGTTATGAAACAACTGACAACACACAAGGAGGGCCCTTGGTCTTGCCACCTCACTCCATCTTTGTCTCCTTCTAAGCATCTATGCTATGGAATCTCTACACTCACTCCTTCATTCTCACTCAACCTCCACTTGTCTCCCTCATTGCAGGAAAAGAGAGCTCACAATAAGAGAGAAAGAGCGAGGACAGGAGGAAGGCCACCCTCAGTAGCCCACCTCACCCCCTGGGAGGATGCGGTCCTGGAGATCGTGGGAGTGGAGGACGATGCACAAGTGGGGGACGGACAGACGGGTGCATCACAGCAAGCTGGTGACAGAATCGTTTTCCATCTCTCTCAATGACATTGCATGAGTCGCTTATAATGATTCTGAAGCTCTAACAGATGGACTTATGATCATCTGCAATATGCAATGTGCATGTAACCTTGGCATCACATCTCTGACTCTTTCCTTTACTCCCCACAGGACAATCGCAAGCACCCATCCTCACTAGCCAGGAGGAAGAGCCTGAGCATCCAGACTCCTCAGAGGAAGCTGCAACCTCTGAGGGCGCAGCGCCAGCAGAATTCAGCGCACCCAGCACTAGCGCAGACACTCACACCTCGGTGGGACCATCGCGAGATAGAGTAGTGTTGTCACCTGGTGTATCACAGATCTCAAGTGAGCAACAGCAGATTGTGGAGACAGGGACAGCAGTGGAGAGTCCTCGTCGGAGGACACATGACTCTGCCAGCTCGGCTCAGCTGCATGTCGACCCTCTGCCTCTGGGTCCATCCATAAGATCAGCAGTGCTGGAACTCCAGGAACAGTTGCAGGAGTCTCTGGCAGGTTTTGTCTCCAGGGTTGCTGCGAGTGTGGAGCAAATGGAGGAGTCCATTGCGAACATGAGCAGAACCTTTGTGGAGTCATTAGCGCATGAACGCATCACCATGGAAAGGACGGCAACCTCTATGGAGGTGATAAGTCACCAGAGTGCAGAAAACATGGTGAGTGTTCTGAATAGAATGACATCTCTGGAGGAGCGATGGTCATCTATTGAACAGAGAAACCAGACCTTCATGGAAGTCCTTCTGAGTAGGACTGCCAGTGCAGATACGGGTCCCCATGACCCCCCTGATGTGCAGCAAGGTGCTCTCAAGCCACTTGCAAGCGCTGAGGGGGACCTGACCCATGAGAAGGAAGTTGGTGGCAGACATCAAGGAAGTGGGGGCTCCTCTCCAAGCGCTCACACTTCCATGCCACTGCAGAGCCCTCGGTCAGAGCCCCACCAGAGTCCACACCCATCTGAGATCGGCGTCTCAACCCCTGCACAGCCGCAGGAGCAGCAGACTATTGACGAGCCTTCACAGGTTCGCAACCCCAGAGGATGTCCGCCAAAGGTGTCAAGACAGGAGCAGCAAGAAAGTGAGCACGTGGCCTCCACATCGGCTGAAGCCACAGGGGAAGCACCACACAGGAGCACGCGTAAGAGAAAGATACTGCACAAATAGTCACAAGGGTAGTCAATTGGGTGAAATTTGATGTTTTATGTTAAAAAGCCATCAGATGATTACTGTAAGTAAAAAATCTGATGGCTACTGCTGTAGTTGTGGCGTGTGTCATTTCGCTAATAGGACTTCCACATTGAGGGCTTAGGATTACTTGGTATATGCCTCAGTTGAGGAAGCGCTCAGTGAAGGTGGCGAGAGGGGTTTCCCAGGAGGTCACACTGGAGATGGGTGTCAGGCTCCAAACTTCCACAGCTGTGGTTATGCCTTCTAAAAGTTCCCCCAGACCTGAGACAACAAAGTCCTGCCACCTGCAAATGATGGCTGATCAAATATCCCATTTAATGGTGGAGCTGCAGCTAATAGTCAGCAATCCAATTGTGCTCCCGCCAGGTTTCACCGTCGTGTTTCAGAACAGGCGTGCTTCACGTCTGAAAAGGGTTAAAGTCACCAAGGCCTATCAAAATGGCATTATAGATGCAATTTAGCGTTTGTTAAGGGCCTTAACAGCCTATCCCGCCTCTTGGAGGCAGGACGGAGACGGGACCAGTAGACACAATTTAATGAAAATTGCTTGGAGGCGGGATGGAGGCGAGGTTGGGCCCGCCCACCAGTTTTTGCAATTTTAACCCCCCACACGCCTCCAATCCCGCCTCGACAGCCCGATGAAAATCGAGCCCTTTGTCTCCTCAGTTCCTGCTACTCAAATGCAATATGTCATTACAATACGAACATATGAAAATGTCAGACAGGAACAGCAAGAGGATCACGTAGCTGCTCTTCACCAGCTCTGCCATTGCATCTCACCCTCACAAGCAGCCTAGGGACACCTACTTAGAGACCTGAGTTAGTGAGACTTTGGGAGTTCCCATGGTAACACTTAGTGCATGAGTGGCCAGGAGGAGCTGGGGGTAGAAGATGAGGAGGCATTTGACTGAAGGATTGGGTGATGGCTGCTTTAGGCTAAGGAACATTGGCACCCAGATCGCAGGGGACCAACATTTAAAAGATGCGTTCAGATCATTAAAAATATGCATAAGCAGCTGAGCCATTCCATAATATGCTGCACAGGGTGGCTCAGTTGGAGGAGTCCAATACCTGCCTCGATGGCACCATGCTGGATGTGCATACAACAACAACAACAATTTACATTGAAATAGTGCCTTTAACACAGTAAAACAACCCAAGGTGCTTCACAGGAGCATTATGAACATAAGAACATAAGAACATAAGAAATAGGAGCAGGAGTAGGCCAATCGGCCCCTCGAGCCTGCTCCGCCATTCAATAAGATCATGGCTGATCTGATCCTAACCGCCAATCCGCTATCCAGAACCATCTCCTGAATCTAACAGAATTAGACACACGAAATAGGAGCAGGATCAAGCTACACGGCCCCTGGGCCCACTCCGCTACCCACAGGGCCATGACCGATCCGAACCTAGACTCATGTCCAAATTCCTGCCTGCTCCCCATAACCCTTAATTCCCTTTACTTCTAGGAAACTGTCTATTTCTGTTTTAAATTTATGTAATGATGTAGCTTCTACAGCTTTTTGGGGCAGCATATTCCATGGACCTACCACCCTCTGAGTGAAGTAGTTCCTCCTCATCTCAGTTTTGAAAGAGCAGCCCCTTATTCTAAGACTATGCCCCCTAGTTCTAGTTTCACCCATCATCGGGAACATCCTCCCCGCATCCACCCGATCCAACCCCTTCACAATCTTATATGTTTCAATAAGATCGCCTCTCATTCTTCTGAACTCCAATGAGTAGAGTCCCAATCTACTCAACCTCTCCTCATATGTCCATCCCCTCATCCCCGGGATTAACCGAGTGAACCTTCTTTGTACTGACTCGAGAGCAAGTATGTCCTTTCTTAAGTATGGACACCAAAACTGTACGCAGTATTCCAGGTGCGGTCTCACCAATACCTTGTACAACTGAAGCAATACCTCCCTATTTTTATATTCTATCCCCCTAGCAATGAAAGCCAACATTCCATTGGCCTTCTTAATCACTTGCTGCACCTGCATACTAACCTTTTGAGTTTCGTGCACCAGGACCCCCAGATCCCTTTGTACTTCAGTACTTTCCAGTTTCTTGCCATTAAGATAATAACTTGCTCTACGATTTTTCCTGCCAAAGTGCATAACCTCACACTTTCCAGTATTGTATTCCATCTGCCAAATCTCTGCCCACTTACTTAGCCTGTCTATGTCCCCTTGCAGGTTTTTTATGTCCTCCTCACTCACTACTTTCCCTCCCATCTTAGTATCATCTGCAAACTTTGATATGTTACACTCGGTCCCCTCCTCCAAATCGTTAATATAGATTGTAAAGAGTTGGGGACCTAGCACTGACCCCTGCGGAACACCACTAGTTACTGATTGCCAGACTGAGAATGAACCATTTATCCCAACTCTCTGCCTTCTGTTAGATAGCCAATCCTCTATCCATGCCAGAATATTACCCCCAATCCCGTGATTTTTTATCTTAAGCAATAGTCTTTTGTGTGGCACCTTGTCAAATGCCTTTTGGAAGTCTAAATACACTACGTCCACTGGTTCCCCTTTATCCACCATATATGTTACTTCCTCAAAGAACTCCAGCAAATTTGTCAAACATGATTTCCCCTTCATAAAACCATGCTGACTTTGTCCTATTAAATTATGATTATCCAAATGTCCTGTTACTGTCTCCTTAATAATGGACTCCAAAATTTTACCTACCACAGATGTTAGGCTAACCGGTCTATAGTTTCCAGCCTTCTGTCTACTGCCCTTTTTAAATAAGGGTGTTACATTAGCAGTTTTCCAGTCTGCCGGGACCTCTGCCAAGTCCAGGGAGTTTTGGAAAATTATTACCAATGCATCCACAATCCCTACTGCCACTTCCCTCAAGACCCTAGGATGTAAGCCATCAGGTCCAGGTGATTTATCCGCCTTGAGTCCCATTATTTTACCGAGTACCACTTCCTTAGTGATTTTGATCGTGTTTAGCTCCTCCCCCCCTTTAGCCCCCTGTTTGTCCAGTGTTGGGATATTCTTAGTGTCTTCTACTGTAAAGACTGATATAAAATATTCATTCGGTGTTTTTGCCATCTCCATATTTCCCACCATTAATTTCCCGGTCTCATCCTCTAAGGGACCAACATTTACTTTAGCCACCCTTTTTCTTTTTATATAACTATAAAAACTCTTACTATCTGTTTTTATATTTTTTGCTAATTTACTTTCATAATCTATCTTCCCTTTCTTAATCAATCTTTTTGTTATTTTTTGCTGTCTTTTAAAGTTTTCCCAATCCTCTATCCTCCCACTAGATTTGGCTACCTTATATGCCCTTGTTTTTAGTCGAATACTATCCTTAATTTCTTTACTTAGCCACGGATGGCTGTCTTCTTTTACACCCTTTTCTTCTCAGTGGAATATTTTTTTTTTGGAAGTTGTAAAATAACTCCTTAAATGTACACCACTGATCATGTATCGTCTTACCCTTTAATCTATTTTCCCAATCCACTCTACTCAATTCCGCTCTCATACCTTCATAGTCTCCTTTATTCAAGCTTAGCACGCTTCTTTGAGATCCAACCTTCTCACCCTCTAATTGAATATGGAATTTAACCATGTTATGGTCACTCATTCCAAGGGTATCCTTTACTAGGACATTTTTAATTAATCCTGTCTCATTACACAGGACCAGATCTAAGGTTGCTTGCCCCCTGGTCGGTTCAGTTACATACTGCTCAAGAAACCCATCCCTAATACACTCAATGAACTCATCCTCAAGGCAGCCCTGCCCAATTTGATTTGTCCAATTAATATGATAGTTAAAATCCCCCATAATTATAGATGTTCCCTTATTACAAGCCTCAACTATTTCCTGATTGATACTCCGTCCAACAGAGTTGCCACTGTTCGGAGGCCTATAGACTACGCCCACTAGTGTTTTTTTCCCCTTTATTATTCCTTACCTCCACCCAAACTGTTTCATTATCCTGATCTTTTGACCCAATATCATTTCTCTGTATTACAGTGATTCCTTCCTTTATTAACATAGCCACCCCACCTCCCCTTCCTTCCTGCCTGTCCTTCCTGATCGTTAAATAACCTGGTATGTTTAATTCCCAGGCATTGTCACCCTGCAGCCATGTTTCTGTAATGGCCACAAGATCATACCCATATGTCGTTATTTGTGCCATTAACTCGTCTATTTTGTTACGAATGCTACGTGCATTCAGATAGAGAACTTTCAAAGATGTTTTGTGACACTTAGTTCCTGTGTAGTGTCCGTGTGTAGATAAAGACACTGAAGACAGGAGTTGGTTCATAGGTATTTACTAAGCAAGTCTGGGGGGGGGGGGGTTCTAAAGGATATACACAATACACAGGCTTTCTAGCCCAAGTGGCAATTACCGGCATTACGCACACCTGGGGCTCTTAAAGGCAGATACACCATAATTGCTCTTAAAGGCACATACACCACAATTCCTCCCCTTCTAGCTAACTAGTACATCATATTTTAAGTAATTATTAATTACATGTTATATGCAAAATAATATACATTGCTGTATTAATTAATTATAAGTTAGTCTCTCAGGAGGCTTCCTGACTCGGTCCGGATAACGCCTCGGGGGTGTAGTAGTTTCTGGTGGTGTAGTAGGTTCTTCTGGCAAGGCTGATTCGGCTTGAAGGCCAGTGTCGGGTTCATCGGGCTCCAGTATCACCGGATCGGAGGTAGATATGGGTATCTCTACTTCATCGTTAGATGTATAAAGTGGTGGTGTAGGTTGTCCCTTTTCGGATGACTTGATGATTTGGTCAGCATGGCGCCTTATTATGCTGTCTCCGATGTCCACGGTATACATCAGTGGTCCTAATCGTGTGCAGATAGTTCCAGGCTGCCATTTCTCGGTACGGTAGTCCCGGGCCAAAACCGGTTGGCCTATCTGGAAGGCCCTAGTTGGCCTTTCATTCATGCCCTGAAACTGCCAGTTCTCCACTTCCCTTCGGATGTTGGGCTTGACCAAATCCAGCCGGCATCTTAGGTTTCTATTGTAGAACATCATGGCGGGAGTTTGGTTAGTAACCATATGCATTGCATTCCTATATGCAAATAAGAAGTTATCCACCTTGTGCTGAAGTTTTATGTCTTCATTACCCATGGCCTTGATGGCCTTCTTGAAGGTCTGGACAAACCTTTCAGCCAATCCATTGGTGGCGGGACGGTATGGGGCGGACGTGTACTGCTTTACCCCATTGTTCTTTAAGAACTTTCTGAATTCTTCGGACACAAATTGCGGTCCATTATCAGAACATATCTGCTCCGGCAGCCCATTCCTGGCAAATATGGTCCTTAATACTGTGATGGTTTTTTCCCTGGTGGTGGAGGACATCTTTATTACCTCCGGCCACTTGGAGTGTGCATCAACTGCGATTAAGAACATTGAGTCCATAAATGGACCAGCAAAGTCGATGTGCACCCTTTGCCAGGGAGATGAGGGCCGCTCCCATGGATGTAGAGGGGCCTGTGGCGGAGCATTTTGGACCTTCTGGCATCCTAGGCAGCTCTTGGTCATGTCTTCGATGTCTCCATCGATACCTGGCCACCATACAAACGCCCTAGCTAGGTTCTTCATTTTCACTCCACCCAGATGCCCCTCGTGAAGCTCCTTTAGCACTTTATCCTGGAGTTTGGGTGGAATCACCACTCTGGATCCACACATCAAGGTTCCTCAGCACACTGACAGCTGTTCTCTTCTTTGCGAGAATGCTGGCAACAGTGGTTCGCCATGTGCTGGCCATCCCTTCACTGTTAAATCGTAGACCCATGAGAGAGTAGGGTCATTTCTTGTCTCCCTTTCAATGGCAGAATTTGTCACCGGTAGACATTCCACTATGGTAGAGTGGAATATCTCTACTGGGTCTACTGTAGGTGCCTCTTCTATCGTTGGCAACGGTAGGCGTGATAAACCGTCAGCATTCCCATGCTGTTTTGACCCTTTGTATTCAATGTTGTATTGGTGTGCCCCTAGAAAAAGGGACCACCTCTGTAGTCTTTGTGCCGTCATAATGGGGACACCTTTTTTAGGGTTGAATATGGAGATGAGGGGTTGATGGTCAGTCAGCAAGGTAAATTTTTGTCCGTGTAGGTAATGGTTGAATTTCTTCACTCCCCATACCAGGCTGAGCGCTTCCCTGTCTATCTGGGCATAGTTACGCTCAGCTGAGTTCAATGAGCGTGACGCAAAAGCTATCGGCCGTTCCGAGCCATCAGGGAATCTATGGGACAATACCGCTCCTATGCCGTAAGGGGATGCATCGCACGCCAGTCTGATTGGTAGTGATGGGTTGTAATGAGCCAAAATTTTCTCGGATGTGATTAAGTCTTTACATTTATGGAAGGCACGTTTACAGTCTTCATTCCATTTCCAAATCACTCCTGTCTGTAGAAGATCATTAAGAGGGTGTAGAATAGTTGATAAGTTCGGTAAAAATTTATGATAGTAATTTATTAATCCCAGGAATGACCTTAATTGTGAAACATTTTCAGGTGCTGGGGCTTTTATAACTGCTTCAATTTTTTCAGGTGACTTATGCAACCCTTCCTTATTAATTATGTGGCCACAATATGATATCTGATTTTGGAAAAATTTGCACTTGGGGCGATTTGCTCGTAGGCCCCGTTCTTTCAGCCTAGTGAGCACCTGCTCCAAATTGGCAAGGTGCTCGTTGTCGTTTTCTCCTGTTATAAGGATGTCGTCTAGGTAGCATTGAGTCCCCGGAATCCCTTGCAGGACTTGCTCCATAGCTCTTTGCCAGATAGCTGGAGCTGATGCTATTCCAAAAACCAGTCGATTGTACTGGTACAGGCCTTTGTGTGTGTTTATTGTGAGATACTTTTTAGAGGTCTCCTGAACCTCCATCTGTAGATATGCCTGTGCCAAGTCAATTTTTGTGAAACGTTTCCCTCCAGATAGTGAGGCGAAAATATCTTCTATCCTCGGAAGAGGATACTGTACCGTGTGAAGGACCGGGTTTACAGTCACCTTAAAGTCCCCACAGATGCGAATTTTTTTCTGTTCCTCAGAGTTATTTTTCAATGTTTTTTTCATGACTGGAACGATGGGTGTTGCCCATTCGCTCCAATCTATTTTGGATAATACGCCTGCCTTTTCCAAATTCTTCAGCTCTGCCTCGACTGCCGGACGTATTGCGTATGGCACCAGTCTTGCCTTAAAATTTTTTGGAATTGCTGTATCTTCCACTTTTATTGAGGCGGTGATGCCTTTCAAGGTTCCTAGTTTCTCTTGAAACACTTCTTTGGCGTTGGCCAAGATGTCTTTTAATCGTTCAGGTATGATGTCATCATTGTTTTTTTCCTTACTGGTCACCGTCAGTGCCTGAATGGAGTGCCAGTCTAAACGTATCTTCCTTATCCATTCACGTCCCAACAACGGTGGACCACCATCTTGTAGAATGTATAAATACAACTTTTGTATTTCTTTGCCGTTGTATACCACAGGCACCCTTATTTTTCCTTTGGGGTAGACTTTCTGCCCCGTATATGTTTTTAAGATAATGGATGTGTCTTTTAGAGGTATATGCGAAAATAGCCTCTCGTAATCTCGTCGATTTATTACGGTTAGAGCTGATCCTGTATCTAGCTCCATTTTAACTGGGGACCCTGCTATTGTGAGGGTAACCCAAATGGTTTGGTAATCCTCTTTGGCAAGTACATTATGTAATTTGAGACAGCTTAGTCTCTTGTTCCCGGAGTCGCTATCGCTATTCTGGTCTTTGGAGCTACTGTCCGCCATCATTTGTACCTTCCTGTACTTTTCTTTATTGATTTTTTGTTTTCTGTCAGTGGATTTATTTTGTCCAGATTGGCATACCCGTGCAATGTGTCCAATCTTACCACATTGCCTGCATGCTTTGCCCTTGAACCAGCAATCCCTCTGGTTATGGGTGGATCTGCCGCAGCAATAACATCTTCCGAACTCCTGTGTCATTTTATGGGTGCCGAAGTCCTGTGTCTCTCGTTGTATCTCTGCAGCTCCTTTTGCTGCTGCTTCGTATGATACAGCCATACTGAAAGCTTTGTCCAATGTTAAATCTTTTTCAGAAAGCAGTCTTTTTTGTGTTCCTTCACTTAAGAGACCGCAAACAAATTTGTCTCGAAGATAATCCGATAGTCCTGCTCCGAATTGGCAGTACTTTGATAGCTTTCTTAATTCGGTTAGGTAATCAGCGTTACTTTCATTCTTGTGTTGATTTCTCTTGAAGAACTTGAATCGTTCCGCTATCAGCAGCGGTGTTGGGTTTAAATGCTCCTGCAGGGTATCAACAATTTCTTTAAAAGTCTTGTCCTTTGGTTTGGCTGGAGTGATTAAATTTTGTAACAGCCCGTATGTCTTCGCGCCCATTAAGTTCAGAAGTACTGAAGCTTTTTTTTCATCTGTTATTCCATTTGCAGTGCAATAAACCTCTACTCTTTCCACGTATGTGGTCCAATCTTCTATTTCGCCATCAAAAGCCTCAATATTACCAGATTTAGGCATTTCAGAAACGATATGGCGCTTCCCGCGCTTTCCCGCCGCTGCTACCGATAACAACGCTGTTTATTCACTGTTGGAGACTCGTTCCCGACGGAGGTCTAAACGCTGACCTGCTTGCCGCGCCGGCCGTCTCTCGAGTGCACCCTCCCAGTCCGTTATTGCTTGCCTCCGATTTCGCTGCCTGTCTCAGCTGTAGAGCCCGCCGCTGGAGCTCCAGCCTGACGCCCAGGAAGGATTAGTGCAGTACCTGTCACCAGCTTGGCCAGCTGGTGAAACCACAGTTTCTCTTACTTCCTTGAGTCTTCTGGATGCTGGAGGAATCGATGTCCTTGAGGTGCTGCCGAATTGCAGGTAAGTCCGTTTCCACTTCGTCGCCACTGTAGTGTCCGTGTGTAGATAAAAACACTGAAGACAGGAGTTGGTTCATAGGTATTTACTAAGCAAGTCTGGGGGGGGTGTTTCTAAAGGATATACACAATACACAGGCTTATATAGCCCAAGTGGCAATTACCGGCATTACGCACACCTGGGGCTCTTAAAGGCACATACACCATAATTGCTCTTAAAGGCACATACACCACACTTTTGCCCTTTTTATTACTTTACCTTTTACTCCATACCTTCTGCCCCTTCCTGACACGCTCTGGTTTTTAATTTCCCCACTGCTACCTAAGTCTATGACCTTCTCTGTTGTCATTTTTATTATTTGCTCTCTAGGAACCTCCCCCCCACTAGTTAGTTTAAAGCCCTCTCTACAGCCCTAGTTATATGATCCGCCAGGACTCTAGTCCCAGCACTGGCCAAGTGAAGCCCATCCCAATGGAACAGCTCCCTCCTGCCCCAGTACTGGTGCCAGTGTCCCAGGAAGCAAAACCCATTTCTCCCACACCAGTCTTTGAGCCACACATTTAACTCTCTAATTTTATTTGTCCTAGCCAAATTCGCTCATGGCTCAGGTAATAATCCAGAGATTATTACCCTTGTGGTTCTGCTTTTTACACCATCCTGACCCTGGCCACGGACTACATCTGAATTAATTAATCTAATTGGTGTGAATACCTCGTGATACACAAACAAAATTTGATGCCGAACCACATAAGGAGATATTAGGGCAGATGACCAAAAGCTTGGACAAAGAAGTAGGTTTTAAGATGTGGAGATGCTGGAGTTGGACTGGGGTGGACAAATGTAAGAAGTCACACAACACCAGGTTATAGTCCAACAGTTTTATTTGAAATCACAAGCTTTCGGAGCGCTGCTCCTTCATCAGGTGAAGTGGAGAGATGCATAAAGACACAGCTTATATAGTCAGAGAATAATGCCAGATGATTACAGGTAATCTTTCTAACTGCCATTTATCACACCTCGGCAGAGAGATAATCACAGCGATCAAAGGTGTGAATGGTGTCCAAACAGGTTAGTCAGGAAAACATTACATCAAAGAACAATGAGATGGGGTCACAAGGGGTCAAATGTTGCAGATGCTGGGGTCTGTATGAAAAACAAAAAACAGACAAAAAAACATTTTTTTTTGCTGGAAATCACAGCAGGTCCGGCTGCATCTGTGTAGAGAGAACAAGCCAGCGACGACTCGAGTCTGGGTGACCCTACGTCAGGTGGGGTTACATGTAGCGTGACATGAACCCAAGATCGCGGTTGAGGTCGTCCTCATGAGTGCGGAACTTGGCTATCAGTTTCTGCTCAACGATTTTGCGTTGTCGTGTGTCTCGAAGGCCGCGTTGGAGAATGCTTACCCGAAGATCGGATGCTGAATGCCCTTGACTGCTGAAGTGTTCCCTGACTGGGAGGGAACACTCCTGCCTGGCGATTGTTGCGCGGTGTCCATTCATCCGTTGTCGCAGTGTCTGCATGGTCTCGCTGATGTACCATGCTCTGGGGCATCCTTTCCTGCAACGTATGAGGTAGACAACGTTGGCTGAGTCACATGAGTATGTACCATGTACCTGGTGGGTGGTGTCCTCACGTGTGATGATGGTATCTGTGTTGATGATCTGGCATGTCTTGCAGAGGTTGCCGTGGCAGGGTTGTGTGGTGTCGTGGTCGCTGTTCTCCTGAAAGCTGGGTAATTTGCTGCGAACGATGGTCTGTTTAAGGTTAGGCGGCTGTTTGAAGGCGAGTAGTGGAGGCGTGGGGATGACCTTAGCAAGGTGTTCGTCGTCATCGATGACATGTTGAAGGCTGCGAAGAACATGGCGTAGTTTCTCCGCTCCGGGGAAGTACTGGACGACGAAGGGTACTCTGTTGGTTGTGTCCCGTGTTTGTCTTCTGAGGAGGTCTATGCGATTTTTCGCTGTGGCCCGTCGGAACTGTCGATCAACGAGTCGAGCGTCATATCCCGTTCTTATGAGGGCGTCTTTCAGCGTCTGTAGGTGTCCATCGCGTTCCTCCTCGTCTGAGCAGATCCTGTGTATTCGCAGGGCTTGTCCATAGGGGATGGCTTCTTTAACGTGATTAGGGTGGAAGCTGGAGAGGTGGAGCATCCTGAGGTTGTCCGTGGGCTTACGGTAGAGTGAAGTGCTGAGGTGTCTGTCTTTGATGGAGATTCGTGTGTCCAAGAATGAAACCGATTCTGAGGAGTAGTCCATGGTGAGTTTGATGGTGGGATGGAACTTGTTGATGTTATCGTGTAGTCTTTTCAGTGATTCTTCGCCGTGGGTCCATAGGAAGAAAATGTCGTCGATGTATCTGGTCTTTTGCGTTGGTTGGAGGTCCTGTGCAGCGAAGAAGTCTTGCTCGAACTTGTGCATGAAGATGTTGGCATATTGGGGAGCGAATTTGGTCCCCATGGCTGTTCCGTGTGTTTGAGTGAAGAACTGGTTGTCGAAGGTGAAGACATTGTGGTCAAGGATGAAGCGGATGAGTTGTAGGATGGCGTCTGGAGATTGGCTGTTGTTGGTGTTGAGTACTGAGGCTGTCGCAGCGATGCCGTCATCGTGGGGGATACTGGTGTAGAGTGCCGAGACGTCCATCGTGGTGAGGAGTGTTCCTGGTTGAATTGATCCGTGGGTGCTGAGTTTCTGTAAGAAGTCTGTAGTGTCGCGACAGAAGCTGGGGGTTCCCTATACGATGGGTTTCAGGATGCCCTCGATGTATCCAGAGAGGTTCTCACAGAGGGTTCCGTTGCCTGATACGATAGGACGTCCGGGTGTGTTGGCTTTGTGTATCTTTGGGAGGCAGTAGAAGTCTCCCGCGTGGGGAGTATGTGGGATGAGAGCGCGTAGGATGCTTTGAAGGTCTGGATCGAAGGTCTTGATCCGTCTGTTGAGTTGGCGGGTGTGTTCTTTGGTCGGATCTGTGGGTAACTGTCTGTAGTGTTCCTAGTTGTCCAGTTGTCGGTATGCTTCTTTGCAATAGTCTGTTCTGTTCTGTATGACGATGGCTCCTTCTTTGTCTGCTGGTTTGATGACGATGTTGCGGTTGGTCTTGAGAGCGTGGATGGTGTTGCGTTGTGCTCAGGTGACATTCTGGACTGTCTTGTGAGTGCGGCTGATGAATCTGGTGTTGATGCATCTCCTGACAGCTTGAGCATACATGTCAAGCTTAGGGCAGCGACCCTCCGGAGGGGTCCAATTTGACTCTTTCTTCTTCGGTTGCTGCACTGCAGATCCCTCTGTCTGCTGTTCCGGATCATTGGTTGTCTCATTGGGTTCGCTGCTGACATCTTGGGATTTGTGGAAGAATTCCCGGAGCCTCATTCTCCTGATGAATTCCTCTGTGTCTGCCGTGAGACCGATGGGGTCCGTTTTGGTGGTGGGGCAGAAATTGAGCCCTCGGCTGAGAACTTCAATTTCGTCTGGTTGAAGGGTGTGGTCGGACAAGTTGACGATGGACTTCCCTGTGGTTTCAACCGTGGTACCGGGGGAGGCTTGGTTGCTGCTGGTGGTAATGCCGAGTTTCTCAAGCTTCCTGTTCTTGGTGTGCATGTAGGCAGTGTAGTTCCGTTGCCTCGTCTGTTTGGCGGTGTCCCGTAGCTGGTCTGCTGTGTCCTGAGCACAGGCTGAGAATATGGACTCTATCTCGGTTTCGAGGTTGCTGCGTCTGCTGTAGAGCTGGTGTACGAGATGGTTGAGGAGTGTGTGAGAGGTACGACGGCAGAGTCTCTCAGCATAGTCTGTGTTGTAGGTCGACTTGAGTGGGTTCGTGATCTGTAGTCCTTTCGATGACGACGAACACCTCGCTAAGGCCATCCCCACGCCTCCACTACTCGCCTTCAAATAGCCACCTAACCTCAAACAGACCATCGTTCGCAGCAAATTACCCAGCTTTCAGGAGAACAGCGACCACGACACCACACAACCCTGCCACGGCAACTGAAAGGACTACAGATCACGAACCCACTCAAGTCGACCTACAACACAGACTACGCTGAGAGCTTTCAGGAGAACAGCGACCACGACACCACACAACCCTGCCACGGCAACCTCTGCAAGACATGCCAGATCATCAACACAGATACCATCATCACACGTGAGGACACCACCCACCAGGTACATGGTACATACTCATGTGACTCGGCCAACGTTGTCTACCTCATACGTTGCAGGAAAGGATGCCCCGGAGCATGGTACATCGGCGAGACCATGCAGACACTGCGACAACGGATGAACGGACACCGCGCAACAATTGCCAGGCAGGAGTGTTCCCTCCCAGTCGGGGAACACATCACCAGTCAAGGGCATTCAGCCTCCGATCTTCGGGTAAGCATTCTCCAAGGCGGCCTTCGAGACACACGACAACGCAAAATCATCGAGCAGAAACTGATAGCCAAGTTCCGCACTCATGAGGACGGCCTCAACCGCGATCTTGGGTTCATGTCACGCTACATGTAACCCCACCTGACGTAGGGTCACCCAGACTCGAGTCGTCGTTGGCTTGTTCTCTCTACACAGATGCGGCCGGACCTGCTGTGATTTCCAGCAACAACAAAAAAATGTTTTTTTGTCTGTTTTTTGTTTTTCATACAGACCCCAGCATCTGCAACATTTGACCCCTTGTGACCCCACCTCATTGTTCTTTGATGTAATGTTTCCCTGACTAACCTGTTTGGACACCATTCACACCTTTGATCGCTGTGATTATCTCTCTGCCGAGGTGTGATAAATGGCAGTTAGAAAGATTACCTGTAATCATCTGGCATTATTCTCTGACTATATAAGCTGTGTCTTTATGCATCTCTCCACTTCACCTGACGAAGGAGCAGTGCTCCGAAAGCTTGTGATTTCAAATAAAACTGTTGGACTATAACCTGGTGTTGTGTGACTTCTTACATAGGTTTTAAGAGACAAAGAGAGGCAGAGATGGTTAGGGAGGGAATTCCAGAGCTTAGGACCTCGGCAGCAGAAGGCATGGATACCAATGGTGGAACAATTCAAATCGGGAATGTGCAAGAGGCCAGAACTGGAGGAACACAGATATCGGGAGGGTTGTAGGGCTGGAGGAGGTTACAGAGATAGGGAGGGGTGAGGCCATAGAGGGATTTGAAAACAAGGATGAGAATTTTAAAATCGAGGCGTTGCTCAACCGGGAGCCAATGTAGGTCAGCAAGCACATTTGACCCCAAGATGAACTTCCAACCACATATCCGTGCCATCACTAAGACCGCCTACTTCCACCTCCATAGCATTGCCCGACTCCGCCCCTGCCTCAGCCCCTCTGCTGCTGAAACCCTCATCCATGTCTGTTACCTCTAGATTTGACTATTCCAACGCACCCTTGGCTGGCCTCCCATCTTGCACCCTCCATAAACTTAAGCTCATCCAAAACTCTGCTGCCCATGTCCTAACTCACACCAATGAATGGATTTCCTGTCCTGCCCCAGTTAGCCAGTTGTCTGTCAGTGTTCATTTGAGCGCCAGTAGCTCACTCAAAGTACTGTAATAAGAGCTGACCATGAAAATGGTTCCGGCTTCTCACTGCTGCCATCGGGCAGGCGGTGCGATTGCTCTGCCCAGTACCCGTTCAATGTGCAGCCAAGCCGAAAATCAGCCCAGTAGTGTCAGTCATGAAACACTGGGGTAATTTTACTGAGCCTGCACTTGCAGCAGGAAATTGAACTCAAAGAGAGCACAGGCTGGAAAATCTGGGCTACAGTGTTGTAGCTCAAACTCTACCTGTGCTGCTTTCATACTAGGCACCTCACTGGGAGCACAGGATCAGTGAATTTACCTCATTGTATCACTCAGTTACACACTGGTTGACAACAATAAGAAATATTAGAATTGTACAGTGAACATTAATTTGGATTAGATGGGGAGGATGGGAAGTTGTGGGTGTATTCAATGAGGTGATCTTGTAGGTCTCCATTGCTCATATTTATGTGCATGATGTACAAATTAGTTACTCAAACCTAGCTCTGATAACATGTGCCGCTATTAGTAACTGTTTCTACTAAAACCAGCAAATCTCCTGTGGCATGGCGTATGTTGAGTCACAGATGATGCTGTTTCATGGGGGTGGTGATGCCGGGATGTAGAATTTGGGGAAAGGATAAAAGAATTTAGAATTGTAAAGGATTTATCCAGGCTCAGTGAATTAAGATATTTTTAATGCCTCCTGGAAATAAATTGGCCCTGAGTTTATTTGAGAGTTCAGCTGGATTCCCAGCGTAACCCTATGTGCTCCCCAGCGCTTAACGGAGAAGCCATTTGGAATTTTGGGGCACTGGCTGGTAGGCAGAAAGGAAGCCAGGAATTAGGAAATCCTCAGTGTGGAAAATCCCTCCCGCAATCCCATCCTCTCGGACATCATGGGCCATGTTTGGGCAGGTGGAGGTTCCACCCTAAACAGGCCATCTCAGAAACTCATAGTGGCGGTCAGGACCTGGCATATCTGGATTCCAGCCGATTTCCCACCAACCTCCACTGGACCTTACGTCTGGGTTGTTAAGGCAGCTTTAATGACGATACTTGCAACTGTACTGAAAACATAACATAATTATCTTTCACAACTGTAATCTTGGTCATACTCTCAATCTAAAAAAATATGCACTTAAGGATAGTGCAAAAGGTATCTGTGTCAGAGATGAAGGGCTCGATTTTGCCAGGCCCGAGGAGGCGGGATTGGAGGCATGTGAGGTGTCAAAATCACTAAAACTGGCGGACGGGCCCGATCCTGCCTCCATCCCGCCTCCGAGCAATTTTCCCACATGCTAGTTTTCTGACCCCGTCTCCATCCCGCCTCCAAGAGGTGGGATAGGCCCTTAAGGCCCTTAACAACCAGTTAAGTGCCTCTATAATCCCATTTTGAGAGGCCTTTCTGATTTTAACAGTTTTCCCACGTGCTGTACGTCTCCTCTGAAGCACGCCAGTGAAACCTGGCGGCAGCACAAGTGGATTACTTACTAACAGCTGCAGCTCCACCATTAAAAAGGAGTTTTCAGCAATCATCATTTGCAGGTGGCAGAACTTTGCTGTCTCAGGTCTGGGGGAACTTTTAACAGGCCTACTCATTGTTGTGGAAGTTTGGAGCCTGACACCCATCTCCAGTGTGACCTCCTGGGAAACCCCTCTCCCCACCTTGAATGAGCGCTTCCTCAACTGAGCTATATACCAGAAGAAGGGGAACCATTTATTTCCTTTCCTCCTGGACATCAGATTCAGACGAAGACCAGCCGCGGCCGCAGCAGAACCCTGAACAACAGCATCACCAACTGCAGGAGCAACAGCAGGAGCTCCAAGCTGCTGCTCACCCACCTGAAGCTGCACAGGCCAGAAGGTGCCAGTGCGCGACCACATTGCTGCCCGGGATGCATCTTGGCCAGATTTGCTTAGCTTAGCCAATCAAACACTTTTGCCTCGCACATTCTTATCAGATCATCGACAATGGCCAAGAACCTGCGGATTCCTATCACTCTGACCACCATACTGACAATTGCAAGTTGCCCTAAGCCCTCAATGTGGAAGTCCCATTTGCGAAATGACACACGCCACAACTGCAACAGTTTGCCATCAGAATTTTTTATGACAATAAGCAAGTGATGGCATTTTAAAAATAAACACATTACACCCAAGTGACTACCCTTGTGACTACTTGTGCATTATCTTCCTCTTACGCGTGCTCCTACATGGTGCTTCCCCTGTGGCTTCAGCAGATGTGGAGGCCCCTTGCTCACTTTCCTGCTGCTCCTGTCTCAACACCTTTGGCGGGCGTCCTCTGGGGTTGCGGACCTGTGAGGGCTCGGCAACCGTCTGCTGCTCCTACGGCTGTGCAGGGGTTGAGACGCCGATCTCAGTTGGGTGTGGACTCTGGTGGGGCTCTGACCGAGGGCTTTGCAGTGGCATGGTCGTGTGAGCGCTTGCTGTCTGCCACCAACATCCCTCTCATGGGTCAGCCCCACTTCAGAGCTAGCAAGTGGCTTGACAGCACCTTGCTGCACTTCAGGGGGACATTGAGGACCCATTTCTGTACTGGAAGTCCTACTCCCGAGGACTTGCATGAATGTCTGGTTTGTATGCTCAATAGCTGACCCTCGCTCCTCAAGAGATGTCAGTCTATTGTGAACAATGACCATGTTTTCACGACCATGGCGACTAAGTTCCTCCATGGCCGTAGCCATCCTCTCCTCTACGGTAGCCATCCTTTCCACGGAGGTTGCCTCAACAAAGGCTCTACTCATGTTAGCGATGGACTCCTCCATTCGCTCCACACTCACAGCGACCCTGGAGACAAAACCTGCCAGAGACTCCTGCAACTGTTCCTGGAGTTCCAGCACCGCTGTCCTTCTGGATGGACCTGGAGGCACAGGGTCGACATGCAGCGGAGCCGAGCTGGGAGCATCCTACGTCTTCTGATGAGGACTCTCCACTGCTGTCCCTGTCTCTACCATCTGCTGATACTCACTAGTGAGCTGTGATACACCAGGTGACAACTGTACTCTATGTCCCGAAGGTCCCACCGAGGTGTGAGTGTCTGTGCTGGTGCTGGGTGCGCTGAATTCTGCTGACACTGCGCCCTCAGAGGTTGCAGCTTCCTCTGAGGAGTCTGGCGGCTCAGGCTGTTCCTCCTGTAGTGTGGGGATGGGGGCTTTCGATGGTCCTGTGGGGGAGTAAAGGAAAGAGTCAGAGATGTGAGGCCAAGGTTACATGCAAATTGAATATTGCAGATGATCAAAAGTCAATCTGTTAGAGCATCAGAATCATTATCAGTGACTCATGCAGTGTCAATGAGAGAGATGATAAACTATTCTGTCACCAGCTTGCTGTGATGCACCCATCTGTCCGTCCCCCACTTGCGCATCCTCCTCCACTCCCACGATCTCCAGGGCCGCCTCCTCCCAGGGGGTGAGCTGGGCTACTGAGGGTGGTCCTCCTCCTATCCTCGCTCTTTCCCTCTTATTGTGGGCTCTCTTTTCCTGCAATGAGGGAGACAAGTGTAGTTTGAGTGAGAATGAAGGAGTGGGAGTAGAGATTCCATATCATTGATGGTTAGAAGGAGACAAAGATGGAGTGAGGTGGCAAGACCAAGGGCCCTCCCTGTGTGTTGTAAGTTGTTTTCATAGCATCACAGCAATAGGGAGTGTGAGGGCTGCATAGTCAAATAGTTAGGTGAATGTAACCATAGAGAGGGAATGGGTAAGGGTGCAGGGACATCAGTGTCAAGTGGGATGTGGAGAAAGAGGTTGTCAAAGCTGAGTGCTGGTGAGGAGAGGCAATGGGGATCAGATTGAGGGTGATGGGAAAGTCATACTCACTTTTCCAATGAGCAGAAGGTCTTCCTGCACTGCAGCCAGGTTCTGCGGCATATAGACAAAGAGTTGACCTCCTGGGCCACTTGCATCCACACAGCTTTCGTCTGCTGGGGAGACTTCTTCCTCCCTGAGGAAGGGAAGAACACCTCCTTATTTCCTCTTGCTCCCTCCACCAGAGCTTGCAGGGTGGCGTCATCGAACCTTGGTGCAGACTTTGGCCTACTGCTGGACATATTGGCTGGAGGAATCTATCACACCAAAGGGCATAAGGTTTGCAGTCTGCCGAGGAAGCAAGGCTGCTTGCAGGCCTTAAATCCACCAGCACTGATGATGTCATCGGAGGCGACTTTCAGGATGGAAAGACTAAGTGGGCCAGGGGTTCCCACACACTGGAAATCAATTGCCCAATTAGGTGAAAATTGCATCTTTTTCCCACATCAAATTGGAGTCGGGTGGCTAACATGAAAAGCGGCTGACACGCCCCCAGCCCGCCCCAATGGCAAAATCGAGCCCGAACAGTCTGTCAGCAAGGATAAGGATGACAATACTGAACATACTCTATTTAATCAAACCTCATCCAAGTCATCTTTTGGGTACATTCATAGCAACATATTTACTGGTGTAAGTACTAGCAGTACCAGGGGCGACAGGTTCCCCTGCTTTATCTAAGTAGTTAGATACAGTGCTTGGGTGTGAGTCAAATGGCATGTAGCAATGAGAATATACTTGGAGATCCGTATACTACTGTAAACACTCAAAACTCACCAGAGATTAACTGTCTGATTCAGTTTGCAAGAAAACAGAAAGAAGAGGTGCAATACACCTCTCCACAATACAACAATGTGGATATTTATTTTGCTCACATTTACATCTAAAGAAGGCTGTTCAAGTGAAGCCAGCTGGGGGTGCTTGAACACAGCGCAGTTTGAGCACTATAGTATTATCATTGGCACCTGAGCCAGCAGTTCAGGGACAGCATCCACTGGCTGCTTATGGCCAATTCAGATACCAAATTGCATTTTTAGGGTCATGGCCAAGGCACATGCTTAAAATATAGAGAGAAGAGGTTGACAACACAAGCCATTGGGGTAACATGTTTATCTTACACTTCAACAGATTAAAAGTGGTGAGATTACAGCTAATAAGTTAGCATTCACTTTAAGATTTGCTTTGAGCCAATAAAGGTGAAATAACCTTCTTAAGAAATACAGTGCTAACTGTTTACAATAGACTGATCAATGACAACTTGATTTGTCCATTATGACTGATGTCCATTCTAACTGAGAAGGGACCTTCAGTGACTACAAAATAAATCACACAATGCAGCCTTAGTGCATAGCATGTAACAGATGTTATGGTCCTCTAAAACAGCATAGGTTGGCAACCTTCCCTACAACAAGGGTTTCTTTTTTTCTCTGTCACTGTCATATTGCAGCAGCAAAGCACAGGCAGCATCCTTTTTCTATTTTCTGTCCCTGTAGCAGCTATGATTTAAAATTCAGAGCTTCATATATAATAATAATTCAACTTTATTGTCATTGTACAACACACAACGAAATGTGATCTTGCAAGCTCCCCTGAGTCCAGTACAAATAACATTAACTGTAAATAGCACCATCCTGGGAGAAGCAAAGCCGCTGCGTCTGTGCGCGCCGCCATTCCATTTCCACCATTCCTCCTGTCCGACAATCTTCAGCCCAACGCCCGGGCCTGCTCACCAGCCACCCCTCCTGGGGCTCCTTCCGTGACCTTCTCACCAACCACCCCTCCTCGGGGCTCCTTCTGTGACCTTCTGCACCTGGTCTTCCCTGATGGTCACCCCTCCAGGTACTAACCAGGCCTGGCTCTAGCTTAGCTTCCAAGCCTTGCCAGTGACCCTGTCCCTAGTCCCAGGAACAGGGCTACAGTTATAGAACACTCCTACTTCTTCACAATTAAAAATTCTTGCTGGATCAGAACCATCTAGAATCTGTGAGGTCAAAAGTCTGCATTTGCTCTGTTTGTCTCGACAAGCTGATCGTTCTTCCCATTACAACCAACAAAACATGCATTACTCTTATTACACAGTTTGGGAAAACAGATTTTATCTGGTTCATAGAATCATAGAAATTTATGGCACAGGAGGCCATTCTGCCCATCGTGTCTGTGCCGACTGCAAAAGAGCTATCCAGCCTAATCCCACTTTCCAGCTCTTGTCCGTAGCCTTGTAGGTTACGGCATTTCAAGTGCATATCCAAGTACTTTTTAAATATGATGAGGGTTTCTGTCTCTACCACCCTTTCAGGCAGTGAGTTCCAGATCCCCACCACCCTCTGGGTGAAAAATATTCTCAACTCCCCTCTAGTCCTTCTACCAATTACTCTAAATCTATGCCACCTGGTTATTGACCTCTCTGCTAAGGGAAAAAGATCCTTCCTATCTACTCTATCTAGGCCCCTCATAATTTTATACACCTCAATTAAATCTCCCCTCAGCCTCCTCTGTTCCAAAGAAATCAACCCCAGCCTATCCAATCTTTCCTCATAGCTAAAACTCTCCAGTCCTGGCAACATCCTCGTAAATCTTCTCTGTACCATCTCTAGTGCAATCACATCCTTCCTGTAATTTGGTGACCAGAACTGTACGCACTACTCTAGCTGTGGCCTAACTAGTGTTTTATACAGTTCTAGCATAACCTCCCTGCTCTTACATTCTATGCCTCGGCTAATAAAGGAAAGTATCCCGTGTGCTTTCTTAACCGCCTTCTCTACCTGTCCTGCTACCTTCAGGGATCTGTGGTCATGTACTCCAAGGTCCCTCTGTTTCACTACACTTCTCAGAATCCTACCATTTATTGTGTATTCCCTTGCCTTGTTTGCCCTCCCAAGACGCATTACCTCACACTTCTCTGGATTGAATTCCATGTGCCACTTTTCTGCCCACCTGACCAGTCCATTGATGTCTTCCTGCAGTCTACAGCTTTCTTCCTCTTTATCAACCACACAGACAAATTTTGTATCAGGCCCCCCAATTTGAAGTCTAAATCATTGATATATTCCACGAAAACCAAGGGATCTAATATTGAGCCCTGCAGAACCCCACTGGGAATAGCCTTCCAGTCACAAAAACATTTGTCGACCATTACCCTTTGCTTCCTGCCACTGAGCCAATTTTGGATCCAAATGCGATGAGGGTTTCTGCCTCTACCACCCTTTCAGGCAGTGTGTTCCAGACCCCACCACCCTCTGGGTGAAAAATATTCTCAACTCCCCTCTAATCCTTCTACCAATTACTTTAAATCTATGCCCCCTAGTTATTGACCTCTCTGCTAAGGGAAAAAGATCCTTCCTATCCACTCTATCTAGGCCCCTCATAATTTTATACACCTCAATTAAATCTCCCCTCAGCCTTGGATCCCATGGGCTTTTGCTTTTCTGATCAGTCTTATCAAAAGTCTTGCTAAAATCCATGTAGACTACATCAAACGTGCAACCATCATCGACCCTCCTTGTTACGTCTTCAAAAAATTCAATCAAGTTAGTCAGACATGACCTTCCCTTAACAAATCTATGCTGACTGTCCTTAATTAATCCACGCCTTCCTAAATGACGTTTATAACTGTCCCTCAGAATTTTTTCCAATAATTTGTCCACCACTGAGATTAGGCTGACTGGCCTGTAATTACTTGGTCTATCCCTTACTCCCTTTTTAAACAACGGTACAATGTTTTAAACCAGTGGTTTACCCAACTGTATGTACAAATTGTGACTGTTATAGATGAATTACATTGTACCTTGTAGGAATTGACGAATTCCTAACAAATAACTGAGGTCGACTCAGGCGATCAAACAAACAGGTCTTTAATGTAAAACTAAACGAGTTCAAACGGTTTGTTGAGATTGATACAGGAGAACCACGAAAACAGGTCTTTACAAGATGGAGCTTCCATGAGGACTGTTCGGGCAGTCACGTGGTTTGCGACGTGACGTCATCGCGTTTGCCCGCGCTCTTAAAGGGGCCACGCCCCGTACATACAAACACTATATACAACACACAGAAATGTCTAACATGATAGTACAGGTCTAGGCTGGTGTTAGAACATCATTAAAGGGAATTATATACAGTTGCCCATAGTCCTTAAGTGGCCCCGCCACATGCGCCCCCCCAGAATTCGCTTTAACGGACAAAGTCAAACGGTGAGGGGGTCTGATGAGCCTGTCAGAATGACTCCTGTACTCCTGAGGCGGAGGCTGTTGGGCGGCCGGCGGTCTGGCGGGTGGTTGCACTTGGTCTGCTGTAACGGCGATGGGTGACCGACCTCGTCTCGGCGGTTGTGCTGTCTCGACGGGGCGGTCGAGGTCCAGGTGTGCCGGCTTTAACCGATCGACCGAAATGAGGTCCGGTTTACCACCGACATCTACCTTGAAGCTTTTGTCCCCTGCCTCCAACACACGGAAGGGACCGGTATATGGGGCCTTGAGTGGATCCCTATGAGTATCGTGACGAATGAAGACGTATTCCGCCTTGTGAAGCTCCGGGGGAATGTGCGAACGCTGCAGCCTGTGTTGCGAAGTGGGCACCGGTGCGAAACATCTGGCCACCTCCTGGTGACGAGTAAGCTGGTCAGACGCAAACCATGGCTTCGTCGATTCTGGCAGGAAATCCCCCGGGACTCGCAGCGGCTGACCGTACACCAGCTCCGCTGAGGAAGAGTGAAGGTCTTCTTTGGGGGCCGTGCGGAGGCCCAACAGGACCCACGGTAACTTGTCTGCCCATCCAGCGTCTTGGAGGTTGGCCCTCAGGGTGGCTTTCAGTGAGCGGTGGAAACGCTCACAGAGACCATTCGCCTGTGGGTGGTAGGCTGTGGTGCGGTGTAGTTTAACACCGAGTCCTTGGGCCACTGCATTCCAGAGTTCAGAGGAAAACTGCGGTCCTCTGTCGGAAGAAATATCGGCAGGCACTCCGAAACGGAAGACCCAGGTGGAAATGAACGCCCTGGCCACGTCCGCCGAAGTAGCGGATGACAGGGGAACCGCCTCCGGCCATCTGGTGGTGCGGTCAACCATGGTCAGGATGTGCGAAAAACCATGGGAGGGTGGGAGTGGACCCACCAGGTCCACATTGACATGGTCGAATCGCTGCTCCGGCACTGTGAAGGTGGCCAACGGAGCTTTGATGTGACGCTGTACTGTGGCCTTTTGGCAGACCACGCAGGTGTTGGTCCAGTCGCGGACATTCTTGTGCATGCTGTGCCATACGAACTTCACTGAGATCAGCTTCTGGGAGGCCTTCATTCCTGGGTATGACAACCCATGTATGGCGTCGAACACTTTGCGGCGCCAGACAGCCGGTACGACAGGGCAAGGGTCCCGAACGGAGACGTCACACAAGAGCGTGGTACCTGCCGCATGGAGCTTGACGTCGGCCAACTGGAGGCCAGTGACGGTGGTTCTGTAGGCTTGGACTTCTGGGTCCGAGGCTTGATCCGCTGCCATGCGGGCGTAATCGATGCCTAAATGAACCGTATTGACGGTCGTGCGGGAGAGGCAGTCGGCCACCAGGTTGTTCTTACCGGCCACGTGCTGTATATCCGTGGTGAACTCGGATATGTATGTCAGGTGACATTGCTGCCGGGATGACCACGGTTCGGCGGTCTTGGCCATGGCGAAGGTAAGCGGCTTATGGTCAACGAAGGCGGTGAAGGGACGTCCTTCCAGGAGGAAGCGAAAATGGCGGATGGCCAGAAAAAGAGCGAGCAACTCCCGGTCGAACGTGCTATACGTTCTCTCGTTCCACCGTAGTTGACAGCTGAAGAATGCCAACGGCTGCCAGGTCCCGTTCACCCACTGCTCTTGCACGGCGCCAATGGCGTAGTCTGACGCGTCGGTGGTGAGGGCGATGGTGGCTCCTGGCAGCGGGTGCACCAGCATAGTCGCATTGGCCAAGGCTCTTTTTGTGTCGGTGAATGCCCGGGCCATGTCCTCCATCCAGTCTACCGTATCTTTGCCAGTCTTGCTCTTGAGGGCCTCGTACAGGGGCTGCATGAGTAGTGCTGCCTTAGGCACGAAACAGTGGTAAAAGTTTACCATGTCTAGGAATTCCTGCAGGGCCTTAATGGTTTGCGGGCGTGGAAAGGATGTCACCGCCTCTACATTCGCTTGTAAAGGAACCGCTCCCTCTGAAGTGATGCGATGCCCCAGGAAATCAATTTGTTGCAGGCCAAACTGACACTTGGCTGGGTTGATAATCAGGCCGTATTGGCTGAGACGCTGGAAAAGGGTACGTAGGTGACAGATGTGTTCTTCTTTGGTGGGACTGGCAATGAGAATGTCGTCCAGGTAGATGAAGAGGAACTTGGGGTCCCGCAGCACGGAGTCCATCAGGCGTTGGAAAGCCTGGGCGGCGTTCTTTAAGCCGAACGGCATTCTTAAGAACTCGAAAAGGCCGAATGGGGTGATGACCGCGGTCTTCTGAATGTCCTGGGGATGAATGGGGACCTGGTGGTAGCCCCGGACGAGGTCGACTTTCGAGAAGACAGTGTTCCCTGCCAAATGGGCGGAGAAATCCTGGATGTGGGGGATCGGGTACCGATCGGGAGTGGTGGCGTCGTTTAGGCGTCGCTAGTCGCCGCATGGCCGCCATCCGCCGCCAGGCTTCGGGACGATGTGGAGGGGTGAAGACCAGGGACTATTCGACTGGCGAATAATCCCTAACCGTTCCATGGTCGCGAACTCCGCTTTTGCGACCGCCAGCTTGCCAGGTTCCAGGCGCCGGGCCCGCGCGTAGACCGGGGGGCCGTTGGTGGTGATGTGGTGTTCCACACCATGTTTCGTGGCCGTGGAGGAGAACATGGGTCGTGTCAGGTCGGGGAATTCGCCGAGCAGGCGAGCGAACTCATCCGGAGCCGGAAAAGCACAGGCGACGGTGCGTGACGTAGGGATAGAATGAAAAGTAGCCGCGTTGATCAACCGTCGGTTCCTCACGTCAACCAGGAGGCCGTTGGCGCACAGGAAATCCGCGCCGAGAATGGGTTGCGAAACCTTGGCCGTCACAACATCCCAGTGGAAGCGTTGGCCCCCAAAACACACCTCCACACGCCGTCTGCCGAAAGTCCGAATCGCTCCACCATTGGCCGCTTCAAGGGCGAGGCCGTGCTTCCCTGCCTGTACATCGAGGGCGGACGTGAGCAATATGCTGCACTGCGCTCCGGTGTCGCACAGAAAATGACGACCGGAGAGCGTATCGGTGATAAAAAGCAACTTGCCCGCGTTGCCGATCGCCATGGCAGCCGCGGGACGTCCGTTAACCCCGTTCCTCCGTAGTCGCAGTTGGTTTTTTTGGGGGGGAAAGCTGCAGGGAGGGCAGCAAAGTCTCGCCTTCGCGCCGAACTGCGCGTGGTAGAAACACAGCCCAGCAGGCTGATGAGCTGGGGTGGCGTCCGTGGGGGATGGGCGCCTCGTGGCGGTGCAGTACTGCTGCGTTACTGCGAAAATTTTGTCCGCCTCTGCCGCGAGTGCCGCGCAGTCTTGTACCTTGGATCTGGCCAGGGCAGCTTGCACCTGCTCAGGCAGCTGGCTGAGGAAGAGTTCCCGGAAAAGGAAGCATTCCGGTTCTGAGCCCAGGAGCGTGAGCATTTAGCTCATCAACTCCGAAGGCTTGGAGTTCCCGAGCCTGGGCATAGTGAGCAATCAACGGGCGCGCTCCGCTTTAGTGAGCCCGAAAACTTGTAGCAACCGCGCCTTGAGGGTTTCGTACTTGCGCTCCGTAGGAGGGTTCTCGAGGAGGCTGATGACCCGCGAGGCGGTAGAGCCGTCGAGTGCGGAGACCACATAGAGATATTTAGTCTGATCCGCAACGATGTCCCTCAGGGCGAACTGGGCTTTGACCTGAATGAACCACGAGTTCGCTTGCTGCTCCCAGAACTGCGGTAGCTTCAATGAAACGGCGTTGGCCTCCATGCTGCGTTCTTTTTGTGAAAAACGATCACAAAAGACGGGGTCACCAATGTAGGAATTGACGAATTCCTAACAAATAACTGAGGTCGACTCAGGCGATCAAACAAACAGGTCTTTAATGTAAAACTAAACGAGTTCAAACGGTTTGTTGAGATCGATACAGGAGAACCACGAAAACAGGTCTTTACAAGATGGAGCTTCCACGAGGACTGTTCGGGCAGTCACGTGGTTTGCGACGTGATGTCATTGCGTTTGCCCGCGTTTTCCCGCACTCTTAAAGGGGCCACGCCACATACATACAAACACATTGGCCCTGAAATTAGGATCGGGGGCTTGCCGCGCGTGCAAGCCCCCGATGTGCACTCACCCTGCGCGCCGACATCTGAAGCCCGGGCCTGCTCGCATTTCCTGTCACTGGCCCGGTTCAGATGTCGGCGCGCTGTGCTTACCTGATCCAGCGGCGTAGTTAGTGCGATGTGCTGGCTGGGATCAGGTGAGCACTGTGCAGCCAATCAGGGGAGGGGAAACTCATTCATGAGTTTGACAGTAACAGCTGTCAAACTCATGAAAAGTATGGGCTGCTAAAACACTACTTTAACTTTAAATAACATTTTTAAAAACATCCCACTGATTATATTAACTATAAATAAGTTTTAAAAAATGTTTTAAACAATTAATCTATTTTTTGAAAAAAATAAATTTTTAAAAAATAGGCTCTAAAACTAAACTTACCTTACTGTAAATTCTTTAAAAATAACAAACCTGTGGAAAAAAAAATTCTACATTGTACTAAAAGCCCACTTACCTGAAAAACTAAATACTTACATCTGGTTTTTCCACGCGTAAAGACCGGAGGCCTTTACACGCGCGCAACTCTGGAAAAAAAAAGGAATTTCACTGTGCACGCGCTGCCTGTGCAGTTGCGCGTGCTCTGCCTCTTAACCCCTTGGGTCAGAGGACAGGAAATGCCAGTTTTCAGCGCATGCGCTGTGCATGCTGAAAACTGACAATTCCTCCGGGCACACGCGTGAGTACCCCATCCGTACTCACGCGTTGTGTCCGGAATTACTGGGCCTATATACAACACACAGAAATGTCTAACACAATGGTACAGGTCTAGGCTGGTGTTAGAACATCGTTAAAGGGAATTATATACAGTTGCCTATAGTCCTTAAGTGGCCCCGCCACAACCTAGTCTTTTTTAAATGTTGTTTACTTTTATTCATTTTAGTAGGTTAATTCACATCAGAATGTCTATTGCACTTAAATTGTAATACTGTGTATTGTACTATTGTGGATAGTCTAAATGAAAGATCAGATTGAAATGAAAAGATATTAAAATCTCAATGATGGAAATCAGTGATCTAAACTAATATTAGGAATAAGCAGCAAGATAGAATTTGTTTACTGTTTTAGAAATAAGTTCTTACTGCAATCATAATCATGAGTTCAGCCATAATCTAAACATCTTGCAAGTATGTAATAAAGCTAAGGAAAAAAGAAAGTTTTACCAGGATTAAAAAACTTGTCAACAGAGGTGAAATTAAACCCTCAACCTCAAGTGGTGACAGTTGTGAGGTGTAGGTGTGAATGGTTGGTCCAACAAGAGAGTATATAGTTTATATTACATCAAATGTGCGTTTAGAAAAGCAAATCACACCAAAGGACACAGGGCAAGTGCTATTAGTAGAAAATGCACACACAATGTCCCAGAAAGCAGTTGCTTGGGTTATAGCCAGTACTTAGTGTACTTTGATAAATGACTCATTACCATTTAACTGTTATTATAATATTTAATTGAAACTTCTGCACATTTTGTGCAGGAGCACTGTAGGCTGGCCTAAAAGGCTGCTGGGAGATTATGGACTCATATGGAATTTGGTATGAAAGGGATTCCCCACCCGTATCTCTTGGCCTCTGATTGCTGTTCAATGCCAATGGGACTAATCACATTCATTGCTAAATATGGGCTGGATTCCCATCTTTGGGTTGGAGTTCTGGCAGTTTGGGACTTCCACCTACTGCATCAAATCTGTCCAAACCCTAACTGGTTTCCCTGGGTTGAAGGTCATTATTAATGCTGGTTCAGTGGAATTCCTGTCGCCAAGAGTGAGCCCGCCAGTGCCCAGCTACAAATTCCCAGTGGTGCTGCAGCAGCTAGGCATTTTAAAGGGGCAGAGTCCTCTGGAGATCGGGCCATTGGCAGAGACTGAGGTCTACATAGGAAGGTAAGTGACAGCTAGATTGGAGACTCTCTCCATCAACTGGGCCATTACTGCTACTTCGCCATAGTGGTCCTGGGAAGCAGTAGTAACTGTGCTGGACGCCAGGAAATCTGCTGGGAACGAGCACCCCTGCTACAATTTGCATGCAGTGGGTGTGGAAGGAGCAGTCAGTGATGGTCTAGGTTGGGGAGGGGAGAGGAAAATCCAGGTGAGGCAATGGTAAGCCTTTTTGTCAGAATTTTCCCCAATTCTCTGCCATTCTCCTGCCACTTTTCAGATGGAATTGTAGAGAAAATTCCGACCCAATGTCTCTTCATCCATAGTTACTGAGGAGGGGGGAAGGGATTCCTATACTCCTACATTTGCTATGAATACACAAGGTATAGGAGGAAATCATACTTACATTGTTATGGAAGTGTATACAGCTTACACACATAAAAGAATGACATGGGCAAAACTAGCAGTGTCTTAGCAGTGAACACTGTTTACAGCTTTTGCTAAAGCAGAAAGCTGATGCTCAATAGAAGGTTTGAATCAGAGCTTCTAAGTTTGTTGATGACATAAATCTGTGTGGGAGGACAAAATGCAGAGGCAGAAATTATTCAAAGGGGTTCGGAGAGGTTTGACATATCAGCTAATGATTGACAAATTACATTTACTGCAAATAAATGCAAGATAATTTATATATGTGGGGAAAATGTATTATAAATACATATTAAATAGTATCCTGTAGAAAGTCAGAGACACCTTGTTTGGAGGTAGGGGCTTGGGAGCAGCTTCTTAATTGTCATTATATGCATGTGGTTAGTACTAAGCAAAACACTGCGGATGCTGGAAATCTGAAATAAAAACAGAAAATGCTGGAAGTACTCAGCAGGTCAGGCAGCATTTGTGGAGAGAGAAACAGAGCTAATGTTTCAGGTTGATGACTTTTTGTCAGAACTGAAAAAAGTTAGAAATTGGTTTTCAAAATTATGTTTTGGAATTTCATCATGCTAATAAATGCTAGAAAGTATGATGTGAAATATGATGCTTGAATTAGGATTCCTATTAACTGCAAATAAAAATTAATTAATTGGGAAATGTTGTACCACTCCACAGAATGCATAATTATTCACTCAGCAAACCAATCTACAGACTGAAAATATATATTTTACATAATCATGTTAACTTTCTAAAATATGCTCCTACCTTTAGAGTCTAAGTGAAATACATGCACTGCCTTTAACAATATAATATTTTCAGCTTTATTTAAATGTTATATTCAGACTTTGTACAATCACAGTAAACAGGATGTGGTTTGACATATTGGAATTCAATGTTTGGACCAGAAATAAACTTAAATTTTGAAGTTGCTTACAAAGAAGGCGAAGCAGAAAAATAGCTTGTCATTCACGCATAGAAGCAAAGCAGATATTTTTTCTGTGACCAACAGGGCAGCAGCTGCACGCAGTGCCACTTCCCTTTTGAACTAGATAATGTAAGTGCTGGTAGTTTGAATGCTGCCAGTAAAGTATTGCTGGTGTAGATCTATGCATTGATCACTCTCACCACTGCAGTTCTGATCTAATGATTCAAGTGGAGGACTAGAATGGGGAGTTATTTCACACATTGCAAATAATGGTGAGTAACTCAGAGATTTATCAACGTACATGGGTTACAGTATATAAGCTATTTCACCAGGCTTGCCGGATGGCTCAGTGAGTTTATCCAATGAGTAGTTACATCACACAGAGATGAGAGAAGTGCCAAATTTGATCCCAGCTCTGTTCTAGGTTAGCACATCTCATAAACCTTTTAACTTATAGCCTAGGACTTTAAAGAGTGACACTAAAAATAGCCTTTGTGCACTGCTGTCCTATATTTATATTGTGATTAGATACCCCTTCCCCTTAGGCTTGTTGGAGGCTGATTTTGAAAAGAAAGCACATTTCTGTGTATGTGCAGCATCAAGATGTCACAATGCACCAAAGTTGTGATGTGTTTCTGTGCACTTATGAGAAGAATGCATTACTAGCTGTTCAAGATGGGGTGAACCTGGAAAATTGCACCAAGGTAGGGGCAGGCCTGGGAATTTACACTGAGCTAGTTTTGTGTGATAATAAACTTGCATAATTGTGTTATCTTGCATCACAGGATAAATATGCTGATAAACTGAACAGGTTCAGAACATTTAGCAGGCCAAAGAGCAGGTGGTAATCCATCAATAGATTGCAATATCGACAGAAATTTGGGTCTGTGCTGCTGTTGTTTTTGTGGCCAACAGGAGTGCCTCTAATGGTGGTTGCAATGCACATCAACAGTCAATGGCACTCCATCAAGGCAAAAAAGGAATAGATAAAATGGCAGTAGGGTGTTACAATTGGCTTCAGCACCTCGGGATAGGTAAGGAAAGTTTAGCATGGTTGCCACTTTTGAATGCTATCCAGTGAGCCCCACTGGAAGTGTACCTGTATGGACATTGGATGAGGATAATATTAAGCTCAGCTGTGATGTCCGCTGCAGCTGATTTGTCAACCAACAATGGCCACTTGGGCACAGTACTAGAGGGCACCAGTGGAACGATACACCAGCATGGAGCCAGAAACATTGGGAGAGGAACGTAGGAGAGAATATCGGTGAGAAGAAAAACAAAGCAATTTTTTTAATAGACTTCACATGAGATTAAAGATATAAAATGTTACAAATCTGTTTAAAATAAATTATTACTTATTCTTATCTTGTGGGTAGTTAATTTTAAAAAATCCAATTAGGGTAGTGTTATAAATCTCATCATCAAGAAACTACTTATGAAATAATGCTGGATGGCCAGCTGGTGGCGCCGTCCAAGGAGTATAAATGCTCGGGCATCGGCCCCAGCTTTCCAGGGACATTTTGTAAGACAAGGAGCTAGTGAAATACAACTAGACCTCCATGTTCTGAAACAAGTTGATTAAAGCCTTGCTTTATGCTCAAACCAAGTGCGTAGTGAGTTTTATTACGTCAGGTAGTATGAACAAACAACGTCCCTGGTCCTTGTGCTCCCCATGCGCTGGCATGATAGTGAGCCTATTGGCTGTGACGTATTGTAAAGAGGGTCAAAGTGCAGTTGTGTAGATTTATGTAGCTGCAGTGCCCTGAACTCAGAAAATTTAAGTCTTTATACAGGTGCAAAAATGCTGCCCTTTTTTTTATTAAAGTGTATAAGTCTGAAAGAAATTATGTTCAAGGACCTGGCAAATTGTGAGTGGCAGAATCGTAGTGAGTATTCTATCATTTATAATCTGCTTATGACATTATAAAGAAAAATTCCCTTGTAAAAGTTACAGGAATAAAATGAGCAATCTAATAACAGATTGGAAAGGCAAGAATTACCATAAGAATTATTCTAAGAGGAGTGGACTACATTCATTATTCATTAGTGTATGCTCCTAATACACATTTCTCAGACACGTTCCCAGAGTTAATGTACATGTTGACTCAAAGAACAGGCTAACGTTATGCTGCTGGAGGTATTGGAGCTGGTGTTGGGATGTGCATCTGGGCTATGCTCGCTTCTCAAAGAGAGCAGTGATGCTGCTTGAGTTCATTAGTCACCCATTGGTTAATCTCTGTCATCACCCAGAATTTAGTACTGAAACTTGCTGTATTAAGAGTAGTATCCGTAGATCTGTATTTTAATAAATGTGTGCAAATGGCAAGCATCCCAGATACCCAAAGGTTGATCAATCTATAGCTGAGCACATACTGATGTTATTGACTCATTAAGTGCTGTCCATACTAAATATAAGAAAAGACAAAAGTATGAAATAAGAAAAATGCATTTGCCCATCAAACCTCTTCTTTCCATTGGACTGTATACAATTTGCCCAGTGAGGGATTCTACCAAACTTATAGTTTTCTCCCTGACCCCAGGAGATAACTGAGCAAAACTCTGGAATATCAACGATAGCAAAATACTGCAGATGTTGGAAATCCGAAATAACAACAGAAAATGCTGGAATATCAGTATCACTCTGGAATCTACATTATCAGCCCTGACCATTTGTTGCCCACAAATAACATTCTCACGGTACTGGCAGCACACTCTGGAACATTTGATTGAGAGGTGGAACAGATTACCACTTTCCTTTTGGTTTGTACAATCATACCTTTTGTCATTTAATCACTCCTACCTTCCACCCTATCACAGACCTTTTTGTTAATTGTTCTTTCCTCCTCTCCCCCCCCCCCCCGCACCTTTCCCTGCCCCATGCACTTGCTTAAAACCTGTTACATCTTTAACTTTTTCCAGTTCTGACGAAAGGTCATCGACCTGAAACGTTAACTCTGTTTCTCTCTTCACAGATGCTGCCTGACCTGCTGAGTATTTCCAGCATTTTCTGTTTTTACTTCAGATTTCAAGCATCCACAGTACTTTGCTTTTGGACTTGTACCACTCTCCTAAGAGGTGCCACTGTGAGGGTGGGCCCTAACCTGGGCTCCTTTCCCCTTTGTGTGGATTTGCACATATTTGTGTGAGAAAGCTGTCAGCATTGAGGAAATGTCTCGGTTTGCAATCATTTTAGAAACTAGTGCACCTATGGTCAAAAAAAAACAGGGAGATACAACCATTTTGAGCAAGTGAGACTCAAAACGAATTCGTATAAGATGCTGACGACGCCTTGATCCGTTCTCAGGTAGATGGCACACGGGGCTCTGGACGAAGAGTAGCAGACGGGATTTAAGCGAAGCGTGTGCATTCCGGGTGGATCGATGGTTGCGTTGCATTGATTGGGGAGGAGGGTGGAGGGACCGCGCACGCGCTCGCTCCCGGGTGCTCGGCGCCAGTGCGCGTGCTCGCGGTGGGAGCAGCGGCACGAGGAGGAGGAGGCGGGGGAGGCGAGGCTGGCTTCACCGAGCTCCGAGCCCCACGCACAGTCTGCGCCGTTACCATGAGCAGGGAAGATCGAGAGCTGCAGCCAACGTCCCGCTCTCCCCATCGCACCAGCTCTGCCACTGCAGCACTGCCATCAAACCCGCTGAGGAGAGAGGATGGCGGGGGGAAGGAAAGGACTTGTTGCCCCTCAAAACACTTTTTTGGAAAATATTGTCAGACGCTCCAATGGTAAGCGGGAGGAGGCTCCCAAATCTGTGATCTTAAAAAAAAAAAGTTTGTTTTTTTTTTGGCGGGTTTAAAAAGTGCAATTTTGTTTTTGCTTTAAAAAATGACAATATTGCTACGGGTTATCTGTGGGTTCCTCGCCCTTTGAACTGGTTTTGCAAGTACCCCAGCCGACTCTCATTACTGTTGATACTAGTTACAGGAAAATAAAATGTTTGTGGTAATGTTTTGGTTACAGTGTGAATGCAGCATCGGCAGTAGTATGGGCTGCTGTCCACGTTATGCGGGGGGTTGGCAGACAGTGCAAGTGCAGCAACTAGAATGCATGCCTTGACCTGAATTGTTTTTCACCCTCGCATCTCTATGCTACTCCCACCCTCCCTCCTCGGAACCATCTGAATCACGACAACGGGGTAGCAAAAATGCTTTTAAAACACGAATTGAAATTGTGCACCCTGCAGTGTTTTAAGATTGGTGAACATTCAATGCAGCAGCCAGCCAGCCAGCCTGCAAACGCTGCAAGTTTTTGCAGTCAAAAAGATGTAAACTCTCTCCGGGATGAGGAAAGGAATGCTGTAATTATGCACATTGAATGTCCGAAACAATCACAAAAAAAAAAAGGATTTTGAAGCATTTCCCCATTTTCTGGATGTGACAAAATACCCTGGGTGCGATTTAACCATCTTCCGAAAATAATAAAACAAGAAAAATATTTGTTTTTGGTGATTCCTTTGCTCAGAGTCGCTGTAATTCTAACAGCATAAGCTTGATTTTTTTTTTGTTAGACTGCCCTTATTCCGCGCTAAACAAAAGGCACATTACCATAAGAGAAAAACGGGAATCTTCCCATTTATATCACCTGTATTTCATCGGAGTCAGCATATTTGATAATTGAGTAAATCGAGCGGAGGTACAATAAAAGACAGGGACGTATTTGAACAGATCTTTGTAATGTTGGTATAGTGTTAGTATGTTAACAGAGTAATTGCTGCAGAATAGCGAATACTATCGAAATACGTACTAAGTAGACAGCGACACTGCACGATCAAAGGGAAGCATTGTTAGGTGGTGGTGATTTTGTTTTTGTGCGTTTATTTTCATTCCGGCGGTTTTCTTTCCTATCGGTGTCTGGAAAGGAATTATCAGATAGTTTGAAAGATAAAGACCATGACACAGGTCAGGCAGTTCTAGAAATATTCACGCAATCTAGTTCCAACTTCGACCTGTTCGCAAAGAAAAATAGTAGTAATATATTTAAGGTGGGATGTTCCAAGGGGTCATAATATTCACTTCATCTGGATATGCAGTTCTACAACCCTTTTGTATTTTATTAATGCTAAAACTTTACGAAACTTTATAGTCGCATTTAAAAAAAAAAAAAAAGGAATTATTTGAACAAATTATCTCTATTCAGGGTACTAGCTTTCTGTACAATTTGGGGTTATGTTTTACTAACTTCATTTCACCAAGGTACTGAGGTTCTGTGATCCAGAGGAGATCCAAGATCAATAGGACTCAGAGTCCATTGGAGGATCACATACAAATTTACTGTAACTAAGATATATTTAGAAGAGTTTGCTGAGGAAATATGAGTAACATTTTTGTCCCACTTTTTTGTGCATTGGTCGTCAATGATGTTGAGTTTGTTGTTTTGGATGTGGCTACCAATCTGCTTATTTTGAAGCATGTTGTCAAGAGTTCTATGAACAGAAGTTTTATGATATTTTTCAAATTATTTGATATTTATGCAGAGTTTAATGAATGATTATAACGGGTTTTATCCGGAAAAAGGGGTTGGTGGAGTAATTGAAGCAAGTGACGAGAACTGAACATTTTTTTTATCTTGAGGTACCCATTCCGGCATAGAACTTGCTGGGTCATTCTCTGTAGCTATACGTAGATAATTCAGGTTTCAACACTTTCATATTATTTTTAAACAAGCAGTTTTGCCCCACTATTTGTATATTGGTAATTAATGATGAGTTTGTTGTTTTGGACATCACTTTTCTGTTCTGGTTTTGATGGTAATTTGAAAAAAATTTTACTTTTTCACTCCGTAAACCTGAATCAGGAATTGCTAGACAGATTATTACATACAAGTAATCTGATTGATCAAAGGAGTGAGTATCAATAAATGATAAGGCCACGTTTCTAGCAGATCAGAAGCAATATGATGCAAGTTCTTAAACAGACCTATGGGTTCTGTTTGCTTTTGTCCTGCCTACTGATAGTGGTAATGCAAATTCCAACACTTTTTTTAAATTCTAGACTGGGGGCTTTGAGCTGATTAAAGCATGAGGTTCAACCAAGTACTTTAATCAGCTCTCCATTCTGTATTCCAATACACAACATAATGGAATGTCTATTATAACCAAGACTGATAACATGCCGACCTAAATTACGTTTTACTCAATCGTGTTGTTTGGAGTCGTGCACACATTGTTTATCAAAAACTGAAACTAGTGTTTTCTTACCTAGTCTTAACGATTTTTTTTCATAGATAAAAGTGATTGATAAACCGATGGCAGTTTGTATAACTTATCTATAATTAAAAATAATATTGAATTCTCTAAAGGTTCTTCCTTGATGAAACACAGTCAAGGCTATTGGCTTTTTGCAGTAATACATCTACAAAACTCATGTTAATATCGTTTCAGGTAATTGCATATTGACTTACTGTTTGGTAATGGGCAGTCTTTATAAGTTATGATTGCATCATTTTGGTAGAAAAAAAGTAATTTGTTTAAGAGTAGATAGAAATAAGTTTGTGATTTACAAACATTCAGCAGTATTGAAAGAGACGGGAGCAGTGACCGAAGGTAGAACAATAAAAAGGAATGTAACCACGGCACACACCCTATGAAGACTACAGTAGATTTTCTGTTGAACTATGATTAAAAACCGATTGCACAGAGACTGTCTCTTCAGAGGTAATGAGTTCTAGCATTTCTCTCATGATTGTTAAAGACCAATAATTCATGTCACCGTATTGTTTAGTTCAGTGATTCTAAGGGTTTATCAATTAAGTGAAAGAACTGCTAAAACTGCTGCTGTCACAAGTAGTGACCATATCTGTTTTTTTTGAATTTGCACCTTTCTAAGGGCATCTGGAAGGATCTCTTCAGTATAACATTTGAAAACAAATATCGACATTTACATTTTGCAGTGATACTTCTAATCAAAGGGAAGATATTTAGATTGTTCCATAGACTGATCTCAAAGGGGATTTTAATGCTGGATAAATAGATAGAATGTTTGTACTTACCTCTACACAATTGGATTCAGTTGCAATCTTTTCCAGTGCTTTATGCACACCTTTATTACCTCGAGGTTCCATTTCTCAGCATGCACATTGTCAGACTTCCTAGCTCCTCCTTTCACCAAATTATAACTCCACCAAAATGCCGCAACCCACATCCTCATCAGCGTCAAGGCCCACATTCTTGTCCTCGCTGTTTCACTAGCCCCATATCCAGGCAAATTGCCCATATGGCTTTGCCCCATCCTATTTCCAGCGATCTCCTCCAGCTGTATATCCCCTGCATCTATTCCTTATTCCCCGCTCCATGCCATCAGCGGCTGTTCCTCCAGGTACTATGGGGGTGAAATTTGACCTGGTTGTGCCCGTTTTATGAGCAGAAAACAGACAGAGAGGTCCAATTTAGGGGGGCCAACATTTGGAACAGCGTCAGAAACACATCCCACAACATATTGGTTCTCGCGGTCCAAAGACGTCCTTAGCCTCAGCCCAAAAATGGGTATTAGGCTCCTTAAATATGCATGTATGGTGCCTAATGTCTGTTTCAGGACCCCTTTCCAAAATTCGTCAATTTAGGCGGAGCTCACATGGTGGAAGTGCAGACTAGTTTTAGCAGTTCTACAGTGGCCCAGCCAACAGTTCTTTAAGGGAGCACTAGAGGCCGCCGAAGACCAGGTAAGTTTTTGTTTGGTAAATTTTTAAAACTTACCTTAATGTGGATCCAGGAGGAGCAGGAGTGCTCCTCCTGTCTCTACAGCAATGCTGTAGGCCGCTGCTGGCCTATGCTTGGCCCGTTCCCGAATGCCTCCCCCGTGCTCTTAGAACCTATCTGAGGGCCATTTCCGGCATCACCGTATCCTGACATTCACCTCTACTTCACTGGTGAGCTTCATGGGACGTGCAGTTGGCGTCCACAGCTCGCTGGACTTAATAAAATGAGGCTCGAGGCCCAGTTTAATCAGGCCTTGGGCCAGCTGTTTCAGTGCAGGGATCATTTCCTGCACCAAGTTGTCACCAGCGTAGCAGCATGAATGATTTTTCTACCCTGATGTTCCAGCCCAGCGATTTCACCTGAATCTCTCCTTTGCTGCCTTCAAAAACCTCCTTAAGGCCAATCTCAATAACTGCTTTTGCCCCCACCATTTTTTTCCCTTTTCTCCCTCCTGTTGTTTTGTGTCTACTCTTGATCCACCACCCTCTGTGCATATGGGGTGTATTATAGAAGTTGTTTTCCTCCTCCATTTGCTTTGTTAGAGTTATATTTACAGAGCTGCACAGGGCAGTCCTATGTACCTTTTGTTTTAATAAGATAAATAAACTGGGATAACATATTCCCATGGCAGTCAGCCACTCAACAGTGTTGGGAACAAGATGATTGGAAGGCTACCATTCTGTTTTCAAACCCATCTCAGGCTATCATTTTTTATTTCTTGCTGTTTAGTTGATAAAACATACCAAATGTTTCTGGAAGCTGGAAAGTATGAAAGTTTTACTTTGGATGTGATTTCAAATGGAATCTGGAACATCACACACTTCTGTTGTCTGATAAGGACTTATAGTGTGTGGAAGGTGAAAATACTATTCCCAGCATTAGAATGAAACACTTCAGCTATCTGAGGAAATATGCTACCCTGCAGCAGTATCTGTGGTGCAGACTCGAGTTTTTACTGATGACTGTGATTTGCTGCAAGTTGAACCACAAAGGAGATCTGGGTGTATGTACTTGGATGTATTTACCGAGCTCTACTGCCCTAGTGACTAATTTTTAATGTTCGGAGCATCTGCTTTCTCTAACATTAAAGAGTTGAAAGTAAAGTCTCTCTGATGCTCAACAGATTGCCGAGACACTTCTATGAAGTCAATGGAAATAAAAATCGGGAGCAATGTTAAATGGGCTGCTGATTTGTTGTTGCTTGTTTTACACTATCACACAAAATCAAAGTTACTGCCTGACCTGCTGAGTATTTCCAGCATCTTCTGTTTTCAGATTTTCAGCATCCGCAGTATTTTGCTTTTGTAAAATTACTCCCGTTGTTCCCTACTCCTATTTATCATTCAACACAACACAAATCCTGCCATCATAGTTTAAACAATATAAAGATAACACCGTTTAAACAAAGATAGAATGAGCAATATTTTCTTAAGCAATCAATGGACTAGATTTTGCTGTCAAAATAATGGTGAGGCTAATGGCGCTCGCTGTTATTTATGCGTAAATGGTACAGCAACGTCAGGTGAGAGGCAGATGCGCGGTTAAATGCCAGTATCCAAAAGTTGCTGTCCGAGTTGCCGCTCCGCCATTAGCTTCACAGAATCGTCATTTCGCTGTCTACCTCACCATTGACATGCATTGAATATCAATAAGTTGCTGCATTTACGCAGCAGATACGAACTAAACCCGCTGCAGATATTTAGGGTTAGTAATTACAAACAGACATACCTTTTTAACAAAGTGATATGTGATGATGACTGCCAGTCAACCTCTCTGGCACTGAAAATTAACTATTATAAGTGTGGAGTCCCATTCCTCCAGGTTATGAATTGTTTTAGGAGATTTTAAAAATGTCATATTTTAAATGTAATTTTTTTTTCTTTTCCTTTCTGTCTCTTTTTCTCTCTCTCTTAATCCAGTCTTTCTTTCCTTCTCTTTATTTCTCTTTCTGTACCTGATTTGACATTGAATTCAACCCCTTTATTTTACCCTCATGCTCAGTCCTTCTGCTGTTTACTTCCCAGTCCATAAATCTCATTGGTCAAGGAGATACCCTATTCACTCAGGTCCCAGATGTCCAGTTTCCCTTGCTGTGCTGTTATCAGCTCACACTTTCAGCAACTTTGAGGGCAAAAATCCTTTGAGCTGAAGGGTGCAGGGGCAAGTCTAACTAGCAACAGATGCCATTCAATGCCCTGCTACAGCAAAATCTGGCCTAATATAATTTAACAATTTTACCAGACAACCAAGGATGGTTCTTAAGTTCTGGTTCTGTGGAAGTTACTTAAATGGCCCGGAATTTGCAGTTGTAATGACGGTGAAACTATCAGCGTTCGTCGTCATTACAACTGTGAATCTGACGGCAACTTCTGGAGTGCGTACATGTGCAGTTAATCGTGGAAATCCAGAAGTTGTTGTTAGTCATTCCCTGTTCCGGCACAGGGCATGCTGTTGAACTCCCCATAGCGGGCAATGAATTGAGCTTTTACACTGGACTATCGCTCTTAAAAACCCCCCCCAAAAAGATGAGCCTTGTTGAATGAGGTGTAACTGGATTTTTAATGGTGTACTGAGTCATAATTACTGCTGAACAATCTGGCCTTGAAAAACTAATTTTATATTTGTGAAATGTCAAATTTTTCCATTATGATAACAATTCCATGGTTTTATATTTTTATATATATATATAAGTTTGTTTATGATATTTCAGCTTCTACCCAATCCTTATTTCACTCTGTAAAATGATTAAAAAGTGAAGGAAAATCAGTGCATTTTACTTCCTGGTTTGCTGTATGTGAGAATTCTTCAATGTGCTGGGCTGATTAACCATCTTGATGACATCATGGATGCTGGAGATCCCCTAGACTTGGCGTCAGATTCAAATTAACGTCTTGAGAGGTGAAATCGATGCCACAGAGGTCGCTAGATTTTTGTGGGCCGCTTTCTTCGAGTAAACAGCAAGTGCCATCACTTCGCTGCTGACCGCAGAATCCAGTCCATTACTTTTGTCTGTTAATCAATGTTATAAATTGTCATGTTGCTCATGTATGTTTATGAGGGCTATTTGCCAATATCTGCAGCAGGTTTCCGATATAGTTGAGAATTGCTTTGGAACAGCATTCATAACACAAAGAAAGGCACAGTGTCAATATCGGTGCCTCATGAGTCTCATGCCTCTCTTCACTGATTTTAACTGAGATTAATTTCAGGTTTGCTGGGCCAGGTTGGAAGATGACTCTTTTTTATTATATAAATAGGCCACTTTATCAAAAAAATCGAACCTTCATTGACTCCTGTGTTTGATTGTTTAGCCTCACACAGGTCTATTGCAGCGTTGTTCAATACATTAGCCACTAGCCACGTGTGACAAATTTGGAATTCCAATGTGGCTAATTGCATTTCTGATTAGTAAATAGAAAATGAATAGTGAACACCGTTGGCCATGTGATCTCAATACTCATATTCGTATAGCTTACGCATGTGTACTTGTAAATTAATGTTAGTAAAATGGTAAGAACAAAAGCAGAGTATGCGAGTGATTTTGATCGTTGTGTGTGCTTTACCTCCTTGGTTACTGCTTATTAGTTATCTGTTTAAATGGAGTGTAACATGGGTGAAAACACTGGACTTCAGCACCATGGAAACATCAGCAACATTGTATGGAGAGGGGAACTGCTCAACCAATAACTGCTCCAGACCAGCAGAAGAAAGCAAGACCAATAATAGCAGCTCTAACTGGGCACGCCGTGGCAAGGGGCAAGCAGCATGCAACCGCATTCTGGATTGCGAGCAGGGGCGGGTTTGGCATATCTCTCGCGAGTCAACATTCTCAGCAATCACTCTGACAAAGTCAAAGTACTGCTCACAACTGCTGGACAAAAACATAGAAGCTGCACTAAGATGTGGTGTGTCTGATAAATTCATACCAGAATTCCAAACTTTGGTTAAAGAGAGAGACTGCAAAGTTTTGTACCAAATGGTAGTAGATGTTTGTTAAGTAAATATACATGTGAAGTACATTTTACTTGTTTTGTGTTTGAGGCATTTTCGACTAAATTTAATACATGTGGCTAAAATGGTTCACCGTATGTACACCTGTGGCTAGTCATCGATTTCTATTGGACATCACTGTTCCATGGGATGTTAAAGAAGTCTTTAGACTAACTTCTTGAATAAGAGAACTCCCTTATCAAATGCTATAAAATTTGAATAACTGTACTGGCCTCACTAGATGTAACTCCTATCCAGTTATCCAGTCAGCTAAACACTCATTCAAATAACTCCTCGAGAAGCAGGGTGCTGTTTTGAAGCTTTACTTGAATAAAAGTGTGAAACTAAACAAAGACAAATTATGTTTTGAACACAGAGGTAAGTACAATACATTAGATGTTACATAAGATGCAAAAACATGTTTATGAAAACAGAATAGACCGCTTAACACAGATAAGTAGGTAACTGTATAGGTAAATAGCACTGAAGCTAACCCTCAGTAGCTAGCAGCTAATAAACTTATTGACAATACTTTGTCAAAATACTATACCAACAAGGTTGTTATTATGTTACCAAACAAGGATACTCACAGACATTGTGTCTTGCCTAGTGTATAAGGAAGGATGGGAGGAGGATAGAAAACAAACTGCCACACTTGGACCTTGTTCACAACTGAGAAAACACTTCCTCGAATACTACTTCCTATGCAGACAGGAAGAAGGTCAAATAATACGCTGCTATACAATAACTACCACTAGGGGCGCTACCTACATCTAACAAGTCCAGAACACTCCCCGTCTGGGGTCGTTAACGACCCCACATAAGCCTAACTCTACTTGTCACTGGAGTCCTCTGGCGACAAAAGAAGGACCACCTCAGAGACAGGCCGAGAGAAGACCTTTGCCGTTCCTTCTTTGACGACTCTCAAGTCCACCTTTCTCACTCTCCTGTCCTGGCTGGGAAGGGACTTCACGATGATAGCCATAGGCCATTCATTCTTTTTTGCCTGACTGTCCTTCATCAAGACAACATCTCCTTCTTTGAGATCTGGCCTCTTGTCCTGCCACTTGCGTCGGCTCTAGTGTGTTGAGGTACTCCCGCCGCCACCTGCCCCAAAATGTGTCTGCTAGACTCTGAACCCGTTTCCATTCTTGCTTGAAGAGTTCTCTTTTCCCAAACTCCCCTGGTGGACAAGGGGAAACACCTGTCTTCTGGGTCAAAATTGGGATGAGTGGCCTTGCATTCATCACAGCGGTGACCTCAGCCATCAGTGTGGTCAAGACTTCATGTGTGAGGCACGACGATCTACCTTGGAGAAGCATGCAGTCGAGGATGCGGCGGGCAATGCCGATCATGCGCTCCCATGCGCCACCTATGTGGGATGAGTGAGGTGGGTTGAATACCCAGGTACATTTCTGCTCTTGGAGATACTTCTCCACACTCTCTGAGCTGGAACTTGATCCATCCATCTTCAGCTCTCGGCAAGCGCCGACAAAGTTTGTGCCGCAATCCGAGTGTATCTGCTTTGCCGGGCCTCTGAGAAAAACCTCGGAGCGTTTATGAAGCTGGAGGCGCTCATTGTTTCAATAACTTCGATGTGTACAGCTCTTGTGGACATACATGAGAACATTACTGCCCACCTTTTGCTATTGGCGTGTCCTCTGGTGCAGCGTGAGACCACGTCCCATGGTCCGAAGACGTCTACACCTACATAGGTGAAAGGTGGTGCTATTGTAGCTGCTCGGCTGGCAAATCTGCCATCTGTTGGTGCTCTGTCTTCCCACGGAGTTTCTTGCAGATGACACATTTGAAAAGCGTGCCACTGATACATCTCTTAGCTCCAACCAACCAGAGTCCGTCTGCTCTGATGGCACCTTCAGTGAAATGTCTGCCTTGGTGTTTCACAGCCTCATGATGATGATGCACAAGCAGAGTAGCCAGGTGATGACGACCTGGAAGGAGGATGGGGTTGGTTTCATTTGTTCCTAGTTGAGACTGTGATATGTGTCCCCCAATTCTGAGAAGTCCGTCAGAGTCGACGATAGGATGCAGCTTCCGTAGACTGCTGTGAGGGGGGTAGGTTGTGTTCTGCTGCTATGCACTTCAACTCTTCTGAGTAACACTCATGTTGGACGCTCTTCATCACAAGGATTTTGGCTCTCTTGAGCTCCTCTTCAGAGGGACTCTTACGACAGATGTGCCACCCATGGCAGCTACTCTCTTTTGTGTAGGCTGGGAGAAGGTATGAGCTATGTGGGTTAGGCGTGCTACTGTCTTTATGAGAGTGTTCCATTTGGAGAAACGCTCGAAGCGTTTGGTGCGCATCAGGTCCTTGGAGATTTGAGTGACGTTTACTGTGACTTGTGGGCGTATCTCGGAGTCAGAAACAAGGTTGAGGAGGTCGAATGATTCATTGGGTTCAGAGGAGTGCAGGGACGGATCCTGAAGAAAAGCTGGTCCTGACAGCCATGTCGTGCTGCTGAGAAGGGGCGCTGTTACAGATCTAGACCCATGGTCAGCTGGGTTCAGGTCTGTGGGGACATACCTCCACTGGTCGGGGGATGTGGACTGTCGGATACGTTGGATCCCGTTGTTTACGTAGACGTAGAACTGCCTAGTTTGGTTATGGATGTATCCTAGCACCACTCTGCTGTCTGTATAATACTTGATGCTGTCGAACTTCAGATCCATCTCCTCCACTATGAACTCTGCAATCTCAACTGCTAATACTGCTGCGCACAGTTCCAATCTGGGTATGGTGAGGTCTGGCTGGGGTGCCAACTTGGCCTTTCCAAAGACGAAGCCGACTTTGCTTTGTCCATCTTGAGTGGTGACCTTCAGATAAGCCACACCTGCGATGGCCTTAGCGGATGCGTCTGCAAAGACACACAGCTCCTTGAATTGGACATCTGAGGGAGAGAAGGACGTATAGGAGCGAGGTATTTGGATCTCCTGTAAGTCTTGAAGTGAGTCTCTCCATCTGTTCCACTCTGCTTCCATCTCTTCAGGGAGGGGTGAATCCCACTCTTCACGTGTGGAGAGTTCCCTGAGGAGCAGCCTGCCTTGTATGGTGACAGGGGCTAAGAAGCCGAGAGGGTCATATAGGCTGTTGACTGTAGAGAGCACTCCTCTACGTGTGAAGGGTTTCTTGTCATCTAAGGCTTGGAACGTGAACGTGTGTGTTGCTATGTTCCAAGACACTCCCAGGATACGCTGTAGGGGGAGGTCATCAGTGAAGAGGTCTAGATCTTTGACATCCTTCGCACGATCTTCAGGGGGGAATGCCTCCATCACTGCTGGTCTGTTAGAGGCTATTTTGTGTAGCCTGAGATTGGTTAGTGCGAGCAGTTCCTGAGCTCGCCCAAGGGCACTGATGGCCTCTGCTTCGGCAGGGAATGACTTCAGTGCATCATCGACGTAGAACTCTCGTTCGATGAACCCTCTCACATCACTGCCAAAGTCATTTTCTTCTTCATTGGCAGCCCTCCTTAGTCCGTATATGGCGACAGCAGGGGACGGGCTATTGCTGAAGACATGGACACGCATTCTGTAGTCCACAATGTCACTGCTGGGGTCGTTGCTGCGATACAACAGGAAGCGGAGGAAGTCTCTGTGGTCTTCTCTCACCACAAAGCAGTGAAACATGTGCTGGATATCGACAGTGATGGCGACGGGCTCTTTCCTGAATCTCATGAGTACCCCCAAGAGGCTGTTGTTGAGATCGGGCTCTGTGAGGAGTACATCGTTGAGAGAGACTCCCTAATATGGTGCACTGGAGTCAAACACCACGTGGATCTGTTCTGGCTTTTTGGGGTCATAGGCTCCGAAGGAGGGGAGGTACCAACACTCTTGGCCTTCCTGTAGTGGAGGAGCTAGCTCTGCATGATCGTTGACGGGCATTTTCTCGACAAACTCTAGGAAGTGTGCTTTCATCTTTGGCTTCTTCTCTAGTGTGCGACGGAGTGAGTTAAGATGATTATAGGCGTACTCCCTGTTGTTCGGCAGCCGTCGTCTGGGGTTCTGGAAGGGTAAGGGTGCAACCCAGCTGTTAGAGCTGTCACGAGCGACTTCATTGTCCATAATCTGGAGGAATCGCATGTCATTGATCGATGGAGCAAGTTTGTGGTCATTGGCGGTGCGACAGAAGACTGACTGACCCGGGTTCTCTCCAGTGAGCATCTGTGTGTTGTCTGTGGAGATCAGCGCTGGGGTTTTATGAGGCTGGGCCGTATGACTGAACTTCTGTCACTCGGATCTGACTACTGCATGGGGTAAGGTAGCTTGGACGACCATTCTCCAAGATGGAAGTCTTGAGTGTGTTCACCTGAGCTGGCTTGTGAGCACCCCTGAGGCACACATCTCCAACAACGACCCAGCCGAGGTCTAGCCTTTGGGCGAAAGGGGCGTCATGTGGACCGTTGATCTGCTTCCTTACCTTATGTACCCTCCGGATGTCCCTGCTCAACAACAGGAGTATGTCTGGATCAAGAGGTGGGATCTCGTCTGCAATGCGTCTCAGATGACTGTGGTGATGAGCTGCATTCGGAGTGGGAATCTCAGAACAGTTGTCGGGGACTTGATTACATTCGATGAGTGTAGGAAGGGGGAGACTAATCTTCCCGTTGGCTGACTCAACAACATAACCACAGGCCCTCCTGCTGGCTGTCTCTGAAAGTCCAGCACACGTCTTCAGCGTGTAAGGCGACGGACTTCCTTTGACCTTGAAGATGTCGAAGAACTCGGATCTTGCTAGAGAACGGTTACTTTGTTCATCTAGTATGCATTTCTGCATTTCTCCACTTCACCTGAAGAAGGAGCAGCGCTCCGAAAGCTTGTGATTTCAAATAAAGCTGTTGGACTATAACCTGGTGTTGTGTGACTTCTTACATTTGTCCACCCCAGTCCAACTCCGGCATCTCCACACCATCTAGTATGGCATACATCTTTTCAGATTCCTGGCGACGTCCTACAGGGTACACATTAACAAGGCATATCTTGGAGAATGCTCTTGCGCTCACTCCTTCTCCACACACCTCGGTGCACTTGGATGTAATCTCCAGATAGGTGGCTCCCTCTCACTCCCTGCCGTGCTCTGAGGCGGGAGGAGATGACTCTGACTTCCAAGGAGCTGGGCCTGGGTGGAGTGCTGAAATGTGCTGATCACTTTCACATTCTGTGCATTTTGCATCTACCTTGCAGTTCTTAGTGCGATGGTTCATGGAGGAGCAGCACTTGAAACATATGGAGTTCTCTGAGGTACTGTTCGCGGTCTTCCAGGGACTTCTCTCTGAAGCCTCTGCGCTTCTTTAATGGATGGGGCTTGTTGTGGATGGGACATTGTTTGCTCATATCCTCGGATTTCTTCTGATCCCTTGTGTTCTCGGTTGAAGACACTTGCATTTTGTGGGCAGATATTGGTGTCTTTCCATGTCTGTCAAACTTGTCTCTTCTGGCAAGTGCTGTGTGGGAGGAGAAGTTGTTGAAGCTGGGGTCTGTCCTGGCTTTGGCTTCTCTACGGATGAAGTTGGTAAACACAGAGAATGGAGGGAAGGTAACGTTGTGCTCTAGCTTGAACCTTGACCCGAATGATGTCCACTTCTCCTGCAGATTGAATGGAAGCTTCTCAAAGATGGGACTTACCCCTCTGGAAGTGTCTCAAGTGCGATAGGCTAGGTAGGTAGCCGTCCTGCTTTGCAGCTTCGAGTTCCAACAGCAGATCTCAAAGGTCGCGGAGCTTCTGGGTTTCCTTATTTGTCAACTTCGGAAAGTTCTCCAACCTGGCAAAGAGAGCCCTTTCAATGGCTTCAGGCGAGCCGTAGCTTTCTTCCAGCCTTGCCCAAGCCATCATCAATCCAGCTGGCGGATGCCTCACATTGACTGCTTTTATCCTGCGCGCCTGTTCGGCGGACTCCGGGCCGAGCCATTTGGTAAGGTGGTCGAGCTCTTCTCCTGCCGACAGGTCTAGGCCCGATATGGCGCCGTGGAAGGAGGACTTCCAGGCCCAATAATTCTCTGATTTATCATCAAATGTGGTTAACCCTGTAGTCACCAGCTGGCTGCGTGCAAGGTATTTGACAAGGTCGTAGGTGGTGGGGCCTATGTCATGGTTGCCTTGAATAGGGGCTCTGCTGGGGGTCTCGAGGAAACGAGAGGGGGTTTGCTGCTGACTTTCTTCAGCGCTCCATTCCTCTGCTCGGTGTCCTCTGTTTCGTGGGGGAGGATCCTGTGACTTGGGGCATGCAGTCCATTTTGAACTTGGTTGGTGACATGGGGCATGTTATATGGTGCGCTTGAGTCTGTAGAGATGTGTGGGTCTTCATCTCTCGTAAACTGTGTGTCAGCTTGGTCGCTCACATAGTCTGTGGTGCGCTGTAGTCGACTGACGCGGAACGGGAATTGGAACTTTGTTAGCTGACTCAGGATCAGCTTCCATTAAAACTGCCTTGAATATTTGTGCCTCAGCTAATGTAGCATCTTTCTCTTTTTCTTCCTGCAGGGCGTCTAATGTGGCTTGGAGACGGGCCTGTTCAACTTTTATTTCCATTTCTTTCTTGGCATAAGCTGCTCTGACTTGGGCTGCTTCTACCTTGGCCCGTGCTCTGGCGATGGCCATACTAGCCCTAGAACCAGCTGATGACCGTGAACCGGCTGATGACCTAGAACCAGCTGATGATTTGTAGTAACGAGAGCTTATAGACCGATTGTCACATTCTCCAGTTTCATCTAACTGTTTAAAGTCTTCTACTTGCTGAGTAGCGTTTTCAGTATTACCTTCTGCCATGATGATGTAAGTGTGGTGTACAAGGTGAAGACTTAAGCTAGCTATGTTGTGATGGCTTACTCTGCGCCTAGATGACAGCCACTTAACTCTTGAGTCCTTGCTGCTCCACGTGGAGGGTCTCCTCTCTTCACAGCTAGCCGTATTGCTGTCTTTTCACTGTACTGCTCTCACTAGATGTAACTCCTATCCAGTTATCCAGTCAGCTAAACACTCATTCAAATAACTCCTCGAGAAGCAGGGTGCTGTTTTGAAGCTTTACTTGAATAAAAGTGTGAAACTAAACAAAGACAAATTATGTTTTGAACACAGAGGTAAGTACAATACATTAGATGTTACATAAGATGCAAAAACATGTTTATGAAAACAGAATAGACCGCTTAACACAGATAAGTAGGTAACTGTATAAGTAAATAGCACTGAAGCTAACCCTCAGTAGCTAGCAGCTAATAAACTTCTTATTGACAAAGTATTGTCAAAATACTATACCGACAAGGTTGTACAAGGATACTCACAGACATTGCGTCTTGCCTAGCGTATAAGGAAGGATGGAGGATAGAAAACAAACTGCCACACTTGGACCTTGTTCACAACTGAGAAAACACTTCCTCGAATACTACTTCCTATGCAGACAGGAAGAAGGTCAAATAACACGCTGCTATACAATAACTGCCACTAGGGGGCGCTACCTACATCTAACAAGTCCAGAACAATAACTTTTATCATAATATTTCTTGCAGTTGTCATGTCTGTTGTTTATGTAGAATTACATAGAATATACAGCACAGAAAAAAGCCATGCAGCCCAACTAGTCTGCGTTGGTGCTTATACTCCTCACGAGTCTCCTCCCATTCTATCTACCTCATCTCAGCCCTACAGCGTATCTTCTATTCCTTTTTCTCTCGTACTCGTCTAGTTTCCTTTTAAAAGGATCTAACTATTTCCCTCAACCACTTTCTGTGGTAGCGAGTTCCACATTTCCCTATCTGATTTATTTGTAACTATCTTGTATTCATGGACCCTAGTTTTAGATTCTCCCACAAGTGGAAAGGTTCTCTCTACATCTACCACAATCTAATTAAATAAATACTTTGTTTCTGTCTTCACGGAGGAAGACACAAAAAACCTCCCAGAAAAACGAGAAAACCAAGGGTGTGGCGAGAATGAGGAACTTAAAGAAATTATTAGTTAAAAAACAGTACTAGCAAAATTAATGGAACTAAAAGTCGATAAATCCCAAGGACCGGATGACCTATATCCTAGGGTTTTGAAAGAGGTTGCCATTGGGATAGTGGACGCATTGGTTGTCATCTTCCAAAATTCTATAGATTCTGGAATGGTTCCTGCAAATTGGAGGATAGAAAATGTAACCCCGCTATTTAAGAAAGGAGGGAGAGAGAAAACGGGGAACTAAAGACCTGTTAACCTCACATCAGTAGTTGGGAAAATGCTGGAATCTATGATAAAGGATGCAATAACTGGGGACTTAGAAACTAATAGTAAGATTGGGCAGAGTCAACATGGATTTATGAAAGGGAAATCCTGTTTAACAAACCTATTGGAGTTCTTTGAGGATGTAACTAGTGGAGTAGACAAAGGGGAACCGGTAGATGTGGTGTATTTGGATTTTCAGAAGGCCTTCGATAAGGGGTTGATGAACAAAATTAGTGCACATGGAATTGGGGGTAATATACTAGCATGGATTGAGAATTAGTTAACAGACAGAAAACAAAGAGTAGGGATAAACGGGTCTTTTTCAGGATGGCAGGCTGTGACTACTGGGGTACCGCAAGGATCGGTGCTTGGGCCCCAGCTATTCACAATCTATATCAATGATTTGGATGAGGGGACTAAATGTAACATTTCTAAATTTGCTGATGACACAAGGCTAGGTGGCAGTGGCAGTTGTGAAGAGGATGTGAAGAGGCTTCAAGGGGATCTCGACAGGCTCAGTGAGTGGGCGAGAACATGGCAAATGGAATATAATGTGGATAAATGTGAAGTTATCCACTTTGGTAGAAAAAACAGAAAGGCAGAGTATTTCCTAAATGGTGAAAGATAGGGGAATGCAGATGCTCAAAGGGACCTGGGTGTCCTTGTACATGAGTCACTGAAAGTGAATGTGCAGGTGCAGCAAGCCACTAGGAAAGCAAATTGTATGCTGGCCTTCATTACAAGAGGATTTGAGTACAGGAGTAAAGAAGTCTTACTCCAATTCTATAGTGCCTTGGCGCGACCACACCTGGAGTACTGTGTACAATTTTGGTCTCCTTACCTAAGGAAGGATATACTTGCCATAGAGGGAGTGCAACGAAGGTTCACGAGATTGATTCCTGGGATGGCAGGACTGTCGTATGAGAAGAGATTGAGTAAACTAGACCTGTATTCTCTTGAATTCAGAAGATTGAGAGGGGATCTCATTGAAGCATACAAAATTATTACAGGGCTTGATAGGGTGGATGCTGGGAGAATGTTTCCCTTGGCTGGGGAGTCTAGAACCAGGGGCCACAGCCTTGGGATAAAAGGTAGGCCATTCAGGACTGAGATGAGAAGAAATTGTTTCACAGAGGGTGGTGAATCTTTGGAATTTTCTACCCCAGAGGGCTGTGGAGGCTCAGTCATTGGGTATATTCAAAACAGAAGTCGATAGATTTCTGACTAATAAGGGCATCAAGGGATATGGCGATAGGGCTGGTGAATGGAGTTGAGGCAGAAGATCAGCCATGATCTCATTGAATGGCGGAGCAGGCTCGAAGGGCCGAATGGCCTGCTCCTGTTTTTTATGTTCTTGCCCTGTCCAACCCACAAATAATTTTAAAGACCTCAATCAGATCACCTTTAAGTCTACTCTTTCCCGATAGGTTCTGGCATCCTCTTTGTAAATCTTTTTTGCACTTTCCCTAGTCCTTCTATTTCCTTTTGTAGCATGGAGACCATAATTGTGCACAGTACTCTAAGTGTAGTCTGACCAGGGCCCTAATAAAAGTTTAATATAACTTCACTACTTTTGAATTCTACACCCTTTACAAATAAATCCCAGTGCTTTGTTAGCATTTTTAATTGCTTTGCTGACCTGCGATGCTGCTTTTAATTTGTTCACCTGCACCCCTTGATTCCTTTGATCTTCTACTTCATTCAGTTTCTTATTTTCTAAGGTTTCTATTTTTCCTACCAAAGTGCATCACTTCCACTTTATCTATGTTAAAGTTCTTTGCCACTTAACTGCCCAGTTTGCAAGTTTTCTAGTGTCTTGTATTATGTTGCATTCTTCCTCAATGTTAGCTATAACCCCCAGTTTGGTAGCATATGTAAATTTTAATAATGGGCTGGATTTTGTGGTCAGCGGCGAACGAACGGCACTCGTCGTTCATTACACTTGCCTACAGAGCCCATCAACTTTCTGTGGGCTTTTGCACTGCGAATTGTGGTTATTGGAGCAGAAACACTGATGCCCTCTACAGGGGATCTGGGACCTGCGCGAACAGGACAAGTAGAGGCGGGTTGAAGAATCCTTACTGAGACACACAGTCTAAACCAGGAAGAGTAAGTTAGAAGATTTAATTCAATGCCAAATCAGCTACAAAATGTGAAATAGAGAGAGGGGGGAGAGAGAGAGGTAAAGGAGACGGAAAGAAAAAGTAAAAAAAAACTTGTTATTTCAAAGTTTGTTTTAATTTTTTAAATCTCCAACAATAATTAAAATCTCTAGGAATGAGACTTCACACTTTTAAAAGTAAATTATCAGTGCCAGAGAGGTTGTTTGACAGTAATTAAGACTTAGCATGCCATTTAAAAATTCACTTACACTTGAATGGACAAACCCTAACCTTTTCTGGGGTGTTTAGTGTGTATCCAGTGGGTAAGTACCTGAAGGGCGTGAAGTTCATGTAATTGAGTGTCGACTCTCTCGGTGCAGTATCAGTGTAGCTAAGCTTCAGGAGGAACAATGCAACTCGGACAGCAACTTCCTGATTTCCAATTGCTCACCAATCATACTAAGCAAATCCTCAATTTAAATTTACCCTCCAATCACATTCCATCAAAAATTTCTACGTTCAGACATTTCAGCAAACAATCTCCAATGCGTAGCTGTCCTGCCAGTTCCTCAGCCACTCTACCATTTATTAAAAATAAAACACTACATAACAAACAAAAAAAAATCACATTATAACTTACTCCAATGTGACTGCAACAACTCATTGCTTCTATTTGGGGAAAAAAACAGCATAACTCGCCTTCTGAATATCCTGGATTTTGGATACAATCTTCCCCCATACCTTATAATCTTCAGTCTGCAAGCTGACTTCACAAGTTCAGACACCAGTTGTAATGATCCTGATTTAAAATAAACAAACATTCTCATACACAGGAGTCTCTCAGATTTAAAGGACTACAATTCCTTATGTCTCCAATGCACAAGATTACAATTCCCAGGTACCACCATAAAGTCATGGTGTGGAGATGCCGGAGTTGGACTGGGGTGGACAAATGTAAGAAATCACACAACACCAGGTTATAGTCCAACAGCTTTATTTGAAATCACAAGCTTTCGGAGCGCTGCTCCTTCTTCAGGTGAAGTGGAGAAATGCATAAAGACACAGCTTATATAGTCAGAGAATCATGTCAGATGTTTACAGGTAACCTTTCCAACTGTCATTTGTCACACCTCGGCAGAGAGATAATCACAGCAGTCAAAGGTGTGAATGGTGTCCAAACAGGTCAGTCAGGGAAACATTACATCAAAGAACAATGAGGTGGGGTCACAAGGGGTCAAATATTGCAGATGCTAGGGTCTGTATGAAAAACAAAAACAGACAAAAAACATTTTTTTTGGCTGGAAATCACAGCAGGTCCGGCCGCATCTGTGTAGAGAGAACAAGCCAATGTCGACTCGAGTCTGGATGACCCTGCATCAGGTGGGGTTACATGTAGCGTGACATGAACCCAAGATCTCGGTTAAGGCCGTCCTCATGGGTGCGGAACTTGGCTATCAGTTTCTGCTCGACGATTTTGCGTTGTGTGTCTCGAAGGCCACCTTGGAGAATGCTTACCCGAAGATCGGAGGCTGAATGTCCTTGACTGCTGAAGTGTTCCCCGACTGGGAGGGAACACTCCTGCCTGGTGATTGTTGCGCGGTGTCCGTTCATCCGTTGTCGCAGTGTCTGCGTGGTCTCGCCGATGTACCATGCGGGGCATCCTTTCCTGCAACGTATGAGGTAGACAATGTTGGCCGAGTCACATGAGTATGTACCATGTACCTGGTGGGTGGTGTCCTCACGTGTGATGATGGTATCTGTGTTGATGATCTGGCATGTCTTGCAGAGGTTGCTGTGGCAGGGTTGTGTGGTGTCGTGGTCGCTGTTCTCCTGGAAGCTGGGTAATTTGCTGCGAACGATGGTCTGTTTGAGGTTAGGCGGCCTCCCAAAGATACACAAAGCCAACACACCTGGACGTCCTATCGCATCAGGCAACGGAACCCTGTGTGAGAACCTCTCTGGATATGTCGAGGGCATCCTGAAACCCATCGTACAGGGAACCCCCAGCTTCTGTCGCGACACTACAGACTTCTTACAGAAGCTCAGCACCCACGGACCAGTTGAACCAGGAACACTCCTCGCCACGATGGACGTCTCGGCACTCTACACCAGTATCCCCCACGATGACGGCATCGCTGCGACAGCCTCAGTACTCAACACCAACAACAGCCAATCTCCAGACGCCATCCTACAACTCATCCGCTTCATCCTTGACCACAATGTCTTCACCTTCGACAACCAGTTCTTTACCCAAACACACGGAACAGCCATGGGGACCAAATTCGCACCCCAATACGCAAACATCTTCATGCACAAGTTCGAGCAAGACTTCTTCGCTGCACAGGATCTCCAACCAACGCTATACACCAGATACATCGACGACATTTTCTTCCTATGGACCCACGGCGAAGAATCACTGAAAAGACTACACGATAACATCAACAAGTTCCATCCCACCATCAAACTCGCCATGGACGACTACTCAGAATCGGTCTCATTCCTGGACACACGAATCTCCATCAAAGACGGACACCTCAGCACTTCACTCTACCGCAAGCCCACGGACAACCTCACGATGCTTCACTTCTCCAGCTTCCACCCTAACCACGTTAAAGAAGCCATCCCCTATGGACAAGCCCTGCGAATACACAGGATCTGCTCAGACGAGGAGGAACGCGATGGACACCTACAGACACTGAAAGACGCCCTTGTAAGAACGGGATATGACGCTCGCCTCGTCGATCGACAGTTCCAACGGGCCACAGCGAAAAATCGCATAGACCTCCTCAGAAGACAAACACGGGACACAACCAACAGAGTACCCTTCGTCGTCCAGTACTTCCCCGGAGCGGAGAAACTATGCCATGTTCTTCGCAGCCTTCAACATGTCATCGATGACGACGAACACCTCGCTAAGGCCATCCCCACGCCTCCACTACTCGCTTTCAAACAGCCGCCTAACCTCAAACAGACCATCGTTCGCAGCAAATTACCCAGCTTCCAGGAGAACAGCGACCACGACACCACACAACCCTGCCACAGCAACCTCTGCAAGACATGCCAGATCATCAACACAGATACCATCATCACACGTGAGGACACCACCCACCAGGTACATGGTACATACTCATGTGACTCGGCCAACGTTGTCTACCTCATACGTTGCAGGAAAGGATGCCCCGGAGCATGGTACATCGGCGAGACCATGCAGACACTGCGACAACGGATGAACGGACACCGCGCAACAATCACCAGGCAGGAGTGTTCCCTCCCAGTCGGGGAACACTTCAGCAGTCAAGGACATTCAGCCTCCGATCTTCGGGTAAGCATTCTCCAAGGTGGCCTTCGAGACACACAACGCAAAATCGTCGAGCAGAAACTGATAGCCAAGTTCCGCACCCATGAGGACGGCCTTAACCGAGATCTTGGGTTCATGTCACGCTACATGTAACCCCACCTGATGCAGGGTCATCCAGACTCGAGTCGACATTGGCTTGTTCTCTCTACACAGATGCGGCCGGACCTGCTGTGATTTCCAGCCAAAAAAAATGTTTTTTGTCTTTTTGTTTTTCATACAGACCCTAGCATCTGCAATATTTGACCCCTTGTGACCCCACCTCATTGTTCTTTGATGTAATGTTTCCCTGACTGACCTGTTTGGACACCATTCACACCTTTGACTGCTGTGATTATCTCTCTGCCGAGGTGTGACAAATGGCAGTTGGAAAGGTTACCTGTAAACATCTGACATGATTCTCTGACTATATAAGCTGTGTCTTTATGCATTTCTCCACTTCACCTGAAGAAGGAGCAGCGCTCCGAAAGCTTGTGATTTCAAATAAAGCTGTTGGACTATAACCATAAAGTCAGGGCTCCAATGCACGTTCAAAGGAAAACAAAACTTGCTGGCCACCGTTTTAACTCCAGAGCTGATTTCAGCGCCTGCCACAGGCTCCTTCCAATCTGCTACAAGGATCATCACCCACATCTCTCGGTCTGCAGTGCCCAGCTGCATCAAGCAGCTCACCAATAACCCCCTTGCCAGCGCAAACCAGTACATTATCTTTATGATGGCTGCCAACAGCCAGAATAAGAGTGCTATGGGATCTGCAGCAGTAGCCATCTCCAGGTCATAAGAGATTACACTCATGTAGCTTTCAGTGTACTAGAAGATGTGCCAACAGCTTATGCAAACAGGAAAGGTTTCCACTCCATTGATGTTCAACTAGTGTCTGATCACCACAGAAGGATAATGCAAGTTTGTGCCAGTTTTGCTGGCCGCTGCCACAATGCCTTCATTCTGTGACATGCCCTAAGCCCCACTTTTCCACCCATCCAGGAATGTTGGAAGATGGCTGCCAGGGGACAAGGGCTATCCCCTCCATACCTAACTGATGACGCCTCTCGCCATCCCCACCATGCAATAACAACAAAGGTACAATCCGAGCCATGGGACCACCAGGAACCTTCACCTCACGGACTGCAGCGGTTCAAGAAGATGGCTCACCATCACCTTCTCAAGGGCAATTGGGGATCAATAATAAATGTTGGCCTTGTCAGCGACTCCTGCATCCCATGACCGAATTAAAAAAAGAACACCTCAGAGCACACCATTGGCAATGGAGAACTGCACTTGGGAGGCCAGCACAATGCATTGCAGCTAGAGAGGCCAGAGAGCAGTTGATAGAGCAGTGTTTTTGGCGACCTGTTCAATCCCCTTACCTGAAAAGTGCTAAGCCCCTTGGCATAACAGTCCTTGTTACCCCCTTTACCAGTCTCTTCATTCTGCATTAAAGAAAATTGAAAACATTCATCCAGCCTGTATCAATAACATTCTTACAATGCAGACTAAGAAGTTATAATGAAAACCACTATAGACCAAAGTACCAAATGTGGTGATGATTCTATTTCCAAATGCAATATTCTAGTGAATTATTTTGTCACCCATAGTGCTTTTCTTAAAAGAAAGTTTACTAACTCTGCTGCTCCTATGAGGTGCTCCCCTAGTGGATTCAGTAGAGCTGGTGGAAGGCTGTTGTTGGTCATATGGGGAATCTTAAGATGATTGTGCCCAGCGACTCCTGGGAGCTCAAGCTGACTTTCTTGCACCGCAGTTGGTATTGGTTGAGGGGGGTGATGAGGGAGCAGATGTTCTGACATTCTGAGAGATGGTAACTTGTGCTGCTCCCATGGCTGTATTGCCACTTGCATGGGGCTGGGGCAGATCACTTCCATTGACCTGCGGGAGAGCAGACGGCAGAAGATGAGTGATGCCTTGAAAACACCTATCTATTTGTTCACCAATCTCTCCAAGGTGGACGTCTGCCACTCCAAGGCGAAGCACAAGTTTGAGTCCGGGGCCTGCATGGCAGCCGTTTGACCAGTTGCAAAACCATTGACTGCTGTTGAGGGGCCAGCTGCAGCATCCCCGATGTGGCTACACTTTCCAAAGTTGACTGCAGAGTACTGATGTTATGCAAGATGACACAACACACTGGCTCTAAGTGGACTTCTCTATACTTTCAGCCATGGCGGTGAAACCCCTTTGCAGATTTTACAATAGCTGATGTAACTGGTTGTATCAAGCAAACAGTTTTATTCTCATTGCTGGGCCTCTGAAGTCCGCATCTCTGTCCTCCTCAGCGGAGTTGGGAGAGGATTTTGCCCTTTGGTGAGTTTCCTCCTGGGCTGCGCCTGCATCAGTACCCACTGCTGCTCACTAGTGCTCCATGTTTCGCCATGTGCAGACCCTTCTAACTCATTCTATAACCCAGCTGGGGTGCCAATCTCTCTGTTGGTGCTTGGGAGTGATGGAACTTGTGATGATGCCTCCTTGGAATGATTCTCCTCCTCTGAGGTGTCATCTTCTGTGGACTATGGCTGTTGAGAAGGACCTAGAGGAAAGAGAAAAGGGACAAGAGTTAGCATTGGTCTGAAGTGTGAAGTGAGGAAGGAGCATTGAGAGAAGTTGGTGATTCTGCAAAGGCTAGCAAGTGAGAAAAGAATACTGCTAGTGGGTGCTGTGAAGGGAGCAAGGAAGAGGTGAGTGTGTGTTTGTAATGCGAATGAGAGGTGGTTTAGCATGCTCTTGTACTGGGCGGCAAAGGATGTGATGGAGGGGAGGGGGGAGGACTGTTCCATGTTTTGAGAGAGATAGAGAAATGAAGAGCTGTACTCACGCTTGCTACTCTTGTGATGTAATTGAAGTGCTTCCTGGGAAGGCCCTGGGGGTGATACTCCTGGAGTTGACAATCTCAGCAATCTGTCTCTATGCCTGGTGCACTTGGCGTTTTGGGATTCTCTTCCCACTGTCTGGAAAGAGAACTTCCCTCCTTGCCCTCTCCTCTTCCAGCAAGACCTCCAAGGAGACTTATGAGAACCTGGGGAGGTGGTTGCCCACAACACATCTTGAAGCAATTTCTTCCTCCACCACTCCAAAGCAAAATCTTGCAGAAGGGAATGCAACGTCACTTTAAGAGGCGCATTTTTATTTTAAGTAGATCTCTGGCTGAACTGCCGGGTATTGCATTTCCCGTTTTATCAGCCAGTCCGGTGTGAAACCTGGCCGTGAGATCATAATGAGTCCTGCGAGTTAAAATACCCTGGGCCTGTTTTATGGTGCAGTGGGTGAGATTCTAATTCACCCTACTACCCACCCACCTAAAATTAAAATCAGGGTCTTGTTATTGGCTCTGTTTCTGTGATTCTGTTAAATGGGAACTGAGGAGAACCTTTCACTATACTCTAAATATTTTTTTCTGGGTTGCAGTTGAAGTAACATTTTTCAGTAAATCATGTTAACTTCTTTTATGGTTTTTATGCTTGAGTATTTATTGCCTAGCCCAGAAAGAATTTGCTGAGAAATGCTTTTCATCTCATCATTTCAATTCATCATCTTTTCAGACAGTGCTAAACACTGTTTCCATTTATATTAAAGAAAATATTTATGGGCTTTAATTTTTAGCTAATCATAAACTATATAGGGGTCAGGTATCAGAAGACTAAAATACTACATGTTTAGTGGCCAGAGACCATGACCCTGATATTAATGGGGAGCCGGGGAGGGAGCGGGAACCTGTAATTGGGTGAAGAATTTTGCAAGGCCGGGGATGTGGAGGCCTTGCCAATCTTAACAGCAGGGCTTCATTAGAATATTGTTGGGCCGCCTCCTGCCCTGCAGCCAGCCAAATTGACTGCCTGGACGCGGGCGGGAGAGAAAACTAGTGACAGGAGGCCGCAGGTGGGGACCCGTTAAAACGGTCCCTGGCACTTGGAAGCATTGGAAGGTTGCGGTTGGGAGGGGTGGGGGGGAGGCTGGGGATGGGGTGGTGGGCAGTGATTGGGGCTGGGGGAGGCCGAAGGCTTCCTTGTGAGGCCTGGGTGGAGCACTCCTGGTCCACAAGGAGTGCTAAAAGAACAGTTGGATGAAATTGGGCTCTGTAGCATCTGTTTATTGGGCACTACAAAGCCCTTTAAGCATGGAAAATGGCATCCACGGCGCGTGCACACCACATCCAATGGGAAGTGCATCGGAAGCCATCTTTGTAAAGGAGCTTGTGCATGTGCACCTAATGTCTGCCGGCACCATGCAGAGCAGGCAAATCATGACGTCATTCATCAGCACTGCCATTTTGGAGCTCCATGCTCCAGCCTATGCCCTCTCTTAACCTCCTATAGCTGAACATGCATTCAATGGCATGAAGGACCCTCCACCAGCGCTATTTAAAGGGATCACCAACAACAACATGCAGGTTAGTTGCTGATCAATTATTCTGGCTGTTACTGCAATTCTACGCCTTTTGGGTGCTTTTCCATACTTGTTAAAAGTTTCAATAGTCTACAGGGAGCGATCTGGCTGGTGCTGAAGTACCATTTTGGTGACTTTGTTAAGTGAAGTAAGGGAGGAAATGGCGGCGGCTCTGACCATCATTTTGCAATCCTCTCTGGCTCCAGGCATGGTGCCGAGGACTGTGAACATTGTACCATTGTTTAAAAATAGAGGAAGTAATAGACAGAGTAATTATAGGCCAGTCAGCCTAACCTCGGTGGTGGCAAATTATTGGAATAAATTCTGAGTGATAGTAAAAATTGTCACTTAGAAAGGCACGGATTAATCAAGGAGAGCCAGCATGGATTTGTTAAGGGAATGACGTACCTTTCATAGATTCATAGAAGATAGGAGCAGGAGTAGGCCATTCGGCCCTTCGAGCCTGCTCCGCCATTCAATGAGATCATGGCTGATCATCCAATTTCAGTACCCTGTCCCTGCCTTCTCCCCATATCCCTTGATCCCTTTAGCTTCAAGAAATATAGCCAACTCTTTCTTGAATATATTTAATGAACTGGCCTCCACCGCCCTCTGTGGCAGAGAATTCCACAGATTCACCACTTTCTGGGTGAAGAAATTCCTCCTCATTTCAGTCCTAAATGTCTTACCCCTTATTCTTAGACTATGACCCCTGGTTCTGGACTCCCCGGCCATCATAAACATCCTTCCTGCATCTAGTCTGTCCAGACCTGCCAGAATTTTATAGGTTTCGATGAGATCCCCTCTCAATCTTCTAAACTCCAGTGAGTATAAGCCCAATCGACACAATCTCTCCTCATACGTCATTCCTGCCATCCCAGGTATCAGCCTGGTGAATCTTCGCTGCACTCCCTCCATGGCAAGAACGTCCTTCCTCAGGTAAGGTGACCAAAACTGCACACAATACTCAAGGTGCGGTCTCACCAAGGCCCTGTACAACTGTAGCAAGACATCCTAGTTCCTGTACTCGAACCCTCTTGCTACGAAGGCCAATATACCATTTGCCTTCTTAACCGCCTGCTGCACCTGCATGCTTACCTTCAGCGACTGGTGCACAAGAACACCCAGGTCTCTTTGCACTTCCCCTTCTCTCAATCTATTGCCATTCAAATAATAATCTGCCTTCCTGTTTTTGCCACCAAAGTGGATAAACTCACATTTATCCACATTATATAGTGCATTTGCCATGTTTCTGCCAAATCACCCAACCTGTCCAAATCGTACTGGAGTTTCACGACATCCTCCTCACAGCTTACCCTCCCACCCAGCTTTGTGTCGTCTGCAAATTTGGAGATATTACATCCAATTCCCTCGTCCAGATCATTAATATATATTGTGAACAGCTGGGGTCCTAGGACCGATCCTTGCGGTACCCCACTAGGCACTGCCTGCCACTCGGAAAACGACCCATTTATTCCAACTCTTTGCTTTCTATCTGCCAACCAGTTCTCTATCCAAGTTAATACCTTGCCCCCAATCCCATGTGCCTTAATTTTGCACGCTAATCTCTTATGTGGGACCTTATCGAAAGCCTTCTGAAAGTCCAAATACACCACATCCACTGGTTCTCCCTTATCTATTTTACCAGTTACATCATCAAAAAATTCCAGTAGATTAGTCAAGCATGACTTACCTTTTGTAAATCCATGTTGACTTTGTCCGATCCTGTCACTGCTTTCCAAGTGCTCTGCTATTACATCTTTTATAATAGACTCTAGCATTTTCCCCACTACCAATGTCAGGCTTACCGGTCTATAATTCCCCACTTTTACTCTACCACCTTTTTTGAATAGTGGGGTAACATTAGCTACCCTCCAATCCATGGGTACCGTTCCAGAATCTATCGAGTTCTGGAAGATGACCAGCAATGCATCTACTATTTCTAGGGCCACTTCCTTAAGTACCCTGGGATGTAGACCATCAGGCCCTGGGGATTTATCGGCCTTCAGTCCCATCAATTTTCCTAACACCATTTCCCTACAAATACTGATTTCTTTCAGTTCCTCCCTTTCATCAGACCCTATGTTCCCCTGCATCTCGGGGAGGTTATTTGTGTCCTCCTTTGTGAAGACAGAACCAAAGTATGTATTTAGTTGGTCTGCCATTTCCTTGTTTCCCATTATAAATTCCCCTGATTCTGACTGTAAGGGACCTACGCTTGACTTCACCAATCTTTTTCTCTTCACATGTCTATAAAAGCTTTTACAGTCAGTTTTTATGTTCCCTGCTAGCTTACTCTCATTCTATTTTCCCTTTCTTAATTAATTCCTTTGTCCTCCTTTGTTGACTCCTAGACTGCTCCCAATCCTCAGGATTATTGCTTTTTCTAGCCAATTTATATGTCCTCTCCTTGGATCTTATGCTATCCCTAATTTCCCTTGTTAGCCACGGTTGAGTCACCTTTTTTGTTTTATTTTTATGCCAAACTGGGATGAACAAATTCTGTAGCTCATCCATTCGGTCTTTGAATGTTTGCCATTGCCTATCCACCGTCAACCCTTTGAGTGCCATTCCCCAATCAATCCTACCCAACTCGCTCCTCAGACCATCGTAGTTTCCTTTATTTAAATTGAGGACCCTTGTCTCTGAGTCAACTACTTCATTCTCCATCTTAATGAAGAATTCGATCATATTATGATCGCTCCGACCCAAGGGGCCTCGTACAACAAGATTGCTAATTAATCCTTTCTCGTTGCATAATACCCAGTCTAAGATGGCCTGATCTCTGGTTGGTTCCTCGACATATTGGTCCAGGAAACCATCCCGTAAACGCTCCAGGAATTCCTCCTCCACAGTATTGTTACTAATTTGGTTGGCCCAATCTATATGTAGATTAAAGTCACCCATGATGACTGCTGTGCCCTTATTGCACGCTTCTTTAATTTCCCTTTTAATGCCATCCCCAACCCCCGCCTTACTGTTTGGAGGTCTATATACCACTCCCACTAATCTTTTTTTCCCCTTAGTATTTCTCAATTCTACCCATACAGATTCCACATCATCAGAGCTAATATCCTTCATTACAATTGTATTAATCCCTTCTTTAACCAGTAATGCTACCCCACCTCCCTTTCCTTTTTGCCTATCTTTCCTAAATATCAAATACCCCTGAATGTTGAGCTCCCAGTCTTGGCCGTCCTTGAGCCACGTTTCTGTAATCCCAACCAAATCATATTTGTTTACCTCTATTTGCGCAGCCAATTCATCCACCTTATTACAAATGTTCCTCGCATTAAGACACAAAGCCTTCAGGCTTGTTTCTTTAACGCTCTTAGACCTATTAGAATTATTATTTACTGTGGCCACGATTGATTTAAACCGTTGATTTCTCTGACTGCCACATTTGTTTTTCTCCTTCCTATCGTTTGCTTTTATCCCTGTTTTCCTTTCCTCTGTCTCCCTGCTCAGGTTAAACTTGACTGAATTTTTTGAGGAGGTAACAATGGGGTTGGATGAGGATAGCACATTTGATGTAGCCTACATGGATTTTAGCTAGGCTTCTGATAAAGTTCCACATGGCAGACTGGTCAGAAAAGTAAAAGCCCAGGGAATTGAAGGGAAAGTGGCAGGTTGGATCAAAAATTGGCTCAGTGGCAGGAAGCAAAGGGTAATGGCCGACTGGTGTTTTTGTGACTGGAAGGTGGTTTCCGGTGGGGTTGTGCAGGGCTCAGTACTGGGTCCCTTGCTTTTTGTGGTAGATATAAATGTTTTAGACTTAAATGTAGGGGACATGATTAAGAAGTTTGCAGATGATACAAAAATTGGCCGTGTGGTTGATAGTGAGGGAAAAAAGCTGTAGATTGCAGCAAGCTGTCAATGGACTGGTGAGGTGGGCAGAAAAGTGCCAAATGGAATTCAATCCGGAGAAGTGTAAGGTAATGCATTTGGGGAGGGCTAACGAGGCAAGGGAATACACAATAAATGGTAGGATATTGAGAAGTGTAGAGAAACGGGGAGCTTTGAGTCCATGTCCACAGATCCTTGAAGGTAGCAGGACATGTAGACAAGGTGGTTAAAAAGGCATTCGGGATACATTATTAGCCGAGGCACAGAATATAAGAGTAGGGAGGTTATGGTAGAACTGTATAAAGCACTAGTTAGGCCACAGCTAGAGTAGTACGTACAGTTCTGGTCACCACATTACAGGAAGGATGTGATTGCACTAGAGATGGTACAGAGAAGATTTAAGAGGATGTTGCCAGGACTGGAGAGTTTTAGCTATGAGGAAAGATTGGATAGGCTAGGGTTGATTTCTTTGGAACAGGGGAGGCTGAGGGGAGATTTAATTGAGGTGTATAAAATTATGAGGGGCCTAGATAGAGTGGATAGGAAGGATCTTTTTCCCTTAGCAGAGAGGTCAATAACCAGGGGGCATAGATTTAGAGTAATTGGTAGAAGGATTAGAGGGGAGTTGAGAATATTTTTCACCCAGAGGGTGGTGGGGGTCTGGAACTCACTGCCTGAAAGGGTGGTAGAGGCAGAAACCCTCATCATATTTAAAAAGTACTTGGATATGCACTTGAAATGCCGTAACCTACAAGGCTACGGACAAGAGCTGGAAAGTGGGATTAGACTGGATAGCTCTTTCGCAGTCGGCACAGACACGATGGGCGGAATGGCCTCCTGTGCCGTAAATCTCTGGGGTTCAGCGGGCGGGATTGGTGGTGGGTCAGGCGGGAAATTAGATTTTTTTTGACAGTGGGTCAGGACGCACGGCACCCGCAATGCGCCTTTCCCAGAGGCGCGTGTGTGATCTCTGATCTGACCTGACCCGCAGAGGCGGGCGACCCAATTAAACCAATTATTGGGTTGTTGATAGACCCTTAATAATGCTTTTAACCTTTCCTTTTAGCTTTCACTGCTCGTCCATGGGATCCATGCTGTTTGGGACCACGTCTGTGAACGTGAGGCGGGAGTTGAATGGCCATTGCTCCAGTTGATTACTTGACAGCTTCAAATGTACAGTAAAAGCTCCCACCTGACAGATCATCACTTGCCTCAGCCACAAGCTGTTTCTCAGTCCATTTTCAGCACAGATTCTGCAGGCTTTCCACTTTCCACTCTCCATCCAGCATCACCTCATTAGAAGAACTCTTTCACCATTGACGGAATGCTTCTATCATCTCTACTTCACCTGCCAACTATTCCATCAATATGAGTGCCCTTTATACTGTCTCACCGTGGTCCTCAGAATCCGACCACAATCAGCCCCAACACCAGCAGCACCAGGCACACCAGCAGCACCAAAAAAAAACACCAACATTCTCTGCAATCAGCTGATGCTGCACAGGACAGAGGGCATCAGCACCCGAGCACATTACTGCCAGGGATGGTCTCACCCTGGCCAGATTTACTTCACTTGATGCTGTACACCCTGGCTACCACATGATGCCCCGGGTTGGCACCAACCCACACCAATACCATAAAGCATCCCTACAATGTCCAAGCCATTCTTTTCATACTCATGACCATTGCGGGGGTTACCGTTATGTCTCACCATTCACTGCAACTCACTAAGCCACTTCCAAAGGTGCACACAAATCTGTCCAAGAACGGAAAGTGTTGAAAATAAAGGTTTCAATGTTTGACAGCACATTAACAGAAACTTTACATGAACATTATACAAAACACCCAAGTAGCTACCCTTGTGTGTTAGTTGGTATGATTGCACTAGGATGAGGGTGAGTGAGGGGTGGCTAGTGAGATGAGGATGTGATAATGTAGATAAAGAGAGAGGAATGGGTGGAGGTGCAAGGTAAGCTAGTGTGAGCAAGGATGTGCAGGAGTAGGGTAGGGAAGGCAGAGTGATGGGGATGTGATGAAAGTCACAGCAGGATGAAGGTGAGTGTGGCTTTGTACTAATGTTTCCTGATCTACTGAGATCATTGAAAGGTTTGCGCCACTGCACCCAGGTCCTCCTGATGACATCCCTGCTTGTGACCTCCTCTGCAATGTGCAGCCAGGCTGTGTTGGTCTTCTGGGGAGGTCTCTTCCGCCCATGGGAAGGGAAGAAGATCTCCTTGCATGCTGTGATGTCATGGGAGAACCTGGGAGCAGCCCTGCACGTCTGTGCAGTGATTGCCAGTGTTTGCAGCACCTCAATGCTGCAGAGCATTGACGGCAAAAAAGAAAGTTGGCCATGGTCCCTTTAAGGAAACCGGATGATGACGCACCATGAATGACATCACCAGACCTGCTTCCTCTAATTCGACCGGGAAATGCACTGGGTGGGTTTAACAAGCCCTATCAATGGAAATTCATTTTCCAAAGTGGGCTGTAGCCAGCAGCGGGGCCACGTCCCCCCACCGACCCCGGCCGCACCGGACCCGCCGAGGTAAGGAAAATCTTGGCCTATGATTGAGATTATATGACCTAAAGTGAAGACCACAAGCCAGTTGCTTCCAGACATGGGTGGCCTAGTAGGGCTTCCTCTTGGCATTGAGCATGACTGGGAGAATAAGTAGAGGCCACGTAGAGCAGGACAAGCTGCTGGAAGAGGGAGGAAGGGGAAAATGGCTCTCAGCAGGAGACCACATTCACAGAGGGTCTTTAGGGAGCAGATCTGTTTGTGAGCAGATTGCTGGATTGCTGTGCCCCCCTGGAAGCCCAGTTGCACACTGGTATCCAGAGCCATGATGGCAGCAGTCTGAGCTTCCACTGCAGCATGCAGACATTGGGTGGATGCTGTTTGTGCGGTAATGGAAGCTGAGAGATCGGCCATCAAATGCTGCATCAGGTTCCACAGGTGTGCTGCTCAAGGGAGCCAACCATTCCATGTTGGAACGGGTGGGTTTCAAGCTCTGCAAAGCCCTGTGCCAAGTTGGTGCCGAATTCCTCCATGCTTTCCAGTGCACCAAGCATTTCAGTCTGGCCTATTGAAGTCATCATAAGAACATAAGAAATAGGAGTAGGAGTAGGCTATTTGGCCCTTCGAGCCTGCTCCGCCATTCAATAAAATCATGGCTGATCTTCTAACTCATCTCCACTTTCCTGCACTATCCCCATATCCCTTGATTCCCTTAATATTCAAAAACCTATCAATCTCTGTCTTGAATATACTCAACGACTGAGATTCCACAGCCCTCTGGGGTAGAAAATTCCAAAGATTCACCACCCTCTGAGTGAAGACATTTCTCCTCATCTCCTAAATGACCAACCCCTTATTCTGAGATTGTGATCCCTGGTTCTAGACTCGCCAGCCAGGGGAACCATCCTCCCTGCATCTACCCTGTCAAGCCCTGTAAGAAATTTGTATATTTCAATTTGATCACCTCTCATTCTTCTAAACTCTAGAGAATATAGCCCTAGTCTACTCAATATCTCTTCATAGGACAATCCCCCCATCCCAGGAACCAGTCTGGTGAACCTTCGGTGCACTCCATCTATGGCAAATATGCCCTTCCTTAGGTAAGGAGACCAAAACTGTACACAATACTCCAGGTGTGGTCTCACCAGGGCACTATATAATTGCAGTAGGACGTCTTTACTCTTCTACTCAAATCGTCTTGTAATAAAGGCCAACATACCATTTGCTTTCCTAATTGCTTGCTGTACCTGCATGTTAACTTTCAGTGATTCGTGTACAAGGACACCCAGATCCCTCTGAACACCAACATTTCCCAATCTCTCACCATTTAAAAAATACTCTGCTTTTCTATTTTTCCTACCAAAGTGAGTAACTTCACATTTCTCCACATTATATTCCATTTGCTATGTTCTTGCCCACTCACTTAGCCTGTCTATATACCCTTGAATCCTCCTTGCATCCTCCTCACAACTTACATTCCCACCCAGCTTTGTATCATCAGCAAATTTGGATATATTACATTTGGTCCCCTCATCATTCATTAATGTAGATTGTGAATAGCTGAGGCCCAAGCACTGATCCATGCAGTACCCCATTATTCCTACTCTCTGTTTTCTGCCCATTAACCAATCCTCAATCTTGTGTGGCACCTTATCAAATGCCTTCTGAAAATCCAAATACACCACATCCACTGGTTCCCCCTTATCTATTCTGCTAGTTACAACCTCAAAAAATCATTTGTCAAACACGATTTCCCTTTCATAAATCCGTGTTGACTCTGCCCAATCCTATTATTATTTTTTAAGTGCCCTGTTACCATGCCCTTAATAATAGATTCTAGCATTTTCCCTACTACTGATGTCAGGTTAACTGGTCTGTAGTTCCCCTTTTTCTCTCCCCCTCCTTTTTTAAATAGTGGGATTACATTTGCTACCTTCCAATCTGTGGGAACCGTTCCAGAATCTATGGAATTTTGGAAAATGCTAACCGATGCATCCAAAATCTCTATAGCCACCTCTTTCAAAACTCTAGGATGTAGACAATCAGGTCCAGGGGATTTATTGGCTTTCAGTCCCATTAATTTCTCCAGTACATTTTTTTATACTAATTTCTTTCAGTTCCTTATTCTAGCTAGAACCTTGGTTCTCCACTATTTCCGGGAAGTGTTTTGCGTCATCTTCCATGAAGACAGACACAAAGTATTTGTTTAATTTCTCTGCCATTTCCTTATTCCCCATTATACTTCTGTCTCAGCCTGTAAGGGACCCACATTTACTTTTGCTAATCTTTTCCTTTTTGCATACGTATAGACGCTTTTACAGCCTGTTTTTATGCCTCTTGCTAGTTTCCTCTCATTCTATTTTCCCTTTCTTCATCAATTTCTTGGTCCTCCCTTGCTGAATTCTAAAATCCTCCCAATCCTCCAATCATCTGAGTCCTCTGCAGCAGAACTAGTGTGCGACCTCGCCCTCCGGCATTAGCTGCAGCGCACTAGTGCCTGGTGTCTCACCACGTGCAGATCCCTCTTCTATGCTATGCTGTAAATTATGCGCAGCGTCAGTATCTGAGCTGGTGGCTGCAACTGTGATATCGAGTGACTGTGTGTCTTCATCATCACTGTCCTCTTGCTCTTCCTCCACTGCCTGGGCAGGTTCCAATGAAGCTCAACGTAAGCTGTGAAGGAACAGCACCTCATCTTTCGGTTAGGCACTTTACAGCCTTCTGGACTCAACATCGAGTTCAGCAATTTCAGACCATAACCTCTGCCCCTATCTTTTTTTCTCTCTCTCACATGGCAGCTGTTGATCATCCTACCATTGCCATTTACACTTCATCTAGAGTCATCTTTTGTTTCTTAACTTGTCCCATTAACATCTCCTTTTGCCTTGCACCATCCTTTTGTCTCTTAATCTCTCCTGCCTTCCATCCTATCACAGACCTTCCCTTTTGTTCTTTCCTCCCCTTCCCCCCTCTCCCTGTCCCTACACTTGCTTAAAAACCTGTTACATCTCCACCATTTCCCAGTTCTGACGAAGGGTCATCGACCTGAAACGTTAACTCGGTTTCTCTCTCTACAAATACTACCTGACCTGCTGAGTATTTCCAGCATTTTCTGTTTTTATTGCAGTTCTTGGGTGTCTGACAGGAAAAAGGGACAAGGGTAGGGTAGGGTTGTGATGAGGGGAGAGGACCAAGTAAGAAGTGCATGCTTACACCATCAGCAGTTTCTCAGTCAACAACAACAAAACTTGTATTTATATAGCGCCTTTAACATAGTAAAACGTCCGAAGGCACTGCACAGGAGTATTGTAAGACAAACAATTTGAAGTCAGAAGAGATTATGGGATGAGGGAGAAGTGAGATGAGAGAAGGAGGATTAGGTATGTGGATACCCTCATCTTCAGTGCCTTCAGCCCCGCCCGTGGCCATGGCCTCAGCAATGTCCCTTCCCTTAACGGCCAGCACCATCCCCTCCATGGGGGTTAGAACATGCAGGCGCGCCTCGTCCCCCTCTGGTTAGCTCTTGCTGCCTCCGGATGTGCACCACCTTTTCCTCCAAGAGAGAAAGAAATGTGTCAATGAGTGTCGTGCAATCTGTTTGGGTGATGTGCCTGTAATGGTTGAATAGCATCCAGTGTGTGCAAGCTGTGAGATATGGGTTTGAGGCTTGCAACAGTGATAAATGTGTGAGGGTGTGGTGAGGCATATAAATACAAAAGCAAAATACAAAAGGTCATTGACCTGAAATGTTAACTCTGTTTCTCTCTCCACAGATGCTGCCTGACCTGCTGAGTATTTCCAGCATTTTCTGTTTTTATATTTGAAGCATATGAATGTTAGGTATGAGTCCTGGTTGATAGAGATTGTTGGTAGGTGAGTGATGGGAGTGTGATGAATTGAGCAGTGGCTGAGGCAAGTGGTGCAGTTTGTGGGATATGGCATTTGAGGATGCATTCACAGACCTTGATCACTCGTGTGAGATCATTAAACTTCTTCGTGCACTGCATCCATGTTCTTGCAGCTATACTCCTGGCATTGACCTCTTCCGCTATCTCTTGCTACTGCCTCCGGGCCCCCCTGAGGGTACAGGACATCTCTCTTCCTTTCCACCTCTTCCACCAAGACCTTCAGTGCAGCATCCGAGAACCTTGGTGCCCGCGCTCTCCCATGGTCAGCCATTGTTAATTGTTGTACAGCATACTATTCCCAATGACCTCAGCACCTCCAGCAGCCACAATGCACCTCCACTTTAAGAGGTGCAGGCTAGCTTTAAGCACTGCTGGGCACTCGCAATATTGGGCCCCCTGCTGATGTGTGCAGCCAATGAACGGTGCGATGAGCACTGGCTGCACGCAGAAATCATGATAATACACAGGCAGCACGAAGTTGGCATCCTGCCTGTATTTCATAAGAACATAAGAAATAGGAGCAGGAGTAGGCCAATCGGCCCCTCGAGCCTGCTCCGCCATTCAATAAGATCATGGCTGATCTGATCCTAACTGCCAATCCACTATCACAGAACCATCTCCTGAATCTAACAGAATTAGACACACGAAATAGGAGCAGGATCAGGCTACACGGCCCCTGGGCCCGCTCCGCTACCCACAGGGCCATGACCGATCCGAACCTAGACTCATGTCCAATTTCCTGCCCGCTCCCCGTAACCCTTAATTCCCTTTACTTCTAGGAAACTGTCTATTTCTGTTTTAAATTTATGTAATGATGTAGCTTCTACAGCTTTTTGGGGCAGCATATTCCATGGACCTACCACCCTCTGAGTGAAGTAGTTCCTCCTCATCTCAGTTTTGAAAGAGCAGCCCCTTATTCTAAGACTATGCCCCCTAGCTCTAGTTTCACCCATCATCGGGAACATCTTCCCTGCATCCACCCGATCCAACCCCAGTGAACGAGTGTGGGTTAACCGCGCATCATGAACCCTGCGCCCGTTTTTTGGAAGTTATCCAATTTAACCCTCCTGATCTTTAGCACTTTCCTTCGGGGATTGGCAGCTCCTGCCTCGGTCAGCTGCTGGGCAACCGACAGCTCGGGCCTCCCCCTCACTTCCAGTTAAATTTAAGTCACGACGCCACTGGTCATAATTTGTAATGTTAATTTGGACCCCGCCTGCCTTTTGCGGGAGCCTTGTCAATGGCCTGATTTCTGTATGTTAAAATTTAAAGGGACAGGAATGGGATCAGGTTGCTTGATCCTGATATCTTAACACCACCCACCCCGACCTATTCCCGCCCATTGGGGAAGGGGAGTAAAATTAAGGTTTAATTTAATAAAATATTTATACCATGACTACACTAACGTTATCTAACTGTAATTATATTTATATTCTGTGCAATATTCTATGGCAGTAGAAGTGCTGTTAATTGTTTACTACACCCAGACATAGTTTTGTCATAAGTGGATGTTATAAAGTGATCTGAAGAGATTCTTAACTGTAGCTTTGATTTTAATATTCTGTTAGAAACTGTCATTTTAGAGTCAACAGCCCTCTATTAAAGTATTGTCACATAACTTTCTAAGGAATATTTTGTATTATTGGCGTTGATAGCCTGAGGTTAATCTTTTAAAATTATTCTAATGTGTGTCAGACTCAGTTCTGATCATATTTTCTTGGTGCAAGTAAACCAGCACAACTCTGTAAGGTTTTGCTATGCTTCTTCTTGATGTGGTTTTCCTCTTTCAAAATATTTATAAATTCTTTTTCGGATATTTATATGATGGCAACATACATTGATGCATCCTTTGAAGCTTTTGTCAAAGTACGAGCCAATTGTGTCAAGAAAACATTGATGTATGATAATGCAGAAACGGGCTATAGATAACTCATTATACAACTTCACAGAAAAGAAAGATATGTTAATTTGGTTTACATAATATTGGCCCAGATTTTCCTGTCAAAATAGTGGTGAGACTAACAGCACTCACCGTTATTTATGTGAAGATTGCATATCAACTTCAGGCAAGGGGCAGATGCGCCATTAAATGACAAAATCCAGAAGTTGCTGTCCGAGTTGTACCACTCTGCCGTTAGCTTCGCGAAAATGGCATCTCGCTGTCTGACTCACCGTTCAAATACATTGAACGCCGTGAAGTTCCTCTACTTGCAAGGTAGATAATGAACTAAACAGACTCTGGGCTGTTCAATTCACAATACTTCAATCTGATTGGTTCAAGGGATATACAGTTGCTTTCCCTGTTAACACAGATCCCAGATTCCCTGTAGAGGGTGCCGCGCTGTTTCCATCTCCTACTTACAGCAACTTCCAATGCAAAGTTTCATGGAAATTAAGCAGGCAGGGGCAAGTCTAACTATTGGCGGGCGTTATATAGTGAGAAGGTGGACATAGTGAGAAGGTGGGATTGAACCCTAAAATAGTCAGGCTAGTTATCTTTTCCTGAAACTTTATACATTCTTGTACAAATGAAATGAATATGAAACAACAAAAATGTTGATGTATATATTTAAGAAGTAGTGAGAAGTTTGTTTTTGCAATACTCATTTAAAATGGCTAAAATTCATACGCCATTACACTGAGAATTCTATTACTTTTAAAGGAAATAGAACCTTTTTCCAGTAAAAGTGTCTTGTTAAGGGCTTGCTCTCTCTTTATTTATCAAGATTGTCAATTATTGCCACTTCAGAAACTGAGCCAGAATTCTTTCCGTGTTACCATGATGCAATATTTATCAGTGGATTCCTGCCATCGCTTTCAACTTGCCAATCCAAAGAGCACTGATAACTCTTAAGTAACAGTAAAATGTAAATTTAACTCTTTTTGTAATGAAACAAAATTAGTTACTTAAAATATTTTGAGGGTGACTTGTACTGCAGTTTCATGGAAGTTTTGATTGTGTTGCAAGCAAAAGAATAACTGCTAATGACTAACCGCAGCTGCAAGATAATTTAAATTAATTGTCTTTCTGCATGAACTTGTATAAAAAGGACGATGGTAGGGCATTCTTAATGATGTTGAGAATTATTTGAGGACATATTTAGAATGCTATTTTATGCATTCTCTCAAATCTCTGACATTTTTAAATAGGGTTTGGCTTCATTGCTAACCCTATTGTCTTTGAATCAGAAGTTTGTGGCTTCAAACCCTCTCCAGAACTTCAACACATAATTCTAGGCTGTCATTTCAGTGCAAAACTGAGTGAATGTCATATTGCCGGAGGTGGCATCTTTTGGATGATGTGTTAAACTGAGGCCTGACTGCCTGGTCAGATGGACGTAAAAGATTTGAAGAAAAGTAAGGAGTTCTCCGGGTTCCCTGTCCAACATTCCTTCTTCAACAAACATCATCAAAAACAGATTAACCAGTCATCTTGCTGTGTGTAAATTGTTTGCCTACACAATAATGACTGCACTTCAAAAGTAATGTATCAGACATGAAGTGCTTCAAGACATCCTGAGGATGTGATAAGGCACTGTATAAATACAGATACTTTTATATGTACCTGCTTGCATTAGTCTTGCACATAATGTACATTTTTAATACATCTGTAGTTTTTTTCTTCAATTAATTCTATTTATCAGAGACAAAAGTAATCAGCCCACAAGTGGGTTTAGCATGGAAAGATGCATCACCAAGATCTGTCTACATCTCCCTGACAAACCTGAGCTCCAGTTTTGTAAGAGCAGCTGGTATCGCACAATAGTATAAACCCCTGCTATCATTTTAATAAATCTACTCTGTTACTCTCCCAAGGCTGTGACATCATTCCCAAAAGGGTGTCAAAAACTGAACACAATATTCTAACTACTGCCTACAATGAATCATAGAAATTTCCAGCACAGAAGGAGGCTATTCAACCCATCGTGCCTGTGCCAGCTGAAAAGAGCTATCCAGCCTAATCCCACTTCCAGCTCTTGGTCCGTAGCCCTGTAGGTTAGGGCACTTCATGTGCATATCCAAGTACTTTTTAAATGTGATGAGGGTTTCTGCCTCTACCACCCTTTCAGGCAGTGAGTTCCAGACCCCCAGCACCCTCTGGGTGAAAAAAGTTCTCCTCAACTCCCCTCCAATCCTTCTACCAATTACTTTAAATCTGGCCCCCTGGTTATTGACCTCTCTGCTAGGGGAAATAGGCCCTTCCTATCCACTCTATCTAGGTCCCCATATAATTTATACACCTCAATTAAGTCTGCCCTCAGCCTCCTCTGTTCCAAAGAAAACAACCGCAGCCTATCTAATCTTTCCTTATAGCTAAAATTCTCCAGCCCTGGCAACATCCTCGTAAATCTTCTCTGCACCCTCTCTAGTGCAATCACATCTTTCCTGTAATGTGGTGACCAGAACTGTACGCAGTACTCTAACTGTGGCCTAACTAGTGTTTTATACAGTTCTAGCATAATCTCCCTACTCTTCTATGCCTCGGCTAATAAAGGAAAGTATCCCGTATGCCTCCTTAGCCACCTTATCTACCTGTTCTGCTACCTTCAGGGATCTGTGGACATGTACTCCAAGGTCCCTCTGTTCATCTACATTTCTCAGTATCCTACCATTTATTGTGTAATCCCTTCCATTTTAGCTCTACCCAAATGTATTACTTTACACTTCTCCGGATTGAATTCCATTTGCCACTTTTCTGCCCACCTTATCAGTCCATTGATATCTTCCTGGAGCCTACAGCTACCTTCCTCATCATTAGCCACATGGCCAATTTTTGTATCATCTGCAAACTTCTTAATCATGCCCCCTACATTGAAGTCTAAATCATTGATATATACCACAAAAAGCAAGGAACCTAGTACTGAGCCCTGTGGAACCCCACTGGAAACAACCTTCCAGTCACAAAAATGCCCGTTGACTATTACCCTTTGCTTCCTGCCACTGAGCCAATTTTGGATCTAACTTGCCACTTTCCCTTTGATCCCATGGACTTTTACTTTTTTGCCCAACCTGCCATGTGGGACCTTGCTAAAATTCATGTAGACTGCATCAAATGCACTACCCTCATCGACCCTCCTCGTTACCTCCTCAAAAAATTCACTAATTCTATCCCAGTTAATATTAGGGTAGTTGAAATCCCCTACTATTACTGCCCTATTGTTTTTGCCCTTCTCAGAAATTTGCCTACATATTTGCTCTTCTATCTCCCTCTGACTGTTTGGGGGTCTATAATACACTCTCAGCATTGTCATTGCCCCTTTTTTGTTCTTCAGTTCAACCCACATGGCCTCATTTGATGATCCTTCTAACATATCGTCCCTCCTAACAGCTGTAATTGTTTCCTTAAACAATATTACGTCCCCCCTCCCTTTTTATTCCCCTCTCTATCTCATTTGAAAATCCTGTAATCAGGAATGTTGAGCTGCCATTCTTACCCTTCTTTAAGCCATGTTTCAGTAATAGCTATGATATCATACCTCCATGTGTCTATCTGTGCCTTCAGCTCATCTGCCTTTTTCACTAGACTCCTTGCATTGAAGTATATACCATTATTAAGTACTACCAAACTCCTTCATTGTCTATTTTCTAGCCTTTGCTTCCTCTGCTTTCCAAACTCTTACAATGATTTGTATAAGTTTAACATTGGCCAGATTTTGCCGTCAAAATAACGGTGAGGCTAATGGCAGTTACCGTTATTTATGTGTAAATGGTACAGCAACTTAAGGCGAGGGGCAGCTGTGCGCTTAAATGCCAATATCCAAAAGTTGCTGTCCGAGTTTCACCACTCCACTTTGCGAAAACGGCATTTCGCTGCCTGCCTCACCATTGACATGCATTGAATATATTTGCGCGGTAGATATGAAACAACACGCCACAGATATTTAGGACTAGTAATTACAAGCATAAGTGCCTTTTTTAATGATGTGGTAAGTGTTAATGACTGCCAATCAACCTCTCTGGCACCGAAAATTAACTATTATAAGTTAAATTACAGCTGTTAGGAGGGACGATATGTTAGCTTCATTCCTTGAGGTTGTGAATTGTTTTAGGACATTTTAAAACTGTCAAATTTTAAATTCAATTTTTTTCCTTATTTTTGTTTCTGTCTCTTTTTTCTCTCTCTCCAGAAATCCAGTCTTTCTTTTTATTTCTCTTTCTGTACCTGATTTGACATTGAATTCACCCCTTTTAATTTACCTCCTTCTCAGTCCTTCCGCTTTTAATTTCCCGATCCTTAAATTTCATTGGTTAAGGAGATGCACAGTTGCTTTCCCTGTTCACTCAGATCCCAGATGCCCTGTTTCCCTCGCTGCACCTTTATCAGCTCGCACTTTCAGCAACTTAGATCCTGAAGGGTGTCGGGGCTAGTCCAACTAATGGCAGGTGCTGTTAGATATCCTGCTACAGCAAAATCTGGCCCATTATCTTTTTGCTTTTGTATTTGAACATCCTTACCTATAAAGCCTAGAATTTAATTTTTGACAGATTTATCAATTTATACTCTCACTTTTGATGATTTCTGAACTCACTAAATCGCTTTGCTCCACTACTTTTTTTAAGTTTGACCATTTAGTGTATATTTCCTCTCATTCTTCCCCTGAAAATGCATTTCCTCACATTTCTCCTTAAATTTCATCCAAAATTTATCTGCTCAATCTATTAACCTGTCCATATCCTCCTGAAGTCGCTTACTTCATTTTCAGTTACCAAGGCTCCTTATTTTTAAAAAAGCAAAATACTGCGGATGCTGGAAATCTGAAATAAAAACAGAAAATGCTAGAAATACTCAGCAGGTCAGGCAGCATCTGTGGAGAGAGAAACAGAGTTAACGTTTCAGGTCGATGACCCATCGTCAGAACTGCTTCTCTCTCCACAGATACTGCCTGACCTGAATATTTCCAGCATTTTCTGTTTTTATTCCTTATTTTTAAGCCATCTGTAAATTTTGATATTGTGCCACTATAACAATGTCCAGATTATTTATATTTATCGAGAATAGCAATGGGGTCCTAACACAAACCCCAGTCGGATGTGATTGTTTCTCAGACTGGATGAATATAAACATTCACCAGGAAATTCCTTGGAGCTGCTCCTGCTCCGCCGGCGTTACTTCGCCAGAAGTGCAGCGGAAACTCCATTACTGCACCATACTTCCGGCAAAGTAACGCTGGCCGAGTGGGAGTAGCTCTGAGGAATGTCTCGGCCACTGGCTACCCAGTACTTACTTTTCTGTCATTTAGCTAACGTCCTATTAATGTTGCCACATTCCCTTTAATACCGTGCACCTTTTGAAAATACATATACAACATCTACTGCATTTACTTTATCAATACCCTCGTATTTCCTCAAAATATTCTGTTAAATTTGTCAGGCACACTTGCTATTACAAATACATGCTGGATGTCCTTACTTAACCCAAAACTTTCTAAGTAGGTACTAATTTTATCCCATATTAAGGCCACTACCAATGTTAGGCTGATTGGTCTATAGCTAGCAGGGTTTCTTCCTTTCTTCCTTCATGAGCAGTCCTCTGGCACAACTTCCACATCTAAGAATTTTTGAAAGATTGCGGTCAGAGTTTCTGCCTTTTTCTCCCTGACTTCCCTCGGCATTCTAGGATGCAAACTATCAGGACTTATTGCCTTTTCCAGTTTTGAGTTCCACCAGCTTTTTCAGTACTACTTCCTTATCTGTAGTTATCAATCTAATTTCATTCCTACCATAAAATCTGTAATGTATGTACCTTTAAGGGGGAGAACTACTTTTTACAGCTCCTGTATCCTGTAGTACCGGCAGTGACCACACCTGTATATAAACCCTGAGTCGTGATCTGCACAGTCAGTTGCAGTTTGAACCCTCATTCAGTAAACACCTGTTGATCGTTCCCTGCAGTCTTTGTCTGATTATTGAAGGACACAACATTAAGATACACGGATCTAACATTGGCGACGACGCAGATTTGAACCTACCTGCAACTCTGCATCACCTCCCAGGGATTCGCTCCTGGAGAACAGTGGAAGGAGGTCGAGTCCAGAAGCACGGGCGTCGATCACGGGCAACCGCCCAGTCATCCAGCGGAGATTTGAGCATCGCAGGGGAGGCTGTTGAGAGCCAGGCTTGGCTTTCCAGTCACGGTGGTCCAGTGAAACAGGCTGGTAACAGGTACTGCGCAGACCCTTCCCGGACAGCGGTAGCTAGAGCCGACCGAGCGGCACAGAAAAAGGCCGAGCAGCGTCGACGGGGGAGAGAGAGAGGGCAGAGCGCACAGGGCGCAGCCGGTGTTCAGGACCGAGCGGCGTCAACAGGGAGAGAGACGAGAGAGAACAGAGCGCAGCCGGTGTTCAAGGGCCGAGCAGCGTCAACGGGGGAGAGAGGCGCGCAGGAAAACGCGAGGCGCTGCCATTGCCACGAGGACCGCAGAGAGCGGCGTTGGCAGCAGCGCAGGAGCAGCGCACGAAACCCACAGGGCGTCGCCATTTGCCACGAGGACCGCCGAGAGCGGCGTTGGCAGCAGCGCGGGAGACGCCATTTTAAGCCGCAGCGGGGAAGAAAGGAAAGCGCGGGAGACGCCATTTTAAGCTGCAGTGGGGAAGAAAGGAAAGCGCGGGAGACGCCATTTTAAGCCAGTCTAACCACACCCAAAAATGCCGAAGAGTGGCAGTATCACAGCGTTCGACAATGAAGTCGAAGATTGGACGACATATGTCGAACGCATAGAAGTATACTGCAAGGCGAATGAAGTGCCAGATGACAAGAAAGCGCTGGTATTGTTGAATTCAATGGGTGCAAAAACGTATGGCTTACTACGAAACCTAGTAACCCCAGATAAGCCAGCAGAAAAGGATTTTGAAAACATAGTGTCAATCCTACAGGACCACTTAAACCCCACACTGCTGCTGATAGCAGAAAGATTCAAGTTTCACAAAAGGAACCAGCATAAAGATGAAAGTAATGCTGAGTATTTAACGGAACTGCGCAAGCTATCGAAACACTGCCAGTTTGGAACGGGACTAGCAGATACGTTAAGGGACAAGTTTGTGTGTGGGCTTCAAAGTGAAGGAACCCAGAAACGGCTTCTATCAGAAAAGGATCTTACGCTGGACAAGGCTTTCAGCATTGCAGTATCACACGAAGCAGCAGCACGGGGCGCTGCAGAGATACAACGGAGATCGCAAGAATATGGCACAAATGAAATGTCATACGGAACAGTGAAGTGCTATCGCTGCGGCAGAACAACACACGACCATAATGATTGCTGGTTCAAGGACAAAGTGTGCAGACAGTGTGGAAAAGTAGGACACATAGCAAGAGTCTGCAGGTCGGGAAAGAAAACCAGCAGCAAGGAATCTCCACAGGAGAAGTACAAGAAGGTACATAAGGTGACGGAGAGTAGTTCAGACGAACAGAAGAGTGATACAGACTCCGGAAGCAAGGAGCTGGGTTGTCTGAAACTACATAATGTGATCAAAACAGAGGATCACCAAACTATCTGGGTCACGCTCAAGATAGCAGGAGTCCAAGTGAAAATGGAATTGGACACAGGATCAGCCCTAACAGTCATAAACCGAAGGGACTACAAGCGGCTATTCTCACATATACCCTTGAGAGATAGAGATAGTCTTGAAGACGTACACGGGACAAAAAGTCTACCCCAAAGGAAAACTAGGGTGAACGTTATATATAACGGCAAGGAAACACCAAAAATGGACCTATATGCATTGCCAGATGGAGGACCACCACTACTAGGATGTGAATGGATCCGGAAGATACAGCTAGATTGGCATTCCATACAAGCACTGACTGTAGATGCCAAAAAGGATGACGACGTCACACCTGGACGACTGTCAAAAATGCTAACTGACGCACAAGAAGTGTTCCAGCAGGGACTCGGAACACTAAAAGGCATAACAGCGATGATCAAAATAGCGGAAAATGCAAGCCCAAAGTTTTTTAAGGCCAGACCGGTACCTTATGCGATCCGCCCAGCCGCCGAAGCAGAGGTGGAAGGTTTGGAACGTTCAGGAGTACTGTCCAAAGTGGACTGGAGCGAGTGGGCTACACCCATCGTTCCTGTAATGAAGAGGTCGTTGAGTAATACGCCTGGGGATCCAAAGAAGGTTCGCATCTGTGGGGACTTTAAGGTGACAGTGAACCCAGTCCTTCACACTGTACAATATCCGCTTCCGCGGATTGAAGATATTTTCGCCTCGCTATCTGGAGGGAAACGCTTCACTAAGATTGATCTGGCCCAGGCGTACCTGCAAATGGAGGTAGAAGAAGCCTTGAAACAGTACCTCACGATCAACACTCATAAAGGTCTCTACCAATACAACCGGCTGGTGTTCGGGGTAGCATCAGCTCTGGCTATTTGGCAAAGGGCAACGGAACAAGCCCTGCAAGGGATTCCAGGGACCCAGTGTTATTTGGACGACATCCTGGTCACGGGCGAAAATGACAGTGATCACCTCGTCAACCTGGAGCAGGTGCTCACTAGATTGAAGGAATATGGGCTCCGAGCTAATCGCCACAAATGCGAGTTTTTCCAGAAGCAGATCTCGTATTGTGGCCACGTTATTGATGGAGTGGTTACATAAGTCCCCTGAAAAGATTGAGGCAGTAGTCAAGGCTCCAGCACCGGAAAATGTGTCACAACTGAGGTCGTTCCTCGGGCTGGTGAACTACTAGCATAAGTTCTTGCCGAATTTGTCTACCGTACTACACCCACTGAACACCCTACTGCAAACGGGGGTACCATGGAAGTGGAGTGACGAATGTAAATGAGCTTTCCAGAAGAGCAAAGCATTGATCACATCAAAAGAGGTGTTGGCTCATTTCAACCCAGCACTACCAATTCGGTTGGCGTGTGATGCATCACCCTATGGCATTGGAGCGGTGCTGTTGCACAAATTCCCGGACGGCTCGGAGAGGCCAGTAGCCTTTGCGTCTCGGTTACTAACCTCAGCCGAGCGTAACTACGCCCAGATTGACAGGGAGGCCCTCAACCTAGTGTGGGGAGTGAAAAAGTTCAATCACTATCTGCACGGGCAGAAGTTCACCTTGCTGACTGACCACCAACCACTTGTCTCCATCTTTAATCCAAAGAAGGGCGTTCCGGTGATGACTGCGCAACGGCTACAAAGATGGTCCATTTTTCTAGGGGCGCACCAATATGAAATCGAGTATAAGGGCACGAAACAGCATGGAAACGCTGATGGGCTATCACGCCTGCCACTGCCTACTGCAGAGGAAGCACCAACAGTGGATCCTGTCTCAATATTTCATTCGACTATAATTGAATGCTTGCCAGTAACTAACGCTGGTATAGAGAAGGAGACCCGAAATGACCCGACACTGTCTCGGGTATATGATTTGACGGTGAAGGGATGGCCAGCACATGGCGACTCACTGTTGCCAGCATTCTCATCCAGAAGAGAACAGCTGTCAGTATGCCAGGGGACCTTGATGTGTGGATCCCGAGTGGTAATTCCACCCAAGTTAAGGGAGAGTGCGCTCAATGAGCTTCACGAAGGTCATCTGGGAGGGGTGAAAATGAAAAGCCTTGCTAGGGCTTATGTGTGGTGGCCGGGGATCGATCAGCAAATCGAGGACCTGACAAAGAGCTGCTCAGGATGCCAGAAGGTCCAAAATGCACCACCACATGCCCCTCTACACCCATGGGAGTGGCCCTCATCTCCATGGCAATGGATGCATATTGATTTTGCTGGTCCATTCATGGAGTCAATGGTTTTAATAGCCGTGGATGCGCACTCGAAATGGCCTGAGGTGATCAAAATGTCCTCCACCACCACGGAGAAAACTATTGCAGTCCTACGGACCATATTTGCCAGGAACGGCTTGCCAGAGCAGATTTGCTCTGATAACGGACCACAGTTTGTGTCCGAAGAGTTTCGAAGATTTATGAAAAGGAATGGGGTAAGGCATTACACATCCGCCCCGTATCATCCAGCCACAAATGGATTGGCTGAGAGGTTCGTACAAACCTTTAAAAAAGCAGTAAGGGCCATGTGCGATGACGACATTCCACTGCAGCATAAGGTGGACAATTTCCTGTTAGCCTACAGAAATGCGACACATGCAGTCACCAACCAGGCCCTGGCCATGATGTTCTTTAACCGAAGGTTGAGATCTCGTCTGGATTTGCTCAGACTAAATGTACGAAGAGATGTTGAGAGTAAGCAATTCCAGCACATCAATGAGAAGCCGACAAGGAGCTTCAATGTAGGGCAACCAGTCTTGGCCCGCGACTACCGAACCGAGAAATGGCACCCAGGAACGATATGCACACGGCAGGGGCCACTAATGTACACAGTGGATATTGGGGAGAACATTGTGAGACGCCATGCTGACCAGATCCTAGAGTCACAGGAACGAGTCAACCCCATGTCTCGGCCATACGTACCTGGTGAGGAACCCGACGTACAGGTCGCATCTACCTCAGAAACAATAGCATTGGAAGCTGATGAATCGACTGACGACAGGGTGTTAGAATCGCGTCCGCACCAAGAGCGAGACACTCGGGAAAGGCGTTATCCAGAAAGAATCAGGAAGCCTCCCCAAAGACTGAATTTATAAATAGACTATTTTCAGTTAATGTTGCATGTTAAAAGTGTTAATTGTAATTAGTTGATATTTAATTGTTAAATGAGTGTTATGGTACTGTTAATCTAAAAGGGGAGGAATTGTAATGTATGTACCTTTTTAAGGGGGAGAACTACTTTTTACAGCTCCTGTATCCTGTAGAACCGGCAGTGACCACACCTGTATATAAACCCTGAGTAGTGATCTGTACAGTCAGTTGCAGTTTGAACCCTCATTCAGTAAACACCTGTTGATCATTCCCTGCAGTCTTTGTCTGATTATTGAAGGACACAACATTAAGATACACGGATATAACAAAATCCAGCAGTTCAAAGTCAAAAATATGCAACAGAAATATTTTTCCCATTGATTTCCAAAGTGCAATTAATTCATTTTTCTTGGTTCTGTACATTTCTTCTGAATGTAACATTCATCGCTTACAGATGTCGTAAGAAACAAACCAGATTTGTATTTTGAAAGGTGTGAAGTTTACTCAGTGCAGTAAAGGTTACCAGCTGAGCATGTGCAGGAACTTTCATTTCAACAAATGGGCTAGATTGAAACTCCGGACCTAGAGCTAAAAGAATAGGGGTTCATTTTGACTTTCGGTGAACTGGTGACATTGATCCATCTCCCAATTTTCATTTCCATTGAAGTCAGTGAAGTCAAAATTACCCCCTAGCATTCTAAACCTAATATTCTGTCAATATGAGATATGTTTTTAAATCTATATTCTTTTTCTACAGACACAAATTTTGTACTTGGGAATGCCCAGATAGTGGACTGGCCTATTGTATACAGCAATGATGGATTCTGCAAACTGTCTGGATATCATCGAGCAGAAGTTATGCAAAAGAGCAGCACTTGCAGGTATTAAAAGATGTGACAGCATTTTATTTTCATTTTCAAAATAAAATGTGTTCCAGTATATCATATTATTCTGTTCATTTGTAAAGGTTACAAATGTACAGAATAATCTGATGAACTGGAACACATTTTGCACCAGTATTCACTTGCAATTCATGAGTAACCAATGAATTGTTTGAATGTAGGCGGGGAATTTCTTCACTTGTCATGTTCTAATGATACCCTGAAGTAATTGTCATTGACTTTTCCAGTTCAAAATTATCACCTAACAAGATATCATTAAAATAATTTTATGTGTGGTTATGTAGGTAAATTTTAAATTCATTTTATCTTGTTGCATTTTTGCAATGAGTGATTCATGTTATCTATTCAGATCAACTGCATAAAGGACATCCAAGCCTAATTAACATAACAATTGTATTAAAAGCTCAGCTATCAAAAGCTTTAAATGATTCAAGTATAATTTAATTATTATGAATAAATTAAATTTATAGATAGCGTATTTCTTTGTGCAACAGAGTGAGTTTAGTCATCACCTAAATTCATTTCAAAAAATTATGATTAACTTTGGTATCATTTTTGTTAGTATCTTTTAATGGTTTTATAAAATATATAGGGGGCAAAATTTGGTTGCTTTGCGCCTCCCGTTAGCGCCCTAAGAGGCAAAGCAACTAGTGCCCGGGCGCGATGCGGCTAAAGCCTCCCGCGAAATTCAGCAAGAGGTTAGCGGCGGTGGTAGCGCCCTGCGCCTCCGCCGATGACATCATCGCCGTGCGCAGCGCCCCGCTCGTGCCCCCTGACTTACTGCCAGGCGCTATGTCCGACAGGATCAGGGGGACGTACATGCAGACAGGGTGGCGATGATTAAAGGGGAGGTGCCGGGGGGTCATATTTTTTGCCGGCCGCCTGCCAGGACCTGCCCCCTCTGCTGGACCCTCGTGGGGTGCCAGCTGCGATCCATCAGCCCGGCACTCCTCTTGAGTGCCGGTCTTTTTTGCCGACACCCCGCTCCCTAGTGGCTCAGCTGGGTGGGGGGTCGCGCTGCGCGAGGCCCCTCCCCTTTAATAAGGGGAAAAAGGCCTGCAGTACATAGCGCTGCGATATTCCCTGGGAGTGCCTGAAGAGGGAGGGGGAGCGCTTTCAGTAGCGGCGGGCGCTACCATTGAATTTCAGGCGTGGGGGCGCTAACTTTTTCCAAGAGTAGCACCCCAGCGAAGTTTGCGGCCCGATTTTTGACCAATATTGTTTTAAATAGGGAGTGCTGTGACATCAATATCAGAACTGATTTATAGATTCTGCTAAGGCCAACAGTTTTCCTGAGGTGAACTACCATCAGCAAAGAAACAAGCCTATATTTTTCCTTTTGATGAAAAATTGGAATGAGGAGTGGGCTGACCCCTCCACAGTTTCTGGGTTCAGCCACATTTACATAATGCGAGTGAACACCTGACATCAGAAATGGCACCTATTGGGGGTTGCCATGGAGGCGGCAGAAAGTTACATGTTGCTGCAAGATTTAAAGGCCTGCAACAGTTCAGAGGGACAATGTAGAAAGCTGTTGCACCTTGTGCAGAACAGTAGAACCAGAGGACACGGCGTGAGCTTCAAGTGGGTAAATTGAAATCGAATCTGTGGAAACATTGGCCCAGAAATTCGGGTCGGGGGCTTGCCGCGCGTGCAAGCCCTCGATATGCACTTACCCGACGCGCCGGCCGTTGAGCTTCAGGGACGCCTGGAATTGCTGTTTTAAAATGTTGACTCCCGGGCAGCGTCTGACGTCACGCCGCCCAGGAGTGCAGCCAGCGCGAAGCCTGTAGCGCGCTGTGCAACTGAGACACGCCCCTTGAGGTCTCAGTTTAATAGGACACGCCCCCAATGTTTCTCACAAGCTGCTAAGCATTTTTACATGCAAAGCAGCATTTTAAATAGGTTTTTGGTATTTTTATGAAGCTTTTGGTAACTTTTATAAACTTTTAAAAACGTTTACATTATTTTGAAGAATCTGAAGTAGTTTTAAACCGAATTAAAGCAATTTAAAGACTTTTAAAAGCCCTAAAAGAATTTTTTAAATTCCATTTATTTATTTAGCAATGTCGTTGTCATACGTGTCTTCACACTGTTCCCTTTGGGGAACTGTATGAAGTGGTGGAAGGATTTATGGCCGTGATTAACGCTCATTCCGTGACCGTAACCATCTTTGAACCAGCCATTAGGGTGGTTAGTCCTATGGCGGGAGGGTTTTACGGGCTCCCACAAGCTATACAAGGAGGGGGTGCCACCCACACCCACACCCACGGACGCAAATATCCCACTGGATGTCAACCCAGAATTTAGAGCCGGAGCTCCGACTCCACTTGCCGGGACTGTCTGGAGCGGGGTTCGAAACCCTACCCCGTCTGGCCCAGCGCCGGGGATCCTACCGCTACGCCAAAGGACCAATCCGATTAGCAACGTGAAATGGCTGGAATGAGCACAATTCACGGCATTAAAAGAACTCACAATTGAACTGATGATGACCTCAGCAATCTCCTCAACGAGGTGGAGGCGCAGCGCCTGCTCATCATTGGTAATGAGAAGTCAAAGGCGCCGCAAAAAGGACAGATGATAGCTTGGTCTTTCAAGTGGCAGCATAGGGCTCCAGTCACGGGGAGGGAAAAGGCGCAGGAAATGTATGGGTGTCACCTTTTGCGCGTAGTGGGCCTTTTGCGCAGCGGTAAGCATCCCCGCCGCTGGGCCAGAAGGAGTAGGGTTTCGAACCCCGCTCCAGACAGTCCCGGCAAGTGGAGTCGGAGCTCCAACTATAAATTCTGGGTGGACATCCAGCGGGATACTTGCGTCCGCGGGTGTGGGTGGCCCCCCCCCCCTCAGATGGGTTGTGGGAGCCCGTAAAACCCTCACGCCATAGGACTAACCACCCTAATGGCTGGTATGAAGATGGTTATGGTCACGGAAGAAGTGTTAACGTGGCCAGAAATCCTTCCACCACTTCATACAGTTCCCGAAAGGGAACAGTGTGAGGATACGTACGACGATGACCTCTTGCGCAATGTACCTCCTTGGACCCTCAGTCGCAGATGCGAGGGGGCAAATCGTGCAATTGTTAAATTTTTCATTTTATTGACATGTAAAATGTTGGCCCAGTAATTCCCTTCCAAACGCGCGAGTACGGTCGGGGTACTTACGCGTCTGGCCGGAGGAAATGCCGGTTTTCAGCATGCACAGCGCATGCGGGGAAAACCGGCATTTCCTGTCCTCTGAACGAAGGGGTTCAGAGGCAGAACGCGTGCGACTGTACAGGCAGCGCGTGCGCAGTAAAATTCGCCGCTTTCATTCATGCTTTCAGTGAGGTCAAGTCCTTACAACTTACACATGAAAAAAGCATGAGTACAGCTGCTCCAGAGGCTGCGGAGGAAGATATTTCTTATCGTGGAGCTTCTGAAAGGCAATATTTTTGTTTGGGAAAGGGAGGAAAGTTATTTTAAGAAATGCTGAGGTAAGTTTTAAAGTTTATTTTTGTTTTTTAAAACGGGTTTTCAGTACTGTAGGTAGAAGGATCAATTGTGGCTATGTGAATTGAATTTGCTGTGTTTATTAAATGTGAAAATGACTCCAACATTTTTAAGAAAGAAACTTTTCATCAGTAATAAGTAATTATGTATGTATGTCCGCATATATTCCTTTACGTATATGTATGTATGTTTTATATTCCTTTATTATTGCGTATGAATATGTTTTTAATTATGATTTTCCAATAAGTTACTTTCTCTGAAAGTCATAATTAAATACATACATTCATACACATAAGTAAAGGAATATATACATACACGCAAAGGAATATATACAGACATACATACATAATTACTTAAAAGAATATATTACTGATGAAAAGTTTCTAAGTAATTATGTACGTATGTCTGTATATATTCCTTTGCGTGTATGTATATATTCCTTTACTTATGTGTATGAATGTATGTATTTAATTATGACTTTCAGAGAAAGTAACTTATTGGAAAATCATAATTAAAAACATACATTCATACACAATAATAAAGGAATATAAAACATACATACATATACGTAAAGGAATATATGCAGACATACATACATAATTACTTATTACTGATGAAAAGTTTCTTTCTTAAAAGTGTTGGAAATGTTACATTACTCATTTTAGAACACTCATTCTCACATTCAATTCACACAGCCACAATTGCCCCTTCTACCCGTGAAAACCCGTTTAAAAAAAAAAAAAAAAAAAAATTTAAACTTTAAAATTTACCTCAGCATTTCTTAAAATAACTTTCCTCCCTTTCCCAAACAAAAATATTGCCTTTCAGAAGCTCCACGATAAAATATATCTTCCTCCGCAGCCTTGGAGCAACTTTACACATGCTTTTTTCAAGTGTAACTTGTAAGGACTTACCCTCACTGAATCCATGAATGAAATCGACGAAGTTCACTGCGCAAGCGCTGCCTGTGCAATCGCACGCGCTGTGCCTCTGAACCCCTTCGTTCAGAGGACTGGAAATGCCGGTTTTCCCCGCATGCGCTGTGCATGCTGAACACGGGCATTTCCTCCGGCCAGACGCGTGAGTACCCCGACCGTACTCGCGCGTTCCGAGAGGAATTACTGGGCCATTATTTCAGTGAGTGAGTGGTGAATCTATGGAACAGGCTCCCTAGGGAGTTGGTGAAGCAGATAGTGTTGATTAATTCAAATGCAAATTAGATCTTTGTTTTAGAAAATAATATTTTTCAATACACTGAGTAATTTGAGACATGACATATGGTAAGTGTAGTATGCTTGAGAGGAACAGGTGTAAGTGATTTGTATTAGTTTCGGTCTGTGATACTCAGAAACTAGAGGGTGCCTTGTTCCAAAATATATACGTTTATTACAGTTACAAAAGAAACTACAATACAAGAAGTGAAGAAGTTAAAAGTACGATGGCTACACTTATAGCATAGTCAGTTAAAGACAGATACAACCTGTTAACATCTACAAGGGTTTGAGGTGATAGATTTCGAATGGCCTTGTTACCAGTTCAACGTGTCCAGTTTCGCTCCAAGAACGTTCTAACATCAGTGCTCCAAGTCTAGGCTTATATACATTAAAACACACCCTTAGTCTTCATCTGAGATAAAACACGCACTATCTGACTGCCCAAGCCTCCCTAAAACCATCCCATAAATCAGTAGTGTAGTGGTAATGTCACTGGGCTAGTACTCCAGAGGCCTGGATTAATGATCCAGAGACATGAGTTCAAATCCCACCACGGCAGCTGGGGAATTTAAATTCAGTAAATTAAATAAATCTGGAATCAAAAGCTAGTATCAGTAATGGTAATCATGAAACTATCGGATTGTTGTAAAAACCTATCTAGTTCATTAATGTCCTTTAGGGAAGGAAATCTGCCGTCCTTACCTGGTCTGGCCTATATGTGACTCCAGACCCACAGCAATGTGGTTGATTCTTAGCTGCCCTCTGAAATGGCCCAGCAAGTCACTCAGTTGTAACTCACCGCTACGCAACACAATAATAAGAATGAAATCGGATCGACCTCGGCATCGACTACGGACACGGCAATGGCACACCCAGCCCAGTCAACCCTGCAAAGTCCTCGTCACCAACATCTGGGGACTTGTGCCAAAATTGGGAGAGCTGTCTCACAGACTAGACATAGTCATACTTACAGAATCATACCTTTCAGCCAATGTCCCAAACTCCTCCATCACCACCCACTGGCAGGACAGACCCACCAGGGGAGGTGGCACAGTCGTATAAAGTCAGGAAGGCGTGGCCCTGGGACTCCTCAACATTGACTCCAGACCCCATGAAGTCTCATGGCTTCAGGTCAAGCATGCTGGAAACCTCCTGCTGATTACCACCTCAGCTGATGAATCAGCACTCCTCCATGTTGAACACCATTTGTAAGAAGCACTGAGGGTAGCAAGGGCACAGAATGTACTCTGGGTGGGGGACTTCAATGTGGCTCGGTAGCACCACTACTGACTGAGCTGGCCGAGTCCTGAAGGACATAACTGCCAGTCTGGGCCTGCGACAGGTGGCGAGAGAGCCAACACGAGGGAAAAACTTACTTGACCTCGTCCTCACCAATCTATCTGTCCATGATAGTATTGGTAGCAGTGACCACCGCACAGTCATTGTGGAGACCAAGTCTCGTCTTCACACTGAGGACACCCTCTATCTTGTTGTGTGGCACTACCACCGTGCTAAATGGGATAGATTCAGAACAGATCTAACAGCTCAAAACTGGGCATTCATGAGGCACTGTGGGCCATCAGCAGCAGCAGAATTGTATTCCACCACAATCTGTAACCTCATGGCCCGGCGTATCCCTCACTCTACCATTACCATCAAGCCAGGGGACCAACCCTGGTTCAATAAGGAGTGTAGAAGAGCATGACAGGAGCAGCACCAGATGTACCTAAAAATGAGGTGCCAACCTGGGGAAGCTGCAACACAGGACTATATGCATGCTAAAAAGTGGAAGCAGCATGTTATAGACAGGGCTAAGCGATCCCACAATCAACGGATCAGATCAAAGCTCTGTAGTCCTGCCACATCCAGTCTTGAATGGTGGTTGACCATTAAACAACTAATGGGAGGAGGAGGGCAGCACGGTGGCATAGTGGTTAGCACTGTTGCCTCACAGCGCCAGGGACCCGGGTTCGAATCCGGCCTCGGGTGACTGTCTGTGTGGAGTTTGCACATTCTCCCCGTGTTTGCGTGGGTTTACTCCGGGTGCTCCGGTTTCCTCCCACAGTCCAAAGATGTGCGGGTTAGGTTGATTGGCCATGATAAATTGACCCTTAGTGTTAGGGGGATTAAATACGTGGGGTTACGGGGATAGGTTGGGATATGTGTTGGTGTAGGGGTTACGGGGATCGGGTGGGATATGTGTCGGTGCAGGCTCGATGGGCCGAAATGGCCTCTATCTGCACTGTGGGGTTTCTGTGATTCTGTGATTCTGAGGCTCCATGAATATCCCCATCCTCAATGATGGTGGAGCCCAGCACGTGAGTGCAAAAGATAAGGCTGAAGTGTTTGCAACCATCTTCAGCCAGAAGTGCCAAGTGGATGATCCATATCGGCCTACTCCTGAGGTCCTCGCCATCACAGAAGCCGGTCTTCAGCCAATTCGATTCACTCCACGTGATATCAAGAAACGGCTTAGCGTACTGGATACAGCAAAGGCTATGGGTCCTGGCTATCGTGCTGAAGACTTGTGCTCCAGAACTAGCCGTGCCTCTAGCCAAGCTGTCCCAGTACAGATACAACACTGGCATCTATCTGACAATGTGGAAAACAGCACAGGTATGTCCTGTCCACAAAAAGCAGGACAAATCCAACCCGGCCAATTACCGCCCCATCAGTCCACTCTCAATCATCAGCAAAGTGATGGAAAGTGTCGTCGACAGTGCTATCAAGCAGCACTTACTCACCAAAAACCTACTCACCGATGCCCAGTTTGGGTTCTGCCAAGACCTCTCGGCTCCCTACCTCATTACAGCCTTGGTTCAAACATGGACAAAAGAGCTGAATTCCAGAGGTGAGGTGACAGTGACTGCCCTTGACATCAATGCAGCATTTGACTGAGTATGGCATCAAGTAGCCCTAGTAAAACTGAAGTCAGTAGGAATCGGGGGGAAAACGCTCCACTGGCTGGAGTCATACCTAGCACAAAGGAAGATGGCTGTGGTGGTTGAAGGTCAATCATCACAGCCCCAGGACATCACTGCAGGAGTTTCTCAGGGTGGTGTCCTAGACCCAACCATCTTCAGCTGCTTCATCAATCACCTTCCCTCCAACATAAGGTCAGAAATGGGGATGTTCACTGTGTTCAGCGCCATTCACAACTCCTCAGATAATGAAGGAGTCCATGCATGCACGCAACAAGACCTGGATGATGTTCAGGCTTGGGCTGATAAGTGGCAGGTAACATTCGCGCCACAGAAGTGCCAGGCAATGACTGTCTCCAACAAGCGAGAGTCTAACCATCTCCCCTTGACATTCAACGGCATTACCATTGCCGAATCCCCCACCATCAACATCCTGGGGGGGTCACCATTGACCAGAAACTTAACTGGACCAGCCACATAAATACTGTTGCAACAAGAGCAGGTCAGAGGCTGGGTATTCTGTGGTGAGTGTCTCACCTCCTGACTCCCCAAAGCCTTTCCACCATCTACAAGGCACAAGTAAGGAATGTGATGGAATACTCTCCACTTGCCTGGATGACTGCAACTCCAACAACCTCAAGAAGCTCGACACTATCCAGGACAAAGCAGCCCACTTGCTTGGCACCCCCTCCACCACCGGCGTACCGTGGCTGCAGTGTGTACCATCTACAAGATGCACTGCAGCAACTCGCTAAGACTTCTTCGGCAGCACCTCCCAAACCCGCAACCCCTTCCACGTAGAAGGACAAAGGCAGCAGGTGCATGGGAACACCACCCCCTCCAAGTCACACACCATCCTGACTTAGTATATTGCCGATCCTTCATCATTGCTGGGTCAAAGTTCTGGAACTCCCTACCTAACAGCACTGTGGGAGTACCTTCAGCACACGCACTGCAGTGGTTAAAGAAGGTGGCGCACCACCACCTTCTCAAGGGCAATTAGGGATGGGCAATAAATGCTGGCCTTGCCTACGATGCCCACATCCCATAAACGAATAAAAAAAAAAAACAAGAATGCCTCCTTTACTTGAAATGCTCGAGGGCATGCTTGACTGGACAAGTTTTCAATCATTAGCTCCCTAATAAAACTACAGTGTTTATATAGAAAGCCTTATTCCAAAATGGAATCTTTATTTTGAAATAGAAGCCTGCAAAAGCATTTAGCTTATATATTAGCCTCATATTGAGCATAGGGAATGTGTCCACCTCAAACTTAGCCCATGGGTGCTGACCTATGTTGTAAACCATCTCCCACCATGCCTGATTTCCAAGGTTGATGACCCCTTTTTAATGTCAGCACTTCATTGTTTCATATAAATATCAGTCTTTCATATTAGGGTTTTGAAACTACAAACATAAGCCAAGAAAATGGTTTCCTTTACCATTTCTCAGTCTCAATCTCCAACAGCCCCTGGTTACCCCGCATGGCCTTATCTAAGGTTCTCATCTTGTTGGCATCATATATCTTTCTCAAACCATTTGCTCTTTTAGTCTAAGTTTCATCTGACCAATTCTACACATCATGAAAATCATAGTACATTACACAGAAAGCTACAGTGTACCATATTATCAAGAAATCATGGACTTAAAAGACTCCAGCTCTCCTTTTACTCTTATCCATCTTGTGCATAATTCTTGCTAAGTATTTTCTCCCCAGCCCTCAATTGCCCCAATTGCCGCATTAACTCAAAGGAACCCAACCCTGAATTTTAGAAATCAAAATTCTATGTTCTTTACTTCAATTTTAAGCCCTCTGATAGGTACCAGTGTGTGTAACTCTATCCTGATTGTTTCATTAATTAGCCAGTTTCTCTATGGAACATGTGTCAGTACTTGATTAAAAAGTTTCCTCGCTTTCCTGAGCCACATTAACCATTTCATGTTGTGCTGTTGTCAAGTAACTGAGAATATTTGAGACCCGTTCTTCAGTGCATCTTCACCATGCACTTCTGCATGCTAGTTCCCTCACACAAAGTTAGCATCTGCCATCCCGTATTTATTTATTTTTATTCAAAATCGTGAGTCCGTGTGAGGATATCTCTCACCACATTAACCAACCCATCCCTAAACAAACTTGTGGATCCATGCAATTATCTCTTGCCATGTTTTTGTGGATCCGTAAACCCACCATGGTACCGCCCTTGGACTATTACACAAGTCTCATACAACCCAAAAACTCGTTAACAGGTACAACAACCTAAACACATACACACATATTTTGTTCAAGAACTGCACCTCTTGCTCCACATTGGAATGCCAATGTAAGTGATTTATATTAGATGCGGTCTGTGATACACAGAGATGAGAGGGAGCCTTGTTCCAAATTATATATGTTTATTACAGGTACAAAAGAAACTACAATACAAATAAAGAAGTTAAAATACAAAGGTTATACTTATAACATAGTCAGTTAAAGACAGATATAACCTGCTAATACCTACAAGGTTTCGAGGTGATCGATCTTGAATGGTCTTGCTACCACTTGAGTGTGTCCAGTTTTGCTTCGAGAACATTCTAATATCTATGCTCTAAGTCCAGGCTTGTATACATTAAAACATACCCTTTTTCCAACTATCCTTATTCTCCGGGAGGCCTCCCATTAGTAATGTTCTTTGTCTCTCGCCTAGCAGTCATCTGTTCTATTACCTCATCTGAGCTAACACACACTATCTGACCTCCCAAACCTCCCTAAACCATCCCATAAAACATAAGATAACAACAATGCCTCCTTTACTTGGAATGCTCCAAGGATATGCTTGAATAGACAAGGTTTCAATCTTTAGCTGCCTAATTAAAACTACAATGTTTATATAGAAAGCTTTATTCTAAAATGGGGGCCTACAAAACCACTTGGTGATGTTGGGCCTATGGCTCCCAAAGCTTTCCACCACTGGGGGCTTTCCTCACCTCGTATGGACTAATTTAGATATTGATTGCCATGATTAGTCAACAACTCCATTATTGTTGTATCACGTGATTACCAGGATGGTTGAAGGCGAACTATAGGACCTCAGTCTTTTTCCATCTAGCAGTTCCTATGTTCCTCTTTGGAATTGCAATACCCCACCATGCTGCTGCCAGTTGTCCATGGGGGGGGAAAAAGTGATCAACTGGCTTGCTCTCATAAACAATGACTTGCTTTATATATCTGTGCAATGCTGATTGACTAATGTTGAAGTCCAGAGTGGCAAACCACAGTGACCCCTTTACATAAACATTTAATCCGATTGCAACCTTTATAGTCACTGGTTCCTGTGGTGGAGGTGGGCTGTAGTTTGAGTTGCAGCATATGACATAACTCATCAATGGCCTTCTTAGTGCAGCACAGTGCCTGCAAGTACTGTTCTTTTGTCAAGTGGAAGTAGTCTGTATATTCTGGTGATAGGGTACTGATAGATGAGCACTGTACACCTTCTCTATTGCCTGACGGGTCTGTTTTTATTCCAATGTTCATCTTCCTCCAGAAGACTAAGATACAAGAGTATTCCCAATGAGAGACTCTCTATGCCCTCTTTAGAATGGGGAGGAAGGGGGGTGGCCATAAAGGAGGTGCCACTGTAGAAGACGTAATGGTAGGTGGAAAAGCCGTAGTCAGTAGCGAAAAAAAATTGAAAAATGGTTCCGAAATAAGATCCCTGAAAATCTTTTGATCCGAGCAGTTATGCTGGGATGATGCCTGCTGATGCCCTCCAATGACCCTGCTGAAATTCGCGAGGGCATCTCATTTGCATGAGCAGGCAGGTGCTTGCAGCGCTAATGGCACATCTCTGACACATGCCTGTCTCATTCAGCTGGAAAATCTGGTGTATGCCTGCTTTTGATAGGAGGAGGAGGTTGCCCAGGCATCCCCAACCCCAGTCATGTACCCTTCAGCACTCTGTATAAGGGGGCCGATGAAGAAAATCAATTTTTTTCCCCATTCTTCAGGGGTCCAGGCTGCTCTGCCTGGAGGTCACCTCCCACCCGTACACCTCATCTCGCTGGGCTAATCTCGCTGGGCTAATCTCCTTCAGTACCCTGGTAGGTCCAAAATGAACTAGCTCAGCCACTGTAACAGCATTTACTTGTAAGTGACTGACTGAGATTTTACCCCTTACAAGCCAGGCCATAAATCCCTCAAGTGGCACAACAGGGTCCTTGCTGCTTCCTGGTGGGTTCCACCGGTCTCTCTCTACAGTTATGGCAGGAGTATGGCAAAACTCCTGAGGAAATTTGGGGCCAATATTTTCATAAACCCTTTTACAAGTACCTGCTGTGATGCTTTAAATGTATTTGATCCTTTTCTGTTGTGCCTAACAATGGTGGATATTATATTTTTAAATTTATGTCCAATGTTAGTGAGGCAATAAAAGGGACATAGGACATAGGGACAGGATTTGGCCATTCAGCCCCTCGAGCCTGTTCCGTCATTCAATGGGATCACAGCTGATCTGTATCCTAACTCCATCCACCCACCTTGGCTCCGTATCCCTTAATACCCTTAGCTAGCAAAAAATTATCGATCTCCGGTTTAAAATAATTAATTGAGCTAGCATCTACTGCTTTTTGTGGGAGAGAGTTCCATGCTTCAGCCACCCTTTGCGAGATGAAGTGATTCCTAACTTCTCTCCTGAATGGCACAACTCTGATTTTAAGGTTATGTCCTCTTGAGATGACACAAAGCTGGGTGGGAGGGTGTGCTGTGAGGAGGATGTCGTGAAACTCCAGTACGATTTGGACAGGTTGGGTGATTGGGCAGAAACATGGCAAATGCACTATAATGTGGATAAATGTGAGGTTATCCACTTTGGTGGCAAAAACAGGAAGGCAGATTATTATTTGAATGGCAATAGATTGGGAGAAGGGGAAGTGCAAAGAGACCTGGGTGTTCTTGTGCACTAGTCGCTGAAGGTAAGCATGCAGGTGCAGCAGGCGGTTAAGAAGGCAAATGGTATGTTGGCCTTCGTAGGGAGAGGGTTTGAGTACAGGAACAAGGATGTCTTGCTGCAGTTGTACAGGGCCTTGGTGAGACCGCACCTTGAGTATTGTGTGCAGTTTTGGTCACCTTATCTGAGGAAGGACGTTCTTGCCATGGAAGGAGTGCAGCGAAGATTCACCAGGCTGCTACCTGGGATGGCAGGAATGACGTATGAGGAGAGATTGTGTCGATTGGGCTTATACTCACTGGAGTTTAGAAGATTGAGAGGGGATCTCATCGAAACCTATAAAATTCTGTCAGGCCTGGACAGACTAGATGCAGGAAGGATGTTTCCGATGGCCGGGGAGTCCAGAACCAGGGGTCATAGTCTAAGGATAAGGGGTAAGTCGTTTAGGACAGAGATGAGGAGGAATTTCTTCACCCAGTGAGTGGTGAACCTGTGGAATTCTCTACCACAGAAGGCAGTAGAGGCCAATTCATTAAATTTATTCAAGAAGGAGTTAGATATATTTCTTGAGGCTAAAGGGATCAAGGGATATGGGGAGAAAGTAGGGACCGGGTACTGAATTTGGATGATCAGCCATGATCTCACTGAATGGCGGAGCAGGCTCAAGGGGCCGAATGGCCTACTCCTGCTCCTATCTTCTATGTTTCTATGTTTGTCCTAGACTCCCCTACTAGCAGAAAAAGTTTCTCTCTATCTAACCTATCAAATTCTAAAAGCCTCAATCAAATCACCCCTTAAACTTCTAAATTCCAGAGAATACAAACCCTGTTTATGTATTCTCACCTCATAATCTAACCCTTGGAGCCCTGGTACCAATTCTGGGCACCATACTTTAGGAAGGATGTCAAGGCCTTAGAGAGGGTGCAGAAAAGATTGACTAGATTTGTACCAGGGATGAGGGACTTCAGTTATGTGGAGAAACTGGGGTTGTTCTCCTTGGAGCAGAGAAGGTTAAGAGGAGATTAAAAAGGTAAGGGTGGAGGTGGGGTGGGGGGTGCTTTGCAATAACTAGAACAACATTTATATAGTGCTTTTAATGTGGAAGAAATGTCCCGAGGCACTTCATGAGGTACAAAGAAAAATGAGCACTGTGCTAAAGAAAGAAACATTGGGAGGGGCGACCAAGAGGTTCGTCAAAGCGATTTGCTTTAAGGGTCTTCTAGGAAGAGGGGTAGGTAGGGAAGTGGAAGGGTTTATGAGGGAATTTCAGAACTTCAGGTTCCGGGTGACTGAAGGCAAGGTCTCTAAGGGGAAGGGAAGGGGGAATGTATAAGGGGTCAGAGTCAGACCGTTTTATGTTGTTATCAAAGTTGAAAGTTTCATCCATTGCCTTGAAAGGCTGAGAAGAATCTAAAAAACGTGATTATTGCTGAATCATTACAGATTGCGACTACTAAAACTATTGATGTTAATTCAGTTCACTCACACTATCAGCAGCGGAGAGTCAGTGCTCTGACGTAGTCATCAGCACCGCTTAAACAAAAGTTAATAGTAATGGAAGGAACAAAGCAAAGGAAGTTTATCCTAATTTTAATAGCTCATTTGTTAAAAGGGTTCTGTCTTTAAAGGTATTGTATCCAGACAAGTTGTTTGGAGTCTGGTGTTTCCATTAGGAGTCTGGAGTAGCTATTTCTACTAAATACAAGAATGACAGAATAATGAACAAGAATTTCTATTCTGTTTTTCTTTCCTGAAGGAGGTCCGTTCAATTGATTATCAATAGCCCACCAATAATTATTCTTTTTATCTGAGGCTGGACAGCGAGTGTCAGTTCTTGAACCCTGGGAGGCATCAGATTTGAGCCTTATGCTGCCCTCACCCAATCTGTGCAAGAGCACTTTCCAGCAGCCTTTATTAGGCAGCCAATAGGAGTGGGAGTCTTGCAGATTTTTTCCCTGGATTAGGCGCTGGTCAGTGCTGGAGCACCCATAGCATCCCAGGAGAGATCAGCAGACTCGGCATAGAACAGTTGTTGAACTTAGACTTTCCTGTTCTGTGTAGCTCAATGTTGCATTATACGGTGTGTGTTACATTGGCATTGGAGAAAGCCAACAAGAAGTTTTAAATTAAGCTGCAAGATCAAAATGTTGAATATGAAATTGGGTAAAATGTTACATTTTAATGCCATTTGAAACAAAAAATTAAAATGTTATACCAATAATTGTAACTTTAAATTTGATTTACGTTCACAGTTTCATGTTTGGGGAGTTAACAGACAAAGAAACAACTGAAAAAGTACAACAGACATTTGAAAACTACGAGATAAATTCATTTGAAATCCTTATGTACAAAAAGAACAGTAAGTATAAACATTTTGTTCAGAATTCATTTATTGTGACACCAAAAGATTGTAATATAGATGTAGTTGCAGTGGAAATATAGACAATGCATGATTAAGAAATGGATACTTTGGTTTTAGGCTGAATAATCAATTTTTTTCATTGAAAAATACGTTACAAGATAACCATAACTAGAAAGAAATCAGCCTCCTATCCTATTTAGTCACCAAGCTACAGCAGGGCAGAATTTACCGATGTTTCACTGACCTGGGTTTAGTGAAAGAGCCAAAGCTACTTTTGCATCAATATAAAACAATTCCAGATTTGTATCAGTGTACAAGTGAGTGTAGTTTGGGAATCAGTGTCCCATCTGATTGATGAGTGCACTGAAGTCAAGCAGTGTGATATTCCCTTCAGGTAGTCGTATTCCAATGGTGGGCTTCCCAGTGGGTGGAATATAACTCCATCATGCATGCAACTTTCTCCTGGAAGAAAGAGGGAGTGTGTTAATGAGAGTTTTGTGAGGTGTTTGGAGTGTGGCTGTTATGCTGTAACAGCTAACAGTCTGTATGTGAGTTGTGGGCAAGTGAGGGTTGCAATAGTGGTGAGTGTGTGAGCATAAGGAGAAGGAGGTTTTGTGAAGTGTGGGGCAGTGATTGAAGAATAGTGGGGGACGGGCGTCTTGTGAGTGCTGTCAATGTTGGAATTAATGAGGCTGTAAGTGATGCAGCTGTGAGCAGAAAGTATGAGGGAAGTCTTCTTACTTTAACAACTCTAGTCAGATCATTGCAATTTTTACAGCATTGCAGCCATGTCCTTGGTACAGTGCTCCTGGCATTGTCATACTCAGCGATTTCTTCCCACTGTCTACACTGTGCCCTGGGTGAAGAGGATATCCTGCTTCGTCTCCCCTGCCTGTACCAAGGCCTCCAGTGCAGCATCGGAGAACCTTGATGTCAGCTCGCTCCCTCCTTCAGTCAGTGGTTCAACAACTTCTTCCTGGGTGTCTAGCCAGAATGCACCTCCCCTTTAAGAAGTGCTGGCTGCCTTTCAGTAGAGTCATGATCACTGATATCTACTTTCCCGATAGGTGTACAGCCAACGAGTAGTGCAGGCAGCATGGATATTGTGTGCTGCCTGCATGCATGTTAACTGGCATGGACAGTGTGGTGTATGTAACCTGTTCCACCTTAAGAGAACTACCTTAAGAGATGTACTACTTTCTCTTGGCTGCTGTATACTGTAATACCGGTGGTGACCACACCGGTATATAAACGTTGTGTAGGGATTTGCTGGGCAGCTCAGCCCTGACCTCCGAATAGTAAAGACCTGTTAAAAGTTATTCTTGTGGTCTGTGTCCAGTAATTTATAATAAGCATAACTGGGACACACAGACTCAACAGTGGCGACGAGTCCGATCTTACCCTGCGGCAGTGTTACATGCAAGGCAGCTTCGTCCTCAGAACGGGCGTCGAGAAGAGGCATCCGCCCTCATCATCCTGCTGAGCACCATCGCACGGGAGGCATCGAGAACCCGGGCTAAAAAGAAAAATTCTGACCACGAAGCCCTCCATCAGCGACAGGCAGTGATCATCCCTTCTACCACGGTGGTGGGTAAGCCGATCAGCGACACGAGCAGAAAGTTGGCCGCGTTGACTGTGGAGTGGGGGAGGGAAAACGGAGGAAAAAGGGCGGAGAACTCGACCACGGCCGGTGAAAAGGGCCGGGCTGCAATCGAGGCCGAGAGGCGCAGCGACTGGGGCAGCTTAAGGCACGAGAGCCGCGGAGAACCCAAACGCAGCCGGTGTAAAGGACCGGGCTGCATGCGGGGCTGAGAGGCGCAACAGCAGGGGAAGCGTGAATGCCCACGGGAACCGCGGGGGAGTAAAAGCAGCGTCGGGGAATTGAGAACCGCTGGGGAGGCGAGAACGGCAGCAGCACGGCAATCGCCATTGCAGCCAGCGGGGGAAGAAGGCAAACGCGGGAATCCGCCATTGTAGTCGGCGGGGGAAGAAGACGAGTGCGGGAAAGACTGCCAAGCGCGGGAAGCCGCCATTTTAGTAGGCGGGGGAAGAAGACAAGCGCGGGAAGCCGCCATTTTGAGAAAAAGAAAAATGTAAAAACTTGCAAGGATGCCTAAACATGGGAACATTAATACCTTTGATAGCGATATCGAAGATTGGACCACGTATGCAGAACGCATGGAAGTTTATTGTAAAGCAAATAAGGTACCAGATGATGAGAAAGCACTAACCTTATTAAGCTCAATGGGTGCGAAGGCATACGGGCTATTGAAGCACCTTCTATCACCAGGTAAACCGGCCGATCAGACTTTCGCGAATATTGTTACTGTCCTGAAAAATCATTTAAACCCCACGCCGCTGATGATAGCGGAACGATTTAAATTTTACAGAAGAACGCAGCTGAAAGACGAAAGCAACGCTGAATTTTTAATTGAACTGCGTAAGCTATCAAAGTACTGTCAGTTTGGAACAGGACTAGCAGATGCGCTGAGAGATAAATTTGTGTGTGGATTGTTAAAAGAAGGAACACAAAAGCGACTGCTTGAGGAGAATGATCTTACGCTTGATAAAGCTGTCACTATTGCAGCATCGCATGAAGCCGCAGCGAGAGGCACTGCGGAAATGCAGCTACGGTTACCGGAACTCAGCACCAATCAAATGGTCTTGGGTACAGTAAAATGTTATCGTTGTGGAAAGACAACGCACGATCAGAACCAGTGCTGGTTCAAAAATCAGGAATGCAGAAAATGTGGCAGGCTTGGTCACATAGCTAAAGTATGCCGGTCAGGAAAGAAGACCAGCAACAAAAAGTCACCGCAGGAAAAGTACAGAAAGGTACACAAGGTGACAGAACAGTTCGAACGAACAGAAGTCAAATTCAGACTCCAGCAGTAATGAACTGGGTAGTCTAAGAGTACACAATGTTGGTAATGAAGCAGACCTCCAAACAATCTGGGTCACACTTCAGGTAGCAGGAGTCCAAGTGAAGATGGAATTGGACACTGGATCGGCATTGACGGTCATGAATAAGCAAGATTACAAAAGGTTATTCCCACATATTCCCCTACGGGATACGGAGATTGTATTGAAAACATACACGGGGCAAAGAGTATACCCCATCGGGAAGATAGAGGTAAAGGTGGTCCACAAGGGCAAAGAAAGCCGAGGAATGGACTTATATGTGCTACCTGAGGGAGGTCCACCACTACTGGGACGGGAGTGGATTAGGAAAATAAATATGGACTGGCATTCCTTAAAAGCACTAACGGTAGATTCCGGTAAAAAAGATGTCAAACCTAAACGATTGTCCAGAATATTGGACGATGCTAAAGAGGTGTTCCAACAGGGACTGGGAACACTGAGAGGAATTACGGCAAACATCAAGGTTGAAGAACATGCAAACCCGAAATTTTTCAAAGCCAGACCGGTACCTTATGCGATACGACCTGCTGTGGAAGCTGAGCTGGAAGGGCTAGAACGTTCAGGAGTACTGTCTAAGGTAGACTGGAGTGAGTGGGCCACGCCCATTGTTCCCGTCATGAAGCGTTCATCGAGCAACAAGCCGGGGGAACCGGGGAAGGTTCGCATCTGTGGAGATTTCAAGATCACTTAATCCGGTACTTCACACGGTGCAGTATCCGCTTCCGCGGATTGAGGATATCTTCGCTTCGTTGTCTGGCGGGAAACACTTCACCAAGATAGACCTGGCGCAGGCATACTTACAGATGGAAGTTGAGGAAGAGTCACGCCAGTATCTCACGATCAACACGCGTAGAGGCTTGTACCGGTATAATAGACTGGTTTTTGGAGTGGCATCGGCTCCAGCAATTTGGCAGAGGGCCATGGAGCAGGTATTACAGGGAATTCCAGGCACACAATGTTACCTGGACGATATTCTGATTACAGGAGATGATGACGAGGAACACCTTGCAAATTTGGAACTGGTGCTCACCAGATTGAAAGAATATGGACTTCGAGTTAATCGCCAGAAGTGTGAGTTCTTTCAGAAGCGGATCTCGTACTGTGGTTATGTCATTGACCAGGAGGGGCTTCATAAGTCTCCTGACAAGATCGAAGCTGTTGTGAAGGCTCCCGCTCCAGATAATGTATCCCAGTTGAGGTCGTTCCTAGGGTTGATTAACTATTACCATAAGTTTCTGCCAAATTTATCCACGGTGCTGCACCCGCTGAACGCTCTTTTGCAGAAGGGAGTACCATGGAAGTGGAGCGAGGACTGTAAGAGGGCCTTTCGCAAAAGCAAGGCATTGATCACCTCAGAGGAAGTGTTGGCTCACTTCAACCCAACGCTGCCTATTCGTTTGGCTTGTGATGCTTCTCCATATGGTATTGGGGCAGTACTCTCACAAGTTGCCAAATGGCCTGGAGAGGCCAGTTGCGTTCGCATCCAGATCATTGACCTCCGCTGAGCGCAACTATGCTCAGATAGATAGGGAGGCTCGCAGCCTTGTGTGGGGAGTAAAGAAGTTTAATCATTACCTGCAGGGCCAAAAGTTTACGCTTCTGACAGACCACCAGCCGTTGGTATCCATTTTTAACCCTAAGAAGGGTGTTTCGGTGATGACAGCACAGAGACTCCAGAGATGGTCCCTTTTCCTAGGGGCACATCAATATCAGATCGAATTCAAAGGTACAAAGCAGCATGGTAATGCTGATGGGCTGTCGCGCCTGCCACTACCTACAGAGGAGGAGGCACCGACGGTTGACCCTGTTGAGTTATTTCACTCGACCATCATCGAATGTTTACCAGTCACCAATGCAAGTATTGAAAGAGAAACCAGGAACGACCCGACACTGTCCCGGGTCTACGAAGTGACAGTGAAGGGATGGCCAGCACATGGTGATCCACTGTTACCGGCATTCTCAGCAAGACGAGAACAGCTGTCCGTCTGTCAAGGAACATTGATGTATGGAACAAGGGTGATTATTCCTCCTAAGTTAAGAGAGAGAGTTCTAAAGGAACTGCATGAAGGTCATCTGGGGGGAGTCAAGATGAAAAGCCTTGCTAGGGCTTATGTGTGCTGGCCGGGTATCGACCAACAGATAGAGGATCTGACGAAAAGCTGCTCAGGGTGCCAAAAAGTGCAAAATGCACCTCCGATTGCACCGCTGCATACATGGGAATGGCCTTCAACCCCATGGCAACGTGTACATATTGACTTTGCTGGTCCATTCATGGACTCCATGTTTTTAATTGCGGTGGACGCACATTCTAAATGGCCAGAAGTGATTAAGATGACTACCACTACCTCGGAAAAGACGATCGCGGTGCTAAGAACGATATTTGCAAGAAATGGATTGCCAGAACAAATATGTTCAGACAACGGACCGCAGTTCGTGTCAGAAGAATTCCAGAAATTCATGAAGAAGAATGGGGTGAAACATTATACCTCTGCCCCATATCATCCGGCTACAAACGGGTTGGCCGAGAGATTTGTACAAACGTTCAAAAAAGCAACAAAGGCCATGAGCGAAGATCAGATTCCACTACAACACAAGGTGGACAAATTCCTACTGGCATATCGAAACGCCACTCATGCAGTGACAAACCAAAGTCCTGCCATGATGTTCTATAACAGGAGGTTGCGGTCCAGGTTGGACTTGTTAAAACCAAATGTGCGGAGGGAAGTTGAAAACAAACAGTTCCAGCATATAAATAACAAGACCACTCGGAGTTTCGAAATAGGACAACCAGTGTTAGCCCGGGACTATAAAAACGAGAAATGGCAATCTGGAACAATTCGGGCCAGACAAGGACCCCTGATGTACACGGTAGATATTGGTGAAAATGTAATACGGCGTCATGCTGACCAACTGGTAGAATTGAGAACAAGGGTCGAACCCAGGGTTACGGCAGAGACAACCGTGGAAGAAGTTAGTGAACCTGAAGCATCTACCTCAGAAGTGAATGTACCTGAGGATGATGTCCAATCCATAAGAGATCAACTAGATGAGTCACCCCAGCAACGAGAATCAGAGACCCCTGAAAGGCGTTATCCAACTCGAATCAGGAGGCCTCCTCAGAGACTGAATCTTTGAACTGTTTTGCATGAAGTTGTATATATATATGTTATGTTATGTTAAATGGGGATATAACTGTTAAGCTAAAAAGGGAGGATTGTGGTGTATGTAACCTGTTCCACCTTAAGAGAACTACCTTAAGAGATGTACTACTTTCTCTTGGCTGCTGTATACTGTAATACCGGTGGTGACCACACCGGTATATAAACGTTGTGTAGGGATTTGCTGGGCAGTTCAGCCCTGACCTCCGAATAGTAAAGACCTGTTAAAAGTTATTCTTGTGGTCTGTGTCCAGTAATTTATAATAAGCATAACTGGGACACACAGACTCAACAGACAGGGCACATTTTGGCACACTTTTTTGTGTTAACTTTTTCACATTATAAATTCATGACTGAAAAATTTGTCTTGCACAAAATGAGCAGAGTAACGGCTTCACACGCTGGTCCGTGCCAACCTGAGGCCCGAACCAAATTCGGCTTCAGGCTTGATTTAAATGCTATCAACAAGCGGCGGGTAAACCTGTCCCGTGCATTCCTGCTGCCGGTGTGATTTCCTTTCTCAACGTGGCGGGTAGTGTACTTCTGGCTAGAAATATGCGCATGCTTCCTGCTTGCCATCATGGGGGCTTCGTAGACTGGCTAGCGCCAAGAAAATAGCCGCAGTGTGGCCAAAATTATAGATCAGTAACTTCCAGGTTAAGATTCAGTGACCACAGCTTTATTTTTAGCAAGTAATAATTAAAGGAGTCCAAGATTAGTTTTTGTACAGTTTTGCTAAGGTCATTTACATTGACTATTAAAAATGATAAACAACGACAAAGAAAAGTCTGTTAGGACTGCATTTCTGTTGAAAACACAGCCCTGTTTAGTGGGGTACACTTCACTGGAATGTTGTCCCTATCGTTTTGTGATTTCCCAAAGTCCTGCTGGTCTGAATTCATGGCCCTAATGCTTTCAATGTTTTGTGACAACTGATCATGACAGGGTTGCACCTTTAAGTCCTCTCCTGTCTCCACAACACCTAGAATTAACTCATAGTATACCAATGGGGTTATTCCTTGCACAGCTATTCAGACAGGAGGTTTTAGAAGTATTTTAACACCTGTGAAACCATGAATTGATGCCTCTGATTCACAGTTCACTTAGCAGGTTCTTTTACTGCTCGGTATCTCTATTTTCTGCGTGCTTCTTACAAATATAAGACTGGATCTTAGAACTGGTTCTAATTGGTTGTACATGGCTAAACCTATTTTACGAGAGACATAACAATTCCAGAATATAGTGATCTTAATTCAATCAATCGTCACTTTTTTCAGCAGGTTAGTATTGTGTTCCCAGGAAATTTGTTTGGTTTAAAAAAATAAGTGAATGCTGCAAAACTGAATTAAAAATAGAAAATGCTGGAACTGATAAGGATCCAAGGCAGAAAGGTTACTGTTTTGACTGAATCCTTCATCAGAACTTAATTCGATTTACTTAACTTGTGTTCCCTTTTAATAATTTTGTCACCTTTGTTACTGCTCTTGTTTCCTTCTAACTCAAAATAAATAAGCCTTATACAGGAAACTTTGTGCTATCCGGCACCGACGGGACCGAGCTGTTGCCGTCCCCTCAAAACTGCCGGACACACCAGCGCTGATGTTGAAACAGAGATTTTCAGCTCCGTGTGAATCAAGAAACCCTGTTGCTTAGCAACAGCTTCTAAACAGTCGGCAAGCGTCTCTGTAGCGTCTCTAGCTGAAGCTGTTGCTTAGCTACAGACCTTGCAGAGCTTGACTGTTGAGAAAAAAAACCTAACGAAACGGCTCCTGATTTTTGCCGGTGGCTCGAGTTTGCCGGACATTTAGCCTCCGGATAACACAAAGTTTCCTGTATTGCTTTATCAAGCTGTTTTTCATTTGTTCTTAGACTTCATATTTAATGAAAATTGTTGATGTAGATTAGAACTCTGTGGTACTTAATTTCCTTTGACACAGTTGTTAGCTCAATTAAAATAAATTGGTTAATGGCTGCATTAAAGTAGCACAGAGAGGAATTAAACGGGAATGCATTAGCCAGTATGCTAAAAATAGTACATGGAGGAAATTAAATCCGTGTATCCAGGAGTATATATGCAGGTACCCAACATTTGCTTGTAACAATCTCTTTTAAATACTTGTAAACATATTTTGTACATTAAAAGACGCATTTTTATTTAACTGTCCAAATTTTTACCGTAAAAAATTCTACATTTGCTTTAATGTGGTCTAATTGACATAATTAGATTTAAGTTTTCTTAATAAAGATTGAACACATTTTAAAATGTGTAATACAGGTTGAGCGTCCCAAATCCGGAGTTCCGGAATCCGGACTCCGGGACGATTGGTGGCAGAGGTCTGGAATCCGTAAAATGTTCCGGAATCCGGACACCCTGAGTGAGGCTTACCAAAAACCGGAAACTGGGCCCAGGCATTTCCGGACTCGACACGTGTTTCTGATGTCCGAAGTCTGGAAATATCGCAACCTGGGCTCGGGCGTTTATGGACTTCGGACTTCAGAAACACGTTCCGAAGTCCGGAAAAACCCAAAAACCAGCTCGGCCTCGGTCCCGAGGTTGCCGGATTCGGGACGTTCTACCTGTACTATTTAGCATAAATGAAAAAAATACTTGACATCTTAAAATAAATACTCTCTTTATTTGTGATAGGGACACCAGTCTGGTTCTTTGTGAAAATTGCTCCAATTCGAAATGAGCAAGATAAGGTGGTATTATTTCTTTGCACCTTCAGCGATATCACAGCTTTCAAACAACCCATTGAAGATGATTCATCTAAAGGTAACTGTTCTGGCCTTTTTCACATTTGTACCAATCTTGTTTCTGCTTAACATCCAATCAAAGTATAACTCTGAAAATAAATAAATTCATGTCTGTATGTTCCAGCATTTATATTGTTAGGCAATACAAGTGAAGATTGTAGTAATCTATTCCAATAAATAAATTCTAATACGTAAGTTAATCATTTCCTTTAATACTCTTGATGAAAATCTCTAGCCTAACATTGATACCATAGCAGAAATAAAGTAAATTGCTTTCAGTTGATAGCAAGTTTAGATAGATGTGGTTAAATTGATAAATCAGTAGGGCTAATTGCATCTCCGATGCTCCCAGCAGAGAATTGGGTTTACAGTGTAGTAGCTCTGATTTGTGTTCCCTTTGAGCCAATTATCATTCAAATAGATAGCAAATGTAATACACTGAAGTAGAAATTTGTCTTGGTCGGTGGCACAAAACAGGCAATAGCGAATTGGCAGCCCGTTTTACACTCCACCCTGTAAAACGATCTGCCCATTTGCTATTGCCCATTTTACGCTACCGTCCAGGAAACATTTCTACCCCAATATACCTTTGAACTATCTCAAAATAATTTCCAGCTATGTGAAAGTACTTTTAATATTTCTAAATGTCTGTTACTAAATGGATAATCTATTTTTAGATATTGAGTCAAAAAATGAGGCAGGTTGCATAAACTTGGCTTGTATTCCCTTGAGATGTTTAAAACGATAAAGGGATTTGATAGGACAGATACAGAGAAACTATTTCCTCTGGTGGGAATTGAGAATAAGGGGGCATAACCTCAATATTAGAGCTAGGCCATTTAGGAGTAAAATCAGGAAGCGTTTTTTCACACAAATGATATTGGAAAACTGGAACTCTCCTCAAATACTGTGAATGCTGGGTCAGTTAAAATTTTCAAGACAGAGATTGATAGATTTTTGTTAGGTATCAAGGGATATGGACCAAAAGCAGGTAAATGGAGTTGAGGTACAGATCAGCCATGATCTAATTGAATGGTGGAACAAGCTCAAGGAGCTGAATGGCCTACTCCTGTACCTATGTTTTTCTGTGCCGGGAGCATGCATTTATAAAATTGCCCCAATATAGAAATGGAAATAATGGCAGATGAAATCTAATAGTGTAAAGTACTGCACATAGGATGACAAATTCAGCAACATAAGCTCTCCATGAAAGGTTTCAATTAACTAAGGGTGAAGTTTTAAAAAAAACATCCAGGTGTATTTATAACAGAAGAAAGACTTACACAACCACAGGGCGTCCCAAAGCGCTTTAATATATAGACTTGGCACTCAACATCTCTAATCATTGCAGAGCATCAATCAACACAGCAAATAGAATGGTAAATTATATGGCCAAAACAGTAGAGCACAAGTTAAATACAGTTATGTTTAAAACATACAGGCCTAGAAATTCAGTTGGTAGCGCCAGCCGCTAGCGCCTTAAGAGGGCGATAAGTGGGGCGCGAAGCGGCTAGCGCCCGGGCGCGACACGATCTGCGCCTCTCGCGAACTTGAGTGGACATTTAGTGGCGGCGCAAAACTGCAACGCCCGCTGAGCTGCGCGCGCAGATCCTGACGTCATTTCATGGTGCAATGCCCTTGGTGCGCCCCGAACCGGAACTTCAGTGGCGCCCCCCCTTCTTTCCGCCTGGCGCTCCCAGCGACTGGTTGAGTGGAACGGTTCTCAGTCGCTGTGGGGCTGGGGGGGCCGCTATTTAAAGGGGGCTCTTCCTGCCTTCTTAGTGGTAGCCATTTTGGACCACTCCTGTGTGAGAGAGAGAGAGATTTGCAAAGAGACAAAGGGAGAGAGCTTTCTGGCTTCAGCCCAGAGCTTTGCAGTTGGATTGATTTCTCAGTGCCATAGCCTTGAGTGGCCACATATAATGGGGGCTGCAATGGGTGGAAACGTTGGGTTTCTCCATTGCACTGAGAGGGCTCAGACGCTGAGAGAGAGTGCCAATCATGGCCAGATGGAGGAGGGCCAACAGGCGTCGGCACAGGAGGCCTTACCCTCCCAGGGTATACCGCCAGCAGTTCTCCTACCTCAACATGTCTGAGGAGCAGTGCATTCGGAGACTTCGATTCAGAAGGGAGGTGGTCACTGAGATCTGCCACCTGCTTCAGAGAGATCTGCAGCCTCAGCTGAGGAGCAGGATGTCTCTGTCGGTGGCAGTGAAGGTGACAGTGGCTCTCAACTTCTATGCCACCGGCTCCTTCCAATCCGCTACTGGGGACATTGCCAATGTCTCCCAGTTCACGGTGCATTGCTGCATCCGCCAAGTCACGAATGCCCTCTTCAAAAGGAGACGTCAGTACATTTCCTACCCCATGACCCTGGACAAGCAGCAGGAGCGCGCAATGGGATTTGCAAGAATAGCAGGCTTCCCCATGGTCCAGGGCGCCATTGACTGCATGCATGTGGCTTTGCGGGCGCCTCTAGAGAATGCCGAGGATTACCGCAACCGGAAGGGGTTCCATTCGTTGAAGGTGCAGTTGGTGTGTGACCACAGGCAGCTGATACTAGCTGTCAGTGCCCGCTTTCCAGGCAGCAGCCACGACGCCTTCATCCTGCGCCAGACTTCTTCGGCAGACCTTTTCGAAGCCCCGGCTCACCCAGGAGGCTGGCTTCTCGGGGACAAGGGCTATCCTTTGTGCACTTGGCTGATGACCCCGCTCCGTGCGCCCAGCACCCCTGCTGAAGAGCGATTCAATGCGAGCCATCAAGCGACCAGGAACATCATTGAGCACACAATCGGCGTGCTAAAGCAACAGATCCGCTGTCTGGACCATTCCGGGGGAGCCCTTCAGTACTCGCCTGAGCGAGTCTCCCATTTCGTTGTAGTATGCTGCACAACCTGGCTATCCTCAGGACTCAGCCACTGCCAGCAGACATTGGAGGACCACCAGAGGAGGAGAAGGAGGAGGAGGAGCACCAAGACGGGAGGGAGGCACAAAGTGCAAGGGCCGTCTGTCAGCGGCTTATTGCAGTCGGTTCTAGGCCCCCTCTCAGGGCTTGTGCCATTGAAAGAACATGAATGGACCCGCTCCGCAAACCCTGAGCCGGTCAAGGCAACAAATAGTTCAAAGTGCAAACATGCACAATCTGAATAAAGAAAATGATTTATTTAACAAACTCTGTGCCCTTCCCGCATGACAAACAAATACTGAGAAACCCCCCAAAAAACAGTCAGACATATAACTGGCTCTCACAACCTGGAGACAATGAACAAAAGAGTTAAACAAACATGACCATGATCCTCAGCCTTCACAAAAAAAGAACACAGCATTTTGACACACCTACTTTTTGGCCTGCGAGGGTGATCTGCCTCGCTTGCGAGATTGGCCCCTTCCCACCCTGCAGCTCCTCCGCAATGGGACCCCAGTGGCTGCAGCAAGGCTGGGGGAAGGCTGCTGAGGGTCAGATAGTGAGTCGGCAGATGCCCTTGGGGGACGGCCTGGACCAGCTCTGGGCCTGGAGGGCCCGGCTGCTGACTGCTCCAACTCTGCTTGGGCGGCAGCAGTCTGTCCTACGGGTGGTGGCAGCTGCAGTGGAGGAGTGACAGTGTTGGTAGCTGCCAACCTGACAGAGCACAGGCACTCCCTGGTCGGACGAGACACTGGCAGTCGCACAGGGCAGCACTGAACCATGCGCAGCAATCTGCTGAAGCACAGACTGCTGGCCTGCTGTGGCGCGGCGAGGGCCCTGGCGAATCCTGCCCGATCCAGCGAGGGTGGCAGCAGTTAGTGCTCGTGTGGCCCTGATCTGTGTCTGCATCAGACCAGCCAGTGACTGCATGGCACGACCAAGCACTTGGCTGGAAGCCGCCTGTGCTGCACCGAAGTCCTGCAGACTCCTTGCCTGTGCTGCCCCGAATTCCTGTACACTCCTTGCCAGTGACTCTATGGAGTCAGGCATCCTTGCCACTGCAGCCATGAGCTCAGTGTGCCTGCGCTCCGCCTCGGCGCCCATTTCTGCAAGGAGCCGCACCTCCTCTGCGTTCACTGTAGCAGGACTGGAGGCCACATTCTCCCCCCGGAGAGAAGGCCGCCGAGCTTCCCTACCCGCCGCCCCCTCCCCCCCCGCATTGCTGCAGCCCACTGGGCCCCGGAGCTTCACCCTCCTCAGACCCTTCCCCCCCACTCCCCTCCAGGGAAGACGCGTCCCCATTATGGCCATGGGCTGCCTCGGCTGAGGGTGGCACTGATGTTCCGGCTTCCTATTCCCCTCCTTGCCTTCCGATTCACTCACAGTGGCAGCTTGAGGGCCTGCCTCCTCACCTCGCGAATCAGCATCTGAAAGCAGGGAGGTACAAGAGTTGCTTTAGCGTGAGGACAGGGCGGCAGCGAGGGAGGCATGAGTGCTGCAATGCACTGCGTTGGTTCGATAGTGGCAAAGGATGCTGGTGTGAGGCACAAGTGAAAAGAGAGAGGTCAAAAAGGTGATGACCTTACCATTGCTGTCCAGAACAGGGTCGGCATCTCCAGTGGTGACGGGGCCAATCAGCCGGCCTGCCATAATCCGTTCCACTCGCTGCTCCAGATCGCTGAGGTCTTTAAGTTCAGGACGGCCTCCCCCGGTCCATTGCTGCTGACTCCTATTGTGGGCCAGCTTGCCCTGCAAGAGAAAGGATGGGCTCTGAGTACAGTGTGAAGCCCTGATCTTGGCTGCACTGCCTCCCATGGTGGAATAGCCCTGACAGTGTCAAGCCCTGATCTTGGCTGCACTGCCTCCCATGGTTGAATAGCCCTTAGTGTCAAGCCCTGATCTTGGCTGCACTGCCTCCCATGGTCGATTAGCCCTTACAGTGTGTAAAGTGGTGAATGGGCATGTGATTTTCATGAGAGGCCCATAGGTGTTGGATGAGGGCTGGGCATTGGGGCTTTCAGGACCCTTTGGCCATAAAGTGAGGTGCACATGCAGGGATGAAGAGGATACTGGAAAGGGTACTCACCCTGACAACCTGAGTGAGGCTGTTGAACTTCTTCCTGCATTGCGTTGGGGTCCTAGGTACCATGCTACTGGAGGTCACTCTGTGTGCCACCTCCCTCCAAGCTTTTCGATACTCGTTGGGCAGCGGCCTCCTGCCACTGTCTGGAAAGAGGATAGGTCACCTGCACTCCACTGCGCCAACCAGAACCTTCAGGGCCCCCTCACTGAAGCGCTGTGCTCGCTCCCTGGCCCTCTCCATGGTCGTAGGCGTAACGATGTCGCAGCAGGTCTGTCCAGGCCGAGAATCAGGGCTCCAATGTGCAGGGCGTGGCTGCAAGCCAAATCGACCCTCCCCCTTTAAGAGGTGACCGACGCCAGCGTGTCTGTCTGCAATTGCTAACTGGCCGCACCTGTGCTACGCCCGCCCTCGGTGGTAGCGCCTCGCCTCTCCGGCTTAGCGCCTTAGGATAGTCGTGCAGCGCCTGCTTTAGCGCAGCAAGAACCTCTTGGGGCGAAGCAACTCAATTTCGCTGAAGGTGGCGCTAAGTTGCGCCGGGCGCTAAATTTAGCGCACACTCGACTGTAGCGCCCCAAACGTGGCGATACTGAATTTCTAGGCCACAGTGCTTGAGGTCAGTGCATTCTTCAGAATTTTGCATCCATTAATTTAAAAAGATCTTGTGGACGGCGCTGAGTTTCGGCAGAATTCCCAATGAAATCCCATCATATAAAATCAGGATGGAACAGGATTATTTATTCTCCCTTTCAAATCCAGTTTCTAAACCTCTTGTTAAAAACAAAGAAAAAAATGACAGTGCCAAGACAGAAATAGTAATTTTCCAATCATTTTTGTCCAATTCCATCATTTATTGTTTTATGTACAGCAGTTAAAGTAGGATTAGAAAAAATATTTTCCATTTCTGACTTTCAGGGATAATATAAATGGTTGGCTTCGTTGTGGTGGATCAGACAAATTTGCCCAAGTGCTGTTTTCCTTGTTCCATATTTTCTTCTTGTTTTATACTGGTTGGCAGATATAATGGAATATTTTGATACTTGAACAGTAAAGGAGTGTAACAGTTTGCTTGTGTTTTTTTGTGGACGGTGTGAGTTTTTAAACTGCTTGATGTGTTTGTAGGCTGGGGTAAATTTGCCCGTCTGACAAGAGCGCTCACAAGCAGCAGAGGTGTTCTACAGCAGCTCGCTCCAACTGTGCATAAAGGAGAAAGTGTTCACAAACACTCTCGTTTGGCTGAGGTGAGAATACAACAAAATTAAAATGCTTGCAAAATTAAGTCAAATGAGTCAGGGATTTCACATGTACATATGCATATGTGCATGCACCCCCACCCCACAAGTAAAAAAGAAAGAACTTGCATTTATACAACGTCATTCACGACATCAGGATGTCACAACATGCTATACAGTCAATTCAGTACTTTTGAAGTGTAGTCACTGTTGTAATATAGGAAACGCAGCAGCCAATTTGTGCACAGCAAGGTCCCACAAACAGCAATGTGATGGTAACCAGATAATCTGTTTTAGTGATGTTGGTTGAGGGATAAATATTGACCAAGACTGACATGGTTGCCTATATAAGAAGTCACTTTTTTTTTCAGAAGTAATTCACTATATGTGAAGTACTTCGTATTTTGTACCTCAAACAATCAGGAAATATGAAAATAATTACAAGGCAGATTATTTAGTATTTCTGAATTTTGGTTTGCTATGAAGGCCTTGTAGTTAATAGTTAAAATTGAATCAAATTCACCTTCACTAAATAACATGTCATATAAGATTGGTGCAATCCTGTGGTGAATCCTGCAATGAAGATTATAAGAGAACTGAAATGACAGTCATCCATCCAAGTGCAAAGAAACTGCTGAATATCATGCAAAATACAAATGTTATTGACTGTTAATCACAGAACACTTAATACTGTACATAATGTACATTTTATTAAGTTTAATTCAAAGAGAACTATTTCACAAAAAATGGGTGTTTGACAATAGTTGTTATTAACTGCTTATCCAGTGATGGTTGGCTCTTTTGACTTACTGATATGATTCTTAGGTAATGCTTATAATTGGTTTCCATGGTAAAAATCCTGCTAAGACTTCAGAACTGCCATCCTCTTCAAATGCTGAGTGCTTTGAAGCCTTGGTTGTGATGCTGGGGTTAGCAATTATCAGCTATCTGAACTGAATAAGTACGTACCTTTTTCATCAAGATGAGTTGTAATGCGGACTATGCTTGTACTGAAAGGAATTTTTCTATTTTAAATTTCTAATTTGAAGTGCTCTAGTATGATGAATTATTAAAGACTTGATGCACCAAGCATGCTTGCATAGTATTAACTTAAAGCATTTATGTCTTCTTAATGAGAAGTATGGTTAATGTTTATTTCTCACATGTTTCAAATGTGTGTCCCTTGATTCTGACATTTTCTCAGGAAAATTTTTTTTTTAATGTGGATTTTCACTTGGGAATGTGGTCAGCTGTGGAATCCCAGATATACCTGGTTTGCTATCTTCAGTTTTATGAATTCTCAGCCAAGCTGTTCAGAGGTTGTTCCACCTTTTTGGATCGGTGCGAATGGGAGGGGTTGTTGCCAGCGCCAACAGATGCAAAACCATCTGAGGGCCTGATTGTGGAGCATTATTGTTGATGGTTCGGGAGTATTCTCCCACCTGAACGCCATCATCATAGCAAATCAACTGTGGTGCATACAAAGTTTTATTAATAAACTTTGACATCCTTATAACCAGCAGAGTATAGTCAATACAATAAAAAAAAACTGATCACTATGAATTGGCTTTGGAGATGTCCAATGTCTACACAGTGAAATGCTTTGCATTCAGAGCATTTGAAATAATTGAAACCTACAAGAAGTTGGATTTTTATTTGTTTCAAAAGCCACAAATCGGAGCCAAATCACACATTTTACAGTTGGGGGGGTGGGGGGGTGGGGGGTGCGGATGGGGGGCTGCGGAGGGATATATGATATAAAACGGCTCGTGCATAAAGTTTGTCCAGCCGGCACTACAATATAATAAGAATAAAACCAGAAAATGCTGGAGATACTCAGCAGGTCAGGCAGCTTCTGTGAAGAGAGAAACAAGAGTTAACGTTTCAGGTCACCCACCAGACTCCACATTCAATGGATCATCCTCCGCCATTTCTGCCACCTCCAGCGTGATCCCACCACCAAACACATCTTCCACTCACCTCCCCTTTCAGCATTCCGAAGGGACCACTCCCTCCGCGACACCCTGGTCCACTCCTCTATCACCCCCAACACCCCTTCCCCTTCACCCGGCACCTTCCCGTGCAAGCGCAGGAGATGCAACACATGCCCCTATACCTCGCTCCTTCCCACTGCCCAGGGCCCCAAACACCCCTTCCGGGTGAAACAGTGATTTACTTTTACTTCTTGCAATTTAGTACACTGTATTCGCTGCACACGATGTGGTCTCCTCTACATTGGGGAGACCAAACACAGATTGGGTGACCGCTTTGCGGAACACCTCCGTTCAGTCCGTAAGGGGGACCCCGAGCTTCAGGTCGCCTGTCACTTTAATTCTCTGCTCCACTCCCACTCAGACCTCACCGTCCTCGGCCTCCTGCATTGTTCCACTGAAGCTCAGCGTAAGCTCGAGGAACAACACCTCATCTTTCGATTAGGCACTTTACAGCCTTCTGGATTCAACATAGAGTTCAACAATTTCAGATCGTAACTGTGGCCCCTATCATATATGTTTTTTTATCCACACTTTTTGTTTGTGCCTTCTGTTCTCTCCCACATGGTAGCTGTCTTTCATTCTGCCAGCGCAATTTACACTTCATCTAGAGCCATCCTTTGTCTCTTAACCTGTCCCATTACCATCTCCTTTTGCCTTGAATATCTCTCCTGCCTTCTATCCTATCACAGACCTTCCCTTTTGTTCTTTCATCCCCTCCCCGCTTTCCCAGCCCCTACACTTGCTTAAAAATCTGTTCCATTCCTGCTTTTTTCCAGTTCTGATGAAAGGTAATTGACCTGAAACGTTAACTCTGTTTCTCTCTTCACAGATGCTGCCTGACCTGCTGAGTATCTCCAGCATTTTCTGTTATTATTTCAGATTTCCAGCATCTGCAGTATTTTCTTTTTGTATTAGTGTTTAATTCACTGCCACCTCTCTTCCAGGAATGCCCACCTTGAAGAAGTTCTGCTCTTCTCTCCAATGGGATTTCCGTTTGTCTCTTTTACCTTGTTCATCTTCATTGCTTTCTGTCTCCCTTCTCGTGTTTGATCAGGTATCGACCAAAACTCGCTTTCATAGCCACATATCTTTCCTCAGCAACTGTCTCCAGGTCTGACTTACTCCACGTGGGTTCCAACTGAAATTCCACCCTTCGTGTTTTGGATCCACCCAGGAGTACAGATATCTCCAAGATATTCAGCGTTCCTCGATCCACTGCTCTCGCCGTATCCTGAGATCCACACTGAATGCCATGCGCCGCCACATGAACACTCTTCAGCAGCACCGACTCACTCTATCTCAAAGCTGTCCTGGTCCACAGTTCCATTTCATCCTTCGCCTCATCCGGCGCTTTAACAAAAACTTTTTTTCTTCCTTTCAGGTGTCAAGGATCGCAAGCTTCAACAACTATTGGACACCAACGCCCCTCCGGAACCACCTTCCCCTTCACTTTCCTCTGACCCCATCCCTTCTCCCAATCTCACCCCCTGCCGCGTTTTCACTATCCCCTCTGACCTTCCCCTCTCTGACCCTGAACAATCAGTCCTTAGCAAAGGCCTGAGCTTCATCCCCTTACGCCCCCACCTCAATGAATTTCGAGCTCGGCATGATGCTGAGCTCTATTTCCGCCGCCTTCGGCTCCATGCCCACTTCTTTGGCCAGGAGTCTTCCCCCCACACGGCCGACCCTTTCTCCTGCTTTCAGAATTCTCGTTCTACCTGGACCCCTCCCTCTGGCCTCTTAACCTGTCTGGATCTTTTCATTGCAAACTGCCGGCGTGACATCGGCCGTCTCCATTTCTCTGCTCCCCTCACTCACTCCAACCTACCTTCCTCAGAACTTGCAGTACTCCATTCGCTCAGATCCAACCCAAACATTGTCATTAAACCTGCTGACAAGGGTGGTGCTGTTGTTGTTTAGCGAACCGATCTCTATCTAGCGGAAGCTGAACTCTCCGACACCTTCTCCTACCTCCGCCTGGACCATGACCCCACTACCGAACATCAAGCCACCATTTCCAAGACTGTCACTGACCTCATCTCCTCAGGAGAACTTCCCCCCCACGACGGCCAACCTCATAGTCCCCCAACTCCGCACAGCCCACTTCTACCTCCTTCCCAAGATCCACAAACAGGACTGCCCTAGTAGACCCATCGTTTCAGCCTGCTCTTGCCCCACGGAACTTATCTCTTCCTATCTCGACTCTTTTTTCTCCCCTTGTCCAGTCTCTTTCCACCTACATCCGCGACTCTTCCGACGCCCTCCGCCACTTTAACAGTTTCCAGTTTCCTGGCCCCAACCGCCTCCTTTTCACCATGGACGTACAATCGCTCTACACCTCCATCCCCCACCAGGATGGCATGAGGGCGCTCCGCTTCTTCTTTGAACAGAGGCCCAACCAGTCCCCATCCACCACCACCCTCCTCTGCCTGGCTGAACTTGTTCTCACATTGAACAACTTCTCCTTTGACTCCACTCACTTCCTCCAAATCAAAGGTGTTGCTATGGGAACCTGCATGAGTCCTAGCTATGCCTGCCTTTTCAAGGGATACGTGGAACACTCTTTGTTCCAGTCCTACTCGGATCCCCTCCCTCACCTCTTTTTCCAGTACATTGATGACTGTATCGGCGCCGTTTCCTGCTCTCGCCCTGAACTAGATAATTTCATTCGCTTTGCTTCCAATTCCACCCTTCCCTCACCTTCACTTGGTCCATCTCCGACTCTTCCCTTCCCTTCCTCGACTTCTCTGTCTCCATCTCTGGGGATAGGTTATTGACAAACATTCACTACAAGCCCACTGACTCCCACAGCTACCTGGACTACACTTCCTCCCACCCCACCTCCTGTAAGGACTCTCTTCCATTCTCCCAGTTTCTCCATCTCCGCCGCATCTGCTCTGACGATGCCACCTTCCATACCAGTGCTTCCGACATGTCTTCCTTTTTCCTCAACTGAGGATTCCCCTCTACTGTGGTTGACATTGCCCTTGACCATGTCCGTTCTATTTCCCGCACTTCTGCCCTCACCCCTGCCCCCCCCCCCTTCTGGAACCACAATAGAGTTCCCCTTGTCCTCACCTTTCACCCCACCAGTCTCCACATTCAACGGATCATCCTCCGCCATTTCCGCCACCTCCAGCGTGATCCCACCACCAAACACATCTTCCCCTCACCTCCCCTTTCAGCATTCCAAAGGGACCGCTCCCTCCACGACACCCTGGTCCACTCCTCTATCACCCCCAACACCCCTTCCCCTTCGCCCGGCACCTTCCCGTGCAAGCGCAGGAGATGCAACACATGCCCTTATACCTCGCTCCTTCCCACTGTCCAGGGCCCCAAGCACCCCTTCCAGGTGAAACAGCGATTTACTTGTACTTCTTGCAATTTAGTACACTGTATTCACTGCTCACGATGTGGTCTCCTCTACATTGGGGAGACCAAACGCAGATTGGGTGACTGCTTTGCGGAACACCTCCGTTCAGTCCGTAAGGGTGACCCCGAGCTTCCGGTCGCCTGTCCCTTTAATTCTCTGCTCCACTCCCACTCAGACCTCACCGTCCTCGGCCTCCTGCATTGTTCCACTGAAGCTCAGTGTACACTCGAGGAACAGCACCTCCTCTTTCGATTAGGCACTTTACAGCCTTCTGGATTCAACATAGAGTTCAACAATTTCAGATCATAACCTCGGCCCCTATCATATATATATTTTTTATCCGCACTTTCTGCTTGTGCCTTCTGTTCTCTCCCACATGGCAGCTATCTTTCATTCTGCCAGCGCAATTTACACTTCATCTAGAGCCATCCTTTTTTTCTTAACCTGTCCCATTACCATCTCCTTTTGCCTTGAATATCTCTTAATGTCTCTTAACCTCTCCTGCCTTCTATCCTATCACAGACCTTCCCTTTTGTTCTTTCATCCTCTCCCCCCTTTCCCAGCCCCTACACTTGCTTAAGAATCTGTTCCATTTCCTGCTTTTTTGCAGTTCTGGTGAAAGGTCACCAACCTGAAACGTTAACTCTGTTTCTCTCTTCACAAATGCTGTCTGACCTGCTGAGTATCTCCAGCATTTTCTGTTATTATTTCAGATTTCCAGCATCCGCAGTATTTTCTTTTTGTAATATAAGATATAGTAATCTGGGATGTTATGATTAAGGTTATCCACCAGGTGGTGCTGTAGCCAATGCTGCTACTAAGGTCAGAGGTTTGCTTCCTGTATAGGTCAGCACAAGGTGGAATACCAGGATGCTGATGCAGGCTGTCTGTAAACGTGTTTCCCAGTTGTTAATAAAGTACTCGTGTTAATTCTACGATATCGCCTCTTTGAGTCCTTGTTCCACTTAATGGATTTATCACATTTGGCGACGAGGCAACTTAAGGACCCTGCATAAAGAAGAAAAGTCTGCCGGGACGTTTAAACAACAAAATCACGAGCTAAAGTTAGCTACAAGCTGGAAGAGAGCATGGCTGTCACGGTAGGAACGGTTTCCGCTTTTGATATTCAAGCACAAACCTGGGAAGAATACTGTGAAGTGTTGGGTTATTTTTTCGAAGCAAATCAAATAAATGATGCCAGAAAAAGGAAAGCCATTCTGCTTAGTTCAGTAGGAAGCCAAACCTACAGTTTGATGAAAAATCTGCTCAGTCCTGAAAAGCCTGGAGACAAATCATTTGTTGAATTAGTGGCTTTGCTAAAAGAACATTTCAACCCTAAGCCTAGTGAGATTGTACAGCGGTTCAAGTTTAATTCAAGGAACAGGAAAGAGGAAGAGAGCGTAATGGACTATGTAGCGGTGTTGCGTAAATTAGCACAAGATTGCAATTATGGGAACAACCTGAAGGAAATGCTGCGAGATAGGCTAGTTTGCGGAATTATGGACAACCGAATGCAGCGTAGATTATTATCCGAGACTGGGCTTACTGATGAAAAAGCATTGGAACTTGCTCAAGCCATAGAGACAGCGAACCGAGATGTAAAAGAAATACAGGGTTCAGACAGGGTAATGCTACGCAAGTTGCAGGTCAGGTTGTTGAACATGCACAAGTTGAACATGCATCAGAAACCACAACGTGAGCATGTGAAGGCATGTTATAGATGCAAGGGCGATCACCTGGCGAGTGAATGCCGGTTTCTGGAGGAAAAGTGCTACAAGTGTGGGAAACAAGGACACATAAAACGAGCTTGCAGGGCGAAATCACCTGTGGAGGAATCCAAACCAAAAGGGGGAGGACAGCAAAACTAAGGGAGAGAAGTGAAAAAACATGGAGCACACCACATCAGCGGGGAAGCTGAGGAAGAAGAGGACATGTTCATAATGTATAGCATGGTAGAGAACATTCCAAAAGTGGCTCCTATCACATTGCAACTGACAGTAAATGACTCTAAGGTGAACTTTGAAGTGGATAGAGGGTGCGGCGTGACCATAATGAACAAGGCAGAGTACTCAAAATTGTGGAACCGTGCAAAAGTTCCAGAGTTAAAGCCTTGCTCCCTGCATCTTAAAACATATACAGGTGAATGAGTAGCGACATTAGGTACAGCTAAGGTAACTGTGCAACACAATGGAACAGCTACCGGTAGTTATAGTATCGGGTACCGGACCAAACCTGTTAGGTCGGGGCTGGATAAAAGAACTTAAATTAGACTGGGGAGCAGTATATCAAATAGGTGCGGGCAAACAGTTGACTTTGCAAGAAGTGTTGAGTGAACATGAGAGTGTGTTCAAGGAGGAACTTGGCACATTTAATGGTCCCCCAGCTAAGATTTATGTAGACAAGGAGGCACCGCCAAGGTTTTTTAAACAACGACCTGTGCTTTATGCCACGAAGCCAAAGGTAGAGGCTGAGCTTGACCGTCTATTGAGAGAGAACATACTGGAGCCGGTGAAATGTTCGGAATGGGCAGCTCCCATAGTACCTGTTTTAAAACCGGACAATTCGGTAAGACTCTGTGGAGACTATAAATTGACAGTCAATTGGGTGTCCAAACTAGAGCAGTATCCTATTCCCAAAAGAGAGGATCTCTTTGCAAACCTGGCTGGAGGAAAGAAATTCACAAAGTTGGATATGAGTCATGCCTACTTGCAGATTACACTGGATGATGAATCAAAGAAGTATGTCACCATAAATACACACAAGGGCTTGTTTACATATAACCGCTTACCGTTTGGTGTCTCATCTAGTCCAGCTATCTTCCAGAGGACAATCAAAGGCGCACTGCAAGGGATTTCACATGTTTCCATCTATCTGGATGACATTCTGGTGACGGGAAGAACCGACCAGGAGCATCTGAGCACTCTGAGAGGTACTACAGAGATTGGAGAGGGCAGGGTTCCGGCTCAAGAGGAGTAAGTGCACTTTCCTGGGGAATGAGGCAGTGTTCCTGGGACACAGAGTGGACGCCACCGGGCTCCATCCACTCAAGGAGAAGGTACAAGTACTGCAGGACGCCCCTGCTCCTACAAATGTGGCTGAGTTAAAAGCTTACCTGGGACTGCTGAACTATTATAACAGGTTTTTACCAAACTTGTCAACTGTGTTAGCACCTCTTCACAAACTACTGCGCAAGGAGACACAGTGGCAGTGGGGAGAGGAGCAGGGGGTTTCATTTGAACAGTCCAAGAAACTGATGCTGTCGTCGGATGTGCTGGTTCAGCACAATGCAGAGAAAGTTTATACCGGTTTGGCATAAAAATAAACCTAAAAAGGTGACTCAACCGTGGATAACGAGGGAAATTAGGGACAGCATAAAATCAAAAAAAAGGGCATATCAACTGGCAAAAAAAGCACCAGACCGGAAGATTGGGGGCAGTACAGGATACAGCAAAAGAGGACAAAGGGATTAATCAGGAAGGGGAAAATAGAATACGAAAGTAAACTTGCAGCAAACATAAAGACAGACTGCAAAAGCTTTTATCGGTATATCAGGAGGAAAAGACTGGTAAAATCCCAAGTCGGTCCCTTGCAGTCCGATTCGGGAGAATATATAATGGAGAATAAGGAAATGGCAGACCAATTAAACTCATACTTTGGTTCTGTATTCACAAAGGAGGACACAAATAACCTCCCAGGAATATCGGCAAACATAGGGACTAATGAGAGGGAGGAGCTGACAGAAATTAGTATCTCTAGGGATATGGTGTTGGGTAAGTTGAGGGGACTGAAGGCCGACAAATCCCCAGGGCCTGATAAACTACATCCTAGGGTACTTAAGGAGGTGGCCCTGGAGATAGCAGATGCTCTAAGGATCATCTTCCGGAACTCCATTGACTCGGGAACAGTACCCGTGGATTGGAGGCTAGCTAATGTTACCCCAATATTTAAAAAGGGGGGTAGAGAGAAAGCAGGGAATTATAGACCAGTAAGCCTTACATCGGTTGTGGGCAAAATGCTAGAGTCCATTATTAAGGATAAAATAGCGGAGCACTTGACAAATGGGGAAAGGATCGGACAGAGTCAACATGGATTTACAAAGGGTAAATCGTGTTTGACTAATCTGCTGGAATTTTTTGAGGAGGTAACTGGTAGAATAGATGGGGGAGAGCCAGTGGATGTGGTGTACCTTGACTTCCAGAAAGCCTTCGATAAGGTTCCACACAAAAGATTATCATGCAAAATTAAGGCTCATGGGATTGGGGGCAAAGTATTAACGTGGATAGAGAACTGGCTGGCGGATAGAAAACAGAGAGTTGGAATAAACGGCTCGTTTTCGGAGTGGCAGGCAGTGACCAGCGGGGTGCCGCAAGGATCTGTCCTGGGACCCCAGCTGTTCACAATATATATAAATGATCTGGATCAGGGAATTGGATGCAATATTTCCAAATTCGCTGACGACACTAAACTAGGAGGAGGGGTGGGCTCTGATGAGGATGTCAGGAGGCTACAGTGTGATTTGGACAGGTTGGGGGAATGGGCGGATACGTGGCAGATGCACTATAATGTGGATAAATGCGAGGTTATCCACTTTGGGGGTAAAAACAGGAGGGTAGATTATTATCTAAATGGCAATAGATTGGGAGATGGGGAAGTGCAGAGGGACCTGGGTGTTCTTGTGCACCAGTCACTGAAGGAGAGCATGCAGGTGCAACAGGCGATTAAGAAGGCAAATGGTATGTTGGCCTTCATATCAAGGGGGTTCGAGTATAGGAATAGGGATACCTTACTACAGCTGTACAAGGTGCTGGTGAGACCGCATCTGGAGTATTGTGTACAGTTTTGGTCGCCCCATCTGCGGAAGGATGTTCTTGCCATGGAAAGAGTGCAACGGCGATTCACCAGGCTGATACCTGGAATGGCGGGAATGACCTACGAAGAGAGATTAAATAGTTTGGGCTTGTACTCACTGGAGTTTAGAAGATTGAGAGGGGATCTCATCGAAACATATAAAATTATGGCAGGCCTTGACAGGCTGAATTCAGAGAGAATGTTTCCAATGGCCGGGGAGCACAGAACCAGGGGCCACAGTCTAAAAATAGCGGGCAAATCATTTAAAACAGAGATGAGGAAGAATTTCTTCACTCAAAGAGTGGTGAGCCTGTGGAATTCCCTGCCACAGAGGGCTGTGAAGGCTAATTCAATAAATATTTTCAAGAGAGAATTGGATATATTTCTGAAGGCTAAGGGGATTAAGGGTTACGGAGAAAAGGCGGGGACGGGGTACTGAACTGGTAAGATCAGCTATGATCTCAGACGAAGATCAGCCATGATCTCATTGAATGGCGGAGCAGGCTCGAAGGGCCGAATGGCCTACTCCTGTTCCTATCTCTATGTATCTAAGACATCATTCTCTCTTGTGACGCTTCACCTTACGGGGTGGGGGCAGTTCTTTCACACTGCATGGAAGATGGAACTGAAAGACCAATAGGGTTTATGTCCTGAACTCTAACACCAGTGGGGAAAAAACTATTCCCAGTTAGACAAAGAGGGGTTAGCAGTAATGTTTGGGTTACAGAGGTTCCACAAGTACATATATGGCAGGAACTTCACCATATGCACCGATCATAAACCTCCTCTCCAACGAAATGAAAGTAGTTCCACAGATGGTGTTACCCCAGATCCAGAGGTGGGCAGTGACGTTGAGGGCATATGAGTATGTCATCGTCTACAAGGCGGGCAAGTACCATGGGAACGCAGATGCCTTGAGCCGTCTTCCACTGCCAGGCACACCTATCCGTGCAGCTCCAGGGGACAGAGTTTTGATGTTGGAGGACACTGACACGGCACTTGTGACTGCAGAGCAAGTAAGAACATGGACAGGTAAAGATCCAGTACTGTCTAGAGTTCGAGAATATGTGGTGAGGGGATGGCCACAGCATCCGGAAGGGGCTGACTTCACACCCTACAGTGTCAGGAAAACAGAGCTGAGTGTGCAGGATAGTTGCGTGTTGTGCGGAGCACGAGTGATTATTCCACAGCCAGCACGACAGTCTATCCTAGAGCAACTACATCAGTGTCATCCTGGGGTCTCGCGTATGAAAGCCTTGGCTAGGAGTTACCTGTGGTGGCCAAAGCTAGATGAGATAGAAAATCTAGTCAAGACATGCAGCACTTGTCAGGAACACCGGAAGGCACCAGCAGCGGCTCCTCTCCACCCCTGGGAGTGGCCGGATATACCATGGAGAAGATTGCACTTAGATTATGCGGGTCCATTCATGGGGAAGATGTTCCTCATAATCATTGATGCACATTCCAACTGGATGGAAGTTTATCCTGTAAATTCTGCTTCCGCCACTACTACTATAGACTGCCTGCGTCGGAGCTTCAGTAATCAAGGGCTACCGGAGATCGTGGTGAGTGACAATGCCACTTGTTTTGTGAGTACAGAGACAAAAGAGTTCTTGAGAAAAAATGGCACAGTGCAGGTGACCTCGGCTCCATATCATCCGTCCTCGAATGGACTTGCGGAGAGAGCCATACAAACATTTAAGGAGATGATGAAAAAAAGTGCAGAAGGGAGTTTAGCAGCCAAAGTGTCACGGGTTCTGTTCAGCTACAGAATAACACCTCAATCCACCACAGAACTCTCTCCTGCTGAGATGTTATTAGGTCGTAGACTACGCTCCACTCTTGACCTTGTCTACCCAGACCTAAAAAGGAAAATGGAAAACAGACAAAACAAACAAAAAGAGAACCATGACAAAAGAACAAAGAGCCGAAGTTTTGGAGAAGGAGATGCGATCCATACCAGGAATTTCAGTTATTGACCAAAGTGGATTCCTGGCTTCATAGACTCAATGACAGGTCCAGTATCATACAAGGTCATGTTGGGAGATGGTAGGATAGTACGCAGACATGTAGATCAGATACTTCCCAGACAAGGGGAAATTGAAATGAAAGCTCCAGATGCAATGACTGAAGACAGGGTTGCCCCCAGTTATCCAAGTGCATCTGTGGTGCCACCACCAGGGACAGAGATAATTTCACAGGAACCTATCCGTCAAGAGGAAACCATCGTTGCAGAGCCAGATACTCTGAGCACTGCTCAGGAGCAGCTGGTGGCTTCACCACAAACAAGCAGGGACTTTACTGTTAGACGTTCACAAAGGGCTCGCAAGCCACCAGAGAGATTGATACTGAACTGTTAAATTCGTCAAGTATGGAACATGATGAATGGAGACTCCTTATGTGACCCTCAGGAATGGTTGTTTGTTAAGAAATTCATACTGAAATCTTAAGGGAGGAGGGATATAGTAATCTGGGATGTTATGATTAAGGTTATCCACCAGGTGGTGCTGTAGCCAATGCTGCTACTAAGGTCAGAGGTTTGCTTCCTGGGGCAGCACGGTGGCATAGTGGTTAGCACTGTTGCCTCGCAGCGCCAGAGACCCGGGTTCGAATCCGGCCTCGGGCGACTGTCTGTGTGGAGTTTGCACTTTCTCCCCGTGTTTGCGTGGGTTTTCTCCGGGTGCTCCGGTTTCCTCCCACAGTCCAAAGATGTGCGGGTTAGGTTGATTGGCTATGATAAATTGACCCTTAGTGTTAGGGGGATTAAATACGTGGGGTTACAGGGATAGGGTGGGACATGTGTTGGTGTAGGGGTTACGGGGATCGGGTGGGATATGTGTCGGTGCAGGCTCGATGGGCCGAAATGGCCTCTATCTGCACTGTGGGGTTTCTGTGATTCTGTGAGGTCAGCACAAGGTAGAATGCCAGGATGCTGATGTAGGCTGTGTGTAAACGTGTTTCCCAGTTGTTAATAAAGTACTCGTGTTAATCTTTGAGTCCTTGTTCCACTTAATGGATTTATCACATAATATTAGGTGTGCTTTGACTTGGGCTCTCTGATTCTTTTTATTCATGTCCAACGCAAAGGTAGGCTTCAATAGCCTACTACGTGCTGCCTATGAACCTAAACCTGACCTCCTGTGCAGACCTAAGGCCACCCCATCATGGATAAAGCATGGTACTGAACTGTTAACATACCGCATTGGGCACCTGCATGAAATTGTTCTCTATCTGCCTTCACATGGTCCACTGTGCTGAACCTCCTGGTCCTGCTCTTTTCACACTACCCAGGTTCTCCTGGATAGCTGTATACTGAGTGCCATTCTGTGGGTGATTGCCTTTTCGCACATCTATGCTGTATGTGGAGTTAGTGTAGTAAGTCTCGTGCCGGTGGAGATCCAAATCTTGACATTGTTCAGGTTGGTGAAACCTTTGCTTGTATGCTTCAAGTATCAAGTCATAAGCAATGAGAATCATTTATACAATCTCATAATCTGCATTTTCCATTGGATATACAGTAAGCATAAGTAAGCATTTTACCTTTTAAGTCACGGTCTCAATCTTCCTCCCAAACTGCTCTATCTAACTTATGGTGGTTTGCTAACAACTCAAAAAGTCCATAACCATCTGTCTGTGTCATCCCCTTCTTTAAAATTTGGAAAGAGATTAGCTTTATTAAAATTAGTTTGTAGTGTTATGGGCTGGATCAACAGGACCCTCACTAATTTTTCTTGTAGTTGAGAAGCCTTTCTCTGTTAGATCAAATGCACATCAGTGCTGTTGGCCCTTTGCTTTGATCTTGTGCTTGCACAGATTTTTCCTCTTCAGAGCAGAGTTCTAGTGGGGCTGCCTGAGCCCCAAACCCATTTTCTGGCTCAGGGCTCGTTAAGTTTGCATGGTGGGCTCTTAGCGGGATTCCCACCAGCAAGAGAGAGCCCACCAGTGCAAAGGGAGACACTCCGATGGTCCTGCAACATCTAGCGAAGGACCTTAAAGGGGCAGGAATAGCCTGCAATCTGTCTTCCTGGGCCCTTATACTGTACCATTTACCTCCCTCTGCCCAACTGAAACCGGAGTTAAAATTCAAGCAGTACACTTAGCGCTCCTTTACCGCCCAGAGGCCATTTTTACCAGGCTGTTTTCTTGGGCAGTGGAAGCTCCTGCCTGACTCAGGCCGAAGCCTCATGACTACATGTAAATTGAGGTTGTATGATGTACATAGGACCCCAATGCTATTTTAATGGCCTAAAAGGTGGAGCGTCCACTGTGGACACTCCGCTCTGCTCAGTAAAACCTGGCGGGCAAGAAGTGGAGGTCTTTACAGTTATGTGTAAAAATTATTTTTCCGTGGCCAGGAGGAGCAGGTGTGGTCTACCGGGCTCTACACAGAAAGTTTGGGCTGCTGCTCTGGGCTCCCCCTTCTACATTCGTGAAACCCTCTTGAGCCCGCCATCTGGTGACTTACTTGAGTGCCGGCCAAACAGCCCGGAGACTGGAACCCAGGGAGCTGCTTCTTTTTGTATTTGTTGTAGCTGTTTCTAGGTGCCTGTTTTGGACGAGCTGCTCACTGCATCTATGTTAATGAGGCCCAAACACTAAGCCTCATAGCTCCTCCCAGGTGGTAGGCCCACGCATTACCCCAGCCGACCATCTGGGAGTTAAAATTCCCTCCATTATTTTTGACTGCTGTTTGCTTCTGGTAATTTACTTTGATGTTAAAAGTTTATAACTGCCTCTTTGGTCTGCAGCTGATATTTATCCCACCTTAGCTCTCACTAATTGTAATGGATTGGGGTGACTCCTGATAGATTTTATGCATGCCCAATGCAAAAGTCAGCTTTTTGTAGGCAAGCACGTACTTCCTATGAACAACTTGACCCTGTGCATAAAGTATCTAGAATAGCAGGCCTTTGGAAAAGCAGTAATCTTATTTACTGTTAGGGTACACACTAGAAATACTATAGGATAACACTGCATACTCTGGTGATAATTAGGGCTAAAAGCAACTAACTTGTATTAATGAAGAAGTAAAGTTATTCGTAAGCATGAACAAATCAGATTAAAATAATAAATATAATACTTCCACCAGACGGTTAGTGACTTCAGGAGGATATAGATTAAGTTGGACAGATAGATGTCAGATGGAATTTAATGTGGAGTGATTTTTTTTGGGAGGAAGAATAAGGAGAGGAAATATATACACTAAATGGTAAAACGAGGAGCAGAGAGACATAGGGGCTTCAAATACACAAAACTAAGTGACAGGGCAAGTTGATTAAAACTGCAAAAAAAAAGCATCCGGCATCCCAGGTTTTACAAATTGGATACAAAAGCAAAGAGGTAATGCTAAACCTATAGAAAACATTGGTTATATTGCAGTTAGAATACTGTGTATTCTGTCCAGACTATGGAGAGGGCGCAGAAGAGATTCACTGAGATGATACCAGGAATGAAAGGCTTCAGTTATGAGGAAAGATTCGAGAAACTGGGGATCTTTGCAATACAACTAAGAAGATTAAGAGGAGATCTAATAGAGGTATTCAAAATGATGAAGGGTTTGATAAGGAAAATTGGGGAAAAACTATTTCCATTGGCTGGTGAGTGGGTAACTAGAGGGCAGAAATTTAATATCATCACCAAAAGAATGAAGGAAGAAGTTAGCTGGATCTTTTTTATGCGGAGGGTTATTCGGACATAGAATACACCACTAGAAACAGTGGTGGAAGCAAAATCCATAATAGCTTTTAAAAGGGAAGGGCCTTCATGATGATGACAAATGTTATTATGGACAAATGTTCCACATCATTGAAACATGCCCACTAACTAAACTGTCTGGTGATCTGCGTGCTTTGCATGTTGGTGATGCGCTAAGATGACTGGAATTATATGTCAAGTCTGCAAATGCTAAATAGTAAAGGGAAGTGGATAAATATTAGACAAAGAAAATGTTAACAGGATCTAGGGAAAGGACAAGTAAATGGGATTAAGTGAATAGGTCTTTCAGAGAGCTGGCACAAATTCTATGATCCGTTTGTTTTTTGAAATCAATTTACCAAAATACTTTCAAGATTCTTAGTCTACTTCATACATCAAACTGGGTTTTGATGAAGCAAATCATAGCTTTAGATGCCATAGAATTCCTTCTTGCTTCTATGATTTGGTTCATGCTGTCTCCAATGCCCTTTTATTACCAGACAGATATAGCTAGCCCAGGCAGCTTGCTCACACCTCAAGTGTACTACTGGGTTCTACTGTTACTAATCTTAATGTTTTAATATCTAATAATTATAATTTGTCTTTACTATGCAGGTGTTACAGCTTGGGTCTGAGATTCTTCCACAGTACAAACAAGAGGCACCAAAGACTCCACCACATATCATCTTGCATTACTGTGCATTCAAAACTTCCTGGGATTGGATAATTCTGATCCTGACCTTCTACACTGCAATCATGGTTCCATACAATGTCTCCTTCAAGACCAAACAAAACAATGTGACTTGGTTGGTGGTTGACAGTATAGTTGATGTAATCTTCTTAGTAGACATTGTCCTCAATTTTCATACCACTTTCGTTGGGCCAGCGGGGGAGGTGATTTCAGACCCAAAGCTCATCCGTATGAATTACTTGAAGACTTGGTTTGTTATAGATCTCCTCTCCTGTTTGCCATATGATGTCATCAACGCATTTGAGAATGTGGATGAGGTTGGTATCTGAACTAATTTTGTAATCTGTGGATAGTAGAATGACCTCTGTAAAATAACTTCCCCCTACCACAGGCTAGCAAAGGGAAAAATAAGTGTATTTCTAATCCTGAGGGCTATCCAGCCACTCTTGCTGGAAAGTGCTTCTGTGTGGATGTCAGGTGAGGCTTAGCTGCGATATCTCCCTAGGTTATTACCCTGGTAAATTCAGAACTGTACCTCATGCCTTCAGGAGGGAAGAAAATTGGAGATTGTGGAACTTTACATTGTATGAATGAATCAGTGGGGTAGATTTTCATCTTCACCGTCTGGGTGATAACCTGGCGGAGTGGAGCGCCCTCCCTTTTCTAGAAATCAATCGAATGAAAATCAGGCGGACCTTATATCTGGTGGATGATCTGCTCTGCCAGATTACTGCCCATAGTTGAAGATGAAAATCCACCTCGGTATTCATTAAGTTTTAAAAATTAATTTGGAGTATTCTTTGACATGTTTAAATATGTAAAATTAACAGGATGTACTATTTAAAATAAATTACTTGGCAATAAAAAAAATACATGGTTGAGTAAAAGCTAAGATTATGATTGGCTGGCCAGTTGTCAATAATTCCTGGTGATGGTATTTAGGGCAGATTTTCCCTGGCAGTTTGCCTGTTTTTGGGCAGTGCTGGAGAAGTGCAGCAGGGAAATGGGGCGGGATGCCCATCACTGAATCGCACGCCTAGATTTTCCTACCACTCGAGCAGCGTTTCAGTTGCCCACCTTTTTCCTGCCCCATCGCATTTAAATGGTGGTAAGGGAGTGCGGCTTGGAAAACTGGCTGATTTGCTTGTCTTGCTGGCACAGTACAACCGATCTACAAGAAGATCAGATGGTGGATGGTTGGGGATTGATTCCAGTGGCACGGGGGCCAATCAAGCAAACTGCTCTGTCCTGGATGATGTCAAATTTCTTGACTGTTGTTGCAGCTGCACTCATCCAGGTCAGCAGTGAATATCCCGTTATATTCCTAACTTCAGCCTTGTAGAAGGTAGAAATCTTTTGAGGGGTCAGGAAGTCTAATCTAATCCCATTTTCCAGCATTTGGTCCGTAGCCTTGTATGCTATGGTGTTTCAAGTGCTCATCCAAATGCTTCTTGAATGTTGTGAGGATTCCTGCCTCTACCACCCTTTCAGGCAGTGAGTTCCAGATTCCAACCACCCTCTGGGTGAAAACGTTTCCCCTCAAATCCCCTCTAAACCTCCTGCCCTTTACCTTGAATCTATGCCCCCTTGTTATTGACCCTTCTACTAAGGGGAAAAGTTCCTTTCTATCCACCCTATCTATGCCCCTCATAATTTTGTATACCTCAATCAGGTCCCCCCTCACCCTTCTCTGCTCCAAGGAAAACAACCCCAGCCTGTCCAATCTCTCTTCATAGCTGAAGCGCTCCAGCCCAGGTAACATCCTGGTAAATCTCCTCTGCACCCTCTCCAAAGCCCGCTGCTCAGTTGTGCTCAATGATCCTGATGGTGTGATTGCTTTGTTTAGATTCAATGTGGGAGTAACATCATCCCTATTCATTCGTCAAATTGGCCTTATCCCACACTAAGCATGTGCTACTATTAAAAAAAATAATTGGCAATAGGTTGTTTGCTGAATTAATAAGAAATCACTGTTCATACCCTGTCTGCTTGTGCATAAAGTGCTTTTCCACTGAGAATGGGGCTGATGGAAGGGTTGAAATGTTGTTTTTATTGTGTGTACCAAATAGCATTTACATGATATTGTGGTACTGAGCTTCTTAGATGTATGCCGAATACAAAAAGATGTTGCAGTTAATTGTGTGTTTTCTTTTTGTTTGTATTGATTTGTAATGTGTAAAATTATGCACTGCATTTTGATTTACAATATTTTATGACATTTGCACTCTAGCATTAAATCACTGTTTATATTTCATTTTCTTCTTGCTTTCTACTTTTTCCATTTGCATGCTTCTTTATTTGTTTGACTTGATCCTCTTCTAACTACCTTTTGGGGTCTGAAGACCTGGAATCATCATGCTGTGACTAAAGTAGGCTTTGTATTTCATCATAAAATATGTTTAATGTGTCTTCTTTAAAGTGCTTGAAAGTAATGACGGGCTACACTTTTTCATAATGCTGTCCTTGTGTTACTTGGGATTGGCATTTGTACAATAGATTGTTTTATTTCTGCTCTATTAACTTAGTAATGAATTTGGAGAAAGAATGGCACAGAGTCTGTACAAAGGTGTGCCTAGCTATCTTGATGCTCAGTTTGTTTACTTGCTATCAAACTGAATCACTTAATTACAATCAATATAAAAATGTACATGGGTTGTTTCTAGTATGTTCACTGTGTCATGCTTATGATGCTTTGTACAATTTCTTAAAGATTTCTTCAGCATTTGCCCATGCATACACAGTGTGGGGCTGAAGACAACATTAAAAATTACATAACTTTTTTTTCAATGGGTTGCATAAACAGCGACCACATAATCTTCATTAATTCTATGAATGTGATTGGATAAATGGCACTTGCTATATTATTGAAATATCATAGGTATGAAAATTGGAAATGATAATTCACACATGTGAAATAAAACATAGGATATAATGTTTCTGAATTTCTTTAAGTGCTGTACCAAGGATGCTCAAATAAGACGAACCTCAATCTGCGGTGACACTGAGTTCTAGAAGTTATTTTCACTTATGACATACACTATTCTGACTCATTCTTGGTTGCTTTTCAAAAATTAACGACAGAACTGTCATAACTCACTGTCATTCAGATATTGCCTCTCCTCCTCATTCTTTTTGTCATCTTTGTTTTATAATCCCTTAATAGCTGAATCTGCCAATAAGGATTCAAATTAGCCTGCTACAGAGCTTAGATTTGCATATCTAATCAGACAACTAGGTTTTCACACATCTGCTAACCCGTTAAGTTGTTGCAGAGTAACTAATAGATGTTTTTTCATAAGAAGCATGCGATGGGTTGGGGGAGGTGGATGGTTAACAATTAAAAAACAAGGAACGCGTCCCCAACTCCCCAGTTACGTTGCCATTTTTGCGATGGCAGATTCGAGGCTTGCGAATGTCCCACCTTGGAAGCGGCAAACTTCATAACATATTTAATACAGACTCCCACATTGCAATTGGGAGCCTAATTTAAATGTAACAGTTGCGTGTGGGTTTCCCAAGTCTCGGGAAACCCAGCAGTAAAAGGGAGGCGTGAGCCAAGAAGGTAAGGGCCTTTTACAGCACTCCTTGTGGGCCGAATGGAGCAGGAGTGCTGTCCCTGGCCACTCAAGGAAGCCTTTGGCCAACCAATGCCGATTTGCAGCCTCTCTCTCCACCCTGCGTGATCACAGACCTCCCTGAGGCATCGATCTCTCGCTCCCTTCCTCCCTCCCGCGATAGCCTTTCTCACCTCAACCCCAATCTCTCTCTCTCCATCCCTCCTGCGATGACATCTCTGTGGCCCACCTCCTAGCCCCGCTCCCTCCCTCCCTCCCTTGATGGTCTCCCTCCAACCCCTGACCCAAGCCAGATCTCTCGCTCCCTCCTTCCTGTGATGGCTTCTCTCCGCTCCAAGCCCCAATCTCTCACTTTTAAAAGTATCTATTTACTACAGAAGGACTAAAAAATCTGATATATAGCCTTTGAGATAGTTAAAATATTTTGTCATTAGTAATTTTATTTTGCAAGTACTTATGTATTTACTTACATATACATATTATTTCATTTTTGCAGGGCATCAGCAGTCTCTTCAGCTCCCTGAAAGTTGTTAGGCTTCTTCGTTTAGGCCGAGTAGCACGAAAATTGGACCATTACATTGAATATGGAGCAGCTGTATTAGTACTACTTGTGTGTGTTTTTGGGCTTGCTGCTCATTGGCTGGCTTGCATCTGGTACAGCATTGGGGATTATGAAGTGATCGATGAAGAATTAAACAGAATCAGAACAGATAGCTGGCTCTATCAGTTAGGAGAAACTGTAGGAATGCCGTATCATTTTAATACAAGCGGGACAGAAAAATGGGAAGGAGGACCGAGTAAAGACTCCGTGTACATCGCCTCACTCTACTTTACAATGACCAGCCTCACCAGTATTGGGTTTGGTAACATTGCTCCAACAACTGATGGCGAGAAGATTTTTGCTGTGGCTATGATGATGATTGGCTGTAAGTACTTACAAAGGCTTTACTTTATTTTCTGTAGATATGGATGATGGCATTAGATTTCCCAACTTTTGTAGCCGGGTGTTGTGTGCTGATTAGTTTATGTGAAAGCTATGGGCTAAAAATAATTGAAATGCATTCTAGATCATCATAACTCACTACATTAAAAAAAAGTCTCATTTTCCCGTAGAAGCGACGTGAAATAATTAGCACAAATTTCATCAGAATTTATTTACAAGCAGAAACAAAACAAAAACAAATTATTGAAAATAATCAGAAAATGACTGAAACATGAGGGCTTGAAGTTACATACCTGTGCCTTTTAAATTGCTGACAGCTGATTCCCAAGCAAATCTGGCCACCCATTTCAAACAGGCATCCTTTAGGGTTGACACCCTGCGTGTTCAAATGTTGTGAAATAGCTGAAAGGATGCTCCTACCTCCCAAATGCATCTGTTGTTGAAACACCCTCTTGGTTAAGGTGGGTGTTTTCAATACCACTGCCCACACCCATCCCAGAAGCTTTGCTGAGGCACAAATTTGGTGGAGTTCTGTAGGTATTGAACTCCCACATATTTTCCACTTTCTTTCTTTTCTTTCTTTCTCAGCTACCTAATTAACATTACTACAATGAATGCTTTTTTTTTCAATTTTATTTGTCACATAACCAAATACAACAAGTGAAATCCAGTCAGTGAAATGCTTTTTTCTTAACGAGCCGAGCGCACCAAGCAGCAAAGGACACTTAGCTGCCTGGTACGCATGGAGCCCGCAAGGACGGCAGCCATCTTCATCGGCGCCATCACAATAGGGTCCGCTCTCACCTTGCTCCGCCTTTCCCGTACTCCTGCCTGACAATCTTCAGCCACCGTGGTACCGACGTCCCGGGGCCTGCTTCTCCCTGGCTCTCCTTTCACCCGGTCTGACCCCTGAGCCTCCCGCGGTGTCCGACCTTCCAGGGCCTGCTTTTCCCGCCCTCGGTCCGCTGGCCGCCTCCCCTCCTACCGGTTCGACCTCCGAGCCTCCCGCCGAGGAGCTGCCGGCCGCTGTGCTACAGCGGGTCATCGTGGCCTCCGTCGCTGCTTCTGCTGCCTCCTCGCCGAACTCATCAGCGCCGATGCACAGCGTCTGTAGCGGGAGTGGGCCGACCGACTCAGGGAGAGCGCTTACCCTTCGACCGCCACGGATGCCATCTTGATCCCTTGGCAGTGGATATCCAGGCTGTTGTGTATTGGGTGCCTCAGGCACGTAGGTGAAGGTCTCCTATAAGGGAGCTTGATGTATAGCTGCTGTATCTGGTTTTAAGATATTCTTTCCCCTTTTTAATTTGCACTATGAATAGGTAGAAGTTTTAATTACTTTCACACTCTGCTTTCTGCTCTGCTTTCTCTTTCAATTCAAGGATTGTCTTAAAATAAAGGAAGCATGACTTCTGCCTGGGGAGCGAGTACTGACCTGCACTGTCTTGTGCTGATGATTGCTGATCACCTGTACACTGATGCAATGGAAGTCCTTGCAGTTCATAAAAGCCATTGCATTTGTTAGAGGTTCAGATGGCCATGTGGGTACCATTGATAATGCCCTGCACTTTAGGGAATCCTGTGATGGGGAAAAATGCAAAGGCACTCTTGTTTTGCTGTCATTTTCCATGGGCAAAGTGATGAAGGTGTTCGCCCTACTGAATAACACATTTGCTGGATGCAATTTTGTTCTGTAAATTGCTGTTACAGATGTTCCCTGTGGTAGTTTGAAAAGAGCTGGAGTGCAAAAACTCACTGTTGTGGTGACCTGTAGTTGCCATCTGCAGGTCTGATTCCAGCAGACAATGCAACTCTGCTTAGTCTCCCTACAGCAGCAGAGTCTGGGAGGGGAGTTGTCCTAAGACAAGTAGGTGTGTGTGAGTCTGTATACATGGCTCCATGGGTAACAGAAGTCTACCTCTGGTACAAGTGAACCCTCTGCATCCTTTCATTTACTTCTTTCTCCTCCAAAATACTCAAACACCAAGGAATACGGTAGCATATTGGTTATGTTACTGGACTAGTAATCCAGAGGCCTGGATTAATGACCCGGAAACGTGAGTTCAAATCCCACCATAGGCAGCTGGGGAATTTTAATTCAATTAAATTATTCTGGAATTAAAGCTTGTCGTAAAAACGCATCTGGTTCGCTAATGTCCTTTAGGGAAGGAAATCTGCCGTCCTTACCCGGTCTGGTCTATATGTGGTTGACTCTTAACTGCCCTCTGCGGTTCAAGAAGGCGGCTCACCACCACCTTCTCGAGGGCAATTAGGGATGGGTAATAAATGCCGGCCTTGCCAGCGACGCCCACATCCCATGAACAAATATTTAAAAAAATGCCTATAGCAATTCCAATATTCAGAATTTAGATTGAAGCAATCAAAAATACAGCTTGAAGCACCCACTTCCCGAAAGGTTGGATATTACTGGTCATTATTGCCCATTATCACCCATTTTATACAGGTGATCTGAGCACACCTGCATTTCCTGCAAGAGCGAGAGCGCTTTAGGCCAGTGTCAAAGGCCAGCAGGAAACTACCGCACAGCGCGGTTCAAGTGGGGGTCCAGCAAAATGTTTTCCTGCCCAGTTTCCTGCCTCTTGTGTGCCTGTTTCATGCCACTGGAATGGATCCTGTTTCGCTGGAAAGTTTACCTTTTGTCTTAAACCAGTAATTTACTCACTTATTAGGGAGTGCGTCCAATTAAGTGTACACAATGATTTGCCAGCAATGAGACAAACTTCCGACCAGTTGAGAATTAAAGACTCAGAGCAGGTTCAGAAGCAAACAGAACAATCTGTTTTCTTGCCATTTCAGAAAATGCCATTTATTGGGGTAGCTTCAGGGATTCTTCTCCCTAAGGGAGGAGTAGCTGGAAAGATGGAGGAAATGATTCAGAAGAATTTATCCTGGTGAAAATTCTTACAGATCATGGACAAATTATCTTGGTTTATCAGAAGTGAAATATGTGAGGAGGTTTGCATTAAACAGGCAGCTCACTGGAGAGATATGTGATTTTGTTTGCTTAGACTGTGGAAAGTATTTCTGTAAATTTCCCCCACTCTTGGGGAAATGAAACCATATTAATCTGGTTTTTGTTTTGTTTTTGGATTGTGGAGTTCTTTTAACGCCTTGGGAAGCTCATACTGCTAATGTGCAAAACAGACTGAAGAGGAGGTTAACAAACTGTAATGGCACATTCTTTACACTTCATACATGATTCCAAAAAAAAAAATTGTCAAGGCAATAGAACTTCTACACATCACCTGCGTTTCCAAAAGTGCAGGCTATAGTCAACTGTATACAGATTGAGGTACTGGTCCTGTCTAAAGGGATCATAATTCCATATCATGCATAAAGCACTGATTACAGTGGAGATCCCTGGTTCTGTGAATGATTTTTATTCTCAATTATTCATGTGTGCCAGCATTATTTGAACAGGGAAACAAACTATAATTAGGAGTTTTGAGGGAGTGGAAGGAAGAGATTACTTTAAAGTTGTGGACCTATGTAAAACTTAACAGAGGGATTCCAACATGCACATAACAGTCTTTTATTGAGCCATCCTTTTGGCCAGCTGAAATAAAGATGAAGATGTACTAATGGTGCCTATTTGTATAACCCAATATAAATGTGTAAAATATTTGCAGTTTGCTGTATTCTGTATAAGTAGCATTAGAGAGGGGACAGGATTTCTTGGGTGGAAGAGACAAAGAAGGGAGAGGAAAAGATAACTAACACTCCAAACACTGAGAGGAAGTTAATGGATTGAATGACCTGCCATCTGCATAATAAAGAAGCATGAACTTGTTACATGACATAAATGATTACCTCAGTAAGGCAATGAAAAGATACCAGTAAAAGAAAAGAATGTGTAGACAGCTGAAAGCACAGGAAAGGTATGTGATCTGAAATGAAAACAAGGCCGGGATTCTCTTTTGCGATCCCACCTGAAATTGGGTGGAATTGCAGTGAAGAATGAGGAAAAATTCAGGGGATATAACTCCTAAGTATAAGTGTACCAGGCAGAATAGCCATAATAAGCTTTGAAAATATATATCCACATATTAGTACTCATCCTACAATGGCTATACAAGGCCAGGCCTGGAGCAGTAGGAGTATTAACTCATTAACCATCCAGAAGAGATTAAGAAATTTAGATCTATAGTAAATCAGTCCAAGCAGACTGTCGGGAGATAACCTGGTGTGAATAGGCTTGTGTTTATGAATACTGGGAAGAGATATGAGCTCTCCTAGATGGTCTCCCATCTTACACCCTCTGTAAACTTAAGCTCATTCAAAACTCTGCTGGCCCTACCCTAACTCGCACCAAGTTCTGTTCACCCAGCACCCCTGAGCTCGCTGACCTATATTGGCTCCCTGTCTGGCAATGTCTCGATTTAAAAATTCTCATCCTTGTTTTCAAATCACTCCATGGCCTCACCCTCCCGATCTCTGTAACCTCTCCAGCCTTACGATCCTCCGAGATCTCTGCGTTCCTCCAATTCTGGCCTCTCGAGCATCCTCGATTTTCATCACTCCACCATTGGTGTCCATGCCTTCAGCTGTCTAGGCCCGAAGCTCTGGAATTCCTTCCCTAAAGCTCTCTACCTCTCCTCCTTAAAACCTAACTTTCTGATCAAGCTTTTGGTCACCTGCCGTAATATCTCCTTATGTGGCTCAGTATCAAATGTTGTTTGTTAACGCTCCTGTGAAGCACCTTGGGATGTTTTACTACGTTAAAGGCACTATATAAATGCAAATTATTGTTGTTATAGTTGTTGAAGGCCATAACTGATCCATGGGCCGGAATTTTCCAGGATGGTAGTGGGCGCAATCGGTGGCGGGTCGGGTGGGAAAGTTATTTTTGACAGTTATAGAGTCATAGGCCTAGAAATTGGGTTTTGGCTTAGCCAGGGCTTTAGCGCCGGAAGTTAGTGCCGGCGCTAAGTCCCCCTGCGCGCGCCAAAAATTCAGTAGCGCCGCGCCCAAGCGGCTGCCGGTGCTACTGAAGGGTCTTAGCGCCTGGAAAAGGGTGCTAACTGCCGTTTAGCGCCGCAATTCCGGCGCTGCGGCACCCGATGTGGTGCGGCAGGCTGGGGAAGTGCAGGCCTCCTCCTTCCGTTAAGGAGGAGCTGCCTGCACCCGGCCGTGGCCCGCGCAAATCTGTTTAAAAATGAGCCCGGCACCTCGGACAAGTGCCGGGCTTGCATCTGTTCCGGGGGGGGGGGGGGGAGAAGTCCGGGGAGGGAGCTGCGGGCAGGCGGCCGGCGGGAAAGCGGCCGGCCGCCGCGGGGCCTTTAATGCGCCGGCGCAAACACATGTTGGACTCTGTTGCCAGAGTCTTAGTTGCGGCTGCCACGGGCGAGGCGGCCGCAACTGAATTTCGGCGCTGGGGCCCGTCGGCATGGCAACCGGGACGCTGCGCACACCGATGACGTCATCGGTGCCGGCGCAGCGCTACCGGTGCAACGCCGCTTTAGGGCCCCAGGGAATTTTTCCACTGGCCATAACTCTGGCGCTAGTCCCTCAAGCGCCTCAAAAGCGGCGCTAAGGCTAGTGAATTTCTAGGCCATAGAGTCATAGAGTTATACAGCACGGATAAAGGCCCTTCGGCCCATCGTGTCCGTGCCGGCCATCAAGCCCTGTCTAATCTAATCCCATATTCCAGCATTTGGTCCGTAGCCTTGTATGTTATGGCATTTCAAGTGCTCATCCAAATGCTTCTTAAATGTTGTGAGGGTTCCTGCCTCCACAACCTTTTCAGGCAGTGAGTTCCACACTCCAACCACCCTCTGGGTGAAAAAGTTCTTTCTCAAATCCCCTCTAAACCTCCCGCCCTTTACCTTGAATCTATGCCCCCTAGTTATTGACCCTTCTACTAAGGGAAAAAGCTCTTCAGTATCCATCCTATCTATGCCCCTCATAATTTTGTACACCTCAATCATGTCTCCCCTCAGCCTCCTCTGCTCCAAGGAAAACAAACCCAATCTGTCCAGTCTTTCTTTATAGCTGAAGCGCTCCAGCCCTGGTAACATCCTGGTGAATCTCCTCTGCACCCTCTCCAAAGCGATCACATCCTTCCTGTAGTGTGGCGACCAGAACTGCACACAGTATTCCAGCTGTGGCCTAACCAGTGTTTTATACAGCTCCATCATAACCTCCTTGCTCTTATATTCTATGCCTCGGCTAATGAAGGCAAGTATCCCATATGCCTTTTTGACCACCTTATCCATCTGTTCCGCCGCCTTCAGGGATCTGTGTACTTGCACACCCAGATCCCTCTGCCCCTCCGTCTTGCCTAGGGTCTTACCATTCATTGTGTATTCCCTTGCCTTGTTAGTCCCCCCAAAGTGCATCACCTCGCACTTTTCCGGGTTAAATTCCATTTGCCACTGTTCCGCCCATCTGACCAACCCATCTATATCGTCCTGCAGACTGAGGCTACCCTCCTCGCTATTTACCACCCTACCAATTTTTGTATCATCCGCGAACTTACTGATCATACCTTTTACATTCATATCCAAGTCATTAATGTAGACCACAAACAGCAAGGGACCCAGCACCGATCCCTGTGGTACCCCACTGGCTGCAGGCTTCCAGTCACAAAAACAACCTTCGACCATCACCCTCTGCCTTCTGCCACTAAGCCAGTTTTGTATCCAACGTGCCAAGGCACCTTGGATTCCATGGGCTCTTACCTTCTTGACCAGTCTCCTGTGCGGGACTTTATCGAAGGCCTTACTGAAATCCATGTATACCACATCCACTGCGTTACCCTCATCCACACACCTAGTCACCCCCTCAAAAAATTCAATCAAATTAGTCAGACATGATCTTCCCTTGACAAAGCCATGTTGACTATCCCTGATTAATCCTTGCCTCTCCAAGTGGAGACTAATTTTGTCCCTCAGAATTCTTTCCAATAATTTTCCTACCACTGATGTTAGGCTCACTGGCCTGTAGTTCCCCGGTTTTTCCCTACTTCCCTTCTTGAATAATGGTACTACATTAGCGGTTCTCCAGTCCTCTGGCACATCCCCTGTGGCCAGAGAGATCCTGAATATATGTGTTAGAGCCCCCGCAATCTCTTCCCTTGCCTCACACAGCAGCCTGGGATACATTTTGTCCGGGCCTGGGGATTTATCAATTTTTAGGCCTGCTAAAACCACCAATACCTCCTCCCTCGATGTTAATATGTTCGAGCATATCACAGTCCCCCCGCCCTATTTCTATGTCTACATCGTCCTCCTCCATAGTGAAAACAGATGCAAAAAATTCATTTAGAACCCCTCCTACATCTTCCGGCTCCACACACAGATTGCCACTTTTGTCCCTAATGGGCCCTATTTTTTCCCTAGTTATCCTCTTACCCTTAATATACTTATAAAACATCTTAGGATTTTCCTTTATTTTGCTCGCCAGTGTTATTTCATGGCCCCTCCTTGATCTCCTGATTTTTTTTAGTATCCCCCTGCACTTTTTGTACTCCTTTAGGGCTTCCACCGTCTTTAGCCTTTTGTATCTGCCAAAAGCCCTCCTTTTTTGCCTAATCCATTCTCGTATATCCCCTGACATCCAAGGTTCCCTGTGGTTTTTGGAACCACCCTTGACCTTTACGGGAACATGTTGCCATTGTATGATCTCAATCTCCCTTCTGAAAGCCTCCCATTGCTCCGATGCGGATTTTCCTACAAGTAGCTGATCCCAGTCCATTTTGGCCAGATCCTGCCTTATCCTATTAAAATCGGCCTTCCCCCAATTTAGAACCTTTATTTCCGGCCCATCCCTGTCCTTTTCCATGACCACCTTAAATCTCACCATATTATGGTCACTGTCACCAAAGTGCTCACCTACTAGCACTTTTTCCACTTGGCCGGCCACATTCCCTAGAATTAGGTCCAGTACCGCCCCTCTCTTGTAGGACTTTCTACATGCTGGCTCAAAAAGCTCTCCTGGATGCACTTTAAGAATTCTACACCCTCTGAGCCTTTCACACTTTGACTACCCCAGTTAATATTGGGGAAGTTGAAATCCCCCATTATTATTACCCTATTATTTGCACATTTCTCTGAGATTTGCCTACATATCTGTTCCTCTATCTCCCCCTGACTGTTTGGAGGCCTATAGTACACTCCCAGCAAAGTGCTTGCCCCCTTTTTGTTTTTAAGCTCCACCCATATGGCCTCATTAGAGGAACCTGCTAATATATCATCCCTCCTTACTGCAGTAATTGACTCCTTAATTAATATTGCGACACCCCCTCCTCTTTTACCTCCCCCTCTGTCTCTCCTGAAGATTCTGTACCCCGGAATATTGAGCTGCCAGTCTTGCCCCTCCCTCAACCATGTCTCCGTGATAGCAACAATATCATACTCCCATGTGTTTATCAACACCTTCCGTTCATCCACCTTATTTGCAAGACTCCTTGCATTAAAATAGATGCCACCCAGCCTTGCCCTTATATATTTGCCCTGTCTACCAAGCTGACTTGTTTTTTTCTCTATAATTGGCAGCACATCACCCCCTATTTCAGCTCCCCTCTGTATCCCATCCCCCTGCCAAGTTAGTTTAAACCCCCCCCAATAGTGCTAGCAAACCTCCCCGCAAGGATATTTGTCCCGTTCTGGCTCAGGTGCAACCCGTCCGACTTGTACAAGTCCCACCTTTCCCAGAAGCAGGCCCAGTGATCCAGGAAACTAAAACCCTCCCTCCTACACCAACTCTTTAGCCACGCATTCATCTGCACTATCCTCCTATTCCTATACTCACTAGCACGTGGCACTGGGAGTAATCCAGAGATTACAACCTTTGAGGTCCTGCTCTTTAATCTGTTACCTAGCTCCCTAAATTCTTGATGCAGGACCTCATCCCCCTTCCTACCTATGTCATTGGTCCCAATGTGGACCACGACCTCTGCCTGCTCCCCCTCCCCCTTAAGAATGCCCTGTAGCCGCTCAGTGACATCCATGACCCTGGCCCCAGGGAGGCAACAAACCATCCTGGAGTCACGTTTGCGGCCACAGAAACGCCTATCTGTTCCCCTTACGATAGAATCCCCTACCACTATTGCTCTCCCACTCTTTTTCCTCCCTCCCTGAGCAGCAGAAGCGTCCCTGGTGCCAGGAAGCTGGCTGCTGCTGCCTCCCCCTGGTTTTGGGAACCTGCTGTCATCTCGCACCCCCCCCCCCCCCCCCACGGGCCTTTCCCCCAGGCTCGTCTGTCATTGTGGAGCTGACCTGACCAGCAGCGGCGGGTGACCCAATCGAGATGATTAACAGCTAGTTGTCAGACCCTTAACAGGCTCTTTTAACTTACTATTTAAATTTAACTGATGGCCATGGAAACCACGCAGCTCGGGAAGCACGTCTGTCAACCTGAGGCAGAGGTCCGTGGCCATTGCTCCAGCTGATTACTTGACAGCATCAAATGTACAGTAAAAGCTCCCACCTGACAGATGATCACTTTAGAGTCATAGAGTTATACAGCACGGATAGAGGCCCTTCAGCCCATCGTGTCTGCGCCGGCCATCACGCCCTGTCTAATCTAATCCCATATTCCAGCATTTGGTCCGTAGCCTTGTATGCTATGGCATTTCAAGTGCTCATCCAAATGCGTCTTGAATGTTGTGAGGGTTCCAGCCTCCACAACCCTTCCGGGCAGTGAGTTCCAGACTCCAACCACGCTCTGGGTGAAAAAGTTCTTTCTCAAATCCCCTCTAAACCTCCCGCCCTTTACCTTGAATCTGTGCCCCCTAGTTATTGACCCTTCTACTAAGGGAAAAAGCTCCTTAGTATCCATCCTATCTATGCCCCTCATAATTTTGTACACCTCAATCATGTCCCCCCTCAGCCTCCTCTGCTCCAAGGAAAACAAACCCAATCTGCCCAGTCTCTCTTCATAGCTGAAGCGTTCCAGCCCTGGTAGCATCCTGGTGAATCTCCTCTGCACCCTCTCCAAAGCGATCACATCCTTCCTGTAGTGTGGCGACCAGAACTGCACACAGTATTCCAGCTGTGGCCTAACCAGTGTTTTATACAGCTCCATCATAACCTCCTTGCTCTTGCCTTCATTAGCCGAGGCATAGAATATAAGTATCCCATATGCCTTTTTGACCACCTTATCCACCTGTTCCGCCGCCTTCAGGGATCTGTGTACTTGCACACCCAGATCCCTCTGACCCTCCGTCTTGCCTAGGGTCTTACCATTCATTGTGTATTCCCTTGCCTTGTTAGTCCCCCCAAAGTGCATCACCTCGCACTTTTCCGGGTTAAATTCCATTTGCCACTGTTCCGCCCATCTGACCAACCCATCAATATCGTCCTGCAGACTGAGACTACCCTCCTCGCTATTTACCACCCTACCAATTTTTGTATCATCCGCAAACTTACTGATCATACCTTTTACATTCATATCCAAGTCATTAATATAGACCACAAACAGCAAGGGACCCAGCACCGATCCCTGTGGTACCCCACTGGCCGCAGGCTTCCAGTCACAAAAACAACCTTCGACCATCACCCTCTGCCTTCTGCCACTAAGCCAGTTTTGTATCCAACGTGCCAAGGCACCTTGGATTCCATGGGCTCTTACCTTCTTGACCAGTCTCCTGTGCGGGACTTTATCGAAGGCCTTACTGAAATCCATGTATACCACATCCACTGCGTTACCCTCATCCACACACCTAGCCACCCCCTCAAAAAATTCAATCAAATTAGTCAGACATGATCTTCCCTTGACAAAGCCATGTTGACTATCCCTGATTAATCCTTGCCTCTCCAAGTGGAGACTGATTTTGTCCCTCAGAATTTTTTCCAATAATTTTCCCACCACTGATGTTAGGCTCACTGGCCTGTAGTTCCCCGGTTTTTCCCTACTCCCCTTCTTGAATAATGGAACTACATTAGCGGTTCTCCAGTCCTCTGGCACATCCCCTGTGGCCAGAGAGGTTCTGAATATGTGTGTTAGAGCCCCCGCAATCTCTTCCTTTGCCTCACACAGCAGCCTGGGATACATTTCGTCCGGGCCTGGGGATTTATCCATTTTTAGGCCTGCTAAAACCGCCAATACCTCCTCCCTCTCGATGTTAATGTGTTCGAGCATATCACAGTCCCCCCGCCCTATTTCTATGTCTACATCGTCCCTCTCCATAGTGAAAACAGATGCAAAAAATTCATTTAGAACCCCTCCTACATCTTCCGGCTCCACACACAGATTGCCACTTTTGTCCCTAATGGGCCCTATTTTTTCCCTAGTTATCCTCTTACCCTTAATATACTTATAAAACATCTTAGGATTTTCCTTTATTTTGCTCGCCAGTGTTATTTCATGGCCCCTCCTTGATCTCCTAATTTCTTTTTGAAGTATCCCCCTGCACTTTTTGTACTCCTCTAGGGCTTCCTCCATCTTTAGCCTTTTGTATCTGCCAAAAGCCCTCCTTTTTTTTCTAATCCATTCTCGTATATCCCCTGACATCCACGGTTCCCTGTGGTTTTTGGAACCACCCTTGACCTTTATGGGAACATGTTGCCATTGTATGATCTCAATCTCCCTTCTGAAAGCCTCCCATTGCTCCGATGCGGATTTTCCTACAAGTAGCTGATCCCAGTCCATTTTGGCCAGATCCTGCCTTATCCTATTAAAATCGGCCTTCCCCCAATTTAGAACCTTTATTTCCGGCCCATCCCTGTCCTTTTCCATGACCACCTTAAATCTCACCATATTATGGTCACTGTCACCAAAGTGCTCACCGACTAGCACTTCTTCCAGTTGGCCGGCCACATTCCCTAGAATTAGGTCCAGTACCGCCCCCTCTCTTGTAGGACCTTCTACATGCTGGCTCAAAAAGCTCTCCTGGATGCACTTTAAGAATTCTACACCCTCTGTGCCTTTCACACTCTGACTATCCCAGTTAATATTGGGGAAGTTGAAATCCCCCATTATTATTACCCTATTATTTGCACATTTCTCTGAGATTTGCCTACATATCTGTTCCTCTATCTCCCCCTGACTGTTTGGAGGCCTATAGTACACTCCCAGCAAAGTGCTTGCCCCCTTCTTGTTTTTAAGCTCCACCCATATGGCCTCATTAGAGGAACCTGCTAATATGTCATCCCTCCTTACTGCAGTAATTGACTCCTTAATTAATATTGCTACACCCCCTCCTCTTATACCCCCCCCCCCCCCCTCTGTCTCTCCTGAAGATTCTGTACCCCGGAATATTGAGCTGCCAGTCTTGCCCCTCCCTCAACCATGTCTCCGTGATAGCAACAATATCATACTCCCATGTGTTTATCAACACCTTCAGTTCATCCACCTTATTTGCAAGACTCCTTGCATTAAAATAGATGCCATCCAGCCTTGCCCTTGTATATTTGCCCTGTCTACCAAGCTGACTTGTTTTTTTCTCTATAATTGGCAGCACATCACCCCCTCTTTCAGCTCCCCTCTGTATCCCATCCCCCTGCCAAGTTAGTTTAAACCCCCCCCCCCCAACAGTGCTAGCAAACCTCCCCGCAAGGATATTTGTCCCGCTCTGGTTCAGGTGCAACCCGTCCGACTTGTACAAGTCCCACCTTCCCCAGAAGCAGGCCCAGTGATCCAGGAAAGTAAAACCCTCCCCCCTACACCAACTCATTAGCCACGCATTCATCTGCTCTATCCTCCTATTCCTATACTCACTAGCACGTGGCACTGGGAGTAATCCAGAGATTACAACCTTTGAGGTCCTGCTCTTTAATCTGTTACCTAGCTCCCTAAATTCTTGATGCAGGACCTCATCCCCCTTCCTACCTATGTCGTTGGTCCCAATGTGGACCACGACCTCTGCCTGCTCCCCCTTCCCCTTAAGAATGCCCTGTAGCCGCTCAGTGACATCCATGACCCTGGCCCCAGGGAGGCAACAAACCATCCTGGAGTCACGTTTGCGGCCACAGAAACGCCTATCTGTTCCCCTTACGATAGAATCCCCTACCACTATTGCTCTCCCACTCTTTTTCCTCCCTTTCTGAGCAGCAGAGGCTGTTGCTCAGTCCATTTCCAGCACAGATTCTGCAGGCTGTAGTCTTTCCAGCAAAGTCTCCATCCAGTCTCACCTCGTTGGATGAACCTCTCTCACCATTGACAGATTGCTTCTGTTATCTGTACTTCACCTGCCATCTATTCCATCAGCATGGGTGCCATTTATACTGTCTCATCTTGGTCCTCAGAATCAGACCACGATGAGCTCCAACACCAGCAGCAGCAGGCACACCAGCAGCACCAACAACAACACCAACCTTCTCTGCAATCACCTGATGCTGCACAGGACAGAGGGCATCAGCACCCAAGCACATGGACAAATTTAGTTAACTTTACGCTGTACACCCATATGGCTGCCACATGATGTGCCAGGTTGGCACCACCCTACACCAATACCATAAAGCATCCCTACAATGACCAAGCCATCCCTTTCACACTCCACCATTGCAAGGGCTACTGTTATGTCTTACCATTCACTGCAACTCACTAAGCCACTTCCAAAGGTTCACACAAATCTGTCCAAGACCGGAAAGTGTTGAAAAGAAAGATTTTTATGTTTGACACCACATTAACAGAAATGTTGCATAAACATTGGATAAAACACCCAAGTGGCTACCCTTGTGTGGTGTTAGTTGGTATGATTGCACTAGGATGAGGGTGAGTGTGAGGGGTGGCTAGTGAGATGGGGATGTGATAATGTAGATAGAGAGGGATGGGTGGAGGTGCAAGGTATGTTGGTGTGAGTAAGGATGTGCAGGAGTAGGGTAGGGAAGGCAGAGTGATGGGGATGTGATGAGAGACGCAGCAGGATGAAGTTGAGTGTGACTTTGTACTAATGTTTCGTGACCTACTGAGATCATTGAAAGGTTTGCGCCACTGCACCCAGGTCCTCCTGAACACATCCCTGCTTGTGACCTCCTTTGCAATGTGCAACCAGGCTGTTTTGGTCTCCTGGGGAGGTCTCTTCCGCCCATCGGAAGGGAAGAGGACCTTCCTGCGTGCTGTGACTCCCTCCATAAGCATATGGAGGGAGTCATCGGAGAACCTGGGTGCAGCCCTCTGCCTCTGTGCAGTCATTGTCGGTGTTTGCAGCACTCCAATGCTGTAGTGCACTGACAGCACAATGTTAGATAAAATGTCAAATCTAATGTGGTCATGGTCCCTTTAAAGATCCCGGCTGAAAATGCGTCATGAATGACGTCACCAGACCCAATCCATTTAATTGGGCTGGGTAACGCACTGGGCGGGCTTAATAGCCCTATTAATGTTAGTTCATTTTCAGCAGCGGGATGGTGCCAGCAGCAGGGTCGCGACCCGCCATGGCCACTGCCTGCACCGGACCCGCTGAGGTAGGCAAAATTCCGGCCATGGTTTCTCATTAGTAAGTAAACAGATGTTATTCCTCAGACTTGTTGGAGGGAGGTTAATCAGACGTTTTTAGAACGCATTGAGATAATGGCATTACGTTGGGAGGATGTAATTCAACATATAAAAAGATACAGACACTGGAGTTTCTTGGGGACCTTTTGATTTAGTCTTGCTGAGGCGTGTGTAAACAGTCAAGACAGACATGCTTTTGATCTCCTGAGGAGTCCCTGGTATGTGATTTATAATATAATTAGTACCTATATCTCATATGCGCTGCATGTAAGGGGTTGTGTTTTATTATCTCATTCAGTGTTTCCTAGTTATCGACTTGTATTATGGGTATAGGATGTCTGACAATATCCTATAATACCTCCACATAAGGGCACTAGGGATATGTGATAATATTCTATATAAACCCTCAAGAGGCCTACTGCTGTCTTACTGGCCTGATTGGGATTTCTCTCCCACTGCTGCTGGCCGCTCCGTCAGCTTATCCAAAACTCTGCTGTCCATATCTTATTCTGCACCAAGTTCTGCTTGTTACAGACCTCTTATTTGTGGACAGAACAGAGGTGTTTGATAAAGTGGTCACCTAATTTTTTTTAAATTATTTATTTATCGGATGTGGGTGTCGCTGGCAAGGCCAGCATTTATCGCCCATCCCTAATTGTCCCTGAGATGGTGGTGGTGAGCCGCCTTCTTGAACTGCAGCAATCCGTGTGGTGAAGGTACTCCCACAGTGCTGTTTGGGAGGGAGTTCCAGGATTTTGACCTAGTGACGATGAAGGAATGGCGATATATTTCCAAGTCAGGATGGTGTGTGACTTGGAGGTGGTGGTGTTCCCATGCGTCTGCTGCCCTTGTCCTTCTAGGTGGAAGAGGTCACGGGTTTGGGAGGTGCTGCTGAAGAAGCCTTGGCGAGTTGCTTCAGTGCTTCTCTTCTTAGGCAGTCCCTCGGAACCGAGGATGACTTGCTTCCACATTAAAAATGAGTTCTCAGGTGACTGATGAGTCCAATGTGGGACCTACAGTCTCTGTCACAGGTGGAGTAGACAGTGGTTCAAGGGGCGGGAGGGTGGGGTGCTTGGGTTGACGTGCGCTCCTTGTGCTGCTTGCGCTGGGCTTCTGCTTGCTCCCGGCGAAGAGACTAGGTGTTCGGCGCCTTCCTGGATGCTTCTCCTCCACTTTGTGCGGTCTTGGGCCAGGGATTCCCAGGTGTCATTGGTGATGTTGCACATTTTCAAGGAGGCTTTGAGGGTGTCCTTGAAGTGTTTCCTCTGCCCACTTGGGGCTCTCCGGAGCTCTGAGTAGAGCGCTTGTTTTGGGAGTCTCCTATCGGGCATGCGGACGATGTGACCTGTCCATTGGAGCTGATCAAGAGTGGTCAAAGCTTCGATGCTGGGGATGTTAGCCTCAGCGAGAACACTGACGTTGGTGCGCCTATCCTGCCAATGGATTTGCAGGATCTTGTGGAGGCAGCGTTGGTGGTACCTCTCCCATGCTTTGAGGTGCCTGCTGTACATGGTCCATGTCTCTGAGGCATACAGCAGGGCGGGTATCACTGCTGCTCTGTAGACCATGAGCATAGTGCTGGATTTGAGGTCCTGGTCTTCAAACATTCTCTTCCTCAGGCGACCAAAGGCTGCACTGGCACACTGAAGGCAGTGTTGGACTTCGTCATCGATGTCTGCCCTTGTTGACCGTAGGCTCGCAAGGTATAGAAAGTGGTCCACGTTGTCCAAGGACTTGTTGTGGATTTTGACAATCGGGGGGCAGGTTGGTAGAGGATCTTTGTCTTAAGAATGTTTAGTGTAAGGCCCATGCTCTCGTACACTTCGGTGAAGGTGTTGACGATGGTTTGGAGTTCGACCTCCGAGTGAGCGCAGACGCAAGTGTCGTCTGCATACTGTAATTAGACGACAGAGGATGGGACGGCCTTGGATCTGGACTGGAGGCGACGAAGGTTGAACAGTTTCCCATTTATTCTGTAAATTAGCTCCACTCCAGCGGGGAGATTAATGAGGGTGAGATGGAGCATTGCAGCAAGGAAGATCGAGAAGAGCGTTGGTGCGATGACACAGCCTTGCTTGACCCCGGTCCGTACTTGAATTGGGTCTGTGGTGGAACTGTTGGCCAGGATCACTGCTTGCATGTCGTCGTGAAGCAGGCGGAGGATGTGACAAACTTTTGAGGGCAGCCGAATTTGAGGAGGACACTCCATAATCACTCGCGGTTGACGGTGTCGAAGGCCTTTGTGAGATCAAAGAAGGCCATGTACAGCGGTTGGTGCTGTTCCCTGCATTTCTCTTGTAATTGTCGTGCGGTGACGATCACGGTGGCATAGTGGTTAGCACTGTTGCCTCACAGCGCCAGGGACCCGGGTTCGAATCCGGCCTCGGGTGACTGTCTGTGTGGAGTTTGCACATTCTCCCCGTGTTTGCGTGGGTTTCCACCGGGTGCTCCGGTTTCCTCCCACAGTCCAAAGATGTGCGGATTAGGTTGATTGGCTATGATAAATTGAACCTTAGTGTTAGGGGGGATTAAATACGTGGGGATACGGGGATAGGGTGGGATATGTGTTGGTGTAGGGGTTACGGGGATCGGGTGGGATATGTGTCGGTGCAGGCTCGATGGGCCGAAATGGCCTCTATCTGCACTGTGGGGTTTCTGTGATGTCTGTGATGTCCATTGTGCCCCTTAGTGGGCGGAATCTGCATTGCGACTCTGGGAGGAGCTCTTCAGCCACTGGGAGAAGGTGATTGAGGAGGATTTTTGCAACGACTTTCCCTGTCGCAGACAGCAGGGAAACTCTTCTGTAATTGCCGCAATCGGACTTGTCACATTTCTTGAAGATGGTCACAATTACGGCATCTCTGAGATCCCCTGGCATGCTCTCCTCTTTCCAGATAAGAGAAATGCATCTTGTAGATGGTACACTCTGCAGCCACATTACGCCGGTGGTGGAGGGGGTGAATGTTTAAGGTGGTGGATGGGGTGCCAATCAAGTGTGCTGCTTTGTCCTGGATGGTGTTGAGCTTCTTGAGTGTTGTTGGAGCTGCACTCATCCAGGCAAGTGGAGAGTATTCCATTACACTCCTTACTTGTGCCTTGTAGATGGTGGAAAGGCTTTGGGGAGTCAGGAAATGAGACACTTGCCGCAGAATACAGTATTTATGTGGCTGGTCCAGTTAAGTTTCTGGTCAATGATAACTCCCAGGATATTGATGGGGGGTTCGGCGATGGTAATGCCATTGAATGTCAAGGGGCGGTGGTTAGACTTTTGCTTGTTGGAGATAGTCATTGTCTGGTACTTGTGTGCCGTGAATGTAACCTGCCACTTTTCAGCCCAAGACTGAACGTCGTCCAGGTCTTGTTGCAGGAGGGCATGGACTGCTTCATTATCTGAGGTGTTGTGAATGGCACTGAACACTGTGCAGCTGTCAGCGAACATCCCCATTTCTGACCTTATGTTGGAGGGAAGGTCATTGATGAAGCAGCTGAAGATGGTTGGGCCTAGGACACTGCCCTGAGGAACTCCTGCAGCGATGTCCTGGGGCTGTGATGATTGACGTTAACCACCACAACCATTTTCCTTTGTGCTAGGTATGACTCCAGCCAGTGGAGAGTTTTCCCCCCCGATTCCCATTGACTTCAGTTTTACTAGGGCTCCTTGATGCTACACCCGGTCAAATGCTGCCTTGATGTCAAGGGCAGTCGCTCTCACCTCACCTCTGGAATTCAGCTCCTTTGTCGATGTTTGTACCAAGGCTGTAACGAGGTTGGGAGCCGAGTGTTCTTGGCGGAACCCAAACTGGACATCAGTGAGCAAGTTATTGGTGAGTAAGTGCCGCTTGATAGCACTGTCGATGACACCTTCCATCACTTTGCTGATGATTGAGTGTAGACTGATGGGGCGGTAATTGGCCGGATTGGACTTGTCCTGCTTTTTGTGGACAAGACATACCTGGGCAGTTTTCCACATTGTCGGATAGATGCCAGTGTTGTAGCTGTACAGGAATAGCTTGGCTAGAGGCGCGGCTAGTTCTGGAGCACAATAGCTGGGATGTTGTCGGGGCCCATAGCCTTTGCTGTATCCAGTGCATTCAGCCGTTTCTTGATATCATGTGGAGTGAATCGAATTGGCTGAAGACTGGCTTCTGTGATGGTGGGGACCTCGGGAGTAGGCTGATATAGATCATCCACTCGGCACTTCTGGCTGAAGATGTTTGCAAACGCTTCAGCCTTGCCTTTTGCACTCATGTGCTGGGCTCCACCATCACTGAGGATGGGGATATTCATGGAGCCTCCTCCTTCTGTTAGCTGTTTAGTGGTTCACCACCATTCACGGCTGGATGTGGCAGGACTGCAGAGCTTTGATCTGATCCGTTGATTGTGGGATCGCTTAGCCCTGTCTATAGCATGCTGCTTCCGCTTTTTAGCATGCATGTAGTCCTGTGTTGCAGCTTCCCCAGGTTGGCACCTCATTTTTAGCTACGCCTGGTGCTGCTCCTGGCATGCTCTTCTACACTCCTTATTGAACCAGGTTTGATGGTAATGGTAGAGAGGGATATGCCGGGCCATGAGGTTACAGATTGTGGTGGAATACAATTCTGCTGCTGCTGATGGTCCACAACGCCTCATGGATGCCCAGTTTTCAGCTGCTTGATCTGTTCTGAATCTATTCCATTTAGCATGGTGGTAGTGCCACACAACACGATAGAGGTTGTCCTCAGTGTGAAGACGAGACTTGGTCTCAACAATGACTGTGCGGTAGACACTGCTACCAATACTATCATGGACAGATGCATCTACGACAGGTAGATTGGTGAGGACGAGGTCAAGTAGGTTTTTCCCTTGTGTTGGTTCTCTCACCACCTGTTGCAGGCCCAGACTGGCAGCTATGTCCTACAGGACTCGGCCAGCTCAGTCAGTAGTGGTGCTACCGAGCCACTCTTGGTGATGGACATTGAAGTCCCCCACCCAGAGTACATTCTGTGCCCTTGCTACTCTCAGTGCTTCTTCTAAGTGGTGTTCAACATGGAGGAGTACTGATTCATCAGCTGAGGGATGGTTGCAATCAGCAGGAGGTTTCCTTGCCCATGCTTGACCTGAAGCCATGAGACTTCATTGGATCTAGAGTCAATGTTGAGGACTCCCAGGGCCACTCCTTACCGACTGTATACCACTGCCGCCACCCCTGGTGGGTCTGTCCTGCCGGTGGGACATGACATACCCAGGGATGGTGATGGAGGAGTTTGTGTCATTGGCTGAACGCTATGATTCTGTGAGTATGACTATGTCAGGCTGTTGCTTGACTAGTTTGTGCGACAGCTCTCCCAATTTTGGTACAAGTCCCCAGATGTTGGTGAGGAGGACTTTGCACGGTCGACTGGGCTGGGTGTGCCGTTGTTGTGTCCATAGCCGGTGCTGAGGTCAATGGCGGGTGATCTGTCCGGTTTTATGCTTATTATTGTCTTTCGTAGCAGTTTGTTACTACTGAGTGGCTTGCTAGGCCATTTCAGAGGGCAGTTAAGAGTCAACCACATTGCTGTGGGTCTGGAGTCACATATAGGCCAGACCAGGTAAGGACAGCAGATTTCCTTCCCTGAAGGACATTCGTGAACCAGATGGGTTTTTTCGACAACCCGATAGTTTCATGGTTACCATTACTGATTTTTTTATTCCAGATTTAGTTAATTTATTTAATTAACTGAATTTAAATTCCCCAGCTACACGCCTCTGGATTACTAGCCCAGTGACATTACCAGTATGCTACCGTTCCCTGTGATTAGTGAGAGAGGCGGGCGGAGGAGCGAGAGCAAACACGTGGGAAATGGAGCAGAAACAAAGAAGGGCCCTGTTTTCATTTCTCAAGAAGGCTCAGCACCCAAAACATTAACTTGACTTTTCTCTTTACAGATGCTGATTGATCAGCTGTGTATTTCCAACATTTTCTGCTTTTATTTCAGATTTCCAATATTTTCATTATTTTATTTTGGACCGAGTTTCTTGCATACTTTTGAGTGAAAATATTTTGAGTTGTGCTGCCCTTCACACTGTACAGTGATACCAACAAGGAGCATAATCATTTGCTCCCCACTTTCACTGCCACCCAAATGCTGTTGCTACTGCATCTATACGGGCTGTATAATGTGTATAAAAGCCTAACTGCTTTTGCTTTATCTCGAAATATGGACAGGAGCAGATAGCATTTCTTTTCTTTTTCATGACTCTCATTTATCAGTTATATTTGTACAACATACCTCTTTGACTGTAGTCATAGGAAGTAAGGATCACGTTTACGCTTAATTTAAGAAAAATTAATCACATATTGTATGTAAATAAAATGAGAGAGCGCAGTACTTTACAGAAAATAATTGTGATTTAGATAACATAAGTATTTTGAAAATAGCTAGGAAGTTGACTGTTTTATCTTAAATTACTGGAACCTGTCCTGTATTTTCTTTATATCTTTCAAATACAGTAAGTTGTTATGCAACATTTTTGGATCAACAGAGTGACACTGAATGAAGCAGTATATTTATATAATTTGCATCATCCCTGGAGCATTTCCAGTCTGATTGTACAAAGGCTCTAAGGAATGTGTTTTTAACTGGGTCATTTGTTACTAACATAAGACTTTTACCATTAATCCCCTTGTTTATGTAGAAATATTATAAATTTCATTTATTTTGTAATCATGACAATACTTAAGTTTGTTTTTGTAAAGCTGACAGTGTAAAGTTTTAATTACTATTTCAGATTGTAAATGGACTTATGCTGGATATGGAACACTATTGGGATAATCCTTTCCCACACCAGGGGGAGAATTCCTCTGTGCAGAATGTGCAATAAAATAATAAACCTGTTTATGACAAATAGGTTTAGAATTTTGTTGCTTATAGTACACAGGAAATCTTCTCCACCATTAAAAATGATAGAATGTCATTTGCACAGTAAGATTTGAATGGTTTAATAGTAGTGACTCACTCAGACCTTTTATTGTAGAGATGGAACAATTGATACTACACTGTATAAAAATGTTGATTTGTCGTTTCTCAGTGGAAATTGTCATTGTCATACACTAATGGCAAATGGGGAGATAAGACTAGCCTGTAAACTATTTTAACTCCTGTTGCAAAAAGAACAAGCGCACGAGGAAAAGATTTTCTCTATTTGCTATTTGTACAAACTCATAACTGCAAGTTTAAAGAACACATTTGATGATTTTTTTAAAACAAGTTTTCAACAGAGGAACTATTTCCCCATGGATGATAAAAAGTAAATGGTGAATTAATATTGTCACTGATCATGGTTGGGCTTTACTGTTAGCACTGAAGAAGGAGAGGCAATGAGTAACTTAACAGCAGCAGATTTTTTTCTATTAGCTATTTAACTACTTCTGTCGGCATTATCTCTCATACTTGAGACGTGTGCAGATGTAGTCGACGTGAAAATTACTTTTTGTAAAGGACAGACACGTAGGGCTGAATTCCCACCCAGAGTAAACAGGGCGGTATTGCCCCAAAGATGGTAGGTGATGATCTATCGCTTCGTGGCAATCTTCACTGGGGCCTACTGCTAGGCGGCCGGAGAGGTTGGAGTCAGGCGGTAACCCCAATGGGAATCCGGGTCCTATGATGCCAATAGCTCCTGATTGCCATTTTTTGCATTTTCTGACCAGTATCAGCTGGCGGCCTGACTGAAGAGGGCCCGAAAGATGAGTTTTCAGCTTGGGCCGATGCCGCTATGGCTCCCTGTTCCTCCATCGATTTCTCCACCCCCCCCCCCCCCACCCCAAAGAATCTATCTTCCTCCGGCCCAAAGGCTGGCCAGGTCACCTGATCTTGCGATGGCCTGGAGCTGGCCAGTTGTCCCAGGGCGCTCAGTTTCTGACTGCAGCCCACCGGCCTGATGCAAATGAGGCCCAGTCCTCAAGATAGATTGGGCCTCCCTATGGGACTCCCATGTTCCACCGGGCAGCTTCCTGGATACTGTCTGGGGGAAAATCCACCCTGTAGATTGTTTTTACAAAGCACAGTGTCAGCTGTGGCTCAGTGCGTAGCAGACGCGCCTCTGAGTCGGAAGGTTGTGGGTTCAAGCCCCACTCCAGGGACTTGAGCACAAAAATCTAGGCTGACACTCCAGTGCAGTACTGAGGGAGTGCTGTATTGTCGGAGGTGCCATCTTTCGGATGAGACATTAAACCGAGACCCCATCTGCCCTCTCAGGTGGACGTAAAAGATCCTATGGCACTATTTCGAAGAAGAGCAGGGGAGTTATCCCTGGCGTTCTGGCCAATATTTATCCCTCAATCAACATGACAAAAACAGATTATCTGGTCATTATCATATTGTTGTTTGTGGGAGCTTGCTGTGCACAAATTGGCTGCTGCGTTTCCTACATTACAACAGTGACTACACTCCAAATAGTACTTCATTGGCTGTAAAACGCTTTGAGATGTCCGGTGGATGTGAAAGGCGCTATATAAATGCAAGTCTTTCTTTTTCTTTTACTTATGCAGACTGAGTAGAAGGGTCTTTTTGTTATATCATATTAATTTTGTTCAGATCCAAATATTTCTATATAATGCTAGTGCTTCCCTGTTGATGTCAGTCACACATCAAAAGGTCAGCACTAGCATCATGTAATTACTAAAACAGTTAATTTTTATTAATTGCCTTGCATTAGTTATTTTTCTTAACTGTGTTGTATTCATGTGAATGTAAGATTAGTTGACATTCATAAAATGTGTATCTTGATGCAATTTTCCCACTGTAACTGGCAGAAATATTATTGTTGTCGTCTATGATTACTGATGGAAGGACGGTTGTCATGTCAGTTCTTATTTTGATCTATATGTATATTAGTAAGTAAAAGTATTTTTGTTCAGAGTCAATACCTAAACAGAAATATTAAATATATATAATGAACATTCTTGTCACAAAGGGATTTCTTTGATAAATGTCGCATAATCTGTGGTAAATGCTGAGTCGTGAAACAGTCAAATAGTACGCAGAGTTGTAATGCCAACTACAGCAGTTTCCATAGATGAGTTCAATCAAGCTTGCTTAATTGATGTACTGTGACTTCTTTGCCAGATGCCTTAGGGAAAGTCCTGCTTTGGATGAAGAAATACTACACTTATTGCTCACGTACAGAAAGCTCTGCTCTATTTCATGTAGCCAGGCTTAAGGTTTCAAAGAGATTTCCTAGTGACATTTTGTTCAATGGCAGATGTTACAGAAAAATACACTGGGAATTTTACCAAAGGCTGTTGCTTGAAGTACATTGAAATTTTGCAGTCTAGTTAATTAGCAAGGCTATCACTTAATTCTGATACACAACTATCAGTGGAAGTTCAAACAAAAAAATCTAAGCCAAACTCAAACATTTAGTTTTAGATGTGTTTTGTCTCTATTGTTAATAGAAGCTTCCAAGAACTTACTGCAATGGAACATCCATTATACACACTCCATTTATCCGCCTTCCCAGTTATCTGCCAGAATTTTCTTGCAACAAAGCCTTGCATGCAACGTTGTTTCACTGCACAGTCTGAAAATACCAATTTGTTACTGTCTCAAATAATTCAACTTCACAGGCCAAGGAGGATTAAATTCAATATTTGCAATTTATATTATATTTGTCTTTATTCTCATATCTAGGTTATTGCTGTATGCATTTAAAATAAAAATGGAGCGCTCAGTTGTCTACCAATTTCTATTAATCTCCAAGAGGGGCTTCTCCATTATGGTGTATAATGGAAGTACCATTGTACACAATGTTTCAGAAGGAAAGTAATCTGAGCTAATATGTTCTCTTAGATTCAGTATTATAGACCACATGATAAAGCACATAAGGTCACTTCGATAATTGAGAATCTTATAAACTGTACAGTGACACCTAAGGCTGTATTCTGGAAATATATTAGTAAAGAAGCCATGAACAATTCATTTCAATTCAAAGACAACAGTATGTTAAGTGGGTTATAATGAGGTGCTAATCTTTGGGCACAAGCCATGCTTGAATCATAGAACGATACAGCATAGAAGGAAGCCATTGGTCCCATCGTGCATGTGCCAGCTCTTTGATAAAGCTATCCAATTAATCCCACTCCCCTGCTCTTTCCCCATAGCCCTGCAATGTTTTTACCTTCAAGTATTTATCCAGTTCTCTTTTGAAAACAATTGCATTTGCATCCACCACCCTTTCAGGCAGTGCATTCCAGATTAGAACAACTCGCTGTATAAAAAAATGTTTCCTCATATTGCTTCTGGTTCTTTTGCCAATCACCTTAAATCTGTGTTCTCTGGTTACTGACCCTTCTTCCATTGACAGTTTCTCCTTATTTACTCTATCAAAACCATTCATGATTTTGAATGCGATATCAAATCTCGCCTTAACCTTCTCTGCTCTAAGGAGAACAACCCCAGCTTTTCCGGACTCTCTCATAACTGAAGTCCCTCATGCCTGGTACCAGTCTAGTAAATCTTTTCTGCACCCTTTCCAAGGCCTTAACATCCTTCCTAAAGTGTGCTGCCCAGTATTTGAACACAATACCCCAGCTGAGGCCTAACCAGTGTTTTATAAAGGTTTAGTACAATTTCCTTGCTTTTGTACTCTATTCCTCTGTTGATAAAGCCAAGAATTCCATATGCTTTATTTTTCCATAATACATACAACACAAAATTCTAATGCAGTCTTGGGATGAAATAATACTGCAGATAATGCATAGCATCCTTATAAAGTTTCTGTTGGGCATTAAAATGAAGATATTTTACTGAATTTTAAGTATTGGGCAGAAATATGAATGATTGAAATACTGGTTATTGCAGTGCTAAAATTATTGTATCTAGTAATTGGAATTGTCGCATGAAATCCATGGGGTTGATTTTAACCCGAAGCTTTTTTTGGATGGGCGGGGCAGGGGTGAGTGCAAAACACAGTCGTTGGTCTAAATTACAGATAAGAACATAAGAAATAGGAGCAGGAGTAGGCCATTTGGCCCTTCGAGCCTGCTCCGCCATTCAATAAGATCATGGCTGATCTTCTACCTCATCTGCACTTTCCTGCACTATCCCCATATCCCTTGATTCCCTTAATATTCAAAAATCTATCGATCTCTGTCTTAAATATACTCAATGACTGAGCCTCCACAGCCCTCTGGGGTAGAGAATTCCGAAGATTCACCACCCTCTGAGTGAAGAAATTTCTCCTCATCTCAGTCCTAAATGGCCCAACCCTCCTTCTGAGACTGTGGCCCCTGGTTCTAGACTCCCCAGCCAGGGGAAACATCCTCCCTGCATCTACCCTGTCAAATCCTGTAAGAGTTCTGTATGTTTCAATGAGATCACCTCTCATCTAAACTCTAGAGAATATAGGCTTAGTCTACTCAATGGCTCCTCATAGGACAATCCCCCCCATCCCAGGAACCAGTCTGGTGAATAGAGTCATAGAGCAATAGAGTTATACAGCACAGAAAGAGGCCCATCGTGCCCGCGCCGGCCATCAAGCCCTGTCTATTCTAATCCCATTTTCCAGCACTTGGCCCGTAGCCTTGTATGCTATGGCGTTTCAGGTGCTCGTCTAAATGCTTCTTGAATGTTGTGAGGGTTCCTGCCTCTACAACCCTTTCAGGCAGTGAGTTCCAGATTCCAACCACCCTCTGGGTGAAAGGTTTTTCCTCAAATCCCCTCTAAACCTCCTACCCCTTACCTTGAAACTATGCCCCCTGGTTATTGACCCCTTTACTAAGGGGAAAAGTTCCTTTCTATCTACCCTATCTATGCCCCTCATAATTCTGTACACCTCATCAGGTCCCCCCTCCGCCTTCTGTGCTCTAAGGAAAACAACCCCAGCCTGTATAGCTGAAGCGCTCCAGCCCAGGTAACACCCTGGTGAATCTCCTCTGCACCCTCTCCAATGCAATCACATCCTTTCTATAGTGTGGTGACCAGAACTGCACACAGTATTCCAGCTGTGGCCTAACTAGCGTTTTGTACAGCTCCATCATAACCTCCCTGCTCTTGCTTTCATTAGCCGAGGCATAGAATATAAGTATCCTATATGCCTTTTTAACTACCTTATCTACCTGTCCTGCTGCCTTCAGAGATCTATGTACATGCACACCAAGGTCCCTCTGATCCTCTGACCTTCCTAGGGTCCTAATATTCATTGTGTATTCCCTTGCCTAGTTAGTCCTCTCAAAATGCATCACCTCTCACTTTTCAGGGTTAAATTCCATTTGCCACTGTTCTGCCCATCTAACCAACCCATCTATATCGTCCTGTAGCCTGAGGCTTCCCTCCTCGCTATTTACCACTCCACCAATTTTCGTGTCATCTGCGAACTTACTGATCATACCTCCTACATTCATATCTAAATCATTAATGTACACTACAAACAGCAAAGGACCCAGCACCGATCCCTGGACATCTGGAATCTTCATTGCACTCATTCTATGGCAAGTATATCCTTCCTTGGGTAAGGAGACCAAAACTGTACACAATACTCCTGGTTTCACTAGGGCCCTATATAATGATCTTATAGTCAAATCCTCTTGTAATAAAGGCCAACATACCATTTGCTTTCCTAATTGCTTGCTGTATCTGCATGTTAACTTTCAGTGATTCATGTACAAGGACACCCAGGTCCCTCTGAACACCAACATTTCCCAATCTCTCACCATTTCAAAAATACTCTGCTTTTCTATTTTTCCTACCAAAGTGGATAACTTCACATTTCTCCACATTATATTCCATTTACCATGTTCTTGCCCACTCACTTAGCCTGTCTATATCCCCTTGAAGCCTCCTTGCATCCTCCTCACAACTTACATTCCCACTCAGCTTTGTATCATCAGCAAACTTGGATATATTACATTTGGTCACCTCATCCAAATCATTGATGTAGATTGTGAATAGCTGAGACCCAAGCACTGATCCTTGTGGTACCCCACTAGTCAAAGTCTGCCAACCCGAAAATGACCCGTTTATTCCTACTGTCTGTTTTCTGTCCGTTAGCCAATCCTCAATCCCATGTGCCCTAATTTTGTTTAATAATCTCTCTTGTGTGGCACCTTATTGAATGCCGTCTGAAAATCCAAATACACCACATCCACTGGTTCTCCCTTTTCTATTCTGCTAGTTACAACCTCAAAAAACTCTTAACAGATTTGTCAAACATCTGGGGTATTTTAACTCTCGTTGCTTATTTAAATGCCACCGGTCTAATTCATGCATGGAATGGGTGTGAAGAGGGTGCTGAGTGGCTGACATCAGGTGAATATTGGGAGGCCCAGGGCTGCCCTCCAGTTCTAGGTATGTGGCAGAGCGGGGGTTTCGGGAGGTTCTTGTGAGAGGGTAGGGAGAGTCTGGGAGCAGGAGAGACCACGGGCTCGATTTTAACGCAGCGACAGGCAGGCTTGTAGGCGTGCGGGGGGTTAAAATCGCAAAACCTGGGGGCCGGGACCCCCCCCACACCCCCCGCCTGGTTCCCGCCTGCACGCCATTTTAACCTAGCTGTGTCTGATTGACCTGAATCAGTCCCATTTGCAACAGGCGGGACTGGTCTTTAGGGCCCTTAAACAGCACTGATTGGCCTTTATAATCCCATTTTAACAGGCCCTTGCCTGTTTAACCCTTTTCCCACGTAAAACGCGCCTGGTGGGGATCACGCCTATGAAACCTGGCGTGAACACTATTGGCTTGCTGACTATCAGCTGCAGGTCCAACATTAAAGAGGATATTTGATCAGTCATCATTTGCAGGTGGCAGGACTTTGCTGTCTCAGGTCTGGGGCAACTTTTACCAGGCTTAACCACACCTGTGGAAGGTTGGAGCCTCACACACTTCTCCAGTGTGACCTCCTGCGAGACCCCTCTTGCCACCCTCACTCAGCGCTTCCTCAACTGAGGCACCTACCAGAAGCATGGGAGGCCTCTTTTTCCTTCCCCTCTTGGCATTAGAGGACCTCCGGCCCCATTCGCAAGATGACACACGCCACAACTGCAGAAGTTGCCATCAGAATTTTTATGAAAAACAAACAACTGATGGCATTTTTACAAAATACACAGCAGTTCACCCAAGTGACTACCCTTGTGACTATTTGTGCTTTATTTTTCTCTTACGCGTGCTCCTACGTAGTGGTTTCCCTGTGGCTTCAGATGTGGAGGCCCCTTGCTCACTTTCCTGCTGCTCCTGTCTCGACATCTTTGGCGGGTGTCCTCTGGGGTGGCGAGCCTGTGAGGGCTCGCCAGCAGTTTGTGGCTGTGCAGGGGTTGAGACCTCTATCTCCGTTGGGTGTGGACTCCGGCGGGGCTCTGACCGAGGGCTCTGCAGTGGCATGGAAGTGTGAGCGCTTGGAGAGGAGCCCCCACTTCCTTGAGGTCTGCCACCAACCTCCCTCTCATGGGTCAGGTCCCCCTCAGTGCCTGCAAGTGGCTTGAGAGCAGCTTGCTGCACATCAGGGGAGCCATGGGGACCCGTATCTACAATGGCAGTCCTACTCAGAAGGACTTCCATGAAGGTCTGGTTTCTCTGTTCAATAGATGCCCATCGCTCCTCAAGAGATGTCATTCTATTCTGAACACTCACCATGTTTTCCATACCCTGGCGACTAACCTCCTCCATGGCCGTATCCCTCCTCTCCTCTACCGTAGCCAGCCTTACCATGGAGGCAGCAATCATTTCCACATAGGTAGCCAGCCTTTCCGGGTTGATGCGTTCATGCGCCAATGACTCCACAAAGGCTCTGCTCATGTTTGCTATGGACTCCTCCATTCGCTCCACACTCGCAGCGACCCTAGAGACAAAACCTGCCAGAGACTCCTGCATCTGTGCCTGGAGTTCCATCACCTCTGATCTTACGGATGGACCCAGAGGCAGATGGTCGACATGCAGCTGAGCCGAGCTGGCAGAGTCCTGCGCCCTCCGACGAGGACTCTCCGCTGCTGTCCCTGTCTCCACAATCTGCTGATGCTCACTTGTGAGCTGTGATACACCAGATGACAACTCTACTCTATGTCCCGAAGGTCCCACCGAGGTGTGAGTGTCTGCGCTGGTGCTGGGTGCGCTTATTTCTGCTGACGCTGTGCCCTCAGAGGTTGCAGATTCCCCTGAGGAGTCTGGTTGCTCAGGCTCATCTTCCTGCACAGTGGGGACGGGGGCTCTCGATGGTCCTGTGGGGGAGTCAAGGAAAAAGTTAGAGATGTGATGCCAAGGTTACATGTACATTGCATTTTGCAGATGATCATAAGTCCATATGATGTAGCTTCTGAATCATTATCAGTGACTCATGCAATGCCAATGAGAGAGATGGAAAACTATTCTGTCACCAGCTTGCGGGGATGCTCCTGTCTGTCCTTCCCCAACTTCCGCATCTGTATCAGCCCCGACAATCTCCAGGACGGCTTCCTCCCAGGGGGTGAGGTGGGCTAATGAGGGCGGCCCTCCTCCTGTCCTGGCTCGCTCTCTCCTGTTGTGAGCTCTCTTTTCCTGCAATGAGGGAGACAAGTGGAGGTTGAGTGAGAATGAAGGAGTGAGTGCAGAGATTGCATAGCATAGATACTTAGAAGGAGACAAAGATGGAGTGAGGTTGCAATACCAAGGGCCCTCCCTGTGTATTGTCAGTTGTGTTCAAAGCATCAGAGTGAGGAGTGTGAGGGCTGCATGGTGGCATAGTTCTGTGAATGTGAGCATAGAGAGAGAGGGAGTGGGTAAGGGTGCATGGATGTGAGTGTCAAGTGGGATGTGGAGGAAGAGATTGCTAAAGCTGAGTGCTGGTGAGGAAAGGCAATGGGGATCAGATTGAGGGTGATGGAAACATCATACAGTACTTACTTTTCCAGTGCGAAGAAGGTCATGGAATATTTTCCTGCACTGCAACCACATTCTTCGTGTGAGCCCCAAGCAGTTGACTTGACCTGCCACCTGTAGCCACACAGCCTTGGCCTGACTGGGAGGCCTCTTCCTCCCTGAAGAAAGGAACAGGACCTCCCTGTGGGCCCTAGCACCATCCAGTAATGCCTGGAGTGAAGCCTCATCAAATTTAGGGGCAGATCTGGCCCTCCCGCTGGCCATTGCTCCTGCAGGCTCCTGTGCCATCTTAATGGTGAAGTTTGGGAGCCTGCAGAGGAAGCAAGGTTTGCTGTGGACCTTAAAAGCAGCAGCAATGATGACGTCATATTCTGCGACTTTCTGACTGGAAATACTCAATTGCCAAGGCTTCCCACACGCTGGAAATCAATTGGCCAATTGAGTTAAAATTGCATCAATCTCATAGACCCATTTAGAATCGTGTGGGAATCACTAAATTCGGGGAACTCACCAATTCCCCGCACCTGAGATAAAATCGACCCCCACAACTTTCCTTGTTGGAAAGTTTAGACTTGCTTGACTGGAACTTTTCTCTCTCTAGACCTGCATCTGCCTAGCAGGAAAGCCTCAGCTACTTCCCCGCTTAGGTCACGGCTAAAATGTCATCAGGGTCCTATTACTGTAATAGGACCCCGATTTGTATAAATTCATGAGGCTCCCACCTGCTTTAGGTGGGTGCCTCATTTGTCTGCAAAACCCTGCAGGTTAAAATCGGAAATGGTTGGGATCTGAGTGGGTAAATAACCTGCTCATTTTCACCTGCCCACCCACCCAGCAGAAACAGGAGGTTTGATTTTAATCATAACGGCCATCAGTCGGAAATGTTTTGTTTGTGTAGTGATTGTTATGGACGCTGAAAAGCACAACACAGTATGTCATATTTTCTGATGTCTAAATGAATTGAATTTGTGACCTTTTAATTAAGCTACTCATAAAGTGATTCACCTTTGCAAGACTTTAATAATAGATTATTGCATGTCATAGCCTTTCAAGTTAAAGCTAGATCATAGGCTATGATTTGCCTGAGATCTCAAACCATCATACAATACATTTAATCAGTGTAGAAACAATAGCAGCACCATGTCCAGCTTTTATAGGATTGGTAAAACTGTGGTAAATATTTTTGGAATACTTCTGGTAATTTTAATTGCTCCCTGTAATTACTTGTTAGTTCAACCACATGTTGCATGTTCCCTCTGATGCCATGACTGCTCATTTCAGTTTTTCAATCTGCTTTATTTATTTTATTAAATAACATTTCTCCTCCGATAGCTTATCTAATTAGGACTGGGAGTAGCTCAACCACATAGACCAAGAAATGATCAGGTTCAGTTCCAATCCTGAGCTGAGCTATTAGTTGTAATGGGATTGGCCTCCGTGCCCTGAGTTATTAAGGTTAAAATCATTTAGGGTTGTTGTCCCTGGCCACAATCCACAGATCCCTGCTGGAAGTGTACTTTGGGCAAGGACAGAATTGATTGTAATGCCTTTACAGTCGGAAATCTCAGCCGTGGCTCAGTTGGTAGCACCCTCGCCTCGGAGTCAGAAGGTTGTGGGTTCAAGCCCCTCTCCAAGGACTGAGCACAAACTCTAGGCCGACACTTGAGTGCTGCACTGTTGGAGGTGCCGTCTTTTCAGATGAGACGTTAAACCGAGGACCCATCTGCCCTCTCGGGTGGATGTACAAGTTCCCATGGCATTATTTGAAGAAGAGCAGGGGAGTTCTCCCCGGTGTTCTGGTCATTATTTATCCCTCAACTAACATCACTAAAACAGATTATCTGGTCATTATCACATTGCTGTTTGTACACAAATTGGCTCCTGCGTTTCCTACTTTACAACAATGACTACACTTTAAAACAAAAGTACTTCATTGGCTGTAAATGAAGTATATAAATACAATACTTTCTTTTGGCACTCATTGTCTCAGCTCATTTATGATGCATGGCTTCTTGGATTAGATACCAGGTGTTGACTGCTACCTGTGGAATCGTACCCTAAAACAAGTCCATTGGCTTTTAGAGAGTAGGAATAGGGAAAGGCTGTGAAAATATATAAACTTGTGATCTCCCATGACATTGCTCATGGTAAGTTACTGTTTTATTCACCTGCAAAGGGTTCTCTTCCCGCTTCCGCATTATTACCTCTGGTGTCCCTCAAGGATCTATCCTTGGCCTCCTCCTATCTCTCATCTACATGTTGCCCTTAGCATCAGTTTCCACATGTATGCTCTACCTCACCACCATTTCTCTTGACCCCTCAACTGTCTCTAAATTGTCAGACTGCTTGTCCGATGAGCAAAAATTTCCACCAACTAAATATTGGGAAGACCAAAGCCATTGTCTTAGGTCCCTGCCACAAACTCTGTTCCCTAGCCACTGACTCCATCCCTCTCCCTAGCATCTGTCTGAGGCTGAACTAGACTGTTTGCAACCTTGGCATCATATTTGACCCTGAAATGAGCTTCCGACCACATATCCACACCAGAACTAAGACCGCCTATTTCCACCTCCATAACATCGCCTGTCTCCGCCCTTGCCTCAACTCATGGCTGCTGAAGCCCTCATCCATGCCTTTGTTACCTCTAGACTTGACTATTCCAATGCACTCCTGACTGGCCTCCCATTTTCTACCCTACATAAACTTGAGGTCATCCAAAACTCGGCTGCCCGTGTCCTAACTCGCACCAAGTCCTGTTCACCCATCACCCGTATGCTCGCTGACCTATATTGGCTTCCGGTTAAGCAACACCTTGATTTAAAAATTCTCATCCTTGTTTTCAAATCCCTCCATGGCCTCGCCCCTCTCTATCTCTGTAACCTCCTCCAGCCCCACAATCCCCTGAATTATCTGTGCTCCTCTAATTCTGCCCTCTTGAGCATCCCCGATTTTCATCACTCCATCATTGGCGTCCCTGCCTTTGGCTGCCTAGACCCTAAGCTCTGGAATTCTCTCCCTAAACCCGTCTGCCTCTCTACCTCTCTTTCCTCCTTTAAGACGCTCCATAAAACCTACCGCTTTCATCTGCCCTAATTTCTCCTTATTTGGCTCGGTGTCAAATTTTGTTTTACTGTATAACACTCCTGTAAAGCGCCTTGGGATGTTTTGCTACGTTAAATGTGCTTATATAAATACAAGTTGTTATATATAGAGGAACATTGTACCATGTAGAGCACAATAGTTTTTCTGTTGTTGAGATGCAGCTGTGTTATCCTTTTAAGGCCACATGGTCTAATTACTGTGTCTCAGGATCTTCCCAAGGCCAGCTAGAGGGTCTCGAGGAGATTCCGAGATCAGGGAGAGGTCAGGAGAAACCAGAATGAAATAACTGGCTCTTGCTCTTGCTCTTTTTTAAACTTAAAAAAAAAAGTGACAGGAAAGTTTGCATGTGTGACACCCAAAGTGTGATAGACATTCCTCAAAGCTGTTGTGTATTTACTAGTATAGCATTGCTCACAGTGAGTGGGGATTTTCTATTTTATGTAACAATATAGGGTGATTATCATCAGGGCCACTGGTTGAATAAAGGAATTCTGGAATTTTTTCTTTCTTTCTTCATCTATGTATCTATCAGTCTCTCAATATATATATATTAATTACATTACCTATGTATTTTTAATCTGTTACCATTTTAAAGCTAATACATGGCAAGATGGAATGTAGATATGTGAAGTTAGATATCTGATATTTTAGCAGTAATGGGGATGGGGAATAGGGATTATATGCATTAGGGGCAGTCCTGTACTTTGATACTAATATGGGTGTAATGTATATACCTTTAAGGGGGGAACTACTTTTTACAGCTCATGTATACTGTAGTACCGGCAGTGACCACACCTGTATATAGCACTGAGTAGTAATCTGTACAGTTCAGTTCCAGAGTGAGCCACGTTGAGTAAACACCTGTTGTACTGTTCTCCTGCAGTCTGTGTCTTACTACTGACGGACACAACATTGGCGACGAGGCAAATTCGATCCTACCTGCAACTCTGCATCACCTCCCAGGGATTCGTTCCTGGAGACCAGTAGATTGGAGGTCAAGGCCAGAGCCACGGGCGTCGACCACAGGCAACCGCCCAGTCATCCAGCAGAGACTCGAGAATTGCGGGGGAGGCTGTTGAGAGCCAGGCTTGGCTTTCCAGTCGCGGTGGTCCAGCGAAACGGGCTGGCAACAGGTAGTGCGCAGACCTTTCCCGGACAGCGGCGGGCTAGAGCCCGACCGAGCGGCACAGCAAAGGGCCGAGCAGCGTCGACGGGAGAGAGAGGACAGGGCGCAGCCGGTGTTCAGGGGCCGAGCAGCGTCGAGGAGAGGGAGAGAGACACGCAGAAAGCCGCGAGGCGCCGCCGTTGCCACGAGGACCGCCGAGAGCGGCGTTGGCAGCAGTGCAGGAGAAGCGCGCGAAACCTACAGGGCGCCGCCATTGCCACGAGGACCGCCGAGAGCGGTGTTGGCAGCAGCGCAGGAGAAGCGCGCGAAACCTACAGGGCGCCGCCATTGCCACGAGGACCGCCGAGAGCGGCGTTGGCAGCAGCGGGGGAGGAAGGAAAGCGCGGGAGACGCCATTTTAAACCACACCCAAAATGCCGAAGAGTGGCAGTATCACCGCATTGGACAATGAAGTCGAAGATTGGACTACATATGTCGAACGAATAGAGGTATACTGCAAGGCAAACGAGGTGTCAGATGACAAGAAAGCGCCGGTATTGTTAAATTTAATGGGTGCAAAGACGTATGGCTTATTACGAAATCTAGTAACCCCAGCAAAGCCAGTGGAAAAGAGTTTTGGAGACATAGTGACGATACTACAGGAACATTTAAACCCCACACCGCTGCTGATAGCAGAAAGATTCAAGTTTCACAAACGGAACCAGCATAAGGATGAAAGCAATGCTGAATATTTAACAGAACTGCGCAAACTATCGAAACACTGCCAGTTTGGAACGAGACTGGCAGATACCTTAAGGGACTAGTTTCTGTGTGGGCTTCAAAGTGAAGGAACCCAGAAACGGCTTTTATCTGAAAAGGACCTTACGCTGGACAAGGCTTTCAGCATTGCGGTATCATATGAAGCAGCAGCACGGGGCGCTGCAGAGATACAACAGAGACCGCAAGAATATGGCACAAACGAAATGTCATATAGAACAGAGAAGTGCTATCGCTGCGGCAGAACAACACACGACCACAATGATTGCTGGTTCAAAGACAAAGTGTGCAGACAGTGTGGAAAAGTAGGACACATAGCACGAGTCTGCAGGTCGGGACAGAAAACCAGCAATAAGAAATCTCCAAAAGAAAAGTACAAGAAGGTACATAAGGTGATGGAGAATAGTTCAGACGAACAAAAGAGTGATACCGACTCCAAAAGCAGGGAGCTGAGTTGTCTGAAACTACATAATGTGATCAAAATGGAGGATCACCGAATCATTTGGGTCACTCTCAAGATAGCAGGAGTCCAGGTAAAAATGGAATTGGACACAGGATCAGCCCTAACAGTCATAAACCGATGGGACTACAAGCGGCTATTCTCACATACCTTGAGAGAGACAAAAATTATTTTGAAGACGTACACGGGGCAAAAAGTCTACCCCAAAGGAAAAATAAGGGTGACCGTTATATATAACGGTAAGGAAACAACAAAACTAAACCTGTATGTATTGCAAGATGGAGGACCACCATTACTGGGACGTGAATGGATCCAGAAAATACAGCTGGATTGGCATTCCATACAAGCACTGACTGTGGCTGCCAAAAAGGATGACGACGTCACACCTGGGCGACTGTCAAAGATCCTAACTGACGCGCAAGAAGTGTTCCAGCAAGGACTCGGAACACTAAAAGGCATGACAGCAACAATTAAAATCGAAGAAAACGCAAGGCCAAAATTTTTTAAGGCCAGACCGGTACCTTATGCGATCCACCCAGCTGTCGAAGCGGAGCTGGAGAGTTTGGAACGTTCAGGAGTACTGTCCAAGGTAGACTGGAGCGAGTGGGCTACACCCATCGTCCCTGTGATGAAAAAGTCGTTGAGCAGTGATGTGCCATCAATAACTCAAAGACAAGAAGTTAAAGGATTCAACTGAAGGCTTTTAATCGCTAAGAACATTGCACGTCATTCCACATCGGATTCGTCTGGCAGAATGACTCCTACAGCTCTTGAGACCTTTATATGACAAAAGACAGGGGCGGAGCCAATACACACAATAGGGGAAAAGGTGGGGCGGTACACAATACAATGCAGGTAAAACACAGGGGCTGATGAAGGCATATATTTCATCACATTCACCCCTTCTACAGATTTAGTCTGTCCGGGGGTGTGATAGTCCTTCCTGAACGTCGCAACAGTACCTCAGGTTCCGACCAGGAGTCCGTGGTGCCCTCCTGGGCATACCCATGTGCTGGGGGTGTTGCAGGTACTTCTGGGGGTGGTGAGGATACCTCTGGGGATGGTGGAGGTTCTTCTGGGGGTGGTGAGGATGGGTCGTCGTCGCTTCCTGCCGGGGCGAGGTCCTTTATGGACACGGTGTCCTCACGCCCGTCGGCGTGCTTGACGTACGCGTACTGTGGGTTTGCGTGGAGTAGGTGCACTGCCTCCACGAGGGGATCCGTTTTGTGGCCCCTCACATGCTTCCGTAATAGGACTGTCCCTGGGGTGGAGAGCCACGAAGGTAGGGACACTCCCGAGGTTGATTTGCGGGGAAAAACAAACACCTTCTCGTGAGGAGTGGCATTAGTAGCAGTACACAGTAGCGACCTTATCGAGTGGAGTACGTCTGGGAGGACCTCTTGCCAGCGGGAGGTAGGGAGGCCTTTAGACCTTAGTGCTAAGGTGACCGCCTTCCACACCGTCGCGTTCTCCCTCTCCACTTGCCCATTACCCCGGGGGTTATAACTAGTGGTCCGACTCGTGGCTATCCCCTTCGACAGCAGGTATTGGTGCAGTTCGTCGCTCATGAACGACGCCCCCCTGTCAGTGTGGATGTAGTTCGGCATGCCGAACGTGCAAAACAGGCTGCCGAGGCACTTGATGACCGTGGCACTGGTCATGTCTGGGCAGGGGTAGGCGAATGGGAAGCGGGAGTACTCGTCCACAATGTTGAGAAAGTACACATTGCGGTCGGTGGAGGGGAGTGGTCCCTTGAAATCTAAGCTCAGGCGCTTGAATGGCCGTGTAGCTTTGATCAGGTGGGTTCGGTCGGGCCTGTAAAAACGGGGCTTGCATTCCGCACAGGTGCGGCAGTCCCTGGTCATAGACCGGACCTCCTCGATGGAATAGGGCAGGTTACGGGATTTTATAAAGTGAAATAGCCGGGTGACCCCCGGGTGGCAGAGGCCATTGTGGAGGCCCTGTAGCCTGTCCCCCTGGATGCTGGCACACATCCCTCGTGATAGGGCGTCGGGGGATTCGTTGAGGGCCCCCGGCCTATATATTATGTCGTACTCAAACGTGGAGAGTTCGATCCGCCACCTGAGAATTTTGTCGTTCTTGATCTTCCCCCTCTGTTGTTAAACATGAAGGCTACCGACCGCTGGTCGGTAAGCAGGGTGAAGCGTTTGCCGGCTAGGTAGTGCCTCCAGTGCCGCACTGCCTCCACTATGGCCTGGGTCTCCTTCTCTACCGAGGAGTGCCTGATCTCGGGCCCTTGGAGGGTTCTTGAGAAAAAGGCTACGGGCCGTCCATCCTGGTTGAGGGTGGCTGCTAAAGCGAAGTCGGACGCATTGCTTTCGACCTGGAAAGGGATGTTTTCGTTCACTGCCCGCAGCGCGGCCTTCTCAATGTCGTGTTTAATGCTGTTGAAGGCGGCGTGGGCCTCGGCCGTGAGCAGGAAGGACGTTGATTTCAGGAGGGGACGGGCCTTGTCGGAATAATTGGGGACCCATTGGGCGTAATAGGAGAAAAACCCCAGGCACCTTTTCAGGGCCTTGGGAGTGTTTGGTAGGGGTAGCTCCCGTAGGGGGCGCAATCGGTCGGGGTCCGGACCGATTTCCCCATTTTCCACCACGCAGCCCAGGATACAGAGGCGCGTGGTGCTAAAGACACACTTATCCTCGTTGTAGGTGAGATTGAGGGCGGTTTTCAGAAATCTCACGAGGTTCGAGTCGTGGTCTTGCTGGTCGTGGCCGCAGATGGTGACGTTGTCTAGGTATGGATAGGTGGCTGTTAACTGGTTCTCATCGACCATGCGGTCCATCTCCCGCTGGAAGACCGAGACCCCATTCGTTACCCCAAAGGGGACTCTGAGGAAGTGGTAGAGGCGTCCGTTCGCCTCGAAGGCGGTGTATGGACGGTCCTCCGGCCTAATGGGGAGCTGGTGGTATGCTGATTTTAGGTCGATGGTGGAAAACACCCGGTATTGCGCAATTTGGTTAACCATATCCGCTATGCGGGGCAGAGGGTAGGCGTCTAGCTGGGTGTATAGATTAACCGTCTGGCTATAATCTATCACCATCCGCTTCTTTTCGCTACCCTTAACCACTACTACCTGGGCGCACCACGGGCTGGCACTGCATTCGATGATACCCTCCCGCTTGAGCCTTTCTACTTCAGACGCAATGAACCGTCTGTCCTCCCAGCTGTACCGCCTACTCTTGGTCGCTATGGGTCGACAGTTGGGTGCGAGGTTGGCGAACAGAGGGCGGCTTGACCTTCAGGGTAGCCAGACCGCACACTGTGAGGGGCGGCTGGGACCCACCGTAGGTAAGCGTGATACTTTGGTGGTGGCACTGGAAGTCCAGACCCAAGATCACGCTCACACAGAGATCTGGCATTATCAACAGTTTAAAATCTCTGTAATCAGTGCCTTTTACCGACAACATAACCGCGCAGAAACCTGTAATTTTTGAGGTATGAGTCTTATCAGCCATGGCGATTTTGCCCTGTGTAGGGACTATCGTTAGTGAAAGTCGTTTTACCAGGCTAGGATGAATAAAGCTTTCGGTGCTCCCGCAGTCAATCAAGCACTTAACCTTGTTCCCGTTTACCTCTATGTCCATCATCGATCTAGACAACGGATGCGGCCTGGATTGATCCACTGTGATTGAGGCCATCAGTGGGTCCTGGGGGTCCGTGTAGTCGGGACAAGATGGTGGACTCCATGAGGGTGGACAAGATGGCGTCCAAGATGGCCGCCCCCACGGCGCGCACGCGGCGGTGGCGGAGTTCCCTCTGCAGACTTTACTGAAATGTCCTTTCTTCCCGCATTTAAAACAGGTGGTGCCCTTCGCTGGGCACAGATGCCTGGAGTGTTTGTCCTGGCCGCAGAAGTAGCATTTCGGGCCCCGATGCATCGCGGCAGTAGTGGGGCTCCTGGGTGGAGGCTGGGGCTCCGACGGTGCTGGGCTGGCCTGAGACCTGGGAGGTGAAGATGGCTTCCAAGATGGCGGCCCCCACGGCGTGCACGAGGCGGAGTGGGCCGCGTGGCCTGAGGAACAGGATTCAGAGTTCCTCTGGGCCATATCCAGCGATCGCGCTATGCCCATAGCCTGTTTTAAGTCCAGTCCCTCCTTTTCAAACAGTTTCTGCCGAATGTAATTTGAACTGAGGCCCGCAATAAAGGAGTCTCGGATCAGCTCCTCCGTGTACACGGTGGCAGACACGGCCTTACAGTTACAGTCTCTGCCCAGTACTTTTAGGCTTAGCATGAAGTCCTCTAGTGACTCACCATGCCGCTGCGTGCGAGTAGTCAGAAGATGCCTGGCGTACACCTCGTTTATTGGCCGCACGTAGTGGGCCTTCAGAATGGTGCAGGCATCCTCGGAGCTGGTGGCATCTCGGATGAGAGGGGAGACCCGATGACTCACCCAGTTTCGCAGGATTCCCAGTTTCACGTCTCCGGTGGCGGTCGCGGCTGCTATGGCGGTGGCTGAGATTTCGATGAAAAATTCGAAGCATTGGAACCAGTGTCCGAACTGTATGGCTGCGTCTGTGGCATGGGGGTCCAGATCCAAGCGCTCTGGTTTCAGGAGTCGATCCATCTTGGTGTTTTAGCGATTAAAATTGATGTGCCATCAATAACTCAAGGACAAGAAGTTAAAGGATTCAACTGAAGGCTTTTAATCGCTAAGAACATTGCACGTCATTCCACATCGGATTCGTCTGGCAGAATGACTCATACAGCTCTTGAGACCTTTATATGACAAAAGACAGGGGCGGAGCCAATACACACAATAGGGGAAAAGGGGGGGCGGTACACAATACAATGCAGGTAAAACAGGGGCTGATGAAGGCATATATTTCATCACAAGCAGCACGCCTGGGGAACCAAGGAAGGTTTGCATCTGTGGGGACTTTAAGGTAACTGAACCCAGTCCTTCACACCGTGCAATATCCACTTCCGCGGATTGAAGATATTTTCGCCTCGCTATCTGGAGGGAAACGCTTCACTAAGATTGATCTGGCCCAGGCGTATCTGCAAATGGAGGTAGAAGAAGCATCAAAAAAATACCTCACAATCAACACCCATAAAGGTCTCTACCAATACAACCGGCTGGTATTCGGGGTAGCATCAGCTCCGGCTATTTGGCAAAGGGCAATGGAACAGGTCCTGCAAGGGATCCCAGGGACCCAGTGTTATTTGGAGGACATCCTGGTCACGGGCGAAAATGACAGTGATCACCTTGCCAACCTGGAGCAGGTGCTCACTAGATTGAAGGAATATGGGCTCCGAGCTAACCGCCCCAAATGCGAGTTTTTAAAAAAACAGATCTCGTATTGTGGCCACGTTATCGATAAAGAGGGGTTACATAAGTCCCCAGAAAAGATTGAGGCAGTAGTCAAGGCTCCAACACCGGAAAACGTGTCACAACTGAGGTCGTTCCTCGGGCTGGTAAACTACTACCATAAGTTCTTGCCAAATTTGTCTACAATACTACACCCACTGAACACCCTACTGCAAACTGGAGTGCCATGGAAGTGGAGTGACGAATGTAAACGAGCTTTCCAGAAGAGCAAAACACTAATCACATCGAAAGAGGTATTGGCCCATTTCAACCCAGCACTACCAATTCGGTTGGCGTGTGATGTGTCACCCTACGGCATTGGAGCGGTGCTGTCGCACAAATTCTCGGACGGCTCAGAGAGGCCAATAGCCTTTGCGTCACGATCACTAACCTCAGCCGAGCGTAACTACGCCCAGATTGACAGGGAGGCCCTCAGCCTAGTGTGGGGAGTGAAAAAGTTCAACCACTATCTGCACGGGCAGAAATTCACCTTGCTGACTGACCACCAGCCTCTTGTCTCCATTTTTAATCCGAAGAAGGGCGTTCTGGTGATGACTGCGCAACGACTACAAAGATGGTCACTCTTTCTAGGGGCACACCACTATGAGATTGAATTTAAGGGCACGAAACAGCATGGAAATGCTGATGGGCTATCACGCCTGCCACTGCCTACTGCGGAGGAAGCACCAGCAGTGGATCCTGTCGAAATATTTCATTCGACTATAGTTGAATACCTACCGGTAGGTAACGCTCGTATAGAAAAGGAGACCCGAAATGACCCGACACTGTCTCGGGTATATGATTTGACGGTGAAGGGATGGCCAGCACATGCCGACTCACTGTTGCCAGCATTCTCGACAAGAAGAGAACAGCTGTCAGTGTGCCGGGGGACCTTGATGTGTGGATCCCGAGTGGTAATTCCACACAAGTTAAGGGATAGAGTGCTCAATGAGCTTCATGAGGGTCATCTGGGAGGGGTAAAAATGAAAAGCCTTGCCAGGGCTTATGTGTGGTGGCCGGGAATCGATAAACAAATCGAGGACCTGACCAAGAACTGCTCAGGATGCCAGAAAGTCCAAAATGCACCACCACATGCCCCTCTACACCCATGGGAGTGGCCCTCATCTCCATGGCAACGGGTGCATATTGATTTTGCTGGTCCATTCATGGACTCAATGTTTTTAATAGCCATGGCTGCGCACTCGAAATGGCCTGAGGTCATCAAAATGTCCTCCACCAGCACGGAGAAAACTATTGCAGTCCTACGGACCATTTTTGCCAGGAACAGATTTGCTCCGATAACGGACCACAGTTTGTGTCCGAAGAGTTCCGGAGGTTTAAGAAGAAGAATGGGGTAAGGCATTACACAGCCGCCCCGTATCATCCAGCCACAAATGGATTGGCTGAGAGGTTCATACAAACCTTTAAGAAGGCAATAAAGGCTATGTACAATGACAACATTCCGCTGCAGCATAAGGTGGACAATTTCCTGTTCGCCTACTGGAATGCGACACATGCAGTCACCAACCAGGCCCCAGCCATGATGTTCTTTAACTGAAGGTTAAGATCTCGCCTGGATTTGCTCAGACCATACGTACGAAGAGATGTTGAGAGTAAGCAATTCCAGCACATCCATGAGAAGCCAACAAGGAGCTTTAATGTAGGGCAACCAGTCTTGGCCCGCGACTACCGAACAGAAAAATGGCAGCCAGGAACGATATGCACACGGCAGGGCCCACTAATGTACACAGTGGACGTTGGGGAGAACATCGTGAGACGCCATGCTGACCAGATCCTAGAGTCACAGGAACAAGTCAACCCCATGCCTCGCCCATACGTACCTGGTGAGGAACCCGACGTACAGGTCGCATCTACCCCAGAAACAGTAGCATCGGAAGCTGATGACTCAACCGACGACAGGGCGCCAGAATCGCGTCCGCACCAAGAGCGAGACACTCAGGAAAGGCGCTATCCAGAAAGGATCAGAAAGCCTCCCCAAAGACTGAATATATAAATGGACTATTTTCAGCTAACGTTGTATGTTAAAAGTGTTAATTGTAATTAGTTTGATATTTAATTGTTAAATGAGTGTTATGGTACTGTTAATCTAAAAGGGGAGGAATTGTAATGTGTATATACCTTTAAGGGGGGAACTACTTTTTACAGCTCATGTATACTGTAGTACCGGCAGTGACCACACCTGTATATAGCACTGAGTAGCAATCTGTACAGGTCAGTTCCAGAGTGAGCCACGTTGAGTAAGCACCTGTTGTACCATTCTCCTGCAGTCTGTCTCTTACTACTGACGGACACAACAATGGGCATTCCTGATTTTTTAAAATTGGGATGGTGCTGGGCTTTGTTCGTTTGGTCGAACTGGGGTGGGGTTCCTGGTGTTTGACAGTACTAGAATGAGGCTGCTGGAGTTTGAAACCATGGAGGGGTCCTTTGATATGGCATCACTGTGGAGGGAACCTGCGGTTTGCCAGAACTATGGAAAGCAAACGTGAGGTTTCGCACAGCTGGAGTTGGAATGTAAAGGTTGTCTTACTGGTAGAATCCAGATGTCTGGCAGCAGTGATGGGAGAAGGGAAGGGCTTGAGCCTGACTCTATCAGATTTTGGGGGTGGGGGGAATTCCCTGTCTCACAGCACTGGTTTATAATTCTCTAAGTGATCCCTGTAAACTTTGAATTTGTGTTTCGTTGTTGGTTATTGGTTGTATTTCTGTGTCTTGTCTATCGATCAGGCTGCATGTCTCTCTCCCTCTCTTTCTCTCATTGAGTGTAAATGTTCTAATTATTTTAAACAAAACAGGTGATCATTTCAAAATTTAACTTATTTATTTTAATTTTTAAAAACTCTAACACGAGTAAAGACACTCTTTTCTCTCTAAGCTTAATGAACGTTTTGAAGACTATAGAACACAGAATAAATGCTGCAACTTGGGACAGAATTTCAGTGAAGCTCCCCTGATGATCTACTACAACTTTGGTGGAAGATTGGCAGAAACCCTGGAGAAATAAGTTTTTCACCAATCTTCTGTCAGTTATAGTGGGTGATTGGGAGAATCCCCAATGGAAATTCAGGCGAGGTGTCTAATTAGTAGTACAGGGGTATATGCGTGTGCGCTCGCTCTCTCTCTCTCTCCCTCTCTCCCTCTCTCTCTCTCTCTCTCTCTCTCTCTCACACACACATACAAGCATACATAAACACACCCTCAGGTTAAAAAAAATACACAACCTCTTTCTTTAAAAAAAAGTTAATTTACTCGAATTAAGTTTTTGAAATTTGCCCTCCAGCTTTTCTTTTAAGTAATTTTGAAAAACAACTGAGTAGAAATTGCTAGAAACTAAAGTATTCCAGCAGTTCGGCTACTAAATGATGCATCCTGGGAAATTTAATGCCCTGCACGTACCCAGACTGTGTGGCCTTAATTCAGTTAGCAGCGTCATAGCTTTAATTAAAAATATCAGGGGTTTTTTGGCGAGGTTGAAGGCTTCAGGTAAAGACTTTAGTTAAAGCATTAAAAGACCCACAGACAATTCAATAGATAATTTTAATCATGTTATTCTGAAATGTGTATTTTTTTGTTCTTTAAATATTTTATTTGAACCCTTATTTTGGTCATTAGAAATTTCAGTTACTGAGAAAAGAGTGCCAGATGAAAAGTTTTCAGTAAACATTTTGATTGATTTGTAGGGAAAAGGTAATATTGTTCCATCTAGTGGCTCAACTCTGTAACTACACAATGACAAGAGCCAGTTGACACTGGGCTTTTCTACTGTAAGTGTAGGCATAGGAATTTATAATAGAGAAGTTGACAAAGTATGGCAACAGGATCGAAGATAGACAGGAAGTATGTGTAAATAAGATATATAGATATTTAAGTGTCAGCCTGATTCAGTTGGTAGCACTCTTACCTCTGTGTCGGAAGGTTCTGGATGCAAATTTCGCTTAAGGACCTTGCACAAAATCTAAGGTGAGGGAATGCTGCATTGTCAGAGGTGCTGTCCTGTGGATGAGATATTAAGCTGATTATCCATATGCCTGTTCAGGTGGACATTAAAAATTTCATGGCACTATTTGAGGCAAAGCAGGGAGTTCACTTGGTGCTATGGACAACATTCATCTCTCAACTAGCACTACCAAAACAAATTAACTTAGAATTCATTTCATTAGCTGAGATGTTTCAGTGTGCAATTTGCAGAGATTACATTTTAAAAGTAATATGTGTGAAGTACTGAAATTTCTCAGTCTTGGGATAATGCGCTATCTAAATGCAAATCTTTATTTATGAAAGCTGGATAATCTCCCATGGTTTTGCTCATGTAGTCTGGGGTTGAGCATGACTAGTTAGCTGCAATGGTATTTATCTGGCCTGATAAGGTCACTGCTCAGCTATGCCATATTGTGAAATAGTCTAATTAGGCACAACCTATGGTCAATGAGAAACGAATTGCAATTGGTATGGGGAGTCTCTCTAGATGGTCTGCTGCTTGCAAAAAACCTGGCTCCTATCTTTTTCCCTTAAATTTGTTCAGTTTAATTTGTTGCTAGTTAACCTAGTTGAATTTTTTGAGGAGGTTACTGATGTGATAGTTAAGGGAGTATCTATGGATGTTATTTGTAGACTTCCAGAAATCATTCAATAAGGTTCCACATAAGCGACTGAACAAAAATGAAAGTGCATGGAATTGGAGGCAACCTATTGACATGGGTAGGGAATTAGTTTGAAGGTAGGAGACAGAGAGTAGGGAAAATGGGTATGTAGTTCAATTGTCAGGATGTGACTAGTGGTGTCCCCCAGGGATCTGTACTGGGGCCTCAGCTTTTCACTATACTCATCAATGACTTAGATGAAGCTGTATATCCAAGTTTGCTGACGACACTAAGTTAGGTGGCACAGTAGGTAATGTAGATGGGAGCAGAACGTTGCAAAGGGGCATTGATAGGTTAAGAGAATGGGCAAAATTGTGGCAGATGGAGTTCAATGTGGGGAAGCGGAAAGTCATCCATTTTTGGACCTATCAAATATAGATCAGAGTATTTTCTAAATGGTAAAAAGCTAGGAACAGTGGAGGAGCAGAGAGATTTAGGGATCCATGTACAGAAATCACTATAAGCTAGTAGACAGGTACAAAACAACGATTGAAATGGCTAATGGGATGTTGGCCTTTACGTCAAGGGAATACAAAGGGGTGGAAGTTATGCTACAGTTGTATAAAGCTTTGATTAGACCACAGCTGGAGTACTGTGTTCAGTTCTGACCACCGCACCTCAGGAAGGATATACTGGCCTTGGAGGGGGTGCAGTGCAAATTCATCAGAATAATACTGGGGTTAAAATGGTTAAATTATGAGGGCAGGTTGCATAGACTAGGCTAGTACTCCTTTGAGTATAGAAGATTAAGGGGTGATCTAATTGAGGTGTTTAAGATGATTAAAGGATTTGATAGAGTAGATAGAGAGAAGCTATTTCCTCTGGTAGGGGAGTCCAGAACTAGGGGGATAACCTTAAAATTACAGCTAGGCCATTCAGGGGTGATGTCAGGAAGGACTCCTTCACACAAAAAGTTGTTGAGGCTGGGTCAATTAAAATTAAAAATTGAGAGAGGTTTTTGTTAATAAGTAGTCTTGTACTAATGTTGCACACAGTGATTTATAGGCAGATTGATACTAAAGTGGCAATATAGTGACGGCTTAAAACAATTTACCAGTAGCCGGGAGGGAGCGGGCTGTGAGGAAAAATATTGGAAGAGATCGGGCTGCTTCAAAAATGCTCGGTGTGGGGGGTGTGGGGGGGGGTGGTGGGGGTGGGGGTGCTTTCAGTTCCAGAAGAATGCGCAGTACGCTTCTGCGCAGCTTCCGGTCGTTGGCAGGAGTCACTCAGTTTTTGGACCCAGTGTATGAGTAATTTGAGACACAACATATGGTTCAGTGTAGCATACTTGGGAGAAACTGGTGACTTTGGACCTATGGTTCACAAACCTGTCCACCAGAGGGGTTTTCCTCACCTTATGTCTGGGTCCGTTGTAAAGTATTTGATATAAATTGAATACCATAATTAGTCAACTGCTCTATTATCAATGTATCATATGGCTACCAGGATGGTAGACGACAAACTAGATGGATCTTGGTCTTTTATCATCTAGCAATTCCTATGTTCCTATTTTTTTGTTTTGTTTCTGCTTTCTTGCTGCATCTTATATATTTGTATCCCGTTGAACTTTTCCCCATCCCACCAAATGGCACCTTTTCTGCATCAATCGTGGGACGTATTACTTTTTGATTTTAGTGTGCACAATGAAAAGTTAATCTAGGCAAGTACAAATAAAAATCTGAATACTTTGTTATTTCTCCCAACACTGGCTTTAGATTCAGTTTGTAGCTGTTAATTTGCTGATGAAAGCTGATCTCCTCTTTTCTTGTTTGCAGCTCTCCTGTATGCAACCATCTTTGGTAATGTGACAACAATCTTCCAGCAAATGTATGCTAATAGCAACAGGTACCACGAGATGCTGAACTGTGTCCGAGACTTTTTGAAGCTTTATCAAGTGCCTAAAGGCCTGAGCGAGCGTGTCATGGACTACATTGTTTCTACTTGGTCAATGTCTAAAGGAATTGATACTGAAAAGGTATAGAAACTTAAAAGAAAATATGCACATCTTTTATATTGCTTCTGCAGTATCTTTTGACAAAACAGTGTCATCTTCGCTTAGTGACATTCTTACCTTTGAGTTAAGTCATAGGTTTAAGCCCCACTCTAGGACTTGAGTACATAAGTTAAGTTGCCATTCCGCTGTAGTACTAACAGAGTACTGCATTGTCTGTCTGAGGTACTGTCTTTTATGCGAGATGTTCACCTGTTAAGGTTAGACGTAAAAGATTCCATAGTCCTGTTTGAAAACAAGCAGGGAGGTGTCTTAAGCATCATTCCTCCCTCAACCAAAAACAGATTCATTTGTGATTTATTTTATTTGCTGTTTGCGATATCCTGCTGTCACGTGTCTACAGGTAAAAAGTGCAATTTATAAACACATAAAAACTTAAATAATTAACAAAAAATAAACTTGACCATAAAATTACACATATCCAGTAGCAATAAATTTTGCCTCCAAGGGTTATCCTCTCTGAGGTCTGGGCTGAAGTTTTGCTGCTTGCATTGTTCAGTTCCCAAGCTCCATATCCTAGGTCTCCAGAAATACGCCACATTCTCGGGCACCAACACTCTCTCCAAACACTCTTCCGAGCCTCAAACTCCTCTTTCCACCTGGCCCTTGCACTTTTACTGCCTCCCAGCCTGAATCTCCAGCCCATACTTCCTCTCTTGCTTTTGTGTGTTCCTCTTTTTCCCAGTAGCCTTTCTCTGCCTGATCGTCGTATTCAATCTGAATCTGTTATATTTTGCCTACCATCTTGAGTTTTAAAAAAGGAAAGAGATACAAATTTAAATACATAGGTAAAGGAACATGTGTGAGAGCCACACAGAGGGGTAGATTTAGACTTTGTAAGATTGTGTAAAACGGGTGATAGCAAATTGGCAGCACGTTTTATATCTCCCAATTTTGAAGTCACTGGAAATACATATCAGGAGAGACATAAAATGGGCTACCACTTCGCTATCAACCGTTTTAAACTATCGCACAAAGTCAAAATCTACCCCACACAGTGTAACGCAGAAATCATTAGATAATAGGAAAGAACAAGGGCTGGATTTTACCAACCTCAGCAGGTCCGGGGCAGGCGATGTCGGTGGCGGGTCCCGGCCCCACTGCCCAATAGGCGGAAGAGACCTCCCCAGGAGACCAACGCAGCCTGGTTGCACATTGCACAGGAGGACACAAGCAGGAATGTCGTCAGGAGGACCTGGGTGCAGTGGCGCAAACCTTTCAATTATCTCAGTAAATAACGAAACGTTACTGCAAAGCCACACTCAACCTCATCCTGCTGTGCCACTCATCACATCCCCATCACTCTGAATTCCCTACCCTACTCCTGCACATCCTTACTCACACCAACTTACCTTGCAGCTCCACCCATCCCTCTCTAACTACAATATCACTTCCTCATCTCATTAGCCACTCCTCACACTCACCCTCATCATAGTCCAATCATACCAACTAACAGCACATAAGGTTGGCACTTGTGTGTTTTAGCCAATGTTCATGTGAAGTTTCTGTTAATGTGTTGTCATACATTGAAATCTTTATTTTCAACATTTTGCATTCTTGGACAGATTTATAAGAGCATAACATAAGAACATAAGAAATAGGAGCAGGAGTAGGCCAATCGGCCCCTCGAGCCTGCTCCGCCATTCAATAAGATCATGGCTGATCTGATCCTAACTGCCAATCCACTATCACAGAACCATCTCCTGCATCTAACAGAATTAGACACACGAAATAGGAGCAGGATCAGGCTACACGGCCCCTGGGCCCGCTCCGCTACCCACAGGGCCATGACCGATCCGAACCTAGACTCATGTCCAAATTCCTGCCCGCTCCCCGTAACCCTTAATTCCCTTTACTTCTAGGAAACTGTCTATTTCTGTTTTAAATTTATGTAATGATGTAGCTTCTACAGCTTTCTGGGGCAGCATATTCCATGGACCTACCACCCTCTGAGTGAAGTAGTTCCTCCTCATCTCAGTTTTGAAAGAGCAGCCCCTTATTCTAAGACTATGCCCCCTAGTTCTAGTTTCACCCATCATCGGGAACATCCTCCCCGCATCCACCCGATCCAACCCCTTCACAATCTTATATGTTTTAATAAGATCGCCTCTCATTCTTCTGAACTCCAATGAGTAGAGTCCCAATCTACTCAACCTCTCCTCATATGTCCATCCCCTCATCCCCGGGATTAACCGAGTGAACCTTCTTTGTACTGACTCGAGAGCAAGTATGTCCTTTCTTAAGTATGGACACCAAAACTGTATGCAGTATTCCAGGTGCGGTCTCACCAATACCTTGTACAACTGAAGCAATACCTCCCTATTTTTATATTCTATCCCCCTAGCAATGAAAGCCAACATTCCATTGGCCTTCTTAATCACTTGCTGCACCTGCATACTAACCTTTTGAGTTTCGTGCACCAGGACCCCCAGATCCCTTTGTACTTCAGTACTTTCCAGTTTCTTGCCATTAAGATAATAACTTGCTCTACGATTTTTCCTGCCAAAGTGCATAACCTCACACTTTCCAGTATTGTATTCCATCTGCCAAATCTCTGCCCACTTACTTAGCCTGTCTATGTCCCCTTGAAGGTTTTTTATGTCCTCCTCACTCACTACTTTCCCCCCCATCTTAGTATCATCTGCAAACTTTGATATGTTACACTCGGTCCCCTCCTCCAAATCGTTAATATAGATTGTAAAGAGTTGGGGACCCAGCACTGACCCCTGCGGAACACCACTAGTTACTGATTGCCAGTCTGAGAATGAACCATTTATCCCAACTCTCTGCCTTCTGTTAGATAGCCAACCCTCTATCCATGCCAGAATATTACCCCCAATCCTGTGATTTTTTATCTTAAGCAATAATCTTTTGTGTGGCACCTTGTCAAATGCCTTTTGGAAGTCTACATACAATATGTCCACTGGTTCCCCTTTATCCACCCTATATGTTACTTCCTCAAAGAACTCCAGCAAATTTGTCAAACATGACTTCCCCTTCATAAAACCATGCTGACTTTGTCCTATTAAATTACGATTATCCAAATGTCCTGTTACAGTCTCCTTAATAATGGACTCCAAAATTTTACCTACCACAGATGTTAGGCTAACCGGTCTATAGTTTCCAGCCTTCTGTCTACTGCCCTTTTTAAATAAGGGTGTTACATTAGCAGTTTTCCAATCTGCCGGGACCATTGCCGAGTCCAGGGAGTTTTGGAAAATTATTACCAATGCATCCACAATCCCTACCGCCACTTCCCTCAAGACCCTAGGATGTAAGCCATCAGGTCCAGGTGATTTATCCGCCTTGAGTCCCATTATTTTACCGAGTACCACTTCCTTAGTGATTTTGATCGTGTTTAGCTCCTCCCCCCCTTTAGCCCCCTGTTTGTCCAGTGTTGGGATATTCTTAGTGTCTTCTACTGTAAAGACTGATGTAAAATATTCATTCAGTGTTTTTGCCATCTCCATATTTCCCACCATTAATTTCCCGGTCTCATCCTCTAAGGGACCAACATTTACTTTAGCCACCCTTTTTCTTTTTATATAAATATAAAAACTCTTACTATCTGTTTTTATATTTTTTGCTAATTTACTTTCATAATCTATCTTCCCTTTCTTAATCAATCTTTTTGTTATTTTTTGCTGTCTTTTAAAGTTTTCCCAATCCTCTATCCTCCCACTAGATTTGGCTACCTTATATGCCCTTGTTTTTAGTCGAATACTATCCTTAATTTCTTTACTTAGCCACGGATGGCTGTCTTTTCTTTTACACCCTTTTCTTCTCAGTGGAATATATATTTTTTGGAAGTTGTAAAATAACTCCTTAAATGTACACCACTGATCATGTATCGTCTTACCCTTTAATCTATTTTCCCAATCCACTCTACTCAATTCCGCTCTCATACCTTCATAGTCTCCTTTATTCAAGCTTAGCACGCTTGTTTGAGATCCAACCTTCTCACCCTCTAATTGAATATGGAATTCAACCATGTTATGGTCACTCATTCCAAGGGGATCCTTTACTAGGACATTTTTAATTAATCCTGTCTCGTTACACAGGACCAGATCTAAGGTTGCCTGCCCCCTGGTCGGTTCAGTTACATACTGCTCAAGAAACCCATCCCTAATACACTCAATGAACTCATCCTCAAGGCAGCCCTACCCAATTTGATTTGTCCACCTTTGGAAGTGGATTAGTGAGTTGAAGTGAATGGTGAGACATAAATGGGCTGGATTTTGAATGGAGATGAGTTGGAGGTGGGACTGCTGCTTGTCGGGTCTCAGTCCCGCCTCCATCATCTTCTGACCAACCAGTGGGATCTTCCCCTGATTGACCTTGTTAAGTCTGCCCTCAGCGGGCCAATTAGGGGGAAGTCACTGACAGAGCATGTCAAGACTTCTTGAAAGAAGAAATGTCAGCATTTGACAGCTCTGTCAAGCTGTCAAACACTGACATTCTGTGTAGTTTGATGAGCCCTTGTGTTCAGGACGCATCAAACCTTTCTACTTTGTAGATTTCAGATGACTGTTGGTTTGGAGGATCCAACAGCCAGTCTGTGAAATCTACAAGGAAGATGTCGGGACTCCGGATCCACAGCGGCTGAAGGTTGTCGGCAGAAGCAAAGGTAAGTGAACATTTTTTAACACTTAACACTCACCTTACATACTTACCACTCCACACTTGCACCCATCACTCATCTCTACATCTCACTTTCAGACCCTTCCGACACCCGAAGACCTCCTACTTGACTCCTCCAACCCGACGGGGTTCTCCGAGGTCGGAAAGCCTGCAGTGGAAAATGTAAAATGGGATTCATCCTTTTTTCTGCCTGTTATCAGGCAGTTAAAAGGATTTAATCCCTTTCCCACCTTGAGGAGACAGGACCCAGATCAGGACGGCTTCCCGCCTCCTGGCAAAAGGGCACGGAGGTGGGATGGGGGCGGGTTTGCCAGCCACCCCCTCTTTCTGCAGCTTTACCGGCAGTCCCACCTCCTCGGGGCTGGCAAAATCCAGCCCTATGGTACCCCCCGCAATGCTGCCAAGTGTTAAAGAAGTGGCGTGGACATTGTAGGGATGCTTTATGGTGCTGGTGTGGGGTGGTGCCAACTCGGCGCATCATGTGGCAGCCAGGGTGTACTGCACCAAGTGAAGTAAATGTGCCCATGGTGAGGCCATCCCATGCCTCTCGGGCAGCAATGTGATCGGGTGCTGATGCCCTGTGTCCTGTGCAGCATCAGTTGATTGCGGAGAAGGTTGGTGTTGGTGCTGCTGGTGTTCGGGCTGATTGTGGTGGGATTCTGAGGACCAAGGTGAGACAGTATAAAGGCCACCAATGCTGATGGAATAGATGGCAAGTGAAGTAGAGATGACTGAAGCTATCTGTCATTGGTGGGAGAGGTAATGAGGTCAGACTGGATGGAGACTTGTGTAAAGACTTGCAGCATTCTGAATCTGTAGTGGAAATGCAGTTTAGAGAAGCTAGTGGCTAAGGGAAGATATCTGAATCAGTTGAGATCTTTGACTTGATATTTGAAGCTGTCATCTCATCCGCTGAAACAATGGCAAGTGACCTCCTGCCTCAGCTTCACTGACGAGGTCCAAGCACAGTAGGAAACTGGTGGGTGACCTGTCAAAATCAAAAAGCTGGGAAAAAAGCATTGTTAAGTGGCTGTAAACAAGCCGCTAATGATTTCAATTGCCTTCCCCGCCGCTGCGTGTCGGGTTTGCTCAGTGCTGGTAGACCCAACATTGGGTAAAGGTGCGTGGCGGCGGTTTGACAGTGGGTTCCCGACCCGCTGTCAGGAAAAAAGCACTTTCCCACCCGACCCGCTACCAGTAGCACCCGCTGAACCCCCTGGAAAATCCCCCCCCAAGAGACAGCTGAAGGAAGAGAGGAACATTTTTGTTTCAATTTTCTCCGTGAGTAACAGCCCTGGAGAACAAGTAAATTCACTGATCCTGTGGTCAGTTGAATTGCGCATGGACCAGAGAATGTGTATTAACTCTAAACTACACTCCCTTTTGAGTGTGGCACCCCACTAGAAGCATGGGATTGATAAATATACTCACAGGTGTGTTATATAATTAACACTTTGTGTGTTACAAGGGAAACTGTACCTGTTATAAGACAGCTTATTGTCTGCCTTACTGTGAGCAATGGCAAGGGAGATCTGATGGTTGTTTTGAAAATGTTTTATGTGCCTTATCCAGTTGAATATTGACATGAATCTTGTCATTCATGTGGAAATGACTTATGAAATGATACTGGGCGGCCTGCTGGTGGCGCTGTCCAGGGAGAGTATAAATACTCGGGCATGGGCCCAGCTTGCTCAGGACATTCTTTAACAGGAACTAGTGAAGGACACAACTAGATCTCCATGTTGAAAAACAGTTGATTAAAGCCTTGTTTAATACGCAGACCAAGTGCCTAGTAGTTTTCTTACGTCAAATATCTTTTAAAAATACCGTGTCTGGGACTGACATGACAAACGTTCTATTTTGGAGATTTGGTCCAGATGCACTAACCAAGCATTACAAATTTTACGCTGCTTACATAGGTTACTCAAAATGCATTGCACAACATGCCATAAAAATCATTGAATAATACATTATAACGTTCTAGCTGGATGATGGCTAAACATGTAAGAGAATAATATATTTGTTTTCTCTTTTTTTGATCTTAACCAGTTTCCAACAAATCATGGTGGGTACTTTGAGAACTGATTTTGGTTGACTTTGAAGGTTTTCTGGTTGCCAAAATGCAGTGTGACTGGTGTAACAGAACAGCTGTTCCTTTGTAGTTGATTCATAAAGATTTGAATACTATGGAGACTCCCTTTCAAATGCAAAGTTGAACTGTGAATATTGTCTTTTCAAATTCCTGCTGTATGCTCATTAACTCTCAGCATAGCAGAAAGTAGGTGTTGCAGGTTCAGTGATTAAAATTATAATTTAATTTGATTCTTTGGGTCTCCAGAATAACATTGTGCAAAGTAATTTTCTTCTTTCAATATCTTGCTTTTAAATTTCCTTACATTAAACATGTATGTTTCAATCGTCTTGATATGGCAAACAGAAGTACTGTGCCACTTTTGAACTTGGAATCAGCAACAAACATGCAATATATGAAGTCCCATAAATGTTAGCTCTTTATGTATTTTATGAGTTGGAGCTTTTCTCAAATATATAATGCATTTAGGTTCGTATTCAATTACAAAATCATGCTGATACCTAATGGATACAGCAAATTTTCTGCCTTTGTAGTAAAATCTTCCCATAACTGTTCTGAAATCATGACAAACTATGCTGAAGTCTTTGAAGGGCCCATCGAGTCGCCCATTGCTGCCTTGTGAGCAGCAGCCCCACTGTCCCATCCTCCTCCTTTCTCCCTGCAGAGCTTTGCGGGATCTATAGGAGGGCACTTCATTTACCATAGGACTGGTGGGCACGGGCCACTTCGGGCCTACCCATGGTAGCTGGAAACTCCTGTGCTTACCCGGCTGTGTGGGAGGGAGATCATCCAGGCCAGCCCAGCCATTGTGCCCTGTTGAGAAAAAATTCCTTGTCTTCTGGAGTTCAGGCCATTTGCTTGACGCATCCACCTTTATGGAGGCCAGTATGTCTCAACATACTGGGTATATTGCCACCCGCTGATGCACCAGGTCTAGACTGAGCCTAAGGAGAGGTAACTACTGAAATAAGGAACCCTGGCTCCACCCCTTTGCAAGTATTTGTTTTCTAAGGCGCAGATGGCGGTCCATCTCCTTACAAGGCAAATGGGTAACTCCTGGATACTCTGCACAACCGCAGAGGAATTTTGGCTTCTAGCATTTTAAAAGTAAATATAATTTAACATGTAATCTATTATTTATTGAAACTCACTTGAATCTCAAACTGAATATACTGTTGTATACAGTATACTGCTGCAAACTATGCAGTTGAAGTGTGGCTCCACCATTGCACAGGTTTTGTTTGCCTGTAACTGTATTGATTTTTTTAAATTTCCTTCTTAACTTCCTTCTAGAATATACATCATGAATAAATCATTATATTGTCTCCAAGTCTTGCATCCGAGTTGCAGGCTATCTCTAGGAATGTGTTAAGCAAAGATTAACAGAAAGCTGCATGTATTTTTTTTTATCCGACATTAGTGCTCCATTATTTTGTCTTTGAAATATTTAAGCAGCATTCAGAGAAATTTTTCAATACTTTGGCTTTTTGGTAAGATTGTTTTCCTATCATAATCACACAGTTAGTATATGATTTTATATATTGTACTGATCAAGCATGCAGTGATGCAGTCATTATTTACAGCATTAAGACCACCTAATTTCTAAAAGAATCACTGGAGAGCATAAATAAATGACATATATATATATATATATATTAATCTCATATAACACGGTGCTTAATTACACAATACATTTCTTGTATCCCTCAAACACTTTTTAACAAATAGCAGTAGATCTCTAGTAACTTGTATTGAACATACTTTAATATATACAGCAATGCTGAACTAATTGCATCATTATTATATGATCCTTATAATTTTCCTGACTCTTCCAATGATGTAGTAATACCAAATGTCCTATTCTTCTCTATTATATGGTAAAAGAGCATGGAAACAATTGATGAGATTTTGCTAATACATTTTATATTCACAAGTAAAGTAGAATTGAATAATATCAAAAGTGCATGAACGGTTCTGTGCAGATATGATTATTTGTATATTACAGAAAAAAGGTGTTCCATCTAGCTTGCATGCAAGATGTTTTCTGTATAGTGTATGACATCTACCGAAAGGTATAGTATGCTTTTAATAAATTATGAAGCAAAAATTGATTAAAAATTTTTTTTTTTTTTACATGTTTCCCCTATAGGTTCTAGAAATTTGCCCTAAGGATATGCGAGCAGACATTTGTGTTCACTTAAACCGCAAAGTCTTCAAAGAGCACCCAGCATTTAGACTCGCAAGTGACGGCTGTCTACGAGCTCTGGCAATGGAGTTTCAGACCATACATAGTGCTCCAGGAGATTTAATTTACCATGCAGGCGAAAGTGTGGACAACCTTTGCTTTGTGGTTTCTGGGTCCTTGGAAGTAATTCAAGATGACGAAGTTGTTGCTATCCTAGGTAAAACTTGAAAACATGCTGTATTGATTCAGATTACTTTTTGTGGATGATAGACTGACATTTAGGCTACTTAGAGGTCAGGCAGCTGGTAACTCATATGCTTTTAAGCATTTGTGGTACAATGCATTATGAAAACTATAAGCATCTAAAAATACCTAAAAGTATAATTGCTGGTTGGCTTGATTGCCAGAATGACAGCATACTACATAATGTACCAATTAAATTTGCATTGAACAAAAATACTTGCTAACGGTATCATTGATATTTTTGAAACAAAATGCTTACGAGCTTAAATGCCATTGATCTTAAAAATAAAAATTATTTAGATCATACGGTAGATGACTGTGGATAATGAATGACCCTAATAGGGTAAAATTGAAAGGTGAGAAGCAAACATTAGAAAGAAGGAAAAAAATGCATTTATATAATGCTTTTCACAACCTCAGGCTGTTCCAACGTGCTTTACAGCCAATTAAGTACTTTTGAAGTATTCCCTAGTAATGTAGGAAACACGGCAGCCAATTTGCGCACTGCAAGCTCCCAAAAACGGCAATTAAATAAATGACCAGTTATTTGTTTTAGTGAAAAAAAGCAAAATACTGCAGATGCTGGAGATCTGAAATAAAAACAGAAAATGCTGGAAATACTCAACAGGTCAGGCAGCATCTGTGGAGAGAGAAACAGAGTTAACGTTTCAGGTCTGGCGAAGGGTCATCGACCTGAAACGTTAACTCTGTTTCTCTCTCCACAGATGCTGCCTGACCTGCTGAGTATTTCCAGCATTTTCTGTTTTTATTTGTTTTAGTGATGTTGGTTGAGGGATAAATATTGGCCAGGACACTGGGAGAACTCCCCGGCTCCTCTTTGAAGAGAGCCATGGGGTCCTTTAAGTCCACCTGAGAGGGCAGACGGGGGCTCAGTTTAACGTCTCATTCATTAGGCTCTTAAAATCCAAGGCTTAAAACAGATCTCAATATTGAAAATGCCTCCTGTGTGAGCTTGCAAGGCAAGCTCTATGTAACACTTCATTGTGAAATGATCATTTTTTTTCAAAAGAAGACAGCCTACGTGGAATCCACTGGCAGAACATTATCATGCTAGCATTGAGATTACTTCAGAGAGTAACAGCACAAGAAACTTGGCAGAGGATTGTGTTGGTGATTAAACTATTGAAGTACAATATTTTCAAAAAAAGCTTGAATGCTACCTGAAGGTAGGTGTGCTGCAACAGGTTACAGTTAAAGAAAGAAAGAAAGAAAGAACGAGCAGTGGGAATGGTAACATTTCTGGGTACTTTGGATAGATGGCAAAATTCAAATGCCTCTTTCTGGCTCTGAGTTTGATGATCCATCTGTTTAATTCAGATTGAACCAAAAACCCAACAAATATAACATAAAGGTACTCAAACTACGCGGGTCTGTAATGTACAAATAACTAAACAAATTTAAAGATAATGAACACTTTGAGGATTGCATTTTGCACCAGTTATTTTTTATTAATTGAAACTATGCAACACAAATGCAATTTCAATTATTTACTATAAATCAGATGTCCTTATGTAGCAAAAAACAGCGTATCTTCTGACTTATTGTGAGGTACACCATGGCAGACCTATTAGTATTTTATTCAGCTATGTGATTTATGGCAAACTTTGCCTTCAAAATTAGCATCAATAACAAGAAGGGACTTTCATAAAGTAACAGCTGGTACTTTCCCATTGTTCATGATTACATTTCGTGCAAATGCTGTAAAATCGTTTCAAGTAATATCTGCAAAGGAAAGACTCTAGTGCTGATTAAATCTAGAAAGACTGAGGAAGCTACTGCTTTTGTGACAAAGTGTATTTGGGACGCTGCAGCCGCTCATTCCAAAACCCACCCACAAATCCTTGGTGGCAACAGTTGAGAAGGAGGCTGCACTAGGGTTATTTAAAGGGATGCTCAGCTGCACTCAGGTAAGTCTCTGGTTATTTTTTTTCAACTGCTTGTGGACTTTTAGGCCCATTTATAGCTGTGTTGGCTGCTCTAGTTGAGTTGAAAAATTGTGTTATTTTTTGGAAGTCGACCTTCCAATATGGGTGTGCTGCTCGGTCTGCCATTAGGGCTGGAGGAGGAGGAAGAGCAGCAAGTCAGAGTGCAGAGATTTGCAGCTGATGGGAGAAGAGGGCATAGGAGAGGCAGACACAGGAGTCCTTACACTGCATAGATGTACAGGAACGTTTTGCCTCCAATTAACTGAGCAGCAGTGCGTCCAGCAGCTCCGCTTCACCAAGGATGCTGGGATAAAGCTGTGTCACTTGTTGCAGCGCCAACTGTAGCCTTGCACCAGGTCACAGACTTTATTACCTGTAGCTCTGAAGCTTACTGTAGGCCTGAATTTTTATGCTTCAGGGACATTCCATGCTGCAACAAGCGACATTAGCAACGTCGGTCAATTAACCATGCATTGCTGCATCAAGCAGGTAACGGATGCGCTCTTTGTTAGCGAAACAAAATCATCATTTTCCCAAGGAGGCAAGAAGACAGAGCTCTGAGCTTCGCGAGGATAGCAGGGTTTCCCCAGGTACAGGGAAAAGTTTGACTGCACACACACAACCTTGCGTGCTCCATGTCCAGAACCCGGTATATACAGCAACAGGAAGGCCTTCCACTTACTTGATGTTCAGTTGGTGTGACAACAGGCAGCGCATTGTGCAGATCTGTGGCAGGTTTCCTGGCAGTAGTCATGATGCCTTTGTCCTGCGGCAGTCCTCAATCTCCCCTCTCTTCCACCCACGACCATTGGGTGTCCGACCAGCTGTTTGGGGACAAGGGGCATTCCCTGAGCACATGGCTCATGACACCTATCAGGAATCGAAGCACAGACACAGGAGCCCTACAATTAGAGCCACATCTCCAGAGTGCCGTTTGAGCAAACCATCGACATCCTGAAACAGATGTTCTACTACTTGGATAGGCATGGAGGTGTCCTGCAATATAGCCCTGAGTCTCCAGATTCATTGTAGTTTGCTGCATGCTCCATAACTTTGCCCTAGAGAGAGGGCTACCGTTACAATACCTGAGGAGGAAGAAACAGAGGTACAGGAGTAGGAAGAACAGCAGGATGCTAAAGATTCAGAGAAAGAGCAAGAGTGAGCACTCCTGCCATCTGCCAGAGCTTTATGGCAATAAATCAGTGAGGAATACTTTGGTTTACTCATTCCCCCTTCTTATCCCCAACGGTCTCTCTTACAATCAGGCACAGTCCTTGCACCCTCCAGATGAATGTTCTTAACTTAATAAGAACATAAGAAATAGGGGCAGGAGTAGGCCATTTGGCCCTTTGAGCCTGCTCTGCCATCCAGTAAGATCTTGGCTGATCTTCTATCTCATCTCCACTTTCCTGCACTATCCCCATATCCCTTGATTCCCTTAATATTCAAAAATCTATCGATCTCTGTCTTGAATATACTCAACGACTGAGCCTCCACAACCCTCTGGGGTAGAGAATTCTAAAGATTCTGAGACTGTGACTCCTGGTTCTAGGCTCCTTAGCCAGGGGAAACATCCTCCCTGCATCTACCCTGTCAAGCCCTGTAAGAATTTTGTATGTTTCAATGAGATCATCTCTTAACTCTAGAAAATATAGGCCTAGTCTACTCAATCTCTCTTCATAGGACAATCCCCCCATCCCAGGAACCAGTCTGGTGAACCTTCGTTGTAATCCCTCTATGGCAAGTATATCCTTCCTTAGGTAAGGAGACCAAAACTGTACACAATACTCCAGGTGTGGTCTCACTAGGGCCCTATATAATTGCAGTAAGACATCTTTACTCTTATACTCAAATCCTCTTGAAGGCCAACATACCATTTGCTTTCCTAGTTGCTTGCCGTTCCTGCATGTTAACTTTCAGTGGTCTGTGTACAAGGATACCCAGGTCCCTCTGAACACCAACATTTCCCAATCTCTCACCATTTAAAAAATACTCTGCTTTTCTATTTTTCCTACCAACGTGGATAACTTCCCATTTCTCCACATTGCCATGTTCTTGCCCACTCACTTAGCCTGTCTATATCCCCTTGAAGCCTCCTTGCATCCTCCTCACAACTTACATTCCCACCCAGCTTTGTATCATCAGCAAACTTGGATATATTACATTTGGTCCCCTCATCCAAGTCACTGATGTAGATTGTGAATAGCTGAGACCCAAGCACTGATCCTTGCGGTACCCCACTAGTTACAGCCTGCCCACCTGAAAATGACCCGTTTATTCCTACTCTCTATATTCTGTCTGTTAACCAATCCTCAATCCATGCTCGTATATTACCCCCAATCCCATGAGCGCTAATTTTGTTTAATAACCTCTTGTGTGGCACCTTAACGAATGCCTTCTGAAAATCCAAATACACCACATCCACTGGTTCCCCCTTATCTATTGTGCTAGTTACAGCCTCAAAAATCTCTAACAGATTCGTCAAACATGATTTCCCTTTCATAAATCCGTGTTGACTCTGCCCAATCCTATTATTATTTTCTAAGTGCCCTGTTAGCACGTCCTTAATAATAGATTCTAGCATTTTCCCTATTACTGATGTCAGGCTAACTGGTCTATAGTTCCCTGTTTTCTCTCTCCTTTCTTAAATAGTGGGGTTACATTTGCTACCTTCCAATCCGCGGGAACCGTTCCAGAATCTATGGAATTTTGAAAAATGGTAACCAATGCATCCACTATCTCTATAGCCACCTCTTTCAAACCCCGAGGATGTAGGCCATCAGGTCCAGGGGATTTATCGGCTTTCAGTCCCATTAATTTCTCCAGTACTTTTTTTTTACTAATACTAATTTCTTTCAGTTCCTCATTCTCGCTAGAGCCTTGGTTCTTCACTATTTCCGGGAAGTGTTTTGCGTCTTCTTCCGTGAAGACAGACACAAAGGGCTGGATTTTCATTGGGCTGTGGAGTCGGGATTGGAGGCGTGTGGGGGTTTAAAATCCCGAAATCGGGGGTCCCGACCCCATCCCACCCCCAACCCGCCTCCATGCCAGTTTCAAAGGAGGCGGATACCCGCCCCGCATTGGGACCCGCCTCCCCGAGGCAGGAAGGGGATTAGTGCCAATTAACTGTTTGTTAGCAGGTAGTTAACAGGCAGTTTTTAGCCTAATCCCTATTTTCATTGTTAAAATGTGGGATTCCCGACGGCTCCAAACCACGCCAAGTTAGCGAGGCGGGCCTTCGGGATGAAGGGCTTGGCGGGGTCGAGATGTCCGGTGTTCAGGTGAGTGATGGGCGTATGAGTGCAGAGGTAAGTGTGTTTGGTCTGTGTAAAGTGTTTAAAGAAGTTCTGCTAACCTTTACAGCCTTCCTTCCTTCAGGTCTCAGGAGTCCCTCATCTCACCGGCACAGAAAGCAGAATCAAAATCTGCAGCCTCTGCTTTCTGTTCTGGGGCGATCTCTAAATCATCCTGAGAGGAAGGAATTAACCTGGAGTACAGATTGTCAGTGTTTGACAGCTTCAAACAGCTGTGAAACGCTGATATTTCATCTGTCAAAAGGTCTTGACAGATGAAATTTCAATCTGTGACATCACCTGTTGCCAGGTGGCCCTTAATTGGCCTGCTGAGCCCACTGGGCGGGCTCAACAAGGTCAATCAAGTCTAAATCGCATGGGTTGGCTAGAACTCGATGGAGGCGGGACTACAACCCCAAAGGTTGTAGTCCCGCCTCCTCAATGAAAATCCAGCGCAAAGTATTTGTTTAATTTCTCTGCCATTTCCTTATTCCCCATTATAATTTCTCAGCCTGTAAGGGACCCACATTTACTTTCACTAATCTTTTCCTTTTTACATACCTATGGAAGCTTTTACAGTCTGTTTTTATGTCTCTCGCGAGTTTACTCTCATTCTATTTTCCCTTTCTTTATCATCAATTTCTTGGTGCTCCTTTGCTGAATTCTAAAATCCTCTCAATCCTCAGGCTTGCTACTCTTTTTGGCAACATTACAGGCCTCTTCCTTTGATCTAATACTATCTTTAACTTCTCTTGTTAGCCACAGTTGGGCCACTTTTCCTGTGGGATTTTTCTGCCATAAAGTAACGTATATTTGTTGTAAATGATGGATTAATTCTTTAAATGCTAGCCATTGCTTGTCTACCGTCATACCTTTTAACATAGTTTCCCAATCTACCTTTGCAATACCCATGCTGGTTGGCTATCACTTCACCAGGCATGGTCAAACAAATACCAATCCAAAGAAACTCTGGCCTGTGGTTCCAAATAGTTAATTTTTCAATTAGGATCAAACAAGTTGAAAAACTAAAGGTCACACTTGTACAAACCCTAGTGCCCGTCTTAAGTACTAATTTTCATAATCTGGTGCTCCTACAAGGTGCTACCCCAATGGCTAAACCTGGGAGGTATCTACTGAAGGCAGTTGAGATGCCATGGTGGGTGACCTTTGGGATCTCTGGTCTTAGAAAGCTGAGCTGTAGTCTGCAGTATCTCGATGGCAGCCAGGGCAGTCTAGCCCAGCTGGCTGGTTGGCATCCACATGGGCACAGGTTCCGGGTCTTGTGGGGAGCAGGCATGCTGTCATCCTGAAAGAGGACTGTGTATCTGCCTCTCCCATGGCACCACAGCCACTCGCATGGGGTTGCGTCTCAGCAATCCCATTGCTCTGCTTGAGAACAGAGTGCAGGAGTGAAGTGATTGTTTGGAAGCCCCTATCCATACCTTCCTTCATGCATTGCAAGCTGGAGAGATGTTGGAAGCCAGAGCCACAATGGGAGCAGTCTGAGCTTCCATCAAAGCCTCCATAACTGAGGGTCCTGCTGCAGTGTGTATAGAGGTAATGACACGCCCCATGTTTGACTGCATTGTTTCTATACCCTTCGCGATGACCCCAGACAAGTTGGAGATGGACTCCTCCATACTGTCTGACATTGTGCGCAGGCTAGCAGGCAGTCCAATACACTTGAAACATTGGTAACACACAACCATCGTCTCCTATTGGCTGGGCCCTTGAAGTTAATATCTGTGCTCTCTGCAGCAGGGCTAAGATGTGGGCGCTCCCTCTGGCGAGCTGGTTCCTGAGCCGTTCTATCCCCCTGCCCTTGATCCTGCGCACTTGTGCTCAATGAATCTCTCAGTGCAGACCCCTCCAACTCACTTTATAAAGTATATGGACGGCCAATTTCTGAGTTGGTGCCGGTAAGGGTGAGTGACGGTGTCTCTTCAGGTGGGCTCTCCTCCTCTTCCTGCAAGTAGACCCGTTACTTGTGATGGACCTGGAGAGAGAATAGATGGACAAGAGTTAGCAATTAGTTGCAGATTCAGGTGAGCGGCAGCTCAAAGCAGCACCACTCAGGAGAGAGTTCAATGAGAAGAGAAAAAGAGGGTAAGATGGCCAAAATCACTGCGGAAGCATTTCCTCCAGCTTTGTCAGTTGCGATACTCCTGACGCACCCTTTGCCTACGAGTTCCAGTGCAACCTCTTCTAATGGGCACAGGACTTGTAGGGATGGTAGCCCTCCTCCAATCTTGTCTGCAGATTGCCTTAAAATGGCGTCACTGCTGCTCAATTATCCACTATCCCAATCGGTGAGCTGCCAGTAAACAGATTGAGTAGCACTGGCAGCTCATCAGTCATAATCAAATGAAGCACGAGCACCAATTTGGCTCCTGCCTCTTGCCAATGTAATTGGGGTGTGGAGCAGCTGCTATACCCATTTTGCACCTGTTTTAGCGCCAGTTGAATTGCTCCGTCCATATTTTGAATCTTCACCCGACTTTTCATTTTTAAAATTATGTTTTCTAACAGGTATGATTGAAATGTAATAGCGCAGTTTAAAAATTAATTTAAAGGTCAGGTTTTTGGCATACTTGTATATTCATAAGGTTATTCATAACATTAATCCCATGTCATTTAGATGTCCTTGCCTTTTGAATTCAAGCTAATTGTGATTATCTGATGCTTTTGAAAAATACATTGTTGAATAGATTTTAGTATGAAGTAAAATAAAATCAATTGCATATTAATGAATATTCTTTATGTGAAAATGAGCAGATTATTAGCAAGTTAAAAGTTCAGCTCCCCCTAATGGTTATGTGGATTTACAACCATTCTTCCTAATTTTGGTTTGTTGAGTAATAGTTTGCAAAATCCAATTTTTTATTGAGACTCATAATCTAGATTTCAAACTATTTAAGAAAATATCCAACAACCTTTAGAAATAGATTGTTGATCCCAAGGAGAGGGGTGTAGTTTGAATTCTAGCCTTGATTCACTAGCACCCACAATTTCTAAAACGAAAGAAGATTTAGCACAGAAGAAGGCCATTTGGTCCATGATATGTCTGCCGGCTCTTTACTATCCCCAATTTTAATTGCTCTACCATTAGCGGCCATGCCTTCAGCTGCCTAGGCCCTAAGTTTTGAAATTCCATCCCTAAACCTCTCTGCCTCTCTACCTCTCTCTCCTTTTAAGATGCTCCTTAAAACCTACCTTTTTAACCAAGCTTTTGGTCATCTGTCCCAAGACCTCTTTACATGGCTCAATGTCAAATTTTGTCTGATAACGCTCCTGTGAAATGCCGTAGGACGTTTTACTACCTTAAAAACGCTATATAAATGCAAGTTGTTGTTGTTGTAGTAGAGCAATCCAAAAGTGATTGCAATACCTTGTCCTCTCATATCTCCATATTCCCCAATCTGAAGATCCCATCTCCTCACAGCACGTGGTCCTTCAACACAGTTGTTCCTTCACTAATGCGTGAACATTTCCAGTGGTTGTAGGCAGCCTTCTGGAATACAAGCTAGATACCTAGATACTAGAAATTGCCATAGTATATAGACATACACTCACGTGGCTAGCCTACATCCCTCCATATATGAATTCACTATAGTAGAGAATGCATGTAGGTTCTGGTGGTAATGCAGTTAGGTAACACAGAAAAAAGTTATTTTTGTGCCCCAATAAAAGTGTTTCATGCAAATGTTTCTACACTGTAAGAGTGTACAAAAGGGGAATGGTTGTCTTCACTGGTTTAAATGTAAACTCCTTTAGGGTGCTATAGTTCACAATTTTGGTTTGTATCATTCATAATGGGCTCTAATAGAAATGTATGCAAAATCCTTCTGATACCAGAAACTTATCCCTCATCTGTACTCTGGCACAAAGGACATGACTTACTGCATTGTCTCAGTTGACAACCTCCCTCCATGCACTGCTACTTTCATAGGATAGTGGTCTTCTGCCCCAAATAGGCCACTTTCATTTACTGCACCTCTTGCAGTGGGGTCTCCAATGAATCATTATTAAATGGGGCAGTTTTGTCCACATTTCTCCTCTCATTTATTTCTTTTGCCAGCAAAGGTTTTTAGCCACCAAAAATTATCCTCCCCTTTAAGAGCTAGCAGCAGTCCTTTTAACAGCTGCCGCCTGGCCAGATTTTCCACTCCAAGCCAAATGCAGACCTACACATGGAACCTATTCAAATTATGGCCAGAGACCAAATTCGATGAGCCCAGACACTCCCGTGCTGTGGGTGAGCTTATAGTGCTGACTTTGCTGCCCTTGTAAGTAATTCAAGTGTCATAGGAATAGCCCAGTCAATTTCTCTCAAACTGAGTGTACATTTTTACACAGGAATTGTACAGATATTATCGATCCAGTCCCTGCTGCAATAATTACTGAGCACCCCCCTGAGATTTTGCTGCCATGAGCTTATTGATTACAATCAAGGAGTTGATGACTAATGTGGCCAGAGCAGGACATTTTAAGTCCCGTACACTTGATCTGTCAGTTGTAGCTAACCAACCAATCAAATTCAAAATATGTAAGAAGGACTGATGATCAATTTGACAAAGCTTATGTAAGATATGGTACAGTTAGGCTGAAAAATGCTAGATTTTTACTGTGTGCAAATGTTCAGCATTCATTGTGGTGAAAAGTGGAAAGACCCAGGTATAAACAGTGAATGCTTAAGGATGTGATTGGAATGAAATGTTTTAATAAATAACATTTTCATTTCTTATTACTTAATTAAATCAATCATTAACTAATTTTTATTCAGATGAGTCAATAGATACAAGACTGGACAACTGATGGATTGATTAGTACTCGGAGTTAATATAGAGATAGAGTTGTAGTAGAATCAAAATAAACAATGACATAAGATTAGAAAGTTTGAGGTGAGGGTGCGAAGGATAAAAAAGATCTACAGCATGCCAAATGTCTTTTCCAGTTTTCAAAACACTCTCAATTTGTCATAAAACCATCAAAAATTAATTTCACTTTGTTTTATTTGTTGGTGCAAAAATGCTACTGCAGTTTTTGTAGGGTTAAAAGGTGATCAGTAAAGCACAAATTTATAAATTCAGATGTGTAGATTTGGATTACATACGCAATGTACGTTCAGTGAAAAGATATCATTTGTGCTGGGATGGAACTATTATCATTTTTGATTTTTGAGATATAATTAAACTAATGCCAGAGTCATCAGTAGGGCAATTACTTGTTGGAATCATTATACATTTTTGCTATATTATATATTGATGTACCCATGTGGATGGTAGAAAGAAGCAGAGTTTGGTAATCAGAGCGTATGCAGTAACTCAGGCACACGTTGGGTATTGTTTGTGAAAGACGAAGTTTCTATGGTAAGAGAGGGGTTCCATGTTCCGTATGATGCAAGACAAACGGTTTATAATGAGAGCTGTTTCAGTTCATGCCTTAGAGCTACACTGATTCAAGGATTGTAATACTGTTTGTTACAGATGGCAAACAAATGTTTAGGACTGCGGTAATTTTTTGCCATCCTGCAGAGATTGGGAGTTGAAGTACTACGGCTGCTTTGGGTGGATTGGGTGGTAAATATTTATGTTAAAAACACCAATTGCTGTGGTCTGTTGTGGTAGATCCAATTAAGTCAAACTGTATAATCTGAATAGTAGTGTACTTCACTTGTGCTGTAAGTGAGATTCAGACTGGACCATAACAATGCTGCACTAAAATCGATATGATTCAAGTCACCTTTTTAACATCTGATGGAATTTGGAAAATTGATTTACTGTGTATATTATACTGATGAATGTATTGGCATCATGCATTATTACAGATGGTTTTCTTCCATACTTTTATGTGGTTTTATATGTAACAAATTCAGTGTAGAGATATTCATGCATTAGTCTGAATGAACATTTTGAAAATGGATGCAAGTACATCATTTGTATGAAGAAAATAATTCCTCTTGCATTGGCACAAGTCACGGCACCCTCCTATATATAAATGTATTAATGACAGTTGTGTTAAGTCTGTGTGTTATATTGAGAATTAATACACAGACCACAGGAGTAAACTTTAACAGGACTTTACTATTCGAAGGTCAGGGCGGAACTGCCCAATAGATCATTACACAGCACTTATATACCGGTGTGGTCACCGCCGGTATTACAGTATACAGCAGCCAAGATAAAGTAGTGCAACTCTTAAAATAGTTCTCTTAAAGGTGGAACGGTTACATACAATAGTTCTCTTAAAGGTGGAACGGTTACATACACTACAATCCTCCCTTTTTAGCTTACAATATATATATTCCCCATTAAACATAACATCATAACATAGATACACAACTTCATGTAAACAGTTCACAGATTCAGTCTCTGCGGAAAACAATTCACAGATTCAGTCTCTGCGGAAAACAGTTCACAGATTCAGTCTCTGCGGTGGCGCCTCCTGCGCTTCCTGATTCGGTCCGGATAACGCCTCGGTGGTGTAGTAGTTTTCGATGGTGTAGTAGGTTCTTGTTGCTGGGGTGACTCATCTAATAGTCCTTCACTGGACTTAACAGCTTGAACTTCCGTAGCTTCAGAACCAGCTTGAACTTCCGTAACTTCAGAACCAGCATTGCTGACTTCTAAAAGCTCGAGTACCTTGGGAAGTTTTTCTACTTCCAAACTGATTTGACTCAGTTCGGAGGGACCACGTGCGTGACCTGGTAGAGGTGATAATGGTTCAGATGGGTCATCGTCTTCTGCTTCGTCTTTTCCTTTTCTGCTTCTTGGAGACTCTCTGGGCTCCACTCCCAGCTGCATGCACAGTTCCTCCTCCTCTTCCTCCTGTTGCCGTAGTAGCGCCACCATCTCCCGGTGTTTCTTAGACTTTTTGTGATTCTTCATGGTTTTTGCACTTTGGAAGATTTCCCCACAAGCTGGGCAGAACAGGTCATGGTAATATTCGGTGTCGTCCTGAGCTAGGCCAGCGAGAGGGTCTTCTATTTCCTCCATGCCCAGCTGGACGTTAGCCAGCTTTTGTTCCAAATCCAGACATCTCTCCTGAAGAGACTTCTTCATGTGTTCAGTTTCATCCAGCTTTTTCTGGGCTTCCTGCAAGTCTTTTACTAATGACATCATTTGTGATTTCAATACTTCAACTTCATTCGGAGATTGATTGATCGGACTATTCAATCCCTCTACTGGAGCAGCTGTTTCAGCATTCTGTTGTTCTACATTGACGTGAGTCAGCGTACTCTTGGCATCCAAGGGCTGCTCTGCTGCAATCTTCTCAGTCTGTGTTGCAACCTCAGCTATTTCAATAACTTTTGAGAGCTCCGAACCCCTTTCCTTTGAAGATTGAAACTCGTGTTCAAGTTTTTCCCATTTCAGAGTCTTGTCCCTCAGCATATGAAGGAGTTGGCTGACCGTTAACTCTTCTGACATCAGACGTTTCCCAGTATCGTCGTCATGTGTTTTTGACGTATAGGCTGCAGGGCTGTTTGTAACCTTGCACTGGGGCTCCTTTGCTGCTTTTAATTCGCCATCATCCGCAGCCTCCACCATTCGAATTTCAACAAATGAATCGTCCGGTGATGCTGCACCCAACTTCAGTAGGAGCTCGGAATTCATGGCAACCAAATCAGCCTTTTCTGCCTGCAACCTGCTAACAAGCGCCTTCAGTTGCTGAACATCTTGCTCCACCAGATTAGAGCACGCACCTTCAGAAACTGAATCAGCTTTGATTCGTTTGGCCTCCTCGCGCAGACGGTTTGTGTGTTCCTGCTCCATTTTCTCCATCAGCTGCTTCTGTTGTCTTTCCAGATTCTCCCACTCTGTGTCAAAGAACTTTTTCGTTGCATTCATCTCTTGCTCAAAACGGCGAATCATTTGTTCTAATTGCTGTTGTAGTTTGAAATGGAGTTGAGTTCGAGCCCGGTGTTCCTCAGAAATGTGCATGTCTGTAGACTGGACAGACTCAGAATTCTCTGTCAAACTATGTTGTTGTTGTTCAGTGGAATTCTGTTCTGATACTTTGTTCTCCTCTGAAGCATAAGCATTTATGCACTCCTTCGTTTTTCCATCATTAGTCTGCAAGTCCATTTTAGACTTGTCTTTTGCACATGGGCTGGTCTTACCATCACCAGTTCCAGAGTCTGAGCTGATTGTCTTCACCGAGTTCTCACTCTTTATTGCTTTTAGGGAGTGCCAGTCCATATTTATTTTCCTGATCCACTCCCGTCCCAGAAGTGGTGGACCTCCCTCAGGTAGTACATATAAGTCCATTCCTTGGTGTTCTTTGCCCTTGTGTCTCACCTTGACTTTTATCTTTCCGATGGGGTATACTCTTTGCCCCGTGTATGTCTGCAATACAATCTTGGTATCTCTCAAGGGTATATGTGAGAATAGCCGCTTGTAGTCCCTTCGGTTTATGGCTGTTAGGGCTGATCCTGTGTCCAATTCCATTTTCACTTGGACTCCGGCTATCTTGAGCGTGACCCAGATAGTTTGTAGGTCAGCTTCCTTACTCACATTGTGAATTCTCAGACTACCCAGTTCCTGGCTGTTGGAGTCTGAATCCGAATTCTGTTCATCCGAACTCTTCTCAGCCACCTTATGTACCTTTCTGCACTTTTCCTGCGGTGACTTTTTGTTGCTGGTCTTCTTACCTGACCGGCATACGTTAGCTATGTGACCAAGCTTGCCACATTTTCTACATTCCTGGTTTTTAAACCAGCATTGGTTCTGATCGTGTGTTGTCTTTCCACGATGATAACATTTCGTTGTACCCAAAGCCATTTGATCTACGCCGAGTACCGCTGCCTTCAGCTGCATTTCCGCCGTGCCTCTCGCTGCGACTTCATGCGATGCTGCAATAGAGACAGCCTTATCAAGTGTAAGATCATTCTCTTCGAGCAGTCGCTTTTGTGTTCCTTCCTTTGACAACCCACACACGAACTTGTCTCTCAGTGCCTCTGTCAGATTTTCCCCAAACTGACAGTATTTCGCTAGCCTACGCAGTTCAACCAAGTACTCCGCGTTGCTTTCCTCTTTCAGTTGCGTTCTCGCATAAAATTTAAATCGTTCCGCTAACATCAGCGGTGTGGGGTTCAAATGATCCTTCAGGACAGCAACAATATTAGCGAAAGTCTGATCCGCCGGTTTAGCTGGTGATAGAAGATGCTTCAATAGCCCGTATGTCTTCGCACCCATTGAGTTTAGTAAGGTTAGTCCTTTATCATCATTTGATATTTTATTTGCCTTACAATATATCTCTATACGTTCTACATACGTGGCCCAATCTTCCACATCGGGATCGAAATCGTTGATGTTAGCACGCTTAGGCATCTTCGCAATCTTTTTGAGAAACAACAACGAAATTTTTCTTTAACTTTTTTTTTCAAAAATGGCGGTTTCCCGCGCTTATCTTCTTCCCCCGCCTCCGAGAATGGCGGTTTCCCGCGCTTGTCTTCTTCCCCGCCTAAATGGCGGCTTCCCGCGTTTCTTCCTCTGGCGGGAGGGGTAAAGCTTTGCCCTCGGGCGACGACCGCTGGCTTTCGGGGTTCGTAGCCTGCGCGCCGGCTTCAGTTTATTCTGAAAGCGCGAGAACAGCTGATTGAGTTCCTTGTTCCCTTTCCCGACAGGGGCAACCGGGCGCTGGGGACAATCAGTTGGTGGCGGACAGTTCCAGCTCTTGGTCCTTTGCGGAAAGCTGCTGTAAGCCGCTGGGCGGAAATCTCGATTGGTCTCCCTCGCTCGGTCCCGTTCTCCCTCGCTCGCACGGTCTCCCTCGCTCGCTCGCTTGGTCTCCTCTCTCTCCCGCTACTCGGTCTCGCGCGCTCGCTCGGGCTCTGTCTCTCCCGCTCGCTCGGGCTCTGTCTCTCCCGCTGGCTGTAACGGCGATTGCCGTATTGCTGCGTTCGCCCTCCCCAGCGGTTTTCAATTGTGCCTCCCAGCCCCTCTTGCAGTCCGGTCCTCCCCCCCCGGCTGCGGCTGAGTTCTCCGCGGTTTTTTTAACTTATTTTCTCCCGCGCCTTGCTGTCCCGGTCGCTGCGCCTCGCGGCCTCGGTAGCTGCCCGGCCTTTTTCACCAGTCGCAGTCGAGCTTGCTCTCGACGCTGCTGCGTCTCCCAGCCCGCTTGCAGCCCGGTCTCTCTCACCGGCTGCGTTTGCATTCGCTGCGGTCTCTCTCACCGGCTGCGTTTGCGTTCACCGCGGCTTCCGTGCCTACGCTGCCCCAGTCTCAGCGCTTCTGGCCCCGACTTCTGTCCGGCTCTTTTCCCCGGCCGTGGTCGAGTTCTCCGCCCTTATATCCTCCGTTCTTCCCTCCCCTACTTCACAGTCAACGTGACCGACTTGCTGTTCGTCGCTGATCGGCTTACCCACTACCGTGATAGAAGGGATGATCCTGCCTGTTGCTGGTGGAAGGCTTCGTGTTAGAATTCTTCCTGTGCTCTGCAGACCCGAGTCTTTTCTCAGCAGAATGACGAGGGCGGATGCTTCTTCTCGACGCCCGTTAAACTGCCTTGGATGTATCTCTGCCGCAGGGTAAGATCGTAATCGTCGCCACTGTTAAGTCTGCGTGTTATATTGAGAATTAATACACAGACCACAAGAGTAAACTTTAACAGGACTTTACTATTCGAAGGTCAGGGCGGAACTGCCCAATAAATCATTACACAGCACTTATATACCGGTGTGGCCACCGCCGGTATTACAGTATACAGCAGCCAAGATAAAGTAGTGCAACTCTTAAAATAGTTCTCTTAAAGGTGGAACGGTTACATACACTACAAGTTGCACCTACATAGATAAAAGAACGTCACATGTGACTGAACTTTCCAGCGATAGTATCAGATGCACCAGGAGGATACACAGGCCAGGTCCTGAAGATGTCAAATTAAAATCTGAAATGGGTTTGAAAAGCTGGAATGGGAGGGGGAAAATAGACACTGGTTTCAAGAGACAATAAATAGTGCAGGTACAGCAAATTTTCAAGTGTTTAAAACCAATATACATATCAGTATAGTTACTTTCACTGTAACCTTATGAAGTATACTTATGGATAAATATGATACATAATTTTCTGTGCAATGTCATAGCCCCTCAGAACTGCTCTGGACCGTTAGCCTGCATTATGTGCTGCAGTCTCTGGAGTGGGACCTGAACTTACAGCCTTCGTGACCCAGAGGCAAGTGCGCTATCAACTGGGCCAAAGCTGAAACCAATATTGTAGCCTGTAATTTGGAGATCTTGGCCTAAAGAGGGTTCTTTTAATTTGAAATGATAGATTTTTGTAGTTATGCTAAACATAAGGGCTGAAATTCCATAGGGCTTCGACCAGTCATTCCTGCCTTTTCCATGGGGTTCTGCTGGTTCCAGAGCCATTGTACTAAGTTTGTTTTCTGCATTTGCTTGTGTCAGTGAAAATATACAGTCCCAGTTGAATATGCTTAAATACTTAAGTTACGTTTTATTGGTTTTGCCTACTGAGTCTTTGCTTTGCATTCCCTAGCTCAGCATGAATTTGACTACATTGTTTCCTGGAAACAGATCTTCTCCTGCTGTTTCTGGCATCGCTAATTACCTTATCAAAGGATGAAAACAAGATTGGCATGATAATGAACTAGTCTAATTGGCTTAGCCAATACTTTTTCCATATAAAATCCAGTACTGGATATGTCAGCCAAGGATATCCAAAATATCCATGGTCATTTTAGCTCTCAGTCATGTAGTGATACTTAATGCAGAGCTGCAGAATTTGGTTTTAAAACCTGATTTCTCAGTCTCTTTCCCCTTCATTTTCATTCTGTAGAAAACTGGAGATAGGCTGGATCTTGCTGACTGTTGCTTGTTGATTGATGCTGTGGAAAATATCTTGGACACACAGCATAATCCAGATATTTGGTATTAAATATATTTAAAGCAACAATAAATACATGTCAAATCAAAAGTGGAAATCTAATCACATTTTCTACCCATAAAACAAATTTATTATTTATCTTTAAAAAGAAATACAGTAGATGCTGGTGATCTGAAACAAAAACAGAAAACACTAAACACTCAGCAGGCCAGGCAGCATCTATGGAGAGAACAGATAAGCTGTTTGGATATGGACTCTTCATCAGAACTGGAGAATATCATTGATGAACAGTTTTTGGAAAGGAATAAAATGAGGGGAAGAGGAAAAGACAATACACAAGCGCACAGGAAAATAAATAAAAAGACCTGTAAAGTGCTTAAGTGAAGAATGGGCTATTACTATGAGATAAATAGAATGCATAATTGGGGAAAAATTTGTTAAAGGATAAGTTGCTCAATGTGAGCAGTTGTTCAGCAAGGCGGAGGGAGATGATGTCTGCGGACTGGTTGGTCCACTGCCCACAGATGAAAGGCCATCCTGGTGAGATAAGGAGGTGTAGAGGGACTTTATACCCATGGTGAAACAGAGATGGTTAGGGCCAGAAAACTGGAATTTGTTAAAGTGGCAGAGGCTATTGGAAGAGTTGCAGATGTAGATGGATAGGGATTGTACAAGGGGAGAATAATAAGAATTAAGATAAGAGGAAATAAGTTTAGTAGGACAGGAGCAGGATGAAATGATTGATCTACTGGGACATCCTGTTTATGGATCTTGGGGCGGAGGTAGAAGGATACATAATATATAATACATGGGAGCAGTTTTGTCTTCCTGCAATATTTCCTGCATAGCTGCATTAATTTTTGTTAGCTAGTGATATGATAAAGTTAATTACTAATGTAAGAGACCATGGGCTAATTTATTGTCCTCACCGCATGGGCAGTAATCTGGCGGAGTGGATTGCCCGCCTGTTATAGAAAATGCTCAATTTTCATTCCACTGATTTCAGTGGAATTAATTTTTTTCGTAAGAGTTCACAGATGTACTTAGTGCAATTGTTTATTTTTAATGAAGCCATTTACCAATGAAGAGCCTGCGCTTTGATTTTTCTCTCCAATTGCATCTCTAAGTCACCTTTGCTGTTGAGAGAGCAAATGAGGGGTTGCACCGAGGCCAGTGGCCCTGCTCTGCTGCCCACTGGGAAACTTGTAAGTCCTGGGGACAACATTTCCATCTGATTATCTCTGCCTCTGCAGGGCCGTGGAATGACCTCTGTCTGATATCCCCCTGTGCACTGCCACTCATATTAAGAGCTTTGTGGAGTGGGAAATTAAGGCTCTGCCCTCCCACTATTTTCTGCTTTGTGCTGATGGTCCGAAATGCAGCACTGCCCTTTGCAAATATAAATAAAACATTGTCCAAGGTTACATTTTGATTAACCATATTACTGTGTTAATTTGTCCATTCACGCTATATAAGGATTATCAAAGTTACGGGTTCTAGGGGGTGAATTACATTTCAGATTTATGCAACTGTACAAAAAGTGATTATCATATCTGTTTACGTGAATTGACATCTATCAGTATTGCATGTGACATTCTGATTCATTGTACGATATTAGGAATTCTTAAGGAAAGAATACCTGATTAATTATTAGTGATCATCATAAATATTATATAGATTAATGTCTGGGTTATAAGATTAATGTAATGAGTGTAACCAGCTTACGTGTGTGCAAAGAAATGATGCATAATGTACAGAAACAGGTTGTACAAAAAAATAATAGCTGAAGTTATCCTACTGCCCAGAGGGTGTGCTGTCATATTAAAAAGAAACTATGGCCTAGAAATTCATTATAGCCACTTTTGGGACGGTAAAGTCGGGCGGCCGCTAAAGTTTGCGCCCGGCGCAAATTCGAGGCCACTTCGCCGATATTCATTAGCTTCGCCTTAAGAGTTTGCTCGAGCGCTAAAACTGGCGATGCACGGCTCTCTTTAGGCGCTAAGCCGGAGGTGCTGAGCGATACCGCCGAGGCCGGGCGCAGCGCAGGTGCGGCCATTTCTTGATTGACAGCAGACACCCTGGCGCCGGCCAGCTCTTAAGGGGGAAGGGTCGACTTGGTCTGCTGCCACGCCCTGGACACTGGAGCCCTCCAGCTAGGCCTGAACACTGCTGCTGGACCCAAATAGCGCCTCAAAGTATGGAGAAGGCCCGTGAACGAGCGCAGCACTTCTCAGAGCATGATCTGAGGGTGCTGGTTAGCGCTGTGGAGAAGAGACGCCATATTTTGTTCCCAGACAATGGGAGGAAGCCGCCGGCCCGCGTCTACCGGAGAGCCTGGAGGCATGTCGCCACCAGGGTGACATCCAACAGTGAGGTCCCCAGGAGCGCTGTACAATGCCGGAAAAAGCTAAATGACCTCACCAGGATTGTCAGGGTGAGTACCCTTTCCAGTGTCCTCCTCATCCTTGCATGTGCACCTCACATTATGGGCAAAGGGACCTGAAAGCCCTAATGGCCAGCCCTCGTGCAGCAGCTATGGGACAGTCATGAACATCAATTGCACATTGTGCACTTAACACACTGGCCAGGCTATTCGACCATGGGAGGCAGTGCACACAAGATCAGGGCTACACACTGGCCAGGCTATTCCACCATGGGAGGCAGTGCACACAAGATCAGGGCTACACACTGTACTTAGAGGCCGTCCTTTCTCTTGCAGGCCAAGCTGGCCAATAATAAGAGGAGCCGGACTGTGACCGGGGGAGGCGGACCCCAGATCCAGCCGCTCACCGAGCTGCAACAGCGCGTGGAGCGCATCATGGGTGCCCGGGTGATTGGCCCCGTTGCATCTGGAGATGCCGACCCTGTTCTGGGCACCAATGGTAAGGACATCACCTTTTGGACCTCTCTCGTCACACTTGCGCATCAGATCTACATCCTTTGCCACTGTCCGACCAATGCGCTGAATGCCACCACTCGTGCATCCCTCGCTGACGCCCTCTCCTCACTCTAAAGCTACTCTTGTGCCTTCCTGCTTTCAGATGGTGAGGAGGAGGTCCCTGAAGTTGCCAGTGACAGCCCCTCAGAAGAGGAGGAGGAGGAGGAGCAAGAGGAAGGCGGCCCATCAGGGGAACCCTCAGCCGCGGCAAGCCATGCCACTGTAGGGGAGACGTCTTCCCTGGAGGGGAGCGTGGGGGAAGTGTCGGAGGGGAGTGTAGCTCCTGGGACCAGCGGCCTGCAGAAACGCGGGAGGGGGGTGGAAGCTCAGCGGCCTTCTCCCCAGAGGGGGGAAGGGTCAGAGGGGAGCCCAATTGCTGGGCCCAGCGGCGTCCAGCACCGCAGGAAGGGTCGGCCAGTTCGGCGGCCTTCTCCCCAGAGGGAGAGTCCGGCCTCCAGTCCGGAGACGGTCAGTGCCGAGGAGATGCGCCGCCTCGAGGACATGTCCGCGGACTCGGAGTGCCGGCACACGGAGCTCATGGGGGTAGTGGGACGGATGCCTGAGGCCATCGAGTCCCTGTCTCGGAGTGTCACCGAATTCGGGGCCTCTCTGGCAGCGACTGGCCAGGTGATCAGTGGTGCCGTGCAGTCACTGGCTGCTCTGATGCGGTCACAGAACAGGGCAACACGGGCACTCACTGCTGCCACACTCGCTGTGTCAGCCCGGCATCGCCAGGGCACCCGGCGCGCTGCAGCAGCACAGCGGTCTGTCCCTCGGCAGATTGCTGCGCATGCTGCAGTGCTGGCCTGGGCGAGTGCCAGTGTCTCAGGCAACCAGCGAGCGCCTGCCATCCGCCAGCTTGCCCCCATTCCTCCAGCCGCCACTGCCACTCCCCCAGTGGAGCTGCCAGGAGCTGCTGCAGCGACTGATGCTGGCCAGCCACAGCTGCAGCATTCACCAGCCGGCCCCTCGAGGGCCAGACCTCATCTAGGCCGACCCCCAAGGGCATCTGCCGTCACGACATGTGCCCCTCAGGAGCCTTCCCCCAGCCTTGCAGCAGCCACTGGCCTCACTTTGAGGAGGAGCAGCAGGGCGTCCAGGGGCCGGCAAAGTTTGCAGAAGGCGGGACACAAAGTAGAGGGTGTGTCCAAATGTTGTGTTTTTTTGAATGGTTGTTTTTTGAAGGCCAAGGATGAGGCCATTTTTGTTTACATCTTTTGTTAATCCTCCCCAGGTTGTGGGAGTGAGTCATGTGTGTGAGTGTTTTTTGGGGGTTTCGTGTGTTCTTGGTTTTCATGTGGGAAGGGCCCTGAGTTTGTACAATAAACCATTTTATTTATTCACATTGTCCATGTTTGATCTTTGAAGTGTTTGTTGCCTTAACCGGCTGAGGGCTTGCGGAGTGGCTGCAATCATGTTCTTTCATTGGCACAAGCCATTCCCTGACAGGGGGCCTAGAAGTGACGTTCAATAAGCCGCCGACGGGCAGCCCTTGGACCTTCTGCCTCCCTCCTGGGCTGGTACTCCTCGTCCTCCTCCTCCTCATGCTCCTCCTGCTCCTCCTCCTGAGGTGGTGGTCCAACGTGAGGTGGCAGTGCCTGAGTCCTGCGGATAGCCAGGTTGTGCAGCATGCAGCAAATGACGACGAATTGGGAGACTCGCTCCTGCGAATACTGGAGGGCTCCCCCGGAGCGATCCAGACAGCGGAACCGTTGCTTCAGGACGCCGATTGTTTGTTCGATGAGGTTCCTGGTCGCTTGATGGCTCTCGTTGTATGCCTCTTCAGCAGGGGTCGTGGGCGCGCGGAGCGGGGTCATGAGCCAGGTACACAAAGGATAGCCTTTGTCCCCAATAAGCCATCCTCTTGGGTGAGGCTGTGCCTGGAACATGTCAGCCACAGTTGTCTGTCGCAGGATAAAGGCATCGTGGCTGCTGCCTGGAAAGCGGGCATTGACAGCTAGGATGCGCTGCCTGTGGTCACACACCAGCTGTACGTTGAGGGAATGGTAGCCCTTCCGGTTGCGGTAATCCTCGGCATGCTCCAGAGGTGCCCGCAAAGCCACATGCGTGCAGTCAATGGCGCCCTGCACCATGGGGAAGCCCGCTATTCTTGCAAATCCCACTGCACGCTGCTGCTGCTTGTCCAGGGTCATGGGGAAGGAGATGAATTGACGTCTCCTTCTGAAAAGGGCATTGGTCACCTGGCGGATGCAGCAATGCACGGCGAACTGGGAGATGTTAGCGATGTCCCCAGCAGCGGATTGGAAGGAGCCGGTGGCACAGAAGTTGAGAGCCACCGTCACCTTCACTGCCACCGACAGAGACGTCCTGTGCATCAGCTGTGGACGCAGATCTCTGTGAAGCAGCTGGCAGATGTCTGCAACCACCTCCCTTCTGAATCGCAGCCTCCTAACACACTGCGCGGCAGACATGTTGAGATAGGAGAACTGCTGGCGGTATACCCTGGGTGGGTAAGGCCTCACTTGGCGACGCCTGTTGCCCCCTCTGCATCTAGCCAGGGCTGCCACTCTCTCACGGCGTCTGTAAGCCCTTCCGACATAAGGCTGAAACTCAGCGTTGGCATCCAATGCAGCCCCCATAATATGCTGGCAAACACTGAGATCTCAATGAAGGCAAAGATAATTGCAAAGCTCTGGCCTGAAGCCAAAAAGACCTGTCCTAGTGTTGGGCCAAAGCAGTAAGCTCTCTTCCTTGGTCTCTCTCCAAAAATCCGTTGCACAAGAGTGAATGCTGCAAAATGGCTGCCCTTTATAGTGCAGGGTAAGTGCCCTTTAATTTGCGCTCCCCGCGGCCCGCCTCGGCTGTGTACCGTTCCACTTCACAGTCGTTCGGGCCGCCCGGCGCACAATGGGGCGGCACGAGTGAAGTTCCGGTTCCGGGCGCACAAAGGGCGTTGCACGACAAAATGATGTCATGATCTGAGCGCGCGCAAAGACTTTGCGCCGGCGCTAAATGTCTACTGAAGTTGGGGCGAGGCGCAGATCGCGCTGCGCCCGGGCGCTAAGCGCCTAGCGCTCGAGATCTGCTCCTCCTAAGGCGCTAACGGCTGGCGCAGCCAACTGAATTTCTAGGCCTATGTTCCAAGCCTTGTCACTTACATTCTGTCACTACGATTCCATTCTCTGTGCCCTTCCAGTCTAGTCATTATTCAGTTACAGCTGTTTTCTCTCTTTGTGTTCATCACACTTTCTACATGGGTCTAGCTTGTTTTCTGTTCAACCCAAACATTTGGTTCTAATGTTCCAGCTGTATGAAACACTAATTTTCTTTCATTCAACATACTGTATTATGTTTGGTTTGTCTTTCTAACTACACCATTCTGCACAATGATAGTCTATTAAATAGTATTTGTGAATAGTTTTTAGCCTAGGATTGATACTGGAGCTGTCAGTTCTTAGTGTGCACTAAAAAACAGAAGCTGTTTTACAAAGGACTGGCTGAGCTGGCTAATTAGTTCCTTCTCAGAAAATTGTTAATGTGGCAATCTGGGGTGACTGTTGTGAGACAGCATAATGCATAAGACATGGGATGGATTTTTCTGCTTGCAGTGGGGTAGCAACAGGGCGGCACTTCCTTCCTACCATCTGAACCCACCGTAATCCTAACCTAGTTTCCTGGGTTGGGAGTCATTGGCCTTGCAGGGTGGTCACCTGATGCAAGCTATGCCACCAAGAGAGAGCCCTTGGCTGAAAGAGAATAAAATCCTGGTGGTGATGTGGTAGGACTGCTGCTGCAGTGCCAGAAAAGGAGGCTGGGAATTTAAAAGGTCAGAAGAGCCCTCGAGGAGAAGAGAGAATGCTTTAAGATCTCAGTTGAGACTGACATCTTGGAAAATGAGGCTTTGGGGCATTGAGATAGAGATTTCTTCTCTTTCTATCAGCCTTCTCCCTCCATTTACAAACATCATTGGCCATTGCCACTTCTATGGCAGGCCCTCCCTCCACCTTCTACCAGTTGGGAAGTGGTGGAAAGGGGGTAGATGGGAGGGATCTGGGCCAGATAGCCAGGCTCTCTCTCTTCTCCCCCCCACCCCCCGCACTGGTATTTGCATGCGGTGGGTGGGAAATGGGCAAATGGTGTTTGGATGGGGGGGAAATCCAGCCCTTTTTCAGTTTATTGAAGATATGTATACTGATTGTGGAGTGGAACTGTCCTAGTTATACTTGATGCACTCAGTGTACATGAAACTACCGTGTTCCTTTTACCATTGCATCCACTGCCTTTACACTTCAATATGGGCAAACAATTTTTTAAAAATTTCTTGAATGCAATTATACAGTTTCTGACTGGATAGGATGCAGCACCTATGATGTGCCATTTAACAGGACAAGGAGTAGGAAAGCAATTAGGGTATTTTTCATAGATTCCTCTGTCAGATTGTATTGGTATCTGGCTGTTCAATTGGTGCTGGCATGAATTTAACTCCCAAGGTTATTTGACTAAACATCATTTCCAAATTGGAACCCACAATGGGAAATCAGAAGAACCCATGGAGAAATGTTGTCCATGGCTGTTTACGCTGTTTCTCCAGGGGTTCTGCCAGTCTCCTGCCGAGGTTATGGTGGAGGATGGCGACAACCCTCATGGCTAATCCGTGACTACAGATCTTGTATTGGTACTTGGTATTAGTGTTTGCAACTGTCCAGTATTACATACTGCTTACTTAATAATCTTTGCACTATGAGAATTTCTTGGCTGATGTTTGTACCATGCTGGAGGGGGTATCAAATACTCTGGTTGCTATGTATAACAAAATTGTAAACACGTTCCATGTTGGAGCATATTCACTATAAATAGTGACCAAAGCAATTCTTCAATGGGAATAGAAACTGGGAGAGATGTAAAACGGACTGCTGATTCGCTATCACCTGTTTTACATTATTGCAGTCAACATTACCCCATATGTGTCTTATTTACACACAACCGAAAAAGTTTTCCTCTTTTCCTTTGCTAGTCTCCACACCCCACCCACCTCCTCCAAACCAACATAACTTGCTTATGAGGTTAAAACAGGTATACAATTTTCTAAGTTGTAATTTGCTGCAGTTGAATGATTCCAAGTGTCTTTTTTCAAGGGGGTATTTTTCTGGGTATGTTTTTGTTTTTGTCTTTGTCCACCTGGCATGACATCTTGCAGAGAGCAGAAGCATTGCCTCATTCCAAACCACTGGCTGATTTCTTTCACCCGCCCGCCCCCCCCCGCCCCCAACCCCATAATCAGCCTCTGGGAGGCACAGGGAGCTACTCAAAGGGGAGTCTCGCCCTCTAATTATTTCTCTTCCCTGCTGGGAGATGCCACCATTCAAAGCCTGCCTGCTCAACATGGCTCAATTTGGAATCAGCAAAGTGACTCTGAGACCTCTGTATGTCCCTATTTGGTGGCCACCACTGCCCCATTTTTCCAGTTACTTTTAATCCTTATTTGTTTTTTATGTTCAAAGCACAACTTGATGTAAGCCCCCAAAGTGCGGACCAAGTGATATACAAGGTCAACGTCACTGGCTTGTTGAAAGAAAGACAGACCAACTAATTGAAGTCAAAACGGTTTACTCAGGCCTGAGGAGAGCCTTTCAGATCACGTCTGAATCCAACTCCAACAAGCCTCTCAAAGTCCACACAGTTATACAAAAATTAAGGCCCTGCCCTAGAGGCGGGGATAAGCTTATTAGCATATACAGAGTTATAGCTAAATTGTAATTATAAACCCGTGACAGTTCATCTTCTTGCCGACCTCCATTCCCACATTTCGTTATCAATTGGTCCTGTCGCCTCTTGTGACCATGGGCCTCATCTTAATTACTTTACAACCATCCATTTGCCCGTGGTCAGATGGTTCGGTCTGTTTAAGTGTTTTCTTAAGATATCGTTCTTTTTAAAGCGGGCAAACCGCAGACTTTCTATCTCACTTTTGGGTCATTTCTGCAAAGCAAAAACACTTTAGTTAATCCTCAGTATACTTTGAAGAATGGACCCCTGTTGTGAATTACAACTAACAGACTCTTAAGTGCATAGGTGTCTACTCGCTTGGCCGAACACACACACATCTCCCTTAATCTTTCCAGAAGTTGTTCTTGCAGTTTTAATCTCTCAGCATTTGGAGTCCCTTAATCATGTTTAAAACTTGAGCTGGGTTCATGCAATTTACAGACCTCTATTGTTCAACTCAGAGCATGAATTAACCCATTCCCTCCACTTTGTATATTGGTGTTGCAAGTGAATCCTGGTTTGTCTTGCCCTATTATATCCAATTTTTAATATCTTACTTCAAAACCATGCAAATTTTCCAAAATCTAATCAATTGCTTAAGTAGGTACAATTATTATTGATCTTACTGTTTAAAAAGAACATTATTTAAAATCAACACTGGTAATGTGTCCTTCTGCAATTCTAGCTGTCTCTAATCTCATATTACTGCAGGGTTACATTATCTCCTAAAAGGAAGAACATTTTACTGAAGTTGTCAGATCCCTTTAGATTTCGGTTTACCCTCCCATCTTGGCATTACTTAGTAAATCAGAAGTGAATTTTTCTTTCTTGCCAGACATTTTTATCAACGACACCAAAAATGAAAGATTCTTTTTGATGAAGTATTACAATGCAATTCATTTATTATCACTTAGAATACTGTAGAAGTCACTATATAAGTTGTAAGAGAATTTAATAAAGACAACAGTCGTGTTTTGATATATACTGATGTTTGAGGCTGTTCTTGCCAGAAGGAACTAGAGAGTTAGCAGATCCTTACCATAACTTTGGAACATATGTGCGCACATAAATATAAAGTTCTAAATATGAAAAGATATTGGCTTGTAGTGATTAATGCTGGTAAATAACCTTACAGTAGTATTCATGACTAAAATATTAAAAACATATAGTTGATAAGGTTCCATAGACCGTAAAAATACTTGTCCCTCAAAAAAGTACATTTTCAGTAGTTATCTGCAAACATTCTTTATGCAGCAGCTGTTAGGAACTTTATCTGCTTTATTGGACCAAATATCATAATTTCTGTACACTTGATTAGAATTTGGTGAAGGATGTTATTAAAATATTTATTTATAAATTAGACCACTTGGTCACTGTATAAAGTATTTGTCTGTGAGAAGACCATTGAGAACATCCATTTAGTAATTACTTTTTCTCCTTATGATCGTGCTATGTCACATTCAAGGCATCAGTGTAATAGGTAGATGGCTGAGGAGATGCCACAGTTAATTAATTAACAAAATACTTTAAAACCTCATAGCTATCTTAAGCTGGTAATTTAGGTATGTGTAAAATTGCAACATATGTTGATGAATTTACATGTGAGGGAATAAAGCATTTACTTCTGCTTTCAGAATCCACAACAGCACCAAACACTGATAGGTCAGGTATAGAATAGATCAAAGCTTGTGTGAAGCTGTCTCTATTCTGTTTTAACAATATGCCTTAACTCTTAATCTTACAAAATCACCTCCCTACTGCACCAGTGTGAGATCATTTCCTGCACCAGCTGGCGTCACCTCTGAATTGTGATTGTCAATTTACTGCAGATTTGTACCAAATAACCAGCAGGTCTTTTTTTTTGCTGTCAGCGTGCATCTACTGGGAACTGGTATGGGTCTGTCCAACCTAATTTCAGTTAGTAGGTGTAAGTTGACAGTCTATTGACCCTTACAGATGTTATGGAGAGCAGACCTTTATCCCATCAGTCTGGTTGGATTCAAACCCAGGACCTTGATATGAAAGGACTATGTGCTAATCCACTAACCCACCCCACCCACACATTTCAGAAAGTGGTATATTTCTAACAAATTCATTGAAATTAATGGTGGAATATAGTTAGCAGCACCCTGTAGTGCCAGTGGTGCAATTTCTTTTCACTAACACAAATGTAAAAGATCTAATCACAAGATAAATAGAAATAATGAGGCCATTTGGTCCGGATTAACTCCTACATCGGGGGAAAAAATTACAATCCCCTCATCACATCACCTAACTGTATCTTGAATGAATCTCGGGGTCTTGCCCTCACTACCTCACCTAGAGGAGCATTCCAAATGATAATCACTCTTTGTGTGAAGAAGTTCTTACTGACAGCCATCCTTGATTGACTTTATGCTGCTTTTTAGTCTGCGTCCCTTGTTCTACTCTTGGCTCATCTTGAAGTCGTGCTGCAGAGCCACGTTATACCTTTTATAAGGTCACCTTTTAGCCTCCTCCTTTCAAGCCTAAAGAGCCCACTGTTTCCCAATCTTTATTCAGAACGCAATCCTTTGATAGCAGGGATCAGCCTCTTGACATCTCTGCACCACCTCTATGGTTTGAATGTTTTCCTTGAATCTTGTTGACCAAAACTGGTCACAGTACTTAAAGTGTGGGATTACTTGTGCACTATAGTCTGATCATAGCATCCAATTTAGATTCTACTGATTTAGTAATATTCTGTTTGTTTGATGTTGCATTACAGCAATCTGAAATGTTAAGTACTGAACCTAGTATTAATCCCAAATCCTTTTCACCTATAATATATACATGAACCCGTTATTTTTTTCCAGTGAACAGTACTTCTCACTTGCTTATATTAAATGCCATCTGTACTGTTCTGTTTATTTACAGATTTTATGTTATTCCTTTTGTAGGTCCCTGGCTGCTTTCTCAGACTCAATTGTCCTCTCCAGTTTAATACAATCTGTGAATTTAACTAATTTGCATTGAGTATCTGAGTCCATGGGGGAAATTTCTACTGTTAATTATTTATAACAAAGTCATAAATGCTTGTTCTAAAGAACCCATTTGCAGTTTTGCTATAAATAATAAATAGCAGTAATATTCCCCCCTTACACGGTTGGTGTTGAATAGAAATATTAGAGGCCCCAACACTAATCCCTGAGGTGTTTCACTTGGTACTTCACCCACCTCTAACTACCATTGCTTCCTTTCTTTTAATCAGTTTATGATCCAACTTTCAGGGTTTTGCCTTAAACTCCCACTGCTTTCAGTTCCTAAAGCAGCCTTTAGAAAGGAACTTTATTGAAGGCTTTCTTGAAATTAAGTGGCAACTCCTAGTATAAACAACAGCATATTTAAATACCAAGGGCTAGAAATTCATGTACTCTCCGCCACTCTGTAGTGCCATGAAATAGCGATAAAATGGCGGCCGCCAGCTGGTGGCGGTTCCCACGGCGGCTGCCATATTTGTCTTCCCCTTTGCGCTGCCAGCAATTGGTAACGCCCTGCAAAAAAAAATGGCGGCGTGGTGACGTCAATCGGCGTGCAACGCCGACTTAACATCACCAATGCGAACTTCGACCCTAGTGCTGGGTGCAAGCAGGCTGACAGTGGCAATGTCTGCAGCTCTTAAAGGGACACACACATCATTCAGGTAAGTTTGAATTTAAGGCTTTGGACTTTTTTTTGATTTCTATTGAAGTGGTGGCTTGCTGCAATAGATGTGATTTTTTTTTTTAAGTGTGTAGGGCGTGCTGCTGGATGCTTGCAAGGGCTCAGATGGTAAATGAAGCCCTTTGAGAAGACAGAACATGCTGCAAATACTCTGCAGGCCACGCAACATTCATGGAGAGAAACACAAGAGTTCACGCCTCCGGTCAACATGCTGCCTGACCAACTGAGTATTTCCAGCATTTTATGCTGTCATTTCACATTTACAGCATCCGTTTGCAGAGGGAAGAGGAGGAAGCCGAAGAGGAGGAATCAGACGGAAGGATGCATCCCAGACAACCCCTTTGTGGCTGGGATATCCGGGATGGAATCCTCTGCCTGCGGTCCCAATGGCTGAGCAGGCTGCCTCTTCTTGTTGACACACTGGCTGGGCAGGCCGCACTTGGGTATGTGAAATGAGGAAGGCACAAGGGTAGAGTTGTGCTGACGGGAGGGCGGGAAAGCAAGAGGTACATGCTAGATGGAGGATAACGTACGAGGATACCCACTTCTTGTATCCTTTCAGTCCCACCACTGGCAAGGGCTCAACTATGCCCCTGCCAAGAATAGCCTGCACTGTCTCCTCCAAGGAGGTGAGGTGAGGAATGGGAGATGTGCCTCGTCATTGGTGCAGATTGTTGGTAGGTGAGTGACTGGGGGTCGTGCATTGAGCAGTGTGTGAGGCTCGTGATGCAGTTGGTAGGAGACGGCTTTTGAAGATGCATTCACTGAACTTGGCCAGTGGTTTGAGGTCATGAAGCTTCTTTGGGCACTGGAGCCAGGTGGTGGGGGCGACACTGCTGGCATTGACGACCTTAGTGATGTACTCCCACATCGTTCTTGCTGGAGGGCCTCCTGGCCCCTGTGGGTAGAGGGCTGCTCTTGCAGGTCCTGCACAAAGCTGGAGTGCTGCGTACGAGTCCCTGGGTGCCCCTTCCCTGGCTTGCTGAGCCATTTGTGTTAGTGCTGAGGCAGTTTTCCCATTTGTTGAAGTTAGGCAGGTAATTCATCTTTAACAGCTGAATATTCACATTTGGAACTTCTTTTAAATATTGAATATTTCTTAAAAGGCAGAAAGGGCTGAAAAATGTATTGATTCACTGCATTTTATTTTGTATTGCTTCAGTGTACATGGCCCCTTTAAATCTCAGACATCTTCATTACCCACAATTCCTTGTGAGCTCCACAGCTTCGCTCAGAGGCTGTGGGAAGCTGTAACGCCGGACCTGGACAGAAACTTCATCCTGGATTCCTCCAGCAACACCACCAGGACGGCGTTGCATGGAAGGTGAGCACTGCGCCACCTATCTCCATGACCCCCCAGACCAATTTCACTCGGTTAGCATTGCGGCCATTTCCAGCAGCCGTTAACTGCAATTGCTATTGACACCAGCAAATTTCCTGGCGAACAAGAATTCCCCCCCCCCCACCTTTTAAAAAATTAATTTTACAATTAATTAGATGAATTTTCTATTTCTTAGTTTTCCTAATAAAGAAGACAATCAATTGTTTCCCTTTAATTTCTCCAGTCCTCCTGGTTTTCGTGCAAGTTCTGCAGCCAAGACAGTAGGGCACCGAAAATCCGCAGTGGGGCGTATCAAAGTATAGGTGCTGAGATGTACCTGCTGGAAACTTCTGTTGCTGACCCCTGGTGGGCTTTTCAGGGTCAGTGGGGAGTTTCCTGATTATGCCAATGGCAGACACCTGCATCACGAGGGACACATCTAGTGTCCAAAGAGTGCCTGGCCGGGTGGTGGGTCCCCTTTATACTATAACTGCTCTCCTTTATAATATATTTTATAATAGTGTAATATATTTTTTGTAAGTTGTCAATGAGGTATGCATGGTCTCAGTGCCCCCCACCCCAGGCGGCCCTAGACCCCGTTACACTAATTACCATGTTTGGGACATCAGAGCATGCAGGGCAAGGCCAGGAGCCAGTGTATTGGGACTTGGTCTAGATTCTGGCCCTTCTCGTGGGCATCTGCTGAAGTTACAACAGGAGTACAATGGAAAGGCTGTGGATTAGGATTAGGACAGGGCCTAATTGTCCAAGTTGCTCTGAGGTTTTTGCAGTACTGTTGTAAGTAAGGCCACTGTAGAAGCCAAAGATGCATGAGAGTGACTCTTTGATTTTTATCCCCCTTCTCTATGAAGAGGCATTTGGCCTTTGCTGCACCAAGGTTGTTGATTTTATGGGAGTAGCAGCACAGAAGACTGAATCTATGTTCCCGACTCAGTGATACTTCCGCAGTAACATTTCTACACCAAAATTAAAGAACATAACTGGATACAGTTGTAACATTTATACCAAGGGAAAGACCTCTTAAGATTGTATGAAGGATACTTTGAATTAAGAAATGTTTTATAAACTAGACATTTTCTAATTCAAGGTTATAATAACCATGTAATATTTTTGCTTGGTTTTGTAGCAAAAAAAATATGTATTTTGAACACTGAAAAACTTTCAAAAGGTTAACACAAATTAATCAAATGTTATATTTTCATGATCACACAAAATAGTTTGGTATTTTCAAGCCTTTATAAAATGTCAGCACTAAAATATATTTTATGTAGATTAACAATAAAAAATAAATGAATATGTTATCAAAAGGGATTGTACAACATGAAAATTCAACTGATGAAGTATTAGTATTTACCAGTGGTTACAAAAAGATGGCTTTCAAACAATTTTTTTAAACAGACAAGTGTAGGCATTCTCCTATCTAAAGACATCAATAATAAATGCACTGCCAATTAAAATTAAGTAATGCTACTTTAAAAAATACTAAGATCATGATAACATAAAGCACTTCATAAGGTAATATCTTCCAATTTTCATGACTTTCCTAGTGGATGAACATTTTTTTGTTCTTCTGAAATTCCTCTTGCCACTATTTTAGCAGGGGCATTAACAACAACAATAGCTTGCATTTATACAGCGTCTTTTACATAGTGAAACATCTCAAAACACTGCACAGGAGCATTATCAGAAAAATTTGACATCGAGCCACATAAGGAGATTTTAGGACAGGTGACCAAAAGCTTGAAGAGGTAGGTTTTAAGGAGTGTCTTAAAGGAGGATAGAGAAGTGGAGAAGTTTAGGGAGGAAATTCCAGAGCTTAGGGCCTAGGCAGCTGGAGGCACAGTTGCCAATGGTGGAGCGATGAAAATCGGGGTTGCGTAAGAGACCAGAATTGAAGGAGCAGAGATCTTGGATGGTGCAGGGCTGGAGGAGGTTACAGAGTTACCTATCTACTTTAAACAGGTTAATGTCTATTTGGAAAAATCCACAAGTACCACTCTGCTAAGATAGTAGAGAGGGGAATTTTGGGCAAATATGTTTGTGTTTGATTACTAGTATCCCAAGATAGAATTTCAGGGCTATTTTTTATTCTACAACAAGTTTTGTTTTCTTTAACAGAAGCAATTATAAAAAAATACTTTCCATATAACAGAACTTTAAAAAAAAATGTAGTATATGGAACTGTTATTTGCTGTTTCCTTTTTTTACCTTGAAATCTCTTACGTTGTTAAAATTTCTAAATCGACCATTATTTAAAAACCATTATGGCAGATTCACAATTATAACAGGATTTCTGATCTGCTTTTTACAAATCCTGGCAACAATAGACCTTTCATTTTGAGTCATTGTACATCTTTTTATTGTGTTGAGTGTCCTTCAGTTTGGAGGAGCTCAGTGACATTAGCATTCTTGTTTGAAGTGTTACATAAAAGCAAAAAAAAAATGCTAACAGTTCAGTATGATTGCTGACTCTTTGTTCTTCTGCTGAATCCTGCACATACCTTGCAATGGCCTTATTCTGCTAATGACGTCACTTAGGTGCCATGGCTACTGGAAACGGGTCTAGTTGTTACAAGCTGTTTCAGACCTCACTTCGGCCATCCAAAGTGGCAAGCCAGACAACGCGCTATCGTAGACCTTTATACGGTTTTATTTGTAAAACCATTTTATTTGTAAAGCTTCATTTTATGCACATCATTCAGAAGAAAATTTCCTCCTTAAGGCAATCCACTTATTCATCCTTTGCTTTTCACTTACCAGAAGTAATTAAGCATAACTCCCTTCCCACTGTTTCTCACCAGTTTTCTCTGTCTTGCCCCCTCATCATCTGCTGAAGCTGTTGACCCTTTGCAGGATTCTGTTGCAGAGGTGTTGGGCCTACTCTGGTACGCTGGCCATGTGTTCATTCTTTGTGCGACCATAGACATGACCGACTGAAACTCTGGGGGCATCACAGTCAAACGTGATCCTGCCCTCATCCAATATCCACACGTGGTAATATCAGAAGTGGTATGCATAGTAATCACTGCATAAGATTTAGGCCTTTTTAAAAAAAAAAAAAAAATGATTTTTAGGTGCATTTACAACCAAGTAAATGCTTTCATATCCAGCTTCTTGCTGTGTACTGCCTCATCTCATTCAGGTAGAATGTTGATCTTTATAGTGAATCTTTGGAACAGTGTCACCTGCTCATTCTGATGAGAATTGACAACCAATTAAATGTTGGCATCCTGGGTGACCTCATCATAATTCTTCAATTAATGGGCAAAAATAAGTTTCAAAACAAAATTAAACCTGGTTTCTCCTAGATTTGTGATGATCTGTCACAGAACACAGTTAAGGGGCACTGTGATCCTGGTACTATATGTAATATTTCCAGCTTTGTAAACAGAATTGCATAACGACATGACTGACAACACATCAGTAATTGTATGTCCCACTAAAAATGCTTTGACTTATTGAAGGCTTGCCTATTTTTGAGGATACAAACAAGTACAATAATGTAAAACAGAGAAATACAGAAGTATTTTTTTCTTTTTGTTTTTTCCTTTTTTACATTTACTTTGTCAGTCATTGTCCCCAACTCTGACATACCAATCCAGATTTCCATTGGCATTTTAAAAATTCATAGTGCTTAAAAAATTCAGGCTTGTAGATGGGATTGGGCAGTGCTGATGTTCTCCATATAGTGATTCAATTGTTGTGAAGTCCTGCTTCATGTGGTAAGTTATTAGAAAATAAGTGAAAAGTCAGCAGAAAAATAGTGAAACAAATGAGATGGGGAGAGAGAATGGCAAGAGAAACAGACCTGGGCATGGTTAGGAGGAAGGAAATTATCAAAGTGACAACAAGTAGGAGAAAAAGGACATGACTGCAAAAGAGCAAGGGAGGAGACTTTTACTATTTGCAAATTATAGTGAAGTAAATGCCTTCTTTGTACATATATTTATGATGATATAAGTACAGGTAGACTATCCTTTATCCGAAAACCTCGGGACCAGCCGTGTTTCGGTTTTCGGAAAATTTCGGATTTCGGAAGGTATTTTATAAGACTGGGAAATTTGTCGGGGGTCGGGGTCGGCAGGGGGTCAGGGCCGGCGGGGGGGTCGGGGGTGGGGGTCGGCGGGGGGGTCAGGGGTGGGGGTCGGCGGGGGTCGGGGTCGTGCGCACGACTTACGCTGAACGAAAACACTTTCGGTTTTCAGAGGATTTCGGTTTTCGGAAGTGCGGAAAAAGGATACACTATCCCTTATCCGAAAGGGTGGGCAGGGGTCGGGGGGGGTAAAAGAATATCGGACAGGCCGCTGTATTGTTGGGTTCACTCTCCCGGTATACCTCCTTCACACTGCCCGGCTCGGCCTGCAATCTCCTACCCAGGAGGGAACTAAGTGACCCTCTGCCCTGCTCAGCGTAAGTCGTGTGCCACTCTGGTCATGTCGTGCGCACGACTTACGCTGAACGAAAAAACCTTCGGTTTTTAGAGGGTTTCGGTTTTCGGAAGTTCGGATAAAGGGTAGTCTACCTGTAGTTAACAGAGGAACTCTTCCAGCAAGGTAGTCAGTGATCAGGATCTACGTACACTTCAGTAGTTGTCAAGTGATTTTACTATCTATATTCTTGCTGCAACTCAACTGATCACTGTATTTCCTAAGTTTGATATTTGTCAAGGAGATGTTATGGTCCCAGAACTGTTCAATGCAGTAATGGAGCGAAATATGACAGATATGATGGCTAGTTGGACACTTTTATCACAGATTTGTGCTATGCTGTTATTTGATCACAGCCATCTAGCCAAAGGAACTATCAAATTTACAATGAGAATCAATTGGTGAAAGATGTAAGGAATGCGTTCTATTGACAGCTTCCCATCAGCTGCTTCTCTAATGGTCAGAAATAACATTAATTATGTTGACCATTTCATCTACCTTGGTAGCAACATCCACTCCAACAATGCCATTACAGTGCAAGTGAATCAAAGAGTTGGACTTGCCACATCCATCATGTCCAGCCTTCAACAGTGACTGTGGTACAAGTTAGCCTACAGATGAAACTTCAAACCTTTTATACTGCCATATTAGCACATTGCTGTATGGTCCCAAAACGTGGACTGTGATTGGAACCTAATTACTGGTGGAAATCTGGAATTATCTACCTGGAGCAAGTGTGAGGAGAATGACGATCATCTGACCTTCAATATATGACATCAACACCACCTATTCAGCATCAACTAATAACAATATATCACAAATGTCCTACCCCTCAATAGACTAATGCAAATCCTTGGGATCGATTCTGGCTCTTCCCGCCTAGTGGAAACCAGGCAGTTGGGCTGTTAAAATCGAGCAGCTTACTTCCTCATTCAGATCTCAACCGTTGCGGTGTTAACCTGCAGTCCTTTGCAGGCAGATGAGGTGACCGCCTGCCTACAGCAGGCGAAAGCCTCAAATGTATGCAAATTGAGGTCCTATTAGGACCCCGATGCAGTGTTAACTAGGGTCTGAGAGGGCAAGCTGCCGTGGCTTTCCCACTAGGCAGAAGCAGGTGTGCAGCTAGTCTGAAGACAGAAGATGCCGCTCTAGTAAGTCTAAAATCTTTCTTTGTGGAAACCCACCTGCGAGACGCTCCCAAAACCCCCTCCCAGTAACTTACCTGGAAACTAGTGGCTAGTCAAGGTCTGTCCGATCTTCACCTGCCGGCAGACAATTGCCACCATATTTACACCTGTTCCAGGTGTGAAGTATACCAGCGGCCCGGTGGTTAAAATCGCCATGGCCTCCTGCTGCCTCTGCAGGGCGGAAAATAAAAATGCTGGAGCAGTGTCAGCCGGAAACCCACTAGAGTTGAAATATGCCCCCATTACCGGCAACACTGACCAAGTAATCATTCTACTACTTTGGCTGTGCCATTTGCCATCCGTGGAAGCACTGATGAACCATATAATGGACCTGAATTTGCGGTCGGAGGCTTCCCGCGGGCGGATGTCTCTGACCAGCAAAAAATCTATGAACTTACCTTCTGCTTCGTGATCCATGGAGACTCGCCCTCCTGAGCCTCCATGCGTAGACATGTATAGAGGCCCAGGTATCACATCTCGCAAGCGCCCCTGGGATCACGTGGGCCGGCCCAACAAATGACAGAAGGGAATCCCCATTCATTCTTATCGGGATTCCGTATGTATGGAAACCCCATAAGTATGAATGGGAATACCCCAAAAAATACCTCTACACTTTAAGTAAATATTTTTTTTAAATCACATTTAAAATTAATTACCTGTAAAATGGCATTTAATTAAATATTTAAAACAAATTTCATCTTTTGAAAAATAAATTGACATGTTTTAAAGGGGCTAAAAATAAACTTGTCTTATTTCACAGGTTTTTAAATGTATAAATTATTCATTAAAAAACAGAAAAATAACATTTTAAATCTCTTTTGCTGGTAAAAGCAAGCCTTACGCCTGCTTTTACCAGGCGTAAGAATTTCACGGACATTCGCTGGGCAGAAGTTGGGCAAATAGCCTAACTCCACTTTTCCCGAGGATGCGGAGGATCTGTCTTGACAGATTACAAGTTCCGGATTTAAGCGCCTGCACAGCGCATGCCTAAACCCGGAACTTGAGAGGCCCTTATGGGTGCGTGCGCACCTCATACGCACCCGTAGGGGCCGCAAGCTACAGCCCAATATATGTTGGCCTTTGATTACATAAATAGGAGCATCAAGAAGGATGACCACACGCACATTGCATTCATCATCAGTTAGATTGACTGGTACCACACCGTGCCAGGGGTCATCATGTTTCCAAGTCCATTAAGACCAGAACGGCCATGTGGGATTGATTTAATTGATAAAATAATAAATAAGGATTCATTTAATTCATGATTAGGGATAATATATCTTAATTACAAACATCTTGTTTACCTTAGTTAATAAATTGATAATTCCAGGTGAAATTATGTTAATTTATATAATTTTGCACTCCATTCAAAATGTATCCATTGGAAAACCCATTCCATTCACCATTCATAAGATGATACTATGTAATTGAATAACATAAATCCAGTTTATTATTATGTAGATAATTTAGGTGTACAGATTAATTTAAGAAATCATTGATCAACTTGCAGTACAACAACCTACTTTTTTTTTGTAGATTTCATAGTTTAGCTATTGACTCCTTATCCAAAGCAGTAAACCTGCTCACTAGAACTACTTTGAATCTATTAAAAAACAGTGACAACACTTCAAAGGTACTTCATTGCCTATAAAGCACTTTGGGATGTCTTGAGGTCATGAAAAGCACTACATAAATGCAAGTCTGTCTTTCTTGTATGCAATGGTGTGTAATGTTACATTGAAACAGAATTCAGATGACTTTTTTTTATCTGTAATTGAATGGCTTAAATTGATAAAAATTTTGTATAGAGTGCATGTTAATTTTATTTTAATATAAATTAAGGCAGAATAATAAGGAAGTAATTATTCTGACTACTGTTCAGAGAGAGCACAATGATCTGAGAGTAACTCAAATCAGCTGTAGAGCTGGATTGAATTTTTAATTAGATATCAAAATAGTGAGAAATCTCCAGTTATGTGATAGAAGTGATCAAAGCATTTTATGGATTATAGTGGTGGTCTTTCTGAATGCATTGCATTAACCTTAAGCCTACTTGGAAATTGACCTGGGGCTGCTATACAAAAAGACCATGTATTTAGCACAGATGAACCTTATATTCAAAGCAATAAAAAGAGATTTGGATGTTGATAATACTTGCTGGTAAGGAATTTAAATGGCTTCAGTTCAAGTTTCCAGAAACCCCGAACATTTAATAAAATCAAACAAAGCAAATAGTCACCATTTATTGCAAAGTATTGACGTTTTGCTATATAGAACATACCAGTCGTTGCTACTCATGTAAAGTTCTGGAGTAAACCAGAGTGACAAATAATGTAAAAACAAAAAATATTGAAAATGCACATAAGGTCAATTAGCATTTGAAAAGTAAAAAGATTAATGCTCTGGTTGGCACTCTTCATGAAACGTTGTTCACCTCAGTATGTTGCATAATATTTGTATTCTAAAACTGAGAACAATAATCATGTTATATAAATAAAAACATCTGTGAGATAAGGTATTGTGGCACTATTAAGGGAAGAATACTGCCCATCTCCACCTGTCATAGTCTGTATTCCAAACCTCAGTAGACCATGTGGGCTTCCACTCAGGACTGGCTATTTCTGTGACAGTCATCATACTCTTGGCCGCTTCGGACCCAGTGACGATACAATTTAAACAAATAAAGTTCCTATCCTGCACATTTTTAGTGTGGTTTAGTAATTTTAAGGTTTTGAGCAATACAAGTTTTAGGATTTCCCAATTCTAATGTACTGGAAATTTTCAATGAGACGTTAAACTGTAGCTCCGTCTGCTCTCGCAGGTGGATGTAAGAGATCCCATGGCACTATTTCAAAGAAGTGCAGGAAAGCTATCCCCGGTGTCCTGGCCAATATTTATCCCTCAATTAACATCACCAAAACAGATTATCTGGTCATTATCACGTTGCTGTTTGTGGGAGCTTGCTGTGTGCAAATTGGTTGCCGCGTTTCTAACATTACAACAGTGACTACACTTCAAAAGTACTTCATTGGCTGTAAAGTGCTTTGGGACGTCCTGAGGTTGTGAAAGGCGCTATATACATGAAAGTCTTTCTTGCTTTCTATATGCATCTATTTTTTCAGACTTGTTTTACCTAGCGGCTGCATTTTACATTGGTTTTGTTTTTACAGTATATATTTGCTAAACAAGTGAATTTTCTGTTGGCTGAAAAGGTTTCAATTAACTTTTATATAATACCAATTGATCTTCTGTGGCATTGCACATGGGTGGAGGGTCACTGCCAAGTGTAATTTTTAGGTGAAGTGAAATTAGGAGGTGGGAGATAATTGGACCAGGGTGCACAGATGTAATTTAGTTCCCATTTCAAAGCCATAAATTCTGTCCTTATTTTTATATAATGCTTTGATTTTATATTATTATTGTTTAATAGCAAGACATATGACAGTTTGGGATGTGGCGAGGTTGAGTTAGTTGGAGCAAAGGAGTTTATCTGCAATACAGACGGAGAAGCTGGAAGATGCCAAACTGAGGTGCCACAGTGCCATCACTGGCAAAAGGATGTAATTACAGCACAAGAAGTTTACATAAGAACATAAGAAGAACATAAGAAATAAAAGCAGGAGTAGGCCAATCGGCCCCTCGAGCCTGCTCCGCCATTCAATAAGATCATGGCTGATCTGATCCTAACCGCCAATCCACTATCACAGAACCATCTCCTGAATCTAACAGAATTAGACACACGAAATAGGAGCAGGATCAGGCTACACGGCCCCTGGGCCCGCTCCGCTACCCACAGGGCCATGACCGATCCGAACCTAGACTCATGTCCAAATTCCTGCCCGCTCCCCGTAACCCTTAATTCCCTTTACTTCTAGGAAACTCTCTATTTCTGTTTTAAATTTATGTAATGATGTAGCTTCTACAGCTTTTTGGGGCAGCATATTCCATGGACCTACCACCCTCTGAGTGAAGTAGTTCCTCCTCATCTCAGTTTTGAAAGAGCAGCCCCTTATTCTAAGACTATGCCCCCTAGTTCTAGTTTCACCCATCATCGGGAACATCCTCCCCGCATCCACCCGATCCAACCCCTTCACAATCTTATATGTTTCAATAAGATCGCCTCTCATTCTTCTGAACTCCAATGAGTAGAGTCCCAATCTACTCAACCTCTCCTCATATGTCCACCCCCTCATCCCCGGGATTAACCGAGTGAACCTTCTTTGTACTGACTCGAGAGCAAGTATGTCTTTTCTTAAGTATGGACACCAAAACTGTATGCAGTATTCCAGGTGCGGTCTCACCAATACCTTGTACAACTGAAGCAATACCTCCCTATTTTTATATTCTATCCCCCTAGCAATGAAAGCCAACATTCCATTGGCCTTCTTAATCACTTGCTGCACCTGCATACTAACCTTTTGAGTTTCGTGCACCAGGACCCCCAGATTCCTTTGTACTTCAGTACTTTCCAGTTTCTTTCCATTAAGATAATAACTTGCTCTACGATTTTTCCTGCCAAAGTGCATAACCTCACACTTTCCAGTATTGTATTCCATCTGCCAAATCTCTGCCCACTTACTTAGCCTGTCGATGTCCCCTTGCAGGTTTTTTATGTCCTTCTCACTCACTACTTTCCCTCCCATCTTAGTATCATCTGCAAACTTTGATATGTTACACTCGGTCCCCTCCTCCAAATCGTTAATATAGATTGTAAAGAGTTGGGGACCCAGCACTGACCCCTGCGGAACACCACTAGTTACTGATTGCCAGTGTGAGAATGAACCATTTATCCCAACTCTCTGCCTTCTGTTAGATAGCCAATCCTCTATCCATGCCAGAATATTACCCCCAATCCCGTGATTTTTTATCTTAAGCAATAATCTTTTGTGTGGCACCTTGTCAAATGCCTTTTGGAAGTCTAAATACACTACGTCCACTGGTTCCCCTTTATCCACCCTATACGTTACTTCCTCAAAGAACTCCAGCAAATTTGTCAAACATGACTTCCCCTTCATAAAACCATGCTGACTTTGCCCTATTAAATTATGATTATCCAAATGTCCTGTTACTGTCTCCTTAATAATGGACTCCAAAATTTTACCTACCACAGATGTTAGGCTAACCGGTCTATAGTTTCCAGCCTTCTGTCTACTGCCCTTTTTAAATAAGGGTGTTACATTAGCAGTTTTCCAGTCTGCCGGGACCTTTGCCGAGTCCAGGGAGTTTTGGAAAATTATTACCAATGCATCCACAATCCCTACCGCCACTTCCCTCAAGACCCTAGGATGTAAGCCATCAGGTCCAGGTGATTTATCCGCCTTGAGTCCCATTATTTTACCGAGTACCACTTCCTTAGTGATTTTGATCGTGTTTAGCTCTTCCCCCCCCCCCCTCCCCCTTTAGCCCCCTGTTTGTCCAGTGTTGGGATATTCTTAGTGTCTTCTACTGTAAAGACTGATGTAAAATATTCATTCAGTGTTTTTGCCATCTCCATATTTCCCACCATTAATTTCCCGGTCTCATCCTCTAAGGGACCAACATTTACTTTAGCCACCCTTTTTCTTTTTATATAAATATAAAAACTCTTACTATCTGTTTTTATATTTTTTGCTAATTTACTTTCATAATCTATCTTCCCTTTCTTAATCAATCTTTTTGTTATTTTTTGCTGTCTTTTAAAGTTTTCCCAATCCTCTATCCTCCCACTAGATTTGGCTACCTTATATGCCCTTGTTTTTAGTCGAATACTATCCTTAATTTCTTTACTTAGCCACAGATGGCTGTCTTTTCTTTTACACCCTTTTCTTCTCAGTGGAATATATATTTTTTGGAAGTTGTAAAATAACTCCTTAAATGTACACCACTGATCATGTATCGTCTTACCCTTTAATCTATTTTCCCAATCCACTCTACTCAATTCCGCTCTCATACCTTCATAGTCTCCTTTATTCAAGCTTAGCACGCTTGTTTGAGATCCAACCTTCTCACCCTCTAATTGAATATGGAATTCAACCATGTTATGGTCACTCATTCCAAGGGGATCCTTCACTAGGACATTTTAAATTAATCCTGTCTCGTTACACAGGACCAGATCTAAGGTTGCTTGCCCCCTGGTCGGTTCAGTTACATACTGCTCAAGAAACCCATCCCTAATACACTCAATGAACTCATCCTCAAGGCAGCCCTGCCCAATTTGATTTGTCCAATTAATATGATAGTTAAAATCCCCCATAATTATAGATGTTCCCTTATTACAAGCCTCAACTATTTCCTGATTGATACTCCGTCCAACAGAGTTGCCACTGTTCGGAGGCCTATAGACTACGCCCACTAGTGTTTTTTTCCCCTTATTATTCCTTACCTCCACCCAAACTGTTTCATTATCCTGATCTTTTGACCCAATATCATTTCTCTGTATTAGTGATTCCTTCCTTTATTAACATAGCCACCCCACCTCCCCTTCCTTCCTGCCTGTCCTTCCTGATCGTTAAATAACCTGGTATGTTTAATTCCCAGGCATTGTCACCCTGCAGCCATGTTTCTGTAATGGCCACAAGATCATACCCATATGTAGTTATTTGTGCCATTAACTCGTCTATTTTGTTACGAATGCTACGTGAATTCAGATAGAGAACTTTCAAATATGTTTTGTGACACTTAGTTCCTGCTTTTGCCCTTTTTATTACTTTAACTTTTACTCCATACCTTCTGTCCCTTCCTGACACGCTCTGGTTTTTAATTTCCCCACTGCTACCTAAGTCTATGACCTTCTCTGTTGTCATTTTTATTATTTGCTCTCTTGGAACCTCCCCCCCACTAGTTAGTTTAAAGCCCTCTCTACAGCCCTAGTTATATGATCCGCCAGGACTCTAGTCCCAGCACTGGCCAAGTGAAGCCCGTCCCAACGGAACAGCTCCCTCCTGCCCCAGTACTGGTGCCAGTGTCCCAGGAAGCAAAACCCATTTCTCCCACACCAGTCTTTGAGCCACGCATTTAACTCTCTAATTTTATTTGTCCTAGCCAAATTCGCTCGTGGCTCAGGTAATAATCCAAAGATTATTACCCTTGTGGTTCTGCTTTTTAATTTGGCCCCTAACTGCTCAAACTCCCTCAGCAGAACCTCCTTCCTTGTCCTATCTATGTCATTGGTACCAACATGGACCACGACAACTGGATCCTCCCCCTCCCACTCCAAGTTTCTCTCCAGTCCAGAGGAGATGGCCTTAACCCTGGCACCGGGCAGGCAACACAGCCTTCGGGACTCTCGCTCTCGGCTGCAAAGAACTCTATCTATCCCCCTAACGATACTATCCCCTACCACTACAACATTTCTTTTAACCCCCCCCCCCCCCTTGAATGGCCACCTAGCCAGTTTCCATTATAAAAGTGAACATAGGAATTTGGACAGGAAGTGAATGCAGACATAAGTTCCCTCACTTCAGGAACCGTTCCTTTAGATTGGTAAATTACACATGTCACTCCGCTATTTAAGAATGGCGAGAGAAAGGTGTTTTATAAGTATATTAAGGGCAAGAGGATAACCAGGGAAAGAGTAGGGCCCATTCGGGACCAAAGTGGCAATCTGTGTGTAGAGCTGGAAGAAGTAGGTGAGGTTTTAAATTAATATTTTGCATCTGTGTTCACTATGGAGAAGGACGATGTAGGCATAGAAATCAGGCAGGGGGATTGTGATATACTTGAACAAATTAGTATTGAGAGGGAGGAGGTGCCAGCGGTTTTAGCAGGCTTAAAAGTGGATAAATCCCCAGGCCCTGACGAGATGTATCCCAGGCTGCTGTGTGAGGCAAGGGAGGAGATTGCAGTGGCTCTGACACACATTTTCAGAACCTCTCTGGCCACAGGGGATGTACCAGAGGACTGGAGAACAGCTAACGTAGTACCATTATTCAAGAAGGGTAGTAGGGATAAACCAGGGAATTACAGGCCAGTGAGCCTAACATCAGTGGTAGGGAAATTATTGGAAAAAATTCTGAGGGACAGAATTAGTCTCCACTTGGAGAGGCAAGGATAGTCAGCATAGCTTTGTCGGGGAGATTATGTCGACCAATTTGATTGAATTTTTGGAGGGGGTGACTAGGTGTGTGGGTGAGGGTAGTGCAGTTGATGTAGTCTGCATGGACTTCAGTAAGGCTTTTGACAAAGTCCCGCATGGGAGACTGGTCAAGAAGGTAAGAGCACATGGGATCCAGGGCAATTTGGCACATTGGATCCAAAATTGGCTTAGTGGCAGGAGGCAGAGGGTGATGGTCGAAGGTTGTTTTTGTGACTGGAAGCCTGTGTCCAGTGGTGTACCGCAGGGATCGGTGCTGGGTCCCTTGCTGTTTGTAGTGTACATTAATGATTTAGATATAAATGTAGGAGGTATGATCAGTAAGTTCGCAGATGACACAAAAATTGGTGGAGTGGTAAATAGTGAGGAGGGAAGCCTCAGGCTACAGGACGATATAGATGGGTTGGTCAGATGGGCAGAACAGTGGCAAATGGAATTTAACCCTGAAAAGTGTGAGGTGATGCATTTTGGGAGGACTAACAAGGCAAGGGAATAAACAATGAATGGTAGGACCCTAGGAACGTCAGAGGATCAGAGGGACCTTGGTGTGCATGTACATAGATCCCTGAAGGCAGCAGGACAGGTAGATAAGGTGGTTAAAAAGGCATATGGGATACTTGGCTTCATTAGCCGAGGCATAGAATATAAGAGCAGGGAGGTTATGATGGAGCTGTACAAAATGCTAGTTAGACCACAGCTGGAATACTGTGTGCAGTTCTGGTCACCACACTATAGGAAGGATGTGATTGCATTGGAGAGGATGCAGAGGAGATTCACCAGGATGTTACCTGGGCTGGAGCACTTCAGCTATGAAGAGAGACTGGACAGGCTGGGGTTGTTTTCCTTAGAGCAGAGAAGGCTGAGGGGGGACCTGATTGAGGTGTACAAAATTATGAGGGGCATAGATAGGGTAGATAGAAAGGAACTTTTCCCCTTAGTAGAGGGGTCAATAACCAGGGGGCATAGTTTCAAGGTAAGGGGCAAGAGGTTTAGAGGGGATTTGAGGAAAAATATTTTCACCCAGAGGGTGGTTGGAATCTGGAACTCACTGCCTGAAAGGGTGGTAGAGGCAGGAACCCTCACAACATTCAAGAAGCATTTAGATGAGCACTTGAAATGCCATAGCATACAAGGCTACGAACCAAGTGCTGGAGAATGGGATTAGAATAGAATTGATGGCTGGCGCGGACACGATGGGCCGAAGGGCCTCTTTCTGTGCTGTATAACTTTATGACTATGACTCTATGAGAGGAAAACCAGGGAATTATAGGCCAGTTAGCCTAACATCTGTTGTCGGGAAGTTGCTTGAGTCTATAATCAAGGATAGAGCGATTGAACTCCTTGGAAATTTTCAGCTGATCAGAGAAAGCCAGCATGGATTTGTAAAGGGTAGGTCATGCCAGACAAATCTGATTGAATTTTTTGATGAGGTGACTAAAGTAGTGGACAGGGGAATGTCTATGGATGTTATTTATATGACATCACTCTCATATATCTCTCATAATAGACTGTTAGCTAAAGTTGAAGCTCATGTAATTGAAGGCAAGCTATTGACTGGTTAGGAAATTGGCTGAGTGGCAGGAGACAGAGAATAGGGATAATGGGTAGGTACTCTAATTGGCAGGATGCAACTAGTGGTGTCCCACAGGGATGTGTGTTGGGGCCGCAACTATTCACAGCATTTATTAACTTAGATGATGGGATAGAAAACCACATATCCAAGTTTGCTGATGACACAAAGATAGGCGGCATCGTCAGCAGTGTAGATGGAAGCATAAAATTACAGAGAGATATTAGTGGATTAAGTGAATGGGCAAAACTGTGGCAAATGGATTTCAGTGCAGGCAAATATGAGGTCATCCACTTTGGACCTAAAAAGGATAGAACAGAATACTTTCTAAATGGTGAAACTTTAGAAACTGTGGAGGTCCAAAGAGACTTGGGGGTCCAGGCACAGATCATTAAAATGTCATGAACAGGTAGAGAGAATAATAAAAAAAGGCTAATGGAATGCTAGCCTTTATATCTAGAGGACTAGAATTCAATGGGGCTGAAGTTTTGCTACAGCTGTACAAAGCCCTGGTTAGACTACATCTGGAGTACTGTGAGCAGTTCTGGGCACCACACCTGAGGATGGATGTATTGGCCTTGGAGGGAGTGCACTGTAGATTTACCAGAATGATACCTGGACTCCAAGGGTTAAATTATGAGGAGCGAATATGGTTGTATTCCCTGGAATTTAGAAGGTTAAGTGGTGACAATTGAAGTTTTCAAGATATTAAGGGGAAACAGATAGGGTAGATAAAGAGAAACTACTTCTGTTGGTTGGGGAGTCTAGGACTAGGGGGCATAGTCTAAACATTAGAGTCAGACCTTACAGGAATGAAATAAGGAAACACTTCTACACACCAAGGGTGGTAGAAGTTTGGAACTCTCTTTTGCAAATGGCAATTGCTGCTAGATCAATTGTTAATTTTAAATCTGAGATTGATAGATTTCTGTTAACCAAAGGTATTAAGGGATATGGGCAAAAGCGGGTATATGGAGTTAGGTCGCAGATCAGCCATGATCTCATTGAATGGCGGAACAAGCTCGAAGGCTAAACGGCCTACTGATGTTCTTATAAGATTTTATAGGTCCTTTTGTGCCATAGATTTCTATGTAACTGGGAGGAATGGGAGTTAAAATCCAAGCGATACACTTGATGCTTTTTTCCCATCTCATGGCCATTTTACTGCCGCTGCTATCTTGGGTGGTACATGTAAATCAGGTGCTGTGTTGTCATTCAGACAAATTTTAGCAGCCTACTGAGTGAGCTCCTGCTGCAGATACTCCACTCAGTAAAACCTGCTGGACACTGAGCAGAGATCTTGTTAGGTGAGTTTAAAACTTATCTTTGTGGGGTCTGGAGGAGCAGGAGCGGAGGGGGCTGATGGGTGAGAATATAGTGGGAAGTTGGAGCCTGATGGTTTGGATCTTAAATAACAACAGAAAATGCTGGAAATACTCAGCAGGCCAGGCAGCATCCGTGGAGAGAGAAACAGAGTTAACGTTTCAGGTCTGGGACCCTTCATAAGAACTGGAAAAACTTGGCCCTCCCTCCCCCTCAAGGTGGTCATACCTCGCCCCCTCTAATCCTGCTAAATCCCCCCAAAATCCAGTACTGTCAGATTGTGGCCTCCCTAGTGCTGCAAACCCCGCTCCTCAGTCCTGTTAAACTTTCTCCTGCCACTCCGAAATCCTGAGACACCTCTCGCAATGCTCAACACACCTAAATCCTTTCTTAGTATTCCCTGACTCCAGAAACATTCCAATGGCTGCAGACACTGACACCTCCCCTGCCGCTCCAAGAATACCTCCCCCAGTGATCTCGAATCCTAAGACTTGCTTTAGTGTTCCTAGAACTATTCTCGCCAGTATTCCGCTCAAAAATACTACCAGACCCTGGAATCCACTTCCAGTACTGCCAGATCCTGCACCCCTTGGGCACTGCTTTCCAATCCCAGGGCTGCCCCGCCGCTGATAAATCAGTGCCCCTCTTGTGTAACCTGTGACTTACTATGAGCAATGCTACAGAAGATTGACTAAGACATATAAAAGTTGTGCATCTGGCAGGTGACATCTGTATCATAGAATGGTTACAGCACAGAAGAAGGCCATTCGGCCCATCTAGTCCGTGCTGGCTCTCTGCAAGAACACTTCAGCTAGTCCCACACCCCCACCCTTTCCCTGTAGCCCAGCAAAATGTTTTTCTTCAGAATGTAATGCAGAATGCTATGCTAATGTTTTTTATATTGGTCCGGATTTTGCGGTTGTAATGATGGCAGAACTGTCAGCGTTCGCCGTCATTACCCTGTGAATCTGACAGCAACTTCTGGTGTCCGCACTTGCATAGTTAAACGTGGAAATCCAGAAGTTGCTGTCAGTGATTCCTTGCTCCTCGATGGGGCACGGTGTTGAAGACCCGCAGATGACAATCTTTGAGAAATCACTGAACTTACAAGAACTGCCCCTTTTTATACTAACATCGCTGGTAAAAAAAACTCCCCAAAAAGTTAAGCCTTGTTCAATGAGGTGTAACAAGTCATAATTTCACTGGCCCTGAAAAGCTAATTTTATAATAGTGGAATCAAATTTTTCCATTATGATAAAAGTTCTATTTTTTTTTATATACAGTAATTGGTTTTTTGTTTGTTTGTGATATTTCAGCTTCTACCTCCCATGTGTATGCCCCAATCTTCATTTTCCTCTCTGTAAAATTTATAAAAAGTGTAGGATAATCAGTGCATTTTACTTCCCTGTTTGCTGTCTGAGAATTCTTCAATGTAATTGGCTGCTTAGCCTGCTTGATGACATTACTGTTGCTGGATGCTGGTGATCCCTTAGACTTGGCACCATCAAATCAACATCAGGAAAGGTGAAATCGACGCCACAGAGATCGCTAGATCTTTGTGGGTAGCTTTCTTCGAGGTCAGTGGCGAGTGCTGTCACATTCCCGCTGACCGCAAAATCTGGGCCACTATGTTCTTGTACTTCTGTGTTTTTAGTATGAGTTTTTTTAGGTCAGGGAACTTTTTACTTTGTTGGGTCATTAGGTCACAGAAGGCAGCTGCTGCCAGTACTTTGTTTTCCACCGCAAAATCATGAGTCCACAGGTGCACTCGCACATTATATCTTAACCAGGGAAAGATCGCTAAACAGGGAGAAGAGCATGTACGTAATTTTCCACTCTGCTCTTCTGCAGTTCAAATATCAGAGGGGAAAAAAATGAAGAAAGGAAAAATATAATGTATTATGCCACTTTTGGAATTAGATGACCTTTACTGATTTAAATCTCATTCATTAATTTATAGGTAGTGCTGATGCTAACTGGGGAGTACAGATAAGTGGTCTTAACATTCATTTTGTTATTAAATAATTCAAATAAGTATTACATTTCCTCAACTATTTAAAATTTATGGATATAATTTCATTCATATATAATGAACAGGAATAGTCTATGATGCTACCCCTATGTCTGTTACAGAGTGGATGATAACGATCTACACAGAAGATGGATGCAGAATTTGCTTAAATATAATGGCCCAGATTTTGTAGTTGTAATGACGGCGAAACTGTAAGCTAGAGAGGGTGAAAAGCCTATTTTTCTCCAGTGGTGGGTGGCTGGGGTGGGGGGGGGCGGGCGGTCAGAACCTGGATATGCTGGGATTCTGCCCTGTTTATGCTGGCCCTTTAAATTATGGTAGGGGGACCATGGGTAGATCTTCTGCCTGCTCTCCCCCGACTGGTATTTAACGGGCCAGGATAAATGGGGTAGAATACATTGGTTCCTTTATGGGCCTAGTAAAGGCCCAAAATGCAGGAGGGAGCAGGTAATTGATAGTGGAGGGGATCAGTTACTTTCCAGAGATGGTCCAACAGCTCCTTTTGTAAGCCCACTGAATTGGGCCACTATGTCTGGGGAGGCCCTTCCCAGACTCCTGCACTGAGTCTGAACAGCATGGCCTCCATCAGAGTGGGTGAAACATTTATTGCTGCCATTGGCCAATCCAAATATGGTATTGAGCCCATCTCTGGGATTTGGGATGGGGTCTACAGCTACTGATATGGATGGAGAAGCTCCCAAGAATTTTGGGATATTATCTTGTCATATAAAGCTTACCTCAGTTTTAAGTTTTTAGCTGAAAGTACAGATTCATCCTATTTTCCACCTGTTTTGAAGTGGATGGGAGTGGCACTTGTGACGGTGATCCATTTGCCGGCTTCCCGGTGTCTACCGCGACTTCCGGGATTTTTCACTAGAAATAACGGCAGATCTTGAATACGCCTACATATGCAAATTATAGCTTGATAACATGAAAACGCCATTGGATGTATTTCTGCCATTAATGCCTTAGCAGCACAGTACATGTTTAACTTGAAGTCTCAAGGGCAATGAAATGGGATTTGGAGTCAATGTTGAGGACTCACTGCCGCCCCCCACGACTGTATGCCACTGTGCTCCCACCTCTGTCCTGCTGGTGCAACAGGACCTACCCAGGGATGGTCATTGAGGAGTCTGGGACATTGGGCTGATGGGTATGATTCTGTGAGTATGACTATGTCAGGCTTGACTAGGCTGTGGGACAGCTCTCCCAACTTTAGCACCAGTTCACGGATATTAGTGAGGAGGATTTGCAGGGTCGACTGGTCGGCTATGTTGTGTCCTTATTCAATGCCTAGGTTAGTCCAGTTTGTTTCTACATCTATTCCCTAAAAAAACAATAGTGAACCAGTTACATTTTTATGACAATCTGACAACTTCGTGGTCACTTTTACTGATATCATCTTTTTATTCCAGATTTTTTTTTTAAACGGAATTTACATTCTCAAGCTGCCATGGTGGGATTTGAATTCACGTTCTCTGGTTTATTAGAAGTGTGCCAAAGTGCTTCACATGAATTTGGAGCACAGTCACTGTTATGTAGGAAAAAAGGAGTCCTGATTGGGCTCAAGGTGTCGTCATAAAGTTGTCAACATAAAAAGGAGTAAAGATTTCCCAAGTTGCTACTTGACATATTAACGTGTTGTTGGGACCAGTGTTTAACTTCAGTTCGATAGCAAAATACTGCAGATGCTGGAAATCCGAAATAACAACAGAAAATGCTGGAAAAACTCAGCAGGCCAGGCAACATCCATGGAGAGAGAAATAGAGTCAACGTTAGTTCTTGGCCTTGGGCCAAGAGTTCCACTTGGAATTTTTCTATAGTATTGTGATCTGTTCCACATATGGAACACTTGTGTGTTTTTCATAAATTTAGCACAACACATAACTTAATGCCATTTATTGCAGTTTCGCGTACAGCTTCAACTTTGCTATAGTCCAGTATGAGTCAACAAGTTATTATACTGTTAATGGGAATAGGATGAATAAAATATCCCCATTGTCCAACTGTTCCTATTAAGGAAATACTGTATAATGTATGGGAAAGATGCTACTTGTTTATAAACAAATTTGATTGATGTGGCATGTACTATAACTACATTTTTACACTCATGGCATCATGAAATCTAATTCTGTTTATCTCCTACTCAAATGTTAACTATTTAAAACATTATTCCTCTGTTCAGTTTGAAAATAATTGACCTTGAAGTTGTGCTATGTGAATATTAGCATGCAAATGCTTAATGCATTCATATGAAATTCCAATGTGCGTTATCTTAATGGCATTGTTCATCTGCTTAAAATAAATAGGTTAACGGCTCTGGTAAAATGGTAGACAACAGAATTTCATATGATCATGTTAGTATTTACACAAACTAATTTCAAAGTCTTTATGACATGATCTTTGGCATATTATCTATTGCAGAATGTCCGTATAGAAAGTAAATGAACTAAACATTTCTCAAAGCAAAAGTGTCTAACACAACTCAGTAGCTCATTTTTTTTTTTACTTGCCCAGGGAAAGGAGATGTCTTTGGAGATGTTTTCTGGAAGGAAAATACACTTGCTCAGTCGTGCGTCAATGTCAGAGCCCTGACTTACTGTGACCTTCACGTTATCAAAAGAGATGCCTTGCAGAAAGTTCTGGAATTCTATACAGCCTTTGCAAACTCCTTTTCAAGAAACCTTATCCTAACATATAATCTTAGGAAAAGGGTAAGTCTTCCTTTTATTATGAAGAAGCTTTTTTTTTCTCGCATTTTTGATTACGTTCTCAAAATGAGTAACAGTTACTGGCCTAGAAATCCGGTGGGGTTAGCGCCCAATTAGAGGCATCAGAGGGCCTTGCGCCGGAATTATAGCTGGTAACGAAATTGCATTGGGCCCTACCATCGGCGTTAGCCGGTAGCGCTGCGCCGGCACCGATGACGTCATCGGTGTGCGCAGCGTCCCGGTTGCCGTGGTAACCCGGCCCCAAGCCCAAATTCAGTTGCGGCCGCCTCGCCCGTGGTAGCCGCAACCAACGATTGTTGAAAGGGATGTTACACACCTTTGCGCCGGCGCATAAAGGTGGAGCGGCGGCCGGCCGCCCGCACCTCCCTCCCCGGACTCCTCCACCACCCCCCCGCGGCACTGATGTGTGTGGCCCGCGAGCCCGGCTCTTCCCCGAGGTGCCGTGCTCATTTGTCGGGCGAATCGACCGGCCAGCGGTCGGCTGCAGGCAGCTCCTCCTTAACAGAAGGAGGAGGCCTGCAGTACCCCAGCCTGCCGCACCGCCTCGGGTGCCGCAGCGGGGGATTAGTGCCTGGAAACTGCACTGAACGCCCATAGTGAGGCGCAAAAACCCTCCATTAGCGCCCGCCGCCGTCTGGGCCCGGGGCAACCGAATTTTCGTCGGGCGCAGCGGCATTAACGCCGGCGCAAAATTTCGGGCGCTAAAGCCCTGGCGGACCCACAACCGAATTTCTAGGCCACAGTATGTACACCTAGAAGGTAATATCTTTCTGTCCTGTCTTCATAAATACTTTTGAGTCAGTTGATATGCCTTCCAGCTTTATGATACCAACAGGTTTAGATGCACACACTATTGGGCTATAATTGTATTTCATCAATGATTGCACATGCAGTTCATGTGATACTAACATTTGCTGAAAAGTGCATAGGAGTACAATTCAATTGTGGATACTGCAACATTTTTTAACATTATTGTTTTGATATGAATAAGTTGAGGGAAGCTAACTTGTTTCAGTGTTATTAGGTATCATTATACAGTTAACGTTCCTGTAATTTGCTAATGTGACTTTGATCTGGTATCCAGTTTATTTAGCAAGAAAGCATTAAGAATTATGTAAGATACGCATCACACTGGTTTTAAGCAGAGCAGCTTAATGCAAGGTAATAACAGATGATATTTGCATTTCTTCAGTTTATCTTTTTTGAGAGAAAACAAAAATGTTGCAAATGTTCAAACTCTGAAATAAAAATAGAAAATGCTAGATATATATAGGTGGTCCATTAGCATCTGACAAAAGAAAAGACTGGTTAATGGCCCTGAAATTAGGATCGGGAGCTTGCCGCGCGTGCAAGCCCCCGATGTGCACTTACCCAGCGCGCTGACATTTGAATCGTGGCCCGCATTGCATTTCCTCTCACTGGCCCGCTTGAGGTCCTGCCGCGCTGTGCGTGTGTGACCCAGCGGCGTACTTAGTGCGATGAGCCGGCTGGGATCACGTGAGCACAGGGCAACCAATGGGAGGTTGCAAAAGTTCATTCATGAGTTTGACAGTAAGAGCTGTCAAACTCATGAAAACTCCTGGCCCCAAAACACTACTTAAACTTGAAAGAAAATTTAAAAAAACATTGCACTACTTAAATGAACCATAAATAACTGTAAAAAACTATTATAAACAATAATTTTAAAATTAAAAAAAAATTATTATATAATCAATCGGGGCTAAAACTAAACTTACCTTACTGTAAATTCTTTAAAAATAATAAACCTGTGGGAAAAAAAATTATAAATTGTATTAATAGACCACTTACCTGTAAAACTAAGTACTTACGTGTGGTTTTTCAATGCGTAAAAACCGGAGGCCTTTACACATGCGCAACTCTCTTAAAAAAAATAAAATAAAGGAAATCCAAGTCGCACGCGCAGACTCCTGCGCGCACGCGTTCAGCCTCTTAACCCCTTGGGTCAGAGGAGAGGAAATGCCGGTTTACCCCGCATGCGCTGTGCATGCTGAAAACCGGCAATTCCTCCGGGTACACGCGTGAGTACCCCGTCCGTACTCACGTGTTGGGAGAGGAATTACTGGGCCAATATTTCAAGTAGAGACCCTTCCTCAGAACTGTGCTCAGCACTGATCATTTACAACTGACTACAGGTCTCTACCGGAAACATTAAACAATCTATTCATCATAATTATATATGATGATATAGGAAGTGAGCAGGAGAGTGGATTAGATTAGTTGACTCCTATGAAGAAAAACGCAGAAACTGACTGGATGGAAAGAAAGAAAGACTTGCATTTATATAGCGCCTTTCACGACCACTGGTGGTCCCAAAGCACTTTACAGCCAGTGAAGTACTTTTTTGAAGTGTAGTCACTGTTGAAATGTAGGAAATGTGGCAGCCAATTTGTGCTCAGCAAGCTCACACAAACAGTAATGTGATAATGACCAGATAATCTGTTTTTGTTATTTTGATTGAGGGATAAATATTGGCCAGAATAATGGGGATAACTCCCAAGCTCCTCTTTGAAATAGTGCCATGGGATCTTTTACGTCCACCTGAGGGAGCAGACGGGACTTCGGTTTAATGTCTCATCCAAAAGACAGCACCTCCGACAGTACAGTACTCCCTCAGTACTGCACTGGAGTGTCAGCCTAGATTTTTGTGCTCAAGTCTCTGGAGTGGGACTTGAATCCACAACCTTCTGACTCAGAGGTGAGGGTGCTACCCACTGAGCCACAGCTGACACTCCGGAATGGGCCGAATGACCTGTTTCTGTTCTTTGACATTCTGTTATTGAATAATTCAATCATTCTTTTGATGGACCAGCTGTTCGTTGCCACAGTTTTTTTTGGTTTTATTACCCTCTTGAAGAATTGTTTACATACATAAGGGTAGAAATTCCAACTGAGAAACTTGGGCTGGAATTTTCCAGGGTGGTAGTGGGCACAATCGGGTCAGGTGGGAAAGTTATTTTTGGGAGCGATGCGGGAACCTGCTGTCATCCCGCTCCCTCGCGCCTTTTCCCCAGGCACGTCCATCGGCGCAAAGGCGGGCAACCCAATTTAAATTATTAGTAGCTAGTTGTCCGACCCTTAAGATTAGTTTTAACCTTACCTTTTAAATTTAACTGCATGGCCACGGGAAACATGCTGCTCGGGAACCACGTCTGTCAACCTGAGGCGGGAGTTCAGTGGCTATTGCTCCAGCTGATTAGTTGACAGCATCAAATGTACAGTAAAAGCTCCCACCTGACAGATGATCACTTTCCTCAGGCAGAAGCTGTTTCTCACTGCATTCCCAGCACAGATTCTACAGGCTGTAGTCTTTCCAGCAGTCTCCATCCAGTGTCACCTCATTGGAAGAACACTCTCACCATTGACAGATCGCTTCTGTCATCACTACTTCACCTGCCATCTATTCCATCAATATAGGTGCCGTTTATACTGTCTCACCTTGGTCCTCAGAATCTGACCACGATGAGCCCCAACACCAGCAGCACCAACAACCTTCTCTGCAATCACCTGATGCTGCACAGGACACAGGGCATCAGCACCTGAGCACATTACCACCCAGGAGGCCAGGGATGGCCTCATCATGGCCAGATTTACTTCACTTGACGCTGTACACCCATATGGATGCCCATGATGCACCAGGTTGGCACCACCCCACAACAACACCATAAAGCATCCCTGCAATGACCAAGCCATTCCTTTCACACTGACCACCATTGCTGGAGGTGCCGTTATGTCTCACCATTCACTGCTACTCAATAAGCCACTTACAAAGGTTGGTCCCCTGGCTTGATGATAATGGTAGAGTGAGGGATATGTCCGGCCATGAGGTTACAGATTGTAATGGCCTCATGGATGCCCAATTTTGAGCTGTTCGATCTGTTCTGAATCTACCCCATTTAGCACCGTGGTAGTGCCACACAACACGATGGAGGGTGTCCTCTGTGTGAAGACGGGTCTTCTTTTCCACAATGACTGTGTGGTCACTGCTACCAATACTGTCATGGACAGATGCATCTGCGACAGGTTTTTCCCTCGTGTTGGTTCTCTCACCACCTGTCGCAGGCCCAGACTGGCAGCTATGTCCTTCAGGAGTCAGCCAGCTCGGTCAGTAGTGGTGCTACTGAGCCACTCTTGGTGATGGACATTGAAGTCCATTCTGTGCCCTTGCTCAGTGCTTCTTCCAAGTGGTGTTCAACATGGAGGAGTACTGATTCATCAGCTGAGGGAGGTTTCCTTGCCCATGCTTGACCTGAAGCATGAGACTTTATGGGGTCCAGAGTCAATGTTGAGGACTCCCAGGGCCACTCCTTCCCGACTGTATCAGGGATGGTGATGGAGGAGTTTGGGACATTGGCTGAAAGGTATGATTCTGTGAGTATCTCTCTCAGTACTCCCAATTTTGGCACAAGTCCCCAGATGTTGGTGAGGAAGCCGGTGCCGCGGTCGATGCCGGGTGGTCCGTCCGGTTTTATTCTTACTGTGTTTTGTAGCGGTTTGTTACAACTGAGTGGCTTGCTAGGCCATTTCGGAGGGCAGTTAAGAGTCAACCACAGTGCTGTGGTCTGGAGTCACATATAGGCCAGACCAGGTAAGGACAGCAGATGGGTTTTTACACCAATCCGATAGTTTCCATTACTGATGCAAGCTTTTTTTATTCCAGATTTATTTAATTAACTGAATTTAAATTCCCCAGTTGCCGTGGTGTGATTTGAACTCACGCCTCTGGATCATTAGTCCAGGCCTCTGGATTACTAGCGCAGTGACATTACCACTATGCTACCGTTCCCATTGGATGTATGATGGTGTTTGAGGCAATTGAAATGTACAACATGACCTCTGTGCAGTGCTCTGTTTCTGGCCACCACAATCTGTTTCTGTCTCAGCTTGGGGAAATGCTAATAGAGGAGAAGAAGAAGATGTATTACTATCTTTTTAGAAAGCAATGCCTTGTAACAGAGTTAAGTTGCCAGTATGTTGTCTGCCTGCTATTATTGTAAAATGTATGCTCCTGTGGTACTGAGTGAAACAGTGGGAGCTAATTGGAATGAGGCAGAGGAGCTAGCCTCATAATTTCCACCAAGGCCAGTCCCTCTGTTGCAGGAACATTTGCATCATGGACAACACAACCATGAAATTGCCAGTATTGTAATTTTGGGGCTATTGTCTAAACTCTATTATATAACAGCCTTGAAATCACAACTTGGTGTCTGTTAGTTCCTAAAAATAAAATGTATAATTTTTGTATGGAGATTTTTATTCAGTATTAGATCTGTTTCATGTTGACAGTACCAGTAGCCATTGTCCATATACTTGGTTACATTGGTGGAATAACCATTATACCATCATTACTGCATATTTATTAACAATTAACCTTCAGTTGACTATTTTAAAATTCTATAACTGACATATATATGTTAATACAAAACTTAAATTGTTTGAAATAAATCTACTTAATGTTTGTTGTGACACCAGATACAGACAAGTTACAATGTTGTACAAAGCTAGATCCAGTTCTCCAGAAGACGAGTGACATTTGCAATACAAACATATGAATTTACATTTAGCCTTTAGCTTATGAGAATGACAACGGAAAAATATATTGATCAAGAATGTTTACTTAGCTTGTCGACACACTACTAGAATTGGTGACCATTGCTAAGAATGAGTGAGCAGGACAGGTTTCTGATGATTGTACCGATTGAGAAAACCTAAAGCACAGCTTGGGGCTTCAGGTCCGCACAAATTTCACGAAAGCAAGAATCAAGTAACAACAGACGTTTAAGCTGAATTTCCATTCCTATCAATGATTTAGTTTACCCTAAGACTGCTGACAGGTCAGAGAAATTCCTTTCTACCCAGATGACTATCTTTCCTTTTTTTTATTGTTTCTAAACATTAAGTTTAAAAGCACTTAATTACCTGTTTTCTTCTGCTGGTTTCTATCTTGTGTTTTCAAGATGCGAGCAAATGAGAAAAAATTGGATTTTTTTTGGCTGATCAGGCTGGGCTTCAAATCAAAGCACATTCTTCAAAGATGAGAATGGTAAATCAGGTCAGTCTTTGATGCATTTTATGCATCAAAACCAAAAAGAGATCTGATGATTGCATATACAGCTTATCCCTAGAGGCAACAGTGACCAGGAAATGAACTCCTCTGAAGTGCTCAAAGGGTTAAAATATTAACTAATTATAGACAGTTTTACTACTGAAACTTCATGACACAAATGCTTCACTGTTGGAAAATTCACTGACGGTTATATCTAAATAAAAATAAATTTCAAAAAATATTTCAGTTCCTATAAACAGTGAACACACATTGGTAATTGTTAATGAATAGAGACACTATAGGGCCAATGATGTTGGATGTGCCAGCACTGAACCGAGCAGACCATGCACTAACTCAAGACCAATTCATTTAAATATTAGTGTGGCACACAACGCATGACATGCACAAGGGAAGAGGGTGGGATATTGGGAACAGTAGCTCTTAAAGAGCTGCTGCTCTCCCTTAAAGTTGTGGTGTTAATGGAGAAATGGGAGCACCACACCCAATGCAGTGTAATGAAGGGAAGGCACCAGGGAATACCACATTAAGCACACTTGCACACTGTTAGGGTAAATTAAATTTGGGGTCATTGATTCTCCACCGTGTCCTAAGAATTCTTATGGTATGAAGCAGATTAAGGTTTTGGGGTGAAATACTGTTGTGTTCTTGGGTCTTGATGCAAGGTTTTGGTCAGTAAGACAATGCTTTATTTTGTTAGAGTATTGGGCACATGTGCAGCTTTTCATTGTACTTTGTACTTTGGCTTTTCCTTGCTTCTGAATTGTAACTTGGTTTTTAGAGTTTGTCATAATACTCTTGCTGATTAGTCAGCTGGCTAGGTAGACATGCCTTTTGACTGTGATTCATGGTTGTCTTGTGCTACTGGTTGATGCTTGTGTTTTCCAGGCTGTTCCACGGCAAGGCCCCTTTGCAGGTTATGTAAGACGTAGCAGACAACAATCATTTTGGACACCTTGGTTGGCAGATACTGTAATATTCCCCATACTGGTCCAGCATCTAAACGTTTGTTTAAGAATGCTGATGGTCTGCTCCACCAGGCACAGGCAGCAGATGGGGTACAGTTCTAAGAATCTTTCAGCAACTTAATTTCTCCTAGAGCAACAATACAGCAAAGAAGCAATAATTGCTAATGAACCGCTACAAACTAAATCCCCCAAATAGCAGCACACTTAAGAGCAAAGACTCACCATGAAGGATGAGGCTTTCCCTGTGTTACTTGTTCTATATATGGTGTGGAGATGCCGGAGTTGGACTGGGGTGGACAAATGTAAGAAGTCACACAACACCAGGTTATAGTCCAACAGTTTTATTTGAAATCACAAGCTTTCGGAGCGCTGCTCCTTCGTCAGGTGAAGTGGAGAGATGCATAAAGACACAGCTTATATAGTCAGAGAATAATGCCAGATGATTACAGGTAATCTTTCTAACTGCCATTTATCACACCTCGGCAGAGAGATAATAAACTTGATGTCTGTGTCGATATGCGCGATCTTCTTGGAGATCCTCTCCACTTTGAGCCGGCAGTTTGTGTTGTCGATAGTAGCCATGGTGTGGAGATGCCGGAGTTGGACTGGGGTGGATAAATGTAAGAAGTCACACACACTTCTATATAGACATTTGGACCACTGTTCAGAGGCCCTGAATGTCTTATGGGGATTAGCCCTCATTCTCATTTTTCTCAAGGCCGTTAATGAGCCTAGTGGTTTGTAGGTGCACGGGCTTTTAGCCACATAGACACATGCTGGTTGGATTGTAGCACATCATGCTCAGAAGAGCTGAGTAGGCCTCGGGCTTCAGCACCTCATTATATGAGGAGGCGGTGCCTGATGTTTAGCTGTGTTATGGGTGTCGACCGTCGTATTATCAGCCTCTATATCAAACTTGTTATTATATAACATCCAAAGCAACTATTGTACCTGTAAATAATTGTTGGAGTTAGAAAGTAATTGTAATCAACTACGTCATTTGTGAAAATGACTAACTATATTTGCAGTTTACATTAATTAGTTTATGCAGCTGTAGTACATTTCTTTAAATTTTAATGTATACTGGGGATTAGAAATTCTCACACACACATTTTGTGGTGACAAAGACAATGTAGTACTCATCTGGAAATAATTGCAAATACAGAGGCTGTCCAGGAAAATAATTCTGCAATTACACTAAAAATTGCCCCTTTGATCTAATCTTTAGTCAATGGGTCTTATTAGAGAAATTGTGGAAAATGCCTCTATTTAGCTTGCTTTTAGTATGGCTTTTATAGGCAACATTATTTAAACAATTACTGTATTATTATTTAAATATTAACTACAGAAATGTGAAGTAGTGTTACAGTAAATTATATTTATATTTAAAACATCTCTGCCTGTTACGAGTGCAGTTATTCTGCACTCAGTAAAAAAAAAAATAACATAATCTCCGCATGCAACAAATACCAAGGGAACCATTTAGTTGCCATCTAATAAAATGTGAGCAGTGGATGTAATCCTAGAACTGAGAGACTTTGATTGCATTTACTACTGATGCGGTTGCTACTCTAAATCTTTCTTCTCTCCTGCAATGCAGTGGTGTGGATTATTGAATCTTTAACAATGGCAGTTTTCATTTAAACAAGGGCCTGTACTGACAAAAGAATTGCAGTTTTTTTCCTTCTCTATTTTACAGAGATACTCTCCCCGCATTAACTCCTTTTGCCCCAGTTCAGAGGCACTCTCCTCCTCTAATACTCTCCCCCCTCATCCATTTCACAAAGACCGTCTCCCTCCTTGGTGATACTCACTGCCGGTTCTGGCTACAACGCCTACCCACTGCTACTGCTTTGCTCTGGGAGCTGATTCTCTGCTGTGAGGGAATTTGTGGTCTCACGATAAATCAAGGGGGGAGTTTTTGCTTGCCGACGCGCTGCGGGTGGGGGGGTTTGGTAGCGCGCCAGAAACCCAGAACTAAGTGCAGGGCATCTGTCAGTGGCTTTTTAATCCGAGCCACTGCATTTACATCTGACTTCCGGGTTTCCCAACCAATGAGGAGGACCCGCATGTGTCGATTTCAACTGCAGTATTTAAAGGGACACTGCAAAGATGACATTTGATGGATTCCGGAGTTGGGAGTACAACACAAGGAACTATCAGAATGGAGTCCCACCATTCAAAGCCCGCACCTCGCTTTAGTAATGCCTCCCGGATGGTGCGTATTGAAGGGCACCTCCAGATCTGTGGAGGCACCTGAAGTGCATCTTCAGCATGCCGATTGCTTGCTCAATGACACATCTGGTTGTCATATAGCTTCGTTGTATTGCTGCTGCCCCTCATTGGTTGGGCTCCTCATGGGTGTCATCACCCACGTTTTAAGTGGGTATCCCTTGTCTAAAAGCAGCTGCTTTGAGGTGCAAAGAGATCAGGTAGGGTGGACTGGCACAGGGCGAAAGAATCAGAGCAGCTGCCTGGGAAACTTGCGTACACCTGCATAAACAACTTTTTATGGTTGCACACCAGCTGCACATTAATGGAGTGGAAGCCCTTGCGGTTGATGAGTACCCCTAGGTGATCTGGGGATGCCTTCATTGCCACATGCGTGCAGTCAATGACTCTCTGCACTTGTGGGAAGCCAGCCAGAGCCGCAAGCCGAGCACCCTCTCATTCTGACTGGCATCATCGATAAGAAAGTGTACATAATTGCCTGCCCTGGCAAACATGCCGACTGCCAACTGCGAGATCCTGCAAATTTCTCCAGCAGAGCCCTGGAAGGAGCCAGAAGCAAAGAAGTTGAGCACGGTGGTGACTTTGATAGCCACTAGTAAACCGTGGCCAACAGGTCCACTTGGCAGCAAGTTTTCTTCTAGCAGGTCTGTGAGGAGCAGGCTGTTGCTGCTCCTGCTATTGGGGCTCCTGATGGTGCTCTTCTTGCTGTTGCTGGTGCAGTTGATGCACCTTTTCCTGCTGCTGCTGGTGCTGTTGATGCTGCTGGTCATCTTGGTTCTCATCTGAGGTCCAAAGTAAAACAGCATAAGGGGCACCCATGATGATTCGATAGATCACAGCTGCAATGTGGAGATCAGACGTATAAACTTCAAGTCATGAAAGTCCCCCCTCAGCACAAGTACCATGAACAAAAGCCTTTCACACGACCAGGCAAGAAAGCAGCTGTGAGGTTCCAGTACTTTTTGGAATATTTGCCTGTCATTTCTTCAGTCGTCTCAATTGCTGCTGTGAACTCGCCTTGCTTTCACTGGCGAGTTCCAGGAAACCTGTGCACCCGCAGTTAAATCCCCAAACCCATGTTAATATCGACCTTAATGAGCTATTAACATACTGAACTTGACAACCTGCCTCTCCCGAGGGGGTTGCTCGCACGCAGCCTAACGCACTGCAGTTAAATGCAGAAGTCGGCGAGTTAGATCTGGCTTATAGATGCGCTGTCAGTTTCCTCACTTTTAACCCACCACCCGCTCCCAAACCCATGTGTTCCTGCAAGGAGAATTCCAACCCCCACCCTTAACCAATTTTCATCAGTTGTAAAGATTTGTTTTTATATTACTGACAATGTGTTATCCAGTGAGGGAGTGAATGGGGCACAAGAGAATCCTTATAGAATTTCTGAGTCATGGTACAAACACAATGGGGTCGATTTTCGTGGCGCCATCAGGCGGGGTTTCAGGCGTGTGTGGGGGGGGGGGGGGGGGAATCCCGATTTCTGGGGTCCCGACACCATCCCGCCCAAAACCCTGCTCCACGCAACTTTCAGAGGCAGCGGGTACCCACCCCGCACTGGGACATAAGAACATAAGAAATAGGAGCAGGAGTAGGCCAATCGGCCCCTCGAGCCTGCTCCGCCATTCAATAAGATCATGGCTGATCTGATCCTAACCGCCAATCCACTATCACAGAACCATCTCCTGAATCTAACAGAATTAGACACACGAAATAGGAGCAGGATCAGGCTACACGGCCCCTGGGCCCGCTCCGCTACCCACAGGGCCATGACCGATCCGAACCTAGACTCATGTCCAAATTCCTGCCCGCTCCCCGTAACCCTTAATTCCCTTTACTTCTAGGAAACTGTCTATTTCTGTTTTAAATTTATGTAATGATGTAGCTTCGACAGCTTTTTGGGGCAGCATATTCCATGGACCTACCACCCTCTGAGTGAAGTAGTTCCTCCTCATCTCAGTTTTGAAAGAGCAGCCCCTTATTCCAGGACTATGCCCCCTAGTTCTAGTTTCACCCATCATCGGGAACATCTTCCCCGCATCCACCCGATCCAACCCCTTCACAATCTTATATGTTTCAATAAGATCGCCTCTCATTCTTCTGAACTCCAATGAGTAGAGTCCCAATCTACTCAACCTCTCCTCATATGTCCATCCCCTCATCCCCGGGATTAACCGAGTGAACCTTCTTTGTACTGACTCGAGAGCAAGTATGTCCTTTCTTAAGTATGGACACCAAAACTGTACGCAGTATTCCAGGTGCGGTCTCACCAATACCTTGTACAACTGAAGCAATACCTCCCTATTTTTATATTCTATCCCCCTAGCAATGAAAGCCAACATTCCATTGGCCTTCTTAACCACTTGCTGCACCTGCATACTAACCTTTTGAGTTTCATGCACTAGGACCCCCAGATCCCTTTGTACTTCAGTATTTTCCAGTTTCTTGCCATTAAGATAATAACTTGCTCTGATTTTTCCTGCCAAAGTGCATAACCTCACACTTTCCAGTATTGCATTCCATCTGCCAAATCTCTGCCCACTTACTTAGCCTGTCGATGTCCCCTTGCAGGTTTTTTATGTCCTCCTCACTCACTACTTTCCCTCCCATCTTAGTATCATCTGCAAACTTTGATATGTTACACTCGGTCCCCCTCCTCCAAATCGTTAATATAGATTGTAAAGAGTTGGGGACCCAGCACTGACACCTGCGGAACACCACTAGTTACTGATTGCCACTCTGAGAATGAACCATTTATCCCAACTCTCTGCCTTCTGTTAGATAGCCAATCCTCTATCCATGCCAGAATATTACTCCCAATCCCGTGATTTTTTATCTTAAGCAATAATCTTTTGTGTGGCACCTTGTCAAATGCCTTTTGGAAGTCTAAATACACTACGTCCACTGGTTCCCCTTTATCCACCCTATACGTTGCTTCCTCAAAGAACTCCAGCAAATTTGTCAAACATGACTTCCCCTTCATAAAACCATGCTGACTTTGTCCTATTAAATTATGATTATCCAAATGTCCTGTTACTGTCTCCTTAATAATGGACTCCAAAATTTTACCTACCACAGATGTTAGGCTAACCGGTCTATAGTTTCCAGCCTTCTGTCTACTGCCCTTTTTAAATAAGGGTGTTACATTAGCAGTTTTCCAGTCTGCCGGGACCTTTGCCGAGTCCAGGGAGTTTTGGAAAATTATTACCAATGCATCCACAATCCCTACCACCACTTCCCTCAAGACCCTAGGATGTAAGCCATCAGGTCCAGGTGATTTATCCGCCTTGAGTCCCATTATTTTACCGAGTACCACTTCCTTAGTGATTTTGATCGTGTTTAGCTCCTCCCCGCCCCCCCCCCCTTTAGCCCCCTGTTTGTCCAGTGTTGGGATATTCTTAGTGTCTTCTACTGTAAAGACTGATGTAAAATATTCATTCAGTGTTTTTGCCATCTCCATATTTCCCACCATTAATTTCCCGGTCTCATCCTCTAAGGGACCAACATTTACTTTAGCCACCCTTTTTCTTTTTATATAACTATAAAAACTCTTACTATCTGTTTTTATATTTTTTGCTAATTTACTTTCATAATCTATCTTCCCTTTCTTAATCTTTTTGTTATTTTTTGCTGTCTTTTAAAGTTTTCCCAATCCTCTATCCTCCTACTAGATTTGGCTACCTTATATGCCCTTGTTTTTAGTCGAATACTATCCTTAATTTCTTTACTTAGCCACGGATGGCTGTCTTTTCTTTTACACCCTTCTCAGTGGAATATATATTTTTTGGAAGTTGTAAAATAACTCCTTAAATGTACACCACTGATCATGTATCGTCTTACCCTTTAATCTATTTTCCCAATCCACTCTACTCAATTCCGCTCTCATACCTTCATAGTCTCCTTTATTCAAGCTTAGCACGCTTGTTTGAGATCCAACCTTCTCACCCTCTAATTGAATATGGAATTCAACCATGTTATGGTCACTCATTCCAAGGGGATCCTTTACTAGGACATTTTTAATTAATCCCATCACGTTACACAGGACCAGATCTAAGGTTGCCTGCCCCCTGGTCGGTTCAGTTACATACTGCTCAAGAAACCCATCCCTAATACATTCAATGAACTCATCCTCAAGGCAGCCCTGCCCAATTTGATTTGTCCAATTAATATGATCGTTAAAATCCCCCATAATTATAGATGTTCCCTTATTACAAGCCTCAACTATTTCCTGATTGATACTCCGTCCAACAGAGTTGCCACTGTTCGGAGGCCTATAGACTACGCCCACTAGTGTTTTTTTCCCCTTATTATTCCTTACCTCCACCCAAACTGTTTCATTATCCTGATCTTTTGACCCAATATCATTTCTCTGTATTAGTGATTCCTTCCTTTATTAACATAGCCACCCCACCTCCCCTTCCTTCCTGCCTGTCCTTCCTGATCGTTAAATAACCTGGTATGTTTAATTCCCAGGCATTGTCACCCTGCAGCCATGTTTCTGTAATGGCCACAAGATCATACCCATATGTAGTTATTTGTGCCATTAACTCGTCTATTTTGTTACGAATGCTACGTGCATTCAGATAGAGAACTTTCAAAGATGTTTTGTGACACTTAGTTCCTGCTTTTGCCCTTTTTATTACTTTACCTTTTACTCCATGCCTTCTGCCCCTTCCTGACACGCTCTGGTTTTTAATTTCCCCACTGCTACCTAAGTCTGTGACCTTCTCTGTTGTCATTTTTATTATTTGCTCTCTAGGAACCTCCCCCCCACTAGTTAGTTTAAAGCCCTCTCTACAGCCCTAGTTATATGATCCGCCAGGACTCTAGTCCCAGCACTGGCCAAGTGAAGCCCGTCCCAACGGAACAGCTCCCTCCTGCCCCAGTACTGGTGCCAGTGTCCCAGGAAGCAAAACCCATTTCTCCCACACCAGTCTTTGAGCCACGCATTTAACTCTCTAATTTTATTTGTCCTAGCCAAATTCGCTCGTGGCTCAGGTAATAATCCAGAGATTATTACCCTTGTGGTTCTGCTTTTTAATTTGGCCCCTAACTGCTCAAACTCCCTCAGCAGAACCTCCTTCCTTGTCCTATCTATGTCGTTGGTACCAACATGGACCACGACAACTGGATCCTCCCCCTCCCACTCCAAGTTTCTCTCCAGTCCAGAGGAGATGTCCTTAACCCTGGCACCGGGCAGGCAACACAGCCTTCGGGACTCTCGCTCTCGGCTGCAAAGAACTCTATCTATCCCCCTAACGATACTATCCCCTACCACTACAACATTTCTTTTAACTCCCCCCTCTTGAATGGCCCCCTGCTCCACGGTGCTGTGGCCAGGTTGCTCATCCTCCCTGCAGTCCCTGCTCCTGTCCCCACAGGGAGTAAGAGCCTCGAACCTGTTGGACAAGTGCAAGGGCTGCGGCTCCTCCAACACAACCTCCTGGATCCCCGTACCTGCCTCACTTCTAGTCACACCATCCTGACCCTGGCCACGGACTACATCTGAATTAATTAATCTAATTGGTGTGACTACCTCGTGATGCACAGAGTCCAGGTAACCCTCCCCCTCCCTGATGTGTCTCAGTGTTTGAAGCTCGGACTCCAGCTCTTCAACACGGAGCCGGAGTTCCTCGAGCAGCCAACACTTACTGCAAATGTGATCACTGTGAGCATCAATGTTGTTCACCAGCTCCCACATATTGCAGCAGCAACACATCGCCTGATCTCCCATTCTATGTAATTAATTAAATTTATTAATATTATTCTTAAATATCCTCTGCCCCGATTCTAGATGGTGAATATCACACCTTAGAAACTATAAACCAAAGAGATTTAAGCTTAAAAGGGAGAAATACTTACCAACCAATCACTTACCCGCTTTCTGGTGACGTCACACTTGGATTACTTTTTACCTCTCTCCTTCCAGACTGGAGACTGGTACGCCTTACCTGGTCTCTGGGATTTTTATAGCCCCGCTCTGCCGCTCAGGATTCCCGCCGACGCTGTGAGGCCTTACCTGGTCTCTGGGACCCGCTGACCCCAGGTGGGAAGGGATTAGTGCCAATTAACTGTCTGTTAACAGGCAGTTAACAGGCAGTTTTTGGCCTAATCCCTATTTTGACGGGTTTCGTGTGGGGTTTCCCGACGGCTCCAAACCACGCCAGGTTAGAGCAGGCGGGCCGTGGGGTTGAAGGAGTTGGAGGGGTCGCGATGTCGGCGCTCAGGTGAGTGATGGGTGCATGAGTGCAAAGGTAAGTGTGTTTGGTGTGTCTAAAGTGTGTAAAGAACTTTTACTTACCTGTACTTACCTTCACAGCCTTTCTTCCTGTAGCTGTCGGGAGCCCATCACTCACCCGGCACTTAAAGCTGAACGGCTGCGATCTGTGAAAAGTGACAGCCTTCAGCTTTGAGTGCCAATGTGAGTTCTAACTGAGTCTGTGCAGAAGGACTCATGTCAGAACTCCGACTGTCAGTGTTTCACAGCTTGAAGCAGCTGTGAAACAGTGATATTTCATCTGTCAAAAACTCTTGACAGATGAAATTGCAGTCTGTGACGTCACCTGTTGCCGGGTGGCCCTTAATTGGCCTGCTGAGCCCGCCCAGCGGGCTCAACAAGGTCAATCAAGGGAAAATCGCACAGATTGGCTGGACGTCGATGTAGGCGGGACTAAAACCCGAAAGTTGTAGTCCCGCCTTCTTCCCGACAGCTTCGGGAAAATCGACCCCAATGTGTTCACCCACTAGTCCCAATCTTGCTCAGTCTTCTTGCGCCTTCCAAGGCTCACACCAACTAGCTCTACTCTGCCCTGCTACAACGGGCGGAGGGTGTGGAGGACGACAACATACATAATGCAAGCGTTCCAATTGCATTTAAATGAATGATGAGGTCCATTAGGAAGGAGACCTGAAGAAGTAAGCCAAAAACCTAAAGGTTTTGTATTCATTCCCGCCCCTCAGATCAGAGGACCAGAAGAAGTTCCCTCCCCCCCCCCCCCCCCCCCAAGACACTATTAGATGGTCATGGCTGGAGACTTTCTGGTTCCTGTTTCTAGATAGCAGCCACAAAACCCACAGCTGACAGGAGCAGATGTCGGAGATAGGGCAACAAAATTGTAAGCCCAGAATTGGTGAATTTAGTCACATGTTTACCAATTTACACTTTATCTTGCTTGTATATCCAAAAAATATGTGGGGAAATCATTATAGCATGGAGCCATGTGTAGAGAATTGTCCACTTCAAATAAACTAGGCCTATGTCACCTTGGAGTTAACTAAAGTAAATTGATGGTTGAAGTATCTTCCTGGCAAAGGTGATTGCAGACACACCTTTAATGTCTGTCAATCAAGTCTGTGTTTATTATTACTTGGGCCCCGATATTAACTCCTCCGCAGCGACTTATTCATGCTGGTAAGTAAGAGAAAGAACTTGCATTTATATAGTGCCTTCACGACCTCAGGATGTCCTAAAATGAAGCACTTTTTGAAGTGTAGTCGCTGTTGTAATGTAGGAAACAATTTGCACACAGCTACGTCTCACAGTGAGATGATGGCCAGATATCTATTTTAGTGATGTTGATTGAGGGATAAATATTAGCGAGAACTCCCCTGCTCCTCTTCGAATAGTGCTATGGGATTTTTTTTACGTTCACTTGAGAGGGCAAATGGAGCCTCGGTTTAACGTCTCATCTGAAAGACAGCACCTCCAACAGTGCAGCACCCTCAGTACTGCACTGAAGCGTCAGCCTAGGTTATGTGCTGACAACCTCCTGACTCAGAGGTGAGAGTGCTACCATTGACCCACAACTGACACCTCATGATAATGCCTCTTTAGCATCATTTACTTCTTTTTATATCTGTGTCACCATCAGGACAACTGTTTTCAAAAGAAAATTGTTAAGAAAAAATTTAACTTCTCACACTTTTCTGTCTATTTTATTGAATTTGCTAGAATTGCTGTTAAAACTGCAGTATTAATGATGTCAGTTAAAGGGTTGATGGGTCACTAAGCCTATTGGCATGAGAGATGTGCATTAACAAAGGTCCTCTACCAACCTGCCCCTGCCACACTACTGCCCCCTGATTATCAAAATCCACGACAAGGCCTTGGACAACGTGGACCACTTTCCATACTTCGGGAGCCTACTGTCAACAAGGGCAGACGTCGACGACGAAGTTCAACACCGCCTTCAGTGTGCCATTGCACCCTTCGGTTGCCTGAGGAAGAGAGTGTTTGAAGACCAGGACCTCAAACCCGGCACTAAGCTGCCATGGTCTACAGAGCAGCACTGATACCCGCCCTGCTGTATGCCTCAGAGACATGGACCATGTACAGCAGGCACCTCAAAGCACTGGAGAGGTACCACCAACGCTGCCTCCGCAAGATCCTGCAAATCCATTGGCAGGATAGGTGCACCAACGTCCGTGTTCTTGCTCAGGCCAACATCCCCAGCATCGAAGCTTTGACCACGCTCAATCAGCTCCGATGGACGGGTCACATTGTCCGCATGCCCGATACGAGACTCCCAAAACAAGCGCTCTACTCGGAGCTCCGACACGGCAAGAGAGCCCCAGGTGGGCAGAGGAAATGCTTCAAGGACACCCTCAGCCTCCTTGGAAAAAGTGTAACATCCCCACCGACACCTGGGAATCCCTGGCCCAAGTCCGCACAAAGTGGAGGAGAAGCATCCGAGAAGGCGCCAAACACCTCGAGTCTCTTCGCCGGGAGCAAACGCAGGCAGCGCAAGGAGCGCACGTCAATCTAAGCACCCGCCCCTTCAACCACCGTCTGCCCCATCTGTGACAGAGACTGTAGGTCCCGCATTGGACTCATCAGTCACCTGCAAACTCATTTTTAATGTGGAAGCAAGTCATCCTCGGTTCCGAGGGACTGCCTAAGAAGAAGAACATCCATAGATGCTCATTAACCTAGAGTGTTGCAATGATCGTGTCACTTCAGTTGTTTATGTTCAGTTCCCTGACACTTCCACCTTCAGGCATCGTAACTTCACAGTCAGTCATCCACATTGCCTACTTAAGCATGATTCTCGCCTCATAAATAAGTAATCTCAAAATGAATCTATAACAAAGATGAGCACTAAAGGTTGTCAGAAAGGGTACTAGAAATTAATTTCCTCAGTGGACTTTTCATTTGGTAAAAGGAATGAAGCCAATAATTTGTGACATCTTACACAGCTAATTAATAATGCTGAATAAGCTTTCTATTAATTGTGAAGGTCTTAATAAACAGATGACCTAGTTATGAACCACTCAGTGCTGTGTGTAAAACAGTTATTAACAAAGTTATTGAAACTGGTGAAATGTATCTCATCTTGGGCGATTAACATAGTACTGGTTATTGGTTCAGAAGACTTAAAGATGATTGTTAGTGAGAAGAGACAGCTACCTGTGGAGGTGCCGCAAGTTGTTAAGTGTGATGGGCAGGGAACAGTGAAGAACTAAAGCGCAAGTGTACTCATCTGAACTGCCACATAATCACAACTAGTAGATAGGACAATTCCAATATACTTACTAATTCTTCTCAATCTTCCCTTTTTCCTATGTATGTTAATGAGAGGAAGCTTGGGAGCAGACATTTGTATGAATGCCCTCATTAGACAGTGCTCACTCTACACCAATTTCTTGCTATTAGACTCCTTTGACATTAGTTTTAAAAGTGTAAAACACAATAGCATAAGGTGAACAAGTGCTTATGTTATTAAAAGTCTTGAAGCGGGTGCATGCTTCCGGTCCCAGAAGCTTGGTTTCTGTTGTCACCATTTTTAAGTAACTCTCCTATGTCAACATTTACAATAGGCACACATTTATAACGGCACTTTTTAATGTCAGCACTCGCCTGTTAAATTGTAGTTGCAGGCCTTCCACCAATGCGGGTACTGTGGCCCCCTCTCCATTTTGTTTCCCAGCTCCCCTGCTTTTTGGCCGCCTTAACTTCCAGAGCTTGTGTATCATTCTTATCCCCATGACCAAGGACAGAAAAGGAAGCCTGAGAATCTGACCTAGGCCAAATGTTATGGGGGGAGGAATGGCAAAGGTTATGGAGTCAGACCTGAGACACTACCACCTGAAGCAAAATGCACGAATGCCAACTCCAAATTATACATTGCAATATGTGGCACCCCGCACACGCTCCACTAATTCCACCCCTCCGTGCCAGACAGCTGCTGGAGGACTACAGCCAAAAGGACACACCCCTACACACATTCTGGTCATGCAATTTGTTTTTCATTTCTCATTGGGAAACCTCCATTTGGCACCTTCCCAGACATAGGCTGCTGAAGAACAATCCCCTGATCAACTGCTGTGTGGTGTAGTATATTAGAACAACAGAATCTGGCCTACTACTCTGATGAATACCACTTGGCATATATAATTTGTGCTGGCAACGATACAAAGTTGAAAAAGTTTTAATTTTTCTATTGTATTAGCAGTTATTCTTTTGCTTTTTTTCTTCATTTTTATCCCTTGTCACAAAAATATGGGCGCAGAAATTAGAGTAATGCCAGGAAACGATACTTAAAATCGAGCCTCGGGCCTTATCTACATAAAACCAGTGAGCTGTAGATGCTAATCGGGCAGCCCTGTGCCACCTACCTCTACAGAAACAAAACTACAGGAAACTTTGAGCTATCCGGAAGTTGAATGTCCGGCAACTTTGATCTAACGGCAGAAATCAGCAGCCGTTTTGGTAGGTGTTTTTTCTCTCCTAGCATTCTTTTCACAGGCAGGCTCTGGAAAGCGTCTTTGTCGCTTAGCAACAGCTTCAGAGACGCTTCCAAGCTACTGGGCCGAGTGTTTACAAACTGTTGCTGAGCAACAGTGTTTGTGGTCAGACATGGCAGGCTCTAGAATGCGTCTCTGTATCTTAGCGACAGCTTCAGAGACGCTTCCAAGCTACTGGGCCGAGTGTTTACAAGCTGTTGCTGAGCAACAGTGTTTGTGGTCAGACACGGCAGGCTCTAGAAAGCGTCTCTGTATCTTAGCAACAGCTTCAGAGACGCTTCCAAGCCGCGGGCCGAGTGTTTACAAGCTGTTGCTGAGCAACAGTGTTTGTGGTCAGATACTGCGATGAAAAGCTCCTATCTGATAACATTGACGCTGGTCTATCCGGAGCTTTTAAAAAAACGGCAGTAGCTCGGTCCCATGGGTGCCGGATAGCGCAAAGTTTCCTGTATAAAAATGTTCACTTACCTTTTTGTGGGTCCAGTGGTCTTTTTAAGGACTGCTGGTTAGGCCCATTGAAAACCCAGATCAACTGGACGGAGCATGCTTGGGGCAAGCTCCACCAAGGTGATGACGAATTTTGGTCGGGGTCCTGAAACCAGAATTACGATCCTGATTTGCATATTCGAGGTGTCTTGCGCTGGTTTCAGACTGGTGGACACCCTCGACACTTGGAAGACACTGATTTCCAATTTGGCAGCCGGCGCATTTCCGGGGGAGATCGGACGCAAGAGATAGTGACCCAAAATTCGTCCCTCCAACGCTCTTTTTGCCCAAAAAATTAGCGCAACGGCACTATTTCTCCCCCATTAATTCTTGGGGACCTAGGATGCCACAGGTGCCGGCAGTGCCATAGTGTCCCCAGGGGTAGCGCAGCGTGGACCAGCAGCAGGGTCGGGAGGACCACACTGCAGCCTATGAAACCCAGGCAGAGAGGACCTGCGGGAAGGAGGGAGGAGGACAGTAGGAGTATGTTTGTGTCTGTGTGCTAGGCTGATGTAGCAGAGCTTGGTCTCCAATCGTCTTGGATCCACTTGCCGTTGGACCAAGACCTTGCTCTGACAAGCCCGTGTGGTAGCTGGTGTGCAACAGCCACCCCACATTAAAAGAATTCACGCACAGGCATTTCCCACCCTTTATAATGAAGTTCAGGACCTGGAACGTCAGGACCCTCATGGACAACCCCAACAGTGACAGACCGGAACACCGTACTGCTATCGTTGCCCGGGAGCTCAGACGTTTTGACATAGACATCGCCGCCCTAAGCGAGACCTGGCGGGCAGGGGAAGGTCAGCTCAAGGAGCAAGGCGGTGGTTACACCTTCTTCTGGAAAGGCAAACCTGAAGAACGCCGCTTCCATGTGGTAGGCTTTGCCATAAAAAATGAGCTAGTTGACGTCTCAGACTCCCCTTGTGGAATAAACAAACGCCTCATGCCTCTACAGCTCACTCTAGCCCGGAACCAGTGCGCTATGGTCATCAGTGCGTACGCCCCAACACTGGAAGCCATAGACAAGACCAAAAAGGAATTCTACTCCAGCCTCTAACAATCCCTGTCCCGAGTCCCAACGGGCGACAAGCTGCTCCTCCTTGGCGACTTTAACGCCAGAGTTGGAAAGGACACAGACCTCTAGGGAGGTGTGATCAGCAGAGAGGGGGTAGGGAAAGCCAACTCCAATGATACCCTCCTCCTGTCGAAATGCTTAGAACATGGCCTTGTCATAACCAACACCTTGTTCTGTCAAAGAGACAAGTACAAGGGTTCATGGCAGCACCCTCGCTCCAAGCACTGGCATCTGCTGGACTACGTCATCATCCGAGCGAGGGACCGCAAGGACGTCTGCATCACCCGCGCCATGATAGGAGCTGACGACTGCTGGACAGACCACCGCCTAATCCGCTCTGTCATCTCCATCAACGTAGCCCCAAAACAGCGGCTGCAACAGAAGCAACGCTGGAGTACTCAATGACCCTGCTAAGAAAGCCCTATTCAGCCTGTGCCTCACAACCAACCTGACGACTCCCAGTGATTCAGAGACACAGAGTGTCCACAGCGCCTGGTCTGCACTCAAGGCCTCCATAATCAGCACCTGTGAAGAGACGCTCGGTCACTCGACCAGGAAACACCAAGACTGGTTCGACGAGAACGACCAGGAGATCCAGGAGCTAATAAACCGCAAGTGCAAGGCATTCCTGATCTGGAAACGGCAACAGAACTCAAGAGCAAGAAAGCTGCTCTACAGACACCTGAAGGCCGAGGTCCAACAAGAAACTCGGGACCTAAAGAACAGATGGTGGGTGGAGGAAGCGCAGGCGATCCAGCAGCTAGCCGACAACCTCAACGTGCGTGGATTCTTTAGCGCATTCAAGACCACTTACGGCCCAAGCACCCAAGGTCCTACCCCACTGCGGTACGGAGAGGTACTCATCAAGGACAGAGAGGCAGTCGGTGCCTGCTGGAAGGAGCACTTGAAAAGGCTGACAACTGAAGAACAACAAGGCCTCAGGAGCAGATGGAACCCCTGCCGAGGCGCTAAAACATGGTGGAGAAGCACTATTGGCATGAATACATGAACTAATTTCTCTTATTTGGAAGGAGGAGAGCATGCCAGGGGATCTCAGAGATGCCTTAATCGTGACCATCTTCAAGAAAGGCGACAAGTCCGATTGCGGTAATTACAGAGGAGTTTCCCTGCTGTCTGCCACAGGGAAAGTCATCGCAAGAATCCTCCCCAATCGCCTTCTCCCAGTGGCTGAAAAGCTCCTCCCAGAGTCGCAATGAGGATAACGCCCACTAAGGGGCACAATGGACATGATCTTCACCGCGCGTTGACTACAAGAGAAATACAGGGAACAGCACCAACCGCTCTACATGGCCTTCTTTGACCTCACAAATGCCTTCGACACGGTCAACCGTGATGGATTATGGAGTGTCCTCCTCAAATTTAGCTGCCCTCATAAGTTTGTCACCATCCTCCACCTGCTTCACGACGAGATGCAAGTTGTGATCCTGACCAACGGATCCACCACAGATCCAAATCACGTTCGGACCGGGGTCAAGCAAGGCTGTTTCATCATACCAATGCTCTTCTCGATCTCCCTGGCTGCAATGCTCCATCTCACCCTCAGTAAGCTCCCCACTGGAGTGGAGCTAATCTACAGAACAAACAGGAAACTGTTCAACCTCCGTCGCCTCCAGTCCAGATCCAAGGTCGTCCCAGCCTCTGTCGTCGAATTACGGTATGCAGATGATGCTTGCGTCTGCGCACAATCTGAGGCCGAACTCCAAACCATCATCAAAACCTTCACCGAAGCGTATGAAAGCATGGGACTTACACTAAGGTCCTCTACCAACCTGCCCCCGCCACACAGTACTGCTCCCTGATGATCAAAATCCATGACAAGGCCTTGGACAACGTGGACCACTTTCCATACCTCTGGAGCCTACTGTCAACAAGGGCAGACGTCGATGACAAAGTCCAACACCGCCATCATTGTGCCAGTGCAGCCTTCAGTCGCCTGAGGAAGAGCGTGTTTAAAGACCAGGACCTCAAACTCAGCACCAAGCTCATGGTCTACAGCGCAGTAGTGATACCCACCCTCCTGTATGCTTCAGAGACATGGACCATGTACAGCAGGCACCTCAGCACTGGAGAGGTACCACCAACGCTGCCTCTGCAAGATCCTGCAAATCCATTGGCAGGATAGGCACACCAACATCAGTGTTCTCGCTCAGGCCAACATTTCCAGCGTCGAAGCTTTGACCATGCTCGATCAGCTCCGATGGACGGGCCACATCGTCCGCATGCCCAATACGAGACTCCAAAAACAAGCACTCTACTCTGAGCTCCGACACGGCAAGAGAGCCCCAGGTGGGCAGAGGAAACGCTTCAAGGACACCCTCAAAGCCTCCTTGAAAAAGTGCAACATCCCCACCGACACCTGGAATTCCCTGGCCCAAGACCGCACAAAGTGGAGGAGAAGAATCCGGGAAGGCGCCGAACACCTCGAATCTCTGTCGAGAGCAAGCGGAAGCCAAGCGCAAACTGCGGAAGGAGCGTACGTCAACCCAAGCACCCCAAACACCCACCCCTTCAACCACCGTCTGCCCCACCTGTGATGGAGACTGTAGGCCCTGCATTGGACTCTCAAGTCACCTGAGAACTAATTTTTAGTGTGGAAGCAGGTCATCCTCGGTTCCGAGGGATTGCCTAAGAAGAAGAAGTGTGTCCCTACATCGTGTTGTGTGGCACTACCTCCGTGCTAAATGGGATCGATTCGGAACAGATCTAGCAGCTCAAAACTGGGCATCCATGAGGCGCTGTGGGCCATCGGCAGCAGCAGAATTGTATTCCACCACATTCGGTAACCTCATGGCCTGGCATATCCCTCACTCTACCATTGCCATCAAGCCAGGGGACCAATCCTGGCTCGATAAGGAGTGTAGAAGAACATGCCAGGAGCAGCACCAGGCGTACCTAAAAATGCAGTGTGAACCTGGGGAAGCTGCAACACATGCATGCATGCTAAGTAGCGGAAGCAGCATGCTATAGACAGAGCTAAGTGATCCCACAATCAACGGATCAGATCAAAGCTCTGCAGTCCTGCCACATCCAGTTGTGAATGGTGATGGACCATTAAACAACTAACTGGAGGAGGAGGCGCCATGAATATCCCCATCCTCAATGATGGTGGAGCCAAGCACGTGAGTGCAAAAGACAAAGCTGAAGTGTTTGCAACCATCTTCAGCCAGAAGTGCCAAGTGGATGATCCATATTGGCCTCCTCCTGAGGTCCCCACCATCACAGAAGCCAGTCTTCAGCCAATTCGATTCACTCCATGTCATATCAAGAAACGGCTGAGCGCACTGGATACAGCAATGGCTATGGGCCCCGACAACAACCCGGCTGTCGTGCTGAAGACTTGTGCTCTAGAACTAGCCGCGCCTCTAGCCAAGCTGTACAGCTGTAGCACTGGCAACTATCCGACAATGTGGATAAGTGCCCGGGTATATCCTGTCCTCAAAAAAAAAACAGGACAAATTCAATCTGGCCAATTACTGCCCCATCTGTCTACTCTCAATCATCAGCAAAGTGATGCAAGGTGTTGTCGACAGTACTATCAAGTGGCACTTGCTCACCAATAACCTGCTCACTGATGCCCAGTTTGGGTTCTGTCTGAACCACTCGGCTCCAGACCACATTATAGCCTTGGTCCAAACATGGACGAAAGAACTGAACTCCAGCGGTGAGGTGAGGTGAGAATGACTGCCCTTGACATCACGGCAGCATTTGACCGAGTGTGGCATCAAGGAGCCCTAGTAAAACTGAAGTCAATGGGGATCGGGAGGAAAACTCTCCACTGGCTGGAGTCATACCTAGCACAAACGAAGATGGTTGTGGTCGTTGAAGCTCAATCATCACAGCCCCAGGACATCGCTGCAGGAGTTCCTCAGGGCAGTGTCCTAGGCCCAACCATCTTCAGCTGCTTCATCAATGACCTTCCCTCCAACATAAGGTCAGAAATGGGGATGTTCGCTGATGATTGCACAGTGTTCAGCGCCATTCACAACCCCTCAGATAATGAAGCAGTCCATGCCCGCATGCAGCAAGACATTCAGGCTTGGGCTGATGAGTGGCAGGTAACATTCGCGCCACACAAGTGCCAGGCAATGACTATCTCCAACAAGTGAGTGTCTAACCACTGCCCCTTGACATTCAACGGCATTACCATCGCCGAATCCCCCACCATCAACATCCTGGGGGTCACCATTGACCAGAAACTTAACTGGACCAGCCACATAAATACTGTGGTGAGAAGAGCAGGTCAGAGGCTAGGCATTCTGCGACAAGTGTCTCACCTCCTGACTCCCCAAAGCCTTTCCCTCATCTACAAGGCACAAGTCAGGAGTGTAATGGAATACTCTCCACTTGCCTGGATATGTGCAGCCCCAACAACACTCAAGAAGCTCGACACCATCCAAGACAAAACAGTCCACTTGATCGGCAGCCCATCCACCACTTTAAACATTCACTCCCTCCACCACTGCCGTACGGTGTCTGCAGTGTGTACCATCTACTAGATGCACTGCAGCAACTCGCCAAGGCTTCTTCGGCAGTACCTCCCAAACCCGCGATCTCTTCCACCTAGAAGGATAAAGGCAGCAGGCACATGGGAACACCACCACCCCCAAGTTCCCCTCTAAGTCACACACCATCCTGACTTGGAAGTATATCGCCCCATTCCTTCATTGTCACTGGGTCAAAATCCTGGAACTCCCTCCCTAACAGCACTGTGGGAGTACCTTCACCACACGGACTGCAGCGGTTCAAGAAGGCGGCTCACCACCACCTTCTCGAGGGCAACTAGGGATGGGCAATAAATGCTGGCCTTGCCAGCGACGCCCACTTCCCATGAACAAATTTTTTAAAAGTATCTCGCCACAGTGGTTATTATTATGTCCGTGTATAATTGAGACACGGACTGCAGGAGTTGATTATAACAAGTCTTTACTGAATGGAGACAACCTGAAAACTGAAACTACAGAAGCCTGCTAGGGCCTTTTATACAGGGGTGGTCACTGCCGGTACTGCAGTCTGAGACCAGTTATTCCCTTAAAGGTACATACACAACAATTCCTCCCCTTTTAGATAAACAGTACATAACATTTATTTAACAACTAAATAATAACTAATTACAATTACGGTTGCTAGATACATTGGTTGAAGTTAAGAAATTATAAGTTCAGTCTTTGAGGAGGCTTCCTGATTCTGTCTGGATAACGCCTCTTTGGGATATCAGGTTCTTCTGGCAAGGTTGCGTCGGGATCAATGTCGTTGTTTGGTTCGTCTGCTGCCAATATCACCGATTCTGCGGTAGATGCAATTGGTACTTCGGTTTCATTGCCAGGTGTATCAGATCGTGGTGTGGAGTTGACGTTTTCCAGTGACTCTAGAATCTGGTCAGCATGGCGTCTTACAATGCTCTCTCCAACGTCCACGGTATACATTAGAGGTCCTTGCCGTGTACAGATCGTTCCTGGCTGCCATTTCTCTGTGCGGTAGTCCCGGGCCAAAACTGGTTGACCTATCTTAAAACTCCTGGTCGGCCTTTCATTCATATTCTGAAACTGCCTGTTCTCCACATCTCTTCTGACGTTTGGCTTAACCAAATCCAAGCGGCATCGTAGTCTTCGATTGAAGAACATCATGGCTGGAGTTTGGTTGGTAACCGCATGTGTCGCATTCCGGTAGGCAAAGAAGAAGTTATCCACCTTGTGTTGTAGGGGTATATCTTCATTACACATTGCCTTGATAGCCGCCTTGAATGTTTGAACAAACCTCTCGGCCAATCCATTAGTGGCTGGATGATATGGGGCGGATGTGTAATGCTTAACACCATTGTTCTTTAAGAACCTCCGGAACTCTTCAGTCACAAACTGTGGTCCATTGTCAGAGCAAATCTGTTCAGGCAGCCCATTCCTGGTGAATATGGTTCGTAAGACTGTGATAGTTTTTTCTGTGGTGGTTGAGGACATTTTTATTACCTCTGGCCACTTTGAATGTGCATCCACCGCAATTAAAAACATCGAGTCCGTAAAGGGACCAGCAAAATCAATGTGCACCCTTTGCCATGGAGATGAGGGCCACTCCCATGGATGTAGAGGAGCTTGTGGTGGGGCGTTTTGGACCTTCTGGCATCCTGTACAGCTCTTGGTCATCTCTTCGATTTCTCTATCGATTCCCGGCCACCACACAAACGCTCTGGCTAAGTTCTTCATTTTTGCCCCTCCCAGATGACCCTCATGAAGCTCATTGAGCACTCTATCCTTCAATTTGGGTGGAATTACTACTCTGGATCCACACATCAAGGTTCCTCTGCACACTGACAGCTGTTCTCTTCTCGGCGAGAATGCTGGCAACAGTGGTTCGCCATGTGCTGGCCATCCCTTCACCGTTAAATCATAGACCCTGGAGAGTGTCGGATCATTTCGTGTTTCCTTTTCTATGTTTGCATTCGTCACAGGGAGACATTCGACTGTAGTCGAGTGGAATTACTCCACTGGATCCACTGCCAGTTCTTCTTCCACCGTCGGCAACGGTAGGCACGACAATCCATCAGCATTCCCATGCTGTTTAGTTCCTTTGTACTCGCTGTCATATTGGTGTGCCCCTAGGAAAAGGGACCACCTCTGTAGCCGTTGTGCCATCATTATCGGTACGCCCTTCTGAGGGTTGAAAATGGAGACGAGAGGTTGATGATCAGTTAGTAGAGTAAATTTCTGACCGTGCAGGTAGTGATTGAACTTCTTCACCCCCCACACCAGGCTGAGGGCCTCTCTGTCAATCTGGGCGTAGTTACGCTCGGCTGAAGTTAACGAGCGTGACGCAAAAAGCTATCGGCCTCTCAGAACCATCAAGGAATTTATGTGACAGTACCGCCCCAATGCCGTAGGGAGACGCATCACACGCCAGTCTTATCGGTAGTGATGGGTTGTAGTGAGCCACTACTTCTCTTGAAGTGATTAGGTCCTTATTCTTCTGAAAGGCCCGCTTACATTCATCGCTCCATTTCCATGCTACTCCCGTTCGTAGTAGGGCGTTCAGTGGATGCAGAATTGTGGACAAATTCGGCAAAAACTTATGGTAGTAATTCACCAATCCGAGGAATGACCTCAGTTGCGACACATTTTCAGGCGCTGGAGCCTTAACTACCGCTTCAATTTTGTCAGGGGACTTATGCAACCCCTCTTCATCAATCACGTGGCCACAATACGATATCTGTTTCTTAAAAAACTCGCACTTGGGGCGATTGGCTCGTAGCCCATGTTCACGTAGTCTAGTGAGCACCTGCTCTAGGTTGGCAAGGTGTTCACTGTTGTCTTCACCTGTCACTAGGATGTCGTCCAAGTAACACTGAGTCCCCGGAATCCCTTGCAGGACTTGTTCCATCGCTCTTTGCCATATCGCCGGAGCTGATGCTACTCCGAATACCAGTCGATTATACTGGTAAAGACCTTTGTGAGTGTTTATCGTGAGATACTTCCTAGAGGATTCTTCAACCTCCATCTGCAAATATGCTTGTGCTAGGTCAATTTTTGTAAAACGCTTCCCTCCAGATAGTGAGGCGAAGATATCTTCTATCCTTGGAAGAGGATATTGTACTGTGTGAAGGACTGGGTTCACCGTCACCTTGAAGTCCCCACAGATGACAACCTTCCTTGGCTCCTCAGACTTATTGTTTAACGTTTTCTTCATGACAGGAACGATGGGTGTCGCCCACTCGCTCCAGTCTACCTTAGATAATACGCCTGCATTCTCCAGCTCTGCCTCGACGGCTGGGCAAATTGCATATGGTACCGGTCTTGCTTTGAAAAACTTGGGAATTGCATTCTCTATTTTTATCGAGGCGGTTACGCCTTTAAGTGTGCCCAGTTCTTGTTGAAATACCTCTTTGGCGTCAGCTAAGATTGTTGACAATCGTCCAGGAGTGACGTCGTCATCCTTTTTTACCAGCCACCGTCAGTGCCTGAATGGAGTGCCAGTCTGAACTTAATCTTTCTGATCCAGTCACGTCCCAATAACGGTGGTCCACCATCTTGCAGAATGTAGAGATACAATTTCCGTATTTTCTTGCCGTTGTATTCGACAGGCACCCTTATTTTTCCTCTGGGGTATACTTTTTGCCCCGTATACGTCCTCAAGACAATGGATGGCTCTCTCAAGGGTATGTGTGAGAATAGCCGCTCGTAGTCTCGTCGATTCATGACAGTTAGAGCTGATCCTGTATCCAATTCCATTTTGACTTGGGACCCTGCAATCGTGAGGGTGACCCAAATGGTTGGGAGATCCTCTTTTGCGATTACGTTGTGAAGTTTGAGACAGCTTAGTCTCTTGTTAGAGTCATAGAGTTTTACAGCACAGAAAGAGGCCCTTCGGCCCATCGTGTCTGCGCCGCCCATCCATCCCTGTCCAGTCTAATCCCATTTTCCAGCATTTGGTCCATAGCCTTGTATGCAATGGCATTTCAAGTGCTCATCCAAATGCTTCTTGAATGTTGTGAGGGTTCCTGCCTCTACCACCCTTTCAGGCATTGAGTTCCACATTCCAACCACCCTCTGGGTGAAAAAGTTCCTCCTCAAATCCCCTCTAAATCTCCTGCCCCTTACCCTGAATCTATGCCCCCTTGTTATTGACCCCCCTACTAAGGGGAAAAGTTCCTCTTTGTCTACCCTATCTATGCCCCTCATCATTTTGTACACCTCAATCAGGTCCCCCCTCAGCCTTCTTTGCTCCAAGGAAAACAACCCCAGCCTGTCCAGCCTCTCTTCATAGCTGAGGCGCTCCATCCCAGGTAACATCCTGGTGAATCTTCTCTGCACCCTCTCCAAAGCAATCACATCCTTCCTATAGTGAGGCGACCAGAACTGCACACAGTACTCCAGCTGTGGCCTCACCAGCGTTTTGTACAGTTCCATCATAACCTCCCTGCTCTTATATTCTATGCCTCGGCTAATGAAGGCAAGTATCCCATATGCCTTTTTAACCACCTTATCTACCTGTTCCGCTGCCTTCAGGGATCTATGTACATGTACACCAAGGTCCCTCTGACCCTCTGTACTTCCTAGGGTCCTACCACTCATTGTGTATTCCCTTGCCTTATTTGTCCGTCCAAAATGCATCACCTCGCACTTTTCAGGGTTAAATTCCATTTGCCACTTTTCCGCCCATCTGACCAACCCGTTTATATCGTCCTGTAGCCTGAGGCTTTCCTCCTCACAATTTACCACCCCACCAATTTTCGTGTCATCTGCGAACTTACTGATCATACCTTTTACATTCTCATCCAAATCATTTATGTAGATCACAAACAACAAGGGACCCAGCACCGATCCCTGAGGTACCCCACTGGACACAGGCTTCCAGTAACAAAAGCAACCTTCGACCATCACCCTCTGCCTCCTGCCACTCAGCCAGTTTAGGATCCAACGCGCCAAGGCACCCTGGATCCCATGGGCTCTTACCTTCTTGACCAGTCTCCTATGCGGGACTTTGTCAAAAGCTTTACTGAAGTCCATGTAAACCACATCCACAGCATTTCCCTCATCCACCCCCCTATCGTTCATCTGGTCTTCGGAACTACTGTCCGTCATCTTTTGTACTTTCCTGTACGGTTCCTTAGTAGTCTTTTTGTTGTCGTTGGTCTTCTTCCCAGACCTTCAAACTCGTGCAATGTGTCCCATCTTTCCGCATTGGCTGCATATTTTGTCCTTGGACCAGCAGTCCTTCTGGTCATGGTTTGTTCTGCCGCAGCGATAACATTTTGCAAATCCCCGTGTCATTTCGTGGGTGCCGTATTCCTGTGGCTTTTGTTGTATTTCCACAGCTCCCCTTGCTGCTGCTTTGTACGATACTGCCACGCTGAAAGACTTATCTAGCGTCAGCTCTTTCTCTGAGAGTAACCTCTTCTGGGTTCCTTCACTCAGGAGTCCACAGACAAATTTGTCCCGTAAGGTATCTGCCAGTCCTGCTCCGAACTGGCAGTGCTTTGATAGCTTGCGTAGTTCCGTAAGGTAATCAGCATTGCTCTCATTTTTATGCTGATTTCTCCTGTGGAATTTAAATCTTTCTGCTATGAGCAGCGGTGTAGGATTTAGGTGTTCCTGTAGGATAGCAACAATTTCGTTAAAACTCTTCGCCTTCGGTTTGGCTGGAGTAATCAGGTCCCGCAATAGGCCGTATGCTCTTGCGCCCATTAAATTTAGCAATACCGATGCCTTTTTCTCATCGGCTATTTCGTTTGCCTCGGAATATACCTCGACTCTTTCCACATACGTGGTCCAGTCTTCTATTGCATTATCGAAGGCAGTGATATCGCCAGTCTTTGGCATCTTGAAAATCTAAGATGGCGCCTCCCGCGCTTTGCCTTCGTCCCCGATGGATCAAAATGGCGCCTCCCGCGCTTTTCCTTCTTCCCCGCCGAGTTAAGTTGGCGCCTCCCGCGCTTTCACGCCGCTGCTGCCAACGCCGCTCTCCGCGGTATTTTAATTTTTCTATCGCGCTTCAATATTTGCACCGTTAATTGAAGAACCGTTCCCGTCGTGGAGCGGACCCTCTGGGACACTTCCCTCCCTCTTCTTAGGTCCGAACGCTGCCCGGCTTCGAAGCACCGGCCGCGCCCTGTGTGCTCCACCCTCTCTCTCTCTCTTTGCTTCCCGACTCGCTGCCCGGCCCCGTTGCAGAGCCACCCGATCGAGCTCTAGCCCGCTGCAGCCCAGGAAGGATCAGTGCACTATCTGCCACCAGCCCGATTAGCTGGGAAACCACAGACTGGAGAACCAAGCCTGGCTCTCGACAGTCTCTCCTGCACTTTTCAATTCGATGATTTGGAGGGTGGTTGCCCACAGTCGACGCCCGTTTCTCGAGTTTCTTTGGATTATTTTATTTTATTTTTTTCTTCTGGCTTTGACCTTTAATACGTCGTCTGAGGTGCTGCCGAGTTGCAGGTAAGTTCGTTTCTTACTCGTCGCCAGTATTATGTCCGTGTATAATTGAGACACGGACTGCAGGAGTTGATTATAACAAGTGTTTACTGAATGGAGACAACCTGGAAACTGAAACTACAGAAGCCTGCTAGGGCCTTTTATACAGGGGTGGTCACTGCCGGTACTGCAGTCTGAGACCAGTTATTCCCTTAAAGGTACATACACAACAGATTCAGGTTTGAGCTCACATGGTGTGTTGGCAGGCCAGCTGATGTCGGGTATCACAACTGAGCACCCTTTGCAGCAGGAATTACTGAATTACAATCAAAAATTGAAACCCTTACTTTTTTTTAATCCTCTCTAGTATAGGGAAAATGAAGCCTCCACTATCATAGATCAGCTAGCTCAGCACAAATCCCATTCACATAATCCTTTTTCTCTTCACTGCCCCTGTACAGATTCTGCAGGTTGGAAAAAATAACAGGCTGCTCCCAATTTACAGAAAGTGACCTTCACTTCAGTTATTATTGCCTTTACCAATATCAAATACTTCTCGAAGCTTTTATATCCCTTCTTGCGAGATTATGCAATAAAATCATGTATGAATCATTGTAATGCCTGTTGTTTGTGCGGTTGCACGTCTGGGTTTTGTAGATAATGTTATTTTCATGATTTATTTTCACTCACTGGTTTGTGGCTTACATAAACAATGTGGTTCTAAACAATGGCCAGCACTTCATTTTATGATAGGACTATTTTTGATTTTAAAATTGGGGGGGGGGGGTGGAGAATGCATTGAAATTGAAATAACTAAAGAAAACAAGGCCAGCACAGTAGATGTTTTATAGAGGAAATAAAGAAAAACTTTCATTTATATAGCACCTTTCATGACCTCGGGACGTCCCAAAGCGCTTTAACTTTTGAAGTGTAACCACTGTTGTGGTGTCAGTGTTAGTGATGTTAACTGAGGGATAAATATTGGCCAAACCAATGTTCCCTGTAAGCTGTGTGGCCGTGCTCCAGGGAACCCGTGCAGCTGGCTTTTTAATACAAAAAATGGGAATTTGCAGTATTTTGAATGGCCCTGCGCGGCTCCTTTTAAGTGGGAATTAGAAACAAAATTAGAGGGAACTCCCCTGCTCTTCTTCGATATAGAGTCATAGAGGCACAAAAGGAGGCCATTCGGCCTATCGAGTCCGTGCTGGCTCTCTGCAGAGCAATCGAGTCAGTCCCATTCCCCCGCTCTATCCCTGTAGCCCTGCAAGTTTATTTCCAGTCTCCCCTTGAAAACATCGAGTGTGTCTCCTTCCACCACTTCTGTCGGCAGCGAGCTTCAGGTCCTCACCACTCGCTGTGTAAAAAAGTTTTCCCTCACATCCCCCCCCCCCACCCCCGTATCTCCTGCCCAAAACCTTAAATGTGTCCCCTAGTGCTTGTACCATCAATTAGTGGGAACAGCCTTTCCCCGTCTAGCCTATCCAAACCCGTCATAATCTTGTACACCTCTATCAAATCACCCTTCAACCTCCTTTGCTCTAATGAAAACAAATCCAGCTTCTCCAACCTGTCCTTGTAGCTAAGATCCCCCAACCCCGGAACCATTCTTGTAAATCTCCTCTGCACCTTTCAAGGGTCTTCACATCCTTCCTAAAGTGTGGTGACCAGAACTGGACGCAATACTCCAGTTGTGGCCTAACCAGCGCTTTATAATGATTCAGCATAACTTCTCTACTTTTGTACTCAATACCTCTATTTATGAAGCCCAAGATCCCATATGCTTTGCTAACCACTCTCTCAATATGTCCTGCCACCTTCAGGGACCTATGCACATTAACTCCCAGATCCCTCTGTCCCTGCACACAATTCTACTCTAATGGCTTTTGATGGGGGAAACCGGGTTAGGCCAGACAGCATGATATTGCTGCTGCTTCGCTATAACTTAATCAGTATGGAAATATCTTTGTGAATGGGCTTGATACAATGGCCCAGAAATTCGGGTCTCCACGGGTGAGTACACACGGGGTACTCACCCGTAAGCCCAATGGAAGTGCCGGTTTCCTGCATGCACTGCACATGCGTGGGAAACCGGCACTTCCGTTCCCCTGAAAGAAGGGGTTCAGAGGTCGAACGCATGCGCAGGAGAGGCAGCGCGTGCGCATCAAACTTATGTTTTTTTTGCAGGTTTTCCCGGGAGGGTAAGTCTGCAGAAGTTAGACATGTAAAAAGCAGTCGCAAGGCCTGCTTTTTACAAGGTAAGTGGTGAATTAATTAAAATTAAAACATTTTTTCCACAGGTTTATTATTTTTAAATACTTTAAAGAAAGGTAAGTTTATTTTTAGCCCCGTTAGAAAATAAAATTATTTTTTTCAACAATTTAAATTATTGTTTAAAATAGTTATTTCATGTAATTTATAGTTTATTTTAAAAATGTGATTTAAAAAAAAAAAATTTATTTGAAGATTTAGTGATGTTTTGGGGCTTATAGTATTTATAAGTTTGACAGGTCTTCCTGTCAAACTTATGAATGAAGCATTCCCTGCTACCATTGGCTCTCCATGGCCCATGTGATCCCAGGGGACGCATCGAACTAACTGCGCCCCTGGGATACGCAAGCACTGCGCGCCAGCAGTTGGAGGAGGCCCAGGATCGCAATTCCACGTGGGCCCACAGCTCAATGGCCAGCGCGCAAGGTAAGTGCAGGTCGGGGGCTTGCACCCGCAAAAAGCCCCTGACCCGAATTTCTGGGCCTATATAAGTGTCTAATACATTTTCACTGCATATTTAATTAATTTGTGTACTTTTGAGTTTAATGAATTCTAAAGATAAGAAAGAACTTGCATTTATATACAGGTAGACTATCCTTTATCCGAACTTCCGAAAACCTCTAAAAACCGAAAGTTTTTTCATTCAGCGTAAGTCGTGCGCACGACATGACCAGAGTGGCACACGACTTACGCTGAGCAGGGCAGAGGGTCACAGAGTTCCCTCCTGGGTAGGAGATTGCAGGCCGAGCCGGGCAGTGTGAAGGAGGTACCGGGAGAGTGAACCCAACAATACAGCGCCCGGTCCGATAGCTGCAGCGACCCGTCCGATATTCTTTTTTCTCCCGACCCGACCCACGGCCCGTCCGATATTCTTTTCTCCCCCCACACCCGACCCGACCCCCGACCCGTCCGATATTCTTTTCTCTCGACCCGACCCGAACCGCGGCCCGTCCAATATTCTTCCCCCCCCCCCCCCCCGGACCTCCCTGACCCCGACCTGAACCGCGGCCCGTCCGATATTCTTTTCTCCATCCGACCCCCGACCTGATTTGCGGGCCAGCTTAGTAGGAGTCAGCCGATATCCGGCTTTCCAGAGAAGCAGGAAGGGGAATGAGACACGGAACAGTCGCAAGAGGTAGTCTGAACTTTTAAAATGTATATTAAATACAAATTTCCCAGTCTTATAATAATACCTTCTGAAATCCGAAAAATTCCAAAAACCGAAACTCAGCTGGTCCCAAGGCTTTCGGATAAGGGATAGTGTACCTGTAATAGCAAAATACTGCGGATGCTGGAAATCCGAAATAACAACAGAAAATGCTGGAAAAACTCAGCAGGCCAGTGGAGAGAGAAATAGAGTCAACGTTTACAGAACTGAGAGAAAAGGCAGGAAAGGAAACAAAAGGCAGTTTGGGGGCTGCGAAATTGGGGAGGGGATGAAAGAAGAGACATTAAGAGATATTCAAGGTGAGACGAGATAGTGATAGGATAGGTAAAGAAACAGACTGGCTCTAAATGTTGCTATGGTTACCGCATGGGTCCTAGCTATGCCTTCCTTTTCATGGGATACGTGGAACACTCTTTGTTCCAGTCCTACTCGGGTCCCCTCCCTCACCTCTTTTTCCAGTACATTGATGACTGTATCGGTGCCGTTTCCTGCTCTCGCCCTGAACTAGACAATTTCATTCACTTTACCTCCAATTTCCACCCTTCCCTCACCTTCACATGGTCCATCTCCGACTCTTCCCTTCCCTTCCTCGACTTCTCCGTCTCCATCTCTGGGGATAGATTATTGACAAACATTCACTACAAGCCCACTGACTCCCACAGCTACCTGGACTACACTTCCTCCCACCCCGCCTCCTGTAAGGACTCTATTCCATTCTCCCAGTTTCGCCATCTCCACCGCATCTGCTCCAACGATGCCACCTTCCACACCAGTGCTTCCGACATGTCTTCCTTTTTCCTCAACCGAGGATTCCCCTCTACCATGGTTGACACGGCCCTCGACCGTGTCCATTCTATCTCCCGCACTTCAGCCCTCACCCCTGCCCCTCCCTCCCTCTCGGAACCACGATAGGGTTCCCCTTGTCCTCACCTTTCACCCCACCAGCCTTCACATTCAACGGATCATTTTCCGCCACCTCCAACATGATCCCACCACCAAACGCATCTTCCCCTCCCCTCCCCTTTCAGCATTCCGTAGGGTCCGCTCCCTCCGAGACACCCTAGTTCACTCCTCTATCACCCCCAGCACCCCTTCCCCTTCACCCAGCACCTTCCCATGCAAGTGCAGGAGATGCAACACCTGCCCATATACCTCCCCCCTTCCCACTGTCCGGGGCCCCAAACACCCCTTTCAGGTGAAATAGCGATTTACTTGTACTTCTTGCAATCTAGTATACTGTATTCGCTGCTCACGATGTGGTCTCCTCTACATTGGGGAGACCAAATGCAGATTGGGTGACCGCTTTGCAGCACGCCTCCGTTCAGTCTGTAAGGGTGACCCCGAGCTTCCGGTCGCCTGTCATTTCAATTCACCGTTCCATTCCCACTCAGACCTCACCATCTGCGGCCTCTTGCATTGTTCCACGGAAGCTCAGCGTAAGCTCGAGGAACAGCACCTCATCTTCCGATTAGGCACTTTACAGCCTTCCGGACTCAATATCGAGTTCAACAACTTCAGATCAAAACCTCGGCCCCAATTATATTTTTATATTTTTTATCCACACTTTTGGTTTGTGCCTTTTCCAGTTTATTCTCTTTCTCCCACATGGCAGCTGTCTTTCACTCTGCCAGCGCATTTCACACCTCATTTAGAGCCATCGTCTGTTTCTTTACCTATCCTATCACTATTTCGTCTCACCTTGAATATCTCTTAATGTCTCTTCTTTCTTCCCCTCCCCCATTTCCCAGCCCCCAAACTGCCTTTTGTTTCATTTCCTGCCTTTTCTCTCAGTTCTGTAGAAGGGTTTTGACCCGAAATGTTGACACTCTTTCTCTCTCCACGGATGTTGCCTGCCCTGCTGAGTTTTTTCAGCATTTTCTGTTGTTATTTTGCATTTATATAAAGCCTTTCATGAACTCGCAACAGCTCAATGTGCTTTACAGCCAATGTAGTACTTTTGAGGTGTAGTCACTGGTGTAATGTAAGGAAATGCAGCAGCCAATTTTGCATACAGCAAACAGCAATGGGACAAATGACCAGATAATCTTAGTGATATTGGTTGAGGGATAAATATTAGCCAGAATACCAGGAGAACTTCCCTGCATTTCTTTGAATAATGCCATGGGATCTTTTACACTCGCATATGAAAGCAAAAAGAACCTTGGCTTAATGTCTCCTCTGAAAGATGGCACCTCCAACAGTGTAGCACTCCTTCAGTACTGGACTGGCGTGTCAATCTAGATGATGTGCTCAAGTTTTTGCAATGAGGCTTGAACCCATGATCCTCTGACTCGGAAGTGAGAATGCTACCACTCAGCCGAGGCTGATGCATTCTGATGCAAATCAAGCTAAATTCCATGATCCCTTCGCAGTATTAGGTAAATTATCTTAGAAGAATATGCTAAAGCTGCATTCATGCATATTTTTTCACAAAAGCAGCAGACCTCGCCTTTAAATGTGCATGTGCGGCTACTGTAATAATTGTCCATTCAGGAAGCTACTTGTAATCTGGATTCCTGGGACAGCTTGCTGAATAGAGCTGAGAAATTACTGGAAATATTCAGATCAGTCAGTGTCTGTGGAGAGAACAGATGAATTAACCCCTCGTCAGAACACTTTGAAGCTGCTGTACTGACCTCTGAGTATCATCTGTTGCAGTATTAAGTATTGCAAATCAGTTTGCAAGCTGGTGTTGTATAATAACAAACAAAATAAACACAAGCTTGAAAACTGATTTGCGATACTCCGTGGTGCTTAATATATTCTAAATTCTGTGTTATATAATCTAACTTTCCTATTGTAAAAGAGCATAACCTGACTCACCTTGAACAATGCCATGGGGTAGCCACTTGTATAATTAACAAACAAAATAAAGTGGATGTCCCATGGCATTGCTCACATTGTGTTGGCGGCTATACTGTTTTATAATAGTTAGATGATGTAATACATAATCTATAATACATTCAAATATTGTCTGAACACACTTCCTGTCTACAAAACCTTATTTCCTGTTGTCATGTTTTTGTCACAGTTTTGTGCAAACTTTTTCTATTATGAATTCCTATGTGCACATTATTAACAGAAACTTGTACTCCTCATACTGTAATTATACTCTCCTGGCAATGGTGGTGCTGTAACACCTCAGTTTCGCATCTCCCAGTTCCTGAGCCTGTGCTGCAGATAAGCTTCCTCTCTGTTTCCCAAATTGCACATTCTTGCCAATTATGCCTCAGCCTCTAGCCCAGCTTCACCTAAAGATAGCATTTGGTCTTGATTTCCTGTGTGCCTTAGTGTATGATCGCAGGAAGCTGTCAATAATGATTGACCATACTAATAATTGTTAATGTACATGGAAATTATATGCTAAATGTAGTTAATACCCATAGCACCAACAGGTGAAAAGTGTACCATATACATGAAGAAGGAATCTGGAAAATATATTAAATCATGCCTAATGCAACAGTATATCTCAAAAATACAGTCAAGGGCATAAATGTAGAAGAAAAGATTGAAAATAAAACATAGGACTTGCGCATGCCGCTTTGGTCTTGCTATGACCCCCATCCCAAACCTTGGCCACAGGGTCATTTATATAATTGGGGTGGGCAATCCATGCCTGTTGAGGTGCGACAGAAGTGACCACCCCTCTCTGCCATTGGAATCTCAGAAGGGGATCTGAATGCTCAGAGGGCAGGAGGCCAAGGCCCTCGTCAGTAAAAGGAAAAGTAGGTTACATTTTTTTTTCAACTTCCAAAATGCTGCGTACTCTCTCTTCTATTGGCAATTGATTCATCTGCTCTGTAGGCCCCAATTTAGGCTCAGAGTGGAACTCATGTCAGTTTTTAGTGGGATGCATCAGTAGTACTTCTGGCAGAATTCCCAGAATAGTCTAGCAATATCCCCAGATTCAGCCCCAAAATGGTGCTGGGACAGAGGGATGGCGGGCAGAAGCCCATTCAGGTTGGAATTTGCAACTGAAGTGGGGCGGAAACTTGGTTCCAGGTTTTTCCCTAAATTCTCATCTCTCCACCACAATAATGCCTTCATTATGCCTCCCCTCCCCCCCCCCCCCCAAGAACTAAGAACTTTAAAACATATCATGCTTTAATTTTATGTACCGACTCACTGACACCCTGCCAGTGAGTCCCTGTCCACAACTGTGCCCCTCTTACATTGTTGGCTTTGCTTCGAGCGAGCAGAGGCTCTGTGCTGAAATTCCTGTTTTAACGCAAGATCAAAACTTCCCACTTGCAGCACAGTCGAGTCCTGGAATGAAGCAGCAGCATCAGGTCATGAACTGCAGCCAGCACTGGCCATAAGTAGAACATTAGTAAATGGAATATCGTGCTTTCCTGATCAGATCCCTTGGGGCAGCAAATCATCTGTTGTAGCACAAACTCGCCCTTCAACAGCTGATTTTCCACCTCGGAGAATATAAAGTATATGCATTTGTGTACAGTTATTAGTCTTGGCTATGATGCTGTAATTGATTGTAAATTTTGCACCTAGCAGTACAAACATTTTTTTAGCCACTTTTAAGAAGAGTGGTCTGTTTATTAAAAAAAAACGTACTAGTAGTTTAACTAAATAAAACAAGCATTGGTAACAAAAGTGATCCTCCAGGTGTTGATTAGAAATTTGGTACTTGTGTGGAGGGGGGAGGAAAGACATGTCTTTTAGTGGAACTGACCGTGGAAGTAATTCTTTGCATCATCCAATTATATTTAAAATTATGACGCTATATTTTTTTCCATGTGCTTTGCATCCACACAATGCATGATGCAGAAATAATTCCGAGTGATTCAGCAAAGACTTATTTTATGGTGTGACGCATTTCAGTAAATACAGTGGGGCTATTTTCCCTGTTGTAGCGCCGGTAGTTTAGGCGCTAAAGAGTCTCTAAGGTGGCCAAGCTGGGGTCTTGAGCTGCAATGTCTGGTTAGCCTGCCTTTAGCACAAGACGCCATCTTGGTAAAGGAGTTTAAATGCGCGATAGGAACAGTCACCTCGAGAATGATTAAGCCTCTGATTACCAATTTAATTGGCTCCTAACGCTCATTAAAGAGGCTGCATGCCATTTTTCTGACTAGTGCTATGATTGCTGACCTCTCATAACAGCGACCAACTAAACCGGAGTAAAGAAGTCGCTGATGAGGATTGCGAGCGCTACTTAAAGCCACGCTCAGCTTTCACTGTTCACTTGCTGATTGGGATCAACTGACTACAATGCATTTGACTTTTGATACACATTGGGAGACTTTCTGGGACACTTTGGGCTGGATTTTGTGGGGGGGTCAGCGGGCGCCATCGGTGGTGGGTTGGGTGGGAAAGTTTTTTTTCTGCAGCGGGTCGGGACCGCCGCCATGCACCTTTACCAAATGTTGGGTCTTTCAGCACTTGAGCAGACCCGACACACTGCGGCGGGGGAGGCAATTAAAATCATTAGTAGCTTGTTTACAGCCACTTATCATTGTTTTTTTTCCGAGCTTTTTTGATCTGACAGGTCGCCCACCGGTTTACCGCTGTGCCTAGACATCGTCTGTGAAGCTGAGGTGGGAGGTCAGTGGTAAACTGGTGGGCGATCCAAAGATGTGTGGGTTAGGTTGATTGGCCATGATAAAAATTGACCCTTAGTGTTAGGGGGGATTAAATACGTGGGGTTACGGGGTTATGGGGATAGGGCTTGGGTGGGATGGCTGTCGGTGTAGGGACCGGGTGCTAGGGTTTGGATGATCAGCCATGATCTCGTTGAATGGCGGAGCAGGCTCGAAGGGCCGAATGGCCTACTCCTGCTCCTATCTTCTATGTTTCTATGTCATTGAATCAGCTGATGAGTTGACAGCTTCAAATGTCAAGTCAAAGCTCCCAGGTGATTGATAAATGTTCCCTTAACCACTACAGATTCAGAATGCTGCAAGTAGCCATCCAGTCTGACCTCATTACTTCTTTCACCATTGACAGATCGCTCTGTCATCTCTACCTCACCTACCATCTATTTCATCAGCATCGGTGCCTTTGAAACTCTCTCGCCTTGGTCCTCAGAATCCCACCACGATCAGCCCCAACACCAGCATCACCAGGCACACCAGTAGAACCAACAATACCACCAACCTTCTCCGCAATCAACTGATGCTGCACAGGACCGAGGGCATCAGCACCCGACCACATTGCTGCCCAGGAGGCCAGGGATGGCCTCGCCATGGCCAGATTTACTTCACTTGACACTGTACACCCTGGCTGCCACGTGATGCGCCAGGTTGGCACCACCCCACACCAACACCATAAAGCATCCCTACAATGCCCAAGCCATTCCTTTCACACTCATCACCATTGCAGGGGGTACCGTTATATCTCTCCATTCACTGCATCTCACTAAGCCACTTCCAAAGGTGCACAGAAATCTGTCCAAGAACATAGTGTTGAAAATAAAGGTTTCAATGTTTAACAGCACATTAACAGAAACTTTACATGAACATTGGATAAAACACCCAAGTGCCTACCCTTAAGTGTTGCTAGTTGGTATGATTGCATTAGGATGAGGGTGAGTGTGAGGGGTGGTTAGTGAGATGGAGATGTGATAATGTAGAGAGAGAGGGATCGGTGGAGGTGCCAGGTAAGTTGATGTGAGTAAGGATGTGCAGGAGTAGGGTAGGGAAGGCAGAGTGATGGGGATGTGATGAGAGACACAGCAGGATGAGGTTGAGTGTGGCTTTGTACAACGTTTCGTGATCTGTTGAGTTCATTGAAATGTTTGCGGCACTGCACCTAGGTCCTCCTGACCACATTCCTGCTTGTGACCTCCTCTGCAATGTGCAACCAGGCTGTGTTGATCTCCTGGGGCGGTCTTCTCCGCCCATGGGAAGGGAAGAGGACCTACCTGTGTGCTGTGACTTCCTCCATAAGTATATGGAGGGAGTCATGGGAGAGCCTGGATGCAGCCCTGCACCTCTGTGCAGTGCTTGTCCATGTTTGCAGCTCCTCAATGCTGTAGAAGACTGACCGCACTAATGTCAAATTAAAGTTGGCCATGGTCCCTTTAAGGAAACCGGCTGATGACGCATCATCAAATGACATAGCCAGACCCGCTTCCTCTAATTGGCTAGGAAATGCGCTGGGTGGGCTTAATAAGCCCAATCAAGGTAACTTCATTATACACAGCCGGCTCGTGCCAGCGGTGGGGCCGAGACCTACCACCGACGTCACCCGCCACGGACCTGTCGAGGTTTGTAAAATCCAGCCCTTTGTCATGGCGTCACCAACACTCTTATCAACATTTATTCCAGACATTCTCTAAGGACTTCACCTCAAGAGAGTGAGTGCTGTGCTACTGTACCTTATTGGAGACCTTATAGGAATCACCAGGAGAAAGGGAGTGGTTGGTCATGAGGCTCCTGCTAGGAGTCCCTCTTTGTCTGGAGGAGGAGATGAGGCCAGGCTGCTGGAGGATAGAGGGAGAGGAAGGACAGAATGGTGAGGAGGGCTCCAGATTTGTGGTGACTTGCTACATGCGCCACAATCTGGCGATCACGAGTCACCAGCCGTTACCACCAGCAGTTGTGCCAGAAGGTCAAGCTCAGGAGCCACACGAGAAGGAGGAGATTGACGAGGAGATGGAAGATGAGGAAGAGCACCAGAGAGTTCCAGCTAACGGCCCACACCTGAGAGGGATGCCATCCAATTGAAGCCTGCTTTTGAGAGACGTCCTGCACCGTCAGACTTTGGAGCACTGTTGCCACATTGCCTTACCTTCCACGACTGAGGATCTATCAAGAAGTCCACCATCTGTACTCAATCCTTTCAAACCCTTCCCCATGAAGAACGCAATAAAAAAGACCAGCAATTCCACCACTACCCAATTACCATAATCAGTCTTTATCTACAGCAAACACAACCAATAACAAACAATGAAAATATGACACAACCAATAGCACTTACATATATTAAACTATTCCTATGTAAACTTGAGGTCATCCAAAATACGGCTGCCCAAGTTCTAACTCGCACCAAGTCACATTCACCCATCACCCCTGTGCTCGTTGACCTACACTGGCTCCCGGTTAAGCAACGCCTTGATTTCAAAATTCTCTCATCCTTGTTTTCAAATCCCTCCATGGCCTCGCCCCTCCCTATCTCTGTAATCTTCTTCAGCTCCACAACCCCTTGAAATACCTGCGCTCCTCAAATTCTGTCCTCTTGAGCATCCCTGATTATAATTGCTCAACCATCGGCGGCCGTGCCTTAAGCTGTTTAAGCACTAAGCTCTGAAACTCCCTCCCTAAACCACTCTGCCTTTCTACCTCTTTCCTACTTTAAGACGCTCCTATTCACAATATATATTAATGATCTAGACGAGGGAACTAGATGTAATATCTCCAAATTTGCAGACGACACAAAGCTGGGTGGGCGTGTGTGCTGCGAGGAGGATGCTGAGAAACTCCAGGATGATTTGGACAGGTTGGGTGATTGGGCAGAAGCATGGCAGATGCAATATAACGTGGATAAATATGAGGTTATCCACTTTGGTAGCAAAAACAGGAAGGCAGATTATTATCTGAATGGCAATAGATTGGGAGAAGGGGAAGTGCAACGAGACCTGGGTGTCCTTGTGCACCAGTCGCTGAAGGTAAGCATGCAGGTGCAGCAGGCAGTTAAGAAGGCAAATGGTATGTTGGTATGTTGGCCTTTGTAGCGAGAGGGTTTTAGTACAGGAACAAGGATGTCTTGCTGCAGTTGTACAGGGCCTTGGTGAGACCACATCTTGAGTATTGTGTGCAGTTTTGGTCGCCTTCTCTGAGGAAGGATGTTCTTGCCATGGAAGGAATTCAGCGAAGATTCACCAGGCTGATACCTGGGATGGCGGGAATGACGTATGAGGAGAGATTGGATCGATTGGGTTTGTACTCGCTGGAGTTTAGAAGAATGAGAGGGGATCTCATCGAAACTTATAAAATTCTAACAGGACTGGACAGACTAGATGCTGGAAGGATGTTCCCGATGGTCGGGGAGTCCAGAACCAGGGGTCACAGTCTAAGGATAAGGGGTAGGCCATTTCGGACAGAAATGAGGAGGAATTTCTTCACCCAGAGAGTGGTGAACCTGTGGAATTCTCTACCACAGAAGGCAGTAGAGGTCAATTCATTAAATATATTCAAGAAGGAGTTGGATATATTTCTCAAGGCTAAAGGGATCAAGGGGTATGGGGAGAAAGCAGGGACCGGGTACTGAATTTGGATGATCAGCCATGATCGCATTGAATGGCGGAGCAGGCTCGAGGGGCTGAATGGCCTACTCCTGCTCCTATCTTCTATGTTTCTATGTTTAAAACCTACCTCTTTGACTAAGCTTTTGTTCACCTGCCCTAATTTCTTATGTGGCTCAGTGTCAATTTTTTGTCTTACAACACTCCGTTAAAGGCGCTATATAAATACAAGTTGTTGTTGTTATTATTCACCCTGGTGTTTACCCTTAATAACTATCCTATAAGTGCCTTTGTCTACTCTGGTGTTTCTACAAGTGCATCCAGAGTGGTCGCAGTAGCATGCGAGATGGATGGCTGCTGAGAATCTGAATAGGGCAGTTCAGATCTCATCCTGTGATGCTCTCCAGAGGCTGTGGGCCGTGATGGCCCCGCCTCCAACTGCATCATCTCGGCATGGACTTATGCAGCCTGGCTGACAGGCAACTGCAAGGGCAATGGTGGAGTGGTGGTGGAGGGAGCAGGAATGCTGCCATCCATAGAGAGGCCAGTAGGTTCCTGCTCCATGATTCCCCTGCCACTAGCTCGGGGCGTCGGTTCAGCCAGCCCAGTGATCTGCTGGGCAGCTAAGGCACTCTGCAAGCCCCCTTCAACCGCGGAGCCCAGGGCCACCATGGCAGCTGTCTGAGCTTCCATTGCAGCACTTGCCGTTCCATGGAAGATGCTAGTAATACAATGGAAGCTGTTTGGGCTTCCATTGCAGAACTTTGTTGTTCCATGGAAGCTGCAATGACTGCAGTGGAAGTTGAAGATTGAGTGTTGCAGATGTTCGAATGAATTTCCAAAATGTGCTTTCGGCTGGTGAGATTCCCCACCGGTACTATGAAGTCAGGAAATTACCTCTAATATCTAATTATGGTAACTGTTACTTGTCCATGTAATTACATTTCTTTAATGATTTTTGACCAATAGCCAGTCCTCGTGAGTGCATTTGGGACACTTAGTATGCTTTCTGCAAACTCAGCAATAGAAGATATGTAGTACCCATCTTGAAAATGATCCCAGTTTAAATCAGTGATTAGACAGTGATGTCTCGATGCAGACATTGAGACACCAAGGCAGGTAAAAGATCCTGAATACTACTGAAAATAAATGTTATAAACAGTCAATAATATCTTGCAGTTTCATTAAGATACAGGGAGCCAGATGCACTTAATTACGATTACATAGAAATGAAGGTCTTTTAACTTCGAAAAATGCACATATCATTTGATTTTGGTATGGACTGTTACAAATAGAATTCCAGGAGTTAATTCTTAATCTATTCAGACCATATGATCACAAGGTGATATTGCAGTAAGAGATTAAAAGAGAACTCAACCCTTCAAAAATATTGTAAAATTAATTGATTCAGAATTATTTCACAGATTATCTTCACTAATCTGAATAGATGAAAAAAATGTATTTTAGATAATAAAAAATATTACCTGTGGACCATCACAAAGAAAACTAGGCTAGCCAAAGTACTCAAAGTATCAGGTAAAAGTACATGTAAACCATTGTGAAATGCACTATATAAATGCAGGTCTTTCTTTCTTACATATTAGAAATGCAGGTATACTTAATTTTCTGACTATAGTGTCACCCAAATTTTCAATCTGAACTTGTGGAGCCGGCTCCCACAGCAAGTGAAAAGTCAGAAAATTACCCCTTTAGTGTTTGTTCATCTTGCCTTGATGGTAATAGTTCAGTTTTTTTTAAAGTAGATTTTATCTCATTTTGAACTTTATAAGTAATATCCTGTATTTCTGAATTTAAAGAAAGACTTGCATTTATATAGCACCTTTCACAACTTCAGGACGTCACAAAGTGCTTTACAGCCAATTAAATACTTTTGAAGTGTGGTCACTGTTGTAATGTAAGAAACACGGAGAGAGAATAATAAAGCCAATATAATGATCCTATCAAATTAGATAGGGCACACTGATTTGAAAGACAGTTAGAGATGGTGGGATTAGCCTTGTGTTGAATGAATGTTTTAGCTTGGTCATTCACATGAAATGCTAGCTCTGCATACTTTGTACGTTGTGTTCACTTTGTGATTTGTTAACATGAATAAGCATAATCCATTATTGAGGGTGAGGACTGAATATCAATGTTTTCATCACTGGACATTACTCCTGAGTTATCAAGTTAATACACTGTTTAAAAAAAAATCCTCATACCTCACCCATTCCATTCCTGCTATATAATATTGCGTATTTATCATGCACATGGGCTTTTGAAGTATTTCATATTGTATCATTTAAGATGATGTTACAAAAAAATGTTTCATTGCTGATGGTCGCGATATGAGAGCTAGTTTTGTGAATGAGCAGTACTAGTCTTCCTCCTCCCGGGCCTTGTAATTTGGGGAATCGCAGGTTCACTACCCACTATTTTCTGTCCATTAAAATTGATGTATGGAAAATTGTGGCACTGACTGTAGAAATTTAACTACACTGAAATGATAATTAGACTCTTTCTGTATCAGTTAGATTGGAAATATTCATTTAGGGCACTTATCAAAAAAAATATAAACAATATGTCTGCCTTCATGCTTTGTTCTAAAGTCTGATAAATGTAGTTTGTTTCCAAAATGCAGATGTTTTTGACAAGTGCCTATCAAAATTAAATTAATGACTTATTTGACAAATATATAGAAATGTGAACATTTCAGATCTAATGTTGTGATAATCTAAATAGAATTTAACAACTTCATCTAAAGACTGCAAAATAATGGAATTGATTATCAGGAATAAGCCTGAGGATTACCTGTAACACAATAATCTAGTAAACAGTAACCAACATAGAGTCAGAAGTAAAGGATCATGCTTCACCAACTTCCTTGACTTTATTGAGGAAATGACACCCCAACTTCAGAGCGCTAAATGTAGTGTGCCCGGGCCTACAAAATATATTTGACAAAGTTCCTCATAAAAGTCTGCTTAGTTAAACTCCAAGCAGTGGGATTTTATTAATACTTGGGAATAGTTAAGAAATTGGCTGAAGGGCAGAAAACATGGGGTACTTGTTGGAAGAATTAGACAGGGTGGGGAGCAATGTTCCTGTTAAGCTGCATGGCACAAGTATTCCATGATGGTGCTGAAATAGCTACGGCGGCAGTTGAAAGAGATCTAAGGGTGTTAGTAGATGTGATGCTCAACACGTCCAACCACTGAGCAGTATTGAACAGAGAAAAAGAAAGACTTGCATTTATAGAGCGCTGTTCATGACCTCAAGATGTCCCAAAGCGTTTTACAGCCAATGAAGTACATTTGAAGAGAAGTCACTGTTGTAAGGTAGGAACTAATAGAATGTTGAATTATATAGCCAAAACAGTAGAACAGAAGTCACAGGAAGTCATGTTGAAGCTGTTGTAGTGCTCTGATAAGACCAAACTTTGAGTTCTGTGTCAAGTTCTGCTTAGTGAGACACAACAAAGTTCAAGCTCTGAAGGCAGTTCAGAGAAGAGCCATGATGCGAGAATCAAAGAACTGAGTTATGAGGAAAAACTGGATAAATTTAAGCTTTATAACATTGATCCAAGATGATTGAGAAGTGACTTTATAGTGGTATATAAGATAGTATGTGGTATGAAAGCCACTTCAAACTCAACCATTCGTGCAGGACGAGGGGAAACTAGTAAAAGGAAAATTGGATTGTTGTCAGGAAGAGTGATGAAAACATGCAGTGAACATCAGGTAGAGTCGTGAAGATGGAAACCCTTGAGTCATTTAAGAAACAATTGAATGATGGAGGGACTGTAGGGTGTTTTGGAAGGATGAGCCAAGATGAGCTTAATGGCCGCCTTCACCAGCATTTACTGTATCGTGATTTTGTGACATGTCAATAGTGTCAACATTGCAGTAATTACATTAGTAATCTTTTCACTTACAAATGCAAATGACCAGGTAGAATTCTCACTGCCTGATTAATGAAGTCTGAAACCATGATGGGGAGAAATTAGTTGGGGGAGAAAGACACAGGGAGACCATGAGAAAAGCTACAATACATCAGTCATTTTTGACATTTCACCTCATTTTTTTCACACCCTATCCTAACAGTAAGTTGTCATCCATGCATTGCAGCTGAAATATCAAAAGCTCTGTGACGGGTTAGAATTCATTTCATGGAAACTTTCATTCCAATGTCATTAGGCTACTTTTTGCACTGTTATTGGTTGTACTAGCATAAATTTGTCATGAAATCATAGTTCTAGAACAGCTGAATCTCACTCTAATTTCATTGTATTACATCCACCAAAACCCACTCAAGTATATATTATGGCAATGGAGTAGCATCTCGGAAGAAAGATATAACCTCACCGGTGTGTGCATTAAAACTGCTTTGTATCCCCTATTTGCATCAGTACCATGTACCTTTAGTGTTCACCATGGCGCTCTGAGTTTTGAAGGAAACTGGGGCATCCAGTATATGTGATGAAGGATATCTGGCAAAGGTAACTATGCTGTGAAACCTCTTACTGATCTGCTGTTTAAGCTCAAGTAATTTTGAAGCAGATTAATTTTGTTTGAAGGTAATTAACTGTAAAGAATGATTCAAATGACTTTGGATTTTCACACTTCTGTTAAAACTGCAACTTCTTTTACTGTCAGGATGGTTAAAAAAAAAGACAGCCAAAGAATGTAGACACAATGGCCTAGAAATTCAGTATCGCCACGTTTGGGGCACTACAGCCAGGCGTTCACTAAATTTAGCGCCCGGCGCAACTTAGTGCCACCTTCGCCGAAATTGAGTTGCATCGCCCCAAGAGGTTGCTGCTGCGCTAAAGCAGGCGATGCACGACTATCATAAGGCGCTAAGCCGGCGAGCCGAGGTGCTAACACCAAGGGCGGGCGCAGCGCAGGTGCGGCGAGTTGCTGATTGAAGGCAGACACGCTGGCGCCGGTCAGCTCTTAAAGGGGGAGGGTGGACTTGTTTGGCTGCCACGCCCTGCACACTGCAGCCCTGAAGCAAGGCCTGACCATTGCTGGATCATCATTTCTACGCCCAGGACCATGCAGAAGGCTAGGGAGCGAGCGGAGCGCTTCAGCAAGGGTGCCCTGAGGCTACTGGTTGGCGCAGTAGAGCGCAGGCGACCTGTCCTCTTCCCTGACAGTGGGAGGAGGCCGCTTCCCAGCGAATACCGAAAAGCCTGGAGGGAGGTGGCAAACAGGGTGACCACCAACAGCATGGTTGCCAGGACGCCACTTCAATGCAGGAAAAAGTTCAACGACCTCACTTGGGTTGTCAGGGTGAGTACCCTTTCCACTATCCTGTTCATCCCTGCATGTGCACCTCAGTTTCTGGCCAAAGGGACCTGAAAGCCCCAATGCCCAGCCCTCATCCAAGAGCTATGGGACTCTCATGAAAACCACTTGCACATTCAGCACTTTACACACTGTCAGGGCTATTCCACCATGGGAGGCAGTGCAGGCAAGATCAGGGCTTGACACTGTACTTAGAGGCCGTCCTTTCTCTTGCAGGGCAAGCTGGCCCACAATCGCAGGCAGCAGCGACGGACCGGGGGAGGCCGTCTTGACCTCAGAGCTCAGCAACCTGGAGCAGCGTGTGGAGCGCATTATGGCAGGCTGGCTGATTGGCCCCGTTGCCAGTGGCGATGCCGACCCTGTTCTGGACAGCAATGGTAAGGTCATCACCTTTTTTGACCTCTCTCTTTCCACTTGTGCCTCACACCAGCATCCTTTACCACTATCGAACCAATGCAGTGCATAGCAGCACTCATGCCTCCCTCGCTGCCGCCGTGTCCTCACTCTAAAGCAACTCTTGTGCCTCCCTGCTTTCAGATGCTGATTCGCCAGGTGAGGAGGCGGGCCCTCAAGCTGCCACTGTCAGTGATTCTGAATTCGAGGAGGAGGAAGAGGAAGCCGGCCCATCAGTGCCACCCTCAGCTGAGGCAGCCCATGGCCATGATGGGGACACGTCTTCCCTGGAGGGGAGCAGGGGGGAAGGGTCTGAGGAGAGTGAAGCTCCGGGGCCCAGCGGGCTGCAGCAATGCGGGAGGGGTGGGGAAGCTCGGCGGCCTTCTCCCCGGAGGGTGAGTGCGGCCTCCAGTCCTGCTACGGTGAGCGCAGAGGAGGTGCGGCTCCTTGGTGAAATGGGCGCCCAGGCTGAGCGCAGGCACACTGAGCTCATTGCTGCAGTGGCAAGGATGCCTGACTCCATAGAGTCACTGGCAAGGAGTGCTCAGGAATTCGGGGCAGCACAGGCCAGGAGTCTGCAAGAATTCAGTGCAGTACAGGCAAGGAGTCTGCAGGACTTCGCAGCAGCACAGGCTAGGAGTCAGCAGGACTTCGGTGCATCACAGGCGGCTTCCAGCCAAGTGCTTAGTCGTGCCGTGCATTCACTGGCTGGTCTGATGCAGACACAGATCAGGACCACACGGGCACTAACTGCTGCCACCCTTGCTGGATCGGCCAGGCATCGCCGGGGCCCTCGCCACGCCGCAGCAGCCCAGCAGTCTGTGCTTCAGCAGATTGCTGCGCATGCTGCAGTGCTGGCCTGTGCAAGTGCCAGTGTATCAGCTGACTAGGGAGTGCCTGTGCTCTGTCAGGTTGGCAGCATTCCTGCAGCCAACACTGTCACTCCTCCACTGCAGCTGCCACCACCCATAGGACAGACTGCTGCCGCCCAAGTGGAGTTGGAGCAGTCAGCAGCCGGGCCCTCCAGGCCCAGAGCTGGTCCAGGCCGTCCCCCAAGGGAAGGGCATCTGGCGTCTCACCATCTGACCCTCAGCAGCCTTCCCCCAGCCTTGCTGCAGCCACTGGGGTCCCATTGAGGAGGAGCTGCAGGGCGGGAAGGGGCCAGTCGCGGAAGCGAGGCTGATCACCCTCACAGGGGAAAAAGTAGAAGGTGTGGCCAAATGTTGTGTTTATATATGAAGGCCGAGGATCATGGTCATTTTTGTTTAACTTTTTTTCATTTTCTGAAGGTTGTGAGAGCCAGTTATGTCTCTGACTGTTTTTTGGGGGGTTTATCTGAATTAGTTTGTCATGCGGGAAGGGCACAGAGTTTGCACAGTAAATAATTTTCTTTAATCACATTGTCCATGTTTGCACTTTGAACTATTTGTTGCCTTGACCGGCTGAGGGCTTGCATAGCGGCTCCATTCATGTTCTTTCATTGGCACAAGCCATTCCCTGAGAGGGGGCCTAGAACCGAGTTGCAATAAGCCGCCGACAGACGGCCCTTGCACTTTGTGCCTCCCTCCCGTCTTGGTGCTCCTCCTCCTCTGGTGGTCCTCCAATGTCTGCTGGCAGTGGCTGATTCCTGAGGATAGCCAGGTTGTGCAGCATGCAGCACACTACAACGAAATGGGAGACTTGCTCAGGCGAGTACTGTAGGACTCCTCCGGAACGGTCCAGACAGCGGAACCGTTGCTTGAGCACACCGATTGTGTGCTCAGTGATGTTCCTGGTAGCTTGATGGCTGTCATTGTATCGCTCTTCAGCAGGGGTGCTGGGCGCACGAAGCGGGGTCATCAGCCAGGTGCACAAAGGATAGCCTTTGTCCCCGAGAAGCCATCCTCGTGGGTGAGCCTGGGCTTCGAAAATGTCTGCCACAGAAGTCTGGCGCAGGATGAAGGCATCGTGGCTGCTGCCTGGAAAGCGGGCATTGACAGCTAGTATGAGCTGCCTGTGGTCGCACACCAACTGCACGTTGAGCGAATGGTAGCCTTTCCGGTTGCGGTAATCCTCGGCGTTCTCTAGAGGTGCCCGCAAAGCCACATGCGTGCAGTCAATGGCGCCCTGGACCATGGGGAAGCCTGCTATTCCTCCAAATCCCATTGCACGCTCTTGCTGCTTATCCAGGGTCATGGGGAAGGAGATGTACTGCGTCTCCTTCTGAAAAGGGCATTGGTCACCTGGCGGATGCAGCAATGTACCACAAACTGGGAGATGTTGGCAATGTCCCCAGTAGCGGATTGGAAGGAGCCGGTGGCATAGAAGTTGAGAGCCACCGTCACCTTCACTGCCACCGACAGAGACGTCCTGCTCCTCAGCTGTGGCTGCAGATCTCCGCGAAGCAGGTGGCAGATCTCAGTGACCACCTCCCTTCTGAATCGCAGCCTCCGAACACACTGCTCCTCAGACATGTTCAGATATGAGAACTGCTGGTGGTATACCCTGGGTGGTTAAGGCCTCCTGTGCCGACGCCTGTTGGCCCTTCTCCGTCTGGCCATGCCTGGCACTCTCTCACGGCGTCTCTGAGCCCTTTGAATGCAATACAGTAAGCCAACGTTTCCACCCATTGCAGCCCCCATTATATGTGGCGACTGAAGGCTATGGCACTGAAAGTTAAATCTAAGTGCAAAGCTCTGGCCTGAAGCCAGAAGTACCTGTGCGAGCGCTGAGTCAAAGCAGAAAGCTCTCTCTCTTTGTCGCTCTCCAAATATCCGTCTCTCACACAGGATTGCCACAAAATGGCTGCCACTTATAATGCAGGAGGAGTCCCCTTTAAATAGCGCCCCGCAGCGACTGGGAACCGTTCCCCTCTACCAGTTGCTGGGGGCGCCAGGCGCACAGAAGGGCGGCGCCACTGAATTTCCGGTTCGGGGCGCACCAAGGGCGTTGCACCATGAAATGACGTCAGGATCTGCGCGCGCAGCTGAGCGGGCGCTGCGGTTTTGCGCCACCGCTAAATCTTGAGTGAAGTTCGCGAGAGGCGCAGATCGCGCCGCGCCCGGGCGCTAGCCGCTTAGCGCCCCACTTCTCCTCCTCCTAAGGTGCTAGCGGCTGGCGCTAACAACTGAATTTCTCGGCCAATGGGTCCAGCTTTTCTTTCTCAACCCCTGATTCCACCACCCCACCACTTGAGTACAGGCCGAGCGGTCCACTTTTTGCACATGCCTAAGTTGACCTTGGCTGTATATGGATATTTTGTCTGGGTTCATTGTAATTAAAGAATTGACATTACTATCTTGTAGTCCTACTTCTAATCTGCACTCCCTTTAAGTGTGGATCCCTGTTGGAAGCACCAGCTCATTGATTTTACCCTACAGAGTGAATACAGGATTAGCTTTGCTGTTGTATTCACGCACTAAGAATAGCCACTAGGGTGAGGTCAGATTGGGCTGCTGACGTGTGGGAATGCACCACAAGATGAGGCATTGCCTACCTGAGAGAAGAGGAGAAAACTGGAGTAAATGGAATTTTAGTTGTTTGCTCCAACAGCTTCCCCAACCCTTGGGAGGTGATAACATCACAACTGCATCCCAGGATGGAGGGAGGGGTGGAAGCAGAAGTGTTCAGCCATCGAGGTTGGTGGCAGCCTTGTTTGTTTTGGATGCTTCTACAGGAAACACTTTGGTATCCGGGACCGGCGTGTTGCCGGTTTATCAAAAATTCCGGATGACGGAGAGGGTTAGCTACCAAGGTTATTTTTAACAAAGAAAAATAAAAAAATCAAGAAATGTGCAGTATACAGTAATTGGGTACTCACCTACAGAATGTTGTGTTAAATGGATGGTGGAAGATGCTTGATTAAGTACAGTACTGCCAGTTGAGGGTAATCCATAACTCTTTAATTACTTAACAGTAAAACAAAACTTAAATGACTGTATAGTACAGTATAAAGTACGGTGGTTGACTGTACACTTACTCCAAGTCAACTGGTTCATCAGGAATATCCATGTCAGCTGGGTCATCGGGATAGAAACATAGAAACATAGAGATAGGAACAGGAGTAGGCCATTCGGCCCTTCGAGCCTGCTCCGCCATTCAATGAGATCATGGCTGATCTTCGTCTGAGATCTTAGCTGATCTTACCAGTTCAGTACCCCGTCCCCGCCTTTTCTCCGTAACCCTTAATCCCCTTAGCCTTCAGAAATATATCCAATTCTCTCTTGAAAATATTTATTGAATTAGCCTTCACAGCCCTCTGTGGCAGGGAATTCCACAGGCTCACCACTCTTTGATCATGCACTTCAACAGATTCTTCAGGCACTTCCACTGCTTCAACTCTTTTGGAAGCTTTCCTAAACATGTCCCGGATGTCTGCTTGCTTAGTGGACTCTTGCCTTTTTTGTAGAAAGGTGGAATGCAGAATATGGAGCTGCATAACTTCTTGGGCAGAATAGCAAGAATGGCTTTCAGCAAATTTGAGTAATGAAACAGAATCTTCTGCAGCTTTAGCCCAAGAGATCTTGTTCTCTTCAGAAATCTCATCCTCTTCACTTTCCATCTCACTTTCCTTTACTTTCTTTGGATTCAAAACATTCTCCATTATTCCATCATCACTTAGCATATGCACAACAGCAACTTCTCTATCTGCATCAACCCAGTGCTCAATATCACTTTCACTGAGGTGACGTAGAGGGTTTGTTGGGCCTACGTCTTTCACCATGCCAGCCATTTCCATTACTGTAGTCCACTTGGGACGAACATTAAACCCATGAAATTCTTCCTCTGAAGAAGAACCTTCAGCAAACATTACAGAAGGCCACAATTTGCGCCAGGCTTGTCTCGAAGTGTGACCTTTCACCAAGTTCCAGGAACATGCAACATTAAAGATGGCATCTTTAAGATTGTATTCCTTCTGAAATGCGTGAATACCTGTATTGTCATCTTGGCTTATCAGTTTACGTAGGAAGTCTTGTAACGACACTTGAGATTTTGGATAACGCCCTGGTCCATGGGTTGTATGAGAGAAGTTACATTTGGTGGCAAATAAATGGTGAAAATATTTCCCGAAACCAACTCGGATTCATGCGGATGGGCTCTACAATTATCAAGCAATAAAATGCATTTGCTATCTTTAGGTTTCCCTATTCTACGGAAATGTTCCCTCACAGATGGAACAAAAATATGATGGAACCAATTCGAAAAGATTTCATTATCCATCCGAGCATTTCTTTGAGCTTTGTACTCAACAGGTAAGTGCCTCACATTTTTAAATGCACGGGGCTTTTTATACTTCCCAATGACAAGGAGTTTAACCCGGTGTGATCCAGCAGCGTTCGCACATGTTAGCACCGTTACACGATCTTTATTTTTCTTGTAACCTGAAGCATTAGCCTCACTAGCCCCAGCAAGCGTTGATTCTGGCAAAAACCTCCAAAATAAGCCAGTTTCATCGGCATTGTATAGCTGTGCTGGCGACAAATCATGTTGCTGCACAATCCGATTGAAATAATCGCAGTATTCTTCTGCGGCATCGTGATCAGCTGATTTCTTCTCCCTGGAAATATCGAGTCGTCATATCCCGTGCTGTACCTTGAAGCACGTTAGCCTTCCCTCAGAGAAAGCACACTTGTCAGTGAGCTCCATCTTTGCGTAGAAATCCTTCGCTTTTTCGATTAGCATGGGTCCGGAAATCGGAACACCCTCTGAACACTTAAGATAAAACCACTCATAAAGCATGGTATCCAGCTCTTCAAGCTTAGGCTTACAAAGCGTACGCCGTTTCTCTACACTCTTAGATGTCTCCAAGCTTGAATAAAACTTGAGCAGCTTATCCTTCTGCGATTTGATGTCGTAGATTGTTGATGAACCGATTTTGAATTCATTCATAATGTTGATACGCTTCTCTCCCCTTTCTAGTCATTGGCATATCTTGATTTTCTGTTTTAAAGTTAACACCACTCTCTTCCTTTTGCTTGGACCAACTTTTGGGATTTCCGTAATGCAATCCAATGGTTACCAGCAGCGTGGGAGACACACAGTACCCCTATAAAATGGCGGATCAGAAGAGACTACCGGCAGCGTGGGAGAGTGAGACTCCTGATGCAGAGTTTTTGAGGTGCTCCGACTTCCGATAGCGCCAAGAGGCCGAGTAGTGGCAGTTTGGAGAACTACCCCCACTGACTAACTCGGCCACTGCGGGAGACTCGGACTCGGCAACATTGCCGGTTATTGAGGTGTTTTCGGAGCGAGAATTTTGCCGGTTAATAGAGAATTCCGGATATTTAGGTGTCGTTTAAACGAGAGTTTCCTGTACCTTTTAATTTTTGGTATCACTGCTGTTTATAGTGACACAAAAGCAAAGGTGGTGATTAGGTTTTACATTTTTGACTGTTTTAAATTTACCACAGAAGTGAATTTTTGACATGCCAAATGCAACAAAATCACCACATTTATACTGACAAATAAGAGCTGAATATTGGGTTGATGCTATACCTGTCTCAGTTTGGAAATGCATTTCCACTGGTTTTATTCAGAAGCCTAGGTTAAGGGTTAAATCCCAATGTGGGGTATACTGAAAGGCTGAAATGGTTACGGGTAGTAAATCAAAAAGTAGTGGTTAGGTAATGCCAAACTTGAGTTTCAAAAGCCTGAAGATTTTAGAAGGAAGATATGTTTTGAAATCCTGAGAAAGAATGACTGAGTATGAATTGAAAATTAAAGCAGCTATATTGGGATCTCAACAACAGTAACTTGACAATGCAGTAACTAAGAGCATTCTAACAAGGTTGGACTGAGGTTAATTCTCAGAATCTAAGAAAACGATCTGCATGTGGTTTATCTTTATCTAGCCAGACTAATGAAATTTGTAATGACTTGGCAAGCTTATTTTTTCTTTTCAATTTTGGATTAGAATAAAGTAATTTTTATATTAGATTTTTAAAATCATAAGTCGAGTATTGTATTAAAGTAGGATTACTTTTCGATATAATGTCTGTACAGCACTAACGAACACCCTTGCAGCAACTATAGTAATCCTTATCCTTGCACAAACATTTACATATAGCACTACCTCAAATACTCATGTTGTCCACATTTAATTATGCACTTACATGATTCAAATTCATTTTTGTTCATGCACCACTGTTGTATAAATTTGTTGGTAATGGCTGAGTTGCAGATCCCAGAGGATTGTTTGACTGAAATAATATTGCTTTAAATAAAGGAATGCTATTGTTAATAAATGAGCATTATGCCTATGAATCCATATTGCAGTACAATGTCATAATATTGGGCAAACTTACTGCCATTTGAAACCATATATATTTCCATGCTTATTTTCCTTTATTTCTCCCATTATGTCCCTTCTCTTTTTTTGTTTATTTTTCCTGCCATCTTTTCAGATCCCACTATTTGCCCAACTGGGGGATAACCAGGTGACGACCTATCTTGGCTCTGTTTATGCTACTCTGCAACAGGCTGCAGGGAGTGGCTGACTCACATTCTGTTTGTCCCTCCTTTTTTGTGGGGAAGCAGTTGGTATTTCTCCCTGATGGCCAAGCTGAAATGTTACACTTGCTTTGTACATGACATAGCACTTTGGTACGCTAACATGCTGGACTTATTGGGGCATCAACATAGTCTTATTTTTCAATTCCTTCACACAAACTATTTTAAAATATAACTTCTGTCTCCAACATAGGTAGAAAGAGGGATGAGGTCCTGCAACAAGAATTTAGGGAGCTAGGTAGCAGATTAAAAAGCAGGACCTCAAAGGTTGTAATCTCTGGATTACTCCTGGTTCCACGTGCTAGTGAGTATAGGAATAGGAGGATAGAGCAGATGAATGCGTGGCTAAAGAGTTGGTGCAGGAGGGAGGGCTTTAGTTTCCTGGATCACTGGGTCTGCTTCTGGGGCAGGTGGGACCTGTACAAGTCGGACGGGTTGCACCTGAACCGGAATGGGACCAACATCCTTGCGGGGAGGTTTGCTAGTGCTGTGGGGGGGGGTTTAAACTAACTTGGCAGGGGGATGGGATATGGAGTGGAGCTATAGTAGGGGGTGATGCACAACCAAATATAGAGGAAAAAACAAGTCAGTCTGGAAGGCAGAGCAAATATGGAACGGCACAAGGGAGTATGGCAAGGCTGGATGGCATTTATTTTAATGCAAGGAGTCTTGTGAGTAAGGCAGATGAATTGAAGGGGTTGATGAACACATGGGAGTATGATATTGTTGCTATCACAGAGACATGGTTGAGGGAGGGGCAGGACTGGCAGCTCAACATTCCGGGGTATAGAATCTTCAGGCGAGACAGAGGGGGGTGTAAAAGAGGAGGGGGTGTCGCATTAATAATCAAGGAGTCAATTACTGCTGTAAGGAGGGATGATATCTTAGCAGGTTCCTCTAATGAGGCCATATGGGTAGAACTTAAAAACAAAAAGGGGGCAACCACTTTGCTGGGAGTGTACTATAGGCCCCCAAACAGTCAGGGGGAGATAGAGGAACAGATATGTAGGCAAATTTCCGAGAAGTGTAGAAATAATAGGGTAATAATAGTAAGGGATTTCAGCTTCCCCAATATTACATAGAAACATAGAAGATAGGAGCAGGAGTAGGCCATTCAGCCCCTCGAGCCTGCTCCGCCATTCAATGCGATCATGGCTGATCATCCAAATTCAGTACCCGGTCCCTGCTTTCTCCCCATACCCCTTGATCCCTTTAGCCTTAAGAAATATATCCAACTCCTTTTTGAATATATTTAATGAACTGGCCTCCACCCCCTTCTGTGGTAGAGAGTTCCACAGGTTCACCACTCTCTGGGTGAAGAAATTCCTCCTCATTTCTGTCCTAAATGGCCTACCCTTTATCCTTAGACTGTGTCCCCTGGTTCTGGACTCCCCCGCCATCGGGAACACCCTTCCTGCATCTAGTCTGTCCAGTCCTGTCAGAATTTTATAAGTTTCAATGAGATCACCTCTCATTCTTCTAAACTCCAGCGAGTACAAGCCCAATCGACGCAATCTCTCCTCATATGTCATTCCTGCCATCCCAGGTATCAGTCTGGTGAATCTTTGCTGCACTCCCTCCATGGCAAGAACATCCTTCCTCAGATAAGGCGACCAAAACTGCGCACAGTACTCAAGGTGTGGTCTCACCAAGGCCCTGTACAACTGCAGCAAGACATCCTTGTTCCTGTACTCGAATCCTCTCGCTATGAAGGCCAACATACCATTTGCCTTCTTAACCGCCTGCTGCACCTGCATGATTACCTTCAGCGACTGGTGCACAAGGATACCCAGGTCTCGTTGCATTTCCCTTTCTCCCAATCTATTACCGTTCATATAATAATCTGCCTTCCTGTTTTTGCCACCAAAGTGGATAACCTCGCATTTATCCACATTATAGTGCATCTGCCATACATCTGCCCAATCACCCAACCTGTCCAAATCGTACTGGAGTTTCTCAGCATCCTCCTCACAGCACACACGCCCAAGGGCCTCTTTCTGTGCTGTATAACTCTATGGGGGAGAAATTCAGTTGTTAGCACCACCCATTAGCGCCTTAAGAGGGCGCTAACCAACTAGCGCCAGGGCACGGCGATACCTGCGCCTCTCGCGAAATTGAGCGGACATTTAGCGGCGGCGCTAAACCATACCGCCAGCTCTCCTGCATACGCAGATCTTGACGTCATTCGAGAGTGCAACGCCCTTGGGGCACTCCGGACCGGAAATTCGGTGGCGCCCCCCCTCCTTTCCGCCTGTCGCTACCAACGACAGTTTGACTGGAATGCTTCCCAGTCGCTGTGGGGCTGGGGGGGGCGCTATTTAAAGGGGGCTCTTCCTGTCTTCTGTGTGGTAGCCATTTTTGGACCACTCGTTCTGAGAGAGAGAGAGAGATTTTGAGAGCGACAAAGGGAGAAAGAGAGACTTCTGCATTGAGTCAACGCTGTATGAGGTAGTTTTGACTTCTGACCATAACTTTGTAGTTGCTTTGCTTTTTCACCGGCATAACTTTGATTGCCCACATACTATGGGGGCTGCAATGGATGGGAACGTCGTGCTTCTCCATCACATTGAGAAGGCACAGAGACGCAGAGAGAGAGTGGCAATCATGGCCAGATGGAGGAGGGCCAGATGGAGGAGGGCCAACAGGCGTCAGCACAGGAGACCTTACCCTCCCAGGGTTTTTCGCCAACAGTTCTCATACATCAATATGTCTGAGGAGCAGTGTTTGCGAAGGCTGCGATTCAGCAAGGAGGTGGTCACTGAGCTCTGCCACCTGCTTCAGCCAGATCTGCAGCCTCAACTGAGGAGCAGGACGTCTCTGTCGGTGGCAGTGAAGATAACAGTGGCTCTCAACTTTTATGCCACCGGCTCCTTTCAATCTGCTACTGGGGACATTGCCAATATCTTCTAGTTCGCGGTGCATTGCTGCATCCGTCAAGTCACAAATGCCCTCTTTAAAAGGAGACGAGAGTACATCTCTTTCCCCATGACCCTGGACAAGCAGCAAGAACGCGCAGCGGGCTTCCCCATGGTGCAGGGCGCCATTGACTGCACCCATGTGGCTTTGCGGGCGCTGCAAGAGAATGACGAGGATTTCCGCAACCGAAAGGGCTTCCATTCCTTGAACGTCCAGTTGGTCTGTCACCACAGACAGCTGATACTCGCTGTCAATGCCAACTTTCCTGGCAGCAGCCACGATACCTTCATCCTGCGCCAGACTTCTGTGGCAGACCTTTTCGAGGCCCCGCTTCACCCAGGAGGCTGGCTTCTCAGGGACAAGGGCTATCCTCTGTGCACCTGGCTGATGACCCCGCTCCGTTCGCCCAGCACCCCTGCTGAAGAACGATACAACGAGAGCCATCAAGCTACCAGGAACATCGTTGAGCACACAATTGGCATGCTCAAGCAAAGGTTCCGCTGTCTGGAGCACGCTGGAGGAGCCCTGCAGTACTCGCCTGAGTGAGTCTCCCACTTCGTTGTTGTGTGCTGCATAACCTGGCAATCCTCAGGACCCAGCCAATGCCACCAGACATTGGAGCATCAGCAGAGGAGGAGGAGGAGGAGGAGCAGCAGCAGCACCAAGACAGGAGGGAGGCACAAAGTGCAAGGGCTGTCCGTCAAAGGCTTCTAGCAAATCGCTTCTAGGCCCCCTCTGAGGGAATGGCTTCTGCCATTCAAAGAACCTGAATGGAACCATGCCACAACCCCTAAGCCGGTCAAGGCAACAATGAGTGCAAAGAGCAAACATGCACATTTGGAATAAAGACACTTCTTTATTTACCAAACTGTGTATCCTTCCCGCATGACAAAGTAATAGAAAGAAACACAAAAAAAAAGTCAATGTCCAAAACAGTAACAAAAATATGACCACGATCCTCAGCCTTCAATAAAACAATGAACAACATTTTGCCACACCTCCTACTTTTTGCCCTTCAAGGGTGATCTGCTTCCCTTGCGAAATTGCCCCCTTCCCACCCTGCAGCCCCAGTGGCTGCAGCAAGGCTGGGGGAAGGCTGCTGAGTGTCAGAAACTGAGACTGCAGATGCCCTTGAGGGATGGCCTGGACCAGCTCTGGGCCTGGAGGGCCCGGCTGCTGACTGCTCCAACTCTGCATGGGCGGCAGCAGTCTGTCCTACAGGTGGTGGCAACTGCAGTGGAGAAGTGACAGTGCTGGCAGCAGGAATGCTGTCATCCTGAGAGAGGACAGCAACTCCCCGCTCGACCGACACACTGACACTCCCACGGGGCAGCACTTCAGCATGCGGAGCAATCTGCTGGAGCACAGACTGCTGGCCTGCTGCGGCGCGGGGAGGGCCCCGGGGAAACCTGCCCGATCCAGCGAGGGTGACATCAGTTAGTGCTCGTGTGGCCTCAATCTGCGTCTGCATGAGACCAGCCACTGACTGCATTGCAGCACTTAGCATTTGCGTGGCAGACGCCTGTGCTGCACCGAAGTCCTGGACACTCCTTGCCAGTGACTCAATGGATTCGGGCATCCTTGCCACTGCAGCCATGAGCTCAGTGTGCCTTTGCTCCGCCTGGGCGCTCATTTCAGCGAGGACCCGCACCTCTCCTGCGCTCACTGCAGCAGGACTCGAGGCCATACTCTCCCTCCGGGGAGAAGGCCCCCAAGCTTCCCTACCCCCCTCACGTTGCTGCAGCCCGCTGGGTCCTGGAGCTTCACCCTCATCAGACCATTCCCCCCCGCTCCCCTCCAAGGAAGGCGTGTCCCCAGTATGGCCATGGGCTGCCTCGGCAGAGGGTTGCGCTGAGGGTCTGGCTTCCTCTTCCTCCTCGCCTTCAGATTCACTCCCAGTGGCAGCTTGAGGGCCCGCCTCCTCACTTGGTGAATCAGCATCTGAAAGCAGGGAGGTACAAGAGTGGCTTTAGCGTGAGGACAGGGTGGCAGCAAGGGAGGCATGAGTGCAGTGATGTACTGATTTGGATTGAAAGTGTCAAAGGATGCTGTTGTGAGGAACAAGTGGAAGGAGAGAGGTCAAAAAGGTGATGACCTTACCATTGCTGGCCAGAACGGGGTCGGCATCTCCAGTGGCGACGGGGCCAAGCATCCGGCTTGCTACAATCCGGTGGACTCGCTGCTCCAGATCGGTCAGGGCTTCAAGGTGAGGCCGGCCTCCCCCGGTCTGTTGCTGTTGTCTCCTATTATGCGCCAGCTTGCCCTGCAAGAAAAAGGACGGGGTCTGAGTAAAGATGCAGCCATGATCTTGGCTGAAATGCCTCCCATGGTCGAATAGCCCTGTGTGCAGCCATGCTCTTTGCTGAAATGCCTCCCATGGTCGAATAGCCGTTACTGTATGCAGCCATGCTCTTTGCTGAAATGCCTCCCATGGTCGAATAGCCCTTACTGTGTGCAGCCATGCTCTTTGCTGAAATGCCTCCCATTGTCGAATAGCCCTTACTTTATGCAAAGTGCTAAATGTGCGTGTGAGTTTCCTGAAAGGGCCATAGGTGTTGGAGGAGTGCTGGGCATTGGGGCTTTCAAGACCCTTGGCCATAAAGCGAGGTCGAGATGGAGGGATGAAGAGGTTTCTGAAAAAGGCACTCACCCTGACGACCCGAGTGATGTCGTTGAACTTCTTCCTGCATTGCACAGGGGTCCTAGGCACCATGCTGCTGGAGGTCACTCTGTGAGCCACCTCCCTCCAAGCTTTTCGGTACTCGCTGGGCAGAGGCCTCCTGCCACTCTCCGGGTACAGGAGAGATCGCCTGCGCGCCACTGCGCCAACCAGAGCCTCCAAGGCCCCCTCGCTGAAACGCTGCGCTCGCTCCCTGACTCTCTCCATGGTCCTTGGCTTCAGGATTTGACAACAGGTCTGTCCAGGCCAAGATTCAGGGCTCCGATGCGCAGGGTATGGCTGCAAATCAAGATCGACCCTTCCCTTTAAGAGCTGACCGGCGCCAGCGTGTCTGTGTAAAATCGCTAACTGACAGCACCTGCGCTGCACCCGCCCTCTGAGGTAGCGCCTCGCTCCTCCGGCTTAGCGCCTTAAGAGAGTCGTGCAGCGCCTGATTTAGCGCTGCAATCACCTCCAGGGGCGAAAGAAACCAATTTAGCAGTAGGCGGCGATAATTTGCGCCAGGCCGATAATTGCGCCCCAAATGGGGCGATACCGAATTTCTCCCCCTATGACTCTATCAGTGCCCTATATGTACAAATGCTATAAACTTTGCAGTGTATAACCAGAGCCTTTATATTCTTTAACCATCAATATCCAAATTGTTCTTTTCACTAATTTATGTTTAATTTGTGAAAATGTTATATATGATTGCACTCAGACTTTTTTCAAACCATATAAGAATGTGTAATATTTGCTATGGATTTTAATTCCAACTGCTGTTTAAAAAGTAATGAAGGCGCAAAAATGAATACTTTACTGAATTAGCATTTCCTTAACAACCTCACAGCTCACTGAAGGTGTTAAACACTGGGAGCTAAAATAACTGATAAAATAATCCTAAACAGTCACTACAGTTTACATTTCACTTGCTTCATAATGTCACAACATCACCTCACATTGATTACATAAATCTACTAGTGAGTCTGCCATATTTACTCTATATTTTAAAATCAGTCAATAAATATTAAAGAAAAAGCTCCCTCTTTATAATCATAATGTATAAACACCCAGTAGATATATTTATTTAACAATCCAACACAACTGAATAATGTACAAGTACAGTCCTTATTCAGTTAAGTACCATATCCAACAGCTATGCAGTATTTAAGTTCTGGACATAGCATTTCCATAGGCATGTGAGACAAAAATATTGATTGATATTGTAACACCAGTTGCAGACAATATGCTACATATATAATTCTTGATAAGACACTAATGGCAAAAAATATTCTCCATCAGATTACTTGACATACAATACAGGTAAATGTCATAAGGGTTGATATCTGTACAAGTTTCGAAGGGCCAATATTCCTTGTTGATTTTAGTGACAAAGTAGAAGTGAATAAAAAGTAGTGTACTGAAAGTACGAGTAGAGAATTTACCGATACTAGCGCTAAATTTCTATTCTTTCAAAAATGGATTCATGGATTAGGTGTTCTAGCCATGGAAGATGCAGAATGGTCATGCAATTTTTGGGAAATTGGGTCGGGATCCATTTAGCTGGATGTTGTTGTGACTTGGCTGTGCAACTTTTTGGCCAGCGTAAACTGCTCTCACATGGAATGCGCAAGATAACCATAGGCAATCTCGTATAAATCACATGGAAATTAGGTAAAGTAAAACAACAACTTGTATTTATATAGCACCATTGATGTAGAAAAACATCCAAAGGTACTTTGCAGAGGTGTACTCAGACAAAAATGGATGCTGAGACAAAGGAGGAGATATTGGGAGGAGTGACCAAAAGCTTGGTTAAAGAGGCAGATTTTAAGGAGGACCTTAAAGGAGGAGAGGAAGGTGAAGAAGTTAAAGGAGGGAATTCCAGACTAGATGGCTAAAGGCATGGCAGCCAATGGTGAGGCAAAGGAACTGGGGATGCACAGATGTCCAGAGTCAGAGGAACAGTGTGTTTAGGTTAGATGGAGGGGGGTGCGTGGTGGGGGCCGGTGGGGAGTAGGGACGCAGTTGTAGGGCTGGAGAAGGTTGCAGAGATGAGAAAGGGCAAAGCTATTAAGGAAATTAAGCATGAGCATGAGAATTTTCAATTTGAGGTGTTGGAATGGGAGCCAATGTGGTTCAGTGAAGACACGATTGATGGGTGAGTGGATGTTGGTGTGGGAGGTAGATGACCTGTACTTGCCTAACCATGTTTACAGAGGAGGTGCAGGAGAAGGCCCTCCTTCTGTGGCCCACCACAGAGTTGCTGTGATTAAGCACATCCTAAGGTCAATAATAGAGTTACTGTTGCTGACGGACGTTTGTCTAGATGGACTGCTGCTTGTAAACCCTGGCTCCTACTATTATGTCCGTGTGTAATTGAGACACGGACTGCAGGAGTTGGTTATAACAGGTCTTTACTGAGTGGAGACAAACGGGAAACTAACTATGCAAAGTTACTACACAGGCTTATATACAGGGGTGGTCACTACTGGTACTGCAGTATACAGGGGCTGCAGAATATAGTTCCTTCTGCAAAGTACATACACTACAATTCCTCCCCTTTTAGCTAAACAGTACATAACATTCGATGAATAATTAAACAACATATTTACAATTACAGTTGCTAGATACATTAGCTGAAGTTAAGCAATTATAAGTTCAGTCTTTGAGGAGGCTTCCTGATTCTGTCTGGATAACACCTCTTTGGGGTATCAGGTTCTTCTGGCAAAGTTGATTCGGAATCAACGTCGTTGTTTGGTTCGTCTGCTTCCAATATCACCGATTCTGAGGTAGATGCAATTGGTACTTCGGCTTCATCACCAGGTGTATTGGATCGTGGTGTGGAATTGATGTTTTCCAGTGACTCTAGAATCTGGTCAGCATGGCGTCTTACAATGCTCTCTCCAACGTCCACGGTATACATTAGAGGTCCTTGCCATGTGCAGATCGTTCCTGGCTGCCATTTCTCTGTGCGGTAGTCCCGGGCCAAAACTGGTTGACCTATCTTAAAACTCCTGGTCGGCCTTTCATTCATATTCTGAAACTGCCTGTTCTCCACATCTCTTCTGATGTTTGGCTTAACCAAATCCAAGCGGCATCGTAGTCTTCGATTGAAGAACATCATGGCTGGAGTTTGGTTGGTAACCGCATGTGTCGCATTCCAGTAGGCAAACAAGAAGTTACCCACCTTGTATTGTAGGGGTATGTCTTCATTACACATTGCCTTGATAGCCTTCTTGAATGTTTGAACGAACCTCTCAGCCAATCCATTGGTGGCTGGATGATATGGGGCGGATGTGTAATGCTTAACACCATTGTTCTTTAAGAACCTCCGGAAATCTTCAGACACAAACTGTGGTCCGTTGTCGGAGCAAATCTGTTCAGGCAGCCCATTTCTGGCGAATATGGTTCGTAAGACTGTGATAGTTCTTTCTGTGGTGGTTGAGGATATTTTTATTACCTCTGGCCACTTTGAATGTGCATCCACCGCAATTAAAAACATCGAGTCCATAAATGGACCAGCAAAATCAATGTGCACCCTTTGCCATGGAGATGAGGGCCACTTCCATGGATGTAGAGGGGCTTGTGGTGGGGCGTTTTGGACCTTCTGGCATCCTGTACAGCTCTTGGTCATCTCTTCGATTTCTCTATCGATTCCCGGCCACCACACAAACGCTCTGGCTAAGTTCTTCATTTTTACCCCTCCCAGATGACCCTCATGAAGCTCATTGAGCACTCTATCCTTCAATTTGGGTGGAATTACTACTCTGGATCCACACATCAAGGTTCCTCGGCACACTGACAACTGTTCTCTTCTCGGCGAGAATGCTGGCAACAGTGGTTCGCCATGTGCTGGCCATCCCTTCACCGTTAAATCATAGACCCAGGAGAGTGTCGGGTCATTTTGTGTTTCCTTTTCTATGTTTGCATTCGTCACAGGTAGACATTCGACTATGGTCGAGTGGAATATCTCCACTGGATCCACTGCAGGTGCTTCTTCCACCGTCGGCAACGGTAGGCGCGACAATCCATCAGCATTCCCATGCTGTTTAGTTCCTTTGTACTCGATGTCATATTGGTGTGCCCCTAGGAAAAGGGACCACCTCTGTAGCCGTTGTGCTGTCATTATCGGGACGCCCTTCTGAGGGTTGAAAATGGAGACAAGAGGTTGATGATCAGTTAGTAGAGTAAATTTCTGACCGTGCAGGTAGTGATTGAACTTCTTCACCCCCCACACCAGGCTGAGGGCCTCTCTGTCAATCTGGGCGTAGTTACGCTCAGCTGAAGTTAACGAGCGTGACGCAAAAGCTATCGGCCTCTCTGAACCATCAAGGAATTTATGTGACAGTACCGCTCCAATGCCGTAGGGAGACGCATCACACGCCAGTCTTATCGGTAGTGATGGGTTGTAGTGAGCCAATACTTCTCTTGAAGTGATTAGGTCTTTACTCTTCTGAAAGGCCCGCTTACATTCATCGCTCCATTTCCATGCTACTCCAGTTTGTAGTAGGGCGTTCAGTGGGTGCAGAATTGTGGACAAATTCGGCAAAAACTTATGGTAGTAATTCACCAATCCGAGGAATGACCTCAGTTGCGACACATTTTCAGGCGCTGGACATTTAACTACCGCTTCAATTTTGTCAGGGGACTTATGCAACCCCTCTTCATCAATCACATGGCCACAATACGATATCTGTTTCTTAAAAAACTCGCACTTGGTGCGATTGGCTCGTCGCCCATGTTCTCTTAGTCTAGTGAGCACCTGCTCTAGGTTGGCAAGGTGTTCACTGTCATCCTCACCTGTCACTAGGATGTCGTCCAAGTAACACTGAGTCCCCGGAATCCCTTGCAGGACTTGTTCCATCGCTCTTTGCCATATCGTCGGAGCTGATGCTACTCCGAATACCAGTCGATTATACTGGTAAAGACCTTTGTGAGTGTTTATCGTGAGATACTTCCTAGAGGATTCTTCAACCTCCATCTGCAAATATGCTTGTGCTAGGTCAATTTTTGTAAAACGCTTCCCTCCAGATAGTGAGGCGAAGATATCTTCTATCCTCGGGAGAGGATATTGTACTGTGTGAAGGACTGGGTTCACCGTCACCTTGAAGTCCCCACAGATGCGAACCTTCCTTGGCTCCTCAGACTTATTGTTTAACGTTTTCTTCATGACAGGAACGATGGGTGTCGCCCACTCGCTCCAGTCTACCTTAGATAATACGCCTGCATTCTCCAGATTCTCCAGCTCTGCCTCGACGGCTGGGCGAATTGCATATGGTACCGGTCTTGCTTTGAAAAACTTGGGAATTGCATTCTCCTCTATTTTTATCGAGGCGGTTACGCCTTTAAGAGTGCCCAGTTCTTGTTGAAATACCTCTTTGGCGTCAGCTAAGATTGTTGACAATCGTCCAGGTGTGCCGTCGTCATCCTTCTTACCAGCCACCGTCAGTGCCTGAATGGAGTGCCAGTCTAAACTTATCTTTCTGATCCATTCACGTCCCAATAACGGTGGTCCGCCATCTTGCAGTATGTACAGATACAATTTCTGTATTTCCTTGCCGTTGTATTCGACAGGCACCCTTACTTTCCCTCTGGGGTATACTTTTTGCCCCGTATACGTCTTCAAGACAATGGATGTCTCTTTCAAGGGTATGTGTGAGAATAGCCGCTCGTAGTCTCGTCGATTCATGACGGTCAGGGCTGATCCTGCATCCAATTCCATTTTGACTTGGGACCCTGCTATCGTGAGGGTGACCCAAATGGTTCGGTGATCCTCTTTTGCGATTACGTTGTGAAGTTTGAGACAGCTTAGTCTCTTGTTCCCGGATTCACTATCGCTCACCTGGTCTTCGGAACATAGAAACATAGAAGATAGGAGCAGGAGTAGGCCATTCGGCCCTTCGAGCCTGCTCCGCCATTGAACGAGATCATGGCTGATCATCCAAACCCTAGCACCCAGTCCCTACACCGACAGCCATCCCACCCAAGCCCTATCCCCGTAACCCCACGTATTTAATCCCCCCTAACACTTAAGGGTCAATTTTTTATCATGGCCAATCTACTACTGTCATGATTTTTTATCATGGCCAATCTACTACTGTCTGTCATCTTTTGTACTTCCCTGTACTGTTCCTTAGTAGCCTTTTTGTTGTCGTTAGTCTTCTTCCCAGACCTGCAAACTCGTGCAATGTGTCCCATCTTTCCGCATTGCCTGCATATTTTGTCCTTGGACCAGCAGTCCTTCTGGTCATGGGTTGTTCTGCCGCAGCGATAACATTTTTCAAATCCCCGTGTCATTTCGTGGGTGCCGTATTCCTGTGGCTTTTGTTGTATTTCCGCAGCTCCCCTTGCTGCTGCTTCGTACGATACTGCCACGCTGAAAGCCTTACCTAGTGTCAGCTCTTTCTCTGAGAGTAACCTCTTCTGGGTTCCTTCACTCAGGAGTCCACAGACAAATTTGTCCCGTAGAGTATCTGTCAGTCCTGCTCCGAACTGGCAGTGCTTTGATAGCTTGCGTAGTTCCGTAAGGTAATCAGCATTGCTCTCATCTTTATGCTGATTTCTCCTGTGGAATTTAAATCTTTCTGCTATCAGCAGCGGTGTAGGATTTAGGTGTTCCTGTAGGATATCAACAATTTCGTTAAAACTCTTCGCCATCGGTTTGGCTGGAGTAATCAGGTTCCGCAATAGGCCATACGTTCTTGCGCCCATTAAGTTTAGTAGTACCGATGCCTTTTTCTCATCGGCTACTTCGTTTGCCTCGCAATATACTTCGACTCTTTCCACATACGTGGTCCAGTCTTCTATTGCATTATTGAAGGCAGTGATATTGCCAGTCTTCGGCATCTTGGAAATCTAAGATGGCGCCTCCCGTGCTTTGCCTTCTTCCCCGATTTAACAAAATGGCGCCTCCCGCGCTTTCTGTCTTCTCCGCCACTGCTAACGCTGTTGCTGCCGTTTTATGCCTTGATGGCGACGCCCTATGGTCTTCGCGCACTTCTCCCCGCGCTGCTGCTAACGCCGCTCTCCGCGGTTCCCGTGGCAAACTGCAGCTCCTCGCAGCTTTCTGCGCTTCTAATTTCTTTTATCTTCCACGTCGTCGGAGCAACCCTACGGGACACTTTCCTCCCTCTTCTCGGGTCTGTACGCTGCCCGGCTTCGTAGTACCGGCCGCGCCCTGTGTGCTCCACCCTCTCTCTCTCTCTCCTCTTCCCGACAACGCTGCTCGGCCCCGTTGAAAAGCCACCCGATCGAGCTCTAGCCCGCCGCAGCCCAGGAAGGATCAGTGTACTACCTGCCACCAGCCCGATTAGCTGTAACACCATCGACAGGATAACCAAGCCCCGCTCTCGACAGCCTCTTCTGCAAATCTTCAACTCCGATGAATCAGAGGCGGTTGCCCACGGTCGACGCCCGTTTCTTCTGTTTTTTTTTTTTTCTTTCTTCCTTCTGGCCTCGACCTCTGGCAACTTCGCTTCAGGGATGGATCCCCATGAGGTGGTGCAGACTGTAGGTAAGTTCGGATCTGCTCGTCGCCAGTATTATGTCCGTGTGTAATTGAGACACGGACTGCAGGAGTTGGTTATAACAGGTCTTTCCTGAGTGGAGACAAACTGGAAACTAACTATGCAAAGTTACTACACAGGCTTATATACAGGGGTGGTCACTACTGGTACTGCAGTATACAGGGGCTGCAGAATATAGTTCCTTCTGCAAAGTACATACACTACACCTACCTTAGGGAGAGGTCAGATTATCAAACCCACAAGGAATAACTGACTCATTTTTCTTATGATACTGCTTGTCCATTGGCTAGGTTCCCTACCTGTTCAGTTGTGATTTGTTGATGTCTGGACACAGGACATTTTTACATGGATTTGTGGTGCATCCCAGCATTTGAATTTGTGTAAACAGAAACTGCAAGTATATGAAAAATATTGAAATTAAGTTTGCTTTGTATGCATCAGATCTTATCACAACTTTTACAATTGCAGAAAGTGGTAAAGCTCTAGGTTTCAAATCAGGAGCGCGATTTTGAGTTTGGGCGGACTTCAGGTCGCCTGCTCGAAGTCTTTGCCAAGAGGCGTGAACCATTTTGAGGGTCGGGCCTCATTTGCTTACTACCAGCGAGCTGCGAGTGCAGAACCAGTGCTCATAGGCAACTTGTTGGTTGGGCAGAGTAGAAATTCCGGTGGCTCCAATATAGAGCTCAGCTGGAAGTTTTATCTGCAATTTACATCTTTCCGGGAGTCCTGCAGTGGCCATTATAAGGACACCACTGGTTAGTCCCCTCACCGCCTGGTACCAATGGGCAGAACGTGCATGGTGTATGCTCTACCCATTGTTACCTCAAAATTGCATTGAGGTCCTATGTACTTCATCGGACCCCAATTAGTATATTGTAAGTAGGCTTTCACCTGAAATAGGCAGCCACCTGGGCCGCCATGGGAAAGAAAACAAACATAAATAAGAGTGAGTGGAAACGGGACGGTAAGTATATCACTTTGATTTTCAGGGAACTAACACCCCATTCCCACCGGACAGAGGCCTTCAAAAACAAGGCCCACTTCTGCAATTTGCACATTACTGTCATGCCATAAGGGTTGTCGAGTACTAGTTCAAAACATAAAGGTACAGGCTCCCCTGATGCCTCAGGGAGATCATCTAGCGTGTAGGTGAGCCTAAGTAGATGTCAGGTTTAATTCCTGGTCTGTGCTTACTTAGTTGATCTGGCATTGAATGCTGCATGTGGCCTGAGCCAATTAGCATTAGCTCCCTCTCCTGATTGCTATCCAGCAACCCCTGCAGGAAGTGTGGATGTTGCATCAGGACAGGTTTGAGTCTAGCTGTGAAATTCCCCACATTTGAATAGCTTGCTGATATTCACTATTGAGGATAATGTGAATAATGCCCACTTGGATGAGGTGATGGAGGGTGAGGACTGCTCTTGTGGAACCTCACACCAAAAAGGAGTAAATGGCTTCAGGACAGCAGGGAATAGAAGAGGAGAATCCACTCCCCAATCTCACCACCGCCCCCCCCCCCCCCCCCCCCCCACAGCAGCCCCTATAAAAGAATATTTTATTCTCTGGCACTGGTGCTCAGTATAGTGTATGTACCTTGAAGAAGGAACTATATTCTGCAGCCCCTGTATACTGCAGTACCAGTAGTGGCCACCCCTGTATATAAGCCTGTGTAGCAACTTTGTATAGTAGTTCCAGTTTTGTCTCCATTCAGTAAACACCTGTTATAACCAACTTCTGCAATCCGTGTCTCAATTACACACAGACATTACACTCAGGACATCTTATGAATATTTAGTGTTCTTTTAACTATACTGCTATAATGTGTACACAATTTACTCCATACCCGCTAACTGCTCGGGAAAATTTCAGTAAGCACATATGAGGTATATGGTGCTTACATTAAAAATAGATGCTGCTTGGCTGCCTGGCACATTTGAAGTGTTTTCAGGAAAGTGAATGTGCTGAGGAACCTGATCTTGTAAGTAGCGGGAAAGACTACCGGTGCCAAAATCATCCATTGCTCGAGTTAATGTGGATGTACAAAATGTTCAGCTGTAAGCACAGATCATCATGGGAGTTGTGGGTTCTTTTAATATTCTAGTGAGATTTTACTAACATTTTGTTTCTGAACTGTAAAGAGGAGGAGATCCTTGTTGTGGATAATTGTAAACAGAAAAGTCTAAGGTTTAAAATGCAGTCAGGTTACTGTTGAGTGGGGTCAAAAGGCTGGCGACTGATGCTGAAGGTAGAGATTCTCCTGCTCCCCAAACACACATGTACACACAGGGTCAAATGAGTTTATGCTTGAATGTGAATACTAGTACTATATTCCTAACTGTTTCCTTGCATGGGTCACAACCTTCAAGCCATGTTGGATGCTTTTGCAATAAATCCTATGATAAATAAACTACATTTGTTACTGTTGCTGTCTAATATTTATTTTGTGCAATTTCATTATAACTGCTAAGGACCAGGATTCATTATGTACATTGGGGTTAATAGCACTTAGTGTAGAAAAGTGTGATATGGACATAGCTACTTGCTTTTTATGCTAATAATCCTTGGGGGCGAAATTCAAATTATCGCCGGAGATTTAGGGCCCGGTGCGGAAGTACCGCTCCGGCCGTTAAATTCGGCTTATTGCCCCAGCGAGGAAGCGGAGCGCTATCTCAGGTGCTCCAGTTCCTCTCAGAGCAGTGTTGGGGGCACAAAGCGCGGTAGCGCCAGAACGTTACGCCGCGTAGCGCTGATGTCTTTCAGCGCCCCTCCCCTTTTGTTACAGGGGAGGGACGCTGTGAGCCCTGCAGGGCCTCCAATGGCTCACACTAGCCCACCACGGCAGCGTGGTGCCGTGGCTGCAGCCCGGCACTGAGACGCAGTGCCGGGCTGTGCAATGGCAGCCATGGACCACGCCAAGGGCTGCCACGGAGGGTCGACCTGGAGGTCGGCCAAATAAAACGGGGGCGCGGGTTGCGGCCGCACCTCCCTTTAATTAGCACTCCGCGAGCGGAGGTCGGCCTGGCTCACGACTCGTGGGGCTGATGTTGACACCGCCCGTGGCAGCCTCACGGGGTGCAGTCGAATGAATGCTGTAGGGCGGCAAGAGGTCACGGTGCACGACGATGACGTGATCTCCTGTGGCGCAGCGGCCCGGGACGCTACTGGTGGGGGGGTGGCACTAATGGCTAGCACCCCACCGAATTTCTCTGGATGCGCTATTAGCACCACTGCCCGGGCGATGAGCTCTTTGTGCCCCATTAGTGCCCCCCCGGAGGCGCTAACGGCAGGCGCAAAGGAGCCGAATTTCGCGACCCTAGTCTCTAACTTTCTTTTGCTTTCTGTCGACAGTTCAAATCAAGCTTAATAATTGCTCAGCATAGTTCTGATGTTGCTTGGAATTCTTCCCTATAATGTTCCTTTCTCTATTTCCCCTCACCCTCCAAGTACCCGATTCAATAAAAATGGTCTGTTTCATTTTAAATCAAATTTTAAAAGCAATGTATCTGTTTATTACTTTCTAACCTTCTGCCACAAGCCAGTACTTCCATAGCAACCTTTGTGCCACCAGTTAAACAATGCTATTGGCTTTCTGGGAGAGGTAGCCATTCCTATCAATCTTCCTATCCTTCAATATGCTTCTTTTTACCACAGCAGGGCACTCCATCTAATTGTCTGACAGAGACCATCAACATTTTCTCTTAAAGGGTAGCCAAGTTAAAAAATACAATCAGGTGACTTTACTCAGGCATATTGACCAAGAATCCATCACTTTACCACTCAAGTTATTGCACAAGTTTACGAGATACCTACATATAAGGAAGGCCATTCAGCCCATCTTAATTCATCGATCCAGAACAATCCTACACTTCCCCCACCACCCCCAATTGCTGCATCTAGTTGTATTTTAAATGATTCCAGGGTTTTTGTCTCTATCACTCTGCCTGGGAGTCCATTCCAAATGTTGATCACTCTCTATGTGAAGAAGCACCTCCTGATATCAGTCCTAAAGTTATACATAGATACATAGATACATAGAAGATAGGAGCAGGAGTAGGCCATTCGGCCCTTCGTGCCTGCTCCGCCATTTAATGAGATCATGGCTGATCCTTTAATTCAGTATCCCGTCCCCGCCTTCTCTCCGTAACCCTTAACCCCTTTTGCCCGTAGAAATATATCTAATTCCCTCTTAAATATATTTAATGAGCTGGCGTACACTGCCCTCTGTGGCAATGAGTTCCACAGGTTCACCACTCTCTGAGTGAAGAAATTCCCCCTCATCTCTGTCCTAAATGGTTTAGCCCTTATCCTTAAATTATGTCCTCTAGTTCTGTTCTCACCCGCCAAGGGAAACATTCCTTCTGCATCCAGTCTGTCTAGACCTGTCAGAATTTTATACACTTCTATGAGGTCCCCTCTCAATCTTCTAAACTCCAGTGTGTACATCCCTAAACGACATAGTCTCTCCTCATAGGTCATTCCCGCCATTCCTGGTATCAGCCTGGTGAATCGCCGCTGCACCCCCTCCATGGCAAGAACATCCTTCCTCAGATGAGGCGACCAAAACTGTACACAGTACTCGAGGTGTGGTCTCACCAGTGCCCTGTACAGCTGCAGCAAGGTATCCCTGTTCCTGTATTCTAACCCTTTTGCTATGAAGGCCAGCATACCGTTTGCCTTCTTGACCGCCTGTTGCACCTGCATGCTCGCCTTCAGTGACTGGTGTACAAGAACACCCAGGTCTCTCTGTACTTCCCCCTCTCCCAATCTATTGCCATTTAAATAATAATTTGCCCTCCCGTTCCTGCACCCAAGGTGGATAACTTCGCACTTGTCCACATTATAGTGCATCTGCCATTTATCCGCCCAATCGCCCAGTCTGTCCAAATCGCTCTGGAGCTTCCTGGTCTCTTCCTCTGAGCCCACCCCACCTCCTAGTTTAGTGTCGTCTGCAAATTTGGAAATGCTGCATCCGACTCCCTGATCCAGGTCATTAATGTAAATTGTGAACAGCTGGGGGCCCAGGACAGATCCCTGTGGTACCCCACTTGTTACTGCCTGCCATTCAGAAAATGAGCCGTTTATTCCAACTCTCTGTTTTCTATCTGACAGCCAGTTCCCTATCCACGCCAAAACTTTCCCCTTTATCCCATGAGCCTCAATTTTCCATGCTAATCTTTTATGTGGGACCTTATCGAAGGCCTTTTGGAAGTCCAGGTACACCACATCTACTGGCTCTCCCCCATCTATTCTACCAGTTACTCCCTCAAAAAATTCCAATAGATTAGTCAAGCACGATTTACCCTTTGTAAATCCATGTTGACTCTGTCCTATCCTGTCCCCATTTGCTAAGTGCTCCGCTATTTCATCCTTAATGATGGACTCCAGCATTTTGCCCACAACTGATGTAAGGCTTACAGGTCTGTAATTACCTGCTTTTTCCCTACCCCCCTTCTTGAATAGTGGGGTAACGTTAGCTACCCTCCAATCCATCGGCACTGTTCCCGAGTCTAATGAATTCTGAAAAATCATCCTTAGTGCATCCGCTATCTCTAGGGCCACCTCCTTCAGTACCCTAGGATGCATGTTATCAGGCCCTGGTACAAGTTTGAAACTTTGTCCCCGTGTCATACTTGCACTGTTTAATTTAAATTAGTATTCTGGATTAGCCTTTTTCATACCATTTACTATCTTGTATACCTCTATAAGATCACATCCCACATGCTTCTTTTCCGGACTGAAAAACCCAAGTCCTGCCAGTCCTTCCTCATTATTTAGACCTCTGACAATAGGGATCAGCCTCTTGGCTCTTCTCTGCTCTGCTTCCAATGGTTGAATGTCTCCTTTCTTTCTCGGCAACCAGAAATGGGTAGAATACTCAAGGTGTGGTCTGACCAGAGTATTGTAGTTTGTTCACAATTTCCTCTGATTTCTATTTTGGTTGCGTAGTTCAACATTCTGTGGTCTTTGTTGATTGTGGCTTTCCATTGGTTCGACATGTTGAGCATTGAGTCTACTGTGTCCTTGGGTCTCTTTGGGCCTCATCCTTAGATATTTTAACATTATTCATGGAGTATGTTGCCATTTTCTTTCTCATGTGTAATACTTTACACTTATCTGCTTTAAATTTCATCTGCCATTCTATCCCAAGCTGACCTTGCACCTCCATATATTATCACAAAGACTGCCTACTTCCACCTTTGTAACATTGCTTGCCTCCGCCCTACCTCAGCCCATCTGCTGCCGAACTCTTATCCATTGTCACCTCCAGACTTGATTATTCTAATACCTCCCACCCACCACGAGACCTCAACTTAAGTTCATTCAAAACTGTTCCTTTCCTATCCTGCACCAGGACTGCTTGTTAGCATTCACCCTTCTCTGGATCACAACAACACTTGATGGTGGAGTATACAGAACAGACTTTATTGATGCCTAATTTAAGCAATCGGTTCAACTGGTGTATCTGGACTTTCAGAAGGCCTTCGATAAGGTCCCGCATAAGAGATTAGCGTGTAAAGTTAAGGCACATGGGATTGGGGGCAAGGTACTGACTTGGATAGAGAACTGGTTGGCAGACAGAAAGCAAAGAGTTGGAATAAACGGGTCTTTTTCCGAGTGGCAGGCAGTGACTAGTGGGGTGCCGCAGGGATCGGTCCTTGGACCCCAGCTATTCACAATATATATTAATGATCTAGACAAGGGAACTAGATGTAACATCTCCAAATTTGCAGACAACACAAAGCTGGGTGGGCGTGTGTGCTGTGAGGAGGATGTCGAGAAACTCCAGGATGATTTGGACATGTTGGGTGATTGGGCAGAAACATGTCAGATGCAATATAATGTGGATAAATGTGAGGTTGTCCACTTGGTGGCAAAAACAGGAAGGCAGATTATTATCTAAATGGCAATAGATTGGGAGAAGGGGAAGACCTGGGTGTCCTTGTGCACCAGTCGCTGAAGGTAAGCATGCAGGTGCAGCAGGCGGTTAAGAAGACAAATGGTATGTTGGCCTTCGTTGCGAGAGGGTTTGAGTACAAGAACAAGGATGTCTTGCTGCAGTTGTACAGGGCCTTGGTGAGACCACAGCTTGAGTATTGTGTGCAGTTTTGGTCGCCTTATCTGAGGAAGGATGTTTTTGCCATGGAAGGAGTTCAGCGAAGATTCACCAGGCTGATACCTGGGATGGCAGGAAGGACGTATGAGGAGAGATTGGGTCGATTGGGCTTGTACTCGCTGTAATTTAGAAGAATGAGAGGTGATCTCATTGAAACTTACAAAATTCTGACAGGACTGGACAGACTAGATGCAGGAAGGATGGTCCCGATGGTCGGGGAGTCCAGAACCAGGGGACACAGTCTAAGGATAAAGGGTAAGCCATTTAGGACAGAAATGAGGAGGAATTTCTTCACCCAGAGAGTGGTGAACCTGTGGAACTCTCTACCACAGAAGGCAGTGGAGGCCAGTTCATTAAATATATTCAAGAAGGAGTTGGATATAGTTCTTAAGGCTAAAGGGATCAAGGGATATGGGGAGAAAGCAGGGACCGGGTACTGAATTTGGATGATCAGCCATGATCGCATTGAATGGCGGAGCAGGCTCGAGGGGCCGAATGGCCTACTCCTGCTCCTATCTTCTATGTAACTAGACACGGAGAGCAGATTTTTGACTTCTGTATCTTTTGAGCTCTCTGAAAATCTATTGAAAACCAAGCTCCTTTATACACCATATATATTTTGCCTACATCAAAGGTACATGTCACAGATAAGACCTCATGACGTATCTATTCCCAAATCCTTTTGAAGATAGTCCATTCATACAAACAGCTGTAGGTGTTTACTCCAAAGCTACTTCCCTCAAACAAGGCTTCCTGACCTAACTGTTCTTAAACTCTTTGGCGAACGGGCTTTATTAACCGTTATCTTGCAATACTATAGTTAATGGTTCCCTCTGCTTATGTTTATTACCCTAGCCACTAAAGTTACACCTTAATCACTAATGGCTGAAATCATTACTGTCCCTTATTCCCTTGTATAAGCATTTCTCATATATAATTCTCGGACAATAAAAGCATAAGACAAGCCAGGCTTTCTTCTGACAACACTTCAAAGCCATCTTGTTTATCTTGGAGGGTCTGTTGCTCCACGATACAAAGATGTTCGACTGTTAACCCTCAACTCCCCAAGATGCCCAACCTACAACTCTCCAGGATGTCCAACACCACTCACTTGTCATCATTGTCTATTTTGTTTGAAGCAACAATGTGGCATCGGGTTCCCCCAATGCCACAAATTAACTGTTAGCTTCTGTCAAGTACTCTCTACAAGGAGGGCTAATCACCATTGTCGTTGCTGAACCTACGTTGGCCCCCAGTTTCCCAATGCGTCCAATTTAAAATTCTCATCCTCATTTTTAAATTGCTTCATGGCCTCGCCCCTGCCAATCTTTCTAACCGCCTCCAGCCCCACCCCAAATTCTCTTTTCTTTTGACTCTGACCTTTTAAAGATTTCCCTCTCCCCTCAGCCCACCATTGGCTTTCAGATATCTATGTTCCATGCTCTGGACTTCCCTCCCTAAACCCTTCTGCCTCTCCATTTCCCTCCATCCTGGAATTAACTGCCTAAACCTGTCCACCTCTCCTCCCTCTCTTCCTTTAAGACCTTCCTTAAAACCCACCTCTTTGACCAAGCTTTTAGTCTCAAGCTAGTTAAAGATGAATTTGAGACTAATGTTAGGAAATTCTTCCTCACACACAGATTGATCAAAACATGAATAGACTTCCAGGAAGAGTAAGAGAGGTGAAATCTCTGCAATCTTTTAAGAATCAATTGGATGCTGAAATGGGGGAATTTTAGGTTCGGTCTAGAATCAAGATAACTTTTTCTGTAATTACCTTGTGAACACACTACCCAGAGAAAAAAACTAGTTGACGATATTTAATTCAGTCTTATTAATAGTTGGGTTTTCAGGTCTGGCTGGTACATGCAACCTTTCTTTTCAGGCTTATGATAAAATTGAAATTGATTGTTACTATGGCAAATTCGTTGCTAATGTGCTGTGGATCATCATAATCTGAATGTAATATGTAAACAAAAGCTCACGTATGACCTCCTCCGTGCTTTTTGTTGAGGCTCATCATCTACTTGTGTTGAAGACCTCCCCATTGTTTGGAAATGCATACAAACATTCATCTCTAGGCATCTTGTTGCATCATTAAACATAGCTGTGAAGAATTCAAAGAGCCTATGTTCAGGCACGCAGCCTTGTTTATCTTTATTAGTACATAAGAACATAAGAAATAGGATCAGGAGTACGCCCTTCGAGCCTGCTCCGCCATTCAGTGAGGTCATGGTTGATCTTCTGCCTCAACTCCATTCACCGGTCCTATCCCCATATCCCTTGAAGCCTTTACTAGTCAGAAAACTATCAACTTCTGTTTTGAATATACCCAATGAATGAGCCTCCACAGCCCTCTGGGGTAGAGAATTCCAAAGATTCACCACCCTCTGTGTGAAGAAATTTCTTCTCATCTCAGTCCTGAATGGCCTACCCTTTATCCTGAGGCTGTGGCCCCTGGTTCTGGACTCCCCAGCCAAGGGAAACATTCTCCTAGCATCCACCCTATCAAGCCCTGTAATAATTTTGTATGCTTCAATGAGATCCCTTCTCATTCTTCTGAATTCAAGAGAACACAGGCCTAGTTTATTCAATCTCTTCTCATACGACAGTCCCGCCATCCCAGGAATCAATCTCATGAACCTTTGTTGCACTCCCTCTATGGCAAGTATATCCTTCCTTAGGTAAGGAGACCAAAATCTCACCAAGGCCCTATATAATTGGAGTAAGACTTCTTTACTCCTGTACTCAAATCCTCTTGTAATGAAGGCCAGCAGACCATTTGCTTTCCCAATGGCTTGCTGCATCTGCACATTCACTTTCAGTGACTCCTGTATAAGGACATCCAGGTCCTTTTGAGCATCTGCATTCCCCAATCTTTCACCATTTAGGAAATACTCTGCCTTTCTGTTTTTCTACCAAAGTGGATAACTTCACATTTATCCACATTATATTCCACCTGCCATGTTCTCGCCCACTCACTGAGCCTGTCGAGATCCCCTTGAAGCCTCTTCACATCCTCTTCACAACTGAGACTGCCACCTAGCTTTGTATCATCAGCAAATTTGGAAACATACATAGAAACATAGAAGATAGGAGCAGGAGTAGACCATTCGGCCCTTCGAGCCTGCTCCGCCATTCAATGTGATCATGGCTGATCATCCAAATTCAGTACCCTGTCCCTGCCTTTTCCCCATATCCCTTGATCCCTTTAGCCTCAAGAAATATATCCAACTCTTTCTTGAATATATTTAATGAACTAGCCTCCACCGCCCTCTGTGGCAGAGAATTCCACAGGTTCACCACTCTCTGGGTGAAGAAATTCCTCCTCATTTCAGTCCTAAATGGCTTACCCCTTATCCTTAGACTATGACCCCTGGTTCTGGACTCCCCAGCCATCAGAAACATCTTTCCTGCATCTAGTCTGTCCAGACCTGACAGAATTTTGTACGTTTCGATGAGATCCCCTCTCAATCTTCTAAACTCCAGTGAGTATAAGCCCAATCGACACAATCTCTCCTCATACGTCATTCCTGCCATCCCAGGTATCAGCCTGGTGAATCTTCGCTGCACTCCCTCCATGGCAAGAACATCCTTCCTCAGATAAGGTGACCAAAACTGCACACAATACTCAAGGTGCGGTCTCACCAAGGCCCTGTACAACTGTAGCAAGATATCCTTGTTCCTGTACTCGAACCCTCTTGCTACGAAGGCCAACATACCATTTGCCTTCTTAACCGCCTGCTGCACCTGCATGCTTACCTTCAGCGACTGATGCACAAGGACACCCAGGTCTCTTTGCACTTCCCCTTCTCCCAATCTATTGCCATTCAAATAATAAGCTGCCTTCCTGTTTTTGCCACCAAAGTGGATAACCTCACATTTATCCACATTATAGTGCGTTTGCCATGTTTCTGCCCAATCACCCAACCTGTCCAAATCGTACTGGAGTTTCCCCGACATCCTCCTCGCAGCTTACCCTCCCGCCCAGTTTTGTGTCGTCTGCAAATTTGGAGATATTACATCCAATTCCCTCGTCCAGATCATTAATATATATTGTGAACAGCTGGGGTCCTAGGACCGATCCTTGCGGTACCCCACTAGTCACTGCCTGCCACTCGGAAAATGACCCGTTTATTCCAACTCTTTGCTTTCTGTCCGCCAACCAGTTCTCTATCCAAGTCAATACCTTGCCCCCAATCCCATGTGCCTTAATTTTGCACGCTAATCTCTTATGTGGGACCTTATCGAAAGCCTTCTGAAAGTCCAAATACACCACATCCACTGGTTCTCCCTTATCTATTTTACCAGTTACATCCTCAAAAAATTCCAGTAGATTAGTCAAGCATGATTTACCTTTTGTAAATCCATGTTGACTTTGTCCGATCCTGTCACTGCTTTCCAAGTGCTCTGCTATTACATCTTTTATAATCGACTCTAGCATTTTTCCCACTACCGATGTCAGGCTTACTGGTCTATAATTCCCCGCTTTTTCTCTACCACCTTTTTTGAATAATGGAGCTACCCTCCAATCCATGGGTACCGTTCCAGAGTCTATCGAGTTCTGGAAGATGACCAGTAATGCATCTACTATCTCTAGGGCCACTTCCTTAAGTACCCTGGGATGTAGACCATCAGGCCCTGGGGATTTATCGGCCTTCAGTCCCATCAATTTTCCTAACACCATTTTCCTACAAATACTGATTTCTTTCAGTTCCTCTCTTTCATCAGACCCTATGTTCCCCGGCATCTCTGGGAGGTTATTTGTGTCCTCCTTTGTGAAGACAGAACCAAAGTATGTATTTAGTTGGTCTGCCATTTCCTTGTTTCCCATTATAAATTCCCCTGATTCTGACTGTAAGGGACCTACGCTTGACTTCACCAATCTTTTTCTCTTCACATATCTATAAAAGCTTTTACAGTCAGTTTTTATGTTCCCTGATAGCTTACTCTCATATTCTATTTTCCCTTTCTTAATTAATCCCTTTGTCCTCCTTTGTTGACTCCTAAACTGCTCCCAATCCTCAGGATTATTGCTTTTTCTAGCCAATTTATATGTCCTCTCCTTGGATCTTATGCTATCCCTAATTTCCCTTGTTAGCCACGGTTGAGTCACCTTTTTTGTTTTATTTTTATGCCAAACTGGGATGAACAAATTCTGTAGCTCATCCATTCGGTCTTTGAATGTTTGCCATTGCCTATCCACCGTCAACCCTTTGAGCGCCATTCCCCACTCAATCCTACCCAACTCGCTCCTCAAACCATCGTAGTTTCCTTTATTTAAATTGAGGACCCTTGTCTCTGAGTCAACTACTTCATTCTCTATCTTAATGAAGAATTCGATCATATTATGATCGCTCCGACCCAAGGGGCCTCGTACAACAAGATTGCTAATTAATCCTTTCTCGTTACATAATACCCAGTCTAAGATGGCCTGATCTCTGGTTGGTTCCTTGACATATTGGTCCAGGAAACCATCCCGTAAACACTCCAGGAATTCCTCCTCCACAGTATTGTTACTAATTTGGTTGGCCCAATCTATATGTAGATTAAAGTCACCCATGATGACTGCTGTGCCCTTATTGCACGCTTCTTTAATTTCCCTTTTAATGCCATCCCCAACCTCCACCTTACTGTTTGGAGGTCTATATACCACTCCCACTAATGCTTTTTCCCCTTAGTATTTCTCAATTCTACCCATACAGATTCCACATCATCAGATCTAATATCCTTCATTACAATTGTATTAATCCCTTCTTTAACCAATAATGCTACCCCACCTCCCTTTCCTTTTTGCCTATCTTTCCTGAATATCGAATACCCCTGGATGTTGAGTTCCCAGTCTTGGCCATCCTTGAGCCACGTTTCTGTAATCCCAACCAAATCGTATTCGTTTACCTCTATTTGCGCAGCCAATTCATCCACCTTATTACAAATGCTCCTCGCATTAAGACACAAAGCCTTCAGGCTTGTTTTTTTAACGCTCTTCGACCTATTAGAATTATTATTTACTGTGGCCACGTTTGATTAAACCGTTGATTTCTCTGACTGCCACTTTTGTTTTTCTCCTTCCTATCTTTTGCTTTTAGCCCTGTTTTCCTTTCCTCTGTCTCCCTGCTCAGATTCCCAACCCCCTGCCATTTTAGTTTAAACCCCCCCGAACAGTGCTAGCAAACCTCCCCGCAAGGATATTTGTCCCGCTCTGGTTCAGGTGCAACCCGTCCGACTTGTACAAGTCCCACCTTTCCCAGAAGCAGGCCCAGTGATCCAGGAAACTAAAGCCCTCCCTCCTGCACCAACTCTTTAGCCACGCATTCATCTGCTCTATCCTCCTATTCCTATACTCACTAGCACCTGGCACCGGGAGTAATCCAGAGATTACAACCTTTGAGGTCCTGCTCTTTAATCTGCTACCTAGCTCCCTAAATTCTTGTTGCAGGACCTCATCCCTCTTCCTACCTATGTCGTTGGTCCCAATGTTCACCCTCCCCCTTCAGAATGCCCTGCAGCCGTTCAGTGACATCCTTGACCCTGGCACCAGGGAGGCAACAAACCATCCTGGAGTCACGTCTACGGCCACAGAACCGTCTATCTGTTCCCCTTACGATAGAATCCCCTACCACTATTGCTCTCCCACTCTTTTTCCTCCCTTCCTGAGCAGCTAAATGTTACATTTAGTCCCCTCATCCAAATCATTGATACAGTTTGTGAATAGCTGGGGCCCAAGCACCGATCCTTGCGGTACCCCACTAGTCACAGCCTGCCATCCTGAAAAAGACCCGTTTATCCCTACTCTTTGTTTTCTGTCTGTTAACCAATTCTCAATCCATGCTAGTATATTACCCCCAATTCCATGTGCCCTAATTTTGTTCACCAACCTCTTGTGTGGGACCTTATCGAAGGCCTTCTGAAAATCCAGATATACCACATCTACCGGTTCCCCTTTGTCTACTCCACTAGTTACATCCTCAAAGAACTCCGATAGGCTTGTCAAACAGAATTTCCCTTTCATAAGTCCATGTTGACTCTGCCCAATCTTACTATTAGTTTCTAAGTGCTCAGTTATTGCATCCTTTATAATAGATTCCAGCATTTTCCCAACTACTGATATGAGGCTAACGGATCTGTAGTTCCCCGTTTTCTCTCTCCCTCCTTTCTTAAATAGCGCAGTTACATTTGCTATCCTCCAATCTGCAGGAACCGTTCCAGAATCTATAGAATTTTGGAAGATGAGAACCAATGCGTCCACTATCCCAATGGCCACCTCTTTCAAAACCCTAGGATGTAGGTCATCCGGTCCTTTGGATTTATCGACTTTTAGTCCCATCAATATTGCTAGTACTTTTTTTTTACTAATAATAATTTCTTTAAGTTCCTCATTTTTGCCACACCCTTGGTTTTCTCGTATTTCTGGGAGGTTTTTTGTGTCTTCCTCCGTGAAGACAGATTTTATAAATTCTCCCGTCTCTGACTGTAAAGGACCTACATTTACCTTCGCCAGTCTTTTCCTTTTCACATACCTATAGAAGCTTTTACAATCTGTTTTTATATTTTTTGCTAGTTTGTGCTCATATTCCATTTTCCCTTTATCAATTTCTTCGTCCCCCTTTGCTGATTTCTAAAAAGATCCCAATCCTCAGGCTGACTGCTTTTTCTGGCAACTTTATAAGCTTCCTCCTTTGACTTCATACTAGCTTTAATTTCTTTTGTTAGCCATGGTTGGATCACTTTTCCTTTTGGGTTTTTATGCCCTAGAGGAATATATGTTTGTTGTAAATTATGCATTATTTCCTTGAATGTTAGCCATTCTATGTCCACCTTCATACCTTTTAGTGTAGTCTCCCAATCTACCATGGCCAACTTGTCCCTTATGCCCTTGTAGTTTCCTCTGTTTAGATTGAAGTGTTGGTAAAAGGCTTGGACGGTGTTCTATTAGTATGCATTGTGCCAAGTATTCCATGATGGAGTTGTCCCATGCTCCAGACAGAGCTCTGGGTACCCAAACTTGGTCAACGGAAGTCCACTGGGTGGAACCGCCATGATTTCCCATTAAAATAATGCCGGAGTTCTAATTGCATCATAGGACCTCAATTTTCATGTGTTCATGAGGCTGTTGCCTGTCTCCGGCAGGCTTCTCGACCTATTACAAAAAAAACTGCAGTTAAAATAGCCGGTGGTGGGAATGCAATGGCAACGGTGCGGTAAGTACTCGGCAGTAATTTTCACTGCCACCCCCCCAGCCCTGTTCCCACCGGACGGAAAGGGTTAAAATTGCCTCTTTGCTTTCTTTTATAGAAACCTATTCCTCAATAATGCTGATTACATGGAAACCATTAATTTTGAAAATAAACACTTTAAGGTGATATTCTGTTTCTTTATTGAAAATAATAATGAAGGAGTAATGTATTTGACATGATGTGACAACGTGCCGAGCCCTTGTGGTATGTGAATTTAGTGCGCTTGGTATTTCTACTTTACTACTTTTACGGGAAGGAACAGGTGTGGAGGCTTCCTTATAGGTGTTTTTGATGCAGTTGGCAGCTTACCGCAACAAGTGGTAGACACAGGTGGTCCTGTTTGCATTGGAGGAATAGCATGTCTTGTACTGGCTACAGGGGCTTGTTTCCTTTTGGGGACTTTACCTGCCACTTGTTCAGAGGCAGCTACAGGAAAGGTACTGGTGTGACTTGAGAGCCACCCACCTGTTCCTTTTCTTCTGATCATATGCCCGTACTGGAGACCAAGTTCTCGCATAAGCTGCTTTGTTTGAGTACAGAGCACTGCATTCTCACTGGGTCTCTGAATCCCTCAGTCATGGTTCTCTGGAGTATATCTCCGTACACATTGAAACCAGCTGTTGTTGAAACTTGGAATTTGGACCCCATCACCTCGACAGCAGCAGTGAAAGCATTTGTGAGAGATGCTACAACTGTGTTGACCGCCTCTGCATTTGAGGTTTCCCCTATGGAGCAGATGGCATTGATGCTGCTTGCTGCTGAATGACGGTCTGCAGTGCCGAAAGCCTTTGCTTCAAAACAACTGTGTACCAACTGTTCTCTGCAAGTAGCCAAGTGATTTTGTTACCCCTTCTGCTCTTGAAGTATCTTGTTTTGCAGCTGCCCCATGAGGTTAACTCATGAAACGACTCAGCAGGATTTGTGGTAATTTTATGCCTTTCTCAGCAGAAGTCAGGACCAGCGTGAATTTGTAAAGGGCAGATTGTGCTTGACTAATTTAACCAAACTCTTTGAGGAAATTACTGAGCATATAGACAAAAGCAATGCAATGAATGTGGTATATTTAAACTTAAAAAAACTATTCTACAACCTGCACCTTAAGAGAATTATTATGAAGATAAGGCCTATAGTATTAAAGTCAAAGTGCCAGCATGAATGAATAGTTGACGTATAGAAAGCCGAGAATAGGAGTAAATGGATGTTTCTCCAATTGGCAGCATATAGCTAGTGGTGCATCTCAGGGATTTGTCTATTGAGCTCTTATTCTCAATTCACAAAAACAACTTGAACATGGGCACTGAAGGACTGGTATCAAATTTTACCGATGATGCAAAATTAGAGGGCATGGCAGACTGTGCGAATGAATGCAGGAGACTGAATGAGGACATAGATAGATTAAAAGAGGGAGCCGATGTGTAACACATGCAATTCAAACTAAGAGTGAAGTAGCACATTTTGAGAAAAAGAATGGAAATATAACCTAAATGGCCAAACTCTCCACGATTGGAAGAACAGAATGATCTAGGGGTAGATACACAGGTCTTTAAAAGCAGGAATGCAGGTTGGAAAAACATAAAAGGCACATGGAATTCTGGGTCTTGTATAAATAAGGTTTTTAAATACAAAAGCAAAGAGATACTTGTAATGTTATCTTATATCTTAGTATTAAGAGGCTTACGAGTAGATATCGTTGAGTACTCTTTATTAGGTCTTGAGTCAGCTCGTGCAGTACTGCCACATGGCCAAGATGGCTTCCTATTTATACGACTGCCGTCAAGCAGCTGTCTTTACTACAGCTACCGTAAAGCAGCTGTCTTTGCTACAGTTATCTGTACATCTTTCCCCCTCAACGATGACATAAACAGTAAACACTATAACACAACATAACACACAGAACACATATTAACAACATATAAAAACAGTCAGCGTAACTACTATTAATTACTATTAACAACATGTAAAAACTGTCAGTGTAACTATATCTTGCAATAACTGCCGGTACATATAAACACTACCCACACCCAGAAGTCCATTAGCTGTTTACAGTCTTTCCCTTGTCTACAGGTCGAGTCTAACGACAGGCTTTCTGGTGCGCTGTGACCTGCGTAGCTGAGCGTGTATTTGCTGGGCCAACCCAGTTGTGTCCATTAAGTTCATGTCTGTACCACACGGATCCCTTGTCTCATTGTCACCCCTGTGTACTTCATCACTTTGTGGCATTGCCCTCGTCACTCTGTCGGATTTCCATCATCAGCTCATCCTCTCTGTCCTCCTGCGGCTGATAGGTCTCGGTGGTTTTCAGTAGGTGCCTCCTGTTTCTGCGATACACATTGCCATTTTCTGTCATGACACTGTATGACCTGGGGACGACCTGTTGTAGAACGGTGGCTCTTTGATTCCATGACCCAGGCCCTTCAATGCGAACTACATCCTTCTCCTGTAGAGACACTAGTGCAGTGGCTGTGCGGTCATGGAGCGTTTTTTGTTTCCGCTGAAGTTTCCGGGCCTTGTCTGCCCATACCTCATCTCTGTGATCAGGTGTGACATGCCTGGGAAGTCGAGTACGGATTTTGCGACCCAGTAAGAGCTCAGCTGGAGACTTGCCACTTTCCAGCGGGGCCGCCCTGTACAACATCATGGCCAGATATGGGTCAGTGTTGCTGTGTGCTGCTTTCTTTAATAGTCTTTTCACAATCTGTACCCCCTTCTCCGCTTTTCCATTGGCTTGAGGGTAGAGCGGGCTGGAGGTTACATGCTTAAACTCATACTCTGTAGCAAACGACTGAAACTCATGACTGGCATAGGGAGAGCCATTATCAGAGACCAGAGTTAGAGGGATGCCCTGCCTAGAAAAGATTGACTTCAGGTGAGTTATCACAGCTCTTGACGTGGTGCTGGGTAGGAGAGCAATCTCAGGATAATTAGAGTAATAATCAATAACTAACAAATAGTCTTTTCCTTCATAGTGAAAAATATCAGTTCCTACCTTTTCCCAGGGTTGTGATGGGAGCTCTGTGGTAATGAGGGGCTCTTTTGTTTGCTTGTAGTGATACTCCTGACATGTAGCACACTCACTGATCATCTGGTCAATATCAGAGTTCATGTTTGGCCAGTAGAGTGCCTCATGTGCTCTTCTTTTTGACTTTTCCACACCCAGGTGCCCTTCATGTATCCTGTGAAGCATTTCTCGTCGCATAGAGATGGGCACTACAATCCTGTCACACTTAAGCAGTAGTCCATTGACCACAGAAAGCTCAGACTGAATATGATGATATTGTTTACATGACCCTTTCTTCCAACCCTGTTGAAGATTTCTCATCACTTTCCTCAGAACAGGGTCCTTTGATGTCTCTGTGGCTATCTTTGATAGTTGTTCCTGTGAGGCGGGCAATGCTGCATAGACCATATCCACATGAAGGGCCACATCCTCTTCTGTTTCACTGTTTTGTGTGGCACGAGGTGCAGCCCTGGATAGTGTATCTGCTATGAACATTTGTGTCCCTGGCACATATGTGAGCTCAAAATCATAACATTGTAGTCTCATCATTAGACGCTGTACCCGTGATGACATGTCACACAGATTCTTTTTTGCGATCCCTAGCAGTGGCTTATGGTCAGTTTCTAGGATAACCTTGGGAAGTCCATAGATGTAGGTATGAAATTTTTCACACCCAAATGCCAAGCCCAGGCACTCCTTCTCTATTTGCGCATACCGGCACTCTGTAGCCGTCATGGAGCGTGACGCATATGTCACTGGTCGCCATTCTCCTTCATCTTCCTGTAGAAGGACAGCCCCTAATCCATCCTTGGAGGCATCTGTGGACACTTTTGTCCTCTTTTCAGGGCAGAAGAACTTCAGTAGGGGTTCACTTGCTAGAATGTGTAGCAGCCCCTTCCATTTTCCATTCATTCTCATGTTCATGTCCCCATTGGAACTCTGTCTCTTGGTGCAGCAGTTTTCTCAAGTGAGCGGTTTTCACTGCCAGATTTGGAATGAGTTTCCCTAGGTAATTAACCATGCCAAGGGCCCGGTGAACACCTTTCTTGTCCTTTGGTTTTTCCATGTCATGTATGGCCTTTACCTTTGACTTGTCTGGCTGAATCCCTTCTGCAGAAATCTTGTCCCCGAGGAATGTGATTTCATTGACGCTGAACTGACATTTGTCTTTATTTAGTTTGAGTCCATACTGCCGTATCCGCTGAAGTGTTTTTTCCAGTCTGGTGTCGTGCTCTCCCTGAGTGGAGCCCCATACTACCAGATCATCCACATACACCCGCACACCATCCAGGCCCTCGATGATTTGCTCCATTGCTCTGTGGAAGATTTCTGGGGCGGAGCTAATGCCGAAGGGCAGGCGCTGGTAAGAATATCGACCAAACGGAGTGTTAAAGGTGCACAGCTTAGCACTCTCTTCATCAAGTTTCAGCTGCCAGAATCCATGCGAGGCGTCCATCTTGGAGAAGAATTTTGCTCCTGTCATTTCGCTGACCATTTCTTCTCTCTTAGGGATTTGATAGTGCTCTCTTTTTATATTAGCGTTAAGGTCCTTGGGATCCATGCAGACACGCAATTCATCAGTCTTTTTTGAATTGACACAAACCATGGAATTTACCCAGTCAGTCGGTTCCTCAGTCTTCTTTATGACACCTAATCCCTTCATGCGGTCTAGCTCTTTCCGCAGTTTCTCACGGAGGGCCACCGGAACTCTCCTGGGTGCGTGAATCACAGGTTGTGCGTCATCTCTCAGTTTGATGGAGTATGTAAAGGGCAGTGCTCCGAAACCCTGAAATACATCTGCGTACTTGTGTGTTATAGCATCATGCTTTATATTTGTACTGTCTTGGGGGGCACTCTGCACACAGTTCAGTTCATTAATAGTATAGACTCGTTTTACCAAGCCCAAATCCACACAGGCCTTATCCCCCAACAGTGACTCATGTCCTTCAGGCACTGTAACGAACGTCAATGGGTGAATGCGATTTTTTACCTTAACATTCAGCCTACACGTTCCTTTTGTTTCAATACTTTGTCCATTGTACGCCTTCAAAGCCACTGTCTTGTTCAGTATTTTTTGTCTCACTTTGAGATTCCGTGCATCACTCCAGCTTATGAGGTTTGCCTTAGCACCTGTATCTAGCTTGAAGGGAACAATGGTGCCATTTACCAGCAAGGGGGCTGTCCAAACTTCAGTCTTTAGTCCTACGGAATGTACTTCCTTTTCCATATCTTTACCCTGTTTTAAGTCATTTTGCACCATTCCAACATACAAAGTCTCCGATTCCGTGTCTTCAGTCTCAATAGCATGCACTGTCTTTTTACCTTCGGTTTTCTCTTCCCAAAAGCACATTTTAGCAAAGTGATTCCTGCCTTTACATTTTGCGCAGTCCTTCCCATAAGCCGGACATTGTCTTGCCACGTGTCTATTGCCGCACCGTCTGCAATCGTATGGCGTCATAGTCCTGAACTCTGTGTGCCCTCTTGTGTCCCTTCTGTGTACTACATCCACTGGTAGGTTGTCCAGTCCCAGCACTCTCACGCCCGTTGCTGTAGTTCTCCCATCAAATGTTTGCGTGTGCATGGCTGAGAGTTCACTAGCATGATATTTTTACTGCAGCATCCAAAGTTAAGTCATTGTCCCTAAGCATTCTCTCCCTCACCTTCTTGTCAAGTATTCCGAAAATGACCTGATCACATATCATCGATTCCTTCAAGTCTCCAAAGTTACATGTTTGTGCTTTTGTTTTCAAGTCCGTCAGAAAAACATCAAAGGATTCTCCTTGCTTTTGCACGCGGGAGCGAAAAACAAATCTCTCGAACGTTTCATTTTTAGGTGTGCAGTATTTATCGAACAAATCTATCACCTTGTCCAGATCATTTTTTTCACCTTCAGCTGCAAACGTAAATGTATTAAACAGCTCGATTGCCTGCGAGCCAGCCACTGTTAGCAACAAAGCTACCTTACGTGTTCCAGAGCTAGTCGTGGCGTCGATCGCTGTGAGGTAGAGAAGAAAGCGTTGTTTGAATTCGCGCCAATTTTCGTCCAGATTTCCTTCAAGTTGCAGGCTAGTTGGTGGTTTTATCCCTTCCATTGTTGTGGTATGCCCGTATCGTGCGTTCTATAAATCCTGGTACCATGTAATGTTATCTTATATCTTAGTATTAAGAGGCTTACGAGTAGATGTCGTTGAGTACTCTTTATTAGGCCTCGAGTCAGTGCCAGCTCGTGCAGTACTGCCGCATGGCCAAGATGGCTTCCTATTTATACGACTGCCGTCAAGCAGCTGTCTTTACTACAGCTACCGTAAAGCAGCTGTCTTTACTACAGCTACAGTTATCTGTACAATACTGATGACTCTTTAGAAGATATTGATTACAGTAGATTCCCACTAAACTGCTGACCACCCAACTTCCTTTCCTGGCCCCCATACAAAAATAATTTTAAACTTACCTTTTTTGGGGCCTCTTCCTCTTGTTGGTGCACGCTCTACTCAGTAGGCCCTCTAAATTGAATCGGGATCCTATGTAGATCAGTGTCTTGATTTATTGCTAATGAATAAAGACCAATTCAGTGGAAGCACAACATAATGTACAATACTTTAACATTTGTATTTCAAACATTTTAAAAATGGCTCCGCTCATTTATCATTTAAAGGAGAAGGAAAGCAACATATTTTAATAGCCAGATGCTGATGGCTTGCTGAGCAATTGCTGCTACAGTTGTCAAATCAGAAAGATCACTAACTGCTTGGCATCAGAGATGTTGTGCACATTTACAATTAAGAATCAGCTACATACAATAATTTAGTCTACTTCAATATATTCTGGTCTTAGTTTTGTCATGCATTCATTGTAATGAGAACATGGCATGGCAGCGTTGTCTTTCCTATCAATTAGAATTGAAAGGCAACAATTCTCTACCACTAACTTCCCTTACCTCGATGATCACAATAAAACCTTGGAAAGCTTATCATATTACTGTAGTTTGCCCTTTTAATTTAATAGTTGTATGGTCCTGATCAGTCAATTCCCATCTATTAAATTCCCCAAAATACATACAGAACATGACTTATTACAGTACAGTGGGATTCAAACACCCCTAGGTAGGGCAACATTTTCTGCCCATTGACTGAGTGGATGGGATGGAAATCTAACATAGAATTATAGAATGTTATAAGCACAGAAACTGGCCATATGGCTCTTCTGGTCTTTTACTCTACACGAGCCACGTAGTTTAATCCCACTCTTTTGCTCATTTCCCCAAACCCTGCAATAGTCTTTTTCAAGCAACCAATTCCCTTTTAAAAAGCATTGATAGACTTCGCTTGGTTTGTGCCAGAGAATTTTACATTCCATTCCCTTTTGTGTAGACATTTTTTCTAATCTCCCCTTTAATTATTATAAATCTGTGCCTCTCGTTCTCATCTCACCGACCAGTGGAATTCATTACTATTTACCTTATCATAACATTTCATAGTTACCAGGTCACCCCTTAACCTTCTCAGCTCTAGTGAAAAAAGCTCTGACTTCTCAAATCTGTCTTCATAACTGTATCTCTTCATTCCTGGCAACATCCTGGTGTATCTGTACTGTACCTATTCCATTGCTTTTATATCCTTCCTATAATTATGTGCCCAAAATTGTACACAATACTTGTAACTAGATCTGAAAATAATACACTAACATATCTTATTACAATAACGACAGGAATCAAACCATGGACTGGTGACATCAGGTCCACAGGCTCTTTAGCCAAGGTTTCACATTTCCTGAGCAACTGTTCAGAAATTTTCGGCTCCTCATCTTCCACTCCTTACTACTCACACTCATTTGTTCTCCATAATTCACTCGGTGAAGGCTACTCATCTCTGAGGGCTGGTGAGTGGTGGCAAAAGAGCAAATGATGGTGTGGGCAAAGATGTGCCTGAAACAGAAGGACCTGGCATATCTTCCTTCTATGATTCTTCTTGCGTTGTTTTACCAAAAGGCAAGTAAAGGAAGTAAAGGTACAATAGATGACGGACAAGCAATCTTCTGAGTTTCATAAAAATTACTAACGAGAGGCTGCATGCAGGAGGGCTTCTGCAGCAGGAGATGGAACAGCAACAGATTGTCAGGGTAAACCTAGAGTTGGCACAGACCCACCTGGTTTTTGTCCCTGATTCTCTCTGTTACGTGTTTCCTCAGGAGTTCCATTGCTTCCTCCTCATAGAGTGTTAGAGGCCTGAGATTAGAGGGGGACAAACCCCTGAGGTATGCCTCTCTCGCACATGACGTGTCATCTTCTCCTTTCCAAAGAATGCAGACAGTGTTCAAGCATTTCAACCGAGTTGCCAGGAGACTGAGAATCAATCAACGATGACAAGTGCTGAAAGGGAACAGTAATATGTAAGTTGAGGCTTTGAAGAGTGCACTTAAGGCTGTGGGGGTAGGCCCATTAGAGGTGGCTGTTAGGAGTTCGAGAATGCAAGTGAATATTTGGGCAAAGTATTACTCCTCTGTTGTAGCCCTTTAACACAGTGATTGTAAGCACTGAGGAATTGGCATTGATGGTAGTACAGTGCATTCTTGGATGCCCAACACAATGAAGGTGGTTTAGCTTCCCTAATTCCCTCTCCGTGATTCACCTACCCTTATTCTCCTACCTTTAGATTGCTGTGCACTTGGAAGCCTTCAGGTTGCTGTCTAGCCCTTTAAGCTGCTGCAGGATTTTAAATTTTAAATCCTGCAGCAGGTCCACTTTCCACCCCCTCCCCATACAAATAACCAGAGGTTAGTGGGTCTTGTTTGAGTTCCTGCAGTGCCTACCTAATCCAGTTGGTCCAGCTTCAGCAGAGGTGGCATATATATAGGCCTGGAATTTGCGGTTGGAAGCATACCTCCGGAGTACGCCTCCGACCTGCTAAAAATGTACAAACTTACCTTTAGGCTCCCAGGCTACGGAGAGATTGGGTCTTGGGCCTGCAGGCCCACGGATCCCAGGATGCAGGCAGTTTGGTAACGTCCCTGGGATCACGTGGGCCAGGTTGTCCAATCAGAAAGGAGGATTCCATTGCTGTCATTCCTGAACGGATCCCATAATGACAAGCAATGGAATCGCCAAATAATTAAAGAATTTACACAATTCTAATAAAAATAAATGTTCTCATTTTCAAATTAAATTAAAAGTTCTTTCAATACATGAAATACAATAAAAAAAATTAATATTTTGAAAAATAATTTTAAAGATTTTAATCCGGACCAACATTTGCATAAAGTAACTTTAAGTGTTTATGCATCATTTTTAATTTTTAGTTTAAGATTTACATTAATCCTTACACTGATGCAAGCAGGCCCTATGCCTGCTTTTACCAGCCGTAAGAGTTTTGTGGGCATTTGCTGGGCAGTAACACTGCACCAGCAAAAGTGATTTTACTTTTGGTTCAGTAGATCTGACGAGGCGTACCTTGACAGATCGCAAGTTCCGCGGAAACCCGAAACCTGCAGGGCCTTTCAGAAGGCTTACGGCGGCATACACTATGCCGTCAATGGGAGCACAAATTCCAGGCCAATATCTCTTCCATGGGCAGCCTAGAAACATTGCAGGTGTGCTATTTTTCTAAATCTTTTCTATATCGAAGTCTTGGCTCTAACGGTATATGCCCCACTTCAGATGTCATACTTAAGATGTCACAACTTCAAACTGTGAAACGTACAAAAAAAAGCAGTCATTTCATGTTCTTTTCTTCTGATCGGGAGCTGGAAATTTACAAGTATCTGGAAACCAGCAAATTTTCTTCACCATCAGCAGTAAATCTCTAATTGACCTCATGAGTTAGCAAACAGCATCAACAGTAGGGAATCCGCAAATATGAGATGGATAGAGAACAAAATAGATATATTCCTATGAGGCAAAAAGAGGGTGCATTAAAAGATAGAAAAAGGGAGATCTGTGGATAAACAAAGATTAAAATTAAACCAACTTAAAAGGGATACATATGATAAGACTAGATCTAACACTCCTAAAGATATTCATAAGGAATAAAGAAAGTATAGTTGAGAGGTGAAAGGGAGGTTATGTGGATTAAAATGGAATATGATAAAAAAGATTAACAGATGGTAGAAAAGGAAACAAGAAAGACTTTACGTATATTAAAAATAAAAGTATAGGTAAAGGGAGGGTAGGACCACTACCCATGAAGAGAGAAATCTAGTTGTGGAGATAGCCAAATGTTGGTAGTTTCATAATATTGTATGGCAATAATTAAGATAAGAGAAAACGGGCAGGCATAGACAAGAATTCCAAGAAAATTATACCAACACAGTTAAAGTATTGCTGAGACCATGTTGAGGACTGATTTCCTGAATGCATATTGCTGGTGTGGAACTTCACCCGATGAGAGCACATATCAAGAAATGACAGAAAGTCAAGGGGAGCAGGTCTGCAATTTGAAGATCTGGGTATTGCATCCAGTAATGGTCACCGTATTTATTGGAATATATAGGGCACTGGAAAGGGTAAAAAGAACAATAACTAGTATTATTGCAGGGCTTGCAACTCACCTTGTCCTTGGCTCCACAGCTAGACTCTGGCTCTGCACTTTCAGAGGGACTCTCCCTCTTCATTAAGTTAATCCCATTTGTACTGAGGGGATGTTTTACAAACAGGAGGAGAAACAATGGTGGGGCAACAGCAAAAATGCAGCCCTTCCCCACTTCACAAGAGTCTCTTATTGATGAGTACTTCTCACCTTAAGTTGACCTGTTTTGGTCATATTAAAATCATCGGAGGGAAAGTGAGAAAAAATTAAAATTGTGTCTCTATTTAAGTGTTATTCCACAAAAATTTGCAAAAACAATAGGGCAGTAATAGTAGGGGATTTCAACTACCCTAACATTAACTGGAATAGAATCAGTGTAAAAGGTATAGAATTCTTAAAATGCATTCAGGAGAACTTTTTTAGCCAGTACATAGCAAACCCAACAAGACAGGGGCGGTTCTGGACTTGGTTTTAGGGCATGAAGCTGGGCAAGTGGAAGAGGCATCACTGGAAGAGCATTTTGGTGGTAGTGATCATAATTCAGTTAGATTTAGTGTAGTTATAGAAAAGGACAAAGATAGATCCGGAGTAAAAGTTCTCGATTGGGAAAAGGCCAATTTTACTAAGATGAAATGTGATTTAGCAAAAGTGGACTGGAAACAGCTACTTGAAGGTAAATCAGTGTCAGAGCAGTGGGAGGCATTCAAGGAGGAGATAGTGAGGGTCTAGAGCAAATATGTTCCCACAAAGAAAAAAGGGTGGGGCTCCCAAATCTAGAACCCCCTGAATGTCAAGGGGCATACAGGGTAGGATAAGGGGAAAAAAAGGGAAGCTTATGTCAGATACCGAGAGCTAAATACTGCAGAAAGCCTAGAGGAGTATAGAAAGTACAGGGGTGAAATTAAAAAGAAAATTAGGAAAGCAAAGAGAGGGCATGAAAAAATATTGGCAAGTAAAATCAAAGAAAACCCAAAGATGTTTTATAAATACATGAAGAGCAAGAGGCTAACCAAAGAAAGAGTGGGGCCAATTAGAGACCAAAAAGGAAGCCATATTATAAAATGGATATTGAGGCACTGGAGAGGGTGCAGAGAAGATTTACAAGGATGATACCAGAAATGCGAGGGTATACCTATCCGGAAAGGATGAACAAGCTGGGTCTCTTTTCGCTTGAAAAAAGGAGGCTGAGGGGTGACCTAATTGAGGACTTTAAAATTATGAAAGGTTTGATAGAGTAGGTACAGAGAGAGTGTTTCCAGTTGTGGGGAAGAGCATACTAGAGGTCATCAATATAAGATAGTCACCAAGAAAGTAAATAGGGAATTCAGAAGAAACTTCTTTACCCAGAGAGTGGTGAGAATGTGGAACTCACTACCACAGGGAGTAGTTTCGGCAAATAATATAGATGCATTTAAGGGGAGGCTAGATATGCATATGAGAGAAAAGGGAATAGAGGGTTATGCTGACAGAGTTAGATGAGGAAAGACGGGAGGAGGCTCGAGTGGAGCATAAACACCGGCATGGACTGATTGGGCCAAATGGCCCATTTCTGTGCTGTATATCCTATGTAATCCTATGAAGCTTGTGTGTGGAAGTGGAAGACGTGGGTATGGTTCTTAATGAATACTTTGCGTCTGTCTTCACAAAAGAGAGGGATGATACAGACATTGTAGTTAAGGAGGAGGAGTGTGAAATAATAGATGAGATAAACATAGTGAGAGAGGAAGTATTAAGGTGTTTAGCATCTTTGAAAGTAGATAAATTGCCAGGCCCGGATGAAATATATCCCAGGCTGTTAAGAGAAGCAAGGGAGGAAATAGCGGAAGCTCTGACCATCATTTTTCTATCCTCTTTGGCTACAGGTGTGGTGCTGAAGGACTGCTAACGTTGTACCGTTGTTTAAAATGGGAGAAAGGAATAGGCCGAGTAATTACAAGCCAGTCAGCCTAACCTTGGTGGTGGGCAAACTGTTCGAAAAAATTCTGAGGGACAGTATTAATAGTCATTTAGAAAGGCACGGATTAATCAAGGACAATTGGCATGGATTTGTTAAGGGAACGTCATATCTGACTAACTTGATTGAATTTTTTGAGGAGGTAACAAGGAGGGCTGATGAGGGTAGTGTATTTGATGTGGTCTACATGGATTTTGACAAGGTCCCACATGGCAGACTGGTCAGAAAATTAAAAGCCCTCCAAGGGAAAGTGGCAAGTTGGATCCAAAATTGGCTCAGTGTCAGGAAACAAAGGGTAATGGTCGATGTTTTTGTGACTGGAAAGCTGCTTCCAGTGGAGTTCCGCAGGGCTCAGTACTAGGTCCCTTTTTGTGGAATACATTAATGATTTAGACTTCAATGTAGGGGGGCATGACTAAGAAATTTGCAGATGATACAAAAATTGGCCGTGTGGTTGATAGTGAGGAAGAAAGCTGTAGACTGCAGGAAGATATCAATGGACTGGTCAAGTGGGCAGAAAAGTGGCAAATAGAATTCAATCTGGAGAAATGTGACATAATGCATTTGGGGAGGGCCAACAAGGCAAGAGAATACACAATAAATTGTAGGATAATGAGAAGTGTAGAGGAACAGAGGGACCTTGGGGTGCAGGTCCACAGGTCTCTGAAAGTAGCAGGACAGGTGGATAAGGTGGTTAAGAAGGCATACGGGATACTTCCCTTTATTAGCCGAGGCATAGAATATAAGAGCAGGGAGGTTATACTGGAACTGTATAAAGCACTAGTTAGGCCACAGCTAGAGTACTGCATGCAGTTCTGGTCACCACATTACAGAAAAGATGTGGTTGCACTAGAGAGGGTACAGAGGAAATTTACAAGGATGTTGCTGGGACTGGAGAATTTTAGCTATGAGGAAAGATTGGATAGGCTGGGGTTGTATTCTTTGGAACAGAGGAGGCTGAGGGGAGACTTGATTGAGGTGTATAAAATTATGAGGGGCCTAGATAGAGTGGGCAGGAAGGACCTATTTCCCTTAGCAGAGAGGTCGATAACCAGGGGGCATAGATTTAAAGTAATTGGTAAGAGGGTTAGAGGGGATTTGAGGAGAAATATTTTCACCCAGAGGGTGGTGGGGGTCTGGAACTCACTGCCTGAAAGGGTAGTAGAGGCAGAAATCCTCATCACATTCAAAAAGTACTTGGATATGCACTTGAGGTGCCGTAACCTACAAGGATACGGACCAAGTGCTGGAAAGTGGGATTAGGCTGGATAGCTCTTTGTCGGCTGGCATGGACAGATGGGCCAAATGGCGGCTTCCTGTGCTGTAAATTTCTGATTCCTCAATGATGGTGGAGCCTAGCACGTGGGTGCAAAAGACAAGGCTGAAACGTTTGCAACCATCTTCAGCCAGAAGTGCCGAGTGGATGATCTATATCGAGTTTAAACCGGAAGTAGAATCTGGGTATAAAAGGGGCGGGACTAGTGCAGCTGCACTGAGTGCGGTGCATTGAGTGTAAGCAGAGTTTGGTAAGTGGGAGAGTTCGGGCAAGTGGGAGGTGAGGGAGTGTTTTTGCTCTGTTTTGTTCCCCACTCCCAGGCTTAGACAGCACTGCGGAAGCGGAGCAGCGAGACAAGTCAACCAAACAGGCCCCACAGACAGTATTCAAAGAGGAGGTTGGTGATCAGCTGGTTGGTAGGTTTTCTTCCTTCTCTTTTATACCTTTAAGTTGGTAAGTCCTATTGAATAGTGGTGTGATATTATCATCTATATCCGGGCAGGGTCTTCATAACTAATAATAAGAAATTTAATTAATTATATAGAATGGAGCAGGTGATGTGTTACTGTTGTGAGATGTGGGAGCCGGTGGACCCCATTGGGGCTCACGGTGATTACATCTGCGACAAGTGTTTGCTGCTAGAGGAACTCCGGCTCTGTATTGAGGTGCTTGAGACCGAGCTTCAGACACTGCGACACATCAGGGGAGGGGGAGAAGTTCCTGGGCTCTATGTTTCAGGAGGTAGTCACACCTATGAAATTAATTAATTCAGATGTAGTCTGTGGTCAGGGACAGGACGGTGTGACTATGAGTGAGGCAGGCACGGGGAACCAGGAGGTAGTGTTGGAGGAGCCGCAGCCCTTGCTCTTGTCAAACAGCTTCGAGATTCTTTCTCCCTGTGAGGGCGGGAGCGGGGACTGCAGGGAGGATGAGCAACCTGGCCACAGCACCGTGGAACAGGGGGCAATTCAAGTGGGGGGAGTAAAAAGAAATGTTGTAGTGGTAGGGGATAGTATCATTAGGGGGATAGATAGGGTTCTCTGCAGTCGAGAGCGGGAATCCGGAAGGCTGTGTTGTCTGCCCGGTGCCAGGGATAAGGACATCTCTTCTGGGCTGGAAAGAAACTTGGAGCGGGAGGGGGAGGATCCAGTTGTCGTGGTCCATGTTGGTACAAACGACGTAGATAGGACAAGGAAGAAGGTTCTGTTAAAGGAGTATGAACAGCTAGGCGTCAAATTAAAAAACAGAACCTCAAGGGTAAGCCACGAGCGAATTTGGCTAGGATAAATAAAATTAGAGAGTTAAATGCGTGGCTCCAAGACTGGTGTGGGAAAAATGGGTTTTCCTTCTTGGGACACTGGCACCAGTACTGGGACAAGAGGGAGCTGTTCCGTTGGGACTAGAATCCTGGCGAATCATATAACTAGGGCTGTAGAGAGGGATTTAAACTAATTAGTTGGGGGGAGGTTTCCAGAGAGCAAATAATAAAAATGACTACGGAGAAGGTCATAGACTTAGGTAGCAGTGGGGGAATTAAAAAACAGAGCGTGTCAGGAAGGGACAGAAGGTATGGAGTAAAAGGTAAAGTAGTAAAAGGGGAAAAAGCAGGAACTAAGTGTCACAAAACATATTTGAAAGTTCTTTATCTGAATGCACGTAGCATTCGTAACAAAATGGATGAGTTAACGGCACAAATAACTACATATGGGTATAATCTTGTGGCCATTACAGAAACATGGCTGCAGGGTGACCATGACTGGGAATTAAATATACCAGGTTATTTAACAATCAGGAAGGACAGGCAGGAAGGAAGGGGCGGTGGGGTGGCTATGTTAATAAAGGAAGGAATCACTGTAATACAGAAAAATGATATTGGGTCAAAGGATCAGGATAATGAAACAGTTTGGGTGGAGATACGGAATAATGGGAAGAAAACACTAGTGGGCATAGTCTATAGGCCTCTGAACAGTTGCAACTCTGTTGGACGGAGTATTAATCAGGAAATAGTTGAGGCTTGTAATAAGGGAACAGCTATAATTATGGGGGATTTTAACTATCATATTAACTGGACAAATCAAATTGGGCAGGGCAGCCTTGAGGATGAGTTCATTGAGTGTATTAGGGATGGGTTTCTTGAGCAGTATGTAACTGAACTGACCAGGGGGCAAGCAACCTTAGATTTGGTCCTGTGTAATGAGACAGGATTAATTAAAAATGTCCTAGTGAAGGATCCCCTTGGAATGAGTGACCATAACATGGTTGAATTCCATATTCAATTAGAGGGTGAGAAGGTTGGATCTCAAACAAGCGTGCTGAGCTTGAATAAAGGAGACTATGAAGGTATGAGAGCGGAATTGATTAGAGTGGACTGGGAAAATAGATTAAAGGGTAAGACGGTACATGATTAGTGGTGTACATTTAAGGAGTTATTTTACAACTTCCAAAAAATATATATTCCACTGAGGAAAAAAGGGTGTAAAAGAAAAGATAGCCATCCATGGCTAAGTAAAGTAATTAAGGATAGTATCCGACTAAAAACAAGGGCATATAAGGTAGCCAAATCTAGTGGGAGGATAGAAGATTGGGAAGTCTTTAAAAGACAGCAAAAAATAACTAAAAGATTGATTAAGAAAGGGAAGATAGATTATGAAAGTAAATTAGCAAAAAATATAAAAACAGACAGCAAAAGTTTCTATAGTTATATAAAAAGAAAAAGGGTGGCTAAAGTAAATGTTGGTTCCTTAGAGGATGAGACCAGGAAATTAATGGTGGGAAACATGGAGATGGCAAAAACGCTGAACAATTATTTTGTGTCACTCTTTACGGTAGAGGACACTAAGAATATCCCAACACTGGACAAACAGGGGGTTCTAGGGGGGGAGGAGCTAAATACGATTAAAATCACTAAGGAAGTGGTACTTGGTAAAATAATGGGACTCAAGGTGGATAAATCCCCTGGACCTGATGGCTTACATCCTAGGGTCTTGAGGGAAGTGGCGGTAGGGATTGTGGATGCACTGGTAATAATTTTCCAAAACTCCCTGGACTCGGCAAAGGTTCCGGCAGATTGGAAAACTGCTAATGTAACACCCTTATTTAAAAAGGGTAGTAGGCAGAAGGCTGGAAATTATAGACCTGTTAGCCTAAGATCTGTGGTTGGTAAAATTTATAGTCCATTATTAAGGAGACAGTAACGGGACATTTGCTCGAGTTCTTTGAGGAAGTAACATACAGGGTGGATAAAGGGGAACCAGTGGATGTAGTGTATTTAGACTTCCAAAAGGCATTTGACAAGGTGCCACACAAAAGATTATTGCTCAAGATAAAAAATCATGGGATTGGGGGTAATATTCTGGCATGGTTGGAGGATTGGCTATTTAACAGAAAGCAGAGAGTTGGGATAAATGGTTCGTTCTCAGACTGGCAATCAGTAACTAGTGGTGTTCCACAGGGGTCAGTGCTGGGTCCCCAACTCTTTACAATCTATATTAATGATTTGGAAGAGGGGACCGAGTGTAATATATCAAAGTTTGCAGATGATACAAAGATGGGAAGGAAAGTAGTGAGTGAGGAGGACATAAAAAACCTGCAAAGGGACATAGACAGACTAAGTAAGTGGGCAGAGATTTGGCAGATGGAATACAATACTGGAAAGTGTGAGGTTATGCACTTTGGCAGGAAAAATCATAGAGCAAGTTATTATCTTAATGGCAAGAAACTGGAAAGTACTGTAGTACAAAGGGATCTGGGGGTCCTGGTGCACGAAACTCAAAAAGTTAGTATGCAGGTGCAGCAAGTGATTAAGAAGGCCAATGGAATGTTGGCTTTTATTGCTAGGGGGATAGAATATAAAAACAGGGAGGTATTGTTGCAGTTGTACAAGGTATTGGTGAGACCACACCTGGAATACTGCATACAGTTTTGGTGTCCATACTTAAGAAAAGACATACTTGCTCTCGAGTCAGTACAAAGAAGGTTCACTCGGTTAATCCCGGGGATGAGGGGGTGGACATATGAGGAGAGGTTGAGTAGATTGGGACTCTACTCATTGGAGTTCATAAGAATGAGAGGCGATCTTATTGAAACATATAAGATTGTGAAGGGGCTTGATCGGGTGGATGTGGTGAAACTAGAACTAGGGGGCATAATCTTAGAATAAGGGGCTGCTCTTTCAAATCTGAGATGAGGAGAAACTTCTTCACTCAGAGGGTAGTAGGTCTGTGGAATTTGCTGCCCCAGAAAGCTGTGGAAGCTACATCATTAAATAAATTTAAAACAGAAATAGACAGTTTCTTAGAAGTAAAGGGAATTAAAGGTTATGGGGAGCGGGCAGGAAATTGGACATGAGTCTATGTTCGGAACGGTCATGGCCCTGTGGGTAACGGAGCGGGCCCAGGGGCCGTGTAGCCTGGTTCTGCTCCTACTTCTTGGGTTCTAATTATGTGTTGGATTTCAGGAGATGGTTCCATTCCTGTTCCTGGCTGGGGTGGAGACCACCTTTTACAGAAGGAGAGTACTGTAGAAAATATAGGGACAGTGATCTCCTGGACGAGTTTCGATCGCCTAGATGGGTCGGAGAGGAATTTCCCAGATTTTTTTCTGCCAAATTGGCCATTGGGTTTTTTATCTGGTTTTTCGCCTCTCCCAGGAGATCACATGGGTTCGGGAGGGATGTAGAGTGATAGTAGATTTGAGGTTAGGATCAGATCAGCCCTGATCTTATTGAATGGTGGAGCAGGCTCGAGGGGCCGATTGGCCTTCTCCTGCTCCTATTTCTTATGTTCTTATGTACTCCTGAGGACCCCACCATCACAGAAACCAGTCTTCAGCCAATTCGATTCACTCCACGTGATATCAAGAAACGGCTGAGCACACTGGATACAGCAAAGGCTATGGGCCCTGACAACGTCCTGGCTATCGTGCTGAAGACTTGTGCTCCAGAACTAGCTGCATCTCTAGCCAAGCTGTTCCATTATAGCTACAACACTGGCATCTATCCGACAGTGTGGAAAACTGCCCAGGTACGTCCTGTCCACAAAAAGCAGGACAAATTCAATCCAGCCAATTACCGCCCCATCAGTCTTCTCTCAATCATCAGCAAAGTAATGGAAGGTGTCATCAACAGTGCTATCAAGCAGCACTTACTCACCAATAACCTGCTCACTGATGCCCAGTTTGGGTTCCTCCAAGACCACTCGGCTCCCGACCTCATTACAGCCTTGGTCCGAACATGGACAAAGCAGCTGAATTCCAGAGGAGAAGTGAGAGTGACTGCCCTTGACATCAAGGCAGCATTTGACCGAGTGTGGCATCAAGGAGCCCTAGTAAAACTGAAGTCAATGGGAATCAGACGGAAAACTCTACACTGGCTGGAGTCATACCTAGCACAAAGGAAGATGGTTGTGGTTGTTGAAGCTCAATCATCACAGCCCCAGGACATTGCTGCAGGAGTTCCTCAGGGCAGTGTCCTAGGCCCAACCATCTTCAGCTGCTTCATCAATGACCTTCCCTCCAACATAAGTTCAGAAATGGGGATGTTCGCTGATGGCTGCACAGTGTTCAGCACCATTAACAACTCCTCAGATAACGAAGCAGTCCATGCCCGCATGCAACAAGACCTGGATGATGTTCAGGCTTGGGCTGATAAGTGGCAGGTAACATTCGTGCCAGGCAATGACTATCTCCAAGTGAGAGTCTTAACCACCACCCCTTGACATTCAACGGCATTACCATCGCTAAAAATCCCCCACCATCAACATCCTGGGGGTCACCATTGACCAGAAACTTAACTGGAGCAGTCACATAAATACTGTGGCAACAAGAGCAGGTCAGAGGCTAGGTATTCTGTGGCGAGTGTCTCACCTCCTGACTCCCCAAAGTCTTTCCACCATCTACAAGGCACAAGTAAGGAGTGTGATGGAATACTCTCCACTTGCCTGGATGAGTGCAGCTCCAACAACACTCAAGAAACTCGCAACCATCCAGGACAAAGCAGTCTGCTTGATTGGCACCCCATCTACCATATTAAACATTCACTCCCTCCACCACCGGCGTACCGTGGCTGCAGTGTGTACCATCTACAAGATGCACTGCAGCAACTCGCCAAGGCTTCTTCGGCAGCACCTTCCAAACCCGCGACCTCTACCACCTAGAAGACAAGGGCAGCAGGCGCGTGGGAACACCACCACTTCCAAGTTCCCCTCCAAGTCACACACCATCCTGACTTAGAAGTATATCGTTGATCCGTCATCATCGCTGGGTCAAAATCCTGCAACTCCCTCCCTAATAGCACTGTGGGAGTACCTTCACCACACAGACTGCAACGGTTCAAGAAGCCGGCTCACCACCGCCTTCCTCGAGGGCAATTCGGGATGGGCAATAAATGTTGGCCTTGCCAGCGACACCCACATCCCATAAACAAATTTTAAAAAAAAGAAAAATTTTACGTTCAGCGATATGCAAATGAGTTTGAGCGAACACTTCTCAAAACTGCACAATTTGCACCCGTTTCGCCGATTGTGCCCAAAGTGGAAACTCTACCCCGTGGATAACATATAGCATTATGAAAGTGTGTGCCAAAATTGGGTAAAACTTGCTTGTTAAATATGATTTAACCAAAGGAGACAGCTCAAGATTTAAAGGGGCAAAGTTGCCAGAAATTTCTAGTTTGCAAGCCAGCTATTTATACAAGCAAACAAGGTCCAATTAGGGAAGTATCAAAATTGCAAGCAGCCCAATAATGACAATTTTGAATAGCTTCAAACATGTAGTCTAGGGAATAGCTAGCAAAAGAAAAATGCAACTTCTGTTAGCCAATTATGGATTAACATTGCTAGCAGGCTAAGAGATGTTTGTAACACCTGGCTGAAAGAATAGAAATCAATATAATTTAATAAGAATCGTGCCTCTTGAATTTTATCAAACTTAATGGCAGTCAAGTTTTAATAGATTCTTTGCGAGACACTGTAATTTACAACATTGGGTATTCAGCAGTGTGCATGCTGTGAGAACTTTCCTCCTGAATCAGTTCCTCCATTTGCCTGGGCCCTGGTTTCTATTTTGTCAATTTTCTGATTCCACTTCAAGCCCTCCTTCCACGTTACTCATCTTCCCGATACTTCTGTGGTTTTCTGATTGAATTAGCTTTTGCAGGAATGAGACAGTTTCATTAAAAGTGGCTGTTGATTGTGCCTATAATGCAGCTTTTATTAAAAGCCTGAGAGGAACACTTTTTTTTAACATTGATATGTGACCTACATTTATAGAGAAAAAAGTGTTTTCAAATGTATGATCTAACTGTGCCAATAGATATATTGGTTTCCATTAGACTGGGATAGTAACAGTATAAAGGGCAAAGAGGGGGCGGAATTCTTGAAATGTGTGCAAGAGAACTTTCTTGATCAGATGAAATTTAACGTAGAGAAGTGTGAAGTGATACATTTTGATAAGATGAATGAGGAGAGGCAATATAAACTAAATGGTACAATTTTAAAGGGGGCGCAGAAACAAAGAGACCTGGGGATGTATGTACCCAAATCTTTGAAGGTGGCAGGACAAGTTGAGGAGGCTGGTAAAAAGTATATGGGATCCTTGGCTTTATTAATAGAGACATAGGGGGGAAAATTTGGTTGGTTTGCGCCTCCCGTTAGCGCCTTAAGAGGGCGCTAATGGGGCGCAAAGCAACTAGCGCCCGGGCGCGGCGATGTCTGCGCCGCTTGTGAAATTGACCAGACATTTTGCGGCGGCGCTGAACACTACCGTCATGATCTCCTGCACCTGCAGATCGTGACGTCAGTCAAGTGTGCAACGCCCCGGTAGCGCCCCGGACCGGATATTGAGTGGCGCCCCCTGCCTTACCGCCTGCTGCTAGCAATGACAGGTTGAGGGGAGCGTTTTGCAGTCGGGAAGGGACTGGAGGAGCGCTATTTAAAGGTGACCGGCTCCTGCCTTTTCTTTCGGCGACATTTTTGCACCACGCATTCTAAGTGAGAGAGAGAGACTTCTGGAGATATTCAACGCTGTGTTGAGGAGTTTTGGGTACTGAGCAGCACTTTGCAGGTTCATTTTGATTTGATCTTGCATCAATTTAGAAGAGACTATGGGGGCTGCACTCTGACACCTTTCCCTGGGCCTCTCCATTGTTCTTTCCAGCAGATTTGATGCACAGGTCTCTCCAGGCCGAGATTCAGAGCTGCAATGAGCAAAGTGTGGATGGAGAGCAAGATTGACCCCCTCCTTTAAGAACTGGCCAACACCAGTATGTCTGTTCCATTGCTGACTGACATCACGAGCTTCACCAGCGCTCTGAGATAGCGCCTCGCTCCTCGGCGTTAGCGCCTTAAGAGAGGTGTGTAGCGCCTGATTTAGCGCTCCAATCACCTCCAGGGCGATAGAAGCCAAGTTTGCAGTCAGAGGCGATAATTAGCGCCAGGCGCTAAACTTTGCGCCTGGCCGATAATTGCGCCCCAAACAGGGCGATACTGAATTTCTCCCCCATAGAGTACAAAAGTAAGGAAGTTATGCTAAACATTTTTAAAACCCTGGTTAGGCCTCAGCTGGAGTATTGTGCTTAATTCTGGGCACCACACTTTAGGAAGGATGTCAAGGCCTTGGAGAGGGTGCAGAAGAGATTTACTAGAATGGTACCAGGGATGAGAGACTTATGTGGAGAGACTGGAGAAGCTGGGGTTGTGCTTCTTGGAGTAGAGAAGGTTAAGAGGAGATTAGATAGAGGTGTTCAAAATCGTGAATGGTTTTAATAGATTAGAAGAAACTGTTTCCAGTGGCAGAAGGGTCAGTTACCAGAAGACACAGATTTAAGGTGATTGGCAAAAGAACCAGAGGCGACAGGAGGACTTTTTTTTTTAACGCAGCGAGTTGTTATGATCTGGAATGCACTGCCTGAAAGAGTGGTGGAGGCAGAGTCAGTAGTAATTTTCAAAAGGGAATTGGATAAATAGTTGAAGGGAAAGATTTTACAGGGCTCTGGGGAAAGAACAGGGGAGTGGGACTAGTTGGATAGCTCTTTCAAAGAGCTCGCACAAGCACGATGAGCTGAATGACCGCCTTCTTGTATCATTCTAGATTCTATAAATTGGAAAAGCTCAACAGCAATGAAGCATATCGCAAGTACACAGTAATATACAAATCTGTTAACTTGATCCAGACATTCTGTTTGAAATACATTTTCCATACTTGGCTCAATCACAGCAGAAGAGAATAGCAGCTGGTTTACTAACATATTGTTCCATGGGTCAGTGTATGTGATCACAGAAGGGTTTTCTCTGGGAAGCTGCAGTCTGATGGGTTTCCTGCTGTGCATCTACAGGGTGCTCATGCTTAATCCCTCATCCAAAAAGCCTCAGTGGTTTCCGTAATTTCTGAAATTATTTTATGAGAAGAAAACATGGAAAATCTATAGGGAGGTTGTTTTTTTTTACCCCAGATTATTTTGCAAAAGGATCTGAATTAACACTTAAGTTCTATTTCGAGGACCCATGTGCATTTCACCTATAAAGACTTTAGGAGGGGGGAAGAATCTCAAAAAAGAAGGGTACAAATGATATTTATTCAGGTAAATGAACTGTTAATGCCTGGGGTAAAAAAGAAAATTGTCTTGGATTCATCGCTCTACCCACAAAGCTACTAGGAAGGGACAGAACTGTTCCAATTGTTTTCAATCTCATCCATTGCAAAAGCTCAAAGACACAAATCAGGTGATTGAAAATAAGTTCCAGGTGTGCACTAAGACGAGTTAAACAATTAGATCTGCAAAAAAAGTGATTTTTTTTTTTAATGGTCCTAGAATTCTGTCCCCATATTCATCCATTAATCTATTAAAAGTTTGTTAGTAATCACTGCAATTAATTTCTTAATGAACTTTATAAACTAAATGGTAAAATGTTAAATTGGTTGGAATCATACCTAGCACAAAGGAAGTTGGCTGTGGTTGTTGGAGGTCATTCATCTCAATCACATGACATCACTGCAGGAGTTTCTCAGGGCAGTGTCCTAGGCCCAACCATCTTCAGCTGTTTCATCAATGACCTTCCCTCCATCATAAGGTCAGAAGTGGGGATGTTCGCTGATGATTGCACACTGTTCAGCACCATTCGAGACTCGTCAGATACTGACGCAGTCCGTGTCCATATGCAGCAAGACCTGGACAACATTCAGACTTGGGCTGACAAGTGGCAAGTAACATTCACACCACACAAGTGCCAGGCAATGACCATCTCCAACAAGCAAGACTCTAACCATCTCCCCTTGACATTCAATGGCATTACCATCGCTGAATCCCCCACTATCAACATCCTGGGGGTTACCATTGATCAGAAACTGAACTGGACCAGCCATATAAATACTGTGGCTACAAGAGCAGGCCAGAGGCTGGGAATTCTGCGGTGAGTGTCTCACCTCCTGACTCCCCAAAGCCTTTCCACCATCTACAAGGCACAAGTCAGGAGTGTGATGGAATACTCTCCGCTTGCCTGGATGAGTGCAGCTCCAACAACACTCAAGAAGCTCGACACCATTCAGGATAAAGCAGCCCGCTTGATTGGCACTCCATCCACCACCTTCAACATTCACTCCCTCCACCACCGGCGCACTGTGGCTGCAGTGTGTACCATCTACAAGATGCACTGCAGCAACTTGCCAAAGCTCCTTCAACAGCACCTTCCAAACCCGTGACCTCTACCACTTAGAAGGACAAGGGCAGCAGACGCATGGGAACATCACCACCTACAAGTTCCCCTCCAAGCCACACACCATCCTGACTTGAACCTGTATCGCCGTTCCTTCACCGTCGCTGGGCCAAAATCCTGGAACTCACTTCCTAACAGCATTGTGGGTGTACCTACACCATATGGACTGCAGCGGTTCAAGAAGGCGGCTCACCACCATCTTCTCAAGGGCAATTAGGGATGGGCACTAAATGCAGGCCTAGCCAGCGACGCCCACATCCCATCAATGAATTTAAAAAAAGAGAGACTTGGGCATTCAAATGCAGAATTTTTGACGGTGACAGGACAAGTTGATAAAGCTGTTAAAAGCATATGGAATGCTTGGATTTATAAATAGAGACAGAGTACAAAAGCAAGGAAGTTATGCTGCACCTTTATAAATCATTGGCTTGGCCTCAATTAGAGTATTATGTCCAATTCTGGGCACCACACTTTAGGAAGAATATCAAGGCTTTGGAGAGGATATAGAAGAGATTTACCAGAATGATACCAGGGATGAGGGACTTCAGTTATGTGGAGAGATTAGAGAAGCTGGGATTGTTCTCCTTGGAGCAGAGAAGTTTAACGAGAGATTTAATAGAGGTGTTCAAAATTATCTGGGGTTTTGATAGAGTATATAAGGAGAACTGCTTCCAGTTGTTAGAGGGTTGGTAACCAGAGGACATAGATGTAAGATAATTAGCAAAAGAACCAGTTGAGGGGAGATGAGGAGAGAATTTGTTTTACGCAGCGAGTTGTTATGATCTGGAATGTACTGCCTGAAAGGGTGCTGGAAGTAGATTCAATAGTAACTTTCAAAAGGAAATTGGATATATATTTGAAAAGGGACAATATTGCAGGGCTATGCAGAAAGAGCAGGGGAGCAAGACTAATTGGATAGCTCTTTCAAAGAGCCGGTGCAGGCACAATGGGCCAAACGGTGTCCTTCTGCGCTGTATGATTCTATGAACTTAAGTAATAAAAGCAGAATCCTTTGTCCTGCAGTGTGAACATCGCCATGTATCAACCAAGGGATGGGTACCTACTGTTGGTACTGTCATTGACAGCTGCCAATGATGCAAAGACAGATCCTACGTTAAATAAACCCCACAAAATGTGAAAGTAGCTTATGCCATAAACGGTGAGGTAGCAAACAGTAGTTTCAATGATATAATGCATTCTCTGTTGTCAGGGCTCTAACAGTAGATAGCGACCATGAGCCCTCCATTGGAATAATGCCAGTTAATTGCTTACAGTTATCTATTATCCATTATTTTAACTCTATTCTAATTGCTCATTTTTGTGGGGAGGACTGGACAGGTTCCATTTGGTTCCTTTTAAGCGCAATCTTTATATATATTTTTTGTTGCCATTGTCTATGTTGTGAGTGTTGATCCTGTCGAGTTTTTTTTCTTCCTCTGTTAAGTGCAAAAGTGTGTGTATGTGTTTGGCCTAGAAATTTGTGTGCGCCCATTTTTGGGTGTGCGGGGAGGTGGGGCACAGGGAACAATCCCTGCGCCTGTATGGTGAAGCCTGAGGCGCACCCAATAAAAATCCTATTTGCATGTTTCTGTTCATCGTGTGATACTGACATACAAAAGTTTGGTGTGTAAAGCAAATTCCTCTTTTTGGCTGTGAAAGTGCTAACCCATTAAAAATTAATGAAATAACACCTTTGCTAATATAGCACAAAGGGGAATTTCGGATGAATGCATTAAGCTTTCATACAAGTCTAGTATCTTGCAGTATAATTTCCGGACCCTGATGTGGGCTATGACCTTATCAAATTATGCTAAACAAAAAAATTTACTGGGAAATTTTTAATTACTGCAAGCAAATTCCCAACATAATTTCTCCATCAAATTGCTTGTTGTCTGATTTCTCAACTAAGTTGCATAATGTCACATCTCTTTCAGGAATCTATTCGCTAACTAGAATATTATCCAACCATTAGTGCCACATCAAAAAAATACTGATTAGTCAACTATATAGATCACAAGATAATTACAAATGAGGAAGGTCATTCAGCCCATCGTAGTTCATCCATCCAGAATATCCCTATGCTTCCCCCCACCGCAGTATCCAAATTGGCTCTTAAATGATTCCAGGGTTGTCATCTCCACCACTACCCAGATGTCCATTCCAAGTGTTGATCATTCCTGTATCAGTCCTAAGTTTACCTTTCACTATTTTGAACCTGTGGCCCCTTCTCCTGCTCTTGTGATTTATTTTAAAATAATTGTCCAGATTTAGCTTTTCACATAATTTGCTATCTTATATAACTCTATAAAATCACCTTTCAGATCCCACTTTGCAAGGCTGAAAAGCCTAAGTCCTTCCTCATTACACAGACCACCAATACCGGGGATCAATCTTGTGGCTCTTCACAGTTCTACCTTCAGTGCTTGAATGTCTCCCTTGTGTCTTGGTGACCAGAACTGGACACACTACTCAAGGTGTGGTGTAACCCCAGCACTATACAGTTTAAGCATCACTTCCTGTGACCTGTATTCTACTGTTTTTCCCTACATAGTTTAACATTCTGTTGGCTTTTTTGATTGTTTCTCCACATTAGTTGGACATGTTGAACATCGATTCTACTAAGACTCATAGGGGGGTGTAATTTTGACTTTGGGCGATAGTGTAACACGTGCAATATTGATTCAGCCGCGCATTATACAGCGCTCCCGATTTTCATTTCCATTGACCAATGTTTCTTGCATCCAAGCCTGCCCAAATGTAATCAGTTTGCATCGTTTTGGGTTTTTTTTCTGGACTTGGCAACACTATGTGGATTAGAATGATCAATCACAGCTCAAAAAATGAATATATCTCAAGAATGCCTGTTTTGGTAAGTTCATTATTTAAGTTCTATGCTACAGAACTGTGTGCAAGGCATGAATGTTCCAAATGTACTTGTAAAATAAAGGTCACATTCTTAAGATTAAGATACTCCAGTACTTCGTAATTGCAATGTTCCAGTGAAATCAGACTTAAGTTGAATGCTAATTATTGTAGGTGCCTTCTCTACTCCCACTGCATCTGATTTGCACTGCAGCAATTCCATTATCTAAAGCAGCGGAATAGGGTTGTAAACAAAGATTGGTGTATTTAATAATGAGTAAAGACAGCAGACTGAAATCTGTATTAGCCTATCTGCCATGACATTAACTCTCAACTGCTAGGCAAGGTGGCTGTTTAATCCATTAGCCTCTGGCAAGCAGCCATTTCCAAGGTTTCTTTTTGTTGGGAACTGGGTTCTGGGTGCGGTCGTCTGCTTCTTAATCTTATGTAATGAATCAAGGTTCTGTTATGATAGGGGTACTCATTGTACAGCCCATGGGATAACACTGGCGTTTTGAGAACTTCTGTTGCTGCCCTCAGCATTTCTGATTCCTCCTATACCCAGCTTCAATCGACAGTGACCACCTATCCAGTTTTTAACTAGGCAGTCCAGTTTTGCAGGTGCCAACTCGATGATTTTTGTTGCTAAAAACTGTACAGATGAAGCCCAGTTTTTGAATATATGCTTAATAATTTACCAGATCTGTCTATGCATGAGCAATTTGGTACCATTCAGTCTTCCATCTGCTGCTCTGTAGGAACACACTATAGACCACCTGTACTGATCCCAAGCCTGAAAATGATTATCCCTGAATAGGTTAGCCCATGTGGACAGAAATGTTTAATGCAGGAGAGGTACAGTGATGTTTACTTATGTAGGCAAATTTTACAGTTCGTAAGGGTGACCCCGAGCTTCTGGTCATCTGTCACTTTAATTCTCCGCTCCACTCCCACTCAGACCTCACCGTCCTCGTCCTCTCACACTGTTCCAATGAAGCTCAATGTAAGCTTGAGGAACAGCACCTCATCTTTCGATTAGGCACTTTACAACCTTCTGGACTCAACATCGAGTTCAACAATTTCAGACCATAACCTCTGCCCCTATCTTTTTTTTCCATTTTTGTTCTCTCTCTCACATGGCAGCTGTCTTTCATTCTGCCATTGCCATTTACACTTCATCTAGAGCCATCTTTTTTTTCTTAACTTGTCCCATTACCATCTCCTTTTGCCTTGCACCATCATCCCTTTTGTCTCTTAATCGCTCCTGCCTTCCATCCTATCACAGACCTTCCCTTTTGTTCTTTCCTCCCCTCCCCCATTTCCCTGCCCCTGCACTTGCTTAAAAACCTGTTCCATCTCCAGCTTTTTCCAGTTCTGACGAAGGGTCATCGATCTGAAACGTTAACTCTGTTTTGCTTTTCACAGATGCTGCCTGACCTGCTGAGTATTTCCAGCATTTTCTGTTTTTATTTACAAAAACTTTAGTGGAAAGGGGATTGGGGAGGAAAGCGGATGCCATAAAAAAAATAAGTACAGGTTGTTAGTACACACTGTTGAGCTTGGGGGTGTCCATGGCATTGATTATAGAGGGACTAACACACAATCTCAAATAACTGCACAAAAATGATTGCTGCAACCACTAACTGTGTTCACCGGTAGCTTTAAAGATGTGACTGCTAAAGTTCTTTGTCTTCATTCATTTGTTGACTTCATTCCTGGGACCAAGATGGCTAAAAGGTTTATATGCATGCTTTCCAATGCATATAAACAGCTATTAATATTAGACTTACGGTCTTGAACCTGAAACTTTTCCATAATGTGAATACATTTTGACTGTTGTGAAATTAACAAAAACTGTGTTCCTGAGCCACACAGACCAGAAAGGTCTTGATTTTGAACCACTTACAATGACCTGTTCTCACATTGTGTTATTGGGCTTGAGTTGCTTATAATCAGTACTTAGTGTAATGATATCAGCAAATAGTGATGATATTTGCCTGTTTGATTATGATGCCTTACCAGCATATTTGCAGATATTGATTATTTATGCCTGACCAGCAGAGGGCATGTGAGAGAGGCAGTTGAGTTTAGTTTTGGTTTCGTTTTAGATGGATCTCTAAGATGGTGTCTCCTGTAATGCTGTTAACTGAGTTGAACATACTTTAGATAAAAAGTCATTCTCTTTCATGAATGTGTCATCATTGAACCCACATACAAGACGATACATGGTGTCAGAAGTGATTGAAAGAGATGAAGAGGGAAAATCTGAAGTTAAATCAGCTCTCCAAATATTAGCAAGCCAGAAGAGAAAATCGTTACTTACCATTGGAGAATAGCTAACGAAGTGAAAAATGGAAGGTTTACACCGACCGGCGAAGCTTCAGTTGACAGGTAATGTGGCTGAAAATTGGAGAAGGTTCAAACAACGTTTGGAGTTGTATTTAGCGGCAATCGGAGCTGACGAGAAAAGTGATAAAATGAAAGCGTCAGTGTTCTTACATGTCGTGGGTGATGAAGCGCTGGAGGTGTATAATAACTTCACATTCGCTGCTGATGGAGACAAAATGAAGCTAGATAAAATAATGGAACAGTTTGAGGCCTACTGCATACCTAAACGTAACGTGACGTTTGAGAGGCACAGATTTTTCACATGTGTACAGAAAACGGGAGAGACTATTGATCAGTATGTGACTGAACTGAGAAACAGAAGTAAAACATGTGAATTTGGGGGACTGACAGACTCGCTGATAAAAGACAGACTGGTGTGTGGTATTCCAGATAATGGTCTAAGGGAAAGACTGCTAAGAGAGCAAAATCTAGACCTGGGAAAAGCCATAGCACTGTGTAGGGCTACAGAGACTGTGAATTCGCAGGCAAAGGAGCTGTTCAGTGACAGTAGCTGCAACATGGATGCAGTGAGAAAGAACGGACACAGACCGTTTAACAAAAAGAGCGCCAATGTGAAAAAAGAGGCGTGGCCAGCGAACAAAAATGAAAGGGGCAATCGAAAGTCATGTAGTCGATGCGGTACACAGCATCCACCAAAAAAGTGTCCAGCATATGGTAAAACATGCAATAGTTGCAACAAAAACAACCATTATGCCCGTTGCTGTAAGAACCAAGCGCAACAAAGCAAGGTCCATGCAGTAGATGAGAGCGAGATAAAGGAGTTCTATGTAGATGTTGTGTCTGAAAAGAAAAAAGAGACTGGATGTTGACACTAAAAGTGAATGACATACACATTCCATTTAAATTGGATACTGGAGCACAAGTTAATGTGATATCAGAGACTGATTTTAAGAAAATTAGACCCAGACCAAAGATACATGGAATAAAAGTGAAAGTGACGGGATACTCAGGTACTGATAGACCAGTGAAAGGAAGATGCATTGTCAAAGTGACACACGAGGACAGAGAACACACGCTAGCATTAATCGTGGTGCCAAAGGATGTGCAAGCCATACTAGGTTTAAAAGCCTGTGAGAGACTGAACCTGGTAAAGAGAGTCCTCGTTGTGGAAAGCGAAGGAGAGACAGTCTATGATGAACTCATGAAAGAGTACAACGACCTATTTCAGGGTCTAGGCTGCCTTCCAGGAGAACACACAATCAGAGTAGATAAAAGTATGCCAACGGTCATACATCCATGCAGAAAAGTTCTGTTTGCTCTTCAAAAGCAACTGAAGGCAGAGTTGGACAGGATGGAAAGCCTGAACGTGATTCAGAAGATAGATGAGCCAACTGAGTGGGTGAGTTCCCTCGTCGTTGTGGACAAAAAGAATGGAAAGCTCAGAATTTGCCTGGATCCAAGAGATCTAAACAGAGCAATAAAGAGAGAGCACTTCAAGCTTCCTACACGTGAGGAAATCATGTCACAGTTTGCAAATGCAAAGTATTTCAGCAAGTTAGATGCATCATCAGGATTTTGGCAGATGAAATTGGACGAGGCAAGTTCAAGACTGTGCACGTTCAACAGTCCATTTGGCAGATACAGATTCCTAAGGTTACCATTTGGCATTGCCTCAGCTCCTGAAGTGTATCACAAAACTATCCATATGATCTATGAGCACCTGAAGGGAGTTGATACATCGATGGATGACATCATAGTATGGGGAACCACGAGAACTGAGCATGACGAGAGACTGAAAAAAGTGCTAGAAGCAACAAGGAAAACAAACCTGAAGCTGAATAGAGAGAAATGCCAGCTCGGGGTGACAGAACTGACATTCGTGGGAGATATCCTTAGCAGTGAGGGCATCAGACCAGATCCCAGAAAGGTGTCTGCCATTGAGAATATGCCAAAGCCACAATGCAAAAAGGACGTGCAGAGGTTTAATGGAATGATCAACTACATGGGTAAATTCATATCCAACCTCTCAGAAAAGATGGCGCCACTGAGAAGACTAACTGAAAAGAACATAGAATGGGAATGGAATCATGAGCATGAGAAGTCATGGAGCGATCTAAAGAAACTGCTCACAGAGGAACCAGTTCTGAGGTTTTATGACCCAGCGAGACCCATCAAGATATCATCAGATGCATCACAGAGTGGGCTCGGTGCCGTTCTTCTGCAAAAATATGACTACTGGCAACCTATTGCATATGCATCGCGCTCAATGACAGACGCGGAGACGCGATATGCTCAAATAGAAAAGGAGCTGCTCAGCATCACATACGCCTGTGAAAGATTTCACTAGTTTGTGGCAGGACAAGCAATCAGTGTAGAGACTGACCATAAGCCCTTGATTGCATTGTTCCAAAAGCCACTAAATAGCTGTCCGCTTAGAATACAAAGAATGATGATCAGGCTGCAACGCTATACACTGAATGTTGCGTACACACCGGGTAAGCTGATGTATACAGCAGACACGTTGTCCAGAGCTGTTGACCCAAGTGAGCCCGCAAACACCAAAATGGATGAAAAAGTGAACGCCTACGTGGACATGATCACAAGTGCACTGCCCATAGCAGATGCAAAAATGGAGCTCATAAAGACTGAGACAAACAAAGATGAAACAATGAGACGACTGAGGAAAAGCATCTTGGATGGATGGCCCAACATGAAGCAAGACTGCGCACCTGACATGGCAGAGTACTGGAACTGCAGGGCGGAACTATCAGTGGTCGAAGACATCATCTACAAAGGAAGTAAAATAGTTATCCCAAAGAGTCTGAGAAAAGAGATGCTAAAAAGGATCCATGGAGGACATCTGGGAATCGAAAAGTGTAAGAAAAGAGCACGAGAGGTGATGTACTGGCCACGAATCAACCAAGATGTGACAAATGAGGTGTCAAACTGCACAATATGCCTGAAATATCGAGCAAGCAATCCGGTAGAACCACTAAAGCCACACCCAGCGCCAGACAGACCTTACCAGAAGGTAGGCGCTGACCTATTCGTATGTCAAGGGAAGGACTATCTTGTAGTCACAGACTATTACTCCCTGTATCCAGAGGTTTGTAGACTGTACACCACCACTGCAGATGCTGTGATAACATGTATGAAAGCCATACTCTCCAGACATGGCATGGCAAGCGAGGTCTTCACAGACAACGGACCCCAGTTTTACAATGCAAGTTTCCGACACTTTGCCAAAGAGTGGGACTTTGTCCACACAACGTCAAGTCCTCACTTTCCACAGTCCAATGGACTAGTGGAAAAATCGGTCCAGACAGTGAAAAGACTGATGTACAAGGCAAAAGACAGTGGAACTGACTTCTACCAGAGCATGCTTGTATACCGCACAACGCCGCTCGAGTGTGGTATGTCACCAGCCCAACTCCTTATGGGACGTCTGCTAAGGTCAAACCTACCCATCCCGGAGAACCTCCTGAAAACAAAAGAGGGGGAGAAAGTGAGGAAGTTCAAAGAACAACAGAAAGAAAAGCAAAAGTACTACTATGACAGAGGAACACAAAACCTACCTGAACTCCACACTGGTGACCAAGTAAGGTTCAAAGACAAAACAAACACATGGACTCAGATGGGAACTGTCCTGAGTGAAGTTCAACCAAGATCATACACCATTCAGACAGATGAGGGTGCTGTTCTGCGAAGAAATCGTCGAGATCTTCTCATGGGGCCAGCCACAGCAAGTCAAAAGACTGATACTGTTGAACAACCTGATCACACAGCAGGTCAAAAGACTGATACTGTTGAACAACCTGATCACACAGCTGAGAAATCATCATCTGAGGCAACAACTCAGATTCAAGGACAATCAATCAGAAAATCCTCAAGACACGTGAAGCCTCCTGAGAGACTCATTGAGCAAATTTAAGGACTCTTGTTATAGAAGGAAGTAATGTTATCTTATTCTCTCTTCAAGTTCTAGGTATTTACATATTTCATGTGAACACACAAAACAAGGTTAAAAAACCTTGATAATGATAATGTAAGTTCATTAAGTGTTACAGTTAAAATGCAGAGTAATACAAAGAAAACATGTTGTTAGATAAAAGTAAAATACTTTTGTTTTAAGAAAGGGAGATGTAATGATATCAGCAAATAGTGATGGTATTTGCCTGTTTGATTATGATGCCTTACCAGCATATTTGCAGGTATTGATTATTTATGCCTGACCAGCAGAGGGCATGTGAGAGAGGCAGTTGAGTTTAGTTTTGGTTTCGTTTTAGATGGATCTCTAAGATGGTGTCTCCTGTAATGCTGTTAACTGAGTTGAACATACTTTAGATAAAAAGTCATTCTCTTTCATGAATGTGTCGTCATTGAACCCACATACAAGTCGATACACTTAGCAGGCAGTGCAATGCCTTTGCACCCCTTTGCCTTAGCACTTCTGCATTGGAAAATTATACATGTACGCTACTTAGTGGAGAACCTCACCCACTGGTGCCACATATCTGGTAATTGCAGGTGTGCTACTCGCGATTTTCTGTCTTCCTATCTAATGGTCATAAATCGGAGTAAGCACGCGTGCGATTTCCTGATGCACACTTCTGGCAGGCAAACAGGTGTTCAGAAAATCATCCTTAATGTATCAGCTTCAAACATGTTAAAATAGATTAGCAGTTAAAAATCATGTTTGTAATCTTCTCTTAGTGAAGGCCTTCAACAATTCTAATTCCATCATGTCAGCTTCGCACTTAATCTGCCAGTTTCAAGTGAAAACGATTATTCTTTTGACATGCTTAGAACAAAAATATCTGTACTATGTTTGGAATTTACAGGTATTTTATTACTTTATCAACCATATAACTGAAAAGAACTGACGAAAAATCAGTGGACTGCAAGTGCAGTTTTTTAAAATTATAACTTGACTATTCTTCATTTAATAAACTAATTCTGATACATCAAGGATGATTCAAAGGAGACCAAGGGATAATTTTGACCTAATTCGCCTGCCTGTGAAAAACTGGCGCGATCAGATCGGCAGCTTGTTTTACACGTGGCCTGATTTTACTCTGCGATGTCAATGGCAAGTAAAATTGGATGGCCGTTCTGATTGTATTGGGGCTAATTTTGCCCTTTGTGTGACTGACCGGCAGAGCACACTGGCTGGCCGCCCGTTTCCGGTGGTGAAGAGGCCCCCTTGATTTTGCAGTCCTGGCCTCATTTATGTTTGTCAGGTGAGTTGCGAGGTGCCAAAAAGCTTCCTGATGAAACTCACCGGATTGAGGCCTCAAGATCGGGCCAGGAAGGCCGCCACCAAGGTAAGTTGGGGGGGGGGGGGGGGGTTGCGATCACGGAGGTTGGGGGCCCCGTGGCGACAGCAGATCTGGTCCTCCGAGGCCCACAAAAGTAATTTGACACTTATCTTTGGCAGGCCTCTTTGGTTCCATTGCCTCTGGAATTAATCAGAGCCTTAACTGCACAGGTTCCAACCGGTTCTGACCAAAAATGACAGTCGGAGTCCTATTAATGTAATAGGACCCCAATTTCCATATTAAATGGGGCATATCGCCTGAAACAGGTGGGCGTTTGGACACCTCGCATCAAAATAGAGCCAGCCGCATCACCGTTACTGGCCTGTTAACACCAGGTGAAGACAGTGAAATTCGACTCCCATCAGTTTCCCACTTGGTGGGTTATGTTAACATTACCCCCTGAAATCTTTGTTTAATGCCTGCCTTGGATGCTTTAAGTATTTGGTTCAAATTCTTTATTAAAGGCTGCTATTAGACTTTTATGTTTAACTGCATCTTAGAAAATGTTGTTGTGCAGTATTTCTCCCCATTGAGCTGATGTAAAATATCCTACAGTAGCTTAGATTACATTTTAAATATTTTCCTTGCATCCATGTCTGGGTATTGATTAATATGAGCAAACTGCTTGGTTGATTGACAGGCAGAACCCAGGAGTGCTTGAAAGATCACTTGTTATTTGCTAAAGGAAAACAAATTTCTATTTCATGTGGCTTGATCTTAAGCCAGAAGGGAATATTCGATGGAATGCAAAACCTTCCTACCTCTGTAGAATGATAATTTTTATTATACTTTTAACTTCTTCCAGTTGTCCTAATGTCATAGAGTGGAACTAGATGTAATCCTCTGGGGTTTGACCTCCACCTCACACATACCAATCTTCAGAAGATTTCACACAAAAATAATTCTCACGTAAAGGATCGTAGGGACCAATTAAAGAACATTGGAGAGCATGAGGGAAAAAAGCAATCAAGAATGCACCTTCTACCAACCATGGTCAGGTTTTATGAATTAATAAACTTGGCGCAAAAGCTTGCGCAACTTAAACGCATGTTAATTTTAATGGACAGACTATCGTGTGAGAGCACATGACCTCGTCACCCCAATTCCCAGTAGGGCTACTTCAGTGGTCCGGTGTTCCAGGAGAATGCGCAGTTGGCACAGTGCAAGCACTGAATTAGGAGAGCCTGTGATTCACAGCTCTTTTGTTTCTAGTGAGTTGAAGTGCTTGCAACCATTTTGTGCGTTGGCTCCATTAAGATCCCAGATTTGATTTAGAAAAATTTAAATTAATACCATGTACAGTTCAGTAGTATTTCTCTGGGTTTGCTTTTTTTATTTCCTTGTGCACTTATTTGAAATGGGTAAGGGAAGCTCCATGGACAAAAATTTGGGGCCAGTTTGTTTTACTCACGATAGTTTTGTTTTTAAAGCGCATCAAATACAGTACTTTGTGGTTAAGATGTTGCAAGTTGAAAAAAGGCATGTTACAGACCAGTGGTGAGTGAGCTGGGCCAGTTAATGCATTCTGACGCCAGCACTGTGATCCTGCACCTGCGAAGCATTTTATGCAGGTTTTGCATAAGCTGCTTTTAACAGCTGTTGGCTTAAGTTGTGTAAAAGACGCGATAAGTAAATGTTATCCTTTTTAAGTTTCTATTATGTTAGTGGATCAGTGAACTCCAGCAGTTGCTGCTGTCCGTGGATCTGCAGCATTAATTTGATGTCTTGAATTGATTTATGTCAGCCTGCTGACCAATGCCTCACAGGGTCCTCCTTCGGGTGCCTCCCATGGTAGTAAAATAAATATTGGGATATTGCAGTTGAGACATTTTGGCCACAAACTCATGTCCTACTACTCAATCACACAGTGGTGCCACAAAGCCATTAACTAACTAACCCGTTCCCACATTTCAAACTCATTCTGCTAATCTTTGGGTTTAAAATAATATATAGTGAGTTCTGATGATATTGTTTGAAGCTGCTTGAGGGAGTAAACATTGCTTCTGGATATGAAGCAGCTACATTAATATCACACTGTTAGATTGGCACTATGGTTGTGCTCCCCTGAAGGCTGCATTTTCTGACACCACCTGATACAATTAATGAACAAGTGTAGTGGCTCCCCTGTCATTATTCACTCCACTAAATTAATGACTAGAATGGCTACTATTCATTCTGGTCCCTCATGGCTCTAACTTTTCTCAATCAGTTACTCCTGTGATGAGCATTCATTGTTCCAACAAAAATATCTGTTTTAAAAAGTAGTAGCTCTCCTGATGTCAAATGAACTATGTGATGTGACGTAGTACTCAGCTACACAGCCCGGAAGATGCCAGTGTAATCCCTGGTCTTTACTGAGTTAGCTGATCTGAGCTGAGGCAGCACTGGTGGTGATACAGTTGGTCTTGTGGCCCCTGGACTGGGGAGGTGAATGATATCTGCTCCACGTCACTATTTAGCAGCCTGTGCTGGAAAGTGTGTGTGTGTGTGAGACATCAGATGAGGACAGGACCAAGCTCAGCTGTAGAAGACTCTCAGACAGGGATTTTCCTTACCTCGACGGGTCCGGGGCAGGCGATGTCGGTGGTGGGTCGCGGCCCCGCTGCTGACTCCATCCCGCTCTGGAAAGTGAATTTACATTGATGGGGCTTGTTAAGCCTGCCCAGCGCATTTCCTGAGCCAATTAGAGGAAGCGGGTCTGGTCAACTTTCTTTTAACATTTGTGCTGTCAGTGTTCTACAGCTTTGAGGTGCTGCAAGCACTGACAGTCACTGTACAGAGCTGCACCCAAGCTCTCCCATGATTCCCTCCATATGCTTATGGAGGGAGTCAGAGCACACAAGTAGGTCCTTTTCCCTTCCCATGAGCGGAAGAGATCTCCCCAGGAGAAAACAGCCTGGTTGTACATTGCACAGGAGGGCACAAGCAGTGATGTGGTTTGGAGGACCAGGGTGCAGTGGCACAAACATTTCAATGATCTCAGTAGATCATGAAATGTTATTACAAAGCCACATTCAACCTCATCCTGCTGTGCCTCTCATCATATCCCCATCTTTCTGCCTTCCCCACCCTACTCCTGCATATCCTTACTCATATCAACATACCTTGGACCTCCACCCATTCCTCTCTAGCTACATTATCACATCCCCATCTCACAAGCCACCCCTCACACTCACCCTCATCCTACTGCAATCATACCAAGTAACAACACACAAGGGTAGCCACTTGGGTATTTTATCCAATGTTCATGTAAAGTTTCTGTTAATGTGCTGTCAAACATTGAAACCTTTATTTTCAACACTTTGCGTTCTTGGATAGATTTGTGTGCCCCTTTGGAAGTGGCTTAGTGAGTTGCAGTGAATGGTGAGACATAACAGCACCCCCTGCAATGGTAGTGTAAAAGGAATGGCTTGGGCATTGTAGGGATGCTTTATGGTGTTGGTGTGGGGTGGTGCCAACCTGGCGCATCATGTGGCAGCCATATGGGTGTTCAGTGTCAAGTGAAATAAAACTGGCCATGGTGAGGACATCCCTGGCCTTCCGGGCAGCAGTGTGCTCGGGTGCTGATGTCCTCTGTCCTGTGCAGCATCAGGTGATTACGGAGAAGGTTGGTTTTGTTGTTGGTGCTGCTGGTGTGCCTGATGCTGCTGGTGTTGTGACTGATCGTGGTCGGATTCTGAGGACCAAGGTGAGACAGCATAAAGGGCACCCAGGTTGATGGACTAGATGTTAGGTGAAGTAAAGATGACAGAAGCATTCTGTCACTGCTGAGAGAGTTCTTCCAATGAGGTAAGAGTAGATGGAGAGTGGAAAGCCTGCAAAATCTGTGCTGGAAATGGGCTGAGAAATAGTTTGTGGCTGAGGAAAATGATGATCTGTCAGGTGAGAGCTTTTACTGTACATTTGAAGTGTGAAGTAATCAGCTGGAGCAATGGCCATTGAACTCCCGCCTCAGGTTCACAGACGTGGTCCCTAAGCAGCGTGGACCCTGTGGGCGAGCAGTTAAAATTAAAAGGTAAGGTTAAAAGCATTGTTAAGGGTCTGTCAACAACCCAATAATTGGATTAATTGGGGCGCCCGCCTCTGCGGGTCAGGTCAGATCCGAGATCACACACGCGCCTCTGGGAAAGGCGCATTGCAGGTCCCGTGCGTCCTGACCCGCTGTCAAAAAAAAACAAATTTCCCAGCCGATCCGCCACTGATTCCGCCCTGGAAAATTACCTCCTCGGTGTTTGGGCTCAAACATGAAGAAAGGTTACTTTGGTAGAGTACCAGAGGGCTGATGCCACCTATGGAACTATACCTCTGAGGGTAGGAGGGGAGTAAAGTGGAATATAAATCAAAAACAAATCATAAATGGTGTCAGTTATATATTAATCATTTGTAGCTTTTGTTTTAAAGGAGTAGCTGATGGACACCCTCCCTTTTTTAATTTTTACTAATACTGCTGCTCAGATATCAGAAATAGGATTACTGCCAAAGTATCACTATATAAAATGTGAAAAGTCCCAAAATAAAATGTTTTTTTTAAATTTTAGCTTATTTGGCCTTTTCTTCTTTTATCTTTCATTTTCCAAATTTTTAAGCAATTATTTAACCCCTTTAAGTATATTTTATATTTTATTTCCTAAAATTTACTCCTGTCCCCTGTGACTAAACCACCTCATTAAAAATCCTCTTATTGGTTGAAAAACTTCTTTTTTAAAGTCTGTTTTTGTTTCCGGCTACAGAGATGCTTTTAAGCTGTGGCCGACTGTTTTGAAGCTGTTGCTAAGCAACAGGGTTTGTTGATTCACACGGAGCTGAAAAGCTCCGTATGTTTTAACATTAGCGCTGGTTTGTACGGCAGTTTTGATGGTACGGCACCAACTCGGTCCCGTCAGTGCCGGATATCAGAAAGTTTCCTGTAGCATTTTTGTTGTGTACAAAGTCCAACTTTTATCTAGTTTTTGCAGAGAGCTAGTTGATTTTATTTTGCTTTTAATCCCTTTTTGTAGCTCCCTGCACCCTGGCTCCTACCCTACCCAAGAGGCAGCCTGCTTCTGGACCTCTGGCAGTGCTAGAGGTTGGCCAGGACAGCCTGGGGTGATTATTCTCTACCTGTAGAGAAATATTTGGCCTTCTCTCGGCATCACTGCTCAGCAGAGATCAAATACTTAGTTTGGAGGATTGCTGTTGCAAAGCCGAGACTCCCACCCACTTATCGGCTTAGATGGCGACCGGTCGATGTTTCCTTTCAGTAATTATACAAAGAACAGGACTACAAAAGCTGTCTGCAGCTGCAACTTTTTTTTAATTCGTTTATGGGATCTGGGCGTCGCTGGCAAGGCTAGCATTTATTGCCCATCCCTAGCTACCCTTGAGGAGGTGGTAGTGAGCCGCCTTCTTGAACCGCTGAAGTCTGTGTGGTGAAGGTACTCCCACAATGTTGTTAGGGAGGGTGTTCCAGGATTTTGACCCAACGACGATGAACGATCGGTGATATACTTCCAAGTCAAGATGCTGTGTGACTAGGAGGGGAACTTGGAGGTGGTGGTGTTCCTATGTGCCTGCTGCCCTTGTCCTTCTAAGTAGTAGAGGTTGTGGGTTTGGAAGGTGCTGCCGAAGAAGCCTTGTCGAGTTGCTGTAGTGATTCTTGTAGATGGTACACACTGCAGCCATGGTATGCCAGTAGTGGCGGGAGTGAAACGTAGAAGATTGTAGCAGGAGTAGGCCATTCGGCCCCTCGAGCCTGCGCCACCATTCAATGCAATCATGGCTGATCATCCGAATTCAATACCCTGTCCCTACTTTCTCCCCATATCCCTTGATCCCCTTAGCCTTAAGAAATATATCTAACTCCTTCTTGAATATATTTAATGAATTGGCCTCAACTGTCGTCTGTGGTAGAGAATTCCACAGGTTCACCACTCTCTGGGTGAAGAAATTCCTCCTCATCTCAGTCCTAAATGGCTTACCCCTTATCCTGTGACCCCTGGTTCTGGACTCCCCCGCCATCGGGAACAGCCTTCCTACATCTAGTCTGTCTAGTCCTGTTAGAATTTTATAAGTTTCAATGAGATCCCCTCTCATTCTTCTAAACTCTAGCGAATATAAGCCTAATCGACCCAATCTCTCTCCATCCGTCATTCCTGCCATCCCAGGTACCAGTCTGGTGAATCTTTGCTGCACTCCCTGCATGGCAAGAACATCCTTCCTCAGATAAGGCGACCAAAACTGCACACAATACTCAAGGTGTGGTCTCACCAAGGCCCTGTACAACTGCAGCAAGACATCCTTGCTCCTGTACTCGAATCCTCTCGCTATGAAGGCCAGCATACCATTTGCCTTCTTAACCGCCTGCTGCACCTGCATGCTTACCTTCAGCGACTGGTGCACAAGGACACCCAGGTCTTGTTGCACTTCCCCTTTTCCCAATCTATTGCCGTTCAGATAATAATCTGCCTTCCTGTTTTTGCCACCAAAGTGTATAACCTCGCATTTATCCACATTGTGCAGATGCATGGCAGATGCAGTATAATCACCCAACCTGTCCAAATCGTACTGGAGTTTCTCTGCATCCTCCTCACAGCACACATGCCCACCCAGCTTTGTCTCGTCTGCAAACTTGGAGATATTACATCTAGTTCCCTCGTCTAGATCATTAATATATATTGTGAATAACTGGGGTCCTAGCACCGATCCCTGCGGTACCCCACGAGTCACTGCCTTCCACTCGGAAAAAGACCTGTTTATTCCAACTCTTTGCTTCCTGTCTGCCAACCAGTTTTCTATCCAAGTCAGTACCTTACCCACAATCCCATGTGCTTTAACTTTGCACACTAGTCTCTTATGCGGGACCTTATCGAAAGCCTTCTGAAAGTCCAAATACACCACATCCACTGGTTCTCCCTTATCTATTCTACCAGTTACATCCTCAAAAAATTCCAGTAGATTAGTCAAGCATGATTTACCTTTTGTAAATCCATGTTGACTTTGTCCGATCCTGTCACTGTTTTCCAAGTGCTCTGCTATTACATCTTTTATAATGGACTCTAGCATTTTCCCCACTACCGATGTCAGGCTTACCGGTCTATAATTCCATTTTCTCTCTACCACCTTTTTTGAATAGTGGGGTTACATTAGCTACCCTCCAATCCATGGGAACTGTTCCAGAGTCGATAGAATTTTGGAAGATGACCAGCAATGCATCTACTATTTCTAGGGCCACTTCCTTAAGTACCCTAGGATGTAGATTATCAGGCCCTGGGGATTTATCGGCCTTCAATCCCGTCAATTTCCCTAACACCATTTCCCTACAAATACTGATTTCATTCAGTTCCCCCCTCTCATTCGACCCTATGTTCCCCGACATCTCTGGGAGTTTATCTGTGTCCTCCTTTGGGAAGACAGAACCAAAGTATGTATTTCATTGGTCTGCCATGTCTTTGTTCCCCATTATAAATTCCCCTGATTCTGACTGCAAGGGACCTACGCTTGACTTTACCAATCTTTTTCTCTTCACATATCTATAGAAGCTTTTACAGTCAGTTTTTATGTTCTCTGCAAGCTTACTCTCATACTCTATTTCCCCCCTCTTAATTAATCCCTTTGTCCTCCTTTGCTGAATCCTAAACTGCTCCCAATCCTCAGGTTTGCTGCTTTTTCTAGCCAATTTATATGTCCTCTCCTTGGATCTTATGCTATCCCTAATTTCCCTTGTTAGCGATGGTTGAGTCACCTTTTTTGTTTTATTTTTATGCCAAACAGGATGAACAAATTCTGTAGTTCATCCATGCGATCTTTAAATGTTTGCCATTACCTATTCACCGTCAACCCTTTAAGTAACATTCCCCAATCCATCCTAGCCAACTCGCGCCTCAGACCATCGTAGTTTTCTTTATTTAAATTCAGTACCCAAGTCTCTGAATCAACTACTTCACTCTCCATCTTAACGAAGAATTCTATCATATTATGATCACTCCTCCCCAAGGGGCCTCGCACAACAAGATTGCTAATTAATCCTTTCTCATTACATAATACTCAGTCTAAAATGGCCTGATCTCTAGTTGGTTCCTCGACATATTGGTCCAGGAAACCATCCCGTAAAACAGGAGGGTGGATTATTATCTAAATGGCAATAGATTGGGAGATGGGGAAGTGCAGAGGGACCTGGGTGTTCTTGTGCACCAGTCACTGAAGGAGAGCATGCAGGTGCAACAGGCGATTAAGAAGGCAAATGGTATGTTGGCCTTCATATCAAGGGGGTTCGAGTATAGGAATAGGGATACCTTACTACAGCTGTACAAGGTGCTGGTGAGACCGCATCTGGAGTATTGTGTACAGTTTTGGTCGCCCCATCTGCGGAAGGATGTTCTTGCCATGGAAAGAGTGCAGCGGCGATTCACCAGGCTGATACCTGGAATGGCGGGAATGACCTACGAGGAGAGATTGAATAGTTTGGGCTTGTACTCACTGGAGTTTAGAAGATTGAGAGGGGATCTCATCGAAACATATAAAATTATGGCAGGTCTGGACAGGCTGAATTCAGAGAGAATGTTTCCAATGGCAGGGGAGCACAGAACCAGGGGCCACAGTCTAAAAATAGCGGACAAATCATTTAAAACAGAGATGAGGAAGAATTTCTTCACTCAAAGAGTGGTGAGCCTGTGGAATTCCCTGCCACAGAGGGCTGTGAAGGCTAATTCAATAAATATTTTCAAGAGAGAATTGGATATATTTCTGAAGGCTAAGGGGATTAAGGGTTACGGAGAAAAGGCGGGGACGGGGTACTGAACTGGTAAGATCAGCTATGATCTCAGACGAAGATCAGCCATGATCTCATTGAATGGCGGAGCAGGCTCGAAGGGCCGAATGGCCTACTCCTGTTCCTATCTCTATGTTTCCTATGTTTCCTATGTATACACTCTAGGAATTCCACTTCCACAGTATTGTTACTAATTTGGTTAGACCAATCTATATGTAGATTAAAGTCACCCATGATAACTGCTGTGCCCTTATTTGACACATCTCTAATTTCCCATTTAATGCCATCCCCAACCTCAGCATTACTGTTTGGGGGTCTGTATACAACTCCCACTAACGTTTTCTGCCCATTGGTATTTCTCAGCTCTACCCAAACAGATTCCACATCATCAGAGCTAGTATCCTTCCTTACTATTGTGTTAATCTCCTCTTTAACCAGCAATGCTACCCCTCCGCCTTTTCCTTTTTGCCTGTCCTTCCTGAATATTGAATACCCCTGGATGTTGAATTCCCAGCCTTGGTCACTGTGGAGCCATGTCTCCGTAATCCCAATTATATCATATCTGTTTACATCTATTTGCGCAGCTAATTCATCCACCTTATTACGAATGCTCCTCGCATTAAGACACAAAGCCTTCAGGCTTGTTTTTTTAACACGCTTCGACCTTTTTTGAATTATTGTTTACTGCGGCCATGTTTGATTTACACCCTTGATTTCTCTGACTACCACTTTTGCTTTTCTCCTTCCTGTCTTTTGCTTCTATCCTTGCTTCCCTTTCCTCTGTCTCCCTGCACAGGTTCCCAACCCCCTGCCATTTTAGTTTAAACCCTCCCCAACAGCACTAGCAAACACTCCCCTAGGACATCGGTCCCAGTCCTGCCCAGGTGCAAACCGTCCAGTTTGTACTGGTCCCACCTTCCCCAGAACCAGTTCCAATGTCCCAGGAATTTGAATCCCTCCCCCTTGCACTATTCCTCTTGCCACGTATTCATCTGAAATATCCTTCTACTTCTACTCTGACTAGCACGTGACACTGGTAGCAATCCTGAGATTACTACCTTTGAGGCCCTATTTTTTAATTTACCTCCTGACTCCCTATATTCAGCTTTTAGGACCTCATCCCATTTTTTACCTATATCGTTGGTACCTATATGCACCACGACAACTGGCTGTTCACCCTACCCCTCCAGAATGCCCTGCAGCCGCTCCGAGACATCCTTGACCCTTGCACCAGGGAGGCAACATACCATCCTGGAGTCTCGTTTGCGGCCGCAGAAACGCCTATCTATTCCCCTTACAATAGAATCCCCTATCACTATAGCTCTCCCGCTCTTTTTCCTCCCGTCCCGTGGAGCAGAACCACCCATGGTGCCAGGAAGTTGGTTGCTGCTGCCTTCTCCCGATAAGCCATCCTTCCCAACAATATCCAAAGTGGTATTTCTGTTTGAGAGGGGGATGGCCACAGGGGACCCCTGCACTACTTGCCTGCACCTACTACTCTGCCTGGCGGTCACCCATTCCCTTCCTGCCTGTGCAGCCTTTACCTGCGGTGTGACCAACTGATTAAACGACATCCTCAGCATCGCGAATGCTCCAGTATGTATCCATTCGCAGCTCCAGCGCCGCAATGCGGTCTGCCAGTAGCTGCAGCTGGATACAGTTCCCGCACACATGGTCGTCTGGGACACAGGAAGTGTCCCTGATTTCCCACATAGTGCGGGAGGAGCATGCTGCCATGACTTACCCTTTAATTAATTTAAATTAAATCAATACCACCAATTATACTACAATTAAATGATATACTCAAGGGCCCTTGTTTCCTAGCACTCCCTGCTATACAACAGAGACCTCAGAAACTATAACCACAAAATTAAGACTTTATAAACTATGAACCTTAACTTTCAAATGGATGTTGATGGTAGGGGATTCGGCGATGGTAATGCTGTGAATGTTTGTCCTGGATGGTGTTGAGCTTCTTGAGTGTTGTTGGAGCTGCACTCATCCAGGCAAGTGGAGAGTATTCCATCACACTCCTGACTTGTGCTTTGTAGATAGTGGAAAGGCTTTGGGGAGTCAGGAGGTGAGACACTCGCTGCAGAACACCTAGCCTCTGACCTGCTCTTGTTGCCACAGTATTTATGTGGCTGGTCCAGTTAAGTTTCTGGTCAATGGTGACCCCCAGGATGTTGATGGTGGGGGATTTGGCGATGGTAATGCCGTTGAATGTCAAGGGGCGGTGGTTAGACTATCGCTTGTTGGTGATAGTCATTGCCTGGCACTTGTGTGGCGCGAATGTTACCTGCCACTTATCAGCCCAAGCCTGAATGTCGTCCAGGTCTTGTTGCATGCCGACAGACTGCTTCATTATCTGAGGAGTTACGAATGGCACTGAACAGTGTGCAGTCATCAGCAAACATCCCCATTTCAGACTTTATGTTGGAGAGAAGGTCCTTGATGAAGCAGCTAAAGATGGTTGGTCCTAGGACACTGCCCTGAGGAACTCCTGCAGTGATGTCCTGGGGCTGAGATAATTGACCTCGAACCACCACAACCACAACTTATGCAAGGCTTTACTTCAGGCCACTTGAACTGGAAGGTGGTAACTTTGTATGAAAAGGTACTGCAATGGGAGAGAAGGTGGTGTACAGTCCGGTTTTGAATATGTATCTAGGACTCGAGTTTGTAGTTAGGGTTGAAATAAAAATTGAAACTTCTTCATACTGAAATGCGAAAAAATGTTCTTGTATTTTCTACCTGAAAAGCAATGAGATAAAGAATTTAAAATGATTGGTGTCAGCAAATGTTTGAGTATTAGTTTGACTGTAAAACCTGTTTCAAGATTGTTTTGATCCAACAATGTATTGAACTGACCATGTGATCGTAATCTGATTCGGTCACTTAATAGTAATTGGGGGGACCGTGTTGACCTTTTTTTTAATATACATTGTTTGCAATGCCTATTCCAAGTGGCCTATTCTGCATTATGCTCAAACCCAATCTCTGGGTGAGATGCACTCAGTGTATGATATTGACCTTGCATGTTGTCATAGCTCAGCATACCTCCTCTCCTAATTGGTGACTTAAATTTAGTTCCCAGTTCCTCATTTTCTCAGGAAGTGAAGATGGTGGAAAGGCTGGAGATTAGTTTGTGGGAATTTGTTGAGGCAAGGAGGCTCTATTCACGTCAGAGATTTTGCAATGTGGCTGGCTCATGGAGTGAAATTTGTTGTCAACTGTTGGAAGAGCATATTCTATCTCTTGTGGATGAGTTGCCCTAGCCTGTGAATTCCTTTGTTGTACTCGGTTCAGAATCTGTCTGTGGTGAATGCACCTCGAAGTTTCCTATTGTGCCAGATTGAAATGAGGACTTTTAATCCCTGTGGAATTTTCTGGGAGGCTGGTTGACTGTTTCCACTAAGGACTCTTCTCAACCTTCTCTGGAGATTGTGTTTCAGTGAACCAATTACAAATATTAACCTGTATGCAAAAATCTTCAACTTATTCCACAAACAGAAAAAAACATTTATAGAAGAATCTCTGCTTTAGCAGCAGGTTTAATAAAGAACAAGATAAACTCAGATATGCTGACCTTCTGCCATTAGATATCACTGAGTCAATAAGTTAAACACTATAGAGACAATTTTATAAAATCCTGTTACAATGTCTAGATCTCCATGGTATTTTATATAATCAGTACTTGAACTAAAGTGTAGAACTAATAAAAATAGTAAATTCATTTGTTGCAGAGTGCTTCGCAGTCCCGACCCTCTGGCCATACTTAGGCAAGTGTAGTGAAGTTGTAATTCATGATTTTGCAGCAAATGGCAAACCGAAGTGTGCTGTAAGCATCCTGTGGTACCTAAAGGTGTCTTGAGATTTTAAAATCAAAGTCAATAAATTGAATCACTGTGTGAATAGTGGAGTTATTTTCCTATTTGTGTTTTTTTTTTTTACTCGTCAACCATATGATTTTAGTGCTCAGAAATGGAATACTATTTCACTTTTGACACCCTGTCTTAGCAGCAAGCAGTGTCAAGTGAGCTATGGCACAGGCCTGATGCAGAATAATCCACCACTGTACAAATGTGAATCTTCACTGGCCTTTGTGATACTTAATAGCTATTGAATTTAGTGGTTCTTGCTAAATATAACTAATACAAATTTCCAATAATCTAAATATTAAAGTAATCAACATTTTTTTTATTTTGCTAATTTAACAGTTTAGAAGAGTTCAATGCTTAACTTCCCACTTCAAAATCTCCACCAAATGACAATTTGGCTTGTTCTGACATGTTATTATAATATGGAAAGAAACATAGGCCTAGAAATTCAGTGGCCTGCGCCACCAGTTTGCGCCCAAAGAGGGCTTTTGCGTCACTGTGCAAACCTACCGCGATATTTAGCGGGGCGCTAATGGCGGCGTTAGCCATTAGCGCTGCGCCGCCACCGATGATGTCATCGGTGTGCGCAGCGCCCCGCAACCACCCCGCTGGCCATATTTGGTTGCTGCCGCCTCGCCCGCGCCGGCCGCAAACAGCGACCGGTACACGGGGCCTACCTGTGCCGGTACTGGGGCGATTTAAGGTGGAGGTGCGGCCGGCCGCTTTTTCGGCGGCCGCCTGCCCGCACCTCCTTCCCCGGCCTCCTACACCCACCCCCCCCCCCCCCCCCCCGCGGCATTGCCGGCTGTTTCCAGAGAGCCCGGCACTTCTCCTTGGTGCCGGGCTCATTTGCCGGCACTTGCGAGCGGGGATCGCGCTGTTGCAGGCACCTCCCCCTTAAGAATTAGAGGAAGGCCTGCAGTACCGCAGGCTGCCGTGCCGCAGCGGGTGGCGCTGCGGCACTTTACACGCCGATATTCAGTTTCAGCGCCCCAAGCGGGGCGCCAAAACCCTTGTTTAGCGGCCGGCTTCAACTTGGGGCGCTGAAACTGAATTTCCCGCTGGCGCAAGTGGCTCCACGCGCAGCGGTAATTCCGGCACCCAGGCAAGCTGGGCGCCCCTAACTGAATTTCTAGGCCATAGAATTTAGGTTATTGGTCCTAAAATGAACATGGAATAAAATCGTTGGTGATAAGTAAAACTTAGCCGTAAATATTTTATTCTAACCATAAGAATCCCGTGGCATCTAAAGACATTTAGTTAATGTCTTTGAATGTAAAGCAGTTTTTCATATAATCTAGTTTGATACTTCACTGCAGTACTGAAGGAGTGCTGCACTGTTGGAGGTGCCATCTTTTGGATGAGACGTTAAACCAAGGCCTCATCTGTCCTGTCAGGTTTATCTAAAAGATCCCATGGCACTATTGTTACCAGTGTCCTAGCCAACATTTATTCTTCAACCAACATCACTAAAAACAGATTATCTGGTCATCATCACATTGCTGTTTGTGGCACCTTGCGCAAATTGGCTGCCACATTTCCTACATTACAGCATAGACTACATTTCAAAAGTACTTATTTGGCTGTAAAGCACTTTGGGACGTCCTGAGGTCATGAAAGACGCTATATAAATGCCAGTCTTTCTTTGTTATTGTGAAATAAGTAATTTTTATTTTATGTAAGTCCTTACTTTGGATATTAACAATGTATTACTGAGAAAAAAATAAAGAGTGGATTTTCAGAAAGCGTTTTGAGAGAATTGTGAGAGAATTGCATAACCTTGGGCCAAATTGGGCAATCAATTTGGCGAGCTTAGGCAAAACCCATTATAAACATGGTCATAGGAATTCATAATGGAAAATAGTTGACAAAAAATGATGGGTAAATGATCGCAGGAAGCCATTGGTGCAAACAGAATGTACACTCAAATGTAATTTTTTATGTATTATAGATTATATAGATAGATATACCCTGTATCACACCGTTACCTCTTTGCAAGGCTTAAAAGTCAAATTTTGTGTTTAGTGCTCCCAGCACAAGGCTTCACATGCTAGGACTTTCAAGTTCTGTGCCAGGAGTGCCAAAGATGAAAATTTACCCCCAGGTTTCTGCAGTCTTCCCTCATAATTCAGTCTTCTGGTACCAAAACCAGTCTTGTGGCTCTTCTCTGAACTGAATCCAGGGCTTGAATGTCTCCCTTGTTTCTCAATGACCAGAACTGAACACAGTACTGGCTACAGTACTCAAGGTGGTCTAACCAAAACACTGCAGTTTGAGCATGACTCCTTGTGATTTGTACTCCACTGTTTCGTCTATTGAGTACATTATAAGCGTCAAATAGGAACTGACATCACAGCAATCAATTTAACTTGCACAACTGTAACATCCCTTTAATCAGTACATAAATATCTGGTATGTTTCAAATGAAGGAAAATACCTACATTTGTTCATTTCTTTTCAAAAAATGTAACCCATAATTAGATAGAACACATAGTGGTTAGCACTGTTGTCTCACAGCACCAGGGACCCGGGTTCAAATCCGGCCTCGGGTGACTGTCTGTGTGGAGTTTGCACATTCTCCCCGTGTTTGCGTGGGTTTTCTCCGGACTGTTTTTTGTTGTTGGTTAATATTGTTTTGTGATTGTAAAATGTGAGAGAAAAACATCCTTTAGTTTGAAACAATTTCTATTTTGCTGCCTCTGTTACAATCCAATAATACAGTCCAAAGATGTGCAGGTTAGGTTGATTGGCCATGATAAAAATTGGCCCTTAGTGTTAGGGAGGATTAAATACGTGGGGTTACGGGGATAGGGCTTGGGTGGGATGGCTGTCGGTGTAGGGACCGGGTGCTAGGGTTTAAATGATCAGCCATGACCTCGTTGAATGGCGGAGCAGGCTCGAAGGGCCGAATGGCCTACTCCTGCTCCTAGTTTCTATGTTTCTATGTGCTACCTCACTGGTTACTTTAAATGGTGGCTTGTCAGGTGGGTATTATTTGATCAATTTAAAATATTGTATAAATGTTATATCATACTGAGCTCCATGCAGTATCTTCTGTTTATATGAACAGCACATTTTTGAAATGGTGCTAAAACAAGTTTGTTTAAAAATATGCAACAGTATTACATATTCCGTAAACAACTTTTATTTTACTGAGCAGTTCAAATGCAGTTTGGATGATATCACATAGGTGGGTGTTTGTTGTTATCTTGTGGGATGACATCACACAACTAAACAACTTATTTTACAAAATATTGCCGAACTGTTTTTTGTTGTTGGTTAATATTGTTTTGTGATTGTAAAATGTGAGAGAAAAACATCCTTTAGAATGAAACAATTTCTATTTTGCTGCCTCTGTTACAATCCAATAATACAGGGTGATTGCAGTGCAGTCTTCCTCGGCCTCTACTTTGGCATTGTATGCTTCCTTCCTTGACCATCCTCACAGTTCAGAAACCTTTGTGTTATACATTCATTCCTGTTGGGACCTTTGAAAATAGTATTGATTACATAAAATTAGAATCATGACTTAAACTGAAGTGAGTTCATTTTCTTGTCTTGTAGGTTATTAGGAAATGCTGTAAAACGTCACATCACAGCCATATCTCTTGTTAGGTTTGACACAGAATGAAGATAGCATTATTTAGAAAGCATTTTGTAAGTATTTAACGCAGTGTTGTCATATTGTCTTAAATAAACAAATGCTTCAGACTACTGTTATAAGCAGTCGCAGTGTTTTGTTCACACAATAGGAAATAGAAAGATAAAAATTTACTGATTTATTTTTCTCTATCAAAGTACTGTGCAATTTATTAACCTCTTAGACTGCCAGCATGTAGCAGTCTCCCTGGGCTAGCTATTTTTTAAGTATTCTTTACACACCATGATGCTGCAACAAAATACAGGAAACTTTCTGGTATCCGGCACTGACGGGACCAAGCTGGTGCCGTCCCATCAAAACTGCCGTATAAACCAGCGCTAATGTTAAAACATACGGAGCTTTTCAGCTCCGTGTGAATCAACAAACCCTGTTGCTTAGCAACAGCTTCAAAACAGTCGGCCGCAGCTTAAAAGCGTCTCTGTAGCTAAGCAACAGCTTCAGCTAGACCTTGCAGAGCCTGACTGGGGGGGAAAAAAAGCAACGAGAAGTAAAAAAAACTTACAGGAAACGGCTCCTGAATTTTGCCGGTAGATAGAGCTTTCCGGACTTTTAACCTCCGGTTAAACGAAAGTTTCCTGTAGTTACAGAAAATAGTCACTTAAATGTCCAAGTAATTTGTTTATAATATTAGTAATGAAGAAAATTAAACACTTAAAACTGTGGTGTCAGTGTGAACTGACAGTTCTTGTGTACAGGACACTATTCTGAGATATTGTCATTTAAATAGTGAAAGTAATGCCATGGAGTGAATTTTACATAGAAACTGTGGGTCCCAGTTTTAGGGATGTTGGACCAATGCCAAATGCGGAATCGTGTTTCAACTATGCCAGAATTCTGTCTATGACCACATGTGGTAATTTCATGACATTGGGGAGCATAATTCACCATAGTTGGTTTGTCACAAATTTTCAAAGACTAGACATTATTTTAAAATATTTTAGTGTACAACAAAAAAAAATTCACGTTAAATTGATTTGTCCACTGTTCTAATGGAGGCCGTCTTCATCAAAATAATCAACAAAGGAATTTGGACAACCATGTTTGTTGCTAATATTACAAAGTGCAATTTTGACCCAGGAGACCCTTGTGCCAAAATACTTAACACGCACAATCATACACACACACACATTTTAAATACAGTACCAGGGTTGTGTCTTGTCTCCATCTTCTTTCCCGTAGAGAAAAAAGAACAGTTCTGTAAGGCTTTTTTCATAACTTACACTAGAAGGTCGCATGGTCTAATTTTATGCTATGGGCAACTTGTGGGCTAAGATGAAGGAAATTCTCCCATGAGCAAATGTCCATCATTTGGCTGCGTTTGGTAAATTCTCCAAAATTCCTTCTTGTTATCTAGAATAATAATGATGTAGATGACTGCAATAAAATTAGTTAAATCCCTTTAAAGTGATTAAATATACCTTATGTAAAATTCTTACGCTTTCAAGCTCCATTGTTTTGTACAGTCCTAGCACATAATTTAACCTGGATAACATCTGTGGAGTGAGCCAACAGAATTGCCATTGTACAGCTGATTTTCCTGGTCCTTGTGCCCAGGGAACAGAGCGTTCCTCGGGTGCAAATTTCTGGGAAAAGAGGCGTAGACTTGGATCTTGGGTCTCTGCCCCTGTAACACTGCACTATGTTTTTCGGGGTTTTCCGAAGCAACTGGACTTCTGGCCTGCGCCTGAAATAAGAATAGACCAGCCAAAGCTTTTATATGAAGTGGCAGGGGGCATCCCTGGCTTCCCACCTCATTTTGATGATGCAACACTTGTTGGGTGACCCAGCCCAGGGGCACCCAGAAAAGAGGCACTGTTGTCCTGCCCCTGGACCCCACTGCCTAGAGTGTCTGCAGTGGTCCCAAGGACAGGCAAAAGAATTCAGGTAAAGCACCTCTTAGACCCCCCCCTCCTCCAGGAGTTTCAACTTCATTGATCTCCATCTACACCCTGAAGGCCAGAGAAGCAGCTACCCTTCCATTTCCAGGCCCTACCACCAGCGCTTTGCCCCACCCGGCCGGGGGGGTGGGTGGGAGGGGGCTGGTGGATCTGTGCCTTGGCTGTCTCTGAGCCATTTAAATGGCCTGGGACAGGAGATCCTGTTTCCCCATTCCCTGTTCATGAACTCAGTTTCCACCTCACTGGCCCCTACTCTTGATCTACACCCACACTCAGAGGTCAGATTACCCTGTTTCCCATCATAATCTGGGAACCAGCTTTATGTTCTTCAGGATAGTAAAAGCGTAGTAAGCATTTTGAAAAATTGAAACCTGGTTCCTGGATCATAGCTAAGAATTCATCAATAGGGCCATTACAGGATCAGAAGCCTGACTGGCGTTTCTGGAACTGAGCTGGGAGCCGTCTGTTTGATGTTTAATGTGCATAGTGTGGTTATACTGTAATTGGCGACACAACTAAATAACTTTCATTTACATAATACCTTATCACATCCTAAAACACTTTACAATCAATGGGTTACTACTTGAAGTGCAGTCACTATTGTTTTGTAGGAAAATGTAAATAGATATGTGAAGAGAAAAAGATTGGTGAAGTCAAGCGTAGGTCCCTTGCAGTCAGAATCAGGGGAATTTATAATGGGGAACAAAGAAATGGCAGACCAATTAAATGCATACTTTGGTTCTGTCTTCACAAAGGAGGACACCAATAACCTTCCAGAGATGTCGGGGAACATAGGGTCTAATGAGAGGGAGGAACTGAATGAAATCAGTATTTGTCGGGAAATGGTGTTAGGGAAATTGACGGGATTGAAGGCTGATAAATCCCCAGGGCCTGATAATCTACATCCTAGGGTACTTAAGGAAGTGGCACTAGAAATAGTAGATGCATTGCTGGTCATCTTCCAACATTCTATAGACTCTGGAACAGTTCCCATGGATTGGAGGGTAGCTAATGTAACCACACTATTCAAAAAAGGTGGTAGAGAGAAAACAGGGAATTATAGACCGGTAAGCCTGACATCGGTAGTGGGGAAAATGCTAGAGTCCATTATAAAAGATGTAATAGCAGAGCACTTGGAAAACAGTGACAGGATTGGACAAAGTCAACATGGATTTACAAAAGGTAAATCATGCTTGACTAATCTACTGGAATTTTTTGAGGATGTAACTGATAGAATAGATAAGGGAGAACCAATGGATGTGGTGTATTTGAACTTTCAGAAGGCTTTCGATAAGGTCCCGCATAAGAGATTAGCGTGCAAAATTAAAGCACATGGGATTGGGGGTAAGGTACTGACTTGGATACAGAACTGGTTGGCAGACAGGAAGAAGTGAGTTGGAATAAACGGGTCTTTTTCCGATTGGCAGGCAGTGACTAGTGGGGTACCGCAGGGATCGGTGCTAGGACCCCAGTTATTCACAATATACATGAATAATCTAGACGAGGGAACTAGATGTAATATCTCCACGTTTGCAGATGACACAAAGCTGGGTGGGCGTGTGTGCTGTGAGGAGGATGCCGAGAAACTCCAGTATGAATTGGACAGGTTGGGTGATATGGCAGATGCAGTATAATATGGATAAATGCGAGGTTATCCACTTTGGTGGCAAAAACAGGAAGGTAGATTATTATCTGAACGGCTAGATTGGGAAAAGGGGAAGTGCAACGAGACCTGGGTGTCCTTGTGCACCAGTCGCTGAAGGTAAGCATGCAGGTGCAGCAGGCGGTTAAGAAGGCATGGCCTTCATAGCGAGAGGATTTGAGTACAGGAGCAAGGATGTCTTGCTGCAGTTGTACAGGGCCTTGGTGAGACCACACCTTGAGTATTGTGTGCAGTTTTGGTCGCCTTATCTGAGGAAGGATGTTCTTGCCATGGAGGGAGCGCAGCGAAGATTCACCAGACTGATACCTGGGATGGCAAGAATGACGTATGAAGAGAGATTGGGTTGGTTGGGCTTGTATTCGCTAGAGTTTAGAAGAATGAGAGGGGATCTCATTGAAACTTATAACATTCTAACAGGACTAGACAGACTAGATGCAGGAAGGATGTTCCGGATGGCGGTGGAGTCCAGAACCAGGGGTCACAGTCTAAGGATAAGAGGTAAGCCATTTAGGACTGAGATGAGGAGGAATTTCTTCACCCAGAGAGTGGTGAACCTGTGGAATTCTCTACCACAGACGACAGTTGAGGCCAATTCATTAAATATATTCAAGGAGGAGTTAGATATATTTCTTAAGGCTAAAGGGATCAAGGGATATGGGGAGAAAGCAGGGACAAGGTACTGAATTTGGATAATCAGCCTTGAGGGCCCAAATGGCCTACTCCTGCTCCTATCTTCTATGTTTCTATGGGGCAGACAATTTATGTGCAGCAACGTCCCACAAACAGCAAATAAATGACTGACCAGATAATGTGTTTTTGCTAGTGTTGATTTGAAGGAGGAACGTTGACAAGGACAGTGGGAGAATTCCCTGCTTTGTTAAAATAGTGCCATGATATCTTTTTGAGGATGTAACTGGTAGACTAGATAAGGGAGAACCAGTGGATGTGGTGTATTTGGATTTTCAGAAGGCCTTTGATAAAGTCCCACATAAGAGGTTAGTGTGCAAAATTAAAGCACATGGGATTGGGGGTAATATACTGGCATGGATTGAAAATTGGTTAACAGACAGGAAATGGAGAGTAGGAATAAATGGGTCTTTTTCGGGGTGGCAGGCAGTGACTAGTGGGGTACCGCAGAGATCAGTTCTTGGGCTCCAGCTATTCACTATATATATCAATGATTTGGATGAGGGAACCAAATGTAATATTTTCAAGTTTGCTGATGACACAACTAGGTGGGATTGTGAGTTCTGAGGAGGATGCAAAGAGGCGTCAAGGCGATTTAGACAAGTTGAGTGAGTGGGCAAATACATGGCAGATCCAGTATAACGTGGATAAATGTGAAGTTATCCACTTCGGTAGGAAAAACAGAAAGGCAGAGTATTATTTAAATGGTGATAGATTGGGAAATGCTGATGTACAAAGGGACCTGGGTGTCCTTGTACACCAGGTGCAGTAAGCAGTTAGGTAGGTAAATGGTATGTTGGCCTTCATTGCAAGAGGATTTGAGTACAGGAACAAGGATGTCTTACTACTGTTATACAGGGACTTGGTGAGACCACACCTGGAGTACTGTGTGCAGTTTTGGTCTCCTTACCTAAGAAAGGATATACTTGCCATAGAGGGAGTGCAGCAAAGGTTCACCAGACTGATTCCTGGGATGGCAGGACTATCATATGAGGAGAGATTGGGTCGACTAGGCCTGTATTCACTAGAGTTTAGAAGAATGAGATGGGATCTCATTGAAACATATAAAATTCTGACAGGGCAAGACAGACTGGATGCAGGGAGGATGTTTCCCCTGGCTGGGGGGGTTCTAGAATGAGGAGTCACGGTCTCAGGATATGGAGTAGGACCTTTAGGACTGAGATGAGGAGAAATTTCTTCACTCAGAGGGTGATGAACCTGTGGAATTCTCTATCACAGAAGGCTGTGGAGGCCAAGTCACTGAAAATATTTAAGAAGGAGATCGATAGATTTCTAGACGCAAAAGGCGTCAAGGAGTATGGGGAGAGAGCGGGAATATGGTATTGAGATAGAGGATCAGCCATGATCATATTGAATGGCGGAGCAGGAACAAAGGGCCGAATGGCCTACTCCTGCTCCTGTTTTCTATGTTTTATGCCTACCTGAGCAGACATACAGTTTAATGTCTGTTATGATAGATGTCATGTCTGTCCGTGCAGCATTCTCTCAGTTCTGCACTGGAGTGTCAGTCCAGATTATATGCTCGGGTTTGAGGTGGCAGTTGAACACACAACCTTCTGGCTCAGTTGGCAAGAGTGCTACCAGGGAGAAGGAGGGGTGAAATTGGTCTCCAGCAGTAATGTAAAACGGGCAATAACAAATCGGCAGCCCCTTTTATATCCTGCCTGATTCTCTTTTCCATTGACCACTTTCACCCCCAAGGTTCCCAGCTCAATACTGGCATCACGAAAGAAACACTTGCATTTATATAGCACCTTTCATGACCACCGGATGTCTCAAAAAGAATGAAGTACTTTTTGACGTGTTTAGTCACTGTTGTAACGCCTTAGTCACTGTTGTAACGCCGCAGCTAACTTGTGCACAGACAAGCTCCCACAGATAGCAATGTGATAATGACCAGATAATCTCTTTTTTTGATTGAGGGATAAATGTTGGCCAGGACACCGGGGATAACTCCCCTGCTCCTTTTCAAATTAGTGCCATTAGACAGCCCTCGGTTTAACATCTCATCTGAAAGATGGCATCTCTGACAGTGCAGTCGCAGTACTACACTGGAGTGTCAGCCTAGATTTTTGCACTCCAGTCTCTGGAGTGGGACTTGAACTCTGAGGCGAGAGTGCTACCAACTGAGCCACAGCTGACACATCGGTGGCCTGATGTGTGTAATATAGCATAAAACAGCATACCCTTCCTCTCACCACGAGCAACACCAAAAGAGATCGAGTATGTGAAATTAACTGAATTTATTTTTGGCATTCTCTCAGTTGCTGAGTGCCTTTGGTATAAGTCACAGATTTCAGTGGCAGCATGGACATTAATAATTAATTAAGCCAAGACATGCAACATCCTTTAAGCTAAGTGTATGATATTTTTAACGTTCAGTGTCCTATGATTAAAAATACATTGGATGTACAGTACTGTGCTTCAACAAGGGGGAAAAAAATGTATATTTAATGTAATCCACTACGGAAGACACTCTTGAAAAAGTGATGATTTATGCTGCTTGTGCATAGCACATCAGCAGTTGAATGAGGAGATGCTGATGGCACAACAGAATACAATTCATTTGTCATTATCATAGGGGTGTAGGCACCACAGTTATATCTCTAATAATAGTGCCCAGGGCATAATATTACAGCTGGAGTTTATTTGGTGATCCAAGATTGTCATTTGTAGAAAAACAGCTGTGGCATTCTATATTTCATACCCCATGTTAGTTTAAAGAATTAAACTTGTTCTTTTTGTGTTATGTTAGTCCCCACACAGGAATGTGTTTATACATATACTAGCTGGGGGGAGCCCGGCGTTGCCAGGGCTGTTTTGGGCCGGGCGGTTTAAATGGAGTCCCAGGCTTTGGGGCCTGTCTGTCTGTCCCTCTGTGAATCTGCTGCCGGGCAACATTTTAAATCGAGTCCCAGGCTTTTGGGCCCTGTCTCTGTGTCCGGCAACATTTGTACCTTTTAATACCTTCAAAGATGAAAGTGAAAGTACTTTTAAAAATAACATAAGATTTACCAAAAACATTTTATAAGAGATACTAACTTTTTGGAAGCTGGATTAGCAGATTTTGAGCTGGAAGTAGTGAAGCAATGGCTGCCCGATGCCTGAGTTGAAAAGCATTAGTCCCGCCCACAGACGCAGCGATTGCCAACCATCAGGCGACTGAACTGTAGGATTGGTCAATCATGACGGCACAGGATTGGTCGAACTTGACGTCAGTCAATCAATGCTAATTAGCAGATAATGAGCGTAATTTTGAAGGTCTTTTGCATAACGCGCGAACAATTTTCGTCCGACCGAAAAGTAAATATGCTTACGACCGTCCCGGAAGCGTAAGCTTTCTTTGGACGTAACGCACAGGTAGGTACGCCCTATAACTTTCGAGCGTATAGCCGGACAGACAAAACGTACGGAACCGCTTTTTATATATATAGATAGATAGATAGATAGACTAGCTGGAGTGCCCGGCGGTTGCCGAGGCTTTTTCGAGGGCATGTTGTTGTTGTTGGAAGAGAGAGAGAGAGCGCGCACGACTGGGGGGGAAGAGAGAGCTCGACTGGGGGGAAGAGAGAGCGCGACTGGGGGGGAAGAGAGAGAGCGACGGGGGGGGGGGGAGGTGGGCCCGATGGACCCCTGCGAAGGAAGAAGGTAAGCTCTCCCTCCCTGTCCCACCCCCTCACTCTTTCCCTCCCTGTCCCACCCCCCTCACTCTTTCCCTCCCACACCCACTCTCTCCCTCCCTCACCCTCTCTCTCCCTCCCCGTCTCTCCCTGCTTTACTCTCTCTCCCTCCCTCCTCCCCCCACCCTCCCTCCCTCCCCCCCCCACCCTCTCTCCCTCCCTCCTCCCCCACCCTCTCTCCCTCCCCCCACCCTCTCTCGCTCCCCTCCCCCACCCTCTCTCGCTCCCCTCCCCCCCCTCTCTCTCCCCTCCCCCCACCCTCTCTCGCTCCCCTCCCCCCACTCTCTCTTCCCTCCCCCACCCTCTCTCTCTTCCCTCCCCCCACCCTCTCTTCCCTCTCCCTCCTTGCCCCTCTCCCTCTCCTCCCTCCCTGCCCCTCTCCTCCCTCCCTATTTCTCTGTCTCTCTGACGTCTGTTCCCTCTACCGCTCTCAGTTTTTCTTCTGCCGTTTTTTGTCTGCGAGCTCGCCGGCCGCTCAGGCTCTGTATAGAAATCATCTTGGCGCCGGTGCCCAATTTGCTACTCCAGGCCCCGCCGTCCGCACCGCTCTCCGGGGCAAGGTAAGAGCCGGGCTCCGGCCCCACACCCACACCGGCAGGAATCAGCACCCAGGGAAACCGCCCGCCGCCCAACGTGAACAAAGACCCTCCTCACCTGTCACGGAGTTGAAGTCTCCGAAAGCGGCCACGGTGCCCCGGGCCTCTTCCCCCGCGCATTCAAGAGGCGCGGGGAAGAGAGAGAGAGAGACAGACTGGGGGTGGGGGGAGAGTTAGACGCCGCCGCGCTCCGCGGAGCTCCGTGCCGCCACCGCTGCACGAGCCTTTACTAAGATGGCGGCGGTAGCGGCGCTCGGCTGAGGCCCGCCTCTCCAGCCTTCACAAAGATGGCGGCGATCGGGGGCCGCTTGTTGACTGGGGCCAGGAGGTGCCTAGCTCGGGCATGGGTGCGGAGGAGAGGCCAAGGCTTCGAGGCCTACCTGGAAAAATGGGGAAAGGTAGGAAAATTAATGAGATTAGATAAAAGATTTAGAAAGTAATTAACTTTTTTTAAAAACAATATCGGCTGAAAATTCAGTAGCCTTAGCGCCTCATTTGAGGCGCTAGAGGGCCTTGCGCCGGAGTTATGGCCAGTAGTGAAATTCCCTGGGGCCCTAAATCGGCGTTGCTCCGGTAGCGCTGCGCCGGCACCGATGACGTCTTCGGTGTGCGCAGCGTCCCGGTTGCCGTGGTAACCCGCCCGAACTCCGAAATTGAGTTGCGGCCGCCTCGCCCGTGGCAGCCGCAACCAGCGTTTTGTCAGAGGTGCCTTACTGCAGTTAGCGCCGGCGCATTAAAGGCCCCGCGGCGGCCGGCCGCTTTCCCGCCGGCCGCCTGCCCGCAGCTCCCTCCCCGGACTTCTCTCCCCCCCCCCACCCCCCGGAACAGATGCAAGCCCGGCACTTGTCCGAGGTGCCGGGCTCATTTTTAAGCAGATTTGCGCGGGCCGCAGCCGGGTGCAGGCAGCTCCTCCTTAACGGAAGGAGGAGGCCTGCACTTCCCCAGCCTGCCGCACCGCATCGGGTGCCGCAGCGCTGGAATTGCGGCGCGAAACGGCAGTTAGCGCCCTTTTCCAGGCGCTAAGACCCTTCAGTAGCGCCGGCAGCCGTTTGGGCGCGGCGCCACTGAATTTTTGGCGCGTGCAGGGGACTTAGCGCCGGCACTAATTTCCGGCGCTAAAGCCCTGGCTAAGCCAAAACCCAATTTCTAGGCCTATGTGTTTTAAAAGCAACGTTTTTTTTAAAGATGCAGAAAGCGGGAAAAAGAAAGGAAAAGTTTGGAATCAAGATGGCGGCGACTCAACTCGGTTCAGAACGATAAGGCCCGCCCACACACGCACCGATTGGTCGACCGTCAGGTCACCGAAGCGTAGGATTGGTCAATCGTCCCGTCACTGGACCGTAGGAGGGCCCTGTCGCACGCGCCAGGAACGCGGCGTACGATTGGTCGACCTCGAGGTCACTCTGTCGCTAATGAGCGGATAATGAGATGCTAATGAGCGGAATTTTGAACGTTTTTCGGATACCGCGGGTGCGATTTTTGTCCGGCTGAAACGTAAATACGCTTACGACCGTTTCGGAAAGGTAAGCTTTCTTTCGACGTAACGCACGCGTAGGTACGCTCTATAACTTTCGAGCGCATAGCCGGACAGACGCACACATGAGGACAGACAGACAGAAGGACAGACAGATAGACAGAACGATCCGTTTATATATATAGATAGATAGATAGACTAGCTGGAGTGCCCGGCGGTGCCGAGGCTTTTTCGAGGGGATGTTGTTGTTGGAAGAGAGAGAGAGCGCGACTGGGGGGAAGAGAGAGAGCGACTGGGGGGGGAAAGAGAGAGCGACGGGGGGGAAGAGAGAGAGCGACTGGGGGGGGAAGAGAGAGAGCGACTGGGGGGGAAGAGAGCGAGCGACTGGGGGGGGGAAGAGAGCGAGCGACTGGGGGGGGAAGAGAGCGAGCGACTGGGGGGGAAGAGAGCGAGCGACTAGGGGGGAAGAGAGAGAGCGACTAGGGGGGAAGAGAGAGAGCGACTGGGGGGGAAGAGAGAGAGAGACTGGGGGGGAAGAGAGAGAGCGACTGGGAAGGGGGGGAGGGGTGGGAGGGGGAGGAGGGAGGGGGGAGAGGAGGCGGGGGGGAGGGGAGAGGGAGCGGGGGGGAGTCCCCGAGCCCCACCCCCCCCCGAGGCTCCCCCCCCCCCCGATCTCCCGAGGCTCGCCCCCCCCCGGCGATCTCCGGAGGCCCGATCTCCCGAGCCCCGCCCGAGCCGGCTTCAAGAGCAGAGAGACGCCGCCGCGCAACCTACCGCGTGAGGCCGGGCCGGACTCAAGTTGCGCGAGCTGACTCCTACCCCACCCGCCTTTACTAAGATGGCGGCGGTAGCGACGCTCGGCTGAGTCCCGCCCCTCCAGCCTTCACAAAGATGGCGGCGATTGGGGGCCGCTTGTTGACTGGGGCCGGGAGGTGCCTAGCTCGGGCGTGGGTGCGGAGGAGAGGTCGAGGCTTCGAGGCCTACAAAAACAGTGAAAGGTAGGAAAATTATAGAGGTTAGACAATAGATTGACAAATTAATTAACTTTTTTTAAAACAATGTGTCTTTTAAAAGCAACTTTTTTTTTTGCTGGAAATGTATATTTGAAAAGAAAGACGCAGAAAGCGGGAAAAAGAATGGAAGCAAGATGGCGGCTACTCACCTCGGTTCAGAACGATAAGGCCCGCCCACACGCACCGATTGGTCGACCGTCAGGTCACCAAAGCGTAGGATTGGTCAATCGTCCCGTCACTCGACTGTAGGAGGGCCCGCCCGCACGCGCCAGGAACCCGGCGTACGATTGGTCGACCTCGAGGTCACTCTATCGCTAATGAGCGGATAATGAGATGCTAATGAGTGGAATGTTGAACGTTTTTTGGATACCGCGGGCGCAATTTTTGTCCGGCCGAAACGTAAATACGCTTACGACCGTTTTGGAACGGTAAGCTTTCTTTTGACGTAATGCACGCGTAGGTACGCTCTATAACTTTCGAGCGCATAGCCGGACAGACGCACACCGGAGGACAGACAGATAGACAGACAGACAGATCGATCCGTTTATATATATAGATATAGATAGAAGATAGATAGATAGATGCTCTAGCTTAATCGCCCTCACCGAATCACAGCCTGAAAATTGTGTCCTACTGCAACAACCAATTACCAGATTTTTTTAAACAATAGTGATTTGGAAGGGGCAACACAAGCATCTGTTTTTAAATATAATCTACTAGCTGGGGGAGCCCGGCTTTGCCAGGGCTGTTTTGGGCCGGGTGGTTTAAATCGAGTGCCAGGCTTTGGGGCCTCTCTGTGTCCCTCTGTGAATCTGCTGCCGGACAACATTTTAAATCGAGTCCCAGGCTTTTGGGCCCTGTCTGTGTCCCTCTCTCAATCTGCTGCTGGGCAACATTTTAAATCGAGTCCCAGGCTTTTGGGCCCTGTCTCTCTGTTGCTTTGTGAATCTGCTGCCGGGCAACATTTCTACCTTTTAATAGCTTCAAAGATGAAAGTGAAAGTACTTATGTTATTTTAAAAAGATTTACCAAAAATGTTTTATAAGAGATACTAACTTTTTGGAAGCTGCATCAGCAGATTTTGAGCTGGTAGTAAATGGTGTTTTTAGCTTGAGGCAATGGCTGGCACATCCCTGAGATGAAAACGATTAGTCCCGCCCACACACACACACCAATTGGCCAACCATCAGGGGACTGTACTGTAGGATTGGTCAATTGTGACGGCACAGGATTGGTCGAACCTTGATGTCAGTCAATCAATGCTAGGTAGCAGATAATGAGTTTAATTTTGAAGGCGCGAACAATTTTCGTCCGACCGAAAAGTAAATATGCTTACGACCGTCCCGGAACCGTAAGCTTTCTTCAGAGGTAACGCACGCGTAGGTACGCTCTATAACTTTCGAGCGCATAGCCGGACAGACGCACACGTGAGGACAGACAGATAGACAGACAGACAGAACGATCCGGATAGACAGACAGACAGACAGATAGATAGATAGATAGACAGACAGATAGACTGATTGACTGATTGATTAAGAGCGGTCCTATCAGCAACCTAAAATGGGTTAACATGGCTAAAATGTTGTCTGGTGAGGGCTTCAGTTTGCTGTCAGTATTTCTTATTTCATGATTATGCTGTTCAACTATTGGTCACAGCTTTTACCTTCTAATTGATAAAATTAGTTGCCAAGAAGAGATTTAATTGATTTAAGGCAAATGTTCTTGTCTTTGCTACTGTTCGCAAAATAGTTGGCGTGTGTTCAAAAATAGTGTAATGCCAGTAGAAAGTGCTTATGGACCAGTTGTACCTGTTTAGCACTGTTGGGGATTCCTGTCCATCCAAAAATGGAATTGCAAATAATCATTAAAAAAAATCAAGTAGAAAGTTAATTTTTGCTTGGGGAAGTTTTTTTTTTAAGTTCCTAATGAGGAGTTTGTTTAGCATATGTCATTTGTCAGCACTCTCACCTGAGTCAGAAGGTTGTGGGTTCAAGACGCACTCTAGACTCTTGAGCACAAAAATCTAGGCTGACACTCCAGTGCAGTGCTGAGGGAATGCTGCATTGTCGGAGGTGCCATCTGTCGGATGAGACGTTAAACCGAGGCCCCGTCTGCTTTCTCAAGTGGACATAAAAAATCCCATGGCACTATTTCGAAGAGCCAGGGAGTTATCCCTCAATCAACATCACTAAAACAGATTATCTGGTCATTATCACGTTGCTGTTTGTGGGAGCTTGCTGTGCGCAAATTGGCTACCGCATTTCCTACATTACAACAGTGACTACACTTCAAAAAGTACTTAATTGGCTGTAAAACACTTGGGATGTCCGGTGGTCGTGAAAGGCGCTATTAAATGTAAGTCTTTTTATATCTCATTTGCAGACTCAAATTAAAAAGTGTGTATTGCACCCTGGGTCAGACTGCGAGTGAGGTTACTGAGTGGAAAGATTTCAAAGTATCACCACAGAAGTGACAGAATCAAAACGTATGCATCATGGTATTATTTGGTGGGAGTGGGGAGAGGATTTTGAGGGGTTCAGAAGAACTTCCTAAATTAGAAACAGTTTGAATTGAAAGGCAGCATTGGCTCAGTTTCCACAGATTGTATTAAAGGTGAGCAACAACATCCTGGTATAACACCAGCATATGTTGCTTTATTGCTTGGTATAGTCTTGCTAAATTCATGTTAGAAACCTGAATAGGATTTTGCAAAACTTACTGTTCTATGAAAAGGAACCAAGCTGCTCTGAATTTGTAAGATTGCAAATTAGCTGTGCAATATATATAACTGACAATATAAATAATGCACACAAAATTCATAAGTATGTTAGTTTGTGATTATTAGTTAATTTCAAGATTATAACCTTTGAGATATTGTACCTGCAAGATGTGTGGTCAAAAACAAATCCAACAATTTGGGGTTCTCTGAGCTTGGCAGAAATAAAATATTCTAATCTTCTGGACAATGGCATATTAATCAGACCTGGGGACTTACAACTGAATCTTATATAAACTTTCCCTGAATTATGTGGCAGAAATGCTGTACACCAAGGAGATACGTCATATGATTAATTCCTGTCATTTGCACATCATTCAAATATGCCATTTTAGGGCTTGCAGCACATCTAGTTGTACCAGGAGCTGACTGGCCTAACTAGTGTTCCTTAAAGGGACAGCTGGAGGCAGTTTTTAAAAATAAAATAAATGTTGAGTTTTTATTTTTGTGGGCCCTGCAACAACAGGAGTGATCCTCCTGGGCCCACAAAAAAAAACTTTGGCCCGACTGAAGCCCTCCCCAGAATCGCTCCCTACAAAACCCAACCCGCCGGCCGGTTCAGCATAGATGCCTGCCCTTCCCGACCAGCGAGCTGCAGTAGAGCATATGTTTGGTGCCCACAGTTCGGCGGTGACATTTAAATTGAGATGCAAAGCTGAATTTGAATTGGGCCTCGGGGTGGCACGGGCCAGCGTGTAGAGCCACTGGTCGATTGACTTTGCACCTGATATGAGTTCAAGTTGATTTTATCCTCCACAGTAACTTAGTTGGGAAGATTTTAAGATCTCCCAGTGCCCAACCCATTATCAGCTGGCGGTCCAGCCAAAGAGGAGCCCACAGGTGCGTTTTACTGTATTATTGTGGGGCTGGAAGGAGCAGCCTGGGTCAGCACTGTTCCGGTCTGCCATACATGCACCCACCCCACCCTACCATGGAGCTACTTTCCTCTGGTCCAGAGGCTAGCTGGCTCGCCCGATATTGTGGCAGCCTGGATTCAGCGGGCTGCCCCGGGGCACTTCTTTTCCGCCTGCAGCCTGCCGACCGAATGCTGATGAGGCCCAGCCCTCAAAATGGGCCGTGGCTCCCGCTGGGACTATCAGCCAGCGCGCTCCACTGGCCAACTGCCCAAGTCAGCACTGGGGAAAATCTACCCCAATATGTCACATTCTGTTTTAGCATATGGAATTCTGAGGTTTTAACTGGTGTTTGAGGTTTGCTTTCTGCAATTCCATATGTTCATAGAAACATAGAAACAGAAGATAGGAGTAGGCCATTCGGCCCCTCGAGCCTGTTCCACCATTCAATGAGATCATGGCTGATCATCCAAACTCAGTACCCTGTCCCTGCCTTCTCCCCATATCCCTTGATCTCTTTAGCCTTAAGAAATATATCTAACTCCTTCTTGAATATATTTAATGAAGTGGCCTCAACTGCCTTCTGTGGTAGAGAATTCCACAGGTTCACCACTCTCTGGGTGAAGAAATTCCTCCTCATCTTTGTCCTAAATGGTTTACCCATTATCCTTAGACTGTGACCCATGGTTCTGGACTCACCCACCATCGGGAACATCCTTCCTGCATCTAGTCTGTCTAGTCCTGTTAAAATTTTATAAGTTTCAATGAGATCCCCTCTCATTCTTCTAAACTCCAGTGAGTATAAGCCCAATCGACCCAATCTCTCCTCGCACCTCATTCCTGCCATCCCAGGTATCAGCCTGGTGAATCTTCGCTGCACTCCCTCCATGGCAAGAACATCCTTCCTTAGATAAGGCGACCAAAACTGCACACAATACTCAAGGTGTGGTCTCACCAAGGCCCTGTACAACTACAGCAAGACATCCTTGCTCCTGTACTCGAACCCTCTTGCCACGAAGGCCAACATACCATTTGCCTTCTTAACCGCCTGCTGCACCTGCATGCTTACCTTCAGCGACTGGTGCACAAGGACACCCAGGTCTCGTTGCACTTCCCCTTCTCCCAATCTATTGCCATTCAGATAATAATCTGCCCTCCTGCTTTTGACACCAAAGTGGATAACCTCGCATTATATTGCATCTGCCATGCTTCTGCCCAATCACACAACCTGTCCAAACCATACTGGAGTTCATACAATTGGAGCTATAGGTTTCTCATTGAAGCCTCACCCAGCAGCAGCTTATATTGGAAATTCAGGCACATGCTGTATTTTTTTTTATAGGATGGTAAATTTTAAGTGCTTTGGTTTGGATGTTGTATGCTATTTCCAGAATGATTGCTGCATGCACCTGTATACAAAACTTGCAAAAAAAAATATTTTTAAAATGCACCTTGCTTTTGAGTAAGTCTGTATGAAATATAACTGCTTTTTTTTTTGTTACTGTGCAGACTCCCAATCCTGAGATCATTACATTGCCCATGAACTATTACATGCAACATTTCACTTCTAATGTATTATTTATACATTTTATAAATAGGTCACATTTTCTAGCATTTTCTCTAATCTCTGTCGGTGGGCCTGTGCGCATGTTTAGAACACCATTTGATCGAAAATAAAGTGATGTAGCAAACAATTAATTGAAATATATTTTATTGAATTACTTCTGGAAACATTTTAGCGATAAATTTAGTAAATGACAACCCCTTTCAATAGATGATAGTGATTTAGCCTCAACAAGTAATATAAAAATATAATTTCAAATCAGAAATACCGTCAAACCAGTAAATAATAAATTTGCAATTCCAAGTTATATGTTCAACATGCAACTCACTCATTGCCTCAATAACGTGCCCTTGTCCTCCTGTAAAAACATGGTGAGAATAAAATATGGACGTGATCTGAATGTAATTCAGAAATATTTATGAATACAAGAGATACTGGGGGCAAAATTCGGCTCCTTTGTGCTTGCCGTTTGGGGGGGGGGGGTGAAAAAGGCGCCTCCCGCTATTCCACCGCGCTGCGCCCCTGCCAGCAGTGCCCAGGGCCGATGCGCCTCCGCCGATGTCGTCATCGCTGTGCGCGGTGACCCCCTGGAGCCCTGCCATGTCCCCTATCCACCCTGCGGCAGAAATTCGGCTGCGCCCTGCGAGGCTGCCATGGGCAGCGCCAGCCTCGCGGGTCGCGAACCAGGCCGAACTCCACTCGCGGGGTGGTTGTTGAAGGGGAGGTGCGGCTGCGACCTGCACCACCCTTTCTTTTTGGAGGTCAGCCCTCCGTGGCGTGGTCCTGGCTGGCACTGCATCTCGGCGCCGGGCTGCTGCCATGGCACCACGCTGCTGTGGTGGTCTAGTTGGGGCCATCGGAGCCCCTGAAGAATGCACAGCGGTCCTGCCCTTTAACTGAAGGGGAGGGGCATTGAAACGTGGCAGCGCTCCGCGGCGCCGCTGCCGATCGCGCCCCGACATCGCCTCAGCTACCGCCCCACTAGGAAGTGGAGAGCCCGACATTGTACTCCACTTGCTGGGCGGGGCGGTAAGGTGAATTTCACGGCCGGGATGGGACTTTCTTGCCAGGTGCAGGATGCCCCGCCTCGCCAGCATTACCGCCCCAAAACGGGGCGCTACCGAATTTCGCGCCCACTGTGTAAAAGAAATCTGTACAGATTTACATAAACTGTGAAATGCTTCATATTTATATGACACAGGCTCCCGTACTTAGAGAGCCTGATACTTTGTTATGCTCGTCAGCATGTAATAAGCTTTGTCGAGTCTCAGCATGGCTCTGGTTGGGGAGGAAGAGGAAATTCTCAACCATAGAAAGTTGCTCATCCATGTCCACCTGAACATGTTGTAAATGTTCTGCCTGTTATGCAACTAGTGGAGCAGCACTAGCATCAGGAATGTGTGAGAGCAGTCATTCTGCTCACCCTTCCAGTTCAAGACTGTTAAAAATGAAAGTAACAGATTACAGAATAGACTGGGAGAATTAAAAGGAGATAAACCGAGGTAAAATCATTTAAAATGTAATGTTAAATAAATCCTGGGGAACAATTTCAATCCGCCGGTATTTTGGATCCGACAGGTGTACAGCTATTAAATTTTGATCTGAGTGGAGCACTTCTTCTGCCTGGCCCCTCTTTTATATCCTGACAGTAGCTTGGGGGTGTGCCTGGGTGGGCTTTCCCAGGTAAACCTTGGAATCCCGCTAGATACACCTCGGATAGGTTCACTGGTACTTTCATCTATTGAGAGCATATAGTGTGCTACACTCTGGGCAAGCACCTCTGTTGCACCACTATAGACGCAGGTCCCTGCTCCTCATTCAGATGGCCCTGTCTCTGGGATTTAGATTCCCTCTCCGAGGTACTGTCCCCCCTCCCTTTCAAAATTGCCGTCGTCACCCCTATACAGCAGATTTTAGCGCCATGAAAATTTATTGAACGCACCCAGCAGCAAAGAGATGAATGAACTTAAGGAAACTTTTAAGGATCAAAACTTCCAAAATAATGAAGGAAATATGAGTGCAGACCCACTTGCAACTTTCCCTTACTGAAGCTACTGATCCTTTTCAACACCACCTCTAAAATGTCTGCCTCCTGATCTATGCTGCTCATGGTTTGTGGGCGGGTTGAGGAAGTGGCAGTGATAACACTAGTGGACAAGAAAAATGCAATGGTGTATCCTGACAATGTCAACTGGCCCCCTATTTGAATACTTTAACCTGGCCCCTGCCTCTTTCAAAGTCCGTGTGAAAATTAGAACGGGCGCACATCCAGTGGTAAGTCGATGTGTTTTCTCTCCTGATTTTTGTCTTGCTTCCGCCCCATGTACAAATATCGGCCCCACTTTTTTTGAGCCATATGAAAAGTATGTAATAACATTTTGTGATTTATCTACTTATGAAATAGCCATTAAATAATACAAAGGCAAAATACTGCGGGTGCTGGAAATCTGAAATATAAACAGAAAATGCTGGAAACACTCAGCAGCTCAGGCAGCATCTGTGGAGAGAGAAACAGAGTTAACGTTTCAGGTCGATGACTTTTTGTCAGAACTGAAACGTTAATTCTGTTTCCCTTTCCACTGTTGCTGCCTGATCTACTGAGTATTTCCAGCATATTCTGTTTATAAACCATAAATAATGCTCTGTTTCAGTAGAAATTTACTGTATCTAGATTTGCACGGCTAATTGTGTTCTTCCTGAAAGACGTTAACCTGCCAACAGTAAATTCCCAAATAAAATGAGCAGTGCTTATAAATTGAAAAATGTTGAAAATGAACAGATCAGTGAGCACCTGAGAGCAAATAAATAGGTTAATGTTTTAGCTGGCACGAAACAGCAGAGTTGAAGGGTTGCAGCCAAAACATTAACCTATTCTTTTCTTTCAAAGTATTGATTTATCTGCTGTGCAGTTCTAACAATGTTTGTTCTTAGTTCAATTTTCCAGTATTTTTATCTAAGCAAGTTAAGGGTGTAAAAAAAAATATTTGTGCATAAGAAATGATTCCTGAGGTTTTTCACTATTTACAGTCCCTTAAACAAAAGAGTTTCTCTGTCCTTATTGGAAAAGAACATTGAAAAGTGCTAAATTTAAGCTGTGGCTTGACAATTATTTATAAAACACATGGGGAGGAAAGATTTGGTTGCTTTGCGCCTCCCGCTAGTGGGGCGCAAAGCAACTAGTGCCCGGGCGTGGCGATGTTTGCACCGCTCGCAAAATTGACCAGACATTTTGCGGCGGTGCTAAACACTACCGCCACAATCTCCTGCGCCTGCAGATCATGACGTCAGTCGAGTGTGCAACACCCCGGTAGCGCCCCGAACTAGATATTGAGTGGCCTACTCCTGCTCCTATGTTTCTAAACTGGACAATACCGAATTTCTCCCCCATGGAATTTTACATAATGCAGCATTTTCTACATTGCTTTGTGTTTTTTTTCAATTCTGTTACAAAGGAAGAAAAAAAAGCACTTTTTTGGACAAAATGTCATTTGCTCCCTTGACATTTGGGCCGCGAATTTAATTTTGGAGGCGGGATGGGGGCAGGTCAGCTGGTTTCCAGGTTCCGGTCCCGCCCTCAGCTGCCTCCGCTCTGCAGACATGATTTTCCCTTGATTGGCCTTATTAAGCCTGCCCTGCGGGCTTACCGGCCAATTAAGAGGAAGCGGGTCTAATGACGTCATTTGATGACGCGTCATCTGCCGGTTTCCTTAAAGGAACCGTGCACAATTTTATTTTGACAGTTGATCTGTCAGTGTTTGACAGCATTGAGGTGCTGCAAACACTGACGAGCACTGCACAAAGGTGAATACTTGCACCCAGGCTCTCCAATGACTCCCTCCATATGCTTATGGAGGGAGTCACAGCATGCAGGGAGGTTCTCTTCCCTTCCAAGGGCGGAAGAGAGCTCCCCAGAACACCAACTTACCTTGCGCCTCCACCCAACCCTCTCTATCTACTTGATCACTTTCCTATCTCACTAGCCACTCCTCACACTCACCCTCATCCTACTGCAAGCATACCAACTAACAACACACAAGGGTAGGCACGTGAGAGGTTTAGCCAATGTCCATGTGAAGTTTCTGTTAATGTGTTGTCAAACATTGAAATTTATATTTTCAACACTTCACCTGATTGGACAGATCTGTGCGCACATTGAGAAGCATGCCAAGGACTTGAGCACATAAATCTAGGTCGACACTCCAGTGCAGTGCTGAGGGAGTGCTGCACTGTCGGAGGTGCTGTCTTTCGGATGAGACGTTAAACCGAGGCCCTGTCTGCTCTCTTAGGCGGACGTAAAAGATTGCATGACACTATTTCGAAGAAGAGTAGGGGAGTTATCCCCGGTGTCCTGGCCAATATTATTCCTTCAAACAGCATAACAAAAAAACAGTTTATGTGGTCATTATCACATTGCTGTGCACAAATTTGCTGCCGTGTACTTCATTGGCTGTAAGGTGCTTTGAGACGTCCGGTGGTCGTGAAAGGCGCTATATAAATGTAAGCCCTTCAGTTTGGTTTTTCAATAATAAGTGTTAAGTTAATACAAAAACATTACAAACCCTATCTTAAACAAATTGTAGTCCAGGAATAATCAATGAAGTTGCACTGTTTCTACTGTAATCTTGTTACAGGATCACGGGACCCCAGTGGTCACATCTACTGAGTTACAACCTCAATATCTTCTGAAGGAATAAGGAAACTTATATCTGTAGTATTGAAAATTAAAATGACACCCTGAGGTCGTGAAATGCGCTTATAAATGCAAGGTCTTGCTTTCTATTTTGGATATTGAATTATTCGAACCACCTAATCTTATAAAAGGCCTTTAAACATCCCCCTGCTTGAGTAGATGTGGATATTTTGAGAAGCATCATCATGTAAATAATTGTTCACATATCAAAATTTTGACATTGTTTGAGTATCTGCTGCAGTTATATACATACTGGTATTGTCAGAAACCTCACTTGGCAACTTGATGGACAAGCATGTTCTTGTTAGAAACCTGGCCACTAACTTGTAGAAAGACAGGGAAGAAGTAATGGAATAGTCAGAGAGGAGACCCCTGGGACATCTCTTTGGTATCTGAGATCCCAATAAGTGCTGACATTAAAACTAACTAGAATCAACCTCATTTACAGTAGCAAATAGGAGCCAAATTAATGCATAATTCAGAGCCCATTTGCTTTTGGAAACAACACAGTTTCAAAAAACCTTAATTTAAATTATGCTGCGTCGTGTTATTTTCCTAAACTTGGCCATTCTTTTCAAGCATCACTCTTCTCTATAAATTAACTAAAATATATCTGGCAAAGAGTTCAAATTATTCATCCTCTTCTGTGAGAGATAAGTTACCCAATGAGAAAAATATGCCTGACTGTTACAGGTAAGATGTTTTCTATTTATACACTGATTGGGAACTACAGAGGTATACATTAATAATGTCATAATTATTTCATGGTGGGGATTGACACTACTTTCCTACTAGATGTGCAATCCTGGAGGATATAATCAATCTCCTCCCTTCGCCTCCTGGAAACCATTTATAGTTTTTTTTTAAACTGAAATAGATACCTGTCTAAAACTTCTAAAATATTTACAAGTAGAAGTATAAATTAGCTGTCTTCTGTTCATTCAACAAGTGTTACTCAGTGCCAGCTCAGTCTTGCATTAGACTAATGAAACCATTTGATTCATTATAATCTTTTATCTTCAAATTAAACTGCCCTGACACCCTATGAATTCATAGTTTGCACCTGCTTAGGAACAGTTCCAACCATAAACAACTGTATTGGATTTTTGGTACACATACTGTGCAGCTGGTAATTTCAAGCAAACGGCATTGAGACAAATACTAGTTCAGCTTGTTTGTACATAGGTTTTAGTTATGGGGATAAATGGAGATCACCTTGATTATAACGTAAGTGGCACTGCAGCCTGTCATGTGTCTTTCTAATTCTGGCATTCTATTTGCATGTAGGTGAAGTGATTGATGTCCTGTTACCTAAACACATGTATATTTCCATATTAATACTAACTCTGATTCCAATAGACATTTGGCAACTTACCAGTTCATACTAATCCTGTTCCCTGGTTTCAATGTAGCTAATATCAGCAGTCTGATGCCAACAAAGAGGCACACATGGCAATCTTAGACTGGTCCCTGATGAGTATGAATCTATAACATAATTTTGCTCCTAACTATGCAGTTAAATTCCTGCGATGCTTGTGTTAAGAGTTTGAGAAAGGGAACATCAAGAGGCTGAGCTGACCCAAAGGTTGAAGTTAAAGATACGTGGCTGAGACTGCCGAACAATGCTTCAGGCCTGAACTGTGCTTGTTCTTGACATCGATAAGATTGTAGCATTGCAAAGGACAAGATGCATTCTATATTGCTATCCAATCATACCACAGGGACACAAGGATATAACTAGTGTAAGGCTGCAATAGAGTTGCTGTTAGCAGGTCCTCCAATGACTCAGTTGATAAAGACAATAGCCAGTGTGGAACTGATAGCAAAATACTGCGGATGCTGGAAATTCAAAATAACAACAAAAAACGCTGGAAAAACTCAGCAGGCCAGGGCAGCATCCGTGGAGAGAGAAACTGAGTTAACGCTTCAGGTCGAAGACCCTTTGTCAGAACTGGAAAAAAAAGCAGGAAGAGGGATAGATTTTAAAGCAAGTGGGGGCTGGGAAAAGGGGGAGGTCAGAGATAGGATAGAAAGCAGGAGAGATTAAGAGACATTGAGAGACATTAAGAGATATTCAAGGAACAAAGGATGGCTCTAGATGAAGTGTGAATGGCCCTGGCAGAGTGAAGGACAGGTGCCATGTGGGGGGGAAGAAAAAAGCCCAGACGAAAGTGTGGATTAAAAAAGACTAAAGACTAAGAAGATACCTGCTTTGACTTAGCTGATCACAGCAGGGTAATGGTAGGCTGCTACAAATGATCTTCCTATGCTTGGGTTAGGGAGGAGAAAAATAAGTTCCCTACCTGTGATACTTGTATGTGGATATTGGATGAGAACAGAATCAGATTTTGCTCAAATAGCGTGTCACCGCTCATTATCTAAACTTACACATGACAGTTAGCAGTCAAATGAGGTACTGCAAGGTAGTTAGCAGGAACCAATGCCTTCAGAAGAGGAAAGAAAGAACTGGAAGAGTTGCCGTTAGTTTGTATACTTGCAGTGTTTTAAAACTGCTTCTTACCTACTTAGAGCGTCATAGCATAAAGAAATGACATCATAGGAGGCTTGATATCTGAGCAATTGAAACCACATAAAACTGCAAAAGCTTAAAATCTAAGATACTGCTGAAGATGCTGAAAATACACAGCAAGTGTGTCAGTATCGGTAAAGACAAACGAGAGGTTAATGTTTCTTTCATTATTGAACAAAAAACTGAGAAATAAGCAGAAAGAGAGGGAAAGAGACAACAGATACTCCAGTTAGAGAGAAGAAGTTAATGGGTTAAATGACAAGCAAACTGCTTAACAGAAGAACAGGAACCTGTTGGACGACGGTCCGCACAAGGAAAGGGGTAAAAAATAAATGGAGGAAACTGAGTGAGAAAATAAGCTACAGATAGATGCAAGAGGCCTGAAATAAAAACAAAAACATGCTTGAAATATACAGGCGGTCTGCCAGTTCCAAAAAGACACGGGGGAGTTTTAACCGCCCCCCCACCCCCTTTAATTGTAAAACAGATTGGTGGAAGAATAAACAAGCGTATCCTGGAGGGAATGGTCCCCTCTTGTAAGCAGAGAAGGGATGAGAAGTGAAGATGAATATGCTGTGGTATCATGTAAGTGGCAGAGGATCAAGTGAATGCAGTGGCTGGTGGGGTGGAAAGTGAGGAAAAGAGGGGCCCTGTCATCACGAGAGGGGATGATAGCAGAGATGTGGGAAATGGTGCAGACACACAGTTAAGGGTGTGAAGAGGAAACATCCTGCTGAAGAAAAATGATTATTTTTCAGAAACTCTGTCTGGAAAATGGAGTCATCAAAGCAGATGCGCAGGAGACAGGAAAGCTATGGGTAGGTGTGGGATTTGTACAGTAAATAGAGTAGGAAGAAGCATAATCCAGATACTGTACTCTGTAGTATGTGGGTGTATGATTTGGATTTTTTGCCGTGTTGTTTGAACTGGATTTTTAAATTTAGAATGTTTCTATAATGCTAAGTTAAGTATTTTGTTTGTACAATGAGCCAGCAGGCTAAAACTAGGCTTGTTGGCATGGTAATTTGGAGTGTTAATTAGCAAATAAAGCTAGCATCGTTATGTATAATTTCAGGACATTGTGAGTGGAATGCTATCATGCCTAATATTCCATTTCACCAGACAGATCTTTCACTTTCTCTCTTTCTTTCTCGCTCTCTCTCTCTTCCCCCACCCAAGCCCCCAAGGCACAAAGTGAGTTGTGCCCTCACAGCAGCAAAGAATTGCCTGCATTTTAGAAAAGGTATTTACCAGAAAGGTTGAAATAACTTAGCTACAAAATTGAGTCGATGCCTGGCGAGATAGTAAGTTGTGTTATTATTATTGTTCCATATCTGCGGAGTATAGACCATCGACTGTTCTCACGGTGAAAACTACATGCTGTTAATTGATGTATTGCATGTGAAATAAACCGGTGATTGGTTTGAAGCTGTTCCTGTCTTGATAAGAGTGCATTTCAGTTCGCCTTCTGTAAAGAGAGGGGAATTCATGTGGCGACAGTGCTGGTATACAGAATGAGGGGTCTCTGTTACGATCTCTGGACCAGGCTGTTGTTTAACTAAATATTGGGCAGTAAAAGACGCACTCTGCATCGTAGAGGATGCGGCATTCAGTTATATGAGTGACCAGTGCCACTGAAACAGAGAGAATATCTAACACAAGCCCCCAAAAATGTTAATAGAACGCTCAGAACCATAACTTTGATTGGCATGAGTTGGAGTTAACATGCAAAGTACCTATTGCCCTTCAAAGGACCTATAATTTGAATACCTTAGGCTCCATGGCTATTGCGGTTTTGGTCCACCTGTGGTCCTTCATGTTAAATTTTGGGAAGGGAAGACAACTTCCGTTCTAACTCCGGATATTTTGAAAACTCTGACAAAATGGAGGTTTTCCCTATTTGATACAGAACAATATGTATCTATGCAGTCTTTGGGTAATTGGCCCTAAACAATGCCAACCGGTCTTTCCTCTCGCATTCTTTTTTGTGTATTCTGTCCCTCTGCTAGCACAATACAGTACCTTTTTCATTTAGCCATGTATTGGACTGATGGGCTCCTATGTTTACGAGGAGGCGTGGAGGGAGCAGGAGCGGATATTTGCGGGGGGGGGGATGGTGAACACTCTCATTTTTGCACTCAGTTTCCTGCCCGACAGCCAGCCAGATTGGTCAGTTGCTGGGTGGGAAAGCCAGCGGTAGAAGTCTGCAGCAATGGGGAAAGGTGGTCCGGTGTCAGATCGCGAGGGACGGAGTACTGGGAAACGTCGAGAGGTGGGGTGGGAGGGTCGGACCAGCAATCGGGAGGGAGCGTTGAATTTAAATGGCTGTCAAAATATCATGAACGGAGCCTCATTTACATATTATAATCATGGGCACACCTCTCCAGAGCGGGTTACTCTGTACACCTCCAAAACCCACTGCAATTAAAATGGAAGCAGACACGTTCACGGCGGGCTGGGGTCAGATTTTGCAAATTTTCTGATTTAATCCCTCTCCTGACCGTTGTTGGGGGGGGGCGGTTAAAGTTCCCCCATAGTTTGTGATTTTTCAACAATAGCTCCACAATTTCTTTCTCATCAGCACTCAGAATGGACAGAGACTGTGAAAATCTCACAATATTTGGTGCTGTTTCGATGGGTTTTTTTCTGAGCTGCCTTGTTCCAGTCATAGATTTATTGGTGCCGAAATAGAGTTGAGAATGGTTTGAGAATTTATCAGATGAGTGGATCTACTTTGTTAAACCAGGGACATATTTTCTTCCGACAGCTTGAAAAATATTGGCCTAGAAATTCGTCTCGGACAGTGGTGGAAAACGGGCGGTGTTGGGTCGGATCGGCCATTATACGCAGTGCCTGATATTCAGTTGCACCTGCAGTCAACGGAAGCGAGTATCGGGCGCTGTGTATATCAGGCAGCCGATCAGAAACCGCCCGTTTTGCACCACCGCCCGAGACAAAATTCTAGCCCTTTATGTTTTACAGCTACAAATGCATTGATTCTGTGACTGACGCTGTGAATGTTACAGATTTGGTAATTAAGTTCTGCTGACTTTGACAAGTAACAGAACTAACAGCTAGTGCTCGTTATATCTGCTTTATTTAAAATAGGCTACCACGCGGTTATTTTTGATTGTGTTACATAGAAACATAGAAGATAGGAGCAGGAGTAGGCCATTCGGCCCCTCGAGCCTGCTCCGCCATTCAGTGTGATCATGGTTGATCATCCAAATTCAGTACCCCGTCCCTGCTTTCTCCCCATACCCCTTGATCCCTTTAGCCTTAAGAAATATACCCAACTCCTTCTTGAATATATTTAATGAATTGGCCTCAACTGCCTTCTGTGGTAGAGAATTCCACAGGTTCACCACTCTCTGGGTGACGAAATTCCTCCTCATTTCTGTCCCAAATGGCATACCCTTTATCCTTAGACTGTGACCCCTGGTTCTGGACTCCCCGACCATCGGGAACATCCTTCCTGCATCTAGTCTGTCCAGTCCTGTCAGAATTTTATAAGTTTCAATGAGATCCCCTCTCATTCTTCTAAACTCCAGCGAGTACAAGCCCAATCGACCCATTCTCTCCTCATACGTCATTCCTGCCATCCCAGGTATCAGCCTGGTAAATCTTCGCTGAACTCCTTCCATGGCAAGAACATCCTTCCTTAGATAAGGTGACCAAAACTGCACACAATACTTAAGATGTGGTCTCACCAAGGCCCTGTACAACTGCAGCAAGACATCCTTGTTCCTGTACTCAAAGCCTCTCGCTACGAAGGCCAACTTATCATTTGCCGCCTTAACCGCCTGCTGCACCTGCATGCTTCCCTTCAGCGACTGGTGCACAAGGACACCCAGGTCTCGTTGCACTTCCCCTTTGCCCAATCTCACATTTATCCACGTTATATTGCATCTGCCATGCTTCTGCCCAATCACCCAACCTGTCCAAATCATCCTGGAGTTTCTCAGCATCCTCCTCACAGCACACACGGCCACCCAACTTTGTGTCGTCTGCAAATTTGGAGATATTACATCTAGTTCCCTCGTCTAGATCATTAATATATATTGTGAATAGCTGGGGTCCAAGGACCGATCCCTGCGGTACCCCACTAGTCACTGCCTACCACTCGGAAAAAGACCCGTTTATTCCAAATCTTTGCTTTCTGTCTGTCAATACCTTGCCCCCAATCCCATGTGCCTTAACTTTACACGCTAACCTCTTATGCGGGACCTTATCGAAAGCCTTCTGAAAGTCCAAATATACCACATCCACTGGTTCTCCCTTATCTATTTTACCAGTTACATCCTCAAAAAATTCCAGATTAGTCAAGCACGATTTACCTTTCGTAAATCCATGTTGACTTTGTCCAATCCTATCACTGTTTTCCAAGTGCTCAGCTATTACATCTTTTATAATGGACTCTAGCATTTTCCCCACTACCGATGTCAGGCTTACCGGTCTGTAATTCCCCGTTTTCTCCCTACCACCTTTTTTGAATAGTGGGGTAACATTAGCTACCCTCCAATCCATGGGTACTTTTCCAGATTCCATCGAATGTTGGAAGATGATCAGCAATGCATCTACTATTTCTAGGGCCACTTCCTTAAGTACCCTAGGATGTAGATTATCAGGCCCTGGGGATTTATCGGCCTTCAGTCCCATCAATTTCGGTAACACCATTTCCTTACAAATACTGATTTCTTTCAGTTCCTCCCCTTCATCAGACCCTATGTTCCCCGACATCTCTGGGAGGTTATTTGTGTCCTTCTTTGTGAAGACAGAACCAAAATATGTATTTAATTGGTCTGCCATTTCTTTGTTCCCCATTATAAATTCCCCTGATTCTGACTGCAAGTCATGCTGTTTGACTTCACCAATCTTTTTCTCTTCACATATCTATAAAAACTTTTATAATCAGTTTTTATGTTCCCTGCAAGCTTACTCTCATATTCTATTTCCCCCTTAATTAATCCCTTTGTCCTCCTTTGTTGAATCCTAAACTGCTCCCAATCCTCAGGTTTACTGCTTTTTCTGGCCAATTTATATGTCCTCTCCTTGGATCTTATGCTATCCCTAATTTCCCTTGTTAGCCACGGTTGAGTCACCTTTTTTGTTTTATTTTTATGCCAAACTGGGATGAACAATTTCTGTAGTTCATCAATGCAGTCTTTGAGTGCTTGCCATTGCCTATCCACCGTCAACCCTTTGAGTGACATTCCCCAATTAATCCTACCCAACTCACGCCTCAGACCATCATAGTTTCCTTTATTTAAATTCAGGACCCTAGTCTCTGAGTCAACTACTTCATTCGCCATCTTAATGAAGAATTCTATCATATTATGATCGCTCCGACCCAAGGGGCCTCATACAACAAGATTGCTAATTAATTCTTTCTCATTACATAATACCGAGTCTAAGATGGCCTGATCTCTGGTTGGTTCCTTGACATATTGGTCCAGGAAACCATCCCGTAAACACTCCAGGAATTCCTCCTCCACAGTATTGTTACTAATTTGGTTAGCCCAATCTGTATGTAGATTAAAGTCACCCATGATGACTGCTGTGCCCTTATTGCACGCTTCTCTAATTTCCCTTTTAATGCCATCCCCAACCTCCGCATTACTGTTTGGAGGTCTATATACCACTCCCACTAACGTTTTCTGCCCCTTGGTATTTCTCAGTTCTACCCCTACAGATTCCACATCATCAGAGCTAACATCCTTCCTTACAATTGTGTTAATCCCTTCTTTACCCCACCTCCCTTTCCTTTTTGCCTATCTTTCCTGAATCTTGAATACCCCTGGATGTTGAGTTCCCAGCCTTGGCCACCCTGGAGCCATGTTTCCATAATCCCAATCAAATCATATTCGTTTACCTCTATTTGTGCAGCTAATTCATCCACCTTATTCCGAATGTTCCTTGCATTAAGTCACAAAGTCTTCAGGCTTGTTTTTTTAACGCTCTTAGACCTATTAGAATTATTATTTACTGTGGCCATGTTTGATTTAAACCGTTGATTTCTCTGACTGCCACTTTTGTTTTTCTCCTTCCTATCTTTTGCTTTTATCCTTGTTTCCCTTTCCTCTGTCCCCCTGCTCAGGTTCCCAAACCCCTGCCATTTTAGTTTAAACCCTCCCCAACAGCACTAGCAAACACTCCCCCAGGACATTGGTCCCGGCCCTGCCCAGATGCAAACCGTCTGGTTTGAACTGGTCCCACCTCCCCCAGAACCGGTTCCAATGTCCCAGGAATTTGAATCCCTCCCCCCTGCACCATTCCTCTAGCCACGTATTCACCTGAAATATCCTTCTATTTCTACTCTGACTAACACGTGGCACTGGTAGCAATCCTGAGATTACTATCTTTGAGGTCCTATTTTTTAATTTACCTCCTAACTCCCTATATTCAGCTTTTAGGACCTCATCCCGTTTTTTACCTATATCGTTAGTGCCTATATGCACCACGACAGCTGGCTGTTCACCCTCCCCTTCCAAAATGTTCTGCAGCCACTCTGAGACATCCTTGACCCTTGCACCAGGGAGGCAACACACCATCCTGGAGTCTCGTTTGCGGCCGCAGAAACGCCTATCTATTCCCCTTACAATAGAATCCCCTATTACTATAGCTCTCCCACTCTTTTTCCTCCCGTCCTGTGCAGCAGAGCCACCCCCTGGTGCCAGGAAGTTGGCTGCTGCTGCCTTCCTCTGATAAGCCACACCCTCCCCCATCAGTATCCAAAGCGGTATATCTGTTTGAGAGGGGGATGTCCACAGGGGACCCCTGCACTATCTGTGTTGTATCTTGTCTGTACACAAGTGACAGGTGAATGTGGAAAAAAAAATAGGTTGGGAAACAGCTCTTTTTTGTTTTGCGTAGATGCTTATTTTACAATTCAAGCTTTTATTAACTGTTGAGAACTGAATTTATATTAATTTGCTATAAAATAATTGGTTTAAAAATATTCTACTCGGGCAATAAAATTGGTTTTATTTTGAATGGGACATAGTAAGAGAATTTAAAATTGTATTTAGGGCACCCTTCAAATGACTGATATTTAAATCTGAATTGTAAAATTGCAAGTAATAAAACCTGCTCAGCTAAGTCCCCATCATTATTTTTAACTTGATAATACCTACATTATCATTCATCACCTGCAGGTATTATAGCTGTTAAGTCTGTGTGTCCCAGTTATGCTTATTATAAATCACTGGACACAGACCACAAGAATAACTTTTAACAGGTCTTTACTATTTGGAGGTCAGGGCTGAACTGCCCAGCAAATCCCTACACAACACTTATATACCGGTGTGGTCACCACCGGTATTACAGTATACAGCAGCCAAGAGAAAGTAGTACATCTCTTAAGGTGGAACAGGTTAAATACACCACAATCCTCCCTTTTTAGCTTAACAGTTATATCCCCATTTCACATAACATAATAACATATATATATATACAACTTCATGCAAAACAGTTCAAAGATTCAGTCTCTGACGAGGCCTCCTGATTCGAGTTGGATAACGCCTTTCAGGGGTCTCTGATTCTCGTTGCTGGGGTGACTCATCTAGTTGGTCTCTTATGGATTGGACATCATCATCAGGTACATTCACTTCTGAGGTAGATGCTTCAGGTTCACTAACTTCTTCCACGGTTGTCTCTGCCGTAACCATGGGTTCGACCCTTGTTCTCGATTCTACCAGTTGGTCAGCATGACGCCGTATTACATTTTCACCAATATCTACCGTTAGTGCTTTTAAGGAATGCCAGTCCATATTTATTTTCCTAATCCACTCCCATCCCAGTAGTGGTGGACCTCCCTCAGGTAGCACATATAAGTCCATTCCTCGGCTTTCTTTGCCCTTGTGGACCACCTTTACCTCTATCTTCCCGATGGGGTATACTCTTTGCCCCGTGTATGTTTTCAATACAATCTCTGTATCCCGTAGGGGAATATGTGGGAATAACCTTTTGTAATCTTGCTTATTCATGACCGTCAATGCCGATCCAGTGTCCAATTCCATCTTCACTTGGACTCCTGCTATCTGAAGTGTGACCCAGATTGTTTGGAGGTCTGCTTCATTACCAACATTGTGTACTCTTAGACTACCCAGTTCATTACTGCTGGAGTCTGAATTTGACTTCTGTTCGTTCGAACTGTTCTGTCACCTTGTGTACCTTTCTGTACTTTTCCTGCGGTGACTTTTTGTTGCTGGTCTTCTTTCCTGACCGGCATACTTTAGCTATGTGACCAAGCCTGCCACATTTTCTGCATTCCTGATTTTTGAACCAGCACTGGTTCTGATCGTGCGTTGTCTTTCCACAACGATAACATTTTACTGTACCCAAGACCATTTGATTGGTGCCGAGTTCCGGTGACCGTAGCTGCATTTCCGCAGTGCCTCTCGCTGCGGCTTCCTGCGATGCTGCAGTAGTGACAGCTTTATCAAGCGTAAGATCATTCTCCTCAAGCAGTCGCTTTTGTGTTCCTTCTTTTAACAATCCACACACAAATTTATCTCTCAGCGCATCTGCTAGCCCTGTTCCAAACTGACAGTACTTTGATAGCTTACGCAGTTCAATTAAAAATTCAGCGTTGCTTTCGTCTTTCAGCTGCGTTCTTCTGTAAAATTTAAATCGTTCCGCTACCATCAGCGGCGTGGGGTTTAAATGATTTTTCAGGACAGTAACAATATTCGCGAAAGTCTGATCCGCCGGTTTATCTGGTGATAGAAGGTGCTTCAATAGCCCGTATGTCTTCGCACCCATTGAGCTTAATAAGGTTAGTGCTTTCTCATCATCTGGTACCTTATTTGCTTTACAATAAACTTCCATGCGTTCTACATACGTGGTCCAATCTTCGATATCGCTATCAAAGGTATTAATGTTCCCATGTTTAGGCATCCTTGCAAGTTTTTAAATTTTTCTTTTTCTCAAAATGGCGGCTTCCCGCGCTTGTCTTCTTCCCCCGCCTACTAAAATGCCGGCTTCCCGCGCTTGGCGGTCTTTCCCGCGCTCATCTTCTTCCCCCGCCGACTACAATGGCGGATTCCCGCGTTTGCCTTCTTCCCCCGCTGGCTGCAATGGCGATTGCCGTGCTGCTGCCGTTCTCGCCTCCCCAGCGGTTCTCAATTCCCCGACGCTGCTTTTACTCCCCCGCGGTTGCCCCGCATGCAGGCCGGTCCTTTACACCGGCTGTGTTTGAGTTCTCCGCGGCTCTCGTGCCTTAAGCTGCCCCAGTCGCTGCGCCTCTCGGCCTCGATTGCAGCCCGGCCCTTTTCACCGGCCATGGTCGAGTTCTCCGCCCTTTTTCCTCCGTTTTCCCTCCCCCACTCCACAGTCAACGCGGCCGACTTTCTGCTCGTGTCGCTGATCGGCTTACCCACCACCGTGGTAGAAGGGATGATCACTGCCTGTCGCTGATGGAGGGCTTCGTGGTCAGAATTTTTCTTTTTAACCCGGGTTCTCGATGCCTCCCGTGCGATGGTGCTGGCGGATGCCTCTTCTCGACGCCCGTTCTGAGGACGAAGCTGCCTTGGATGTAAAACTGCCGCAGGGTAAGATCGGACTCGTCACCACTGTTAAGTCTGTGTGTCCCAGTTATGCTTATTATAAATCACTGGACACAGACCACAAGAATAACTTTTAACAGGTCTTTACTATTCGGAGGTCAGGGCTGAACTGCCCAGCAAATCCCTACACAACACTTATATACCGGTGTGGTCACCACCGGTATTACAGTATACAGCAGCCAAGAGAAAGTAGTACATCTCTTAAGGTAGTTCTCTTAAGGTGGAACAGGTTACATACACCACAATAGCCACTTGTTATGTTGGGTCTAAGTACTAGAGCTTTGAATGGCTATTTGATGTGCCAGTGCCTTGAATCTGGTTTCCCCCATCCAGTCCTACAGCACAACATATTTGTTTCTGTACTGTATTGTAGTTTTAAATATACATAAAGTTTTTGCCGTGCCAAATGTGGTTAACAAGAACCTAGGTTTATATTTTAAACATTTGCCACTTTTAAATCCAAGGGTCCCGTATACTTTTTTTTTTAACAGCTTTATCAACTTGTCCTATCACCGTCAAAGATTTATGTGAACCTCTAAGTCTCTCTGTTCCTGCATCCCCTTTAAACGTGTACCATTTAGTTTATAAAGTTCGTTAAGAAATTATTTGCAGCGATTACTAACAAATTTTTAATAGATTAATGGATGAATATGGGGACAGAATTCCAGGACCTTAAAAAAAAAATCACTTTTTTTGCAGATCTAATTGTTTAACTCGTCTTAGTGCACACCTGGAACTTATTTTCAATCACCTGATTTGTGTCTTTGAGCTTTTGCAATGGATGAGATTGAAAACAATTGGAACAGTTCTGTCCCTTCCTAGTAGCTTTGTGGGTAGAGAGATGAATCCAAGGCAATTTTCTTATTTACCCCAGGCATTAACAGTTAAAGAACATAAGAAGTAGGAGCAGGAGTAGGCCATACGGCCCCTCGGGCCTGCTCCGCCATTCAATAGGATCATGGCTGATCCAAACCTAGACTCACGTCCGCTCCCCGTAACCCCTAATTCCCTTATCAGCTAGGAAACTGTCTATCTCCGTTTTAAATTTATTTAATGTCGCAGCTTCCACAGCTCTCTGAGGTAGCAAATTCCATAGATTTACTACCCTCTGAGTGAAGAAGTTTCTCCTCATCTCAGTTTTGAAAGGGCAGCCCCTTATTCTAAGATTATGCCCCCTAGTTCTAGTCTCACCCATCAGTGGAAACATCCTCCCCGCATCCACCCGATCAAGCCCCCTCACAATCTTATGTTTCGATAAGATCGCCTCTCATTCTTCTGAATTCCAATGAGTAGAGGCCCAATCTACTCAACCTCTCCTCATAAGTCAACCCCCTCATCTCCAGAATCAACCGAGTGAACCTTCTCTGAACTGCCTCGAGAGCAAGTATATCTTTTCTTAAATATGGAAACCAAAACTGTATGTAGTATTCCAGGTGTGGCCTCACCAGTACCCTGTATAACTGAAGCAAGACTTCCCTGCTTTTATACTCCATCCCCCTTGCAATAAAAGCCAAGATTCCATTGGCCTTCCTGATCACCTGCTGTACCTGCATACTAACGTTCTGTGTTTCATGCACCAGGACCCCCAGATCCCTTTGTACTGTAGCACTTTGCAGTTTCTCTCCATTTAGATAATAACTTGCTCTTTGATTTTTTCTGCCAAAGTGCATAACCTCACACTTTCCAACATTATATTCCATCTGCCAAATTTCTGCCCACTCTTAGCCTGTATGTCCTTTTGCAGGTTTTTTTATGTCCTCCTCACAAACTGCTTTCCCTCCCATCTTTGTATCGTTGGCAAACTTGGATATGTTGCACTTGGTCTCCTCCTCCAAATCGTTAATATAAATTGTAAAGAGTTGGGGTCCCAGCACTGACCCCTGCGGAAACCACTAGTTACTGATTGCCAACCCGAGAATGAACCATTTATCCCAACTCTCTGTTTTCTGTTAGATAGCCAATCTTCCAATCTTCCACCCAGCCAATATTACCACCAACCCTGTGATTTTTTATCTTGTGCAGTAATCTTTTGTGTGGCACCTTGTCAAATGCCTTTTGGAAGTCCAAATACACCACATCCACTGGTTCCCCTTTATCCACCCTGTTTGTTACATCCTCAAAGAATTCGAGCAAATTTGTCAAACATGACTTCCCCTTCATAAAACCATGCTGACTCTGTCCGATTAAATTATGCTTATCCAAATGTCCTGTTACTGCTTCCTTAATAATGGACTCCAACATTTTACCAACCACAGATGTTAGGCTAACTGGTCTATAGTTTCCAGCCTTTTGTCTGCCTCCCTTTTTAAATAAGGGTGTTACATTAGCAGTTTTCCAATCTGCTGGGACCTTTCCTGAATCCAGGGAGTTTTGGAAAATTACCACCAATGCATCCGCAATCCCTACCGCTACTTCTCTCAAGACCCTAGGATGTAAGCCATCAGGTCCAGGGGATTTATCCGCCTTAAGTCCCATTATCTTACCGAGTACCATCTCCTTAGTGATTTTAATCGTGTTTAGCTCCTCCCGCCCCCCCCCCATAGCCCCCTGTTTGTCCAGTGTTGAGATATTTTTAGTGTCCTCTACTGTAAAGACTGATACAAAATATTTGTTCAGCGTTTTTGCCATCTCCATGTTCCCCACTACTAATTTCTCAGTCTCGTCCTCTAAGGGACCAACATTCACTTTAGCCACCCTTTTTCTTTTTATATAACTGTAGAAACTCTTGCTATCTGTTTTTATATTTTTTGCTAGTTTACTTTCATAATCTATCTTCCCTTTCTTAATTAATCTTTTAATTATTCTTTGCTGGCTTTTAAATGCTTCCCAATCTTCTATCCTCCTACTAGATTTGGCTACTTTATATGCCCTTGTTTTCAGTCGGATACTATCCTTTATTACTTTACTTAGCCACGGATGGCTGTCTTTTCTTTTACGCCCCTTTTTCCTCAGTGGAATATATTTTTCTTGAAAGTTGTGAAATACCTCCTTGAATGTACACCACTGCTCATGTACCGTCTTACACCTTAATCTATTTTCCCAATCCACTTTAGTCAACTCTGCTCTCATACCTTCATAGTCTCCTTTATTTAAGCTTAGTACGCTGGTTTGAGATCCAACTCTCTCACCCTCCAACTGAATTTGGAATTCAACCATGTTATGGTCACTCATTCCAAGGGGATCCTTTACTAGGACATTTTTTATTAATCCTGTCTCATTACACAGGACCAGATCTAAGATTGCCTGCCCCCTGGTTGGTTCAGTAACATACTGCTCAAGGAACCCGTCCCTAATGCACTCTATGAACTCTTCCTCAAGGCTGCCCTGCCCAATTTGATTTGTCCAGTCAATATGAAAGTTAAAATCTCCCATGATTATAGCTGTTCCCTTATTACAAGCCCCAACTATTTCCTGATTTATACTCCGACTAATAGAGTTGCAACTGTTAGGAGGCCTATAGACTACGCCCACTAGTGACTTTTTCCCCTTATTATTCCTTATCTCCACCCAAACTCTTTCACTATCCTGATCCTTTGACCCAATATCATTTCTCACTATTGCAGTGATTCCATCCTTTATTAACATAGCCACCCCACCTCCTTTTCCTTTCTGTCTGTCCTTCCTAATAGTCAAATACCCCTGGATGTTTAGTTCCCAGTCATGGTCACCTTGCAGCCATGTTTCTGTAATGGCCACCAGATCATACCTATGTGTAGTTATTTGTACCATCAACTCGTCTATTTTGTTACGAATGCTGCATGCATTCAGATAAAGAACTTTTAAATATGTTTTGTGACAATTTATTCCTGCTTTTACCCCCTTTACTACTTTACCTTTATCTTTATATATTCTGTCCCTTCCTGACACGCTCTGGTTTTTAATTCCCCCACTGCTACCTTGCTCTATTGCCTTCTCCGGACATTTTTATTTTTCGCTCTCTTAAAACCTCCCCCCCACTAATTAGTTTAAAGCCCTCTCTACAGCCCTAGTTATTCGATTCGCCAGGATTCTAGTCCCAGCACTGGCCAAGTGAAGTCCGTCCCAACGGAACAACTCTCTCCTGTCCCAGCACTGGTGCTAGTGTCCCAAGAAGCAAAGCCCATTTCTCCCACACCAGTCTTTGAGCCACGCATTTAACTCTCTGATTTTATTTACCCTAGCCAATTCATTTACCTGAATTAATATCATTTGTACCCTTCTGTTTTGGGATTCTTCCCCCCGCCCCCGCCGGAAGTCTGCTTCCACCATCCTTTCAGGCAATTCATTCCAGATCATAACTCACTGCGTAATTTGTTTTTTTCTCGTGTCTATCACCTTAAATCTGTGTCCTCTGTTTACCGACCCTTCTGCCACTGGAAACAGTTTCTCCTTAGTTACTCAACAACAACAACAATGTGTATTTATATAGCGCCTTTAACATAATAAAACATCCCAAGGTACTTCACAGGAGTATTATAAGACAAAAAATTTGACACCGAGCCACATAAGGAGAAATTAGGGCAGGTGACCAAAAGCTTGGTCAAAGAGGTAGGTGTTAGGGAGTGGCTTAAAGGAGGAAAGAGAGGTAGAGAGGCAGAGAGGTTTAGGCAGGGAATTCCAGAGCTTAGGGCCTAGGCAACAGCAGGCACGGCCACCAATGGTTGAGCGATTATAATCAGGGATGCTCGAGTGTAGAATTAGAGGAATGTACATATCTCAGGGGGTTGTGGGGCTGAAGGAGACTACAGAGATAGGGAGGGGCAAGGCCATGGAGAGATTTGTAAACTCTATCAAAAGCGTTCATGATTTTGAACACCTCTATCAAATCTCCTCTTTCCCTGTTCTAGGGAGAACAACCCCAGCTTCTCCAGTCTCTCCACATAACTGAAGTCCCTCATCCCTGGTACCATTCTAGTAAATCTCTTCTGCACCCGCTCCAAGGCCTTCACATCCTTCCTAAAGTGTGGTGCCCAGAACTAAACACAATACTCCAGCTGGTGCCTAACCAGTGTTTTATAAAGGTTTAGCATAACTTCCTTGTTTTTGTACTCTATTCCTCTATTAATAAAGCCAAGTATCCCATATGCCACCTTCAAAGATTTGTGTACATAGACCCCTAGGTCTCTGTTCCTGCACCCCCTTTAAAATTGTGCCATTTAGTTTATATTGCCTCTCCTCATTCTTCTACCAAAACGTATCACTTCATACTGCGTTAAATTTCATCTGCCATGTGTCTGCCCATTTCACCCATCTGTTTATGTCCTCCTGAAGTCTGTTACTATCCTGCTCATTGTTTACTATATTTGCAAGTTTCGTGTCATCTGCAAACTTTGAAACTATGCCCTGTATACCCAAGTCCAGGTCATTAATATACAGTATATCAAAAAGAGCAGTGGTCCTAATACTGACCCTATGGAAATACCACTGTATATTTCCCTCCAGTCTGAAAAACAACCGTTCACCACTACTCTCTGCTTTCTGTCCCTTAGCCAATTTTGTATCCATGCTGCCACTGTTCCTTTAATCCCATGGGCTTTAATTTTGCTTACAAGTCTATTAAGTGGTACTTTGTCAACCGGCTTTTGAAAGTCCATATACACAACATCAACCAAGCTACCCTCATCAACCATGTCCGTTACCTCATCAAAGAACTCAATCAAGTTAGTCAAAAACAATTTGCCTTTAACAAATAAAAACAAAAAATGCTGGAAATACTCAGCAGGTCAGGTAGCATCCGTGGAGAGAGAAACAGAGTTAACGTTTCAGTTCTGATGAAAGTGCTGCAAACACTGATGAGCACTGCACAAAGGTACATGTCTGCACCCAGGCTCACGCATGACTCCCTCCATACGCACAGCACGCAGGGAGATTCTATTCCCTTCCCATGGGCGTAAGAGACCTCCCCAGGAGATCAACAGTCTGGTTGCACATTGCACAGGAGGACATAAGCAAGGCTGTCGTTAGGAGGACCAGGCTGCAGTAGCGCCAACCTTTCAATGATCTTGGTGGATCACGAAACGTTACTGCAAAGCCACACTCAACCTCATCCTGCTGTGCCACTCATCACATCCCCATCACTCTGCCTTCCCCACCCTACTCCCGCACATCCTTACACCAACTTACCTTGCACCTCCACCCATCCCTCCCTATCTACATTATCACTTCCCTATCTCACTAGCCACCCCTTACACTCACCCTACTGCAAGCATACCAACTAACAACACACAACGGTAGGCACTTAAGCGGTTTAGCCAATGTTCATGTGAAGGTTCTGTTAATGTGTTGTCAAACATTGAAATTTATATTTTCAACACTTCACCTGATTGTACAGATCTGTGCGCACCTTGAGAAGTGTCTTAGTGAGTTCTAGTGAATGTTGAGACATAACCCCCCCGCTATTGTGATGAGTGTGAAAGGAATGGCTTGGACATTATGGGGATGCTTGACAGTGCTGGTGTGGGATGGTGTCAACCTGGCGCATCATGTGGCAGTCAAGGTGTGCAGTGTCAAGTGAAGTAAATCTGGCCATGGTGATGCCATTGCTGGCCTCCCGGGCAGCAATGTTGTCAGGTGCTGATGCCCTGTGTCCTGTGCAGCAGCAGGTGATGTTGGTGTTGGGGCTGATCATGGAAAGATTCAGAGGACCAAGTTGTGATTTTTTTCAAGAGCACTGATATTGCTGCAATAGATGGCAGTTGCAGGTGAGATGACAGAAGTGATCTGTCAATGGTGAGAGAGATTGTTCCAATGAGGTGCCACTGGATATACAGTTGGCACTAAACACTTGCAAGCTAAAGAAATCTCTAGATGTCTTACAAATGCAGTAACCAACAGTTTCTGAGCTCTGAAACTGGACAGCTGCAACATGGCATTCTTTACACCACTTCTGCAGCTGTCAGGTTATCAGATAAATCAAAGCAGACTCGATGCACGACAGAGTGAGCTGGCGTGTTCCCCGAGCAGCGAATAACCCATGGGGAAGCTCGTAAAATTACAAGGTAGGCTCAAAATAGCATTAAATTGGCTGTTAACAAGCCATTTAATGATCTAAATTGTCTCCCCCGCCGCTTGGTGTCGAGTCAGTTCAGCGCAGACAGACCCGACACCTGGGAGACCCGCGTGGAGGTGGGTTGACAGCGAGTTTCGTACCCATTGTCAATCTTTGCTATTTTGACAACGGACCCACCTCCAAACCCGCACTCTGAGCACCGGCAAAATTCAGCCCATTGTGTGTCCCATCAGTTTTAGACCAACACTAGCGCAAGAGATCAATCGTGCTCTAAACCAAAGGGCTGACCAACTTACTTTTAAAAGATCAGTACTGCTTTGTAGATGCGTCAGCAAGAGTTATGGATCACAATCGCATCATATTAAAGTGACATAAATGACATTACTATGACTTAGATAATGCCAATGTATTGTGTGTTAGTCAGTAGAAGCAAAAAGACTTTCTTTGTAGCTGTTTGGCAGCAATGATGCACCTTTAACCATTGAACATAATGTGAGGGAAGATTTGTGCACATGTAATGTACTGTAACTAAACTATTAATCTCTGATTTTTCCATCCTTTCGTTCATGTAGATTGTGTTCAGGAAGATCAGTGATGTGAAGCGTGAAGAAGAAGAAAGGATGAGGAGAAAGAATGAGGCGCCATTAAACCTGCCTCCCGACCATCCTGTGCGCAGACTTTTCCAAAGGTTTAGGCAGCAAAAGGAGGCCCGTATAGCGGCAGAAAGATTGAAGGATAATGGTGACATAGAGAGAGGCCCTGCACAGTTAGATGGCCCTGTAACAGATGTTGTAGCAACAACCAGCATAGTTACAGTAACTGAAAGTCCTGCAACTCCAATCCCTTCACAAGTGGTTAGAGCCTCAACATCCGAGATATCAGACCAGGCTAAACTGCAAGCTCCAACATCTGAGCAATTTGTAGCTGCTCGACATTCTGGAGAGTCCAGTAAGCGAAAGGGCTGGTCAAAATTTAAAGATTCTGCTCCTAAAGCAGAAGACTGGAATAAAGTGTCAAAGGCAGAATCCATGGAAACTTTACCAGAAAGAACTAAAACACATGAAGAGATGTCTCTGAGAAAAACAGATTCCTGTGACAGTGGTATCACAAAGAGTGATTTGAGATTAGACGATGCAGGAGAAACACGGAGCCCTCAGGACCGAAGCCCCGTGTTGACGGAGGCAAAGCACACTTTTTATCCAATTCCTGAACAGACCCTTCAAGCAACCATATTGGAAGTAAAAAATGAGCTGAAACAGGACATAAAGTCCCTGAATAACAAGATCACCAATATTGAAAAACAACTTTCAGATATACTGAGGATATTAAACGCAAGATCCACGCATTCGCCACAGGAAATATTTGAAATATCAAGGCCAACAACCCCAGAATCTGATAAGGAAGACCAGCAGTTCTAACTGAACCAGCCTTTGGGTTAAAACAAACTCTAATGGGAAAATTCAGGTGTCATTTGCTAAACATCATCTAATTTGAAGATGAGCTGTCCAGAGTGCTGAAATGGTGGGGATGAATCCTGCTTGTTTTCTGACTTTTTCTTGGAGGCATGCCCAAATATATATGCCACACTCACAGAATGAAGACTAAAGAACACTCCTTTTGTTTTTACTAATTTGCTGGTGTATATATTTTGATTAGATAGTTTAAAAGAAATGAAATCATAAACCCCCAATCAATCTAAAAATACCTTTGGCACACTGGCTTATGATGTCATTTCATAGATAGAAATGCCACACTTTAGCTGGAGACTAATTAAGAAATGCAGGATTCCTTATTTCACTGCATAATGTCTGCATAGCCTCTCTATTCTACTGGTGTAACCAAAGGAAATCTTAGGGCTTTTTACAGATCTGTACTGTATTTCTTTAGATTTATTATTTACCAATGTTGTGTTTATTTTGCTTTTTTCTTCAAGACCGTACACAGAACGTAATGCCTCTTCATGCTCCATGTAGCTCGCTGATTTTATAGAACAGAAATATAAGTTTGACCATTTTTTTTAAAATTGCAGGGAAGTAACAGCTGAGGACAAAAATTAATTGTTCTTCTTTGCAGCTTTTAACTGAATGTGGATCATCCCGTTGCTTCATATTCATGCTAACCTTTGCTTTGTTTAAGCAACACAAATCAAACAGTCCACTTTTTTTTAAAGCTTTTTGAGCTGAAATTTCAAAGGTGAAGGTTTATTGCAGTTTTAGAACATAAAAGAGCTGTGAGTTGTTTATGTTCACAGCCCTGCTGTTACTGCCTGCGGTCTTCACACCTCAGCTGGAATTTAAAAAAAATCTTCCTTTCCCCTCCTGAAGCCACTAATTTATGCTGGCCATGGTTCCACAGGTGCAGGGTCTCCTCCAGTATCTTGTCTTAAGTGGCGTTGTGTGACTCGAGACAGTCAGTACCAACAATCTTTTAATTGTGGGAGCATCAAAACTTGAGCCCAATTTGACCTCGCCCAGTGCCACACACACATTTTGTGCAGCAATCACTGGATAATGATCAGGAGTGGGAATCCTAGATGATTTCCCCCTCCCTAGTAGGGGTGCTACAATTACTTGGAACGCTTAAACTACTTTCCTACTGGATTCTGGAAGACTAGCATCTGTAGGCCAACTCCTGGCATTTATGTTACTAAATCGGACTCCCTTGTCCTAATGACAGACTCATACACCCAGATTTTTTGTGGGTCTACAAGTCTATTGTTGAGCTAAAAGAGACAGATTTTTATTTTTAATTAATTCTCAGGATTTGGGTGTCGCTGGCATTTATTTAATAGTGTAAATGCCAATAGCCAAGTCATGGATGCAATTCTCCCAGAATCAAAAATCAAACAGCACCAGTAATAAAAGCAGCTTTAAAAAAGTTGGATACATATCTTAAAGTTGCCATAGGATCTGGGTATTTTCTTTACAGCATCCTGCATGATTCCACTGGTCACAAGATAAATATGAAATTGGAAAACATTGTGTAAGTATCTAATTCCACCATAAACTTGAATGTAAACAGCAGCTGCTGCAAGAGCTATGGGGTTCAATTTTATAAAGGCCAGCTTTGGAGAAATCATTCAGTGGCAACATAAGACAGACTTTTCTAATTCAAAGGATATAGTGCAACATACTAAGTGCCGATTTGATATGTACAGGCAGAAGAGACTCTTAAACAGTTCAAGACTAACAGAGCATCTACTGATTTAACAACTCAAAGGCAAAATTGTAACAAGCCCATTGTAACATACCTCAATTCAGAGAGGAAGCTTACTTTAAAAAAATGGGAACAATAGAAGTTTATAACTCTCAGCGTTTCTGAATGTTATAAGTAACAATTTAAATTCCAGTTTCAATTTGGGGTTTTCACTATATTTTGAATGGTTTAAAGATGTAAAAGGTTCTACCATTACAACTATTGTAAAAAGTAGTTTTGCCCAAAATGTAATTCTTTCCAGGGCAGACAGTTGACAATTACTGAAAGGCTATGCCAGACAGGATCCAAGAATTCAGTCTTAAACAGGGAATGATGTTTACATTGCTCAGATAAAATGAGTGGTTTAATCCATTGTCATTAGCTAGTAAATTAAATAATTTTAAAGTCTTTGTTAAACACACTGCAATTATTTCCATGTAATTTTTCTACAGTAGCCTTCGTTCATCAATCTAGGATGAATTAGCAGATGGTACCATGCAATATATAATATTATGGTCTGCATAAGAGGTACTTAGAAGAGATGCTTTAATTTTTTATAAGTTTTAAATAATTCCTAATGTGTATTTTTTACAGTTCAGCAGTGCAAATTACTTCAAATAGCTGAAATCATACATCATAACTGATTTCCAAAGAACAATAAATAGACTAATTTTCTTAAAAGTAGTCAGTCAGTGAAATGAATTGATAGGTCTTCTAATTGATTGTGTATCGATCTTACTGCCTGTTGCTGTATTCCATTAGGAATGTTGACACAGTAGCTGAGCAATATGCTATATAAATTCAGATTAGCAACACAGGATGACCAGATATACTCACAGGAACTTGATCTATAGGGTGTCTGAATTAAAATCACAGAGGTAGATTAATACAGTGTACAGTAGTTACAAGTTGTGGATTAGGACGCTGAAGAGATAAGACTTAATAATACAAATGTTTTAATTATGAAAGACTATCTTAAAGGCTCGAAAGTTCTGAACTTTGTGGAAAATGTCAATTTAAAGACAAAACCAGCTTTTCGTCACTGTTAAAAGAAAAATACCTGTTTTGAATGAGTTTATTTGTAGAAGCTTTTTGCATGAACCTGCAAACTGCATTAAGATTAGGGCACTTGTAGGTATGTGCTTCACTTATTTTCTTCCCAAATCAAAGAAGCACCAGATAACCTACAATATTGGTTCCAGTCTACTTCTTTACTTTTATCACTAGTGTAATTATGCACATACTCTGTGAGCATGACAAAAGTACTGAACAATTTAGGACCTATTTTTGTGGTCAGCAAGAAAAGCTGCCAGTAGTGGCATATGTACCGGTTTTGCAACATTAAACCGAAAATTAATGAAATATAATTTATGCACATATATATTAATATATTCCTGTAACAAAAAGAAACATGAAGCACAAATTGTTTGATTTGTAAAGATATGTAAACTTTATTTATAACAATAAAGAATATTTTATACATATTTAAGCTTTTAGTGTTTGTGCCTAAATCTATGAAGTATTGAATGTCTGCATATTAAATAGTCTACTTGTCACCAAGATTTTTTCCTCCATTTTTTGTAATTTTCATTTTTGAAACATAATGTGTTGTATGACATGGTCCTCACATTATTCATTACTTAAGACCAAAATATGAAGAATACTCCCTTCACCTTGGGAACCTGACTTAAATTCAGCCAAAATATTTTGCACAAAAGTATCATCATTCTGAAGCAATTAAAAGTCCTACAACAGCAAGCGTTGTTTGCCAGTCAATTTTTGGGCAGCTGCAATGACAACAGCACAAAACTACTGAAAATTCAGCACTAATCAGCTGGTCTTACTGAGAAAGATCATAATGAGACTGGTGTAGGAAATTATAATGCCACATTAGTTTGAGTAGAGAATGCTTTTTCTGAGGTTAGGGGTAAGGCACATTGTGACACTTTTATTTTGCATATAACCCAATAGTGCATAATTATGACAGTCTTAATGAGATTAAAACTAGTAATAAAAAAAAAGTATGAATACAACAAAAAGTTACATAAATGGCAGGTCAGAGAAGCTTGTATTATTAGTAATCATTGGTTCAAAGTAAACCAGCAATCATTACTCTTAGAATTACATTTTCTCAGTGCACATACAGAAGATTATAATTTCCTCACGTGTCCAATATAGGAGAAACTGTTAAAACCGTCTTTAAATAGTTCCGGCCTACTGTTGAAAGAGGAAACATTTCTGAACAACCAACAAAGGGTGTGCAGTATCTATAGTGAAATTGGAAACACAAAATATGTTTACAATTTCGATACTCAGACGAAATCAATGTCAAAAGAAAGCATAGGAAAAGTGGAGGGAATGAGAAAGGAAATATGCATACAGGCAGCACCTAATTTGGAGGAATAAAGTTTGTCAGCATTTTTAATGTTCTTTTTATAGCAATAGGTATATCTATGACCTTTTTTTCCCCTGTTCTGCTGCCTTTTGTCTATGGTCCCAACACCATTCCCCATATGTCAATCCTCCTTCCCGTTCGTTGGACTGCCCTCATGCTTATGGGTTTGCAAGTTCCTTCACTCCATTCCCAGTGTGCCCCCCCCCCTCATTTTTTTCTCATTCGTTGCCTGCCTGCAAATTCAGCAAAAGCAATTTGTTTACATATCGCATTGTGGTTTTTTTAAAAACCTCCCATGAAAGGATTTAAATATGAGGAAGAGAATTTTAAATTTGAGGCATTGCGGGACAAGGAGCCAGCGTGGATCAATGAGGACAGGGGTGATGGGTGAGTGAGACTTGGTGTGGGATACAATACGGACAGCAGAGTTTTGGATGTGCTAAAGTTTACAGATTGTGGAGGATGGGCGACTGGCCAGGAAAGCATTGGAATTGGCATTTTGCTTTGTATTGGAATAGTCAAGTTGGGAGGTGACAAAGACACAGCTAAGGGTTTCAGCAACAAATGGGCTGATGCAGGGGCAATGTTACGGAGGTGGAAGTAGGCGGTCTTTATAATGGAAAGGATATGAGGTTGGAAGCTCAACTCGAGGTGGAATCGGACTCCAAGGCTGTGAACCGTGTGATTCAGCCTGAGGCAGTGGCCATAGAGGGGGATGGAATCAGTGGCATGGGTATGATGTTTGTGGTTGGGGCAGAAGACCATGGCCTAGAAATTGAGTGCCCTTAGCGCCGATTTTGCGGCGCTAGAGGGCCTAGCGCTGCATTTGGCGCCGGCGCCGAAATTGCCTGGGGCCCTTACGCCGCGGTAGACCGGTAGCGCTGCGCCGGCTCCGATGACGTCATCGGTGTGCGCAGCGTCCCGGTTGCCATGCCGACGGGCCCCAGCGCCGAAATTCAGTTGCGGCCGCCTCGCCCGTGGCAGCCGCAACTAAGACTCTGGCAACCGAGTCTTCCCCGAGTTAGCGCCGGCGCATTAAGGTCGCGCGGCGGCCGGCCGCTTTCCCGTCGGCTGCCTGCCCGCACCTCCCTCCCCGGACTCCTCCACCCCCCCCCCCGCGGAACAGATGCGTCTGGCCTGCAAGCCCGGCACTTGTCCGAGGTGCCGGGCTCATTTTTTCAATAATTGAACGGACAGCGGGCGGGTGCAGGCAGCTCCTCCTTAACTGAAGGAGGAGGCCTGCACTTCCCCAGCCTGCCGCACCGCATCGGGTCCCGCAGCGCCGGATTAGCGCCGCAATTCGGCACTCAGCGCCCATTGGGAGGCGCTCACGCCCGCCAGTAGCGCCGGCAGCCGTCTGGGCGCGGCGCTACTGAATTTTTGGCGCGCGCAAGGGAATTAGCGCCGGCGCTAAATTTCCGGCGCTAAAGCCCTGGCGCGGCGTCAACTCAATTTCTAGGCCCATGTCTTCAATCTTCCCAATATTTAGCTGGAGGAAATTGCACCTCCTCCAAGACAGGATGTTGGACAAGCAGTCTTGACAATACAGAAGCAGTGAAGGGGTTGGAGAGGTTGAGCTGAGTGTCACCAGCATGGAAGCTGACCCCAAGGATCGATCCTTGGGGACTCCAAATGTAATGGTGTGAGGGCAGCAAAAGATGCCATTGCTGGAGAAGCTTTGGTTAAGTTCTGACACGATGGGCTGAATGGCCACCTGTGCTGTAAATTTCTATAATTCTATGAAGAGTCGAATCCAGCAACAGCAGTCCCACCAAGCTGGACAATGGAGGAAAGGCAGTGGAGGATGATGGTGTGGTCGACCAAGTCAAGGACTGCAGAGAGGTCAAGGAGGGAGAACGTGTGCCTACGGTTTGACTATGGAGGGAGTACGTATAGATTGCTTCAATGAGTGTGGAGAGAGAGAGAGACAGACAGTATAAAGAGATATTATTGGGACGAGGAAGATGAAATAACTGTATTAGGATCAACTGTTCTTTTCTTGCTAATAACTTATGTTAATAGAAATTAATCTTATGAGAATCAACTGTAGTGGAACAGTTTGCCCCTGACAATGTTAAAATTGGTTCAACAAGGGTAAATAATTGTGATTTTTTTATTATGATATAAACACTCCTACGTAAGCACAAATGTGAGGAAAGATAAACTGCTGGTGAATATCTAGCTATTGTACTACTTGACCTACTATCATTGGTGATGTAACGTTTTAGCTCTGCATCACAATCTGGTGCAGGTTAATTCCAATAGATAAACAGTATTTTTAAAATTTAATTTGATCCCTTAAATCTTCTTTGGGATTAGGTAATCAGATATTGTTTCTGTGATTTAATTTATCAGCTAACCTGCATTAATCTCCAGTTGAGTGAAACAGGCACTTATTTCTAGTTGAGTTTTGTAAATTAGCTCACAGTATGTACCAAAACTTAATCTTTCACAAACAGAAAAATCTGCTGGGTTAGAATCATGCTGAGAGAGATATATTAGTAATAAATGTTTTGAACAGTTTGTATGAAATTTCCCTTGTCCACTAATTTAATGGTGTTACAGTCCTTTGTTAAAATATTAGGCAAAGGAGTTTCATACAAAGGCATTAATGTGTCTAATCGACTTTGAAAGCAGCAAAATAAAGATTTACATAGCCAGTCATTTAATACATTTTTTAAATAGCTATTTCAAAGAGCGCTAATGTATACTACACACACCAAACCTCTTGCATTACAGGAAGCATGTAAAAGTTTATTCAAACAGTATAGCAAATTGGGAGATGGGAAGACAGCCAAAATGTCATTAATAATCAAAGAAGTGTATTGCATTTTAAAGTTTAAGCAAAAACAATATATTTAGGACCAACATTTTCATTTAATAAGGAAAAATAACACGGTTAACAGAAGATCTATTTTTTGAGTCGGTCATATTCAATTCCCACTTGGGCATAGCAGTAGAAATATGCCACAACCGCTATGGGTATCCATGGCCAACCTGCAAAACAAAAATAACCATTCATGTTAACTACAAGGATCATGCACAGGATTCCTGTCCTTAGATACTGCTCATTTTGTTTTAATATAAATCTTCTTTTGCATAGATTTTGTATATAATTCTATCAGCAATAGTAATGTGGCTCAGTGATAGCACTTTTGCCTCTGAGTTAGGCCATGGGTTCAAGTTCCACTCCAGAGACTTGAGCACATAATCTTGGCTGACACTCCAGTGCAATACTAAGGGAGTGCTGCACTGTCGGAAGTGCAGTTTTTCAGGTGAGACCATCTGCGCTCTCAGGTGGATGTAAAAGATCCCATGGCACTGTTTCGAAGAAGAGCATAGAAACATTAGGAAAGGCATTGTTTATTTTGAAAAGGAAAGCCCTAAGCATGAACAGTGCCATTTTCAGATTGTGGCATGTATAGAGAGACAGAATGTGCAATGTAATTTTCTATAACCCACCATGACTTTCATTGTGATGACTGTTGGTTGGGGTCTGTAGTTGAAACAACAACAAATAAGAGTATATAGGAGGGGCATCAGATTTCTGCAATTTTTATTAAAGAGACAAGATTGGCCCCCTGACTGAAGATATGTGCTATTCAAGCTGGGGAGAGGGAGTTATTGTGACATCTAGAGTGTACAGAGGGCATCTGTCCATGTCATCTAGTGGTAAAAAAATAGAAATTGCTGGAAATACACACAATTACAGGAAGATATCAGCACTTTTTCATTTTTATCTTTGCTGCATCAAATCAATATTCTAAACTACTAAATCATTTTTTGACCATTATGTTTTTTCTTAACTGAAGCTGCCATAGACACGGACTTTCATTTCTTTAACTTAAAGGCCACATGTCAGCACACATCTTGGCCCAGTAATTCCTGTCACAACGCGTGAGTACGGACGGGGTACTCACGCGTGTGGCCGTAGGAATTGCCGGTTTTCAGCATGCACAGCGCATGCGCTGAAAACCGGCATTTCCTGTCCTCTGACCCAAGGGGTTAAGAGGCAGAATGCGCGCGACTGCACAGGCAGCGCGTGCGCAGTGAAATTCCTTTTTTTCCCCCCAGATTTGCCCGAGTGTAAAGGCCTCCGGTTTTTACGCGTGGAAAAACCAGACGTAAGTACTTCGTTTTACAGGTAAGTGGGCTTTTAGTACAATTTAGAAAAAAAATTTCCACAGATTTATTATTTTTAAAGTAAGTTTAGTTTTAGACCCTATTTTTTAAAAATTTATTTTTTTCAAAAAATTGATTAATTGTTTAAAACATTTTTTAAAACTTATTTATAGTTAATATAATCAGTGGGATGTTTTTTAAAATTTTATTTAAAATTTAAGTAGTGTTTTGGCAGCCCATACTTTTCATGAGTTTGACAGTTCTTACTCTCAAACTCATGAATGAGTTTCCCCTCCCCTGATTGGCTGCACAGTGCTCACCTGATCCCAGCCGGCACATCGCACTAACTACGCCGCTGGATCAGGTAAGCACATCGCGCCGACATCTGAACCGGGCCAGTGACAGGAAATGCAAGCAGGCCCGGGCTTCAGATGTCGGCGCGCAGGGTGAGTGCACATCGGGGGCTTGCACGCGCAGCAAGCTCCCGATCCTAATTTCAGGGATTTTCAAGTATAAGACGAGACATTGTATCACACTGTTGACTACCAGATGTTTGCACTGGAGATGTTTCACATATCACCTGCTTCCTCTTAATAGCTGCTGAGAATACACTAGGGATTGAATGCACTAATTCGTTATATGCAAACCAAGACAAGCAGTACACTCGGAGCCTGTTAATTGGGACACTGTGGAAGGGATTATATATGATTATTATGCCATGACTTGCACTGAGATTTAAGTAGCACCACAAGTGAGGCTGACAGGTAATTCAAGAGCAAAACAAAATCACAAATAATGGTCAGCTTTAGGAGTAGAGATATTTTTTCTATCTTACACTGCTGTTAGAGGCATATGCCATTTACATCACACCTTTAAAATATGAGCCTAAAAGTGACTAGGTCTACTATTCAGGAGTAAAATGTGAGTTACAAAATGTTTGTGAGAATAGACTCCTGCTGGTTTACTTCCAATATTGTTGTGGACTATGCTGTAGTGCAGTGAACTGTGATGATATATAATTGCGTTTTATATTATATTTTATATCTAAAATAGTTGCTTTTGATATTTGCATACTCATGTTACTTAAAGCTAGTTATAAACTGCAAGAACTGAGAGAACAAGTACTTGTGCTCTGTGTTTATTAGTTGTAGCAGGATGACCTAAAAACATATGAATAATGCATTTTGAGCTATCAGACAGGGACCGCTGGTAGCCCTAACTAGAAAGGAAGTTCTTCTCATAAACAGCCTTGGAGGAAAAGAACCAATTAACTGGCATGCTGAAGACTGGTCAAAATCCTGATCTCTAATGTGATGGGAAAAGTGTCCACAGCAAAGTACTCTCACTAATCAAATGGAAGGTCATCAAATAGTAATATGGAGGTGAGGGAAGGCATAAAAAGGGAAATTAGAGAAGCGTGCGATAAGAGCACAGCTGTCATCATGGGTGACTTTAATTTACATATTGATTGGACTACCCAAATTAGTAAAAATTCTGAGGAGGAGGAATTCCTGGAATGTTTTCGGGACGGTTATCTGGACCAATATGTCGAGGAGCCGACTCGAGATCAGGCCATTTTAGACTGGGTATTGTGCAATGAGAAGGGACTTATCAACAATCTTCTTGTACGAGGCCCCTTGGGTCAGAGCGATCATAATATGATCGAGCTCTCAGTCGAGATGGAGAGTGAGGAAATTGAATCAGAGACTAAGGTCCAGAACTTAAATAAAGGGAATTACGAGGGTATGAGACGGGAATTGGGTAAGATTGATTGGGTGGTGTTTCTGGGGGGATTGACAGTGGATAGACAATGGCAAGCATTCAAAGATAGAATGGAAGAATTCCAGAACATGTTTATACCGGTTTGGCATAAAAATAAACCTAAAAAGGTGGCTCAACCGTGGATAACGAGGGAAATTAGGGACAGCATAAAATCAAAAAAAAGGGCATATCAACTGGCAAAAAAAAGCAGCAGACCGGAAGATTGGGGGCAGTACAGGATACAGCAAAAGAGGACAAAGGGATTAATCAGGAAGGGGAAAATAGAATACGAAAGTAAACTTGCAGCAAACATAAAGACAGACTGCAAAAGCTTTTATCGGTATATCAGGAGGAAAAGACTGGTAAAATCCCAAGTCGGTCCCTTGCAGTCCGATTCGGGAGAATATATAATGGAGAATAAGGAAATGGCAGACCAATTAAACTCATACTTTGGTTCTGTATTCACAAAGGAGGACACAAATAACCTCCCAGGAATATCGGCAAACATAGGGACTAATGAGAGGGAGGAGCTGACAGAAATTAGTATCTCTAGGGATATGGTGTTGGGTAAGTTGAGGGGACTGAAGGCCGACAAATCCCCGGGGCCTGATAAACTACATCCTAGGGCACTTAAGGAGGTGGCCCTGGAGATAGCAGATGCTCTAAGGATCATCTTCCGGAACTCCATTGACTCGGGAACAGTACCCGTGGATTGGAGGGTAGCTAATGTTACCCCAATATTTAAAAAGGGGGGTAGAGAGAAAGCAGGGAATTATAGACCAGTAAGCCTTACATCGGTTGTGGGCAAAATGCTAGAGTCCATTATTAAGGATAAAATAGCGGAGCACTTGACAAATGGGGAAAGGATCGGACAGAGTCAACATGGATTTACAAAGGGTAAATCGTGTTTGACTAATCTGCTGGAATTTTTTGAGGAAGTAACTGGTAAAATAGATGGGGGAGAGCCAGTGGATGTGGTGTACCTTGACTTCCAGAAAGCCTTCGATAAGGTTCCACACAAAAGATTATCATGCAAAATTAAGGCTCATGGGATTGGGGGCAAAGTATTAACGTGGATAGAGAACTGGCTGGCGGATAGAAAACAGAGAGTTGGAATAAACGGCTCGTTTTCGGAGTGGCAGGCAGTGACCAGCGGGGTGCCGCAAGGATCTGTCCTGGGACCCCAGCTGTTCACAATATATATAAATGATCTGGATCAGGGAATTGGATGCAATATTTCCAAATTCGCTGACGACACTAAACTAGGAGGAGGGGTGGGCTCTGATGAGGATGTCAGGAGGCTTCAGTGCGATTTGGACAGGTTGGGGGAATGGGCGGATACGTGGCAGATGCACTATAATGTGGATAAATGCGAGGTTATCCACTTTGGGGGTAAAAACAGGAGGGTAGATTATTATCTAAATGGCAATAGATTGGGAGATGGGGAAGTGCAGAGGGACCTGGGTGTTCTTGTGCACCAGTCACTGAAGGAGAGCATGCAGGTGCAACAGGCGATTAAGAAGGCAAATGGTATGTTGGCCTTCATATCAAGGGGGTTCGAGTATAGGAATAGGGATACCTTACTACAGCTGTACAAGGTGCTGGTGAGACCGCATCTGGAGTATTGTGTACAGTTTTGGTCGCCCCATCTGCGGAAGGATGTTCTTGCCATGGAAAGAGTGCAGCGGCGATTCACCAGGCTGATACCTGGAATGGCGGGAATGACCTACGAGGAGAGATTGAATAGTTTGGGCTTGTACTCACTGGAGCTTAGAAGATTGAGAGGGGATCTCATCGAAACATATAAAATTATGGCAGGCCTGGACAGGCTGAATTCAGAGAGAATGTTTCCAATGGCAGGGGAGCACAGAACCAGGGGCCACAGTCTAAAAATAGCGGGCAAATCATTTAAAACAGAGATGAGGAAGAATTTCTTCACTCAAAGAGTGGTGAGCCTGTGGAATTCCCTGCCACAGAGGGCTGTGAAGGCTAATTCAATAAATATTTTCAAGAGAGAATTGGATATATTTCTGAAGGCTAAGGGGATTAAGGGTTACGGAGAAAAGGCGGGGACGGGGTACTGAACTGGTAAGATCAGCTAAGATCTCAGACGAAGATCAGCCATGATCTCATTGAATGGCGGAGCAGGCTCGAAGGGCCGAATGGCCTACTCCTGTTCCTATCTCTATGTTTCTATGAACTCTCCAAATAGAGAGGAAGGAGAAGACAAGCTCCACTGATTCCTGTAATTCAAGTAAAAGAATAACCGGCACAACAGAATTATAACTTTTCAGTTATACAAAACAAGTACTGTATAGCATTTATAAATGCTGTTTTTTTTAAGGCCAATTGACACACATTTACATCATTTTGCGAAATTGAACAATTGCCAATAACGTTCTAATGCTGCACTGTATAACAAATAGTCATCGTTTTCAATTATAACAAAGACAGCTGTGTTTGTTCATAGTTTACTCTTTCATATAAAGGTGGCTCCAAAACGGAAAAAGCAGATTTTCATGGAGACACTATTGTGGTTTGAAGGCCAAGGACAATCACTTAGAACACACCTGTAAAACCAGACCACCAGAAAGCGGTGACAGTGCTGAAGAGTAACCGTTGTAGGAAGAAATAACTTATTAGAAACCTCTAGAGAACCCCCTGTAAAAGGATGTGGTCCACCTAGGGAGAGTGCACCAGTCAATGTGGGCAGTCATGGATTTCTACCATACTCCCATTGCCAAGAAAAATAAGCCTCAGTCGGTTGGGACTTGTAACAGTGCACTGGCAAAATTACTCTGCCATCTTTCTTAATGGAGCTCAGCGATGTTACCACTCAGACTTCTTTATAGGCCACTGATAACCACATTGTAGGGATTAGTGAGACTGCTGGCAGCCATTCGCGAAATAGCCTAGGAACTAGGGCAGCACGGTGGCATAGTGGTTAGCACTGTTGCCTCACAGCGCCAGGGACCCGGGTTCGAATCCGGCCTCGGGTGACTGTGTGTGGAGTTTGCATATTCTCCCCGTGTTTGCGTGGGTTTTCTCCGGGTGCTCCGGTTTCCTCCCACAGTCCAAAGATGTGCGGGTTAGGTTGATTGGCTATGATAAATTGACCCTTAGTGTTAGGGGGATTAAATACGTGGGGTTACGGGGATAGGGTGGGCTATGTGTTGGTGTAGGGGTTACGGGGATTGGGTGGGATATGTGTCGGTGCAGGCTCAATGGGCCGAAATGGCCTCTATCTGCACTGTGGGGTTTCTGTGATTCTGTGAACTGGCTAATTCTTTTTTGGTGAAGCTAGGAGGAGGAGTGCTCCTCCTGGCCTCACCAATAAATCTCTGGGCCACTGCCAGCTCTTTCAAGGACCGGCCTGGGATCATCTGTCCCCACCTCACCCATTCTGCCCCCCACCAAGCTCCGGCAATCAGCCAGCTCAGCATAGGAGCCGACCTATTTCCCATCCTCCCAGATCGGGCTGGTAGTTAAAATCGGCCCTCTGGCTTCTTTGTGCTAGAATTTCATACCTTTTTTCCTGTTTTATATCCAATTGAAGTAGTGCCACAGTCATTAACAAAGATTAAATGACTCATTTTCAGTTGTGTAATGATTTGTTTGTATAATTCCAGCATTTGTTCACTAAGTGATTTAATTTACTGCCAATATTAATAATGTACTACTTTTAGGGAAAAATGCTGTATAATGTTGATGTCAAGTACTAGTATTATCCTTTGGTTTACTGCCCGAATATTATTACTCTAATCCAACTGGAAAATAAAGGCTTTAGTGTTGAAAACATAACAAAATAAAATACTAAACTATTCAGCAGATTGGACACTAGAATAGCTACCACAAAAATAACTCTCAAATTTACCTCCTTGCAAAAACAGAATTGTATTTTCTCTGGATATTTTTATTTACTCCTGATTCTCCTGGGCCCACAAAAATTAAAAAATTAAAATTTGCTGGGCCTCTTTTTGAGCTGCCTCCAGCTATCTCTTAAAGGATCGCTGGATAGACCGCTCAATGCCTGCCACAACTAGGCATGAGTGGAGCAAGCTCTGCCATGTACCTGAATTTGCATATTTAAGGAGCATAAAGTCTGTTTCAGGCAGGCGCCACGGACGACTAAAAGTTGCTCGAACCATAACACAGTCTGCCTCAATTCACGTGCAGTTCATGCCACATATTGGGTGGTTTAATGCCAATTTTACACGGCCGTGAGTTTAATTTGCCGCACTATGTGCTGGAGTGGGGTTTGAACCCACAACCTTCTACCTCAGAGGCCAGACTGCTACCACTGAGCGAAGTCTGACACCTAAAAAAGGGCATGTGATTCTAACTTGGATTTGACACACAGAACCAAAAACAACAGAGATTTTTCTGCCTGCAATATACTGCATTTATATTTAAGAATTACGATCCTGAAAATTTGCAAGTCGTACTTCCAGCAGTTACGCCAGCATCATTCCTGCTGGGAAGGCAACCTCATATGATTGGCCATGGCAGATGCATGTGCCATTAGAGTGCCTGCCTGCCCCTACAGGCTGGAAAATTATTCTAGAAATGTTCTATTATTCTAAAAGCACTGAAAGCCAGCTAACTCAGTTCCCAGAGGTGGCCAGGAAGGCTACTTTTGAAAGATCAAGTGCTGGCCTCGAGGATCGGGGAGGGGAGGGGAGGGTGTTCAGGTATTTGAACTACCCTATTTTCTGAGACTGAGCACACCTAAGGCCCTATTATAACACAAAGACAGAGAGCTAGGATACAAATGCATCACTCAATTTTCAACCAACCAAAGCTAATCTAGAACGTAATCGGCCATTTAGGACCGAGATGAGGAGAAATTTCTTCTCTGAGGGTTGTGAATCTTTGGAATTGTCTGCCCCAGAGGGCTGTGGACACTTAGTCGTTGAGTAGATTCAAGACTGAGATCGATAGATTTTGGGGCACTAAGGGAACCAAGAGATATGCGGATAGGACGGGAAAGCAGTGTTCATGTAGATGGTGTGGAGATGCCGGTGTTGGACTGGGGTGGACAAATGTAAGAAGTCACACAACACCAGGTTATAGTCCAACAGTTTTATTTGAAATCACAAGCTTCTCCGAAAGCTTGTGATTTCAAATATAACTGTTGGACTATAACCTGGTGTTGTGTGACTTCTTACATTCATGTAGATGATCAGCCATGACCTTATTGAATGGTGGAGCAGGCTAGAGGGGCGACATGGCCCACTCCTGCTCCTATTTCTTATGTTTTTATGTAATTAGAACAGCAGTGGTGAATTATGCTAACATTTTTTCCCCAGATTTTGGGGTACATGATACTTGGACAATATTAAAAAGAGAACATCTCATTCTGATCTTGCCTACCTTGATAACCAGTGCTACCTCAAACTGTAATTAGCTGTTAGGCTCTAACTGACAGGCCACAGTAGTTTTTTTTTGTGTTCTGTTGACTGAGGCACTTTGGTACCAGTTCGAGAGTTGCAGCAGTTTTTATTAAAGCCTCATAAAATCTAAGTTTTATTTACCCAAAGGGATGACAACCAGATATCCGCCATTGTGAAATATTACTTGACAGTCTGTCATCACGTATTGGAGTTACAGGGCCCTGACATGTGGCAACTAAGCAAGAAAACATATTCTTTCCCATTTGCTACACCATTCTGAAGACTGGAAGGTTTGCTGTATTGGATAAAAATACAAGTTGCCATTTTATAAGATTTTTAAAAATCTGGAAATACCTAGAATTGAAAAACAGATTTCTTAAATTTACTTTATAAAATTAAACAAATGGCAAAGAGCATCAGCCTATATGCATATGGGTTTACCACTAGCAGGAAATAATTAGTCTACATCACACTATTTTCCAATATTAACTGTATGGAATATTTTTGCATTTACATATACAAGTGAAGAAACTATCACATGTACTGTTACTGGTATTCAGGTGCCCAAAATGTGGCACACTGAAGACAGGTGAAGAAGCAAAGCATAGCCCACCAGCAAAGGACAGGCCCAACAGAACGAGAGATTATATTGAGCCCCTCACTTACAAATTGTCAATTTGTAAGGCTGAAGACCCATTCCACTCAGGAGATGTTTTCAGTCACTTCCAGGTGAAGATTTTTTTTCTTAAATTTCAATGTATTGATGAAGAGCCAAAAAAACACCCTTTTAATAATTTAAAATACATAGGCCTAGAAATTCAGTGCCCTTAGCACCGATTTTGCGGCGCTAGAGGGCCTAGCGCTGCAATTGGCGCCGGTTCCTAAATTGCCTGGGGCCCTTCCGCGGCGGTAGACCGGTAGCGCTGCGCCGGCACCGATGACGTCATCGGTGTGCGCAGCGTCCCGGTTGCCGTGGTAACCCGGCCCCAAGCCGAAATTCAGTTGCGGCCGCCTCGCCAGTGGCAGCCGCAACTAAGACTCCGGCAAACGAGTGCTGCCGGAGTCTGCGCCGGCGCTTTAAGGAGGCGCGGCGGCCGGCCGCTTTCCCGCCGGCCGCCTGCCCGCAGCTCCCTCCCCGGACTTCTCCCCCCCCCCCCCCCGGAACAGATGCAAGCCCGGCACTTGTCCGAGGTGCCGGGCTCATTTTTGAGGAGATTTGCGCGGGCCGCGGCCGGGTGCAGGCAGCTCCTCCTTAACGGAAGGAGGAGGCCTGCACTTCCCCAGCCTGCCGCACCGCATCGGGTGCCGCAGCGCCGGAATTGCGGCGCGAAACGGCAGTTAGCGCCCTTTTCCAGGCGCTAAGACCCTTCAGTAGCGCCGGCAGCCGTTTGGGCGCGGCGCCACTGAATTTTTGGCGCGCGCAGGGGACTTAGCGCCGGCACTAATTTCCGGCGCTAAAGCCCTGGCTAAGCCAAAACCCAATTTCTAGGCCATAATTTTTAAATTTTGTTTAAAATTTTATGTTGAAGTTTAGAAACTTCAATTACTGATCAAACAAAATCAATTAACTTTTTTCTTCAAAAACCCTTTTAAGTGATTGATTGGATCATCAACAAAGTGACAGTGAAACATTGACTGTTAACTTCAGGTTTTCCTTTTATAAATTTTTACATAGGGTTTTTCCAGTGACATGTTGACATATGGGCTTTCCATTGTAAAAGTGTGTTAGAGGAAGTAATGTTAACGTGTACAGGAAGGGCACGTCATACACAGAATATATATGTAATTGGACCTCAAGATATTTTGGCTTCATGAATTGTTCAACTAATCCATACATTGCTGTGGAAACAATCAAGGGGATTCTAAACCTCCCACTCTGGCTAGCTGCAACTTATACTGCAGCTGTAATTGCCAAAACTTCAAGAAATTGTGTGTCAGCAAACTGAAAGCTGCTGTGCTTAGCTGACAATGCAAGGCTATGAACCTGATGAGATGAGGTTATTGCCTTTTTTCATTGAAAGGTTACCAGCTCTCTCCTTGTTAGACTATAGCTGGATTATTGTGGAATTGGTACATGGCACAATAGTACAAATGGTGTAAGTGTCTGCACTGATAATTAGGTTAAGGTAGTGATGAGCATGAAATAGGTGTCTGGTTTAAAAATGTATAGACTTCCACGACAATGCAAAAATCTAGAGGGAAATAAAAGTATGCAAGATGTTACATATACAAGTGAAGAAATTATCACTGTAGAAAAACACTAGTCTTCAATATTCAATGAAACAATGGCAATCTTGCTTTAAAAGATATTCCGAAGCAGGTCAGGCCTGTTTCTCTGGCAAGCAACCATCTTACATCAGTGAAGGTTACCTGGTCTCTCAAGGAGGGACATTGAGGATTTATGTAAATACACCCTGTGCATTACCTTAGATAATTTCAGATCTAGTTTGGTTGTCCATGAGAAAGTGGACAAATGCAGCCCAGAGTGCCCTTCTAAGTTTCCTTTACTTCCCGTGGAGCATACATAGCCTCCGCTCAACCCCTGGCATTACTGAGATCAAGAACTCGTTGTATGGTAAAGTGTGGGCATTAGTCTACATCCTACCACTCTGGCACATATAAATTAATATATATATGTAACAGGGCAGCTTAACTTCTAGCTGCACAATGAATCGATACTTATGACTTTGGAAATGTAAATGCTGTGTCAACTTTATGAAAAAAAGTATTTGCCAAATCTTTTCTTTCTGTTTAAATTTCCCTTATATATGACCTCGCCGTGACAATACTGACACACATCTTTTCTGGTTCTTCTTTTTCCCCAACAAAACCTTTTTGATGAAGACTAATCTCCTTTAAGACTCCTTGAAAAATTGTGAATTTTAGTAAATACAGGTAGAACGTCCTGAATCTGGCAACCTCGGGACCGAGGCCGAGCCGGTTTTCAGGTTTTTCCGGACTTCGGAATGTATTTCTGATGTCCGAAGTCCGGAAACGCCTGAGCCCAGGTTGCAATATTTCTGGACTTCGGACATCAGAAACACGCACCGAGTCCGGAAATGCCTGGGCCCAGGTTGCGCTATTTCTGGTTTTTGGTAAGCCTCCCTCAGGGTGTCTGGATTCCGGAACATTTTACAGATTCCGGGCCCCTGCCACCAATCGTCCTGGAGTCCGGAACTCCGGATTTGGGATGCTCAACCTGTACTGCAATGTTCACTGTTTTCGAATCGTTAACAAACCTTTATTTGTCACTGATTTTATTGACAGTAAATGTCCAACGGGGAAATTGATCAGTGACTCCGTTAGGAATGCTGCAGAGGAGTCAGTAGGAAAATTGTAGCAATTTTTAAGCAGATAAATCAAGTCTCATCTATATTTCGCTGAAAGGGGCGTCCACACTAGTAGGCTGCTGGGAACTGCGCTTGATCTTCAATTAAATAACAGCCAACAAGGCTAAGCCTCAGATTAACATTTCACAAGGACTTAAGTGTTTAGCTGCTAGACTACCAATGCAAAATTCTAAGATTCAATTAAAATACAAATCTTCCTTTGAGAATGTCTTGGAGCTCACACTGTGACTGTTAATTTGTTTGAGATTGAAATAATGATATTATCCATTTATTACTGTAGATTTGAAAAATGTACATATTGAAAATGTATATATCAAATTGCTTAAAAGTGAAAAACACAGACCGTTCTGATATTTCAGAGCACATGTACTGGAAGAGATTCCTCTCTTGTATCGCTCTACCACATTCCACTTTCCATACAGGCACGCATATAAAAACCCTTCTACAAATGAAGATACGCACAGCTCTATGGAGAAGACTATAAAGAAAGATTTTTTAAATGCCAACTAATTAAGACCAGAGAGAAACTCTATGGGTAAATATCAATGATGGCATTGGTGGTATTTATCAGTAGAATTACATTCCTCTTTACTTTTTTCCTATTCTCTGTTAAGTCTCCCATCCCCATATCATTTCTCAGGGTGATGGAACAGAGAAGTGCTCTCTTTCCAGCCTTTATTCATGCCAGTCTTGATCCAAATAGTAGTAGGTATGCCAAAGCCATTTTAAGTGACTCATTCTCTGGCCTTCTTGGAGGGAAAGCCTCTGGCATATACCTAGAATCTTCTAGTGATAGTATGAACAGGCAGTGCAGCTAAACATGATCACAAACATGCACTCTACTGATTAGTGGCACAGTACATCAAAACACTAGTGTGCTATATCATTGCCCCTCAATGCTGACATTATAAAATGATTTGCCAAAAATCTATACCTTTTTAAACCAGACACCTATTTCATGCTATAAAATAAAAACAGAAAATGCTGGAGATACTCAGCAGGTCAGGCAGCATCTGTGAAGAGAGAAACAGAGTTAACCTATTTCATGCTCATCACTACCTTAACCTACTTATCTGTGCAGGCACTTGCACCATTTGTACTATTATGCCATGTACTAATTCCGCAGCTGAAGTCTAATAAGGAGAGAGCTGGTAACCTTTCAGTGGTAAAAGGCAATAACCTCATCTCATCAGGTTCATCGCCTCGCGCTGTCAGCTAAGCACGGCAGGGCCTTTCTGCAGGGCACTAAATGTAACATGCTGACATTATGTTCAACTTGAAATAAATCTGCAACTATGGAAACATTCTGAGAAAAGCATTTTACCCATTTCTGCATATACCTGTTTGGACCCATTTATTTAACTTAATACTGAGATCTGAAAGGCAAGTACTGTACTGTAGAACTACTTCTAATGTGAAAAATTCATACTGCTGGATGGGTGCAGAGTCAGAAAATAAATTAATCTGTTCTAATACATACCATTCATGCTTAAAGTCGTGTTATTGGAGATGATCAACCATGAGTAATAGAGATTCACAATAATATTTCCTTTAATGACAAGGTTGAAACCTTCACATGTACAGTTTAAATTACACGCTTAGAGCCAGACTGCAATTAACACAGCCTCCATCAGAAACACATTCATTAATCTGGGAAAATCTAACTATTTTAAAAACGGAGGCCTAGAAATTCAGTGCCCTTAGCACCGATTTTGCGGCGCTAGAGGGCCTAGCGCTGCAATTGGCGCCGGTTCCTAAATTGCCTGGGGCCCTTCCGCGGCGGTAGACCGGTAGCGCTGCGCCGGCACCGATGACATCATCGGTGTGCACAGCGTCCCGGTTGCCGTGGTAACCCGGCCCCAAGCCGAAATTCAGTTGCGGCCGCCTCGCCAGTGGCAGCCACAACTAAGACTCCGGCAAACGAGTGTTGCCGGAGTCTGCGCCGGCGCTTTAAGGAGGCGTGGCGGCCGGCCGCTTTCCCGCCGGCCGCCTGCCTGCAGCTCCCTCCCCGGACTTCTCCCCCCCCCCCCCCCAACAGATGCAAGCCCGGCACTTGTCCGAGGTGCCGGGCTCATTTTTGAGGAGATTTGCGCGGGCCGCGGCCGGGTGCAGGCAGCTCCTCCTTAACGGAAGGAGGAGGCCTGCACTTCCCGAGCCTGCCGCACCGCAGCGGGCGCCGCAGCGCTGGAATAGCGCCGCAATGCGGCGCATTGCGCCAGTTTTCAGGCGCTAAAACCCTTCAGTAGCGCCGGCAGCCGTTTGGGCGCGGCGCTACTGAATTTTTGGCGCGCGCAAAGGGACTTAGCGCCGGCGCTAACTTCCGGCGCTAAAGCCCTGGCGCAGCGCAAACTCAATTTCTAGGCCGGACAATCTACTTTAAGCCAATCTACTTTTTTCTTGAAAGTTCATTAATGGTTTCTGTAAGGCGGAAAGTAAAAGATGCAGATTTCATATCACTCGAAATACAGTCTGCTACAGAAACTGTTGTCAAATTGTTTGTACATAAAAACAGATTTTGAAAGACCCAAACAATAAAGAACAATGGTTTTCTTTTTTCTTAATTTCCCACAGTAATAACCAAAAATGTATAAGTTACAAAATTCAGTATGCAAATAGCTCACAGAATCTTACACACATGCAAATGAATGTTTCTTTAGATCAAGCCGAAAGAGCTGTATCTGAACAGGACTGGAACCAATGTCCTCCTGGTGAAGTTAACTAGAGCTGTGGGGCGAGGGTTTAAACTAACTTGGCAGGGAGGGGCACCGGGACATAGCAGCAAAGAGAGACAAGGTGCATAGAAAACTAGGAGGGACAAAACAGCAAAAGAACAAAGAATAATGTAGAAAGAACAGGAATTAGATGAAGGAAAAAAGCAAAGCCGATAAGCATAGAAACATAGAAGATAGGAGCAGGAGTAGGCCATTCGGCCCCTCGAGCCTGCTCCGCCATTTAATGAGATCATGGCTGATCATCCAAATTCAGCACCCTGTCCCTGCTTTCTCCCCATATTCCTTGATCCCTATAGAAAAATAGCATGGTGTTGGAATGCATGTGTGTTAATGTGAGAAATGTTCCAAATAAAGTTGATGAGCTGCAGGTGCAAGTTACCACATGCTATAGTGGCGAAAGCAGAGACCTGACTTAAACTTGGACAGGAATGTGAACCAAACATTCCTGGCTACAATGTACTCAGGAGGGATAGGGAAGGAAAAAAGACAGGAGTGGGGGGTGGCGGGGTGGCAGTATTGATCAAGGATAATGTTACAATTCTACAGAGGGACGATATACTAAAGGTTTCAAAGACTGAATCTATTTGGTTAGTTAAGGAACAGAAAGGGAGTTGTTACATTGTTGGGTGTTTACTAGACTCCCAAATAGAAAAAAGGGGATAGAGGAGTAAATCTGTAGGCAAATCTCAGAAAAATGTAAAATAATAGAGCAGTAATAGTAGGGGACTTCAATTACCCTGGTATAGACTGGGGGTGGGGGGGGGGGGCGGTGAACAGAGTAAAGGGCAAGGAGAGTAAATAATTCCTGAAATGTGTACAGGAGAACTTCCTTAATCAGTATGTTTCAAGCCCAATGAGGAAGGAAGCAGTGCCGGATCTTCTGTGCTGTAGGATTCTATAATTTTATAAAGCAAATACGTGTTGTGTATGTAATATGTATGTTGCTTTAGACCTATGGCCAGGGCAGCACTACTTTGTAGGGCGTAGTGATACCGTCAGAGACTGAATCTATAACCTGTTTCTGCTTATATGTATATAAGTAGACAACTCTTGATGTAAATATGTTATGCAGATTGTGTTACCAAATGTTATTAGCCCTAATTATGGGGCATCCATTGACTTAATTGCACGGGTACGTTTTAATTAAAAGGGGAGGAATGTTGTGTATGTAATATGTATGTTGCTTTAGACCTATGGCCAGGGCAGCACTACTTTGTAGGGCGTAGTGATACCGTAGTACCACCCCTGGCCATAGGGGTATAAATAGTACTGTGGGCACTGATTTCCCCTCAGTTCCCGCCTGTTGGTATGAAGTAAAGACCTACGTTGAATCTTCCAAGCTGTCTCTTCATTATTGAATTACGTATAGACACATACTTTACAATACGTATGTGTGGTCATGCTGATAAATGGCTGATTTGGATCTATTACCGTATTGGCAGCATTTATACACAGAAACACAGGTGCTAATTTGATGCACAGCACCGTTGATATCAATCAGGTACCTAATGTAGTTCTTCACTGATGTCACAATAAAGGAATACTGCAATGGAGTCAGTGAGAAAACAGTAGCAGCTTTTAAGTAGGTAGATCCAAGTCTCATCAGTATTTCCCTATAAGCGACATCCACACTAGTAGACTGCTGGGAACTGTGATAGATCTTCACTTACATAACAGCCAACAAGGCTAAGCCTCAGATTAGTATTTCACAGGGACTTAAGTGTTTAGCTACTAGACTACTAATGCAAAATGTATGGAGGGTGGAGTATGCTAGAGTGTAAATAAAGTGTAACACAATCCTTAGAGGCTATACTTTTAATAATTTATGATAGCAACCCTCAAGCTCATTTATTGCCTTGCAACGCACCACAGAACAACAGTAATTCTATATTTTAAACAGCCACTGTTCCGGATAGTATCCACCAGTTTGATCGATAAAAGCAAATTCTCTCGTATTTCATAAGGTTAAATGATACTCTGCAAGTACAACTAATTGTGTTGCAATGAAAAGTCAGTTTTTCCATTCCAAATATTTCAATCTTAAAACTACAGCAGTCATGCTGCCTGTAAATTATTATTGGCAGGAATTTATACAGCAGAGTTATTTTGATGAAAAGAAGACGATATTAATCACCAGAAATTTTTCATCCACAGTACCATGATCATGATTTTTCATGTCACCTTACAGGTCAGCTTCAGAAAGTTAAAATCACCCAATCGGTGAACCTTTTGTAATTGGACTGATAGTAGAAGCAGGATCACAGCAGTGATGGCAATGATATACAATATGGATGATATCAGGAGTTATTATAAGCCCAAAATGGAATTGAAGAGCTCAGCTGGCGTTGTAAACTGAGAGCGCAAAGGTCAATCATTTTTAACCATCGTCAGAGCTCAGAGATTAGTCTACTGCTTTGAAATCATTCCCTGCTATCTGTTATTGTTTCTAATAAATACAGTTTCACTTTCTGGTCTTTAGTCAGGTTTTGTAACCTGTCAGTGTGGCTGATGACTGTCAGCATTTGCTCCATGTCCTTGATGTATGACAATATTCCACTCTTAGATGGAGTTTTAGCTCTCAATTCTCTGACATATATACAGCTAATGAACAGTCTCTGTTTCCCAGTCCATCTCATACGCAAAGGTGCATATAATATTTATATTTCTTCAAATTGTGTTCATTTTCTTAGGCCCACATGCACTAGTAAGGACCTTTTAAAAGTTTTTTCATATCAAAAAGTATCTCGTTTCACTAAGAAACTGTCTAGTGTACACTAATGAAACTATTACATGTTTTTTAAAGTCATTTTTAGTGATTTTAAGTCAGGTTATTCACAGGTGGAGGACTGGACACCCTTATTAAAACTCCTTATTTTTGCTGATAAACCCATTTTCAGCTGTATTAATAAAAGTGCACCAGGTTACCACTCTCAAATCCATCAAGGAATACTTTTTAATGGAAAAAAAGAAACAATTACATTCTATTACATTACCAATTGCGCTGGTTCATGGAAGATTTTACGTTTGTGATTATGCAAATTTTTTTAAAGCAGAAAATTAAAGCCTAACCTAACCAGCACAATTTCAAGCGCATTTGAATGCAATTTTCTGATTAACCAGCATAATTATTTTCTGGGACTTCCTGAGCAAATTCCCCCAAATCCAGAAGGGGATATTTAATTGACCTTCTTTTGCACATCACACATCTTGATCTTGATCATTCCATGGCTGATATAATGGTTGGCTTTGCTACAGATACCATGGACAATAGCCACATCAGAGAAGAAAGTGGCTTCTTCTCGCTGGAATGAAGATAAGTTCTTAAAACCATGCGGGCATATTTTCCTCCAATTTCTAAAGTGACCAAGAAAGCCAGTCTAATATGACACTCTATAGATGTAACATTTTTCTCCCCAATCCTAAGAGAATCATAGAAGCACATAAGGATGCTATTTTGGCCCATTGTACCTGTGCCAAATGTTTGTTAGATCAATCCAAAATTAATCCCACTGCCCTGTTCTCTCCTCATAGCCCTGTATATTTCAAGTATTTATTACATTTTCACTTAAAATAGGCAATGTTCTCTGCCTCAGCCACTCCCTGTGGAAAAGCATTCTATGCTGCAACAGCCCTATGTGTAAAGAAAATTCTCCTAGCCTCTAGTGACAATTTTAAATCGATGACCCTTCATCACTGACTCTCTAACCAGAGGAAATAGTATGTCTCTATTCATTCATCAAAACCCTTCATAATGTTAAAAGCCTCTATTAAATCTCCTCTGAAGCTATTCTGCTCCAGTAGAAATAGTCCCAGTATCTCAGGCTGCTCCTCATAAGTCTACTTTCCCATCCCTGACATCACCCTGTGAACTAACACTGCACATGTTGTCCATGGCTTCAAAGTCCTTTCTGTAATGGAGAAGCCAAAACTGCATCTAGTATTTTAACTAGTAACTATTTTTACAAACTTACCATCATTTCTTTACTGCTGTTGGCCTTTTTTCTACTTTTTCTATCTGCACTCACATTTTCAGGGAATTATGGTGTGGTGATCACAAAAAAGGTGGAAACTATCAAGTGAAATGTTATATTACAAAATTAACGGACCAGAAAATGTGTGGGGGTTCCCCCGGTCTCCCGCTGTAACTTCAGTGGGACACTGTCAGAAATACCTGGAAAATGGCAAAAGACCAAGATGCCTTACAACGAGTAGAACTTCTGCCCGCCAATTACAAGGCAAATGTCATCAGAAAGCAGAATCGGGCGGAAGAGAGGAGGACTGCCTACACCAGGAGTTCTTGCTAGGCTGGCTCAGTCAGGACCCGGATTATTTCTGGAGGCCAGTACACAAACTGATTTGAGGCGTACTCTCCTCCAGATAGGCAGAAATATGCCTCACTGGTGAGGTCCAGGCCAAGGAAGTGGCCGAATAAAGGACTGAGGGGGAGAAATTCGTGTGTTTTGCGCCACACGTTAGTGCCAGGAGATGGCGCTGAAATGCCAAATGACAGCAGTAACGACAGCAGATGCCGGTTCCAGCGCCGGTAAACTCGCTCACCAGGGACCTCACCATCATGGAGATCGTGATGTCAGTGAGTGTGTCCGATCTGCCAACTTCGTTATAGCCACTTACTTTAACGGCAGCGCAGAACGACGACAGGGAGAGCTGGTGTCTACCAGCAGGAAGCAGGCTGCAGCAGCAACATTTAAAGGCACCATCCCCAATCAGGTCCAACTAACATGGTTCTGCAGTTTCAGTGCCTGTTTGCTACTTCCTGCAACTGAAAAAGCTTTCTTTAGTCATTTAAAGTTTTTTTTGGTGACGGAGTGTTGATTCAAGTGCAGAAGTCATTCATTATTTGTTAAAGGCTTCTGCTCACAACACTTCCTCACAGTCATGGGGGCTGTGGGATTGCGGGATTACCTCAGGAGGACGATGAGGCAGAGGAGGACGAGGAGGAAGAGGACGAGGAGGAAGAGGAAGAGGAGGAGGAACAGGAGGGAGGGCGGAGGTTGCAACACAATTGGCCTTTTGGACGATTCGCATGAATAAAACCCCAGATCCTGTAGCTCACCACATCCCCATCATACAATCCCTGTCTCACGCCATATCACAGCATCCTCCTGGGCACAAAGATGAAATGAGAGAGACCACAAAATATTCCAAACACTGTGTGATATGTTTATAGATACATTTATATCACATGAATTCTAATAACTAATGACCCTCATGCCTGCCATAGTTGAATAGCTGTCATTGTGTGCAAGGTGTGAGTGTGAGTGTTAGTGTTGCTAGGTAGAGATTGTTGGTGGGCGAGTGCTGGGGGTGTGGTGCATAGAGCAGTTTATGACGCTTGTGGTACAGATGGTGGTATGTAGCATTTGCTGAAGCCTTCACTGGCCCTAACCACCCATGTGAGTTCATTAAACTTCCTCCTGCACTGTGTGGGGGTCCTGGGGAGCACAGTGCTGCCCGTGACGTGGTGTTACCTCCCTCCACATAGTCTGGCAGACTTGTGGTGAGGGCCTCCTGCCAGTTTGGGGGGGGGGGGGGCTACAGGACCGCCTGCCTTCTCTCCACCGCTAAAACCAATGCCTCCAAAGCTTCCTCGGAAAACCTCCAGGCTCGCTCCCTGGGGAGGGGCCATCAGGATTTGTAAATAAGTGCACCTTCTCCTTGTCCTTCTTATGGTTGTTGAGGCAGCTGCACACCCAACAATACTGAGAATAAGGTGCTGCATCATCAATGAACCTCCCCTTTAAGTAGTGAAAAAAGCCTATGGCAATCATTACTTGTGTTTAGACTACCCCCAATATTTGTCCATCTTTTCAGTGTAACGCCAATGAGCTGAGCTTTTAGACTATAATCATGACTACAATCATTTTAATGAGGAGTGAAGACAAATTTTGCGTACAGCCTAGACGATTTTCAACTGGCGCTACTTAACCATTTTAGTCTAAACACTGCCCATTTCTTGGCTATAACGAATTTCTAGCCCTGAGGTGTTTTTTTTAAAAACCCTTACACAAGAGGCCAAGGACTAGGGGGCCCTGGGCAATGTTCCCGCAATGGTGGGTGGCCGTTGGATGTTCTGGCCGCATGAGGCAGGTGAGATACGTTGCCTGCCACGTGCAAATTAGGTGCCCTTCAACTGACCCAAGCAAACCCTGGTGGGGTTAGTGCTGGCAGGCACCAGCGGGCGCGATCACACTGTAACTGGCTGGATTGTGTCACAAGATCCTTTACAGTGTGTTCTCCTCAAGTACCATCTGGGTAGAGATTTCAGAACAGACGTCTACGCAAATGAAACTTGCCCCATAACCAACCCTTCCCCAAGTGACAGTGCTGACCCTTTAATTAATAAAACCCAAAGGCAATGGCGTGCGTGCATTTTATTGAGACTTTAACGATGGATTGGACCTATAAGAATTCATATGAAATACAGCTGTGTTTAGGGACAAACTCAAACTCTGAAAAACAGAAGTATAACAGTACAATTCACAATACACTATTAGTTTTGGAGCTTGACAGATTTTTTCAACCACCGCAAGATAAAGGATGATCTACAACAGTTCATGTGTGGGTGGTGTTTGCACTTGAGCTAATCTGACTACAGCAAACTGTTTACAAAACATAACTCAGGGAATTGAGCTTACAGAGGGAAGATGAATCTGATCTATTCATCAAAAAACTTTCTCCAGCTGTGAGGGGGCTACTGCGAGTGCCATCTGTTTTACTTTTCAGGCATGGCCTTCTATTTTCTGCTGTGTGAGATACACAGCAGTTGTTGGTGGCAGATGGAGGAAAAGGGGGAATTTGCCCTTCGGATGGCCAGCTTGCATCCTAGCTCGGTTGCTGTGCCTGGGACTCTGGACATCATGGGACCTGTTTTTAAATTAAGGATGCCTTCTGAGTATTACGTGTTGGTGCAGTCATTGAGGACCAGGCCAAGAAAAGTGATGTTGATAACAGCTCAGATACAGAAGTTCCATTAGCCACATGTAGCAGCTTTGCAAGATAATTTTGGAACACTAAACTCCAAGATGAAGCATTAGCAACCCGAGAGACACCTGTAGTAATATCCCCCATGCCACAGAACAGTGTGGGCTTCTCCCATGGGTGCTCAGACTACTGTCACTGAGGCCTAGATGCCAGAGTAGAATGGGCTATCTCTCCTGTCCAAGAGGCTCAGGACTAGTTAAACGGAACCATAGAGTAGGGCTTCATTAAAACAACAACAATTTGCATTTATATAGCACCTCTAACGTAGTAAAAAATCACAAGGTGCTTCACAAGAGCATTATCAAGCAAAATTTGGCACTGAGCCACATAAGGAGATATTAGGGCAGATGACCAAAAGCTTGGTCAAAGAGGTAGGTTTTGAAGAACATCTTAATGGAGGAAAGAGAGTTAGAGAGACGGAGAGGAGAAGGGGAGAACTCAAGAGCTGAGGGTCTAGGCAGCTGAAAGCACGGTGGCTACTGGTGGAGTGATTAAAATCAGGGATGCGCAAAAGGCCAGAATTGGAGGAGTGCAGATGTCTCGGAGGGTTGTAGGGCTGGAGGAGGTTACAGAGATAGGGAGAGGCGAGGCCATGGAGTGATTTGAAAACAATTAATCTCATTGTTGTTAAAATCTACTATCATACTAATTAGAGGCCATGACGAGACAGTGCCAAGTAGCAGAGACATGGCTGGAATGGGTACGGATGATGGTACATCAACAATCTGGAGCCTCCATCCAACCCTGTCTGGATGTGTACAGAAAAACATGCAGGCTGAACACGCGGTAATGCAACCGGCACAGGCTGCAGCTGGAGCTAGGTCGACAACTGTCAGGAGATGAGGGCCACCACGATTCCAAGGGGTCCTAAGCATACACAGCAGCCAGCCTCGACCATCATGTAATCCTACACTGAGGTAACACGTTAGAAGCACATGGCTTGTGTCGTGCACAATGTTCCCTTTAAGAGGGGGACATTGGTTGTGAGTACCTACATCACATACTGCCAGCATGGGGATGTACCATGGTAACCAACACTAGCCATTCATGCACATGCATGGTTATTAAAAATCTAGTAACAGTAAAGATGTTGTATGTGCAGAGGGTGTTCCTGCGAAGATGTGAGAGCAAGTTTCATCAGATGGCATGAATCAGAGATTTGTGAAAAAACTAGTTGAAGGCATCCATGTTTAGGGAAGTACTAGATGTCTCAATTTGGCTCAGTGGGACAGTCTTGTATCAACCAGTCCAAATTATATTAACATTTACACTACCAACTGTCTATTAGGATACATATAAGCTCCTGAATGAAAGTGTTACTCTATACTTATACAAAATGATCAAAGAGAAAATCAGACCATGACATTTCAACTGAGAGAACATTACAGAGTGAGCTACAATCATAGTAAGGTTGAAACCGAGTGCTTCCATAATGGAAATTTGACTAGAGTGGAAATTCAGTGGTGAGTAGTGGGCGAGTATTTAAGAACATCTTGTGTGTTTTTCTCCCCTCTTTAATTGAGCTTTAAATTTGTGTAACTGCTCGTGAATTGGCAGTTAACAGGTATAGTTGCTGGCTAGGTCTTAATTAATCTACAGTGAAGTTGGGCTGACTGAGCAACTAAAATTGGTTTGTGACCTAATTTGTTAGAAGTATAAAAAGAGGTAGTAGTGAGAACTCACCATTTTGAGCTGAGATAGCAATTCAATTAGGAACATAGTAGTAATTGGAGACTCAATAGTTAGAAGGGTGGACAATATCCTTGAGTCCAGATTGAGTGTCCCGGATACTTTGTTGTTCCTAGGTGCTAGGTTAAGGGGCATCTTGGAAAGACTCTGATTATGGAAGGGGAGAGAGCAGCCAGTCACTGTGGTCCACGTGGGAGCCACAGACATAGGAAATGAGGGATTTGAAGTCCTATAATAGGAGTTTAGGAGCATGGCATCAAAGGTGATAATCTCTGGATTACTCTCCCCCGCATGAGCTGGAATAGGAAAGGATTGGAAGATTAGGGACGCAACACACGGCTAAAGGACTGGTGTCGGGAAAGGGTTTCTATTTTTTGGGGCATTGGCATCAGTTCTGGGTAAGGTGGGAGCTATTCTCCAGGATGGGCTACAGCTAAACAGGAAGGGAGCTACTGATCTGGCAACACAAATAAGGAAGTTAAGAGTCATTTAAATTAGGAAGCTGGGCGGGAAAAATAAAATCAAAGAGTAAGTAGAGAAGGTAAAAATAAACGAGTTAACTGTACAAATAAAAAAAATAGCAAAAAGGGATAGCGTTTAGAATGAATAAAGGGATTTGAGGAGGAACATCAAATCGATCAGTTATAAGCAAGGAAAAGTCTTAGCTAAAGAAATGAGGTGTTGGCATAGACAACAAAATCAAGGGAAAAGGAGATTTTAATACAAACAAAATTGATAAATTCATATGTTGCAAGGCTCAGTTGGGGAAATAAACTGGGGGGATTAGAAGTAATTGTGTCATGGGAAGATATTAATTGAATAGCTATAAACTTGGCTGGAGTGGAAAATAAACATATCAGGTAGGTCCTAATATTTTTAGGAGTGGCAAAATGCAAAACTGAGGTTCTGACATTTACAGATCCCCTAATTGTGGGAGGGAACTGGAACAGAATCTATAGACGGATCAGGGAGATGAGTAGAGATAACATTATCCTAGGAGAGTTTAATTATCCACGCGAGTTAGGATGCGGGCAGCAGAGTTTTGGATGAGCTCACGTTAAGAAAGGCTGAAGTTTACAAAGGGTGGAAGATGATAGGCCGGCCAGGAGACCTCATCTCTATGGGAATGCCTTTCCCCTTTGAACTTCGGTCCCCAACATGAACTCTGTTCCCCAGCCACTAACTCCATCCCCCTCCCTGGTCACTGCCTGTGGCTGAACCAGACTGTTTGCAACCTTGCCGTCATATTTGACCCCGAGATGAGCTTCCGACCCCATATCCACTCCATCACTAAGACCGCCTACTTCCACCTCCGTAATATCACCCATCTCCGTGCCTGCCTCAGCCCATCTGCTGCTGAAACCATGCCCTTGTTACCTCTAGACTCGACTATTCCAATTTTGTTGCTGCTGGTTTAATGAAGGTACCAGTACTGAACCAACACAACATTAACAACAACTGTGAATGCAACAGTTTGCACACATGTGCTCAATTTAAATCAATGCTGACAAAAATCAATCAACAGTGGGTCTGTGAATTGGCATCCGAGAGATATCAGAAAGAAACAAAGAATGGCACTGAAGGCCAAGCCAGCAAACATATTACAAGCAGTTGTTAGTGGCAAACCACTATGATGAGGCTCCTTCATTATTGTGAACTAGTTTATTATCAGTTAGGAATCGTGCCTGAACCCCTGCGTTAAAACAGCAACGCAGATTCTTATGGCTGCATTCAGTTTATTTCTCTCAGTTCAACTTGACCCTAAATCTGAAACTGAACGCCTGGCAGTCTTTAAAGTACTAAGGCACGATTCCTTCTGTTCCCATTAACCTGGAAATAAAACATATAATTTTGTTACAAAACATGTCACTAAGATGGAATTCAAAGTCAATACCGCTTGGAAACGGAATCTATAATTGATGGGACATACTAATCAGGAGCAAATGAGCTGTCAATTTCACAACGGGAACATTCCTAAACAGTTTCAAAGATGTAATGTAGTTTTCAATCTCTGAAGTTTGTTTAGAAACATTTTTTTACATAATAACTGCAGCAGATGGTCAGTTATTTTTGATAATGTTTAAACTGGCCCGTTTTAAAGAATGAATTAAATTATGGTATTGAAAGCCAGATATTCATCACAATGACCCTTTAGAAAATATTATCAGTTGAATACAAATTAGTCCAAATGGGAACAAATGTACTGTACCGTACAACTGTGAACCGTGTACTTCATAATCTAGGTGTATTCATAACACTGAGTTACGATCTTCTTGATCTTCCTTGCTGCAATGCTCCATCTCACCCTCAGTAAGCTCCCCGCTGGAGTGGAGCTAATTTACAGAACAAACGGGAAACTGTTCAACCTCCGTCGCCTCCAGTCCAGATCTAAGGTCGTCCCATCCTCTGTCGTCGAATTACAGTATGCGGATGATGCTTGCGTCTGCGCTCACTCGGAGGTCGAACTCCAAACCATCGTCAACATCTTCACCGAAGCGTACGAGGGCATGGGCCTTACACTAAACATACGTAAGACAAAGGTCCTCTACCAACCTGCCCCCGCCACACAGTACTGCCCCCCGATTATTAAAATCCACAACAAGGCCTTGGACAACGTGAACCACTTTCCATACCTCGGGAGCCTACTGTCAACAAGGGCAGACGTCGACGACGAAGTCCAACACCGCCTTCAGTGTGCCAGTGCAGCCTTCGGTCGCCTGAGGAAGAGAGTGTTTGAAGACCAGGACCTTAAACCCGGCACTAAGCTCATGGTCTACAGAGCAGCAGTGATACCCGCCCTGCTGTATGCCTCAGAGACATGGACCATGAACATTCTCATAGGAAAGGTGTCAGACATGCTATGTGAAGAAATACATATATAGCAGTTCAAATTACAGATGTGAAATGAAGCCATTGTGTAATAGAAATTACTGAGATAATGTAGACTTGTCATTGGTTTCATTCGTGAAAGCTAAAATAACCCAATGGATCAGCATGCAAAGGTATGAACAGTGGTCGTGCACTTACATCAGTAAAGCTAGGTTCAATCAGCTTACGGTTTTAAACACTGGCCTTTGATGATTAGGGTTTGAAGATAATTTGGCACATCATTATATAAATCTATCTTGTGACTTAAGTAATAGCTCTTTTAATCAACTCTTCTCTTCTTTCTTCTTAGGCAGTCCCTCAGAACCGAGGATGACTTGCTTCCACATTAAAAATGAGTTCGCAGGTGACTGATGAGTCCAATGCGGGACCTACAGTCTCTGTCACAGGTGGGGCAGACTGGTGGTTGAAGAGGCAGTAGGGTGGGGTGCTTGGGTTGATGTGCGCTCCTTGCGCTGCCTGTGCTTGGCTTCTGCTTGCTCCCGGCAGAGAGACTCGAGGTGTTCGGCGCCTTCCCGGATGCTTCTCCTCCACTTTGTGCGGTCTTGGGCCAGGGATTCCCAGGTGTCGATGGGGATGTTACACTTTTTCAAGGAGGCTTTAAGGGTGTCCTTGAAGCGTTTCCTCTGCCCACCTGGGGCTCTCTTGCCGTGCCGGAGCTCCGAGTAGAGCGCTTGTTTTGGGAGTCTCGTATCGGGCATGCGGACAATGTGACCCGTCCACAGTACTTTTAATACTGAACTACATACATCTTACCTACAACAGACAAAATCTTTCACATAGCACCCCCCTACTATTTTTGGCCTTGTTCTCCGGCACCAGTTATCCTAAAAATAAGGACAGCCACAATTGCCAGTTGTCTAACTGTGGAGATGTAGTTACCAGACATCTCTCCAGAATTTGGCAGTAGTTGAAATTGTCATATTAGGGTTCAAGTAGATTTTCTTAATTTCCTTTTCCCCCAGCCTGGTGTGTTTGCCCGCGACGAGTCCCCATTGTTCCCCCTTTATTTACATTTATTTACTCAGCACTCCCTCTCCTGGTCTTTTCTTGCAGTACATATAACGGACTTACAACCTTCCATTGCAACTGGATTAACCTTAGAAATCACTAAAAGGCTAGAGTAACTTGTATAGCATTCAGCACTCAGGTTTCCAAAATGACATAAGTGGATAGTTCATTAACAGAAGAGTTAGGCATGGTAGACGTGTAATCGAGACTATATAAACTTGCGAGCCAATAAAGCATTAAATCACCAGTGCTGCAGAGGTGCTATATACATTTGAATAATTGACACTCCAGGCGCATCTTTTTTTAGACTTGCTGTAAGCGCTATGGATAAACTAATGAGCACCAGCAGCCAGTCAAGGGCCACTAATTGCCTGTCGTGTGACAACAGCAACAGCTTGCATTTCTATAGCACATTTAACATAGTAAAACGTCGTAAGGTGCTTCACAGGAGCGTTATCAAACAAAATTTGACATCAAGCCACATAAGGAGATATTAGGACACATGACCAAAAGCTTGGTCAAAAAGGTAGGTTTTAAAAAGCATCTTAAAAGGAGAGAGGGGCAGTGAGGCGGCGAGATTTAGGAAGGGAATTCCGGAGCTTAGAGCCTAGACACGGAGCCTGGCTGAAGGCATGACCGCCAATGGTGGAGTGATTAAAATTGGGGATGCGCAAGTGGCCAGAATTGGAGTAGCACAGAGATATCGAAGACTTGTAGTGCTGGACAGGCACTTTCTTGGGTGGGGTGGGAGTTAGGAAGAGACAGGAGGAAACATGGAAGGCATGAGATTAACAGGAACAGAAAGAATCACAACCCTGAAATTCCATAGGCGTTCTCCCGGTCTCATCATAATTCTAGTAGGAGAGCGGTGGAGCTCCCAGTTTCCTGGGGGTTCTCACCGTTCTCCTTCTGGAGTTATACCAAGAGGTCAGGAAAACTCTCTCGGAATTCCAGACAGATTATGTTTCCTCTGAATTTCTAACAGCGAACAATAATTTCTTTAGCAGTTTAGCTATATTATTTATAATCAGTTTTTCAAATTTTCAATTTTTAAAGGTTATTCAATAGATCGTTAATGATTCAGTTGATAAGAGTGCCCAATTACTTTCTTCTAATAGCGCTCATGAACTAAAGCATCAACCAGAGATACATTAGCCAGGAAAACAAGGAACAATTCCCCTTTTCTGTGACAGACTCCTACTTTTGAGAGATGGGGAAGGAGCTAGATTTTTGACAGAGGGTAACAGGCTTGCACAGGATTGCAATATATGTCACTTGAATTTCTTGAATTTAGCTGGGTAGCTTCACTAAGTAGATAGTACCCCTAAGTGTGTGCTGTATAGATTTTTATGGGTGTGGGAGAAAAGCTGGAGATAGTGGTCTTGATATTTCAGGTGCTGATCTTCATATCAATTACACTGAATGGTAAACATCAGTCTCAGGTTTGAAAGATAAAGATTGTAACCTTGAAAATCTTGTGCCCTTCTGGTGTACTCCCACGATAACGTTGGTGGGTGTCGGTCAGAAATTCTGGAATTTAGGCCAGGACCTGGGTACATCGTGTCCCAGCATTGTATGGAAATTACTGTTTGGAGCCTTCACCTGCCTATTACGAGGCCAGCAGCATAAGAGGGGGTAGAGCTGGAAGTCAACATTCCGAATGCTAGAACTCCCACGTCCCCAGCATTTTAGGAGGCAGGATCAGCAGGTTGTAGACCAGATATATCAGGCCACCGAATAGCAAAAGTGGGGCCCGCCTAAAGGCACAAGTCATGGTCTGGACCCCTAAAGAGGAATCCTAAGGGGGAAAAATTCGGTATCTCCCATTTTGGGGCGCGAATATCGGCTGGGTGCAAAGTTTAGCCCCCGGCACGAATTATCGCCCCCAACTGCAAAATTCACCTCCATCGCCCCTGAAGGTGATTTGAGCACTAAATCAGGCGCTACACGGATATGTAAACGAATATGATATAATTGGGATTACGGAGACATGGCTCCACGGTGACCAAGGCTGGGAATTCAACATCCAGGGGTATTCAATATTCAGGAAGGAAAGGCAAAAAGGAAAAGGAGGTGGGGTAGCATTGCTGGTTAAAGAGGAGATTAACACAATAGTAAGGAAGGATATTAGCTCTGATGATGTGGAATCTGTATGGGTAGAGCGGAGAAATGCCATGGGGCAGAAAACGTTACTGGGAGTTGTATACAGACCCCCAAACAGTAATGCTGAGGTTGGGGAATGCATTAAACAGGAAATTAGAGACGCGTGCAATAAGGGCACAGCAGTTATCATGGGTGACTTTAATCTACATATAGACTGGGCTAACCAAATTAGTAACAATACTGTGGAGGAGGAATTCCTAGAGTGTATACGGGATGGTTTCCTGGACCAATATGTTGAGGAACCAACTAGAGATCAGGCCATCTTAGACTGGGTATTATGTAATGAGTAAGGATTGATTAGCAATCTTGTTGTGCGAGGCCCCTTAGGGCGAAGCGATCATAATATGATAGAATTCTTCATTAAGATGGAGAGTGAAGCAGTTGACTCAGAGACTAGGGTCCTGAATATAAATAAAGGAAACTACGATGGTATGAGGGGCAAGTTGGCTAGGATGGATTGGGGAACGTTACTTAAAGGGTTGACGGTGGATAGGCAATGGCAAACATTTAAAGATCGCATGGATGAACTACAGAATTTGTTCATCCCTGTCTGGCATAAAAATAAAACAAAAAAGGTGACATAACCATGGCTAACAAGGGAAATTAGGGATAGCATAAGATCCAAGGAGAGGACATATAAATTGGCCTGAAAAAGCAGCAAACCTGAGGATTGGGAGCAGTTTAGGATTCAGCAAAGGAGGAAAAAGGATTAATTAAGAGGGGGAAAATAGAGTATGAGAGTAAGCTTGCAGGGAACATAAAAACTGACTGTAAAAGCTTCTATAGATATGTGAAGAGAAAAAGATTGGTGAAGTCAAGCGTAGGTCCCTTGCAGTCAGAATCAGGGGAATTTATAATGGGGAACAAAGAAATGACAGACCAATTAAATACATACTTTGGTTCTGCCTTCACAAAGGAGGACACAAATAACCTCCCAGAGATGTCGGGGAACATAGGGTCTAATGAGAGGGAGGAACTGAATGAAATCAGTATTTGTCAGGAAATGGTGTTAGGGAAATTGACAGGATTGAAGGCCGATAAATCCCCAGGGCCTGATAATCTACATCCTAGGGTACTTAAGGAAGTGGCCCTAGAAATAGTAGATGCATTGCTGGTCATCTTCCAAAATTCTATAGACTCTGGAACAGTTCCCATGGATTGGAGGGTAGCTAATGTAACCCCACTATTTAAAAAAAGGTGGTAGCGAGAAAACGGGGAATTATAGTCCGGTAAGCCTGACATCGGTAGTGGGGAAAATGCTAGTGTCCATAATAAAAGATGTAATAGCAGAGCACTTGGAAAACAGTGACAGGATCGGACAGAATCAACATGGATTTACAAAAGGTAAATCGTGCTCGACTAATCTACTGGAATTTTTTGAGGATGTAACTGGTAGAATAGATAAGGGAGAACCAGTGGATGTGTATTTGGACTTTCAGAAGGCTTTCAATAAAGTCCCGCATAAGAGATTAGCGTGTAAAGTTAAAGCACATGGGATTGGGGGTAAGGTACTGACTTGGATAGAGAACTGATTGGCAGACAGGAAGCAAAGAGTTGGAATAAACTGATCTTTTTCCGAGTGGCAGGCAGTGACTAGTGGGGTACCGCAGGGATCGGTGCTAGGACCCCAGCTATTCACAAGATATATTAATGATCTAGACGAGGGAACTAGATGTAATATCTCCAAGTTTGCAGACGACACAAAGCTGGGTGGGTGTGTGTGCTGTGAGGAGGATGCCGAGAAACTCCAGTATGATTTGGACAGGTTGGGTGATTGGGCAGATGCATGGCAGATGCAGTATAATGTGGATAAATGCGAGGATATCCACTTTGGTGGCAAAAACAGGAAGGCAGATTATTATCTGAACGGCAATAGATTGGGAGAAGGGGAAGTGCAACGACACCTGGGTGTCCTTGTGCACCAGTCGCTGAAGGTAAGCATGCAGGTGCAGCAGGCGGTTAAGAAGGCAAATGGTATGTTGGCCTTCATAGCGAGAGGATTCGAGTACATGAGCAAGGGTGTCTTGCTGCAGTTGTACAGGGCCTTGGTGAGACCACACCTTGAGTATTGTGTGCAGTTTTGTTGCCTTATCTGAGGAAGGATGTTCTTGCCGTGGAGCGAGTGCAGCGAAGATTCACCAGACTGATACCTGGGATGGCAGGAATGACGTATGAGGAGAGATTGGGTCGATTGGGCTTATATTCGCTGGAGTTTAGAAGAATGAGAGGGGATCTCATTGAAACTTATAAAATTCTAACAGGACTAGACAGACTAGATGCAGAAAGGATGTTCCCGATGGCAGGGGAGTCCAGAACCAGGGGTCACAGTCTAAAGATAAGGGGTAAGCCATTTAGGACAGAGATGAGGAGGAATTTCTTCACCCAGAGAGTGATGAACCTGTGGAATTCTCTACCACAAAAGGCAGTTGAGGCCAATTCATTAAATATATTCAAGAAGGAGTTAGATATATTTCTTAAGGCTAAAGGGATCAAGGGATATGGGGAGAAAGCAGGGACAGGGTACTGAGTTTGGATGATCAGCCAAGATCTCATTAAATGGCCGAGCAGGCTCGAGGGGCCAAACGACCTACTCCTGCTCCTATCTTCTATGTTTCTATGTTACACACCTCTCTTAAGGCGCAAACGCTACCGACGCTCAGGCGATGTCAGTTACCATGGAAGCCAGACAGACTGGCACCGTCCAGTTCTTAAAGGGGAGGGGCCATCTTGCTGGCCAGCCACTCCCTGCTCATTGCAGCCTTCAATCTCGGCCTGGAGAGACCTCAAAAGCAATTGTGTTGGAAGCACTAATGGATAGGCCCAGGGAAAGAGCTCGGCACTTAGGAACCTCAAAAGTGGTGCTGAGGGCCAAAACTCCTTAGGACAGCGTTAAAACCAAAAATTATGCCGACAAGAAAAGACAGGAAGTGCCCGCTTTTAAATAGCGCTCCCCCAGCCTCTTCCCGACTTGAAAACGTTCCACTCTATCTGCCGTTCCTAGCGGCAGGCGCTAAGACAGGGGGCGCGATTCAATATCCGGTCTGGGGCGCTACCGGGGCATTGCACGCTTGACTGATGTCACAATCTGCGGGCGCAGGAAATTGTGGCGGTAGTGTTTAGCGCCGCCGCAAAACAACTGGTCAATTTCGCGAGTGGCGCTAACATCGCCGTGCCCGGGCGCTAGCTGCTTTGCACCCCATTAGCGCCCTTTGGGCGCTAACGGGAGGCGCAAAGCAACCGAATTTTTCCCCCTAAGTGTTTTCTTAATTTAAATGCAACCTCCTTCTAAAAGTGTACTTTTATCTCCTTAAGGGATGGGGGGGGGGGGGGCGGTGGGAAGAAGAAACCACCACCCTCCCCAGACTTGGGTTACTTGTGTTGGACCTTCGGGTTTCTGTAACATGGTGGGCACCCTTGATGCACTCCAAGTGTCATGAAAGTCTGCCCTTGTCATGTTAATTGGTGGACTTCCTCATAACCCGTGAACTTTGTAATGTTCAATGGCACAGGTCCCAGGCAGGCACATCAAAGGTGCACTTGCGCCTGGATGCACCCCAAGTCCACCCGTGGATTTTAGGGGCTTATATTCATGAGGCTGAGCCACTCTCATAAGCCTATCACTTCAGTTAAAAGAAAATGGGCACCTGTACTGATTCACTTTTTATCACTGAAGTGCTCCATTACCGTAAACCTTTATTGTTATAAATAACTACAGGCTGTAGTTTAAAACCTTCAGCTGATTCAACTAAGCTTTATCCACAAATACAGATGTAATCTCAACTGTTATTAAACATACTAATGCAATAATTTAAACTTGAGGAAAAAAAATCCATGAGCTCCTTACACTTTACATTGTTGGTAAAATGGGGCAGCAGAGGATGGGGCTCAGAAGAGGTGGTTTATTATCGAAGAGAGGAGTCTGAAGTTTCCTTAGCCTCCAGGATAATCCTGGAATAATAAGAGGATTCTGGACGTGGCGTGCTTTAATAACATAAGAAATAAGAGCAGGAGTAGGCCAGACAGCCCCTCGAGCTCGCTCCGCCATTCAATAAGATCATGGCTGATCATCGACCTCAACTCCACTTTCCCGCCTGATCTCCATATCCCTTGATTCCCCTAGAATCCAAAAATCTATCTATCTCAGCCTTGAATATACTCAAAGACTCAGCATTTACAGCTCTCTGGGGCAGAAAATTCCATTCACAACCCTCTGAGTGAAGAAATTCCTCCTCATCTCAGTCTTCAATGACCTACCCCTTATCCTGAGACTATGCCCCCTAGTTCTAGACACTCCAGCCAGGGGAAACAACCTCTCAGCATCTACCCTGTCAATCCCCTTCAGAATCTTGTACGTTTCAATGAGATCACCTCTCATTCTTCTAAACTCCAGAAAGTATAGGCCCATTCTACACAACCTCTCATCATAGGACAGCCCTCTCATCTCAGGAATCAATCTAATAATAATAATAATAATCAACTTTATTGTCATTGTTAGTGCACAAGTGCAGTACAACGAAATGTAGGCTTGCGGCTCCCGAGAGTGTACATTTAGATTAAGACATTTAAACATTCAACATACATTTGGCTTGTAATACATTAACATAAACATAATAAAGTGCATTGGCAGATGTGCAGGCTTTAGAGTTTATTTGTGGAGTTCAGTAGGATGACAGCCCTGGGAAAGAAGCTGTTCCTAAATCTGGTCGTACGGGTGCGAATGCATCTGTAGCGTCTCCCAGATGGCAGGAGGGCGAACAGACTGTGGCTGGGGTGGGTAGGGTCTTTGATGATGGACCGTGACCTCCGTAAACAGCGTTTCTGGTATATGTGCTCTATGGTCGGTAGCCGGGTGCCGGTAATGCGTTGGGCAGTTTTGACTACCCGCTGCAGGGCTTTCCGGTCATAGTAGCTACAGCTGCCATACCATACTGTGATACAGTTCGTCAGGATGCTCTCTATTGTGCAGCGGTAAAAGTCAGAGAGGATCAGGGGTGACAGGTTACATCCCTTCAGCCTCCTTAGGAAATATAGGCGCTGCTGGTCCTTCTTCACCAGAGAGGAGGTATTGAGGGACCAGGAGAGGTCTTCCGTGATGTGGACTCCGAGGAACTTAAAGCTGTCCACCCTTCTAGTGAATCTTCGTTGCACCGCCTCCAAGGCAAGTATATCCTTCCTTAGATAAGGAGGCCAAAACTATGCACAGTGCTCCAGGTGTGGTCTCACCAAGGCCCTGTACAACTGTAGCAAGACAACATGACATTTACCTTCCTTATTGCTTGCTGTACCTGCATGTTAGCTTTCTGTGTTTCTTGCACAAGGACACCCAAATCTCTCTTTAGGACGTCCTGAGGTTGTAAAAGGTTCTTTATAAATGCAAGTTCCTTCTTAAATAGAATCTTAGAAAATTAGAACTCTGATCTTGAGTCTTATAACAGATACCTAATTATACTGTGCCTGCAAATTAATACATTAAAAATATTGCAGCACCCTGGAGTGAGATTTATTATATTCATAAATATTGCAATGGAAACAATGTGGTTCTGACTCTCAGCAAAAATTTTCATCACAGTCCTGCCAGCTTTGTCAGGCAAACAAAATGCCTGAGCCAATCTTTTGTGGATTTAAACAACTAATCAGAAGAAAGAACTTGCATTTGCATAGCACATTTCACATCCTCAGGAACGTTTCAGAGCCAATGATGTACTTTTGAAATGCAGTAATGTAGGCAAACATGCCAGCCAAGTTGCACACAGCAAGGCCCTCCAAACAGTGATGAGATAAATGACTGTGTTTTTCTGGGGTTTCCACGACTCTTCCACCAAAGTTACGACACATGAGTAAGAGAACCCTCGCAGAAAATCACCCCTAATATAGGAGGGGTAAACATTGGCCCAGACACCAAGATAAATCCTTTGCTCTTCTTCGAATGATGCCATGGTTTCTGTTGTGCCATCTGAGAGAGCAGGTGAGGCCTCAATTTAACATCTCACCCAAAAGACGGCACCTCCAACAGTGCAGCACCACCACTATCCATCCCCCACTCCCCTCCCCTCACTACGTTGAAGCATCATTATTTACTCAAGTCTCTGGAGTGGATCTTAAACCCACAAGCTTTTGATTCAGAGATGATAGTGCTAAGGCTGACACTTCAAAGTCAACATATCTGTTAAGTGGTAATTTAGTATCTCCTCCAGCACAAACTACTTGGGCAGTTGTCCAATCTTTAGAGAAGGATTAGTTATGGTCACCTGGACCTAAACTGGATATAATCTCTGATGTGCCTCAATAATTCCGAGACTCAAAGGTAGCAGAACAAAACAAGGCTTTTATTAACTTAGAACGAAACACGTAAGCGAGAGAGATGTCGTCCTTCTGGAGAATGGGGCTAGACTGAAGCTAGCTTACAAACGGGGCCAGGTATGGGCGGAGCCCTACACACAGCACATTCCAGTATACAATACAGCACATTCCAGTACACAATACAATGAGGTCTGGGGGAAGGGAAATGACACTGAAACCGATCTCAGTCACAGGCAGTGATGAATGGAAATATTTCATCACATTCACCCCTTCTATAGATTTAGTCTGTTCGGGGGTTTGATAGTCCTCTGCGACCGACGTGGCTGTTGCGGTGCCGCGGGTGTCGGCTGGGTGTCCCCGGTAGCCTCCTGGGTCTCTGCCGGGGGTGCCGCCAGGGTTGTTGAAGGGGTAGTTGGTGGGGGTGCCGTTGGTCGGTGTTCTTCCGGGGGTGATGAAAGAATAGTGGGTGGGTAAGAGTTGCTGTGATCGTCGTTGCTGCTATTGCCGTGGTTGTTGTCGATGCCGGCTGGGGCGACGTCTTTTATGGACACGGTGTCCTCCCTTCCGTCGGCGTGCCGGACATATGCGTATTGGGGGTGGCGTGGACGGCGCGGGCTGAAGAGTAGGCGTCCGAGTTTCTCTGGGCCACATCCAGGGATCGCGCGGTGTCCGCAGCCTGTTTCAGGTCCAACCCCGTTTTTTCCAGCAGTCTTTGCCGGATGTAAGTGGAGCTGAGGCCTGTGATGAAGGCATCGCGAACAAGCTCGTCAGTGTACACTGCGGCTTTTACATCTCGGCACTTGCAGTCTTTGCCAAGCATTTTCAGGGTGCTTAGGAACTCCTCCACCGATTCCCCAGGTCGCTGTGCGCGGGTGGCGAGCAGGTGCCTAGCATACACCTCATTCGTAGGCTGCTGGTAATGCGCCTTTAAGATGTCGCAGGCGGCCAGGTACGTCTCGGCGTCTTGGATGAGGGGGTAAACCCGGTGGCTTACCCAATTCCGCAGAATTCCGAGTCTCATCCTTGCAGCGTCCGTAGCGTCTTTGACGGCTGCGGAATTGTCCAGGAAGAATTCCATACACTCAAACCAGTGTCCGAAGCGTGCTGATGCGTCCGGAGCATGTTGATCCAAATCCAAACGTTCGGGTTTCAGGAGTTGATCCATAGTGTTGAAAATAAGTTAATAAAATTGATGTGCCTCAATAATTCCGAGACTCGAAGGTAGCAGAACAAAACAAGGCTTTTATTAACTTAGAACGAAACACGTAAGCGAGAGAGATGTCGTCCTTCTGGAGAATGGGGCTAGACTGAAGCTAGCTTACAAACGGGGCCAGGTATGGGCGGAGCCCTACACACAGCACATTCCAGTATACAATACAGCACATTCCAGTACACAATACAATGAGGTCTGGGGGAAGGGAAATGACACTGAAACCGATCTCAGTCACAGGCAGTGATGAATGGAAATATTTCATCACAATCTCTTTGGGAACTAACTATAAACACGATTAGATAGCCTTAAGATGAACTAGTTTCACAAAGAAACACACGCATGCTCAAAGCATAGCGATGTCATTATATTTCAGGCATGTGATGAGGAAGCAAGGTAAACATCATTAATAATGTTCCTTATTAGAGAAAGTTAAAAGTGCACATAAATGTTACAGGAAAGCTTCCAAAGATGAAAGATGACCAAGATGCTATTTTTTTTTCTCTGACATCCAATGACGGCTTGTTTGCCAAGAAATGTGCTTAACTCAGCATATTGCATAAGCTGTAGAAGTTAACAGCCAATTTGCAGTTTTTTGCAACATAAACCATTTAATGTTTGAGAGTAAACAAAAACCTAAATTGTAAACAAAAAGTATTATATTCCCTAAAACAAAGCATTATCTCCATGTGCAATCTGGTATTGAGTTGTCTGCACTGAGTACGGATAAACAGCAAACCATTTAACATGAAGGAAACCTAGCTCACTTTGACCTACTTTGTATATGATCCCAAAGAAAAGTATTATTTTGAGAATATGTAGTCAAAATAAGTAAATTCCCTAGCAAGAAATATTCAACAGCTATCTGCACAGCACTTGGACAGAACCTGTGAAGTTGTCCTTGCAGTAACAATACATTTCCCTTTGTGACTTGATCCAAAACATAAAGGGATATATTTTCCTCTTATTTTTAGTGAAAAAGTAGACACACATGGTCCTGGCTGCTTTATCTACTTTTTCACTAAAAATAGTGAATAGAGGAAAATATACCCCTATATGCAATTCCCAAATTAGAGAAAATATGTGCAGGTTAAGCTATTAAAATGTACACAGGTTAAGCTAGTCCATGTAACATGATGTAAAGTAAAAGCTGACATCAGACCAGTTTAAATCACATTACAAGTAATTCACATTGTTCGGTTCCGTGTGTCTGCCATCTACCAATGGCCCCTGTGAAATCTGCCATCATCAAAACCTTTCCCAAATTAGAATAAAACCACCCTCATGAACACCACCTAGATTGTACGGAATAATGTTTCAAGGATGTAAGACATTCAGGGCTCACATAACACTGACAAACTGGGGGAATTTACTTTTATAATTTGTAATGTTCTCACAACCCCTCAGTGTAATGCAACCAACAAATAAATTGTAACCCAACAAAAGCCATAAGATTTAAATGTAACACACTGTCTTGTTTTGCACACTTTGTACAAAAATAATAAATTGTAGGACAACGGAGTATTACAGTTTAAACTATTTTAATGAAGCATCAGGTCTGTAAGCTCTCTCAATTAATACAGCGCCTTGTGGACAAAATGGAGTTAGGACCCCGGGTCTTCCAAACAATAGCAGTCCTTACAGATGCCTGCAGGCCAATGACAACTCAGCATGTGATCATAATAGGTATTCCTTACAGATGCCTGCGGGCCAATGATAAATCAATATGCAAATGTTACATCCCCTTTCTTTTAAAAGAAAAATATTATGCATTACTTTTAAACCTTTCTTCTACCTAATGTCCTCGGTAGCATAAACATATAAGTGTAGTGTATGTACCCGTCTACCTTTAAGAGAACTATTGTATGTAACCGTCCACCTTTAAGAGAACTACTTTAGGTGTTGCACTACTTTGTTGGCTTCTGTATACTGTAATACCGACGGTGACCACACCGGTATATAAGTGCTGTGTCAGGAAGTATTGAGCAGATTCGCCCTGACCTTCGAATAGTAAAGTCCTGTTTTAAGTTACTCTTGGAGTCTGTGTCTTAATTAACTAAACAACCCACAGACTTTACAGTGGCGACGAGTCCAATCGTACCCTGCGGCAACAATAATTCCGAAGCAGTTAACGAGCGTCGAGAAGAGGCAACCGCCCTCGTCATTCTGCTGGGAGAAAACTCGAGTCTGCAGAGCTGGAAAGGAGGAAGAACTCAGAGACAAAGACTTCCATCAGCAACAGGCACTGACTGTCCCTTCTGCCATGGTGAGGAGTGAGCCGATCAGCACGAGAAGCAAGGCGGCCACGGTGACTGTGAGTAAGGGAAAAGTAAAAAGAATAACCGGAGGATAAGGGCGGTGCACTCGACCACGGTCGAGGGGGAAAGGAGCCGGACAGAAGTCGGGCCCAGAGGCGCCGAGACTGGGGCAGCGTGGAGCAAGGAAGCCGCGGTACAGACAGGCTGGGGACGCAACGGCATCGTGAGACAGCTAGACCGCGACCGGCGAAAAAGGCCGGGCAGCGACCGAAGCGCTGCGACCGGGAGCGTAGGCGCGGGAAGATATAAAAACTCAGCCGCAGCCGGGGAGGGAAGCACCGGACTGCGAGAGGGCTGGGAGGCGCGATTGGGAGCCGAGCGAGCGGGAGAGGCAGAGCCGACCAAGGGAGACTGAGCGAGAGCCAGTCCAGCGGCTGAAACTATTCGCCGTCAACGGGGTGTACCCAGCGCCGGTAGAGCCGAGCGAGCGAGAGAGAGACAGAGCCCGAGCAAGGGGAACTGAGCGAGAGCCAGCCCAGCGGCTGAAACTGTTTGCCATCAACTGGGTGTACCCAGCGCCGGTTGCCCTGCCGAGAAAAGGGAAAGCACTGAAGCCGACGCGCAGGCTGTGAACCTGAAAGCCAGCGGCCGTCGCCCGTGGGGAAAGTGTACCCCTCCCGCCAGGGGAAGAAACGCGGGAAGCCGCCATTAGGCGGAGAAGAAGACAGAAGCGGGGAACCGCCATTGAAGTGGGCGGGGAGAGAAGATAAGCGCGGGAAACCGCCATTTTCGCGGGAACCGCCATCTTGGAAAAAAAAAATTTTAAAGAAATAATTCGTGGTGTTATCAGGAAAAGAGGAAGATGCCTAAGTGGGGTAACATCAACGATTTTAATTCCGAGGTAGAAGACTGGGCCACGTATGTGGAACGCATTGAGATCTATTGTGAGGCCAATAAAATAGAAGATGATGACAAAGCTACAACCTTGCTAAGCTCGATGGGCGCGAAGACATACGAGCTCTTGAAGCATCTACTAGCACCAGCTAAACCGGCGGATCAGACTTTCGATGAGATTGTGACTGTTCTGAAGGATCACTTGAACCCCACACCGTTGATGTTGGCGGAACGATTCAAATTCTATGCGAGAACGCAAAGGAAAGACGAAAGCAACGCAGAATACTTGGTCGAACTGCGTAGACTAGCGAAACACTGCCAGTTTGGAGGGAATCTGACAGAGGCGTTGCGAGACAAATTCGTGTGCGGAATGTCGAAGGAAGAAACACAAAAACGACTGCTCAAAGAGAACGATCTTACACTTGAGAAGGCTGTCCTTATTGCTGCATCGAACGAAGCCGCAGCGAAAGGAACGGCGGAAATGCAGCTAAAGGCAGCGGCACCCAGGGTGCAGCAAATTACTTCGGGTACAACGAAATGCTATCGTTGTGGGAAGACAACACACGACCAGAACCAATGCTGGTTTAAAAACCAGGAATGTAGGAAATGTGGCAAGCTCGGTCACATAGCTAAGGTATGCCGGTCAGGGAAGAAGACCAACAATAATGAGTCACCACAAAAGAGGTACAGGAAGGTACATGAGGTGACTAGGAAGAGTCCGGAAGAACAGAATTCAGACTCGCACTCCAACTGCAAGGAACTGGATAGTCTGAGAATTCACAATGTGAGTAATGAAGCTGACCGACAAGCTATCTGGATCACACTACAGATTGCAAAAGTCCAAGTGAAAATGGAAGTGGACACCGGATCGGCGTTGACGGTCATGAATAAGCATGATTATAAAAAGTTATTCAAGCATATTCCCCTACGGGATACGGAACTAGTATTGAAGACATACACGGGGCACAAAGTATACCCCATCGGAAAGATAGAAGTCAAGGTGAGATACAAGGACAAAGAGCACCAAAGGATGGACCTGTATGTGTTGCCTGAGGGAGGTCCACCACTTCTGGGATGGGAGTGGATCAGGAAAATAAAGATAAACTGGCATTCACTAAACACCATGACGGAAGATTCCGGAAAGGAAGATGTCAAACCTGAACGGTTGTCCAGAATATTAGACGAAGCTAAAGAGGTATTCCAGCAAGGACTGGGAACACTGCGAGGAATTAAAGCAAAGGTTAAGATTGCAGAACATGCAAGCCCAAAATTTTTCAAAGCCAGATCGGTACCTTACGCGATACGACCTGCTGTGGAGGCAGAACTGGAAGAACTTGAACGATCAGGGGTACTGTCAAAAGTGGACTGGAGTGAGTGGGCCACGCCCATTGTTCCCGTCATGAAGTCTTCACCAAGTAACAAGCCAGGGGGACCGGGGAAGGTCCGCATCTGCGGAGACTTCAAGATCACAGTGAATCTGGTGCTTCACACGGTACAATACCCGCTTCCGCGGATTGAAGATATCTTTGCTTCGTTGGCTGGAGGGAAACACTTCACCAAGATAGACCTGGCACAGGCATACTTACAAATGGAAGTCGAGGAAGAGTCGCGTCAGTACCTCACCATCAACACACACAGAGGCTTGTATCGTTATAATAGACTGGTTTTTGGGGTAGCTTCGGCTCCAGCAATTTGGCAGAGGGCCATGGAGCAGGTATTACAAGGAATTCCAAGCACGCAGTGTTACTTAGACGATATCCTGATTACGGGAGAAGACGAGGAAGAACACCTCACAAATTTGAAACTGGTGCTCACTAGGTTGAAGGAATATGGCCTTCGAGTTAATCGCAAGAAATGTGAGTTCTTCCAAAAACGGATCTCGTACTGCGGTCATGTCATTGACCGAGAGGGGCTGCACAAGTCACCTGACAAGATAGAAGCTGTCGTGAAGGCCCCCGCTCCGGAAAACGTATCACAGTTAAGATCATTCTTGGGGTTGATTAATTATTATCACAAGTTTCTGCCGAATCTATCCACGGTGCTGCATCCGCTGAATGCTCTGTTGCGGAAAGAAGTACCATGGAAGTGGAGTGAGGAATGTAAAAAGGCCTTTCGCAGAAGCAAGGCGTTGATTACTTCTGAAGAAGTGTTGGCTCATTTCAACCCAACGTTACCTCTTCGTCTAGCTTGTGATGCTTCCCCCTATGGAATTGGAGCAGTACTTTCACACAAGTTACCAAATGGCTCGGAAAGGCCAGTGGCATTCGCGTCCCGATCATTGACCTCCGTGGAGCGAAATTATGCTCAAATAGATAGGGAGGCCCTCAGCCTTGTGTGGGGCGTAAAGAAATTCAATCATTACCTGCAGGGCAAGAAGTTCACATTACTGACAGACCACCAGCCGTTGGTGTCCATATTCAAACCTAACAAGGCCGTTTCCACCATGACAGCGCAAAGGTTACAGAGGTGGTCCGTGTTACTTGGGGCACACCAATATGACATCGAATACAAAAGGTCCAAACAGCATGGAAATGCTGATGGGTTATCGCGCTTGCCATTGCCGATAGTAGAAGAAGCGACTACAGTGGACCCGGTAGAGATGTTCCACTCATCCATAGTGGAATGTCTACCAGTAACAAATTCGATGATCGAAAACGAAACAAGAAATGACCCGACTCTCTCACGAGTCTATGATTTAACGGTGGAGGGATGGCCAGCACAGGGCGAACCAACGCTGCCAGCATTTTCGCAGAGAAAAGAACAGCTGTCAGTGTGTCGAGGAACCCTGATGTGTGGATCTAGAGTGGTGATTCCACCCAAACTTCAACAGAAGGTGTTAAAGGAGCTGCACGAGGGACATCTGGGTGGAGTGAAAATGAAGAACCTAGCAAGAGCGTTTGTGTGGTGGCCAGGCATTGATGGGGACATCGAAGAAATCACTAAGAGCTGTCTAGGATGCCAGAAGGTCCAAAACGCGCCACCACAGGCTCCTCTGCATCCATGGGAGTGGCCCTCATCTCCTTGGCAAAGGGTACATATCGACTTTGCTGGTCCATTTATGGACTCAATGTTTCTAATAGCGGTGGATGCACACTCCAAGTGGCCGGAGGTAATAAAGATGTCCACCACCACCACGGAAAAAACCATCACAGTGTTAAGGACCATGTTTGCTAGGAATGGGCTGCCGGAACAGATCTGTTCTGATAATGGACCGCAATTTGTGTCCGAAGAATTCAAGAAATTCTGAAAGAGCAATGGGGTTAAGCACTACACGTCAGCCCCATACCATCCCGCCTCCAATGGATTGGCTGAAAGGTTTGTCCAGACCTTCAAGAAGGCCATAAAGGCCATGGGTAATGAAGCCATTAACTTACAACATAAGGTGGATAGCTTCTTGTTGGCGTACAGGAATGCAACACATGCGGTCACAAATCAAACTCCCGCCATGATGTTTTTTAATAGACGACTAAGATGCCGGCTGGATTTGCTTAAGCCGAACGTCAGAAGGGACGTAGAGAACCGGCAATTCCAGGGCATGAATGAAAGGCCAACTAGATCTTTTCAGATAGGTCAACAAGTTTTGGCCCGGGACTACCGTACCGAGAAATGGCAGCCTGGAACTATCGGAAAAAGGCTAGGGCCGTTGATGTATACGGTGGACATTGGGGACAGTATAATAAGGCGCCATGTTGACCAGATCATAGGGTCAGCCACAAATGGCCAACCTACTCCACCACCTTACACGGTTAATGTTGAGATAGAGATACCCAGAACACCTACCTCCGATCTGGTAATACTGGAATCAGATGAACCTGACACTGTCCTTCAAGCCGAATCGACCTTGCCAGAAGCACCTACTGCCCCGCCGGAAGTTACGACACCACCGAGGCGTTATCCGGACAGAGTCCGGAAACCTCCAGAGAGACTGAATCTGTGAACTGTCTTGCATAAAGTTGTATATATGTTATAATGTATGTTTAATGGGGAATCAGTATGTTGTAAGCTAAAAAGGGAGGATTGTAGTGTATGTACCCGTCTACCTTTAAGAGAACTATTGTATGTAACCGTCCACCTTTAAGAGAACTACTTTAGGTGTTGCACTACTTTGTTGGCTTCTGTATACTGTAATACCGACGGTGACCACACCGGTATATAAGTGCTGTGTCAGGAAGTTTTGAGCAGATTCGCCCTGACCTTCGAATAGTAAAGTCCTGTTTTAAGTTACTCTTGGAGTCTGTGTATTAATTAACTAAACAACCCACAGACTTTACAGATCCCATGGGCTCTTACCTTCTTGACCAGTCTCCCATGCGGGACTTTGTCAAAAGCCTTACTGAAGTCCATGTAGACCACATCAACTGCACTACCTTCATCCACACACCTAGTCACCCCCTCGAAAAATTCAATCAAATTGGTTAGACATGATCTCCCCCCGACAAAGCCATAGAGTCATAGAGTTATACAGCACAGAAAAAGGCCCTTCGGCCCATCGCGTCCGCGCCGGCCATCAAGCCCTGTCTAATCTAATCCCATTTTCCAGCATTTGGTCCGTAGCCTTGTATGCTATGGCATTTCAAGTGCTCATCCAAATGCTTCTTGAATGTTGTGAGGGTTCCTGCCTCTACCACCCTTTCAGGCAGTGAGTTCAAGATTCCAACCACCCTCTGGGTGAAAAAGTTTTTCCTCAAATCCCCTCTAAACCTCCTGCCCCTTACCTTGAATCTATACCCCCTTGTTATTGACCCCTCTACTAAAGGGAAAAGTTCCTTTCTATCTACCCTGTCTATGCCCCTCATAATTTTGTACACCTCAATCAGGTCCCCCCTCAGCCTTCTCTGCTCCAAGGAAAACAACCCCAGCCTGTCCAGTCTCTCTTCATAGCTGAAACACTCCAGCCCAGGTAACATCCTGGTAAATCTCCTCTGCACCCTCTCCAAAGCAATCACATCCTTCCTACAGTGTGGCGACCAGAACTGCACACAGTACTCCAGCTGTGGCCTTACCAGTGTTTTTTACAGCTCCATCATAACCTCCCTGCTCTTATATTCTATGCCTCAGCTAATGAAGGCAATTATCCCATATGCCTTTTTAACCACCTTATCCACCTGTTCTGCTGCCTTCAGGGATCTATGTACATGCACCCCAAGGTCCCTCTGATCCTCTGTCTTTACTAGGGTCTTACCATTCATTGTGTATTCCCTTGCCTTGTTAGTCCGTCCAAAATGCATCACCTCACACTTTTCAGGGTTAAATTCCATTTGCCACTGTTCTGCCCATCTGACCAACCCATCTATATCGTCCTGTAGCCTGAGGCTTCCCTCCTCGCTATTTACCACCCCACCAATTTTCGTGTCATCTGCGAACTTACTGATCATACCTTTTACATTCACATCCAAATCATTAATGTAGAGCACAAACAGCAAGGGACCCAGCACTGATCCCTGCGGTACCCCACTGGACACAGGCTTCCAGTCACAAAAGCAACCTTCGGCCATCACCCTCTGCCTTCTGCCACTAAGCCAGTTTTGGATCCAATGTGCCAAGGCACCCTGGATCCCATGGACTCTTACCTTCTTGACCAGTCTCCTATGCGGGACTTTATCTAAAGCCTTACTGAAATCCATGTAAACCACATCCACTGCACTACCCTCATCCACACACCTAGTCACCCCCTCAAAAAATTCAATCAAATTGGTCAGACGTGATCTTCCCTTGACAAAGCCATGCTGGCTATCCCTAATTAATCCTTGCCTCTCCAAGTGGAGACTAATTCTGTCCCTCAGAATTTTTTCCAAGAATTTCCCTACCACTGATGTTAGGCTCACTGGCCTGTAATTCCCTGGTTTATCCCTACTACCCTTCTTGAATAATGGTACTACGTTAGCTGTTCTACAGTCCTCTGGCACATCCCCTGTGGCCAGAGAGGTTCTGAAAATTTGTGTCAGAGCCCCTGCAATCTCCTCCTTTGCCTCACATAGTAGCCTGGGATACATCTCGTCCGGGCCTGGGGATTTATCCACTTTTAAGCCTGCTAAAACCGCTAGTACCTCCTCCCTCTCGATGCTAATATGTTCAAGTATATCACAGTCCCCCTGCCCGATTTCTATGTCCACATTGTCCTTCTCCATAGTGAACACAGATGCAAAATATTCATTTAAAACCTCACCTACATCTTCCGGCTCTACACAAAGATTGCCACTTTGGTCCCTAATGGGCCCTACTCTTTCCCTGGTTATCCTCTTGCCCTTAATATACTTATAAAACACCGTAGGATTTTCCTTTATTTTGCCCACCAGTGTTTTTTCATGCCCCCTCTTTGCTCTCCTAATTTCTTTTTTAAGTACCCCCCTGCACTTTCTATACTCCTCTAGGGCTTCCACTGTTTTTACTCCTTTGTATCTGCCAAAATTATCACCAAAAGTTAAAATTACCCCCATTGAGTCTGGAGGTGACAAAGGTATGAATGGACTAAAGCAGGGGTAAAGGAGTGCACTGTTATGGAGATGGAAGTTGGCAGTCTTTTTGATGGAGAGTATATGGGGTCAGAAGTTCAGGGTCAAATAGGATGTTGAGGTGGTGAACAGTCTGGATCAACCTGAGACCACCTTTCTTCTCTCTCGGTCTGTCTCGCTCTTGTTTCCTCTTTCCCTGTCTCTAATTTTCCTTCCTTTATTCTCCCTTCGGTCTCACAGTTCCTCTTTGTCTATCGTTCTCGCTCCCTTCCCTCTGCTATAACAGCAAACCATTTTACGCTGAAGCAAAATATGCATTATAACAGCTCTATGAAAATAATGAAGTGGATGTATAAACTGAAGGGATTAATTACATCTCCAAGAATGCATGATTTGGTACCATCCATTTTGGCAGCAACAAGCATTTACTAGTCTGGTTTCCAGTCTGGTCATGCTGCTTGCATATTTGAATCTTCAATACGTTTGACAGCATTTCACATTAAAACTGGCTGATTTCATTTGTAGACCTGTCAAAATGAGTTACTGGATGCAACATTAACAGACATGCTTTAACTTATCTGCTCTGGATGCCCAATCATCAAAAAAATGTACGAACATCGTATGTGTAGACAGCTATCATGTTCTCGACATACATTATTACGTAGTAGCTCTCCTTTTTTTTTGCCCTATGATACCCTCTACCATACAGTTACATCCTTCCATTATTCTTTGCTTCAGACAGGAGGCCAGGGTATTGAGCTGCAAAAATCTCTGATTCTAGGGCTGTTCTGTGGTTCAGATTACAGAAGGCAGGTTCACCACAGAGGTAAGGCAGATGGTGTGTCTCTATTTTGCCAGATGGCAATCTCACCTAGTCACAGAGCTAGGAACGGGCAAAACAAAACACTCATAACAGTTGTCAGATACAACACAAACTCACAAAAATAGCTACAGGTATCAATCATTTAAAACCCACTACACTAGCACCACAACTCGAACTCAGCATATTTGGCAGGGGAAAGGTTGGATTGTGTACATGATCTCACTTCTTTCAGTTGGCTTTAGGGCGACTTTAAATAGAGTTTATTGCGCAGTGAAATCATATTGGTCATAAAGTCAACATGGTGTGGAATTTCTTCTTTGTTGCACCTAGAAAACACTCAGGTCCCAGGTGCAGTGAGGAGGAAATGGAGGCGGTGATCCATTACAACAAGTCTCTACCCGCTCAATGCTATCCCAGGATATCTGGGCTTTCCTAAGGAATGGGGCCCACACCTGCAGTGTAAGCCTTCCAATGAGGTGGGAGGGATTGTTCACACTTTCCTCTGACTTTGCCTGTGATGTTGCAACCCAAAAAGCCTGGCAGCGGAGGAGCAGGTAGGTCTAGTGGTAAGGGTGGGGTTGGAGGCTAGAGCATGGTTGGGGGAGGAGAGATCGCAGGGGGGCACAACATGGATGCGGCGGGGGGGGTTGGTGATTGCGAAGGATGGGGGGAGATTGTGGAGGTGGGTGGATCAAACAGATCCCAGGGGATTTATAAGATAGCTTGTTGGGCCGGGGTGGGAGTAGGGAGGGGAGCAACCCTGCTTCTCCTGGCCCGCAAGCAGTGCTGTAAAGGAACTTACCTTATGGATCCAGTCCTTCTCTTTTACCTGCCAGGTTAACCGAGGCCAAGGAAACCCAGCCGACATGAGTAAAAAATAGAAAGCATATTAAAATGGAGGCGCACAGCCTCCTTAAAAGCTTTCAATGACTGACTTGCCTCCTGAGATTGGATTAGTTGCAGCCCCCCCGCCCCCCGTCCCACCTCCGTTAAAACCAGGTTCGAGGCAGGTTGGGGTCGGGTTTGAAATTTTTTACATTTTAATTTCCCACCAGACCCAAACCTGCCAATGGGCCAGATTTTGCAGTAGCAGAGCATCTAACAGCATCTGCTGTTAGTTAGACTTGCCCCTGCACCCTTAAGCTCAAACCATTTTCACCCAATAAGTTGCTGAAAGTGCGAGCTGATAACGGCTCAGCGAGGGAAACAGGGCATCTGGGGCCTGAGTGGACAGGGCAAGCAACTGTGTATCTCCTGAACCAATCAGATTCAAGGATTGTGAAATTAACAGCACAAGGACTGAGAAGGAAGTGTAAATTAGAATGGGTAAATTCAATGTCAAATCATGTGCGGAAAGAGAAATCGAGAGAGAGAAAGAAAGATTGGGTTAAGAGACAGAAAGGAAAAGGAAAATAAAATTAAAACATTTAAATGACATTTTTAAAATCTCCAACAATTAATACCTGAAGGAATGAAACTCCACACTTGTAATAGTTAATTTTAAGCGCAGAGAGGTTGATTGTCAGTAATTAACAGGTAAAAGGGTACTTACACTTATAGTAACAAAACTTAACTATCTGTGGCGAGTTTAGTTTGTATCTACCGTGCAAATACAACAACTTAATGACATTCAATGCATTTCAATGGTGAGACAGTAGCAAAATGCCATTTATATGAAGCTAATGGCGGAATGATACAACTCAGACAGCAACTTTTGGATATTGGCATTTAACCATGCATCTGCTCCTCGCCTGAAGTTGCTGTACCATATACACATAAATAATGGTGAGTGCCATTCGCTTCAACATTATTTTGACAGCAAAATCTGGCTCAAAATGATCATATATCTAAAGAGAAAATATTTAGAAGTAGCCAGCACGGATTTCAAAAGGGACAATCGTGCGTGATAAACCTCATAAAATTTGTTGAGAAGGTAGCAAACATGTTAAATGGGGGAAGTGCTGTGGATGCAGTGACTTTCAGAAAGCCTTTGACATGGTACCTCGTGGGAGATTTATAGAGAAGGTTAAGGAGTATGGATTTAGGGGGAGAAGGGCATATGGGAATAAAATATTTAGAAGGGAGGAAACCAATAATGAGTTAAGGGCAGTTTTTTAAGTGTTTGGATGTAGTGATGTCCAACAGGGTTCAGTTCTGGGACCACTTCTGTTCACTGTGTATATCAATAATTTGGATATAAACAGTGGTGCTGAAATTTGCAAGTAATACCAAAACAGGAGGCATAGTTAATTCTTTAAAAAACCAAAGGAAACTGCAAAGGTATATTGATAAGATGGGAAAACAAATGACAGATGAAATTCAATGTTAGTGCGAGGTGATGCATTTTGATTCAAAATATAACAGCAGTAATTATACTCTGAATGAAGTAGGCTCAGTGCTATGGAATAGCAAAGGGATTTAGGGTACAGGTTCACAAGAAATTAAAGGCAGCACCTCAGGCTGATAAGGATGAAAAAAACCGAATGGAATTCAAGTTTTTATTCGAGAATTATAGAATATAAAAGCCAAGAGATGAGTCTATATAAAACATTAATAAGACCTTAGTTGGAGTACTGTGTGCAGTCTTTGGTTCCACATTACAGGAAGGATATTGAGGCTTTAGAGAGAGTACAACACAGGTTCAGTAGGGCACTGCCTTCTGTGAGGAAATGCAAATATGAAGATTAACAATTGTTTCTTTTGTTAGTACAATGCAGATTATGGGGCAATATGATAGAAGTGTTCTAAATTATGAAAGGATGGGACAGGGTAGATAGAAGCAGACTGTTTCCAGTAGTTGAGGGGTCAAGAATAAGGGGCCATAGATAGTAGATTAAATCTAAGAGATTTAAAACAGAGGGTAGTAGAAGCCTCTTTACACAGATTTGCGATGCTGTGGAATTCACTTTGTAGGGTTAGTAGTTGAGGCAGAAACTAACTCAACATTCAAGATTAAATTGGATAGGTGGATGAATGAAAAGGTGACAAAGGATATATGGGATCAGGGTGGGTGAATGTGATTAGAACCTTTTACTCGCATGGAGGGCAAACAGCAACATGGACTGGTTGGGCCGAATGGCCTGTTTCAGTGTTGTAACGTCTATGCTCCTCCTCCATAAAAGATCGAACTACATGCTACTTTATGAAAAAAATGAAAATGCAATAATTAAGTTTATTTTATTACTTTCCACTTGTTAAAATCTCTGTGCCATACACCATCCCTAGCAAGAGGGCAGACAGAGACCTGTAAGTAAATTCCACCAATTCTGCTCAATGCCAACCATTAGAAGGCAATACCTAGAAATTACAGCACGGGGACAGAGCATTCGACCATGTCCACACAAGAAAGTGGCTCAGGTTGACTGGGACTCTGATTTTTAATACAGTGTCCTGTAGCACCTCTTCACAACAGTAAGAATGAGAGCTGGGTCTCACTCTATGAGGAATCTCAGGTGTGAAACCGTGTCCTACTAAACATGCAGGAGCTTCAACCTGCTGGGCTATTATGAGTGCTCCCTCAAAACATGGTCTCAGAGAGGGTGGAAAGGAAGTGGAACTATGGTAGCAACTTTGAAAAGCTGTAGTTGTTACCATAGCAACATGTCAGTGCAATGCAAGATGACAGTGGAATGGAAGTCTGTCAGTACCTTTACAGAATCAGTTTTTGAAGAGTTGCAAAGGAGTGATCTTTACATAGAACCGTTTGCAGGAATGCTTAAAACTTACCAAAACATCCTCTGACCTACTCATATTCTGACGCTATTTTCAATATAACAGATTTCTTTTATAAAGCAAACATTTTTGATTAATAAAGCAGAAATTACTGGCATTGATGTTGCTCTAAAATAGGTAACTGCAGCAGAGGTCCATTAGTGCACTGGCAGACGTGGTCCCATGAGAACTCAGACAGGATGCGTGTCAGTACCAGGACTGTCACACACTGCAATTTGTTGGCCTCAAGTGTAATGAGTAAACTACAATTAGCTCTCAACTGGGTTACTGGGTAGAACGTCATGAGACACCAGAAAATTCCACCTAACAAGGGGATGAAAAATTGATGTGGTTCTTCTTTTAGAAATTCTGCCGGCAGTTATGGCCTTAAAGGAACGGCTGACCCTCTGAACGGAAGAGAGCAGTGTGAAATGAACCACTTAGCCACTGACTCTAATTCTTTCTTATTCCACACGACATTTGCTATGAAAATGCTTATGTGATGAGCCAGTGCTTTTGTGACAGGCAAGCACACTGCAGCTCATAAGCGCAAAGGGCATTCGGCAGGGAATTCCTAATTAATCACGAAGGTCTATCATCAAAATTTAAATAAATTTTCAGGAAGGTGAGTCTATAAAAAAATAAAGCAATTGACAACCTTTCAGCGATTAATCACTGTAAAATAGAGCTTGTAAAATAAATTATTTAAAATAAAGCAGCAAAATGCTTTTATGATTTTGGAATTTATTAACTACCTGCAGAACAGTATAGACTAATGTAAGCCACACCGACCAATGGACTTTCACACTTTAAAAAAAATCCATTTCAGATGGAGATAAGAGAAATGCATATTTAGAGCTATGGATATTCTTGCCATTATATTTCACTATTTAAAAATTAGGCGTAAAGAGTTGGAATAAACGGGTCTTTTTCCGAGTGGCAGGCAGTGACTAGTGGGGTATCGCAGGGATCGGTGCTAGGACCCCAGTTATTCACAATATACATAAATGATCTAGACGAGGGAACTAGATGTAATATCTCCAAGTTTGCAGACGATACAAAGCTGGGTGGGCGTGTGTGCTGTGAGGAGGATGCAGAGAAACTCCAGTATGATTTGGACAGGTTGGGTGATTGGGAAGATGCATGGCAGACGCAGTATAATGTGGAGAAATGCGAGGTTATCCACTTTGGTGGCAAAAACAGGAAGACAGATTATTATCTGAATGGCAATAGATTGGGAAAAGGGGAAGTGCAACGAGACCTGGGTGTCCTTGTGCACCAGTCGCTGAAGGTAAGCATGCAGGTGCAGCAGGCGGTTAAGAAGGCAAATGGTATGTTGGCCTTCATAGCGAGAGGATTCGAGTACAGGAGCAAGGATGTCTTGCTGCAGTTGTACAGGGCCTTGGTGAGACCACACCTTGAGTATTGTGTGCAGTTTTGGTCGCCTTATCTGAGGAAGGATGTTCTTGCCATGGAGGGAGCGCAGCGAAGATTCACCAGACTGATACCTGGGATGGCAGGAATGGCGTATGGAGAGAGATTGGGTCGATTAGGCTTATATTCACTCGAGTTTAGAAGAATGAGAGAGGATCTCATTGAAACTTATAAAATTCTAACAGGACTAGACAGACTAGATGCAGGAAGGATTTTCCCGATGGCGGGGGAGTCCAGAACCAGGGTCACAGTCTAAGGATAAGGGGTAAGCCATTTAGGACTGAGATGAGGAGGAATTTCTTCACCCAGAGAGTGGTGAACCTGTGGAATTCTCTACCACACAAGGCAGTTGAGGAAAATTCATTAAATATATTCAAGGAGTTAGATATATTTCTTAAGGCTAAAGGGATCAAGGGATATGGGGAGAAAGCAGGGACAGGGTACTGAATTTGGATTATCAGCCATGATCTCATTAAATGGCAGAACAGGCTCGAGGGGCCGAATGGCCTACTCCTGCTCCTATCTTCTATGTTTCTCTGTTCCTTAATGGCATAGCTGGATACAGCAGTGTCTAGCTGAGTCATACGCATCAGGTAGGTCTCACATCTAATTCCCATTTTGTGATGTTAACTGATCTCAGACAGGGCAACAGTGCTACAATAGGACTCACACCCCACCCTACCACACCCCCACCTCCCACTCCCGGGTTACTGAGGAGGAAATCAGCCAAGTTTCATGCTATCTACCTCTTGCTGCTAAAAATAATAATGGAGGGCGGGCTTCTGTGAAAGGGTAAGTTAGTTTCTTTATCCTTGGCCCTAATCCTTTTGGCAGCCTTAACAAGCTGGCACAGTGAAAAAAGACAATCCTAGATTTTTCGTGATTTCTCTTTATTTTATATGTGCATCAAAAGCAACATTACCAGTGTTAACATTGGGCCATAATTTGCTGTGGGAGTAAATCTAACAGTGTCTACCATCGGTTACACTTGCCCTTGTACGTTTAGGTTTTTAAATCTTTTGCGTGGCAAGTTGCTGAAAGTGAGTACTGATAATGTCGTAGCGAGGGAAACAGGGACCTGAGTGAACAGAGCCCGCAACTGTGTATCTCCTTAACCAATCAGATTGAAGGATTGTGACATTAACAGCGCAAGGACTGAGAAGGAAGTGTAAATTAAAGTGGGTGAATTTAATGCCAAATCAGGTACAGAAAGATAAATAAAGAGAGGGATTAATTGAAAGAGAAAAAAGAGACAGAAAGGAAAAGTAAAAAGTTTTAAAATGTTTGAAGTTTACACTTTTAAATCTCCAACAACAATTAAAACCTGAAGGAATGAGACGCCACACTTGTAATAGTTAATTTTCAGAAGTTGACTGGCAGTAATTAACACATCACATTGTTAAAAGGGTACTTAGACTGAAATGGACAAGATTTAACTTTAAGTGGCTACTGCGCAAGTACAGCAACTTCATGCCCTTCAATGCACATCATGCCAGTTCTGTCAATGTATTACTTACAAAAATAAAAATGGGAAAAGACTATTTGGTCTGTCAAGCCTGCCCCATGCAGAGATGGTACAGCCTCATGCACTAATGAGCCATTCCTATCCACCCTCAATCATAGAAACTCCTGGGACTGGCAAACAAAAAACAAGAGAAAAAGCACAGAAATACATAGAAATTACAACATGGAAACAGGCTATTCACCCAACCAGTCCATGGTGGTGTTCATCCTACACATGAACAGTATTCCTATGTGTAGTGTCCGTGTGTTGATAAAGACACTGAAGACAGGAGTTGGTTCATAGGTATTTACTAAGCAAAGTCTGGGGGGGGGTTTCTAAAGGATATACACAATACACAGGCTTATATAGCCCAAGTGGCAATTACCGGCATTACGCACACCTGGGGCTCTTAAAGGCACATACACCACAATTCCTCCCCTTTTAGCTAACCAGTACATCATATTTTAAGTAATTATTAATTACATGTTATATGCAAAATAATATACATTGCTGTAATTAATTAATTATAAGTTAGTCTCTCAGGAGGCTTCCTGACTCGGTCCGGATAACGCCTCGGGGGTGTAGTAGTTTCTGGTGGTGTAGTAGGTTCTTCTGGCAAGGCTGATTCGGCTTGAAGGCCAGTGTCGGGTTCATCGGGTTCCAGTATCACCGGATCGGAGGTAGATATGGGTATCTCTACTTCATCGTTAGACGTATAGAGTTGTGGTGTAGGTTGTCCCTTTTCGGATGACTTTATGATTTGGTCAGCATGGCGCCTTATTATGCTTTCTCCGATGTCCACGGTATACATCAGTGGTCCTAGTCGTGTGCAGATAGTTCCAGGCTGCCATTTCTCAGTACGGTAGTCCCGGGCCAAAACTTGTTGACCTATCTGGAAGGTTCTAGTTGGCCTTTCATTCATGCCTTGAAACTGCCGGTTCTCCACGTCCCTTCTGATGTTGGGCTTGACCAAATCCAGCCGGCATCTTAGGTTTCTATTGAAGAACATCATGGCGGGAGTTTGGTTGGTAACCATATGTGTTGCATTCCTGTATGCGAATAAGAAGTTATCCACCTTGTGCTGAAGTTTTATGTCTTCATTACCCATGGCCTTTATGGCCTTCTTGAAGGTCTGGACAAACCTTTCAGCCAATCCATTGGTGGCGGGGTGGTATGGGGCGGACATGTAGTGCTTAACCCCATTGTTTTTTTAAGAACTTTCTGAATTCTTCGGACACAAATTGCGGTCCATTATCAGAACAGATCTGTTCTGGTAGCCCATTCCTGGCAAATATGGTCCTTAATACTGTGATGGTTTTTTCCGTGGTGGTGGAGGACATCTTTATTACCTCCGGCCACTTGGAGTGTGCATCAACCGCGATTAAGAACATTGAGTCCATAAATGGACCAGCAAAGTCGATGTGTACCCTTTGCCATGGAGATGAGGGCCACTCCCATGGATGTAGAGGGGCTTGTGGTGGAGCGTTTTGGACCTTCTGGCATCCTAGGCAGCTCTTGGTCATTTCTTCGATGTCTCCATCGATACCTGGCCACCATACAAACGCCCTGGCTAGGTTCTTCATTTTCACTCCACCCAGATGCCCTTCGTGAAGCTCCTTTAGCACTTTATCCTGGAGTTTGGGTGGAATCACCACTCTGGATCCACACATCAAGGTTCCTCGGCACACTGACAGCTGTTCTCTTCTTTGCGCGAATGCTGGCAACAGTGGTTCGCCATGTGCTGGCCATCCCTTCACCGTTAAATCGTAGACCCGTGAGAGAGTCGGGTCATTTCTTGTCTCCCTTTCAATGGCAGAATTTGTCACTGGTAGACATTCCACTATGGTAGAGTGGAATATCTCTACTGGGTCTACTGTAGGTGTCTCTTCTATCGTTGGCAACGGTAGGCGCGATAAACCGTCAGCATTCCCATGCTGTTTTGACCCTTTGTAGTCTATGTTGTATTGGTGTGCCCCTAGAAAAAGGGACCACCCCTGTAGCCTTTGTGCTGTCATAATGGGAACACCTTTTTTAGGGTTGAATATGGAGATGAGGGGTTGATGGTCAGTCAACAAGGTAAATTTTTGTCCGTGTAGGTAATGGTTGAATTTCTTTACTCCCCATACCAGGCTGAGTGCTTCCCTATCGATTTGGGCATAGTTACGCTCAGCTGAGTTCAATGAGCGTGACGCAAAAGCTATCGGCCGTTCCGAGCCATCAGGGAATTTATGCAATAATACTGCTCCTATGCCGTAAGGGGATGCATCGCACGCCAGTCTGATTGGCAGTGATGGGTTGTAATGAGCCAAAACTTCTTTGGATGTGATTAAGTCTTTGCATTTATGGAAGGCATTTTTGCAGTCTTCGTTCCATTTCCAAATTACTCCCGTTTCTGGCAGTTCATTAAGAGGGTGTAGAAGAGTTGATAAGTTCGGTAAAGATTTGAGATAGTAATTTATTAATCCCAGGAACGACCTTAATTGTGAAACATTTTCAGGTGCTGGGGCTTTTATGACTGCCTCAATTTTTTCAGGTGACTTATGCAACCCTTCCTTATTTATTATGTGGCCACAATATGATATTTGATTTCGGAAAAATTCGCACTTGGGGCGATTTGCTCGTAGGCCCCGTTCTCTCAGCCTAGTGAGCACCTGCTCTAAATTGGCAAGGTGCTCGTTGTCGTTTTCTCCTGTTACAAGGATGTCGTCCAGGTAGCATTGAGTCCCCGGAATCCCTTGGAGGACTTGCTCCATAGCTCTTTGCCAGATAGCTGGAGCGGATGCTACTCCGAAAACCAGTCGATTGTACTGGTACAGACCTTTGTGTGTATTTATCGTGAGATATTTTTTAGAGGCCTCTTCAACCTCCATCTGTAGGTATGCCTGTGTCAAGTCAATTTTGGTGACACGTTTCCCTCCAGATAGTGAGGCGAAAGGATACTGTACCGTGTGAAGGACCGGGTTTACAGTCACCTTGAAGTCTCCACAGATGCAAATTTTTCTCTGTTCTTCAGATCCATCACCCTTCAATGCTTTCTTCATGACTGGGACGATGGGTGTTGCCCACTCGCTCCAATCTATTTTAGATAATACGCCTGCCTTTTCCAAATTCTCCAGCTCTGCCTCGACTGCTGGACGAATTGCGTATGGCACCGGTCTTGCCTTAAAAAACTTGGGAATTGCTGCATCTTCCACTTTTATTGAGGCGGTGATGCCTTTCAAGGTTCCTAGTTCCTGTTGAAACACTTCCTTGGCGTTGGCCAAGATGTCTTTTAATCGTTCAGGTATGACGTCATCATCATTTTTTTCCTTACTGGTCACCGTCAGTGCCTGAATAGAGTGCCAGTCTAAACGTATTTTTCTGATCCATTCACGTCCCAACAGCGGTGGACCACCATCTTGTAGAACGTATAAATACAACTTCTGTATTTCCTTGCCGTTGTATACAACGGGCACCCTTATTTTTCCTTTGGGGTATACTTTCTGCCCCGTATATGTTTTCAAGATAATGGATGTGTCTTTTAAAGGTATATGCGGAAATAGCCACTCATAGTCCCGTCGATTTATGACGGTCAGAGCTGATCCTGTATCTAGTTCCATTTTAACTGGGGACCCTGCTATTGTGAGGGTAACCCAAATGGTCTGGTAATCTTCTTTGGCAATTACATTATGTAATTTGAGAGAGCTTAGTCTCTTGTTCCCGGAGTCGCTATCGCTCTTCTGGTCTTCGGAGCTACTGTCCGTCATCATTTGTACCTTTCTGTGCTTTTCCTTATTGATTCTTTTCCCGTTAGTGGATTTTTTATTTTCAGATCGGCACACACGTGGAATGTGTCCCATCTTTCCGCATCGCCTGCATGCTTTTTCCTTGAACCAGCAGTCCCTCTGGTCATGGGTGGATCTGCCGCAGCGATAACATCTCTCGAAACCCCGTGTCATTTCATGGGTGCCGAAGTCCTGTGGCCTTTGCTGTATCTTTGCAGCTTCTATTGCACTGAAAGCCTTGTCCAGTGTTGAATCTTTCTCAGAAGATACCTTTTTTTGTGTTTCTATACTTGGGGGATCGCAGATGAATTTGTCTCGCAGAGAATCTGCCAGTCCTGCCTCGAATTGGCAGTGTAGGGTATCAACAATCTCCTCAAAATTCTTGTCCATCGGTTCGGCTGGAGTGATTAAGTTTCGTAACAGCTTGTATGTCTTTGCGCCCATTAGATCCAGAAGCACTGAAGCTTTTTTTTCATCTTCTATTCCATTTGCGGTGTAATATACCTCCACTCTTTCCACATATGTGGTCCAATCCTCTATCTCGTTATCAAAAACATCAATATTGCCAAAATTAGGCTCTCTTTCGCTATCAAAAGCATCAATATTGTCAGACTTAGGCATTTCAGCAAAGATATGGCGCTTCCCGCGCTTTTTTTTCTTTTCTGTAGCAAGGATATGGCACTTCCCGCGCTTTCCCGCCGCTGCTGCCGATAACAACGCTATTTACTGCGGTTTCCGTTCTCTTTATTTAAAAAAAAAAATTTACTGTTGGAGACTCGTTCCCGCCGGAGGTCTGAACGCTGACCTGCTTGCCGTGCCGGCCGTCTCCCGAGTGCTCCCTCCCAGTCCGTTATTGCTTGCCTCCGATTTCGCTGCCTGTCTCAGCTGTAGAGCCCGCCGCTGGAGCCCCAGCCTGACGCCCAGGAAGGATTAGCACAGTACCTGCCACCAGCTTGGCCAGCTGGTGAAACCACAGCTTTTCTCACTTCCTTGAGTCTTCTGGACGCCGGAGGAATCGATGTCCTTGAGGTGCTGCCGAATTGCAGGTAAGTCCGTTTCCACTTCGTGGCCACTGTAGTGTCCGTGTGTTGATAAAGACACTGAAGACAGGAGTTGGTTCATAGGTATTTACTAAGCAAAGTCTGGGGGGAGTTTCTAAAGGATATACACAATACACAGGCTTATATAGCCCAAGTGGCAATTACCGGCATTACGCACACCTGGGGCTCTTAAAGGCACATACACCACACTATGTGTCCACTCTGTTCCTATATGCCTTTAACCCCATTTTCTTCATAAGAACATAAGAAATAGGAGCAAGGGTAGGCCATTTGGCCCTTCGAGCCTTCTCCGCCATTCAAGAAGATCATGGCTGATCTTCTACCTCATCTCCACTTTCGAACGTATTCTTAAGTTGTGGCATGGTCTCTGCTTCAATCATTAACTCCTCAGCCTCACAAACCTCTGTGAAAGAAAGTTTTCCTGCTCTGTCCTGAATCTCTTATATTTACTCATATATATTTATGACTAACTTTTACCGCTGCACAATAGAGAGCATCCTGACGAACTGTATCACAGTATGGTATGGCAGCTGTAGCTACTATGACCGGAAAGCCCTGCAACGGGTAGTCAAAACTGCCCAACGCATTACCGGCACCCGGCTACCGACCATAGAGCACATATACCAGAAACGCTGTTTACGGAGGTCACGGTCCATCATCAAAGACCCTACCCACCCCAGCCACAGTCTGTTCGCCCTCCTGCCATCTGGGAGATGCTACAGATGCATTCGCACCCGTACGACCAGATTTAGGAACAGCTTCTTTCCCAGGGCTGTCATCCTACTGAACTCCACAAATAAACTCTAAAGCCTGCACATCTGCCAATGCACTTTATTATGGTTATGCTTATGTTAATGTATTACAAGCCAAATGTATGTTGAATGTTTAAATGTCTTAATCTAAATGTAAACTCTCGGGAGCCGCAAGCCTACATTTCGTTGTACTGCACTTGTGCACTAACAATGACAATAAAAGTTGATTTGATTTGATTTGATATGTCCCCTCATCCTGGGCCCTGCAATCAATGGAAGCAGTCTATTTCTATCTACTCTGTCCCATTCCTTCATAATTTTAAACATTTCTGTCAACTCACCCCTTCATCTCTTCTGTTCTAATGAAAACACAATTTTTAAAGTATTTCTTCATATTTGTATTTCCTCATACCAGGGAGCATCCGAGTGAATTGGCGCTGTACGTTCAACATCCTTCCTATAGTGTGGAGCCCAAAACTGCACACAGCACTCAAACTGTGGTTTTACTAAGGCTTTATTTATGATTGACTTTTATATTCTATGGGGGAAAAATTCGGTATCGACCATTTTGGGGTGCAAATTCAAGCGCTACACACTTCTCTTAGGGCACTAACGTCAGGGAACAGGGCAGTTCCTCAGAGCACTACCAATTACCTTGTACTCAGACACACTGGTGCCTTCCAGTTCTTAAAGGGGAGGGTCCATCCTGCTGCACAGTCTCACCCTGATCATTGCTGCGTTTGACCTGGGCCTGCAAGGAGGTGCAAATCTTCAACAATGATTATCATGGCTGCTCAGAGGCCCAGGGAGAGAGCTTGCCGGTTTAGCGACCAGGCCTTGGTGGCTCTGGTTGTGGCTGTGGAACGCCGATAGGCAGTGCTGTTTCCAGACACTGGCAGGAGGCCATTGCCCCGGAAGTTCACAAGGGTGTGGAAGGAGGTTGCCCATTACGTATTGTCCAGGAGCCTGGTCCAAAGGACTCATACGCAGTGCCGCAAGATGTTCAACGACCTCACTCGGGTGGCCAGGGTGAGTATATGCTTGAAATACCTCTACATCCCATCTCAACCTCACTCTGTGCACAGACGGTATAAAGTGCCTAATCCCCAACACTCACCCAACAACTACACCCATCTACTAAAAGTCACATCCACATCTCACATCTTGCAGACATTAACGGCTATTCAAACACATGGCTGCACACTCACTCACACATTGTCCTTTTTCTTGCAGGCCAAACTTTCTCATAATAGCAACAACGCACGGGATGAGGTCAGGCAGAGCTGCACCCCCTCACACAGCTGGAGGAGCGAGTTCACAGACTAATCGCGAGCCATGTCATGGGCACTGTGGCAGTTGGAGATGTCGACCCCCTTGGGGACAGCAACGGAATGTTTATCATCTCTCTCTCCTCTCTCATACCACTTCCCCCTCACAACACGAGCCTTTCCCACTTTCCATCTAACTATACTGTCTCCATTCCTTGCTCCCTTCCTGACCCCTGCCCTCACATTAAAGCCACTCTTGTATCTTCCTGTTTTCAGATAGTGAGCCACCATCTGACCAGCCTGTCCCTCAGCCTCCCAGTGACAGCGACGCGGGAGAGGAGGAGGAACACCAAGCCGGAGCCTCACCGCCTGCGTCTCCCGAGGGCGAGACATCGGATACTGGGGCCATGCAGTCACTGGAGGGGAGCAGAGGAAATGGCTCTGATCACAGAATCACAGAAACCCCACAGTGCAGATAGAGGCCATTTCAGCCCATCGAGCCTGCACCGACACATATCCCACCCGATCTTCGTAACCCCTACACCAACACATATCCCACCCTATCCCCGTAACCCCACGTATTTAATCCCCCTAACACTAAGGGTCAATTTATCATAGCCAATCAACCTAACCCGCACATCTTTGGACTGTGGGAGGAAACCGGAGCACCCGGAGGAAACCCACGCAAACACGGGGAGAATGTGCAAACTCCACACAGACAGTCATCCGAGGCCGGATTCGAACCCGGGTCTCTGGCGGTGTGAGGCAACAGTGCTAACCACTATGCCACCGTGCTGCCTGATGTGGGTGAAGCTCCTGGACCCAAGGGCTGCAGCAACGCCATGGGAGAAGGGAAGCTCAGGAGCCGTCTCCCCGGAGGGTGAGTGCGCACATGAGTTCTGCTGCACAGGACTTGGATGAGGACCTCGATATCGCGGCGATGAATACTCAGGTGATGAGCATGCACACTGAGCTCATGGGTGCAATGGCAAGGGTGCCCGACAGCATGGATGTACTGGCTAGAAGCGTGGAGAAGTCCGCCACCAGCACAGCTGTCATCTGTGCACAAACCCTTGAACCCATCTTTGCCTTGTTGCAGAGGATGGTTGAATTGCAGAGAGACCGTGGGGACCCAGACCCCATGCCGCGTGTAATGGGTGAGGTGGCAGCATCTACTGCAGCAGAGGCCGACGCAACGCAACGGCTTAGTGCTGGAATCGAGTCATTGGTTGCTGCCATCCAATCTCAGACTGCTCTGATGCACTCTCAGATTGATGCCACGCAAGCGCTGACTACTGCCATCATCGCTGGGTCGCCCACAGTCCACCAGAGATCTCACGGTGCCACAGCAGGCCAGCAATCTGTGCTCGAGCAGATTGCTCTGGATGCTGAGGTTCTGTCCCAGGGGAGTGGCAGTGTGTCGGTCGAGCAGGAAGGTGCTGTCCTCTCTCAGGATGAGAGCATTCCTGCTGCCACCACTGCCACTCTATCATTGCACTTGCCACAGCCTGTAACACAGCCAGCCCAGACTGCTGCCGCCCATGCAGAGTTGGTGCAGTCTGCAGCCGGGTCCTCCAGGCCCAGAGCTGGTCGAGGGCGTCCTTCAAGGCCATCTGCAGTCTCTGGATCCAACATTCAGCAGCCTTCCGCCAGCCTTGCTGCAACCACTGAGGCCACATTATGGAGGAGCAGTAGGGTTAGAAGAGAGAAGTGCGATGGGGAGGGTGATCATTGAAGAAGGCCAAATAACTAAGATTTTTCTAACATATGGGGGGAGTGTTTGTACCAAAGTTGGATGAGTATGTAAATATATTGTTCACTCTGTTAAGACTTATTTTGACGTGGTAAGAACCAGTTTTGTTTGTTAATGAATTGTTGAGTTTGTTTGGTATTGGTACAGTTGTTCAGAAAAATAATTTTTTTTATTGAAACATTACAAATTTCTTCACGTTACTCATTGGAACTTTGCCCGATAATAGGGGCTGCAGGATTGCTGTAATGATGTGCTTGCTGATCCCAAAAGCCATCTTCTCTGTCATTCATCAGAAGCGCTGTCTTATGAGGCGTTCACGAACAGCCCTTGCAGAAGCAACATTGAGTGCCTCCCTTCCACGTTGTTGCTGCTCATCCTCCTCTTCATCCTCCGCCTCCTCCTGAGGTGGTCCACCAATCCCTGGTGCAATGGCTGGGTCCTCCTAATTGCGAGGTTGTGCAGCATACAGCACACAACAATGAAAACCAATACTTGATCGGGGGAGTACTGCAGGGCTCCGCCAGAGTGTTCAAGACACCGGAACCGTTGCTTCAGCACGCCGATCGTCTGTTCAATGAGGTTCCTACTGGCGCTATGGCTGTCATTATATGCGAGCTCAGCAGGAGTGTTGGAGTTACGGAGCGGTGTCATCAGCCAGGTGCAGAGTGGATAACCCTTGTCCCCAAGGAGCCACGAGGTTGATGCGGTGCTTGGAACAGGTCATAGAGTCATAGAGTAATACAGCACGGATAGAGGCCCTTCGGCCCATCGTGTCCGCGCCGGCCATCAAGCCCTGTCTAATCTAATCCCATATTCCAGCATTTGGCCCGTAGCCTTGTATGCTATGGCATTTCAAGTGCTCATCCAAATGCTTCTTAAATGTTGTGAGGGTTTCTGCCTCCACAACCCTTTCAGGCAGTGAGTTCCAGACTCCAACCACCCTCTGGGTGAAAAAGTTCTTTCTCAAATCCCCTCTAAACCTCCCGCCCTTTACCTTGAATCTATGCCCCCTAGTTATTGACCCCTCTACTAAGGGAAAAAGCTCCTCAGCATCCATCCTATCTATGCCCCTCATAATTTTGTACACCTCAATCATGTCCCCCCTCAGCCTCCTCTGCTCCAAGGAAAACAAACCCAATCTGCCCAGTCTCTCTTCATAGCTGAAGCGCTCCAGCCCTGGTAACATCCTGGTGAACCTCCTCTGCACCCTCTCTAACGCGATCACATCCTTACATCCAGTCTGGTGCAGGATGAATGCATCATGGCTGCTGCCAGGATAGCGGGCATTGACTGCGCTGTCTGTGGTCGCACACCAACTGGACATTCAGAGAGTGGAAGCCTTTGCGGTTGCGGAAAACCTCTGCATTTTCATGAGGTGTCTGCAATGCCACATGCGTGCAGTCAATGGCGCCCTGAACCATGGGGAAGCCCGCTATCCTAGCGAAGCCACATGCGCGTTCATGCTGTTTGTCTCTAGTGTCATGGGGAATGAAATGTACTCCCTTCTCCTTTTGCAGAGAGCATTTGTGACCTCCCGGATGCAACAATGGACAGCGATCTGGGAGATGTTCGCTATATCCCCTGTTGAAGCCTGGAAGGAGCCGCTGGCGTAGAAATTGAGAGCCACTGTCACCTTCACTGCCATCGACAGAGCTGTCCATGTCCTGAGCTGAGGCTGGAGCTCTGGCTGCAGGAGGTGACAGAGCTCTGTGACCACCTCCTTGCTAAAACACAGATGAATGTATGAGAATTGCTCCCAGAATACCCTGGGAGGATAAGATCTCCTGTGCAGAGCCCTGTTGGCCCTCCTCCACTCTCTCTCTCCGCCTCCACTGCTTCCGACGGTGAAGCTGGAGAACGAGGCCCCGTGCTAGTACAGCCCCCATTAAATCTTCGGAATAAAGCTTACAGAAATGGGAACCTGAAAAGTCTTGCTGACGAACAAATCTCCTTCAAGTAGGATAGCGTTAAATGTCTCCAGGCGCCTCTCTCAACCTGCGTATGCAGAATTGATTGCCGACAGGAAAAAGCAGGAAGCGCACACCTTTAAATAGCGCTCCCCAGCTCCCAGCCGACTGCAAACCGTCCCCCTCTACCTGTCATTCCTAACGCCAGGCGCTGAGGTAGGGGGCGAGAGTCAATTTCAGGTCTGGGGTGATGCGCGCTTGGACGACATCATAATCTCCGGGCGAAGGAGATCGTGGTCGTAGTGTTTAGCGCCACCACAAACCGCCAGGTCAATTTTGCAGGCGGCTCTAAAATCAGCGCGCTCGAGCGGTAAGTCGTTAGCGTCCCCAGAGGCACTAACCAACCGAATTTTCCCCCCTATACCTCTTGCCATAAAACACAGTAATTCATTTGAATTTTTATGGCCTAATCCCCTTGTGGTGTTGCTTTAATGTCTTGTGAACCAGAATCCCCAAATAACTCTGCTTTTCCACGTCACCAAACCATCCCGATTCAAAGTATAATTATTCTTATTTTGTTAAAAACCAAGTGCACCACATCACATTTAATGACATTGAATTCCTTCTGCCACTTTTTTTTTACCAATCCACCATCTTAGCAGCTTCCTATGGTCCTCAGAAATATTTACTATGGTTCCTATTTTAGTGTTATCTGCAAATTTAGACACCATTAATTCTTGCACTATGTTCACATTATTGATACACACAGTGGTGTCTTGGAACAGAATCCTGGGGGACACTGCTACACGCTTCGAACCAATGTGAGAAACTGCCCTTTACTCCTACTCTTAGGAAACAGTTTCTAATCTAATTTTCTGCCCTCTCCTAGTTCCATAGCTCTTAATCTTCTCCAATTGTCTCCTGCATGGTACCTTGTCAAAGGCTTTCTAAAAGTTCATGTACCTGTACATCATAATGTTTACTTCTGAAATCCATGTTAGCTGCTTCTACTTAATTTATCTTCATCTAAATATTTAGTAATTTCAACTTTAATTAAAAATGCCAAAATTTTCCCTGTCCCAGATATTAAACTAACTGGCCTATAATTACCTGTTAGCTCTGTCTCCCTTTTTGAAAATGGCTATTATATTGGCCATTCTCCAATCTTTTGGCATACATCTGCCCTCAATAGAACCCTGAAATATAATATTTAGGGCCTCTGCTAACTTCTTTCCCCATTTCTCTCAGGATCCCTGGATGTATCCCATTAGGTGCTGCTTTAGTTTAAACTAACTTCTCCAATAGTTTCCTTTTTTATTATAATATCTCTCTTTTAACCAAATTAGGATATACCCGCTCTCCAAGATCCATCTCTATTGTAAACACTGAAATGAAGTATTTGTTTAGTATCCTTGTTAATTATTTTTTAATCCTCTGCTAACTCACCAGCTTCTCCTCTCAGGGATCCGAACTTACATTTAACAATTCTCTTTTTATTGATATATCTGTAAAATACTTTACTGATTAAAAAATATAAATTTTGAGATTATTCCCTCACAGTCCTTTGCTTTCCAGCTCCCTCTCTTATCCTCTTTTCTAATTTTCTTGTATTCTCTCATTTCTATCGCAACTATAGGCCTCATATGTCCTCATTTTCAATTTTAGTTTGTTTCTGACCTCTTTATTTATCTATGGCATCCTGAAACTTCAGGTAGTCGCCATTTTTAAGGATTTATTCTATACCATTGCAGTCTCCTGTTTAAAAATATTCCAATGTTGGTCTAAAAGCCCGGTCCTCATTCTTCTAAAATCTGCCCTATTCGAATCTGATGCCCCTGTTGTTTACTAATTTCCCCCCTTTCTTTTAAACCTCATCACATTATGGTCACAACTCCCCAGATGTTCACCCATATTAAACTCATCTATCTGATCTATTCTGTTACTCAGAACTAGATTGAGTAACGCCACGCCTCTTATAGGCATACAAACATACTGCTCGAGGAAGCAGCCCTGCACACATTTTAGGAATTCCATCCCTTTTCTCCATTTACTTCCTCCCACCCAATCAATGAGTGGGTAATTAAAATATCCTAGAACAATAATTTTGTTGTTCCTACTCATTTTCCTGTTCCGAGTACAGATTTCCTGTTCCAATTCTTTAGTACAATCCCATTAATGTAACAAACATTTTTTTTAAATCGTTGACCAATGCCTCTGTCAGAGCCTCTATTTTGTGTTCACACATCCTCTTAACAGCATGTATTCTCTCCATCAACAATATTGTCACTTCTTGCTCATTTTTTTTTTTACTATTTTGCCCCTCCTAAAATTAGTACAACCCAATATATTAATATTCTACTCCAGCCCACTTTGCAGCTCTGTTAATGCTATTAATTATCGGGAACACCGTTCCATGTCATAATATGTAATAACAATACTTGTATTTATATGAAACCTCAGCATATTGAGATTTTTCAAAAAGCTTCACACAATTAATTACTTTTAGGTCACGATGACTGTTGGTATGCAATGCATTCTGCTTGACTGTGTCAGATCCTTGTGTTAGACTGGAGTCGACACAACGTTAATCATCAACGGTCTTCCTCTGGCCGGGACAGAAAAGAACAGCAATGTGACAACAGATTTGGCATAAGAGGCATGCAAGGGCAAAACTGATTGATTTACTATGATTTTCTGTCACATGGGGCAATCACATGAAAGACACTGCATCCTACCAATGTGTAGCATAGTGCTTCAGTTCACTAATAGCAACACAGCCACCTGCTCAATGGCCTGGATTTTTCTGTTAGCAGCGAAGCAACGGCACTTGCCGTTCACCTCGCCGACAGGTGCCCACAAAGTTTTGACGGGCTTTAGAGCAGAGACTTCCTGTGTCTCTTTCAGCATCATCTCTGGAGATCTGTGGTGTCCGTCGACAGGGCAAGAAACAGTGAGGTTCTTCAATCAAATCAGATTGAAGAATTTTCACTGAGACACACGGGGAAGAATTAGTGTCACTGGCAACTCGAGTTAACGGCCGCCAAAAATGACCACAGTGCTAACATTGAACAATTGGCTCTGGAGGTTGGCGATGTGGAGCGCAGCGCTAACTTACTGTGCAACGTCCTCCTGGTGGCGTTAATGGAGGCCTCCGACCCGAAGTTCACATCCACAGTCGGCGTTGCTGCTTCTTACAGCCTCTGGGAGCAAGGCTGTGGAGTTTGCAAGGCATTGTGGGCAATTAAAGGGGCCATCAATTAACGGGGCAATGCATTCAAATGTAATAAAAATGAAAATCAAGTGAAAAAATGCATTTTCAGCCTTTACTGCCTTTCAAAATAAATATAAACATAAACATTAAAAATAATTCTTAAAGCTGAATTGTCTTCCACACCTAAAAAAATGGTAAAATGCTTCAGCACTAACACAAATGGCTCAGCAAGTCTGGGAAAGGGCAACCAGGGTCTTGCACGCAGCATTCTAGCTTTGTGCAGGGGGTCAACACTGCAATTGAAGTCCTCTACCCACAGGGGCCGTCCAGAAAGAACGATGTGGAACCACATCATTGAGACCGTTACTGCCATCAGTCTCACCCCCACCACCTGGCTCCAGTGCCCAAAGAAGCTTCATGACCTCAGACCACTTGTTATGGTCAGTGAATGCATCTTCAAAAGCTGTCTCCTACCATCTGCATCACTAGCCTCACGCACTGCTCAATGCACAACTCCCCTTCCCCCATCACTCACCTACCAACAATTTGTGCCAATCATGAGACACATCTCCCATTCCAAACCTCACCTCACCTCAGCTCCTTGGAGGAGACGGTGGAGGCCATTCTTGGCAAGGGCATGGCTGAGCCCTTGGCCAACGGTGGGGCTGAAAGGATACAAGATGCTGATATCCTCAGACGTTATCCTCCTTGTCGCATGCACCTCTTACTTTCCCGCCCTCCCCTCACCACAACTGCACCCTTGTGCCTTCCTCATGTCACACACCCAGGAAATGCAGCCTGCCCAGTCAGTGGTGACCGAGAAGAGGGAAGAACAACAAGAAGAAGATTGATTTGACACTCCCAGCCACCAGCTCCTCTATGTCAACCAGCAAGGCCATTTGCAGTGTCCAGTCAGCAGCCTTCCGCCAGCCATGCTGCAGCCACTGGGGTAGCACTGCGTGACATCAGTAGGATAGGCAAAAGCACACACAAGACAGACACTAAGAGAATGGATAAGAGTGATGAGTTGGTTTCTTGATGTCATATTGAATGGATAGATTTATAAAGTTGGATTGGAAAGTTTGTTTTGTGGTTGCTTTTATTTCAGCATCATGGCCAAGAGGACACTGTGATGGTCAGTAACAAAGGGAATGTAAGATGTGGGACTAATGTTGAAAGGGGAATTGGGGTTGTGGTCACTGGGATTGCAGGCGGATGATTCCACCTCAGATATCCCGGCCACAAAGGGGCTGTCTGGGATGCATCCTTCTGTCTGCATCCTCCTCTTCGGCTTCCTCCTCTTCTGTGTCTTCCTCTTTCCTCTGTGAGTTGATGCTATGAATCTGAAATGCCAGCATAAAATGCTGGAAATGCTCAGCAGCTCAGGTAGCATCTCGACCTGAGACGTGAACTCTGTTTCACTCTCTACGGATGCTGCTTGACCTGTATTTGCAGCATTTTTTGTCTTCTCAGAGGCATTCCTTTACCATCCGAGGCCTTGCAAGTACCCAGCAGCACTCCCTACACACTTAAAAAAAACTTTTAACATCTATTACAGTAAGCTACAACTTCAATAAAATTAAAAAAAAACCAAGTCCAAAAGCTTAAATCCAAACTTACCTGAATGATGTGTGTGTCCCTTTAAGAGGTGCTGACATCGCCACTGTCAGCCTGCTTGCATGCCAGGTAAACCTTAGGATCCAGCACTGAATTCAGCGCTAGGGTCGAAGTTCAGATTGGTGACAGTAAGCCGACATTGCGCGCCAATTGACGTCGCCACGCCGCTATTTCTTTCTCCAGGTGCTGCCAGTTACCGGCAGCGCAAATGGAGGGACGAAAACGCCGGCTGCCGCGGGACCCGTTACCAGCTGGTGAAAGAGCAGCAGCTGGCGTGTGTAACTGAGGAGACGAATTTCTAGCCGACAGAGTTCAAACCAGGAAGTATAAAGCAGGAAATATAAATGAGTTTGAAATGATGTAGGGAAAGCGAAATAAAGATTGGGAAACAGAAGAGACAAACAGAAAAAGTTAAAAAAAAAAGTGTTAATCTGCAACATTAATTTTCTTCTGAGGAAATGAGACTCCATACTTGTAAAATATTTTTTCTGGGCCAGAGAGGTTGTTCAGCAGTAATTATCACTTATTGTGCCACTAAAAACTCGCCTGCTCCTAAATGCACCAGCCCTAACTTCGTTTTTCAGCAGGCTTTAGTATGGAACTAGTGGGCAAGTACCCCAAGTTCCCACCATTACAGTGATTTCAGTGTCAAGTCTACCGTCAAGGACTGCAACAGCGCACCCTGTGGCAGAGCAGGGTAGCTCTGACAGCAACTTCTATATTTCCGCGTTTATCTGTGCATTATTCCTACTCTGTTTTCTGTCCGTTAACCAATCCTCAATCCATGCTAGTATATTACCCCCAATCCATGAGCCCTAATATTGTTTAAAAATTGTGTGGCACCTTATCGAATGCCTTCTGAAAATCCAAATACACCACATCCACTGGTTCCTCCTTATCTATTCTGCTAGTTACAACCTCAAAAAATTCTAACAGATTCGTTAAACACGATTTCCCTTTCATAAATCCATGTTGACTCTGCCCAATCCTATTATTATTTTCTAAGTGCCCTGTTACCATGTCCTTAATAATAGATTCCAACATTTTGTCAGGCTAACTGGTCTGTAGTTCGCCGTTTTCTCTCTCCCTCCTTTCTTAAACAGTGGGGTTACATTTGCTACCTTCCAGTCTGCGAGAACCGTTCTAGAATCTATGGAATTTTGGAAAATGACAACCAATGCATCCACTATCTCTATAGTCACCTCTTTCAAAACCCTAGGCTTTCAGTTCCATTAATTTCTCCGGTATTATTTTTTACTAATACTAATTTCTTTGAGTTCATCATTCTCGCTAGACCCTTGGTTCTCCACTACTTCCAGGAAGTTCTTTGCGTCTTCTGTGAATACAGGCAAGTATTTGTTTAATTTCTCTGCCATTTCCTTATTCCCCATTATAATTTCTCCTGTCTCAGCCTGTAAAGGACCCACATTTACTTTAATTAATCTTTTCCTTTTTCCTACTTACATACTGAAATAAAGAATAGATTTGCCTTCCAAAGCTAGGCTTTATTAACTGTAAAATCAGCAGCATATCTTTCCACATCCAGTCCCAACTAAGCTAGAAAAGGACTGAATTTAAGGTAGCCACAACACATCATGTGATCATCAACTACCAATGAGATTACAACACATATCCCAAGGCAGTTAACAAACAACGAATCACAATACTTTTACTAATCAAGGAATAATCACCACATTCACCCTTCCTTTTAAAATATACTCCAACCTAATAACTTTTACAATTTACAATTAATTATTTACAACTAAACTATGCACGAGAATAAAACTATTTACATAACACAATACTAAATGAACAACAACAAATAATAACATTACGCATAAGTATTAAGTATCTCTCAACTAAAACAATATACTATAATATTTCAACAATTTTTAAAACATTACTATCATTTAAAAGTCCGTTTTCAATCGGTCGACCGGATATCTTGTTCGTGTCGACCTTCTTAACCTTGGTGAAATTCCTTGCCCTCCCACGCCAGAAGGCACAGAAGTATCTTCAACAGGAAGGCTATCCATATCCCGATTCTCAACGGTTTCCGGATTAGAAATCCCATCAGAAGATGAACTAGGACGGTCATAAACATCTATCAAAGGCTGACTAATAGAAGTATGATTATCTGCAATCGGATTGGAAATATTCGTAGTATCTGTAACAGCATCCACATTATCCGAATCATAACCATTATTAATATTCTCAGAAGAGGGCTGGCCCCCACAAGGAGCCAAGTCTTTAATTGAAACAGTACTTTCTTTCCCATCTTGGAATCGAATATGAGCATATTGGGAATTTGCCTCCAACAGCTCCACCTCCTCCACCAAGGGATCATATTTTGACAATCTAACATGACGTCGAAGCAACACAGGTCCCTGCATAGTAAGCCATGAAGGTACCGAATATCCCGTAGTAGATCTCCGCGGATAGTTAAAGAGCCTTTCATGGGGGGTCACATTAGTAGCCGTTGAAAGCAATGATCTAATGGAATGCAGGGCATCAGGCAGCACCATTTCCCACTGTGTATTCTTAAGGTTCCGGGATGTCAACGCCAACATAACTGCCTTCCAGATCACCCCATTGTATCGTTCACACTGTCCATTACCCTGGGGATTATACGGGGTAGTTCTACTAGTAGAAATTCCCCGACTCTGAAGGTATTCCTTCAACTGGGAAGACATAAAAGAACTTCCCTGATCCGAATGGATATACGCAGGCATCCCAAAGATGACAAAAAGTTGAGTCAAACATTTAATAACTGTAGCAGCTGATACATCTGCACAAGGAAAAGCAAAAGGGAACCTTGAAAACTCGTCCACAACAGTAAATATATATCGGTTTTGAGTAGTTGAAGGAAGAGGTCCCTTAAAATCGACACTCAAACGTTCAAAAGGAGAAGTAGCCTTTATAAGATGAGCTCGTTGAGGCTTAAAGAAATTCGGTTTACACCGAGCACAGATAGAACATGATGAAGTCATCCGCTTGACGTCTTCAACTGAAAAAGGCAAGTTCTTACTGCGTACAAAGTGTATCATCCTCGTAACCCCAGGATGACATAAGGCATTGTGAAGATTAATAAGCGTATCTCCGTGAATCACAGAACAATAAGCCCTCGACAGTGCATCAGCAGCAACATTATCCTTCCCCGGACGATAAACTATGTCAAAATGGTAACATGCCAACTCAATCCTCCATCTCATTATTTTATCATTTTTAACCTTTCCAAAATGTTTAACATCAAACATAAAGGACACAGATTTTTGATCAGTTACCAACGTGAAATGTCGCCCCGATAAATAATGTCTCCATTTACGCAATGCTTCTACTATTGCGTATGCCTCTTTTTCTATTGAGGAATGTCTTTTTTCACTATTATTCAAAGTACGTGAGAAAAAGGCCACAGGTCTTCCATTTTGGTTCAAAGTAGCCCCAATTGCAAAATCCGAAGCATCCGTCTCAATCACAAAGGGAACCTGCTCATCAATGGAATGCACAACTGCTCCTAAAATATCCTTTTTAAAATTCTCAAAACATGTCCTGGCCTCCCATGGTAGAGGATATGTCGTAACCCGAATAAGAGGCCGGATCTTCTGTGAAAAATTTGCAATCCAATTAGAATAATAAGAAAACAGTCCAACAACTCGTTGCAAAGCCTTAGAATTAGTAGGACAAGGTAAATCGATCAATGGTCGCAGACGTTCTGGATCTGGTTTAATCTTATTTCCCGAAATAATATACCCCAATAGATTTACCTCAGTAGTCGAAAAGATACATTTCTCTTTGTTAAAAGTTAAACCAACTTTTTCCGCAGCTTGAAGGAATCTTTTTAAATTAGAATCATGCTCCACCCTTGATTTGTCACACACTGTGATGTCATCTAAGTATGAAAAGGTGTCAGAGAGGGAGTTATCACTTATAAAAGCATCCATTGCCCGTTGAAAACAAGCAACACCATTAGTAACACCAAATGGTATTCGGCAAAACTGATACAGCTTTCCACCAGCCTCAAAGGCCGTATATGGTTGATCCTTCTTAACAATAGGAATCTGATGATAAGCACTCTTTAAATCAATAGTGCTAAAAACTTTATACTGAGATACTTTATTGATAAGCTCATCAATCTTAGGCAAAGGGTACACGTCTAATTGAGTATACCTATTAATAGTTTGGGAATAGTCTATCACCATTCGTTTCTTGTGTCTCTCATTAGTCGTGACAACTACCTGTGCTCGCCAAGGCGAACAACTAGGTTCAATGATTCCTTCCAATAAGAGACGTTGAACTTCAGAATTAATAAATTCTCTATCCTGACTACTATATCTTCTTGACTTGGTAGCAATTGGCTTACAATCCGACATCAAATTGGAAAAAAGTGATAATGGAGGAATAGATAAAGAGGTTAATCCACAAATAGATAAAGGTGGCTTAGTCCCTCCAAATGAAAGACTATGAGACTTGTGTAACTGAAGCACATCATGTCCAATCAAAATATCCGCACAGAGATTAGGCAAAACAGATAGGCGTATATCAGTATACGTATTACCCAGAAGAACCATTTTCACAAAGCAACAACCAGCTATTTGTGAAGTAAGGGTCGTCTGAGCCATACACACCTGATACGTAACAGGCGAAATTTTCAAATGCTTCTCCTTCGCAAACTGAAGACTTATAAAACTCTCAGTACTGCCCGTATCTATAAGGGCCTTCACTTCCAACCCATTAACTTGAGCCGTAACTATAGCTTTGTTTAGGCCATGAGCAAATGCAGCAGAAATTGATGCAATAAACGCCCTATCTAAAGGCTGAATAGTCACAGAAGAGGTAGTGGAGGAAGACCCTCCCACACCAGGAGAAGGGAAGGTAATTGAACCTGATGATTTGCACACACGTGCATAATGACCTCTCTTGCCGCGTTTACTACACACAGCCTCCCGAGCAGGACACTTCAGACGAGGGTGCCGGATATTCCCACAAAAATAACACTTCTGAATCCTAGAGGCAACGGCCGCCGAAGTAGAAACTGTTTCAAAATCTAGTAAACCACTCCCATTAAGTCCACATAATTCCTTTTCATCCGAAACTGCCGAAACCATAGTCGTAGGCCGATTAAAAAGAGCATAAGAATCCGAACTTCTCTGAGCCACATCCAATGTAGAAGCTTGCTCAAAAGCACTTTTAAGATCCAGAGTCTTATTTTCTAACAACCGCTGACGAATTGATCTAGACAGTAATCCATTAATAAAAGCATCCCGTACCGATTCGTCCTTATATTCTTCAGCCGTCACAGCCTTATAATTACAGTCAACACTAAGGCACCGAAGTGCTTGTAAATAAGTATCCAAAGATTCTCCCACCTGCTGCCTACGGGCAGATAGAAGATGACGTGCAAATACCTCATTCTTTGGTTTAACAAAAATCTTTTCCAATGTAGAAATAGCCTCTTCATAAGTTTTACAGTGCAAAATATATTTATATACATCCGGGTCAATGTAGTTGATCAGCATATTCAGCTTATTTAGAGCCTCTTGATCCAACACGCCCAAAAAGTTTTTAAATGTACAATACCAATGTTTCCATTTATCATCCACTCCAGCAGAATTGGGGTCAGCCTTGAATCGTTCTGGTTGAAGATATCGCTCCATTCTAACATAAAGTTAATAAATTGAAATAAAGAATAGATTTGCCTTCCAAAGCTAGGCTTTATTAACTTTAAAATCAGCAGCATATCTTTCCACATCCAGTCCCAACTAAGCTAGAAAAGGACTGAATTTAAGGTAGCCACAACACATCATGTGATCATCAACTACCAATGAGATTACAACACATATCCCAAGGCAGTTAACAAAAAACAAATCACAATACTTTTACTAATCAAGGAATAATCACCACACATACATAGAAGCTTTTATAGTCTGGTTTTTATGTCTCTCGCTAGTTTACTCTCATATTCTATTTTCCCTTTCTTTATCAATTTTTTGGTCCTCCTTTGCTCAATTCTAAAATCCTCCCAATTCTCAGACTTACTGCTCTTTTTGGCTACATTATAAGCCTCTTCCTTTAATCTAATACTATCTTTAACTTCTCTTGTTAGCCACGGTTGTAACCCCACCGTTTAAGAAAGGAGGGAGAGAGAAAACGGGGAACTACAGACCAGTTAGCCTGTGGGGTTTTTGTGCCATAAAGGAATGTATATTTGTTGTAAATTATGTATTAATTCTTTAAATGCTAGCCATTGCTTCTCTACCATCATACCTTTTAATGTAGTTTCCCAATCTACCTTAGCCAACTCACCCCTCATACCTACGTAGTCTGCATTGTTTAGATTTACGACCCTAGTTTGGGATTTAACTAAATCACTTTCAAACTCAATATAAAATTCTATTATATTATGGTCACTCTTCCCTAAAGGCTCCTTTACTACAAGGTTATTAATTAACCCTTTCTTGTTGCACAATACTAGATCAAAAATAGCCCGTTCCCTAGTTGGTTCCTCAACATATTGATCTAGAAAACTATCTTGCATACATTCCATGAATTCGTCCTCCACACTATTACTGCAAATTTGGTTTGCCCAGTCTATATGTAAATTAAAGTTCCCCATGATTACTGTATTACCCTTGTTACCTCTAATTTCCTGACTTTGCCCTACATTACAACTACTGTTTGGGGGCCTACAAACAAATCCCGCCAATGTTTTCTGCCCCTTGCTGTTTCTTAGCTCCACCCAATCTGATTCTACTTCTTCATTTTCAGAGCTAAGATCCTTTGTCCTACTGTCTTTATCCCATCCTTTATTATCAGGGCTACCCCTCCTCCTTTTCCATTTTACCTATCTCTTCTAAAAGTTAAGTATCCTGGAATATTTAGTTCCCAACCTTGGCCACATTGCAACTACATCTCCGTAATGGCTATTAGATCAAACCTATTTATTTCTATCGGCGCTATTATTTCATCTATTTGTTGCGAATGCTTCGTGCGTTCAGATATAAGTGCCTTTAGCTTTGACTTATTTCTGTTTTTCCCTGATATCACCTTCATCACTGATGCCTTATTACCTTTGTTACTCTCTGTCCCTTCCTGACCCACTCTGCTTATTTTTACTCAACACTCTACTCTGCTCTAGACCTTTGACATTTCTCACACTGCTTTTAAATTTACTCTTTCCTGAATCCTCCCACCCCGCCTTCATTAGTTTAAGGCCCTTTCTGCTGCCCTAGTTATTTGATTCACCAGGACACTGGTCCCAGTCCAGTTTAAGTGGAGCCCGTCCCAACGGAACAGCTCCCTTTTTCCCCCAGTACTGGTGCCAGTGCCCCATGAACTGAAACCACTTCCTCCCACACCACTCTTCGCTGGAATTCCAGATGCTCTGGAGAAAAAGAACTGCACAGGATAAAAATCATAATCATAACTTTTTAATTTTCTGGCTACAGACCTCTCTGTGTTACGGCACAAATTTAACACACTGTAGGCCTGTGTGAGCAGATTTATCACTGATGCCACCTGCAGCCAGCAAAATGGTGGTTGGCACTAACAGTTATTTACACTTCCATCTAGAGCCATCTTTTGTTTCTTAGCTTGTCCCATTACCATCTCCTTTTGCCTTGCACCATCTCTTAATGTCTCTTAATCTCTCCTGCCTTCAATCCTATCACAGACCTTCCCTTTTGTTCTTTCCTCCCCTCCCCCTTTCCCTGCCCTTGCTTAAAAAACCTGTTCGATCTCCAGCTTTTTCCAGTTCTGACGAAGGGTCATCGACCTGAAACGTTAACTCTGTTTCTCTCTCCACAGATGCTGCCTGACCTGCTGAGTATTTCCAGCATTTTCTGTTTTTATAACAGTTATTTATGTTTGCCACAGATTCTTCCATAGGAGCCCGGAAATGCTCTGATGTGGTTCTTGGCCCCCTCAAGTGACACATCATTTATATTACAGCATTGGGCCAAAGTTAGGATTGTAAATGGCAGTAACACTGTTACATAATGGAGACATCCAAGCCTTGATTTTTCCAAAAAATGGGGTTAAGCTGGCCTATGACACAGATTCACGTCTGTCAGCAGCTCAGATGGTGGGTTATGCAAATTTTCTAATGTGGGTCTCTCCCTCTAATTTGACTGGCACATGAAAAGCTTGCCGAGAGAGCTTGGCATGGTAACAGAGGGTTATTTTAACCCCACCCATCCGACAGAAATCAGGCAGGTAAGCAGTTAAAATACATCGGGTTACTTACCTGCCAATATCTCCATCAAGCCTGAATCCTATTAATGTCTATTGAGTCAGGATTTCTAATAATAGAAAAATTAAGTGCATTCATTTGGTGCAAAATATGGCTACAAGTTTTTATGATCTTATAAGTGCAAGTAGGGACTTACTATTGCAGTAAGATAATCACAGCTCAGCATTATTTTTTTCTGCATACTATATATCAATGCAACCAGTTAACTAACTAAACCATATGGGAATGAAGAAAATGCCTTCAGTTCTGAAGAGTTATTGACTTAAGGGAGGAAGAGCACAGATGCCCATAGCCTGCTTGCTTTCAAGCATCTGCTTGAAGCAGCGGCACAGTGCATCAGATATCCAGACATGTACAGAGAGCAGTACCCAGGGAGTCTTTTGAAGAGACTGTCAAGTGTTCTCAGAAGTGATAGCAGCCCTCCAAGGCCCAGAAATCCATATGACAGAAGAAAAACATCAAGAACATATTGCACTGCAACAATAACTATAATCACTCAAATTAAATAAACTACACGGGCCACTAAGCAACAAAAAAGTACAGAGTTAACTTGTTTTGTCATTTATGAATTTTCATAATCAAGCTAAATTTAAACTGCTTGGATTTTTGAATATAACTTTAAATGGTTCAGGCGTAATTGATCATTTTTCCCCATTATAATATTGAATATCAGAAAATTGTACATAAATTGTGAGGTTAAATTGTAATGCTTGGTCTGTTGAGTATGTTGTGAAAATGAAAAATATTTTTTGGTGCCAAATTTGCTCAAATTTTTAACATTCCCTAGGTTATCTGTCTTTTTGCTTCTAATAAAAGCATGTACCCATGAATTGATAACCCTGAAAAGTCATAGCGTCATTTACATGCAGTAATACCAGAGGGGAGGGACTTCTGTCCACCAGTGAACTGCGACACTGACTTCACTCGAAACTGCAGGGTCAGTTCATTGGAATATTGGATGGCAAGCCAGGAGCACAACTCTTGTGTAACATGGGAGTAAATCACTGGGAGGGGGGTGGGAAAAGTAAACTTGCTGCATGAATTAAAAGCCTGCAATAACTTTAAAGTGACAGCAGCTTCCTGGAGGTGCAGCAGGTGAGCGGTGATTTTTTCCTCCAGCTTTTGTCACAGTGTAGAACTGCATGATGTTTTACTAGAGGATTTCTGTGGTCTTTCAAAACTTCACGGCATCAACCTTAGGCACTGGATAATTGCAAGGAAGGGCTCAGGCATGTGGTGGCAGACCATTAGAGGTGGGCCCAAAATTTTAGTGATGCTATCTTATGGTGGTCGATTTTTAACTCCCGGGCGGGAATGCGGCCTAGCGAACCACCGGCTGTCCAGGAGCAGTAGCGGCGAGGCCTAGCTGATTTTATGGCAAGGCCTCATTAGCATTCTGCAGGACAGACTCCCGCCCAAAACTGGTGGGCGAGAGTGGGATTTCGGGCAGCAGGAGGCTATGTGAGAAGGAACTATCCTTCTCACATGGAAACTACAAGAACATTTAAAAAAACTTACCTTGCTGGGCCTCTTTTTGCCCCGGCTCTGTTCCCAACACAGGGGCTGCACTGCACAGGCCCAAGGTTAAAATTGTAGTCGGGCCTGATGACTTCATGAGCGACTAGGTTTGCATAATTAAAGAAGGACCCCACCAGCTTTGGGGTGCCTTTGATGCCTACAATTTAGCTCCTGATCGTCCCCTCTCTCCCAATCGCCCACATCCTTCTTGATCACCTCTCTCCCAATCACTCCCCCTACCTGAGGGCCGCTGCCAGGGAGGCAGACGGCCTCAATTCATCCTCATGGAACCAGTGAGCTGCCTCTGGATGCCTGATTGACTAATTTGCTGGCAATATGCTGATGACACCTAAAGCCCATGTCGGGTGAGCCTCGTGCTTCCGCCTTCCCAAAACTGTCCGAAAGAATTTCCACCCTATTATCGCCTAAGCTTATAAAGTTAAAGAAGCCACACACAGGAAAGTGACAGAAGTATTGAAGAGAAAAAAAAAATAACAAAAACAAATTCCGTTGTATGCAGGCATGTTGTAATACAATTCGACAAATGAATTCACTAAAAAAATTTAACTTTTTACTTTCATCAGAGTAAAAAAAACGAATTAATTGTTTAAAAGCAATTATTGCCTGATTAGCCTATTAACTGAAACATTTTCATTTAAAAAGTAGGATGAAGTACTAAATGCTTCTTTGAAATGATCAATGATTATAAAACAAAGCTACATACAAGACTTTCTCAGTGCATTTTTCTTTATAAATAAAAACAAAAATTCATGCAAAATCTTTAGGAAATGTTGCTTCTGATTGATGACACTTTTTACAAATACCAAGTAAAACAGCTGTATTCGCTTAAAATGGGTAATTCCTTCATAAGAAAATGATTTGTATAAATTGCCTGCCACTCTGCTATCAGAAATGAATGTTGTAGCTGCTGTCATTCAACAGATTTGCAAGAATTTCATCATTTAAAAAAAAGGTGTTAACTGCTATATTGTGAAGCAATGTAACCCATAACGTGGATTGTGAAAACCAATTCATCTAATTATATGATTTTGAATTAAATGTTCAATCAAATGCTCAAAATCAAAAATCTGTCTGCTTGAATATAAAGAGAGAGTGGTCTTGTTGCCAGATGCAGGCTGCAGTTCAAAACTGTTCACGTTTACAGCCTGTTTTTGATACGTGACACTTCATGAAAATACACAAACTTACTGCAAAAATTGCATTCGTAAAAGAGTACATCTCTAGCTTTCAGCATTGCACCCTGATAGGCTTACAGAAGAGCAGAGATATAGGACAATGTAGAATGGAAGAGCAGTGCTTGAAGGTAGTTTTGACAGCCTATATATAATGTAAAAGGGCCCTAAGTGCTTCTCCTAAAAAAATGCAACATAATTTGACCTCAATTTAGAAATTAGGCAACAAACAAATCTGGTGTTGAAAAGACACCTCCAAGTGCTGGAGGCTTTGACATGTTGACATGCAGCTGATGAGTGGTCACAGGACTGAATGTTTCCTATCGGGACAAATTTCAGTACCCTTCGCTGTTCATGAATATTATTAAATCTGTATACGGGAAAATAGTTGCAATCAAAATTTAATTTCTATGTACCAGGCTAATTAAAGCCCAGTGACAATAACCAATTTCTGACGTGCATTAATGCAACAAGCACAACTCAACCTTATAATGGAAAATAATAGTTACAAGCATCTGAAGTTTGGACCCCTTTTTCACACAATAAAAAACAGCAATGCAACTGAGGGTATACAGTATTATCGAATTGAGGATTGGCTTCTCAACTGGAGGATGACACCTAGTAGTTGTACACTTCAATTCGACAATATTACACACCCATGTGTCCATCACTTACAGTAAATTTAAAAAAATCAGTACTATCAGATGATACTTGGTCAGCAGAACTGCACTATATTCTCATTCTAATTATCTTTTCATTTCAATAATTACACTGTTTCCTTGATGTAAATACATGACTGTTTGATTCAAATATATTCAATTACTAGAATTAGGTTTCAAAATTAATTTGACATCACCCTTTAAATGAAATTTTGTGATGTAATGTGAGTAATTGAAATATAATTTTATATCAATATGTGGATATATTGCAATTCCCTTATTGTCTAATATTGTCAGCAGTAAAATTAAATGTGTGTTTTTCGAGTATTTTGCTTAATTCCAATTGATACAACAACAACAAACTTGTATTTATATAGCGCATTTAACATAGTAAAACGTCCAGGGCACTTCATAGGAGTGTTAGAAGACAAAAAGTTTGACACTGAACCAAATAAGGAGAAATTAGGGCAGATGAGGTAGGTTTTTAGGAGCTTCTTAAAGAGGGAAAGAGAGTTAGAGCTGCGGAGCTGTTTAGGGAGGGAATTCCAGAGCTTATGGCCCAGGCAACAGAAGGTACAGCCACCAATGGTTGAGCGATTATAATCAGGGATGCTCAAGAGGGCAGAATTAGACGAGCGCAGATATCTCGAGGGGATTGTGGGGCTGGAGGAGATTACAGAGATAGGGAGGGGCGAGGCCATGGAGGGATTTGAAAACAAGGAGGAGAATTTTAAAATCGAGGCGTTGCTTAACCGGGAGCCAATGTAGGTCAGCGAGCACAGGGGTGATGAAGGAACGGGATTTGGTGCGAGTTAGGACACGGGCAGTATTGGATGACCCCAAGTTTACGTAGGGTAGAACGTTGGAGGCCAGCCAGGAGTGCATTGAAATAGTCAAGTCTAAAGGTAACAAAGGCATGGATGAGGGGTTCAGCAGCAGATGAGCTGAGGCAAGGGTGGAGACGGTGATGTTACGAAGGTGGAAATAGGTGGTCTTAGTTATGCCGCGGATATGTGGTCGTAAGCTCATTTCAGGGTCAAATATGATACCAAGGGTGTGAACAGTGTGGTTCAGCCTCAGACAGATGCTAGGGAGAGGGATGGAGTCAGTGACGAGGGAACGGAGTTTGTGGCGAGGACCGAAGACACCTTAACCAGTAACACAAGTATGGCATCTTTTATCTAATATATTGCTGTGATTTTGCCTGAAAGTAATGCAAGGAAAGTGTGAACAGGCCAACTGCATCCTGCCAAGTGAACAATGATTGGTACATGAAAATGCATATGTATTTGGGGAAGAATAGTTAAATTACCGCTATTATGTGTAATTACTGTAGACTACCTCTTGTTTTACTGGAATCCAAAAGTAATTCTTATATAAGAATGTGCTAAATTAAACTACAGTTTGTTAATTATTACAAGTGTGAGTATTTCATAGAAATTATAGCAAAGGAGGAAGCCATTCAGCTCAACTTGGCAGTGCTGGAGCTATCTACTTTACTCTCATATCCCTCCCCTTTTCATGCATCGATCATTTTCAAAAACTTATCCGATTTCCTTGTATTTTTTTTTCCTTTTATTATTATGCTCATAAAGGTGAGAGATGCTAATGCTGGGGAATGGAACGCTCTCCATTTAAGGCACCCTGGGGGCGAGCTTCGACTTCTGCTCGAAATGGGCACGTAGTCGGTGGAGTGGCTGCACTGCCTGCCCATTGGTGCCGGTGTGAGGCCCGAGCCACTTTAAGGCCCAGGCCTCATTAACATGCTGTCGCCAGCAAGTAGGTGCCCTGCTGCAACTCAGCAGTTGTGGGGTGGGGGGGGGGGGGGGGAGGTAAATCGGCCAGCTCCTACGCTGAGAGGGCCGGCAGTTCAGATCAAGGGGCGAGGGCAGGGAGGCGATCCTGGGGGGTAGGACGTGAATAGGCTGGCAGAGAGCTTAAGTTATTTGAGTGACATTGTCAAATAGTGCCATTTTGTGCTATAGGAACGAGACTGAAACTACCCAAATTAATTTTTCATAGGATGCTTACAGCTAGGAGACGCCCCATACCATCAGTCTGGGTTAGATTTGAACCCAAGTCCCAGAAGTCAAAGGTCACTATCTAACAGTCTTCTGTTGCCCCCTCCACCCATTTCCCTTTTACATGATGTTATAGTCTGTATTTCAACAGCCATATTCCAAGAACCTCTGTAGGAAAAAAAATCTTCCAGTGATAATCTTGAGGTTATACCCTCTTGTTACCAATTCACCAACCTGTAGAAACAATCTTTCATTATTTACCCTCTCAAGTCTGTGGCCTAACCAATGTCATGTACAGATTCAGCGTCACTTCTTTGCTTTTTTACTCAATGTATAAAACACAGAATTCCTTTTCTTCTTCCACCCCCACTTTTAAAGATCTGTGAATCTGCACCCCGAGGTCTCTGTTCCTCCACTGTTAAAGAGCCTTTACACTCAGGATATACTTTCTTTCACTGTTTCTCTTCCCAAAATGTAGTACAAACATACAAAATAGTCCACCCCATCCAGAAATAGTATAGCCTCGTACAACATCGGCCCATTTCCCCACAGCCTCAAGTCACACAATCTTCTGGGAGAAGCAAAAAGCAGAAAAATATGTGGCCAATTTAGGAATAGACTGGGAAATTACTCTCCAATTTCCTAAGGCAATCAAATCAAATAAACTCCAGAACACAGTAACTCAAGTTAAAATCCCACCCGACACAAACACTCCTGTTTTGAGGGTTAGAATTTCCCCAAAGAAACACAACTGGCAAAGGAACGCCCACTTTCTGAAGATAGAGTGCATGTGAGGAGGAAGCTTTTCAGCTTATTCGGAAGCACACAAGAGAGGATGGGGAAGCACAGGAAGTGAAGTACCAAGAGTAGGTTGGAGAAGGCAGGGACAGCATAGTTTGTTTCAGCTTCATGTGCAATGCCAAAGTACTTAAATGGCTAATGATTTGGCCAATGTTTCCTCAGAGTCATGTAATTGTTCACACAACTTAAGGTAGATTGTGTTTTTTTTTTAACAACCATGGGGATGGCTTGGGGAAGAGAAAAACCTATCATATGGCAGTCAGGCACTTCAAGCTTCACCTTCACCAACTCTGTCATAGCATCTTACATGCTCCAGCATCAGCCCAGAGATACCCATTTGGAGAAGTAGCTACCTAATCAGAAGGGTTTTCACAAGATGAAGCACTGAGCAGTAGTGAGTGATGAGTACTTGGGAGAGGAAGAGGAGGACCAAACTGTTCCTCCAAGGAGGGTGGAAAAACACTTACCCTTGGTTGAGGAGCCTAGGGATACACATCTAAGGGGCTCAGTCTTCAAAAGAGCAATAATTAGGGAGCATTAATCCATGTGCAGGCAATGGAGACTACTTCTATGAATGTGGTTGAGATAAAAGAAAAGTGGGAAGAGTCCACTAAATGCATCTGTAACACAAGGCAGGAAGTTTGTAATGCCATGCAGGACACCCTGGAGAGGTTGGCAGTCCAAGGGCTATTTGTGGCAACAAGGCATTAGGATTGGCAGCCATCACTGTCTCAACAGGTGGCGTGCAGGTCAGCGTTAACATTACACTATCACAGGGCTTCCAAGACCTAATTGAGATTATTTTGTCTATTCTGACATTGACCAGTAGCACCTTTGAGCCTGTGCCCAGCACCAGCAGACTACAATTAGTGGTAACAGATGTAGGTCATGAAAGTGACACTGAGCATAATTCCTTAAAGCCCTCTTCAATGCCAGCACGAGGGATCTTCAGACCTGGGCCCAGCAACCTTTGACTCAGAGACAGAAGCTTAAATGAAACATGAGTCACCTCAGTCCTCGAGATGGAAATGTACCAGCCACCCGTCACTCAGGGAGGACCAAATAGAAGAGGTTAGAAACACAAGATAGTAAGATTTTAAGTACAAAGGGTAGACATGGCAGTAAGATATAATATAGTTAATCTTTGAAATGATTGCTATAATTTGGAAAATATTATACTGAAATGTAAAAAAAATGTTTTGATTCCTTAGAGTTCATTTCATTTGATGCATGCAACTTAATGGACTGAGTACTTGAAATGCAAGAATGTGAGATTTCTACTACTGAGGCAAAGTACAGAAGCCTTTAAGAATACAGGTCTTAATGAGGAAGTTAAGGGTGTGGGGGTGACCAGTCATGAGGGAAGGATTTTTATTTCTCCCTACAACTTTTTAAAATTAAAAGCAATCGGCAATTAGATGCTGCCTCCTTTATCTGGTTGCATGCTAATGTATCTCATGCTCCACCTCTTCTCCCTCCTCTGCAACCTTCAGCTGTGGGGACGGAGGGAAATCTCCCTCTTCTTCATTGTCATCCTCTTTGGCTCAGGAAGTAGTTGTCCTTTCTGCATGTCAACACTATGCAGCATGAAGCAAGCTACTATAATCCTGGACATTCTTACTGGGCTGTATTGCAGGGTTCAACCAGATTTGTCCAGGCACCTAAAGCAAAACATGAGAAAGCCAAGGTCTGCTCTTACACACTTCTTGTAGTCCTATTGGCCTCAATATATTGTTCTCCCCCTGTCTGTGAATCCCATACTGGAGCCATTAGCCATAACATATCCCTGATGACCAATCAACTATTCTGAAACATTGGGGGTAATTTTAACCTAACCTGCCCCATAGGAAACTGACAGGATCGGATTGAGCATTTTACACCTCACCTGCTTTTACTGTCCATTATTCAGAGTGTTGCTGGAGCAGAGAATGTCTTACCACAGGGAATGGTTGAGGCAGAGAGCATTGTACCTTTTTAAGGGGAAAATTACTATTTCAAGAAGAGTAAGGGCTCAATTTTACTAATGGAGGCGGGTTGAGGGCGGGCTTCCTGGTGGGCGGGTTTTGGACCCGCTGCTGGTTTCAGCCGCTCCCGGTGTCCCATTTTGCCTTAATTGTTTCAATTAGTCCCGTCATGCGTGCTACCTGCTGCATTGCCTGGGAGCGGGTCTGTTGGTCTGCACTGATGAGGTCATTGCTGCACTTGTTCTTAAGGGCTCCATGTAGCCTCAGCCTCTCATTTCTCATTACTGCTGCATCTTGAATGGGCCAAGGTAACCATGAGTGCTGCGAAAGCCAAGGCTGCTCCCCGATTCACTGATGAGTGCCTGCAAACTCTTGTGGAGGGAGTAAGAGGATGCAGGAAGATTCTGTTCCGTCCCGATGACAGGGGAAGCCTCCTCAGCAGACAAAGGCAGCCTAGCTGGTGATAGCTGAGGAATTAAGCGCAAGGTCGCTATATACACGCACCTGGGTCCAGTGCCGAAAATGCTTCAATGATCTTCTGCGAACATCAAAAGTGAGTATCACATCACACTTACCTTCAAACTGCTTCCCTTCTCATCACCAGCACTCTGCATTGTCAGCCTGCTCCTCCACATCCCACCTTACCCTTACTTCCCTTGCACCCTTACCTCTCCCTGTACTGAATCACTTCACCATCCTACTATGCAGCCCTCACACTCGCTCTCACTGTTATGCAATGACAACAACTAACAATGCACAGGGAGGCAGCTTCCTCTTGCTACTCCACTTGTGTCTCTCCTTGAAGGAAAAGCTCGCCCACAATAAGAGGGAGAGAGCAAAGACAGGAGGAGGCACACCATCCCTGGCCACATTAACAAACGCTGAGGAGGCTGCTCATGACATCGTGGAAGGTGGCGAGGAGCTGGAAGCGGAGGACGGAGAGACAGATGCAGTTGAGGAAGCTGGTGACAGAGTGCATTTTCATCCCTCGTATTTACAATTCATGATTGACTGCAATGGCATATGATGCTCATAGAGATTGACTTCTGATCATCTGTACAAAAGGATGTGTCTGCTACCTGAAAATCTGATGTCTAACTCATGCCTTTACCCTCTCACAGGACCATTGAGAGCCCCCCTCCTCACTGTCCAGGAGGAAGAGCCGAACGACTCCTCAGAGGAGCCGGAAGCCTCTGAGGGAGCAGCGTCACCTGGACTCAGTGCACCCAGCACCAGTGCAGAGACGGCCACCTCGGTGAGACCTTTGCGACATAGAGTAGTGTTGTCACCTGGTGTATAACAGCTCACAAGTGAGCATCAGCAGATGGTGGAGACAGCGGCAGCAGTGGAAAGTCCTCGTCGGAGGTCGCAGGACTCTCCTAGCTCTGCTCAGCTGCATGTAGACGCTGTGCCTCTGGGGCCATCCAGAAAGAGAGCAGTGCTGGAACTCCAGGAACAAGTGCAGGAGTCTATGGGCTGGAATTTCATTCAGAAGTCGGGAAGGAGGCGGGACTACAACTTTCGGGTTGTAGGCCCGCCTCCATTGAGATGCGGCCAATCCACGTGATTTTAACTTGATTGACCTTGTTGAGCCCGCCCAGCAGGCTCAGCAGCCAATTAAAGGCCACCCGGCAACAGGTGACGTCACAGACTGAAATTTCATCTGTCAAGACGTGTTGACAGATGAAATATCAGTGTATCACAGCTGTTTGTAGCTGTCAAACACTGACAGTCTTACTTCTAACCTGAGTCCTTCTACGCAAACTCACTTAGAAATCTCACCAGCACTGAAAGCTGCAGGCTGTCACTTTTGACAGATCACAGCCATTCTGCTTTCTGCGCCGGCTGAAACCTAGAGGAAGGAAGGCTGTAAAGGTAAGTACAGGTAATTTAAACATCTTTACACACTTTAGACACACCAAACACACTTACCTTTGCACTCATGCACCCATCACTCACCTGAACACTGACATCGCGACCCCTCCAAGTCCTTCAACCTGACGGCCCGACTCCTCTAACTTGCCGTGGTTTGGAGCCGTCGGGAATCCCACACGACAACCTTCAAAATAGGGATTAGGCTAAAAACTGCCCGTTAACTACCTGTTAACAGGCAGTTAATTGGCACTAATCCCTTCCCGCCTCGGGTCGGCGGGTCCCAGTGCGGGGCGGGTACCCGCCTCCTTTGAAACTTACATGGAGGCGGGTTTTGGGTGGGATGGTGTCGGGACCCCTGAATTCAGGAATTTAACCCCCCGCCGCCTCCAACCCCGACTCCACGGCACACTGAAAATCGACCCCTATGAGAGGGTTTGCATTCAGGGTAACTGCAAATGTGGAGAGAATGGAGGAGTCCATCTCTAACATGAGCACTGGCTTTGTGGAGTCAATGGCGCATGAATGTTCCACCATGGAGAGGGTGGCAACCGCCATGGAGGACATAAGTCGCCAGACTAACGAAAACATGGTGACTCTTCAAAATAGATTGTCTGCAATGGAGGAGAGATGGGCATCTATGGAGGCAAGACACCAGAGCTTCATGGATGTCCTTGTTATGAGGACTGCCAGTACAGAGATGGGTCTTCATGGTCCCCCAGATGTGCAGCAAGGTGCTCTCTAGCCACTTGCTAGCACTGAAGTGCGGCTGACCCATGAGAGGGATGTTGGTGGCAGGCAACAAGTGTGGGCTCCTCTCCAAGCGCTCACACGACCATGCCACTGTGGAGCTCTCGGTCAGAGCCCCACATTCCACACCAAACTGAGATGGCTGTCTCAGCCCCTGCACAGCTGCAGGAAGACCAAACTGTGGAAGAGCCCTCTCAGGCTCCCAAACCCAGAGGACACCTGCAAAAGGCGTCTAGGCAGGCGCAGCATCAAAGTGAGCAAGGTGCCTCTACATCTGCTGAAGCCACAGGGGAAGCATTACGTAGAAGCACGCGTAAGATGAAGTTAACACACAAAGGCCTAGAAATTGGGTATAGCCCCGCTTGAGGCGTTAGAACTGGCGGAGCGCTAAGTTTATAGCCAGACGAAACTTATCGCTGCCTGGCGAGATATTGGGTTGCATCGCCCCCAAAGGGGATTGAGGCGCTAATTCAGCCGTTGCACGGTGCTCCTAAGGTGCAAAAGTTCAGGCGCTACTCAATATCGACGCGGACGGGCACAGCGCAGGTGATCTCAATTACGGGAAACCACGAGACTTCCAGGCGCCGGCCAGCTCTTAAAGGGGTGGGTCAGTCAGCGTGAGCTTCAACACCCAACGCCCTGTAGGCCTCAGAATCGGCGCTCGCCCTTGTCTGGCATTACAAACTTGTTCAGCATGGAGAAGGTTAGACAGAGAGCAGAGCGCTTCAGCACTGAGGCTCTGGACCGCTTGGTGGCTGCAGTTGAGCGCCGTCGGGATGTCCTGTATCCGGATAATGGCAAGAGGCCGAATCAGAAGGCTTACCGACGATCTTGGAGGGAGGTTGCTGTGAGGGTCAACTCCAGCAGCATGGCGACCAGGACCCCTGTTCAGTGCAGGAAGAAATTCAACGACCTCACACGGATCGTTAGGGTGAGTGATGGTTTAGCAAACTTCTGATTCCCTCCATCTGCAGCTGACTTCGGGCACCCTGTTGCAATGATGCCCCAATGGCCATCTGTTTGCATGCACCCATGGCCCTTTCTGGGCACACACATGCGATGATCTCTCAAGGCCTCATGTAAGGGCTCTTGCACCATGGGGGGCATGCGATGATCTCTCAAGGCCTCATGTAAGGGCTCTTGCACCATGGGGGGCATGCGATGATCTCTCAAGGCATCATGTAAGGGCTCTTGCACCATGGGGGGCATGCAATGATCTCTCAAGGCATCATGTTACAGAACTTCCCCTTCTTTCCCCTGCAGTCCAAGCTGGCGATGATCCGAAAGGAGCAGCGTCGAACCGGTGGCGGACCTCCACAAGTGGTCACTCTCACGGATCTGGAGGAGAGAGTGCACCAGATACTTGGAGGATGTCTGTCTGGTCCTGTGACCACTGCATCTGCTGACCCCATTTCTGACAGCGAGGGTAAGACTCTCACCTTTTTCACCTGTTGCCTTCCACTTGGTCCCCCCGCCAGCATGCATCCTCAGTGTGCAGCTATGTCAGAGCCTTGCCGCAATCTGGCATGCCTTTCAGCAAACCTGTCCTTTTGCTAAAGCCACTCTTCCACCTCCCACTTTCAGATGAAGCAGCACCAACTGGGGCTCAACGCACTGAAGCTGCCAGTGCCAGTGCCACCGGAGGCGAGAACCAGGAGGAATCCGGACCAGCCGTTGCAGAATCCGGGGAGAGGACACATCTACAGACTGGGGATAGTAGTCCCCTGGAGGGGAGGGGGGGGGGGCTCTGAGGATGAACCAGTTGCCGGACCAAGCGGCATGCAGCAACGCACGGGGGATAGGCAAGTTCGGCCACCGTCTCCCCGGAGGACAAGGCAGGTAGTGATGACTGCTGCACAGAGTGCAGATGAGGTGCGTCGCCTGGCTGAGATGAGCAAACAGGCCCGGGTCAGACACACGGAGCTGATGGCTGCAGTCGAGAAGATGCCTGAGTCAATAGATTCATTGGCTAAGAGTATGTTGGACTTCGGGGCAACAATGGACAGGTCTATCCAGGGCTTCGGGGCAACAATGGACAGGACTATCCAGGGCTTCGGCCCAACAATGGAGAGGACTGTCCACGGCTTTGAGTCGGCTATGGAAAGGACTGTTCAGGGCTTCGGACAATCCCTGGAAAGGTCTGTCCAGGGCTTGTCCGAGGCAGTGGAGCGGTCGGCACCTGCCTTGTCCGAAGCAATGGGAAGAACTGTCCAGGCCTTCTCCGAAGCACTGGCACCTGGCACACAGGTCCTCACTGTTGCCACGCAGTCACTTGCTGGGCTCCTCCACACCCAGATTGACGCAACGCGATCTCTCATTGTAGCCACCCTCTCTGCATCAGTGACGATCACCCCGGGCCCTTCCAGTCCCATACAAGGCCAGGAATCAGTGGAGCATGCGATTGTGGCGGATGAGCCGAGCCGCTCCCCTCAGATAGTCAGTGTGTCGTCCGACCATGGTGCAGGTGTCCTCTCTCGGCAGGAGACCATTGCATATGCCAGCGCTGGGACGCCTGCATTGCAGCTGCCACCACCTGCAGGCCACATTGCTTCCAGCCATGGTCACATCAAGCATCCTGCGTCCGCACCCTCCAAGCCCAGAGGTCAGCCAGGCCGTCCCTCAGGGCCTTCTGCGCTTCCAGACAGTCAGCAGGCGTCCCCCAGCCTTGAGCCCGCCACTGGGGTCCAATTACGTAGGAGCAGCAGGGAGGGAAGGGGCCGGGCGCGAAAGAGAAGTCGTTCTCCCTCAAGGGGCCAGTTGTAGAGGGAGGTGCTGAGACGTTTGTTTGTCCAAATTCAAGGACACCCTCACCTGTTGTTATATTTGCAGAAGGTTTGTTGAGTTTTGCGGCTTTGCCGAACAGTTCACAGTTATTTTGAAAGTTATGGTTTCTGTTGACCTTACGTTGTTTAGCTGTAATGAAAGACTTTTGTGCCAATAAACAGAAGTTTCAATGTGGCATGGTGCATGTGACTAGTTTCAGTGATGCTGGCATTCAGAGGCCGTCAAACATCCAAAGTGCGCATGAGTTAAGACTCTCATCATTCCGCCACAGGGGTCTCGGCACGAGTCCAGATGAGCCTCTGACGTATGGCCCTTCCACTTTCACCAGCCCTTCCATCTTCCTCCTCCTCCTCCTCCTCCTCCGCCTGCTTTTCCTCCTCCTCCGCCTGCTCTGCTGGTCGTTGAGGGACAGCTGGAATTGGCTAGCTGCGTCGATTCGCCAAGTTGTGGAGCATGCAGCAGACGACGACGATGTGTCCCACTTGCTGCGGCGAGTACTACAGGGATCCCCCCGAATGTTCCAGACATTGGAAACGCTTTTTGACAACACCAATAGTGTGCTGTTTACTGTGCCTGGTCGCCTGATGGCCGCTGATCAGCTCTTCTGCTGGGGTGTCGGCCACACGGAGTGTTGTCATCAGCCATAGCCAGAGAGGATAGCCCTTGTCCCCAGTAAGCCAGCCTCGTCTTCGAGGCAGCCCCTCAAAAAGGTAACAAACTGAGGTCAACCGCAGGATAAAGGCATCGTGGCTGCACCCTGGGAAATGCGCGGTGACTACCATGATGATTTGGCGGTGGTCACAGACCAGCTGCATGTTGAGGGAGTGGAACCCCTTGCGGTTGCGGAAGTCCTAAGGATGATGGCATGGCGCCCTCAAAGCCACGTGTGTGCTGTCACTCGCCCCCTGCACCATGGGGAAGTCCGCAATAGAAGCGACACCCTGCGCGCGCTCCGCCTGCTTGTGCAGGGTCCGAGGGAAGGTAATGAATTGATGCCTTCGCCTATAAAGGGCATCTGTAACTTGCCGGATGCAACAGTGAACTGCAACGTGAGCGACAGTCGCAATGTCCCCAATGGCTGACTGAAAGGATCCGTTGCCATAAAAATTAAGGCCATCAGTCAGTTTAGCGGTCACGGACAGAGAGGTTCTGCAGCGTTCACGCGGCTGCACATCCTGACCAAGCAGGTGGCACAGATCAGTAACAATGTCCCTCCAGAATGGGAGCCTTCCCAAACACTGCTCCTCCGACATGTCAAGGCTTGTCACCTGCTGCCTAAACACCCTCGCAGCTTCCCGTCGGATTGGCCGACCTCCATTGCCCCTCCTCCTTCTGGCCAATCCCGGCCCTCTCTCCCGCCGTGTCTCTGCCCCTTCACAGTGTTGGGCGATGAGGCCGTCGCCCTCCAAAGAAGCTCCCATTCCAATGCCAGTTGGTCAAAAGGCTTTTAGGTGTAGTGCTGCAAGTGCTTCAGACAGGTTTGAAGGTCCCAAGTACTGTAAAGCTAAATTCCCAGAACTCCGCTCCACATTAGCTCGCCAACTCTCTCCAGCAACGATCGCAATGAGCAGGCCAGGTGGCTGAAGATTCTGCACTAGAGCTGTCCCCTTTAAATAGCGCCCCCCTACGCCGAGAAGGGCCTGTTAGCCCTCCCTCGAACTGTCACTAATAGCGCTGGGCGTTAAGGCTCAGGGCGCCACCCAATATGCGCTCAGGCGCTCCTAAAAGGCGTTGCACACTGAAATGACGTCATGATGTGCTTGCGCTCGTGGGCGCGCGCAAACACTTAGCGCAGGCGCTAAATGTATAGTCAATATCTGAGTTGTTGCGATCTTCATAGCGAACGCCCCAACATTGGGTATCGCCCCAATTCTAGGTCTCTTTAGGCGCTCAGCGCCGGCGCTACCAACCGAATTTCTAGGCCAGATAGTTACAAGAGTAGTCACATGGGTGTTTTATTGCGCTGTAAATTATCGAGTGTCCTCCTTTTGTGATGTCATTAAACAAAAGTGATGGCAAACAGTTGAGACTCTGGTCTGTGTGTTCTGGGAAATGGAAGTTGCACAGTGAGGGCTATGGGCTAATTCCATTTATAATGATGGTGGTGAAAATGATCGGAAAGCACCGTTTATTGGACAGATGATGTATGGTGTGTTAAGAATCTTGACCTTAGCTTCATCTCCATCTGCCAGCCACCTGTGTTTGAAGTGTAAGCTCATGTGAATCTGGCATGGATGAGTGCATCCCTTGCCTGACGGCCATCAATGTGGTCGCCTGCTGCTGGATTGGCCACATCCGGCCCCGCAAGGCGCCACTCCCCATCCTCCTACTCATCCTCCTCCTCGTCCTCTTCATCTTCCTCCAAGGAGGCTGTGCGCTGAGTCACTTGTTCATCCGGCAGCACTAAGCCGCGCTGCTCTTCCTCCGAATCGGACGACCAGGATGAGAGGATGTAAATGGTTCCCATCCCGTTGTTATAGATTTCAGTTGAGGCAAGAAGCTTGCAAGCGCACACTCAAAGTGGCCTGAAATTATTCCCAACCAGTTCAAACAGCAGATGTGTGTCAGCTTGACCAGTCAGGTCAGTAGATTTGCAAAATCTTTTCCCAAACTTCCAACAACAAAGTTGTTGCATTTGAATGCCAGCCATGTTACAGGTGCGCTTTTAAAGTTCTGCACCAATAATGACCACAGATCATGTCCTCCACCAACTCGTCTCCTTGCAGCAGGACTGTTTCTGAAACGACGGGAAACAGAAGCCAGAGGCACGAAAATGGGAAACCTCTATTGAAAATAGGATTATCAAGGCAGTTAACAAGCTCTTAACTGCCTTAACTACCTGTCCCAGCGGTTGGAGTCAGGTCAATTTTGCAGCAGCTGAACAGACACTCACGAAAATTGCATGGGGGCGGGATGGAGGCAGGTTGATGTCTGATGCCATTTTTCAGATTTTAGCACCTGACACACCTCCAAACCCGCTTCCTCAGGGCTGTTAAAATCGAGCCCTAAGATACAAGGCTATTGGGGGGGGGCGGGGTCAGTAGAAATAATTTTTGATTAGCCCAATGACCTCATTCTGTGCTGTAAAATTCTATGGTTGTAAATGCATTATTTGAAACAGTATATTTATCTTCAATATTTTTTTCGGAGGGGGGGGGACATTTTATGAAGTTTTCAAGCAGGAGCATTTAAAATTTGTTAGGAGGTCTAACATGAAACATCATGCAAAAGGTTTACAAATTAAGTCGAAATGTAAGAAAATACTCAAGTTACTGGCAGGTAGTAAAATCGTCTTGGAAAGGGCTAAGGTGACGTTACCCTATTCAAGTTAAGGGCATACAATGCAATAAAATCTGCTAATATTACTGAATGTCATACAAATCCTTTAAATATTTCCCAAGTTTCACATAGGTGTCAGCTTTGGCTCAGTGGCAGCACTCTTATCTCTTAAGAAGGTTGTGGCTTCAAGCCCTACTCCAGAGGCTTGAACAAATAATCCAGGCTGACACACGAGGACCAGAAATATTTTAGCTTCCAGGCCTCATTTGCATAAGGTAGATTGAACTTCTGCCTGAAGCCGCTGCGAACCATTGTCTGGCCATCAGGTGGGAGCAAGAATTCAGGCGGCAGGAGGCCGCCACCAGGTACCCAACGATGGGTGCCAATCACGGTTGGGAGTGGGGGGGTGCGGGGGAAGGAAGCCTGGAGCAGAGGAGGCCCATGGTTTCCTTGTGAGGCCTGGAGGAACAAACACTCCTGTTCCTCCTGGCCTACAAAGAAAAAATTAAAAACTTAAACTTGCCTTGGCCTCTTCTGGCTCTCGATCCAGCTACAAGCAGGGTTGGATAAAATTCCCCTCCTCCAAACTCCCCCATTCCCACTGCTTCTGGTCTAGAAGACAGTCTGCCTGCATAGCTTACTGCACAAATAATACGCTCATAATTCTCAGGAAATAAATAAGTCAATATATTCTACCCCGACTCATAGGATTACATAGGATATACGGCACAGAAACAGGCCATTCGGCCCAACCAGTCCATGGCGGCGTTTATGCTCCACTAGAGCCTCCTCCCATCTTTCCTCATCTAAATCTATCAGCATAACCCTCTATTCCCTTCTCCCTCATATGTCTAGCCTCCCTTTAAATGCATCTATGCTTTTCGCTTCAACCACTCCGTGGTAGCGAGTTCCACATTCTCACCACTTGTTGGGTAAAGAAGTTTCTTCTGAATTCCCTATTGGATTTCTTGGTGACTATCTTATATTGATGGCCTCTAGTTCTGCTCTTCCCCACAAGTGGAAACATCCTCTCTTTGTATCCACTCTATCAAACCTTTCATAATTTTAAAAGACCTCTATTAGGTCACCCCTCAGCCTTATTTTTTCAAGAGAAAAGAGACTCAGCCTGTTCATCCTTTCCTCATATGTATACCCTCACATTTCTGGTATTATCCTTGTAAATCTTCTCTGCACCCTCTCCAGTGCCTCTATATCCTTTTTATAATATGGTGACCAGAACTGCACGTAGTACTCTAAGTGTGGTCTAACCAAGGTTCGATACAGGTTTAGCATAATTTCACTACTTTTCAATTCTATACCTGTAGAAATAAACCCTAGTGCTTGGTTTGCTTTTTTTTATGGCCTTGCTAACCTGTGTTGCAACTTTTAGTGATTTGTGCATCTGTACTCCGAGATCCCTTTGTTCCTCTACCCCACCTAGACACGCACCCTCCAAGTGATAAGTGACCTCCCTATTCTTCCTAACAAAATGTAATACCTCACATTTATCTGTGTTGAACTTCATTTGCCAGTATATGCCCATTCTGCAAGTTTATTAATGTCCTCCTGTAATTTATTGCTGTCCTCCTCAGTATTGACTATCCCCCCCAATTTGGTGTCATCCGCAAATTTAGAAATTGTGTTTTTGATTCCAAAGTCTAAATCGTTAATATAAATTGTGAACTACCCACCTTTGGCCACTGTGAATAGCTACTTTTTACCCCTACTCTTTGCTTTCTGCTGCCTTTAGTTTCTGGTGTTGAATGGAGCTGTTTGGACTGAGGTTGAAATGTGGTCAGGCTGAGATCTGCTGAATATTGCTGATGCGAGACAATGGAATATGCAAAACTCTGTTCTTTTTAGCAGATCCAAACTCATTTAGGGAGACCCGACCCTCATCCCAGGTTTCATCATTTTACCACCATTAGCTACACACATGCTTCTATAGTTATTAATGGACAAGAATCCATGCTTGACATTGAATAATGCGGATAATCCCGCTAAGAAAATCTTGCTACAGTACAGCATTGAAGAGAGGGACTAAGAATAGATGAAGAGATGTTGGACAACATTTGCTTTTCATCTCTGTTTTCTACAGACATCCCACAGAACCCATGAGATCCAATTTAAAACCGTACACAAATGTCATTACAATCCTTAATACCTCCAGAATTGGCCCTGGTTACATTATGGTAGATGTGAGTCTTCTGACAGAAACTACATATCCCATCATTGTTAATTCATGGGCTAGGTGACAGACTTTAATAGACTCTGAGAGAGTATCCTAGTTTATTTGACTTTCAGTAAGTGCCACTTGGATTGAGCTGGAGGATTACAGTAGGAGTGGCACATTTGTAAAAGGACAGACCTTCTTCTATCAGGTGTTTTGGACAGCTCTTCCCTGGGGAAGGTAGCTCCACACAAGCCTCCTCCCAGCCTTCTTCATCTAACACCAACTTTTCTTCTTTGAGTTGTATATGAAATGAGAGCTTAACTTAAGAATATTGATTGCCTTGAATTTTTGTACTTTTTCATTCTCCAAAGTATAAATGCAGGCACCGTGAATGCAGTCTGTCAGTAATAAACAAAAAGTATTCGCTTCATTGCTACAGCTCCTTAACCAGCTGCAGCAGTGCCTGAAATGTCTTTCTCTGTGCATGCGGGCTCCAACAGGCACCCCACTGTGTGGGCAGGAGCTTACGATGGTGGAAACCCAGAGGTTGTGGTGGGAATGCAAGTCAGCAGGAGTCTCACAGCTCCCTGCTCCTGCTGCTAACCTGCCAAAACAAAGATTTTTACCCTATGAGGAGGCATAAAAAATGCTACTTGATGAAGTAAACAGTTAAGAGTTACTTTTAAAAATTGCTGATAATATCCATCTAGGAATTACAAAAATGAGATGGATTAACACAACTGAAATTTAAAAATAGTGCCAATGTTACATAGACCCCAGAGACATACTTGAAAGTAGCAGAGTTAAACATAGGAAATTCTCGTTGGTTTAATCTAATGTACTGTCTGTTTTATTAGGAAGCTTTTGGAAACTGTTTATTTAGTCTTTGGGGTGTCTACTTGTCACAGTTTGCAATTAAAACAAATGTAAAACACTGTTGGTGTTATCGGATGATTTTCCTTAGATACTTTGAAATACAATCATTGCATTTTGTTCACAAATCAAAGTAGTGCTCTCTACTCTTGGGTATGTGGAGAAAGATGTCCAATTAATTACTTGTAGTATTACTCATATGATATTCTAAACATATTGTATTAATTATTCAGTCCAGTTTCAAATTAGGAATTTCTATAAATCCAATCACTGTACTTATACCTAATACTCAATATACCCAATTTCATTACAAACCATATTTAAAGGGAAATTTTCCGCTACCATATTCATGGCCCATATCCATCTGCTCCATCACAAAGACCACCTACACCCACTTCCATAACATCGCCCGTCTCTGCTCCGCCTCAGCTCACCTGCTGATGAAATGCTCTCGACTATTCCAATGCTCTCCTGGCCAGCTTCCCAATTTGCACACTCCATAAACGTGAGCTCATCCAAAGCTCTGCGCCAAGTCCCATTCACCCATCAGCCCTGTGTTTCCCGAGCTACATCGGCTCCCTATGTGGCAACTCCTCAATTTTAAAATGCTCATCCTTTTTTTTCCAAATCCCTCCCTATCTCTGTAACCTCCTCCAGCCCTACAACCCTCTGAAATCTCTGCACTCCTCCAATTCTGGCCTCTTGCGCATTGCTGATTTTCATCGCTCCACCATTGGCAGTCGTGCCTTCAGCTGTCTAGGCCCTAAGCTCTGGAATTCCCTCCCTAAACCTCTCCGCCTCTCTTTCCCCTTTTAAAATCCTACCTCTTTGACCAAGCTTTTGGCCACATGTCCTAATATCACCTTATGTGGCTCGGTGTCAAATTTTGTTTGATAACGCTCCTGTGAAGTGCCTTGGGATATTTTACTACGTTAAAAAGGTGCTATATAAATGCTTTACATAAAAGATAGTTTACACTTCACCTGAATATAGCTGCTGATAATGAAAGCTTCAGCTACCTTTCTAACTAAAAGACTCTCCTGTCTAAACTGTCCTTCATGTATTCTGGTAGGAGGCTAGAGGGAATAAAGAAGGACCACATAGTAACACTAATGCTAGTTATCTGGAAGGAGGACAAAGCATGACTGAGGATCCCTCTAGGTCAGTCAGCCCTTTTTGCAATCTGACAAACTATAGAATTCCCAGGTGCATTAGCCACAAGTGGATATAGAGCCTGGCATGAAAAGAGCATCACCAGGCTCAGCCAGCTTCTTCACACAGGTAAACTCTTACCCTTTCAAAATGATTGAACAAATTCTACCTTACGTAGCAGGATAGTTCAGGTGAGCTGCTCCAGGAGGCAAATGTCAGGGAGAGCCAATCCATCATTCTCAACCCCCAGGAGATACTCGTAAACACATCTCTGACTTATATGTAGCCAAGTGGGAAAATGCAGTGAATATTTAAGTCCACTAGATGGCGCGGTTCATTTTCCCCTTTAGAATTTGAAAAAAGGAGAAAAGGGTTATAGGTAAGGCCATGTGATGCCAAAGGAACCTCCCCTTTCTTCACAGCCTCCATTTTCTAGATCCAGCGTGGGGGGTGTGCTCTGAGGAGAGTTGGGGTGAATATGACTTTTGAAATGAACTTAGTCTGCGTAAAGTACAACTAAAACAGCATTTAGTGCAGCCAGACATAGTTTTAAAGTGATATTGTTTCCCAAATCACTCGATATCACGGGGATGCTTGTAGATTGTCCCACCATGTGCTGGTGTTAACCTTTGTTAAAATTGTTGTTGAGTCCTTGGGGCTACGTTTCGAACGAGTTTAATACTTTCTGTTTGCTTGTAAGAGGTGACAAGTGATAACGGGACATACGAATGTATGGTATGATATGTTTTGTTTTGTATAATGATTGTTAGTTAATTAACTGCCTTCACCTGTGGTTTGCCTCATGTTCTGTTTTGCAGCAAGCCACTGCCGTATTTTGTCGACTGTGTTTTATGTATTTACAATTTCATCCTAAACCTAGACCCAAGTTATTAATACAGAATAAAAAACCCCAAAAACGAAAGTTCGTGTCCTGTGCTGCTCCATTTCGCCAGGCTACATATATATTCCCACTCATCGATTTCCATTGGTTTCCACTTTTGCCAGCAGGAATTTCTACACTGAAATCATTTAGACATGGAACTTCCTTTACAAGAACAACATTTTCTATATTTTTCTGAAGCCATTGTGCACAAGTTTTGCACACTTCACAGCTGGATTGGAGATTTTTTTGGCAGTCATGTCAGTTACATGCCAGTTTCATTTTTTTTTTAATGTGAAAGGAAAATTCTCATGAGTGCATCCGAACTGACCATTTTTTTCCATTCCCATGACCAATTTGTAGCACATGAAGTCATTTGCAGAAAAATTGCACAAACTCCACTTTGAGCTGGGTCTGTTAAACCAATGAAATAAGGCCAATTAAAACTTTATTTGCAAAGAGAAGAAAATATGACACCCTAGACTGGCAGGCTGTTCATACTGATTTAATCTTAGAGTAAAACTGGTCTATGGATAAAATGTTTGCACGCGAGTAATATTTCATAGTTGAAAACCTTTGACAGGTCAATCTCATATATGTGAACACCATTATAACATTACTGAACAACAGAACTAACGGGCAAACTGCCAAAAGTAGACCTGAGGTCTGATGTAATCACATGTAGGTCCACCTCCCCACTGGCATCAAGCAACCCATGTACAGGAAAATATTTAGGGGTCGATTTTCATTGAGCAGTCGGGAAGGAGGCAGGACTACAACTTTCGGGTTTTAGTCCCGCCTACATCGACGTCCGGCCAATCCACGCGATTTTCCCTTGATTGACCTTGTTGAGCCTGCCCAGCGGGCTCAGCAGGCCAATTAAGGGCCACCCGGCAACAGGTGACGTCACAGACTGAAATTTCATCTGCCAAGACGTCTTGACAGATGAAATATCAGTGTTTCACAGCTGTTTGAAGCTGTCAAACACTGACAGTCTGACTTCTAACCTAAGTCCTTCTACGCAGACTCAGTTAGAACTCTCACCAGCAATGAAAGCTGAAGGCTGTCACTTCTGACAGATCGCAGCCATTTTGCTTTCAGTGCCGGCTGAGTGATGGACTCCCGAAACCTAGAGGAAGAAAGGCTGTAAAGGTAAGTACAGGTAAATTAAACTTCTTTACACTTTAGACACACCAAACACACTTACCTTTGCACTCATGCACCCATCACTCACCTGAACACTGACATTGCGACCCCTCCAAGTCCTTCAACCCGACGGCCCGCCTGCTCTAACCTGGCGTGGTTTGGAGCCGTCGGGAATCCCACACGACACCCCTCAAAATAGGGATTAGGCTAAAAACTGCCTGTTAACTACCTGTTAACAGACAGTTAATTGGCACTAATCCCTTCCCGTCTCGGGTCGGCGGGTCCCAGTGCGGGGCGGGTACCCGCCTCCTATGAAACTTACGTGGAGGCGGGTTTTGGGCGGGATGGTGTCGGGACCCCCGAATTCGGGATTTTGGCGCCCCGCACGCCTAAAAGCCCGCCTCACGGCACACTGAAAATCAAGGCCCTAGAGTTTATATCCTTACTGTGAAACATGTAACTAATTTTGGAGTAATTTCATAATATAAACTTTGAATACCTACAGAACTTCATTATGTAGAGAGTTGTTGGAGCATGGACTGCTTTGTTACAGAGAATAGTTGAGGCAGAGACCATTGTATATTTTAGGGGAAAATTGGATAAATATTTGAAGCAAAGGAAGATACAGGGCTATGAGGAGAGACTGTGGGTTAGTGGGATTAGTTTTGGATTGCTCTAGCAAAGAGCTGGCATATATGATGGGCCAAATGGCTTCCTTCTGTGCTGTAAACTTATATGGTTCTATGATACTAAATGGCACTACAGATCAAGGGTGAACAGACATGCACCTGAAATTAAAACAGGCTATAAATACCACGATATTCGAAATTAAATTTCACTATTTTTCCAAGGTCTCCGCAGCTCTTCCACCAAAGTTACAGCAGATGAGCAGGTAAACCCCTGCGGAAATTCATCCCTGTATATCTTACTCTTTCATCGCTGGTAGTAAATGTTATTGCCTGCAGGTGGTGAGTGGCATGGTTCAACATAATTACTAATACAAAAGCAAAATATCGCGGATGCTGGAAATCTGAAATAATGACCTGCTGAGTATTTCCAGCATTTTCTGTTTTTATTTCAACAAATTACTGTTGTTTTACATGGTTCACTAGAGTATCAATATGCCAACCGCAGGACAAAATAGTTCTTAAAAACTGTAGTAGGCATGATCGGGTCCAGGCACAGCAGCACCAATACTACTGCTCTTCCGTGTCTGGATGTCTCTGCATTTCACTAGGTTGACTTCATGCTATATTATGGGATCAGCTTAGTTAAATAATTAGCACGTGACATGTTAGTAGCAGCTAGATGTTGAGATGGGTTATCTGATTCCAGCAGCTCTTAAAGGTCTACTAGTTAATCTTAAAGGAAAAGTGGGTGGACCTTAAAAAAAACAAGTGCAGAGGCAGAGCAGCGCTCGTTCAAAATGTTGCTTTGTTAGTGCTTCTTCAGGAGGTGCTGCATAGGATGATTATTTTTTGGAGGTGATTGCACGTCAACTACAAGAGAAATGCAGGGAACAACACCAACAGTACATGGCCTTCTTTGGTCTCACAAAGGCCTTCGACACTGTCAACCGTGAGGGATTATAGAGTGTCCTCCTCAAATTCGGCTGCCCTCAAAAGTTTGTCACTGTCCTCTGCCTGCTTCACGACGACATGCAAGCCGTGATCCTGACCAACGGTTCCACCACAGACCCAATTCACATACGAACCAGGGTCAAACAAGACTGTGTCATCGCACCAACGCTCTTCTCGATCTTCCTTGCTGCAATGCTCCATCTCACCCTCAGTAAGCTCCCCACTGGAGTGGAGCTAATTTACAGAACAAACGGGAAATTGTTTAACCTCCGTCGCCTCCAGTCCAGATCTAAGGTCGTCCCATTCTCTGTCATCGAATTACAGTATGCAGACGATGCTTGCATCTGCGCTCACTCGGAGATCGAACTCCAAACCATCGTCAACACCTTCACCGAAGCGTACGAGAGCATAGGCCTTACACTAAACATCCGTAAGACAAAGGTCCTCTACCAACCTGCCCCCACCACACAGTACTGCCCCCTGATTATCAAAATCCACGACAAGGCCTTGGACAACGTGGACCACTTTCCATACCTCGGGAGCCTACTGTCAACAAGGACAGACGTCGACGACGAAGTCCAACACTGCCTTCAGTGTGCCAGTGCAGCCTTCGGCCGCCTGAGGAAGAGTGTGTTTGAAGACCAGGACCTCAAACCCGGCACTAAGCTCATGGTCTACAGAGCAGCACTGATACCCGCCCTGCTGTATGCCTCAGAGACATGGACCATGTACAGCAGGCACCTCAAAGCACTGGAGAGGTACCACCAACGCTGCCTTCGCAAGATCCTGCAAATCCATTGGCAGGATAGGCGCACCAATGTCAGTGTTCTTGCTCAGGCCAACATCCCCAGCATCGAAGCTTTGACCATGCTCAATCAGCTCCGATGGACGGGTTACATTGTCCGCATGCCTGATACGAGACTCCCAAAACAAGCGCTCTACTCGGAGCTCCGGCACGGCAAGAGACCCCAGGTTGGCAGAGGAAACGCTTCAAGGACACCCTCAAAGCCTCCTTGAAAACGTGTAACAACCCCACCGACACCTGGGAATCCCTGGCCCAAGACCGCACAAAGTGGAGGAGAAGCATCTGGGAAAGTGCCGAACACCTCGAGTCTCTTCGCCGGGAGCAAGCGTAAGCCAAGCTCAGGCAGCGCACATCAACCCAAGCACCCCACCCACCCACCCCTTCAACCATCGTCTGCCCCACCTGTGACAGAGACTGTAGGTCCCTGATGCACTATCAATTGCTACAAAAGACTGGAGATTGAGAAAGTAATAAACAGGCTTTTATTACCAAAGAACAGAGCATGCCTCTTGTGGTTGCCTGGTATCCAAAAGGGCCGGAGGCTTCTGAGCAGCGACCTTTATACCCAGCCATGAGGGTGGAGCCAGGGGCGGAGTCAGCTGAGGCATGCACAGACAAGTACAACAATATGCAAGAGTGAACAACAGTACTAACAGTGAACAACAATACTAACAACAGTGGTTTACCACATTCACCCCTTGTTTAGAATTGAGTCCGGCGGGGTGAAGTGCACTAAAAATTCGTGTACTGAAGTCTATCAGGAGGCCTTGTAAGCCGTCCTGAGCGTCGCAGCAGCGGCGGTGATGGTGCAGCATCCAACGGTGAACCCGGTGTCTCGTTCAGAGGAGGTGTAGCAGGTGGCGGACCCTGGGGCTGCTGCATGCCGTCTACAGGGGTCAGAGCATGGGTAATGGGAGGTAGCGATGGTGGTCTCTCAGAGGCACCCGAAGGTGCGAGGTCTCGTGCGGGGACTGTGTCCTGGGGGTAGGCAGGAGTAGCGGTGGGTGGCGAAGAGGGTGTTTCAGGAGCACCTGCAGGTGCGAGGTCTCGAATGGAGACCGTGTCCTCCCGCCCGTCCGGGTACACCACGTAAGCATACTGCGGGTTGGCGTGGAGGAGGCTCACCCTCTCGACCAGGGGGTCCGCCTTATGGGTCCTCACGTGCTTCCGCAGTAGGACGGGACCTGGAGAAGTCAGCCATGTTGGTAGCGAAATCCCCGACGTGGACTTCCTGGGGAAGGAGAACATTCTCTCGTGAGGAGTGGCATTGGTGGGTGTACAGAGCAGCGACCGAATGGAATGGAGCGCCGCAGGGAGGACCTCCTGCCAGCGGGAGGTCGGAAGGCCCTTAGATTTTAAGTTTAAAAGGACTGCCTTCCAGACTGTCGCATTCTCCCTTTCCACCTGGCCGTTACCCCGGGGGTTGTAGCTGGTGGTCCTGCTTGTAGCAATGCCTCTCGCGAGCAGGTACTGCCGAAGTTCGTCGCTCATAAAAGATGAGCCCCTGTCGCTATGGATATAGCTAGGGAAACCGAACAAGGCGAAGAGGTCATTCAGACATTTAATGACCGTGGTACTGGTCATGTCCGAGCAAGGGATGGCAAACGGGAAACGGGAGTACTCATCAATTATATTGAGGAAGTACACATTGCGGTCAGAGGAGGGGAGGGGCCCTTTAAAATCGATGCTCAGCCGCTCGAAGGGGCGCGTGGCTTTGATCAGGCTCGCTCTGTCTGGCCTATAAAAATGCGGCTTGCACTCGGCACAGATCTGGCAGTTCCTGGTCATGGTCCTGACCTCCTCGATGGAGTAGGGCAGGTTACGGGATTTGATAAAATGGAAGAACCTGGTGACCCCCGGGTGGCAGAGGTCATTGTGGAGGGTCTGTAGCCTATCAACCTGCGCGTTGGCGCACGTACCACGTGATAGGGCATCTGGGGGCTCATTGAGTTTCCCGGGCCGGTACAAGATATCGTAATTGTAGGTGGAGAGTTCGATTCTCCACCTTAAGATCTTGTCATTCTTGATTTTGCCCCGCTGCTTATTATGAAACATAAAAGCCACTGAACGCTGGTCAGTGAGCAGGGTAAATCGTTTTCCGGCCAGGTAATGCCGCCAATGTCGCACGGCTTCCACAATGGCCTGGGCCTCCTTTTCGACAGAGGAGTGTCGAATCTCGGGGCCCTGGAGGGTCCTTGAGAAAAAGGCCACGGGTCTCCCCGCCTGGTTAAGGGTTGCAGCTAGGGCAAAGTCGGATGCGTCGCTCTCCACTTGAAAAGGAAGGGACTCATCCACAGCGTGCATTGTGGCCTTCGCAATGTCTCCTTTTATGAGAGTGAAGGCTGCACAGGCCTCTGCTGTCAGGGGGAAGGAGGCGGACTTGATGAGGGGTCGGGCTTTATCCGCATAGTTGGGCACCCACTGAGCATAGTAAGAGAAAAACCCCAGGCATCTCTTCAGTGCTTTCTGGCAGTGGGGGAGGGGGAGCTCCATAAGGGGGCGCATTCTATCGGGGTCTGGGCCGATGACTCCGTTCTCCACTACGCAGCCAAGAATAGCAAGGCGCGTAGTACGAAACATACATTTGTCTTTGTTGTATGTGAGATTCAGCCGCTGGGCCGTCCGGAGGAATTTCTCTAGATTAACGTCGTGGTCCTGCTGGTCGTGGCCGCAGATGGTGACGTTGTCTAGATATGGGAAAGTGGCCTGGAGCGCGTTCTGGTCAACCATCCGGTCCATCTCCCGTTGGAAGACAGAAACTCCGTTGGTGACGCCGAAGGGAACTCTGAGAAAGTGATAGAGCCGACCGTCAGCTTCAAAAGCTGTGTACTGGCGGTCCTCAGCCCTGATGGGGAGCTGGTGGTATGCCGACTTCAGATCAATCGTCGAGAACACCCGGTATTGTGCTATCTGATTGACCATGTCAGATATGCGGGGGAGTGGGTATGCATCTAGTTGGGTGTAGCGATTGATCGTCTGGCTGTAGTCAATAACTAGGCGCTGTTTTTCGCCAGTCTTCACTACCACCACTTGTGCTCGCCATGGGCTGGTGCTACTTTCAATAATCCCTTCCTTCAGGAGTCTCGCTACCTCGGATTTAATGAAGCTCCTATCCCCAACACTGTAACGCCTGCTTTTGGTAGCGATGGGCTTACAGTCGCGGGTGAGGTTAGCGAACAAGGAGGGGGGGGGGGACTTTAAGGGTGGAGAGGCTGCAAATGGTGCACGGCGGGCGATTTAAAAGCTGCTGGCTGCAGACTGTGAGTGGGGGGAGGGGTCCGTCATACGCTAATGTGACACTCTTAAGGTGGCACTGAAAATCCAACCCCAGTAGAACGGCAGCGCAGAGATGGGGCAGGACCAGAAGTTTAAAATTTTTGTATTCTGTGCCCCTTACTGAAAGGGTCACTACACAGTAGCCACCGACGTCCGCTGACTGGGCTTTGGAAGCCAAAGAGATCCGATGGCGCGTCGGCAGGACCGGGAGAGAGTAACTGCGCACCGTGTCGGGGTGGATAAAGCTCTCCGTGCTCCCGCTGTCAAAAAGGCAGGTAGTGGCGCGGCCGTTTACCGTAATATCCATCATGGACCTGGACAGTTGATGAGGGAGAGATTGGTCCAGCGTCACGGAGGCCAGCGTATGGTCGAGCGAGTCGATGTGGTCGTCAGATGAGGCGGTGGTTGAGTCCGGGTCCCCCGTGGTTGAAGTCGGAGGCGTCCAAGATGGCGGACAAAATGGCGGCGCCCACGGTCCCGATCCCCACGCGGCTGGGGGAGCCCAAGATGGCGGACAAGATGGCTGCGCCCACGGTTCGCACGCAGCGCTGCTGGCGTTAGCGGTCTTCCCTTTGCAGGCGCTAACGTAGTGACCTTTCTTCCCGCAGCCGGAGCAGGTAGCATTCTTCGCGGGGCAGCGTGCTCTAGGGTGTTTAGCTTGGCCACAAAAATAGCATTTTTGTGCCTTGGACATCGCTGCAGCAGTCGGAGGTGGCGGTCCCATGGCCCAAGATTGCGGCGTCCACGGCGCGGGGCGATGAGTGGAGAAAGCGTCCATATTTCTGTGGGCCGCGTCGAGCGAGAGCGCGAGGGACACTGCCTTTGTCAGGTCTATTTCACCCTTCTCCAGCAGCCTCTGCCGGGAGTAGTCGGACCTTAGACCCGCAACGAAAGCGTCTCGTATCAGTCCCTCCGCATGTGCCGCGGCCGATACTTCCTTGCAGTCGCAGCCGCGTCCGAGTACCCGCAGTGCCCGTAGGAAGGCTTCCACCGATTCCCCGGGCTGCTGTCTGCGAGATCTTAAAAGGTGCCTGGCATAGACCGTGTTAACCGGGCGTGCATACTGCCCTTTCAGTAGGTCGATAGCCGCCGCGTAGGTCGTCGCATCTTGGATTAAAGTATAGACTTGGTGGCTCACCTTCGAGGCCAGGATTTTCAGTTTATTTTCATCAAGAGTCACGGTCGAGGCTTCCAGATACGCCTCAAAGCAACGCAGCCATTGTGCGAATTTAGTCGACGAACCTGCTTCTTGGGGGTCTAAGTCCAGGCATGTTGGTCTGAGGGCTCGCAGCAGCGCCTGCTGCTCAGCGTTTTGCGCCATCGGTTGATCAGCATCCGCAGCCAACATTTAACTTTGGTAATAAAATTGATGCACTATCAATTGCTACAAAAGACTGGAGATTGAGAAAGTAATAAACAGGCTTTTATTACCAAAGAACAGAGCATGCCTCTTGTGGTTGCCTGGTATCCAAAAGGGCCGGAGGCTTCTGAGCAGCGACCTTTATACCCAGCCATGAGGGTGGAGCCAGGGGCGGAGTCAGCTGAGGCATGCACAGACAAGTACAACAATATGCAAGAGTGAACAACAGTACTAACAGTGAACAACAATACTAACAACAGTGGTTTACCACAGTCCCGCATTGGACTCATCAGTCACCTGCGAACTCATTTTTAATGTGGAAGCAAGTCATCCTCGGTTCCGAGGGACTGCCTAAGAAGAAGAGATAAATGCACTTTTATAGTTCACCATTAGCCATTAACACATTAATTTGTGTACCAAGTAGCATGTACAACTTTGGGATATCTATGGAGGAGTCCACAACAACATCTGTATAATGCTGCATGAGTGCCTGGTGAAGCTGCAGACCAACATAGAGAGTATAGCAATTTCAGGGCCCTCTGCAGCAGAGTGAAGGTCTTAAATGCAGCCAAAGGTTCCTTAACAGGTTCTCAAGACTTTGGGCTGTAACTACAGTAGCCTTATCTGGATTCACCATGCTAAGGTATTATATTGAGACAGCCATTACATACCACTTAATCAACCTCATTGTTGCCCAGTGGTCTGCTTTCATAAATCTCTGGCCACACTGAGGATATCTTTCACCATGACTCATATTGATTACTCCCTGCCATCCCATTCAATTGATTACCAATATGTTACATAGCACAAAGGTCCAAGCAGCTATTGTATCAATCCCATGGTGCCTGTAGTTGCAGGACCATTCAATGACCAAGCACAAGATGATACTGGGCCATCTACATCTCTAGAGGCACACCAGCCATTCTCCTCACTTCCTCCTCCTAGTGGAGTAACACTTAGGAGAAGCACAAGATTTGGAAACAGAAGTACTTTCACTAAGGGGATGCACTGGGGCAGGGCACACTGCCCTACAGCACCCATTGTAAGTGTTAATAAAAATTGTGTTGTTTGATTTTGGATTGTGTCCTGGTAGTTCTTTTCGTATGAAGCATATGATAGAAATGGGGGGGAAATGATGTGGCATTCAAGGCAGTTGACTGATGCCTGGTTTAAATGGAGGTGTGGCTTGATATGGCAAGGGTACTGGACACATGTGAAGATAACTGTTGTGCATTGGAAGTTTTAGTCACGCAAGCAAATATGTGGTCTACTGGAACGATAGCAAAATACTGCAGATGCTGGAAATCCGAAATAACAACAGAAAATGTTGGAACAACTCAGCAGGCCAGGCAACATCCGTGGAGAGAAAATAGAGTCAACGTTTCGGATCAAACCCTTTGTCAAGACTGAAGGCCAGGCTGGGAGAGAACAAAAGAGAAGTGAAGAGACATTAAGAGGTATTCAAAACAAGACGAGATGGTGATAGGACTAGTGGAGACAAAAGAATCACAGCAGCTACAAGGATAAAAGACTGTGATGTGCATAATTCAATTCCTCTGGTCACACGCCAGCTGCACATTTATGGAGTGGAAGTCCTTTCCGTTCTTGAATGCAGTAGCATTGGAGCTAGGGTTGCATATGGCCACATAAGTGCAGCCAATAATATCCTGTACTCTGGAGAATATTGCAATACTAGAAGTGAAGGGCTCTTTCTATCTGCTAACTGTTTTCCAAAGGAAAACGGATGAAGTCACTAGCCCTGACAAACCATGCGCCAGTATCCTGCATGATGCAAGTGAGCATTTAAGGTTGGGAGATGTGACAGAGATCTCCTATGATTGCTTGAAATGAGTCTGCCACGTGAAAGTTCAATACAGCTGTTACCTTCACAGCCACTGGCAGGATTTCCAGATTTGGTTTAGGGGACCATAGTTCTGTGATGGTCTTCTCAAGATTTGGACATGTCCTAGTCTGATAGCCTGGTGCTGGCAGGTAGTGGCATAAGGATAGGTCGTAATTCAGGATCTAACGTGAAAACATACCTGTCTGGCATATCTCCTGTGATTCTTTTCCAGAATCTCCAAACAAATAGGTACACCCATAAGGATACCTATAGTTCCTCTCAAAGCAACAGACAAAGATTATTTGCTGGGGAAACAGGCACGATCATAGTTGCAGTACAGCTTCAAAAAGCCCCCAGTAAAGCTCCACAGAAGAGAAGTTTCACAGCTCTTTTTTCTTCCACAACAATACAGCAAAGAAGGAGTAAATTGCCAACTACTACATAGAAAATAGAGTAAGGACCAACCTAAAGGAAGACACCTCCCATGCAGCATCCATTTTATAGGGACATTTGAGTGTTTAGAGAGCTGTTTAGGTGCTCCAAATGGATTATGGGAACCTCCATGTAAATTATGGCCTTAATAAGCCCAGTACACAACTGGTGGGGTGGTTCAAAATGCCTCAGGCACTTCTGGGTCGCAGGCTTAGATGGTTCTAGGGAGCACACTGATGATGAGAGAAGAAAATTATATGGAAGTCAAATTAAAGGGATGGGGACAATTAAAGGAGTGTCACCAAATTCAGAAAGCCAAGGCTGAAGGGGCAGGGCATTAAGAAGCAGGAGGTACAAATGATGGGAAAGGGAATGCCAGTTGCTGGCATGAGTCTCAAAGCGAAGTGACAGACCAGCCCAGCACCTGACTCCCCCCACCTATTTAATGGCTACTGATGTCAAGATGGTGCTGCATGAGCTACTAGTGAGGAGGCTGATCCTCTGTACCACTCGATGGTACCATCCCACACGTCAGCACTGCAGTATGCCTGCTAGGTGGAGCAGCCAACATTGAGGTCAAGCTGGCCATTACTGTCTCTGCATGTACCAGTTCTATGCTGCATGGTAGTCACTGATATCCTTGTAGCTCCGCATAAGCTTCTCTTCTGATCCAGGCCCGAAGAAGAAGGTCCTCATGGTCTGTGACAGGTAGGTGTGCCAAGGGTTATAGAAACCTTTATAAAACACTGGTTCAGCCTCAACTGGAGTATTGTGTACAATTCTGGGCACCGCACTTTAGGAAGGATGTGATGGCCTTAGAGAGGGTGCAGAAAAGATTTTGAAAGAACATGATAAACGTTTTCTATGCAGGAGTGTGAGAGGTGCTGGAAGAGCCTTGTCAGATATGGGATCAGTTTTCAAGTCTGGGATGAATTGTGGACAAGTTGAATATCAATGATAGAAATAAATCTCTAATAAGTTTTGAATTCCTTGGTCTTTAAATGTCTGTTAAATAATTTGAACTGAAAATATTTCTATCAATGGAAAGTGCCTTAAAATATATTCTTATAGGAAGACATTAAAAGAGAGATAGGTAGTGATCTGGAAAACAATGACTATGAATCGGTTGGAATCAAGTCTACAGACCAGAGGAATGCATTTGATGAAATGAAATTAATTTTACTCTACTACCATCTAGCATCACCTGGACTGTAACACTGCAACCTAATTATAGTCATAATAATAACCTTGCTCTAAAGAAGACTGTAATGAATGGCAATCTGTAAGGCGTCTGTTCGACTGTAATCCCCTGATGAATATTGTGCCTTATTCAGATCAGGCGGAATCATAATTTGCACAATTTGTTGAGATACCAATTAACTATAATCAAAGATCCAATCTCATGTACAACAACAACTTTACAGAGTGTGCAAGGTGTGAAGCTGGCCAGGAGAACATTGGAATAGTCAATTCTAGAGGTAACAAAACCATGGATGAGGGTTTCAGCAGCAGATGAGCAAAGGCAGGGGCAGAGATGGGCGATGTTACAGAGGTGGAAGAAGGCACTTGTAATATATTATCACATGGTTTAGTATGAGCATGCTCAGTTCACTCTGGCCTAGTAAAGCAAGCACATGAACTAGCAACTGGTGTCTCTGTCCTGCATTTGTTCTACTCACATACATTACATTTTTGGCGACAAGAATGGGATCCCAAAGCCATTTTTAGGAATCACGGAAGGACGCAGTTTTCAACCTTTGTGTGGAAAAGTTTAAGGTGTATTTGTGACACCCAAACTGAATTTTTGTGATGTTTTACTGTTAATGCTCATACAGAATCATCTGTGCTTTGCCTTCATGTGTACAGCAACAGCAGCATTGATTCTCACAGGTACACAGGTAGCGTTTTGAGTCACTGAGTCACAATGGGATCGGGACAATCATGGCCTCACCTACGGGATTCATCGGAAGCCTCGGCATCTATGACTGAGCTCGCGAACCATTCAGTTCTTATATTGAGCGGATGGAGGTTTTTTTTAGGGCCAATAAGATTATTGACACTCTAGGTGCAGATGAGAATGTTCAAGCTCAAAATAAAGTAATTCATGAACGTTAAAAAGGAATTTTTCTAACAGCGATTGGGCCAGATGGCTACGGAACAACAAAGGAAGTGTCATTTGAAGACATTATTGAGAAATTCGAGGACCATTTCGAGCCAAAGCCATTAGAAATAGCAGAGAGCTATAAGTTTGGTACCAGAAACCAAAAACAAAGTGAAACCATCAGTGAGTACATTGTAGCTCTTAAAAACCTGTCTTTGCATTGTAACTTCGGCACATTTTTGGATCATGTGTTGCGAGATAAGTTTGTGTGTGGACTGGTGGATGTGCGCACACAGTCCAAGTTACTAAACACTCTGAACCTAATGTTTGACACAGCATGCAAAATTGCCCTATCTATGGAGATGGCGTCTAAGAATGCTAGGGAGCTCCGTCCAACTCAAGTGACTAGTGCAGCTGAGGTCTACAGTCAAAAAGCCACCGCCAAACCTAAAGTTGTGAGACCGAGTCAAAAGCATGTCAGTGAGAGCAGTTCAGTGAATTGTCATCACTGCAATGGAAATCACTCACCACAGACCCGCCAATACAGAAATGTGAAGTGTTTTCACTGCCAGAAGCAAGGCCATATTTCAACAGCTTGCAGAGCTAGATCTAAAGCAGGAGGTAAGAACCATTCTAGTGGCAATGCAAAGCAGTGACACCAAAAGGGAGGAATTCACAATATTGAAGTGAACACACTTGATGTTGAAGAACTAGGCATCTATAGTATCTGTGCCACTAGCAGCAATGCAAGCAGTCATGAGAAAGACTTATGTACAAAACGTTTGATCAATGAGCAATATATTGATATGTGTATCAACATGGCGGTGGACTGCTCTATCATGAGTAAGGACACATATGAGAGTAAGTTTAATCAAATATCACTTAAAGAGTAACAGAGTTAAAAACCTACTCCGGAGAAATCCTAGAGACATGTGGACAAATGGAATGTACAGTTCAGCACAATGGCCAGTCAGTAAAGCTGCCTATTATTGTAGCAAGCTACAACAACAAGCCAACCCTCATGGGCAAAGACTGGTTGAGAAAGTTAAAACTAGACGGGAAAAACATCTTCAGTATAGATGCTTCAAAGAAGTGACTCGACACAATGCTGAACAAGTATAAAAGCATGTTCTCAGACAGTTCTGAGGACATCACTGGGTATGACGCGCATATCTGCATCAAGTTCAATGCAAAGCCTGTCTATTGTAAGGCAAGGCCGGTCCCCTATGCGTTAAAAAGTCAGGTGGAGGAAGAGCTAGAGAAACTGAGAGAGAACGGAGTGCTAGTAAAAACTGACAAAAGTGAATGGGCTACCCCGATCGTGGTAGTGTCCAAACCAGACAAAACTGTACACTTGTGCAGTGACTACAAAGTTACTATCAACCAAGCAGTTGACGATGAGCAGTGCCCATTACCTACATCACAAGGTATGTATGCAGCACTCTCTGGGTCAAAAGTTTTCTTGAACCTTCACAAAGAGTGAAAGAAACTACGCGCAAATTAAAAAGGAAGCACACGCCATAGTGTTTGGAATCAAGAAATTCCAACAGTTCCTGATCGGCAAAAAGTTTACCCTGATAACCGATCACAAACTGATCCTAGCAATATTGGGGCCCAAATCTGCCATCCCTGCAATGGCCGCATCAAGAATGCAACGTTGGGCAGTGTTGTTGTCACAATATGACTACACGATTGAATATCGCACTTCAAAGCAAAACGCAATCGCAGATGCTTTGTTCAGGTTGCCACATGAAGACTCGTGTTGGGAGTGAAGGTGAGATTTTCACGCTAGGTGCAGTTGACAAAGACTTTTCCGTGAATGCAACTGAGATTGCAGATGAGATTCAAAAGGACTCGGTTCAGACTTTAGTCACCGAAGTACCAGGTTCAATCAAGTCTGAGATAGAAACAAGATCATCTTTGAGTTCAGAACCAGAACAAAACAGCCCAAAAATTGGTTCAACACCAAAACCTTTTGTAAGGAGATCAGGAAGGCTCCACAAACCTGTTATTAGACTGGATTTGTAGTTCATTTGTAGCATTTGTAGTTGATATAAAAGAAAAAGCTAGGAGTTTTTGTTATGTGGTACATGTAATGCTGGGAAAGGTGGGACCATAGTTTTGTTGTATTTGAGAGGGGAAATATGTACATTTTTTTTTAAGGGGAAAGCAGTGTAATGTATTATCACCTGGTTTGTCACATGGTTTAGTATGAGCATGCTCAGTTCGCTCTGGCCTAGTAAATCAAGCACATAAACTAGCAACTCGTATCTCTGTCCTTCATTTGTTCTACCCACACATATTACAGCAGTATTGGTGACGGAGCGGACATGTGGTCGGAAGCTCATCTCAGGGTCAAATAGGATGCCAAGGTTGTGAACGGCCTGGTTCAGCCTCAGACAGTGACCAGTGAGAGGGATGGAGACGTGGGTAGGGAACGGAGTTTGTGGTGAGGACCGAAGACCCAATGGCTTCGGTCTTCCCAACATTTAGTTGGAGGAAATTTCTTTGCATCCAGGACTGGATGTCAGACAAGGAGCATGACAAATCAGAGACAGTGGAGGGGTTGATAGAGGTGGTGATGGTGCGGTAGAGCTGGGTGTCATCAGCGTACATGTGGAACCTGAAGCGTTTTTGGATGATGTCGCAGAGGGGCAGCATGTAGATGAGAAATAGGAGGGGTCCTGTGATATCCGAGTGGTAAGGTCAGAAACTGAGAGAAGCGAGATATTAGGAACAAACCCAACTGTTTATTTACACGGTGTAGCAGAGGAACATATCTCTTACAAGCTGGAGGCCAGGCACAATTCTTATTGCACGAGCACAAGATGGAGGATCAACCTCTGAGTCATACCCATAATGCAATGCCACATTACCGTATTAACTGGTGTACCAGGACATTGAATACATGACCCATTACCTTAAATACTGGTGAATGTGAACCCTAAATATTTGGCTCCATCTGGCGGATAACTTAAACATTACATCCCAGATTACTATATCCCTCCCCTCTTAAGTTGAACATTAATTTCTTAACAACATTCTTAAAAAGTCCCATAAGGAAACTCCTTTAACGATAGTCCATACTGAACGAATCTAGCAGGTCGTTATCAATCTCTCTGGTGGCTTGTGAGGCCTTGGTGAACGTCTTACAGTCAAGTCCCTGCTTGGTTGTGGTAGAGCCACCTGCTGCTCCTCAGCAGTACTCAGAGTATCTGACTCTGCTACGATGGTTTCCTCTTGTCGAAGGGGTCCAGGTGGAACTGGCTCTGTTCGTGGTGGTGGTACCACCGATGCATTTGGATAACTGGGGGCCAACTTGTCCTCCGACATCTCCTCTGGAACCTCCATTTCGATTTCCCCTGGTCTGGTCAGTATCTGATCTACATGTCTGCATACTACCTGACCAGTTCCCACCATGACCGTATATGATACTGGACCGGTCATTGAGTCTATGACGCCAGGAATCCATTTTGGACCATAACTGAAATTCCGGGCAAGGACCGCATCTCCTTCTCCAAAACTGCGGCTCTTTGTCCTTCTATCATGGTTCTCCATTTGTTTGATTTGTCGGTTTTCCACCTTCCTTTTTAGTTCTGGGTGAACCAGGTCAAGAGTGGAGCGTAGTCGACGTCCTAACAACAGTTCAGCAGGAGAGAGTCCTGTGGTAGATTGAGGTGTTATTCTGTAGCTGAACAGAACTCGTGACACCTTGGCTGCCAAACTCCCTTCCGCACTTTTTTTCATCATCTCCTTAAATGTTTGTACGGCTCTCTCCGCATGTCCATTTGAAGACGGATGATATGGAGCTGAGGTCACGTGCACTATGCCATTGTTTCTCATGAACTCTTTTGTTTCTGTACTCACAAAACACGTGGCATTGTCACTTACTACGATCTCCGGTAGCCCTTGATTACTAAAACTCCTACGCAGGCAGTCTACAGTAACAGTAGATGAAGCAGAATTTACAGGATAAACATCCATCCATTTGGAATGGGCATCCATGATTATGAGGAACATATTTCCCATGAATGGACCCGCATAATCTACATGTAATCTTCTCCATGGTTTATCCAGCCACTCCCAGGGGTGGAGAGGAGCCGCTGCTGGTGCCTTCCTGTGTACTTGACAAGTGCTGCATGTCTTGACTAGATTTTCTATCTCCTCATCTAGCTTTGGCCACCACAAGTAACTCCTTGCCAAGGCTTTCATACGCAAAACTCCAGGATGACACTGATGTAGTTGCCCTAGGATAAACTGTCGTGCTGGCTGTGGAATAATGACTCGTGCTCTCCACAACACGCAACCATCCTGCACACCCAGCTCTGTCTTCCTGACACTGTAAAGTATGAAATCAGTCCCTTCCGGATGCTGTGGCCAACCCCTCATCACATATTCTCGGACTCTAGACAGTACTGGATCTTTACCGGTCCACGTCCTTACTTGTTCAGCGGTCACAATTGCCGTGTCCGTGTCCTCCAACATCAAAACTCTGTCCTCTGGAGCTGCACGGATAGGTGTACCTGGCAGTGGAAGACGGCTCAAGGCATCTGCGTTCCCATGGTACTTGCCCGCCTTGTAAACGATGACATACTCATATGCCCTCAACGTCACTGCCCACCTCTGGATCCGGGGTGAAACCATCTGTGGTACTGCTTTCATTTCATTAAAAAGAGATAGAAGAGGTTTATGATCGGTGCATATGGTGAATTTCCTGCCATATATGTATTTGTGAAACCTCCGTAACCCAAACATTACTGCTAACCCCTCTTTATCTAACTGGGAATAGTTTTTTTCCACCGGTGTCAGAGTTCGAGAGATAAACCCTATTGGTCTTTCTGTTCCATCTTCCAAGCTGTGTGAAAGAACCGCCCCCACCCCGTAAGGTGAAGCATCACAAGAGAGAATGATGTCTTTCTCTGCATTGTAGTGAACCAGCACATCCGACGACAGCATCAGTTTCTTGGGCTGTTCAAATGAAACCCTCTGTTCCTCTTCCCACTGCCACTGTGTCTCCTTGCGCAGAAGTTTGTGAAGAGGTGCTAACACTGTTGCCAAGTTTGGTAAAAATCTGTTATAATAGTTTAGCAGTCCCAGGTAAGCTTTTAACTCAGTCACATTGGTAGGAGCTGGGCCCTCCTGCAGTGCTTGTACCTTCTCCTTGATTGGATGGAGCTCGGTGGCGTCCACTCTGTGTCCCAGGGACACGGCCTCATTCCCCAGGAAAGTGCACTTACTCCTCTTGAGCCGTAACCCAGCCTTATCCAATCTTTGTAGTACCTCTCTCAGAGTGTGGTAGTGTTGGAGGAGCCGCAGCCCTTGCTCTTGTCCAACAGGTTCGAGGTTCTTACTCCCTGTGGGGACGGGAGCAGGGCCTGCAGGGAGGATGAGCAACCTGGCCACAGCACCGTGGAACGGGGGGCCATTCAAGAGGGGGGAGTAAATAGAAATGTTGTAGTGGTAGGGGATAATATTATTAGGGGGATAGACAGAATTCTCTGCAGCCAAGAGCGAGAGTCCCGTAGGCTGTGTTGCCTACCCGGTGCCAGGGTTAAGGACATCTCCTCTGGGCTGGAAAGAAACTTAGAGTCATAGAGTCATACAGCACGGATAGAGGCCCTTCGGCCCATCCTGTCCGCACCGGCCATCAAGCCCTGTCTAATCTAATCCCATATTCCAGCATTTGGTCCGTAGCCTTGTATGTTATGGCATTTCAAGTGCTCATCCAAATGCTTCTTAAATGTTGTGAGGGTTCCTGCCTCCACAACCTTTTCAGGCAGTGAGTTCCACACTCCAACCACCCTCTGGGGGAAAAAGTTCTCTCTCAAATCCCCTCTAAACCTCCCGCCCTTTACCTTGAATCTATGCCCCCTAGTTATTGACCCTTCTACTAAGGGAAAAAGCTGCTTAGTATCCATCCTATCTATGCCCCTCATAATTTTGTACACCTCAATCATGTCCCCCCTCAGCCTCCTCTGCTCCAAGGAAAACAAACCCAATCTGCCCAGTCTCTCTTCATAGCTGAAGCGCTCCAGCCCTGGTAACATCCTGGTGAATCTCCTCTGCACCCTCTCCAAAGCGATCACATCCTTCCTGTAGTGTGGCGACCAGAACTGCACACAGTATTCCAGCTGTGGCCTAACCAGTGTTTTATACAGCTCCATCATAACCTCCTTGCTCTTATATTCTATGCCTCGGCTAATGAAGGCAATTATCCCATATGCCTTTTTTACCACCTTATCCACCTGTTCCGCCGCCTTCAGGGATCTGTGTACTTGCACACCCAGATCCCTCTGACCCTCCGTCTTGCCTTGGGTCTTACCATTCATTGTGTATTCCCTTGCCTTGTTAGTCCCCCCAAAGTGCATCACCTCGCACTTTTCCGGGTTAAATTCCATTTGCCACTGTTCCGCCCATCTGACCAACCCATCTATATCGTCCTGCAGACTGAGACTACCCTCCTCGCTATTTACCACCCTACCAATTTTTGTATCATCCGCGAACTTACTGATCATACCTTTTACATTCATATCCAAGTCATTAATGTAGACCACAAACAGCAAGGGACCCAGCACCGATCCCTGTGGTACCCCACTGGCCACAGGCTTCCAGTCACAAAAACAACCTTCGACCATCACCCTCTGCCTTCTGCCACTAAGCCAGTTTTGTATCCAATGTGCCAAGGCACCCTGGATTCCATGGGCTCTTACCTTCTTGACCAGTCTCCTGTGCGGGACTTTATCGAAGGCCTTACTGAAATCCATGTATACCACATCCACTGCGTTACCCTCATCCACACACCTAGTCACCCCCTCAAAAAATTCAATCAAATTAGTCAGACATGATCTTCCCTTGACAAAGCCATGTTGACTATCCCTGATTAATCCTTGCCTCTCCAAGTGGAGACTAATTTTGTCCCTCGGAATTTTTTCCAATAATTTTCCTACCACTGATGTTAGGCTCACTGGCCTGTAGTTCCCCGGTTTTTCCCTACTCCCCTTCTTGAATAATGGTACTACATTAGCGGTTCTCCAGTCCTCTGGCACATCCCCTGTGGCCAGAGAGGTTCTGAATATATGTGTTAGAGCCCCCGCAATCTCTTCCTTTGCCTCACACAGCAGCCTGGGATACATTTCGTCCGGGCCTGGGGATTTATCCATTTTTAGGCCTGCTAAAACCGCCAATACCTCCTCCCTCTCGATGTTAATATGTTCGAGCATATCACAGTCCCCCCGCCCTATTTCTATGTCTACATCGTCCTTCTCCATAGTGAAAACAGATGCAAAAAATTCATTTAGAACCCCTCCTACATCTTCCGGCTCCACACACAGATTGCCACTTTTGTCCCTAATGGGCCCTATTTTTTCCCTAGTTATCCTCTTACCCTTAATATACTTATAAAACATCTTAGGGTTTTCCTTTATTTTGCTCGCCAGTGTTATTTCATGGCCCCTCCTTGATCTCCTAATTTCTTTTTTAAGTATCCCCCTGCACTTTTTGTACTCCTCTAGGGCTTCCTCCGTCTTTAGCCTTTTGTATCTGCCAAAAGCCCTCCTTTTTTTCCTAATCCATTCTCGTATATCCCCTGACATCCAAGGTTCCCTGTGGTTTTTGGAACCACCCTTGACCTTTACGGGAACATGTTGCCATTGTATGATCTCAATCTCCCTTCTGAAAGCCTCCCATTGCTCCGATGCAGATTTTCCTACAAGTAGCTGATCCCAGTCCATTTTGGCCAGATCCTGCCTTATCCTATTAAAATCGGCCTTCCCCCAATTTAGAACCTTTATTTCTGGCCCATCCCTGTCCTTTTCCATGACCACCTTAAATCTCACCATATTATGGTCACTGTCACCAAAGTGCTCACCTACTAGCACTTCTTCCACTTGGCCGGCCACATTCCCTAGAATTAGGTCCAGTACCGCCCCCTCTCTTGTAGGACTTTCTACATGCTGGCTCAAAAAGCTCTCCTGGATGCACTTTAAGAATTCTACACCCTCTGAGCCTTTCACACTCTGACTATCCCAGTTAATATTGGGGAAGTTGAAATCCCCCCATTATTATTACCCTATTATTTGCACATTTCTCTGAGAGGGGGTGGATCCAGTTGTCGTGGTCCATGTTGGTACAAACGACATAGATAGGACTAGGAAGCCAGTTCTGTTAAAGGAGTATGAGCAGCTAGGGGTCAAATTAAAAAACAGAACCTCAAGGGTAATAATCTCTGGATTATTACCTGAGCCACGAGCGAATTTGGCTAGGACAAATAAAATAAGAGAGAGTTAAATGCGTGGCTCAAAGACTGGTGTGGGAGAAATGGGTTTTGCTTCCTGGGACACTGGCACCAGTACTGCGGCAGGAGAGAGCTGTTCCGTTGGGACGGGCTTCACTTGGCCAGTGCTGGGACTAGAGTCCTGGCGGATCATATAACTAGGGCTGTAGAGAGGGCTTTAAACTAACTAGTGGGGGGGAGGTTCCTAGAGAGCAAATAATAAAAATGACAACAGAGAAGGTCATAGACTTAGGTAGCAGTGGGGAAATTAAAAACCAGAGCGTGTCAGGAAGGGGCAGAAGGTATGGAGTAAAAGGTAAAGTAATAAAAAGGGCAAAAGCAGGAACTAAGTGTCACAAAACACATTTGTTAGTTCTCTATCTGAATGCACGTAGCATTCGTAACAAAATAGACGAGTTAATGGCACAAATAGCTACATATGGGTATGATCTTGTGGCCATTACAGAAACATGGCTGGAGGGTAACAATGCCTGGGAATTAAACATACCAGGTTATTTAACGATCAGGAAGGACAGGCAGGAAGGAAGGGGAGGTGGGGTGGCTATGTTAATAAAGGAAGGAATCACTGTAATACAGAGAAATGATATTGGGTCAAAAGATCAGGATAATGAAACAGTTTGGGTGGAGATAAGGAATAATAAGGGGAAAAAAACACTAGTGGGCGTAGTCTATAGGCCTCCGAACAGTTGCAACTCGGTTGGACGGAGTATCAATCAGGAAATAGTTGAGGCTTGTAATAAGGGAACATCTATAATTATGGGGGATTTTAACTATCATATTAATTGGACAAATCAAATTGGGCAGGGCTGCCTTGAGGATGAGTTCATTGAGTGTATTAGGGATGGGTTTCTTGAGCAGTATGTAACTGAACCGACCAGGGGGCAAGCAACCTTAGATCTGGTCCTGTGTAACGAGACAGGATTAATTAAAAATGTCCTAGTAAAGGATCCCCTTGGAATGAGTGACCATAACATGGTTGAATTCCATATTCAATTAGAGGGTGAGGAGGTTGGATCTCAAACAAGCGTGCTAAGCTTGAATAAAGGAGACTATGAAGGTATGAGAGCGGAATTGAGTAGAGTGGATTAGGAAAATAGATTAAAGGGTAAGACGATACATGATCAGTGGTGTACATTTAAGGAGTTATTTTACAACTTCCAAAAAATATATATTCCACTGAGAAGAAAAGGGTGTAAAAGAAAAGACAGCCATCCGTGGCTAAGTAAAGAAATTAAGGATAGTATTCAACTAAAAACAAGGGCATATAAGGTAGCCAAATCTAGTGGGAGGATAGAGGATTGGGAAAACTTTAAAAGACAGCAAAAAATAACAAAAAGATTGATTAAGAAAGGGAAGATAGATTATGAAAGTAAATTAGCAAAAAATATAAAAACAGATAGTAAGAGTTTTTATAGTTATATAAAAAGAAAAAGGGTGGCTAAAGTAAATGTTGGTCCCTTAGAGGATGAGACCGGGAAATTAATGGTGGGAAATATGGAGATGGCAAAAACACTGAATGAATATTTTGTATCAGTCTTTACAGTAGAGGACACTAAGAATATCCCAACACTGGACAAGCAGGGGGCTATAGGGGGGGAGGAGATAAACACGATCAAAATCACTAAGGAAGTGGTACTCGGTAAAATAATGGGACTCAAGGCGGATAAATCACCTGGACCTGATGGCTTACATCCTAGGGTCTTGAGGGAAGTGGCGGTAGGGATTGTGGATGCATTGGTAATAATCTTCCAAAACTCCCTGGACTCAGCAAAGGTCCCGGCAGACTGGAAAACTGCTAATGTGACACCCTTATTTAAAAAGGGCAGTAGACAGAAGGCTGGAAACTATGGCCTAGAAATTCAGTGGCCTGCGCCACCAGTTTGCGCCCAAAGAGGGCTTTTGCGCCACTGGCCACACCTACCGCGATATTTAGCGGGGCGCTAATGGCGGCGTTAGCCTGCAGCGCTGCGCCGCCACCGATGACGTCATCGGTGTGCGCAGCGCCCCACTCCCGCCCCGATGACCATATTTGGTCGCGCCCGCCTCTTCAGCGCCGGCCGCAAATAGCGACCGGTACACAGGGGCCTACCTGTGGCGGTAGTGGCACTAGTTAAGGTGGAGGTGAGGCCGGCCGCTTTTTCGGCGGCCGCCTGCCAGCACCTCCGTCCCCGGCCTCCTACACTCCCCCCCCCCCCCCCGCGCCTTTGCCGGCTGTTTCCCGAGAGCCCGGCACTTCTCCTTGGTGCCGGGCTCATTTGCCGGCACTCGCGAGCGGGGATCGCGCTGTTGCAGGCACCTCCCCCTTAACAGTGGGAGGAAGGCCTGCAGTACCGCAGCATGCCGTGCCGCAGCGTGTGGCGCTGCGGCCCTTAGCGCGCCGATATTCAGTTTCAGCACCCCAAGCGGGGAGCGGGAAGCCTCAATTAGCGGCCCGCTTCCATTTGGAGCGCAGAAACTGAATATCTGGATGGCGCAAGTGGCTCCGCTCGCAGCGGTAATTCCGGCGCCCAGGCGAGCTTGGCGCCCCACTGAATTTTTAGCCCTATATCTGTTAGCCTAACATCTGTGGTAGGTAAAATTTTGGAGTCCGTTATTAAGGAGACAGTAACAGGACATTTGGATAATCATAATTTAATAAGACAAAGTCAGCATGGTTTTATGAAGGGGAAGTCATGTTTGACAAATTTGCTGGAGTTCTTTGAGGAAGTAACATATAGGGTGGATAAAGGGGAACCAGTGGACGTAGTGTATTTAGACTTCCAAAAGGCATTTGACAAGGTGCCACACAAAAGATTATTGCTTAAGATAAAAAATCACGGGATTGGGGGTAATATTCTGGCATGGATAGAAGATTGGCTATCTAACAGAAGGCAGAGAGTTGGGATAAATGGTTCATTCTCAGACTGGCAATCAGTAACTAGTGGTGTTCCACAGGGGTCAGTGCTGGGTCCCCAACTCTTTACAATCTATATTAACGATTTGGAGGAGGGGACCGAGTGTAACATATCAAAGTTTGCAGATGATACTAAGATGGGGGGGAAAGTAGTGAGTGAGGAGGACATAAAAAACCTGCAAGAGGACATAGACAGGCTAAGTAAGTGGGCAGAGATTTGGCAGATGGAATACAATACTGGAAAGTGTGAGGTTATGCACTTTGGCAGGAAAAATCGTAGAGCAAGTTATTATCTTAATGGCAAGAAACTGGAAAGTACTGAAGTACAATGGGATCTGGGGGTCCTGGTGCACGAAACTCAAAAGGTTAGTATGCAGGTGCAGCAAGTGATTAAGAAGGCCAATGGAATGTTGGCTTTCATTGCTAGGGGGATAGAATATAAAAATAGGGAGGTATTGCTTCAGTTGTACAAGGTATTGGTGAGACCGCACCTGGAATACTGCATACAGTTTTGGTGTCCATACTTAAGAAAAGACATACTTGCTCTCGAGTCAGTACAAAGAAGGTTCACTCGGTTAATCCCGGGGATGAGGGGATGGACATATGAGGAGAGGTTGAGTAGATTGGGACTCTACTCATTGGAGTTCAGAAGAATGAGAGGCGATCTTATTGAAACATATAAGATTGTGAAGGGGTTGGATCGGGTGGATGCGGGGAGGATGTTCCCGATGATGGGTGAAACTAGAACTAGGGGGCATAGTCTTAGAATAAGGGGCTGCTCTTTCAAAACTGAGATGAGGAGGAACTACTTCACTCAGAGGGTGGTAGGTCCATGGAATATGCTGCCCCAAAAAGCTGTCGAAGCTACATCATTACATAAATTTAAAACAGAAATAGACAGTTTCCTAGAAGAAAAGGGAATTAAGGGTTACGGGGAGCGGGCAGGAATTTGGACACGAGTCTAGTTTCGGATCGGTCATGGCCCTGTGGGTAGCGGAGCGGGCCCAGGGGCCGTGTAGCCTGATCCTGCTCCTGTTTCGTGTGTCTAATTCTGTTAGATTCAGGAGATAGTCCTGTGATAGTGGATTGGCGGTTAGGATCAGATCAGCCATGATCTTATTGAATGGCGGAGCAGGCTCGAGGGGCCGATTGGCCTACTCCTGCTCCTATTTCTTATGTTCTTATGTTCTTATGTTAGTGCTCAGATGCTCCTGGTCGGTTCTTCCCGTCACCAGAATGTCATCCAGATAGATTGAAACATGTGGGATCCCTTGCAGTACACCCTCGATAGTCCTCTGGAAAATAGCTGGACTAGATGAGACACCGAATGGTAAGTGGTTATAGGTAAACAAACCCTTGTGTGTATTTATGGTTACATACTTCTTGGATTCCTCATCTAGTGTAATCTGCAAGTATGCATGACTCATATCCAGCTTCGTGAATTTCTTCCCTCCAGGCAAGTTTGCAAAGAGATCCTCTGTTTTGGGAATAGGATACTGTTCTAGTTTAGACACCCTATTTACTGTCAATTTATAATCTCCACAGAGCCTTACCGAATTGTCCGGTTTCAAAACAGGTACAATGGGAGCTGCCCATTCTGAACATTTCATGGGTTCCAGTATGTTCTCTCGCAAAAGACGATCAAGCTCAACCTCTACCTTCGGTTTCATGGCATACGGCACAGGTCGTTGTTTAAAAAACCTTGGCAGTGCCTCCTTCTCTACATAAATCTTAGCTGGGGTCCATTAAATGTGCCAAGTTCTTCCTTGAACACGTTCTCATGTTCAATCAACACTTCTTGCAAAGACAACTGTTTGCCTCCCTCCATTTGATTTATTGCTCCCCAATCTAATTTAAGTTCTTGTATCCAGCCCCGACCTAACAGGTTTGGTCCGGAACCCGATACGACAACTACAGGTAGCTGTTCCACGGTGTCCCTGTGTTGCACAATTACAGTAGCTGTACCCAATGTTGCCACTCATTCACCGGTATATGTTTTAAGCTGCATAGAGCAAGACTTTAACTCTGGAACTTTTGCACGGTTCCACAACTTTGAGTACTCCTCCCTGTTCATTATGGTTACACCGCATCCTGTATCCACTTCAAAGTTGACCTTAGAGTCATTTACTGTCAGTTAGCAAAGTGATAGAGAACATTCCAAAAGTGGATCCTACCATACAATGCATTATGAACATGTCGTCTTCTTTCTCAGCTTCTCCGCTGATGTGATGTGATGTGCTCCCTGTTTTTTCACTTCTCTTCCTAGGTTTTGCTTTCCTCCCCCTTTTGGTTTGTATTCCTCCACGATTCCCTGCATGCACGTTTTATGTGCCCTTTTTTCCCACACTTGTGGCACTTTTCCTCCAGAAACCTGCATTCCCTCGCCAGGTGATCGCCATTGCATCTATAACATGCCTTTACATGCTCACGTTGTGGTTTCTGACGCATGTTTAACTTGTGCACAATAACCTGACCTGCAACTTGCTTTGTAGTAGCCCAGTCTGAACCTTGTATTTCTTTTACATCTCGGTTCGCTGTCTCTATGGCTTGAGCAAGATCCAACGCTTTTTCACACGTAAGCCCAGTCTCGGACAATAATCTCCGCTGCATTCTATCATCCATTCTCCCGCAAACTAGCCTATCTCTCAGCATGTCTTTCAGGTTGTTGCCGTAATTGCAATCGTGTGCCAATTTTCACAACACCGCTACATAATCCAATACAGTCTCTCCCGGTTTTCTGTTTCGTGAATTAAATTTGAAACACTGTACAATCTCACTCGGTCTGGGATTGAAATGGTCCTTTAGCAAGGCCACTAAGTCAGCAAATGATCTGCCTCCAGGCTTTGCAGGACTGCATAAGTTTCTCATTAAACTATACATCTGACTTACCACGGAAGTGAGCAAAATAGCTCTCCTTTTTCCGACATCATTTATATCATTTGCTTCAAAGAAATGCATCAACACCTCGCAGTATTCATCCCAGGTCTGCGTCTGAACATCAAAAGCAGAGATCTTTCCTACCGTAGCAGCCATGATCCGTTAATCAGTGTTCCTTTTTTTTTTCTTTGTCAAGATGGGATATGTTTATCCTCGTCGCCAATATGTGCTATCAGAGTGGTAAGGTCAGAAACTGAGAGAAGCGAGATATTAGGAATAAACCCAACTGTTTATTTACACGGTGTAGCAGAGGAACATATCTCTTACAAGCTGGAGGCCAGGCACAATTCTTATTGCACGAGCACAAGATGGAGGATCAACCTCTGAGTCATACCCATAATGCAATGCCACATTACCATATTAACTGGTGTACCAGGACATTGAATACATGACCCATTACCTTAAATACTGGTGAATGTGAACCCTTAATATTTGGCTCCATCTGGTGGATAACTTAAACATTACATCCCAGATTACTATAGGTCCAAAGATAGATCCTTGGGGGACTCCAGAGGTAACAGTGTGGGAGCAAGAAGAGTGGATAGATAAGAATGGAACAAGGTGAGGGAAGTCCCACCCAGCTGGATGACGGAGAAGAGGCATTGGAGATGGATGGAGTGGTCAACCGTATCAAAGGCTGCGGACAGGCAAGAAGGATGAGGAGGGATAGTTTACCACGGTCACAGTTACATAGGATGTACAAATAGTAAATTTGATCATCCTCAAAATTTTCACATTTGGAACATTTCTTTATATAATTTTTATAAGCTTGCAATTCATTAATGGCCCAGTAATTCTGTTCCAAACGCGTGAGTACGGTCGGGGTACTCACGCATCTGGCCGGAGGAAATGCCGGTTTTCAGCATGCACAGCGCATGCGGAGAAAACCGGCATTTCCTGTCCTCTGAACGAAGGGGTTCAGAGGCACAGCGCGTGCGACTGCACAGGCAGCGCGTGCGCAGTTAACTTCGTCGATTTCATTCATGGATTCAGTGAGGTTAAATCCTTACAACTTACACATGAAAAAAGCATGTGTAAAGTTGCTCCAGAGGCTGCGGAGGAAGATATATTTTATCGTGGAGCTTCTGAAAGGCAATATTTTTGTTTGGGAAAGGGAGGAAAGTTATTTTAAGAAATGATGAGGTAAGTTTTAAAGTTTAATTTTTTTTTTAATGTAGGTAGAAGGAGCAATTGTGGCTGTGTGGATTGAATTTGCTGTGTTTATTAAATGTGAAAATGACTTCTAAAATGAGTAATGTAACATTTCCAACATTTTTAAGAAATAAACTTTTCATCAGTAATATATTCTTTTAAGTAATTATGTATGTATGTCCGTATATATTCCTTTACGTATATGTATATATTCCTTTACTTATGTGTATGAATGTATGTATTTAATTATGATTTTCCAATGTTACTTTCTCTGAAAGTCATAATTAAATACATACATTCATACACATAAGTAAAGGAATATATACATACATATACGCAAAGGAATATATACAGACATACATACATAATTACTTAAAAGAATATATTACTGATGAAAAGTTTCTTTCTTAAAAATGTTGGAGTCATTTTCACATTTAATAAACACAGCAAATTCAATTCACATAGCCACAATTGCTCCTTCTACCTACAGTACTGAAAACCCGTTTTAAAAAACAAAAATAAACTTTAAAACTTACCTCAGCATTTCTTAAAATAACTTTCCTCCCTTTCCCAAACAAAAATATTGCCTTTCAGAAGCTCCATGATAAAATATATCTTCCTCCGCAGCCTCTGTAGCAACTGTACTCATGCTTTTTTCATGTGTAAGTTGTAAGGACTTAACCTCACTGAAAGCATGAATGAAACCGGCAAATTTTACTGCGCACGTGCTGCCTGTGCAGTCGCATGCGTTCTGCCTCTGAACCCCTTCGTTCAGAGGACAGGAAATGCCGGTTTTACCCGCATGCGCTGTGCATGCTGAAAACCGGCATTTCCTCCGGCCAGACGTGTGAGTACCCCGACCGTACTCACGCGTTTGGAACGGAATTACTGGGCCAACATTTTACATGTCAATAAAATGAAAAATTTAACAAATGCATGATTTGCCCCCTCGCATCTGCGACTGAGGGTCCAAGGAGGTGCATTGCGCAAGAGGTCATCGTCGTACGTATCCTCACACTGTTCCCTTTCGGGAACTGTATGAAGTGGTGGAAGGATTTCTGGCCACGTTAACGCTCCTTCCGTGACCATAACCATCTTCATACCAGCCATTAGGGTGGTTAGTCCTATGGCGTGAGGGTTTTACGGGCTCCCACAACCCATCTGAGGCGGGGGGGGCACCCACACCCGCGGACGCAAGTATCCCGCTGGATGTCCACCCAGAATTTATAGTTGGAGCTCCGACTCCACTTGCCGGGACTGTCTGGAGCGGGGTTCGAAACCCTACTCCTTCTGGCCCAGCAGCGGGGATGCTTACCGCTACACAAAAGGCCCACTCCGCGTAAAAGGTGACACCCATACGTTTCCTGCGCATTTTCCCTCCCCGTGACTGGAGCCCTATGCTGCCACTTGAAAGACCAAGCTATCATCTGTCCTTTTTGCGGCGCCTTTGACTTGTCATTACCAATGATGAGCAGGCACTGCGCCTCCACCTCGTTGAGGAGATTGCTGAGGTCATCATCAGTTCAATTGTGAGTTCTTTTAATGCCATGAATTGTGCTCATTCCAGCCATTTCACGTTGCTAATCGGAGTGGGCCTTTGGCGTAGTGGTAGGATCCCCGCCGCTGGGCCAGACGGGGTAGGGTTTCGAACCCCGCTCCAGACAGTCCCGGCAAGTGGAGTTGGAGCTCTGGCTCTAAATTCTGGGTTGACATCCAGTGGGATATTTGCGTCCGTGGGTGTGGGTGGCCCCCCCTCCTCGTAAAGCTTGTGGGAGCCCGTAAAACCCTCCCGCCATAGGACTAACCACCCTAATGGCTGGTTCAAAGATGGTTACGGTCACGGAATGAGCGTTAATCACGGCCATAAATCCTTCCACCACTTCATACAGTTCCCCAAAGGGAACAGTGTGAAGACACGTATGACGACGACGTTGCTAAATAAATAAATGGAATGAAAAAAATTCTTTCAGGGCTTTTAAAAGTCTTTAAATTCCTTTAATTCTGTTTAAAACTACTTCAGATTCTTCAAAATAATGTAAACATTTTTAAAAGTTTATAAAAGTTACCAAAAGCTTCATAAAAATACCAAAAACCTATTTGAAATGCTGCTCTCCATGTAAAAATGCTTTGCAGCTTGTGAGAAACATTGGGGGCGTTTCCTATTAAACTGAGACCTCAAGGGGCGTGTCTCAGTTGCACAGCGCGCTACAGGCTTCGCGCTGGCTGCACTCCTGGGCGGCGTGACGTCAGACGCTGCCCGGGATTCTTCTGTTTCAAAAAGGAATTCCAGGCGTCCCTGGAGGTGAACGGCAGGCGCGTCGGGTAAGTGCAGATCGGGGGCTTGCACCGACCCGAATTTCTGCCCCATTATCTCTAACCATCAGTGAAATATACTTGTAATTACTGGAAGTCAAAAATACCATTAAAGAATTGGCGAATGCTGTACTTTCACTCAGAAATTGATGTCAGTAAAACATGGGTAATTCACATAATCTAAAAACACAAGATTCTTTACATTTCATGCAGTTTACAAATGTCATCAGAGCCCTGTGTTTTTGTGTAGGAGAAAGCATAGTCCCAAGTATAATTTTTTTGCAATGTATGAATACAATACTTTAACTTTCTTGTTTACGTTCTTTTCCCACTGCTACTATGGTTGTCACAAATAAAAATACAGATGAGGCCATTGCTCCCATGTAATTTTCCGAAGAAATTTGCAATCCTGCCATCACAGCACCTCTGAACGACTACCCAACCTGGAAGGGCATTCCAGGAATGATTGAGGCATCATATTTTTCCATGCCATATGAAATGAGAAGTACAAGATACCGGAGTTCAGGTGAATGGTCAGCAACCGTTTTTTTATTCATTCATGGGATGTTGGCGACACTGGCAAGGCCAGCATTTATTGCCCATGCCTAATTGCCTTCGAGAAGGTGGTGGTGAGCTGCCTTCCTGAACGGCTGCAGTCCATGAGTAATCCCACAGTGCTGTTAGGTAGTGAGTTACAGGATATTGACCCAGCGATAATGAAGGAACGGCGGAGGGAGTGAATGTTTAAGGTGGTGGTTGGCTGCCAATCAAGTGGGCTGCTTTGTCCTAGAAACATAGAAGATAGGAGCAGGAGTAGGCCATTCAGCCCCTCGAGCCTGCTCCAACATTCAATGAGATCATGGCTGATCATCCAAACTCACTACCCTGTCCCCGCCTTCTCCCCATATCCCTTGATCCCTTTAGCCTTAAGAAATATATCTAACTCCTTCTTGAATATATTTAATGAATTGGCCTCAACTGCCTTCTGTGGTAGAGAATTCCACAGGTTCACCACTCTCTGGGTGAAGAAATTCCTCCTCATCTCTGTCCTAAATGGCTTACCCCTTATCCTTAGACTGTGACTCCTGGTTCTGGACTCACCCACCATCGGGAACATCCTTCCTGCATCTAGTCTGTCTAGTCCTGTTAGAATTTTATAAGTTTCAATGAGATCCCCTCTCATTCTTCTAAACTCCAGCGAGTACAAGCCCAATCGACCCAATCTCTCCCCATACTTCATTCCTGCCATCCCAGGTAGCAGCCTGGTGAATCTTCGCTGAACTCCCTCCATGGCAAGAACATCCTTCCTCAGATAAGGCGACCAAAACTGCACACAATACTCAAGGTGTGGTCTCACCAAGGCCCTATACAACTGCAGCAAGACATCCTTGTTCCTGTACTCGAATCCTCTCACTATGAAGGCCAACATACCATTTGCCTTCTTAACTGCCTGCTGCACCTGCATGCTTACCTTCAGCGACTGGTGCACAAGGACACCCAAGTCTCGTTGCACTGCCCCTTCTCCCAATCTGTTGCCATTCAGATAATATTCTGCCTTCCTGTTTTTGCCACCAAAGTGGATAACCTCGCATTTATCCACATTATACTGCATCTGCCATACATCTGCCCAATCACCCAACCTGTCCTCACAGCACACACGCCCACCCAGCTTTGTGTCATCTGCAAACTTGGAGATATTACATCTAGTTCCCTCGTCTAGATCATTAATATATATTGGGGCAGTAATTCCTCACCAAACGCGTGAGTACGGAAGGGGTACTCACGCGTCTGGCTGGAGGAAATGCCGGTTTTCAGCATGCACAGCGCATGCGCTGAAAACCGGCATTTCCTCTCCTCTAACCCAAGAGTTGAAGAGGCTAGCGCGTGCGCTGTAGGGGGCAGCGCGTGCGTCTTGGATTTCCTCTGTTTTGGGGGATTTGCGCATGTGTAAAGGCCTCCGGTCTTTACGCTTGTAAAAAGCACACGTAAGTATTTATTTTTACAGGTAAGTGGTGTTTTAGTGCAATTTAGAATTTTTTCCCCCACAGGTTTATTATTTTAAAGAATCTACAATAAGGTAAGTTTAGTTTTAGACCCTTTTTATTAAAAATTTATTTTTTTCAAAAAAAAAATTTTTTGTTTAAATTATTTTTTTAAACTTATTTATACTTAATTTAATGATTGGGATGTTTTTTTAATTTTTATTTAAAGTTTAAATAGTGTTTTGGGCCCCCGTAGTTTTCATGAGTTTGACAGTTCTTACTCTCAAACTCATGAATGAACCTTCCCCTCCCCTGATTGGTTGTACAGTGCTCACCTGATCCCAGCCGGCACATCGCACTAACTACGCTGCTGGATCAGGTAAGCACTGCGCGCTGACATCTGAACCGGGCCTGTGACAGGAAATGCAAGCAGGCCCGGGCTTCAGATGTCAGCGCGCAGGGTGAGTGCAGATCGGGGGCTTGCATGTGCAGCAAGCCCCCGACACCAAGTTCTGGGCCATTGTGAATAGCTGGGCTCCTAGCACCGATCCCTGCGGTACCCCACTAGTCACTGCCTGCCACTCGGAAAAAGACCCGTTTATTCCACCTCTTTGCTTCCTGTCTGCCAGCCAGTTCTCTATCCAAGTCAGTACCTCGCCCCCAATCCCATGTGCTTTAACGTTACACGCTAATCTCTTATGCGGGACCTTATCGAAGGCCTTCTGAATGTCCAAATACACCACATCCACTGGTTCTCCCTTATCTATTCTACCACTTACATCCTCAAAAAATTCCAGTAGATTGGTCAAGCACGATTTACCTTTTGCAAATCCATATTGACTTTGTCCGATCCTGTCACTGTTTTCCAAGTGCTCTGCTATTACATCTTTTATAATGGACTCTAGCATTTTCCCCACTACCGATGTCAGGCTTACCGGTCTATAATTCCCCGTTTTCTCTCTACCACCTTTTTTGAAAAGTGGGGTAACATTAGCTACCCTCCAATCCATGGGAACTCTTCCAGAATCTATAGAATTTTGGAAGATGACCAGCAATGCATGTACTATTTCTAGGGCCACTTCCTTAAGTACCCTAGGATGTAGATTATCAGGCCTTGGGGGTTTATCGGCCTTCAATCCCGTCAATTTCTTCAACACCATTTCCCTACAAATACTGATTTCATTCAGTTCCTCCCTCTCATTAGACCTATGTTCCCCGACATCTGCACATCTGCCGATGCACTTTATTATGGTCATATTTATGCTAATATATATGTACAAATGTATGTTGAAATGTTTAAGTGTCCTAATCCAAATTGTACACTCTCGGGAGCCGCAAGCCTACATTTCGTTGTACTGCACTTGTGCACTAACAATGACAATAAAAGTTGATTTGATTTGATTTGTGTCCTCCTTTGTGAAGACAGAACCAAAGTATGTATTTAATTGGTCAGCCATTTCTTTGTTCCCCATTATAATTTCCCCTGCTTCTGACTGCAAGGGACTTACGCTTGACTTCACCAATCTTTTTCTCTTCACATATCTATAGAAGCATTTACAGTCAGTTTTTATGTTCCGTGCAAGCTTACTCTCATACTCTATTTCCCCCCTCTTAATTAATCCATTTGTCCTCCTTGGCTGAATCCTAAACTGCTCCCAATCCTCAGGTTTGCTGCTTTTTCTGGCCAATTTATATGTCCTCTCCTTGGATCTTATGCTATCCCTAATTTCCCTTGTTAGCCACGGTTGAGTCACCTTTTAAAATTTTTTATGCCAAACAGGGATGAACAAATTCTGTAGTTCATCCATGCGATCTTTAAATGTTTGCCATTGCCTATCCACCGTCAACCCTTTAAGTAACATTCCCCAATCCATCCTACCCAACTTGCACCTCATACCATCGTAGTTTCCTTTATTTAAATTCAGGACCCTAATCTCTGAGTCAAATATTTCATTCTCCATCTTAATGAAGAATTCTATCATATTATGATCGCTCCGCCCCAAGGGGCCTCACACAACAAGATTGCTAATTAATCCTTTCTCATTACATAATACCCAGTCTAAGATGGCCTGATCTCTAGTTGGTTCTTTGACATATTGGTCCAGGAAACCATCCTGTATACACTCCAGGAATTCCTCCTCCACAGTATTGTTACTAATTTGGTTAGCCCAATCTATATGTAGATTAAAGTCACCCATGATAACTGCTGTGCCCTTATTGCATGCATCTCTAATTTCCCGTTTAATGCTATCCCCAACCTCGGCATTACTGTTTGGAGGTCTGTATACAACTCCCACTAACGTTTTCTGCCCCTTGGTATTTCTCAGCTCTACCCATACAGATTCCACATCATCAGAGCTAATATCCTTCCTTACTATTGTGTTAATCTCCTCTTTAACCAGCAATGCTACCCCACCACCTTTTCCTTTTTGCCTGTCTTTCCTGAATATTGAATACCCCTGGATGTTGAGTTCCCAGCCTTGGTCACCCTGGAGCCATGTTTCCGTAATTCCAATCATATCATATCCATTTACATCTATGGATGGTGTCGAGCTTCTTGAGTGTTGTTGGAGCTGCACTCATACAGTCAAATGGAGAGTATTCCATCGCACACCTGACTTGTGCCTTGTAGTTGGTGGAAAGGCTTTGGGGAGTCAGGAGATGAGTCACTCACCACAGAATACCTAGCCTCTGACCTGCTCTTACTGCCACAGTATTTATGTGGTTGGTCCAATTAAGTTTCTGGTCAACGGTAACTCCCAGTGTTGCTGGTGACAGATTCCATGATGGTAATCCCATTGAATGTCATGGGGAGGTGGCTAGACTCTCTCTTGTTGGAGATAGTCATTGCCTGGCACTTGCGTGGTGTGAATGTTACCTGCCATTCATCATCCCAATCCAGAATGTTGTCCAGGTCTTGCTGAATGCAGGCATTATCTGAGGAGTTGCGAATGGAACTGAACACTGTGCAATCATCAGCAAACATTCCCACTTCTGACCTTATAATGGAGGGAAGGTCATAGATGAAGTGGCTGAAAATGGTTGGGCCATGGGAACTGCCCTGAGGAACTCTTGCAGCGAGGTCCAAGGACTGAGATGATTGGCCTCCAAAAACCGCAACCATCTTCTTTTGTGCTAGGTATGACTCCAGCCAGTGGAGAGATTTCCCCGATTCCCATTGACTTCAATTTCACTAGGGCTCCTTGATGCTACACACGGTCAAATGTTCACCTCACCTCTAGAATTCAGCTTTTTTGTCCATGTTTGGACCAAGGCTGTAATGAAGTCTGGAGCCAAGTGGTCCTGTCGAAACTCAAACTGAGCATCGGTGAGCAGGTTATTGGTGAGTAAATGCCGCTTAATAGCACTGTCGATTACATCATCCATCACTTTGCAGATGATTGAGAGTAGACTGATGGGGTGGTAATTGGCCGGATTGGATTTGTCCTGCTCTTTGTGGACAGGACATACCTGAGCAATTTTTCACTTTGTCAGGTAGATGCCAGTGTTGTAGCTGTACTGGAACAGCTTGGCTAGTTCTGGAGCGCAAGTCTTCAGCACTACAGCCGGAATGTTGTTTAGGCCTTTGCTGTATCCAGTACGCTTAGCCGTTTCTTGATATTATATGGAGTGAAACGAGTTGGCTGAAGACTGGCTTCTGTGATGGTGGGGACCTCAGGGGAGGCCAAGATGGATCATCCACTCGGCACTTCTGGCTGAAGACAGCTGCAAACACTTCAGCCTTGTCTTTTGCACTCACGTGCTGTGCTCTGCCATCATTGAACATGGGGATGTTCATGGAGCCTCCTCCTCCCGTTAGTTGTTTAACTGTCCACCACCATTCACGACTGGATGTGGCAGGACTGCAGAGCTTTGATCTCATCCGTTGGTTATGGGATTTCTTAGCTCTGTCTATAGCATGCTGCTTCCGCTGTTTAGCATGCATGTAGTCTCGGTGCTGCTCCTGGCATGCTCTTCTACACTCCTCATTGAATCAGGGTTGGTCCCCTGGCTTATGGTAATGGTAGAGTGAGGGATATGCAGGGCCATGAGGTTACAGATTGTGCTGGAATACAATCCTCCTGCTGCTGCTGCTGCTGCTGATGGCCCACAGCGCCTCACGGATGCCCAGTTTTGAGCTGCTATATCTGTTCTGAATCTATCTATTTAGCATGGTGTTAGCGCCACACAACATGATGGAGGGTGTCCTCAGTGTGAAGTCAGGACTTTGTCTCCTCAAGGACTGTGTGGTAGTCACTGTTACCAGTGCTGTCATGGACAGTTGCGTCTGCGACAGGTAGATTGGTGAGGACGAGGTCAAGTAGGTTTTACTCTCGTGTTGGTTCTCTCACCATCTGCCGTAGGCCTAATTTGTCAGCTATGTCCTGCAGGACTCGACCAGTTTGGTCAGTAGTGGTACTACCGAGCCACTCTTGGTGATGGACATTGAAGTCTCCCACACAGAGTACATTCTGTGCCCTTGCTACCCTCAATGCTTCTTCCAAGTGGTATTCAACATGGAGGAGTGCTGATTCATCAGCTGAGGGAGGGCAGTAGGTGGTAATCAGCAGGAGGTTTTCTTGCCCATGCTTGACCTGAAGCCATGAGACTTCATAGGCTCAGAGTCAATGTTGAGGACTCCCAGGGCCACTCCTTCCCGACTGTATACCACTGTACTGCCACCTCTGGTGGGTATGTCCTGCCATGGGACAGGACATACCCAGGGATAGTGATGGAGGAGTCTGGGACATTGGCTGAAAAGGTATGATTCTGTAAGTATGACTATGTCAGACCTGAAATGTTAACTCTGTTTCTCTCTCCACAGATGCTGCCTGACCTGCTGAGTGTTTCCAGCATTTTCTGTTTTTATTACAATATATCTGAGCTACAATGTGGTCAGCTGACAGGTTGACTAAAATTTATAGGGGTTATAAACGTTCTGTATAATTTATTTATAAAATCACTTGGTCATATATTGAAGTACACCCAGTAAGACACTAGCTTAGGTTAACACTTCAACCAAAGTACTGAGTGAGGTTTAAAGTAAAAAGTGTACTATGGTAACCAAGTCTTTTAGTTCATAAAGGAGATTTGTGGAGTCAATACAGAGGATTGGATGAGATGTCAATGGAAATAAAAATCGGGAGATGTAAAATGGGCTACCAACTTACTATCACCCGTTTTACACTATCGTACAAAGTCAAGATCTATCCCCACTTGTCAGCAACCTGACTTTTTTTTTTACAATTTTTAAAAACAATAACAGTGGTCCTGAAAGTCCACAATGTCTCAAGAAAATTTGGGGCGTAATCAAGACCAGACCTAGTTTCCCCCGTCTCTGCCCTATTTAGGCAGCGCAGGCAGTTTCCACAGGCAGTGGGCTGGACTCTTCTTGTGTTTGTTCTCAGGCAGCTCGATTGAGTACTCTTAAAGGTGCTATTAATTGCTTTAGGAATGCTTAAGTGCAGGCAGCCATACAAAATCTATTCAAAATGTGATGTGTGAATAAAAGCACATTTTTGTTTACAAAGGACACAGACCTACTCTGTACCTCTTCTCTTGAGCCACCTAATTACACTTAGCAGGACACCAGAACAAGTAGTGTCCTGCTAAAACAGATTATCTGGTTATGATCATAATGCTGTTTGTGGGAGCTTGCTGTGCGCAAATTGGCAGCTGCGTTTCGTACATTACAACATTGACTACACTTGTACATTGGCTGTAAAAGCACTTTGGGATGTCCTGGGGTCATGAAAGGCGCTATAAAAATGCACGTCTTTCTTTCTTTCTAACTTGATGACAGCTCACAAAACCCTCGGAAAAGTGAATCTCCAACGGTATCAAAGTTTGCATCCTTTATATTTGAGAGTGTCAGCAATATCTAAGGCAAAACCACCCATAGGCAAACGAAATGTCGTATTTTAAATGGCTCTCTTTGAAATCCCCTTAACATTATTCAGTTATGAGCATAAAGTGAAAGTGTTATGGATGGATGTTCATTATCTTGGAGCTTCACTTGCTGTAGGAAAATTGAAAATAGCAGGTCGGGAATGAACATTCTCTCGTCACGAAAGTGCACTCCTGCTGTGAGATATGAATTAATCTTTTGATTGACAACCAGGGATGTTATTATGTCTGTTGGAAACTCATCTTTGTCATGAGGCATCTAATTCATGCTTACAGCCTTGGTTGCAACCTTTTCACTATTCTACTTTTTCTTTGCAATTGTCATTTTTGTGGTAAGATATTTTGACCTGCAGGGGTCATTTCGTGATCCCACACTTTCAAGGAACTCGGTTAGAGAATTAGGGCTACAGTGTTACAGCCTTACTCCCAGATCATGCTTCCTGAGGAGCATGGAACTACTCCTTATATTCCTCTTTATTAAGCTGTAGTTGTAATAGAAATTGGTGTCCCTACATTTTATATTATTGAATGCATTTACTGGTTGTGTGCTGAAGTTGTACTTTTACTTTTGTTGAGGCACAGATCTCCACAATTTTCTTTGGAACATTTCCCAATGTTACATACAGTCCCCATACATTCCAACCATCAGTGTTTCCCGATGACAGTCAGTGTTTTAGAGACCCAGTCACTGTTTGCTGACAGAAATGAGCAAGGACCCAGGCCCTTTTTCTCATAATCCCACCCTTACTTGAGTCTGGCCACTTTGCAATGAACTGGACATCTCTTTCCTCTCAGCAATGTGCTCAATCCTAATAGCAGAGATTACTATCTCTGTATACTGTAGTCATAAACTCTCACAAGAACAGGAATTCATGCCTGCAGTATATAAAGGTTTCAATCCATTAGTTGCCAGTGTTGGGGAGAAATGAAATTGAGTAGGCGGCAGGTAATGGATGGCAATGAAAGGGAAGCAAAAGAGTGGCAATAATAGGGGGAAATTGATGGCAGCTGCAGGGGGAATTGGATGGCAAGTTAAAGGGGAAATGAGTGGCAATGACAAGGAGAGGGAGAGGGAATAAAGTGAAGGAAGAAAACAATAGTTGGCAATGAAGGAGAGAAAATGGATGGCAATAGAGGGAAGGTGGTACTGGATGGTAACAAATGGGAGAGGGAGGGGAACAGAAATTGGGTCAGTGCTTTTGAGGAGGAAAGACGAGAGAAACTGAGCATGCACTTTGGGGTGGGAACATAAAGAGAGTGCCGTTATTAACAGAAGGAATGGGAAAGCAGAGTACCAGCATGAACTAGGGGAAGGGGCAAAGCGACCAGCATGAACTCCAGAAGGAGGTTAAGAGGGCCAGACTGTACTGGGGGCTGGGGCTGGGGTGGGGGGAGGGGTGGAAAAAAAACTTAACCAGGTTGGAGGGGAGCAAAGTGTCAAGTTGAATTGAGGGGAGGGAGAGAGGGTGTCAGTACAAACAGAGGGAGTTATAGGAGAAGAGGCTGTCTCTATGAAATGGTAGGGAGTTGGATGGGAAAATGTCTCTGAACTGGGTCTGGAGGAAGTAGAGTGCCTTTGTAAACTGCACCGGTGTAGGGATGGATGTGGGAGAGTTACTGTTCAAGTAACTTAAATTATTGTCTGTTGGAAATCCAAATGTCACTTTGTGCTTCCTTTTCACATTAAAAATCTAAAATCTATCAATTGTGAAATATAAAAGTGCTTAAAATTAACCAAATAGCATCATTTTCTATATAAAACTTTAAAATGTTTACATTAAAAGTGCACCACCAATTTTGTGTCAACAACATTTGGATCTCCCCTTCAGGATTTCATGTATTTATGGATTGTTCCCCTCCAATACAAACGAAAGAATGAAACAAAAGAAAAAAGCGCTGGTAACACTCAGCAGGTTAGTCAGCATTTATGGACAGAATAGATGAGTTAATGTTTCAGGTGTGGATCCTTCCTCAGAACTATCGATGCTGCCTGACCGGCTGAATGTATCCAAAATTTTCATATTTGTTTCTGATTTCCAGCATCTGCAGTTTTCCTTTTGCTTTTTGCTTACAAGTGAAGCAATGTTGTTTATTCCTACCCATTAAGGTACAAAACCCATGTAATAATTTATGTTCACACCAGCTAGTTCCTGAGATATCACCTTTTTGAGGGCTGACACAGCTTTTTTGAAACCCTTTGGTATCTTTTTACTAATTTTTTATGTTAGCATTTATGAGTTCCCTATTTTGTGAGATGATCAATTGTTTGCACTGAGTTTTGCTATAGGATTATAATTTCCAAAAAAAAACATTTCTGGTGAATTGGGTGGCGTACAGGGTAGTCCACACTGACTTTTCACCTTTGAGACCGGAGACCATAGAAGGAGTGCTCACGTCACGGCCTCTGTCAGGCTATTAATCAGCCTACGAATCTTTCTACTACACATTGGTCTCACTAGTGAAGACTTTTGAGTAATTTCAAGACCAAGGCAGACTTCAATGTCAGAAGCATGGGCCTTTCTTAGGGCCAGCATTGATCTCTGCCAATGTCAAGAGACTCTCGGCTACAAAATAGTATATAATTGCAGACATTTGTACCAAGCACCAGTGCAATGTCCGATAGCAAAATACTGCAGATGCTGGAAACCAGTGCAATGTCCTCTGTTTGCAAGAAACTCAGCGAGGAATACACAAAGCGCGACCAAAGATACTGGGAATGTTTCCAGCAATCTAGCAACCTTGTGATCAATACGGTAGTGCTATGTTTGTAAAGAATGGAACTATTATTGAGAAAGTATTAGTGTCTGAAGAAAATAACAGATTCTCTCTGTGCAATTCAATGGCATATCAATCAATGCTGTATATAAATCACCCAACACCAAATTTGCTTGCACACCTGACCTCTTTAACAACACAGTTCACAGTATGATTGCTGACTTCAATAGCCACATTTGCAGTAGGGCTATTGAGACCTATGAAGATGGTGAATTGGTTGAAGCCGGGGTAGAAGCAAATCAGCTGTCCCTTATACATGACCCCAAGCTTCCCAATTCATTCAATGTTGGTCATTGAAGACATGGATTCAACTTTGATTTGCTATTTGCCAGAAACACTATTGCCAATCAATGCAAGAAAATTGTTTTTACACAATGATTTGCACAACACCAACATACTGGAATTAAGATCAATGTGGCTGTCTCCCCAAAGACCACCTTGTTTTATCATCATTTTAATTTTAAGGAGGCAGATTGGGAAGATTTCTCAGTAGACCTGGATGCAGCCATCAAAGATATACCTGCAACACCAGAGAACTATAATCGCTTTGTGGAATTGCTATAAGAGGCTGTCAAAGGAACAGACCCTGTGGATGGATACAAGCTGTATCCTGGGATTATATATCGAAGCTAAACAGCTACATGAGGATTACATAGAAAGCTTCCAGGCAAACCCCTTTGCAGTTGATATATTAACAGCAGGTAACAAACTCATTATTGCAATCACAGATGAACAACATAAAACTTGGCAACAGTTGATCCAATCAACTGAAATGACTCACAACAGCAGGAAAGCTTGGAGAACCACATGAGTACTCAGCAATGATTCCATAAAATTGAACACACTACTGTACAATGTTACAGCAGATGAAGTTGCCCACCAGCTTCTCCTAAACAGTAGAGGAAGTTTAAAACCATAATGCTAAAAGGACCAAAATAAGACCCTAAAAGCCCAAAGAATGTCAGTTCAATTTCTCTATTGTGTCATATGTACAAGTTATTTGAATGCCTCATTTTGAACCAGTTCTCTGCCCATGTGGAACAGCAGCTTATTTTAGAACAGGCAGCTTTCATCCCTGGAAAGTCCTGCATGAGCCAACTACTTAATCCGTCCCAGCATGTTGAACATGGATTTGAACAAGGCCTAATAACTGGAGCTGTCTTTGATGACATGTGCGCTGCCTACGACACTTAATCACCACATACAGGTAGACTATCCTTTATCCGAAAACCTTGGGACCAGCTCTGTTTCGGTTTTCGGAATTTTTCGGATTTCAGAAGGTTTTGACAACACTGTTGCTTAGCAACAGCTTGTAAACACTCGGGCCCTGCCTTGGAAGCGTCTCTGAAGCTGTTGCTAAGCTACAGAGACTCTTTCCACAGCCTGACTGTTTAAAAAAATGCTAGGGGAAGAAAAAAAATGCTAGGGGAAGAAAAAAAACCTAACAAAACGGCTGCTGATTTCTGCCGTTAGATCGAGGTTTCCGGCTCCCCCTGCTCCGTATCTGAATTCCTTGACTTAGCGGGGGTCTGGGGCTCGACTGCCGCCGCCAGTTGTGGGAAAGCCGGATATCGGCTGACTCCTACACTAAGCTGGCCCGCAAATCAGGTCGGGGGTGGGGGGAGAAAAGACTATCGGACGGGCCGCTGCAGCTATCGGACGGGCCGCTGTACTGTTGGGTTCACTCTCCCGGTACCTCCTTCACACTGCCCGGCTCAGCCTGCAATCTCCTACCCAGGAGGGAACTCTGTGACCCTCTGCCCTGCTCACAGGGAAAGGCAGAGCTCCCGGACCACTCCTGTCATGTTTGGCGCCACTCGGGTCATGTCGTGTGCACGACTTACGCTCCACGAAAAAACTTTCGGTTTTTGGTTTTCGGAAGTGCGGATAAAGGATAGTCTACCTGTACTTGTATTGAAGGTTTTCAATATGATGAAGGATATTCATCTCACAGCTCATCTGAACTTTGTGAATCGCCGTTTATTCGTGAAACTATGCAGTAAAAAAGCCAATGAAATGGGCTCCCACAAGGTAGTGTGCTAGCAACGATGCTATTCAATATATATACCAATTGCCAACCCATCCACCCTGGTTCCAGAAGTTTCCTATATCCAGTTGATCTTTGTGTTAACAAAAAATAATCAAAAAGGCAAATGGAGTGTTAGCCTTTATAACTAGAGGGCTAGAATATAAAGGGGAGGAGGTTTTGCTACAGCTAAACAAAGCCCTGGTTAGACCACATCTGGAGCACAATGTAAAGTTCTGGACACCGTACCATAGAAAGGATATATTCACAGATTCACCCGAATGTTACCAGGGTTCCAAGGGTTAAATTATGAGGAGAGATTACATAAACTAGGCTTGTATTCCATGGAATATAGAAGGTTAAGGGGTGATTTGATGAGGTTTTTAGGATTTTGAAAGGAATTGATAGGATAGACAGAGATAATTTTTTCCCGCTGGTAGGGAGTCTAGGACAAGGGGACAGAAACTTAAAATCATAGTCATAGAGTTATACAGCACAGAAAGAGGCCCTTCAGCCCATCGTGTCTGCGTCGGCCATCAAGCCCTGTCTATTCTAATCCCATTTTCCAGCACTTGGTCCGTAGCCTTGTATGCTATGGCGTTTCAAGTGCTTCTTGAATGTTGTGAGGGTTCCTGCCTCTACCACCCTTTCAGGCAATGAGTTCCAGATTCCAACCACCCTCTGGGTGAAAAAGTTTTTCCTCAAATCCCCTCTAAACCTCCTGCCCCTTACCTTGAAACTATGCTCCCTGGTTATTGACCCCTCAACTAAGGGGAAAAGTTCCTTTCTATCTACCCTATCTATGCCCCTCATAATTTTGTACAGCTCAATCAGGTCCCCCCTCAGCCTTCTCTGCTCGAAGGAAAACAACCCCAGCCTGTCCAGTCTCTCTTCATAGCTGAAGCGCACCAGCCCAGGTAACATCCTGGTGAATCTCCTCTGCACCCTCTCCAATGCAATCACATCCTTCCTATAGTGTGGCGGCCAGAACTGCACACAGTATTCCAGCTGTGGCCTAACTAGCATTTTGTACAGCTCCATCATAACCTCCCTGCTCTTATATTCTATGCCTCGACTAATGAAGGCAAGTATCCCATATGCCTTTTTAACCACCTTATCTACCTGTCCTGCTGCCTTCAGGGATCTATGTACATGCATACCAAGGTCCCTCTGATCCTCTGTCCTTCCTAGGATCCTACCATTCATTGTGTATTCCCTTGCATTGTCAGTCCTCCCAAAATGCATCACCTCACTTTTCAGGGTTAAATTCCATTTGCCACTGCTCTGCCCATCTGACCAACCCATCTATATTGTCCTGTAGCCTGAGGCTTCCCTCCTCGCTATTTACCACTCCACCAATTTTCGTGTCATCTGCGAACTTACTGATCATATCTCCTACATTCACATCTAAATCATTAATGTACACTACAAACAGCAAAGGACCCAGCACCGATCCCTGCGGTACACCACAGGACACAGGCTTCCAGTCACAAAAACAACCTTCGACCATCACCCTCTGCCTCTTGCCACTAAGCCAATTTTGGATCCAATGTGCCAAATTGCCCTGGATCCCATGGGCTCTTACCTTCTTGACCAGTCTCCCATGCGGGACTTTGTCAAAAGCCTTACTGAAGTCCATGTAGACTACATCAACTACACTACCCTCATCCACACACCTAGTCACCCCCTCGAAAAATTCAATCAAATTGGTTAGACATGATCTCCCCCTGACAAAGCCACGCTGACTATCCTTGATTAATCCTTGCCTCTCCAAGTGGAGACTAATTCTGTCCCTCAGAATTTTTTCCAATAATTTCCCTACCACTGATGTTAGGCTCACTGGCCTGTAATTCCCTGGTTTATCCCTACTACCCTTCTTGAATAATAATGGTACTACGTTGGCTGTCCTCCAGTCCTCTGGCACCTCCCCTGTGGCCAGAGGTGTTCTGAAAATTTGTGTCAGAGCCCCTGCAATCTCTTCCCTTGCTTCACACAGCAGCCTGGGATACATCTTGTCTGGGCCAGGTTATTCAGGAGAGAAGTTAGGAAACACTTCTTCACTCAAAGGGTGGTAGAAGTATGGAACTCTTTCCCAGTAAAAGCAGTAGATGCTAGCTCTATAATAATTTTACATCGGAGTTCGATAGATTTTTGCTAAACAAGGGTATAAAAGGATATGGAGCCAAGGCAGGAGGATGGAGTTAAGATACAGATCAGCCATGATCTCACTGAATGGCAGAACAGGCTCAAGGGGCTGAATGGCCTACTCCTGTTTCTGTGTTAACGCTCAAAGCCAGACTTTTGACAGGATTGAAGTAACCCTTTGTGATGCTCTATTTGGCCTGACATAATACTATACCTCCAATCAACTAAGGGCCAATCCGGATAAGGCAAAAATCTGTGCATTCCACCTTAAGAATAGAGAAGCCAAATGGGAATTACATATTGCGTGGTATAGGAAAAGACTTGATCATTGTTTCAACCCTGACTACCTTGGTGTGACACTGGATCGCAATTTGAGTTACAAGGGACACATCAGGACCAAAGATAAAGTTGGAGCTACGAGTAACTACAAAATCTGGCTAACTCAAAGTGGCATACTGACACAAACACTATCAGCATAACAGCTCTGGCACTCTCCTTTTCTGCTGTCGAATAAGCTTGCCCGGTACGGACACGCTCTACCTATTGCCATTGCATTACTAACTGCCTTAAACCTACCAAGATAGATGATCTTTGGAAAAAAAAAACAATCTAATGATCCTCACCATCCATTGTTCTAGCACCATCTTGCTCAGATTAGACTGAAGTCAAGACGCTGTTTCTTGCAGTCTGTCAACCCTCTTGACGCCAATGCGAAACAGTGGATAATTAACGGCTGGAGATAAGAGCAAGGCACATCGTCTGACTTTCAAACCCGATGAGCATCTCTAAGCTGGAGTCACTGGCAATGTCTCAACTGCTTACGCACTGGTACTAGTCACTCAAAAGTAATAATGCAGGAATGAGGTTACAATGACAGGAACTCAGTAATGTGCGACTGTGGTGTTGGGTGCAAAATATGGACCATTTGTTCCCGCTGCCAACTCCTGTCTGAGTCCTGCAATGCTACTGACCTCGCCAAATAAAATGATAATCCCAAGGCATGTGTGGACTTGTGTCAGGGAAGAGTGTGAAGATACGATATGATGACCATTGGGACCTGGCTTTGAATCTAGGTTAAATGATGAACTTCTCTTCTATCAGTTCAATGAGAAATGAGCACTAAATTGCCAAACTCATTTAGAATGCCAATAAGGATTGGTAGTATGGGAAAATAAAATGTTACACTGGTGCTCTTCTGAGGTTTGCGGTTAAGGCACATTGTTGAATGAGCTATAAAGGAAGATGGTAGCCTTTCACATCCTATGGGTGACCCAAAGTGTACCACAATCTTTTGAAGTGTAGTTCATAGAATCATAGAATGATACAGCACAAAAGGAGGCCATTCAGCCGATCATGCCTGTGCCGGCTCTTTGGTACAGCTATCCAATTAACCTTCCTCTTAACCGTCTCTGCTCTAAGAAGAACAACCCCATCTTCTCCAGTCTCTCCACATAACTGAAGTCGCTCATCCCTGGTACCATTCTAGTAAATCTCCTCTACACCCTCGCTAAGGCCTTGGCATCCTTCCTAAAGTGTGGTGCACAGAATTGAACACAATACTCTAGTTGGGGCCTAACCAGTGTTTTATAAAGGTTTAGCATAACTTCCTTGCTTTTGCACTCTATTATTCCTCTATTTAAACATTTTGAGTACATGGAGTCCCAAATCTCTTTGCTCCTCTACAATTCCTAGTTTCTCACCATTTTGAAAATGCTCCAATATATTTTTCTTATTATATCCAAAGTGGATGACCTCACACTTGCCCAAATTCAATTTCATCTGCCATAGTTTTGCACTGCATATTCCACCTATTTTCTTTTGATTGTTCCCAGTATGTGGATGATGCCACATTTATTGCTCATTCTAAGTTTCCTTGGGAAGATGGTGGTGGCTCTTCAACTGCTGCAGTCTTTGCACCCCTCCAGCCAAGTGCTAACTTGAGCCATGTAGATGGTGGATAGGCTCTGAAAGGTCTGGAAGTAAGCCACTAGTCATAGAGTATCCAGCCTCTATACTGCTCTGTGCCCACTGTGTTGATATGGCTAGTCTAGATAAGCTTCCAGTCAATGGTGACCAAATGTTGATTTTGGAGGTCTCTACGATAGTGGTGCCATTGAATGTCATGGGCAGATGGCTAGCATTTCTCAAGTAGTAATTACCTGGCACTTACGTGGCAGTCAATGTGGTTGACTCTTAACTGCCCTCTGAAATGGCCTCCAAACCACTCAGTTGTAACAAACCGCTACAGAAAACAATAAGAATAAAACCGGACGGACCACCCAGCATCGACCTCGGCACCAACTTCTGACATGACAACGGCACACCCAGCCCAGTCGACCCTGCAAAGTCCTCCTCACTAAAATCTGGTGACTTAAGAAAAAACACTACTAGGTGTATTCTAAAGACCACCAAATAGTGGGAAAGATATGGAGGAGCAAATCTGCAGAGAAATTGCAGAGAGATGCAAGAACTATAGAGTAGTAATAATGGGGGACTTCAACTATCCTAATATAGACTAGGATCGTAATAGTGTTAAGGGCAGAGAAGGGGAAGAATTTCTGAAGTGTTTTCAGGAGAACTTTCTTAATCAGTATGTTTCCGGCCCGACGAGGGAGGAGGCATTGCTGGATCTGGTTCTGGGGAATGAGGTAGGTCAAGTGGAGCAAGTGTCAGTAGGTGAATATTTAGGGAACAGTGATCATAGTATCATAAGGTTTAGATTAGCTATGGAAAAGGAGCAATCTAGAGTAAAAATATTGAACTGGGGGAAGGACAATTTCAGTTTCATGAGAATGGATCTGGCCCGGGTAAACTGGAATCAAAGATTGGCAGGCAAAACTGTAATGGAACAATGGGCTGTCTTTAAAGAGGAAAAATTTCAGGTACAGTTGAGGTACATTCCCACTAGGGGGAAAGGCAGGGCAACTAAAGTCAGGGCTCCCTGGATGACGAAAGAGATAGAGGATATGATGAAGCAGTAAAAGAGCATGTATGATAGATGTCAGGTTGCAAATACATCTGAGAATCAGGCTAAATATAGAAAAGTCAGAGAAGTGAAAAAGAAAATAAGAGGGGCAAAGAGAGGGTATGAGAATAGAATGGCAGCCAACATAAAAGGTAATCCAAAAGTCTTCTATAGGCATATAAATAGTAAAAGTGTAGCAAGAGGGGAGGTGGGGCCGATTAGGGACCAAAAAGGAGACCTATGCATGGAGGCAGAGGGTATGGTTGAGATACTAAATGAGTACTTTGCATCTGTCTTCACCAAGGAACAGGATGCTGCCATAGACATAGTAAAGGAGGAGGTAATGGAGATACTCACCAACCAGTATTCGGTGCTGAGTATTGGTGAGGGCGATGGTTCCTCTGGGGAGTGCAGCCAGAGCCAAGTCCACAGCACCATGGAAGGCTCAGCTGCACAGGTGGGGGGGGAAAGAGGAGAGGGAGAGCAATAGGGATAGGGGATTCAATAGTTCGGGGAGCAGACAGGCATTTCTGTGGCCGCACACGTGACTCCAGGATGGTATGTTGCTTCCCTGGTTCCAGGGTCAAGGATGTCACTGAACGGCTGCAGGGCATTCTGAGGGGGGAGGGTGAATAGCCAGAGGTCATGGTCCATATCGGTACCAACGACATAGGTAGGAAGAGGGATGAGGTCCTGCAGGCAGAGTTTAGGGAGCTAGGAAAGAGGTTAAAAAGCAGGACCTCAAAGGTAGTAATGGATTACTACCAGTGCCACGTGCTAGTGAGCTCAGAAATAGGAAAATAGAGCAGATGAATGCGTGGCTGGAGAGATGGTGTAGGAGGGAGGGCTTTAGATTCCTGAGGAATTGGAACCATTTCTGGGGGAGGTGGGACCTCTACAAGCCAGACGGGTTGCACCTCCATGGAAATGGGACCAATATCCTCGCGGGAGGTTTTGCTAGTGCTGTTGGGGAGTGTTTAAATTAGCTTGGCAAGGGGATGGGAACCTAAGTATAGAGTCAATAGGGAGGGAAGAAAAACTGGAATTGGAAAACAAAAACGTAGAAAGTAAATTGGAAGGACAGAGGAATCAAGGGCTAGATAGTAGTCAACAAGGAGGTTTGCCTGTACTAAATGGTATATACTTCAATGCAAGGAGTATAGCAAACAAGGCAGATGAGCTGAGGGCACAGGTAGATACTTGGGACTATGATATTATAGCTATTACAGAGACGTGGCTGAAAGAGGGGCAAGTATGGCAGCTCAACATTCCTGGTTACAGGATTTTCAGATGGGATAGAGAGGGAGGTAAGAAGGGAGGGGGGTCGCGGTATTGATTAAATAAACTATTACAGCTGTGAGGAGGGATATGTTGGAGGGATCATCAAACGAGGCCATATGGGTCGAATTGAAAAAAAAGGGGGCGATCACACTGCTGGGAGTGTACTACAGACCCCCAAACAGTGAGAGGAAGAGAGAAGAACAAATATGTAGATAAATTTCTGAGAAATGCAAAAACAATAGGGCAGTGACAGTAGGGGATTTCAACTACCCCAATATTAACTGGGATAACATTAGTGTGAACTTGAATGAAGGGATCGAGTGTAATGTAGCCAAATTTGCAGATGATACAAAGAGGGTGGGAAAGCAAGTTGTGCAGAGGACTCAAAGAATCTGCAAAGGGATAGAGACAGGCTAGGTGAGTGGGCAAACATTTGGCAAATGGAGTATAATGTGGGAAAGTGCGAGGTTACCACTTTAGCAGGAAAAATAAAAAAAGCAATTTATTATTTAAATGGAGAGAGATTACAAAATGCTACAGTTCAGAGGGACCTGGGGGTCCTTATGCATGAAACACAAAAAGTTAGCATGCAGGTACAGCAAGTAATCAAAAAGGCAAATGGAATGTTGGGCTTTATTTCAAGGGGGTTGGAGTATAAAAGCAGGGAAGTCCTGCTACAACTGTACAAGGTATTGGTGAGATCACACCTTGAGTACTGCGTACAGTTTTTGGTATAAATCTCATCATTCATCAAGAAACTACTCGTGAAATAATGCTGGATGGCCAGCTGGTGGTGCCGTCCAAGGAGTATAAATGCTCGGGCATCGGCCCCAGCTTTCCAGGGACATTTTGTAAGACAAGGAACTAGTGAAGTACAACTAGGCCTCCATGTTCTAAAACAAGTTGATTAAAGCCTTGCTTTATGCTCAAACCAAGTGCGTAGTGAGTTTTATTATGTCAGTTTTGGTCTCCTTATTTAAGGAAGGATATACTTGCATTGGAGGCAGTTCAGAGACGATTCATTAGGTTAATTCCAGAGATGAGGGGTTTGACTTATGAGGAAAGGTTGAGCAGGCTGGGCCTATACTCATTGGAATTTAGAAGAATGAGAGGTGATCTTATCGAAACATATAAGATACTGAGGGGGCTCGACAGGGTAGATGCAGAGAGGATATTTCCCCTCATGGGGAAATCTAAAACTCGGGGGCACAGTCTCAGAATAAAGGGTTGCCCTTTTAGAACTGAGATGAGGAGGAACTTCTTCTTTCAGAGGGTCGTAAATTTGTGGAATTCTCTGCCCCAGAGAGCTGTGGAGGCTGGGTCATTAAATACATTTAAAGTGGAGATAGACACATTTTTGCAAGATAAGGGAGTGAAGGGTTATGGGGAGCAGGCGAGGAAGTGGCTTTGAGCCCTAGATCAGCCATGATCTTATTGAATGGTGGAGCAGGCTCGTGGGGCCAAGTGGCCTATTCCTGCTCCTATTTCTTATGTTCTTATAGAAGGTGCGGAATTCCTAAAATGCATCCAGGAGAACTTTTTTAGCCAGTATGTAGCAAGCCCAACAAGGGAGGGGGCGGTTCTGGACTTAGTTTTAGGGAATGAAGCTGGGCAGGTAGAAGGCATATCAGTGGGGGAGCATTTTGGTGCTAGTGACCATAATTCTGTTAGATTTAAGGTAGTTATGGAAAAAGACAAGGATAGACCAGGAATCAAAATTCTTAATTGGGGAAAAGCAAATTTTGCTAAGCTCAGAGGGGATTTAGCCATAGTGGACTGGAAACAGCTACTTGAAGGTAAATCAGTGTTGGAGCAGTGGGACATTCAAGGAGGAGATCCGGAGGGTTCAGACCAAACATGTGCCCTTAAAGAAAAAAGGTGGGACTAACAAATCTAGAGTCCCCTGGATGTCTAGAGACATGCAGGGTAGGATAAAGAGAAAAAGGGAGCCATATGACAGATACCGAGGGCTAAATACTCCAGAATCTTTAGAGGAGTACAGAAAGTGCAGGGGTGCAATTAAAAATGATATTAGAAAAGGAAAGAGAGAGCATGAAAAATTCTTGGCAAGTAAAATCAAGGAAAACCAAAAGATGTTTTATAAATATATTAAGAGTAAGAGGATAACTAAAGAAAGGGTAGGGCCTATTAGAGATCATGAGGGTAATCTGTGTGTGGAGGCGGGAGATGTCGGTAGGGTTCTTAATGAATACTTTGCGTCTGTTTTCACAAAGGAGAGGGGCAAAGCAGACATTGCTATCGGGGGGGAGGAGTGTGAAATACCAGATGAAATAAACATAGTGAGAGAGGAAGTATTAAGGGGTTTAGCAGCTTTAAATGTGGATAAATCCTCAGGCCCAGATGAAATGTATCCCAGGCTGTTAAGCGAAGTAAAAGAGGAAATAGTAGAGGCCCTGACCATCATTTTTCAATCCTCTTTGGCTTCAGGTGTGGTGCCGGAGGACTGGAGGACTGCTAATGTGGTACCCTTGTTTAAAAAGGGAGAAAAGGATAGACCGAGTAATTACAGGCCAGTCAGCCTAACCTCGGTGGTGGGAAAATTATTGGAAAGAATTCTGAAGGACAGGATAAATCTTCATTTAGAAAGACATGGATTAATCATGGATTGTCAGCACGGATCTGTTAAGGGAAGGTCCTGTCTGACAAACTTGATTGAATTTTTTGAGGCGGTAACAAGGAGGATAGATGAGGGTCGTGAGTTTGATGTAGTGTATATGGACTTCAGCAAGGCTTTTGATAAGGTTCCACATGGCAGACTGGTCACGAAGTTAAAAGCCCATGGGATCCAGGGCAAAGTGTCAAGTTGGATTCACAACTGGCTCGGAGACAGGAAGCAGAGGGTAATGGTTGATGGGTGTTTTTGTGACTGGAAGGCTGTTTCCAGTGGGGTTCCGCAGGGCTCAGTACTAGGTCCCTTGCTTTTTGTGCTATATATCAGCGATCTTGACTTGAATATAGGGGGTATGATTAAGAAGTTTGCAGATGATACTAAAATCGGCTGTGTGGTTGATACTGAAGAAGGAAGCTGTAGACTGCAGGAAGATATCAATAAATTGGTCAGGTGGGCAGAACAGTGGCAAATGGAATTCAATCCGGAGAAGTGTGAGGTAATGCATTTGGGGAGGGCTAACAAGGAAAGGGAATACACATTAAATGGTAGGACAGAGTAGTGTAGAGGAACAAAGGGACCTTGGAGTGCATGTCCACAGATCCCTGAAGGTAGCAGGCCAAGTAGATAAGGTGGTTAAGAATGCATATGGAATGCTTGCCTTTATTAGCCGTGGCATGGAATACAAGAGCAGGGGGTTATGCTTCAACTGTATAAAACACTAATTAGGCCTCAGCTAGAGTATTGCGTGCAGTTCTGGTCACCACATTACAGGAAAGATGTGATTGCACTAGAGAGGGTACAGAGGAGATTTACAAGGATGTTGCTGGAAGTACAGAATCTTAGCTATGAGGAAAGACTGGATAGGCTGGGTCTGTTTTCCTTAGAACAGAGGAGGCTGAGGGGAGACCTTATTGAGGTGTATAAAATTATGAGGGGCATAGATAAAGTGGATAGAAAGGACCAATTTCCCTTAGCAGAGGGGTCAAAAACCAGGGGGCACAGATTTAAAGTAATTTCAGGAAGATTTAGAGGGGATTTGAGGGGGAATTTCTTCACCCAGAGGGTTGTGGGGGTCTGGAACTCACTGCCTGAAAGGGTGGTAGAGGCGGGAACCCTAACCACATTTAAAAAGTACTTGGATGTGCACTTGGGATACTCTAACCTGCAGGGCTACGGACCAAGAGCTGGGAAGTGGGATTAGACTGGATAGCTCTTTGTTGGCCGGCGCGGACATGATGGGCCAAAATGGCCTCCTTCCGTGCTGTAACTTTCTATAATTCTATACTCCTCCCCCTCTGCCATTTTCCCTATCTGTCCTGTAAAACTTATAACTTGGTAATAGTTAGTTCCCAGTCCTGACTGTCTTGCAGCCATGTCTCAGTAATGGCTACCATGTCATATCTTCCAATTTGAATTCGTGCCTGCAATTCATTTAATTTATACCTTATATAATATAATATACTCTGTACATTTGTATAAAGAATGCTTATTTGGGTCATACACCCTAGCCTGTCCTTCAGCTCTGATGCTTTATTCACGTTTCTTATTTCTCTCTCCTGGTTTAATCGCTTTACACCTTTTAGTTTTTCCCTTTACCTGTAGTACCTAAAGTACAATTTCTAATGTTACTCTACTCTCTTCCCTTTCGTTTGTTACTGAACTACTTTTTGTGTTGTAATTTCCCCCTGAGCCCTCCACCCCATTTACTAGTTTAAAGTCCTTGTGACCACCCTATTTATCCTTTTCGCTAGGAACCTGGTCCCAGACTGGTTCAGGTGGAGCCCGTCCCAACAATACAGTTCCTTCCTGTCCCAATACTGGTGCCAGTGCCCCATGAAATGGATTCCCTCTTTCCCACACTACTCCTTTAGCCACGTGTTCACTTCCCTAATCAGCTTATCTCTACACCAATTTGCACATGGCTCAGGTAATAATCCAGAGATTATAACGCTTGAGATCCTGTTCTTTAATTTAGCTCCTAGTTCCTGGTACTCCCCAAATAGCACCTCTTCCTAATCTTCCCTATGTTGTTGGTCCCAACATGGACCACAACGAATGGATCCTCCCTTTCCTCTCCAATAGCCTTTCAAGCCGGTTCGAGATGTCCCTTACCCTGGCACCAGGTAGGCAATATACCATGTGGGACTCTCAATCATGTTTACAAAGGATGCTATCTGTACCCCTAATTATAGAATCCCCTACAACTACCACATTACACTTCCTCTCCTCCTCCTCTCCCCAATTTAGGACAGCCTCCTGCTCCAAGGTGCCATGGTCTGCATTCTGGCTGTCCTTCCGACAGTCTTTATCCTTATCCTCAAAAGGTAGCAAGTGCGTTGTACCTGTTAGATAGGATCAGTTTCTGTGGATCCTCGTTCCCTTTCTTAGCTGGGTTCCCTTTACTCTGCACACTATCGGTCACACCAAACCTATTCTGATCCTGCACCTTGCTATGAGGTCATAGTCATAACGGCACATAAGGAGGCCATTCGGCCCATCGAGTCCATGCCGGCTCTCTGTAGAGCAATCCAGTCAGTCCCATTCCCCCGCTCTATCCCCGTAGCTCTGCAAGTTTATTTCCCTCAAGTGCCTATCCAGTCTCCTCTTGAAAACATTGAGTGTCTCCGCTTCCACCACTTCTGTCGGCAGCGAATTCAAGGTCATCACCACTCGCTGTGTAAAAATGTTGTTCCTCACATCCCCCCTGTATCTCTTGCCCAAAACCTTAAATCTGTGTCCCCTAGTCCTTGTACCATCAACTAGTGGGAACAGCCTTTCCCCGTCTAGCCTAACCAAACCCGTCATAATCTTGTACACCTCTATCAAATCACCCCTCAACCTCCTTTGCTCTAATGAAAACAAATCCAGCTTCTCCAACCTGTCCTTGTAACTAAGAACCCCACATCCCCGGAACCATTCTGGTAAATCTCCTCTGCACCCTCTCAAGGGCCTTCACAAAGTGTGGTGACCAGAACTGGATGCAATACTCCAGTTGTGGCCTAACCAGTGCTTTATAAAGGTTCAGCATAACTTCTCTACTTTTGTACTCAATACCTCTATTTATGAAGCCCAAGATCTCATATGCTTTGCTAACCACTCTCTCAATACGTCCTGCCACCTTCAGGGACCTATGCACATTAACTCCCAGGTCCCTCTGTCCCTGTCTTTAAAACTGTGCCATTAAGTGTATATTGCCTCTCCTTGTTCCTTCTGCCAAAATGCATCACCTCACATTTCTCTGTATTAAATTCCATCTGCCACTTGTCTGCCCATTCTGCTAGCCTTACTATGTCCTGTTGCAGTTGATTGGTATCATCCTCACTGTTCGCCACATCCCCAAGTTTGGTGTCATCGGCAAATTTAGAAATTCTACTCTGTATTCCAATATTCAGGTCATTTATATATATCAAAAAAAGCATTGGCGCCAGCACTGACCCTTGGGGAACACCACTGTCTACCATCCATGGAAAACAGCCATTTACCACAACTCACTGTTTTCTGTCCTTAAGCCAATTCCTTATCCAAGCTGCCACTGACCCACCTATTCCATTTTGTTAACCAGCCTTCTATGTGGTACTTTGTCAAATGCCTTCCTAAAATCCATGTAGACAACATCCATTGCATTCCCTTCATTAATCTTCCATGTAGCTTCATCAAAAAATGCAATTAGATTAGTCAAACATGATCTGCATTTCACAAATCCATGTTGGCTCTCCTTAATTAGCTTAAACCTCTCCAAGTGCCCGTTAATTTTTTCCTTGATTATTGTTTCTAAAACTTCCTCCTATGCTGATCCACTCTGCATATTGGACAGAGTTTTTTTTTAATTCATTCATGGGATGTGGGCGTCACATTTATTGCTTATTCCCTAATTGCCCTTGAGAAGGTGGTGGTGAGCCGCCATTTCAGAGAGCAGTTAAGAGTCAACCACATTGTTGTGGGTCTGGAGTCACATATAGGCCAGACCGGGTAAGGACAGCAGACTTCCTTCCCTAAAGGACATTACTGACACTAGCTTTTTATTCCAGATTTTATTTTAATTAACTGATTTTAAATTCCCCAGCTGCCGTAGTGAGATTTGAACTCACATCTCCGGATCATTAGTCCAGGCCTCTGGATTACTAGTCCAGTAACATAAACACTGTGCTACCGTACACAGTCTCAAAACTAAAGTAAACTTCCAATATATATTTAACACCATCAAGCACATATAGTGACACACCTAAAAAAATTTACAAAACGTAATTAAAAAAAATATTTACCCAGAGCTATCATTGAGATGAAGTTGAATTTTTATGTATTTATGTTTACGATACCTCAGGTCCAGCTTAAATTGCAAACACTTCTATTCATGTATGTACCAGCTTCAATGCAAACAGAGGACAGCATAGAATGGAATACACTGCTGGTCATGCATTTTTAAAAATCCCAGTTTTATATGACTCTGTCCTCCCCAAAATATTTCTGCCTGAAGCAAATATTTAACTGTTTCAAAATATAAAGATAGTTCATTAAGATACCATGTGAAACAAAATTGGAAATGTGAAGTATGTGGGGTAACCATAATAGCTCAGGCAGCACTGAATCACTTCTTTCTTCAACATTTACTAGATCTCAGTGACCATGAATTATCAATGTTCATAAACAAAAGCATCACTGGCAAGTTAAAATATTCATTCAGTATTCATAATGTTATTACAAAGGTGAAGCAGCATATTTAGTTGAAGAATAATGAGCCCAGAGGATAGCCTCTGCAGCTTCTAAGGGCTCGATTTTAATAGCCCTGAGGAGGCGGATCTATAGCGAAAATCGGAAAAAATGGCTTCAGACACCCAACCCGCCCCCACCCTGATTTTCGTGAGTGCCTGTTCAGCCGCTCCCAAACTGACCCGATTGGTACCGGTGGGACAGGTAGTTAAGGCAGTTAAGAGCCTGTTAACTGCCTTGCTAATCCTATTTTCATAGTGGTTTCCCATTTTCGTGCTTCGGGGTCCTATTTCCCGACTTGTCAGAAACAGGCCAGGTTCAAGGAGACGTTGCTGGAGGGCATGATTTGTATGCATTGGTGGAACACTTTAAAAGTGCCCCTGGAACATGGCTGACATTCAAATGCAACAATTTTGCTGTTGTAGGTATGGGATAAGATTTTGCACATCCACAGACCTTGTGACTGTTCAAGCTGACACCCATCTGCAGTGTGCCATGAATGGAATAATTTCAGGCCACTTTGACTGTGTGCTTGCAAGCTTGTTGCCTCAAATGAAATCTATAGCAAGGGGATGGGAAAAATTTATGCCCTCTCATCCTGGTCCTCATAATCAGAGGAGTAGCAGCCGCGTGGCTCAGCGTAGATCTTCCTGGGAAGAGGGGAAGGAGGACGAGGGGAGCCTTGCATGCCCTGTTGTGACCAATGCAGCATCCCCCCAGTTCACTGCTGCTCATCAAGCATAGTATGCACACTGCCATGCCACATTAGCATAAGCTTACTCTTCAACCATAGGTGGCTACCATATGGCTCTGTAATTGCAGGCGATACTTGTCCAACGTCATACATAACCTGTGCTATACCCTGTTATTTCCTATCACTTTTACCATCAGCATTACAAAAGCAAGTCGCCCTGAGCCCTCAATGCGCTTTTGCCATTTCCTATAACACATAGGCCACACAATCAACTGTTCGCCATCATTTTTCTTTTACACATCACAAAAGGATAATAAACCAGCAACAGTCAGAAAAAAAAGATAAATCACCCAAGTGAGTCCCCTTGTGACTATCGGTGCTTAATCTTTCTCTTACGCATGCTTATACATGGTGCTCCCCCTGTGGCTTCAGCAGATGTAGAGGCACCTTGCTGACTAGGATGCTGTGCCTGCTTAGACGCCTTTGGCGGGCGTCCTCTGGGTTTGGGAGCCTGGGAGGGCTCTTCAACAGTCTGCTCTTCCTGCGGTTGTGCAGGGGCTGAAATGGCCATTTCAGTTGTCTACGCATAGTGGGTCTCTGACCAAGGGCTCCGCAGTGGCACGGTTGTGTGAACGCTTTGAGAGGAGCCCACATGTCCTTCTGTCCTGCAAACAACATCCCTCTCATGGGTCAGCTGCACCTCCGTGCTGGCAAGTGGCTGGAGAGCACCTTGCTGCACTTCAGGGGGACCATAAGGATCCGTATCTGCACTGGCAGTCCTCATCAAAAGAACGTCCATGAAGCTCTGGTCTCTCTGCTCAAAAGAACATAAGAAACATAAGAAGCAGGAGTAGGCCAATCGGCCCCTCGAACCTGCTCCGCCATTCAATAAGATCATGGCTGATCCAATCTTGGCCTCAACACCACTTTCCCGCTCTCTCCCCATACCCTTCGACTCCCTTATAGTTCAAACGTCTGTCTATCTCCGCCTTGAATACATTCAATGACTCCGCCTCCACAGCTCTCTGGGGTAGAGAATTCCAAAGATTCACGACCCTCTGAGAGAAGAAATTCCTCCTCATCTCCATCTTAAATGGGCCTTATTCTAAAACTATGCCCCCTAGTTCTACATATCCCCACGAGGGGAAACATCCTCTCAGCATCCACCCTGTCAATCCCCCTCAGAATCTTATATGTTTCAATAAGATCACCTCTTATTCTTCTAAACTCCAATGAGTATAGGCCCAACTTGCTCAACCTTTTGTCATACGTCAACCCCTTCATCCCAGGAATCAACCTAGTGAACCTTCCCTGCACTGCCTCCAATGCAATTATATCCTTCCTTAAATATGGAGACCAAAACTGTACGCAGTACTCCAAGTGCGGTCTCACCAGCGCCCTGTAAAGTTGCATCAAAACATCCCTACTTTTATACTCCATACCCCTTGCAATAAAGGCCAACATTCCATTAGCCTTCCTAATGTATCTCCAGAGATGGCATTCTATTTTAAACAGTTGCCATGTTTTCCTGACTCTGGCGACTTATTTCCTCCATGGTCGTAGCCATCCTTTCCACTGAGGTTGCCAGCCTTTCCACGGAGGTTGCCATCCTATCCATGGTGGTGCGTTCACGTGCCATTGCCTCCACCACGGCAGTGCTGATGTTACAGATGACTCCTCCATTCTCTCCACACTCGCACTAACCCTGGAGGCAAACCCTTCCAGAGACAGCTACACTTGTTCCTGTATTTCACGAACTGCTCTTTTTCTGGATGGCCCCAGAGGCACAGCGTCTACATGCAGCTCAGCAGAGCTAGGAGAGTCCTGCAACCTCTGCCGAGGACTCTCCACTGCTGTCGCTGTCTCCACCATCTGCTGATGCTCACTTGTGTGCTGTGATAGACCAGGTGGCAACACTACTCTAACTCGCGAAGGCCCCACCAAGGTGTGCGTTGCTGCGCTGGTGCTGGGTGTGCTGAATCATGGTGACACTGGTCCCTCAGAGGCTTCAGGTTCCTCTGAGGAGTTGTCCGGGTCTTCGTCCTGGATCGTGAGGAGGGGGGCGCTCGATGGTCCTGTGGGAGAGTAAAGGCATGATTTAGACATCTGATATTGATGTAGCGAACACATCCTTTTGAGTAGATGATACAACGCGATTCTCTATGAACATCATATGCCATTGCATTCTGAGAGGGATGAAACTTTATTATGTCACCAGCTTCCTCTAGTGTGCCCGTCTCTCCATTGCCCACTTCCAGGTCCTCGCCACCGCCAACAATCTCATTTGCAGCCTCCTCAGCACTGGTCAATGCGGCTAGGGTAGGTGTTCCTCCTACAGTCATTGCTCTCTCCCTCTTATTATGGGTTATCTTTTCCTGCAAGGAGGGACACAAGCAGTGTTTCAGCCAGAGTGATGAAGTGAGGGTCCCTACCATAGAAGCTTTGAGGGAGATGAGGATGGGATAAGGTGACAAGAGGAAGCTAGCTCCCTGTGCATCGTTAGTTGTTGCCACTGCATGACAGTGAGAGCGAGTCTAAGGGGTGCATAGGCAGGATGCTGAAGTGATTCAGTGCAAAGATAGAGATGAATAGGTAAGGTTGCAAGGGAAGTAAGAGTAAGGTGGTATGTGGAGGAGCAGGCTTACAACGCAGAGTGATGGTGATGAGAAGAGAAGGGAAGCAGATTGAAGGCAAGTGTGATGGGATACTCACTTTTGATGTTCGCACAAGATCATTAAATCTTTTTGGGCACTGGATCCATGAGCATGTATGTATGGACCTTGCGCTCACCTCCTCAGGCCATCAGGAGGGAAGAGAATCTCCCTGCGCCCTCTGACAGCATCCACAAGAACATGGAGAGAGTCATCATTAAAACGAGGCGCTGCCTTACCTCTGGAAGAAGTCATTGTGTCTAAATCAATTTCAATGAGTCCAGGAATCTACAAGAGAAAGGTTTAGGCTGAATGGCAGCTTTAAAAGCAGCAGCTATGATGACGTCATCAGAGGTGGCCAGCCGATCCGATCGCACTCACTGGACCAGCCAGCGCGCCTCATTGAAATCAACAAGCTCACTGAATCAAAATCGGACATCAGCAGCTGATCCTGCCGGAAGCGGCTCCAGAACCTGCCCACCACGCAACCCGACTCCAAACCGCCTCAGGAATTAAAATCGAGCCCTAAATATTTGTCAGTATTCACAAGGAGGTGCTTTTAAGAATTCTTTAATAACTTCAGTAAAGATGCCCACACACTGCTGGCTGCAAAGTATTGAACTGAGAACTGAATGCCAGATTATTTTTTTAAATTATCTTTTCCACATTTAAACCTCATCTGCATCTGGAAAAAATAAATTTTAAAATCTTTCTTTACTTTTTTTAAAATCCCCCAATGGTAAATATAGGATTTGAGTCTAATCCCATTCATCATTGCAGGACTTAAATAATTGAAAAAAATTAGGCACCAGAAAAGTCTTAGGTTTCAGAAGAAGTAGACATATAGTGGGATTCAGAGCAGGGGGCAGATTTTCTGTTTTAAGCGCAGAAGCAGTGGGAATGGTGTGGAGCTGGCTTTGCGCCTGCTTGAATTGCAGATGGCCATTTGCACAGTAATGTCTGGATTGGACCTCACTTCATAAGCAACCTGCCACTGGGAGCTTGTACAAGTCTGGGGGTGGGGTGACTTTTGTGCACTGCTGTAGCAGCTTAAAGAGCAGCAGTAGCCATTTAAAAGGTAAAACTACTTTTGCAACTTTAGAGTTGGAACAGCCTGGAAGTTTCTCAGGAGTAGTTATTGAGCACCAGTGCCAGAAAAACACCAAGCTTTCAGATTCTGCAGTTCCCTTATTACTGAACAAGGTGGGTGAAAGGAAGGATGCCCTATTTGGCACTCCAGGACACTTTCCACACAGGAGAGAAATACAGAGTGCCTGGTTAAGAGTAATGACACTGGTGAATCTGCTTCAGGAAGTTGAGAGCCGGCAACAAACAGCTGGTACATATATTATTTAAAAATCCCTACTGTTGAAATAAAGATCTAGTGAACTTCATAAGAAATTCCACGTTAACCACTGGTATCAAGCAACACCTTGTAAGAGTATCATCTAAACCTCTCGATTGTATTTTACTTCCCCCACATATAGTCCAATGCATTCTTTCTCGAGGAACATCTTACAAACTCAGACTTCAGAGATTCCATCATTTCATTTGGATGTGTGGTGAACTGTAAAGGTACCAGAAATAAAGGGTCAGCGTTCCAAACCACCAGGGCATCGAGTCCAATTCCACCCCTCAAATTGTAATGTCATTTTGAAAAAAAAAGTCTGTTAATCCCTACAGTGGCCACACTTAAAAAGTACTTTGTAGCGATGAAGTGCATTGGGACATCTTGAGGCCGTGAAATGTGCTGTTTAAAAGCAAATTATTTATTTCCTTCTTTCTAATATTTGTGGCAGCAAACTTTCTAGATAATCTAATCTAAGCATGATCACTTCAGCAAAGCCAATGTCTTTGGCATTGAAACACATCAATAATATTAAGATTCAGAAATGAAAGACAGATCATGAAGGAGCACAAATGAGGAAGATATGGCAAGAGGTCAAGAATGAAGAGATCTTTTGGCCAGCAGCACTTCCACTGCAGCCTCTGAAAATCTGGGGTATCTATGCCCTGCTGTAGACGTATGTTAGATTCTGAAATGACATTCACGCTTACTTTAAAGCAAATCATTTAAGTTAAGGTGTCTGATTTGCCTAAGCTGCTGCAGCCATTTAAATACTGCTGGAGGCTCACCTTTAATATTAAGCCGATCCCAGAAATGTTATTAGGGCTAGCAACAATGCTGTCAGGTGGGGGATAGCCCACTTCCGACAACAACTGTGACTGAAAGGAAAATCTGGGCTAATGTGATTGTCCTTGAATGGGAAAAATGCAGAGCAAAGTGTGATTTTTTTTAAATTACTACTATAAAATGCAAAATTTCACAATAACTTGCTTTTTATCAGAACATTTCAGATTCATCTGCTGATAATGCAAAGTTCATTTCATCCACTGGTTACATCCATTTTGTGTTGGGTAATGATTGAAAATTCAGCAAAACATTATGGCCTAGAAATTCAGTATAGCCACGTTTGGGGCGCTACAGCCGGGCGGCCGCTAAAGTTTGCGCCCGGCGCAACTTAGCGCCACCTTCGCCGATATTCAGTTGCATCGCCCCAAGAGGTTGCTGCTGCGCTAAAACAGGCGATGCACGACTATCATTAGGCGCTAAGCCGGCGGTCCGGGGCGCTACCCCCGAGGGCAGGCGCAGCGCAGGTGCGGCGAGTTGCTGATTGAAGGCAGACACTCTGGCGCCGGTCAGCTCTTAAAGGGGGAGGGTGGATTTGTTTGGCTGCCACGCCCTGCACACTGCAGCCCTGAAGCAAGGCCTGACCACTGCTGCTTGAACTGTTCAACGCCCAGAACAATGGAGAAGGCCAGGGAGAGAGCGCAGCGCTTCAGCGAGGGTGACCTGAGGGTGCTGGTTGGCGCAGTGGAGCGCAGGCGCCATGTTCTGTTCCCTGAAGGTGGCAGGAGGCCGCTGCCCAGCGCCTATCGGAAAGCCTGGAGGGAGGTGTCAAACAGGGTGACCTCCAACAGTGTGGTTGCCAGGACTCCTGTACAATGCCGAAAAAAATTCAACGACCTCACTCGGGTTGTCAGGGTGAGTACCCTTTCCAGTGTCCTCCTCATCCCTGCATGTGCACCTCACTTTATGGGCAAAGGGACCTGAAAGCCCTAATGCCCAGCCCTCATCCAGCAGCTGTGGGACTGTCATGAAAATCACTTGCACATTCAGGACTTTACACACTGTCAGGGCTATTCCACCATGGGAGGCAGTGCAGACAAGATCAGGGCTTCACACTGTCAGGGCTAGTCCACCATGGGAGGCAGTGCAGACAAGATCAGGGCTTCACACTGTCAGGGCTAATCCACCATGGGAGGCAGTGCAGGCAAGATCAGAGCTTCACACTGTACTTAGAGGCCGTCCTTTCTCTTGCAGGGCAAGCTGGCGCACAACCGAAGGCAGCAGCGTCAGACCGGGGGAGGCCATCCTGACCTCAAACAGCTCTGCGACCTGGAGCAGCGTGTGGAGCGCATTATGTCAGGCCGGCTGATTGGCCCCGTCGCCAGTGGAGATGCCGACCCTATTGTGGGCCCCAATGGTAAGGGCATCACCTTTTTTACACCTCTCTTTCCACTTACGCCTCACACCAGCATCCTTTGCCACTGTCGGACCAATGCAGTGCATAGCAGCACTCATGCCTCCCTCGCTGCCGCCCTGTCCTCACTCTAAAGCAACTCTTGTGCCTCCCTGCTTTCAGATGGTGACTCGCCAGGTGAGGAGGCGGCCCCTCAAGCTGGCACTGTGTCCGAGTCAGACATAGAGGAGGAGGAAGAGGAAGCCAGACCATCAGGGACACCCTCAGCCGAGGCAGCCCATGGCCATGATGGTGACACGTCTTCCCTGGAGGGGAGCAGGGGGGAAGGTTCGGAGGATAGTGAAGCTCCGGGGACCAGCGGGCTGCAGCAACGCGGGAGGGGTGGGGAAGCTCGGCGGCCTTCTCCCCGGAGGGTGAGTGCGGCCTCCAGTCCTGCTACGGTGAGCGCAGAGGAGGTGCGGATCCTAGCGGAAATGGGCGCCCAGGCTGAGCGCAGGCACACTGAGCTCATGGCTGCAGTGGCAAGGATGCCTGACTCCATAGAGTCACTGTCAAGGAGTGTGCAGAAATTCGGGGCAGCACAGGCCAGGGGTCTGCAACAATTCAGTGCAGCACAGGCCAGGAGTCTGTAGGACTTCGTGGCAGCACAGGCTAGGAGTCAGCAGGACTTCGCTGCATCACAGGCGGCTTCTAGCCAAGTGCTCAGTCGTGCCGTGCATTCACTGGCTGGTGTCATGCAGACACAGACCAGGGCCACACGGGCACTAACTGCTGCCACCCTCGCTGGATCGGCCAGGCATCGCCAGGGCACTCGCCGCGCCGCAGCAGCCCAGCAGTCTGTGCTTCAGCAGATTGCTGCGCATGCTGCAGTGCTGGCCCGTGCGAGTGCCAATGTATCAGCCGACCAGGGAGTACCTGTGATCTGTCAGGTTGGCAGCATTCCTGCAGCCAAAACTGTCACTCCTCCATTGCAGCTGCCACCAGCCGTTGGACAGACTGCTGCCGCCCAAGCAGAGTTGGAGCAGTCAGCAGCCAGCCCCTCCAGGCCCAGAGCTGGTCCAGGCCGACCCCCAAGGGCATCTGCCGTCTCACCATCTGACCCTCAGCAGCCTTCCCCCAGCCTTGCTGCAGCCACTGGGGTCCCATTGAGGAGGAGCTGCAGGGCGGGTAGGGGCCAGTCACGGATGCGAAACGCATCACCCTCGCAGGGGAAAAAGTAGAAGGTGTGGCCAAATGTTTTGTTTTACTTGTAAAGGCCGAGACTGGTCTATTTGTTTTACTTGTAAAGGCCGAGACTGGTGTATTTGTTTTACTTGTAAAGGACGAGACTGGTCTATTTGTTTTACTTGTAAAGGCTAAGACTGGTGTATTTGTTTTACTTGTAAAGGCCGAGACTGGTGTATTTGTTTTACTTGTAAAGGCCGAGACTGGTGTATTTGTGTTTTTGGGGGGGGTTTCTCTCCATTAGTTTGTTATGTGGGAAGGGCACAGAGGTATCATAGTAATAAATTTTCTTAAATCGCACTGTCCATGCTTTCTTTTGGAAGTCCTGGTTGCCCTGCTCGGCTGAGGGCTTGTGGAGCGGCTACATTCATCTTCTGCCATTGGCACAAGCCATTCCCTGAGAGGGGGCCTAGAACCGACTTGCAATAAGCCGCCGACGGGCGGCCCTTGCACTTTCTGTCTCCCTCCTGTGCTGGTCCTCCTCCTCCTCCTCCTCTGGTGGTCCTCCAATGTCTGCTGGCAGTGGCTGAGTCCTGCGGATAGCCAGGTTGTGCAGCATGCAGCACACGACAACGAAATGGGAGACTCGCTCAGGCGAGTACTGTAGGGCTCCTCCGGAACGATCCAGACAGCGGAACCGTTGCTTCAGCACGCCGATTGTTTGCTCAATGATGTTCCTGGTTGCTTGATGGCTGTCATTGTATCCCTCTTCAGCAGGGGTGCTGGGCGCATGGAGCGGGATCATCAGCCAGGTGCACAAAGGATAGCCTTTGTCCCCGAGAAGCCATCCTCGTGGGTGAGGCTGGGCCTCGAACATGTCTGCCACAGAAGTCTGGCGCAGGATGAAGGCATCGTGGCTGCTGCCTGGAAAGCGGGCATTGACAGCTAGGATGAGCTGCCTGTGGTCACACACCAACTGCACGTTGAGCGAATGGTAGCCCTTCCGGTTGCGGTAATCCTCGGCATTCTCTAGAGGTGCCCGCAAAGCCACATGCGTGCAGTCAATGGCGCCCTGCACCATGGGGAAGCTCGCTAATGCTGCAAAGCCCATTGCACGCTGTTGCTGCTTGTCAACGGTCATGGAGAAGGAGATGAACTGACGTCTCCTTCTGAGAAGGAGATGAACTGACGTCTCCTTCACCTGGCGGATGCAGCAATGTACCGCAAACTGGGAGATGTTGGAAATGTCCCCAGTAGCGGATTGGAAGGAGCCGGTGGCATAGAAGTTGAGAGCCACCGTCACCTTCACTGCCACCGACAGAGACGTCCTGCTCCTCAGCTGTGGCTGCAGATCTCCGCAAAGCAGGTGGCAGATCTCAGTGACCACCGCCCTTCTGAATCGCAGCCTCCGAACACACTGCTCCTCAGACATGTTCAGATATGAGAACTGCTGGCGGTATACCCTGGGTGGGTAAGGCCTCCTTTGCCGATGCCTGTTGCCCCTTCTCCGTCTGGCCATGGCTGGCACTCTCTCACGGCGTCTCTGAGCCCTTTGAATGCAATGGAGAAGCCCAACGTTTCCACCCATTGCAGCCCCCATTATATGTTTCCAATCAATGCTATGGCTCTGAAGTTAAAGACAAGTGCAAAGCTGTGGCCTGAAGCCACAAGTACCTGTGCGAGTGTTGAGCCAAACCAGAAAGCTCTCTACCTTTGTCTCTCTCCAAAGATCCGTCTCTTACAAAGAAGGAGTGGTGCAAAATGGCTGCCATTTATACTGCAGGAGGAGTGCCCTTTAATTAGCGCCCCCCCGCGCCCCGCAGCGACTGGGAACCGTTCCCCTCTACCAGTCGCTAGGGGCGCCAGGCGCACAATAGGCCGGTGCCACTGAATTTCCGGTTTGGGGCGCACAAAGGGCGTTGCACCATGAAATGACGTCAGGATCTGCGCGCGCAAAGGTTTTGCGCCGCCGCGAAATCTTAACTTAAGTTCGCGAGAGGCGCAGATCGCGCTGCGCCCGGGCGCTAGCCACTTAGCTCCCCACATCTCCTCCTCCTAAGGCGCTAGCGGCTGGCGCAAACCACTGAATTTCTAGGCCTATGTCCTTAAACAAGTCAATGATCTGGAAAAATACAATTAGTAGCAGTGAAGTGAAATTTCTTTACTCCTCAGCTGTAATCTCATACTGTTCAGGTTCTTTTAAGAGTATTTCAGTAACTTTTCATAGCTTCTGTGACTATTATATCTCCCTCATTCATGTTGCTCAAAGATCAACTACTACATTTTGACTCTCTCCCCCCAAGCGAATGATCTATCTCGGCCTCCTCACGAGGTCCCCACCATCACAGAAGCCAATCTTCAGCCAATTCAATTCACGCCACGCGATATCAAGAAATGGCTGAGCGTACTGGATACACCAAAGGCTATGGGCCCCGACAACATCCCGGTTGTAGTGCTGAAGACTTGTGCTCCAGAACTAGCCAAGCTGTTCCAGTGCAGCTACAACACTGGCATCTACCTGACAAAGTGGAAAACTGCCCAGGTATGTCCTGTCCTCAAAAAGCAGGACAAATCCAATCCGGCCAATTACCACCCCATCAGTCTACTCTCAATCATCAGCAAAGTGATGGAAGGTGTCATCCACAGTGCTATCAAGCTTACTCACCAATAACCTGCTCACCGATGCTTAGTTTGGGTTCCACCAGGACCACTCATCTCCAGACTTCATTACAGCCTTGCTCCAAACATGGACAGAACAGCTGAATTCCAGAGGTGAGGTGAAAGTGGCTGCCCTTGACATCAAGGCAGCACTTGACCGAGTGTGGCATCAAGGAGCCCTAGTAAAACTGAAGTCAATGGGAATCAGGGGGAAAGCTCTCCACTGGCTGTAGTCATACCTAGCACAAAAGAAGATGGTTGTGATTGTCGGAGGCCAATCATCTCAGCAACTGGACATCACTGCAGGAGCTCCTCAGCGCAGTTTCCTAGGCCCAACCATCTTCAGTTGCTCCATCAATGACCTTCCCTCCATCATAAGGTCAGAAGTAGGGTTGTTCACTGATGATTGCACAGTGTTTAGTTCCATTCACAACTCCTCAGATAATGAAGCAGTCTGGGTCCGCATGCAGCAAGACCTGGACAATATTCAGGCTTAGGCTAATAAGTGGCAAGTAACATTTGCACCACACAAGTGCCAGGCAATGACCATCTCCAACAAGAGAGAGTCTAACCACCTCCCCTTGACATTCAACGGCATTACCATCGCCGAATCCCCCACCATCAACATCCTGGGGGTCACCGTTGACCAGAAAATTAAGTGCACCAGTCACATAAATACTCTGGCTACAGGAGCAGGACAGAAGCTGGGTATTCTGCGGTGAGTGTCTCACCTCCTGACTCCCCAAAGCCTTTTCACCTCCTACAAGGCAGAAGTCAGGAGTGATAGAATACTCTCCACTTGCCTGGATGAGTGCAGCTCCAACAGCACTCAAGAAGCTTGACACCATCTACGACAAAGCGGCCTGCTTGATTGGCACCCCATCCACCACCTTAAACATTCACTTCCTCCACCATTGGCACAGTGTGTACCATCTACAAGATGCACTGCAGCAACTTGCCAAGGCTTCTTCAACAGCTCCTCCCAAACCAGAGACCTCTACCGCCTAGAAGGACAAGGGCAGCAGGCGCATGGGAACATCACCACCTCCAAGTTCCCCTCCAAGTCACACACCATCCTGACTTGGAAATATATAACCGTTCCTTTATCGTCACTGGATCAAAATCCTGGAACTGCCTCCCTAACAGCACCGTGGGCGTACCTTCACCACACGGACTGCAGTGATTCATGAAGGTGGCTCACCACCATCTTCTCAACGGCAATTAAGGACGGGCAATAAATGCTGGCCTTGTCAACAATGCCCACATCCATGAATGAATTAATAAAAGGCTGTAGATGCTAAAACAACAACAACAACTTGTACAATTGGAGCTTTCAAGACTGAGATGGATAGATTGTTCGGTAAGGGTATCAAGGGATATGGAGCTAAGGCGGGTAAATGGAGTTGTATAGATCAGCCATGATCTAATTGAATGCCAGACCAAGCTCGAGAGGCTGAATGACTTACTCATATTATTAGTGGTCCTATGTTCCAAATACATCGTTCTCTGATCAGGACTTTTGCCACACATTTAATTGTGCAAAATGTCCAAACAGTAGTAGTTATCCATAATACACACTCAGTTCAAAAGCATCCTCTTTATTAAAAAGCACTTTGAGATGTCTTCCTACACACGAGGAGCACTACAATAATGCAAGCTGTTATATTACAGCAGTAAGCAAACCATCAAGTTCTACAGAGTATTTGAACTCACTAATTTTGTACTCACCTAGCGATGCATCCAAGTATTTGATTAATCTTGCTGATAATAGGCACAATGACTGGAAATTTTCAGTCAATAATCCAACCAACTCTTTTTCCACCTTTGCTTTTGGGTATTTGTTCTATATCCATGCTTCATGTTTCTTGTTTCAATATGCATTACCTTATATTAATCCATTTTAAAATCCATCTATCATTGTTTAACTCCTCTATCTAATTTATCCAGATCTCTGCAAAGCCTATCAATGTCCTCTGCATTAGTTACATATAGCTTAGTGCCAAGAATAAATTTATAATAATACAACCTTCCTCTCACTCCATATTGTTTATAGGTGTCTTCCACAATATCAATGCTCATAGCACTTAAAAGTGTGCCACTGTATCCAACTGGAAATCACACCAAGTGCAGTGCCTTTTGGCTAACACAATTTCATTTAAGAAAAACAAGACATCTTAGCAAACAATTGCCAACTTCTTGGATTTAACTGCACTTTAATTACCTTGTACAAATGTTCTGTTCCAATAGATCTTCCCTACTTGATTCCCACAGAGAAACACCAAGTTGGATAAAATGAGCAGGGTTGTGGCAACACTCGCAAAGGCAGCATGAGCCCGACGCTGCATTCTGGTCGACAAGGATCTTTCCTTAAAAAGAACAAAGGTAGACACTATTAAACCACTTAGTCCTTATTTTCCCACTTAATTTCCTCTAAACAACCTCCCATGAACTTGGGTTATCAAGTAACTGCATACACCCCCAGTATCTTGGCTAACACTGTTTCCTAACCAGCTTCCAAGGGGTCATATTCAAGGTGCAGCCCCTAAACTTTTCCCTTCCTGCTTTCAGATAAGACAGCTTGGCTTTGTAACCAATGGCCTGTTAGACCAAGATCAACAACTTACCATAAAGAGGAAGCCCAGGCATGAATGTCAGTTGAGGCTGAAATTAGCCTGACATCAGTAGTAGGTAAAATGGTAGAATCTATTATTAAGGACGTGGTAACAGGGCACTTAGAAAATAATAATAGGATTGGGCAGAGTCAACACGGAGTTATGAAAGGGAAATTGTGTTTGACAAATCTGTTAAGAGTTTTTTGAGGTTGTAACTAGCAGAATAGATAAGGGGGAACCAGTGGATGTGGTGTATTTGGATTTTCAGAAAGCATTCAATAAGGTGCCACACAAGAGGTTATTAAAGAAAATTAGTGCTAATGGGATTGGGGGTTATACTAGCATGGATTGAAGAGAGTAGGAATAAACGGGTCATTTTTGTGTTGGCAGGCTGTAACTAGTGGGGTACCGCAAGGATCAGTGCTTGGGTCTCAGCTATTCACAATCTACATCAATGATTTGGATGAGGGGACCAAATGTAATATATCCAAGTTTGCTGATGATACAAAGCTGGGTGGGAATGTAAGTTGTGAGGGGGATGCAAGGAGGCTTCAAGGGGATATTGACAGGCTAAGTGAGTGGGCAAGAACATGGCAAATGGAATAAAATGTGGAGAAATGTGAAGTTATCCACTTTGGTAAGAAAAATAGAAAAGCAGAGTATTTTTTAAATGGAGAGAGATTGGGAAATGTTGGTGTTCAAAGGGACCTGGGTGTCCTTGTACACGAATCACTGAAAGTTAACATTCAGGTACAGCAAGGAATTAGGAAAGCAAATGGTATGCTGGCCTTTATTACAAGAGGATTTGAGTATAAGAGTAAAGACATCTTACTGCAATTATATAGGGCCCTGGTGAGACCACACCTGAAGTATTGTGTACAGTTTTGGTCTCCTTACCTAAGGAAGGATATACTTGCCATAGAGGGAGTGCAACGAAGGTTCACCAGACTGGTTCCTGGGATGGGGGAATTGTCCTATGAGGAGAGATTGAGTAGACTAGGCCTATATTCGCCAGAGTTTAGAAGAATGAGAGGTGATCTCATTGAAACATACAACATTCTTACAGGGCTTGACAGGGTAGATGCAGAGAGGATGTTTCCCCTGGCTGGGGTGTCTAGAACCAGGGGCCACAGTCTCAGAATAAGGGGTCGGCCAATTAGGACTGAGATGAGGAGAAATTTCTTTACTCAGAGTGTGGTGAATCTTTGGAATTCTCTACCCCAGAGGGCTGTGGAGACTCAGTCGTTGACTATATTCAAGACAGAGAGCGATAGAATTTTGGATATTAAGGCAATCAAGGGATATGGGGATAGTGCAGGAAAGTGGAGATGAGGTAGAAGATCAGCCATGATCTTATTGAATGGCGGAGCAGGCTCAAAGGGCCAAATGGCCTACTCCTGCTCCTATTTCTTATGTTCTTATTCAAACCAAGTCTTCTAATACACCATATCACCGGCCAGACTGTTAATATTCAACCATTGCGCTACAGCTACTTTTTTTTTTTGATTTGGTCAGAAACCTTTTTGTATGGATAGTTACGACATCTGAAGTATTTAATTATGATAACCAGTCAAAACAAAGGAATCTTTCAGATGATATTCAAATTTCCAACCATTGTTTGTGATCACATATAATTATTTATGTTTTATACATCTATAGATAAAAAGTGTCCATAGGGTAACATGTCTTCATTGGACAATTTTAAGTCACACTACCTGGTGGGAGCCGCATGTTGGAGCCACACCCCAAACCAGCATGCTGTCTGTGCTTGCCGGAACGCCAGGCGCAGCCCGTCGAGCTAATATAAATGAGGCACTGCCCTCAAAATGGCTCAGGCCTCTCAGCAGGGACTTCAGGCGGGTGGGCGCAATTGCATCACTTGCTGCCCACCCCAAAGCATTCCCAAACTTAAAATTGATCCCTATGACTTTAGGCCGCAGGGTAATTAGTGTGTCATGAACCAGTCGAACACTTACTCGTCTGTCTCTGAGCAGATCTGTGTCTGTTTAGCCTCCATTTCAGTTCATCATTCAGCCCATTATTTTTTCCATTTATCTGATTCTTTCCACCATTGAATGCTTCTATTTACTTGTTTTATTCTCCTCAACTTAGCTGTTTATTTATGCATTTAACATAGATCCATTCCTCCTCTTTAATTATTTGCAGCCAGAGCCATTCCTAGTCATTTCCTCATGTTTTCTCACCTAGAACCTTTCCTATTCAATCATTAGTTACCTCTTTGCAGCCAACCTCTTTCATATCCAGCCTGGCTCACTCACATTTTGTTCTTTCCTTCTTTATTTAATTATTTTCCAGCTGCAGTCCTCAAGATCTATTATTTTTTAATTTCCTTTGGACCATAACCACATGTTCATCACAGTTAAGAATCCAATCTGTTCTAGTCTCTGAGCCACAGCAGATCCACTATAATATATAAAAATGCACTTTGCATCATTTAATGCTCCTGCCATTATATAACAGTGTATCCTCCGACTCATCATGAATGCTGTCACAGGAAAACCACTAATATTTATAAAATAGACATATATAGCTAAAACATGGGCTTAGGGCAGGTAATACCCTTCGATCTTATTTTTTCTTTATTATCCTGGCATTATTTACAGAAGAGTAGTATATAATTAATGCTAGTTTAGTGAATACTTTGTGTTAATTGAGCAGAAATTGATACAAATCCAGAACACATTACTGTTAGATATACTGGCCTGGATTTTACGGTGCTTCCAACAGCATATGCTATCGGAGCCCTCAGAATGGCCCCGCAAGTTCTGGGTATCTGTATGTGCGGCGCTTGCGCGAAAACCTGGAACTTGTGATCTGTCAAGTTTTGTTTGGACAAGTCCACCGCATCCGCTGTAAATTCACTTTCGTTGGCGCAGAGTTGGACTACTACCCAGCAAATACCCACAAAACCCTTATGCCTGGTAAAAGCAGGCGTAAGAGTTAAAATTAATGTTAAAATAATTTTTTTTAAATGATTTAAACATTCATTTACATTTAAAATTAGTTTAGGTAAATTTTGTCCCATTAAAAATGTTTACATTTATTTTTCAAAAAAATTAAATTTTTATTTTAAATGTTTAATTAAAGGGTATTTTAATTAATTTTGAACTTGTGATCATTTATTTTTATTTAAGTGGTGTGAAATTTTATTTATTAGGTGATTTCGATTATGCTTATGGGGATTCCGTATGATAAGCCTTTCCACCTAGAGGTAGGATCCACCGATCAGAGTCTTGCTGCCGTTCTGTACATGGTAAACCTATGCCAATCGCGTACGCCTCGGGTATTTTAACGGGTGTGGAGAAGAATTTCACTGCGTGAGCGAAATCTGCTGGTCACTTTTTGAGCGGTCAAACACTTCGGGCTAAAAATTCGGCGGCGCCGCGTTTGGGGCGCCAAGCTCGCCTGGGTGCCGGAATTTGCGCTCCGGGCAGAGCCGCTTGCGCCCTCCCGATATTCAGTTGGAGCGCCCCAAGAGGGACTCGGGGCGCTGCTCGAGGCTCCCCGCGTCCCGCTTGGGGCGCTCAAACTGAATATCGCAGCGCTACGTGCCGCAGCGCCACATGCTGAGGCACGGCGCGCTGCGGTTCTGCAGGCCTTCCTCCCCTTCTTAAGGGGGAGGGTCCTGCACCAGCGCGCTCACCGATCGCGAGTGCCGGCAAAAGAGCCTGGCACCGGGAGAAGTGCCGGGCTCTCGGGACACAGCCAAAACTGCCCGGGGGTGGGGGGGGGGGGGGGGGGGGGTGGCGCGAGGAGGTGCTGGCAGGTGACTACCGGAAAAAATGGCCGCCCCGCACCTCCACCTTAATTTGCGCCACTACCGCCACAGGTAGGCCCCGTGAACCAGTCGCGATTTGCGACCGGCGCTACAGGGGGGGCGCGACCCAATATTGCGCTCGGGGCGGTAGCGGGGCACTGCGTACACCGATGAAGTCATCGGTGGCGGCGCAGCGCTACAGGCTAACGCCGCCATTAGCGCCCCGCTAAATATCGCGGGAGGCGTGGCCAGTGGCGCTAAAACCACTGAGTGCCCTCTTTAGGCGCTAACTGGTGGCGCAGCCCACCGAATTTCTAGGCCTTCATGTTTATTACAGGGTTGAACAAAATTATCATCCATAGCCCCCACACTCTCTTGAATCTTCTACTTAAACGAGGGAACACTTCGGTCTCCTCCACCCGACTCAGTCACTGGACTCTTCTGTTAACTCAGAGAGATTTCGAAATAACGCCAAGGCAGACAACTTTACTACCTCAGCTTCTATTGTACGAGGGCGGAAGCCATGAATGTCCGCTTCCACCACTGGTGTTCGACCATCACCCCACCTCTCCTACTCTGCTAAGTGATGTCCAGAACATATACATTGATGGGTCATCCTATCACAGGGATGGAAAGTCCCTTACCGGATTTGCAGTAGTTATGCCTGACCGAGAACTTAAGTATAAATGCATTGCCCACTCCGCCCAATATGCTGAAGTTGCAGCCCTGGTGATAGCAATCCAAATTACTCATGATATATCTGTTAATGTCTTGTCAGATAGTGCCTATGTGATTAACACTTTACTATCTTTACTGCTGTATGCTCGGAATAATTTTTGTACTGTTGATGGTAAGGCCTTGCTTCTTGCAGTCCTCTTTGCTTCCCTTTGGGACTCTTTAAATTCACGATCAGCCCCTGTCTATGTTGGTAAGGTTAAGTCTCACTCACATTCTTCAGACATACACGCCCGGGGTAACTCACAGGCAGATAGCGCTGCTAAAGATGCCACTGTTAATGGTAACCTCTGGCAAGCCCCTACCACTCCCGTAACATCGGTTTCAAGTGTTGAGAGTGAGGGTTCTGACCTCCCCTCCCTCCAGTCCAGTTATTTCCCCTATGCGGTTGTTATTGCATGGCATCAGAATGGATGTCCGTTACCTCAGCCCACTCCATGGGCTGTGGACACCCAGTTGGCTCTGGATCAGTCTGGCGAAGCTGCCCCCCTGTTAATGTACAACCCCCGCTTGCGGTGGCTGTCGTCTGATCTCCCAGTTGTCTGTGTTCCCCCATCCATGGCACCCGAAATTTTTGATCTCCTCCACTCACACCCGGTAGGAGGACACTATTCAGCTGATGCAATTGTTCAGAAACTACACAAATTTGCATGGTATCCCGATTGCATCACAGATGTCACTCATTGCGTGAATCGTTGTCTGTCCTGTTTACAGCACAATCCAAGTACTCACACTAATCGGGCACTGTTGCGCAGTCCCCCTCCTCCCGATGGGCCATGGACCACCTTCAAATTGACTTTATAGGGCCTTTACCCACAGGACCTTCTGGCTTGCGGTATTGTCTGGTTATAGTTGATAAATTTACTAAATAGATGGAGGCTTTTCCGTGTAAAACAAACACCGCATTGACAGCAGCTCGCTTTTTATTGGGTGAGGTGATCTGCAGGTGGAGAGTACCAATTCAAGTTGATAGCGATCAGGGATCTCACTTTACTGGCCAAATTGTTACCGAACTACAACGGATAATGGGTATCTCGCACAAACTCCACATGTCCAATCACCCACAGTCATCCAGAGTGGTGGAAAGGGGAAACCGAACTCTGAAAACAATGTTAAACAAATTTTGTGCAGATCACCCCACCAAATGGTCCAATATGCTGCCAATGTGTCTAATGACTATTAGATCCACCCCGCATAGCACAACAGTTATCTCACCTTACCAGGCTATGACCGGGCGACTAATGCAAATGCCAGCTCATCTGTTAACCCCTTCAGCCACACCCTTAGTACAGGGAATTGCCAACCAAAAATGGCTTGAAATGGTGGTAGAGAACATAGAACAAACTAACATGTTTGTAGGCAGACAGATAGGCAAGTCAAGGAACCAGGCAAAAAAATACTTCGACAAGAAGGTCCGACCATTTGAGTATCAAGTGGGAGATGCCGTAATGGTACTGAACTATGGGAAGAAGCAACATTGCTTCGAACCAAAGTGGAATGGCCCCTTCCCAATTATTGACGGGGCCAGTCCCGCGGTCTATCTGGTGCAATTCCCTAAGAAAAAGGGGAGGGCCAAGGTGGTTAAATGGTGCCATATTAATCACTTGAAAACCGTGCAAGAGTAAATATTGCATATTTTGCCTTGCAGGACCAGTTAAGAATGATAACGAAGCATGTAACACGCTGCATCAGTCATCAAACCCTCCTGCTGGGGGTCATCATATACATGAGACACTCGAATGCCTCTCCAACCTCCACAGACTTGGTCGAGTACTACAGTCAAACCAACGGCGAGGGTACATCATGTCAAATTCTGAAGGAAATATGTGAAGTGAGAACCATATGCGAAGGATGTGTGTTATGCCCATCGACGGTTGCCACTTGGATGCGCCACCTTTCCGTTCCCAAAGGACACGGAGTTCGGATGTAACTACACTGTAGCACAGGGGGGTAAAACCCTGTAGCTCCGGGAGGCAAAGTCCCAGGGTGGTACCGGAAGGTATCCACAACATTGTTTAAAACTGGACTGATTGGGATACCCTACGAAGAGCGAAAAATGAGACATTAAGGACTATGATTTGAATTGGCCATATTTTTGGCCGAGACACGAGGGTGAATATCAGTGGAGAGCCAAGTGGCAAGAAAATAATACGAGAAATAACACATGATGCTGTGCGGGATGGTGTTTTAGCAGCGGGGGGATAGTTGTAACAACACAGAGAAAAGAGGAGGCCATGATAAATAAAACCAGTAACAGGAAAAGAAAATGTCCTAAAGCAACTGAAGGTCCCAATAATGGTCTGATAGTAGCTCGTACCCATGAGAGTTTGTATAATGATATCAGATATGAGATCGTGCCAGTAGTATTAAATCTTTCGGTGGTTCAAATGCAGGAGGGGTTATGCAATTACATCTACGTGCTAGTCTATAAAAAATTGGTAAGACAGATAGTACAAGATTTTATGGAAAATAATGCAGGGAGACACATCAATGAACTATGGTACCGACCGGTGGTAGAGGAAGGAAATGGTACCAAAAGTAGAAGGAGGAAGCGAGGACTAGGAGAATGGGTCGGAGTAGGAGCCACAGCAGGCACTGCAGCATGGAATAGAATAGACATAGAATCTATGTGCGAACATGATGAGGCAATGAGGGGACAATTGAAGGGAATTTTAACCAAAATAAATAAGGGAGGTTCAGATCAAATTATGAATTGCAAGAAGCACTAAAAACACAATTTTCAAGAGATGAAGTTAATGAGATGATGAAAGAATCTGAAGGAAGCAAGGATCAGTTTTCTAAGGGTATCACTTGTGATATGTACTGTATGGGAGTTTCCTACTGGATCAGGTACAGAAGGGTCTGACAGACATCGAAAATAATCGGATGCCCAACTTTGTGAATGACAGACATTTAGAGGAATGGTTTAACAAGACTGAACCATGGTGCACTGCTAGGAAATATGGGTTAGCTTACTATGCCAAATTACCATGCCCAGGTAGGGAGAATAATGATTATCTAGACTCCAAAAGCATTCTCATACCAGTAGTCCTATGGCTGCCTCGATTGAACAAGACAAATAAGTGGGAAGTTTTCAGGGTCGAATCCATAGGATCTATGGAAGGGAAGGTACACAAACAATATGAAGAATATCCACACTACCTGATTAAGCAGGGCATGACCTGGAAGGCCCCTAATCTGGATTGTTGCACAAACCATAGGGGATCCTGGATTTGTAGGTGTGATAGTCTGGAGCCAGGGATACCAGCATGTGGGTTCACAGTAGATAGAGAATCACCTGCTTGTACCATCCAAGTACAAACATGGGGGGGGCCAATCAGACGCGAAGTAGTTACACAGGCCAGGGACAATATTGTGTGACTACTTCCGCCACCCGATATACACATGGGATAGACATCTGGCGGGTCGGATGGCCAACCTTCTGTTTGAAACCGAATGAGGTGACTAGGATAGGGAACGCTTATTTGATTCTAGTGAGAACTCACAATGTAACTCAAATACAAGTCAACATCACTATGCAGCGGGAGGCCCTAGAGGCAATAGTAAAATTCGGACATCCAATTCCACCATTATCTCGCAGTTTAAAATCCATCATTAAAAGAAGTAGTACCCCCCAGAAACATTTGGTTAAGATGCAGCAGGATAATACCCAAGTTGAGAAGGCGATAGGTAAATCAGGGGACCATGAGTGGTGCGGAGTTGCCTATAATGCCAGCCAGCATCCCTGGGCACGAATGATATCAGCAGGCCTAGTGATTGGCCAGTGTCTGGTCTTAATGGTCCTTATTATGATGTCTTGCTATTTGAAAGGTCTGACCCTCAATTTGAACCGTCGAGCTAACAATTTAGAGCTGGCACAATGTGACATGAATCTTGTCATTCATGGGGAAATGACTTATGAAGTAATACTGGGCGGCCTGCTGGTGGCGTTGTCCAGGGAGAGTATAAATACTCGGGCATGGGCCCAGCTTGCTCAGGACATTCTTTAACAGGAACTAGTGAAGGACACAACTAGATCTCCATGTTGAAAAACAGTTGATTAAAGCCTTGTTTAATACTCAGACCAAGTGCCTAGTAGTTTTCTGCGTCACAATGTATGCAAAATCGAAAATGAGAAGTCGAAATAGAGTTTTCTCCCTCTCAAGGTGGGGAGTATGTTAGAAATCAGGGGTGTCAAAAATGTATATGGTTATGCAGATAAAATTGTGACGCGAATAATGCAGTGTTTACATGATTGTATTAGAACTGAAGACAAACAGTCTCTTCAGACTAGTCTTAGAATAATTAGATAGATGCTTAGAATCTGCTCGTGTTTTGGTTCTTTGCGGATGTTATAGTGTTCTGTACTGTGACGGTCATAAATAATCTTGTTTCCAAGCTAACTATCTGCTGTTTTCAAGTTGGGATTTCAACTTGTTTATGTATCTCTAATTGGACCAACTAAGGCTCAATGCCTACGTTTCTTCTATTATTACTAATAACCATGATATAATGCTAAGGTAGGGATTGGAATTAGCTTAACAAAACTGCTTGTGAAGATAATTAAAAGTTAATTAGTATAAAAGACATAGAATAAAAGGAATTTAGGGGAGTTAAGGTATCCATCTCAGGATGGGGCGGTTTGCTGGATGAAAGTGAGATAACAACTGGCTGAAGTGGGACAGCTCTGGCTTGGGCCTCATGATTGAAAGGGTACAAGGCCAGGCCTCGTACCAATTGTACCAGGGAGGATAGGGACCAGGGAGATAAGACACGAATTCCAAAGGAAGAACCTCCAAAAAGATTAAAAAATAAAACAAATTGAATGAGATCATGAGACCCCTTTTGGGGAGGGCTTTCGTCCAAGAATTGAGACAAAGAACTTGTTGCCCAATTGCGTACTGAGGTTTTAGGGGAGCCTCTATAGGTTAGATGGTCTTGTCAATAATTTGGCCTCAGGCCCACCCCTAAAAAGAGAATAAAAGTAACACCGAGTGCTTGTCCACACAGACGGTGGAGGGGAGAGCCAAGCAGAAGCTGGCCTGGTCGAACGCTCTGTAAGAAACATATAATCCTAAAGAAAGTTGCAAATTATAAGGCACTTAATGATTCCATAGGAAATAGATCTGCAAACCCACTGACTTATTGCCCAGAAAGAATTCCAATCACATCAGATAAGAAAAGAGAGAGGCCTTAGGTCAACACAAGCACAAGCAGGCCTTCCAAACAGACATAGCATGTCTGATAGGGGAGACAGGGAACCAGTCAGCCGAATAAGCAAAACACTTAACCATAATAAAACATTTAACACAAAAAGATAAGAAATAAGTCCAAAGATGTGCGGGTTAGGTTGATTGGCTATGATAAATTGACCCTTAGTGTTAGGGGGATTAAATACGTGGGGTTACGGGGATCGGGTGGGATATGTGTCAGTGCAGGCTCAATGGGCCGAAATGGCCTCTATCTGCACTGTGGGGTTTCTGTGATTCTGTGATAACTGAATTCCAGCTCAGAGAATAAGATGGTCAGGAAGTACCTTTGCCCTGGTAATCAAAGTCATAAGGTGAATGTAAAATGATAGACATCTGTGATCCCAGCCCACCGAAATAAGATATAAAATAGGGCAGAGAAAGAGAGAAGCTAGCTGTTAGGAGGAAGGGCTTCCTCGGAGTGGATGAAATGCTAGTTTCGGCCCAACCCGAGGTGCTGGCTGACAGCCTAACACCTCCGACAGCTCAAGGAGAAACCCAACAGAAGTGACCGTTGTCGCAGACAGAGACGGCCGTCAACATTCATCGACATCCGTCCGTCCACCCGACGTCCGGCTGTTCGTTCCATCGTGGGGCCATAGATTGTTCTCATATGTCACGGGTTGTATTTCTACTGTATCTATTTCAATCGCATGTAGTAGTATCTGATTATGCTTAAACTCTAGCTCTCGAATAAAAAGCCTTACAACTCCTAAGACCCTTTGGGTAATGTGTGTGACCTGTGATCCAAATCTTACAGCTCTTTCGAGAGTGATCCCATGCTCATCAACTCGGAGGTTCTAGACGAGAGGAAGGGAGGCCGCAAGCCAGAGAACTGGTCACGCACACCAGCGGTCTGTCTGATCGGGACTGGTACCAGCTGCTGGTCATGGTCGTAGGTTTTTGCTGTATAACTAGCATGTTATATTCCGTCTTAAACTCTGATTAAACACAATATACTCACTGATGTAAGAAAAAGGAGGCTTACCATCAAGTAACTTTAAAGTAAGCTTTAAGTAACTTATAAACACACTATATACAAGAGAGGTCTTTACCATGCCTCTGGTAGAAGCCTCTTACAATACTGAACAGACCAGTATTTATACCAGTCCAACAGGAAGTGACACATGACAGGAAGTGAGGTATGTACACAGTTCATAGTTCATAGTTCATAGTTCACAGTTCACAGGAAGTGATGACATAACTTCCCGGAAGTTATTATTTTTATCACATTCTTCCCTCCTGCAGGTTTAGGAGGCTGTGGTCTACCTTTTGGTCCGCAGCCGCCGAACAAGGAAGAGTCGCACCCGTTTGGATTCCCGTCGTAGAGGGTCGCTGGTCCGCTTACATGCGGTTGGCCATTGGCCAGAGTCCGTGTGGCCTGGATTGCCCTGTGAAGGGTCGGGGAGATCATGGCTTCGAGTACGAGCCCCAATAGGTTCAAAGTCAGACTGCCTCTGTTCAGAGGGAGGTGCAGAGCTGGTCTGTGGCAGACCAGTACTTTCATGCGTGGTACTGGGAGGGTCGCAACCTTGAGCATGGGGTTCTACCGGCACCAAGCTAGTTGGTGTCCGATCAGGATCCTGGAGAGGGGTACCCGATAGGTCCCAAGAGTTTCCTGGTGAAATGCCATCACCCGATGTCCCACTAGGTCCTGGTGGGCAGGGAGCCAGATCCCGTAATGATACGGTAGATTCTCGGCCGTCGGAATATCGTATGTTTGCATAGGTGGGGTTGGCATCGGTTAGTTCGACCTCGTCTACAAGAGGGTCATTTTTAGACGTCCGAACGTATCTTCGGAGTAATACAGGTCCAGGAGTAGTTAGCCATGACGGGAGTGATGTCCCATGAGATGAGCGACGCTGGAATCCAAAGAACCGCTCATGAGGTGTAGTATTTGTGGCTGTAGAAAGCAGGGACCGTATAGAGTGCAATGCATCCGGAAGCACTGTTTCCCATTGCTGGTCTGGTAGGCCCCGAGATCTTAAAGCGAGACGTACGGAATTCCAGATGATACCGTTATACCTCTCTACCTGCCCATTTCCGATGGGATGGTATGGTGTTGTTTTGCTTGTAGCAATTCCCCGTTCTGAGAGGTAGTCCTTGAGTTCCCTCGACATAAAGGATGGACCCCGATCTGAGTGAATATAAGCCGGCATGCCACAGAGAGAAAATACCTGCTCAAGGCAGCAGATTACTGTGGACGCCAGCATATTGGAGCAGGGGAAGGCAAACGGAAAACGTGAATATTCGTCGATCATGGCGAGCAAATATGTGTTCCGAGTTGAAGAGGGCACTGGGCCCTTAAAATCGATGCTAAGTCGTTGCATCGGTTGGGTTGCATGTATGAGTATACCATCTGAGGGGCGGAAGAACTGAGGTTTTAATTCCGCACAAAGCCGGCATTCTGAGCATATTTTCTTTACATCTCCAGTGGAAAAAGGGAGATTCCGTGATCGTACGAAATGTAGCATGCGCGTAACGCCAGGATGGCACAAACCATTGTGGACATCCATGAGGGTGGAGGATGACATAGTGGAGCAGAATGCCCGTGTGAGGGTGTCCGGGGCCACATTCTCCTTGCCAGGCCGATAGAGAATGGTATAACCAAAAGAGGCCAGTTCCATCCTCCAAAGTTGTATTTTATTATTCTTAATTTTGGTTCGTTTTCGATTATCGAGCATGAAGGCGACTGATCGTTGGTCCGTGATCAATGTAAAGTGCTGGCGAGCTAGAAAATGGTTCCACTTCCGTACTGCCTCTATGATGGCTGTGGCTTCTTTCTCAACCGGAGGATAATGTAGCTCGGCACCTTGTAAGGTCCTGGACATAAATGCTACAGGACGACCTTCCTGATTCAGAGTAGCCGAGATCGCCACCTCCGAGGCATCACATTCAACCACGAAAGGGAGATTCTCATCAATGGAGTGAAGAGCCGCTTTCTCCAACTGTTTTTTGAGAAGGTTAAAGGCTGCAACAGCCGCTGTTCCCAGTGGAAATGATCTAGCATGCAGCAAGGGTTGGATTTTGTCTGAAAAATGAGGAATTCATTTAGCGTAGTATGCAAACAGACCGAGAGCCCGACGTAAAGAAGCCGGATTCTTAGGTGACGGGAGCTCTTGGAGCGGGCGAAGTCTTTCTGGGTCTGGCTTAATGATACCATTGCCTACGCAGTAGCCAAGGATGTTGATGGTCGGTTGCGACTCAACAGATTTGGATTCATTCAGGGTCAAATTACGGCGATGGAGGGCATCCCGAAATTTTTGGAGGTTGGAGTCGTGTTCCTGTTGATCGTGACCTGCAATGGTAATGTTATCAAGATAGGGAAAAGTGTCCCTTAGGTTTTCCTGCTTAACCAGGCCATCCATTGCCCGTTGAAAGACAGCCACTCCATTAGTAACCCCGAATGGGAGGCGACGAAATTGGTACAGCCGTCCATTAGCCTCAAAGGCTGTGTACTGCTTATCTGAGACCTTCAAGGGTAACTGATGATAGGCACTTTTTAAATCGTAAGTTGAGAACACTTTGTATTCGGCCAGTTTATTAACCATATCATCAATGCGTGGCAATGGGTAGGCGTCCAAGTCGGTATATTGATTGATGGTTTGCGAATAATCGATGCATAGTCGCTGTTTGTGAGGTTTTAGAGGGTTCTTGACAATGACGACTTGAGCCCGCCAGGGCGACGAACATGGTTCAATGATATCCTCTGCTAGAAGTCGAGAGATTTCAGCCGCAATAAAAGATTGGTCTTCCTGATTAAAGCGCCGCGATTTCGTTATTATCGGTTGGCATTGAGGCGGAATACTGGCAAATAATGAGGGTTCATCAAGTGAAGCTGCTGATAATGCACAAAATGGTAATTTAGACGGTATATTAGAAATAGTAAGTCCGGGTTTGGATCCACCAAACTCAATGGTGAGTTTCTTATGCTGTTTTTGGAAGTCCAGTCCTAAGAGGAGATCACTACATAAGTCCTTGAGCACCGAAAGTCGGGTGGAGGGATACATACGACCATGAAGTGTCATATCAACAACACAAAAGCCGGAGATTCTGGTATTAAGTGATGACTGGGCCATCGCAATTGCCTGGTCCGATGGGAAGACATGTAGTTTCAATTTCGCAACAATCTGTTCCTTAATGAAACTATCAGTACTTCCTGAGTCAATTAAGGCATCTAAGGTATGCCCTTTAATTGAAATTTTTGTGGCAGCATGAGACAGGTTCTGTGGGCAAGCAGCTGTAATTGGTGTCGTTGCACAGAGAGTGGCTAAAACTCTCGGTGTGCTTCTTCGGGAGAGAGCTCGAGAGGAAGCTTGATAGGTCCTAGCTGGAGCATCTTGATAGGCCCTAATTGGGGCAGTTCGGTAGGCCTTAGCTGGATTGGCCCTCGTAGAGGCCCTTGATAGGCAAACTTTAGCAAAGTGTCCTTTTTTCCCGCAATAACTGCAGATTGCATTGCGAGCAGGGCAGGTTTTCCTAGGGTGAAAAGCATCTCCACAAAAGAAGCATTCCTTCCTAGATTGCCAAGAGGCTGCTAAAGTGGGGTCGTCCTCCTCTTCTTCATCAGAATTATCAGAATTAGATTCCCCCATGATAGGGTTCACCTGAGACCGCTTGAATTGTCTGGTTGCAGCTACAGCAGCAGATCGAGATCTGGGCAGCTGATAGAGGTCTGCATTTCTCTTTGCCAAATCCAGTGAACAAGCTAGGTCAAAAGCTTTTTGTAGCTCAAGTGTTTTACTTTCTAGTAGACGCTGGCGTATAAATGGAGAGGCAATCCCGCAGATGAAAGCATCACGAATCATTTCTTGGCGGTACAGCTCAGCTGAGGCTGCCTGAAAGTTACAATCTACGCTGAGCCTGCGAAGTTCTTGCAGGAATTCGTCAATTGATTCCCCTGGCCCTTGTCGGGCTGTGGCCAGTAGATGTCTAGCATAGACCTCATTTGGGGTCTTGGCATACAGTTTCTTAAGTGCCCGAATCAACTCATCGTAATTATCCCATTCATCAACATATTCGAACACTTTTGGGGTCACATAATTGATAAGTATCTTCAATCTAGCAGGAGCATCCGCTTCACATTCATCCAGAAAATTCTCAAAAGTACGGTACCAATGCTTCCATACCCTGCCAGCTGCTGGTGCATTCGGGTCCAAGTCCAGACGAATAGGTCTAAGGATTTTCTCCATGATGGGTGGTTCCCTGGATCCTTAATTCCGAGTTTGTCCGAAGGTCTAGTATTCGTGAGTGTAAATATTAAGTTACTTAAATTGATGTAAGAAAAAGGAGGCTTACCATCAAGTAACTTTAAAGTAAGCTTTAAGTAACTTATAAACACACTATATACAAGAGAGGTCTTTACCATGCCTCTGGTAGAAGCCTCTTACAATACTGAACAGACCAGTATTTATACCAGTCCAACAGGAAGTGACACATGACAGGAAGTGAGGTATGTACACAGTTCATAGTTCATAGTTCATAGTTCACAGTTCACAGGAAGTGATGACATAACTTCCCGGAAGTTATTATTTTTATCACACTCACCATATCGGTTTGCAGTCGATCCTGATTATTTGAAAGACTAGAGATAAGCTACTGATTGGCCAAATCTCCACAATAGGAATCCCCCTTTTTGATTGGTTGGCCTGGCCCACGTGATTCCCTGGGATGCTTGCGAACTACATGCGCCCCTGGGATCTGTGGGCCTTTATACGCAGACGTATGCCTGGAGGCCTAGGACCGGAACAGTCCAAAGCTCCAGAGGCACCAGGTAAGTTTGTAGTTTTCTTTTGGTTCGGAGGCGTATGCAGACAGCAAGCCTCCAACCACAATTTCCAGGCCAGAATAAATTTCTGTTAAAAGATTTTTTTTTCCACTGATCATTTTTTTTCACATTTTGCGCAAGTATTTCTGTGGCACAAATAGAATATATATCTGCAACTTTACATAAACTTTCATGCTTCAGCTACGTCCTACCAGTAGCCGTGTGATTTATGCGGCCAGTGCCAGGTAAACATATTTTTACTGAGCCCTGATCTGTAGCCTTTAGGTCCACATAATTTTGGCAGAATTGTATTCCACCACAATCTGTAACCTCATGGCCCGGTATATCCCTCACTCTACCATTACCACCAAGCCAGGGGACCAACCCTGGTTCAATAAGGAGTGTATAAGAGCATGCCGGGAGCAGCACCAGGCGTACCTAAAAATGAGGTGCCAACCTGGGGAAGCTGCAACACAGGACTACATACATGCTAAAAAGCAGAAGCAGCATGCTATAGACAGTGCTAAACGATTCCACAATCAACGGATCAGATCAAAGCTCTGCAGTCCTGCCAAATCCAGTCATGAATGGTGGTGGACCATTAAACAACTAACGGAAGGAGGAGGCTCCATGAATATCCTCACTGATAGTGGAGCCCAGCATGCGAGTGCAAAAGACAAGGCTGAAGCGTTTGCAAACATCTTCAGCCAGAAGATATAATTGGGATTACGGAGACATGGCTCCAGGGTGACCAAGGCTGGGAATTCAACATCCAGGGGTATTCAATATTCAGGAAGGACAGGCAAAAATAAAAAGGCGGTGGGGTAGCATTGCTGGTTAAAGAGGAGATTAAAACAATAGTAAGAAAGGATATTAGCTCTGATGATGTGGAATCTGTATGGGTAGAGCTGAGAAATACCAAGGGGCAGAAAACATTAGTGGGAGTAGTATGCAGACCCCCAAACAGTAATGCGAGGTTGGGGATGGCATTAAACGGGAAATTAGAGATGCATGCAATAAGGGCACAGCAGTTATCATGGGTGACTTTAATCTACATATATATTGGTCTAACCAAATTAGTAACAATACTGTGGAAGAGGAATTCCTAGAGTGTAAACGGGATGGTTTCCTGGACCAATATGTCGAGGAACCAACTGGAGATCAGGCCATCTTAGACTGGGTATTATGTAATGAGAAAGGATTAATTAGCAATCTTGTTGTGCAAGGCCCCTTGGGGAGGAGCAATCATAATATGATAGAATTCTTCATTAAGATGGAGAGTGAAGTAGTTGTTTCAGAGACTTGGGCACTGAATTTAATTAAAGGAAACTACGATGGTATGAGGCGCGAGTGGGCTAGGATGGATTGGGGAATGTTACTTAAAGGGTTGACGGTGGATAGGCAATGGCAAACATTTAAAGATCGCATGAATTAACTACAGAATTTGTTCATCCCTGTTTGGCATAAAAATAAAACAAAAAAGGTGACTCAACATTGGCTAACAAGGAAAATTAGGGATTGCATAAGATCCAAGGAGAGGACATATAAATTGGCCAGAAAAAGCAGCAAACCTGAGGATTGGGAGCAGTTTAGGATTCAGCAAAGGAGGACAAAGGGATTAATTAAGAGGGGGGAAATAGAGTATGAGAATAAGGTTGCAGGGAACATAAAAACTGACTGTAAAAGCTTCTATAGATATGTGAAGAGGAAAAGATTGGTAAAGTCAAGTGTAGGTCCCTTGCAGTCAGAATCAGGGGAATTTATAATGGGGAACATAGAAACATAGAAGATAGGAGCAGGAGTAGGCCATTCGGCCCCTCAAGCCTGCTTTACAAAAGATAAATCATGATTGACTAATCTACTGGAATTTTTTGAGGATGTAACTGGTAGAATAGATAAGGGAGAACCAGTGGATGTGGTGTATTTGGACTTTCAGAAGGTTTTCGATAAGGTCCCGCATAAGAGACTAGCGTGCAAAGTTAAAGCACATGGGATTGGGAGTAAGGTACTGACTTGGATAGAAAACTGGTTGGCAGACAGGAAGCAAAGAGTTGGAATAAACGGGTCTTTTTCCGAGTGGAAGGCAGTGACTAGTGGGGTACCGCAGGGATTGGTGCTAGGACCTTAGCTATTCACAATATATATTAATGATCTAAACGAGGGAACTAGATGTAATATCTCCAAGTTTGCAGACGACACAAAGCTGGATGGGCGTGTGTGCTGTGAGTAGAATGCAGAGAAACTCCAGTACGACTTGGACAGGTTGGGCGATTGGGCAGATGCAGTATAATGTGGATAAATGCGAGGTTATCCACTTCGGTGGCAAAAACAGGAAGGCAGATTATTATCTGAACGGCAATAGATTGGGAAAAGGGGAAGTGCAACGCGAGAGGATTCGAGTACAGGAGCAAGGATGTCTTGCTGCAGTTGTACAGGGCCTTGGTGAGACCACACCTTGAGTATTGTGTGCAGTTTTGGTCGCCTTATCAGAGGAAGGATGTTCTTGCCATGGAGGGAGTGCAGCGAAGATTCACCAGACTGATACCTGGGATGGTAGGAATGACATGTGGAGAGAGATTGGGTCGATTAGGCTTATATTCGCTAGAGTTTAGAAGAATGAGAGGGGATCTCATTGAAACTTATAAAATTCTAACAGGATTAGACAGACTAGATGCAGGAAGGCTGTTCCCGATGGCGGGGCAGTCCAGAACCAGGGGTCGCAGTCTAACGATAAGGGGTAAGCCATTTAGGACTGAGATAAGGAGGAATTGCTTCACCCAGAGAGTGGTGAACCTGTGGAATTCTCTACCAAAGAAGGTAGTTGAGGCCAATATATTCAAGAAGGAGTTAGATATATTTCTTAAGGCTAAGGGGATCAGGGGATATGGGGAGAAAGCAGGGACAGGGTGTGGTAAACCACTGTTATTGTTGTTCACCATTGTTGTTGTTGTTGCACACTGTTGTATCTATGCATGCCTCAGCTGGCTCCGCCCCTGGCTCCACCCACATGCCCAGGTATAAAGGTGACTGCTCTGCAGCCCCCTGCCTTCTTGGAAACCAGTCAACCACGAGAGGCATGCTCTGTTCTTTGTTAATAAAAGCCTTTTAGTTACTCTCCTAACTCTCCGTCTTTTATGAGTAATTGATAGCGCATCAATTTTATTAACAAAAACAAAATGACGGCAGCAGGCGCTGCAGCAAATGACGGCACCAAACGCTGAGCAGCAGGCGCTGCTGCATGCCCTCAGACCAACATGCCTGGACCTAGACCCTCAAGAGGCGGGTTCGTCTACCAAGTTCGCACAATGGCTGCGTTGCATCGAAGCTTACCTGGAAGCCTCAGCCATGACACTAGATGGAAACAAACTAAAAATCCTGGCCTCCAAGGTGGGCCACCAAGTCTACACGCTCATCCAGGACGCGACTACCTACGCGGCGGCTATCGATCTGCTAAAAGGACAATACACACGCCCGGTAAATACGGTTTATGCCAGACACCTCCTGAGATCCCGCAAACAGCAGTCCGGGGAATCGGTGGAGGCATTCCTACGGGCACTACAGATACTCGGCCGAGCCTGCGATTGTAAAGAGGTATCGGCCGCGACACACACGGAGGGACTTATCAGAGATGCTTTCGTTGCGGGCCTCAAGTCCGACTACTCCCGGCAGAGACTGCTGGAGAAGGGCGAAATCGACCTGAAGAAGGCAGTGTCCCTCGCGCTCTTGCTAGACGCGGCCCACCGGAATATGGACGCATTCTCCCCTAACCGCTCCGCACCGTGGGCGCCGCAACCTTGGGTCATGGGACCGCCACCCCCGGCACCAACTGCTGCAGCGATGTCCAAGGGCCCGAAATGTTACTTTTGTGGCCAGGCAAAACACCCCAGAGCACGCTGCCCGGCGAAAAACGCTACCTGCTCTGGCTGCGGGAAGAAAGGACACTACGTCAGCGCCTGCAAAGGTAAAACCGCTAACGCCAGCAGCGCCGCGTGTGAACCGTGGGGGCAGCCATCTTGTCCGCCATCTTGGACACCTCCAGCCGCGTGGGGATCGGGATCATGGGCGCAGCCATTTTGTCCGCCATCTTGGACGCCTCCAACTCCAATCGCGGGTGACCCGGACTCAACCACCGCCTCGTCTGACGACCACAGCGACTCGCTCGACCATACGCTGGCCTCCGTGACGCTGGACCAATCTCTCCCTCACCAACTGTCCAGGTCCATGATGGGCATTACGGTAAACGGCCACGCCACTACCTGCCTTTTCGACAGCGGGAGCACGGAGAGCTTTATCCACCCCAACACGGTGCGCAGTTACTCTCTCCCGGTCCTGCCAATGCGCCATCGGATCTCTATGGCTTCCAAATCCCATTCAGCAGACGTCGGTGGCTACTGTGTAGTGACCCTTTCAGTAAGGGGCACAGAATACAAAAATTTTAAACTTCTTGTCCTGCCCCATCTCTGTGCTGCCGTTCTACTGGGGTTGGATTTTCAGTGCCACCTTAAAAGTGTCACATTAGCGTACGGCGGACCCCTCCCCCCACTCACAGTCTGCAGCCAGCAGCTTTTAAATCGCCCGCTGCGCACCATTTGCAGCCTCTCCACGCTTAAAGTCTCCCCCCCCCCCCCCTCCGTGTTCGCTAACCTCACCCGCGACTGTAAGCCCATCGCTACCAAAAGCAGGCGGTACAGTGCCGGGGATAGGAGCTTCATTAAATCCGAAGTAGCAAGACTCCTGAAGGAAGGGATTATTGAGGGTAGCACTAGCCCATGGCGAGCACAAGTGGTGGTAGTGAAGACTGGTGAAAAACAGCGCCTAGTTATTGACTACAGCCAGACGATCAATCGCTACACCCAGTTAGATGCATACCCACTCCCCCGCATATCTGACATGGTCAATCAGATAGCACAATACCGGGTGTTCTCGACGATTGATCTGAAGTCGGCATACCGCCAGTACACAGCTTTTGAAGCTGACGGTCGCCTCTACCACTTCCTCCGAGTCCCCTTCGGCGTCACCAACGGGGTTTCGGTCTTCCAAAGGGAGATGGACCGAATGGTTGACCAGAACGCGCTGCAGGCCACCTTCCCCTATCTAGACAACGTCACCATCTGCGGCCACGACCAGCAGGACCATGACGTTAACCTAGAGAAATTCCTCCGTACGGCCCAGTGGCTGAATCTAACATACAACAAGGACAAATTTATGTTTCGCACCACGCGCCTCGCCATTCTTGGCTGCGTAGTGGAGAACAGAGTCATCGGCCCCGACCCCGACAGAATGCGCCCCCTTATGGAGCTCCCCCTCCCCCACTGCCAAAAAGCACTGAAGAGATGCCTAGGGTTTTTCTCTTACTATGCTCAGTAGGTGCCCAACTATGCGGACAAAGCCAGACCCCTCATCAAGTCCACCTCCTTCCCCCTGACAGCAGAGGCATGTGCAGCCTTCACTCTCATAAAAAGAGATATTGCAAAGGCCACAATGCACGCAGTGGATGAGTCCATCCCTTTCCAAGTGGAGAGCGACGCATCCGACTTCGCCCTAGCTGCAACCCTTAACCAGGCGGGGAGACCCGTGGCCTTTTTCTCAAGGACCCTCCAGGACCCCGAGATTCGACACTCCTCTGTCGAAAAGGAGGCCCAGGCCATTGTGGAAGCGGTGCGACATTGGAGGCATTACCTGGCCGGAAAACGATTTACCCTGCTCACTGACCAGCGTTCAGTAGCTTTTATGTTTAACAATAAGCAGAGGGGCAAAATCAAGAACGACAAGATCTTGAGGTGGAGAATTGAACTCTCCACCTACAATTACGATATCTTGTACCGGCCCGGGAAACTCAATGAGCCCCCAGATGCCCTATCACGTGGTACATGCGCCAACGCACAGGTTGATAGACTGCAGACCCTCCACAATGACCTCTGCCACCCGGGGGTCACCAGGTTCTTCCACTTCATCAAATCCCGTAACCTGCCCTACTCCATCGAGGAGGTCAGGACCATGACCAGGAACTGCCAAATCTGTGCCGAGTGCAAACCGCATTTTTATAGGCCAGACAGAGCAAGCCTGATCAAGGCCACTCGCCCCTTCGAGCGCCTGAGCGTCGATTTTAAAGGGCCCCTCCCCTCCTCTGACCGCAACGTGTACTTCCTCAACATAATTGATGAGTACTCCCGTTTCCCGTTTGCCATCCCTTGCCCAGACATGACCAGTACCACGGTCATTAAAGGTCTGAATGACCTTTTCGCCTTGTTCGGCTTCCCTAGCTATATCCATAGCGACCGGGGCTCATCCTTTATGAGCGACGAACTCCGTCAGTACCTGCTCACGAGAGGTATTGCTACAAGCAGAACCACCAGCTACAACCCCCGGGGGAACGGCCAGGTGGAAAGAGAGAACGCGACGGTTTGGAAGGCCGTCCTCTTAAACTTAAAATCTAAGGGCCTTCCGACCTCTCGCTGGCAGGAGGTCCTCCCTGCGGCGCTCCACTCCATTCGGTCACTGCTTTGTACGGCCACCAATGCCACCCCCCATGAAAAAATGTTCACTTTCCCCAGGAAGTCCACATCGGGGACCTCGCTACCGACATGGCTGACGTCTCCAGGACCCGTCCTACTGTGGAAGCACGTGAGGTCCCATAAAACGGACCCCCTGGTCGAGAGGGTGAGCCTCCTCCACGCCAACCCCCAGTATGCTTACGTGGCGTACCCGGACGGGCGGGAGGACACAGTCTCCATACGAGACCTCGCACCTTCGGGTGCCCCTGAAACACTACCATTGCCATCCACCACTACCCACAACCCAACCCCTGTAGACGGCATGCCGCAGCCCCAGGACCCGTCATTGACCACCCAACCACTCAATGAGACGCCAGATTCAACGTTGAATGCTGCACCATCACCGCCGCCACCACGACGATCAGGACGGCATACAAGGCCACCTGATAGACTTACTTACACGAACCTTTAGTGCACTTCACCCCGCCGGACTCACTTTTAAACAAGGGGTGAATGTGGTAAACCACTGTTATTGTTGTTCACCGTTGTTGTTGTTGTTGCACACTGTTGTATCTATGCATGCCTCAGCTGGCTCCGCCCCTGGCTCCACCCACATGCCCAGGTATAAAGGTGACTGCTCTGCAGCCCCCTGCCTTCTTGGAAACCAGTCAACCACGAGAGGCATGCTCTGTTCTTTGTTAATAAAAGCCTTTTAGTTACTCTCCTAACTCTCCGTCTTTTATGAGTAATTGATAGCGCATCACAGGGTACTGAATTTGGATGATCAGCCATGATCGCATTGAATGGCGGAGCAGGCTCGAGGGACCGAATGGCCTACTCCTGCTCCTATCTTCTATGTTTCTATGTAAGTGCCGAGTGGATGATCCATATCGGCCTACTCCCGAGGTCCCCACCATCACAGAAGCCAGTCTTCAGCCAATTCGATTCACATCACGTGATATCAAGAAACGGCTGAGCGCACTGGATACAGCAAAGGCTATGGGCCCCGACAACATCCCAGCTATCATGCTGAAGACTTGTGCTCCAGAACTAGCCATGCCTCTAGCCAAGCTGTTCCAGTACAGCTACAACACTGGCATCTATACAACAATGTGGAAAACTGCCCAGGTATGTCCTGTCCACAAAGAGCCGGACAAATCCAACCGGGCCAATAACCACCCCATCAGTCTACTCTCAATCATCAGCAAAGTGATGGAAGGTGTCATCGACAGTGCTATCAAGCGGCACTTACTCACCAATAACCTGCTCACTGATGCCTAGTTTGGGTTCCGCTAAGACCACTCGGCTCCCAACCTCATTACAGTCTTGGTCCAAACATGGACAATGGAGCTGAATTCCAGAGGTGAGGTGAGAGTGACCACCCTTGACATCAAGGCAGCATTTGACCAAGTGTGGCCTCAAGGAGCCCTTGTAAAACTGAAGTCAATGGGAATCAGTGGGAAAACACTCCACTGGCTGGAGTCATACCTAGCACAAAGAAAGGTGGTTGAGGTGATTGAAGGTCAATCATCACAGCCGCAGGACATCGCTGCAGGAGTTCCTCAGGGCAGTGTCCTAGGCCCAACGATCTTCAACTGCTTCATCAATGACCTTCCCTCCAACATGACGTCAGAAATGGGGATGTTCGCTGATGACTGCACAGTGTTCAGCACCATTCACAACTCCTCAGATAATGAAGCAGTCCATGCCCGCATGCAACAAAGGCTGGACGACATTCAGGCTTGGGCTGATAAGTGGCAGATAACATTCGTGCCACAGAAGTGCCAGGCAATGACTATCTCCAACAAGTGAGAATCTAACCACCTCCCCATGACATTCAACAGCATTACCATCGCTGAATCCCCCACCATCAATATCCTGGGGGTCACCATTTGTTAAGTCTGTGTGTTATAGTGTGAATTACTACACAGACCACAAGAGTAAACTTTAACAGGTCTTTACTAGTTGAGGGTCAGGGCGGAACTGCCCAATAAATCATTACACAGCACTTATATACTGGTGTGGTCACCACCGGTATTACAGTATACAGCAGCCAAGATAAAGTAGTGCAACCCTTAAAATAGTTCTCTTAAAGATGGAACGGTTACATACACTACACCATTGACCAGAAACTTAGCTTGACCAGCTACATAAATACTGTGGCAACAAGAGCAGGTCAGGGGCTAGGTATTCTGCAGCGTGTGTCTCACCTCCTGACTCCCCAAAGCCTTTCCACCATCTACAAGGCACAAGTAAGGAGTGTGATGGAATACTCTCCATTTGCCTGGATGAGTGCAGCTGCAACAACACTCAAGAAACTCAACATCATCCAGGACAAAGTAGCCCGCTTGATTGGCTTCCCATCCACCACCTTAAACGTTCACTCCCTCCACCACCGGTGTACCGTGGCTGCAGTGTGTACCATCTACATGATGCACTGCAGCAACTCGCCAAGGCTTCTTCGGCAGCACCTCCCAAACGTGCGACCTCTTCCACCTAGAAGGACAAGGGCAGCAGACGCATGGGAACACCACCACCTCCAAGTTCCCCTCCAAGTCACACACCATCCTGACTTAGAAGTATATCGCCGATCCTTCATCGTTGCTGGGTCAAAATCCTGGAACTCCCTACTTAATTTATTGGAGTTCAAAGTCCCAAATACAAGATGGTGAGCACCATGGGAGGCCAAGCATAGCACTAAAGCTTGAACATTTTCATGTATTGAATTTCACATCCATGAGGTGAGTGCATTTTGGGCCAGTAAAATTTGCTCTCAGAACTGCTAGATGGGAATAAAACTGATATATAAATCTCACCGTTTGTTTGTTGGTCTTGATCTATGTGGACAAATTAGATTCATTATTAATGGTAGAAATTGTCAAATCAATTGCAGCAATTTTTCTTTGTAGCAGCTGAACAATATGTCCAAAATTTTACTTAAGATGTAAACATCATCATCATGCAAGACTTGCTCAACTCATTTAATATAGGCTTCATCTCATCTTCTTGCTTGCTTTAATTTTTTATTTTTATAGTGGACTTCCTCGAGTTACCCTTTAAATTATGTTTCCCAGATCCTCAAGATCATTGCAATAAAGCAACCTTTACATCTACTCCGCACTTTACAAAAGAACATACGATTTCAGGAAAGATACCCTACCTGCAGGCTGCATCAACAGCAAGAGGCTACTGCTGAAAATTCTACTGGAAACTCTTCATATTGCTACAGGACTGGTACTTATTTTTCTAGTATCCAAAACGTGGCACAAATATAATCAGTTTAAACAAATTGTCTTATATTAACAATTAGTATTTCACAATGAGTTGCTTTAGTGGTGGCGTACGTTAAATTGGTATGATATTTCTGTACATCTAGTATTACTAAATAATTTAGCAATAGGCTTTTTCCTTTCAAAGGCAGGCAGTAGATCTATCTGACTTGTTAAATACTATCTCAAGACCAAAGTAACCCAGCATGCAAGATCACTCATTTGTAAGAAAGGTTTGATCATTTTTTTTTAATCATTGACAAGTGTTCAGAAGATCTTTTGAAATATGCATTTCATTAGCATGTCTAACAGAACTTCAATTACCGCTCAGTCCACTCTACAGTGGCAAAAAATAAATAGATATAACATCGAGGGAGCCTAACAAAATGTCCATGTTTCAGTTGTTTTGTGTCTAATAATGTTCCTATTGATTTACATAGAAACATTGAAGATAGGAGTAGGCCATTCGGCCCCTCGAGCCTGTTCCGCCATGTAATGAGATCATGGCTGATCATCCAAATTCAGTACCCTGTCCCTCCTTTCACCCCATATCCCTTGATCCCTTTAGCCTTAAGAAATATATCTAACTCCTTCTTGAATATATTTAATGAATTGGCCTCAACTGTCTTCTGTGGTAGAGAATTCCACAGGTTCACCACTCTCTGGGTGAAGAAATTCCTCCTCATCTCAGTCCTAAATGGCTTACCCCTTATCTTTAGACTGTGACCCCTGGTTCTGGACTCCCCCGCCATCAGAAACATCCTTCCTGCATCTAGTCTGTCTAGTCCTGTTAGAATTTTATAAGTTTCAATGAGATCTCCTCTCATTCTTCTAAACACTAGCAAATATAAGCCCAATCGACCCAATCTCTCCTCATATATCATTCCTGCCATCCCAGGTATCAGTCTGGTGAATCTTCGCTGCTCTCTCTCCATGGCAAGAACAGCCTTTCTCAGATAAGGTGACCAAAACTGCACACAATACTCAAGGTGTGGTCTCACCAAGGCCCTGTAAAACTGCAGCAAGACATCCTTAGCAATTCTCATCAGAATCTCTGAAATTCCAGGAGCTACAATAAGTGCCAACTGTTTGAGTTAAAAGTGCTGTTACTGGTCTCTAATGTACTGCTTCTCTCATCGTAATAATTAGATGCTTTTTTTAGGCTGATAGCTGGAGAATTATTTAAGACCTTCTTGCGTACAGTATCACTTGTATCAATATTACTACGGGTGCTTTCAAGAATCTGACAATTTCATTACTTTCTCATGATATATATCCAGATAAAACCTGAATGCTAAGAAACAATCAGTCAATTTTTAGTTGGCAGGGGAAATTCAGGTGCCAAGTAATAAAATAAATTACAAGAATAATGGATGGCTACAGTGGACGATCTGAAAATTAACTGATGAAAGCATGTACTTTAGGGGGTAAATGTTCAAAAAGTATAAGTGGATAAATTATTCATGAAAAGCCAACTGAATTTATTTCACTTACTGCTCTAGGAAGCAAAGAAATCTCGGAAGAAATGACTTAAGTGTCCAGCAGTGTTGGCCTAGCTCCATTTTAATTTGATGGTATCCCTCTGCCATTTCCCACAGCAGGTTGATTTAACACTCAGCAACTGCACATTTATAATGTACTGTCATAATTGCATTTTCCCCACAATAGGAAGTAGCTGGATAGTTGAACCTCTGTTAACGTATAAAATGGGCGTATATAGGAGATTCCACACAGGTTTTGCTTTGATTTCATTTTTAAAATAAGTGAGCTAGATCAAATTAGGCACAAATGACAAAATCATGAATATGTTATATGCAGTTGGATCCCAAGTGATGGTATTATATACAGACTGGTATGGTGTTCCAATTATAAAACTGCTGAGTAATTTTAGTGTTTAAAAAGTTTAAATAACAAAAATTTAATAAATTGACTACCTTATATGCATACACATTGCTAAGAAGGAATAAGCCAACTGCATGCTGATGATTGTATAATTTATGCAAATTTGTGGAAGTGATTATAGGTTGTGGGTTTATGCATGTGTGATTTTGTTATTTTTGCAGGCATTCCATTCACAAATGGCAAAATACAAATCTGGCATGTTTCACTGCTCTAAGCATGAAGACCCTACAAAATCTTTCTTTGCTCTCTTCTGTTTCACATAGTTTGCAATGTTTATCCATCATCTACAGGTCTTCCAGTAGTTTTCTCTACAATGTATGTGTAGGTTTCCTCATGTTCTCTGACCCATTCCTTGTAGAATCATCTCTGATCTATCATTTATATCTACATATAAGGCCACATATATCTATCTACAAGACCTGTCACATCCATTGGTCCTGGTAGACTTTTGATCCTTTATTATAATTCTATATATCCAGCTTATATTCCAGATCCAACAGTGTTTTAAATGTGTACAGTGGGGTAATTTTTCACCTTAAGCACTCCCAGTCCAGAGCTTTGCATGCTTGGAGCACATACTGGGAATTCAGGTACACACCCCCAACAAATTTCCATCCATTAACAATTAATAGGCAGAAAAATCATGCGAGGCACATGTCCAAATTCACAAGACGTGCCCCATGCGCAAAAGTTCTTTGCATTTGCTTTATAATAGTCCATGCATCATATCCAAAAATGCTGGTTAGTGGTGCAACAGCAAAAATCGAAGCAAGTAGTGAAGTAGTTTTTTCAGCCACTGGGAGCATACTAGATGTTCAGCTATATCAATTATGCAATAATATATAAGGCAAATTATGCAATTAAAAAAGGATTTTAACAGGAGTCACACAAGTAGGTATCATGGGCCGCAGATCTTAGCATTAAATATGAAACATAATGGGCTGAATCCTAACTCCCAAAATAGGGTGGGTTGGGGTCGGGTGAGATGTTAAAACTTTCAAAATCTCAAAACTGACCCCAACCCGCCCCCATCCGGGTTTAATGGAGGCGGGACAAGGGACTCCCAGAAGGCGTTTTGGCCAATTAAATATTTTAATGAGGCTGGCAGCCTCTGATTTAACCTGGTTTGCTCGTTTAACCATGGCTGGCTGGGTTTCCCAGGCTTCGAGAAACCCGGCAGCTGAAAAGAGGCGAGGAATGCTTCGGGGAGAAGGTAGGTGCTTACTCCCGGCCCCTCAAGCTCCCCCCCATCAGACCACCACCGCCCTCCCCACCCCACTCCAGGTCAGGATCAGACCCCCCCAGCCGGGTCACACCTCCCTGGAGTCGGGGATCGAACCCCCCCATCCCTTCCCTTCCCCACCTCCCTCCCTCCCCCCTCCCTCCCTCTGTCTTCCCCCCCCCCCCCCCCACAGAGCATGCAGTCTCTGGTAGCCAATACAGTAAATTGAAGAATTTAAAAAAGGACAAGTAGTTAATCAGTTGCATATTTATCAATGGAAAGGAATTTCAATGTACAATACTGAATATGTGAGTTTAATTGAGACCTTCCCTATTTAAACTCTGAATAGTCCAGCTGCTCACCCTACCATGAGTTGGGGGAATTCATTAATATTGTGAGTTCCTGAACAAAATGCAAATCTTTTAATTGTTTGATCTGAAGTTACAGAATTTTAAAATCAAATCGTATTTTATTTATAGATCAATTGATATACTTGTCATAGCTAAACAAAATAATTCACACTTTACTTCAGAAGACTAAATTCCTGGTTGAAGAGAGGAAGTCTATGATGTGAAGAGACGTGAATACATTTTTAAAAGAATCGTCTAAAAGTAATACACTGAGGATTTGCTGAACTAACAATGTTGTTTTGAATATTTTCAGTTAGAACATGGGAGAAACCTATAGCTTCCAGCTCAGGACAATTCACTGAATGAAAACAAAAGTGCATGCAAATATAAAATCATTCTCTGTTCCCCATCTTCCCCTCATTTCTATTCACTAATTACACTAATTAACCTACTGGGTATACACTTCAGCTAAATTAAATTTTTATTGCATGTATAAGTTTGAAATTAAAATTTCAAGTGCTACAGCTGCTGATGACTACTAAGCAAATCTTCCATTTTCATTTAATGAGCACCAGGTTTCAACAGCAAGAAACAATAATCATCACTTTGCAATGTGCCTTACAATTACCTTTCCATAAATAATGTTTTATAATGCATTAGTATGGAGGAAGATTGATTAATTGAGGCACTAGTGTATTCACAAATTAGCTATCTTTCTCCAAATGGGTACTTCAATTCCACACCAATATGGGACTTTTAAAACATTTTACAATTTAAATTGTGATTCACAGATAACAAGCATTCATTTACAAATGAGGAGCACAAAGTCCAGTAACAGTTTCCAAGTGGATATGTAAACTCGGCACTTACAATAATCTCTTGAGCAGGTGAAATGGAACAGATCACCTTCAATATATTTTCTATCATTACTCCAGCCCAGTTCAAAGCTGCCCAGTTTAGCATGAAGTTATGGCCACCATGCCAGTAGCACACAAAGCTAAAGGCAATGGCAGAAGAGAACATCATCCTTAGCAATCCATGCCGTGAGCCTCCCAATGGAACATAAATGTACCTGTAATAACAAGAAATCCATTGGTAATTAATACAACATTAAGAGGTTAAGTTGAAACACACCGTTGCTATAAAATGGTTGAGGAGTTATACCCGAAAGAACAGAATAAATTAAACTCCAGCCTTGCTGACACCTGAAATACAAGTCCCGATTTTAACCTTGCCTCCCCTAAAAAGAAAGACCCTGCATGAACAGTGAGGCTGAGGAATTACTAGGCAGTCAGGCACTAAATGCTGCGTTTCCAACACCTCCCCCACTCTGCCCTGGCCCCAGTATGTCACACTCCCAACCCAGGTTAAAATCGGGGCTACGCCGTCTGGAGGTTAGCAATGTGGATTTCACTGCATATGCAAATACTCTAAAATTTATAAATAAATGTTCCACAGTGCAGTTTCCCTTTACAAAAATGGAAAAGTACACCAGTGACTGGAGGTAAAAGAAGAATATTTCTTGTATGTGTCTTAATTTCATCTGAAAATAGATAACATAATTTTGCAAACAAACATCTATATTGGAATAGCTGCCACTATATTTTAGAGGTATTATAGCTTCTACTAGCAGAGGTTATATCATTGGTTAAGGGTACTGCTGAGATATCTGTGGGATTCATCCACTTTTCATTTTTGTCTACTTGCGTTTAAAACCATCAAGTAAGACTAAATTCAGTGTCTATAGCAGTTTTTGCTGCAGGCATACTTTTATTTATGGAATTTCAATACCTTACTCACAGTTAACATACATTCCTGATGTAAAACCCAGTAAAGCCCAAGACAATCGTTTTATTCTCATTAATGATTAACTTCAAAGCATCATCTAGTGTTTCCCATTCATGGCCCAGAAATTCGGGTCCCCACAGGTGAGTACGCGCAGGGTGCTCACGCGTAGGCCCAAGGAAAGTGCCGGTTTCGTGCATGCACTGCGCATGTGCGGGAAACTGGAACTTCCGTTCCCTTAAAGGAAGGGGTTCACAGGTCGAACGCGTGTGCCGGAGAGGCAGCGTGTGCGCCTGGAACTTATGTTTTTTTTGCAGGTTTCTCCGGGAGGGTAAGTCTCCAGGAGTTACACTTTTAAAAAGCAGTCGCAAGGCCTGGTTTTAACAAGGTAAGTGGTGAATTAAGTAAAATTAAAACATTTTTTCCACAGGTTTATTATTTTTATAAATACTTTAGAGAAAGATAAGTTTATTTTTAGCCCTGTTAGAAACTGTAATTAATTTTTTCAAAAATTTAAATTATTGTTTAAAAGTTATTTTATGTAATTTATAGTTATTTTAAAAATGTGATTAAAAAAAAAAAATTATTTGAAGTTTTAGTTATGTTTTGGGGCTGATTTGTATTTATAGTTTTGACAGCTCTTCCTGTCAAATTTATGAATGGGCATTCCCTGCTACCATTGGCTCTCCATGGCCCACGTGATCCCGGGGGCGCTTCGAACTAACTGCGCCCCTGGGGTACGCAAGCACTGTGCGCCGGCAATTGGAGCAGGCCCAGGATCGGAATCCCACACGGGACCACAGCACAACGGCCGGCAAGCTAGGTAAGTGCAGGTCGGGGGCTTGCACCCGCGGGAAGCCTCCGACCCGAATTTCTGGGCCATGATTTGAGAGTTCAAATAGTCAAGTATGACTAGAAATTTCTTTCATCTCAACAAATGCTGCTCGAGTTCCTTTTGGCCCCATTTCTAAAGATGGCAATTGTGGTAAACCACTTTTGTCGTTCACTATCGTTACACTATAGTTATCACTGTTATATCGTTATCACTGTTCACACTGTTGTATCACTATACGAGGTCGCCTCTTGTCACGCTGTTATACCTGGGCTGACCACTGCTGACTCCGCCCATGGCTCCACCTACCTGCCCAGGTATAAAGGTGGTCGACTGGCTGGTATTCCTCCTTGTTGGATCCGATCACCCACGAGGGTGGGCTCTGTTATTTAGCCAATAAAAACCTATAGTTACTTTCTTAACTCGTCGCTTTTCATTGGATGAATTGATAGGTATATCAATTTTATTGGCTAAATTTTAAAATGTCGACACCTGGACAGTCAAACGACCAGCCAAGTGACCAGCCAGACGCCCAGCTACAACAGCCACAGCAGCCTGCCTGGCTGCGAGCCCTCAGACCACCGTACCTGGACCTAAATCCACAGGCAGCAAACTCAGCCCTCGACTTTGAACACTGGCTGAGCTGCTTCGAAGCCTACCTGGGAGAATCCGGCGTGCCTCAGAAATCCATGCTAAGAGTTCTGAACGCCCAAGTGAGCCCTAAAGTATTCGCACTCATCCGGGACCTCAAAACATACGAGGACGCCATCAACCGGCTGAAAAGACAGTACCAAACCCCGGTAAATTCCATGTATGCCAGACACCTCCTAAGATCCCGCCCGCAACAGCCAGGAGAGCCCGTGGAGGAATTTTTACGGGTGCTACAAGCACTCGGCAGAGACTGTAACTTTAAAGCGGTAACGGCGGCAGAAAATACTGAAGACAATGTCCGCGATGCCTTCGTGAAAGGCCTGCGGTCCGACTACTCACGGCAAAGACTACTGGAAGCAAGGGACCTCGACCTGGACAAAGCTGCAGCCCTCGCTCTCTCTCTAGAAGTGGCCCATCGGGACCTCGAGGCATACTCAAGGTACTGTAACTCGCGACCCTGGGACTTGGGACCGACCCCGACCGCGATACCCCCCGCAGCACCCCCCCTGGGACCTACCTCAGCGTCGGCGTCCCGGACCCGATCGAGACCGCCACCCCCGGTACCGGCTCCGACATCGGACCCTCGCGATCGGGCCGCCGGCTGCTTCTTCTGCGGCCAGGCGAAACACCCGAGGTCGCGCTGCCCAGCCAGGAACTCTACCTGCTCAAACTGTATGAAGAAAGGCCACTTCGCTAAGGCCTGCAGAGGTGGATCATCAGAGGCCAGCAGTGCCTCATGCGAGCTGTGGGGGCGGCCATCTTCCTTCAAGGCAACAGAGGCCAGCATCCCCACATGTGAGTCATGGGGGCGGCCATCTTTGATACAGGCAACCGACACCAGCAGTGCCTCATGAGTTACGGGGGCAGCCATCTTCTCCGCCATTTTGTCCAACCTCGTGGGAGACGCCATTTTACCCACCACGCTCGACCGCCACCGTGCCTCTAGACCCGACTACCGCCTCACCCGCAGACTACAACGACTCGCTCAGCCATACACTAGCCTCCGTCACACTGGACCAAGCCCGCCCGCATCACCTGTCCAAGTCAATGATGGACATCAGAGTAAACGGCCACGCCACGACCTGCCTGTTCGACAGCGGAAGCACGGAGAGTTTCATCCACCCAGACACGGTGAGCCACTACTCCCTCCCTGTCCTGCCAACGTGCAACCGGATCTCGATGGCATCGAGATCCCACGCCACAGACATCAGCGGCTACTGTGTTGTGACCCTATCGGTTAAGGGTACGGAGTATAAAAATTTTAAACTCCTCGTCCTTCCCCAGCTATGCGCCGCCGTCCTACTAGGGTTAGACTTCCAATCCCACCTCCAAAGCGTCACGCTAGCATACGGCGGACCCCTCCCCCCACTCACAGTCGACAACCAACAGATTTTAAACCGCCCACCGCGTAACACCTGCGGCCTATCCACCCTCAAGGTCCCGCCACCTTCCCTGTTCGCTAACCTCACCCCCGACTGCAAACCCGTCGCGACCAAGAGCAGGCGGTACAGTGCCGGGGACAGAGCTTTCATTAGCTCTGAGGTGCAGCGTCTCCTGAAGGAGGGCATCATCGAGGGGAGCACCAGCCCCTGGCGTGCCCAGGTCGTGGTCGTTAAGACCGGCAATAAAAACCGCCTGGTCATCGACTACAGCCAGACCATAAACAGGTACACCCAGCTGGACGCATACCCCCTTCCCCGCATATCTGATATGGTCAATCAGATTGCGCAGTACCGGGTATTCTCCACCATCGACCTTAAGTCGGCCTATCACCAACTCCCTATCCGCCCTGAGGATCGCCAGTATACAGCCTTCGAGGCGAATGGCCGCCTCTACCACTTCCTTAGGGTTCCCTTCGGCGTCACCAACGGGGTTTCGGTCTTCCAAAGGGAGATGGACCGGATGGTTGACCAGAACGGGCTGCATGCCACGTTCCCCTACCTAGATAACGTCACCATCTGCGGCCGCGACCGGCAGGACCATGACGTTAATCTGGAGAGATTCCTCCGTATGGCCCAACGGCTGAACCTCACCTACAATAAGGAGAAATGTGTGTTTAACACCTTGCCATCCTCGGCTGTGTAGTAGAGAACGGAGTCATCGGCCCCGACCCCGAAAGAATGCGGCCCCTCATGGAGCTTCCCCTCCCCCACTATCCAAAGGCGCTGAAGAGAACCCTGGGGCTCTTCGCCTACTATGCCCAATGGGTGCCCAATTATGCAGACAAAGCCAGAACCCTCATGAAGTCCACATCCTTCCCCCTTACGGAGGAAGCGTGCGCAGTCTTCTCCCTCATTAAGGGAGACATCGCCAAGGCCACAATGCACGCAGTGGACGAGTCCATCCCCTTCCAAGTGGAGAGCGATGCATCCGACTTCGCCCTAGCCGCTACCCTCAACCAGGAGGGGAGACCAGTGGCCTTCTTCTCAAGGACCCTACAGGGCCCTGAGATCCGACACTCGTCGGTCGAGAAGGAGGCCCAAGCGATTGTGGAGGCGGTACGACGCTGGAGGCATTACCTGGCAGGCTAACGATTTACCCTCCTCACCGACCAGCGTTCGGTCGCTTTTATGTTTAATAACAAGCTGAGGGGCAAAATCAAGAATGACAAGATATTGAGGTGGAGAATCGAACTATCCACCTATGATTATGATATCTTGTACCGGCCAGGTAAGCTGAACGATCCCCCTGATGCTCTGTCACGAATTACATGCGCCAGCGCGCAAAGTGATAGACTTCAGACCCTCCACAACGACCTCTGCCACCCCGGGGTCACCAGACTTTACCACTTCATTAAGGCCCGCAACCTGCCATACTCCATCGAGGAGGTCAGGACCATGACCAGGAACTGCCAGACCTGTGCCGAGTGCAAACCGCACTTCTTTAGGCCGGACAGAGCAAGCCTGATCAAGGCCACCCGCCCCTTCGAGCGCCTGAGCATCGACTTTAAGGGGCCCCTCCCGTCCTCTGACCGTAATGTGTACTTCCTCAACATCGTTGATGAGTACTCCCGTTTCCCCTTTGCCTTCCCCTGCCCAGACATGACCAGTACCACGGTCATCAAATGCCTGAACGACCTCTTCGCCTTGTTCGGGTTCCCAAACTATATACATAGTGACCGGGGCTCCTCCTTCATGAGCGAGGAACTCCGTCAGTTCCTACTAGCAAGAGGTATTGCTGCAAGCAGGACCACCAGCTAAAACCCCCGAGGGAACGGCCAGGTAGAAAGAGAGAACGCGACGGTATGGAAGGCCGTCCTCTTAGCCTTAAAGTCTAAGGGCCTCCCAACCTCCCGCTGGCAGGAAGTCCTCCCGGCAGCTCTGCACTCCATCCGGTCACTACTTTGCACTGCCATTAACGCCACCCCCCATGAACGAATGTTTGTTTTCCCCAGGAAGTCGACTACGGGAACCACACTACCAACCTGGCTGACCTCCCCGGGGCCCGTCCTGCTGCGAAAGCACGTGAGGACCCATAAAACGGACCCCCTGGTCGAGAAGGTGAACCTCCTGCATGCCAACCCCCAGTACGCCTATGTGGCTTACCCGGACGGGCGGGAGGACACAGTCTCCTTACGAGACCTCGCACCCTCGGGCATTCCGGAGACACCACCTTTACCCCACCCCCCCCCCAATTCCAGCTCAGGTAGACGGCATGCCGGAACCCCACGAGCCTTCGCCGACCACGCAGACACCAGCATCAACACCGGAGAATGCAACACCGCCGCTGCGACGATCAGAAAGGCTTACGAGGCCTCCGGACAGACTGACTTACCAGAACTGGTAGTACACTTCACCCCACCGGACTCAAATCTAAACAAGGGGTGAATGTGGTAAACCACTTTTGTCGTTCACTATCGTTACACTATAGTTATCACTGTTATATCGTTATCACTGTTCACACTGTTGTATCACTATACGAGGTCGCCTCTTGTCACGCTGTTATACCTGGGCTGACCACTGCTGACTCCGCCCATGGCTCCACCTACCTGCCCAGGTATAAAGGTGGTCGACTGGCTGGTATTCCTCCTTGTTGGATCCGATCACCCACGAGGGTGGGCTCTGTTATTTAGCCAATAAAAACCTATAGTTACTTTCTTAACTCGTCGCTTTTCATTGGATGAATTGATAGGTATATCAGCAATATATCTGATTTTTTTTTTGCATAAAGTGTACCTGAACTAAAGGATAAACATCCAAAAAGATTGAAGCAGGTTGTTGTGGATTTAGCTTCATTGGTATTTTGTGAAAACATTATAGCTACTAGTGTTACATCTGATCACCGTGACTGCAGATTTCCATCCATCTCGTGGTTCGATGTACATGTACGTTTGACAGCTTATTTTGTGAATGGTGGGCAGCAAAGGCTTTTTGGGAGGGGATGGGACAGAATTGGTCAAGGCAACATGGTAGTCGTCTATTATTTCCTGCCCATTTCTAACACTATGACTAATAACAACGATACAGTGTGCGTCCTTGCGCATGCCCACCCTGTCCCGTCTCCGTTAAAACAGGATGTTTGTGGGTTGGAGGCGGGTTCCAGTTTTTTTTAATTTTAACACCCCACCCGACTCCCCTGTTTTTTTGTGGTTAAAATTACCCTAAAGAACTCAAAAGATGGGGTTTTTATGTTCACTACATGTATGGTAATTGAATGGAGCAGATCGCCCGCTCATTATAGAACCTGCTCGATGTTCAATTGAATGAGAATCAGACAGGTAGATAATTGGCAAGCAATTCAATCCACCAGATTACCACCCACGCAGTGAAGACAAAAATTTAACCCCACATATTTATTTGTTCGGTAAAATAAATTCCTAACCACACTTTTCCAGTGCACCCGATTATATGCTACGTATACTGTAGGCTGGTCAAGAGATAAACTGTTCCTTTTTGATTTTCTGACAGCATATTTTTCATTGCTTAAGTACAGACTTTTGTTGTGGTTATGAAACCCTGGCTCCCAAGTTATACAAGGTGCAATCATTTACCTTTTAAAAAATCTTCTGAATTAGTATTACCATCACGCAACAATGCACAGACTACATGATCTCACTTAAAATAATCAGAGAAAAAATAAACTGATGAGCAGATTCTGAAAGGTACCTTGTGTACATTTTGAGCACTTTTTGTAATAGGTATGATTGCCAATCAATTTCTTTTGTACAAAACAGACAGCTAAGGAGCAGAAACAGATTTAGATTACATGGAGTGTAAGCGTTGACCACTGAATCAGTATCATCCCTGCAGATCGGGCTCAATTTTCCCCAAACCTTGGTTTTAAAAGTAATCTTGTAGGAAAGTCTTCATCTCCTCCAATATTTGGCAAAACATTGAACTAGTGGTATTTTGCAACGGTCAATAAAGGGGCATTTAAAATGAAAAGATGAATAGGAAGTAAATGATAAATATTATTAAAATGAGCTGTGGACTATGATCAGAAAGAAAGAAAGATTTGCATTTATATAGTGCCTTTTATGACCTCAGGACGTCCCAAAGCGCTTTACAGCCAATGAGGTACTTTTGAAGTCTAGTCACTGTTATAATGTAGGAAATGCTGCAGTCAATTTGCACACATCAAGGTCCCACAAACAACAATGTAATAATAACCAGATACAGGAAACTTTGTGCTATCCGGAGGTGAGCTATCCGGCAATCTGGAGCCACCGGCAAAAATCAGCAGCCGTTTTTTATTCTTTTTGTTTGTTTTTTTTGCTTTGTTTGAACAGTCAAGCTGTGCAAGGTCTGTAGCTATAGCAACAGCTTCAGCTACAGAGCTTTAGGGCCACACCGAGTGTTTAGAAGCTGTTGCTAAGCAACAGTGTTTGTTGTCAAATATGGAGATAAGAATCTTCGTATCTCTCAACATTAACTCTGGAGAGTAGGGCAGTTTTGAGGCAACAGCAGCAGCTCGGTCCCGTGGGTGCCGGATAGCACAAAGTTTCCTGTAATCTGTTTCTTTTGTGATGTTGAGGGAGGGATAAATATTGGTCAGGACTCCGGGGGTAACTCCCCTGCTCTTCTTCGAATAATGCCATGGGATCTTTTACGTTCATCTGAGTGTGCAAACGGGGCCTCAGATTAATGTCACATCCAAAAGACAACACCCCCAGTGGAGGGGAAATTCAGCTAAATTCTGCAGAGAATATCAACATGAGACAGAAGATAACCATAGAGTGTCTTGTGGTTCAGGGGGTAGATTTTGGTGCTGAAGAAATTCAAAAATAAAAATGAAACTTTATGGGATTAAACATCCTGAAGCTGAGCCACACAGAGGGTTAATATATTGTGCTTCCATCTTTAAAATCCAGCTCACTTTGATGACACTTAAGTCTCCTCTGCCAGTTGTATAAGTCCTGCATGATATCAGTTTTGAGTCTCAACTCAGCTACTGGGGGTCCTGGGTCACAGCAAAACTATTCACATTTTGGCAATCTCACTCAGTTATAGCCCGCTTATATTATGGAACACTTCCAGTGGATGCAGTTTCTAAATATATACCTGTTCCCTTAGTGCCAAAACACTCCATTTATACTGCAGTACATATTCAGCATGTATAAAACTCATTCTAGCTGCAGGCTTACCTCAATGCTGAGAGAATGTCCATTTTTTTGTGTAAACCAAAAATCAGCCCCCATGCACAGAATCAACGCTGGTAGCCAAAAGCACTTCCCTCCAGGAATAGTAAGCAAAATTCCTTCCCAAAGAAGATTTCAGTACCTTCAATAGCGTCAGTCCACTTCACCTAGCTAACCAAAGACATACAATGGCATACTTGATATCAGCGGCGATTTTATACCGCGAAAGAGCTATTAGGGAAACCATAAAGAAATCTGACATGAGAAATGGGAAAATTCACACTGGTGCAAAAAAATCACCAATCTTGGAAAAGGATTAAAGTCACATTGTCAGGCAAAATAGAGGGAGCTTTACTTTATCTGGCCATACTATATCTGACCTGGAAATGCTTAAAAAATCAACCCTCTCCAATTAAAACAATAGGACTTTGGGAGATAGATACAAAAATTAGTATTATTTTCCAGATCAAGGACTCCAACAAACAATTTATTGACAGGGCCAAGTAAGTACCATTACAATGAGCTATGAGGACAATTAGAGAGGGTCATCACCATGGAGAAATTCTCAGTGGAGCAGAGGACTCTCCAACGGCTGACTTTGGAGCTATTTTTCTGAATGCTCACTCCTTGCCTGCTGGGAGCATATAGTGTAAAATCATGGGGCGTACAGCTGTGATTTCACCATAAGTGCCGCCTGGTGGGTGGGTATCGCTACAGAAGTATACATTCAGAAAATCTGCCCTTATTCAATCTATGCCAATCTAGAAAACTAGCAAAAGGTGATGAAAAGCTTCAGAAAAGAAGCCACAGACCCCAAAAAGCTGACAACTCAAAATACAGCACTGACTATAGGCCACTGGCATTTGAAAACAAATCACTACATTGAAATGCAGTGGGACACAGGCTTGTTGTAGCTCAAGGTGCAGGATCGCCCATCACTTGTAGTGAATAGAGAACAGGTGAATTTAGATACTGGTTAACGGCTATCGGTGCAAGGGTTATTTTCTAAGTGTACCTTAGAAATGTACAGTATGTAGAAATCGGTTTATTTGATGAATTTTTCAGTATTTTGGTGCCTACTGTAATCCTGCCTTCCAAGCCAAGAATAATTTCTCGTGGAAGGGCTACAGATATTTTAAGTACGCAACTAAGCATGTCTTACGAATTTCTTTGGAATTTTGTACCATTAGAAGTCATGGAGCAAGTGAAGCACTTAAAGGCTGACTGATAGAAACACTACATAGGAGAAAGGATGAATAATGAACAAGGCAAGGAAATAAGCCTATCCAACTGTGTCGGGTTTAAATGAAGCAAACCAAATTGCTGTTTAAGTCTTAATTTCTTTAATTATTAAACAAAAGTAAAAATGTGGCACAGCAAATCATATTGTGAGCAAGTATGCTGTTTGGAAGGATCGATTTTAACTTCTGGACACCTGTTCTGGCGGCGATTTTGAGGCCCCGGCTTCACATAAATTTGGCAGGGGCACCAAACAGGCATTCCAATGCAGCTCCAATGCCTTAAAATCGGGCTGGGGCAGCCACCATCAAGGTGAGTTGCGGTAAAGGGGTTGTTGCGCATGCGGGCGATGGCAGTGCCAAGCCCAGATTATTTTTGCGGGAGTACACCTGCTCCTCCAGGGCCCACAAAAATAATCCAACAGTTACCTTTGGTGGGTCTTCTCAATTCCATCGCCTGGATAACTGGTTGGAGCCTGCCGACCAAAAATGGCCAATATCTAGTTAAATGATTGCATGAGTAGCGATGCTAAAAGACAACCCTTACTCCATATATGGACTACTGAAATGCAATTCATGCCTTCATATGAACTCTCTTATTTACGGAAGATGCAAAAATAGTGATCACAGTGAGAACATACATATTTCCCCACACTCCTCGGTTTATAAAAGCAGTAAAAAAGCAACTTGTTTGCCCTCCAAACTTGAGCCATTAAACAGAGAACACTAAATTAGCTTAAACCTTTGAAGCTAAGCTGGCTCAGAAAATATACCCTCTGTAGCTAAGAGAGAGCTGCTCTGTGAACTGTTCCCATATCTTTGTGAGATGAAGCACAATCAATCTGAACTGTCAATGAAAGAGGGCACCAGCCACCCAATGACTCATTTCTTCAAGGACTCAAAAGAGCTGTTAATCAAAGTCAATACCCTGGAAATGAAGGCCTACCCCTCTGATGTTAGGCTAGGAAGCTCTTGAGGACCTATATAGCTGTGCACCCACTCCATGAATGGAATAGAATAATGTTTAATACCATCAATTATCGCAATGAGAAATCTCTCCGACTGGCACTAGATGTGTAAGATTGTAAATAATGTCCACCCCGCCCCCCAAAATATAATTAAGACTTTAATTCATTACTGTGTGTGCCTAAACAAGCTTTCATCTGGAGGAAAATCAAATCAGCAATAACAACTTGCATTTATATAATGCCTTTAATGTAGAAAAATGTTCCACGGTGTTTCAGAAGAGACAGATTACTGTCAGGCTGCTGAAAATGCTGTGTGCTTCCTTAGGAGTTAACTCCTTACACAATGCTGAGAGGCTGTTTCCCCTGGATGGAGAGTCTAGAACTAGGGGTCATAGTCTCAGGATAAGGGGTCGGCCATTTAAGACTGAGATAAGGAGAAATTTCTTCACTCAGAGGGTTGTGAATCTTTGGAATTCTCTACCCCAAAGGCTGTGGATGCTCAGTCGATGAGTATATTCAAGACAGAGATCGATAGATTTTTGGTCACTAAGGGAATCAAGGGTTTTGGGGATAGGGTGGGAAAGTGGAGATGAGGTAGAAGTTCAGCCATGGTCTAATTGAATAGCGGAGCAGGCTCGAGGGGCCAAATGGCCTACTCCTGCTCCTATTTCTTATGTTCTTATAATAAATCTAGTATTACAGAAATAGTACGTTAAAAAAATCCAACATGGGTGACACAGGCAAAAATCCATTTTGTCACTTTCATTCTTTTCTAAAATAAAAAGAAAGCTGTGCCATGTCATCACTTTCCAAGCCCAGCAACTCCTCTTAAACTTATTCATGTTTTCTCTCTGATCCTAAGTCAACATATTTAGGACAGAAATGTTGGGGCCAATTTTAACTGCCTTTGCCTACCATAAATAGCGTGAAAACCCTGTCAGCTCAGTTACTGCCTCCTTTATTCAGGCGCTGTGGCCGTTGTCATCTTGGGTAGGGTCCTGTATCAGGCGGGAGGCCATTTGTGCTATACAAATGTAATATGACATACATAGGAGACCAATTACAATTTTGAGATATACCAGGCTCAGAGCTTTGGCCAGCTCCTCACAGGTCAATTTTCTACCCTCCCCAACTGGCGAGCTGCCTTAGAGTGCCAGTTTTGACATGCCCAACGCTGCATCTGCATGCAAATGACCTATGGAACGCAAAATGGCTCGGGCCTCAGGGCAGTTACAACAGGTGGGTGGTGGGCATGCTCTCCCGTCGACCACCCATGGTGCGCTTAAGCTTAAAACTGTGTTGTGTGCATTGTGTGCACGAGGGCCTTTTGTGTTTCACCTATACTATGTAGATGTTTTGGTGACCTCTAAAAAAAGAACTTTGTATTTATATAAGATCTTTCCTGACCTCAGGGTATCCCAAAGCCCTTCACAGCCAATTAAGTACTTTTAAAATGTAGTCACTGTTGTAATGCAGGGAAATGTGGCAATCAATTTATAACTAAGATTAAGAGAAAAACTTCAAAAGGTTGCATGTGATTGACCACCTCAACCCAAAAACCTGATAATGATTACAATGAATTACATATGCTAATGTTTTTGCTTGAAAATATTAATAATGTATATTTATACTTTCGGGAAATTCTTATTTTGATTTGATTAACATTTTGAGTTTAATATATTCATTCAGCTCTTAATATACAGAATAATCATATTCTCATTAACTTTCAGATGCAATACTGCAATAGTTAACAGTGATGGAATTAAACAGTAACCATCAGAGTTAAAACAATATTTTAAAATATTAGTGGATATCTTGTGGCATTGCTCATGGTAAGTCAAGTGATTTGTTGTTTTATACTATAAAGGAGCATTAATGCAACATCCTGCTGCTAATGTGGAGTTGTGTTTAAATTGGCTTATTGCTGTTGTTGAGGGAAGCTTGGTTGTAGATTGGCAGCTGTTTTTCAATCCCAAGCTCCTCCATGGGTTGATATCTGGTTATCAAGGGCAGAACAAAGCACCAGGAAATGAGTGATTATATATATAGGCCCAGATTTCGCAAGATTTCTATAGGCAGCTTTCTTTGAAGTCAGTGACGAGCACCTTTGCTTCGCCGCTGACCGCAAATTACGGGCCATATTATCCATATCTCTCTCTATATAGCGCACACACACACAGTGGTACCCAATTGCTTCAGTTGTGATTTGTTGCTGTTTTCGATTATGATAATTGGGCGAATCAGGTGCCAATGTGCCATAGACTTTGCATGTATGACACTTTCAAGTCTGACATGTTCAAGTTATGATAGACATGCTAGATGTAAGACATCCATATAAGTGTATATAGACCAGTTACTATAAGAACATAAGAACATAAGAAATAGGAGCAGGAGTAGGCCAATCGGCACCTCGAGCCTGCTCCGCCATTCAATAAGATCATGGCTGATCTGATCCTAACCGCCAATCCACTATCACAGAACCATCTCCTGAATCCAACAGAATTAGACACACGAAATAGGAGCAGGATCAGGCTACACGGCCCCTGGGCCATGACCGATCCGAACCTAGACTCATGTCCAAATTCCTGCCCGCTCCCCGTAACCCTTAATTCCCTTTACTTCTAGGAAACTGTCTATTTCTGTTTTAAATTTATGTAATGATGTAGCTTCGACAGCTTTTTGGGGCAGCATATTCCATGGACCTACCACCCTCTGAGTGAAGTAGTTCCTCCTCATCTCAGTTTTGAAAGAGCAGCCCCTTATTCTAAGACTATGCCCCCTAGTTCTAGTTTCACCCATCATCGGGAACATCTTCCCCGCATCCACCCGATCCAACCCCTTCACAATCTTATATGTTTCAATAAGATCGCCTCTCATTCTTCTGAACTCCAATGAGTAGAGTCCCAATCTACTCAACCTCTCCTCATATGTCCACCCCCTCATCCCCGGGATTAACCGAGTGAACCTTCTTTGTACTGACTCGAGAGCAAGTATGTCCTTTCTTAAGTATGGACACCAAAACTGTACGCAGTATTCCAGGTGCGGTCTCACCAATACCTTGTACAACTGAAGCAATACCTCCCTATTTTTATATTCTATCCCCCTAGCAATGAAAGCCAACATTCCATTGGCCTTCTTAATCACTTGCTGCACCTGCATACTAACCTTTTGAGTTTCGTGCACCAGGACCCCCAGATCCCTTTGTACTTCAGTACTTTCCAGTTTCTTGCCATTAAGATAATAACTTGCTCTACGATTTTTCCTGCCAAAGTGCATAACCTCACACTTTCCAGTATTGTATTCCATCTGCCAAATCTCTGCCCACTTACTTAGCCTGTCTATGTCCCCTTGCAGGTTTTTTATGTCCTCCTCACTCACTACTTTCCCTCCCATCTTAGTATCATCTATTCCTTCCATAAGTTTATTGTTGCAAGGGGTTACTGGCAACTAGATGTAGAGGAGGGTGCACATCGCCACCAAAATAATTTGAGATGTTAGTGAAGCGTTTTTGATTATTTAATTGTATTTTTCTTACACTTTGCAGGCAGAGAAATAAATCTGTTCTATGGACATACTACATTAGCACAAGTAATTAAATCTCCGCATATAATATAAGGCAGTAACTCTACTTTTAGTCCATGTTTTGGGTTTTAATAATAAAGGCTAAGAAAAATATAAAACTTATTAAACTAATTAGCATCTTTTCTTCTTTACCAAATATCTTTGCAACAGTGTTACCAACAGGTGCTCCTTAAATATACATGATAAAGCCAGGACATTGATTCAGACTCCCACTCCAAATGCAAGTCTTTGTTTTTCTTCAAACTTGAATGCTACATTCCTTCCAGAACTTGACATTGTTTATATTAATTTTTATTTGTTATCTCAAATTTCAAACAGCTAAAAAAAAATCTGCTGGTGTAAGCACATAGAATGCATTACAAACTATAAAGATCCACTCTGAACCATTCCCACCAGAGTCCATCCACGCTTGCAAGTTTCCTCTTTAGCTGTCTCTGTTTGGCTCTTTTACTGTAATTGCATGTCATCGAGGACATAGTTTTTGCTTTCAACGTTACCTCAGGAAAAGAACTGAAGAGCTCATGCTTTATTTTGTTCTTGGGTTTCATACAAAAATAACCCAACAGATTATGGCAATCTTCACTGCTCCTAAAAATGGTTTTACTGGGAATTTTGCATCTGCTGAATATTTGGTCTAAATTACTAGCCCCTGTGCATAATTTTATGTTTTCAGTGAATTTAAAAATGACTGGTTAGAGCCAGTCCCTCATAAAAAAAAGTACAAGCCTGCCCTTGGGAAAAGGGGTTCACTGACAATATAGGGTCAGCCTGTCAGTGAAGGCATCCCAGTTTGCAAGCAATCGATAATTTTCACAAAAATATGTGGTCCTCAAACCCCAGCTACTGCAGGACAGCTGGGCTGCACCTGTGCGTGGTAGAAGACCAGCATGGATAGTGGTGCTAGGCTTTCCCCGAGTGTCTCTCACCCGCACCACCCTACTCCAACATGAGTTTATGCTTTCAGAAGAGGAGAGAAAAAAAAGACATTGGCAAAGTTGTAACACTGCAAATCCATTATCCAGTTCCATTTACTACAACATATGGTCTACAAGTGACACATAAGCCCCGTCCCCCATTTGTAAGCAGGTTCTATTAATCAGATCAAGATAAAATTCCATTGGTATGTAGCTCGCAATTAGAGGGATTAAACTTAAACAATTTTGAATTTCCTCAGGGCTTCTCCTGCACTGCCGCTGTAACTTCAGCTGAAGTTCGACGTAAATGAGGTTTCTGCTGAAGTTACGGTAGCACAGTGTGAGAAGCTCCATGGAAATTCACTCCCATAAAAATATACACCAAATTCTGCAGTATGTATACTCCCAGACTTATTAAATCACAATCCCTGTCCAGCAAGCTCATTACTCAGTATGTAAAAGTTTTCAATGTACTGTACAATGTTAAGTGTCTGTCTAGCTGTTAACTCCATTACCAGTTCGATACTACTAAATCATTTTGCCTAAGATAAAAAGTAATTAATAATCTAGAAAGACATCTTCTGTCATTTAAATTATTTTGTGTCAGTTCTCAGGCATAAAATACAATTTAATTTGAAGCTAAAAATTTCATGCATTATGGGTAGCTCTAGTTGCAAATCAGAACAACTGTGTTATGACCTTTGTATCATTTTAAACATGTCTTGCATACTTGGATACTGTGGAATTTCCAAGTGTAAAATTATGGCACTATATTTCTTTCATGAATCGGACCAAGATGTGCTGTTTTAGGATGCGTTTTGGGCAGAAGCTTACCTGAAAGGGAGTAGTTTCCCCAGGTACCCTATGTTTGCCGATTGGCCACCCATAGATGGACAAGAGGTGATTCAAACGCAGAATGGACAGTTATTTTGCCAAACAGATCCCAAACAATTGCCCATTTATTGGCAATGTCTTGTCATTCAGGAGACATCCAGCATCTTGGTGTTGACAGATTTCTTTGATCTCTGACAGTTTTTGAAGGGAGGCTTTTTAAGAATCAACACAGACACCAGAAGTAAGTCAAGGCAGCAGAAAGGCTGTGAAAGAGGCCTTTTGGTCTGCCTGAAACTTGCTGGTCTTCCAGTTGTGTACTGAGAACCTGAATTCGATATAACATCCTCTCAGTTTGAATGTTTGCAAAAGAAACAAATGTATTACGGCGAGCAAACACCTCTGGAAACTGCGTAGTTCAAAATGTATATGTAGCACCTTCCAAATGTTTTGGATATAAATTAATGTATCAGTGCTAATGCTAGCAGTAACCATGTAACTCAACATAAATGTAGCATTCTTGCAAGTGCAATTTTGTAGATAGAAATTAATGGGCCGGATCTTGCTGGAAAAATAGCAGCGAGTTCATGATGCACGCCATTATTATTGTGCAAATCAGCCAACAAGTTCCGGCGATTAAGAGATACGCTGTGAGTTGCGAATCTCCAGAACTTGCTGTCGGTTTAAGCCGCTCCGTCGTTTGCTTCCCATTAAAGGCATCCCGCTCTTAGCTTCCCCATTATTTTTAAAAAGTTGCTGGATTGGCACATCAATTGCTCATTAAACACGCCACAGAAAGTTAAAGCTGGTAGTTAACGGCATAAGTACCTTTTTAACAACATGATAATTTTTAATGTAGTGCCAATCAAACTCTCTGGTCCAGAAATTGAACAATTTAAACTGTGGAGTCACATTCCTTCAGGTGGTAAATTGTTCTTAGAGATTTTAAAAATGTCAAATTTTAAATATTCTAGGTGTTGAAAAAAACAATTTGGGAAACAGTGGGGGAAAAAAACGTAGAAGCTGCTGATTAGGGATTCTGTAGCCCAGACGAACGAACGAACAAAAGAACAAAAAGAAAAGTAAAAGAAAAGAAAGGAAGGAACTTGCATTTATATAGCAATGTTCACAACCTCGGGACATCCCAAAGTGCTCAACAGCCAATAAAGTGCTTCTGAAGCGTAGTCACTGCTGCAATGTAAGAAACGTGGCAGCCAATTTGCACACAGCAAGTCCAACAAACATCAATCAGACAATGACCAATTAATCTGTTTTTTCATACTTTTCCTTTTTTTTCCTCTTAATTCAATCTTCCTTTCCCTCTTTTTATTTCTCTTTCTGTACCTGATTTGACTCTAATTCACCCTCCTTCTCCATTGTTCCTGTTTCTTTCTCAATCCTTTAATTTCATTGGTTAAGGAGATATACTGTTGGTCCCGTTATTCACTAAGGTCCCAGATGCCCCATTGCCCTCACCATGCCGTTATCTGCTCGCACTTCCAGGGCAACATTTCTTTTTTTTTTAAAGAGCGGATGGGTGGAGAAAAAATTCTAACGCCGCGAGATGCCCCGCTCCAGCAAGATTTGGGCCTGTTATTCTCCTGGAGGTAAATTCAATGAGACTTGCTTGCCGAGACACAAGGAAATTCTGTTTGGTAATTAATTTAATTTGTATATACAAGCCAGTCCAATTAGATTACATTAATATGCTAACCCTAACAATACAACAAAAATATAAAGTTGGAATTTCATGAAATACTTTTTTTTTTGTGAATTATCGAAAAATTGATGTTGTTCCTATATTTTACCATGTTCCTAACCTACGTAAAATTGAAGAAAATAAAAAGCTTATCTATATATATAAACGGATGCTTCTTTCTGTCTGTCTGTCCTTCTGTCTGTCCTCACGTGTGCGTCTGTATGGTATGCGCTCGAAAGTTATAGAGCGTACCTACGCGTGCGTTACGTCGAAAGAAAGCTTACCTTTCCAAAACGGTCTTAAGCGTATTTACGTTTCAGCCGGGCAAAAATCGCGCCCGCGGTATCCGAAAAACTTTCAACATTCCGCTCATTAGCATCTCATTATCCGCTCATTAGCGACAGAGTGACCTCGAGGTCGACCAATCGTACGCCGGGTTGCTGGCGCGTGCGGCCGGGCCCTCCTACGGTCGAGTGACGGGAGGATTGACCAATCCTACGCGTTGGTGACCTGACGGTCGACCAATCGGTGCGTGTGTGGGCGGGCCTTATCGTTCTGAACCGAGGTGAGTCGCCGCCATCTTGCTTCCATTCTTTTTCCTGCTTTCTGCGTCTTTCTTTTCAAATATACATTTCCAGCAAAATAAAATTGCTTTCATTACATTGTTTTAAAAAAAACTTCATTCATTTGTAAATATTTTCTCTAACCTGAAGATTCTTTTTCCTACCTTTCCCCGTTTTTGTTAGGCCTGAAAGCCTGGGGCTTTCTTGCCCAGCCAGGCCTGAGCTACGTAATTGTCCCACGGCTTCTGCAAAGCTCCGCCCACCCCCCCCCCCCGGTGTCACGTTACCCGGGGCAATGGCGTCAGCCACGAGGGTCAGGGTGCGCGCGCAGCAGGAGCAGCGGCGTTTCTCTCTATTCCCCGCTCGGCTCAGGCGGGGGGGGCGGGGCTCTCAGGAGTGCGGATCTCGGCCGGGGCTTGGTGAGCGGGAAGGGTTACCCCGGCAACCGGGCCCGCCGGCCGTCTCACAGCCGCAATCGCCGGTCTTGAAGCCAGCTCGGGAGGGCGGGGGGCCGTGCTCGGAAGATCGGGCCTCCGGAGTTCGGTGCTTGGTGGGGGGGTGGGGTGGGGTGTTCGGGTGGGGGGGCAACCTCGGGAGTTTGGGGGGGGTGAGCCTCGGGGGGGGGGCGGGGATCAGGGGGCTCGGGAGTTCAGGGGGGGCGAGCCTCGGGGATCAGGGGGCTCGGGGACTCTCCCCCTTCCCCTCCCCCCCTCTCCCTACCCCTCTCTCCCTCCCCCCTCGCTCTCTCCCTCCCCCTCCCCTCCCCTCCCCCCTCCCCTTCCCCCCAGTCGCTCTCTCTCTTCCCCCCAGTCGCTCGCTCTCTTCCCCCCAGTCGCTCTCTCTCTTCCCCCCAGTCGCTCTCTCTCTCTCTTCCAACAACAACATGCCCTCGAAAAAGCCTCGGCACCGCCGGGCACTCCAGCTAGTTTATGTATAAATTCAAGTCAAGCCAAACTACAATGGGTTAGAAACAACACTGGATGTAATTTATGACATTAAAAGAAACAAACCAAATGCTGGAATTCTGAAATAAAAATACAAAATTCACAGCAAGTCCCAGAGAAAGAAAATTTCACAGTTTGGTTGTAGCACTGAGGTATGATGAATATTAGCCTGTCTTTCTCTTCGAGGTGGTTATGTATCTGCTGGGAATTTCCATCATTATCTGTTTAATTTAGGTAAAATTCATAACTGAAAGCAATGAATATCAATGCTTTGCAGACATTCTGAAAGAACCAATTACAATGGATGACAATTTAAGACTAAATTGAGCTCCAGCCTCTTTCAGATTGCTGGCTTCATTCTGACTCAATGTCTTATCACCTGCTGAGATACAGATAATGAGGATAACCTCGGTTATAATCTAGAACAGTGATAACCTATAATTCAGAAATGCTTATTAGAAAGGCAAAGTACCATTAGCTGTTCTCCTTTTAAAATACCTCAACTCCCTATTTCTTTACATACAGGATTTTTTGTTGTTGCTACTTTGATGATGTAAAGACTTGTTATAAAACGTTGGGGTTGAACTTCTCCGCTTGTCCATTGTAACTTTAGCAAAAAATCAATGGAAACCCCAGAGAACAGCATTTACGCTGTTTCTCCAGGGTTTCTGCAGAGCATCCACCCAAGTTACCGCGGACAATTGGGAGAACACCTGCAGAATTTCAACCTCAATGTGCCGTACTGCTTTCCCAACTGAATATTTTCAATATTCTAGGTGTTGAAAAAAACTATTTGGAATACAGTGGGAAAAACTGTAGAAGCTGCCAATTAGGGATTTTGTAACCAGACCATCAGCTATAAGAAAGGGCTAGAAATTCGTCTCAGGTGGTGGCGTAAAACGAGCAGTTTCGGATCGGCCACCCGTTATACGCAACACCTGATATTCAGTTCCATTGACTGCAATGGAACTAAATATCAGGCGTTGTGTATAACGGGCTGCAAATTCGATACCGCCTGTTTTGCGCCATCGACCGAGATGATTCTCTAGGCCAAAGAATTTACATTTATATAGCCTTTCACGACCGTAGGACATCCCAAAGAGCTTTACAGGCAATAAAGTACTTCTGAAGTGTAGTCACTGTGGCAATGTAAGAAATGTGGCAGTCAATTTGCGCACAGCAAACCTCACCAACAGCAATCAGATAATGACCAGATAATCTGTTTTAGTGATGTTGGTTGAGGGATAAATATTGGCCAGGACACTGGGGAGAACTCCCTGCTCTTCCTCGAATACTGCCATGGGATCTTTTACGTCCACCTGAGGGTATATGGGGCTTCAGTTTTATGCCTCATCTGAAAGACGGCACATCTGAAGTGTCAGCCTAGATTATGTGCTCAAGTCTCTGGAGTGGGACTTGAACCTACAGTCTTCTGACTCAGAGGCGAGGGTGCCACCACTGGGCCAAGGCTGACACTTAGAGGTTAATGTACCACTGTGGTGATTATTCTTTATGTTAGTAAGAAGAATTGTGATTGGTTGTTTGTTTCCTGCCTTGGGATATATGCTGTAATCTCATTGGTAGTTGATGTCATGTGATTTGTGGTGGCCATCTTAAATTCAGTTCTTTCTAGCTTTGGTTGGGACTGGGTGTGGAAAGATGTGCTACAGGATTTTAAAGTTAATAAAGCCTAGATTAGAAAGGCAAATCTATTCTTTATTTCAATTTATTAACTTTATGTCAGAATGGAGCGATATCTTCAACCAGAACGATTCAATGCTGACCCTAATTCTGTTGGAGTGGATGATAAATGGAAACACTGGTATTGTACATTTAAAAACTTTTTGGGCGTGTTGGATCAAGAGTCTCTAAATAAGTTGAATATGCTGATCAACTACATTGCTCCGGATGTGTATAAGTATATTTTGGACTGTAAAACTTACGAAGTGGCTATTTCTACATTGGAAAAGATTTTTGTTAAACCAAAGAATGAGGTATTTGCACGTCACCTTCTATCTGCCCGTAGGCAGCAGGTGGGAGAATCTTTGGATACTTATTTACAAGCACTTCGGTGCCTTAGTGTTAACTGTAATTATAAGGCCGTGACGGCTGAAGAATATAAGGAAGAATCGGTACGGGATGCTTTTATTAATGGATTACTGTCTAGATCAATTCGTCAGCGGTTGTTAGAAAATAAGACTTTGGATCTTAAGAGTGCTTTTGAGCAAGCTTCTACATTGGATGTGGCTCAGAGAAGTTCGGATTCTTATGCTCTTTTTAATCGGCCTGCGGCTGTGGTTCGGCAGTTCCGGATGAAAAGGAATTATGTGGACTTAATAGGAGTGGTTTACTAGATTCTGAAACAGTTTCTACTTCGGCGGCTGTTGCCTCTAGGATTCAGAAGTGTTATTTTTGTGGGAACGTCCGGCACCCTCGTCTGAAGTGTCCTGCTCGGGAGGCTGTGTGTAGTAAATGCGGCGAGAGAGGTCATTACGCACGTGTGTGTAAATCAACAGGTTCAATTACCTCCTCTGTGACTATTCAGCCTTTAGATAGGGCGTTTATTGCATCAATTTCTGCTGCATTTGCTCATGGCCTAAACAAAGCTATAGTTACAGCCCAAGTTAATGGGTTGGAAGTGAAGGCCCTTATAAAACTCTCGGTACTGCCCGTATCTATAAGTCTTCAGTTTGCGAAGGAGAAGCATTTGAAAATTTCGCCTGTTACGTATCAGGTGTGTATGGCTCAGACGACTCTCACTTCACAAGTAGCTGGTTGTTGCCTTGTGAAATTGATTCTTCTAGGTAATACATATACTGATATACGCCTATCTGTTTTGCCTAATCTCTGTGCGGATATTTTGATTGGTCATGATGTGCTTCAGTTACACGAGTCTCTTAGTCTTTCATTTGGAGGGACTAAGCCACCTTTTATCTATTTGTGGATTAACCTCTTTATCCATTTCTCCATTATCACTTTTTTCCAATTTGATGCCGGATTGTAAGCCAATTGCTACCAAGTCAAGAAGGTATAGCAGTCAGGATAGAGAATTTATTAATTCTGAAGTTCAACGTCTCTTATTGGAAGGAATCATTGAACCTAGTTGTTCGCCTTGGCGAGCACAGGTAGTTGTCACGACTAACGAGAGACATAAGAAACGAATGGTGATAGACTATTCCCAAACTATTAATAGGTATACTCAATTAGATGCGTACCCCTTGCCTAAGATTGATGAGCTTATCAACAAAGTATCTCAGTATAAGGTTTTTAGCACTATTGACTTAAAGAGTGCTTATCATCAGATTCCTATTGTTAAGAAGGATCAACCATATACGGCCTTTGAGGCTGGCGGAAAGCTGTATCAGTTTTGCCGAATACCATTTGGTGTTACGAATGGTGTTGCTTGTTTTCAACGGGCAATGGATGCTTTTTATAAGTGATAACTCTCTCTCTGACACCTTTTCATACTTAGATGACATCACAGTGTGTGGCAAATCAAGGGTGGAGCATGATTCTAATTTAAAAAGATTCCTTCAAGCTGCGGAAAAAGTTGGTTTAACTTTTAATAAAGAGAAGTGTATCTTTTCGACCACTGAGGTAAATCTATTGGGGTATATTATCTCGGGAAACAAGATTAAACCAGATCCAGAACGTCTGCGACCATTGATTGATTTACCTTGTCCTACTAATTCTAAGGCTTTGCAACGAGTTGTTGGACTGTTTTCTTACTATTCTAATTGGATTGCAAATTTTTCACAGAAGATCCGGCCTCTTATTCGGGTTACGACATATCCTCTATCATGGGAGGCCAAGACGTGTTTTGATAATTTTAAAAAGGATATCCTTGGAGCAGTTGTGCATTCTATTGATGAGCAGGTTCCTTTTGTGATTGAGACGGACGCTTCTGATTTTGCAATTGGGGCTACTCTGAACCAAAATGGAAGACCTGTGGCCTTTTTCTCACGTACCTTGAACAATAGTGAAAAAAGGCATTCTTCAATAGAGAAAGAGGCGTATGCAATAGTAGAAGCACTGCGTAAATGGAGACATTATTTATCGGGGCGACATTTTACGTTGGTAACTGATCAAAAGTCTGTGTCCTTTATGTTTGATGTCAAACATTTTGGAAAGATTAAGAATGATAAAATAATGAGGTGGAGGATTGAGTTGGCATGTTACCATTTTCATATAGTTTATCGTCCGGGGAAGGATAATGTTGCTGCTGATGCGCTGTCGAGGGCTTATTGTTCTGTGATTCACGGAGATACGCTTATTAATCTTCACAATGCCTTATGCCATCCTGGGGTTACGAGGATGATACACTTCGTACGCAGTAAGAATTTGCCCTTTTCAGTTGAAGACGTCAAGCGGATGACTTCATCATGTTCTATCTGTGCTCGGTGTAAACCGAATTTCTTTAAGCCTCAACGAGCTCATCTTATAAAGGCTACTTCTCCTTTTGAACGTTTGAGCGTCGATTTTAAGGGGCCTCTTCCTTCAACTACTCAAAACCGATATATATTTACTGTTGTGGATGAGTTTTCAAGGTTCCCTTTTGCTTTTCCTTGCGCAGATGTATCAGCTGCTACAGTTATCAAATGTCTGTCTCAACTTTTTGTTATCTTTGGGATGCCTGCGTATATCCATTCGGATCAGGGAAGTTCTTTTATGTCTTCCCAGTTGAAGGAATACCTTCAGAGTCGGGGAATTTCTACTAGTAGAACTACCCCGTATAATCCCCAGGGTAATGGACAGTGCGAACGATACAATGGGGTGATCTGGAAGGCAGTTATGTTGGCTTTGACATCCCGGAACCTTAAGAATACACAGTGGGAAATGGTACTGCCTGATGCCCTGCATTCCATTAGATCATTGCTTTCAACGGCTACTAATGTGGCCCCCCCATGAAAGGCTCTTTAACTATCCGCGGAGATCTACTGCGGGATATTCGGTACCTTCATGGCTTACTATGCAGGGACCTGTGCTGCTTCGACGCCATGTTAGATTGTCAAAATATGATCCTTTAGTGGAGGAGGTGGAGCTGTTGGAGGCAAATTCCCAATATGCTCATATTCGATTCCAAGATGGGAAAGAAAGTACCGTTTCAATTAAAGACTTGGCTCCTTGTGGTGGCCAGCCCTCTTCTGAGGATATTAACAATAGTCATGATTCAGATAATGTGGATGCTGTTACAGATACTACGAATATTTCCAATCCGATTGCAGATAATTATACTTCTATTAGTCAGCCCTCGATGGATGTTTATGACCGTCCCAGTTTACCTCCTGATGGGATTTCTAATCCGGAAACCGTTGAGAATCGGGATATGGATAGCCTTCCTGCAGAAGATACTTCTGTGTCTCCTGGTGTGGGAGGGCAAGGAATTTCACCAAGGTTAAGAAGGTCGACACGAACAAGATATCCGGTCGACCGATTGAAAATGGACTTTTAAATTGATAGTGGTGTTTTAAAATTGTTGAAATATTATATTATATTGTTTTAGTTGAGAGATACTTAATACTTATGTGCAATGTTACTATTTGTTGTTGTCACTTAGTATTGTGTCGTGTTGAATAGTTTTATTCTTGTCTGTGCATAGTTTTAGTTGTAAATAATTAATTATAAATTGTAAAGGTTATTTAGGTTGGAGTATATTTTAAAAGGAGGGGTGAATGTGGTGATTATTCTTTATGTTAGTAAGAAGTATTGTGATTGGTTGTTTGTTTCCTGCCTTGGGATATATGCTGTAATCTCATTGGTAGTTGAGGTCATGTGATTTGTGGTGGCCATCTTAAATTCAGTTCTTTCTAGCTTTAGTTGGGACTGGGTGTGGAAAGATGTGCTACAGGATTTTAAAGTTAATAAAGCCTAGATTAGAAAGGCAAATCTATTCTTTATTTCAACCACAGATTATCATATTAAAATATTGAACTATAAAGGGAGTTACACTCCCCAGGCAAGATCATAATTAAACACAAGAAAATAATGTTCCAATAAATTTACATCTTATATTAGACATTACTTGATAGCAGTAATGGTGGAGGCTATTCGCTTTCAATTGTAGCTACTGCAGCCACTTCTGTGTCTGCCAGGCCATAAAAATAAAGTGACAGTTCGCACAATACTTGGATTGTGTTTTTGCCAGTATATTATCTGCAAAATTTAATAAAAGTCAATTTAGTATAATTCAGCTTAGATTCTTCTTGGGATGGAGAAAAGAAAGATATTCCTGTAATTACCAGTCATATTTTTCTCCTTTTTGCTTATACAGGATGAGGATTAATGCATCTTTAAGATGACTTGAAACAGATTCTTTCCCTCAAATCAGGTGGAAGAGTTGCAGTAGAATTTTTGCAATGAGTCATCACTATGTTTCTACGCAGGTAAAGGCATCCCACTGCAGGTATCCCTAATCTAGCACTTTACTGTTCTTGATTTGTCGTATGGCTTTGTGCACTTTGGCGCTAGTAGATGGTTCATCAAGGTTTTCTCTCGCTGGTCTTTGTTTGATCTTATTTACTGCTTCTTCAGTAGAGAATAAGCTGAAGACCAAGCGGAAATGTCCTTCCTAACAAAGTAAATTTGCTTATATGGTCAGACATCAACAAAATAACAACTGTATCCATCAGTAGGGTAGATAACAACTTTTGCAGACCTAATACAGCTTTCAGAAAATCAAATAAACAATTTGTTCTGGCTGGTTGTCGTGGAGGTAGTGAAGCTAAATAAGAGACAATCATCTGCATTAAAGCAGGTGGTAACAGGATTAAATATTTTTTCAGGGTACTTACATGCACCCACTTGTAGGACTAATCCAGGAAGTACTGAATATCTTTCATTCAGTGCAATGGGCATTATGGAATAACAACATTGTTAAGTCCGTGTGTTATATTGCGAATTACTACACAGACCACAAGAGTAAACTGTGGTGTATGTGCCTTTAAGAGCAATTATGGTGTATGTGCCTTTAAGAGCCCCAGATGTGCGTAATGCCGGTAATTGCCACTTGGGCTATATAAGCCTGTGTATTGTGTATATCCTTTAGAAACCCCCCCCCCCCCCCAGACTTGCTTAGTAAATACCTATGAACCAACTCCTGTCATCAGTGTCTTTATCTACACACGGACACTACAGTGGCGATGAAGTGGAAACGGACGACTTACCTGCAATTCGGCAGCACCTCAAGGACATCGATTCCTCCAGCGTCCAGAAGACTCAAGGAAGTAAGAGAAACTGTGGTTTCACCAGCTGGCCAAGCTGGTGACAGGTACTGCGCTAATCCTTCCTGGGCGTCAGGCTGGAGCTCCAGCGGCGGGCTCTACAGCTGAGACAGGCAGCGAAATCGGAGGCAAGCAATAACGGACTGGGAGGGTGCACTCGAGAGACGGCCGGCGCGGCAAGCAGGTCAGCGTTTAGACCTCCGTCGGGAACGAGTCTCCAACAGTGAGTAAACGGAAACCACAGTAAAACAGCGTTGTTATCGGTAGCAGCGGCGGGAAAGCGCGGGAAGCGCCATATCTTTGCTACAGAGAAAAAAAAAGCGCGGGAAGCGCCATATCTTTTCTGAAATGCCTAAATCTGGTAATATTGAGGCTTTTGATGGCGAAATAGAAGATTGGACCACATACGTGGAAAGAGTAGAGGTTTATTGCATTGCAAATGGAATAACAGATGAAAAAAAAGCTTCAGTACTTCTGAACTTAATGGGCGCGAAGACATACGGGCTGTTACGAAATTTAATCACTCCAGCCAAACCAAAGGACAAGACTTTTAAAGAAATTGTTGACACCCTGCAGGAGCATTTAAACCCAACACCGCTGCTGATAGCGGAACGATTCAAGTTCTTCAAGAGAAATCAACACAAGAATGAAAGTAACGCTGATTACCTAACCGAATTAAGAAAGCTATCAAAGTACTGCCAATTCGGAGCAGGCCTATCGGATTATCTTCGAGACAAATTTGTTTGCGGTCTCTTAAGTGAAGGAACACAAAAAAGACTGCTTTCTGAAAAAGATTTAACATTGGACAAAGCTTTCAGTATGGCTGTATCATACGAAACAGCAGCAAAAGGAGCTGCAGAGATACAACAAGAGACACAGGACTTCGGCACCCATAAAATGACACAGGAGTTCGGAAGATGTTATCGCTGCGGCAGATCCACCCATAACCAGAGGGACTGCTGGTTCAAGGGCAAAGCATGCAGACAATGTGGTAAGATTGGACACATTGCACGGGTATGCCAATCTGGACAAAATAAATCCACTGACAGAAAACAAAAAATCAATAAAGAAAAGTACAGGAAGGTACAAATGATGACGGACAGTAGCTCCAAAGACCAGAATAGCGATAGCGACTCCGGGAACAAGAGACTAAGCTGTCTCAAATTACATAATGTACTTGCCAAAGAGGATTACCAAACCATTTGGGTTACCCTCACAATAGCAGGGTCCCCAGTTAAAATGGAGCTAGATACAGGATCAGCTCTAACCGTAATAAATCGACGAGATTACGAGAGGCTATTTTCGCATATACCTCTAAAAGACATATCCATTATCTTAAAAACATATACGGGGCAGAAAGTCTACCCCAAAGGAAAAATAAGGGTGCCTGTGGTATACAACGGCAAAGAAATACAAAAGTTGTATTTATACATTCTACAAGATGGTGGTCCACCGTTGTTGGGACGTGAATGGATAAGGAAGATACGTTTAGACTGGCACTCCATTCAGGCACTGACGGTGACCAGTAAGGAAAAAAACAATGATGACATCATACCTGAACGATTAAAAGACATCTTGGCCAACGCCAAAGAAGTGTTTCAAGAGAAACTAGGAACCTTGAAAGGCATCACCGCCTCAATAAAAGTGGAAGATACAGCAATTCCAAAATTTTTTAAGGCAAGACTGGTGCCATACGCAATACGTCCGGCAGTCGAGGCAGAGCTGAAGAATTTGGAAAAGGCAGGCGTATTATCCAAAATAGATTGGAGCGAATGGGCAACACCCATCGTTCCAGTCATGAAAAAAATATTGAAAAATAACTGAGGAACAGAAAAAAATTCGCATCTGTGGGGACTTTAAGGTGACTGTAAACCCGGTCCTTCACACGGTACAGTATCCTCTTCCGAGGATAGAAGATATTTTCGCCTCACTATCCGGAGGGAAACGTTTCACAAAAATTGACTTGGCACAGGCATATCTACAGATGGAGGTTGAGGAGACCTCTAAAAAGTATCTCACAATAAACACACACAAAGGCCTGTACCAGTACAATCGACTGGTTTTTGGAATAGCATCAGCTCCAGCTATCTGGCAAAGAGCTATGGAGCAAGTCCTGCAAGGGATTCCGGGGACTCAATGCTACCTAGACGACATCCTTATAACAGGAGAAAACGACAACGAGCACCTTGCCAATTTGGAGCAGGTGCTCACTAGACTGAAAGAACGGGGCCTACGAGCAAATCGCCCCAAGTGCGAATTTTTCCAAAATCAGATATCATATTGTGGCCACATAATTAATAAGGAAGGGTTGCATAAGTCACCTGAGAAAATTGAAGCAGTTATAAAAGCCCCAGCACCTGAAAATGTTTCACAATTAAGGTCATTCCTGGGATTAATAAATTACTATCATAAATTTTTACCGAACTTATCAACTATTCTACACCCTCTTAAAGATCTTCTACAGACAGGAGTGATTTGGAAATGGAACGAAGACTGTAAACGTGCCTTCCATAAATGTAAAGACTTAATCACATCTGAGAAAATTTTGGCTCATTACAACCCATCACTACCAATCAGACTGGCGTGCGATGCATCCCCTTACGGCATAGGAGCGGTATTGTCCCATAGATTCCCTGATGGCTCGGAACGGCCGATAGCTTTTGCGTCATGCTCATTGAACTCAGCTGAGCGTAACTATGCCCAGATAGACAGGGAAGCACTCAGCCTGGTATGGGGAGTGAAGAAATTCAATCATTACCTACACGGACAAAAATTTACCTTGCTGACTGACCATCAACCCCTCATCTCCATATTCAACCCTAAAAAAGGTGTCCCCATTATGATGGCACAAAGACTACAGAGGTGGTCCCTTTTTCTAGGGGCACACCAATACAACATTGAATACAAAGGGTCAAAACAGCATGGGAATGCTGACGGTTTATCACGCCTACCGTTGCCAACGATAGAAGAGGCACCTACAGTAGACCCAGTAGAGATATTCCACTCTACCATAGTGGAATGTCTACCGGTGACAAATTCTGCCATTGAAAGGGAGACAAAAAATGACCCTACTCTCTCACGGGTCTACGATTTAACAGTGAAGGGATGGCCAGCACATGGCGAACCACTGTTGCCAGCATTCTCGCAAAGAAGAGAACAGCTGTCAGTGTGCCGAGGAACCTTGATGTGTGGATCCAGAGTGGTGATTCCACCCAAACTCCAGGATAAAGTGCTGAAGGAGCTTCACGAGGGGCATCTGGGTGGAGTGAAAATGAAGAACCTAGCTAGGGCGTTTGTATGGTGGCCAGGTATCGATGGAGACATTGAAGACATGACCAAGAGCTGCCTAGGATGCCAGAAGGTCCAAAATGCTCCGCCATAGGCCCCTCTACATCCATGGGAGTGGCCCTCATCTCCCTGGCAAAGGGTGCACATCGACTTTGCTGGTCCATTTATGGACTCAATGTTCTTAATCGCAGTTGATGCACACTCCAAGTGGCTGGAGGTAATAAAGATGTCCTCCACCACCACGGAAAAAACCATCACAGTATTAAGGACCATGTTTGCCAGGAATGGGCTGCCGGAGCAGATATGTTCTGATAATGGACCGCAATTTGTGTCCGAAGAATTCAGAAAGTTCTTAAAGAACAATGGGGTAAAGCACTACACGTCCGCCCCATACCATCCCGCCACCAATGGATTGGCTGAAAGGTTTGTCCAGACCTTCAAGAAGGCCATCAAGGCCATGGGTAATGAAGACATAAAACTTCAGCACAAGGTGGATAACTTCTTATTTGCATATAGGAATACAACGCATATGGTTACTAACCAAACTCCCGCCATGATGTTCTACAATAGAAACCTAAGATGCCGGCTGGATTTGGTCAAGCCCAACATCCGAAGGGACGTGGAGAACCGGCAGTTTCAGGGCATGAATGAAAGGCCAACTAGGGCCTTCCAGATAGGCCAACCGGTTTTGGCCCGGGACTACCGTACCAAGAAATGGCAGCCTGGAACTATCTGCACACGATTAGGACCACTGATGTATACCGTGGACATCGGAGACAGCATAATAAGGCGCCATGCTGACCAAATCATCAAGTCATCTGAAAAGGGACAACCTACACCACCACTCTATACATCTAACAATGAAGTAGAGATACCCATATCTACCTCCGATCCGGTGATACTGGAGCCCGATGAACCCGACACTGGCCTTCAAGCCGAATCAGCCTTGCCAGAAGAACCTACTACACCACCAGAAACTACTACACCCCCGAGGCGTTATCCGGACCGAGTCAGGAAGCCTCCTGAGAGACTAACTTATAATTAATTAATACAGCAATGTATATTATTTTGCATATAACATGTAATTAATAATTACTTAAAATATGATGTACTAGTTAGCTAGAAGGGGAGGAATTATGGTGTATGTGCCTTTAAGAGCAATTATGCTGCATGTGCCTTTAAGAGCCCCAGGTGTGCGTAATGCCGGTAATTGCCACTTGGGCTATATAGCCTGTGTATTGTGTATATCCTTTAGAAACCCCCCCCCAGACTTGCTTAGTAAATACCTATGAACCAACTCCTGTCTTCAGTGTCTTTATCTACACACGGACACTACATAAACTTTAACAGGACTTTACTGGTTGAAGGTCAGGGCGGAACTGCCCAATAAATCATTACACAGCACTTATATACCGGTGTGGTCACCGCCGGTATTACAGTATACAGCAGCCAAGATAAAGTAGTGCAACTCTTAAATAGTTCTCTTAAAGGTGGAACGGTTACATACACTACAATCCTCCCTTTTTAGCTTACAATATATATATTCCCCATTAAACATAACATCATAACATAGATACACAACTTCATGTAAACAGTTCACAGATTCAGTCTCTGCGGAAAACAGTTCACAGATTCAGTCTCTGCGGTGGCGCCTCCTGCGCTTCCTGATTCGGTCCGGATAACGCCTCGGTGGTGTAGTAAACATAGAAACATAGAGATAGGAACAGGAGTAGGCCATTCGGCCCTTCGAGCCTGCTCCGCCATTCAATGAGATCATGGCTGATCTTCGTCTGAGATCATAGCTGATCTTACCAGTTCAGTACCCCGTCCCCGCCTTTTCTCCGTAACCCTTAATCCCCTTAGCCTTCAGAAATATATCCAATTCTCTCTTGAAAATATTTATTGAATTAGCCTTCGCAGCCCTCTGTGGCAGGGAATTCCACAGGCTCACCACTCTTTGAGTGAAGAAATTCTTCCTCATCTCTGTTTTAAATGATTTGCCCGCTATTTTTAGACTGTGGCCCCTGGTTCTGTGCTCCCCGGCCATTGGAAACATTCTCTCTGAATTCAGCCTGTCCAGGCCTGCCATAATTTTATATGTTTCGATGAGATCCCCTCTCAATCTTCTGAACTCCAGTGAGTACAAGCCCAAACTATTTAATCTCTCTTCGTAGGTCATTCCCGCCATTCCAGGTATCAGCCTGGTGAATCGCCGTTGCACTCTTTCCATGGCAAGAACATCCTTCCGCAGATGGGGCGACCAAAACTGTACACAATACTCCAGATGCGGTCTCACCAGCACCTTGTACAGCTGTAGTAAGGTATCCCTATTCCTATACTCGAACCCCCTTGATATGAAGGCCAACATACCATTTGCCTTCTTAATCGCCTGTTGCACCTGCATGCTCTCCTTCAGTGACTGGTGCACAAGAACACCCAGGTCCCTCTGCACTTCCCCATCTCCCAATCTATTGCCATTTAGATAATAATCTACCCTCCTGTTTTTACCCCCAAAGTGGATAACCTCGCATTTATCCACATTATAGTGCATCTGCCACGTATCCGCCCATTCCCCCAACCTGTCCAAATCGCACTGTAGCCTCCTGACATCCTCATCAGAGCCCACCCCTCCTCCTAGTTTAGTGTCGTCAGCGAATTTGGAAATATTGCATCCAATTCCCTGATCCAGATCATTTATATATATTGTGAACAGCTGGGGTCCCAGGACAGATCCTTGCGGCACCCCGCTGGTCACTGCCTGCCACTCCGAAAACGAGCCGTTTATTCCAACTCTCTGTTTTCTATCCGCCAGCCAGTTCTCTATCCACGTTAATACTTTGCCCCCAATCCCATGAGCCTTAATTTTGCATGATAATCTTTTGTGTGGAACCTTATCGAAGGCTTTCTGGAAGTCAAGGTACACCACATCCACTGGCTCTCCCCCATCTATTTTACCAGTTACTTCCTCAAAAAATTCCAGCAGATTAGTCAAACACGATTTACCCTTTGTAAATCCATGTTGACTCTGTCCGATCCTTTCCCCATTTGTCAAGTGCTCCGCTATTTTATCCTTAATAATGGACTCTTAGCATTCTGCCCACAACCGATGTAAGGCTTACTGGTCTATAATTCCCTGCTTTCTCTCTACCCCCCTTTTTAAATATTGGGGTAACATTAGCTACCCTCCAATCCACGGGTACTGTTCCCGAGTCAATGGAGTTCCGGAAGATGATCCTTAGAGCATCTGCTATCTCCAGGGCCACCTCCTTAAGTACCCTAGGATGTAGTTTATCAGGCCCCGGGGATTTGTCGGCCTTCAGTCCCCTCAACTTACCCAGCACCATATCCCTAGAGATACTCATTTCTGTCAGCTCCTCCCTCTCATTAGTCCCTATGTTTGCCGATATTCCTGGGAGGTTATTTGTGTCCTCCTTTGTGAATACAGAACCAAAGTATGAGTTTAATTGGTCTGCCATTTCCTTATTCTCCATTATATATTCTCCCGAATCGGACTGCAAGGGACCGACTTGGGATTTTACCAGTCTTTTCCTCCTGATATACCGATAAAAGCTTTTGCAGTCTGTCTTTATGTTTGCTGCAAGTTTACTTTCGTATTCTATTTTCCCCTTCCTGATTAATCCCTTTGTCCTCTTTTGCTGTATCTTGTACTGCCCCCAATCTTCCGGTCTGGTGCTTTTTTTTGCCAGTTGATATGCCCTTTTTTTTGATTTTATGCTGTCCCTAATTTCCCTCGTTATCCACGGTTGAGTCACCTTTTTAGGTTTATTTTTGTGCCAAACCGGTATAAACATGTTCTGGAATTCTTCCATTCTATCTTTGAATGCTTGCCATTGTCTATCCACTGTCAATCCCCCCAGAAACACCACCCAATCAATCTTACCCAATTCCCGTCTCATACCCTCGTAATTCCCTTTATTTAAGTTCTGGACCTTAGTCTCTGATTCAATTTCCTCACTCTCCATCTCGACTGAGAGCTCGATCATATTATGATCGCTCTGACCCAAGGGGCCTCGTACAAGAAGATTGCTGATAAGTCCCTTCTCATTGCACAATACCCAGTCTAAAATGGCCTGATCTCGAGTCGGCTCCTCGACATATTGGTCCAGATAACCGTCCCGAAAACATTCCAGGAATTCCTCCTCCTCAGAATTTTTACTAGTTTGGGTATTCCAATCAATATGTAAATTAAAGTCACCCATGATGACAGCTGTGCTCTTATCGCACGCTTCTCTAATTTCCCTTTTTATGCCTTCCCTCACCTCCATATTACTATTTGGAGGCCTATATATCACACCCACTAACGTTTTCCTCCCCTTGCTATTTCTCATTTCTACCCATACAGATTCCGTTTCATCCGAGTTAATATCCTTCCTTTCCATTGCATTAATCCCCGATGGTGTAGTAGGTTCTTGTTGCTGGGGTGACTCATCTAATAGTCCTTCACTGGACTTGACAGCTTGAACTTCCGTAGCTTCAGAACCAGCTTGAACTTCCGTAACTTCAGAACCAGCATTGCTGACTTCTAAAAGCTCGAGTACCTTGGGAAGTTTTTCTACTTCCAAACTGATTTGACTCAGTTCGGAGGGACCACGTGCGTGACCTGGTAGAGGTGATAATGGTTCAGATGGGTCATCATCTTCTGCTTCGTCTTTTCCTTTTCTGCTTCTTTGAGACTCTCTGGGCTCCACTCCCAGCTGCATGCACAGTTCCTCCTCCTCTTCCTCCTGTTGCCGTATTAGCACCACCATCTCCCGGTGTTTCTTAGACTTTTCGTGATTCTTCATGGTTTTTGCACTTTGGAAGATTTCCCCACAAGCTGGGCAGAACAGGTCGTGGTAATATTCCATGTCGTACAGGTCGTGGTAATATTCGGTGTCGTCCTGAGCTAGGCCAGCGAGAGGGTCTTCTATTTCCTCCATACCCAGCTGGACGTTAGCCAGCTTTTGTTCCAAATCCAGACATCTCTCCTGAAGAGACTTCTTCATGTGTTCAGCTTCATCCAGCTTTTTCTGGGCTTCCTGCAAGTCTTTTACTAATGACATCATTTGTGATTTCAATACTTCAACTTCATTCGGAGATTGATTGATCGGACTATTCAATCCCTCTACTGGAGCAGCTGTTTCAGCATTCTGTTGTTCTACATTGACGTGAGTCAGCGTACTCTTGGCATCCAAGGGCTGCTCTGTTGCAATCTTCTCAGTCTGTGTTGCAACCTCAGCTATTTCAATAACTTTTGAGAGCTCCGAACCCCTTTCCTTTGAAGATTGAAACTCGTGTTCAAGTTTTTCCCATTTCAGAGTCTTGTCCCTCAGCATATGAAGGAGTTGGCTGACCGTTAACTCTTCTGACATCAGACGTTTCCCAGTATCGTCGTCATGTGTTTTTGACGTATAGGCTGCAGGGCTGTTTGTAACCTTGCACTGGGGCTCCTTTGCTGCTTTTAATTCGCCATCATCCGCAGCCTCCACCATTCGAATTTCAACAAATGAATCGTCCGGTGATGCTGCACCCAACTTCAGTAGGAGCTCGGAATTCATGGCAACCAAATCAGCCTTTTCTGCCTGCAACCTGCTAACAAGCGCCTTCAGTTGCTGAACATCTTGCTCCACCAGATTAGAGCACGCACCTTCAGAAACCGAATCAGCTTTGATTCGTTTGGCCTCCTCGCGCAGACGGTTTGTGTGCTCCTGCTCCATTTTCTCCATCAGCTGCTTCTGTTGTCTTTCCAGATTCTCCCACTCTGTGTCAAAGAACTTTTTCGTTGCATTCATCTCTTGCTCAAGACGGCGAATCATTTGTTCTAATTGCTGTTGTAGTTTGAAATGGAGTTGAGTTCGAGCCCGGTGTTCCTCAGAAATGTGCATGTCTGTAGACTGGACAGACTCAGAATTCTCTGTCAAACTATGTTGTTGTTGTTCAGTGGAATTCTGTTCTGATACTTTGTTCTCCTCTGAAGCATAAGCATTTATGCACTCCTTCGTTTTTCCATCATTAGTCTGCAAGTCCATTTTAGACTTGTCTTTTGCACATGGGCTGGTCTTACCATCATCAGTTCCAGAGTCTGAGCTGATTGTCTTCACCGAGTTCTCACTCTTTATTGCTTTTAGGGAGTGCCAGTCCATATTTATTTTCCTGATCCACTCCCGTCCCAGAAGTGGTGGACCTCCCTCAGGTAGTACATATAAGTCCATTCCTTGGTGTTCTTTGCCCTTGTGTCTCACCTTGACTTTTATCTTTCCGATGGGGTATACTCTTTGCCCCGTGTATGTCTGCAATACAATCTTGGTATCTCTCAAGGGTATATGTGAGAATAGCCGCTTGTAGTCCCTTCGGTTTATGGCTGTTAGGGCTGATCCTGTGTCCAATTCCATTTTCACTTGGTCACGCTCAAAATAGCCGGAGTCCCAGATAGTTTGTAGGTCAGCTTCCTTACTCACATTGTGAATTCTCAGACTACCCAGTTCCTGGCTGTTGGAGTCTAAATCCGAATTCTGTTCATCCAAACCCTTCTCAGCCACCTTATGTACCTTTCTGCACTTTTCCTGCGGTGACTTTTTGTTGCTGGTCTTCTTACCTGACCGGCATACGTTAGCTATGTGACCAAGCTTGCCACATTTTCTACATTCCTGGTTTTTAAACCAGCATTGGTTCTGATCGTGTGTTGTCTTTCCACAACGATAACATTTCGTTGTACCCAAAGCCATTTGATCTACGCCGAGTACCGCTGCCTTCAGCTGCATTTCCGCCGTGCCTCTCGCTGCGGCTTCGTGCGATGCTGCAATAGAGACAGCCTTATCAAGTGTAAGATCATTCTCTTCGAGCAGTCGCTTTTGTGTTCCTTCCTTTGACAACCCACACACGAACTTGTCTCTCAGTGCCTCTGTCAGATTTTCCCCAAACTGACAGTATTTCGCTAGCCTACGCAGTTCAACCAAGTACTCCGCGTTGCTTTCCTCTTTCAGTTGCGTTCTCGCATAAAATTTAAATCGTTCCGCTAACATCAGCGGTGTGGGGTTCAAATGATCCTTCAGGACAGCAACAATATTAGCGAAAGTCTGATCCGCCGGTTTAGCTGGTGATAGAAGATGCTTCAATAGCCCGTATGTCTTCGCACCCATTGAGTTTAGTAAGGTTAGTCCTTTATCATCATTTGATATTTTATTTGCCTTACAATATATCTCTATGCGTTCTACATACGTGGCCCAATCTTCCACATCGGGATCGAAATCGTTGATGTTACCACGCTTAGGCATCTTCGCAATCTTTTTGAGAAACAACAACGAAATTTTTCTTTAACTTTTTTTTCAAAAATGGCGGTTTCCCGCGCTTATCTTCTTCCCCGCCTCCGAGAATGGCGGTTTCCCGCGCTTGTCTTCTTCCCCGCCTAAATGGCGGCTTCCCGCGTTTCTTGCTCGGGCGGGAGGGGTAAAGCTTTGCCCTCGGGCGACGACCGCTGGCTTTCGGGGTTCGCAGCCTGCGCGCCGGCTTCAGTTTATTCTGAAAGCACGAGAACAGCTGATTGTGTTCCTTGTTCCCTTTCCCGACAGGGGCAACCGGGCGCTGGGGACAACCAGTTGGCGGCGGACAGTTCCAGCTCTTGGTCCTTTGCGGAAAGCTGCTGTAAGCCGCTGGGCGGAAATCTCGCTCGGTCTCCCTCGCTCGGGCTCGGTCTCCCTCGCTCGGTCTCGTTCCCCCCTCGCTCGCTCGGTCTCCCTCGCTCTCCCGCTCGGTCTCCCTCGCTCTCCCGCTCGCTTGGGCTCTGTCTCTCCCGCTCGCTCGGGCTCTGTCTCTCCCGCTCGCTCGGGCTCTGTCTCTCCCTCAGCGGTTTTCAATCATGCCTCCCAGCCCCTCTTGCAGTCCGGTCCTTTCCCCCCACCGGCTGCGGCTGAGTTCTCCGCGGTTTTTTTTTTTTATTACCTCCCGCGCCTTACGATCCCGGTCGCAGCGCCTCGCGGCCTCGGTAGTTGCCCGGCCTTTTTCACCGGTCGCAGTCGAGCTGTCTCTCGACGCTGTTGCGTCTCCCAGCCCGCTTGTAGCCCGGTCGCTCACACCGGCTGCGTTCCCGCTTGTCGCCCGGTCTCTCACACCGGCTGCGTTCCCGCTTGTAGCCCGGTCTCTCACACCGGCTGCGTTCCTGCACCGCGGCTTCCGTGCCCTACGCTGCCCCAGTCTCAGCGCCTCTGGCCCCGACTTCTGTCCGGCTCCTTTCCCCGGCCGTGGTCGAGTTCTCCGCCCTTATATCCTCCGTTTTTTTTTTATTTTCTCCCCTACTCACAGTCAACGTGGCCGACTTGCTTCTCGTCGCTGATCGGCTCACTCACCACCGTGATAGAAGGGACGATCACTGCCTGTTGCTGATGGAAGGCTTCGTGTCAGAATTCTTCCTTCGCTCTGCAGACTCGAGTCTTCTCTCAGCAGAATGACGAGGGCGGATGCCTCTTCTCGACGCCCGTTAAACTGCCTTGGATGTATCTCTGCCGCAGGGTAAGATCGAACTCGTCGCCACTGTTAAGTCCGTGTGTTATATTGCGAATTACTACACAGACCACAAGAGTAAACTTTAACAGGACTTTACTGGTTGAAGGTCAGGGCGGAACTGCCCAATAAATCATTACACAGCACTTATATACCGGTGTGGTCACCGCCGGTATTACAGTATACAGCAGCCAAGATAAAGTAGTGCAACTCTTAAATAGTTCTCTTAAAGGTGGAACGGTTACATACACTACAAACATAATGGGGTCCCTTTGGAACACATCCGCTCCTAATACTTTTGTAGGTATGATCTGGCTCTTTTTTCCTTGATGAGTCTCTGGGACACAACAAACTTATTCCGTAAGAATCTTACAGAAATACATCAGTTCCAGGCTGACCACAATGGCTGCTGTCTACTATGCCTGTCCAGTAATTGTCTTGGTTCGGAGCAATCTATGCTACCTCTATGTAGCAAATTTTACCCCTAATACAATATTTATACAGATAATGGAAACACTTTGTGAAACCTTCTCTAAAAAGATTAACCAGACGAAATAAGCATATCAAAGCTATTGTTAATTAATGACAAATATTAACAGTTGCAAATAAATATTAATCAGATCTCAGTTGTTCCCAATACCCAATATTCCTACTTCGCTATTCAAACATTTAGTTCATTGTAAAAGTGTGTTCTGAATTCTCAAACAAATTTAAATATATATAACAATGAAAAACAAAAGAAGCAATTAGCTTTTCCGAGTATCACAAAGCAACAAATTCACATGCTTAGACGTTTCTTTGCTCCTTTGGACAATAAAAGTGAAAACCTTGCATTAAATTACTGTGTCACATGACTGTTATTTTAATTAATTCATTTGTTTTGCCAATAATATTGCTTCCAAAGCAATAAAATATGCATTTATGAAACTGTCTGTGCTTACTGAACATCTGAAATATATTCGATCTGCGTTCTCTTTAAGCTACCTCTCAATGTGTGCTTCAAAATAATTTAGATCAATTATAGAATTTTAATAAAAATTTGTTCCTGGGATGTGGACGCCGCTGGCAAGGCCAGCATTTACTGCCCATCCCTAATTGCTTTTGAGAAGGTGGTGGTGAGCTGCTGCCTTAAACCGCTGCAGTCCATGTGGTGAAGGTACTCCCACAGTGCTGTTAGGGAGTGAGTTCCAGGATTTTGACCCAGCAACGATGAAGGAACGGCGATATATTTCCAAGTCAGGATGGTGTGTGACTTGGAGGGGAATTTGGAGGTGATGGTGTTCCCATGCGCTTCCTGCCCTTGTCCTTCAAGGTGGTGGAGGTTGCGGGTTTGGGGGTGCTGTCAAAGAAGCCTTGGCGAGTTGCTGCAGTGCATCTTGTAGATGGTACACACTGCAGCCATGGTACACTAGTGGTGGAGGGAGTGAATGTTTAAGGTGGTAGATGGGGTGCCAATCAAGCGACCTGCTTTGTCCTGGATGGTGTAGAGCTTCTTGAGTGTTGTTGGAGCTGTACTCATCCAGGCAAGTGGAGAATATTCCATCACACTCCTGACATGTGCCTTGTAGATGGTGGAAAGGCTTTGGGCAGCCAGGAGGTGAGACACTCGCCGCAGAATACCCAGCCTCTGACCTGCTCTTGTAGCCACAGTATTTATGTGGCTGGTCCAGTTAAGTTTCTAGTCAATGGTGACCCCTCCCAGGATGTTAATGGTGGGAAATTCGGCGTGGTAATGCCATTGAATGTCAAGGGGTGGTGGTTAGACTCTCTCTTGTTGGAGAGTCATTGCCTGTGTGGTGTGAATGTTACCTGCCACTTATCAGCCCAAGCCTGAATGTTGTCCAGTTCTTGCGGCATGCGGGCATGGACTGCTTCATTATCTAAGGAGAATGGGATCAATTGTATTGGCTTAAAGTTGTATTCCTATTGAAGAACCCCAGTAGTGTATATAGAGATACAAGGCAAGATATACAAGATATAGAAAATACACATGAACAATGTTAGAAAGGTGCTTGCACAAGTTTTGTTTTCCTAGAAAGGTACAGAATTATTTACATTAGCTTGAAATTAAAAAAATAATTTTGAAAGACAGGATTCAAATAATTTTTTCTGAAGCCTCTTTCAAGCATTCACATCAGTGACAGTTGAAGCTCTGCAGTCTGTGACTATGCATGCTGTGCCAAATTTTATACACTGCTTTCAAAATCCAGCAGACAATGATAAAAAGAATACTGGCCCAGGTGACAGGAAGTTGCCAACGTTGTTTTATTCATGGAAGATAAAGCACTCAGTACTCACTAGTTATGGATCTTTTACACTCATGAAAGAATAATAGCAATGCAGCTTCATCGCCATCTGCAGTTCTTTTTATCCTTCCTGACTCCTTCCAAGCTGCTGCTGGAGATATAAGCAACATCGCTCAGTTTGCAATGCACTGCTGCGTAAGGGAGGTCACTGAGGCTCTCTATGCAAAAAGAGACAACTACATCTCCTTCCCTCTTGCCAAAGAGAAGCAGGCAGAGCGAGCACAAGGGTTTGCAAGGATTCCTGGCTTCCCCATGGTGCAGAGTGCCATTGACTGCACACAAATTGCTTTATGTGCGCTTCATGTCAACTGTGCCATGTACCTGAACCGAAAAGGGATTCCATTCCCATAATGTGCAGCTGGTGTGTGACCACAGGCAGCGCATCATGTAGCTCAATGCCCAGTATCCTAGCAGCAATCATGATTCATTCATTCTGCGGCAATCGTCTGTGCCAGCTGTATTTCAACCACCACGGCAAACCAAAGGGTTATCCGCTGACGACATGGCTCATGACTCCGGTCCGTAACCCATGTACACGTGCACAGCAGGTATACCACAAGAGTGATTCTGCCACATGAAATTGGAGAGCAGACCATTGGCGTCCTGAAGCAATGATCCCGCTGCCTGGACCGCTCTGGAGAAGCCCTGCAGTACTCGACTGAGTGGGTCTCATGATTTGTCGTGGTATGCTGCACAACCTTGGCACCACGAGGGAACAGCCCTTGCCACCACCTATCAGGCGAGAAGCTGAGGAGTAGGAGCATGAGGAGGAGGAGGCGGAGGAAGAGGAAGAGGAAGAGAGGCTGCAACCTAGACAGCCCCTTTCTTCCCAGGCTCTACGTGAACAAATAATTAATGAGCGATACCAGTAACCTCAGCCCCAATTCCCCATCCACCAACAGTCCCATACGCCTCACCTTCCCTCTGTCACGGACCATCACATCGTCCTCTTTCCCACAATGCAAAAATAAAAGTCAACACAAAATACACATTTCAACCCAAATTTATAAATGAAATTATGCCATAGTGCATTCAAAAATAACCACCCTTGTACATTCCCTTAGTACCTCTTCCCTGTGCCTTTGCCTGTCCTAGTGTTCCTATGAGGTGCTTCCCAAGTGGCTGCAGGTGTTCAGTGGAGAGGACTGTAGATGGCCTTGGTGGGTGACCTTGAGCAGCTCTGGGCCCAGAAGGCCCGGTTGCAGGCTGCACCATCTCGGCCTGGGCTGCAGTAGTCTGGGCTGCTTGGCTGACAGCCAACAGCAAGGGCACTAGCGGAGTGGCAGGGGTGGGAGGACGAATGCTATCATCTGGAGAGAAGACAGCAGGTTCGTACTCCATGGAGCCACTGCCACTCTTCCAGGGCAGCACCTCAGCAAACCTAGTACTCCTTTGGAGAGCAGATTGCTGGAGTGCTGTGAACCCTGGAAGCCCCTTTGAACAGTGGTTTCCAGAGCCATGATGGCAGCAGTCTGAGCTTGCAAGACAGCAAGCTGAGATTGCATGACACCAGTCTGAACTTGCACTACAACACTCAGATATTGGATGGCTGCTGCTTGTGCTGCAATGGAAGCTGAGACATTGTCCATCAGACGTTGCATCAAGGTTGGTTCCACAGGTGTGTTGATGGAGGTAGTCACCCATTCCATGTTGGAAAGGATGGGCTCCAAACTCTGCGCAAAGCCCTGTGCTAAGTTGGTGCCGGACTCCTCCATGTTCCTTGACATTGAACGCAGGCTTTCTTGCAAGCTTTCCAGTGCACCAAGCATTTGGGTGTGTACACCCATCAGCCTTCTTCTGGCCTGGCCCATCAAAGTCATCATCTGACATCTCTGCAGCAGTACTAGTTTGCAACCTTGCCCTCCGACGAGCTATCACCCGCGCTATCCTTTCCCCCTGCCCTGGTTGCAGCGCACTTGTGCCCGGTGTCTCACCACATGCAGATCCCTCTTCTAACCTATCCTCTAAATTACGTGCAGTGTCAGAATTTGAGCTGGTTGCTGTGACTGTGAGTCTTCATCTTCACTATCTTCTCCATTGCCTGGGCACGTTGCAGTTCTTGGGTATATGAAAGGAAAAAAGGACAAGTGTACGGTTGTGGTGAGGGGAGAGGAGAATGTAAGAAGTGCACGCTTACATCATCAGCAGCTTGTAAGTCAGAAGAGATTGTGGGATGAGGGAGAAGTGGGATGAGAGAAGGAGGATTAGATACGCAGATACCCTCATCTCCAATGGCTACAGCCCCGCCAGTGGCCACAGCCTCAGCAATGGCCCTTCTCATAATGGCCAGCATCATCTTCTCCATAGGGTTTAGAACATGCAGACGTGCCTCTCCCCCCCTCCAGTTAGTTCCTGCTGCCTCCGGTTGTGCACCATTTTCTCCTGCGAGAGAGAGAACTGTGTCAGTGAGTGCTGTACAATCTGTTTGTGTGATGTGCCTGTCATGAATGAATAGCTGGCAGTGTGTGCAAGCTGTGAGATGTGGGTTTGAAGCTTGCAACAATGCTAAGTGTGTGAGGGGGCGATGAAGCATATGAATGTTAGGTATGAGTCCTGATTAATAGAGAATGTTGGTAGGTGAGTGATAGGGGTGTGGTAAGGCTAGTGATGCAGTTGGTAGGTTATGGCATTTGAAGATGCATTCACTGACCTTGACCACTTGTGTGAGATCATTAAACTTCTTCCTACACTGCATCCATGTTCATGGAGCTATACTCTTGGCACTGACCTCCGCGGCTATCTCTTGCCACTGCCTTCTGAGCAAGTGCCTGGAGGGCCTCCTGCTCGCCCCCCACCCTGCTGAGGATACAGGACATCTCTCCTCCTTTCCACCTCTTCAACCAAGACATCCAGTGCAGTGTTCACTTGGAGCCCACTCTCTCTCATGGGTCAGCCATTCTTCACTCTTTCCCAGGTCAGACTGACTTGTAGAACGACTCCCAGCACCTATTCCAGCTACAATGCACCTCCCCTTTAAGCGGTGCAAGCCGCTTTAAGTAGTGCAAGCTAGCATTAAGTAGTACTAGGCATTCATGATATTGGGCCCCCTGCTGATGCATGCATCCAATGAACAGCACGGGAAGCGCTGGCTGCACGCAGCAATCATGATAATGATTCGTTATCCATTACACTGAACGGGCGCGGGTTAATTGCACATCGCAATCCCCGCGCTCGTTTTCGGGAGCTAACCAATTTAACCTCCTAGCTCATTCTCCTGCAGGAAAATAAAGGCAAGGGAGGCTGACACCAAGGCTCTGTAGTCCAAGAAACACCTTTAGAACATACCTTAATTTTCCCATACCAAAGACCAGTCTTTTCACATGCAGCTGAAAATAAACATACTGTAAAAGCCATAAAAGCTTAAGAAAATACTTTAAAATATTGGTTAAATAGCATAATAGTTAATTTACCTGATTGACTTATTGTATTAAGAAACCCCCTATTTTCTTGCTCCAGTAGTATAGTCCGAGACACCCCCTTCATTCTTGCCACAATGGTACAGTCCCTAAGCCACACATGGTATGCAGCCATTTTACAGTTTAAACTCCACGTGGCTGAAGGAGGCAGAAGTTGTGAGGTTTGGAGCAATACAGTTTTTGACCGTGTTCGTTTATACGTGTTTGCTTTGTAATTCCGTTTGTGAAGTGTTATAGTAAACAGTTTAAAAGACAAAGCTACGTTTGGGAACGTTTTATTTCGACACGCGTCTACTCGTTGTTAAAAGCCCCACAGCTCAGTGGCTGCCTGTTTGGAAACTAAGAAGCGCCACTACATTAGTCAAAAACTTGCTCCCTAAGAAGGAAAGGACGGAATCGTCGGCGAACGTATACATGAATGGTCACGAAGCCAGACGACAATATAAGAAAGCGAAGGTACAGTGACTGTTACTTGCTTTGTTCATTCTATTGAGAAGCTAAATAAGAGCTGCGGGTAAAATGACCGAGGCCTTACGGAGCCAGGAGCTTCCCCCAGCCAGAACGATTGCTGGCCAAAAGAGGGAAATAAAGCTCCCCCCAAAGGCAATGGAAGAGAAGTTACATAGAAGCATAGGTGCAAGGAAGGCTAAATTAGCTCAGATAACTGGAAAAATGAAGATAATTGATCGTCTCATGGAAGATAATGCTAATATTAAGAAAGCTGAAGACATAATGTATTACGATTTCTCCAAGCTGCATGAAGAATTTAATGTACTCAATGAAGATGTATTAGCACTTCTGTCTGAAGAAGAGGGAAACGCTGATCAGCACAACTGGTTTGATCTTAAATCAACCAGCATTAAGGACTATATCAAGGCCACAGAACAGTGGATGTTAAAGATTCGTCAAGATGCTGATACAGCAGAGAAAGATAAAGTTGACGATGAAGTCGGACCAGACGATAGCATTTCAAAGACTTCCGCCAGACCGAGCAAAAATCGAAAAGAAGGTAGCTCTGTTTCTGGACGCAGGTCAGTCGCTTCTACCACAAGCTCATTGCGACGCATGAGAGAGGAGGTTGAACGGGCGGCGTTGATGGCGCGCGCAGCATCTTTAGCGGAGAAGCAAGCTCTTCAACGGGAAGAGGCCCAACTGCAGGTCCAAGAGGCCCAACTGCAGGCCCAACAGGCCCAACTGCAGGCCCAACAGGCCCAAGTACAGGCCCAGGTGCAGGCAAAGAAAGAACAGCTGGAGATAAAAACAGCTATCGCGGTCTCAGACACCAGGTTGAGTGCGTATGAAGATTATGAAGGCTCACGGGACGGCGGGAGCAAATACTGCCAGTCAATGTTGTCACATAGAGTTGGATCCAGGGCACCTTCAAGAGTTACAAGAGAGTCCGAAGGCAATCCCCTGGCATTACAGCGTGGAAGAGTGGCCTCTCCACTAACAGGAGCACGTGATGCTACCCCAGACGTCAGACGGTCTAGACTAGACCCTGCTGATGACCACCAGAGGCCTGAAGACACAGGGAGAAGCCTATACCGAGTGATGCAACGTCAGAACGAAATTACAGAGATGCTTGTAAAACAACAGAATCTGTTTCGACTCCCTCAAAGAGACATACCAGTGTTCCAAGGCGACCCACTCAAGTATAAGCCCTTCATCAGATCCTTTGAACAAGCCATTGACTCCAAAACAGAGAGCAGCAGTGATAAGTTGTACTACCTGGGACAGTACACCAGTGGTAAACCACAAGACCTGGTCAGAAGCTGTGAACACATGAGACCGGACCGGGGATACATAGAAGCCAGGAAGTTGCTGCAGGAGCACTATGGTAACGAGCTGAAGATAGCCACTGCATATATTGAAAAGGCTACCAAGTGGCCACAGATCAGATCGGAGGACGGAGAGGCATTGAACGCATATGTTCTTTTCCTCATAGGATGTCGCAACACCATGGAGGATGTTGAATTCATGGAAGAGATGGACAATCCTATGACTATGAGAATCATCATCTCTAAGCTTCCTTACAGGATGAGAGAACAATGGAGAAGAACAGCCTTTGAGATAATGGAGAGACGGAAAAGTAGAGCCAGGTTTGCAGACTTAGTGAATTTCATAGACAAACAGGCTAAAATTGCTAGGGACCCATTGTTTGGAAACATCCAGGACGCCAGCCCGACCACCGATGGAAGAGTGAAAGCCAAGCCTGTTGAATCAAAGACTCTCAGGAAAGGTGGTTCCAGGGGAAGCAGCTTTGCAACTATCGTCACTCAGGCCGAGGAAGAAAGGCCCCAGAACTCATCTCCCAAAAAGAGCAGCACAGTGACGCCTGCTAATGCCTTTCAGAAGCCATGCTTATTCTGCCAGAAGAATCATACATTGGATTTCTGCAGCGACATCAAAGCACAGCCACATAAGGACAGAATCGAATTCCTGAAGTACAACGGCCTGTGTTTTGGATGGCTCTCTCAGGGGCACCTGAGTAGAAACTGTAAGCAAAGAACAACATGCAGAGAGTGCACTCGGAAACATCCCAGTCTGCTGCATATCCATAAAGAAGAACAAGTCTCTAAGAAGAGTGAAGAAAACAATACCGATGAGAAGGTTGTTTCAAGTGCTCCGGTGTCGCTAGAACCAGAGACTTGTGGACTCACTGGGGCCGGTGACAGTGATTGTATTCTTGCCATCGTACCAGTAAAGATCAAGTCTAAGAGGAGCGAGAAGCTTGTGGAGACTTACGCCTTCATGGATCCAGGTAGTTCAGCAACGTTCTGCACAGAATCACTCATGCGACAGCTGAACGTTAGAGGCAGAAGAACAGAAATCCTATTACGCACCATGGGTCATGAGAAGTCAATGCAAAGTTATATCCTGTCAGACTTAGAAGTGTGTGGACTTGAAGAGAAGGACTTCATAGACCTGCCTAATGTTTTCACACAGAGGGAGATTCCTGTTAGAATAGGGAACTTAGCCCTGCAGAAGGATGTGGATAGATGGCCTTACCTAGAAAAGGTGCGTCTCCCATACATTGAAGCAGAAATTGGCCTATTAATTGGAACCAATGCCTACAAAACTATGGAGCCATGGCAGGTGATAAACAGCAAGGACGACGGACCCTACGCCGTCAGGACAGCCCTTGGATGGGTAGTCAATGGACCGGTAAGGAGAGATGATGGCAACAAGTCGAACAAGGAGGAACGACAAAATGTCACAGTTAATCGCATCTCTATCGCAAGCATTGAAGAGCTGTTGATACAGCAGTTCAACGCAGACTTCTCAGAACGCAGCTGTGAGGAAAAGACAGAGATGTCACAAGAAGACCATCAGTTCATGGATTTGATGACAAGGTCTACACGGTTCATTGATGGCCACTATCACATTGGTTTGCCACTGAGAAGACAGACCGCGAAGATGCCGAACAATCGCTGCATAGCAGAGCAACGCGCCATCAGTCTAAAGAGAAAGCTGAACAAGAACCCCGACTTTCACGAAGACTACAAAGGCTTCATGAGAAACATCATAGCGAAAGGCTATGCTGTAAAAGTGCCCGAGGAACAGTTGAACAGAGACGATGGAAGGGTCTGGTACATTCCTCATCACGGTGTGTATCACCCAAAGAAGAAAAAGATCCGTGTAGTGTTTGACTGCGCCGCCTCATTCAGAGGAACTTCACTGAATGACCAGCTGCTTCAAGGTCCTGATCTTACTAATACCCTCATTGGCGTCTTGACTAGGTTTAGACAAGAGCTCGTTGCCATGATGGCAGACATAGAATCAATGTTCTACCAAGTCAGAATCCCTGATGAAGATGCTGATCTTCTGCGTTTCCTTTGGTGGCCAGATGGCGACGTTAGTCAAGCGATGGTGGAATGTAGAATGGCCGTACACTTGTTCGGAGCCACATCATCTCCCAGCTGTGCAAACTACGCTCTCAGAAAAACTGCAGAAGATGGCAAAGGCAAAGCACCATCAGAGGCTGTGGAGACAATCTTCAGAAACTTTTATGTCGATGACTGTCTGAAGTCCGTGTCAACAGAAGACGATGCCATCGCACTGTCAAGAGACCTTAGAACTCTGTGTTCGAATGGAGGATTCCATCTAAGTGGATAAGCAACAGCAGAGCAGTTCTAGCTTCTATCCCAGAAAAGGAAAGAGCCACTGAAGTCAAAGATCTGGACCTGAGCCACGATGTCCTTCCTATCAAGAGAGCTCTTGGTGTACAATGGTGAATTGAGTCAGACACGTTCAACTTCAGGATAATGGTGAACGAAAGACCATACACAAGACGAGGGATTCTCTCCGTGGTCAGTTCCATCTACGACCCTCTTGGATTCCTGGCACCACTCATCCTGCCGGTGAAGCTGATGCTACGAGAGCTGTGTAGAGACAAGAGAGGATGGGATGAAGATATCCCAGAAGGTCAAGCTCAGAGATGGCACAGATGGTTGACAGATTTGCAACAACTTTCTAGCTTCAACGTCAGTAGATGCATCAAGCCCGTGAGTTTTGGAGTTACAAAGACGGCTCAACTACATCATTTCTCGGACGCCAGTGACGACGGCTATGGCACGGCTACTTACCTCTTGCTGACAAATCAACAGGGCCAGAAACATTGTGCCTTCCTCATGGGGAAATCCAGGGTGGCTCCGCTGAAGCAGGTCACCATCCCGAGACTGGAGTTGACGGCAGCGGTTGTTGCAGTTAAAGTTGACCAGGCGATGCGGAAAGAGTTACAGCTCCCACTAGAAGAATCTGTCTTCTGGACGGATAGCACGACGGTGCTGAAGTATATAGAGAATGAGAAGATACGCTTCAAGACCTTCGTAGCAAACAGAATCTCATCCATTAGAGAAGCTACACAACCATCTCAATGGAGGTATGTAAACACCTCATTAAACCCAGCAGATCAAGCCTCACGGGGATTGAAGGCCGAAAACTTCATGAGGAGTGAAACTTGGATACAAGGCCCAAGTTATCTGCTGGAAACAGAGAGATCATGGCCAGAAAGACCAGATATGCCAAATCAGATTGCTGAAGACGACGTCGAAGTCAAGAGATCAGTCACAGTAAATCTCATAACTACGAAAGAGAACTTTGACACAGTGAACAAGCTTGTTAACCATTTCTCAGGATGGCACCAGTTGAGGAAAGCAGTTGCATGGTTTCTAAGGTTGAAAGAGTTGCTGCTACACCTGAGCGGTAAGAGAAAAGAGTACCGAGCCACTATCAGTCAGTCTGAAAGTAACCCCGATAAGCAGAGAATGCTTCTACAGCAGTATATGCATCAGCACAAGACCACATTGGGTAAGAATTCATTGACCGTGGTGGATTTGGCCAAGGCTGAGATGGAGATAGTTTGCTTCAGTCAAAGACAAAGATACCCAGAAGAAATCGAAGCTTTACAGCGAAATACTCCAATCAAGAAAGGTAGTCATATCTACAAGCTGGATCCTACACTGCAAGATGGAGTACTGAGGGTGGGAGGGAGACTAAACAAATCTGCTATGCCAGAGGAGGCCAAGCATCCTGCTATCCTTTCTAAGGAACTCCGGGTTGCTACTCTCATTCTTCAGCATATACACCAGAGTATTGGACACAGTGGGAGGAATCACGTGCTTGCGAAGCTAAGACAAAGATACTGGATTCCAGGAGCTAATTCTGTAATAAGAAAAATACTCTCTGAATGCATTGTTTGCAGACGGTTACACGCTAGAGCTGGGGAGCAGAAAATGGCAGACCTGCCTGAAGACCGTTTGTTACCAGACAAGCCCCCATTTACAAACGTAGGGGTGGACTATTTCGGGCCTTTCGAGGTAAAGCGAGGACGGAGCCTTGTCAAGAGATATGGTGTGCTTTTCACTTGTTTGACCATCAGAGCAGTTCATATTGAGGTGGCACACACGCTTGACACTGATTCCTGTATTAACGCCTTGCGGCGCTTTGTCTGTAGAAGAGGTCAGGTGTCCATTATGCGTTCTGATAATGGCACTAATTTCGTCGGAGTGGAGAGAACACTACGGGAAGCTATTGAAGGTTGGAATCGGCTTAAAATACAGGAAGCCATGATGCAAACAGGAATTAAGTGGATCTTCAATCCTCCGGCTGCATCCCACCATGGAGGTGTCTGGGAAAGACAGATACGCACCGTAAGAAAACTACTCAGTTCTGTACTGAAGCAGCAAGCGCTCGACGACGAGGGACTCCAAACCGTTCTGTGCGAGGTCGAAGCCATCATTAATGACCGACCGATAACTAAGACATCAGATGATCCCAATGACCTCGAAGCCCTGACTCCGAACCACCTGTTGTTGTTGAAAACACAGCCAGCCATGCCCCCGGGAGTCTTCAAAAAGGAAGATCTGTATGCCCGTCGGAAGTGGAGGCAAGTTCAGTATATGTCAGACCTTTTCTGGACCAGATGGACAAGAGAATACTTACCTCTGCTACAGGAGCGTCAAAAATGGTCCAAAATAAAGAGGAACTTCATTGTCGGAGACATTGTCTTAATCGTGGATGATTCAGCCCCTAGAAATTCTTGGTTGATGGGAAAAATAATTAAGACCATGCCAGACTCCAGAGGCGTCGTTCGTCGCGTTTGTTTGCAAACCAAGGCCAGTACCCTGGAAAGACCGATCACAAAGCTCTGCCTGCTACAAGAAGCAGCGTGAAACGTTCCTGAATGAAAAAAGTGGACACTTATATTGTAAATATGTTGAACTCATTAGTTTATGACTCTTAACGTTTGAGTAATTGATACGCTTCATGTGCCTAGTCAATTAGGGGCCGGAATGTAAGAGCCATAAAAGCTTAAGAAAATACTTTAAAATATTGGTTAAATAGCATAATACAGTTAATTTACCTGATTGACTTATTGTATTAAGAAACCCCCTATTTTCTTGCTCCAGTAGTATAGTCCGAGACACCCCCTTCATTCTTGCCACAATGGTACAGTCCCTAAGCCACACATGGTATGCAGCCATTTTACAGTTTAAACTCCACGTGGCTGAAGGAGGCAGAAGTTGTGAGGTTTGGAGCAATACAGTTTTTGACCGTGTTCGTTTATACATGTTTGCTTTGTAATTCCGTTTGTGAAGTGTTATAGTAAACAGTTTAAAAGACAAAGCTACGTTTGGGAACGTTTTATTTCGACACGCGTCTACTCGTTGTTAAAAGCCCCACAGCTCAGTGGCTGCCTGTTTGGAAACTAAGAAGCGCCACTACACATACTTTGGGCACACTGACTAGACCTAATGTTTTGCACTTTACTGAATGGGATTCCCACAAGGAGTCATTACAAACTCTGACTGGCTTTTTACCTAATCACAGAACTGAGACCAGTGAGGTAGTGTTGCGTCCATTAAGACAACAAACATCTGTGTCCATAGAATCTCAGATGCATCTTCTCACACCAAACATACAACTGTTAGGTCTCATTTAGAAGAAACACCCAATGGCAGTGGACTTGTTCCTGAATAAATGAAGAGCAGGGGTACAATAGATACACCCAACTCCCTCACAGTGTCGCGGACCTAAAATGTAGCAGCAATGAGAACTTCTTATTTTCTTCAGACTTAAAAATCAAGTCAACTCCTCCCACCAACCACCTAATGTACTCCAAAACTGAATATCAGCCCCATTATGTTGAAGACAGCTGGCCTTTTCAGAAAGGATAGATTAAAAGATGGTGATAGTTAATACATTTTTAAAAAGTATATAAACATAGAAGCAGGAGTAGGCCATTCGGCCCTTCGAGCCTGCTCCGCCATTCAATATGATCATGGCTGATCCTCTATCTCAATACCATATTCCCGCTCTCTCCCCGTAACCCTTGATGCCTTTTGTGTCTAGAAATCTATCTATCTCCTTCTTAAATATATTCAGTGACTTGGCCTCCACAGCCTTCTGTGGTAGAGAATTCCACAGGTTCACCACCCTCTGAGTGAAGAAATTTCTCCTCATCTCAGTCCTAAATGTCCTACCCCGTATCCGGAGACTGTGGCCCCTTGTTCTAGACCCCCCCAGCCAGGGGAAACATCCTCCCTGCATTCAGTCTGTTTAGCCCTGTCAGAATTTTATACGTTTCAATGAGATCCCCTCAGTCTTCTAAACTCTAATGAATACAGGCCTAGTCGACCCAATCTCTCCTCATAAGACAGTCCTGCCATCCCAGGAATCAGTCTGGTGAACCTTCGCTGCACTCCCTCTATGGCAAGTATATCCTTTCTGAGGTAAGGAGACCAAAACTGCACACAGTACTCCAGGTGTGGTCTCACCAAGGCCCTGTATAACTGTAGTAAGACATCCTTGCTCCTGTACTCAAATCCTCTTGTAATGAAGGCCAACATACCATTTGCTTTCCTAACTGCTTGCTGCACCTGCATGTTTGCTTTCAGTGACTGGTGTACAAGGACACCCAGGTCCCTTTGTACATCAGCATTTCCCAATCTATAACCATTTAAATAATACTCTGCCTTTATGTTTTTCCTACCGAAATGGATAACGTCACATTTATCCACGTTATACTGCATCTGCCATGTATTTGCCCACTCGCTCAACTTGTCTAAATTGCCTTGAAGCCTCTTTGCATCCTCCTCACAACTCACAGTCCCACCTAGTTTTGTGTCATCAGCAAACTTGGAAGTATTACATTTGGTTCCCTCATCCAAATCATTGATATATATTGTGAATATCTGGGGCCCAAGCACTGATCCCTGCGGTACCCCACTAGTCACCGCCTGCCACCCCGAAAAAGACCCATTTATTCCTACTCTCTGTTTCCGGTCTGTTAACCAATTTTCAATCCATGCCAGTATATTACCCCCAATCCCATGTGCTTTAACTTTGCACACTAACCTCTTATGTGGGACTTTATCAAAGGCCTTCTGAAAATCCAAATACACCACATCCACTGGTTCTCCCTTATCTATTCTACCAGTTACATCCTCAAAAAACTCCAGTAGGTTGGTCAAACACGATTTCCCTTTCATAAATCCATGTTGACTTTGTCTAATCCCATTGATATTTTCTAAGTGTCCTGTTATCACATCCTTTATAATAGACTCTAGCATTTTCCCTGCTATTGATGTTAGGCTAACCGGTCTGTAGTTCCCTGTTTTCTCTCTCCCTCCTTTTTTAAATAGTGGGGTTACATTTGCCACCCTCCAATCTGCAGGAACTGTTCCATAATCTATAGAATTTTGGAAGATGACAACCAATGCATCCACTATTTCCATGGCTACCTCTTTTAGTACTCTGGGATGCAGATTATCAGGCCCTGGGGATTTATCGGCTTTCAGTCCCATTAATTTCTCCAGCACTATTTTTTTACTAATACTAATTTCCTTTAATTCCTCCTTCTCACTAGACCCTTGGTTCCCTAGCATTTCTGGGAAGTTATTTGTGTCCTCTTCCGTGAAGACAGAACCAAAGTATTTGTTTAATTGCTTCTCCATTTCCTTGTTCCCCATTATAAATTCTCCCATTTCTGACTGTAAGGGACCTACATCTGTCTTCGCTAATCTTTTTCTTTTTACATACTTGGGGCAGGATTTTCATTGGGCCGTGGAGGCGGGATTGGAGGTGTGTGGGGGGTTAAAATCCCGAAATCGGGGGGGGGGGGGGGGGGGACATGAACCCATCCTGCCCCCAACCCGCCTCCATGACAGTTTCAAAGGAGGTGGGTACCCGACCCGCACTGGAACCCGCCTCCCCGAGGCGGGAGGGGATTAGTGCCAATTAACTGCCTGTTAACAGGTAGTTAACAGGTAGTCAACAGGCAGTTTTTAGCCTAATCCCTATTTTCATTCTTGAAGTGTGAGATTCCCGACGGCTCCAAACCACGCCAAGTTAGCGAGGCGGGCCGTCGGGCTGAAGGGCTTGGAGGGGTCGAGATGTCCGGTGTTCAGGTGAGTGATGGGTGCATGAGTGCAGAGGTAAGTGTGTTTGGTGTGTTTAAAGTGCTTAAAGAAGTTTTACTTACCTTTACAGCCTTCCTTCCTTCAGGTCTCGGGAGTCCCTCATCTCACCGGCACAGAAAGCAGAATGGCTGCGAGCTGTCAAAAATTGCAGCATTCAGCTTTCTGTTCCGGAGAGATCTCTAAATCATCCCGAGAGAAAGGAATTAACTTAGAGTACAGATTGTCAGTGTTTGACAGCTTCAAACAGCTGTCAAACGCTGATATTTCATCTACCAAAAGGTCTTGACAGATGAAATATCAATCTATGATGTCACCTGTTGCCAGGTGGCCCTTAATTGGCCTGCTGAGCCCGCTGGGCGGGCTCAACAAGGTCAATCAAGTCAAAATCGCGTGGGTAGGCTACAACTCGATGGAGGCGGGACTACAACCCCGAAAGTTGTAGTCCCGCCTCCTACCCGCCTCCTCAATGAAAATCCAACCCTTGGTGTTTGGTGAAAGAACCTCATTAAAGTAATTTCCCCCATCTTTGGAGTAGCACTTTGCTGCACTTTTATAAATTGTTTTCTTCTGAGTTAATTTACTAATATTGGATGACCATAAGCAACTAACTGCAAATAATAAAAAAAATAATTAAAATGGAACTAGTCGTGGTTTTGAAAACAACAGGGTAGATTTTAACCCTACCCACCTGGCGGAAACCGGGCAGGTAAACAGTTAAAATCCATCAGGTGACTTACCTGTCAGCATCCCACTCGGATCTCACATTTTCCCATTTTTACTGACACTCTGAACATCTAGCTAAGCCACCCATTCAAAGCACCCGGAGTCCTTGTTTAAATCGGGGTCCAATGACATCATTGAGCCCCAACTGCAATCTCAAAGGCTTCTCAAGATCCTCTTATATTTGACCAAGTGTTCTACAGTTGTGACTGCATGGCTGGCACAAATATTAATTTATTGATCCTGAACTTTGAATGATTTTTAAGCTAATCTGGTTTGCTATTAAGCAACAAAGCTGATGAAGCACCACACAGGACATCCGAGATTTGCAGCTATACTCCCCAAGCTTTAGCTAAAGATTAGCTTCTACAATTAATCAATGTCGGGTTTTATTTCTATATGGTTCGTGTCATCTCAGCAGGCACGATGACCATTACGATCTATGCTATTTTATACAATACGTGCTTATTGGTATATTTGTTGTTTTTTGTTTCTTCCAATTTTCTCCCTAATCCCTCTTCTCTTGCAGTCTGTGACTCATGCTGGGGTTGGATTCACTTTTTCAATTTTCTTCCTTCTCTTCTGAAAGCACTCACATCCTTGGGTATAGTTCCACAGATGCCACCAGCTCTCCTGCATCTCACTCAAGGGGCCATTTATGATCTGTAAGCCTAGACAGTAAATGTTGGCAGACTATTTTACTGTGGGGGGGGGGGGGGGAAAGAGAGGGGGACAGGGGGGGAATCACGTCAAGCACAATCCTCTCTTCACTTGACATCTAAATGTGCACACTTTCCAACAGGGGTCACTGGACAACAATCTAACCAGGAAACTTACCCGATTTTTTTCTCTCTCCTTAGCACAGGGACATCGAAAACAATTACAGCACTTCTGTTATCATCCAATTTCAAACTAATTAATTCAGTACTTGAAAAGGAATTAAACCTGGGGCCTTCTTGATCCAGTAATATACAATGCAAAAAGACTCATTGAGCCGAATTTTCCATGGTGGTAGCAGGCACGATCGGTGGTGGTAGCGGGCACGATCGGTGGCAGTAGTGGGCACGAGCGGTGGCGGTAGCGGGCAAGATTGGTGGGTCAGGTGGGAAAGTTGTTATTTTTGGCAGCGGGTCGGGAACCCGCCGTCGTGCCCCCGCCGTCGTGCCGCTCCCACGCGCCTTTCCCACAGGCGCGTCTGTCATCATGGAGCCAACCCGACCTGCAGCGGCGGGAGACCCAATTGAAATTATTATGAGGTACTTTACAGGCACTCAAGAGCCTTTTTCCCCCTACTTTTTAAATTTCCCTGCATGGCCACAGGATTCACACAGCTTGGGAACCACGTCTGTCAACCTGAGGCATGAGTTACGTGGCCATTGCTTCAGCTGATTACTTGACAGCATGGAAAACAAACCAAAATAAAAACATGTTGATTACATCAGCTAACAGATTGATGGAGATTCTGTTCTACTTGAAAAGCTACTGGTAACTGTTAATTCAGATATTCCCGAAGGGATATAAATGGTGAGGGAAATACAATTTTCACTGGCCATTCTCGGCTGTTGTCTTCCAACTCAACAGTAATTGCAGTGAATTGATCTGCACTATAAAAAATGACATATAACATTTCAATACATTTTTGTGTAGTTTCTGGTCAGGTTTTTCACGCAGTGTACTGTGATTGTCCAGTTACACGTTAAATCAAGTCATCAACAGTAACAATTTCAATCTCATCACTCATTCCACTGGTTCAATTTGCTTTCAGTTCCTGAATATAACTAATTTAATTTTTCAGTCTGAGACTTTAGGGTGAATTTCTGCAGAGGTTCTCTCACTTGTCCATTGTTAACTTCAACGGAAGAACTGCAGAAATCCCAGAAACACATTGTAAGCACCGCTTACACGGCTTGTCAGGGATGCCGCAGCTCTTCCGCTGGACTTGCATAAGATTGTAAATCCACCCCTTTACAATTGCATTTAAAATCTGCTTAATTTTATGTCTTACCTATATACAAACGTCTTTTATTTGTACCAGTTACTGATACAAAAATCTATAGATTTGTGATGCAAGCATCAATAATTTCCCAATTAATGTACTTTTTTACTTATGTTCTTGATCGTATTTGTAGATAGTCATATTACTTAATGATATTATTTAAATATTTTTGTCACTCATATGTAACTTTTATTATATGATTGTACAGTAAAGATTCAACACCCACTACATTAGATTAAACTTAAAATGTAATGTGGCCAGGGTCCCTTTAAGGACCCCAGCTTAAAACAAGTCATGAATGACATCACCAGATCCGTTCCATCTAATTGGGCTGGGTAACACACTGGGCAGGCTTAATAAGCCCCGTTAAGGTAAGTTCACTTTCTACAGCAGGATGAAGCTGGCAGCGGGGTCGCGACCCGCCACGGACACTGGCTGCACCGGACCCGCCAAGGTAAGGAAAATTCCGGCCATCGAGAGAGATTTTGTAGATTAAAATTAATTTGTCATTGGTTTTTGACTGATTTCTGGCTATCTCGCTACATCTACAGTATATTAATTAGTTTCCTCAGAACAGGCAAAAAAAAGTTATGCTTATGGAGGGAGTCACAACATGCAGGGAGGTCCTCTTCCCTTCCTATGGGCAGAAGAGACCTCCCCAGGAGACCAACACAGCCTGGTTGCACATTGCACAGGAGGTCACAAGCAGGGATGTCGTCAGGAGGACCTGGGTGCAGTGGTGCAAACCTTTCAATGATCTCGGTAGATCACAAAACATTAGTACAAAGCCACACTCACCTTCATCCTGCTGTGACTTTCATCACTCTGCCTTCCCTACCCTACTCCTGCACATCCTTACTCACACCAACTTAGCTTGCACCTCCACCCATCCCCCTCTCTATCTACATTATCACATCCCCATCTCACTAGCCACCTCTCACACTCACCTTCATCCGAGTGCAATCATAGCAACTAACACACAAGGGTAGGCACTTGGGTGTTTTATCCAATGTTTGTTAATGTGCTGTCAAACATTGAAACCTTTATTTTCAACACTTTCCGTTCTTGGACAGATTTGTGTGCACCTTTGGAAGTGGCTTAGTGAGTTGCAGTGAATGGTGAGACATAGCAGTGCCCCCCGCAATGGTGGTGAGTGTGAAAGGAATGGTCTGGACATTGTAGGGATGCTTTATGGTGTTGGTGTGGAGTGGTGCCAACCTGGTGCATCATGTGGCAGCCAGGATGTACAGCATCAAGAAGTAAATCTGGCCATGGTGAGACCATACCTGGCAGTAATGTGCTCAGGTGCTGATGTCCTCTGTCCTGTGCAGCATCAGGTGATTGCGGAGAAGGTTGGTGTTGTTGTAGGTGCTGCTGGTGTACCTGGTGCTGCTGGCGTTGGGGCTGATCATGGTGGGATTCTGAGGACCAAGGTGAGACAGTATAAAGGGCACCCATGTTGATGGAACAGATGGCAGGTGAAGTAGAGATGACAGAAGCATTCTGTCAATGGTGAGAGAGTTCTTCCAATGAGGTGAGAGTGGATGGAGTGGAAAGTGGAAAGCCTGCAGAATCTGTGCTGGAAATGGACTGAGAAACAGCTTGTGGCTAAGGAAAGTGATGATCTGTCAGGTGGGAGCTTTTACTGTACATTTGAAGCTGTCAAGTAATCAGCTGGAGCAATGGCCACTGAACTCCCGCCTCAGGTTGACAGACGTGGTCCCCAAACAGCATGGTTCCCAAACAGCGTGGTTCCTGTGGCCATGAAGTTAAAGTTAAAAAGTAAATTATAAAAGCCTGTTAAGAGGCTGTTAAATACATTATAATGAGTTTAATTGGGTCACCCGCCGCTGCCTGTCGGGTCTGCTCAGTGCTGACAGATCCAACATTGGGAAAGGCGTGTTACAGTGGGTTCCTGACCACCTGTCAAAAAAAAACGCTCTCACCCGACCCACCACTGACACCCTGGAAAATTCCAGCCTTGGGGTCCCAGCCTCAATTCTCCACCACCTCAGGTCATGGACTTTGCTGCACAAAACAACTACCCTGTTCCATCCCCACTCTGGCTTCAACCTCACCTGACTGTTCGACGCCCTGGATGCGTTGCATTTCCCGTCCACATGTTCCACTGTCCTCCACATGCTCAATTCCCCACCTATCTGCTTCATTCCACAGTGTTCCAGACTAACTGTAGGCAATGCCATGGGGGATCAATTAGTTTATGTATAAAATGTTTAGCCCGTACATTGGCAAATTTCCAAAATTCCAAGAAGAACTTTCAGACATATAACCATACCCTGCAGAACTTTTTCATCCATAGGGTAATAATGGTAGGAAATAAATTACCAGGTAAGGAGACAGAATCATTGGGCTCAAGAGACCATTTCTAGCAAGAAAAGGAATGAAAGAATATAAGGTGTGTAGGTGTGATTGCTCTATCAAACAAGAACACGCCAAACGTCTTTATCTGTTCTTAAATGTTCTCATGATTATATATTGATATTATCCCACAAAAGGTTATCAGATTGTAGAATGCATTACCACGTGACTATTAAAACCAGGTAAATTATAACATTTAAAAAGAAAAATATTGACTTCTACGAGGAAAGAGTAGGGCAATGGAATTAGAGTAGATAGCTCCAATGTGGCGTTAACACCAAAGAATATGATGGGCCAAATGCTGAATTTTTTTTGATTCTATGAACACAAGAAAATTGAGCAGCTTTATCGCTTCTAACTACATTTCAAATCATAGAATCATAAAATGATACAGCACAGGAGGCCGCCATTTGGCCCATCATGCCTGTGCTGCCTCTTTGGTAGAACTATCCAATTAGTCCCACTCCCTTGCTCTTTCCCCAGAGCCATGTAATTATTTTCCCTGCAAGTATTTATCTAATTCTCTTTGGAATGTTACCATTGAATCTGCTTCCTCCACCCTTCCCAGGCAGTGCATTCCAGATCACAATAACTCGCTGTGTAAAAAAATGTTTCCTCATATCGCCTCTGATTCTTTTGCCAGTCACCTTAAATCTGTGTCCTCTGGTTACCGACCCTTCTGACAAATAAGTTTCTCCTTATTTACTCTATCAAAGCTGTTCATGATTTTGAACACCTCTATCATATCTCCGCTTAACCTTCTCAACTCAAAAGGAGAACATCCCAGCTTCTCCACATAACTGAAGTCCCTCATCCTTGGTACCATTCTAGTAAATCTCTTCTGCACCCTCACTAAGGCCTTGACATCCTGCGGTGGACAGAATTGAACACTAAGACGTTTAAATTCACCCTTGTCCTTTAACCCATCCATCAGTTTCCAAAGTTCAGACCCGTAGAACAGACATCAGAAAACACAAGGATTCGAGAATAACTTTCTTTTACTCAAATTCAGCAAGAGGTTACAAGTAAGCTCACACAAAACTGTTGCATATAATACTCCTGATTATATCTAAGCATACACAGGTTTATTCCCTTACTTTAAGATCAAGAGATAATAAGCCAACACTACAGATGTACTAACACATCAGGCAGCAGGCGGTTAAGAAGGCAAATGGTATGTTGGCCTTCGTAGCGAGAGGGTTCGAGTACAGGAACAAGGATGTCTTGCTCCAGTTGTACAGGGCCTTGGTGAGACCACACCTTGAGTACTGTGTGCAGTTTTGGTCGCCTTATCTGAGGAAGGATGTTCTTGCCATGGAGGGAGTTCAGCAAAGATTCACCAGACTGATACCTGGGATGGCAGGAATGACATATGAGGAGAGATTGGGTCGATTGGGCTTATACTCGCTGGAGTTTAGAAGAATGAGAGGGGATCTCATTGAAACTTATAAAATTCTAACAGAACTAGACAGACTAGATGCAGGAAGGATATTCCCGATGGACGGGGAGTCCAGAACCAGGGGTCACAGTCTAAGGATAAGGGGTAAGCCATTTAGGACAGAGATGAGGAGGAATTTCTTCACCCAGAGAGTGGTGAACCTGTGGAATTCTCTACCACAGAAGGCAGTGGAGGCCAATTCATTAAATATATTCAAGGAGGAGTTAGATATATTTCTTAAGGCTAAAGGGATCAAGGGATATGGGGAGAAGGCAGGGACATGGTACTGAATTTGAATGATCAGCCATGATCTCATTGAATGGCGGAGCAGGCTCGAGGGGCCGAATGGCTTACTCCTGCTCCTATCTTCTATGTTTCTATGTTAACACCAGCGAGTGGTCAGTTCGGTAATGGCTAGATGTACGACTTTAACTGCCAACTAACCAGGTCGCCTCCCTTGCTTTTTGTGGTATATATTAATGATTCAGACTTGAATATAGGGGGTATGATTAAGAAGTTTGCAGATGATACTAAAATCGGCTGTGTGGTTGATACTGAAGAAGGAAGCTGTAGACTGCAGGAAGATATCAATAAATTGGTCAGGTAGGCAGAACAGTGGCAAATGGGATTCAATCCGGAGAAGTGTGAGGTAATGCATTTGGGGAGGGCTAACAAGGAAAGGGAATACACATAAAAATGGTAGAACACTGAGTAGTGTAGAGGAACAAAGAGACCTTGGAGTGCATGTCCACAGATCCCTGAAGGTAGCAGGCCAGGTAGATAAGGTGGCATACGGAATGCTTGCCTTTATTAGCCGTGGCATAGAATACAAGAGCAGGGGGGTTATGCTTCAACTGTACAAAACACTAGTTAGGCCTCAGCTAGAGTACTGCGTGCAGTTCTGGTCACCACATTACAGGAAAGATGTGATTGCATGAGAGAGGGTACAGAGGAGATTTACAAGGATACAAAGAAATCTGAAATAAAAACAGAAAATGTTGGAAATACTCAGCAGGTCAGGCAGCATCTGTGGAGAGAGTTAACGTTTCAGGTCGATGACCCTTCGTCAGAACTGGAAAAAGCTGGAGATCGAACAGGTTTTTAAGCAAGTGAAGGGTCAGGGAAAGGGGAGGAATGAACAAAAGGGAAGGTCTGTGATAGGATTGAAGGCAGGAGAGATTAAGAGACATTAAGAGATGGTGCAAGGCAAAGGGAGATGGTAATGGGACAATGGGCCTCTTGCACTGTTCCAATGAAGCTCAACGCAAGCTCGAGGAACAGCATCTCGTCTTTCGATTAGGCACTTTACAGCCTTCTGGACTCAACACAGAGTTCAACAATTTCAGACCATAACCTCTGCCCCTATTCTTTTTTTTTTCCATTCATTTTATTTTTATTTTTTTTACATTTCATCTAGAGCCATCTTTTGTTTCTTATCTTGTCCCATTACCATCTCCTTTTGCCTTGAATATCTCTTAATGTCTCTTAATCTCTCCTGCCTCCCATCCGATCACAGACCTTTCCTTTTGTTCTTTCCTCCCCTCCCCCCTCTCCCTGCCCCTGCACTTGTTTAAAAACCTGTTCCATCTCCAGCTTTTTTCAGTTCTGACAAAGGGTCATCGACCTGAAATGTTAACTCTGTTTCTCTCTCCACAGATGCTGCCTGACCTGCTGAGTATTTCCAGCATTTTCTGTTTTTATTTCAGATTTACAAGGATGTTGTCGGGAGTAGAGAATCTTAGCTATGAGCAAAGACGGGATAGGCTGGGTTTGTTTTCCTTGGAACAGAGGAGGCTGAGGGGAGACCTTATTGAGATGTATAAAATTATGAGGGGCCTAGATAAAGTGGATAGAAAGGACCTATTTCCCTTAGCAGAGGGGTCAAAAACCAGGGGACGCAGATTTAAAGTAATTGGTGGAAGATTTAGAGGGGATTTGAGGGGAAGTTTCTTCACCCAGAGGGTTGTGGGGGTCTGGGACTCACTGCCTGAAAGGGTGGTAGAGGCAGAAACCCTAGCCACATTTAAAAAGTACTTGGATGTGCACTTGGGATGCTGTAACCTGCAGGGCTACGGACCAAGAGCTGGGAAGTGGGATTAGGCTGGATAGCTCTTTGTTGGCCGGCGTGGACACGATGGGCCGAAATGGCCTCCTTCCGTGCTGTAATTTTCTATGATTCCCAACTGCAGCAGCCCCAAGTGTCTTAAAACAGCATTTCTTATACCCTAAAAACCTGGGCAGGCTCCTCAATGCGTATGTGTCCCAAATTGTGTGACAAATGGTCGGCAGTTGTTTTCCTCTTCTCATCAGTAGGCCCCAAAGCCCTTCACACCACTTGCCTGAAGATGTTCCTGTCTTTGTAACGCCTAACCATTTGTTCCTGCTCAGGGTCTGTTGCTTCTATACCTGATTAACAGCTTTCGTACAAAGTTCCCACAGGAACCAATCTCACAGCCTCCTGAAGCATGCTGGGATATTAAATTTGGTCAAGTTATAGCAAATTGGCTTATTCTTACACCACAATACTCCAGCTGAGGCCTAACCAGTGTTTTAGAAAGTTTTAGCATAACTTCCTTGCTTTTGCACTCTATTCCTCTGTTAATAAAGCCAAGGATACCATTTTTTTTTTTTTTTTTTTTTAAACAGCCTTCTCAACTTGTACTGCCATCTTTAAAGATTTGTGTACATACAACGCCAGGTCTCTCTGTTCCTGCACCCACTTTAAAATTGTACCATTTAGTTCATATTGCCTCTCTTAATTCTTCCTATCAAAATGCATCACTTCACACTTCTCTGCGTTAAATTTCATCTGCCATGTGTCTGCCCATTTCACCAGTCCATCTATGTCCTCATGAAGTCTGTTACTATATTCTTCATTGTTTACTACACTTCCGAGTTTTATGTTGTCTTCAAACTTTGAAATTATGCCCTGTATACCCAAGTCCAGGTCATTAATACATATCAAAAAGAGCAGTGGTCCTAATCAATGTTCCCTTGAATTATCTTTTCGTGCGTGGTTAATTTAACTGGCTGCGTGGCTCAGTCAAATTTTCGCGCATGCGCGGTTTCTTCCATGTAAAGGCCAGGGACCTCCAGACCATTGCTCGGCCGCGCAGCTTAGCGGGAACGTTAGGCTTAATACCGACCCCTGGGAAACACCACTGTATACTTCTCTCCAGTCTGAAAAACAACCATTCACCCCTACTCGCTGCTTTCTGTCCCTTAGCCAATTTTATATCCATGCTGCCACAGTTCTTTTAATGCCATGGGCTTTAATTTTGCTAACAAGTCTATTATGAGGTACTTTTTGAACAAACGCCTTTTGAAAGTCCATATACACATTAACGCACTACCCTCATCAACCCTCTCCGTTACTTCATCAAAGAACTCTTATTAACTTGATTAAGTTAATCAAACACGAGTTGCCTTTAACAAATCCGTGCTAACATTCATTTATTATGGTGTGGAGATGCCGGTGTTGGACTGGGGTGGACAAATGTAAGAAGTCACACAACACCAGGTTATAGTCCAACAGTTTTATTTGAAATCACAAGCTTTCGGAGCGCTGCTCCTTCATCAGGTGAAGTGGAGAGATGCCTATAGACACAGATTATATAGTCAGAGAATAATGCCAGATGAAACCCATCGTACAGGGAACCCCCAGCTTCTGTCGCAACACTACAGACTTCTTACAGAAGCTCAGCACCCACGGACCAGTTGAACCAGGAACACTCCTCGCCACGATGGACGTCTCGGCACTCTACACCAGTATCCCCCACGATGACGGCATCGCTGCGACAGCCTCAGTACTCAACACCAACAGCCAATCTCCAGACCCCATCCTACAACTCATCCGCTTCATCCTTGACCACAATGTCTTCACCTTCGACAACCAGTTCTTTACCCAAAGACACGGAACAACCATGGGGACCAAATTCGCACCCCAATACGCCAACATCTTCATGCATAAGTTCGAGCAAGACTTCTTCGCTGCACAGGACCTCCAACCAACGCTATACACCAGATACATCGACGACATTTTCTTCCTATGGACCCACGGCGAAGAATCACTGAAAAGACTACACGATAACATCAACAAGTTCCATCCCACCATCAAACTCACCATGGACTACTCAGAATCGGTTTCATTCTTGGACACACGAATCTCCATCAAAGACAGACACCTCAGCACTTCTCTCTACCGCAAGCCCACGGACAACCTCAGGATATTCCACTTCTCCAGCTTCCACCCTAACCACGTTAAAGAAGCCATCCCCTATGGACAAGCCCTGCGAATACACAGGATCTGCTCAGACGAGGAGGAACACGATGGACACCTAGACGCTGAAATACGCCCTCGTAAGAACGGGATATGACGCTCGACTCATCGATCAACAGTTCCGACGGGCTGCAGCAAAAAATCGCATAGACCTCCTCAGAAGACAAACACAGGACACAACCAACAGAGTACCCTTCGTCGTCCAGTACTTCCCCGGAGCGGAGAAACTATGCCATGTTCTTCGCAGCCTTCAACATGTCATCGATGACGACGAACACCTCGCTAAGGCCATCCCCACGCCTCCACTACTCGCCTTCAAACAGCCGCCTAACCTCAGACCATCGTTCGCAGAAAATTACCCAGCTTTCAGGAGAACAGCGACCACGACACCACACAACCCTGCCACGGCAACCTCTGCAAGACATGCCAGATCATCAATACAGATACCATCATCACACGTGAGGACACCACCCACCAGGTACATGGTACATACTCATGTGACTCGGCCAATGTTGTCTACCTCATACGTTGCAGGAAAGGATGCCCCGGAGCATGGTACATCGGCGAGACCATGCAGACACTGCGACAATGGATGAACGGACACCGCGCAACAATCGCCAGGCAGGAGTGTTTCCTCCCAGTCGGGGAACACTTCAGCAGTCAAGGACATTCAGCCTCCGATCTTCGGGTAAGCATTCTCCAAGGCGGCCTTCGAGACACACAACGCAAAATCAGAGCAGAAACTGATAGCCAAGTTCCGCACTCATGAGGACGGCCTCAACCGGGATCTTGGGTTCATGTCACGCTACATGTAACCCCACCTGACGTAGGGTCATCCAGACTCGAGTCGTCGTTGGCTTGTTCTCTCTACACAGATGCAGCCGGACCTGCTGTGATTTCCAGCAAAGAAAATGTTTCTTGTCTGTTTTTTGTTTTTCATACAGACCCCAGCATCTGCAACATTTTACCCCTTGCGACCCCACCTTATTGTTCTTTGATGTAATGTTTTCCTGACTGACCTGTTTGGACACCATTCACACCTTTGATTGCTGTGATTATCTCTCTGCCGAGGTGTGATAAATGGCAGTTTGAAAGATTACCTGTAATCATCTGGCATTATTCTCTGACTATATAATCTGTGTCTATAGGCATCTCTCCACTTCACCTGACGAAGAAGGAGCAGCGCTCCGAAAGCTTGTGATTTCAAATAAAACTGTTGGACTATAACCTGGTGTTGTGTGACTTCTTACATTCATTTATTAGCCCATACTTTTCCAAATGCTAATTAATTTTGTCCCGGATTATTGTTTCTAAAAGTTTCCCCACCACCGAGGTTAGGCCGACTGGCCTGTATTGCTGGGTTTATCCCTCTCCCCCTTTTTAAAGAAGGGTATAACATTTGCAATCCTCCAGTCCTCTGACACCACCCCCATATCCAAGGAGGTTTGGAAGATTGTGGCCAGAGCCTCTGCTATTTCCTCAGTAACCTAGGATGCATCCCATCCGGACCAGGTGACTATTCTACTTTGAGGAATGCCTCTATCTATTTTTATCCTATCCAATATTGCTACTGCCTCCTTCTTTACATTGCATTTATCACTAGAGATAAGGATGCTGCCAAAGTATTCATCATCATTCCCTAATCAGCCCCACCCTTCCTTTGACTACCCTTTTTCTATTTCTATTTCCCCACCAGAGTGTTTATAAAAGACTTTCGGGTTCCCTTTTATGTTAGTTGCTAATCTATTCTCATATACTCTCTCTTTGCCCCTCTTATTCATTATGTCATAAATATGACAAGCAATTACTCTGCTTAGAACATCTCTCATAGAACTGAGAACAATCTCCCATACAACAAGGTGTGCAGAGTATACGGAATAACTTAATATTTTGGGAGATAGTGGCTGAGTTTTACAATTTAGGAGGAAAAACAAGAAATGGGAGTATACATTCAATGGAAATTGTTCATCCCTACATTAAATTTGTAAGATCAGCTGTAGATTATTCAGTTGAAATGAATTGCCATTAATATTATTATAGATTTTGTGGCTTGTGAAGGATGTAGATGGACAGAGAGGCCTGGGGCTGCAAATATATAACATTCAAAGTGTGAGTGTAGGTAAAGTCATGAAAAAATAATAGTATTTTGGTTTTAATTATAGGGGAACAGAAAACCAGACCAAAGTGGTAATGATAAATTTGTACAAAGCAATGATTTAGATTACTGTGCATGAAAATTAAATCCATAGAGAACATAAAATGTATATTCACCAGGATGATACCAGAGATGGTGAACTATAGTTATGAGAGACATTAGATACTGGCATTATTTCCACTGGAACGGAGAAGGCCAAGAAATTTAATAGAGGTTTATGAAGAGATTTGGTAGGATCAATAGTGCAAAATTATATCCTCTGGCTGGAGTGTCAGTGATTAGAAGTGAGCACTTTAAAATTGTCACTGAGTGTGAGCAGAAACATTGAGAAATTTATTCACACAGTGGATTGTTAGAATATTAAATGCTTTGTCACAGATGTTGGTTGAGGCAGAGACCATTACATCTTTTATGAGAAAAGTGAACCGATATTTGAAGCAAGGAAGATGCAGGGCAATGGGGGAAAAGAGTGCAGGGCAGTGGAACTAGTTTTGGATTTCTCCAGCAAACAGCTGGCATAGACATGATGGGCTGAATGGGCTCCTTCTGTGCTATAAACATTAAAGTTCCTATTTATGTTTCTATGTTTGTGTAAAGAAAGTTCTGTCAGTTTTTTTATTATCATGCACATTTTCAAATACAAGAGGCAGTGATGAATAAACATATATAAAGTATGTCGTGTTTTTCTATTGCATCTCAATTTTAATTAAAACAAAGAAAATAATTTTAAGACATTCACATTAAAAAATGATTAGCTATGCCTACATGAAAAATGGTGAATATTATGCACAATCTGCTACAGAAAATTCTGGAAAAACATTACCATGGGTACATCTTAAAGCTCTTAATCCACAAAATCTGTAATATTAATGGCAATTCATTTCAACTGAATAATCTACTGCTGATCTTAAAAATTTAATGTTAGGTCAAGCAATCAGCAAAAAAATATAAATTACTTAGGACAGGAGGTAATTTAATGACTGGCCTCAACGTTTGTTGCAACTGCTCAAAACTACAGTACTGCAAACTGAAAATAGCTGAGTAAATGCCAATACAGTACAATCAAGTCACAGGATGGACAGGTCTGAATATTTATTTGAGCTTTGCCATTTTAACCCCTTTACCTAAAGCACCTCTTCCCTTTATAGCACAACACAATAGCTCCAGGGCACACTTACTATTGTGTTCATACATGAACAGTTCAAAAGACATTTTGTAGAACCAATTTTTTTTTTTTTTTTTACAGCATTGATTGCTTTGTACCTAGGTACTGTTGTGCTGATTCTGGCAAACTTTCATCTTACAGCAGTTTTAAACTGAAGTTCAGTTCGGCTTATCCAATTTCCTGGGTATCTGAGGCCTCTTTCTCTTAGTTCCATAATTCAAGGATAGTAAATAATTTACCAGCCTTTCAACCAATCTAGTTGTGTGCAGGTTTCAGAGAATGTAGATTATAGGGATCAATTTTAACCTCCTTTCCCACTATCACCACCGCCCCCCCCCCCCACCAGCTTGGTGGGAGCGGTGCACGGGAAGGGTTACAATTGCCCATATCAACTAAACAGCCCAAGGTCGCGCCGTTCCTGTCCAGTGCCATTTCATCTTCGCTCACTTACAAGGCAGGCGGGGGCCTAATTAAAATGTCAAATTTGTGGTCCATTGATGCCATCAGCGCCAAACACTCTTTTCTCAGCAATTTGGGGGCAGGCCCGCCAAGTGGCAAAGGCGCCAAAGAAACATGGCAGGAGGCAGCAGAGTGGCCAGAGAAGTTTCTCTCTCTCCTTACACCGACAATTGTGTATGACCAACCCCCAAACCCCTCCCCCCACCAAACACTTACCTTATACCAGGGACTGTTCCCTTGGGTCCATGACAGTGACTGGCTCCCACCCGTCAGCCATGACGTTATTCCCACCCACAGTGCCTCCTAGACCTTGCACTCTGAAACACTTTCCCTAAATTACTGCTCCTTGCTACCTCCCTCCCTAGCTGCCTCTTAAAAAAAACTTCTGACAAAGGATGATAAGAACATTTAAGGCGATGGGGATGTAGCCACTTGAAAGTAAGTAACTGAAAATGAGGGCCACAATTGTAATGATTAGTAACATGTCATTCTAGAATGGTACACTAGGTGGAGCTGTATGTTTACTAGTGGGCTACCCATGAGGCACTAGTCAAGATGGATACTGTATACAAGTCCACATGGCTGAATAAATAACTAGCACAAGCTAGCTGTTCATGATAAAAACGTCTATTTATTTATGAACATAACATGGTACCAGAAGTGGTAATATCTGCTGAATATTGCCAAACGCGACATGGAGAATTTGAAGCCACCGGAGGGTTTGAAACTCACGGGGAATGTCGACTGCAATTGGCGGACTTTCAAACAACAATTCGAACTCTACATTGCCGTCATCGGGTTCGGTACGAAGCCGGACGCAAGGAAAGTAGCATTGCTGCTCATGGTTGCAGGCCCGCAGGCGATAGAGGTATTTAATATGTTTGTATTTGATGAAGGAGGACAGAGAAAAGATGGACGTCGTGCTAAAGAAGTTTGATACACATTGTTCTCCCAAAAAGAACGAGACCTATGAGAGGTACGTGTTCCGTTCACGGACACAGCAGCAAAATGAGACTTTTGATAGCTTTGTGACCGATCTGAAACTGAAAGCACAGACATGTAATTTCTCTGAACTGAAATCATCCATGATTCGTGACCAGATTGTGTTTGGTATTCATGATAAAAAGGTCAGGGAACGTCTGTTGAGAGAAACCGAACTAACATTGGAGGATGCTGTGAAAATATGCCATGCCAGTGAGCTAGCTCAGCCAGTGAGCTAAATCCCCAGGCCCGGACGAGATGTATCCCAGGCTGTTGTGTGAGGCAAAGGAGGAGATTGCAGGGGCTCTGACACAAATTTTCAGAACCTCTCTGGCCACAGGGGATGTACCAGAGGACTGGAGAACAGCTAACATAGTACCATTATTCAAGAAGGATAGCAGGGATAAACCAGGGAATTACAGGCCAGTGAGCCTAACATCTGTGGTAGGGAAATTATTGGAAAAAATTCTGAGGGACAAAATTAGTCTCCACTTGGAGAGGCAAGGATTAATCGGGGATAGTCAGCATGGCTTTGTCAGGGGTAAATCATGTCTGACCAATCTGATTGAATTTTTCGAGGGGGTGACTAGGTGTGTGGATGAGGGAAATGCTGTGGATGTGGTTTACATGGATTTCAGTAAAGCTTTTGACAAAGTCCCGCATAGGAGACTGGTCAAGAAGGTAAGAGCCCATGGGATCCAGGGTGCCTTGGCGCGTTGGATCCTAAACTGGCTGAGTGGCAGAAGGCAGAGGGTGATGGTCGAAGGTTGCTTTTGTGACTGGAAGCCTGTGTCCAGTGGGGTACCTCAGGGATCGGTGCTGGGACTCTTGCTGTTTGTGATCTACATAAATGATTTGGATGAGAATGTAAAAGGTATGATCAGTAAGTTCGCAGATGACACGAAAATTGGTGGGGTGGTAAATTGCGAGGAGGAAAGCCTCAGGCTACAGGACGATATAAACGGGTTGGTCAGATGGGCGGAAAAGTGGCAAATGGAATTTAACCCTGAAAAGTGCGAGGTGATGCATTTTGGACGGACAAATAAGGCAAGGGAATACACAATGAGTGGTAGGACCCTAGGAAGTACAGAGGGTCAGAGGGACCTTGGTGTACATGTACATAGATCCCTGAAGGCAGCGGAACAGGTAGATAAGGTGGTTAAAAAGGCATATGGGATACTTGCCTTCATTAGCCGAGGCATAGAATATAAGAGCAGGGAGGTTATGATGGAGCTGTACAAAACGCTGGTGAGGCCACAGCTGGAGTACTGTGTGCAGTTCTGGTCGCCTCACTATAGGAAGGATGTGATTGCTTTGGAGAGGGTGCAGAGAAGATTCACCAGGATGTTACCTGGGATGGAGCGCCTCAGCTATGAAGAAAGACTAAACAGGCTGGGGTTGTTTTCCTTGGAGCAAAGAAGGCTGAGGGGGGACCTGATTGAGGTGTACAAAATGATGAGGGGCATAGATAGGGTAGACAAAGAGGAACTTTTCCCCTTAGTAGGGGGGTCAATAACAAGGGGGCATAGATTCAAGGTAAGGGGCAGGAGGTTTAGAGGGGATTTGAGGAGGAACTTTTTCACCCAGAGGGTGGTTGGAATCTGGAACTCAATGCCTGAAAGGGTGGTAGAGGCAGGAACCCTCACAACATTCAAGAAGCATTTGGATGAGCACTTGAAATGCCATTGCATACAAGGCTATGGACCAAATGCTGGAAAATGGGATTAGACTGGACAGTGATTGATGGTCGGCGCAGACACGATGGGCCGAAGGGCCTCTTTCTGTGCTGTATAACTCTATGACTCTATGACACGCAAAGACTTTCAGTGAAATTAATAATAATGCGACTGTAGTGAGTGACAGTGCTGCTGTCGGTGCTGTGTCCTGCAAGGGGAAGAAACGTGGGCAGAACAGAAATGCAAAGCAATCAGAGGATGGAACTTTCAATTGTAAACGCTGTGGTTACCAGCACCAGTCAAGACAATGCCCAGCGTTTGGGAAAATGTGCACAAAATGTAATGGAAAGAATCACTTTGCCAAACAATGCTTTTCAAAAGTAAAAACAAAGAAAGGGCAACAAGTCAATGTGATTGAGGCTGTGGTGGAAAGGGTGGACAGCTTTAAGTTCCTCGGAGTCCACATCACGGAAGACCTCTCCTGGTCCCTCAATACCTCCTCTCTGGTGAAGAAGGCCCAGCAGCGCCTATATTTCCTAAGGAGGCTGAAGGGATGTAACCTGTCACCCCTGATCCTCTCTGACTTTTACCGCTGCACAATAGAGAGCATCCTGACGAACTGTATCACAGTATGGTATGGCAGCTGTAGCTACTATGACCAGAAAGCCCTGCAGCGGGTAGTCAAAACTGCCCAACACTTTACCGGCACCCGGCTACCTGTTGTGTATGTAACCGTTTACCTTTAAGGGAACTATAGAATGTAACCGTTCGCCTTTAAGAGCACTACTTTCGGTGTGGCACTATTTGTTGGCTCATGTATACTGTAATACCGATAGTGACCACACCAGTATATAAGGGTTGTGATACGTTAACTAGGGCAGAATCGCCCGAGCCTCTGAATAGTAAAGACGTGTTTTATTTTGTTAACAGTGGAGTCTGTGATTATTTATAATACAACCCACAGACTTAACATTGGCGACGAGTCAGGATTCGAACCCTGCGGCAGTTGTTCCACGGCGGCTTCGTCCGAAGACAGGACGTTGAAGAGAGGTTTCAATCCTCACCAGTCTGGAACCGACAGGCTGGAAGCGACAGGCATTAGGACCCTGAAGCCTCCATAACCTCGTGGGTAAGCCGCAGCGTTGGCTGCAAAGACAGGGCCACCGATCGGGAGAGCTGATAAGGGCCGCACTCAGGCTGAAAGACAGCGTCGGGGGACGGGTGAAGACCGTCAAGCGCGGGAAAACCGCCATTGAAGTGGGCGGGGAGAGCGAGAAGCGCGGGAAAGCCGCCATTTTTCGCGGGAAAACCGCTGGGGAAGAAGGCAGAAGCGGGAAACCGCCATCTTAGAAAATTAATTAGAATTTTCAGAAACAAGAAATAAGTAAAGCAATACTTGTGGTGTTCTCAAGAAGAGAAGAAAATTAATAATAAGTAAAGAAATACTTGTGCTGTTCTCGGAAAGAGAAGAAGATGCCTAAGCGAGGAAATATTAATGATTTTAATGCTGAAATAGAAGACAGGGCCACGTATGGGGAACGCATAGGAATATATTGCGTAGCCATATACGACAAGGCAATAACTTTGTTAAATTCGATGGGAGCAAAAACATACGGGCTCTTGAAACATCTAATAGCACCAGTTAAACCAGTGGACCAGACCTTCGAAGAGATCGTAGCAGTGCTGAAGGATCAAATTACTGCAAGCACTTCCAAATGCTACCGTTGTGGAAAGACAACGCACGACCAGAATCAGTGCTGGTTTAAGAACCAAGAATGTAGGAAATGTGGCAGGATCGGGCACATAGCAAAAGTATGCCGGTCAAGAATGACGGACAACAAGAGGGAGTCCGCAAAAAAAGGGTACAAGGAGAGTCCAAGGGAACAAAAGTCCGACTCACACTTCAAATACAAGGGACTGGACAGTCTAAAAATTCACAACGTGAACAACGAAGCTGACAGACAAACCATTTGGATGACGCTGCGGATTGAAAAGGCCAAAGTCAAAATGGAAGTAGACACGGGATCGGCATTGACGGTCATGAATAAGCATGACTATAAAAAGTTTTTCAAACATATTCCACTACGGAATACAGAATTAGTACTACAGACATACACGGGACACAAAGTATTCCCTATTGGGAAGGCAGGAGTTAATGTGCGATACAAAGACAAAAATTACCGCCGTCTGGATCTGTATGTACTGCCTGAGGGAGGTCCACCACTTCTAGGACGGGAGTGGATCCGAAAAATAAAGATGGATTGGCATGAGCTAAACGCCATGTCGGTGGAGCACGAGAAAGAGGACGTCAAATCTGAACGGTTGTCCCGAATATTAGATGAAGCGAAAGTAGTATTCCAACAAGGGCTGGGTAAGCTGCGAGGTATTAAAGCAAGGGTTAAGATTGCAGAACATGCAAGCCCAAAGTTTTGTAAGGCCAGGTCGGTACCGTATGCAATACGACCAGCAGTGGAGGCAGAACTAGAAGAACTTGAACGATCAGGGGTTCTGTCAAAAGTAGACTACAGTGAGTGGGCCACGCCCATTGTACCCGTCATGAAATCCTCACCAAGTAGTAAGCCAGGGGGACCGGGGAAGGTCCGTATCTGCGGGGATTTCAAGATCACAGTGAACTCAGTGCTTCATTTGGTGCAATACCCGCTGCCAAGGATTGAAGATATTTTCGCTTCGTTGGCTGGAGGAAAACACTTCACGAAGATAGACCTAGCTCAGGCATATTTGCAGATGGAGGTTGAGGAAGAGTCACGCCAATACCTAACTATCAATACCCACAGAGGTTTGTACCGTTATAACAGACTGGTCTTTGGAGTGGCTTCGGCACCAGCAATTTGGCAGAGGGCCATGGAACAGGTGTTACAAGGAATTCCAAGCACACAGTGCTATTTGGATGATATCCTAATCACGGGAATGGATGAAGAGGAACACCTCACGAATTTGAAACTGGTACTCACCAGGTTAAAGGAGTATGGCCTTAGGGTTAACCGCAATAAGTGTGAGTTTTTCCAAAAACGAATCTCATACTGCGGTCATATCATTGACCGCGAGGGACTACATAAATCACCGGAGAAGATAGAAGCGGTCGTGAAGGCTCCCGCTCCAGGGAACGTGTCACAGTTAAGATCATTCTTGGGGTTGATCAATTACTACCACAAGTTCCTACCAAATTTGTCCACGGTGCTGCATCCACTGAATGAGCTGTTGCGAAAGGAGACACCATGGAAGTGGAGTGAGGAGTGCAAAAAGGCTTTTCGCAGAAGCAAGGAGTTGATTACCTCCGAGGAAGTGTTGGCTCATTTCAACCCAGCATTACCCCTTCGGCTGGCGTGTGATGCTTCACCGTACGGAATTGGAGCAGTACTTTCGCACAGGCTTCCAAATGGCTCGGAAAGGCCAGTGGCTTTCGCGTCCCGATCTTTGACAACCGCGGAGCGAAATTACGCCCAGATAGACAGGGAGGCCCTCAGTCTTGTGTGGGGTGTGAAGAAATTCAACCATTACTTGCAATGTAAGAGGTTCACATTGCTGACAGACCACCAGCCGTTGGTGTCCATATTTAACCCGAACAAGGCCGTGTCCAACATGACAGCACAAAGGCTACAAAGATGGTCAGTCTTACTTGGGGCACACCAGTATGACATTGAGTACAAAAGGTCAACAAAACACGGAAATGCCGATGGGTTATCACGCTTACCATTGCCGACAGTAGAAGAAGCGAGTACAGGGGACCCAGTGGAGTTGTTCCACTCGTCCATTGTGGAATGTCTGCCGATAACAAACTCAATGATTGAGAAGGAGACAAGGAATGACCCGACTCTTTCACGAGTCTATGACTTAACGGTGAAGGGATGGCCAGCACAGAGCGAACCAACACTGCAGGCATTCTCACAGAGGAAAGAACAACTGTCGGTGTGCCGAGGAACCCTAATGTGTGGGTCGAGAGTGGTGATTCCGCCCAAACTCCAAAAGAAAGTACTCAAGGAGCTGCACGAAGGACATCTGGGTGGAGTAAAGATGAAGAATTTAGCGAGAGCATTTGTGTGGTGGCCAGGCATCGACGGGAACATAGAGGAGATCACCAAGAATTGCCTAGGATGTCAGAGGGTTCAGAATGCACCACCACCAGCTCCTCTGCACCCATGGGAGTGGCCCTCATCTCCTTGGCAAAGAGTACACATCGACTTTGCTGGTCCATTTATGGACTCGATGTTCCTGATAGCGGTAGATGCCCACTCCAAGTGGCCGGAAGTAATTAAAATGACCACCACCACGACGGAGAAAACCATCACGGTGTTAAGAACCATGTTTGCTCGGAATGGCCTGCCGGAACAGATCTGTTCCGATAACGGACCACAATTTGTGTCCGAGGAATTCAAGAAATTCCTAAAGAGCAATGGGGTTAAACATTACACATCAGCCCCATACCATCCCGCCTCCAATGGGTTGGCTGAAAGGTTCGTCCAGACCTTCAAGAAGGCCGTAAAGGCCATGAGTAATGAAGACATAAGTCTACAACATAAGGTAGACAGTTTTTTGTTGGCATACCGAAATGCAACACATGCGGTCACAAATCAAACTCCCGCAATGATGTTTTTTAACAGACGCTTAAGATGCCGGCTGGATCTACTTAAACCCAATGTCAGAAGGGACGTGGAGAACCGGCAATTCCAGAACATCAATGACAGGGCAACTAGGTCTTTCAAGATGGGGCAACAAGTTTTGGCCCGGGACTATCGTACAGAAAAATGGCAGCCTGGAACTATTAAAAAAAGGCTAGGCCCGTTGATGTACACGGTGAACATTGGGGACAATGTAATAAGGCGCCATGTTGACCAGCTCATAGAGTCCGCCACAAATGAGCACTCGACTTCACCACCTGACCCGAGTAATGTTGAAACTGAAATACCTAGAACACCTACTGCTGATCTAGTAACATTGGATTCAGATGAACCTGACACTGTTGTTCCAGCTGAATCGATTTTGCCAGGCACCCCTACTGGGCCGCTAGGAATGACGACACCACTTCGGCGTTATCCAGAGAGGATCCGGAAACCTCCACAGAGACTAAACATGTAAACTGTTATATGACGTTGACTCCATCGAGAGTATATCTGTAAACTGTTATATGAAGTTGAAGATTGTATGTTTAAAGGGGATTCTGTAAGTAATAAGCTAAAAAGGGAGGAGTGTTGTGTATGTAACCGTTTACCTTTAAGGGAACTATAGAATGTAACCGTTCGCCTTTAAGAGCACTACTTTCGGTGTGGCACTATTTGTTGGCTCATGTATACTGTAATACCGATAGTGACCACACCAGTATATAAGGGTTGTGATACGTTAACTAGGGCAGAATCGCCCGAGCCTCTGAATAGTAAAGACGTGTTTTATTTTGTTAACAGTGGAGTCTGTGATTATTTATAATACAACCCACAGACTTAACACTACCGACCATGGAGCACATATACCAGAAACGCTGTTTACGGAAGTCACGGTCCATCATCAAAGACCCTACCCACCCCAGCCACAGTCTGTTCGCCCTCCTGCCATCTGGGAGACGCTACAGATGCATTCGCACCCGTACGACCAGATTTAGGAACAGCTTCTTTCCCAGGGCTGTCATCCTACTGAACTCCACAAATAAACTCTAAAGCCTGCACATCTGCCAATGCACTTTATTATGGTTATGTTTATGTTAATGTATTACAAGCCAAATGTATGTTGAATGTTTAAATGTCTTAATCTAAATGTACACTCTCGGGAGCCGCAAGCCTACATTTCGTTGTACTGCACTTGTGCACTAACAATGACAATAAAAGTTGATTTGATTTGCTTTGATTTTGATTTAAGTGAGACATTTTTTGTAGGAATGGTGTCATGTGACAATATCGAAAAGGATACAGAAAATGTGCAGCCCTCAGGAATGGACAATGCTGAACATAAAGTTAATGCAGTAAAAGAGGACAAATGGATGATGCCACTGCAGGTAAATGGAGCATTAGTTACATTGAAACTAGACACTGGGGCAAAAGCAAACTTAATCAGTATGAGTGACATTAAAAATATGAAAGAAAAGCCCAAAATACAGAAAAAGTCAGTACTACTGAAGAACTATAATGGACAGAAAATAGATAGCTTAGGTGTATGCAGACTTAAAGTGACAGTCAAAGACAAAGTGCATCATCTCATGTTTTCTGTTGTGGCTGAAGGACTTGATTCACTACTAGGTGACAAAGCTTGTGAGGACTTAGAACTGGTCAAGAGAGTCTATCGTATAAACTGTGCCATAAGCAGACCAGAGGACTCGGTGGATTCTGTAGCGAGTAATTTCCAGGATGTGTTCAAAGGATTTGGAGTTCTACCATTCACTTACAAGATCCAGCTAAAGGAGGATGCTCAACCAGTGGTACATGCTCCACGGAGAGTTCCAGCACCCCTGCGTGACCGGCTCAAGAAAGAACTGGACAGAATGACCACACTAGGAGTCATCAGGAAAGTCAAAGAGCCAACAGACTGGGTTAACTCCATGGTATGTGTAAAGAAAAAGAACAATGATCTAAGAGTATGCATGGATCCAAAGGACTTAAATGCAAACATAAAACGTGAAAACTACCTGATTCCTAAGCGAGAAGAAATCACGAGTGAACTGTCAGGTGCCAGATACTTCACAAAGCTCGATGCCTCACAAGGATTTTGGCAACTAAAACTGGATGAAGAGAGCACCAAATACTGTACCTTCAACACACCATTTGGCAGGTATTGTTTCCTCAGAATGCCTTTCGGGATAGTATCTGCATCTGAAATCTTTCATAGAGCGATGAAACACATAATTGAAGGTCTGGAAGGAGTTCGGGTCTATGTTGATGACATCATCATCTGGGGCTCCACACTGAAAGAACACAATGAGAGACTGACTAAAGTGCGACAGAGCATACGCCGGAATGGACTGAAGCTCAACAAAGCCAAGTGTCAGTTTGGCATCCAGGAAGTCACTTTCCGAGGAGATAATCTATCTGGTAAAGGAATAGAGCCAGATATGGAAAAAGTAAACGCCATACTCAACATGCCCCGACCCACTGACAAAAAAGGAGTGCTACGCATCATGGGGATGATAAACTTCATTGGAAAGTTCATTCCTAACTTGCCAGCCAAGACAACCTGTCTGCGAGACCTGCTACATAAAACAAATGAGTTCGCATGGACAGAAAGACATGTACAAGAGTGGATGAACCTCAAAACAGTGCTGACAACCACACCTGTACTCACCTTCTTTGACCCAACAGAGAGAATCAAAGTGTCAACGGATGCACCAAAAGATGGCCTACAAGCAGGAGGGTGAAGATTGGAAGCCTGTTGCCTATGCCTCCAGGTCTATGACTGATTCTGAGTGTCGATACGCCCAGATTGAAAAGGAATGTCTAGGCTTGGTAGTTGGACTAGAAAAGTTCCATGGCTACATATATGGACTTCCCACCTTCACAGTTGAGACAGACCACTGCCCACTGGTTGCCATCATAAAAAAAAAACCTGAATGAGATGTCTCCAAGGATTCAACGACTCATGATGAAGCTGCAAAGATATGACTTTGAACTGACCTACACACCAGGCAAACACACAGTGTTAGCAGATGCATTATCCCGAACACCCATAATGAGTCATGTGAGTTCTACTGAGGAAGACGTGGATGTTCATGTGAGTGTGGTCACTGCTGCGCTGCCCGTGTCAGACACAAAATCAAAGCAAATAGCAGAAGAAACAGTAAAAGATACAGTGTTACAAACAGTAATAGAGAACATTCATCATGGTTGGCCAAAAGGTTCCTGTCCAAAGTACTATCACATCAGGTCAGAGTTGAGTGTCGCAAGTGGACTATTACTAAAACAGAACAGAATAGTCATTCCACAGGCTCTACGTCGAGACATGCTCAAAAGGATTCATGAGGGACACCTCGGAATTGAAAAATGCAAAAGGAGAGCAAGAGACACTGTTTATTGGCCTGGCATAAGTAAGGACATTGAGAACATGATAGGCAAATGTGAGACATGTCAGAAACACCAAAACAAACAAGCAAAGGAACCAATGACTTACCAACAGCACCATGGCAAAAGGTTGGTGTGGACCTTTTTCATTTGAATGGTAAAGACTATCTATTAGTGATTGACTACTATTCTAACTATCCTGAGATGGCGCTGCTCTCAAGCACATCAGCAAGCAGTGTCATAATGCATGTTAAATCCATCTTTGCCAGACATGGGATTCCCAGGATTGCCGTTAGCGACAATGGTCCGTGCTTCAACTGTAAGGAGTGGCAACAGTTTGCAGCACATTATGACTTTCAGCACATCACATCCAGTCCTCTGTATGCTCAGTCGAATGGTAAGGCAGAGAAAGGTGTTCAAGTTCTCAAACAGCTACTGAAGAAAGCAACAGAAAGCAAGTCTGATCCTTATCTCGCCCTGCTGAGCTACCGAGCCTCCCCTTTAGACTGTGGTTCTTCACCTGCTGAACTACTAATGGGTCGCAAGTTGCGCACCACGCTACCCTGCTGTGCAAAAGAAAAGCAGAGTAAGGAACTGAGACAGAGGCTTCAACTGTTAAAGCTGAAACAGAAATCACACTATGACAAGTCATCCAAAACTCTGAAACCATTGACAAGGGATGATGTTGTCAGGATTGAGGATCCAAATGCATGGAACAGGAAAGCTACAGTTCTTGAGGAAGTAGGACCAAGGTCATACACTGTTAGAACTGAGGAAGGACAGACTCTCAGGAGGAACCGCCGTTCCCTCCTGAAAACACAAGAAACTATCCAAGAGCAAATCAATGACAATGCCGCAACTGAATCTTGTCACTCACCACCAGAACAATCTAACACAAACACACATGCAGGCTCTCATGCAAACACATCAGACTTACCTGTGCTGAGAATATCCACACGTGAAGTAAAAAAGCCTGATAGACTTAATCTTTGAGTACAAAGAAAACTATAATAAAAGAATGAAAAGCTTAGAGTTCATAAAGTAAAGCTTTGAAGATGTGTTGACTGTTGTGAAGATGTTAAAAGAAAAAAAAAGTTTATGTTTATAGAGCACTAACAAAAGTGTTACTGATATCATCTTTATCATTTTTCTTGAAAGTTGATTGGTATTGATTTTGTTTAACCTCAAAGGGGGATGCAATGATCAGTAACATGTCATTCTAGAATGGTACACTAGGTGGAGCTGTATGTTTAGTAGTGGGCTACCCACGAGGCACTAGCCAAGATGGATGCTATATACAAGTCCATATGGCTGAATAAATGACTAGCACAAGCTAGCTGTTCATGATAAAAACGTCTATTTATTTATGAACATAATAACAACAATAGCCTTCAAAAAAGTTGTAAATATCTTCAAAGCATATTTGAGCCTTTGGGGCAGAAAAACATGGCTGCCAATACCCAATTACTAGGCACAATAAATGTGGAGACAGGAAACTGAATCTGTGGGCTAATGATGGAGTGGTGCAGCTCTCCAACCACTTCATTGATAGGTAATGATGTGGACGTGTTGTTTCATGAGATGGGTGAAGGGACGGTTGCCCTGTTTGGCAGGGTGTCCTCCCCAGAGGACAGTATGACTGGCAGGAGCTGGCAACCAGATTCAAGGCTATGTGCACTACCTGCAAGATCAGATACAGACTTGGAAAAAGATGGTGCACATTAAGGAAGGTGTCAAGGTATGGCTATCATACAGTTCCACTTGCCATGTTATACATGTCATAAAGTGCTGCTAGGAAACTTGTTGCACATTTACTGCTGGCACATGCCAAGACCTCACATCTCTTTCATTGCTGACCATGGACACAGTAGGGTTGTCCATCCTCCTGGATTGCCCGTGAGTCTCCCAGAATGGGGCATGAATCTCACAGGCACTGCTGCTAGCAGCCCAAGAGATCTTCGTGCTTTAAATTTCATGCTGCTTCTTTCTCCGCTGCCCCCTTCCCTCACCCCTGATCAGTGATGTCACCCCTGCCATTGCAGAGCCGGGACTGGCTGATGTGCCAGTAACAGTCGGGGGTGGGGAGAGAGAGAGAGAGAGAGAGAGAGGGGCTAGGGAATAGGGGTCAGGGGTTGGGGGAAAGAGAGGGAGACTGGGGAATGGGGATTGAAGAATGGGATAAAAGGGAGAAGAGAATGGAGGTTGGGTATTGAGGAAGAAAGGGAGACTGGGGAATGGGGTGGGCATGGGGACCAGCATTTTCTGCAGAGCTGGAAGCAGCAGCAGCAACATGGTGAGTGATAGCGGTGCCATGTGAGGAGCAGCTAGTAAAGGAGCGAGTGAAACCTGGGGACTTTACTCTGGATAAATAATCAAAGATTGTTTACATTGGTGGGCAAATGGGAAACAAGAGGTCGAAAACCAAGGATTTGCACAGGAAGAATCAAGGAGGAAGGGAGAAAGAAGGTTTTTGAACAGAGAGCTATTAGACCATGGGAAGCTTTACCACAGTGGCTATTGAGGTAGAATGTAGAACATAATTTAAAACAGAATGGGATAAATATTTAAAAAGGGAGGAATATAATAGGTTCTAGGGAGAATGGGGTTACCAGCGCTGGTATAGGCACCGTGGCCAAGTTGCCCATGCTGCTGTAATTTCTATCAGTCTCTGAAAATTCTCCTTTATGAGTCCGAGTCCAGGGAGTGGTTTAGAAATGTTGGTGCTGAGCTGAGTTTAGGACATTGTGTCCTATGAAAAAGTGCTCCAAACACAGGTGGGCTGTTGGTTCTTGGAACTTCTCTCACAACATGCCGCTGGCGTGAAACCACAAGCAAATATACTCAACTACAGGAGACCCAACATTTATACAGTAAATGCAATAACATTTGCAGCTGTCACGTGATCAGACATCATGTGGTTGGAACGTTACATGTTCAAAGCTCCAGGAATACCTCCAACCAGAATTGGCAACCCGAGCACCCAGTACAGCTGTAAATTAAAATTAGTGTCACACTGACATGCTTGTTGCCATCAACGGTCCCTCGGGAAAATCCATCAGTACAGTGATATTGGCCAGCCAGGCCACACGCCTATTGCTAGTCAGTAGTCATAGTCATAGATTTATACAGCACAGAAAGAGGCCCTTCAGCCCATCGTGCCCGCACCGGCCATCAAGCCCTGTCTATTCTAATCCCATTTTCCAGCACTTGGTCCGTAGCCTTGTATGCTATGGCGTTTCAAGTGCTCATCTAAATGCTTCTTGAATGTTGTGAGGGTTCCTGCCTCTACCACCCTTTCAGGCAGTGAGTTCCAGATTCCAACCACTCTCTGGGTGAAAAAGTTTTTCCTCAAATCCCCTCTAAACCTCCTGCCCCTTACCTTGAAACTATGCCCCCTGGTTATTGACCCCTCTACGAAGGGGAAATGTTCCTTTCTATCTACCCTATCTATGCCCCTCATAATTCTGTACACCTCAATCAGGTCCCCCCTCAGCCTTCTCTGCTCGAAGGAAAACAACCCCAGCCAGTCCAGTCTCTCTTCATAGCTGAAGCGCTCCAGCCCAGGTAACATCCTGGTGAATCTCCTCTTCACCCTCTCCAATGCAATCACATCCTTCCTATAGTGTGGCGGCCAGAACTGCACACAGTATTCCAGCTGTGGCCTAACTAGCGTTTTGTACAGCTCCATCATAACCTCCCTGCTCTTATATTCTATGACTCAGCTAATGAAGGCAAGTATCCCATATGCTTTTTTAACCACCTTATCTACCTGTCCTGCTGCCTTCAGGGGTCTATGTACATGCACACCAAGGTCCCTCTGATCCTCTGTCCTTCCTAGGATCCTACCATTCATTGTGTATTCCCTTGCCTTGTTAGTCCTCTCAAAATGCATCACCTCACACTTTTCAGGGTTAAATTCCATTTGTCACTGTTCTGCCCATCTGACCAACCCGTCTATATCGTCCTGTAGCCTGAGGCTTCCCTCCTCACTATTCACCACTCCACCAATTTTCGTGTCATCTGCGAACTTACTGATCATACCTCCTACATTCATATCTAAATCATTAATGTACACTACAAACACTAGTACACTAGTAAAAGGGATGAACTTGTAAACACAAAATATTACAGTACTTGGAAAATGAAAAAATAAATCCAAAAAAGAACTAGGCTCCCTCCCTTAAGTCCCTTTAAAGTCCGAATTTAAGCATCTTCCCCAACACGTGATTATGATGGACAGAAGTACCGCCAAGTAAAACCTCATCCCAGGCATCAGAAAGAGGAACAGGCCTTCTCACAGCCTTCATTAGCATGCTGCATGCATGCTTAATGAGACTTCTGCTCAAAAGGAGCAGAGCTGATTGGATGTGCAGCCCTAAGGGAAATAGGCATGAGGTGCATTTTTATCCGCCACCAGGCAGAACAACAAGCCATACAATTTCCAGATTCCTTCTTCGCCTGGATAGCACCCGGCAAGAAATTCACTCTTATAGAATAAACCTTTACCTCTATTGACGGCAGTTTTTTTTAAAACTCTATTGTTCAATATTTTATGAATAGAAGAGTGAAAAAAACACCTGCATCAGCAGATGTAAAAATAAAACCAGTCAATGCAGTAATAAAGCAAAATAAAACAAAATCATCCTTTAATATGACAGATAAACCATCAGTAAACTCAGCTCAGATGCGGATAGTTAGCAACATTGAATCAAGCATCAAGGCACTCAGAAAAACAGATAAACCAAGCAAACTAGCATGCTCCCCAAGAGGAAAACAGGAGAAGCTAAAGCATGAGGGGTTACTCCATATCATCCATTCAGGAGACAAGACAAAAACAGAGGTTGATGAGGATTCCTGCTATGCATTTTCTTCAGTTCAAAGGCTGTTTCTGTATCATGCACTTTGTCTTTAGCAGTCTCCCGTCGGTACAATTAGAGAAAGCTGAGAGATTTTGAGAGCTTGACTGCGACAGCATGTGCATAATTTAACATAGCAACTTCAAAAACACTATGGAATAGAACCCATGTAAATGGTGCACATTAGACAGGGATTCAGAGTCTGAATTGGACTGATTAGAATAGATTCTGAAAGCATATGTTTGGCCAAATTAGGATTTAGATGTGTTTTTATGAAAAAGGATCCATCAATGCACTACAGAACAAGGTTCCGTTGCACAGATCATGCCACATCAGCAGTAGAGTGCTAAAGTTTACACATTTCTGTGTTTTGTACACTTTTGCTGTCGCATTCTGATGGATTAACAAAGTACCTGATAAACTTCCAACTCAGATTTCTGGTTCCTGCTGATTACTACCAGAAGACAAGGGGCTCGATTTTCAGTGTGCCGTGGAGTCGGGTTTGGAGGCGTGTGGGGGGGTTAAATTCCCGAAATCGGGGGTCCCGACCCCATCCCGCCTCCATGCCAGTTTCAAAGGAGGCGGGTATCCGCCCCGCACTGGGACCTGCCTACCCGAGTCGGGAAGGGATTAGTGCCAATTAACTGCCAGTTAACAGGCAGTTTTTAGCCTAATCGCTATTTTTAAGCTTGAACTGTGGGATTCCCGACAGCTCCAAACCATGGCAAGTTGGAGGAGTCGGGCCATCGGGCTGAAGGACTTGGAGGGGTCGAGATGTCGTTGTTCAGGTGAGTGATGTGTGCATGAGTGCAAAGGTAAGTGTGTTTGGTGTGTCTAAAGTGATTAAATAAGTTTTACATACATTTTCTTACCTTTTCAGCCTTCCTTCCTTTAGGTTCAGGGAGTCCCTCATCTCACCGGCACAGAAAGCAGAATGGCTGCGATCTGTCAAAAGTGACAGCCTGCAGCTATCTGTGCAGGAGAGCTTTCTAACTGAGTCTGTGGAGAAGGACTCATGTTAGAAGTAAAACTGTCAGTGTTTGACAGCTTCAAACAGCTGTGAAACACTGATATTTCATCTGTCAAAATGTCTTGACAGATGAAATTTCAATCTGTGATGTCACCTGTTGCCAGGTGGCCCTTAATTGGCCTGCTGAGCCTGCTGGGCGGGCTCAACAAGGTCAATCAAGTTAAAATCGCGTGGATTGGCCGCATTTCGATGGAGGTGGGACTACAACCCCGAAAGTTGTAGTCCCGCCTCCAACCCGACTCCTGGATGAAAATCCAGCCCAATGGATTTTGGTCTGCTGTGTCATTTCTCCATATTCAAATGTAGGGATTTTTTCTTCAGTCTTGTGTGCAGGATGAATCTCATCAGGATTTGGCCTTGCCCTTATGAAACCATTATTTGTTTCTTCTAGTGAGCAGTATATGCTAAGATTATTAACTAGGTCAACAACAAAACAACTTGCATCAATCAGTCTGTGGCTGCTGGGCCAATTAAAATTTTCAAGACTTAGATCAACAGATTGTTGTTAGGTAAGGGTAAAGGAAAGGAGTTGCATTTATATCAAGGGATCTGGAGCAAAGACAGGTAAATGGATTTGAGGTACAGATCAGCCATAATCTAATAGAATGGCAGAACAGGCTTGAGGGGCTGAATGGTGTACTCCTGTTCCTATATGGCACCTATTTTCCAAGGAACTTTACAGGAAGACTGGGAGGCAAAAAGCAGGAAGTAGAGGAGCTTTAAAGAGGTAATTTTTAAGGAGGTTATTGAAGGAGGAGCAGGAGGTACCAAAGACTTAAACATAGATTTCCAAAGCACAGGGAGTGATGACTGAAGGCTTTTCTATCAATGGTGGAGAGGGGGCTGAAAGAGAGGAAAGCAGACCAGAATTCAAAGAGCAGAGGGTGTGTGGTGGACCTGAATGATAGAAAAGAATGCAGAGGTAGAGTAAAGGCACTTGAAGATAAGGATGAGCATTTTGAAATCAATACTCTAGGAAACAAGGAGCCATTGGAGGTCAGTGAAAAAGGATGATAGACGTACAGAATATTGTGCAGAATAGGGTGCAGGCCATAGAGTTCTGAATATACTAGACTTTATGTGGGATGGACCTGAGGAGACCAGTAGGAGATTGGTAGAGAATTCACACCTGGAGGTGATGAAGGCATCAGTAAGGTCTTCAGCTGTGACTGAGATTAGGTAAGGGTGTAGGCTGGTGATATTCCATAGGGGGAAGTAAGCTGTCTTGGCAATGGACTGGTTGTGAGGCTTGACGCTCAACTCGGTCAAGCTGAGGTTGCACACCGTTGTGTTCAATTAAGTGAGCAGCCAAGGAGGGAGATGGAGTCAATGCTGGAGATGTGAAGTTTCTGGCAAATGCCAATCAGAGCACTCTTGCTGATGTTAAGCTGAAGAAAGTCTGGTTCATTCGAAATCTGATATCTGACAGCATTAGTCATAGAATCAAAGGGTAGCAGTGAGATTGATTAGCACATCATCTGTAATATGAATGGAAGTTGACCCTCTATTGGTGGGAGTAACTATGATGGCAATAAGGAAAGGGCAAAAGATGCAGCTGTAGGCATACTGAAATTCTGATTGTGTGTGTATGGAAGGAGAAGCCATTGCAAATGTACTGACTGCTGAGACAGATAAGAATGGAACCAGGAGAGGGTAGTGCCATGGGTGGACTGATTAAGGGGAGTCTATGGAAGAGCATGGAATGGGTTGCAGAAAAGTTAAAGAGGACCAAGAGGGCTAGCTTACAGACACATATGGGGCTGGATTTTCATTGAGGAGTCGGGTAGGAGGCGGGACTACAACTTTCGGGGTTGTAGTCCCGCCTCCATCGAGTTCTAGCCAACCCACGCGATTTTGACTTGATTGACCTTGTTGAGCCCGCCCAGCGGGCTCAGCAGGCCAATTAAGGGCCACCCGGCAACAGATTGATATTTCATCTGTCAAGACCTTTTGACAGATGAAATATCAGCGTTTCACAGCTGTTTGAAGGGGTCAAAAACTGACAATCTGTATTCCAAGTTAATTCCTTCCTCTCAGGATAATTTAGAGATCTCCCCGGAACAGAAAGCTGAATGCTGCAATTTTTGACAGCTCGCAGCCATTCTGCTTTCTGTGCCGGTGAGATGAGGGACTCCCGAGACCTGAAGGAAGGAAGGCTATAAAGGTAAGTAAAGGTTAGTAGAACTTCTTTAAACACTTTACACACACCAAACACACTTGCCTTTGCACTCATGCACCCATCACTCACCTGAACACCGGACATCTCGACCCCTCCAAGCCCTTCATCCCGACGGTCCGCTTCCTCTAACTTGGCGTGGTTTGGAGCCGTCGGGAATCCCACACTTCAACATTAAAAATAGGGATTAGGCTAAAAACTGCCCGTTAACTACCTGTTAACAGGCAGTTAATTGGCACTAATCCCCTTCCCGCCTCAGGGAGGTGGGTCCCAGTGCGGGATGGGTTCGGGACCCCCGATTTTGGGATTTTAACCCCCAATCCCGCCTCCACGGCCCAATGAAAATCCTGCCCATGATGTCTTTGATAAGTCCTCTGGTTAAAATAGCTGTATGGCCCCGATTATATAATCGGAGCCCGATCTACTTATTTAAAGAAGGACCCTGCCAGTTTCTGTTGGGTGTCCCTTTTGCCTGCTCAAAAGAACACACTGGATTGTTGCACATACCTGCACCGAAAAGGTGGCCACAATTTTGAGATCCGGGCTCATTTGCATCAGGCCAGTAAGCTGCAGGGTGCCTAATAAACGCCCCGATACAGCTCACCGAATTAAGGCTGCGCAATATCGGGTCAGCCCAGGCGCCTGCAAGATAAGTGCGGGGGGTGGGGACACGACAGCGAGGAGGCGGGTGCTTCTCTGGGTCCCACAAAAATAATTTCAAATTTACCTTTGCTGGGCCTTTTTAGCTGTAACGCCCATAGATGGACGCGTGCAAAGCGTAAGCTCCAATCCTGATCTCCAGATTAAAAGGGGCCTGCCGCCTGGAACAGGCAGGCGCTTTGAGCACTCTGCAGTAGGTAGGCCCCATTCAAAGTCAGCTGCATTGTTGGGGTAAAAGACTACTGACTCCATATTGAAGCCATTACCGTCCCCTTAACACCAGGCGAAACATGTTCAAAATCGACACACGTGGGACATCGGCAGGTGAGCCCCACAGGCGAGATTAACTGCCTAGCCACCCAGCGGCAGGGTTCAAAATTACCCCTTCTGTTTCACAAGAGAAAGAGATAGCACTGAAGTTTTCTGAACCGTCAACAAAAGCAGGTGAAATAATTAGTTGCCTTCAAAATTTAATATGTATTTTTTTGAAAATTGAAATATCATTGAGAGAGATAAGACTCTCTCTCCCCCTCACAGGACCTCTGACTGCATACTCTCTATTCCTGAAGTTCATACAACACAACACAAAACAAAAGCTACAACAGGTTTGTAATTACTACACTGCCATTTTTCCTCAATCTCTCTCCCACAAAATACACACACTCACTCACTCTCTCACACACTCACTCTCACTCTCACACACACACTCACACACACACTCACACACACACTCACACACACACTCACACACACACTCACTCTCACGCACACACTCGCGCGCACACACACTCGCGCACACACACAGAGAGGCAGCATCTCTGATTTTTTTGTAAAAGACACATACATTTTATCTTAATAAAGCTTTTAAAATGTGTCCTCATTTTTTTCAAAATTAACCACCAGAAGCTAAAGAAAAATATTCCATCAGTACAATGGACTGAACAGTACTAATGCAGCCTGTGAAATTAGATATACTGCACAATCTAAATATGGTTCACCGAGCCACACTCTGGGCAAAAATATCAAGTCCAAGCCCAGGCTTTTGAGAGAAGCTGAAGCCTTCAACTAAAATATTAGTGAAGGCATTAAAATACACAAAAATAATGAATGAAGACATTTAACATATTATTGCGAAGTGTTTTTTTAAATTAATTTAAACCCTTATTTTTGGACATTGGAAATTTAGCTAGAGGGAAAAATGTTAGATGAAAAAAAACCTTTGTCAACAAAAGCAGGCGAAATAATTAGTTGCCTTCAAAATTTAATATGTATTTTTAAATCTGCTTTTTTCTGTTATATTAATTTTGAAATCATGTCATTATGGCTCCAATACAAATTAGTTTTGGGTCTACCCAGTCTCAGTGCTTTTCAAGATAAGAATGTGCGCTTCTGAAGAAATAGGACGAATAGATTAATACACTGCTGATCATCAAAATAGATGAACTAGGGAAATCTTTATGCTTAAATCAGCAATATACATTGATATTATGCCAAGGCCAACATTTTCTGCATTGGTAGCTGAATGGAAGATGATTCTCTACACTGAAATGCTGTGACCTAATTTGTTTAAAATGCTAGTCACATTTCTTGAGGTAACAGTAGGCAGTTTAAGTAAGTGAGGATAATAGATAAATTTGTTTTATTTGGCAATTTCAGGTATAGAGCAAAATGCAAATAACATCAAGCAAAAATTCAACCAGGTGGAAAATTCCTGCAAAGAGATAGGATGACCTCAAGTAGACAATTATTGCTCTCAAACTGTCAGATGCAGTTTTCATGTGCTAGTGATTTTTGATCAGTGTGTTGCATAATTGGGCGTAGTTATTAAATTAACTGTCACTTTGGCTATGTTAGTAGGATTCTCAACTCATTAACTAATTACAGAGGAAGATGAAGGTTTTGGGTTCTAGTTCCACGCCAGAATTGAGTACATAGTCTATGCTGACCAGACTGTTCGCAACCGCCTATTTCCACCTCTCTAACACCACTCGACTCCGCCCCTCCCTCAGCTCATCTGTTACTGAAACCCTCATCCATGCCTTTGTTACCTCTAGGCTTGACTACTCCAATGCAATCCTGGTGGCCTCCCACCTACCACCCTCCATAAACTTAAGCTCATTCAAACTCTGCTGCCTGTATCCTAACTTGCACCAAGTCCTGGTCACCCATCACCCCTGTGCTTGCTGAACTATATTGGGTTCCAGTTAAGCAACGCCTCGATTTTAAAATTCTCATCCTTGTTTTTAAATCCTTCATGGCCTTGCCCCCTCCCTATCTCTGTAACCTCCTGCAGCCCTACAATCCTCCAAGATATCTGCGCTCCTCCAATTCAGGCTTTTTGCGCATCCCTAATTTTAATCACCCCACCACTAACGGCCGTGCCTTCAGCTGCCGAGGCCCTAAGCTCAGGAATTCCCTCCCTAAATCTCTCTGCCTCTCTTTCCTCCTTTAGGACACTCCTTAAAACCTACCTCTTTCTGGCCCAATATCTCCTTATATGGCTCGGTGTCAAATTTTGTTTGATAACGCTCCTGTGAAGCACCTTGGGACGTTTTACTACATTAAAGGCGCTATATAAACATAAGCTTTTGTTGTTGACTAGTGCAGTACTGAGGGAGTGCTACACTGTACACGGTCAGAGGTGTTATACTTCAGGTGAGACATTAAAACTGAGGTCCTATTTCTCTGCACATTAAAAATCACATTGCATTATTTGAAAAGGGTTAAGGAATTCTCCTGGTGTTCTGGCCAACACTTCTCCTTAAACTATACCACTAAAAAACAGATTAATTGTTTGTAGAATGTTGCTGATGAAGAATGGCTGCTGCGTTTGCCTAGGTAATAACATCCCAAAAATAATTCTCCGTGTGAAGAAGGTCTTTGAGACTTTTCCATGATGTGATAAAGCACCATATAAATTCAACTATAATTAATTATAAATCAAGTAGTCTAGGGGTGGTGTTAGTGTTCATAATTGAATCAGTTGGTTAGAACACAGTCAGGTGATAAGCTGGCTGGTAAATTTGTTACCAGAAGGTACAGTGACACAAATAAAATTTCCAAGATTGTGAAACTGCGGGAAATTTATCTTCGATAAATCAAACAAAAAATTCAAGGTATCTAACTAGCATTACATTATGCATTATTTAATCATGACTAGTTATATTACACAAATAATATTTCCATGGCTGCATAATTTTCCTATCAAATCAAATCACTATCAAACTCCAGAAAACTTTGGGCGTAAATCTACGCCAGTGCATTACGGGTGCAAATGCAGGGAACGAGTGAGAGCTGGTCTTCTACATGGGTGCAGAGCTATGTAAATGAGCAGCAGAGGGTTTTGGGCGACATATTACAGCAGCAGCAGAAATGATCCAGGAAATTAAACATAAAGCTGTTTTTAACAGTGAAAAGTAATTTTTTTTTTACTTTGGACATTAATCTTGCGTTATGAAGAATTTAATAAAGAAATTGTCAATTAAAGTGGAACTGATTTATCTATGCATACTTCTGCGTTATTCAGATCGTTTTACAAGCAGAACATTTAAGAAAATTGCTGTACAAAGCAATCTAATAGAGGTAATTTTACCTCCTAAATCAAATCAGATAATTTCTGTTTGATTGCAATTTAATTATGTTCAGCTTTTCACCACAGAGAAGCAACAGATATATTAACAATTGCAAATTAATGATAGATGTACTGCGTGCAGTTCTGGTCACATTACAGGAAAGATGTGATTGCACTAGAGAGGGTATAGAGAAGATTTACAAGGATGTTGCCAGGAGTAGAGAATCTTAGCTATGAGCAAAGACTGGATAGGCTGGGTTTGTTTTCCTTGGAACAGAGGAGGCTGAGGGGAGACCTTATTGAGATGTATAAAATTATGAGGGGCCTAGATAAAGTGGATAGAAAGGACCTATTTCCCTTAGCAGAGGGGTCAAAAACCAGTGGACTCAGACTTAAAGTAATTGGTGGAAGGGTTAGAGGGGATTTGAGGGGAAATTTCTTCACCCAGAGGGTTGTGGCTGCCTGAAAGGGTGGTAGAGGCAGAAACCCTAACCACATTTAAAAAGTACTTGGATGTGCACTTGGTATGCTCTAACCTGCAGGGCTACAGACCAGGAGCTGGGAAGTGGGATTAGGCTGGATAGCTCTTTGTTGGCCTGCGCAGACACAATGGGCTGAAATGGCCTCCTTCCGTGCTGTAACTTTCTATGATTCAATGATGCCATAAACCATTTAAAAAGTGATGAAGCTTAGAACAAAAATTACATTTTAACAATTTATGCATTTTTTAAAATTCATTGATGGGATGTGGGCGTCGCTGGCTAGGCCTGCATTTAGTGCCCATCCCTAATTGCCCTTGAGAAGATGGTGGTGAGCCGCCTTCTTGAACCGCTGCAGTCCATATGGTGTAGGTACACCCACAATGCTGTTAGGAAGGGAGTTCCAGGATTTTGGCCCAGCGACAGTGAAGGAACGGCAATATAGGTCCAAGTCAGGATGGTTTGTGGCTTGGAGGGGAACTTGTAGGTGGTGATGTTCCCATGCGTCTGCTGCCCTTGTCCTTCTAAGTGGTAGAGGTCGCGGGTTTGGAAGGTGCTGTTGAAGGAGCTTTGGCAAGTTGCTGCAGTACATCTTGTAGATGGTACACACTGCAGCCACAGTGCGCCGGTGGTGGAGGGAGTGAATGTTGAAGGTGGTGGATGGCGTGCCAATCAAGCGGGCTGCTTTATCCTGAATGGTGTCGATCGAGCTTCTTGAGTGTTGTTGGAGCTGCATTCATCCAGGCAAGTGGAGAGTATTCCATCACACTCCTGACTTGTGCCTTGTAGATGGTGGAAAGGCTTTGGGGAGTCAGGAGGTGAGACACTCGCCGCAGAATTCCAAGCCTCTGGCCTGCTCTTGTAGCCACAGTATTTATATGGCTGGTCCAGTTCAGTTTCTGATCAATGGTAACCCCCAGGATGTTGATAGTGGGGGATTCAGCGATGGTAATGCCATTGAATGTCAAGGGGAGATGGTTAGAGTCTCGCTTGTTGGAGATGGTCATTGCCTGGCACTTGTGTGGTGCGAATGTTACTTGCCACTTGTCAGCCCAAGTCTGAATGTTGTCCAGGTCTTGCTGCATATGGACACGGACTGCGTCAGTATCTGACGAGTCTCGAATGGTGCTGAACAGTGTGCAATCATCAGTGAACATCCCCACTTCTGACCTTATGATGGAGGGAAGGTCATTGATGAAACAGCTGAAGATGGTTGGGCCTAGGACACTGCCCTGAGGAACTCCTGCAGTGATGTCATGTGATTGAGATGAATGACCTCCAACAACCACAGCCAACTTCCATTGAGCAATACTTGCTACTGCCTACACTCAAGACCTGGCCCGGAATTTCCTGGAACTTTTCGACGTAACTACGGTGACGAGCGGCATAGTACTTTTTTTTTTGTAAGAAAATTTGCACGTATCTAATTTATGCCAGTTTTACGCTACACTTAACCAAAGTGCGGTCAGTCTCAAATATACCTGAAATTTTCCAGAGCTCCCTCTCCACCCCAAACGTATTCAGAAGGACTAAGCAGCTGGAATTGCCTTCCCAATGTGCATACCCATATTCTGCCTAATAATGGAAGAGGAAGAGGCGCAGCAGAGACAAATGGTTTACAGTGAGGCACCATGAGAGAAGACAGCAGCCCACTCGCTATTACCCCTATTGGTGGCACAACATTCTGCTGGTTCTATACCCATTTTTATGTTCCAGCGTTGACAAATGCGCACCGCAGGTAAGTTGGATGCTGATCTTACTTTCAGCAAGATCAACGTAGAAACTGGCGTAAAGTGAATCGAGAAAATTTTGGGTCATTTGGCCCAGATCTTCATGGAGACGTGCATCATTATAATGGGATCCTTGAATAGCGCAAAAGAAAGAGGAAATTATAGAGTAAGTGAGTTACGCCATCACTAATGTCGCTCCATATTTTTCCTGCAACTTTTGCGCTACTCCACTGTTGCCGAGTGTTGGTAACAGTTGAAAGCTAATTTTCATAGCTCCGCCAACCCCCCGCCCACCGCCCCCCCACCGAAAACAATGGCAGTTGCGATTTTGTTGTAGATGACTGGAAACGATGGACCCCAGCACCGAGAGTGGCAGATGTTTGCACATATCTAATTTATGCCTGTTGGCACAATGGGAGCAGCACGTGCTAGCCTCTCAGGAAGTCTGCACATCTGCACTTTGCTGCGCCCCCACCCTCCCAGTACCCACTGTGTTGCCAGCAAGTCAGCTGGGCCAGTCTGCTCCAGCAGCAGCAGGGCCCTCACAGGCTCAAGCACCTAGAAGTCACTGGTCATGAGTATCTCGAGGGTCCACAGCAGCCATCCACCAGTTCTGCTGAGGCCACTAGGGGTGCACATTGCAAGAGTAGTAGAGTTAGGAAACGTTCTTAAAATAAAAACGCTATGGGCTGATCACCTGGGAGAGAAGTGAATGGAAGACACTTATTATGTTTGGAATTAAATTGAGCGCCTTTGGTCTGTAGTGTGGTTTAATAGGATAGAATGCCATTGATATAGAAGTTGTCTGAATGGTTTGAATAGTCTTCAATACAGGATGAAGTGAGTGGTAAGAATGAGTCAAGGACTGTTATGCAGAGGAGCTCTTTATAAATTTTCATGGCAAGGTGTGAGAATCTCAGTGCAATCGCTGAGCTGTGAGCAGATCCCTGACATCTCCCTGCTGCCAGGCACTAATGCGGACCTCCTTCCTCAATTGCTTCATCTCCTTCCTCCAGGTCTTCCACATCTGATGACGACTGCTGTTGCTGCTGCTTTTCCTCCTCCAGATGCAGGCCTCTCTGTAATACAATGTTGTGCAATATGCAGTAGACCATGACAATATGTGGCACTCTATCTGGGGCATATTGCTTGGAGCCCCCTGCGGCCCCACGCCCCCCAGGAGCGGTCCAGACATCTGAAACTCTGCTCAAGCTGTCCAATCGTGTGCTCTATAAGGATCCTGGCTGTGCCTTGGCTTCCATTGTATCTGTGCTGCTCAAGTGTGGTGGGGTTGCGCAGGAGTGTCATTAGCCAGATCTGCTCCTCCCAGGGTCAAATAGCAGGGGATGGTGGAATGTCTGAGAATAAAAGCATCATAGCAACTCCATGGGGACTTTGAGCAGACCTGTATGACGTTGTTTCTGTAATAGGTGTACATTGATATGGTATCATTTTCTGTTGAAAAATGTTGCTGGTTCATGTTCTGGTGCCCTAATGGCCGCGTGTGTAGAGTCAATCATGTCCTGCATGTGAAGTAAGCCAGAAACGACCGCAAACTCTCTCCTGTTGACTGCAGAGTTCAGTGAGGGAGGTGATGTCCTGCTCGGCCCTGGAAAATAGAGCGTCGGTCAGCTGCTTAATGCAGCTGTCAACTGCAGACTGAGTTATGTGGCTGATGGTCCTGTTACAGACTGAAAGGATCCAGTGTCATATTAAAAAAAAAAAATCAGGGCTGTGGTGACTTTGAGGGCCACTGGCAAGGCATGCCCTCCTTTGTCCAGCAGACAACAGGCCGGGTTGCATAGGTTTGCGTTAACCTTTACACAGGTCTGCGTTAACTTTTGCACAACCTCCTCCTGCACTTCCCCTCAGTTAGGTCCAGGAAAATAAGTCTTGATCTTGACCTATAGACCCTGAGAGAGTTAAAATGCAGTGGGGGTGGAGCTTTTAATTAGGACCTCGCTTGCCTGGGACAGGCATCTAACATGCAGCCACAAACATGGTGCGGGAAGAGTGCCAGACCTGGGAGGGGGGGGGGTTAAAATTGGCCCTAAAATCTCCTCCATCTGAACATCAGAAAGACTGAAACCATCATTTTTGTTCCCTCATAATGAGTGGGGAGAATGTGGAATGCGCTACCACAGGGAGTGGTTGAAGCAAATAATATAGATGCATTTATGGGGAGGCTAGACAAGCATATGAGGGGAAAAGGGAATAGAGGGTTATGCTGATAGAGTTAGATGAGAAAAGATGGGAGGAGGCTGGAGTGGAGCATAAACGCCAGCATGGACTGGTTGGGCCGAATGGCCTGTTTCTGTGCCGTATATCCTATGTAACTTCACTCCCTTGCCACTGGCTCCATTGCCTTTTGGAGCCTCTCAATCAATCAGACCCTGGTGAGCTGAAACAGGACCACTTGCTTCCAGTTGTACAATACTGCCACACACCACCTTACCTCAGTCACATCATCACTGATAATCTACTACTTACTGTTCTCACCTATAGATTTGCTTTCTTCAATGTCATTCTTACTGGCTTCTTACTGTCACCCCTCCATCAATTCCAATTTGCCAAAAAACCCTGTGTCTAGCCACGTTATCTAAGTTAAAGGCCCTTTACAAATGCAAGTTATTGTTGTTACAATATTAACTAAATTGATTGGAGTACCAATGTACACTACCACTGATAAATACAATGTGGGATTGATGTTAAAAGTATCAGTTGCGCTGCTACTGGGAGATGCTGGATGGAGACCAAGAGGCTCACTGCAGAAAGGAGAGCAAACTGGATAAAGAGACGTCAAGTAGCCACTCTTGCATTCCACCTGATGATTCTTCAAGAGTGTTATTGGTAGTGACTTAGGAGCAACTCACTCACTTGCCTTCTTGGACACAGTGCACGTGCAATCGAGGAGAGAAATGGGGAGAAAAAAAGGGCAGAAAGAAGCTTAACATGAGAAGATAAGTACACTCAAAAATAGAAGTAAATTATCGGTCAGCACTCAGCTTGGCACTGGAAATATTAGCCCGTAATTTGCAGTCAGCTGCGAAGCAAAGGCGCTCACCGCTGACCTCGAAGAAAGCTGCCCATCGAAAACCTGAGGTTTCTCGCCGTGCAATTGATTGTAGTGCTGTCAATAGGGGATTCCTATAGCGATGTTGTAGTGACGTCAACAAGATGTCTAAGCAGCCAATCACATTGAATAATTCTAACCGAGAACAAACCAGGAAATAAAAAGCAGCTTATATCCTCACTTTTTAAAAATGTTAGAAAGGGCAAAATAAAGATTGGGACTTTCCCACGAGGATAAGGTAAAAGCTGAAATATCATGAACAAACTTTAAAAAATTTTTTTTTTTTTTTATATTGTAATTTTTAACGCAATGGAGAAATTTGACATCCCACAAATATAAACATTAATTTTCAGGGCCAGAACGGTTGTTTAGCAGTCAATATGGAGTTAAAACCCCAGTTACACCTATTCCAACAAGGCTGAATATTTAATGGGGTATTTAACAGCTATATTAGCGCAGAAAAGCTTAAGTTTTGGTCAGTTCCACTAATTGCTGGCTATTTGGGTGGAGGGGTACACAGCACAGCCTGTGTCGGAGCAGTGAATGACTGACCGGAACTTCGGGATTTCTGTTTCTAGATGCGCACGCGCTAAATCCTGAAGTTGCGCTCAGTTTCAATGGGGTAATGACGCCGAACGCCAACAGTCTGCCGTCATTACCCACCACAAAATCCAGGCCAATAAATGTCTAGCACTTCAAATGTCATTTCCAACAGTGCAGGAACTTGCGAAATAATTTCTGAGTTGCATACTCAAAACATATAATTTAAAGATTTTGGTTTTCCATGAGAAATACTTAAATAAAGGTCAGAAATCCAATTGCTGCAAACCTTGTATTCCTTTAATGAACAAGGGCAAATTTAGAACTTCAAATGAAACCCATCTTTTTTGATTACAGGAAATAAGTTGACAAATATCCCAACAGAAAAAGACAACATCAGTACTGAAATACAGGCCAAAGTATCAACATGCAACCCTGCAGGAATGCACTGTCATAACAGGTCAGTGTAACCCTATGGACTCAAGTCAATTTAATCCTAGTGAAATGCAATGTGAACTAGGGTCACTGACCTGTCACAAAGGCATAATTCCAGGAAAACTGCTTGGCAAGCAAGGTTTGTAATTTAAAAAATAAAAATGGCCAGATCAAAACTTATCCATAGGATCACTGGAACTACATTTAGAGGGTCTTCAACATTGCATTTAATTAAAATAATCATTTTGTTTAAGAAATGTAGAAACATAGTGCCAGCTTTGTCAGACTAAAGAATTGCATCCAACACCTATGCCCTAAGGGTTCTGATGTGCTGCTTAGCAAGCAACGGATTGAAAATTACACCTTGAGCTAATTTTTATTACTGTAATATTAGGATTTATTTCAGCATCACACTGTGCATGAAGAAATTGTAATAAAATGACTGATACAGGGAATCTAGAATTCTCTGGATCTACCGAGGGAAACGTGCAGTTACAGAAGCATGGTTTGTTAGCTTGAAAAAAATAATTTTAAAAATACTGTACTTTACCTTACTAGCCAGCGGTGTAGTCCAACATCAAACTCCCTAGAGGGAAACATAAGAGTTTTAGTTAAAATAAATCTAGAATAGAATATGAACTTCAAGTACCTAACTGCAGATATTTTACTGTTCTATTCACACTTTAACAATTGTCTTAAATTTTGGAATGCCATTTTTTGTTGCTCTATTTCTGCACACTGAAATGATTAAACTCTCAGTTGATAAAGCTAAATATGCTTCCTTTCAAAAGGATTCAATTCAAAAAATAACAGGGATTGATTGTTGGGATTAAGTTAAATTAGACCAATCTGATTTGACCAATGCTCAAGTTTTCCCTTTTAAGCAATGTCTTCACTACCATCAATCCAAAAAAAACTACTTTCACAATTTGAAATTACCACATGCTGCTCACAAATCATAGAACATTCATCATCAGACAGGCACACATACGCTGGAACCAACTACCTGCATTTATAATAGTGACCTTGCATTCTGTGATTACTATTTAGATAGGAGCTTTTTTTTTTTAGTGTCTGAATTAATTAAATTTATCTTTTTATGTGGCTTTTTAGCAGTGTTTATCTGTTCAAATTGCACAATTCTGTCCTTTTCCTCCTGAAAACTGTAAAAGTACTGGCCTTGGTAATAAGTGGAATCTTTTCTAAAGTCCCGTTTCTCCGTAACCATGCATTGCTATCATGTAATAAATACATCCCCGATCTTACTGCCAGAGTACAAATTTTCACACTAGTACTAGGGATTATGTCCAATATGTATAGTTGTTTGTTATGTGCAATACGTTCAGGCTGTGGCTTTTCATCACTACTGAATTGTGTTGAAACTCACATAAAGGACAGTGTAACTTTCAGAAACGTTACTTAGTAGACTATGTAAAAGTATACTGCACTATGGTAATATGTAAAACATTATTGGCTTTCTGCTAAGTTTAATGTTAGCCTAACATCTGTCATTGGGAAAATGCTGGAATCCATTATTAAGGAAGTAATAGGACATTTAGAAAATCATAAAACCATGTTGACTCTGCTTGATTGTATGAAAGGGAAATCGTGTTTGACAAATTTACTAGAGTTCTTTGAGGATGTAACAAGCAGGGTGGATAACGGGGAACCAGTAGATGTAGTGTATTTGGATTTGCAGAAGGCACGCCACATAAAAGGTTACTGCGCAAGATAAGAACTCACGGTGTTAGGGGTAATATATTAGACTGAATAAAGGATTGACCAGCTGACAGAAAAGAGAGTCGGAATAAATGGGTAATTTTCAGGTTGGCAAACTGTAACTAGTGGGGTGCCATAGGGATCAGTGCCGGGCCATTAACTATTTACAATCTATATTAATGACATGGATGAAGGGACCGAGTGTACTGTTGCCAAATTTGCTGACGATACAAAGATAGGTGGGAAAGCTAGTTGTGAGGAGTACACAAAGAGTCTGCAAAAGGATATAGATAGGCTAAGTGAGTGGGCAAAAATTTGGCAGATGGAATATAATGTGGGAAAATGTGAGGTTATCCACTTTGGTAGGAAAAACAAAAAAGCAAAATATTATTTAAATGGAGACTACAGAATGCTGTGGTACAGAGGGATCTGGGTGTCCTCGTACATGAAACACAAAAAGTTAGCACGCACATACAACAAGTAATTAGGAAGGCAAATGGAATGAATATTGGCTTTTATTACAAGGGGGATGGAGTATAAAAGTAGGGAAGTCTTGCTATAACTGTACAGGGCGTTGGTGAGACCACACCTGGAGTACTGCGTACAGTTTTGGTCTCCTTATTTAAGGAAGGACATACTTGCATTGGAGGCAGTTCAGAGAAGGTTCACTAGGTTAATTCCTGAGTTGAAGGGGTTGTCTTATGAGGAAAGGTTGAGCAGGCTAGGCCTATACTCATTGGAGTTTAGAAGAATGAGAGGTGATCTTATTGAAACATATAGATTGAGGGGGCTTGACAGGGTAGATGCTGAGAGGATGTTTCCCCTCGTGGGGAAATCTAGAACTAGGGGGCATAGTTTCATAATAAGGGGTCGCCCATTTAAAACGGAGATGAGGAGGAATTTCTTCTCTCAGAGGGTCGTGAATCTTTGGAATTCTCTACCCGAGAGAGCTCTGGAGGCCAAGTCAGTGAAGATATTCAAGGCGGAGATAGACAGATTTTTGAAAAACAGGGGAATCAAGTGTTATGGGGAGCGGGCAGGAAAGTGAAGGTGAGGCCAAGATCAGATCAGCCATGATCTTATTGAATGGCAGAGCAGGCTCGAGAGGCTGAATGGCCTACTCCTGCTCCTATTTCTTACGTTCATATGTAATTTATCAGAATGGATTATAATCTTGTCTATTGTGACAATTAAATGGACAGGTTTGATACCAAACCAGGAGGGGAATAAAAGTAGTCTCAGCATGTGGACCTAAAATTAAATGAAAAGGTAAGCTTAATGGGCTGAACAGCTGTTTTGGTTCCTACTTAAGTTCTAGACAACTTCCCAACAACACCATTTGTCAAAAGAACCTAGATACTGAAAAAAATTTGATTTACACCAACCACAAATTCATGCTCACGGGTGGATGAAAGGATAATTTGTAGTTCACTTTATACCAAATTTTGAAAGCAACACAAAACCTGAAGATAGGTTACTTAGGAAGTTTGGCAAATATTTTATCAAGCATACAAGTTATTGAGGTCAGAATACTGTGTCAGATCATGACTATGCTTCTTATTGCACATAGAACAACAATGCAACATAACTGAAGTCTGGATTAAATGCATATTCAATACATTCACAAAATCATTTCCCATTCACACCAAATTCCCAACCCAGACATTACTTAGTTACTGTGCTTTATATAAATATCAAAATTAAAAACCCCACATACTTATTTTGCTGCTTTGAAATGGGTTTGAAATTTCTGTGATATTATGTGTAATTATGTATAATGTAGCAAGATACTTGTTGTTATAAATCGCAACCTCTACAAGAAGTAACTCAGGAAGTACTACTGAACGGCAGCTGAGGGCGCCGTCCGAGGAGTATAAATACTCGGGCGTGGGCCCAACTTGGCCAGAGACAATCTGGAAACAGGAAGCTAGTGACTACTAACTAGTCCTCCATGTTTTGTTACAAGTCGATTAAAGCCTTGCTTTACGTGCAACCAAGTGCGTAGTGAGTCTTTATTACGTCACTTGTAATTTAGAAGCAACACTTAGGCCGCGAATTTCCCAGAGCAGGCGGGATGGTGGCGGGAGAGCTGTTTTCCGGCTTCCAGTCACGAACCTGGCTGCAGCCACTCTGTAAACGAGATTTTCCCTTGATTGGCCTTGTTAAGCACACCCTGCGGGCTTCCCGGCCAATTAACAGGAAGTGGGTCTGATGGTGTAATTTGATGATGCGTCATCAGCCAGTTTCCTTAAAGGGACCACAGCCACACTGAGTTTGACAGTTGTTCTGTCAGTGTTTGACAGCATTGAGGTGCTGCAAACACTGACAAGCACTGCACAAAGCTGGACGCTTGCACCCAGGCTCTCCAATGACTCCCTCCATATGCTTATGGAGGGAGTCACAGCACACAGGGAGGTTCTTTTCCCTTCCAAGGGCGGAAGAGACCTCCCCAGGACACCAACGCAGCCTGGTTGCACATTGCACAGGAGGGCAAAAGCAGGGATGTCGTCAGAGCAGTGGTGCCAACCTTTCAATGATCTCAGTGGACCACAAAACGTTACTGCAAAGCCACACTCAAACTCACCCTGCTGTGCCACTCAACACATCCCCATCACTCTGCCTTCCATACCCTTCTCCTGCACATCTTTGCTCACACCAACTTACCTTGCACCTCCACCCAACCCTCTCTATCTACTTTATCACTTCCCCATCTCACGAGCCACCCCTCACACTCACCCTCATCCTACTGCAAACATACCAACTAGCAACACACAAGGGTAGGCACTTGAGAGGCTTATCCAATGTCCATGTGAAGTTTCTGGTAATGTGCTGTCATACTGTGAAATTTATTTTTCCAAAACTGCCCCTTATTGGACAGATCTGAGCGCACTTTGAGAAGTGTCTGAGTTCCAGTCATTGTTCAGACATAACTCCTTTCCCCCCCCCCCCCCCCACCCCATAGTGATGAGTGTGCATGGAATGGCTTGGACATTAAAGGGATGCTTCATGGTGCTGGTGTGGGATGGTGTCAACCTGGCGCATCATGTGGCAGCCAGGGCTAACAGCATCAAGTGAAGTAAATCTGGCCATGGTGATGCCATCACTGGCCTCCTGGGCAGCAATGTTGTCAGGGGCTGATGCCCTGTATCCAGTGCAGCATCAGGTGATGGAAGAGAAGGTTGTTTAGGTTGTTGGTCATTTTGGTGTGCCTGGTGATGTTGATGTTGATGCTGATCGTTGCAGGATTCGGAGGATCAAGGTCTGATTTTTCCAAGGGCACCGATGTTGCTGCAATAGATGGCAGCTGCAGGTGAGATGACAGAAGCGATCTGTCAATGGTGAGAGAGATTCTCCCAATGAGGTGGCACTGGACATACAGCTGGATCTAAAAACTTGTAAGCTAAAGAAATCTCTATATGTATTAAAAATGCAGTAAGCTACTTTCTCTGCGCTTTGAAACTCACCATCTGCAACATGGCATCCTTTACACCACTTCCGCAGCTGTCAGCTTATCAGAACATCAGAGTAGACTCGAACAGCGGGTAACCCGTAGGGGGAGAACGTAAAATTGCAAGGAAGCCTCAAAATAGTATTAAATTGGCTCTCAACAAGCCATTTAACAAGATCAATTGTCTCCTCCGCCGCTTGGTGTCGGGTTAGTTCTCCGCTGACAGACCCGACACCTGGGAGACTCGCGTGGAGGCGGGTTGACAGTGGGTTCCCTACCCGCTGTCAATCTTTGCTATTTTGACAGCGGACCCGCCTCCAAACCCACCCTCTGAGCACCGGCAAATTCGCGGCCTTAGCTTCTACATAGATACATAGAAGATAGGAGCAGGAGTAGGCCATTCGGCCCTTCGTGCCTGCTCCGCCATTCGATGAGATCATGGCTGATCCTTTAATTCAGTATCCCGTCCCCGCCTTCTCTCCGTAACCCTTAACCCCTTTTGCCCGTAGAAATATATCTAATTCCCTCTTAAATATATTTAATGAGCTGGCGTACACTGCCCTCTGTGGCAATGAGTTCCACAGGTTCACCACTCTCTGAGTGAAGAAATTCCCCCTCATCTCTGTCCTAAATGGTTTAGCCCTTATCCTTAAATTATGTCCTCTAGTTCTGTTCTCACCCGCCAAGGGAAACATTCCTTCTGCATCCAGTCTGTCTAGACCTGTCAGAATTTTATACACTTCTATGAGGTCCCCTCTCAATCTTCTAAACTCCAGTGTGTACATCCCTAAACTACATAGTCTCTCCTCATAGGTCATTCCCGCCATTCCTGGTATCAGCCTGGTGAATCGCCGCTGCACCCCCTCCATGGCAAGAACATCCTTCCTCAGATGAGGCGACCAAAACTGTACACAGTACTCGAGGTGTGGTCTCACCAGTGCCCTGTACAGCTGCAGCAAGGTATCCCTGTTCCTGTATTCTAACCCTTTTGCTATGAAGGCCAGCATACCGTTTGCCTTCTTGACCGCCTGTTGCACCTGCATGCTCGCCTTCAGTGACTGGTGTACAAGAACACCCAGGTCTCTCTGTACTTCCCCCTCTCCCAATCTATTGCCATTTAAATAATAATTTGCCCTCCCGTTCCTGCACCCAAGGTGGATAACTTCGCACTTGTCCACATTATAGTGCATCTGCCATTTATCCGCCCAATCGCCCAGTCTGTCCAAATCGCTCTGGAGCTTCCTGGTCTCTTCCTCTGAGCCCACCCCCCCTCCTAGTTTAGTGTCGTCTGCAAATTTGGAAATGCTGCATCCGACTCCCTGATCCAGGTCATTAATGTAAATTGTGAACAGCTGGGGGCCCAGGACAGATCCCTGTGGTACCCCACTTGTTACTGCCTGCCATTCAGAAAATGAGCCGTTTATTCCAACTCTCTGTTTTCTATCTGACAGCCAGTTCCCTATCCACGCCAAAACTTTCCCCTTTATCCCATGAGCCTCAATTTTCCATGCTAATCTTTTATGTGGGACCTTATCGAAGGCCTTTTGGAAGTCCAGGTACACCACATCTACTGGCTCTCCCCCATCTATTCTACCAGTTACTCCCTCAAAAAATTCCAATAGATTAGTCAAGCACGATTTACCCTTTGTAAATCCATGTTGACTCTGTCCTATCCTGTCCCCATTTGCTAAGTGCTCCGCTATTTCATCCTTAATGATGGACTCCAGCATTTTGCCCACAACTGATGTAAGGCTTACAGGTCTGTAATTACCTGCTTTTTCCCTACCCCCCTTTTTGAATAGTGGGGTAACGTTAGCTACCCTCCAGTCCATCGGCACTGTTCCCGAGTCTAATGAATTCTGAAAAATCATCCTTAGTGCATCCGCTATCTCTAGGGCCACCTCCTTCAGTACCCTAGGATGCATGTTATCAGGCCCTGGGGATTTGTCCACCTTCAATCCCTTTAGCTTCCTTAACACCATATCCTTAGAGATATTGATTTGCGTCAGTTCCTCCTTTGCCAATGTCCCTATTTTTCCCGATATCCCAGGGAGGTTTTTTGTGTCTTCCTTCGTAAAGACTGACCCAAAGTATGCATTTAGTTGATCTGCCATTTCCTTATTTCCCATTATATATTCCCCCGTATCTGACTGCAATGGACCAACTTTGGTTTTCACCAGTCTTTTCCTTTTGATATATTTATAAAAGCTTTTGGAGTTAGTTTTTATATTTTCCGCCAGCTTGTTTTCGTAAGCTATTTTGCCCCTCTTGATCATGCCCTTTGCCCTCCTTTGCTCTATCTTAAACTGTTCCCAATCTTCCGCTCTGGCGCTTTTTTTGGCTATTTTATACGCCCTATCTTTGGATTTTATGCTGTCTCTAATTTCCCCTGTTATCCACGGTTGAGTCACCTTTTTAGATTTCCTTTTATGCCAGATTGGTATAAACAATTTTTGCAATTTTGTCATTCTATCTTTAAATGTTTGCCATTGTTTATCTACCTCCAGTCCTCCCAGGAACGTTGTCCAATCAGACCTACTCAGTTCCCGTCTCATGGCATCATAATTCCCCTTGTTTAAATTCAGGACCTTAGTCTCTGAGTCAATTTCTTCGCTCTCCATTTCGAGTGAGAAATCGATCATGTTATGATCGCTCTGACCCAAGGGTCCCCGTACAACAAGATTACTGATTAGTCCCTTCTCATTGCACAGTACCCAGTCCAATATAGCCTGTTCCCGAGTTGGTTCCTCGACATATTGATCCAGATAACCATCCCTTAAACACTCAAGGAATTCCTCCTCCTCATTATTTTTACTGATTAGGCTAGTCCAATCTATATGTAAGTTAAAGTCACCTATGATGACAGCTGTGCTCTTATTGCACGCTTCTCTAATTTCCCTCGTGATGCCCTCCCTAACCTCTATTTTACTATTTGGAGGCCTATATACCACTCCTATTAATGTTTTTCGCCCCTCGCTATTTCTTAGCTCCACCCATATAGATTCTGTATTAACTGAGTTAATATCCTTCTTTTCAATTGCATTTATCCCCTCTTTTACTAGCAATGCTACCCCTCCTCCCTTTCTTTTTTGTCGATCCTTCCTAAATACTGAATACCCCTGTATGTTAAGCTCCCAGCCCTGCTCACCCTGCAACCATGTTTCCGTAATCCCAATTAGATCATAATTATTAACCTCTATTTCCACAGCTAATTCATCTACCTTGTTCCTGATGCTTCTCGCATTAAGGTATAAAACCCTCAGGCTTTTTTTATGCTCACATTTTTTATGAATTAGTTTGGCCCTTTGTTTTTTGTTCCTCACCCTTTTACCATTTATTTCTGTCTGCCTTTCACTTTCCTCTATTTCACTACATAGGTTTCTAGCCCCCTGCCATACTAGTTTAAATGCTCCCGAACTGCTTTATCAAAAATTACCCCGAGAACATCAGTTCCATCTCTGCACAGGTGTAGACCGTCCCTTTTGTATAGGTCACACCTACCACAAAACTGGTTCCAATGCCTCAAAAATTTAAAACCCTCCCTCTTACACCACTGCTCAAGCCACGTATTTAGCCTAACTATCCTGTTCTCTGTACTCTTACTAGCACGTGGCACTGGTAGTAATCCAGAGATTACTACCTTCGAGGTCCTACTTTTTAGCTTGGCTCCTAACTCCCTAAATTCTACTTGTAGGACCTCTTCCCTTTTTTTAGCTACGTCGTTGGTACCAACATGTATCACGACAACTGGCTGTTCCCCCTCCCCCTCCAGAATGTTCTGCACCCGCGCCGAGACATCCTTGACCCTTGCACCAGGGAGGCAACATACCATCCTGGAGTCTCGGTCGCGACCACAGAAACCCCTATCTATTCCCCTTACAATCGAATCCCCTATTACTATAGCCCTGCCACTCTTTTTCCCTCCCTTCTTTGCAACAGGAAAAGAGAAAACTCAAAGATAGTAGAACACAATACATGCAATATTCATCAGCCCAAGACAACAGAGCAATTCCTGTATATAGACTGTTGTCATGATTGTTACTTGGAAACAATCATCTCCCCATCAGCTTACATCACCACAGCACAGAAACTGAGGATAAATCTGCAAAAAGTTGAGTATGTAAATGTGCAATATTGTATGGTACTCAGCCATAATAACTAGGAAGTTCTCAGGTTCATTGCCTGGTTTGTCCAGAGTTGGTATTTGAGGATATACAATTGGCCTCAGCCAGGTTCCTGCTCCTCATTGCTTTCCAATACCCCCTGCTGGAAAGAACACATGTCTGGATGTCAGGTGATGAAAAAATCAAACTCAGATATGATGGCCTCAGTGGTCAAATAGCCTGCCGACACTGACGAACGAGGCTCTCAGATGATGAAAGGTCACTTCTGCAAGGGATTGGAGGGCTACAGGTGCCTATGGACACGTACCCCAAGAAAAGTCATCCCCTTCAGGAGAACAGAAAACGGAAATGCCTAAAATTTGCAAAAAAAAAGCAAGTTAGGTGGGTAAGCAGGAAAGAAATAAAATTCAAAGAGACCTACAACAATCTAGCCACTGGGAAGATCAATCAAAAATAGTAGTTACTATCGAGAAATACAGGATTATAAATACTGGTACTAAAATGGCAAAAGGACTACAAAATGATAAGTATATCAAATAAAGTGACTTGACTAGATGTAATACTTGATTAGATATTGAAAGGATAATCATCATATAGATCAGTTAAAATATTGGGTCATAAAACCAAATCCATAGACTATGGGGCAAATTATCCAGACCTTTGCACCCAACCCCCTATTCCTTGCAGGAATGCCCATTTCCCAGATGCAAAGGTCAGGAAAAAGGGATGAAAACGCGTTTAGATGGATTTCGACCCCCTTTATGTTGCTGCTGAGTTAGAGAGAAGGAAAAATAATGTCCAGCAGGTTTCCAACTCCTGAATCCTATCCAGCAACTCCTGAAGTGAAAATAGTATCAAGTTCAGCTGTGTTACCAGCCCCCTCCCCTACAGTCAAATAAGCTGCCAACACTCACTGTCCAGGCTCATACATATGAACAATGGCCACTTAGATGAGGTACCATGCAAGCCATAGCCTATCATGCAATTGCATGATCAGGAAAGGAGGGAAGAAAATTGTTGAAAAGGAAAAAGAATGATGAAAAGGAAAAAAGGAAAAAAAGAGAAAACTGAACCCACTAAATATTTTTAAACTTTTTTAAAATTTAAGTAAATATGGAAGTGGTTTATCGCTAAGTGTATGCTGTATAAATAGTTGGCTTCCTGAAAGGTCATGCCTTTTAACTTTAAAAAGAAAATCGAAACTACCAGCTTAAATCGAAGAATTATGATAAAGTGAAAATAATGTAATTTGGGTATAGCATTTCACTAAATATTGCAAGTGTCACTACATTAGAGAGCAGTTGCAAAGGCAAATAAATGCTGGGTGATATAAAAGGCACTACGTTATTATGTGGTTGAAATAGGACAGTTTGAGCCAGTGATCCTCCGTATCCTGAGTTCTTAATCCTAATCATGCCGCTATCACAGAGCAGTACTGGTGGAGTCTGGGAGCTGGTCGCCTAGCTACCCTCTGCATTGTGGATTGTGTGTGGCAGGCAAAGCTGATAATGTGGGTTGGCACACAAATGTAAAGCTGACAGGAAAGGGCAGGAGTTTCATGGGCAAAATCAAAGGAGTCCACAGGCCACCTAAAACGAATGTGTTACTAGCAGCTTTACCTGGCTTCATTAGAACAGCCACAAGTTTAATACATATTTTAACTCTTTCATATTAGCAAATATGAGCCCATAAATGTCTGACTTGAAAAAATAAATTCAACTAAACATACATCTTCAAACCGAAGTGTTGTTGTACTAAACATTTCATAGAACACAACTAATAGACCATGTAAATCAGATTGCAGCAGGAGAACCTATATATATTACAACGCTGCAACACAACAGAGGGATTCTGATGGATTGTTTGACATTTATTCATGATTTGACTATGTAAACACCCTCCCATCCCAGTTTCTTACCGCCCCTTCTTCATCCCTTGATCACCAAAATCTCAATCCCGCTATCCACCCTCTCCAACAATTCCAACATTTATTTTCTTTCTAAAGTCCTAGAAACTATCATTGCCTCACAAATATATTCCTGCCTCACTCCCTGATCAAAACCTTCCAATCAGACTTTCCTTCCCATGGTGCCAAAACCACGCTTTCCTGCTGCATCATAAAAGTGTATGCCATGATTCATTCTTTGGCTCACACTTCTATCACTTAAACGCTACCCCTTGCTGTTGTTATCCAGAAGCACAGGGTCAGCTTTTTTTTCCCCTAGCTGATGTCACCATCCCCAATTGCCCACCTGACAGTAAGACCTGAATGAGCTAAAGCTGCCTACAGCTTAAGGTTGGCAAAAATCACATCTTCTTTGCAGCTGGTCGATAAGTCGTTATCACCCCCCGGAGGCAATAACAGGAGGCGCTGAGGTACAGAATTTCTCCCCCTAGGATTCTTGGCTTCACCTTCAAATCCATCCATGGCCTTGCTCTATTTAAAGGATCTCCACCTTATCTTCCAGCATGCATTCTCCAGTCATTCAATACCAACCTACTTGATCCCTGCACCATGGCTTGAGCCACTCTTTCAGCCACCTTGCCCTGAGCATGAGCTTCGTTCCTGAACATCTATACTGTGCCTTCAAAAACCTCCTAAGCTCTCTTCCCTCCATTGCGTTCATTATGTACAGTCCCTGTTCTCTCCCCCTCTGAACCCCTGCATTATTCAATGCCTCATAAAGACATAAAGAGCACAGTAGAAATCTTTGCGGTTGCAGTCATCAGACTCTTATTGATGGAGAGCCCACATCTTGCTTCAAATCATAAAATCTGTTTTAAATCTTTTTCATCAGAAATTTCTGATAGGCCAATATATTGTGAATATTAATTAAAAATTCTGCCTTTTTTAAAATAGAGGCCTTTTGTTTTGACATCTGGGTTAAGAATTACAAGGTTTGAATTTCCACAATGAGATTTTTGCATTGTCTATGAATTAAATTTGGCAGCACTGAAATGAATCTTGTGGGTTTAATAGCAGCACTAGCCCCTACAAGAATGGAGGAGGAAAAAGCAGAGAAAATTTAATAATATTAATCATTTATAAAACTATACTTGGTTTCCTCAGTTTATTTTACCACACTGACAAAGTAAATGTTTAACTCAGTGTTCCACATCAATATCACTTTGGGTAAAAATTAACATGCAATTCAATATCTATTTGTTCCATTAACTTTATATACAAAATGTGTCTGCCATTTCCAGGGTGTGCTTGGACAGATTTAATGGTTTCTGCCCTTCCTCATCGCCAAGCCCATTAAGAGCAGATAAGTTTAACAAATTGGATCTTCATTAGCTGTGTATAACACATTAGACTGGATATAATGCGCTCTCTGTAAGCAACTGATCTACTGTAATGCATTTGGTATTTATAAACATGTAACAGAATAATGTCTGTTTGACAAACCTGGAATAAAATGCTAATATAATTTCAGTAAACCAGGTTTAAAAGCAATTCTATTTTACTCTATTTCCATTTGTCTCAAGCATTTGAAATTCAGGTGTGCAATGCACCATCCAGTGTGGCACTGAACCATACGAATCAAGATGCCAGGTTTCAGCACTGGTCTGGTCAAGGTTAGCTAACCTCAGCTGGGGCAGCAACAGAAGCACCATCATAGACATGAGTACCCAACAATCCTGTCAACTTGGTCACCAGGTGCATGGATAAAAGTGGCAGACAGCAGACTAGTGGCAGTATGCAGATTGATAGTTGGCAACCTGCTTGAGTAACTCCACAACCAGCTTACAAACTATGATGCAAAAGTACCAGGTACAGTACAAGGATAAGGGTTGGAGCAGAGTGCACAAATTAGAAGACAAATTTCCTGAGTTTTCTGGCAGTTGTACTCCATTTCAGGTGGACCAAAGGATGACAATTTCCTTTACATTTCAAAGTCACTCTGTGTAATTCTGGAAGTGAAGTGTATTTTTTTTGCTGCATTTGCCCTTTAATGTTACAAGATGCCATTAAATTCCTCCTCTGATATACGAGTCCTCTAAAGTAGTCTCAGACTTGGATGACTCACCTGTGTAGACATAGAAGAAATATGTGCATGAACTGAGTATCATCTGATTTTTAAAAGAAACTTCAGCAGAAACGTATGAAATATATGCCTTAACAAAAATCATTTTGCAGTAAGATTGCATAAGCCCAATAAGACCACCTAACTTCTCATCACATTCCTCAATCCTTTCTTTCCAGAGACACACCTTTCTAGTGGTCTCCTAAATCCTACTATTTTGTCCAATTTTCCCAGATAATTTGTTGTATTACCTTTAGTGTAAAAAATTGTTCTCCTTGACTTTGTGGATATATTTCACACACACAGAATATAGAATAGTCTACGGTACTATTGCAAACAACATCTTACCGACTGGAACCATATAATTAATTGATACGCATTCTTGCTGCAAAAATAGCGATTGCCTTGATAACGGTTGATTCCATTGAAAAAGTACTTACCACATTCAGCAGATTAGATGGTCTCCTCAATCAGCGCATCCAGGAAAAGGGAAAGCTTGCTTTTGGCAAGCAACAATTCTTTTTCAATCCTGCTCTTCAAGTTTCTCTTGGCATTTTGGGCAGTTTGGCATCTCTGTTGCTGCTTGATTTTAAGCCAGCAACATGCTTCCAATTGTCAGCACGTTTTATTATTTTCAAACTGCATATTTTGCCCAATGTTTGCCCCAATTGACAATGATCAGACGGTGTCTTCATATAGACACTTTATTCCTTTAATAATTCTGCGACTAGAAGTTTCAACTTCTGAAACAAGGCTGTCATCTTCAAATTTCTCTTTCCATCTTACTTAGTTTAATGTCTGGAAAACTAAGGCTGCAATCAAGAGAAGCCAAAAGGCTAATTTCCTGCTGTTGCACCAAATTCATTTACAGGATTTCGATTAACATCAAATTGAATGTCTATTCATTGCTTCACTGAGATGATCTTTTACATCATTTAACAAATTGCTGGTTCACGATTAAGCAGGTTGTAGGTCATTCCACCTAGGAACTTCCTCTGGGTGATTGGAGATCTGGGCCAAGAGCTTCCGCTTTGGGTGCAATCGGCGATTTGGGTGCAATTGAAAGCGTTTTTTTTTCCTTGAGTTTCCGATCAAACTCATTTGTATATCGTCGAACACAAAATCTGCCATGAACCTGTGCAATTGGGCAGTGTTTTAAAACTTTTTTAAAAACTTTTGCTTTAAAGAATATGCCCTGATATATTTAAGAGTGGTAACTTGGTGCAGTTGAAAATGGGTTTATCACAAAAAATAAGCATTTTTAATCAGTGTCAAGCCACCACCTGTGAGTAACCAGATTTTAAATTACTGAAAATGACATTTAAAAAAATTATACAGAACCATTTGTTGTTATATTGGGGTACAGTAGTCAATTTCTTAATAATTTTAAATTACATTCAAAAGTTCTTAAAATGTGCATTTTAATGTCCTTGCACCCAAAAGAACCAGCTTAATTTTTAGAGCCTCCTCAAATTCCTGCAAACGAGCATAATTAGCGGAAACTCCCAATGGTGATTAATTCACCCTGGGGGCATGGCCAGGTTTGCGGGTTGGGCCGCTTCGAGTATGATGTTTTTTAAAAATAGCGCAAAAGATCACAGAAACTCGATTTGCGCTTAAAATTCCACGATCTTTTGCGTGGGTTACACCAATTTCAGGCAAATTGCAACAAAAAAACCAGCGCAACCAAATGGAAACTCCAGGCTTTGTTGTCTCTTTCCCACCCCCCTTTTTATTTTCATCTACCCAACAATGGGGTTTTCACTTCAGGAGAAGGATATACACCTGAAAAGTTCCTTTGTCTTTTCTCTTTACAAATGCTAATGGACCTACTGTGCATTACAGTATTTTATGTTTTAATTTCAGATTTTTAGCATTTGCAGGTTTTTTTTTTTTTTAAATGGATGCCTTAACTCGTTGTCAGTATAATTGCCATATTTGTGAAAGCACCTCACTTACTACCCAAATACTAACGATACCCCTACATAATAAAATGCAGTGCACTGTAATTATTTTTGTAACTCTTTCACTCCCTTCCACCCACCCACCCCCAACCACCCACCCAAATATTAGCCATTAGTTTTTTCTCATTTGGACCATTTTTTTCTTTAAACAAACTGTTCAATCAACGCAAGAGTGTTGTTATTTGGCCAACTAAAAGTGACCCAAGAAGGCATTGCTCCAATAACCCAACCTTGAATGAATGAATTAACTTGCATTTATACCTTGTGAATGAACCTTGTAAAATGACTCCCGAGCCAATACTTACAAAGCAAATAATGGAAATCACAATAAAGTGAATGAGACAGAAGCCAGTAGAACTGCACCTACAAGAATCCCATTTTGTTCTTAATCTTTACTTTAAAAAAAAGTCTGTGCAACTCACCTCCACGTTCCTGTAAAACTGTACAAGGTGCTGGTACATCTTGGCAATCTTGGTGGTTCAAAACCATCCAGACACATGATAATTGATGGAATGCCATAAAGTAGCAGATATTTCATATAGAAAAACAGTGCATGAGCAAAACCAAGGCCACCTATGAGACAAAGGTATATGTTAAATGGTTATTTGCATTTTAACTGTTCACGTCCCAATATCTAACTATACAATAGCATAACCCAGGGGTGAAGCAATAGTACCCCCTTGTGATCTGAATTGGATATTCATGTCTTTTGCATGTAGCAATCCAATATTTTAAAGATGGACCAAGAAAACACCCAATGAGACAAAGTCACATATGAACAATTAAGTTACTTTATTATAAAGCAAGTGTAACAGTTATGATCAGCACAACTTGTCTTCCCATAATGCAAAAATAATGGCAAGCTATGCTTCCTCACATCAGTAGAACAGGGTGCTTGACTTATTAACTACCTGCCTGAATTATTCTTCTAAACCTGGCCAAAACTTGCTCTGTTTCTATTTTTAAAAACTTACTGACTGATAATAGCCCCGACTTTTACCTGGTGGGATTTGGGCAGGCGAGCGGAGGCAGAACGTTAGATTCCAATCTGAGTATTTAAAAAAGACCCTGCTGGCTTCAATGACTACACTTCAAAAGTATTTAATTGGCTGTAAAGCACTTTGGGACGTCCTTAGATTGCGAAAGGCGCTAAATAAATGTAAGTCTTTCTTTTATTTACCTCCATATGGCAACATATCATGTCAAAGATTGTGATCACAAATCCAAGTCTTACTATTTCATAATGAAGTTAGCCTGAGCCAACACTTTTACATACAGGACCAAGATTAGAACAGATTTTATTTAAATTAATTCGGTAATAAAAATGTGTAAATAAACAGCAAATAGTTTTTACATAACAAATTATGCCATTCTGTAGTCTGAGCAGAGAAAATTGCTTGCTTTCTATTACACAGGCTATATTCACCTTTACAGCAGTTTCCCCCTCAGTTGTCAGCATTCAACTCAACTAGCATTCAGCACAGCACTATATTTAGAAATCATAAAGCCATGCATAAAAATGAATCTTACACACTAGATTTTACATTAGAAAAATACTGCTACGTGGCTCCAATCTCCTCTGTCCAAAAAATAACTATTGTGTTCCATTCGGATTATATTATTTTCCTGAAGAATCTTTTATTTTCCAAATTTTGATTTTTAAGCTCAAAATACTAAATCGGCAAAGCAAAAAATATATTTTTTTCTTATGATATTGCTCGGTGCAATACTGTTTTGTGCAGCTTCTCGTCAATATTTCATTACCATTTAGATAGCTATATGCTCAGTTCCACTTTACAAATAGTACTGTGGATATTCAAGAATTTTTATTTTAATCTAATTCTCAATCCACCTTTTTATATCTCCAAACGTAATCCACAACTCTGAAATGCATTGCTTTGTGGAAAGTCACATACCAGATCATTTCCAATTTTATGTAGGATGGGAAAGAAAAATGATCTGAACAAGCTAATCCTAACAAATGTATAAGGAACTTGCAATTGAAAGCGAATATCGGGGTCAAATTATAATCAGCACAATCCAGGCAGAATCAGCCAAACCAGTGCAAAAGATCAGGTCATTTTAAACGTGATTTACGCCCAAAACCTCTTACGCTCGTGCTTTCTCCGATCTTTTACGCTGGTTCAAGATTCAATTTGCCTGAATCAAGCCCCGCCCACAAAACCTGCCAAGCCCCCAGATCGAAATTACGAGATTCTGACGATTGCGCTGGTTCGAGAAGGCTCTTCAAATGTTCTCATTATCTTAGGCGCAATCACTGGTAGGCACATTTTAGAAGTTTTTCATACCTCCTCTTCATTTCGTTTTGTAATTATCTTTAATTTGTCCTCTTGTTACCATCTTGATGACCAGTAGAAAAAAAATTAAAGCAACTAATGCCGAGATCTCATCAACACAGCTTGTCCTGCTGCACAATACCAGATACAGGTAGCCTACCCTTTATCCGGACTTCCGAAAACCGAAACCCTCTAAAAACCGAAGGTTTTTTCGGTCAGCGTAAGTCGTGCGCACGACATGACCAGAGTGGCGCACGACTTACAGGCCTAGCCGGATAAGGGATAGTGTAGCATTTTTCCGCACTTCTGAAAACCGAAATCGCTCAGCGTAAGTGTACCAGCCTTTATCCGCACATCCGAAACCAGAAAACCTCTGAAAGCCGAAAGTGGAGCAAAGCATGACTTCTGAAAACCGAAATGCGCACGACCACGACCCCCGCCGACCCCCACCCTTTCGGATAAGGGATAGTGTATCCTTTATCCGCACTCCCGAAAACCGAATTACCTCTGAAAACCGAAGTGTTTTCGCGCACCTTCCGAAATCCGAAATTTTCCTAAAACCGAAACACGGCTGGTCCCGAGGTTTTCGGATAAAGGATAGCCTACCTGTATGAATGAATATGCAGCTACAATCCAGTGTGTAATGTATCTTGACCTGTTAATTTTGGAGCCTGGAGCCTCTCAGGTTCGGTTTCTTAAGTCCATTTATCTTAACTACATTTTTGTTCCCGACTACTGGCACTCTTCCTCCATCCTTCCCTCCAAAGTTACCGCTTCCCTCACCTCCAAACCACCATGCCTAGATTCTGCCCTCTGCCCTTCCTTCCCTTAATTTTACATCCTTCATTCTCCCAAACGCTGCTTCGACTCAAGTCTTGCTGCTATTTGAAGTGATTCTAGTTACTGTTCTCAAAGGAGGTCCAACCTACAGTATGCAAAGGCCAGAATCGCTACCCTTAGCGGTAGGAGCGAGCAGCAGTGAGGGAAGGAGGGCCCAGCCCACACTGATTTGCTAGCCATCACTGACATATGGTCCAAGCCCCCAAAATTTTGACAATTGACATGTCAGGGGAGGGTGTAAGATAGTATATATTCTTTCATTACACCCTTAACAAAGCATGCTCTTCTCTTTTATTATAGTCACCCACTTCCATAGTCAGAGAAAGGCCCATGGAGATGAAGAAACAGATTCAAGGTGGAGGATCCAACACTAGTGCTGCCAAAAGAATGTGCTTAGCTTTGCCATCAGTGGCAGTTTCAGTGAGAGACGGGGAGCAAAATGTCATTCAAGGTTTCACTGCCTCCAAACTAGAGTTGCCTCTGATAGAATTCTTGCCATCAGAAATGCTGCATTAAGAGCATTAAACAGGTTTACTGGCAACTGAATTTTGTTCAGACTCTTGATCAGCCTAATTATATCTGATGCAACTCTTCAAGAACTCACCATCATCTGCAGTGGTGCATGGGTAAATTATTTAATTAATTTCCTGCTTTCTTTGTCACATGAAAGGGGGCGTATTTCATTCCTCTGCCTTGATACAAGCTAGCTATTTACATTTCCAAACTCAGTCCTTGAACACAAATGGTTCATGATAAGAACATAAGAAATAGGAGGAGTAGGCCATTCGGCCCTTCAAGCCTGCCCTGCCATTCAATAAGATCATGGCTGATCTTCTACCTCATCTCCACTTTCCTGCACTAGCCCCATATCCCTTGATTCCCTTAATATCCAAAAATCTATCGCTCTCTGTCTTGAATATACTCAACGACTGAGCCTCCACAGCCCTCTGGGGTAGAGAATTCCAAAGATTCCCCACCCTCTGAGTGAAGAAATTTCCCCTCATCTCAGTCCTAAATGGCCAACCCCTTATTCTGAGACTGTGGCCCCTGGTTCTAGACACCCCAGCCAGGGGAAACATCCTCCCTGCATCTATGCTGTCAAGCCCTGTAAGAATTTTGTATGTTTCAATGCGATCACCTCTCATTCTTCTAAACTCTAGAGAATATAGACCTATCAACTCATTCTCTCCTCATAGAACAATCCCCCCATCCCAGGAATCAGTTTGGTGAACCTTCATTGTACTCCCTCCCTCTATGGCACATATATCCTTCCTTAGGTAAGGAGACCAAAACTGTACACGGTACTCCAGGTGTGGTCTCACCAGGGCCCTATATAATTGCAGTAAAACGTCTTTACTCTTATACTCAAATCCTCTTGTAATAAAGGCCAAAATACCATTTGCTTTCCTAATTGCTTGCTGTACCTGCATGTTAACTTTCAGTTATTCATGTACAAGGACACCCAGGTCCCTCTGAACACCAACATTTCCCAATCTCTCACCACTTAAAAAATACTCTGCTTTTCTATTTTTCCTACCAAAGTGGAAACGTCACATTTCTCCACATTATATTCCATTTGCCATATTCTTGCCCACTCACTTAGAACATAAGAACATAAGAAATAGGAGCAGGAGTAGGCCATACGGCCCATCGGGCCTGCTCCGCCATTAAATAGGATCATGGCTGATCTGAATCTAGACTCACGTCCACTTCCCTGCCCTCTCCCCGTAACCCCTAATTCCCTTATCTGCTAGGAAAATGTCTATCTCCATTTTAAATTTATTTAATGTTGCAGCTTCCACAGCTCTCTGGGGTAGCAAATTCCATAGATTTACTACCCTCTGAGTGAAGAAGTTTCTCCTCATCTCAGTTTTGAAAAGGCAGCCCCTTATTCTAAGATTATGCCCCCTAGTTCTAGTCTCACCCATCAGTGGAAACATCCTCACCGCATCCACCCGATCAAGCCCCCTCACAATCTTATATGTTTCGATAAGATCGCCTCTCATTCTTCTGAACTCCAATGAGTAGAGTCCCAACCTACTCAACCTTTCCTCATACGTCAACCCCCTCATCTCTGGAATCAACCGAGTGAACCTTCTCTGAACCGCCGCGAGAGCAAGTATATCTTTTCTTAAATATGGAAACCAAAACTGCACGCAGTATTCCAGGTGTGGCCTCACCAATACCCTGTATAACTGCAGCAAGACTTCCCTGTTTTTATACTCCATCCCCCTTGCAATAAAAGCCAAGATTCCATTGGCCTTCCTGATCACCTGCTGCACCTGCATACTAACTTTTTGTGTTTCATGCACCAGGACCCCCAGATCCCTTTGTACTGTAGCACTTTGCAGTTTCTCTCCATTTAGATAATAACTTGCTCTTTGATTTTTTCTGCCAAAGTGCATAACCTCACACTTTCCAACATTATATTGCATCTGCCAAATCTCTGCCCACTCACTTAGCCTGTCTATGTCCTTTTGCAGGTTTTTTATGTCCTCCTCACTCACTGCTTTCCCTCCCATCTTTGTATCGTCGGCAAACTTGGATATGTTGCACTCGGTCCCTTCCTCCAAATCGTTAATATAGATTGTAAAGAGTTGGGGTCCCAGCACTGACCCCTGCGGAACACCACTAGTTACTGACTGCCAGCCCGAGAATGAACCATTTATCCCAACTCTTTGTTTTCTGTTAGATAGCCAATCTTCCACCCATGCCAGTATATTACCCCCAATCCCGTGATTTTTTATCTTGATCAGTAATCTTTTATGTGGAACCTTGTCAAATGCCTTTTGGAAGTCCAAATACACTACATCCACTGGTTCCCCTTTATCCACCCGGTATGTTACATCCTCAAAGAATTCGAGCAAATTTGTCAAACATGACTTCCCCTTCATAAAACCATGCTGACTCTGTCCTATTAAATTATGTTTATCCAAATGCTCTGTTACTGTTTCCTTAATAATGGACTCCAACATTTTGCCAACCACAGATGTTAGGCTAACTGGTCTAAAGTTTCCAGCTTTTTGTCTACTTCCCTTCTTAAATAAGGGTGTTACATTAGCAGTTTTCCAATCTGCCGGGACCTTTCCTGAGTCCAGGGAGTTCTGGAAAATGATCACCAATGCATCCACAATCCCTACCGCCACTTCTCTCAAGACCCTAGGATGTAGGCCATCAGGTCCGGGGGATTTATCCGCCTTAAGTCCCATTATTTTACTGAGTACCATCTCCTTAGTGATTTTAATCGTGTTTAGCTCCTCCCCCCCCATTGCCCCCTATTTGTCCAGTGTTGGGATATTTTTAGTGTCCTCTACTGTAAAGACTGATACAAAATATTTGTTCAGCGTCTTTGCCATCTCCATGTTCCCCACCACTAGTTTCCCGGTCCCATCCTCTAAGGGACCAACGTTCACTTTAGCCACCCTTTTAATTTTTATATAGCTGTAGAAACTCTTGCTATCTGTTTTTATATTTTTTGCTAGTTTACTTTCATAATCTATCTTCCCTTTTTTAATTAATCTTTTAGTTATGGTTTGCTAGCTTTTAAATGCTTCCCAATCTTCTATCCTCCCACAAGATTTGGCTAATTTATATGCCCTTGTTTTCAGTCGAATACTATCCTTTATTACTTTACTAAGCCACGGATGGCTGTCTTTTCTTTTACTCCCCTTTTTCCTCAGTGGAATATATTTATCTTGAAAGATGTGAAATATCTCCTTGAATGTAGACCACTGCTCTTGTACCGTCTTACACTTTAATCTGTTTTCCCAGTCCACTTTAGTCAATTCTACTCTCATACCTTCATAGTCTCCTTTATTTAAGCTTAGTACGCTGGTTTGAGAGCCAACTCTCTCACCCTCAAACTGAATTTGGAATTCAACCATGTTATGGTCACTCATTCCAAGGGGATCCTTGAAGCCTCTTTGCATCCTCCTCACAACGTACATTCCCACCCAGCTTTGTATCAGCAGCAAACTTGGATATATTACATTTGGTTCCCTCATCCAAATCATTGAAACATAGAAGATAGGAGCAGGAGTAGGCCATTCGGCTCCGCTAGCCTGCTCCGCCATTCAATGCGATTATGGCTGATCATCCAAATTCAGTACCCTGTCCCTGCTTTCTCCCCATATCCCTTTAGCCTTAAGATGTAGATTGTGAATAGCCGAGGCCCAAGCACAGATCCTTGCGGTACCCCGCTAGTTACAGCCTACCAACCTGAAAATGACCCATTTATTCCTACTCTCTATTTTCTGTCCGTTAACCAATCCTCAATCCATGCTAGTATATTACCCCCAATCCCATGAGCCCTAATTTTGTTTAATAACCTCTTCTGTGCCACCTTATCAAATGCCTTCTGAAAATCTAAATACACCACATCCACTGGTTCCCCCTTATCTAGTCTGCTAATTACAACCTCAAAAAACTCTAACAGATTCGTCAAACACGATTTCCCTTTCATAACTCCATGTTGACTCTGCCCAATCCTATTATTATTTTCTAAGTGCCCTGTTACCATGTCCTTAATAATAGATTCTAGCATTTTCCCTACTACTGATGTCAGGCTAACTGGTCTGTAGTTTCCTGTTTTCTCTCTCCCTCCTTTCTTAAATAGTGGGGTTACATTTGCTACCTTCCAATCTGCGGGAACCGTTATAGAATCTATGGAATTTTGGAAAAGGACAACCAATGCATCCACTATCTCTATAGCCACCTCTTTTAAAACCCTAGGATGTAGGCCATCAGGTCCAGGGGATTTATTGGCTTACAGTCCCATTCATTTCTCCAGTACTATTTTTTTACTAATACTAATTTCTTTCAGTACCTCATTCTCGCTAGACCCTTGGTTCTCCACTATTTCTGGGAAGTTTTATGCATCTTCTTCCGTGAAGACAGACACAAAGGCCGGAATTTTGCCGGTGCTCAGAGGGCGGGATTGGAGGTGGGTCAGAGGTTAAACACACGATGATTGACGGCGGGTTCCGAACCCACCGTGATCCCACCCTCCACGCATCTTTCCCGAGTGTCGGGTCTCCAATTTGCAAACGGACCCGACACCAAGCTGCGGGAAAGGGATTAAAGGCACTTAGCGGCTTATTAGGTAGTACTTTAGAGCTGTTTTCACAGGGTTTTTAGATTTTCCAGCTTCTGGGTCGGGTTTCACAACGTTCCAACAACACGCCAGGTAAGTGTGGCGTGAACACCAGTGAGCTGGAAACTTCACAGCTGCAACTGCAGTATAAAAGCTGCACTCTCAAATCTTGTCATTTAAAAATCTGAGGGGTTGGTGATTGAATAATTGGGGGCATATTCTGTGTTTAGGCTGCAAGTATGTGTTGTGCACTATAGATTCACTGTAACCTGCATTTCAGGATTTTAAAGGCGCACTTACCCTAAACTGTGCTACCTCAAATTGTCAGCAGACAACGGCAATGATGGCAAACCTTCGTGCTACATAAATTTATTACAATATTGGCAAAGAACAGAAACTTTACAAATAATTCTATCATAACACCCAAATGAGAACCCTTGTGATTATTAACATATCTTCCTCTTACGCATGCCTCTACGTTGTGAGACCCCTGTGGCTTCAGCATATGTGGAGGCAGCCTGCTCACTTCTCTGCTGCTCCTGCTTAGCCATCCTGTGATTTTGCGAGCCTTGGAGGGTCCCGCCAAAGTCTGCTCCTCCTGCAGCTGTGCAGGGGCAGACTCAGCCATCTCTGTTGGCTCAAGCAGATGGGGCTCTGACTGAGGTATCGGCAGTGGCAAGGGAGTGCGAGTGCTTGGAGAGGAGTCCCCACTTCCTTGTGCTCGAACACCACCGTCCCTCTCAAGGGTCACCCGCACTTCACCACTAGCAAGTTGCTGGAAACCACCTTGCTGCACATCGGTGGGGCCATGTGGACCCGTCTCTGTACTGACGGTCCTCATAACTGGGATGTCCATGTACCTCTAGTTCCTCTCCATGATAGATGGCCTTCTATCCTCCATAGCTGGCCATCTATCTAGAAGAGCCACCAGGTTGGCTTGTGTCTAGTGAGCTAGATCCTCCATGGAGGTTGCCATCCTTTCCATGGCAGCACCTAGATTGCCCATAGCATTCATCACAGCATTGCTAATGTTTAAGATGGACTCCTCCATTCTCTGCACACTCGCAGTTACCGTGGAAGCAAACCCACTCAGAGCCTCCTGCGCTTGTTCCTGAAGCTTCAGCACTGCTCTCTTTCTGGGTTTCCCCAGAGGCTCAGCGTTTACATGCAGCTGAGCAGAGCTGGGAGAGCCCTGCGATGAGGACTCTCCACTGCTGTACCGGTCTCCAACATCTGCTCCTGCTCACTTGGGAGCTGTGAAACACCAGGTGACAACACTACTCTATCTTGCAAAAAAACCGAGGTGTGGGTCTCTGCGCTGGTGCTGGGTGCGCTGAATGCTGGTGATGCTGCTCCCTCAGAGGCTGGTGGTTCCTCTGAGTGCTCCTGCGCTTCCTCCTGGACAGTGGGGAGTGGGGCTCTCGATGGTCCTGTGGGGGAGTAAAGGCATGAGTTAGACAAGTGAAATGTATGTTGCAGACACATCCCATTGTGCAGATGCTTAGCACTCAATCTCTATGAACATCATCTCCCATATTAGTCATTCATGAATGCTAAATCAGAGGGTTGGAAATCAATTCTCTCACCAGCTTGCTCTTCTATGCCCATCTCTCCGTCCCCTACTTCCAGCTCCTCTGCACCTCCGACTATCTCCAGGGCGGTCTCCTCAGCGCTCGTTAGGTGAGCCATGGATGGTGGGCTTCCTCCTGTCCTCCACCTCTCCCTTTTATTATGGGCTCTCTTCTCCTGTAATGAAGACACAAGTGGAGTTTGAGAGAGATTGATGGAGTGAGTATGGAATGACATAAAGAATGGATGACATAGATGTTTAGAGGAAAACTATGAAGGAGTGAGGTGCACAAACCAAGTTCCTGTCCTATGAGTTGTTAGTTGTTGCATAAGAGTGTGAGTGGTGCATAGTAAGATGGTGTTGTAATTCTGTACAAAGAGAGGGATGGGTGAGGGTGCAAGGGATGTTAGAGTGAGTTGGGATGTGATGGGGAAGGTTGCCAATGCAGAGTGATGGGAATGAGAAGAGATGGGAGGCAGATGGAAGGTAAGTGTGATGTTATACTCACTTTTGCTGATCGCAACAGATCATTAAACCTCTTGCGACACTGCACCGAGGTGCATATGTAGACTGACCTCAAACTGACCTCAGCAATTTGCAGCCAAGCTGCCTTGGTATGCTGAGGAGGCCTCCTCCTTCCGTCTCCAGGGAAGAGGACCTCCTTACGTCCTCTTACTCCCTCCACAAGAGCAAGAAGGGAGTCATGCTCGAAGCGGGGAGCAGCCTTAGGTTTTTGCGCTGCCATATCTACAGAAGCCAGCTCTTCAGGGAACAAAATGGAAATGAATCTGCAGAGGGGACATGACCCCTTTAAATAATCAGTCCAACATCGCGTCAACAGACGCGAGCAGCCGACCCGCACCCAGCAATTGCCTTGGAGAACACGCACATCGGCCTTAACGAGGCCAATCAACCCAAAATTTAAACTGCAGGGCGGCCGGAACCAGGAGTGGGTCCGGAACCCGCCGACCAGCGGAACCCGCCACCATCTCGCCTCCAGGCGCAAAATCGCGGCCAAAGTATTTGTTTCATTTCTCTGCCATTTCCTTATTCTCCATTATAACTTCTCCTGTCTCAGCCTGTAAGGGACCCACATTTACTTTCGCTAATCTTTTCTTTTTTACATACCTATAGAAGCTTTTACAGTCTGTTTTTATGTCTCTCGCTAGTTTACTCACATATTCTATTTTCCCTTTCTTTATCAATTTCTTGGTCCTCCTTTGCTGAATTCTAAAATCCTCCCAATCCTCAGGCTTACTACTCTTTCTGACAACATTCACAGAATCACAGAAACCCCACAGTGCAGATAGAGGCCATTTCGGCCCATCGAGCCTGCACCGACACATATCCCACCCGATCCCCGTAACCCCTACACCAACACATATCCCACCCTATCCCCATAACCCCACGTATTTAATCCCCCTAACACTAAGGGTCAATTTTTATCATAGCCAATCAACCTAACCCGCACATCTTTGGACTGTGGGAGGAAACCGGAGCACCCGGAGAAAACCCACGCAAACACGGGGAGAATGTGCAAACTCCACACAGACAGTCGCCCGAGGCCGGATTCGAACCCGGGTCCCTGGCGCTGTGAGGCAACAGTGCTAACCACTATGCCACCGTGCTAACCACTATGCCACATTATAAGCCTCTTCCTTTGATCTAATACTATCTTTAACTTCTCTTGTTAGCCACGGTTGGACCACTTTTCCTGTGGGGTTTTTGTGCCTTAAAGGAATGTATATTTGTTGTAAATTATGTATTAAGTCTTTAAATGCTAGCCATTGCTTATCTACCGTCATACCTTTTAATGAAATTTCCCAATCTATCTTAGCCAACTCGCCCCTCATACCTACGGAGTTTGCTTTGTTTAGATTTAGGACCATAGTTTCGGATTTAAGTAAATCACTTTCAAACTCAATATAAAATTCTATCGTATTATGGACAGGACACCACCTGGGCAATTTTCCATTTTGTCAGGTAGATGCCAGTATTGTAGCTGTACTGGAACAGCTTGGCTAGAGACACGGCTAGTTCTGGAGCACAAGTCTTCAGCACTACAGCCGGGATGCTGTCAGGGCACATAGCATTTGCTGTATCCAGTGCACTCAGCCATTTCTTGATATCACATGGAGTGAATCAAATTGGCTGAAGACTGACTTCTGTGATGGTGGGGGCCTCAGGAGGAGGCCAAGATGGATCATCCACTGGCTGAAAATGGTTGCAAACACTTCAGCCTTGTCTTTTGTACTCGCGTGCTGAGCTCCGCCATCATGAGGATGGGGATGTTCATGGAGTCTGCTCCTCCCGTCAGTTGTTTAATTGTCCACCACCATGCACGACGGGATGTGGCAGGACTGCAGAGCTTTGATCTAATTCATTGGTTATGGGATCGCTTAGCTCTGCCTATAGCATGCTGCTTCCGCTGTTTAGTATGCATATAGTCCTGTGTTGCAGCTTCACCAGGTTGGCACCTCATTTTTAGGTATGCCTGGTGCTGATCCTGGCAAGCTCTTCTACACTCCTCATTGAACCAGAGTTGGTCCCCTGGCGTGACGGCAATGGTAGAGTGAGGGATATGCCAGGCCATGAGTTTACAATTTGTGGTGAAACACAATTCTGCTGCTGTTGATGGCCCACAGCACCTCATGGATGTCCAATTTTGAGCTGCTCGCTCTGTTCTGAATCTATCCCATTTAGCACGGTGGTAGAGCCACACAGCACAATGGAGGGTGTCCTCAGTGTGAAGACAGGTGGACTTAGTCTCCACAAGAACTGTGCGTTGATCACTTTGCACATTCTTGTCTTCAACTGTGGACATAGATGGAAACAGATTCTGCATATTCTCTATGTTTTATGATGTATTGTTCTGGTGTTGCATTAACTGCTAGAAGTTTTCATTATCTTTGTCAATTGATTTATATTAAACCAACTCCTCGTTCTGCAGTTTCTTCAATTTGATTATAAATAAAGTTGACATAACTCCAAAATTTTCCAGGTTATCGGTGGCCACAGCTTTAGCTAATAAAGTAAGCGGACGACTTAATAGCTTCTCTTTCTTTCACAATTTGTGCTGTTGACCATGCAACTAGAGTAGTTGTACAACTCCTTTACTGTTTTTGCTTTTGCTCAGGCTAGCCAGGGCAGAATTCACTTTCTCTCAAACCTATATTACTAGTGTCTTTTTCTTCAAGGTATTAACTTTTGTAGTTCCTGTACCCATAAAGCATTACCAGATTATGGTAATTTCTAGCTACTCCCAGATAGCTTCTGACATTAAGAGGACTTACTCCATATTTGCTTTTAATCATAACATAATCAGAGAGCTGAGTACCACAGTGCATTAACCTCTGGGACCTGGATTTAAATACAACCCAATCTGATGAGATGAAAGTTGATTAGGCCTATACTCTCTGGAGTTTAGAAGAATGAGAGGTGATCTCATTGAAATGTATAAGATTCTGAAGGGGATTGACAGGGTAGATGCTGAGAGGTTGTTTCCCTTGGCTGGAGAATTAGGGGGCATAGTCTCAGGATAAGGGGTCAGCAATTTAAGACTGAGATGAGGAGGAATTTCTTCACTCAGAGGGTTGTGAATCTTTGGAATTCTCTACCCCAAAGGGAAGCTAAATCATTGAGTATATTCAAATCTGAGATAGATAGATTTTTGTGCTTTAGGGAAATCAAGGGATATGGGGATCAGGCAGGAAAGTGGAGTTGAGGTCAAAGATATTAGCGCCCCAAAATAGGCGATACTGAATTTTTCCCCTCGAGTTTTATTCCCTAGTACTAACATCCCTCACCTTGATGAGCACAAACAATATAATCAACAGGTCTCCTAAAATGTTGTAGTTAAAGTCTCCATACGCAGTGACAATTTGTTGTTTACAAGAAGTAGACTTGTAATCACCAAATTATTGGATTTCCAGAACTGAACCAGCCTCTCAGCAATTTTTCATTTCATTAAATTTATAAATGCTGATTGTCCAACCTGTTGACCATTGCTCATACTAGCTCTGAGGTCCCCTATTAAGTCATTTAAACTTGAAGTTACCTATATAAACCCTCCACTTCACTGCTGCTATAGTCAGCCATTGATCAACAGACTTGGAGTCTTGTATCATAAAGTCAGAAATATAATGGGCCAGAATTTGCGGTCGGAGGCGTACCTCTGGAGAACACCTCCGACCCAATAAAAAAAATCCGCACCTGCCTTCAGGCTGCAGGGCTTCAGAGACTTCGGGTCCTGGGCCTGCAGGAGTAGGCCTGCATAAAGGCGCATGGATCCCAGGGACGCAGACTGTTCGGAAGCGTCCCTGGGATCACGTGGGCCAGGTCCTCCAATCAGAAAGGAGGATTCCTAATATGGTTATGGGGATTCCCTTTATGAACGGAATCCCCAAATAATTAAATAATTTATACAACTGGAATAAAAATTAATGTTCCCATTTTCATATTTAATTAAAAGTCCCATCAATAATGCATTTACAATATTTTTTTAAATTTGAAAATAATTTTAAACATTTTAATCTAGGCCAAAATTTACATAAACTAATTTAAAATGTTTGTACATGATTTTTAATTTTTAATTTAAGATTTATATTAACTCTTACATTGGTGAAAGCAAGCCCTACGCAAATTCTATATATATCGATCAGTTTTCAGGTAAGAAATCTTGCAATGCCCTCATCTGATGATGTATTTTACTGCACTCTTGTCTTTAACCTTTGCCCTCATTACACTCAGGGACATCTAGTACAGTACATCATACTTTGGTGGATTTGACAGCAGTATTTACCACAACCAACACCTACAAAATTTCTATACATCATTTCACATGTGTAAAGGTACACCTCTGTGCAGGTGATGAGCTGGGGTTAGCAACTCAGATGGTTCATTCAGGAGGAGAGAAACATGAAAATGGCCTATGCTCTTGGATTTCTTCCCCCAGTTCTTCTATCCTTCTCTGTACTGGCTCAGTTCATAGATGTTGTGCTCAGTGTAGTTATACTCATATTTGCACATCTACTACAGGTAAAGAATTACATTTGTTTCCCTCATATACCACAATTGCATAAATTAAGAAATCCATCTGTGCATTTAATGTGCTGCTGTTGTAGACCCAACTAACCCCTTGAATAGTTACTTTGTCTTTACTGTCCAAATGAGTTCAAAATAAAAGTTCAGGGTTAACCTCGTTTTGGTGTTTTTATGCAATAAAATAACAAACTCAGTTACCTTAAAAATATTTACCTCTGACCCCTCCCAATATCTCCATCTTTGACTCGGCATCTATTTTTGGCTGATTACGCTGCTACGAAGCAGTTTGGGACATTTTTCTATGTTAAAGTCACTACATAAATGCAAGTTGTCATTGTTGAAATTAACTGCTCTACAGCGCTACCCTGTTGTCAGAATGTGTAATTGCAGTAGTCAGAGATCACCACAAACACTGGAAAGTCCTATTAAGCTAGTGTTTCACACAAGCATCAAAGGAAAAGGGTTACTTAAGACTTTTCAATAGAATATGGTAGTATATACCAAATTTAATAATGCACTAGTTGATGTCCTGTGTAGAGAAGAGGGGAAGGGGAGTAAAGAGGAGGGGAGGAGAGGAAGAGAGGGGGAAGGGATGAAGGAAGCGAGGAAGACGGTGAGGGGTGATGGGCGGGTAAAGCAGGTGATGAGAAGAGAGGGGATGAAGGTAAGAGAGAGCGCTAGAGGGTATGGGAAGGAAGGGTTGGCGATTTTCCCTCCGCAGAGTGAGTGGCCGTTTCAGTCAAGAAATAGGGTGGGTGCCCTGCTCGGTGCAGGGGTGCTATAAAGCTGCTCACTGTTTATGATCGTCAGACTACAATATATCTGCAAAACAGACAGTACTAATAATTCTTTATAATGCTCATGTGTCCTGGTCAACATTTATCCCTCAACCAACATCACTAAAAACAGATTCTCTGGTCATTTATCTCATTGCTATTCGGGGGACCTTGCTGTGCACATATTGGCTGCTGTGTTTCCCTACATTACAACAGAGACTACACTTCAAAAAATACGTCATTGGCTGTAAAGCGCTTTGGGACATCCTGAGTTTGTGATAAATGCTATATAAATGCAAGTTCTTTCTACCTTTCATCAACTTAAACTGTAGGAGCTCTCAACTCCCAACCAAGTTTCTGATTCAATTTAAATCCACAGGCTTTGTTCCACTGCATTACCTCCATTGGTTGAGTTTTGTCAGTTCTCAGCCGGGCCCATTACAGTGAGCACCATACAGAAGACATAGGCCTAGAAATTCAGTGGGCCTTGCGCCCACTTAGCGCCTAAAGAGGTCTTTTGCGCCGGCGGGGTGGTAGCGCGGAAATTGAGTGCAGCGGTATTGGCGGCGGTAGCCGTTAGCGCTGCGCTGGGACCGATGACGTCATCGGTGTGCGCGGTGGCCCGTAACGCCCCGAAACCGCGCCGATCCCCATATTTATTTGCGCCCGCCTCCTCCGAAGCGGGCGCAAACAGCGAACAGAAAACGGGGCCATCCTGCTGCCATAGTGGGGCGCTTTAAAGCTGAAGGTGCGGCCGGCCGCTTTTTCGGCGGCCGCCTGCCCGCACCTCCTTCCCCGGCCTCCTCCACCGCCCCCCGCGGCATTGCCGGCTGGTTTCCGTGGAGCCCGGCACTTCTCCGTTGTGCCGGGCTCTTTTGCCGGCACTCGCGATCGGGGCTCCGGCCGTTGCAGGCACCTCCCCTTTAAGAGAAGGAGGAGGCCTGCAGTACCGCAGCCTGCCGCACCGCATCGGGTGGCGCTGCGGCAACTAGCGCACCGATATTCAGTTGCAGCGCCCCAAACGGAGGCGGGCACACCCTGGTATAGCGCCCGCTTCCGAATTGGGGCGCAGAAGACGAATATACGGCGTGCGCTAATGCCTCCCCACCCAGCGCTAACTTTTGGGCGCGAGCGAGCTGCCCGCGCCCAAATGAATTTCTAGGCCATACAATCTTAAAGGAAGAGAAAGAAAATAGAAGAGGAACTGATGTATGCCAGCTGACTAACTCAATCACACAATCATACAGCAGTGTGGTTTTCAATCAATCATTTAGTCTTTTGCCTAGACTATATGATCGCCCCACCTGTATACCATACTTAGCAGCAGGATGACTTACAGAACCTTTGAATTAGTTAAGAATAAAGTGGAAGCATTTACTTCCTAACATCAGATACCTGTACTGTAATATGCTCATGTAAAAGCATAGAATTGTTGCCCAATTTACAATCATATAAAACACTTACTATCTTCTCTAACGCAAGATTAATTGCTCTTTCCATTAAAAGAGATAATGATATTGCTCTAACCTAAAGTCCAGTAGGAGGCAGATTCCAATATTGTTTCTTGATGCTGAATTGCATGAATATACATCAGGTGAAGCATGGACTCTGTCAGCCACCACCAGAAGAAAATGCGCATTCCACTCAGTAACAGACACAAGAGGTCTGTTTTTGGAACAAATGTCTCTGCTCTTCGCATCTGGTTTTTTTTGGAAGTAAAAAGAAACAATACAAAACAAATAAATCCATATAGAAGTATAGAGAAGTGCATATTCGTCTTAATTGTTTTTTTGCGGCGGATATCAATTTTTTTCTCTAACCAACACAATGTTACCCTTTGCACAACTGCTTTTCAAGTGCCAATGTACTTTACAGAAAAGTGCTCAATCATTTCAGATGCTTTGCAATTTCTCACATTTTTCTTTATTCTGACAAAATTCATTATTAAACAGTGACAACCAAGACAATTCTATTCTAGCTTCAAACAACATTTAATAAATACCCAATTGCTTTGTCCTAATGCAAAGTCAGCATGTAGTGTGCCTTTTAGACTTACAAACCAGTATTATGCCACTGATGTGATAGCTTCTTTCTATAATTGGAAAGCCTACTTTCACATTTACTTAAAGATGTTAGTTAACTTGTGGTTTTGCTTTGTAGGTTTCTTCACAACACCATAGGGCACAAAACACTTACTGTTGCTTATTCAGCAGCCAAATCAAAGCCTATAGCCCCCCAAATCTATATTAACGATTTGGAGGATGGGACCGAGTGTAACATATCAAAGTTTGCAGATGATACAAAGATGGGACGGAAAGTAGTGAGTGAGGAGGACATAAAAAACCTGCAAAGGGACATAGACAGGCTAAAGGAGTGGGCAGAGATTTGGCAGATGGAATACAATACTGGAAAGTGTGAGGTTATGCACTTTCGCAGGAAAAATCATAGAGCAAGTTATTATTTTAATGGCAAGAAACTGGAAAGTACTGTAGTACAAAGGGATCTGGGGGTTCTGGTGCACGAAACTCAAAAAGTTAATATGCAGGTGCAGCAAGTGATCAAGAAGGCCAATGGAATGTTGGCTTTTATTGCTAGGGGGATAGATTATAAAAGCAGGGAGGTATTGCTGCAGTTGTACAAGGTATTGGTGAGACCGCACCTGGAATACTGCATACAGTTTTGGTGTCCATACTTAAGAAAAGACATACTTGCTCTCGAGTCAGTACAAAGAAGGTTCACTCGATTAATCCCGGGGATGAGGGGGTGGTCATATGAGGAGAGGTTGAGTAGATTGGGACTCTACTCATTGGAGTTCAGAAGAATGAGAGGCGATCTTATTGAAACATAGAAGATTGTGAAGGGGCTTGATCGGGTGGATGCGGTGAGGATGTTCCCAATAATGGGTGAAACTAGAACTAGGGGGCATAATCTTAGAATAAGGGGCTGCTCTTTCAAAACTGAGATGAGGAGAAACTTCTTCACTCAGAGGGTGGTAGGTTTGTGGAATTTGCTGCCCCAGAAAGCTGTGGAAGCTACATCATTAAATAAATTTAAAACAGAAATAGATAGTTTCCTAGAAGTAAAGGGAATTAAGGGTTACGGGGAGCGGGCAGGAAATTGGACATGAGTCTAGGTTCGGAATGGTCATGGCCCTGTGGGTAGTGGAGTGGGCCCAGGGGCCGTGTAGCCTGGTTCTGCTCCTACTTCTTGTGTTCTAATTCTGTGTTAGATTTCAGGAGATGGTTTTATTCCTGTTCCTGGCTGGGTGGAGATCGCCTTTACAGAAGGCAAGTACTGTAGAAAATATAGGGACAGAGTGATCTCCTGGACGAGTTTCGATCGCCTAGATGGGTCGGAGAGGAATTTCCCAGATTTTTCCTCCCAAATTGGCCATTGGGTTTTTTATCTGGTTTTTCGCCTCTCCTGGGAGATCACATGGGTTCGGGTGGATGGAGAGTGATAGAAGATTTGAGGTTAGGATCAGATCAGCCATGATCTTATTGAATGGTGGAGCAGGCTCGAGGGGCCGATTGGCCTACTCCTGCTCCTATTTCTTATGTTCTTATGTTCACTGCAACTGTTTTTTATTTGCATATAAACTAGTGAGAAATTATGATTACCATTCTCCAAATGTTTAGACCTTTTGAAGTCAGCCTTCCATTTGAACAAGTGAAGACATTTTTATAGCAGCAAACACCATCTAGTATTTATTATACTTAATTTTCAACTCCCTCACTCCTTGGTGTTGAGCTCTACTGCTCTACCTGATTCTCTCCTATCTTTCAAATAGAAGTATACAAAATTTTCCTCACTCCAGTCACAATTGAACATATGAGGATTCTATTTATGATGGTGTCTTTGACAGGCAAACATAAAGACTGCATTATAGTGAGGAGCATTTTAAAGGAGGCATGGGGCTGGATTTTCTTCCATTCATCATCTACAAGGCATAAGTCAGGAGTGACTCCCTCCACCTCCAGCGCACCGTGGCTGCTGTGCGTACCATCTGCAAGATGTACTGTGGCAAGGCTCCAAGGCTTCTTCGACAGCACCTCTCAAACCCGTGACCTCTACCACCTAGAAGGACAAGGGCAGCAGGCGCATGGGAACACCACCACCTGCAAGTTCCCCTCCAAGTTACACACCATCCTGACTTGGAAATATATCGGCGTTCATTGTCGCTGGGTCAAAATCCTGGAGCTCCCTCCCTAACAGCACTGTGCGAGCACCTTCACCATACGGACTACAGAGGTTCAAGAAGGTGGTTCACCAACACCTTCACAAGGGCAATTAGGGATGGGCAATAAATGCTGGCTTAGCCAGCGATGCCCACATCCCATGAATGAATAAAAAAAATATTCTGTTTCTGGGAGCGGCGTACCAGCAATGGGAGGGAGAAAAATGCACTTTTGTTCCAGCAGTTAAAAGACTGCAGCTGTTTAAAGGGCCAGAAGGACCTGAAATTAAAGAAGATCGAAGGAGAACCAACAAGAGGTCTGAAATGGTAGAAGCAGCATCAAAATCTTCAGCTATGGCAAGAGTTCCCATATTACCACATTTCCCTTAGTTCCACTAATATAGAATGACCTTTGCTCAAAGCATTTCAGGCCCAGTAACTGCTGTTGTGTGGGTAATGCAGCAGCCAATATGCATGTAGCAAGGTCCCAGAAACAGCAAATGAGCTGAATGACCATTAAAATTTAGCAAGAAAGTTACAGAAACCAGAGTCATGTTAACAATGTGGTGGAGAGAAGATTGTCCTCACAAAATCAGTGTTGCATCAAAAGTTCTATCTGCAACACTTTTAAAGCTCTTTAAAAAAGTTTTAAAAATTGTCCACATAACTCTGTACAAGATAATTACTGAAACCTGGCTAGGTTATTCAGACAACATAAGCATGGCTCCTATAAAACTTTGCTGGATTTTATCCTGTTACAACAGAATACAATACTTGTGCTATGAGCTCCCAGCTTTATGTTTTAAAGCAAATGTTCGGTTTCCAAAAAGATGTGAATATACTAACCCACCTGATTACTGAAGTCATCATAGCATATGATGGGTCCATTGTGAAATACAGGGTAGTAGAATACGTAAGCAAGCAGCCAACAGAAGGATATGCAACGCCTTTGAGGATGAACACGGTGCCAGCAGTACTCTAGGCTGAAACTTGTGTAACGCAGATTGCAAAGAGCCAAGCAGAATAAAAGCAGGAAGTATTCATTCTCTGTCTCATACCAACGTTTCTAAAACAAATAGAAAGTATTATCTTGTCATCAGGAAAAAAATACACAGTTCTATTCACAGTTTGAGGGAAGGTTGCGCTAAGTTACAAGGAAGTAATTCAATCACGTGTTTCAGACATAAAACACTCAAATTCTGCTTTTTTATGAATGCCAACAGAACCACAAGATTAAATTAGCACCTGAAACTCACTGCCAGTTATTGTTCTTTATAACTAGTGCAACGTTTCTTTAATTCTGCACCGGTCCAAGCCTTGATATTTATCTCCTTCACCCATTGGCTGCCCTGCACAATCCTCAAACTGGCTCTCTCAATGGAAACCCATACAGTGGACATGGGCTTCCAGCAATGCTCCCCACCCCCTCTTAAAAAAAACTGCTGGTAGAAACAGCTGCCAGCTGGGAATAAAACAAAAACAAAAATACCAAATTCGTAACTAACTCCACATTTAATGTGTCAAACTGTCATGGCAGCTTTACCTCATATAATTTATTTTAAAAGTAGAATGTGATTGGTTATTTGCTGCATTGTACTTGTATAAGGCCATTGGTGAGCTAGCCAATCAGAAAGCAGAATGACAAACTGATGAAATGCAAGAAAATCAATATATACAAAAATAATTAATTATGCACGCAATGGTTTATTGTAAAATAAAACACATATATATATATATATAAACACACACACACACTTGAGGCAGCATAATTGAGAAGAACAAGAACAGATCATAGTAATGTGGGATCTAAAAGGTGTATGTTGCAATATGACTGGTAGTATATTAATTGGTAGCATTACGTTGTCCCCCACCACTACAGATTAAATAGGAAATACATTGGCCCAGAAATTTGGGTCGGAGGCTTCCCGCGAGTGCAAGCCTCCGACCTGCACTTACCTAGCGCGCCGGCCGTTGTGCTGTGGGCCCGGGTGGGATTCTGATCCTGGGCCTCCTCCAACTGCCGGCGCGCAGTGCTTGCGTATCCCAGGAGCGCAGTTAGTTCGAAGCGTCCCCTGGGATCACGTGGGCCATGGAGAGCCAATGGTAACAGGGAATCTGTATTCATAGATTTGACAGGAAGGGCTGTCAAATCTATGAATACAATTCAGCCCCAAAACATCACTAAAACTTCAAATAAATTTTAAAAACATTTAAAAAATAACTATAAATTACATAAAATAACTATTTTAAACAATAACTTAAATTTTTGAAAAAATTAACTACAGTTTCTAGCGGGGCTAAAAATAAACTTACCTTTCTTTAAAGTATTTAAAAATAATAAACCTGTGGAAAAAATGTTTTAATTTAACTTAATTCACCACTTACCTTGTTAAAAGCAAGCCTTGCGACTGCTTTTTACAAGCGTAGCTCCTGGAGACTTACCCTCCCGGAGAAAGCTGCAAAAAAAACGGAAGTTCCAGGCGTACGCGCTGCCTCTCCGGCGCATGCGTTCGACCTGTAAACCCCTTCCTTTAAGGGAACGGAAGTTCCGGTTTCCCGCGCATGTGCAGTGCATGCACGAAACCGGCACTTTCGTTGGGCCTACGCGCGAGTACCCAGCGCGTACTCACCCATGGGGACCCGAAGTTCTGGCCCAAATTATATTATACATTTAAAATATAGTGAAGACTTTTGTCCCATGTCCTGTTGACTTTTAATAATCTAGGTGCTAATTTAATAGCATTCATGCTGAAAGCAGGCAGCAGATATCAGCCAACCAGTATGAGCATAAACAAAAACAGAAAATGCTGGAAATACTCAGCAGGTCATGCAGCATCTGTAGAGAGAGAAACAGAGTTAATGTTTCAGGTCGATGACCCTTCGTTAGAACTGGTTGTCATAAGTTGTTCACACATTTCAAACTAAACTTGGAATTGCTCCACTGAATCTGGACTAGATTCAGCGAAAGTTCAGAAAACACTTACATTGCCAAATCTTGCGAAGGAGTGAAACTCTGATACATGACAAGTTGACATTATCCAGAAATGTAAACTGAAAGATTTCTAAAAAGTTATTCAATTATATTGCAAGTAATAAGTCTTCTTCATCATCACAGGTATAATGGTATTCCCCAATCATTGCAGCATTGTGTTTTGATCAGTTTCGCAGTACGCCCCATATTTAATCAAGAGAAACACTTCCTTTTCACTCGAGGTCCGTCAGTCCATTGCCCCAGACTCTCAGCCTAAAGATATCTACCTCCACCTAGGGGTCTAAACTAGCATTAACAAAACTTGTCCAATGGCTCCAGTTAACCTCAGGCATCGACTGAAGTTGGAATTTGAACTTGCAACATAGATAAGTGAAGATAGCTTAGAAGAGAATTGGCGTCTCAAACTCACTGACTCAATTACTCCCATTTTCCAAGGCTCTGTCAGTAGTTCAAAGCCTCGCAGGCAGCAGGAGGAGGTGGGGCTCCACGTGCCCAGTTTCCTGACTGCCAATTTTTAGTGTGAAAACGAGGCCGATGGATTTCAATGAATTGATTATGCAAATACAGTCCCTTGCCAGGAATTAACTGCCAACCGCAGGCGAGAGACCACCTATAGTATGCTGCTTGCCATTTTATATGCCTGAGCAGTCCTCTCGAGGTGCAGGTCATGTTCATCACAGGAGGTTTTATTTGGTTGCATTTTCTGTCTGTCTTGCTGCATTTTGCCCCATGCTTTAGTTGTTTTTGCCATACTCCCATTTTTGTTTTTCTTTGCTGCCAATGCGTTCCTTTGTTCTTAGTTGCTGCAAACATTTAAACAGCACCATATAAAGTGCTAAACATGGGCTTTCTTTGCTGGGTTACAAACATGCTGAATGCTTCAGATAAGAGCAAAGATGCATAAGGAGTCAGGGGCAATATCTTCATCACGTTCCTTGCAGAAAGTAGCTATCAGTTGGATGGGACATAGAGCTTTCACCAGCTGGTAGGCTTCCCTCAAGTGCTAGATACCACAGATGGCACCCAAGTGGGCATCACAGCTCCTAATAGCAATCATATGGTATGCATACAAAAAAGGATTTGCCCTCAATTAATGTTTTTATATTATCCGACCACAGAAAAGCTGCAGTAAGTGGCAGTCCATAGTGGCTCCATTTTTGGAAAACGAAACACTATGGCTTTTGGAGACCTTTGCATCCATGGCTGTAGACCCCACTGAGAAACCTCCCAACAGCAGTGGAGGGCCTTGGGCTGGAAGCCTAAGCAGCTGTTTGCTGTCCCACATCCACCACCCCTAATTGCAAGAGTAGTATACCATGTAGCTTTGGCAATGTGTGCAATGCTTGAAATGGCACCTCCCAGGGGGTGTGGTCAGTCCCCACTGAGAATTGTAAGATGTGTGTGCAACATTGAGGAGCACATTTACCATCGCCTTCCTCCAGATACCAGCAATCCTCTTCTTCATGTGCAGCCAGATACAGTATGCAAGGAGGTGACTCCAGGTATTCAGTCAGCAGCTTCCCTACAGTTTTTTTTTTAAAGACAATTTCAAGGCCAGCTCCCACACCCCTCTTTATTTTCGATCAACGTCAAATTGTGTTCAGTTGCATATAGGGTCGCGAAAGGGTGGAAAGTTTCTGGTAAATTTCCGGAAATTTTCCACGGGAAGTTTAGCTTGAAAGTTTGGGAATTTTGCCCAAAAAAGCATATGCTAGCATAATATTGTTTTTGGTTTTTTTTGTATTTCTTTCATTTTTTTTCCCCACAGGTCCTCTCAAAATTATTAACAGAGATGGAATCTTAATTATTAAGGAATTTCTTAATCAATATATGTTTATCTTCTTACTTGGCTTGTTTTAATAATTACAAGTTTTGTGTGTGACTGTGAACAAATGTGTCCTGATTGGTTGGATGAGTGGATGAGCGATTAGCTCCCTCTATTGGTGATGTAGCATCGTGCGTGCACAGGTCATGCTTCCATCACATGGAGCATCAGGAAAAATGTACCCACCCTGTTGCAATCGTGCTGATCGACCGCAGTTCGACACAGACGAATGCCCTTTATTTCTCTGCATAGAACAATGCCACATTTACCGTCGGATGTGTGGAAGCATTTTACCCCAGGCATTAAAGATGGAAAGACTGTGTACATGTGCAAACACTGTACAAAGCCACATGTAAAGAATGCCACAAAGATGCAGCAGCATTTATCCAAATGCAACAACTTCACTCAAAGCTCACAGCAGTCAGCCCAAAGTTCCTCTGCTTCCATTCAAGAAGATGATGGTTCACATTCAGCATCAGGCTCCTTATCATCAGCAACTCCTGGCCCACTTGGAAGGTTCTTTGATGCAATGGATAACCATAGCCAGAAGAATGCAGATGAGTGCCTTGCTCGAGCTGTATATGCGACAGGCTCACCCCTCATGCTCACAGCCAATGTGCACTGGAAGAGATTTTTCAATGTTATTCGCCCTGCATACTGTCCTCCCACCAGACATGATTTGTCTACTTATTTGCTGGAGGCTGAGTATAACAGAGTCCAAGGAAAGCTCAAAGAAACGATAGAGATGGCAGACTGTGTTGCAGTTATCTCAGATGAGTGGTCAAATGTACGAGGGGAGGGCATCATAAACTATATCGTCTCCACTCCTCTCCCAGTGTTCTTCAGGAGCACAGACACGAAGGACAACAGACACACAGGCACATACATTGCTGATGAGCTGAAAGCCGTCATCAACGATCTTGGATCACAAAAGGTCTTACTGACAATGCTGCGAATATGAAGGCTGCTTGGGCTCAAGTGGAGGAGGCCTACCCTCATATTACGTCTATTGGGTGCGCAGCTCATGGGCTCAACCTGCTCGTCAAGGACATCATGGGTTTGAGAACCATGGAAATACAAGAGAGCCAAGCAAGTTGTTAAGTATGTCAGGGGAAAACAGGTAGTTGCAGCAACCTACAACTCCAAGCAAACAACAAAGAACAAGAACACCACACTGAAGCTGCCCAGCAACACCAGATGGAGTGGCATTGTCATAATGTACAACAGCCTTTTGGAGGGTAAGGAGTCGCTGCAAGAAATGGCAATATCCCAGTCTGGGGATATGGAAACCACCATCAAGAAAATATTGCTGGATGATGTGTTTTGGGAGAGAGTGGTTAGCAGCCTTAAACTACTCTCACCAGTAGCATCTGCATTTGCTCAGATTGAAGGAGATGATGCTGTCTTGTCGGATGTTCTCAGGCTTTTTGCTGATTTAAAAGAACAAATCAGCATTGCCCTACCCACATCCCTGCTGCTCAAAGCAGAGAAGGCAATTGTTCAATTCATACAGACGCATCAAGAATTTTGTGTCAAGCTGATTCATGCTGCAGCATACATGCTGGACCAATATTTTCTGGAAAACAGATTAACAGTGCGATTTCTACCCTCTCACGCCACCTCAGTCTGGACGTGGGCAAAGTTCTGGGAAGTCTGGCAAAGTTCTCTACCAAGCAAGGTCTTTGGAATGGGGACGGGATATGGGAATCATGCAAGCATATCAGTGCACATACCTGGTGGAAGGGACTTTGTGCATCTGAGGCCCTGTCACCCATTGCATCAGTGATACTCCAAATCCCACCTTCATCAGTGGCCTCTGAACGAAACTGGTCACTTTTTGGGAATACGCATACAAAGGTGTGCAACAGGCTGACTAACAAGAGAGTGGAGAAACTGGTGGCTATCCAGGCGAACCTACAACTTATTGAGCCAGATACAGAAGTGTCCACCACACAGCTAGACACTGACACAGAGGAGGAAATGGACACGTCAGAGCCAGAGTCAGAGAATCAGGAGGAGCAATGATGAGTAGAAGACTCATGAGTAGAAGACTCAAAGGGACAAAATAAGGACAAATTAAAGGCTAAATAAGCTGACGCTCTTTTTATTTTATTTTAGATGGGTCTTTTTTGTGGGGGTTCAATAAAGTTCAAAATTATAACCTAAATAAAGTTTTGAAAGCCTGTTTTTATTTGTATGGAACAGTATGTCTATTTTGATGACAAAGATAATATAAGGGTCAGAGACAAAAACCATCAGTGTGCAAAAAAACTCAAAATTCCCATAAATTCCCATGGAAAGTTTCCTCTTTTAAAGATTCCCGGAATTTTGCAACCCTAGTTGCGTATGTTCTTTGCTTCAATTAGCAGAAGTTAACCTAATCAATCAGCCTGTTGAAGGTCATGCAACTTCTTTAAAAAAAAAACTCTAATCAATAAGTAGATCACTATACATAAGAGATGCAGTGCAACATCCTACTTACACAATGAATGAACTTCATTATACATAACAAAACGAGCAAGAAAGTCACTTGTAGGTTGTTAGGTTCCCCAGCTCAACTCACTATAAAATATGGCGTATCAGGCTACGAGTCTGACAGCCGTCTTTTTCCCACTGCATGGACCAAGTTTCACCTTACTATTATGTGACAAGCAATGAATGGCATTTGTGATCGACACCCATGAGGAGTACCAGAAAATTCTGCGATGGTTTGGATGAGGAAACCAAATATAATATATCCAGGTTTGCTGATGATACAAAGCTGGGTGAGAATGTAAGTTGTGAGGAGGATGCAAAGAGGTTTCAAGGGGATATAGACAGGCTAAGTGAGTGGGCAAGAACATGGCAAATGTAATATAATGTGGAGAAATGTGAAGTTATCTACTTTGATAGGAAAAATAGAAAAGCAGAGTATTTTTTAAATGGTTAGAGATTGGGAAATGTTGGTGTTCAGAGGGACCTGGGTGTTCCTTGTACAAGAATCACTGAAAGTTAACATGCAGGTACAGCAAGCAAATGGTATGTTGACCTTTATTACAAGACGATTTGAGTATAAGAGTAAAGACACCTTACTGTAATTACATAGGGCCCTGGTGAGACAACACCTGGAGTATTGTGTACAGTTTTGGTCTCCTTACCGAAGGAAGGATATACTTGCCATAGAGGGAGTGCAACAATGGTTCACCAGACTCGTTCCTGGGATGGGGGAATTGTCCTATGAGGAGAGATTGAGTAGACTAGGCCTATATTTGCTAGAATTTAGAAGAATGTGAGGTGATCTCATTGAAACATACAAAATTCTTACAGGGCTTGACAGGGTAGATGCAGGGAGGATATTTCCCCTGGCTGGGGAGTCTAGAACCAGGGGTCACAGTCTCAGAATAAGGGGTCGGCCATTTAGGACTGAGATGAGGAGAAATTTCTTTGCCGCATTCATTAGATTTTAAACTCATTTATCTTATTCGGCAGGGATATTCTGTATGCTAATTTTCCATAAAATTAAAAGAACTAACCACTAGGCACTTAGAAACTAATAGTAAGATTGGGCAGAGTCAACATGGATTTGTGAAAGGGAAGTCCTGTTTAACAAACCTATTGGAGTTCTTTGAGGATGTAACTACTGGAGTAGACAAAGGGGAACCGGTAGATGTGGTGTATTTGTATTTTCAGAAGGCCTTCGATAAGGTCCCACACAAGAGGTTGGTGAACAAAATTAGGGCACATGGAATTGAGGGTAATATACTAGCATGGATTGAGAGTTGGTTAACAGACAGAAAACAAAGAGTAGGGATAAACGGGTCTTTTTCAAGATGGCAGGCTGTGACTAGTGGGGTACCGCAAGGATCAGTGTTTGGGCCCCAGCTATTCACAATCTATATCAATGATTTGGATGAAGGGACTAAATGTAACATTTCCAAATTTGCTGATGATACAAAGCTAGGTGGCAGTGTCAGTTGTGAAGAGGATGTGAAGAGGCTTCAAGTGGATCTCGACAGACTCAGTGAGTGGGCGAGAACATGGCAGATGGAATATAATGTGGATAAATGTGAAGTTATTCACTTTGGTAGAAAAAACAGAAAGGCAGAGTATTTCCTAAATGGGGAATGCAGATGCTCAAAGGGACCTGGGTGTCCTTGTACATGAGTCACTGAAAGTGAATGTGCAGGTGCAGCAAGCCATTAGGAAGGCAGATGGTATGCTGGCCTTCATTACAAGAGGATTTGAGTACAGGAGTAAAGAAGTCTTACTCCAATTATATAGGGCCTTGGTGAGCCCACACCTGGAGTACAATTTTGATCTCCTTACCCAAGGAAGGATATACTTGCCATAGAGGGAGTGCAACGAAGGTTCACAAGATTGATTCCTGGGATGGCGGGACTGTCGTATGAGAAGAGATCGAGTAAACTAGGCCTGTATTCTTTTGAATTCAGAAGAATGAGAGGGGATCTCATTGAAGCATACAAAATTATTACAGGGCTTGATAGGGTGGATGCTGGGAGAATGTTTCCCTTGGCTGGGGAGTCTAGAACCAGGGGCCACAGCCTCAGGATAAAGGGTAGGCCATTCAGGACTGAGATGAGAAGAAATTTCTTCACACAGTGGGTGGTGAATCTTTGGAATTCTCTACCCCAGAGGGCTGTGGAGGCTCAGTCATTGGGTATATTCAAAACAGAAGTCGATAGATTTCTGACTATTAAGGGCATCAAGGGATATGGCGATAGGGCCAGTGAATGGAGTTGAGGCAGAAGATCAGCCATGATCTCATTGAATGGCAGAACAGGCTCGAAGGGCCGAATGACCTACTCCTGCTCCTATTTCTTATGTTCTTACAATACTCGAGTGAGATTGCGAGAGATATTTGGCAGTAAACCTAGATATTAAAAGTGTTACACAGTTGCCTCAAAATTATGCAAACCTCAAATGGAAGCTTAAATATTTTTAAACTGATTATTCTTCTATTAAGATAAATGTTCTTAAATACATGGAACAAAAAAAAAACACAGGATAAATGCCAAAATTCAGAACATACATAAAATGCAGTTACAGGAATTGCAGGAAAGCCTGTAGGTGGGGGAAGCCATCTTACTAGGACTCCCATACCTTCTAATTTCAAGTAAAAGTAGACCACATGTATCTAAGCAGGATATTCGTGAATGCCATTCCCTCTATAAGCAAATACATATTAACTTTTCTTCACTATTTAAAAAAAAGGAAATTTAGAAACCATTACAAATAATTTGCTACATTCAATATCGCATACAATGATTGTATCATTGCAATAATTAACATAATGCAAATATCTAAATTCAGGAAGCATTTATAGTCATGGGTGAGGTCTGGAGTAACAAAGAGGAGGTTACAGGAGGAGTAACCCAAACATTTTATAAAGTAATCTCTCTGGATTCTTCAATATGGTTCCATCTACAAACATATTGTAAATTACTGCTTATATGCAGTTGAAGATATGCATCTAAGGCTTATAGGGTTTCATATTCCATCATAGTACATGTAAAATGAAATTAATTATATTAAAATCTACTGGCTAGAAACAGCAAGATAAATTACAAAAGAATAGTGTACCCAGCCAACTAGTAGGCAGATAAGTGACAACTAGCTTTCTGATCAAGAGAAACCACAGCACCATTTATCCTACAGGCTGTCAAAGTGGGTAACAGTTTCAGGAAAAAAATGTTGACAATCCTCCCCTACTTAGAAATTTTTTTTTTTTTAATTGTCTTTATTTAAATTCAAATCTCATTATTAGATTGGTACTCCACAACTTTTTATTTTTGTCTAAAGGATGAGACCTATTGTCAGGACTGTGAAATACAAAAATTAATGTTATTGTGAAGAACTATGATCAGCCACTTGACAGCACTGATTATATTCAGTTACCTAGAAATTGAAGCTGTTAATCCCCTCTTCCACTTCATTCAGTTGTTTTCTACCATGCCCGGTGTCACTTTCAGTTAATCTGTTGTTTTTTGCACATGCCTGTAACTCACATCAGTAAAGTATGCTTGTTGATTCTGTAAGCACGTCATACGTATTCACGCAAATCATGTAACTTATCAGCAAAATGGCTGAAGTAGTAACTAGTAATTGAATAATTATTCACCAGTGTTATCCTTGATGAGTATTAAATAAAGGTTTATAAGTTCTTCTGTATCCCGTGTATTACATTCTTACCTGGATTTTTCCAAGAGAATCCATTTGTAAGCTATACAGTAGTAGCAGTGAGCACAGCCAAGACAACACAGGCACTTGCAGCTGGGCCACAGCATAGGAGATGAACAAATGCAACAATATTACTGTCAGGCCTTTGAAGCCTACTGTAAAGAAACAGGCCAACATCCCATATATCATCAGCAACCAAATCCTAAACTAAAGAGAAAGAATCCTTGTGTTACTACATGAAATTGGAACAAAACAATTAAGTGCAAGCTTTCCTCATTACAGTACTTCTGTTTCTTTCCTTGGTACAAACAAGTTCCATTTAATACTGCTGAAAGACAACTAGCATTACTATGGGATTGCTCAGATTTATTTCAATGTCACAGCATGAGCTGGAAATGTAAATGCTAGCTGTCAGCTCATGATGTAAAACAGGATGAATTATATAAGATATAATTATCTCTTTCACACCATCATCCCTTTTGTCTTTTAACCCTATCAAAGACCTTCCCTTTTGTTCTTTCCTTCACTTCCCCTTTTCCCTGCCTCTGTACCTGCTTAAAACTTGTTACATCTCTAACTTTTTAAAGTTCTGACGAAAGGTCATCGACGTGAAACGTTAACTCTGTTTCTCTCTCCACAGATGCTGCCTGACCTGCTGAGTATTTCCAGCATTTTCTGTTTTTATTTCAGATTTCCAGCATCCGCAGTATTTTGCTTTTGAATTATATAAGAATGCTGTTTTGGAATTTTAGGTTAATAAACAGATCAGAATACAAAAAAGTACATGAAGATTTCACTCCACTCAATGTTTACAAGTACAGTAGTTCACTAAATGATTATTCAATGTAATGAGATCCATTTTAGAATTCATAAGTGTTGGGATTATTACACAAGGTGCAACTTCCTCTCTCATTTTCTCCTTTCTGAACTTAATCTATGCTATACACCTCCCTCATGAGCAGGACAGTCTACACCCTGGATATCATCAATGCCAATCCTTCATTGACCTGTTAAGGGACATGCTTGAGCAACATAGAAATAGATCTGTTCTTCAGTTCCCCTTAGCTTTACGTACAAATACATAGAATCTACAGCACAGCAACAGACCATTCGACCCAACAGGTCTATGTGGTATTTATGCACCACACAAGCCTCCTCCCACTCTAATTACCTCTTCCCTTATACAGGATAATTACAGCATAATTTAATACAAAAACATAGCACAGCCACCATACTGGATAATGCTGGTGTGAACAAGCAAATGCACTTATATACATATATTTGACATACCATTTTTAAATAATATACAGGTTATTAATCCCTTATCCGAAACCCTTGGGGCCAGATGTGTTTCGGAATTCGGATTTCAGAACGGTAGGGGTATCTGCAGCTCTTTTTGACATTTTCACAGTGAAATTAAACTCAAAATAACAAAAAATATCAGAAAGCAGCAGATGCACGTGTGACTGGTAGCAGCGCTGAGACACAACTGACGCCTCACACCTGCGTGGGTCAAGCATCGGCCGCGTCGGGTCATGTTTGGCGCCAGTCGGGTCATGTCGTGCACACGAGTGACGCTCCACGAAAAAACTTTCGGTTTTCAGAGCTTTTCGAATTCTGGAATTGCAGATAAGGGATTGTGCACCTGTATATACTTCTGCATATACCCATCCCTACCAACAACAATCTAATGTTTCTCCTCATTGCAGAACCTATTTCCTTCTAGCTTAGACATTTCACACCTTTACATTTTCCTGGTTATCCAGAGAATACTGCAAATGAAAAAATACACCTGTAATTCACCAAATATTTAACATTAGAAATAGACGGTTGCATACATACCTACATAATAGAAATTAGATTTATGTTTAGAAAGCTGAAAAAGTCTGTTTTTTGAAAGATGACACCCCTGCCTGCCCCACCAATATATGCTGTACAGTACTTTGATTCCAGTTTCATTGAGTAATACAAACCTTTGGAAGAAAGGCACTGGTCACTTGTGATATGATTATGTGGCCGAGCAGAGTCCACAACAACAACTTCTTTACCCACTCTGTCCAAAAGCTCCATTCAAAGTCTGTTGGGTCCTGAAAAGTGTTGCAAGAATTAGTTCTCTAAAAATACCTCAATCTTAAAAACACAACAATCGGATGGACTTGTTCTTTTGCTGCAATGTAACTGCAAACAGAAAATCAGGAATGACATCACAGCCAAGCCAGATTCAGCCCTCACCCAACATCCCTGTACATATACACACTTTCCAGCAGGAGTTACTAGATACCAATTAACAGTGAATATATTGGCCGATTTGTTTATTCACTTCCTAGACAGGGGCACGAGGTCGATTGTGCACCAATTCCGCCCAAGTTGATCTGAATTAACACAAGCCAGGAATCAGAGCTGGGGGCTTCCCAAGGATGGATTTTTGTTGGGGCAAAATGTAGACACTGGACGAAAATATGCTTTGTATTTTCTATACTGCCTTTTTATTTTCTCTCTCGCCCACAGTGTATATCTGTGGGTTTCTCTCTGTGTCTCTCCATTGCTCCAACTCTAATCTTTTGTGCACAACCCCATTCCCACCACTGATATCTGTACCTTCAGCTTCCCAGGCTCTGGAATTCCCTGCCTAAGCCTCTCCACCTCACTCTCTTCCTTAAAAGACAATGGGGCAAGGTCCCCTGCTCTTCTTCAAAATAGTGCTATGGGATCGTTTACGTTCTTCCGAGGGGGAACATGGGGCCTCGGTTTAATGCGTCATCTAAAAGACAGCAACTGCAACACTCTCTCAGTACTGCACTGAAGTGCCAGTCTTAATTTTGCACTAAAATCTCTGGAGTGGGATTTGAACCAACAACCTTCTGACTCAGTGGCAAGAGTGTTAACACAAATCCACACTGACACTGTGAGTCAATCTTTACAACAGTAAAATGGCACGATTAGACAATATTTCTGTTTATAATCACAACCTTAATATAAGCCAATCATTTCTACAACACTTTAGAACAAATTTGGAGTTGTGAGTTTGAGTATATGTGAGTATAGCTTATGAAAATACTAGATTGCTTAAAATACCAAGATTACATGATCCATATTATTTGCAAAATATACCAGCATAATTATTCACTAGAGACCCAATTACCTTCTTAAAACCCCAAATAAAGAATCCCTTTTCAAATCCAAATTCAGCGTCAAGGTCTTCTTCATAATCTGTCAGAAATGAAAAACAATGTGCATTAGTATAGTAACATGAGAATACTCCAGGTTAACTGTAAAGTTTGATTCCTGACTGGGATTTCAATTAATAAATAATCTGAAATCAAAAGCAATTTGGGATTTAAATATATTGTGTTCTGATGCACAGTTTGCCTTTTCGTTGTAATCAGTATTGCTGAAATACAAAGAGACAAAAATAGTTAAGAATACTAATTTATCTGAAAAGTATTCGATCACGAAGGATGCAATGCTTGACCTACTTCTGGCTAACTAGCAGATCAAGTAAGTGACCTTAAAGTAGAGCACTTGGATGGAGCAGGACCACTTAGAGATGAAGCAATGCATCCCGCATTTGAGAAGGAAAGAACAGAAGAGATGCTTAAAAAGTATTAAGTAGTGAAAGATTGTTTCTGCAGGTTGACAAACTGGTAACAAGGGGGCATAGACTCTGGATTAGTCACTCGAAGAATAAAAAGGAATTTAGACCCCACAGTGGGCTATTAGAACATGGAATACTTTACTACAAATAGCTCTTGAGGCAGAGACTATAACATCATTTAAAAGGGAATTTAGTAAATATTTGAAATGGAATAATGATATAAAGATGCAGGAAAATGGTGAGGAAATGCTATTAGACAGCTCCATTTGAAGTACTAGCCCCAACAATGACCTGCTGGGCCACTGGCCTCCCAATGTGCTGTAAATTCTAAGATGATATGATTTTCATAACTGGAACTTCACATTTTATTTCACTATTGTGATCTCAACATCAACTGCCAAAGTTCAATCTGAAGCACAAGGACTAATGGATAATGTCACTTTTATTAAGCTCAGTCGAATCAACAAAGACATGGCCAGAAGTTTGAGGTCAGCAGCGAAGGAACGACGCTCGCCATTCACCTCGCTGGCAGCTGCCCACAAAGTTTACGCGGGCTTTTGAATGGAGATTTGCGCTAGGAAGATGGTTGTGGCGGTTGAAGGTCAATCATCACAGCCCCAGGACATCGCTGCAGGAGTTCCTCAGGGCAATGTCCTAGGCTCAACCATCTTCAGTTGCTTCATCAATGACCTTCCCTCCAATAAGGTCAGAAATGGGGATGTTCGCTGATGACTGCACAGTGTTCAGTGCCTTTCACAACTCCTCAGATAATGAAGCAGTCCATGCCCGCATGCAACAAGACCTGGACGACGTTCAGGCTTGGGCTGATAATTGGCAGGTAACATTTGCGCCACAGAAATGCCAGGCAATGACTATCTTCAACACGCGAGAGTCTAACCACCGCCACTTGACATTCAACGGCATTACCATCACCGAATCCCCCACCATCAGCATCCTGGGGGTCACAATTGACCAGAAACTTAACTGGACCAGCCACATAAATACCGTGGAAACAAGAGCAGGTCAGAGGCTAGGTATTCCGTGGCGAGTGTCTCACCTCCTGACTGCCCAAAGCCTTTCCACCATCTACAAGGCACAAGTCAGGAGTGTGATGGAATACTCTCCACTTGCCTGGATGAGTGCAGCTCCAACAACATTCAAGAAGTTCGACACCATCCAGGACAAAGCAGCCCGCTTGATTGGCACCCCATCCACCACCTTAAACATTAATTCCCTCCACCACCGGCGTATCATCACTGCAGTGTGTACAATTTACAAGATGCACTGCAGCAACTCAGAATCACAGAAACCCCACAGTGCAGATAGAGGCCATTTCGGCCCATCGAGCCTGCACCGACACATATCCCACCCGATCCCCGTAACCCCTGCATCAACACATATCCCACCCTATCCCCGTAACCCCACATATTTTAATCCCCCTAACACTAATGGTCAATTTATCGTGGCCAATCAACCTAACCCGCACATCTTTGGACTGTGGGAGGAAACCGGAGCACCCGGAGGAAACCCACGCAAACATGGGGAGAATGTGCAAACTCCACACAGACAGTCACCCGAGGCCAGATTCGAACCCGGGTCCCTGGCGCTGTGAGGCAACAGTGCTAACCACTATGCCACCGTGCTGCCAAGACTCCCCAAGGCTTCTTCGGCAGCACCTTCCAAACCCGCGACCTCTTCCACCTAGAAGGCAGCAGGCGCATGGGAACACCACCATCTCCAAGTTCCCTTCCAAGTCACACACCATCCTGATTTAGAAGTATATCGCCGATCTTTCATCATCGCTGGGTCAAAATCCTGGAACTCCTTACCTAACAGCACTGTGGGAGTACCTTCACCATACGGACTGCAGCGGTTCAAGAAGGCAGCTCACCACCACCTTCTCAAGGGCAATTAGGGATGGGCAATAAATGCTGGCCTTGCCAGCGACGCCCACATCCCATAAACAAATTTTTTTTTAAATCCGGCAATTGATCCAGCGCGCTGCCCTCGACCAGGGATCTGTGGCATCTGTGAGCAGGTCAAGAAACTGCGAGACTCTTCAACCAATCAGATGAAGAATCCTCACTGAGACACACAGTCTAAACCAGGAAGTATAAAGCAGGAAATATAAATTAGATTTAAATTATGTACAGAAAGCAAAATAAAGATTGGGAAAGAAAGATAGAATTGAGAGAGAGCCAAGAGACAGACAGAAAAAGTAAAAAAAAATATATTTTTTATAAATCTCCAATACTAATTAACTTCTGAAGGAATGAGACTCCACGCTTGTAAAATTAAATTATATGGGCTAAAGAGATTGTTTGGCAGTAATTATCACTTATCGCGCTGTTAAAAATTGCCTTACTCCTGAATGCACCAGCCCAACTTTTTCCTGGCGTTTTTAGTGGAGAACTAGTGGGCAAATACCCCAAGTTCACACCATTGTATTGATTTCAGTGTCAAGTTGATCGGCGTGGACTGTTGCAGTGCAGCCCATGGAGAAGCAGGGTATCTCTGACAGCAACTTCCATATTTCCATGTTTAACTGCACATGTGTGAATGCCAGAAATTGCTGTCCAATTTAATCCCTTATAACGGTGAGAGTGATAGCCTCACCGTTATTACTATCGCAAAATCCGAGCCATAGTTGATACAGGATGATAGCCACACTAATCAATGTAATCCAAGGGTAGAAATTATTAGTGGTGATGTTATTGCATACTAAGTGTTAACTAAGATCTCAATAGCCGATAGCCGAATTTAGTACGAGCACATTAAACGTTTATAGGATAACATTGGTAATAGCAATTTATTCCCTATAATTACTACAAGTTTATCAAGTAATCAACAGTCAACATATATACCAGATTATGCTGTGGGGGGAGGGGTTACATGTATCGATCGTAGTTTGTAACCTTTTAATTTATGTTCATTCAGTCAACTGAAAAATCGGATTATTTTTGTCTTTTAAAAAAAGATTGTAAAAGCAGTCAGCTGAGAGAAGTCTGTTATCCCCAAATGGTGATAAACAGATCAGTTTAAGGTTACTACAATGGTATTTTTTTTTTTTTTTTTTTTTTAGTGTGCCTGTATTTGCTTGCACAATATCACTTTAACATAAAACTATGTGCAGGGCATTAATTTGGTTAGCTTGATTATCTCTGTAGTCTTCCATATGTGAATGATAAAATTCATAAGTATATTATAGGTAACTGTATTATAAGTAAAATAGATACTCTGTTTGATATTGCAAATTCACATATATATTACCAAAAATACAATACTCAAGAAGAAATTGTTAAGTACAGAATTTATTCTGCTCCTGAAGAAAAATTTATAATGGTTTCCACATCAATGTACCAAAACAATTTTGTCACTACGTGCTTTAAAATATACAATTTACAAAGAATGAATATGGGAAATTTACTGCTAGTAGTATCTATCAGTTACGGTACCAACAAATTTCAGAGAAGTTGTGATTCTAACCTAATGTAACAACTTGCATTTATAGAACACCTTTACAATAGATGATACTACTTTGTGGATCTTCAACTTCCACTGGCAGCCTGCTCATCAAGCAGCTATTCCTGGTCACTGCTGTTGTTTGTACTGAAGAATCTGGTTAAATGTTTTGACACTGTACAGACAATTTTAACCTAAACTCTCCATTTGTTTCTTTCCAAAGCTACCTTAACAAATTCATCAGAATCTTCAATCAATTTTCCTACTACTCTCTACATGTCATTGGTGAGTCTGGTGAATCTCATACAACACTAATTTTTAAACTCACATCTACTTTTCCACTAAAATTAGCAAAAACATTGATTTCAGCTCCTTCATCTTCTGTTCAGGAACCAAGTATATTCCAATAATAGAACTGAAGGCAAGCAGCCAAATACGCTTCGTTTTCTTGCCTTTTGTGAATTTCACTATCATTGAGAATGCTTCACTAATCCTCTGAAGGTTACATTTCGGGAACGGTAGCGTAGTGGTACAGGTAGACTATCCTTTATCCGAAAACCTTGGGACCAGCTGAGTTTCGGTTTTCGGAATTTTTCGGATTTCAGAAGGTATTGGGAAATTTGTCGGGGGTGGGGGTCGGTGGGGGGTCGGGGTCGGCGGGGAGAAAAGAATATCGGACGGGCCGCGGTTCGGGTCGGGTCGGGTCAGGGGGGAGAAAAGAATATCGGGCGGGTCGGGGGTCGGTGGGGGGGGAAAGAGAGAAAAGAATATCGGTCGGGCCGCTGCAGCTATCGGACGGGCCGCTGTATTGTCGGGTTCACTCTCCCGGTACCTCCTTCACACTGCCCGGCTCGGCCTGCAATCTCCTACCCAGGAGGGAACTCTGTGACCCTCTGCCCTGCTCAGCGTAAGTCGTGCGCCACTCTGGTCATGTCGTGCGCACGACTTACGCTGAACGAAAAAACTTTCGGTTTTTAGAGGTTTTCGGTTTTCGTAAGTTCGGATAAAGGATAGTCTACCTGTAATGTCACTGGGCTAGTACTCCAGAGGCCTGGACTAATGATCCAGAGACATGAGTTCAAATCCCACCACGGCAGCTGGGGAATTTAAATTCAGTTAATTAAATAAATCTGGAATAAAAAGCTAGTATCAGTAATGGTAACCATGAAACTATCAGATTGTGGTAAAAACCCATCTGGTTTACTAATATCCTTTAGGGAAGGAAATCTGCTGTCCTTACCTGGTCTGGCCTATATGTGACTCCAGACCCAAAGCAATGTGGTTGACTCTTCACTGCCGTCTGAAATGGCCTAGCAAGCCACTCAGTTGTAACAAACCGTTACGAAACACATAATAAGAATGAAACCGGACGAGCCATCCGGCATCGACCTCAGCACCGGCTAGGGACACGGCAACAACACACCCAGCCCAGTCGACCCTGCAAAGTCCTCCTCACCAACATCTGGAGACTTGTGCCAAAATTGGGAGAGCTGTCCCACAGACTAGTTAAGCAGCAGCCGGACATAATCATACTCACAGAATCATACCTTTCAGCCAATGTTCCAAACTCCTCCATCACCATCCCTGGGTATTATCTACCGCCCTCCTTCAGCTGATGAATCAGCACGCCTCCATGTTGAACACCACTTGGAAGCAGCACTGAGAGTAGCAAGGTCACAGAATGTACTCTGGGTGGGGGACTTCAATGTCCATCACCAAGAGTGGCTCGGTAGCACCACGACTGACCGAGCTGGCCGAGTCCTGAAGGATCTAACTGCCAGTCTGGGCCGGCGACAGGTGCTGAGAGAACCAACACGAGGGAAAAACCTACTTGGCCTCGTCCTCACCAATCTACCTGTCGCAGATGCATCTGTCCATGACAGTATTGGTAGCAGTGACCACCGGACAGTCATTGCGGAGACGAAGTCCTGTCTGAGGACACCCTCTCCATCGTGTTGTGTGGCACTACCACCGTGCTAAATGGGATAGATTCAGGACAGATCGAGCAGCTCAAAACTGGGCATCCATGAGGTGCAGTGGGCCATCAGCAGCAGCAGAATTGTATTCCACCACAACCTGCAACCTCAAGGCCCAGCATATCACTCACTCTACCATTAATATCAAGCCAGGGGACCAACTATAAGGAGTGTAGAAGAGCATGCCAGGAGCAACACCAGGCATACCTAAAAATGAGGTGCCAACCTGGGGAAGCTGCAATACAGGACTACATGCATGCTAAACAGTGGAAGCAGCATGCTATAGACTGGGCTAAGCAATCCCACAATCAACGGATCAGATCAAAGCTCTGCAGTCCTGCCACATCTAGTCATGAATGGTGCTGGACCATTAAACTAATGGGAGGAGGAACCTCCATGAATCCTCAATGATGGTGGAGCCCAGCACGTGAGTGCAAAAGACAAGGCTGAAGCGTTTGCAACCATCTTCAGCCAGAAGTGCCGAGTGGTTGATCCAGATCGGCCTACTCCAGAGGTCCCAACCATCACAGAAGCCAGTCTTCAGCCAATTCGATTCACTCCACGTGGTATCAAGGAACGGCTGACCGCACTGGATACAGCAAAGTCTACAGGCAGCTTTAAGTTCCTCGGAGTCCACATCACGGAAGACCTCTCCTGGTCGCTCAATACCTCCTCACTGGTGAAGGCGGCCCAGCAACGCCTATATTTCCTAAGGAGGCTGAAGGGATGTAACCTGTCACCCCTGATCCTCTCTAACTTTTACCGCTGCACAATAGAGAGCATCCTGACGAACTGTATCACAGTATGGTATGGCAGCTGTAGCTACTATGACCGGAAAGCCCTGCAGCGGGTAGTCAAAACTGCCCAACGCAGTACCGGCACCCGGCTACCGACCATAGAGCACATATACCAGAAACGCTGTTTACGGAGGTCACGGACCATCATCAAAGACCCTACCCACCCCAGCCACAGTCTGTTCGCCCTCCTGCCATCTGGGAGACGCTACAGATGCATTCGCACCCGAACGACCAGATTTAGGAACAGCTTCTTTCCCAGGGCTGTCATCCTACTGAACTCCACAAATAAACTCTAAAGCCTGCACATCTGCCAATGCACTTTATTATGGTTATGTTTATGTTAATGTATTACAAGCCAAATGAATGTTGAATGTTTAAATGTCTTAATCTAAATGTACACTCTCGGGAGCCGCAAGCCTACATTTCGTTGTACTGCACTTGTGCACTAACAATGACAATAAAGTTTATTATTATTATTATTAGAACATCCTGGCTATCGTGCTGAAGACTTGTGCTCCAGACCTAGCCACGTCTCTAGCCAAGCTGTTCCAGTACAGCTACAACACTGGAATCTATCCGATAATGTGGAAAACTGCCCAGGTATGACCTGTCCACAAAAAGCAGGACAAATCCAATCAGGCCAATTACTGCCCCATCAGTCTACTCTCAATCATCAGCAAACTGATGGAAGGTATCATCAACAGTGCTATCAAGTGGCACTTATTCATCAATAACCTGCTCACTGCACCGCCAAGACCAATCAGCTCCCGACCTCATTACAACCTTGGTACAAAAATGGACAAAGGAGCTGAATTCCAGCGGTGAGGCGCGAGTGACGGCCCTTGACATCAAGGCAGCATTTGACCGAGCGTGGCATCAAGGAGTCCTAATAAATCTGAAGTCAATAGGAATCGGGGGGAAAACGCTCCACTGCCTGGAGTCATACGTAGCACAAAGAAAGATGGTTGTCTATAGATATTCGAAGAGAAAAAGATTGGTAAAGTCAAGCGTAGGTCCCTTGCAGTCAGAATCAGGGGAATTTATAATGGGGAACAAAGACATGACAGACCAATTAAATACATACTTTGGTTCTGTCTTCACAAAGGAGGACACAAATAACCTCCCAGAGATGTCGGGAAACATAGGGTCTAATGAGAGGGAAGAACTGAATGAAATCAGTATTTGTAGGGAAATGGTGTTAGGGAAATTGACGGGATTGAAGACCGATAAATCCCCAGGGCCTGATAATCTACATCCTAGGGTACTTAAGGAAGTGGCCCTAGAAATAGTAGATGCATTGCTGGTCATCTTCCAAAATTCTATAGACTCTGGAACAGTTCCCATGGATTGGAGGGTAGCTAATATAACCCCACTATTTAAAAAATTATAGACCGGTAAGCCTGACATCGGTAGCGGGGAAAATGCTAGGGTCCATTATAAAAGAAGTAATAGCAGAGCACTTGAAAAACAGTGACAGGATCGGACAAAGTCAACATGGATTTACAAAAGGTAAATCATGTTTGACTAATCTACTGGAATTTTTTGAGGATGTAACGGGTAGAATAGATAAGGGAGAACCAGTGGATGTGGTGTATTTGGACTTTCAGAAGGCTTTCGATAAGGTCCTGCATAAGAGACTAGCGTGCAAAGTTAAAGCACATGGGATTGGCGGTAAGGTACTGACTTGGATAGAAAACTGGTTGGCAGACAGGAAGCAGAGAGTTGGAATAAACGGGTCTTTTTCCGAGTGGAAGGCAGTGACTAGTGGGGTACCCGCAGGGATCGGTGCTAGGACCCCAGTTATTCGCAACATATATTAATGATCTAGACAAGGGAACTAGATGTAATATCTTCAAGTTTGCAGACGACACAAAGCTGGGTGGGCTTGTGTGCTGTGAGGAGGATGCAGAGAAACTCCAGTACGATTTGGACAGGTTGGGCGATTGGGCAGATTCATGGCAGATGCAGTATAATATGGATAAATGCGAGGTTATCCACTTTGGTAGCAAAAACAGGAAGGCAGATTATTATCTGAACGGCAATAGATTGGGAAAAGGGGAAGTGCAACGAGACCTGGGTGTCTTTATGCACAAGTCGCTGAAAATAAGCATGCAGGTGCAGCAGGCAGTTAAGAAGGCAAATGGTATGCTAGCCTTCATAGCGAGAGGATTCGAGTACAGGAGCAAGGATGTCTTACTGCAGTTGTACAGGGCCTTGGTGAGACCACACCTTGAGTATTGTGTGCAGTTTTGGTCACCTTATCTGAGGAAGGATGTTCTTGCCATGGAGGGAGTGCAGCGAAGATTCACCAGACTGATACCTGGGATGGCAGGAATGACGTATGAAGAGATTGGGTCGATTAGGCTTATATTCACTCGAGTTTAAAAGAATGAGAGGGGATCTCATTGAAACTTATAAAATTCTAACAGGACTAGACAGACTAGATGCAGGAAGGCTGTCCCCTCCCCTCCAGAACCAGGGGTCACAGGCTCGAGGGGCTGAATGGCCTACTCCTGCTCCTATCTTGTATGTTTCTATGTTTCTATATGGTTGTGGTGACTGAAGGTCAATCAACACAGCCCCAGGACATCGCTGCAGGAGTTCCTCGGGGCAATGTCCTAGGCCCAACCATCTACAGCTGCTTCATCAATGACCTTCCCTCCAAAATAAGGTCAGAAATGGGGATGTTCGCTGATGACTGCAGTGTTCAGCGCCATTCACAACTCCTCAGATAATGAAGCAGTCCATGCCCACATGCAACAAGACCTGGATGACATTCAGGCTTGGACTGATAAGTGGCAGGTGACATTCGCGCCACAGAAATGCCAGGCAATGACTATCTCCAACAAGCGAGAGTCTAACCACCTCCACTTGACATTCAACGGCATTACCATCGCCGAATCCCCCACCATGAACATACTGGGGGACACCATTGACCAGAAACTTAACTGGACCAACCACATAAACACTGTGGCAACAAGAGCAGGTCAGAGGCTAGGTATTCTATGGCAAGTGTCTCACCTCCTGACTCCCCAAATCCTTTCCATCATCTACAAAGCACAAGTAAGAAGTTTGATGGAATACTCTCCACTTGCCTGGATGAGTGCAGCTCCAACAACACACAAGAAGCTCGACACCATCCAGGACAAAGCAACCCACTTGATTGGCACCTCATCCACCACCTTAAACATTCACTGTCTCCACCACCGGCGTACCATGGCTGCAGTGTGTACCATCTACAAGATGCACTGCAGCAACTCGCCAAGGCTCCTTCAGTAGCACCTCCCACACCCGCGACCTCTTCCACCTAGAAGGACAAGGGCAGCAGGCGCATGGGAACACCACCACCTCCAAGTTCCCCTCCAAGTCACACACCATCCTGACTTGGAAGTATATCGCCGTTCCTTCATTGTTGCTGGGTCAAAATCCTGGAACTTCCTCCCTAACAGCACTGTGGGAGTACCTTCACCACACGGACTGCAGCGGTTCAAGGCGGCGGCTCACCACCACCTTCACAAGGGCAATTAGGGATGGGCAATAAATGTTGGCCTTGCCAGCGATGCCCACATCCCATGAACGAATAAAAAAAAAAATTCTGGAGAAGAAACCATCACTGGCTACAACAAAGCAGAAAGGTATAACCAATTCCTTCTAAGTTTACTTCTAAACTTTTTATGCATGAAACATTCAACTGCAGATGCTGCTCTTAAAAAATAATCCCTTTGAGCAAATATATGTTAAATGTAAAACAGTTTTAGCAGGGTGGAGAGAAAATAGATATAATTATCATGTATATCAGGATTACACAGATGGCCTGCAGGTGATTTGTAATAAACATCAACACATGTTGTCAGAGGTACAACAAAAAGCATTAAGTAGGCAAAATACAGCTTGGCTGCAGAACAAGGGGAAAAAAAAAGACACGCAACTTATCTATTCAGGGTACATATCTGTTCAAAGGTAAGCAGACTTGACAGCTCTCAAAAACAGCAAATCACCATGCAATTAAGATTTTCACAAAATCTCCTGTGTATTGTAATGATGTGTTATTATTAGGAATAAATGTGATTTTTTTTTTTTTTTTTAATTCCCATTATTTGTAAATCATTTAACTCCTTCATCTCAGATTTCCCTGGCTGAGAGGATAAGTAGACCACCTGCTCAAATAGCCATTTAACAATCCGAACAGGTATTCTGAGGACAAAGAGCATTATTCGGCTTTGTGGATTCATTATTCGGAAAATAATTTAAGTTTGGCATTTTTTTTTTTTTTTAAGTTAGATTAATATACGTCATGGGAGACAAATTGAACTTTAATTTCTGAAGCTAATAAATGGTAAAGGAATGACTGTACAGTGTAACAGAAAAATAACGATATTGTTAATGTCTTTAATGATGACTAATTTCTGTAGCTAAAAACTGGTAAAGGAATGAATATATGGTTCAAAGGAATGATCGTGACGTTATAAATGTGTTTAATGTTGAATAAAGGAGACTCATTGTCCAATTCCCCATGTTGTGGGGAAGTGCCTTGCCTCCACTCAGTGGAAGTCAGGTATCGTGGGTAATCATGGGTATAAATACATGCTCCAGCATTCTGTGACACAACGCATTGGTACTCCGCATGGTGTATTTTCCAGTCAGTCAGGATATTTATAGTTACAGTAATGGTGAAGGAAAAAAAAGACTTGTATTTATATAGTGCCCTTCATGACTTCAGGATGTCCCAAAGTGCATACATCCAATTAAGTACATTTTGAAGTGTAGTCACTGTTGTGATGTAGGAAATGCAGCCAATTTGCACCCAGCATGGTCCCGCAAATAGCAATGTGATAATGACCAGATATTCTGTTTTTAGTGATGTTGATTGAGGGATAAATATTGGCCAGCATATCGGGGAGAACTTCCCTGCTCTTCTTCAAAACAGTGCCACGAGATCTTTCACGTTCACCGGAGAGCGCAGACGGGGACTCGGTTTAACGTCTCACATCCAAAAGATGCAACAGAATAAAAAAGGGTGTTCTTGCAAATTTGTTTGAGGATCAAGCAAGGACAGAATATACTCAAAAAGTACTGAACCATGTGCAGTCAAATCACTAGGCTCCTGAGTTCAACAGGACAAATAGCGATAAATCATCAGCACATTAAAATTACACAGCTGATCTGAAGGTGGCTTGTAACGGAATCAACAGATGTTGTCAGAACAGCAAAATACAGGGCCTTGTCTTTCTTCCACAGAAAATACAGGTGTTTCCATTCATTTATTTTGGGGTGATTCAAGCTAAGGTTTTGCAATTTTCTGGAATAACAAATTTTCTGGAATATGTTTACAATATACACAGGTGTTTAGCCACCTGCCTAGTGAACAAATTTAGAAAATAATCGGTCAGAGCTGACAGACCTTTTATTACAGCAAATTGTGACCTTCAATTAATTACTAGATTTTGAGAACACATTTACTGTAATAGTTCATTAAAATGTTCTCAATCTCATGTTCAATTAAACTTTAAAAGTATAATATGGTTTTAACCAAAGCTTGTTAGTAGTCACAAATAATAATCTTTAAAAGCACTGGGGAGTGGGAGGAGGAGAGAGTTCTCTGTTTCCTATCTGTAGTGAGATCGTACGCCAAATGACAAATTAAATATTCCCCCAAATCTTGCTTTTATTGGGAATCTGGAACATTCAAAAGCACAACATTCTTGATACTTTTAATATGCTGACCGGCAAATATCTCGAAATGTTATCAATGGCTCTTATATTGAATCCTGAAATTAAAACTTTGGCAATTAGCTAACCTGAACGAATTCCAAATAAAATTAAATGTACCCGGCGAGAACAGGAATACAATATAATATTTTGCGGATAATTTTAACTTTTAGCACCAGGGAAAATTACTAGAGATAGTGGGTTGGCTGCCAGTTTTTCGCCCGGTGATAAAAGTTAAAATTATACCCAATATTTCACATTTGTCATAAAGGCAAAAATGCTTTGTTGCCTCTGTAGCTGTGGAATCAAGAGGTAAAGTCTTTAATGATGACTAATTTCTGTAGCTAAAAACTGGTAAAGGAATGAATATATGGTTCAAAGGAATGATCGTGACGTTATAAATGTGTTTAATGTTGAATAAAGGAGACTCATTGTCCAATTTTCTTTCCATGTTGTAGGAAAGTGCCTTGCCTCCACTCAGTGGAAAGTCAGGTATTGTGGGTAATCATGGGTATAAATACATGTTCCAGCATTCTGTGACACAACGCATTGGTACTCCGCCTGATGTATTTTCCAGTCAGTCAGTCAGGATATTTATAGTTACAGTAATGGTGAAGGAAAAAAAAACTTGTATTTATATAGTGCCCTTCATGACTTCAGGATGTCCCAAAGTGCATACATCCAATTAAGTACATTTTGAAGTGTAGTCACTGTTGTGATGTAGGAAATGCAGCCAATTTGTGCCCAGCATGGTCCCGCAAATAGCAATGTGATAATGACCAGATATTCTGTTTTTAGTGATGTTGATTGAGGGATAAATATTGGCCAGCATATCGGGGAGAACTTCCCTACTCTTCTTCAAAACAGTGCCACGAGATCTTTCACGTTCACCTGAGAGCGCAGACGGGGACTCGGTTTAACGTCTCACATCCAATGTTTAAATGAAAAATGTAATCTATTTCAAAGAAAAAAAACTTGCTGCAATCAATATGCAAGTAGAGTTCCTCATCCGCCAGGATCAGATGGATACTGACATGAAGCACCCTGTGGCCCAGGAGTGAAGGAAGGCTGTCCAGTGGAAGGTGGGTTCTATTGGAAAATACAGGAAGTGGAGGAGATGGAGTCAGGGATAAAACAAAGTTTTGAAAAGTATTGTGCTCTCTAAGACAGCAAACAAAAGCTATAAACCAACAGATCAGTTTAGTTTAATCTGTGTGAATTCACAAAAGGAAATTAATTTTTTTTTAAACCCATAGTTTACAACAGCATGCAGCACTTTCAATCCTTCTGGTTCAAACGTGCCCAAAAGCTTCTATTCTGATGAATTACATAAAGCATTTATTAAATATTTCACACTAAAATATTCAAGAAACACCATACAAACAATTTCAACCAATCAATCACACTTTTCTACGAATGATGTATGCCAAGCAGTGTATTGATCCTGACAAAAAATTGGCTTCTAATACTGAAACAAATCGGAAGTAATAAGCTGGATTTTGCGGTTGTTCCATTACACTTGCACTTGCCCAGAGACTTTCCACGAGCTTTTACACTGGAAGTTCCTCTCGGCCAAACATGAAAAAAACACAGCGGCCTCGACAGACCATCTGGGGCCTGTGAACAAGACAAGCAACTGTGTATCTCTATAACCAATCAGACTGAAGAATTGTTAATGAGCAGCAGAGAGTCTGAACAGGGAAGTGTCAATTAGAATAGTTAATTCAATGTCAAATCAGGTACAGAAAGCAAAATAGAGGGAGGAAAGAAAGATTGGATTGAGAGAGAGATAAAAGAGACAAAGAATTTTTTTTTTTAATCTCCAACAATAATTAAAATCTGAAGAAATGAGACTCCACACTTATTAAAGTTAACTTTCAGTGCCAGAGAGGTTGTTTGGCAGTAATTGAGGTTTATCACCCCGTTAAAAATTTACTTAAACTGTAATGGACAAGCTCTAACTTTTTCTTGCGAGTTCAGTGGGTATAGATCACGCATGTACATCAACTTCATGCCGTTTCATGTATATCAATGTCAAGTTGTCAAGTCATTGAGATAGAGGATCAACCATGATCATACTGAATGGTGGAGCAGGCCCGAAAAGCCAAATGGTCTACTCCTGCTCCTATTTGTCTATGTTTCTAAGTCACTCAACGAGATACTGGTATCGCGAAGTTTCTGGAGAAGCAGGCCAACTCGAACAACAACTTCTCGACTTCCACATTCAACTGTGCATGTGCGGTCACTGGAAGTTGCAGTCTGACCTTCAATAATGGCGTTAGCCTCATCGTTATTTCTACAGCAAAATACAGTCCAATAAGTTGTTTTTTTACCACCCCCTAGTGGAATATACATTAGAAAAAAAGTCACATACAACTGAGGTGAATCATCATTTATCTTTTGTTTTCTATGGCTGAAACACTTCAATATTTTAACTTGATGCCCATTCTGAAGGATTACTGTGCAACTATGATCACACAATTAATCACCAAAAAATCCTTGCTCGCTTTGTTTACTTCTTTCAGTCAATGTATGTCATGTGCCCATATACTAAACTACTGCTAATTAGTGATGATGCACCACATTGGAATAGGCAGGCACACAGCCCCCCCACCTCCCCCGACCCTCCTCCCACCACCACCCCCCCCTCCACTCTTCTCCTGTATTACTAAGATCTACATAAGAACATAAGAAATAGGGGCAGGATTAGGCCATTCGGGCTCTCGAGCCTGCTCCGCCATTCATTAAGATCATGGCTGATCTGATCTTGGCCTCAACTCCACTTTCCTGCCCAATCCCCATAACCCTTCACTCTCCTGTAGTTCAAAAATCTGTCTGTCTCCACCTTGAATATATTCACTGACTCAGCCTCCACATCTCTCTGGGGTAGAGAATTCCAAAGACTCATGACCCTTAGAGAAGAAATTCATCCTCATCTCCGTTTTAAATAGGCGACCCCTTATTCTGAAACTATGCCCCCTAGTTCTAGATTCCCCCATGAGGGGAAACATCCTCTCAGCATCTACCCTGTCCAGCCCGCTCAGAATCTTATGGCCCAGAAATTCCGTTTGCAAGCCTCCCGCGGGCGGAGGGCTGCGATCTGGAAAAATCTCCGCCAAGACCGGAGGGCTCCCAGGAGGCGCAGAGTTCCGTTCCTGGGCCTCTCCAAACTGCCGGTGTGCAGGGCACACGTATCCCAGAGGCGCAGGCGGTTCGCAGCGTCCCTGGGATCACGTGGGCCATGGGGAGCCAATCAGAGAAGGGAATCTCCATTCATAGATTTGACAGGAAGACCTGTCAAATATATGAACAGAGATCACCCCAAAACATAGTAAAAATTCAAATAATTTTTTTTTTTAATCACATTTTTAAAATGACTATAAATTACATAAATTAACTATTTTAAACAAAAATTTTAATTTTTGAAAAAAATAATTAAAGTTTTTAAACTGGGCTAAAAATAAACTTACCTTTCTTTAAAGTATTTTTAAATGATAAATCAGTGGAAATCTTTTTTTAAAACTTTTTTCAACTCTTATCCTGGTAAAAGCAGGCCTTACGCCTGCTTTTACCAGGCGCAAGAATTGTAAGTGTTTTCTGTGGGCAGAAGGTCTCCAAAAAACGTAACTCTCCACCTGCAAAGGCCCTGCTCCAGCGCAGCCGGAGGATCTGTCAAGAGCTTTCTTGACAGATCGGAAATGCCGGTTTCCAGCGCATGCGCAGTGCATGCCTGAAACCGGCATTTCCGATGTCCCTACGGGCGAGTACCCAGCGCGTACCCACCCGTAGGGGCCGGAATATCCGGCCCTATATATGTTTCAATAAGATCACCTCTCATTCTTTTAAACTCCAATGAGTATAGGCCCAACCTGCTCAACCTTTCCTCATAAGAAACCACTTCAACTCAGGAATCAAACTAGTGAACCTTCTCTGAACTGCCTACAATGCAAGTATATCTTTGCTTAAATAAGGAGACCAAAGCTGTATGCAGTACTCCAGGTGTGGTCTCACCAGCGCCCTGTACAGTTGTAGCAAGACTTCCCTACTTTTATACTCCATCCCCCTTGCAATAAAGGCCAATATTCCAAGTGCCTTCCTAATTACTTACTGTACCTGCATTCTAACTTTTTGTGTTTCATGTACAAGGACACCCAGATCCCTCTGTACTGCAGCATTCTGTAGTCTCTCTCCATTTAAATAATATTTTGCTCTTTTATTCTTCCTACAATGTGGATAACCTCACATTTTCCCACATTTTACACCATCTGCAAAATTTTTGCCCACTCACTTAACCCATCTATATCCCTTTATCCCGCTATCTCAGCAGGGAACTGCCAAGCCCCTTAGGGTGGTGTTTTTACACTAGATATTCTCATTGGATTCAGTGATACTGACTGCTTCAAAAAGCAGATGTTCAGTCTCTTACAAACCAGAGCGTATCTTTACCTGCCCAATAGCTTGGTAAATGTAACAGGATCAAGGAGCCAGCGACCTCATCGCTATACTTCAGCATCTCAGGGTCAGAGTCATAACAGCACAGAAGGAGGCCGATAAATCCCCAGGGCCTGATGGTCTACATCCCAGGGTACTTAAGGAAGTGGCCCTAGAGATAGTAGATGCATTGCTGGTCATCTTCCAGAACTCTATAGACTCTGGAACGGTACCCATGGATTGGAGGGTAGCTAATGTTACCCCACTATTCAAAAAAGGTGGTAGAGAAAAAGCGGGGAATTATAGACCGGTAAGCCTGACATCGGTAGTGGGGAAAATGCTAGAGTCTATTATAAAAGATGTAATAGCAGAGCACTTGGAAAGCAGTGACAGGATCGGACAAAGTCAACATGGATTTACAAAAGGTAAATCATGCTTGACTAATCTACTGGAATTTTTTTGAGGATGTAACTGGTAAAATAGATAAGGGAGAACCAGTGGATGTGGTGTATTTGGACTTTCAGAAGGCTTTCGATAAGGTCCCACATAAGAGATTAGCGTGCAAAATTAAGGCACATGGGATTGGGGGCAAGGTATTGACTTGGATAGAGAACTGGTTGGCAGACAGAAAGCAAAGAGTTGGAATAAACGGGTCGTTTTCCGAGTGGCAGGCAGTGACTAGTGGGGTACCGCAAGGATCGGTCCTAGGACCCCAGCTGTTCACAATATATATTAATGACCTGGACGAGGGAATTGGATGTAATATCTCCAAATTTGCAGACGACACAAAGCTGGGTGGGAGGGTAAGCTGTGAGGAGGATGTCGTGAAACTCCAGTACGATTTGGACAGGTTGGGTGATTGGGCAGAAACATGCCAAATGCACTATAATGTGGATAAATGTGAGGTTATCCACTTTGGTGGCAAAAACAGGAAGGCAGATTATTATTTGAATGGCAATAGATTGAGAGAAGGGGAAGTGCAAAGAGACCTGGGTGTTCTTGTGCACCAGTCGCTGAAGGTAAGCATGCAGGTGCAGCAGGCGGTTAAGAAGGCAAATGGTATGTTGGCCTTCGTAGCAAGAGGGTTCGAGTACAGGAACAAGGATGTCTTGCTACAGTTGTACAGGCCCTATAAACCTATAAAATTCTGTCAGGTCTGGACAGACTAGATGCAGGAAGGATGTTTCTGATGGCCGGGGAGTCCAGAACCAGGGGTCATAGTCTAAGGATAAGGGGTAAGCCATTTAGGAATGAAATGAGGAGGAATTTCTTCACCCAGAGAGTGGTGAACCTGTGGAATTCTCTGCCACAGAGGGCGGTGGAGGCCAGTTCATTAAATATATTCAAGAAAGAGTTGGATATATTTCTTGAGGCTAAAGGGATCAAGGGATATGGGGAGAAGGCAGGGACAGGGTACTGAATTTGGATGATCAGCCATGATCTCATTGAATGGCGGAGCAGGCTCGAAGGGCCGAATGGCCTACTCCTGCTCCTATTCGGCCCATCGAGTCCATGCCGGCTCTCTGTAGAGCAATCCAGTCAGTCCCATTCCCCTGCTCTATCCCCGTAGCCCTGCAATTTTTTTTCCCTCAAGTGCCTATCCAGTCTCCCCTTGAAAACATTGAGTGTCTCCGCTTCCACCACTTCCGTCGGCAGCGAATTCCAGGTCCTCACCACTCGCTGCGTAAAAAAGTTTTTCCTCACATCCCCCCTGTATCTCTTGCCCAAAACCTTAAATCTGTGTCCGCTAGTCCTTGTACCATCAACTAGTGGGAACAGCCTTTCCCCGTCTAGCCTATCCAAACCCGTCATAATCTTGTACACCTCTATCAAATCACCCCTCAACCGCCTTTGCGCTAATGAAAACAAATCCAGCTTCTCCAACCTGTCCTTGTAGCTAAGATCCCCCATCCTCGGGACCATTCTGGTAAATCACCTCTGCATCCTCTCAAGGGCCTTCACATCCTTCCTAAAGTGTGATGACCAGAACGGGACGCAATACTCCAGTTGTGGCCTAACCAGTGCTTCATAAAGGTTCAGCATAACTTCTCTACTTTTGTACTCAATACTTCTATTTATAAAGCCCAAGATCCCATATGCTTTGTTAACCACTCTCTCAATATATCCTGCCACCTTCACCTATGCACATTAACTCCCAGGTCCCTCTGTCCCTGCACACTCTTTAGAACTGTGCCATTAAGTGTATGTTGCCTCTTTCTGTTCCTTCTGCCAAAATGCATCACCTCACACTTCACTATATTAAATTCCATCTACCACTTGTCTGTTCATTCTGCTAGCCTTTCTATGTCCTGCTGCAGCCGATTGGTATCATCTTCACTGTTTGCCACACCCCCAAGTTTGGTGTCATCGGCAAATTTAGAAATTCTACTCTGTATTCCAATATCCAGGTCATTTATATACATCAAAAAAAGCAGTGGCCCCAGCACTGGCCCTTGGGGAACAGCACTGTCTACCATCCTCCAGTCTGAAAAACAGCCATTTACCACAACTCGCTGTTTTCTGTCCTTAAGCCAATTCCTTATCCAAACTGCCACTGACCCACCTATGCCATGAGCCTCAATTTTGTTAACCAGCCTTCGATGTGGTACTTTGTCAATCTTCTCAACTTTGGAAGGTGCTAGAATGTACTCTCTACCGTGGCTCACTCTATAAATTTAAAAATATACTGAACATTAAACAGATAAATGCGAATTACTCAGTACGAACAATATACTTCGTAATTACCAACTTTACTATTCTCCTCAAAGTAAAAAAAAAAGATGCTTTTTCTGTGGTAAGCCTCAACTTAAAATTGACTTTTAACCATGTTACCACAGCACCCTCCAATTAATTTGGTTGTTACTCCTTATGGCCTCAAGCAGACTGATTTCTTGTTGCAATACAGCTGAAGTATTGCTTCAAATTTCCTTAAAGATACCCAAGAACAAAAAGGAATTAAAAACAGGTATTTCTAAAACTACATAGTCATTCACAATTCAAATGGCATTTGTCAAACAAATATAGCTGCCAAACGTAGTGTAAACAACCCACAGTATATCTGTAATTGAAGGAAATGGCTTGGCACCTTCCCAAGAAGCCCACTGATCTGTTTGAACCACTTTAGTCAACCTGAGTGTTGTGTCTGTACCTTTCTACCTAGACACAATTTAGAACTCAGAGATTCAAACATGAAGTGCTTTATTCAAAAAGAAGGTTCTGGAGAGAACCGAACAAAGAGAGCTACAACTTAACCAAGAGAACAACCCCAACCATTTATCTGCTGTGACAGCACCACCACAGGTGGGAGGAGAACACACAATACATAACATATTCCTCCCCTCTTAAATGAAAGGTCCACATTATTCCTCAACAGGTAAGTTACTTTCAATGCACTCAACTAACCAAGGGTAGAGGTAGACTGCCTCAAACCCTGACTTTACCCTGGGGTTTATTCTGCCCCAGTCTTGTGGGTAAGTCACTAAGCCTACAGATCCAAGTGTCTCGGAGGCCGCCGCTCTCTGACAGGATACCGGCGATCATCGCTGGCTTCCACAGCAGTAGGCATTGACACAGGCCTAGATAGAGAAGGTGCCTGTGTCAGTCGAAAGTCAGGAGTTTGCACAGGTGGAACAGTCTCTTTGACTTCCTGTGTTGGAGAAGAGCACTGTGGCAAAGGATGCTGGTTTGCGGTATCATCCGAAAACAGTTCAGGCCAACCAGCCGTTGGAGCCTCTGTGGCTGTCTCTGCTCCTAGCAACAGTTGATCTGTGTGTCTTCTCCAGACGACGTCCTCAGCAGTCTCAACTGTGTAAGACACAGGGCCGGTCTGCGCGATCACTGTGGCAGGAACCCATTTCGGTCCATTGTTGTAGTTTCGAGCTAGGACGTGCTCTCCAGAATGAAACCGTCTCTCCTTGGCTCTTTTCTCTCTCTTTTCAACTTGAGCTTGTTGTTGACGATGGACAACCTGTTCTGCCCTTGGAGGTTTGAGTAAGTCAAAACTTGTCCGCAACTGCCTCTTCATCATGAGCGAAGCGGGGAAGTTTTGGTTGTGGCATGTGACTCGTTCCTGTAGGACAACAGGAAGCTGTTCAGACGTTGGTGGATTGAGCCCTGACCTTGCGATGCCTTCAAGGCGTGCTTCAAAGTTTGCATGAACCTTTCTACCAGGCCGTTAGTAGAGGGATGATAGGGCGCAGACCTGATGTGTTGGACACCATTCACATGCAGAAAGGTTGCAAACTCCTGTGATACAAATTGTGGACCGTTGTCACTTACGAGTTGTTCCGGTGAGCCATAACGGCTGAACATCTCACCAAGTTTCTCAATTGTTTTCTCTGCCGTGGTAGACCTCATCACAGCGACCTCCGGCCACTTGCGACGAGCGTCCACAACCACCATAAACATCTTCTCTTCGAAAGGATCGGCGAAGTCCACATGTACTCGCTGCCACACTTCTTCAGGCCAATCCCAGGGGTGTAGGGTTGCCAGCTGTGGAACATTTGACATGGGGAACATGTTTTGGCTTTCTCCTCAATATTTCCATCGAGACCTGGCCACCAGAAGTAGCTTCTTGCCAGTTCCTTCATCCGAACCATCCCACTGTGGCCTGTATGAAGTTGTTGCAGTATAGGTTCCCTCAGAGGTGGCGGAATGATGACACGGCGTCCCCAAAGAAGACAACCTGCCTGGACGGAGAGCTCATTTCTTTTTGAAACGTAAGGTTTCAAACTTAGGAGAATCTCCTATAGCTCTCCCTCGAATGACATCGTCCATTACCTCAGACAGGGCTGGATCGTTGCGGGTGTACCTTCGCACCTGAACTGCAGTGACAGGTGCTCCCTCCACATTATCTAAAGTAGAAGATGTTTATCTGACGAGGCTCTGGGGGAGTAACAGGCAAGGGCAGCCTCGAGAGACCGTCTGCACTGCCGTGCAAGTCTGATTTGCGATATTTAATGTCGCATGTATGTCCTGACAACAGTAAAGCCAACCTTTGCATCCTGCTTGCAGCAAGAGACGGAATTCCGGCGTGGAGCCCGAAGATTGAAGTCAATGGACGGTGGTCCATCAGGAGTGTGAACCTTCTCCCAAACAGGTACTGATGAAATTTTCGAATTCCAAAAACGATTCCCAAGGCCTCGCGCTCAATCTGCGCATAGTTACTCTCGGTCTTGTTCAAGGTGCGTGATGCGAAGGCGATAGGTTTCTCTTCCCCAGAAGGCATGATGTGGGATATGACTGCTCCCACACCATATGGTGATGCATCACATGCTAGCTGCTCGGGTAGCTTTGGGTCGAAGTGTGTCAGGACCTCCGACTTCAGCAATGCTTTCTTTGCTTGGGCGAAAGCTGCGTTGCACAGTTCAGTCCATTTCCATGTTTTGCCTTGACATAGCAACTGATGTAACGGCTTCAGCAATGTTGCTAAGTCTGGAATAAACTTCCCATAGTAGTTAAGTAGCCCCAGAAATAAATGTAACTGGCTCACATTCTGGGGTGCTGGGGCCTCCACGATCGCCTTGACCTTTGACGGCGCCTTATGCAGGCCAGTAGCGTCAATCACATGCCCCAGGTACTCAACTGAAGACTGAAAGAATTCACATTTGTCCTTACAAACTCTGAGTCCGTACTCTTTCAGTCGCTGTAGTGTCACATCCAAGTTCAGAAGATGATCCTCCTCATTTGTCCCAGTGACAAGGATGTCGTCCAGGTAGCACTGGACTCCTGGCAGTCCACTCAAAATCTGATCCATTGCCCTTTGGAATAGAGCAGGGGCCGACGTAATTCAAAACGGAAGGCGGCAGTACCTGTATAGCCCCTTGTGTGTCACAATTGTCAGCAGCTCCTTTGATTTGTCATCGACATGCATTTGTAGATAAGCCTGGCATAAGTCTATTTTGCTGAACTTTTGCCCTCCGGCCAGGCCCGTAAAAAGATCACCAATGAGGAGAAGAGGGTACTGTTCCGCAGACAGCACCGGGTTAATAGTCACATTAAAATCCCCACAGATTCGAACAGATCCATCCTTTTTCAGGACAGGAACAATGGGTGTGGCCCATTTGCTCACGCTCACAGGCTCCAGGACTCCATTCTCGACTAAGGCCTCCAAGTTAGCCTCAACTTTTGGTCTAATTGCATAGGGTACAGGTCGGGCTTTGTGAAACTTCAGCTTGCTGTCAGGTTTAATGTCCAGTCTCACGCTGATCTTTTTCATGCTCCCAAGTTCACCATTGAAGAGTTCTGCATGTTTGTTTAAAACTGCAGTCAGACCTGACTCCCCTATTGACATCATGCGGACTGCAGGCCAGTCCAGCGTGATTTTCTCTAGCCACGCACGTCCCAATAGAGATGGGTAATTTCCCTTTACCACATATAGTGGCAGTTTCGCAGTCGGACGTTCAATTTAACTGTCACCTCAATGGCGCCTCTCATGGCCACAGGTTCGCCAGTATACGTCTTTAGCACAATGTTTGTTGGCTGAAGGGTAAGATGCTTTAGCATTTTGTTGTAGACAGTGTCTGAAACAAGGGACACAGCTGCACCTCTGTCCACCTCCATCCGCACTGATTGTCCCTCCACCAGTGGTGACACCCAGTAGCCATTTGGACCACCTGCAACCATCAGTATGTGCACCTCTTCCTCCTCAGAGGTGTCGCTCCCCTCTGTTTTGCTTGTTCCATCATACTGCACTGAATGAACACTCTTTTTCCTCTCTAGTCCAAATACAGACATTTTGATTTCATGCTTCCCAGCTCTGTCTGTTCTTTTTTTACCTCTACAGGCCCGTTCAATGTGACATTTTTTCCACAATTTCAGCATTCCAGCTCCGTACACCAGCAGTCATTAGTGTGATGGCCCGTTTTCCCACAACGGTAACATGTGCCGTTCCGCGCACCTTTAGGCTCAGGCGACACCCTGTGAACTCTCCCTGTTGAACTCAACTGGTGAGCCTCCTTTTCCGCCATCTCCATGGAGACACTAACTTCTATGGCCTTTTCAAGAGTAAGGTTGTCCTCAGCAAGAAGGCGCTTCTGTGTGGCTGCACTTTGCAGATCACACACAAGTCTGTCTCTAATGGTGTCATTCAGCACCTCCTTGAACTTGCAGTGTTCTGACAACCTTTTTAAAGCAGCAATAAACATCGTCACTGATTCCCCCTCCTCTTGATTCCATTTGTGAAATCTAAATCTCTCAGCAATAACCAGAGGTTTTGGTGAAAAATGTGCTCCAAGAATTTCCACTAGTTGTTTATATGTTTTAGTTCCTGGCTTATCTGGCTGTACAAGGCTGCGAAGTAAGTTGAATGTCTTTGCTCCCAGTATACTCAAAAAGGTAGGCACGACCTTATCGTTTGCCACCGCATTCGCCAAAACAAAATAGTCAAAACGTTCCGTATAAGCGCTCCATTGCTCAACATTTTCATCAAAATCACCGAGGTTTCCGAATATAGTAGCCATCTCACGTTTCAAATTTTAATTTCTGTTACTCACTGCACCCGTAACGTTAATGTAATGCTGCAATCTCTGTTCCGAGTATTTTGTAGTCGAAAACAAGAAAGTTCCCACAATGCAGATTCATCCCATCCTCGTCGCCACTTTGTTGTGTCTGTACCTTTCTACCTGGTCACAATTTAGAACTCAGAACTCAGAGATTCAAACATGAAGTGCTTTATTCAAAAAGAAGGTACTGGAGAGAACCGAACAAAGAGAACAACCCCAACCATTTATCTGTTGTGACAGCGCCGCCACAGGTGGGAGGAGAACACACAATACATAACACTGAGTGAAGGAGATTAACATGTCCAGATAGCTAACGGGGACCTTTGCTGGACAGAATGACACCAATTGTTTATTCACAACATGATTTAGCATATTAAACCACCCATTTAGGAACAACCTTATGCACACATTGATGGCTTTGGGATACAAGACTAGGATGCATCTTCTCTGCAGCCTGTAGAAATAGCTACCAAGTAATGGAAGCATAAACATTTTCAATCCACAATATGCACTGGCATAATTACTATGTGTAGGCCTTCTGACGAAAGGTCTTCGACCTGAAACGTTAACACCGTTTCTCTCTCCACGGATGCTGCCTGGCCTGCTGAGTTTTTCCAGCATTTTCTGTTATTTCAGATTTACAGCATCCGCAGTATTTTGCTATTTAATTACTATGTGTGCTGCCTCCAGCTACATTTCAACTAATTCACAAAGAAATGCAATGCAGCATTAAAGCAACTTTTTAATCTCTGTATACAACTGACTTAAAAAGAATATATACCTGGGAGTGCATTTTTTTTAAAAGAAACATTTTAGTCACATGCTGGAAAACTGAACTGAGAAACTCACCAGGCATAATGGCAGCGATATTGAGAAAAAACTGGCAACAGTGATAGCAGATGCAAACTCCAACAGCTAAAATAGGAACATTCACAAAAGGTTGAAAACAGACAATTAAGAACAAAATTATTAGGCCGTATTTTGCGACCCCTACGGGTGCGGAAGCACCTGTAGGGGCCGCGCAAGTTCCGGGTTTGGCATGCGAAGCGCACGCGCTAAAACCCGGAACTTGCGATCTGTCAAGAATCCTCTTGACAGATCCTCCGTATCCCCGGGAGAAGGCCTCTGCAGGTGGAGAGTTGCGCTATTTGCCCAACTTCCGCTCGCTGAATGCCCATGAAATTCTTACACCTGGTAAAAGCAGACATAAGGCCTGCTTTTACCACAAGAGTTTAAAAAGGAAAATGAAATTTTATCACTCATTTATACATTAAAAACCCTGTTCAATAAGGTAATTTTTAGCCCCGTTAACATTCAAAACATATTCAAAAAATTAAATTGTTTAAAATATTTAATTCATGGCATTTTAATTAATTTTAAATTATGTAATTAAAAATGTATATTTTGTGTTTGTATTTTTTAAGTGATCTCCATAAGTATGAATAGGATTCCCTTCTTTTATTGGTTGGGTCGGCCCACGTGATCCTGGGGCGCTTGCAAACCGCATGCGCCCCTGCCTGGGATACGTGGATCTCTGCCCACTCGTAGGGAGAGAGGCCCAGGATCACAAGCCTCCGTACCCCCGGGCCACCAGGTAAATGCATAGATATTTTACAGGTCGGAGGCATCCGCCCGCGGGAAGCAGGTCGGAGGCATCCGCCCGCGGAGCCTCTGATCGCAAATGTTGGGCCCATATCTCGAAGTGTGTTCAAGAATGGAATTTCAGAAGGCATTCAATGTCTGCCCCCTAGTGTTAAATATTAGAATTTAAGAGTGTGTTCCACACTAGTCGTTAGTGTTGTATGGATAAAACAAAAGTTTTCAATGGGAGTAATAATAGCTGCACCTATATATATTAAAATAAAAATTTTAAAGAAAGTGTATATAATTAAGATACAACTAAACGCTAACAATATTCTTGGATATGTACTGTGGCAGAACATTGAAGGACAAGGTACTAAAACAACTTGATAAACCCTCAATTCCCTATATATATATATAATATAGAAGATTAAAGGGGTGATCTATTTGAGCTGTTTAAGATGATGAAAGGGTAGATAGAGAGAAACTATTCTATCTGATGGGGGAGTCCAGAACAAGGTGGGGGGGGGGGGGGGGCATAACCAATGTTGCCTCTAATTTTTTTTTGTACTGAATGGGCCACGAGCTCCTTTGAGCGCGACCTTTTCATCCATGAGCAAATTTTACAACAACAACGTTTGCAACGACAGCAACAGCAACCACTTAGAAGCATATATACAGTAATGCCATATTGCCACCCAACCGTCTCAAATCATCAATCAGACAAGGGTCTAGACAAGTTTAACTTGTCCCATTACCATCTCCTTTTGCCTTGTACCATCATCCGTTTTGTCTCTTAATCATTCCTGTCTTCCATCCTATCACAGACCTTCCCCTTTGTTCTTTCCTCCCCTCCCCCTGCACTTGTTTAAAAACCTGTTCCGTCTCCAGCTTTTTTCAGTTCTGACGAAGGGTCATCGACCTGAAACGTTAACTCTGTTTCTCTCTCCACAGATGCTGCCGGACCTGCTGAGTATTTCCAGTATTTTCTGTTTTTATTTAACATAAGTTCTCTGCTTTTGAACTCTATTCCTCTAGAAATGAACCCCAGTGCTTTATTTGCACTTTTATGGTTCTGAGGTACAAACGGGGACAAACTTTTTCCCCTCTCTCATAACATGATTTAAATAACCCTGATAGACTCTTTCAAAAAGAGGACAACACCTGGCAAAATTTAACTGGAACTTACCACGGGTCATTCAGCATCACTTTCCCATATTTTTTCCAGCTTTAAACAATTTTCTGAATTTTTTTAAATTCTCATTTTTGTTTCACCACGGGCCTAAAACTTGCTTGCTTTCGCCTCCTTCCAGCAGCCATTCTACATGTGCTGCATCTCCACCTCTGTTGTTCCAAAGGGCGGCCACCGCTCAGTCCCTGGGAACGGATTACACGCGCCTGGACACTCACCCCTCTCTTTCTCTGACTCTCTCTTTTGCTGTCTCTCTCCCTCTCTGTCCCTCTGTTTCGCTCTCTATCTCTCTCTGTCCCTGTCTCTCTCTACCCCCAGTCTCTCTCTCTCCCCACCCCCACTCTCTCTCCCCACCCCCACTCTCTCCCCACCCCCACTCTCTCTCCCCCTCCCCACTCTCGCTCCCTCTCCCCTCTTGCTCCCTCTCCCCTCTCCCCTCCCCACTCTCTCTCCCTCTCCCGCTCCCTCTCCCCTCCCCACTCTCTCTCTCTCTCCCCCTCTCCCCTCTCGCTTCTCCTCCCTCTCCTCTCCCCTCCCCCGCTCTCGCTCCCTCTCCCCTCCCCCACTCTCGCTCCCTCTCCCGTCCCCACTCTCGCTCCCTCTCCCCTCCCCACTCTCGCTCCCTCTCCCTCCCCACTCTCTCTCGCTCTCCCCTCCCCTCTCGCTCCCTCTCCCCTCCCTCGCTCCCTCTCCCCTCCCCACTCTTGCTACCTCTCCCTCTCCCGCTCCCTCTCCCCTCTCTCGCTCCCTCTCCCCTCCCCCGCTCCCTCCCCACTCTCGCTCCCTCTCCCTCCCCCCTCCCTCGCTCCCTCTCCCTCTCCCCTCCCCACTCTCGCTCCCTCTCCCTTCCTCCCTATCCCCCTATCCCTCTCTCCCTCTCCCCTCCCCCACTCTCGCTCCCTCTCCCCTCCCCGCTCTCTCCCTTCTCCCTCCCCTCCCTCTCGCTCCCTCCCCCTCTCGCTCCCTCCCCTCCCCACTCTCGCTCCCTCTCCCCTCTCGCTCCCTCTCCCCTCCCGCTCCCTCGCCCCTCCCCTCTCTCCCTCTCCCCTCCGTCTCCCCTCTCTCCCTCCCTCTCCTCTCCTCTCCCTCTCTCTCGCTCCCTATCCCCTCCCTCTCCCTCTCCCCTCCCCGCTCTCGCTCCTTCCCCACTCCCCGCTCTCGCTCCCTCTCCCCTCCCGCTCCCTCTCCCCTCTCTCGCTCCCTCCCCTCTCTCGCTCCCTCTCCTTCTCCCCTCCCCACTCTCGCTCCCTCTCCCTCTCCCCTCTCTCTCCCCTCCCCCTCTCTCTCTCTCTCTCTCCCCTCCCCCCTCTCCCGCTCCCTATCCCCTCCCTCTCTCTCTCTCTCCCGCTCCCTAT